>NC_090934.1:384657664-387196637 GCF_040938575.1 Ambystoma mexicanum | reverse complement strand
GACTATCTGTCGCGCCATCCCAACAAGGAGAATGCTGAATTGGAGAGCGGTGAAGAGGATTGCCAAGGTTTGCTCTGTCAGGTAGTGGAAGGAGCACTGCCAATGGCTCTCTCGAGACTGGCCATGGCGACGGAATCCTCCAACGATGAGGTCTTTGGCATTATCAAAGCCGCGGTGAAGAGCGGAGATTGGAGGGAAGTGCTGCGCAATAACTCACGGCGCCACGAGGAGGCACGGAGGGACCTGCAAGCGCTCTGGCGAGTTAGAGACGAGCTATCCGTCTCTGATGTTGGACTCCTCCTCAGAGGGCGACAAATTGTCATACCACAGGCGCTAAGGAAAAGGGTGTTGGAACTGGCGCACATTGGTCATCAAGGGGTCGTCAAGACCAAGGCGAGGTTGAGGCCCAAGGTCTGGTTTCCAGAGTTGGAGGGCGAGGTTGAAAATTTCGTGAGAAGATGCCTGTCCTGCCAAGCGGCAACCCCAGGAGACAAGGCCCCACCAATATGCTCGATGGAGCGCAGCACAAAGCCATGGGGGACTGTTCATGTGGACTTTGGCTCGACGGGTCGAGGCATGTACTTCCTGGTGGCCGTCGACCAGTGGTCGAGATACCCTGAGGTAGAGGTGGTGGAGTCGACTGCAACGGAGTTCACCACCAGAGCGTTGGACAAAATATTTGCAACGCATGGCTTCCCGGACATACTGTGTTCAGACAATGGACCCCCATTCACTGGCAGCCAGTTTGCCCAATTCCTCCGAGAAAGGGGGATACATCATCGCCGGGTGTTTCCACTATGGCCACGAGCTAATGGAGAGGCCGAAATAATGATGCGGACGCTCAACAAGGTACTGAGGATTTCAGCCAGTGGGGGTGAAGACCTGCTGACGAAGCTCGTGGAATTCCTGCGAGAATATCGAGCAACGCCCCACCAGTCCACTGGGGTTGCTCCCGCAGTGGCGCTGTTTGGGCGGTGCCCGAGGGGAATGCTACCGGAAGTGGAGGGCCGAGGGCCCGGGGTCATTGATGACAGGAAAGTTCAGGAGGAAAGGGAGTTGCGCAACAAGAAGGAAAGTGAGAGGAGGGGTTTGCGAGAAACGGAAATGCAGGTTGGAGATTCGGTGCTGGTTCGGAATCGGCACCCGGAAGGCAAACTGTCTCTACCTTTTGAACATCGCCCCTGGAAGGTAACGCATGTGAAAGGGACAATGGTGACGGCAGCGTGCGAGCGTGGCACCGCCACCCGCAACCGGTCCTTGTTCAAGAAAGTGGACACGCCGGATGAAGCCCAGACCCCGGGTGAGACTTTAAGTCCGGAAAGGAGCCCCAGAGCGCACGAGGACGTGCCAGCGAGCGAGTGCACTCCCGCTGGAGACTGTGACCGCCCCCCTGCCGACGGTCACGCCCCGGTATCCCGTCCGCCGGGATCGCAAGCCACCGGTTCGTCTCAAGGACTACGTCCTGGACTCAGGGGACTGAGCCCATCGCAAGAGAGGCCGTTCCAGTTTGGTGAGACAACGTATTCATGTTTACAAGTTCAGGGGAGCCTGCGCACCCCGAGTGTTATACTGTTTGTCGTTAAGGAAAAAAAGGGATGTGACGTCCCAGTTAGTTTGTGCGCACATGCGCGAGCCTCGTTTTGGGCCCGCGCATGCGCAGGTTAAAATAAACTGCGTACCATGGCAGTTGCCGCCGGGACGCGTAACGAGCAACAGCGCGTCCCGTGTCTCCTTCCATGTGTGTGTGTGCATGCCTGCTGTGAGTGCGTGTGGGCCACCCGAGGCACGGGTGGCCTCCCTCAACACAACAATCATCAGTGTACACAGGTCACGGACATACCTTAGAGCTTAGAGGGGGGGCCTTCCAGCCCAGACAGTCTTATTTTTCAAAGGACATTACTTACTTTCCTTCTAGGAATAAATACATTAGTATATGACAGATAAATATATATGCAGGTGACAATTGAAGATGGTACAGGTACATCTCTGAAGGTTCTTTAAAATAGGGTAACGCTGGCTCCTTAATACCATCTCTTTTAAAAGCATTGCCAAGTCCTAATCTGTAATGACTTACGGCTGGATTGAGTGGTTTTATTGGCTGGAGAAGGGTATCACCATTTTGCAACAACATTCCTTGTGTACATGCGCCCATGTATCTACGGTTTACTTAAATTGCTAACCTAAACCACGTTCAGGACCGGCACCAAACGTTTCCCCGCTGGCTTCCATGAGTATGTCATCCCCAAGACAGAGGCCATAGCTCTCAACTCACTTACTTTTGGCGGGTGTCACCCGCAAAAAGCATCCAGATACCTGCCAGCTCATCTGTTTCACTTGCCTCTTGGAGCCACAGACTCTGTTGCATATCACACAGGCTCAGTCTTACTAAATGAGCCAGCGCAACGCTCTGTGGGTACAGAAGAACGCCAAACGGAAATGTAGACAACAGCCACAGAGACTCAAGTTTACTGAGTCAGCACTGACAAGTTTCCACTTTCTATGTTGTGTTTATTTAGCCTCACGTGAGACAGTATGTTTTAGTTTATAAATACAATACGACATTAATTTTAACAAAAATGTCACCCTCCTTACAATCCCATACGCCCATTCACTTCAATGGGCTATCACCTCAACCCAAAATAAATCGGGCGTTTTCACCCGCCTTGATGTGAAAAAAGGTTGAGAGCTATGACAGAGGCTAGTGAACTCCTGACCTTGTTGAACGCTGAATCTGTTTAATGTGTTGAAAGCTGAGAGTGGACCCGCACAAGGATGACCTCATTGACAGTCACTAGTCCTCGGAAAAGTTTCCGACTGTACCCATTTCAACTCGGCGACAAGATGTATTTGCATTTGAAACTCACTGGGTGTTCTATATTATTACACCTGCCTTTTCTGTAAATATATATATATACTTGTGTAATATATATACAGGTTATAGTGCGCGAGATGACGAACGAAATAACATGTTTTTATAAACGGTGGAGATGGACACAGCAAAGCTCTGTAAAGATAGGGTTACGTTGACCCTCACCCTGACGCTCAAAGTGACTTCACAGGGCGCTGCAATAGCTGGGCTGTTACGCATGCGCAGAACGGGTGCGATGGCGCCGGCGGAAACACAAGAGCTACATTCGAGGGTAGGGGCGGGCAGCGCGTGCACCGCATAAGACTCCGCCTCACCCGGTGCGCGCGCAGTTAAGGAAATACTGACCGAATCCCCTCTCCCATTCAATGGCGTCTGCATTGGCACGCATCGCTTTTTATCCCTCGCTTCTCTATAATGTGCTGTTGGACAAGGTAACATGGCGGAAGTGGTACGACAGGATCGACCAGACCGTGTTATTGGGGGCGCTGCCCTTCCGGGGCATGAGTCGCCAGGTGAGGGCGATAAGCCAAATACGGAAGTTGTTGCCATAGGTTCCTGACAGCGGATGTAGGGGGTCAGAGGTTAAGGAGACCGGAAGTGAGTGCTTTTTAAAATGACAATACAAACTATGCTCAGGGATGAGAAAAATGGATTTCCTCACAACATAGAAGAGGAATAAAGGTAAAGTCTTGATTTTCCCGGAGGTTTTGTCGCCAACCACAAACCCCTGCAGGGCCCACACATACCCATTCTAGAAAATAAAGCATAGTGAAATTTGTAAAGTAACAGTAACATGTTAAAAACATAATACTTTTTGGCTAGGCTATTACATACTTTCCAACCCTACCGATTTAGTTGGTAGGATACCGCTGTTTAAGCAGTCCTACTGCCTACTGATTTATTGGCAAGAAATACCGATTTTGAAAAAAAACATTTTTTTCCTTATTTTCCCTTTTCACTAGCTCGGGGAGTCTTTCACGGGCTCCCCGGAGCTGGCGTTTCGGGAGAAGGTGCAGCATGCAGGCTTTTGATGTAAAAGGCACCCACGGTGGCGGGCTAAATGTAGCCCTGCGCCGCAGGTGCATTTGACAAAAGGCACCATTAGCCCCCCACTATGCCAGCTCGGGGGAGTCTTTCAAATGCTCCCAAGAGCTGGTGTAGCAGGAGAAGGCGTGGCATGCAGGCTTTTGATGTAAAAGGCACCCACGGCTGCGGGCTAAATGTGCCCCTCCGCCGCGGGTGCCTTTGACAAAAGGCACCATTATCCCCCCACCATGCCAGCTCGGGGGAGTCTTTCAAGGGCTCCCCCGAGTTGGCGTGGTGGCGCCTCATTCAATGACAATGGGCTGCTGACACGCCCTATTCCTATCATTACCTCCTCGCAATCCTATAGATTTTTGGTCACAGAATGTTGGCATGTATGCTATTACATGGCTGTCGGCTTTCTTTCACCCTAGCTTTTATTACATTTTGGAATATACTTTTGTGCTATTATAAATGATAATGGGGGGGCAGGGGATCCAATGGCTGTTTTATGTATGCCACTGATTTGGTTTTAATCGTGAGAACACCAGTGTGCCTCCAAAGATCCCTGTATGCCCTGCAAGCGTATTCTGCAGAAAACAATTTGGTCAATGCAGGCAAATCAAACATAATGGTTATAACTGTTAGCGTTCACTAATGCGCAAAAGAACTAGGAGTATAAATGGTATGTTGCAGATAAAATCCTCTCTAAAGTAGATATATACCGTTATCTGGCTTTAACTTCAACACTGATCCAAAAGATAATAAACATATTGTATCTCTCAGATTATTTGTGGTGTCTGAAGCCTCAGGGCTTGCTTATTTTGTGGACATTTTGAAAATGTACCATTTTGCCAGTGTACCATATTTTTTTAATGTAAAAGTTGTACCAATAGTAACTTACAGATCAGATATTTTTATGGCAAATGCCAATTTATATATAAATAAATAAACATTACCATACCAATTGGAACATTCTGAAAGGTCTTTATTGGAAAAAAGTATTGGGCATCCTGAAGAGTGCCCTGATTGAACTAATTCGATATGAATTGGGATTACTATCTTTGAAAGCAATGGTTTATTGGAAATGATTAGTGTCTCTTAGAAAGGTCTTGATGGCAGATCACTCCTCCATTTTTGTTATTCTAGGGAAGGCCTTGAGAATGGGTACAGACAAGATTTTATTGGAGTGGAAAAATGAATCCCTTCAGTTAATTACTGGAGACTCTTATTGTGAATCCACAGGAGTTGAAAATAAGGCTTTGGAGAAAAACCTGGAGAAAAACTAGAACAATGTATGGTATACAAAGCCTTTGCAAATTTTAGTAATTAAAGCAAGGGCTTTAATCAATTACCGACCTACCTATTAACATTTCTAGATCTGACACTAATGAGAGTTATGTTAACAATACATCTAAACCTTTTGCCTACGCGTGAGGTACAGGGATCGAGAGCTAAATAGAATACACAATTAAGATGCTGACGGTTTTGTAATAACTTGACCAAACTGGAAACAAGACATATTTTACTTGTTTGCAAGTCGTCTGAGAGAAGGGCCTTGGTATTTGATGGATTTTCTTTTTAAATCCATTACACAACGCTGACGCTTGAGACGTGGTTGGCGATGTTGTTTAGAGGGCAATATCGTCCCCTTTCAATAGCAGTGGCAACATTTCTGCAAAATATTTAAACTCCTGATTAATTGGGTTTTGTATAGTTTTTCTGAATTCTATAGAAATTATATATTTTTGATAATTTGATTTGAAAGATGGTTCTATACAATTGTTTTAGAAAGTGATTATTGAATTGTGTATTCATTAATTGTATAAACAACTATTGTGATATATAGCTAAACGTTTGCTTTGCAAGCTAAATAGCAATGAAATATGATTGGGGTTGAAATGTAAATATATTGTATGTATATATTTGAATAATGTATTTTATATATTTTGTATTAGGAACTTGTTTATATTGTGTGAAGTTTATATTTAACCCACTTTCACATGTTTAAAAAAGAGAAAGAAATGCACATTTTATTCACAGGGTCCGAGACCGGTCAGAGAGATGTCAAAATACAAACGCATGCAAAAATGTATACTTTCCTGCCTATTCATTTTTACAACACTTCCAGCATTGGCCTTAATGTGCTGTCCTATGTTTGGTTTGACTTGTTAACGAAGAAGCTTGAGGATGTGGTGATCTAAGGTGAAAAGAGTCAGTAAATGATGAGGATCCATGCAAATGAGATTATGGGGTGGAACATGAAATTCATTTAAATTCCCCAAAAATACTCAACAGCCTGAATGTGACAGTTTTTAATAAACATTCATCTAGCCACCAAAAAAACTGTTGCTCCCTGAATAGAAAACCGTATGTTTCTGTAGTCACGCAGTTCTTAGAAGTAGTTGTGATTCCGATAAAACCCACCAATCTATGTCGAGAGATATTTTAAAATTGAACTCGGGTTACTGCGCCTGCTTAAATCCTTGGGGTAAGATTCTGTTGGCTACTGTTTTAAAAATTACATGAACCATGGTCATGAAGGGTTAGATTAGTTATTTTAATCTTGATTACAGTAATCAAGATTAACATAACTAATCTAACCCTTCATGATCATTGTTCCTGTAATTTTTACAACAGTAGCCAACAGAATCTTACCAGCATTGGATAATCGTGCTGAGCGTGATCAGCTTCGCACCAAGTTGCCTTAATATGGAATAAATAGTGTTCCCTCAAGCTAACATACCAGTGGTATTAGCCTGGTGCGGCTACACCTCTTCAGGAGTTTGCTGGATCGATCTTGCTGGAGGAAATGTGGGGCTCAAGGGACATATCTACATATGTGGTGGGAGTGCCCCTTTGCTCGAACCTTTTGGGAGAAACCTGGTTCAGACTACTGATGGAGCCCGAGGCAACCTTATTGGGGGTCCCAGTTCCGGGGATGTACTTAAGGTCTGGGGTGACGGCCAAACTAATTACCGAGCTCCTCTTAGCTACAAGGATCACGATTGCCCGGGCTTGGAAATCTCCTAAAAGTCTGATGTTAATTCTGTGTTGGGTCAAAATCTGGGACCTACTGGTGGCAGATAAGGTCACAGTGGCCAAAGAAGGGGTGCTACACTGGTTCACAGACATTAGGTCCCCGATCCTGGAGTATGACCTGAACTTGCAGGTGCACAAGCCACATCTTGCAAGGGTATTCCTGTGCCTCGGTGGTCCTGGCAGGGCTCGGGAGGGGACAGGGATGGGGCTGGATATTGTGGGGTGGGTAGGGTGGGAATGGCCAAAGAATGTGCTGTATCGGGCATTAACCTATTTCGGAGTCCTATTGTTGGAATTTGCTGTGTGATTGCAACCAATTTTAAATAAAGTTGGTTAAAAAAAGTAGTTGTGATTGTCTCTTCTAACACTGTTTTTGACTTGACTTTAAACTGTAGATATGCATGTGTTTTCCCCAAAATACTTGCTTTAAAAGTAACAAGTAACTGCATCTGTGTACGATTGTACACTGCTGGCCTTGACTATATTGCTCTGTTTTTACAATTGGCTGATCATGTCACCCAAATTATAATCGAATAAGAGCAAGTTTTTAATAGATGGTTGATTTGTAACTTTGTGCTTGGATATCAAGTGATGCATTTGTCACATGGGGCAGGGGCAGGCTGTTTTCGTGGCTTGCAGCACCATCAGAGGGTCTGAGCCAGGGTTTTTTCTCAAAAAGCTTTCCAGTGTCAGAGGACAGATGAGATCAAGAACCCATGATGACCATGTGAAATTTATTTTACTCGTAGGGCAACAGAGCATACTTGGCCCTTGAACATGCAACTGAACGCTCATGCAAACAGCTGTTCTCTCTGTTGTACTCCAATGTTCCTGAACATTCAAATGAACGCACATGCGTGGGCTGATTGAAATGGAAGTCCTTTGTGTTGAGTGGCCAACTTTACAAAATGGTTTTCTGGGGTACTTTAAAGAGGCGCATCAGAAGCCGCCTGCAATGCATGCATTGTCATCTGTGCCCCTATTTATCCCATATCCACTTTTATGGTAATATTAGTGGCAAATGGCATTTCAAACACATACAAGACAAAATAATCTATGACCATTGCGCATATAAGCTGCTGACCTGTTTGTTTTCACCCCAAGGCTGATCTTGGGATTTCTGAGGCCCTGTACAGCAAAAGGCATGCAAATATCTGCATTTGCATAAGTATCGACAGATGTCACTGAAAAAGACATTACGAGGAGTGTTGGTCAGTCTTTGACACTCAATGGCATCATTGGAAGTTGGCATTACATGATGTTGTCACTAGAAAGCCAAGAGACTAATAAACTTGTGGTATGCGATATGTTACAACAATTGGGTAAAAGTAGAGAAGAGGAGGGCTCGCCCCTGGCTCCCCCTGATCCATCGGTAGAGCCTGGTTTGGCGCAAATAACCTGCCAGCCACCAGGAATGGAAGCACTCGGACCCGAGTCAAGAGGATGGGAGAGACCTGGGCCTACTGTCGCTGAATTCTGTGACTGAGGTATTGATGGTTAATTGGACAGGGTCGGAGGTAAGACTAGCAAGTCCTCTAGTCTTAACTCAGATCCCGTTCAATCAACCATCAATACCTCAGAGTTCATATGCTCATAGAATCTCCCGCTGGGTCCAGAAAGGAGCTATTAACCTCAGGGAATAACTCCACCATGGGAAACCCAGAGCCTTGATCGCTCCGCCTGGTACAGAAGGCCTTCTCGGAGGATGAGGAGGAGGAAAGGTCCTCCAGGGAGGACATAGAACAACCTAAGGCAGTTCTGCTTTAACAATAGCCTGAAGAAGAGGACCTGGGTGAAAGTGAAGACCAGAAAGAAAATGTGGGAAGTGGGGGCCTATTGAAGATCTATCCCCAATCTCCAGTCACCAGAAGTCGGACTGTCCCCCCATAGGAAAATCATACCCCAGAAGAAGGGTACGGGAAGAACTGCCAAAGGACACTCCCACCATCGACCACTAAATGCTTGCAGCGATCTAACGAAAAAGATCTTTCGAGTGCCATCTATATCCAGGGATATGTGGTCTGGGCCTCTTTGGACTCAGGCAGCACTCATAACACCATTCATCCTAACCATTATCCATGCATAGCTCTCGGGCAGGAAATCCCATAGCCACCTGTTGCATCCATGGGGACTGGTTAAACCCACAATATGACAAGGGCCCACATTTAAGTGGGTAGAAGATCTGGATTACCAAGGTCCTTGTAAACCCGAACCCCCCGCCCCCCCAAGAGAATCTGGTGTTGGGGTGTAAATTAGCTGGATTTAAGAGATGGATGTAATCCTTATGCCATCATAAACTAGATTAGGATATCATTTATACATCTCTGGTTGAAGCAAATGACTAAATGCCGTACAGGGTTCAAAATTGAGGGGAGCTGGGAGCTATTTAGCTTCTACTTGGTGCCTTGTAGAGCCTGGTTAGCATGCCACCAACAGCCACCAGGCGCTACTTTTGGCTCCACAGACCAACTGATGTTGAACAAACACACCTGTGTGAATTTAATTCTGTATGTTCGTGACTACTATATGACTTTTAAAGCTTTAAGGATAATACATAATGGACACAATTATATATGTGCATCTTATGTGGAAGTTAGATTTGGGTAATGCTTTAAACTGGCTCCTCCTTCCCCAGTGGTAGCTTCTGGTCACTGTTTAATGAAGGATACACAGGAACCACTTTTAACTCTTGCTTATCCAATGTTAGCTTCAAACTCGTATGCACATGGGGCCAAGGAACATATTTCTTATTAATGACCCAAAAGTTCCTCTCGGGCAGTTCCACAGGGTAGTCTGGAGCAGAAAAGTCTGGAGGGAGAGAAGGTCCCAAATAGCAACTGGGGAAACCTAAATGGCTTTCAGGTGGAGTGGGGAGGTGGACTCAGGGGACTCTTAAGAAAGGGTAGAGGTGTGTGACAGAGTGTAAACAATAGGCCAAACCCTCAATTTTTTGTTATGGGGGGGTCTGTGATGTAATAGGGCAACAACAATATTATGTATAGGAATAACTTACACCCAAAAACCATAAACCCATGACCCTGGTGTTTTTGTACCAACAAAAACGTTAACTTTTCTATTCAGTATATAGACACCTCCTTTGTGGAGGGTATTCTTTTCCTAAAAGCACATATTGCATAAAACATTTCTTTATAAAGTGCATCATCACATTTTGTCAATCACGGGTTAGTGTCAGGTACCCTCCTTTCTCTTGTACCAAAGGCTTTTTTTGTTAACCAAAACATTTATCACAGATATTCAGTTGATTCATGAACGTCTAGTATCAGAGAAACCATATACAGAAAAAGAAACCAATCCCAATGATTTTTTTTCTTCCCTCACCACCTAAGACCGTGTACTTCTATACTATCAATCTACTGATGTAGGTTCTTGTTAAGACAGAACCCTGTACTTTCTTCTTCAGCCTCTTAATCTCTGTGGGATTCTTAATGTCAACTATCCCTATGCCCTTTTAACTAAAGGATGTAAAAAATGATGATATGTCAACACTTTGCATTGTTTCGGCCCAGTACTTCGGGAATACCCCCATCCCGGGTTAGGTTTCCTCAAAACATTTCCATGCATCCTTCATCAGGACAAGAGTTTAATTCTTTCTCTGATCTTCAATGTTCTAACCCAAATGTCGCCCATCTTATCGAAAATAATAAACAAATAAAAAAGACCACAGGTTTAGAACCTAATCTAGTGTCCATTGACACTCTCTGTTTAACATCAAGCTAATCTGTCTTACTACTGACCTTATTCAGTAGGCTAAGAGAAAAGGAATTTCACTTGTTGGCCACTTTCATATTCAGCCTTCTCTTCCTACAATAAATCACAAAGGTAGTCAGTTGGGTTGATTCCCACCCATTGTGGTGAATGCATATATGTATAAGTGGTTCCTTCAGGATATGCTTAATTATTAACATGTTACAAATTATACCTCTGTCTTCTATGCGCTGTGCTCGCATATCTGATCACACTCTGGCGCTACCACATGATATCCCACAAAGTGTAAACTTGTAAAATTAAACGTGGCAATAGCTAAATTGCTAATCATGGGCTGCATGTACAGTAACTATACAGACTTGGTGTATTAGTTCCTATCATGCATTACAAATCAAAAATGAAAAGGAGTATAGCATTCTGCCTGTGCCCCGCCATCGTTCGTATGACGGAAACTTCAAATGCCTCGAGAGCGCAATCGTTTCACAGTTGTGCTGTATATTATGCTGCTGAGTGACAATTACGGCCGCAATAGACTTTCTTGCTTGCCGCATTATACGAGATGTCTAATGATATAAGGCCTGTTTGTCGTGCTACAGATGAAGAAATCCTTAGTCTCACTAGTCTACGGGTCCCATTCTGTGAACCCCTGTTCATGTCCGCTCGTTTCTTTTACCTAAATCGGTCCTTCGTGGTGCGTTATGCACGTATGGTGAACATAAACAAGGGACTAGTTCTACTTTACATCGGATCAATGTCTCAACGAGTGGCCATTGCTAGACCAGTCAATGTATTTGAAGCAACATGCTCAATCTGATTATTTTACTCATTCTGTATCTTCTTGTTGTTCTCCCCATACGTTATGGCCATTACTAGATCAGTCAGTAGCATTTAGTGCATTATGCTCAACGCCGTTGTCTTACTCACTGTACAATTATTTATGCGCCCTCCGTCTCGTACTACTTACCACACTTCTCATGGAGCAAATACTTATATATGACACCAACGTCATTCTTTCTAGACCACGGGTTAGTGTATATTGGTGCACAGGGACAATAATGAACACTGGAGTTTCTCATTTAATACCTATTTTAAGTCAAAAGTCTTCTTGTGTGATCTTGTGTATTGCACAATAGGGTGTTTCATTCAATTTTCTTTACATTGGTTTAACATGTGTGCTTCTCATCCTGTTCAAGGTTACACGATCAATGTTCTACGGTCAGTATTTCATTAGGAATCTCCCTTCCTCTTTCTAATGGTGGTTTATGTGCGCTGATGAATCATCATAGGCTAAGCTTCCGTTTTCACAGTAACATATTCCTTTTATCGCACGTATCATCTTGTGCTCATTCTTAAGGGGACACTTTTGAATGACCACATCTATGAAAATATTCATTTTACACAGCTACACGTGGCAGAAGGCAAAATAAAGGGTATGGTCAAAAATGTGGACAAAATGTGGAGGCTCTAGAACAAGGTTTAACCTTTTCCGATACCTCATATACTACAAGTTTAAGTGAGTCAGAACAGACCAGAGCCGATAATCCATCAACGTCAGGTTTACAGAACGAACCACCACAATGTTTTTTTCAGGGGGGCAAAGACACAGGAACAGGTGACCGAGACCCCAGGCGGAATACAGAGACTGCACACGTCAGTGGAGCGACCGACAAGAAGAGAATTGGTAGCCCCGATCTTCGATTTG
This sequence comes from Ambystoma mexicanum, assembly GCF_040938575.1. NCBI lineage: Eukaryota > Metazoa > Chordata > Amphibia > Caudata > Ambystomatidae > Ambystoma > Ambystoma mexicanum. Next base: position 387,184,275 of record NC_090934.1, on the reverse strand, counting down.
ACACAATATACCCTCACAGAAGTTGAGGTAAAGGTACTCTAAAGGGTTGAGCTATGTACCCATGAAAGAAGCTGATGATTTTTCAAAAAGAAGTTGAGCTGAGACGGTTTTTCAGGGTATTAAAACTAAAGTATTTCTTTCGTAACCAAGAAGAAAACACCAGAGATACCAATAGAAGTGTCACAGGACTTAAACCACCATCCACTTTTATGCCTCCCCCCCATCCTCCATCAGCCCAGAGATGAGTGTATTTGAGAATAACGTACTGAATGAAGTAAAGAACACATTAAGGGATCACAATTACACCAGAGAAAATTTAGGCAAAGAAGAGAGGGCAGCAATAAAACATCTAGACAAACATTCTGACTTCTTGATCAAACCACCGGATAAGGGAGGAGGAATAGTCCTTTCGGGAAAATCAGACTACCGGCGGGAAGCATTTTACTAGAAAATCGTGACCATTATAGACTCCTGGATATAGTTCCTACACCCATACTACAGGAAGGAATAAGTAACCTTACAGCACAAGCAGCAAGATAGGGATGGATTGACGAGGATGGGAAGAGGTTCCTGAACAAATCGCACCCTACTACTTCTGTGTTTTATATTCTTCCAAAGGTCCACAAAAATAGTGTGACCCCACACCCAGGGAGACCAATTGTTTCTGTGATAGGATCTGTCCTTGAACCACTATCTAAATATGCAGATTTCTTCCTACGCCATTTCATCATTGAAATGAAATCTTACATACAAGACACCACCAAAATGATCAACCTTCTGGCTGAGATGGAAATAACAGAAAACGATAACTTTGTGAGCTTCGACGTAGAAGCACTTTATACAAGCATACCCCAGGGAGCTAGTATAAACGTGATGAAAGAATATCTGGATAAAAGATCAGACCCAGAAGGGAGAGTACCAACACCTTTCATTCTCAAATGCATCCGTTTGGCCCTCACTGAAAATGGCTTCATTTTTTAAAACCAAATGGTCCAACAGATCCATGTGACAAATATGGGTGCCACTTTCGCACCAGACATTGCAAATGTGTACATGGACAGTTTTGAAACATGCTTCATATTCAATGAGACCAACCAATTTAAAAGGCTTCTAAGAAATTGGCATTGGTACATCGATGATGGACTGGAACCTTCGAACAACTGGAGCTGTTTAAAATTTGGCTCAACAATCAAGATCCATACATTAAATTCACAATGGTACATAATAGGAATGCTCTACCTTTCTTTGACATAACCATAAGAAAGAATACAGCAGGCAAATTAGAAACAACATTGTTCCGAAAACCGACAGACAAATACTTTGCTCCATTTTGAGAGCTACCATCCAGTTGATTTAAAAATCAACTTACTGTATGGGCAATTTGTACATATAAGGCGGAACTGTTCCACGTTAAAACAATATGAAGAACATGCAGAAGATCTTACTGAACGCCTGAAAGGGGCTACCCATGAAGGGCGGTCAAGAATGCAGGCAAAAGAGCGAGGAACACACCACGGGAGGTATGTCTTAAGAAACAAACCAAATCAACTCAGGATAGGTTAACTTGTGTAACGATATATAGTTCCATTAGTAACGCCATAAAGAAGAGCATCCTAAAGACTTGGCCCCTGGTGAATACACCAGATTTTAATCCTATTAAACCAAGGTTTGCTTTCAAGAAAACTAAGCATCTCAAACAAATGTTAGTTCATACTTTTGAATAACGCGCTCATAACAACGAGAAACAGACTAATCTATGGGGTCTACCACCAGTCGTGGGACATTACAAATGTGGAAAGTGGTCAGTATACGCGTTTGTTTGTTTGTTTTACTTATTTGTATAGCGCTCCAAACCCAGAGGTAGAAGGGCGCTTAAAGAAGACGGTTACATAGTGTGATATATACAATTACAATATACAACAATTTACAGAATTCACAAACATAATTAAGAGAAGGAGGTGTACACACATCTGGGGGGGGGTACGTGTTACTCTTTGTTCAGGAGCCAGCCGATAACATGTTTCCTGAAGATCTGGAAGGTCTAAATAGTTTTAATGTTGAGTGGTAAGGTGTTCCAGAGTTGGGAGGCAAGTACTGTAAAACTGGCCCCTCCAGCTCTTTTTAAGGAGAATCTAGGCACTGTCAAGCATTAAGTGTTGGAGGATCTAGTGGTTCTGGTGGCGGGTTTCAAAGTACATTTATCAGTGAGATATGGTGGGGCTAGGTGGTTTAATGCCTTGTAAGTGAGGCAAATGGTTTTCAAATCAATTTCTTTGTCGTATGGAGAGCCATTGGCACGATTTCCTAGCCGAGGAGATATGTTCTTGCCTGGGGATGTTAAGTGCTGCACATAGTGCGTTGTTTTGAAGTACCTGTAATTTGTTAATTATAGATTGGTTAGCACCTAGGTACAGGCTATTGCAGTAGTCCAATTTGGACTGTATGAGGGCTCTAGCAAGAGTGAGGCAACTATTAAATGATAGGAATGGTCTACTGGCCTTAATTGGCTTGGCGGAGGCAGAGGCGATCATGTTAGTTTGTTTGGTGAGGTTAGAGTTGGCAACAAGGTAAAAGCAGAGAGCTTTCACGCTTTTAGCAATAGGAATGGTGTGACCATCGATAATAATGTTGTTGTAATTAGGATTAAGTTTAGACAGGTTACTGGGAGAGGCGACTTAATAACAACATAAAAAATCGCCATCAAAAACATCAAGTGGGAGATCAAAGAATTCACGAATTTTAAGAGCCCATTACGTCTCCTGTAAAGGGAATTTCGAAGGAGGATATGTGAGCACAGGTACTGTCTGAAAAATAAAGTGGCAGATAAACCCCTGGTAGATCATTATATCATCAAAAAGCACAGCTAAACAGATCTTCAGTGGTTGGTGATAAAGACAGTAAAAGCCAGGAAAAGAGGGGGGCGACCGAGAAATGGCGTTAAGGAAGTTAGAGCAGAAATGGATACAGAAATTGGACAGTGTAAGAGACAGCCTCAATACCAGCATAGAATGGGGATTATTAATTTGAATAAACAAGAGGAAGCGAGAAACTGGGATGATGTATACAATTAGATATATCATTTAAACTGGCGACCCGGGTTGAAATTTGGGGAGATGCACGGGCCATGTTTTAGCCTGCTCCCTCTGTATTTCCCTCACCCGTAACAGTATAATTATAGATCAGGGTGCCCAACTATCACAGTCCACAGGGGTCCACCATTACAACTTTTGTTCACTCTTAAAAGTACACCAAAATTCAACATATAAATGTTAAACAAACATGTGGGGGATAGGTATATGTTCGGGTGCTCCTGTTGTTGTCATTGCCTTCTGCCACATGCAGCTGCGTAAAATAAATATTTTCTTAGATATGGTCATCCAAAAGTGTCACCTTAAGAATGAGCATGAGATGATACGTGTGATTAAAGGAATATGTTACTGTGAAAACGGAAGCTTAGCCTGTGATAAATGTCTGATGCTTCATCACCGCACATAAACCACCATCAGAAAGAGGAAGGGAGATTCCTAATGAAATAATACCGATCGTGTAACCTTGAACAGGATGAGAAGCACACAACGTAAAAGCAATGTAAAGGAAATTGAATGGAACACCCTATTGTGCAATACACAAGATAACATGAGAAGACTTTTGACCTAAAAATGGGTATTAAATGAGACACAAACTCCAGTGTTTATTATTGTCCCTGTGCGCCAATATACACTAGGTCTAGAAAGAATGACGTTGGTGTCATAAGTAGTCACTCCATGATAAGTGTGGTAGGTAGTACGAGACGTAGAACACGTAAATAATTATATAGTAGGTAAGACCGCAGCATTGAGTATAATGGACTAAATGCTACTGACTAATCTAGTAATGGCCATAACAGACAGGGAGAACAACAAGATAGAGAATGAGTAAGATAATCAGATTGAGCTTGTTGCTTCAAATGCAATTGACTGGTCTAGCAATGGCCCCTCATTGAGACATTGATTCGATGTAAAGTAGAACTAGTCACTTTTCTATGTTCACTCCCTCTTTCCCCACAGGCCATCCCCACCCTGTCTGGTCCCCCTGTGATGTTCCCTTGTGCCCTTCTCCCTTCTCGCACACAGGTGTTGCCTGTTTTGCTTGATTCTTCTACCCTGCTCCTCCTCGCACCCCCCAGCCTACTTCTGCAGGAGTCTGTCCTGATACATTCTGGTTTCACCGTCTTGTGGCAAATGCTGGATTTGACTTTTATGGACTTCATTGATTCACGGTGCTCATTCACGGTGCGTGAGCATGACAACTTTCTCAGCTCTCATGTTGGACTTCTTTGCATCGTGTACTCATGGTGGCCCTGAATCATGCTGTTCCCATCTTCATCTTGTATTCTGGCTTGCAACATTGTGTTACTACTGACTTCTGCAATTGTATTCACTCTCCCCTCTTGCTTCTCCACTCTTTTTGACTGCTTACACTCTGTTCTCTCCTGCTCCTCCCTTTCTTCCTTTTCCTGTCTCCTCACCTTACTTTGTTCTATGCACTTACTCTATCAGAATTGTCCCTGGACCTAGTATAATGGCAACCTTGTCTGTCACCCCCCACCCCAGCACTATCTGAAATGTTGTCAGGCCTAGTACAGTAAACACCGGTCTGTTTCCATTTCCTTCCCACTCTGCCCTCCCTTCATTCCTTATCTATGTTTTTGCTCTTGCACTATCTGAAATGTCGTCAGGCCGAGTACAATAGTTAATTTCACATCCTTACTGTTCATGGCCTGTAAGAATGTAATTGTATTTTCCCTTGTTCCCTCCCTTGCCTTGAAGCACTTTGAAACACATTGTGTATAGGCGCTATATAAATAGACTATCATATCATATCATAACGCATGACGAAGGACTGATTTATGTAAAAGAAACGAGTGGACATGGACACACCACCCGCGACAGGGGTAAACTGACCCGTAGACTAGTGAGACAGTAAGGATTTCTTCATCTGTAGCGTGACATAAAGTCCTTGTATCATTAGATATCTCGTATAATGCGGGGAGCAAGAAAGTCTATTGCGGTCGTAATTGTCACTCAGCGCTATAATATACAGCACACACTGTGAAATGAGTGCGCTCTCGAGGCAACCGATAAAAAATGCCAGCTCCGGTCCAGTTATTCATTCTAATTCCAAAGTTATTCATTCTAATTCCAAAGGAAGACATACCGCTTCTCTGCAACGGCAGCAGCCCCGGAGCCCCCACCAGAAAGACTGTCACAAGCATTACGTGTGAAAAGGCGGCAGGTCTAGACAGGGCAGTTAGTTTCCCGCTGCTAGGAAGGGCATGGAAAAGATGGACACAGGTAGTCTGGTATAAAAACCTTCAAGGAACAGAAGGAGCTAGAAGAGCTCAGGTGAGATCAAGTGGAGCGGAGGCAGACCGTGAAACCAGGCGGATTAAGGAGCATAATGTTGAAGAGATTGTTGTAGGTGTTGTGAATGAGTGAATGATTGCTGGAATGTGTGAGTGGTGTTGGAGGCAGAGTATAAGCGAGTTAGAGGAGTAACTGAGGTGGTGTAAGAGGTGAATAAAAGTGGGAGAAGAGTGGAGAGTGGAGTGGGAGGAGACGGGAAGACAGGAGATTTCATGACCATCGGAGGAACAGAAGGAGGGCGTAGAGAAGGGTAATGGAGGGAGTAGAGCGAGAAAGAGAGTGAGGAGAAGGAAACATCAGGGAAAGGGACACGAGCATAAACCCAGAATGAGAGGAACCTGGGATTGGAGAGGCACTAGATCATAAAGAACGTCTTGAACATTGTCCCGGAGACTTGGTAGGATAGGTTACCACCTAGAAGAACCCCAGAGGGAGTAAGATGGAAAAGGCTAAGAGCTCTGGGCCATCGTCATCATAGATGGTACTTTAGATGGGTGTTACTGATCTCTAGTGGACAACCTAGGATATAGGGCAGTGTAGGCTAGGGATATAGAAATCCTAGGGGAAATGAGAGGGGGCGTCCTTTACTGTGCCACTCAACTCTCTGTCAGTCCTTTACAGTCTAATACTGAATCATTGCAATATACAAAATAAAAACCCTTGAACCACGCTTTGAAGTTTGGGTACTTTCAAGGCCCTCTGTGATAACATATCCAAAATATGTGATTGATTCATGGCTAGATGTTCAATCATGATATTGTTATCATTTAATCTATCTCTGCATTCTTTGAGGTGCACATTGCTTCCCTTCAAAATAACAAAGTGTCATCTATGTGTCCCTTCCATAGCAGCACATTAGATTCCAACATCGACTCGTCGGGGGCCATTGCATGTTTGACCTCCTATTCTCCCATGAACAAATTCCCTAAATATGTTGCACAACAAGCAGCTGTGGAAAAACCTTTTGGTTAAAGTGAAACCTGTTGTTTTCAATTGCAAATTCCAGAAACTCTTCTATCATCTTGAAGTGTGAGTAAAAGGCTACTGATTAATTCCTAACCAAGTATTGGATCTGTATTCATGCTAGATTGTGTTTTGAAGTGTGTACAGCTGCTATGTCATATGTAAGTAGTGAATAGCCTTTCTGCCACGCTAATGTTTAAGATGATTAATTTTATCCATGAAATCCGTGATATAGGAGTGCATTTTGTAAACATATGGCCTCACTTGCATACTCTGTATACTAGACTTGATAGGTCTGACCTCAGGTCGTTCTCTCTATTACTTATGAATCTTTGGAAGAAACCATATGGTTGTGATTGTCAGATGTTTGACTGTCAGAAAACCCTTCTTAACTTTAAGTGGGCCTTAGTTGTACCATTTGTTAATTAAAATGTCTGCTTTCTTGGTCCCAACTGGTGGCATTGAAGAAGGTATAAAGGCCCATTACTCCTGGTGTGGCCCAAGCACGAGATCTATAAAGCTTTTATAACCTGCATCGAGGAGTCTCTCTTCATATGTCAAACCAAAAGTCAATGTAAATATTCTTTACTATAAAGGCAAATCACTTTATTATCGTATCATATTTCTTCTTCATGAGCAACGCCGTTTTGCCAGGATGGTTATATAACAGTTCATCAAAACGGATTAGTGGAATTGTCACTTCCTTTCCACCACAACCTTCTACAGCTTTGCAATACTTTAAATCACCTTCGTCCTGGTCCACTCGCTTGCCAGAACTAACACTAATTGTCCCTTTGCTGCTGTACTCGCCTGCCAGGACAAAAACTCCAACCACTACTATTTGTACTCTGTGGCAAGGCTTTTTCAAAACTTTACACACTTAAATCCTCAGTGGGGAAAGAGAAATCAACTACTGCTTCTTGATTCAATCTCTTGACTTTCAACACAATTGGTTCACAACTTATTTTACATATATATTGTACAAAAGGACAATGCCTATCTTATGGATCTGATTGCCTTAGGCAATGCAGATTATACTTCTATCTCCTGTGATCCTTTCTACAAAGAGGGCCTTTATCCTGCAATTTATGATTTCTTTTTATACCACCTCTTGACTGTTGGCAATCTAGGTAATAATATCCCCTTGTTGGATATCCCTCTTTAGACAAGTGCTATCCTTTTGCTCTTTTATTGTGTACTTTTGCCTTTGGTAATGTGGGTTACAGTATTCTCTTGTTCGACATCTCCCTTTTGGAAAGTTACATTTGCTTTGCTTGGCTATTGCCCCCTCTTGGCTTTGGCAATGTGGGTTACAATATTCTGCTGTTCACTTAGTTTAAAGGTTTGGTATTCAAAAGATGCACTTGTGCCCAGCTGTCTACTTTGGAGCGCACCAGAGTTGCCTCTAATAAGTCAACTCACCAGTAAATACTGGCGATTCCTTCGGACTCGCTGCTTCTGCTTCACCTGTCGTTTGACAGCTCTGGGTCACCTTCCTCTGCTCTTGCTGTTGGTCAATGGAACATCTGCTGCTCCACAGGCGCTTTGGTAAAAACATTTCATCGAAGCAAGATGCAGGACATGGAGAGCCTCTCTCCCCTTTGGGACAGCCTGCTTCCACAATGTTTCCCGCTGCATGCCCTCTGCATCTGCCTGTATCTCTGACCTTCACCACTTTCTCTGCATGGCATCCCGCTAATAGCAATGCGTCAGATCCAGCCTCTACTTCCTATTGCTGCTGCTCCGCTCCTGCTGTTCTCTACTGACCTGCACATGAAGGGCCTTTAAATGTTCAAAGGTCCTGCACAGGTGTCGGTTGTTACAACAGCTAGACAGCTCGTTACGGTTTAGCAACTCTGGATCACTCTACCTCGTCTCAGTACTAAGAACATTATGGGACTGGAAGTCCATAATGTTCTTAGTTTTTTTAAGATCATTTAATCTACTTTGTTTAAATGGTTTACATGATCTATTTTTAAGCGGAGGTTTTAAAGGAGGTTTTGTTTTTATAAAATCATAACTACTAAAAGTAGTTGCATTATCTCCCTGTCCTCTATGTACATCGTCCTTCTGTTTACAAAAAGGAATCTCATACTTTGACTTTGTACCTTGTGTAAGTCTGAGAGAGGAAGCCTTACTATGACAACATGCCATCAGATATTCATTAGGGAAACCTCGCGCTCAGAAGAGGATGAATACTGCGCCTCTCCTGACAGAGTCCTTACATTTCCTTGATGGCCTTCTCCTCCTATGTGATCCACACAGCTAATAGCACTCCCAGGGTTATGATCAGGTAGCGGTTGCCTCCCCCTGGCATTGGAGGAGACTTAAGGCTGGGATTCTGTGGTGCTTCTGCAGGATTCATCACAGTATGTAAAATTCACATGGTTGGTCTCAGGGAATTGGCTGTGGGTACTCCACGCTGCTTGTGGCTTTGGAATGTAGCATTCAAAACAGTCTACAACCCACACCAGTTTCTTTAGCCTGCAGATTGTCCAAGAAGAATGTTCTCTCAGCATTCCAAGGTTTATAATGCAATATGGCAATTTAAATATATTCTTCCTGTCCATTATCACTATATTGCTGTCCTTGCGGCTTGTTTGACATTTCAAGTTAGTAGGTGATATGAAGCCCTAATCAACCCCAAATTGATCTAATAGAGTGGTGTCCTCTGTTACTCTCTCATCTTCTAATGACTGTAATAGATGTATTCTTCAGGACATGCATAGTTGGTGCAAATGGTATATATGCATGATTTACTTCAATGTCATTGTGTCTTTGTCCCAAATGTATGTTTGAGCATCAGATTTCTAACAAACGGATATGTGTCAATGTAGGTGTTGCAGCATTGCACTCTTTGACGGGTCCAAATGTTTTTAGCACATTAAGTTCTGTAGGGTTCAATCTGTATTTTGATAGATTTAATACCAAATTCAGGTTTACATTCTCTTTAGGTCCTGTTGCTGGACCTTGTTGTGATACTGTATTCTTTTTCACTTGCTTCTTCCGTTACTTAATTTCCTTCTCTTCCCTCTTGATCTGAAGTTTCTTGTCTACTGTATACGGGCCCTAAAGAGTGACATTCTTGGCCATGACACCCTTGTTGCATTGTTTTTTCACTTGCCTACTTTCTGCTAAAGAAAAGTGTCCTCGCGGTTTTAGATGTTGTGGCATTTCCCTCTTCTGTTACTCATGTACCCTCCGACAGAGGATGATGGTGCTGTGCATTCTCTGGTGGGCTGTGTGATTGGGCAGGATTCCTTTTTCCTACTCTCCCAGTGTTTCACTTTTCCCACTATTAGTATTTACAGGTGTTCAGGCTTTTCCTCTTCCTTTTGTTTCTAGTAATCTCTTGATTGTTGTAATGCAGTCCAAGGGCTTAAAGACCCATCTTCCATTTTGGGGGTCAGCAGAACTGTCCTGGTGTCTGCACGGCCCCAAAGTCAAAGTCTGGCCCCTATCTGTAGCGCGACTGATAATTTTCTTTATCTTCAGGGAACTAGGCTTCGCAGGTTACCATGCCCCCTTTACCCTGAAACCATGATTAGCTTATCTCTAGTAATGCGAAAGACAAGGGTTGGCTCGCTGGTTGCTCGCATCACAGCTTGCATGAAATGAACAGTTAACCTTCCCTGCTGTCAACGTGATCCATAAACTACCAGCAGAGCTGAGAAATGGCATTGCTTGGTTCTGGCTGTTCGGAGGAAAATGTGGAAATGTCCCTGTCCCCCCTGTTGAAAACAAGCGCCAATTTGATTGGAACCTCTGGGTTTGCTTGGTCCGGTGGGGCTGATTTGTGGAAAGAACCTTTACCCTCATTCCAACGCAGGTTCTTCTGTCATATGAGATTAGGGAATCTACTTATAGCCTTCCCCGATCTACCAGCTCATGTTGGCTGTTTGCATTGCTTACATGTGTCCCTTGCTCCCAGTCCACCTGTTCCCCGCACTTGTCTGGCCACATGTGACTTTGTCTCAGAGATTAATCACTTTTTAGGATACAGTTGTTACGACGGAGAGTTTCACAGAAGTCGTTATGTGTTCCAAGGAAAGCAGTTTGAGTTCAGAATGCAGGGTTTTATAGGTCTTTTAGAACTTTAGAACTTTAGAAAATCTGAATTCTTTCCTACAGTACAAAATCAAATATAAAGTCAGCTGTCAAACTGTACAGAGATTGCATAAGATGTGGTTGAGCTTAGCTTGAACCCAATGCTTTTCTTTGAGCCAATGTTGTTCAATTCAACAAAGAAAATCAACTCATGTCTTAGTGAAAAAGAGCTGTCAAATCTGTGGTCCAGCTGTGAAAGTTTGGTGTGTGCAACGGCGTCCCCGGCAAAGGAAGACGATGCCACAAGGACCTTTGATTACTTTGTTGTAGCAAATAAGGAAGAACCTGATGCTGATCATCAGCGTAGCTGAACTTAGAGCCTTGATGGGCAAAGTGATAAAGGCATAGATTCAGCTGTTCAGAAGCTGGTAAGATGTATCTTGGACAGTCTTATATCTTGGACACTTTCTACTGCTAATGCATTGCAGGAGAATCGGGGTCACAAACACTAGGTGAGCTGTGCAGCATTACCAATTGCTATTCAATGGAATGCAGAGTTTTGAAAGTGAGTAACTTGACTGTGCCTATCGAGTCAACGGACAGGAGCAGCAAAGTGGTTCCCTCTAATCCTAGAGTGAGCTCTGGAGTGAACAGGTCCCAAAGTTACTTCCTGTCAAGAGAAGAAGCGTCTTCCATGTTTCTCTTCCAGCTGCTTTTTTTTACCATTCAAAAATTTGGCACCAACCCAACCAGGGATGGTCACCACAGTTGAGCCTTTGTGGGCTTCTTTCTGGGCAAACTTGTACCATGTGGATTCAGCAATGAATCCCAGATACCCATTCATACATCTTGCCAGATTGGGCCGTGGTTGCTCCGACAAAGCAACATTGGCTAGAACAGCTGTACGCTATGTAACGTGATCCCTGAAAGTGGAGAATGGCAGACCCCCAATGTCTAACCCCTCTGCCAAATCTTGGGTGTGTCTAGAGGTGTTAGCACGTCACAGCCCAGCATACCCCTGTTAACACTGGCATGTTATACTTGTGTGAACAAGCAAGCCATTCACCTCTGGCCTCCAAGCTGCTAGATCAGGGCAAGGATTCTGGCAGACCCAAAAGGTGGGGAGTTGAGACCCACTGGGCTGGAGAAGGAAGACCTACAAGGCTGCAGATAGGAAGGTCCAGAAACTAGGGGAGAAACACAGAATAGTGGTGGTTATGCGAAAAGTGCCCACAGGGGTGAAGAAGTTGGGAGAGTTGAACAAGACTAAGTGGTGTGAGGGAGGGGCCCAAAGCACAGAAGGAGAGGAGAATAAACAGCTATTGCAAGAAACTATTGATGAGGGATGGATAAGGAAAGAACAACCGATGAAGGAAAGTGAAGCAGTGTTGGTGGATGAATTATTGAAGGAGTGGAGAAACCTCGAGAAGGCAGGTGACAAATAAGTAAAGAGGGAACTTTGGGTATTGTGGCGGGTCAGAAGAAGGACGCAGACACTTTGATGACATTTCCAGAAAGGTTTATTAAATAAGAAGAAAAAAGGCCCATCCCTATCGCTGTGGGTACTCCCTGCCTATTTAAATAACTAACTGACCCTACCACTATTTAAATTAAGGTCAAGAGAATGACTCCCTTCCCCTGATGAGGCAGTGTTCTGCTTTTATTTGTTTCTCTTAATATACAATTTTGTCTATGGTAACTTCTTTCTAATGTCTTTGGGTTCACCCTTATCTTTAGAGATTGCTCTCCAAGTGTCTTTTCGTGAACTTTGTTTGATCTAGGCTCTGTGGTCTTACATTTATTCTGGGCTATCTTTTCCTAGACTGGGTACTGTTTTTGGGTGACTACTGTTCCCTCCTTTTACCCTTGGCCTTTCCTGTTTGTCTTTTATTGTCATCTTCTCATGACGGTACTTCATAGTGCTCTCTCTCTCTCTAACCGGCTCCCCTTGGAACCTCTTGGACACTAGGTATTTCTTCCCCCGTTTTGGGGTATAGTTAAGTGAGTTTTATTGATTCTTTTCTCACGGTTTCTTGTGACGGTCTTTCTCTGTTTATGACAGTTCATATCCCTCAGTTTATAATTTATGGTTTCATCCCCTTAAATTAGATGAGTCCCCTTCAGTTTGTAGCATTCTCTCTCCAATTTACTCCCTTTTGTAATCTAGAACGATGGAATATTCTCTCCTCTTCCCAGTACAGTCGTATCCACTTTTTATTAATCTCTTTCTTAGGTTTAGTTATAGTGTTCGTTTCAGTATCCTTACAGTTCAAGTTCATTAACTTTGCATTTCACATTTTTGTCAATTTCATTGGGACAAGTTTCTCCGATTTACATAACGAGTCCTACTTGTTATCCATGTTACCTCTTTTATCACCACTGTATCTCTGTGGCCACGCCACCAACAGGTCTCTCTCTCTCTGTCTCTCTGTCCCTCTCTCTCTTCCCCCCCCCAATTATTCTGGATTTATTGCTGTTATGCATCTCTTTTTAAAAAAAATAGGTTTTTAAAAAACATTTTTTAACCAACTTTATTTTCATTTTTATCGAAACAATAACTGGGCATTGGTTACAGCTTACATTATGAACATTACTACCCTCGTAACACCCTTGTTCCTTATCTTTAAGCCTTTGTATTATCTACAATGATTGTCTTCTTGAACTTACCCTTGTTACATTTTCTTTACGACCCACCCCCTTGTTATTTTTACCAAAAAAAAACAAAACCTCTCTTGGTTCGTGACCATATCCGTCCGTGAGCCAAGTTATCTGCTGTAATCCCGTCGGTCTCCCGTCTGATGTGAATGTTTCTGAGGATCCGTGGTTTGAAATAATGAGCCTCTCTTTCTCCCACATAGTCCTGGAGGGGTTCCCATATAGCCAAGAATTTCAAATAGCTCCCTGCCTTTGTGACGCAGATGTTTTCTATTGCCATGACTCCCCACACTTTAATCCACCACCACGGTGCTGTGGGGCCCTCCACTGTCTTCCACCGTTGGGCCACCTTCATTCTTGCTGCTGTCAAAAGGTGGGTTATGAGGACAGCTCTGTTTCCTGAGGCCGCATATTTCCCTTCCGCTACTGCACCTAGCAGCATTACTTTTGGCGACCATGGTAGGTCAGTGCCCGTTATGTCTCTGATGTGGCCCAGGATTTCTTGCCAATACACTTTCATCTTTGGGCATGACCACCACATGTGAAACATGTCTCCTCTTTCCCCACACTGTCGCCAACATTCCGGGGGATACGCGGGGATCATTTTGTGTAGCCTGTACGGGGGCATGTACCAGCGATAACAGAGTTTATATGCAGATTCTTTGATTGCTGTGGATTTGGATAGCTTATGTGCCGTACTCCAAATTTGACTCCATTCTTCCTCCGTGATCTCTTCCCCTGTGTCCCGCTCCCAGTCCTTCATGTATTGTAGGGTATCCTCTACTTGCGCCCTGTCGAGGAGTTTATATAGTCTGGTTATCCCTTTTGTGGGTATCCCCTCCCGTATTGTTAATTCAAGGCCCACTGGAGTTCTTAGCCCTGCCTTTTTAACCGCTGGATGTGAGATCCAATGGCGCAGTTGCATATATTTGAATCTGTGGTTTTCGCTGATACCGAATCTTTGTTTGCAATCTTCGAATGATAATGGGGCCCCGTCCTGGTACATGTCTTGTAAAGACAGTGTGGCTGCCTCATTCCATCCTACCCAGAATGTTTTATGGAGACCGGGTGAGAACTCTGTGTTATGTACTAAGGGGGATAGAGTACCCAGACCCTGTCTGACCTTGCTGCATCGGAGTGCTCTATCCCAGTTATGTAGGGTCGTCTTTGTGACCTCCAGTAGGGTGCCCCCCTTTTCTCGGGCGCTTGGTTTTAGGAATTGTGGCACTTTTAGTGGGATGTCTGTCGCTGTTTGTTCTATTTTCCCCCATCCTGGAAAAGGATCCTGGCCCGCCCATTTCAACATTGGTGTCAGTTGGGCAGCTAGTACATACCTCCTCACGTCTGGAACTCCCAGCCCTCCAAGAAGCATTGGTCGCATCAGGATCTTTCTTTGAATCCTCGGTTTCCTACTTCCCCATATGAATTTGAACACTGCCCTCTGAAGTTCTTTAATTAGCTTTGGGGGAATCTCCACCGGGATAGAGCTTACTACATACAGCAACCTGGGAAGCAAGGTCATTTTTGTCACCGCTATTCTTGCAAACCATGATAGTTCCTGAACATCCCACCTTTGCAAGTCCTCCTGGAGGCTCTTCCATAGGGATGTGATGTTGGCCTTGAATAAGTTCTTTACTTCTTTGGTGATTTGAATCCCTAGATACTCCAAGGACTGATTTTTCCAACTTTAGGGGGAAGCGTTCTTCAATGAGAGCCATGTCCTCCCTTTTTTCCGTGATGTTCAGCGCTTTGGATATTGAGTTTATTGTAAATCCTGATGTCTTTGCGAACCTCTGTAGTTCGTTGATAATTCTGGGTAGGGTGTGTATGGTATCGCCCATGTACAGCATGACATCATCTGCATAGAGCGCTATCTTATTTTGGGAGTCCCCGTTACATACTCATTTTAATACTTGGATCTTCCCTTATTCTAGTTGCAAATGGTTCCATTGCCATGGCAAATATGAGCGGGGATAGAGGGCATCCCTGTCGAGTACCTCTCCTAATGCTGATTCTTTCTGAGGTGTAGCCATTCACTATAAGTTGTGTGGAGGGGTGTTGGTAGTTTGCTAAAACCATCTTAATAAATGTTGGACCACAGCCAAACCCTTCCAGAACCAGTCTTGGGTACCCCCAATCTATGCTATCGAAAGCTCGCCTAGCATCTAACGCTGCGATCGAGAATTTTTGGTTTCATCTCGCCCTTCAATCGATGATGTCAATTACTCGCCTGACCTTATCCTGTGTGTGCCTCCCCCTCACAAAGCCTGCTTGATCCTCGTGTATTATTTCTGGCAGCACTGTCGCCAAACGATTTGCTAGTAATTTTGCATACAATTTTGCATCTGTGTTAAGGAGTGCTATGGGGCGGTAGCTAGTGCATTCTACTGGGTCTTTTCCTGGTTTTAAGGGTAATATCGTGGCCGAGTGTCCCATGTCCTTTGAGATTGACCCCTTGTCCCTGATAACATTGAAAATCCGGGTGAGGGGGGCAGGCAACTGTGTGTGGAATGTTTTGTAGTACCCGTTTCCTAACCCATCTGGGCCCGGTGCCTTCCCTCTGGGTAGGGCTGCTATCGCATCGCTCACCTCCTGCGCTGTGATTTGTTCTCCTAACATTGTTCTGTGTTCCGCGATCTGTGGCAATTGTATTGCAGACATATAGGATGTCTGTTCTGCTATGTTTAGATTATCATCAGTCTGCTGGTTCTTGTGAAAATGGACCATCTTTTCTAATTTCTCCACATCCCCTGTTTGCAATTCCCCCCTGCTATTTCTGAGCCGGGTGATGTTGTTGCGTGCCTTCTGTTTACGCAGTTTTGCTGCTAGAAATTTGTTTGCCTTCCCCCAAGTATATAGTATGATTGTTTAGTGTTCAGTAGTGCTTGCGCGGTTCTATCTGTAGTGTGATTTTCTAATTTGGCTCTAGCCTTCTTGAGTTCCCGCCAGGTTCTGGGTATCTGACGAGACTTATGGAGTTTTTCAGCCTCACCCACTTCTACCTCCAGTTTACGTGTTCTAAGGGATTTTCCTCTGTAATATTGCGTTGCTTGTGCAATAAATTCCCCTCTGACTACTGCTTTCCCAGCATCCCACACCACCCTCCAGTCAACTTCACCGTGATCATTTTCCCGGAAATAATTTTGGATGACTCCCTCCATGTTTGCCCTGAGTGTGATATCCCTTAAGATGGTTTCATTTAGCCTCCATTGTGGTTTGGGTCTGTTGGTGGTTCCCTCCAGTTCTATCTGGATCAAGACTGGAGCATGATCGGAGAGGTATTGGACTCCAATTTCTATCTTCTTGACGTAGGGGATTAATGTGGAGGAGACTAGTATCCTGTCTATATCCCCTATGTACTGCTGAGTACTGTGTGTATTC
The DNA here is from genome assembly GCF_040938575.1 of Ambystoma mexicanum. Taxonomy (NCBI): domain Eukaryota; kingdom Metazoa; phylum Chordata; class Amphibia; order Caudata; family Ambystomatidae; genus Ambystoma; species Ambystoma mexicanum. Next base: position 387,167,824 of record NC_090934.1, on the reverse strand, counting down.
TCGGTTCTCCCCTTGAAAGAACCGCCACGTTTCTACCACTCCCAAGTCTCTGGGCCTGTCTGTTCCTCTGATCCGCTGCAGTCGGGGGGAGTGTTTTATCTAATATTGGGTCCATCACACAGTTTAAGTCCCCACTTATAATCACCTGGCCCTCACACCACCCTCCCACCTTCTGAAGCAATTTGGGGATGTACTGGTCTTGTTTCTCTTTGGGGACATAGACGGCTATAATTGTGTATATTTGGCCTTTAATTGTGCCCTTTATTGCCACATATCTACCATCTTCATCCTTTATCATTTGTTTATGGAAGCCCAGGTCTCTGCTGCATAGTATTGCCACCCCTTTCGTTTTGGTCCCACTAGAGGCAAAATATTGGAGAGGGTATGTTCTGCTTTGCATCCTTTTTTCATCTTTCTGAAGGAGGTGCGTCTCCTGTAGGATTGCCAGTGTCTCATGCATCGCCTCCAATCTACCCAGAATCGCCCTTCTTTTAGCTGGGGAGTTCAGCCCCTGTACATTAATTGAGACAATGTTCACTTCCTCCATTGCGCCCTGGGTTAATGTTGATTACAGTTCTCGCCCCTCGCTCCGTTTGCTGTGACTTTCGTCGGTCTGGTTTTGTTTCCATTTTACACCCTTGAGGTATTGGCTCTACTATCTTTGTGGTTTTTTGGTGCTTCACTCTCCCTTTTCTCGTTTCATTCCCACCCTCTTCCCATCCCCTCCCCCTCTCCATTTCTTGGCGTACATGAGGCCTGGGCTCTTGGAGAGCCCCCTGCTGATCGGAAACCGGCTTCGGGCCACTATATTTCCCCCCCAGTTCGCAAACAGTCAGGAATTACTCTTTACCTGACTCTGCTTCCAAGATGTGTGACCTCCTACCTCCGTGCAGACGCTTTCACACGTGTTGTGTGGTCTATTCCGGTGCGACTGGCCCATCAAGCATTGTCCTTGTTGTGGGCCTTGTTCGGCGGTGTAGTAATGCTAGTCCTTCAGCACAGTTCCCTATTCTCTTCTGTTTTCCTTCCCATGTGAATGATAGGCCAAACGGGTGTGTCCATCTGTATTGAATTTGCTGTGTTTGGAGGGCTTTCGTGACTGCCCGCATTTGCATTCTTTTGTGGAGAGTGACCAGCGCCAGGTCTTGATATAGCTGTATACGGGTGCCGTTAACCGTAAGGTCACTGTATGTTCTAGCTGCTCGTAGTATGTCTTCTTTCAGACAATATGATGACATTGCTATCAGGACATCCGTAGGTCTCGACCCTGGTTCGTTTCGTTTTGGGCCCACTCGATGTATTCTGTCGAATACAATTACCTCCGGTTGTGTGTCATTTAGCAGGTTGCTGAAGCAAAGTTGCATGGTGGCTTTTAAATCCTTGTCCAGCACCGATTCTACCAGACCTTTGACCCGAATATTGGATCTTCTTGAGCGATTTTCGAGATCCTCCGCCTGGAGTTCCAGATTGTTTGTCGCGTTTGCTAGCTGCTCCAGCAGCACACTGTGTTGATTGGTTTCCTCCGCAACGTTCGAGAGTCCGCCTTCGACTATGTCCACTCTTTCTCCTATCTCTGCCATATCTTTGTTGACCTCCTGGAGGGAGGATTTCAGTTCCTCCTTCAGTTGATCCATTTGGCTGTGGAAAGCCTGTGTCAGTCTGGCCTCCATTCCCTTTAAGCAATTCAAGAGTTCTTCATCTGATGCCATTGTGCTCGATGGTAGGTCTTCTGTTCGGGTGATCAGAATAGGTGGGGGGGGAGGTGATTCGACGTGTGTTTGGTGTCTCTGCCTCCAACACTTCTCTATTTGCCCTTCCTTTGCTCTTGCTGAGGTTCTTGCTCTTGATGGGCCAGATTTGGATTTAGTGCCTGGCATCTGGGTCGCTCTGGCCACTGTCGGCAAGTGTTGTTCTGTGGTGTAAGGTGTATGCAGCTATTGTTGCCAACCTACCTTTGCTTTGGTTTGAATGATCCGGCTGTCAGATGCCTGTTGTGGTTTCCGGGTCTGGTCCACTATTCTGGGGTGGTTTTCTTTACTTCTCGGGTCTGTTTGGGATGTAGGGCTTCATGTGCCTCTTTGAGTTGGAACTGGGTGTCCGGCGGCAGGACTGGTGATGTTTACGGTCTTGGGCGACCCCTTCAAACAGCTCGTGTGTTCCACGCTGTGTGGGCTCCAGAAATCGGCCGCTCTCCTAACTGGCTCTATGCTCCCGAGCCCCAGTTTTCAAGATGCAGGGAGGGGGGGATATCCCCTGTAGTGTCTGCTAATGCCCCCAGATCCGCGTTCCTTTCGTTGGAGGCCCCTGCTGGTTGTCTCAGGCCTGTGTTGTTTCTTGATTTCTCAAAGGGCTCCCTGCTGCCTCCCCTATCTTCCTCCAACCGGCTTTATAGCCTGCTCTGTCCTGCTCTTACCGTGCTGTTTCGTGAGCGCGGGGGGGGGGGCGGGTTCTGCAGTTCCTGTATCTCAGCCTCCGCGCTTTGCCGGATTCTGGCAGGGACAGTCCCGGATCCTTTCTCCAAAGGAGATCGTCTGTCCGTCGGGCTCTCCCGGCTGCCGCGGTGCAGGCCTCTTCTCACCTCTCCTTTTCTTCGGGGAGTCTCACCTTTGCGTTCCACCCGTGATGTGCTTCTCTGCCTCCGCCGTCGCTGGGGACTCTTCCTCCTTCAGAAACTCCACCTCACTGCATAGGTGCCGCAGGTGTATCGTCCTCGATTGCTGCTGGTGCTGTGGCTCTCCGTTTCCAGGACTAAGTGCACTCCCAGGCCTGGTGCGCCGCTCCCATGGCTAGTGAGAGGGCCCCGATCCTGGGCTGTCCTCTTCTCGCAGCCGGGCTCCTTCTCTAGTTCCTGGGATCCACGCCAATCGTCTCCGCTGTGTCGTGCAGAAGTGGCACCTCGCGATTGTGTGGTGCCCCTTGGGTAAGCCTGGGACCTCCATTCTTCCACCTCGCGGTCTCCAGTAGGGCCTATTCTCACTCTCCTTCAGATGCGCGCCAGATTTCCACAGGGGGCCCTGGGCTCTGCTGTACGTCAGAGACTTGCCTCATCTAGGAAACATCGGGCACCTGCATTCCGGAGCCCGGCGTGTCTCCAAATCGCTCGATTCCTCCAGCGCCGGTTCCCAGCTCGCCAAGGGGGGTCCCGGACTGCCGCGGTGCTACGTCTCCCTGCCTCTTCCACTTCTCTGCCTGTTCGCCCCGGTCCTCTCCCTCGGCACTGTCTCTACCTCAGCCTGGTGTCGCTGAGGACTCTATCTCCCTCCGACACTCTGCCTCGCTTGCAGCCACAGCTACCTTGTTCACGGCCGGCGCTGGTGCCTTGGCCCTCTGTTGCCTGGTTCACGCGAGTTCCCCTCTGGCCCGTCGTGCTGCTCCGACGGGTGTTAAGACGGATTTCTGAACTCTGTCCTGGTGGCACAGAAGTTCAGAAGGCCAACCTAATTACTTGGAACAGGGTAACCTCTGGACAAGCCAGACCAATCAAGGTAGCGATCGCGGCGGTCAAGACTAGGTCTCAAGAGGGGTGAGGGTGACTGAAAGCCCGCAATGAGCACACAAAGCAAGAGCGCTAACAAACTACTCCAAACAGTTGTTATATCAAAAATAGATACACATTTATTTTAAGGCCTTTAAAATAATGACCGTAGCGAGAAAATCACAATATCACAATATTAAACCAACACATACCATATCAACACAATATATATACAATTACACAGTCGCAAGCGTTTAAAGCACGAAATATGTAGTCCACCTGCCAGGGAAGGAAAACGGGCAGTGCGATAATGCTTTCGACTCAGTTCGCCTTCATAGGCACCTAACTAGATGGAAGTCCGAGCCCTGCGAAGAGTGGAGCCTTGTGCTCAAAGTACCTGCCACGCCGGTGCCGACGGGCACAAGGGGAAGCTCTTCGGAGGAAGTCAGGCGGTTCACGTTAGTGCACAGCAGAAGAAGAACAGGTTCCGCAACTCAAGCGCAGCCTCCACAGCGAGCAGAAGCAGAGCGCGAGCGCGGCAAAAGGGTGCTGTTTTTACACAGCAGGGAAAAGCAATGGGATACTGCAGGAGGGCGACCAGATCCTAGATATACTACTCACCGGTCCCCGAAGCAAGCAGACCCAGGCTTCTCCACGATAGTTTCAGCAGCTGGCAGGTTCAGAAGAGCAGGGAACGCTTTGTAGTTGTGTAGAGCAAAAAGACGTCCCAATCGACGAAACCGGCACAGTTTTGTTGCCGCACAGGACAACGGAGCGGCCGTGTGTATTCGAGCCAAATGAACCCTCCTCCCTTCAGACCTGGGGACGCCAAGCGTACGAAGCGTGGGAGAGGGACAAGGACTCGCAATACAACACAACCTGGCGGCGGTTGCAGGGCCAAACTCCTTTGTAAGCTGGTCAGTCAACTGGATGGCCCAGAGACGCTTCCGAAGGCTTACTTGGCAGGAGATGGTTGAAGATGCCGGGAATAGCTGTTCCTGCTATTCCAAAGGTCGAAGCACCAGTACAGGCCTTCTGGTTCGATCAAAGGAGGACAGGGGCTCTCCGGACGACAGCAGTGCAAAGGAGGATTCCTTCAGCGGGTCACCAGCGATTCCTCGGTCCAGCCTCGTAGTTGCAGGATACTTGGCTCCTGTATTCCTTCGTTCGTGAGAACTCAGGAGATCGACATGGTAGTGGTGTTTCCAGCCCCCTCTTATCCACGGTTCCCTTCGCGCCAAAACGGAGGGGAGCCAATGGGAGATCCGCTCATCAAAACACATACCATACGTGGACCAATCACGGACCACGGTGGTCCCAGGCATTCACACCACCCTAGACTCTCTGGCACCCAGGATGTGTATTGGGACCAGACATCCCAGCCCACACCCTGGAGGCACACAAACGACATGTAGAAGCCCGCGAAAGCAACCACGTTTCGCGGGAAAGTACATGCCCAAATAAGGAAGGGCCCGGGTCGCCGGACCTGGGGAAGGTGAAGGGAGCAAGACGGTCAGTGGACAAGACAAAGGAGCCTCGCGGCCTGGCCATTTTGGGAGCCAGGCCACCATTTTGGGTTCAGTGCAAAAACGTGCTCAGAACGCCAAAAGGAGCTCAAAATAAACAAAACGATCGCTGCCACCATTCCAGTCCCTGAATGACTTGCACCGATCAAATACCATCCTAAAAGAGGATCTAGGGCCTGTAGAAGGCTAGAGACCCAAGAGAGCTGTAACTTAGCTTACAGTGCCCTCTTGTGTCGTGTTGCACTAAAGCTGCGACACGATAAAAGAAACTACGGGAAACCACGTTCCCCGGTACTGACTGTCTTAAGGGCATGTCAGTTTCCCCGTAAGAAAGGAGCGAAAGCCCAGAGAAGTGCGGCAGAAGGCTGTACTTCTCTGGCAAAGTCAAGAACAAGGTTAAAAACAATAGCAAAAAGTTTAGGGGTTGCCACATGGAAGGAAAATTCCCTACAATTACGAAATCTTTCCTAACAACGGGCGAGAGGTCCTCAAGCGTGGGCTGTCTTCTTCCCACAGGCCGAGTTCTACCATTGGCGCCTGGGTCCCGCGCCGATCGCTGTGGCCGTGTCCTGGGGGGGGGTGGGACGGCACCTCCCGACTGTGTGTTGCCAATTGTTGGTTGTCTCTGCTCCGGAGCGCCGCACCTTCACTCTGCGGCCTCCAGCCAGGTAGGTCCACTCCCTCCGTCAAGCGCACGCTCGGTCTCCACGGGGACCCAGGGTTCCACTATACGCGGGACTACTCCATCAGTCCCAAAAAACCTCTGATATGCTTGATCCGGAACTTGCTGTGCTTTCAGACAGCTTGTTTTCGCGTGGCTGTGAGCTTGTAAGAGCTCCAATTTTCCCCTTTAATTGTTGCCTGCACGGAGGACCCGAGGTGCACGTCCTCACGGTCTGGCGGCCATCTTGGAATCGTTATGCATCTCTTATTGTCTCATGTATGCCACCGTGGGGAATGGCTTAGGGAATTCCTCAGAGTCTCTCCTGGCGAGGTCCCACTTGCTTCGACCCCTAGGGAGGTTATTGTGGAGCGGGCTCACCTCCCTAGCCTGAGCAAGTGAGGGGGGGGCTACTAAACGTTTAAGAGAGGGGGATACTGGAGCAAAACGGGGCGTCGAAAATTAAGATCCAGGAATTGGGCCATCTGCACGGTGGGGGTGCGCCCGTTTAGGCTTTTTTGACATTTTATGAAATAGAATGATGGTAGATCATCCTCCAGAAAATGTGTTGGGCTAATCCACACACATTTTCCTATGCTCACAGGACGAAAAACATACACCCATGTTCTATCGGTGGACAGAGCCTACAAGCGCAGCTCGCCCTATCATATTTAGTTTGGATATGACAGCAGGAGTACACAATGCCTCTCCAGAAGTGGGGAGGACCCAACCTTCCCCCTTCCATGGCCCGTCTGATTAACTAACAAAGGCTCAGTGGATCCGTGCTGCTCTTTTGTTGGTCTCTGCAGCTGGTGGCAGCGATTATCATACGTATACAGTGTATTTCAAATAGGTGCTCATGAGGCGTGATTGCACTGGCTAACAAAGGAGACAGGAAACCCCAACAACCTTTCATATGCAACCGTGTCAACCTGAAGCCAGCTCCTTAAACCTTGCACTTGCAAATTGCTGCTGCACTACCACTGTTTGTTGCCTTTATTATTTATTTATTCATTTATTTATTATTTATCTGTTTCTCCTCTGCTTCGCACTTTCCACTTCTCCCCCTTACATGCACTTTTCCCCTCCCCCTCGCACTTGCGCGTTCTCATTGTCACTGGGCCTAGTAAGATTGCTGTTTTGTTCTCCCCTGTTCCCCTCCCTTGCCTTGTCGCGCTCTGAAGCCATTGTGTACGAGCGCGATAGAAATAAAATATCAATATCAATTGTCCTGTCTGGGACTGCGTGTTTACAGTAGTCCACCCCGCAGGGGGACCCCATTCATAAGGTGCGAGAATGTGTTTTGCAGGAGCCAGAGAGTCTGGTCTTGCAGCAGCTTCAAGGGAGACCTGCCGCTTTAATCAATCGGGAACCACAGAGAGCTCCATTAACCAGAGAGACCCTTGATCCACAACAGACAGGAAGATGGGTAGGATTTAGTATCACATGTGTTCACCCCCTTTACCTTTTCTGTTGCAACGCACTCTGGTTATGACCTCATGCATACAGGAGATTGTCGGTGGGGACCCAGGATTGGCTCATTAAGGTAGGCTTAGCCTAAACTATTCCCTGTGGTCAGTCTAGCTTTAAATGAGGGCTAAGCACCTCTTTTGGCAGATCATTTGAAGCCTTCACCAGAAGCAGAGGGAGGAACTCCTCATTGGACCCTGGCTTAAAGTACAGTCCGTTTTATATCTTCTGGCCGTGAGGGAAGGCCAGGACCTCCAAAGAGATCCCTCCCCTAAACATCTCCCAGGGAACAGGGGGAGATACCGAATCCAGTAGACCCTCCAGCAGCTCCAGAACTGGTACGCAGTCAGCACACAGCGTGCGCTGCTAGGCTCTGCAGCAGGCTTCCTATTTGGGAAGTGCCAGAAGGCCGAAACCAAGAACAAGGCAGCTGCCTAACACAGTCCTCAGCTTAGGGCTGTCCGCCTTAAAGGACGACACACGCCCCATGAAGAAGCTGGGAGAAGTGCCTCAACAAGCATATCTATTGACGTCTGCCTTAAAGGACATTTCTGAGCCTGTCGAGTTCCTCGAGCTGCAACCAACTGCAACGCTGACCAGTGTTTCGCTGCAGTCGCTTAAAGACATCCGAGACGTCTCGAACAGTGCTTCAGAACCACCAACCAACATGAAGACAATGATTCCTGAGCTGCTGTGTAGGCCAGCCTGCAACTGTTCATCCAGTGTCACGTACCGAACTGTCTTGCCGCCTGATAACCGCAGCTGACTCCCATCTTGAACTGTATTACGGAAGCCTGCAAAGAGCACTGAAGCCGACTCTACCCTGTTGAGCACCAAGAACACCTACATCACAGTGTACACTGTGGTTCTGTACCTCTGGTCCTTCTCAGAAGCCCCCAAGAGACATTTTAAGACCCATTGCTCCCTTTGTGCTGAAGCCAAGTAACCGTGAACTTTTGCAGTTGTCTACCTTCCCGACCACCCTCCTGTCAGTATCCAGAGTGCATTCCTTTTTCCCTTTTTGAAACGGTCTGTCCTCTGCATTCCTTTACCAGGGGGTTAGGGGGGTTGTATTTCATAGTGTTGCTAGAACTGTCTGTTGTGGTATAAATAAAGTAGATATTTTTGATACAACCTTGACTGTACAGTCCCTTTTATCATTGGGCAATATTTGTATTTTTGCTGCGTTGTAACTAACCAACGATTCACAACTTTTCGGAGATAAGCCTGCTGTTCCATCCACGTTGCCAAAATTGGACAAGGATGTTAATAATTTGCTTGTGTTTCCAATCTGTTCAGATCTCTTCTGGTGTACTTGAGGTGTGGAGCTGATTGATGGTTTAGAAACCAATATTCACCCCTGGACCATTGGTGCCCCGGAAGTTGATTTGTCACAGTCCCTAAGATAAAGCGAGCATCCCAGTAGATGCATAATAAAGGGCAAGGATTTGTGGGGGTGAGGATGGGGAGGAGAGTGAGAGAGAGATTGTAGCCAAACCCTGACCGGAGCGGGAGGAAGTAGTGTAAACCCAGTCCCACTCAACGGCCTCACTACAGAATCCTTATGCAGTTTGAATTAAGGAGCTAACACCTGGGACTGAGAGCTAAGAAGAAAACCAAAAGAACTGTGAAAAATAGGGTGCGGAAGCCCCTTAAAACCCAGGACTGGGAGCTCACAAACAATGTGTAGATTTGCTGAGGGACATCCAGCCCCTGGTCTTGCAAAGTACTGTCCAAACCTTTGTTGGAACACTTTACTTTCACGACAGATGTTTTCTTTGGATATGCTTTCCCAGAGCACTACCTCTCTTTAAGGAAGTCATGGTATCAAAAGTATGACAAGAATCCAATTTTTGTATTGCCTAGCGCACACCTGGATTAAAGATATTTACAAAATTTGTAGAAAATTAGCAGGGTGCCGGGGAGAATAACAACCTTGACACTGGGTTGTTTTAACCTATGTAAAACCAACAGATTGTCCACAAGCTTGTGGAACTCTCCCGTCCCCTGCACACCCTTTTAAACTGTATAGACAGTCGACATTTTTACACAATGGTAGTAGTAAGTTTCTTTAAGAAAAGAGAAATTTGTGAGAAAAAACAATTTTCGACACTGTTAGTGTAAAACAGAGTGATGCAGACCATCGATTTTAATTTAGTTTTAAATATCTGTTATAGATATGAATTTCAATTCATTCATCATCCGGTCTTAGTGAACATGATAACATAAACTTATTCATTTTGAAGTCACATTCAATAATATAATTCAAGGGCATACAATGTGTTTATCACACTTTCTACAAAATTAACTTTTCACATGTAATATCCATAGGAAGTGATAATAAATGTTTTCTCGACGCGTTTCGGGGTGTCCCCGTCTTCAGGATTTGTTAGCCCTCTTCTTTACCGTTAATCTTTGGTTCGCCTACAATATATGATACAGTAATCAGATTTTTAGGTTCTCACTTATAACTGTCATTTAACTCTTGAGAAAAAAAACGTAAGTATACTCTTAAACCTCTCGGAATTCTTTGTGCACGGTAGTACTGTGCTAGTGTAGTGGCATGTAGCTTTTGCGCTATCTCCCTTCTGATGACCCTCTCCAATTGTGTAATGAGTTTCTCTGCACTAGTTGTTGTTGGTGTGATTGTTTCGATTTCCTTCAAAAGACTAAAATTCATGTGGCTTCCTCTTCATTAAATGCCAAGGTTGTGGCGTGTTTTTCTGTGATTGCATTAATCTTTGAGAAAGACATCCCTTAGGACAGGGAGGTGAGTTTTGATATTTCAATTGGGTGCTGCTATGGCTGTTGTGTCACTCCCTAAGAATTTTTAGGGGCAAAGAACAAGAATCCAATTTTTGTATTGCCTAGCGCACACCTGGATTGCCATTTTCTCACATAGCACATGTATGTGTTTTTACAGACACAAGCGGAGGATTCTCCCATTGCTGCATTATCTCCATCCCCGAAGACTCACACTTCGTACTACATCGACTTGTTCCAATGAAGAAGTAGCTTTTTACAAAAATACCGAAAGGTAATATTTTTACTCTCAGATAGACATGACTAGATTTTCCTTCACGAATTCAGATCTCTCTTTTAACTGAGCTTTTTCTACTGTTTTTCTATCACATCTACAGGTTGTATAGCAACTGAGATATTCAACAACTATTGGGTTGACATTACTGTTAATAATAAATCCAGTCAGGATATTCCACATTGGACATCCAGGTGATTATTGTAAAAAGTTTTTTTTCTCAAGAATTAAATGACAGTTATAAGTGAGAACCTAAAAATCTGATTACTGTATCATATATTGTAGGCGAACCAAAGATTAACGGTAAAGAAGAGGGCTAACAAATCCTGAAGAAGGGGACACCCCGAAACGCGTCGAGAAAACATTTATTATCATTTCCTATGGATATTACATGTGAAAAGTTAATTTTGTAGAAAGTGTGATAAACACATTGTATGCCCTTGAATTATATTATTGAATGTGACTTCAAAATGAATACGTTTATGTTATCATGTTCACTAAGACCGGATGATGAATGAATTGAAATTCATATCTATAACAGATATTTAAAACTAAATTAAAATCGATGGTCTCCATCACTCTGTTTTACACTAACAGTGTCAAATTGGTTTTTCTCACAAATTTCTCTTTTCTTAAAGAAACTTACTGCTACCATTGTGTAAAAATTTTGACTATCTATACAGTTTAAAAGGGTGTTCAGGGGACGGGAGAGTTCCACAAGCTTGTGGACAATCTATCAAAAGTACGACAGACACAATAAACTATATTTCAAGGGTGTTTATTGAACTTTGCATGGTTTGGAAAAAAACGCCTACCTAATTCTAACGATGGGAGCAAGCCACGACTATCAAATAAAAGAAAACGCTGTCCTAGTCAAGTCCAGTTAAATCAAAAATGGCCTATACTAAGAAACCTATTGCCAAACCCTACTCTAAAGAACAAAAGAGGTGTGGGATGTTGCAATGTGTAAAAAAATAGTGTGCAATAAACAAAAAGGTCCAGGTAAGGTGGTAGTTCGGGACTGCTGAACTGTAACTCTCCCTTCCCCATGTTTCAGCACGGGACACGGTGGAACAATTTAGCAGGTGGAGCACACTCTGACTTCTTTGTCACGAGAAGGCAGTCTTTAAGGCACACCAGCACCTTTCAGCATAGTGTCCTTTTTGTATCCTATAAACCTCTCTTTGTTGAAATGCCTTAGTTCAAATATAACAATTTAAACCATTTTACATTCTCTACCCTTGGTCTCCCTCAGCCGGGCTCAGACTTCTTTATCATTCTCTACCCTTGGTCTCCCTCAGCCGGGCTCAGACTTCTTTATCTTTCTTCTTCTCAATGGAATCCCCCTCTGCCGGGCTCAGACCATGTGTTTCAAAGAATGCTTCACACAACTTCATAAGGACAGACTCCCCTCGATCGGGCGCAAGCCTGCGTTCCTTTTTTGCCATGGTTATAAGTTCAAAGTGGGGTCGGGGGTAAGGTTCCCAGATAGCATATGGAATGGAAAGGAGTAATAGAAAAATAGGGAAGGGGACACCGCATCTCTCCATTGGGTGCCCCACTCCCCTGGTACCCCCTCATCCAGGTGATCCTCCAGCCCTGGTCCACCCCCAGGAACTGGATCCAAAAGCGATGGCCGCGTCCGGGCCACCTAGATGGCAGATCCCAATGGACTAGTCCGTGAGACACCCTATGGTTTCTCACACTCTGCCAGGACAAGAACCACCTTGACAGCTTTTAGTTTAATTAAGGCACTGCTTTTGACTAATTCTGTACATGTTCAGTAATAAAACCCTTTGTTAACCAGATTCCCTGGTCTGGTCTGTTTGCTGATCAATGCCCGATTGTGTGACAAAATATCGCAGAACACATGGGACGCATGCAAGGCCCTCGGCACTAGTCTTAGAAAGGAAGAAGTGTTTTCCACTAATTTGGAGCAGTCTCCGGTACCCGCCAACTTTCGTTCTCTGCTTATTCAAACAGAAACCCTTAACCTGCAAAGACAGAACCAGCATGTGGGGCTGGGCGCCACCAGGCATACTTTCGCCTCACTACTAGATGGGGGACCCGGGTTTTAAAGACTTTCCGCATTTGGAAACAATGGTGATGCACCTGAATCACAACCAATACTGTGACACCCAGGCAATGGCAATAATGCACATAAACTCCACTGCATTATTAGACAATATAAATAATGTGACATGGCCAATAGCCTGGCTGTGTGAAGAGAGGATGAGGACCTCTCTGTTGAGGGACCGGGGGGGCGGGGGCAGGTGGGTGTCCTAACAGGGAGCAATCCAGAGCCAGTCCTTCCCTTGAGGAGGATGGTGGCAGTTTATAGAGGGACCCAGATCCTATCCACCCCCACATTGTGGCAGCTTGCTGCTATGCAGTACACATTTGTCTCACACCATGCCACATATACTAAGTGCTGACCAGAATCTTTCTGTCTCCTGCCAAAACCACAAACCTACCATGAGCCAAGGAACCAACAGGGACTTTGCAATGGGGCCTCAACTCCTCATACGAACTGTACTTACCAGGGGGCAACCTGGAACCAAGCTCTCTAGCATGAACATGGACCCTGAATGTCTCAGTCTGCCATGAGTATTCTGTGATGGGCCTGCCTGGAGACAAAGGGCAGGGCTTATCCTGCCATTGAACATGTCTGCTGATTGTCACGCCCTGCATGGGAAATATTGGGATAGATTGTTTAAGTTAAGTAAACTGGTGGCAGGAGGGGGAACATAAAAAGGACAGGAAGCAGTTTTTGGTTGTTTGGGTGATGTCAGAATAGATGGAGGTGGTAGACCAGCGGGAGGAAGATGGGAGGAGCAGTGTGTGGAGCAATTTCTGAAGGTTAGTGAGCATAAGTGGTACTGCTTTGTGAGTGTGTGTGGTGTGAGAAACCAGAGTGTGTCTCATCCGCTAGTCCCAAGGGATCTCTCTCTGGTCGCCAGGGCACAGCCATCACCTTTAAATCCAGATGTTGGGGGTGGACCAGTGTGGGTGGATCACCTGGGGCAGCGTTCTTTGGGCCATGGGGGTGAGGCAGCCGATGGTGAGACGCAGTATTCCCCCTTTTTTTGTTCATCTACCCATCCTATTTTGTAGGATATTCTGAGGTCCCAACTCCTGCCCCCCCCCCTTTTTACATAAGCACTGGGCCGAGGAAGAGGGTGACTGAGAGTAACGAGACTAACTCTTATACATCGTACTGGATATTCCTGTTAATCTGGTCAGGAGAAGTCGGGCACCTGACTTCAAGTGCATACACCTGATACCAATTAGCTTTCCTCACACGGATTAAAAGGCACCACCTGAAGACACATTCTGATCAAGGTGAAACACAAGTACGAGCAGGATTCAGGGGCAAAGGAAAACCTACTGGAGCAGAGCGACAGACCAAGGGACGAGAGTAGCGTGTTGAAAACCCCAAGAGTTCCCTACTGGAAGTCGTTGCCTCTGACAGGCCGCGAAAGACACGTGGAGAAGGCCAAATCCAGCAAGTGAAGACTGCATTGTGTTTCAAGGATGCCAGCGACCCTCCCGGGTGAATGGCTGAATTGGGGAGGCGAGGCCAACCCTGTGGTACTAACCTTGACTCGTGACTGTGAACACGTAAATCCAAGAGAGAAACGCACACAGCCAATGATTGGCAATCGACCTAAGAGACCAATGTGTGTTAAAGAAGGTTTGAGGTGGCAACATTGTATCATAAGTGAAGGCTTCATGCGTATGGCTGAGACGCGAAGGAAAGCAGACCTGTGAATGAACTTTTGATGTAAGGACAGCTGTGAAATCAGCGATACCAAGTAACAGAGTGGTCCGGCGAAACGAAGTAGCCCATTCGAAAGTCCTTGTTTGTAGCGATAAATGGGAATGGACTGCAAAAGTGGAATAAGTGAAATTAACCCTGAGAGACTGGGAGAATAAACCGCTTAAAAGTGAACTTTGAGTCTAAGTGGTCCTGTGGAGGCCTGTAAAAGAAAGCCACGCACATTTGAAAGTCTTCGATACCCAAAAGCAGTCTGAGCCTGATTTGAGAGAGACCCGAAGTGTAATGAGCGTGGGGAAGAAAGCCCCTTGCAAGTTTTGTTGAACTTTGTTGTGAAAGGTCTGATCCCGACAGAGGGTGACCTGGGTGAGGTCTGAGCCCAACAGGGGAACACACACTAGAACTGTGTTTGTGAAGGGGTCTGAGCCCGACAGAGGGGGGCCTACATGAACCTTTCTTGATAAAGCATTATTTGGAACCGGAAAGGGAGATTTAAACATGGAAGGCTAGGCGGGCCTCGATCCACTTTTTGGAACTGTTTATTGTACTGAGGACCCGAGCCAGAGTGTGTCATCCTGTCTACAAGGACCGTGTTGTTTAACGTGGGGGCGGGGGGAGCTGATTCAGCTACCTTTTTTATTCATTTGAACTCTGATTTTTTTCCATTGCATACATTTTCCCTTTGTACACTTTTTTGTACAAGAGATAGGGGTTTTGTTAGCATAAGCCATTTTGATTTGACGGACACTACTAGGACTGTTTTGTTTATCGTTTGATGGTCGAGACTACTCCCATCTTATTTATAGGGCATAATAGGAGTTTTCTTACCCCAAAAACTTCAATAAAGGTTTTTACAAATTGTACCCATTGTGTCCGTGTCATACTTGTGATGCCATACCTCCCCTACAGTGGTGAGTGATGGGTGAAATAGTTTAAGGTGTGAATATGAAGTGTGGGGGACTGAGTGAGAGGAGGGTGTCTGAATAGAAAGCGGATGGAGTGGAGTAGTAGTGACAAGGAAGGAGCAGTAGTGTTCAGGAGGGAGCAAGAGTGCAGAGCAGGGAGTAGTAGCAAAGAAGAGTGTGGAGTTACATCAATGGGTGGAGACAAGGGCTAGAAGAAACGAGACATCGGAGGGACAGAAGTGTAGAGGGAGGAGGCGAGTGGAGTTTGAGAAGGAGAGGAGCCGGAGGTCACGAGAGGGAGATGCGAAACTGTGCGTGGTAGAATGACTTAATTAAATGGGTTGTCTGTAGGGGCTAATTCCTTACCCCTATACAACCCTAACTGCTGGGTAGTTTAGGGCCAATTTTCCCTGAGGGGGAGTCTTGTTAGAGAAGGCAACCTGCCTTTAAGGCCTCATATCTAGATTGTAGACAGTAGGGGTCAATATTCAGTATCTACTAACCTTGGGTCAGGGATGTCTGGGTTAGGGAGGAGGTGGTGTTTTGCAAGACCAACGAGGGAGAGACGGCCATAGGGCCCATTACAATTTCAGTAAAAACCCTTGAACACTCTTTGAGGCTTTGAGTAATTCATTTGCCATCTGTGATAATAATGAACATAGATATAAAAGGAGGCAGGAAGAAACTGCAGTTGAGGAATTTGATTTGGTGGTCTAAAGAGAAGGTGCCTTTGAGGAATTTGGGATGGTGGTCCAAAGAGAAGGTGCACAATGGGAGGGATGGATGTAAGTGGATACAGAGTACTGAGGGCTTTAACTCAGTTCCTGACCCAGGACATATCGCAAGGGGATTAAGCTACAACAAGTCTGCTGGCTGCTATATCCCAGAAGTTGGCAATGCCCAGAACACAAATAATGAAAGCAGAGTCTGCAAAGAGCTTTTTCCACAGTTTCCGTGAGGAGCAAGAGGCCACAAAGGTGAAGCTGGAGCCTGTTGAAGGCTTGAGGCCAGGACGGCGACCTTTGACTGGTGGTTGATAATCATTTAGTCTGACAAGGACCAGGACGAAGGGGAGTGGGGGACATCCTTGTTGGTAAGAGCAACATAAACACCAATGCTGGATGTGAAACGGGCTCTGGTAAAGTGTCCTTTAAAGCAAGAGTGGGGGGGGGAATTATTCTTGGCAAGGTTTTTTTTCTTCAGTGAAGGTTTGTCACAATCCTGGAGAGCTAAAACTGGAACTAAGATGAAAAACCAAGAAACTTGTTGGGTGCTATATCTCTGTACTGTGGGCAAGAAAAGAAGCATACAGAGTACCATCACTTTGGAACTATTTAGATCATATTAGTGTAACATGGACTCTTTAGATACTGTGTAGAATAGTGCATATATTTGTGTTCATCCTTAAACTATTTTCCCAAGCTATTTCTCCGTATATGGCACATGCTTGTTTCTGTGTTTACCAGGTGAAGGCACACCCCTGAATGCTCGCGCCAGAAAAAATACAACCCGCTAGGGAATAAAGGCCAAGAGATTTCTTGCAGGGATAACAAGTTTTTAATAGCACAAAAAATAAGTATGCCAGCAAAGAACTCTGCTACTTGAGAACATTCTGCCGAAAAATAGTACAAGCAGAAGGTTATAAGGCAACACATCGTCATTATGTCATACATACAGTAGATATCCGCGTGGCTGGTTGGTGAGACCCTATAAATGGGCCTGCTACATAGGGGATGCCAGACTGCAATTGGTCCAAGCCCCGTCCGTCTGTCTTCCATCATGTGGGGTCAGCTGGGCTCATCTCTCAAGGGACTGAAGGTCACGTTCCTCAATAGTTACTATTGCAAAACATTGCTACTCTAATATTATGGCGTGCACCTGGGAAACTCTGGGACTGGCACAGGGGGACTCTCAAAATCATGCTGACCCACACATTCTTTACTCAGTTCATATCTCACTGTCCGCACCCAAGGTTTCCACCCTCGCTTTGGACCATAATTGATTCCTCCCCGTTCCTGGTATTACAAAGTGTGTCATCATGAAATAAGGTGAAATTATTGTGTTCTTTCACATCTTTTAAGACCATTGGATTTATGGTTGGTGGTCTGAGGTCCCCTACTATCGTGGAATTCAGCAGTCTTGGACTGGGTCAGTTGTGGGTCTCCTAATGTTTTGTGGGTTGGATGGTGGTTAGAGGTCTGATTGTGGCCTGGCTGTGCTGGATGCCTGGTGCTGTCTCGCGGCGTTGCAGGGCGCATTCCTTTTTGGGATAATAAGTATTCGCAACAGTTAAGGAACAAAGAGAGGTTTCTATGGGAATTAGCAGCGCAGGTCTGTCTACCATCAGGGCTTGGGCCTGTTCTGGTTTCTTCACCGGGCTGTGTTTACCACACAGCCGTGCAGGGCCGAATGTCTCTACCATAACTACGAAAATGGCATCTCCTTATATGTGCGCACTGCATCTATGCATTTATATTTAATATTGTATCCGTGCAGAGTTTCTTAGCACGGCCCCCTGCCTCCTGGTACATCGCACAGTGTTTCTATGGGCCTCTCCTCACTCTAAAGCGCTGAGGGGGGTGGGAAAGGTTAATTTCCTTCCCAACATTCTCCCCTTTCGTTACCTCTGCAGTAACAAATTCCTTTGCATACTTGAGGGTGTTCCTTTTATTGGCATCTATACCCTACATACATCCCACAGGGTTTACGCTGCTCGCACATATTCTTAGGGAGTGCACGTCATGCAGATGCACCCCGCACCCCTGCTAAATCTACCCATACTTAGTTCTAATTTTCAGGGGGAGGAACAATAATTGTGTGGTATAGCCCGTCTACTTCATCTCCATCGGGTATGGGGACCATGCAGGGGATAGGGTGGTTAGTTTGTATTTCTATCTCTTTTGTATTATGAGGTACTTTTGAAACGCCAATTGAAACCATCATCATTGCGCTATTAGGCACTGCTTTGGCACAACATCTCAGTCCCATTTGGCATGTGCAGAAAAGAACCAGGATGAACAAGATGACGGGCACCAGCAAGCTTGATCATTATGACGTTGAACCCATGTTTGGTGTCGTTTGCCAACTGGACCAGTTGCTAGCATACAATCTGCATTAGTTCTTGCCTGTACGCCGGGCCGCAAGAGCGAGGCAATATTTTTTTCAGCAGAGCTAAACAATCGGTATTCTTCAGGTATCTCCCAACGCAGTGCTGTTGAGTCTTTTGATAGATAGTTTGATGCTCTCTTCTCCCTATGCAGCTTATCATATTGGCTCTTTCCGGGTAAGATACAAACTTCTGGCAGTGGCATTGGGTTCTGTTCTTGGAATGCCGGGGAAACTGTTGGTGCTTTGTCAGGCATTTGCCCCCTTTCAAGTGTTTTTCTGGGACTAATACTAGCGCTGAATGCAGCGTGGCCAGTGACCAGGAGCCCCTCCCATGATGGTGGGTGGTGCTTGTTGGCTACAGACCAGCAAAAGTCCATCACTGCAGCCGTGCCCCTTTTCGGGTCTAGAATCAACAATGTCCTGTTGCATCATTCGTTTGTGCCGCCAAAGACAGTTCCTTCGCCGTGGAAGCACAGCTCGTTGCTCTCTTCTCGGTGCACTTTCATTGGCTTCTCCATTGCCGCAATCCATGATAATTTTGTGATATGCTCTGTCCATATTTGTGCACATGTCTTTCCCACGAACGCCACTACTTCTTCGTAACCCAGGAGGCCTTCGGCTAGGCAGCTGAGCGTAGCTTCCTGCCACTTGATGTTTCTGTACTTCACAGCTTCAGTCACTAAATATGTTTGTTGTGAGCAGTTGATGTTTTCTGGGTTGTTTTTGCATTGCACAGCGTCTGGATCGATAAGCTCTAGTCGCACGCTGTGTGCCTGGAAGGTGCTTTTCTTTTCTTCTACATAGCGCAAGATGAACCAGGCGTTGTGCCTCTATAATTGTGACTTCCTGTGGTACTAAAACCGTAGGTGCCCCGATGCGTGCGGTATCATTGAGCATACATAACAGCTAGCATTTGTCGCTGTTTTCCTACCGCACTCATATCAGCATACCGGCTATTTGAATGCTTGCGATGTCTGATATCTTCAATAGCATCCAGGTCTAGGCCATGGTATGCATTGTATTTGGGCCTGCACGCTTGCCTTTTCATTCTGTCATGGCGCAATACATATCTCTTTGTTAATATACAACTGCTAACGTTGTTGTTATTACTAATATCTGTGCTACAAAAGAGATTTTTAATTGTGGGAAATCAAATGTCTAAGATTTTGCTCATGCACACACTTATTTAGCAAGAAATATTTGCTTGCGTGTTGGCACTGTTGACACTTCTACTGTCATGGTGCAGGCTCCCAAAACCCTGAAACTGGTGAACCCATCCCGGACTTCGGCTTCCTTGGGGACTTCCCAGGCCCCAGTTAGGCTCACCTGGACTCGGTCATGGTAGGTGCTAAATACATGGGCCTTATACTTGGCTCTGAGAGGCTGAGCCATTCAGTACAGGGTGTGGCCTGGGACTACTTTACTTGGAGGCAGGATACGGTTAAGGGGGGACTATTTTCCTGGGACTACTTGCAAGGCTATTTAAACCGCACCCTGCAAACTGAACACGCTTCGCGTTATTCTGCACTCCTGCAGCGTAACGCTCACCATGTCAACTCAGCTCTTGCCTCCCTTCTGCCACGCCCGTCCAGAGTCTTCTTTCCATCGGCACCGGAGAAAAGAGAAGAACAGGAGTTATAAACGCATTGAAGGCCTTACCTGCAGAACTGTTAGGAAGAAACCTGTGCAGTTCCCTTTGGGAACACTGCAAAAGATTTAGGACTACAGGTGTTAGCAGTAAACCCACTTGGTAGCAGTCTGTACCACCTAGATTTACCTGGTAGCTGTGGCTGAGCAGTCAGACTTCCCTCAAGAAGAGTTAGGCAGTATGCAAAGTATACACAATAGGCACTCGGGTACAATAATACAAGCAAACACTGACCAGAGCTTTGGTATCAACGTATATAATTATTTATTTAAAAACACACTGTTTGAAACACTCCAGCACTCTTATTGTAAAACACTCCAATAACAGTTACTATTATAATATATACAACCCTTATTCCTTATCAGATAAGTTTTAGTTAACACCACTTATTTTCATACAGAGGTGAGCGCTTAACTATAGATGGCACTCCAATAAGTTTATGAAGAAGGGAGGGAAAAAGACAGAATATGGAGAGATACACCACTCTAAGATTTAGGAACACTATAAGCAAGGCAGAAGAGCAAAAGTCACTTGTGAGCCAAAGTCCATAGGCTGGGCCCACTCTTAGAGAGAGCAGAGCACAAATTCGCCCAAGATCACACAGGTACACTAGGCTTAGAAAGTCTTGCAGAGAGTTCGAAAAGAGTTTAGAGAGGCTCAGAAAAGTTTAGCCAGGTTGTCCCAGGCTAACCCAGGTTCGAAAGCCGGGGGCTAAATCTACCCCTTACAGTCGGTGGCAAGGGAAGCCAGGTGGGACACGGTACCTTAAGTGGGAAGGATCCTCCAGCGGTGGCAGTTGTTCCTGGCAGCGGTTGCAAGTCTCGTCATCCAGGGGAAGAGAAGACTCGACTGGGAGGAAAGATGAAGGTCGTTGCACTGCCAGGGAAGAAACCAGCCGCAGAGTTTTCCGGTTAAAGGTACTACCGTTTATTTTGCGGTCGTGGTAAAACGTGGTATTCCGGTTGCCGGGGTGCTTGGCACAGGCAAGGCGGCCACGAGATGCGTCGGGAAAAGACGGTGAAACTTGTTATCCCCACCAGTCAAAGGAAGAAGACTCTCCGGCGGGAGATCTCCTCTGTCGTTGGGGAAAAGTGGTGAGACGGTCCAGCAGGGCTCCACCGGTGGTGTCGTCATGGCAGGTCGGCTCCGCTTCTCCCTCGTCGGATTCTTGGGTCCTGTGGTGACTTCTGAAGTTCCAGTCCCCAAAGCCCTGCTCTTATGCAGAAAACCCCCATTCACTCAGCCTAGCTGTCACTCAAACATGCTAAGTGGTGAGCCGACCGTGCCAATCAGGACGGAGTGCGACTTGAGTTGCCTAGGCAACTCAGTCCAGGGGGCCTAAATCCCCCTCCACCCCTCCTAAGTACCCCAGACAGAGTGGCACCACTTTGGAGGGCTTCTGTGGAGAAGCCCGCCAAAAAGTGGAACAAAGGGCTCGACTTGGGTTGGAGTTACAGAAGAGAACACAAATGCCATTTTAGAACCGAGTTTTGGCAAAAAATACCAACCGGAGAATTAATATTAAATAAATAAACCGGCGGTATGTTCGAGGCTATCGTAATTAAATAAATATAGTAGCCTCGAACAATGGGAAAATCCCATAGAGAAATATTTGCGGTTGAATATAAAAAGTAGTATCCACTGCCACCAGCCAAAACTCGATCAGGGGGGACGGAGATGTGCCCCCTCGACTAACAGACTCCGGGGCAATCGAATTGTCCCAGCCAGTACGTCCACAATATGATGGTTTGTACTGGTTCTGTTCAGAATTCAAGACTAGTAAAGTCAATGGTGACTTTACATGCCCTGGGAGACAGTAGTCAGTCCCAGGGTATGGAGTCTATACTGGGGGGTCACTATGACACCCCTGTGTTACTACACATCACAAAAACACATGAAGCCCTATGGAGTAAAAGACCCCATAGCCCATTAAAACACATCTAGAGTCAAAGAAACACACTCAAATCATGCCCAAGAGTGAGGGTAAAGGAGTCTCACTCTTGGCAGGAGAAAAAAATAAACCCCAAAAATCCAGCAAAGCTGCTGGGGGACTCACTAGGTTAGGAAATTCAGCCTAAGCAGAGAATTCTCCCTAACAAGAACCTCCTGATCTCGCCTTCTGCTTACCCACAGACCGCAGCATCTGTAGAAGAGCAGAACTGAAGGTACCCTCTCGGGTAGCTACTCCCCTGAATTCGGCTACCTCGAGGAACTCCATCGAGCAGTTTTTCATCATTCCAGCATCGCGACGCAACTCAACCCGGCAAGCGGCTCTTCATCTTCTTCCTGGAACTGTGCCGCACCTGCCGAACAAACAGACAAAGCAGGTTAGTCGCACACAGCAAGGAAAGCTAAATACAGCCCAGTGCTATACTTACCAGCTGGAATCCTGCTCATCATTGTCGGAAGAGTCATCCATCATCCGAAAGCCGCTTAAATCCGCACCTGAAAGACAAGAACAAACATTAGATATCTCAAGCAGAAAGACTTAAGGCAGCTATTTCAAGGAGTTATTGGAATAGAGACTTACCTGCTTACTCCGGACTTTCCACTTCAGCAATCCATCGGATCAGTGAAGTAACTAGATCCTGGAAAGACTGTGAAACCGCGCCCCTGCCAGAGAGTGCAGGCCGGAGAGCTCGCCCATTAAAAAACCAAGGTGAGCCAGAGGAAGAGAAGTGAAAATCGGAAGGAACGGAAAACCAAACCCAGCTCCATTCAATTGGCTAATATCTTGTTTCAACTTGCAGATGAACATCTCCTGAGGCAAGAACGAAGGGAAGACGCGAGCTAGCACCCTCAGTTAAGCAAAGCGACACCAGTGCAGACATCATCCTTCGAACACGAGCACGCCCCCGTGGAGACCAGGTGAACGTGACGGCTACTACTTGTTTGGGAAGTATTATACATATGTACATTCGCATTTGACAGTGCAGTTGCGTTTGGTAGTGAACTTCCACTCATTTTCTTCCCTCCCCCCAAACATTAATAGGGTACATAGGATGGTAGTGAAGTGTAGGCCACAAATGTAGGAATATAACCATTTAGAATTAACAGTATATCTTTCTTTTGAATATAAATGATTTATTCGATGTTGAGCGCTCCATGCCGTACACTCCTCTAGAGGAACAAAACTGGGCAGGGAGGGGGAGAAAGAGAGAGATATTCTTTTACTTAAAAGTGCTTATCCTTTTAGCAGAAATGCATGTCTATTTTCTGGGACATGCAGTTGCATTATTAATTTTGAGGTAGTTATTGCAAGGTAGATTGGTTGTTTCTTTTGGATATTGGGGAGCAATTTGGGGGTGCCCTACAAACATCTGAGAGGTGAATCCAATATCCAAGCCCTTTCACTTCTACTGCGAGAGGGGTGGAAAACACCACTTCATAAGGACCATGAAATCTAGGGTTGTTCCATTTGTGCACAAAGCTCTTGACATAGGTCACCAGGCAGCAATGGCTGGGCAGGGGTGGTATCTGTGGCAAGTTGCTCTGCAGTACCCTGTGCATTGTCAAGGCGAGGAGGTGCGATCTGTCGACATATATTTTATCGCACGTGTAGGGTTTGTTAAGTACTCTTTTGATTCCTCACCCAGAACTGCTGCAGCTCTATGGGCATCTGATGCCCTCCTAACTGGGGAGACGGATGTGTGCATGCCTCTACCAGTTACTATTTCGTGTAGTGAAAGATGATGGTCTTTACTTGGCTGAGAGCGCAAACTGAACAGGGCGAGGGGCAAACCATGCACTCAGTTTTTTTTTAAAGTGGTGCAGACCTTGGAGAGCTTGCTTTTAAGAAGGCTGTTGATTCCTTCCACAGTGCCTTTTGCTTGGGGGGTGTTAAATTGAGCACGTCCAGTGTTTAATGCCAAGTAGTGCTGTGATTTCCTTAAAGAGCTCATTGAAAAAGTGGGTGCTGTTGTCGGATTCAAATGTATCGCACACACCCCATCGAGGGGAAAACCTTGCGCACCAAACATTTTGCAGCGCATCTGGCATCTGGATGTGCACAAGGTCCAACTTCAACCCATTGTGGAAAAGGGCACACTACAACTATTGGGTGCTGTCATGATGCCTACTCCCGGAGAAACCAGTCCGGGACCAGCGTCCCCGGAAGCAGACCTCATGTTCCCGGGGAAAAGGCCAACAACCCCTAGTAGGGGCTCTTTGGACACTGTCCTGGTGCCTTTGGCGCCAGGCTCATTCTGGACCTCAGTCCTGGCGTCATAGGCGCCAGGCTCATATAGGGAGTGTTTATGTGAACTTACCTGATGCAGACCGTGCTGCCAGATCCAGACCGCTTTGAGGCCTGAAGGGACTATTTTACCTGTGGGACTATTTTGCCACTCGGGCGTGGCCGGGGAAGAATACGTACCTGGAACTACTTTGGGGGCTATTTAAGCCACGCCCAGACAGCAGCTCACGCTTCGGGTTGTTCTGCACCTAGCAGCTGGACGCTCACCGTGTCTGCTCCTGCATCCTGACTCCAGCCACGCCCGCCTCCATCCTGGAACACCTGAAAGGAAAGAAGAGAAGGGAAAAGGTGAACAGAAGAACATTACCTGCTTCTACCCGGAGTCCGGAGTCATCACGCCGGCAATCCTAAGGGAAGACATTTATTTTAAAAACGCATCGCGTTGCTCGCTGCAGCGCCGCGTTCCACTCACCTGTTCACGAGGCATCTCCGTGCTCCTTAGCGACCATCTGCACGATCCGCGCATACCTGCGCCTAAGGGGGAAGAGAAGAACAAAAGGTGAGCAAAAGGAACATATTGGGGAAAGCCAGATTTTCGCCATAAGACTTACCTGATTATTGTTGGGAGAATCTTTCCTCATCTCGGGTCGGCACCGCTTCTTCGGCAGTACCGTACCACGGCCCCTATGGGAAAAAAGACACACGCATTAGTGGGTGAATATAAGGACATTAAAGGAACCACCCATCATAAACTCACCTGAGTTTACCTTTGGCGAATTGTTTCCTCTACGCGAAATCTTCACTCAGCACCTGTGATAAAAGGGATAAGAGACAGACTATTGAATATAAAGGCAAATAGAAAAGGAGGCCAACTCTTGAACTTTTACAACAGTATACTTACGGCACCTTGCCAGGAAAGTCAAGTAAGCTTGGATCCTCACCAATCCGAACACCAGTGAAGTAACTGGATATAATCGCACCCCTGCACCAGAAGCAGGATGGAGAGCTCGTCCTTTCAAACCTTAAGGTGAGAGTTAACGGGGAATTTCGGAGGTGGTCTGAGGAGAGTGAAAGAGGGAAGTGGGAGGCCGACGCGCTACTCCGCAGGTAGTTAATCCCCTTTCTCCAGCTGCCGAAGGATTCTCCTGCGAGTCAGACAAGCGAGATTTGGGGGTCCTGTCCAGTCGGTCTTCCGAGTTCTGCGCATCAACTTAGAAGAGGCCGCAGCAGTCCAGACCTGGTCAGCATCTCCGTGGGAGTCAGGTGAGCGTTACAGGTATCGTGAACCATTGCATCTCTCTCCCATATCTGCATAATCAATGTGTAACTCCCAGAACTGCCCAATAGTGTGAGGCATTGTGCCTCGTATTGTCCGGAGCATCATGCCAGTGTTGACAGTTTGACAGGGGGTGCAGTGTATAATCATATTCGTGAGGTGCTCCTGAAGGTTTGGTATAAACCAATCTAACTGTATGTCTGCCGCAATATGCTGTTTTGGAGCTGTGAGATGCATTCTTGTCTCCAGAGTAGGTCCGTGGGGGACTGTTTACACCCTCTCTTGGACCATAGTTCTTTTTCCTCGTTTGATGCTCTTCCCTGTAGTTCAATCAATTGGGCAATGGGTAGCGCTGTGTATGATGTTGGTTGTGGATCATGTAATGGTGTAGTTCTAATGTATTCCGAATTTACTATGACCGGAAGGTAGGCCACCATTTTGGCCGCAACATCCACCGTGGTGTTTCCTAAGGCTATTTTGTCAGTGTTACTAGTGTGTGCGGCGCACTTGACCACCAGCACCACAAAAGGTGTTTACATTTTTTTTTTAAACATCTTTATTGCCTTTTTCCTTTCTTGAATGATCGGCATTAGCTTTTGCTACAACAGAGTATTTTGTTATGCAGATCAGTGATGCATTCGTTTACAAAAAGAGTTAAAAAAAAACAGATTAAAGCAAACCAGAACTAAAGGGTATGGAGCAGAATTGACCGTACTTAACTCATATAACTTTCGTCCTTTCCCATCCCTCCCATCCCTCCTTCAGAGTCCCAACTGTGTTGCCTATGCTTTTTATACTGTTGAACAGTGTGTGGTTCTTTGAGTGCCTGCAAGCTAGTTCGTGTGGGTGTTGGCATAGACGGGCTTGCTGGTGTGGAGTCCGGGGGCAAATAAGGTGTGCACTAGTGCGGTCCATGATGTAATGTCGTCATTGTTATCAGACAGCGCTGTGCATGCCGCGCAGTGCCATACTGATTCGGCCAGGGCCCATTTATATAGGTCATGCCACCAGTCTTCTATTTTGTGGTCCGATCCAGGACATGGCAATTCTGCATTTTGCCAGAATGAATTCCAGGTCCTTCATCTATGTAACAAGAATATTTTGGTCTAGGGAAATTACCCAATAGGCCAGCTGCTGAAGATATGACATCTAGTGTTAGTCTTCCTTGGTTCATTTTAGTTGCAAATCCCTTCCCAGTACCCTCGTATATTTGGGCAGGACCAAAACATATGCAGCATGCCCGCATCTGTGGCTCTCCATCTGGGACAGCACTTTTCGGGAGCTCTGGGAAATCCTGAAGTGTTCAGGGCTGTCATATATGCCCTGTGTGTTTTTTTATATATATATATATATATATATATATATATATATATATATATATATATATATATAATTTTTTTTTTATTTACTTGTTTTTCAGCCTATTAAAGCTTTTACAAGAATGAAGTGGCGAATAAAAGAAAACTTTGAAGTTTTAATGTCTTATACCATACGTCTAAAACGTAGAAGCGAGGGTGGTCTGAAAGATCTGAGTGTTTGTGTCTAATTTCCATTAGAAATTAAAGATCTGCGATTTTGTCTATCAGCAGTTTTAGATTGTTGCCGCTGCGATCGTCCATTTAGTATTATCACCAGACAGAAGGCGTGTCCACCAAAGGTCCTCCTCCCGGAGGTCACTGTCCAAAAACAATGATCGAAGGTGGGTCTTTCTGAGGGTTTGCATAGCAGGGCATTTCATCATTAGATGGTAGATGGTTTCCGGCTGGTCACTGTCCTGACAGTCTGCATACATTTGTTGCCCCTTGGGATCGGATTTTCAAACTTTCCCCAGTGGGTAAGAGGTTAAATCGTGCTCTGAGGAATGTTCCTCTCAAGGTCTTGTTAGGGAATATTTTTATATATTCCGCTACCTCTTTCCTTTTAAGCACTATTCGAGGTAGATGAGACAATCATCTGTTTGGTGACGCCTGATCTAGGGTTTTGATCCAGTCTAGATCCTCCATCTTAGTTTTATCCTCAGCGGGTTGACCATCAGCTCCTCTTCTGTGCAAGCTATTGAGTCTAATGGGGCTATGTTCTTTTCGCGCCAGCCAGACAGTTGGGGACATGTCCCATTGCGGCTTCCTCTTTAATCTTGAGATAAATAGTCGGACTATCCAGAAGCAGGAATTTTGTAAATAGGTGGATTCTGCTGTTTTTTTTTATTGCCGCCAATAAAGAAAGCAGGCCAGGTTCACGTCTAATCATTTCCATAGATGTCGACTTTGGGATATGCAAGACTGAACGCCAAAAGAAGCCCTCCAATTTTGGCGAGATAGTCTCTGGCATTGGCAGGTAAGCGTCCATGCCATAGACCATTGCCGCAATGACTTTAGTTTTGTAAAATTGGATGGCGGGCAAAAAAGAAAACCTTCCATACTTCTTGTCGAGCGTTCTTGTTTGAGCAGCGAGGTTGCGAATCTTGGACCAAAGCACTCGCTGCATTTGTGCTTCGGTTTTGGAGCAGTCAAAGGTGACACCCAAGTATTTAAAATGGTCGACTGACTCCAACTTTGATCCTTCCAGGAACCATACTGATTTATTTATTTATTTTTTTGCGGCGCTTTTTCCGGATTTTTGTTTTGTTCTTGTTAATCTCCAAGTTCTTAAGCGATAAGTAGGACACCAGATGGTCAAGCTTTCGCTGGAGACCGATCGGTGTTTGATCGATCAGGATCACATCGTCTGCGTACAATAGGTACGGGACCTCCGAGGAGCCAATTCTTGGTGGAAAGGCCCGAACTTGAAGTCCGAGTCTTTATAGTCCCCAAGGAAGGCGATTAAAAAGTGCGGGAGCCAGAGGACAACCCTGTTTGACCCCTCTAAACGATGGAATCCCTGAAGACATCAAGCCATTTTGGCTTAGGCGGACTTGCATACTGGTTCCCGTGTGGAGAGCTCTGATGGGTGCCGAGATGGAAGAAGGGCAATTCCAGGCCGCTTATTTCCCCAATAACTTGTTTCGATCATTCCGGCCGAATGCTTGAGTTAAGTCCACAAAGGCAAGGTACACTCGAGGAGCACCAGCACAAACCTTGCTTTTCAGGATGTTAAGAATCATGATGTTAGCCGATGTATTGGCGTTTCTCAAAAAGCTGGTTTGGAGCGGATCTGCACAAGGCGACGATTTAGCCCAATGTTGGAATTTTTCAAGCAGTAACGAGGCAAAAATCTTGCCGATGATATCCAAGAGCGATATCGGCCGATAGTTGGACGGGTCCTCTCTAGGGCCCTTTTTAAAAATGGGCACCACCACCGCCGTAGTCCAAGATGGAGAGATGGTTTTGTATTCAGTGCAGCGTGAGAAAATTTGACTGATCAAGGGCGCCCATTCTTCCGGGTACTGCTTTAGGTCAGAGTTGGTGAGGCCGTGCGGGCCCGGTGATCTGGAGACTTAACTTCTGGATCTTTCTAAGGATATCCTCCTTGTCTGTGATGTCTACCCAAGGAGCTGAAATGGGGTCTTTGGTCCATATCGGGTCATCTGCAGTTTGGGCGAAGAGGTTCTTAAAGTGAAGTACCCATTTCTCTTTGCTTATAGGATTCGTTAAAATCTCATTGAGTTGAAGGACCGAGGGCCTAACTAATGACCAAAATTCCTTTTTTTTTTTTTTTTTTTTTTTTGGGCCACTTCTGGAGCATTTGTCCGGCATCTTGTTGTATAAGATGATCCTGTGGGATCTGAGCTAAGTGCTGTAACTCTTGCGTTCAGTCAGAAATTGAGACAAAGCTTCAGATGTGTTTAATTTAAGAGTTAGTCTTTTAAGCTGTCTTAGCTTACGATGGCGTTCAACAAGGGTTGTATTGTAGACGTGAGGGCCTTTTTATTTAGTTGGGAAACGATGTTTCAAAAGTAGAGGTTAATAGTCCACTATTAGTACTTTTCCTTTGTCAGTATTAGCTTCAGACTGCTACTTATATTTTTCGCCAATTCAATGATGTTAGATGATGATGGCTTAAGCCTCGTTTGTTGCCGGTTTGGTTTGATGTTGACGTTCCATGAAGGCTTATGTGTTATATACAATTGAATGAGTTGCAATTTTGTATTCCTTGACACTTTTTTGTGATAACGGAGTACTTCTGCCCAACCCGAGTCCGTGAAGGGGGCTCCAAAGTCTGTCTCCCATTTAACTGCCAGTCATGAAGAGAGGCCCACCTTTAGCAGTAAATCGTATATTTTGGATAGCATGTGCCCTCCAACCGCTACCTCATACATATGGTCTATAAGCGAGCTTGTATCGCCTACTTCGCTGAAGGTTGGCCATCTACTTACTATGGTCCTTGTGATCACATGATGCTGTAGGTACTGCCCCTGATGCAAGCTCGTATTGGTGTTAAGTTCCTGGAAGGGTATACAGGAGTTTATTTAATAATTTTATTTTAAGTCGGCTGCGTCTGTGGAGACAATGCATAAGAACAAAGCATATACAACACCATAAGTCAAAGGTTGATTGTGGCTGTGTGTTCCCTATCTGGCTCCCCTTCTCTCCTCATTTTCTCATCTCCTCCCTTCACCCCACCAGTTTACATCTACTCCTGGCCCAGGAGTTGGGGATCATTTGCTTCCAGTTCAATGTTGTCCTGTAGGGCCAGTTGAGCAAACCGTGGCTTACAAGTCTGTGCCGGAAAGTTCCGGTCATACTCTAATTGGTGCCCAAATATCGGTAAACCTGTGCAGGAAGCCCATTTAAGCTGTCGTGACCTTCTCTGCCACCAAAATGTCCCAGAGTTTGATCCACCATAAAGTTATTGAGGGGCCCTCCGCTGTTTTCCAGGTGCGAGCAATCGTGATCCTCCCTGCTAATAATAATTGTGTGAGGAGCTTGGCGGTTTTCCCTGTCTTTGGGTATGCTCCTGGCACCGATGCACCTAATAGAATTACTTCCGGCTCCCTGGGAATTGTCACTTGAGTGATGCGTTCTATGGCGGAGATGCAGTGGTTCCAGAAGGTTTGCACTGGGGGGCAGGTCCACCACATATGAAAGTATGAACCGAGCTGTCCGCATTTGCGCCAGCATTGGGGTGGGAAGGAGTTTTGAAACTGATGCAGGCGTACTGGAGGGTAATACCAACGAAGAAGCAGTTTGTGGGCACATTCTCGGTTTATGATACAAAATGAGGAGGAGTGGGTTCTAGACCATATATCCACCCAGGTGTGGTTCTCAAGTGGGTGCCTTAGGTCCGATTCCCAATGTGTCATATATGGAGGCCTAAGGGCGAGCACTTCCTCTTGTAACAGTTTATAGAGGCTGGCTATCCTCCCTCTCGCTGGAGTCCCCTGCAGAGTGAGTTTGAGGGGGCTGAGATTTCGTGTGGCACACTGTCTGACTAGTGGGTGAGTACCCCAATGCCGAAGTTGAGAGTAAGAGAACCAGTCATTTTCGGCCAATTGAAGGGTTGCTTTAAAGTTTTCAAAGGTGCAGGGTTGACCATTCTCAAAGAGTTGTCCCAAGGATTCTAGGCCACCCTTAGCCCAGTTTTTAAAGTTCGAGGGGTGAATTCCTGGGGAAAAGGCTGGGTTATGGAAGATTGGGGTGTTTGGACCCAGGCCCTGTGCGATTCCCTTGGATTTTAGCACATATATATTGAAGGTGTTTTTGGTGGAAGCGAGGATCCCTGACCATGTTTCCCGCACCAGGGATGGAACGTATGGGAGAAAGCGGAGAGGGAGCAAGAGTTGAGAATGCTCCAATTCCACCCATTTCGGGGGCCCTGTCGACATGCAACAAGACTGAAAGTGCACCAACTGTGATGCTGCTTAGTATTTACGCAGGTTAGGGACCACCAGCCCCCCTCCCGACAGGAATTGCCCATCATTACTCTTTGAGCTATTCTTGCTTTCTTTCCTCGCCATATAAACGGAGCATTTTCCTCTGTAACTGCGGGAGGGGGGTTAGTGGAATTGCAGTGGGCAAGGAAGAGCAAAAGTAAAGGAACGGGGGGCGAAGATTCATATTACAAGTTGTGATCCGCCCTATGAGATCTACTGGGAGGACCACTGTTCGAGATCTTTCTCCAATTTATTAAAGAGAGGGGGGAGTTAATGGAGTAGATGTCCTTTGGACGGGCTGGAATCTGGACCCCCAAGTAAGGTATTAAGGTATTGATTTACCATTCCAATGAATGGGGCATAGGGGCTTGAGGGCCTCCAGTTCCATGGGTCTCGGGCCAACTCCCAGGGCCGCAGACTTCTCAAAGTTAATGGCGAACCCTGCTGCTTCTCCAAACCTGCGCAGCTCTTGAAGGGAAGACGCTAGTGAGGAGTGGATGTCCATTATGGATAACATAACCTCGTCCGCGTAGAGCGAGACTTTATGTTGGGAGGCACCAACTGGCAAACCTTTGATACTGGGGTCCCTACAAACCCGCTGGGTGAAGGACTGCATTATCAGGGCAAACGGGAGAGGGGAAGGGGGCATCCCTGTCTCGTCCCACAGGTCAGGGGAATGGGTTCTGATATGTTCTGGTTCACTCGTAACAAGGCTTTTCAGGGACTGGTAATTGGCCAAGACCATCTTGCGAAAGCCTTCGCCGGAAGGCCTCTGAGGTGAGCTGGAGGAAAGACCAATCCACTTTATCAAAGGCCTTGCATGCATCCAAAGCCAACAATGCCAATTTGTGTGATTCTTGGGTTGATTTGTCTATTAAGTTTAGAGTTCTCTGAATATTATCCCCAGTTGACCGATTAGTCATAAAGCCTGTTTGGTCAGCGTCGACTAGTTTTGAGAGGATGGCTGCTAGGCGGTTTGCCAACAGTTTAGAATAGATATTGCCATTGATGTTAAATAGGGAAATGGGTCTGTATGAGGTATTATCTGTGGGGTCTTTACCGGGTTTGCGGATGGAGGATGGTTACAGATTCCTGCATGGATGGAGTAATAGAGCTCAACAGGCCAACAGAGTTAAAAAGAGCAGTAAGCAGGGCTATCGGCTGGGGGCAAAACAACTTGCAAAACCTTGTTATGAATCCATCTGGGCCTGGGGCTCTGAGTTTCAGAGTGTTGATGACTGTCTCTACCTCCTCACCTGTAATCAGGGCCTCCAGTCCCTCTCTGATGGACTTGTTGAGATGTGAAAGGGCAGCGCTTTGCAGGTAGCTTACTTGTTCTGCTTTATTGCGGGGGACTGCTGACATCGTCTTGGAAAGGTGGGCCATTTCCAACTGTAGTTTAGCCTGTTCAGAATAGTGGGTCTTGCCCTGCGGGTCTTGTAGGCCCACTATGGTATTCCTTCTCCTTGCCTTGGGCAATTTATCCACCAGGAGTTTATTTGCTTTGTTGTTTTTAGCATAGTACTTTGTTTGGATTTAGCTGGTAGCTGGGCCGTTTCTTCTGCATAATGGACCTCCAGCTTCTTCTGGGCTAGTTGTAGGGAGCGGTGGATCGGCGGCAACCAGCTTTTTTTGTGTATGCCCTCGGCTTTCTGGACCTCTTCTTCCAGCTGTGTGCGGGTTTGCCGTTTATGCCTACAGTAAGCCACTCCGTGAGTGATCAGTTCCCCCCCTGACTATGGCTTTCATGGCATCCCAGGTATTGGATGGGGTCGTGTCCTCCACCGGTTCTCTTGAAAGTAGTACCGAATCACTCTGGCTATGGCATCCCGTAGTGTTATGACGTTTAGGTTCGGGTAGTAAAGATTCCAGTGTGGTCAGAGGGCGGTTCCGGTTTGTGGGCTTGGAGAGTCAACTTTGTCCGAGCATTGTCGTCCCTATGGCCACCTCGTCAGTGAAGGTGAGAATTTGTGGGGAGGTCAGTAGGTGGTCTATCCTGGAGGACGTTCGCTGCACGTGTGAAAAAAGGAGTAGTCCTTTTCACCTTGATGTAGCACCCTCCATGAGTCCACCACCCTGAGCGTTCGAAAGAGATGGAAAAGTCCAGAGACTATCTTGTAGTCCCTGGGGGCTGGTGGATGCGATCTGTCCCAGAGAGGATCCAGGACCCCATTGAAATCCCCTCCAATGATTATTTGGACTTCAATGAAAGGAAAGAGTTTAGCCCCCAGTGCCTCGAAGAATGCCTCTTGTCCTTCGTTGGGGGCATAAACTGAAATGAGGGAGAAGAGCTGTCCATATATATATTTTTTAAACCTTTATTTTCAGCTTGACCATACCAGAAAAGAAGCAGATAACATCAGCAAATGGCACATTCATAGAACTGGAACATTCTGTTGAGGCCTAGAAGCCGCAGCTCACGAGGTGGTCTCAGGAGGAGGGGTGGGGATGGGGGATTCAGAGTCTGAATCGGCGTATGTGGAAGACATGTAGGAGCGGAACCTCAGCCAAATGTCTCTGGGCCTCGAGTGTGTTGGTTGCTGGTTAGCACAGGAGTCTTCATTGTCCGCAGCCCATGTGGCCGCTTTGAGCCATTGTGCGTGTGTAGGTGCTGCGGGACGGAGCCAGTGCATTAGGATGCAGCGAACCGCAAGAAGCATGCAGAGGCCAGCCA
This sequence comes from Ambystoma mexicanum, assembly GCF_040938575.1. Classification (NCBI taxonomy): domain Eukaryota; kingdom Metazoa; phylum Chordata; class Amphibia; order Caudata; family Ambystomatidae; genus Ambystoma; species Ambystoma mexicanum. The sequence goes on along the minus strand of NC_090934.1, from coordinate 387,134,262 downwards.
GTTTTCTAGAGTCAGTCACGACCCAGTTTGGGGAGTTAATGGAAAAGACACTGTGTTGGAGACGGGTCGATGGTGTATTCTAGCATAGCAGACATAGTAAGACATACATCGGCCCAGAATTACGACAAGCGAGGGCAGGACCAGATCATGTGGATATATGTAGTGCTGTCGGAGCCACACCTGGGGCATCTTGGGGAGAGGTCCTTGAACATATGGTGCAGTCTGCTCGGGGTGTGGTGATATCTGTGCAATACTTTGAACTGTATTAACTTGAAACAGGAGTTGAAGGATACAGTATGGGTATGTGCACACATACGGGCCCAGCGCTCGTCAGTCAATTCCACCCCCAGGTCCTCTTCCCGCTTGTGTTTCAACCTAGTGAACGAGGGGGATGTTCTGGCTTGCAATTGAGCGTATAGTCTAGTCACCTTCCCTTTCGAAGAGTCAAAGGCACACAGCTCAGCTATAACCGGGTCATCGGGCGGTATCGTAGGGAAATTAGGGTATTTAGCTTTAAGAGTTTTCCGAAGGGATGAGTATTGGAGCCACACAGAAGGTTTCCGTCTCAGGGAAGGCGGGAGATCCGACCATTCAAGGAAGTTTCCTTGAACAAATATGTCCCGGCGCGATGTGTACCCCGCCTCGGCCCACCGGGAGACAATAGGCTGTGGCACTCGTGGGACCTCTGGGAGGTAGTTCCACAGCAGCAAGCCCCCATGAAAGGGATGGGGTGCATCTAGTAGTTTCCAAATTTTAGAGAGGGCCAGAGATGTACTAGCCACAGGGTCAGCTGATTCTAGGACAGTTGGCGCAGGTTTTAGGATAAGAGAATGGATATCCTGATCGCTGACAGCCAGTCTCTCCAGTCGAACATGAGGAGGGGGTTTGGGGTGTTGAACCAGTGTGAAGTGAATTGGGACTGTACCACTAAACAGTACCTGAGGAAGTCGGGGGCGCCAAATCCACCGCTCTCCATGGGAGTGGTCAGTGTCCACAATTTGAGACGGACTGCGCCGGAGTGCCATAAGAAGGTGTTGATAGTGCGGGTTAATGCTTGAAAGAAGTTATCGCCCGGCCACAAGGGAAGGTTGGTGAATCTATATAGGAGTTGGGATAATATAACCATCTTCAGTATCCCCACCCAGCCTGCCAAAAAGATTGGGAGTTTTACCCAGCCCAGGGTCTTCGTGTCTAGGTGTGTGAGATGGTTCTGGAAATTCTCCTCTAGTAGTACTTCAAAGCTACGTGCAACTTCCACCCCAATTTAGGTGAAATTGGATTGGGTCCATGTGAACCTCATGAGGTCTGGTGGGGGGGCGCGTGCAGTCTGCAGTCTGTGAGCGGAAACAGGGTGGATTTAGAGTAGTTCACCTGCAGTCCCAAAATACGCCCAAAGCGGACTAAGTCTTCCAATATCGGGGCCAAGTTGGTTGCGGGGGAGCGAATATACAACAGGGCGTCGTCAGCGTATAGAGAGAGCTTTTCGCAACCCCCTGTGTGAGTGGGACTGCCGCATCATGTCGGCAAAAGGTTCCATGGCAATGGAAAAGATTAATGGTGAAAAAAGGCAGCCCTGTCTGGTCCCTCTGGATATTTGGAAAAGGGGTGAGAATCTATCCTCAGTACTGACCCTAGCCACTGGTCCGTAATAGAGGAGCTTAACCCAGGAGCGAAAATTGGGTCAGAATTTGCATTTTTCCAGGACTCACCATAGGTACTTCCATGATACAGAATCGAATGCTTTTTGCATGTCCAGACTGGCGGCCACTGCCTGCACGTCCGGGCTAATTCTACTAATTACATTGAATAGGCGTCATAGGTTCAGGGAGGTGGAGCGACCAGGGATGAATCTAGCTTGATCTGGGTGGATGATGTATGGCATAAAGGAGGCTAGGCATTGGGATAATAGTTTGGCGTATATTTTGACGTCACAGTTTATTAATGAAAGGGGTCGGTACGCGCCGCATTGGGTGGGGGGGGCTTGCCGGGTTTAAAGAGGACAGTTATCATGGCCTCACAGAGAGATGGTGGGAGTCTACCAACTCCACATGCCTCCTCCCACAGGGCCATCAAGTAAGGGATCAGGAGGGATTTGTAATGTTTGTAAAATTTGACTGGCAGGCCGTCCGAACCTGGGCACCTGTCAGATGATAATGAATCGATGGCCTCAGAGAATTCCTCGGGGGTGAACGGATTCTCCAGAAAGGAGCTGGCTTCAGTGGAAAGAACAGAGAGAGGTAGGTTCTCTAAATAGGAATCGATCTCTGCCGAAGGAACGCTCTCAGGTCTCGAATAAAGGGTTTGGTAGGAAGCCAAGAATTCAGAATTGATGTCTGGCGGCGATGTGGCAAGGGTGCCATCAGGCCTTACTGTCGCTGGTATGTTGGGGGCCCCAAGCTCACGGTAAAAAAGCAATCTGGCTAATACTCGGCCTGGTCGCTCTCCCTCCCCATACTTTCTAGTTAGGCTAGGGTTACCTAGGAACTTCACCTGGTGCTCTGCCAAAGAGCGAAACGTGTCCAGCTCCGTTCCTAGTGATGCCAGGGTCTGGGGGGATTGAAGTATAGCGTACTGGGTTCAAGGGTAGCAAGTGTCGATGCACTTTTCGTGATATCTACCCAGATTGCTTTCAGGATGCCATTTTCTTTGGAAATAGCGATACCCCTGGTGTAGACTTTAAAAGCTTCCCAAAGGGTGGCCTGTGATGTGACCGAATTGGTATTGAATTCAAAGAAGTCCTCAATGGAGGACTCAAGTTCGGAGCAGAAGACTGCATCTAGGAGGGTGTGAGGTTTCATCCTCAAATGTCTGAATCCATTATGATCTTGACCCCACGATAAAGAGATGATCATGGGTGAATGGTCGGATAGAGTTCTAGGGGGAATTGATAGGTGAGATGTTTCTTATGAGTATGTACCTGTCGATTATAGAGTGTGAATCGTGTGCCGATGAGTAAAGGGAGTATGTTCGGGAATCTGGGTACATGAGTCTCCATGCGTCTATAATCGCTAGTCGGGGAATTACAGTCAGAATGGAGTAGGCTGCTCTGGATAGTTGGTGTGGTCTCGAACCTGATCTATCTAGGTTAACGTCTAATATTGTATTGAAATCGCCCCCCCCCCAAAGGATTGGGATCAGGGGGAAGCTTTCCAGAAGGGAGGCTAGGTGTAGGTAGAAATCAAGGTCATCAACATTGGGGCCATAGATGTTTAGTACAATCACCTCCTTATTCTGCAAGATGCTGCGCAGCAGCACATATCATCTACCCTGCGGGTCAACTCGTGAGGAGTTACAGGTGAATTTAAGGCTTCTATCAATAAGATTCATCACCCCCCGACTTTGAGTAGAGTAGTTCGTATAGTACCTCTGGGGACCCCATTGTTTAGAAAACTTTTCGCATTGTTCGGAGCGAGCGTGTGTCTCCTGTAAGCACAGGATCTTAATGCCATGACGCTCAACATGAAGTTGTAGCTGCCTTGTTTTCTTGTAATTACCCAGTCCCTGTATATTCCAGCTCATGACCGTGAGGCTATTATCACCCATCAGTATGTAGGTAAAGCATGAGTTTTATCCACCAAAGGGGTGGTATCCTGTGAAAAAGAGTGTGATGAGGCCGAATATCTCGGCAAGGACGCGTCTGCCTCAGCACCATTTGATGTTCTACCTCTTTCGTGGACGCCAAACATTTTTTTGTTTAACTCCCGACCCCTCCCTCTCCCACCCGCATCCCTCCCCCAACCAGAGGGACGATAACCCAAAACCCCAATATCAACAACATAACCAATGGCATCGAGGCCTGGGGGCCTGAGCGTTGATGCTCCCGGCTGGGAAGTTTAAGGATTATTGTGATGCCTGTGAAAGGAACAAATACAGCATATGTAGACATTTATTGAGTGAAGGTTAACACGTCGCTAAACCAGGTTGAACCATTTGTGGATTTATAACACACATAGACCTTCTATTCGTTTGGGCGAGGAGGCCTCTCAGTTAGAAAGGATTCAGGTAAAGAGCCAGCACATTGCGCTGAGAGGCATTGAAGGGGAGAGTCACCCGGGGAAATGATCATCCATGAATCTAGAGACCTCCTCCGGAATTGTGAAGAACACCTAATTGGAGTGTTCAATCTTCAGTTTAGCATGATATAGCATGGAGTTTTTGACCCCCAGATCGCGCAGCCTCTTTTTGGCGGCCAGGAAGCTTTTGCGCTCCTGCTGTACTGCTACAGAGAAATCCAGATACAGGTGGATGCTGGCGAACCCCAAGAATAGTTAATCTTTGGCTTTAGCCGCCCTAAGGAGGGCATCTCGATCGCAGCGGTTTAAGATCCTAGCTATGATGGGACATGGAGGCGTGCCAGGTCTAGGTCTTGCTGTTGGGGATCGATGAGCTCGTTCCACTGCGAACTGCGGCGAGAGCCTCGGGGAGTCAAGCAGTGTTAGCAGTGTGCGCTTGTCAAAGTCTTCCATGGGTTCCTTGATGTCGTCCTCGGGTACCCCAATTATGCAGAGGTTGCTCCGTCTCAAACGTGTTTCGAGGTCCTCATTTTTTTTTCTCCACTTCCTGTACCTGATTAGATAGTGAAGAGACTTCAGCTCGTAAGGAACCCAGATTGTCTCGATCTCGGCCACCCGGCTGTCGGTTTTCTCGATATGGGCTTTAATGGAGGATATAGTGCCATTCATGTTATCCAGTTTGGTGTGAAGCGTAGTAAACCCTTTACATATGTATTCCAGCATCTTTTGTGAGTCCTCAACGGCCGGAGGAGCCGACGCGACGGAGTCAGGCTCCGATGCCTCCCCAGCCGGTTTAGCGGGGGTCTTTGCGAACATATTGATAGAACTGTTTTTCCCGCACGCTCCCTTACTCGTGGAGTCTGGCAGAGGAGATCCCAGAGGTTGTAGTTGGAAGAGGGGGGGGGGGTGAAGTGCACTGGACAGCCGGCAGGCTGCAGCCAGCAGTAGTATGAATGGGTGAAAGTAGGCCTGGTACTCCTCAGATCGCCAGTGGGTCTATCCGGGTGGGTTGTGGCCTCCCACGTAGCCTCAGGCTCCAGGGTGTAGTTTAGAGATAACAGGGCTTTATGGGGTGCACCCGCAACTACGCCCTATCTGTGTGCAGTACAGGCCAGTTAGATTGTAACTACGATGGTCAGATGTTGGCGTGTCCCCCAGGGGCCCCACTCAGGATTCTAATGAGCCAAATGGGTGTGTCACAGGGCCAGCAGCATACAACCCCAACCGGGGGTAATCCAGAGCGCCCCCACAGCGGAGCCCCATACGGAAAGTCCCATGCGCCATCAGCCGTCCAGATGGAAACTGGAATAATGTCAATGGGAGCCAGCATGTGGCACTGGCCAGATTCCAGACAGTAGGGTGGTTACTCCCAGGTTTCTGCTAATTCCGGGTGGTGGGAGTATGGTGAGCAGTGACTCTGGCCGCCCGGGCAGCTGCGCACAGTGCGCTCCCCGCGGGTTGCCACGGGCGTTGCGTCTTGGAGCGTAGTAGTAGAAGTGGGGATTAGGGAGCTCCCAGGGCGGCCGATGGCATATGAGGGTGCAACCGTACGGGCACAGTTCGCAAGAAAAAGCGCAATTCAGGGCCCCCCGGACTCCCCGTGGGTCCTATGTTGTGTAATGCTGCAGAGAATCCCGAGGGCAGTATTGGGAGTGGGGGCCACAGAGACCGAAGGCACAGCAGGTCTTCAGCCCCCCAGCAGTCCGATGTCCCTCAGCAGGAGACGACACACACAAGTCTGGCACGATGCACCAGCCGGGAGGCGCCACCCAAGGTCCCACGTTACTTCGGGCCAGGGCCTCCGGCCCGATGGGAGAATAGATCTCTGGAGAAGCAGGTGTGCGTGTCGTGCTGCGTGGCTGAGACCAGCGGGCCAGATGGTCTAAAGGTCCGCGCTGCAGCCCCGGCTCCGCAAGTCTCACCGGATCTTGACAACGACCCCAGGCAGGAACACAGGGCCCGTGGCGCCCCGTCTCACAGCTGCCTGACGAGCCGCACCGCTTGGAGACGCAGCACGGGGAGGACCCGCAATGTCACTGCAGCAATCCTCTCACAGTCGGTACTCACAGGTGCCCAGCGCTGCAAGTCGGCTGCGGTATGTGGATGAGTCCTGGTGGTCCCTCGCTGCAGTATGGAAGGAGTTTGTAGCACCTCAGCGGCAAAATGTGTACAAGAATATTTCCCCGCACGGAGCTCTGCACTCAGGTGGCCATGTTCATTGAGCGCAACAGCGCCCCCCGAGCTGTCCGTATATAAAGCCTTTGATTGCTATGTATCTCCCTTCTGGGCAGCGTAGAGTTTCCAGTTCCCTAAATTGGATTTCCTTGGCTAGGAGTATAGCTGGTACCCCTTTCTTGGTTCCATTGCAGGCCATGTATTGAAGAGGGAACTGCCTGTTTCGAAGGCGTTTAAAGTCAAGTGGCAACAGGTGAGTTTTGTGAAGGAAGATTACTGAGCCCTCCATGTCCTGGAGCCGTTGTAATGTCGCTTTTTGTTTGGGGTGGGAGTTCAGGCCCTTCACGTTTAATGAGATGAAATACAGTTTGACGTGGGACGGCAGGTCCTCCGAGGCATTCGAATTTGGTGGGTGCAAGGGGGGTGAGGGGATGGGCTCCACTCAGCTGCCATTGAGGCTGTCTGTTTTCATGGCTCCAAAGCGCAACCAGGGTTTTAACTTAAGCTTCCAACTTGAACCTGTAACAACGAACAGGAGGAATACCAACAATTTCCTGTCAGCGGTTTCCTCAACGAAATGGAACCAAACAACTGCCTGCAGCTCACTCCGAGGGTTCTTCGGTGCCATCCACCTTGGAGTCAGGCATGGACCGTGTGAAGACCACTATGATGGTATCGTGTTCCCTATTACCTTCATTTCCATTGGGCTAAATATCTGGGTCAATGCAGTGTCATGTACTTGGCCTTTCGGTCGGGCTACGAGGATCCTTCATCTTGCCTTTCGCCCTTTCTGGATCTTTGTCCAGTCCGTCTGCCTCGGTTTGGGAAGGTCGTCGTCAACGCCTTCCGGAGAGTTGAGGGGGGGAGCCATCTCGTTTATCTGGAGGAGTGGGGTGCATGATCATTTCTGCGGCTTCCAGATGAGCGATCGTTCGGGAGACCCATTTGTAAGGGAATTAAACTGCAGTGGGGAACGACCAGCAATACCTGACTTTTTGGTCTCAAAGGAATGTTAATGGTCTCTGTATGGTCGCTGCGGCCGGGTCCTGGAAAATTTGCACTGGGGACCCTTGAAACAATAGCTCATCTTGGGAGCGACCTATCGCTACTGTCGCCTCTTTGGTCACGTAAAAGTGTACCTAGGTGATCACATCTGGGAGGGAGTCAGACTCCATTCTTCTTCGAGGGCGCAATCTGTGGGTGCGATCCAATATGAGTTGGGACTTCTCAAGATGTGGCAAGAGAGACTGGAACAGGTCGCCCACATATTCTGCTAGATTCTGGTCTGGGATCAAGGACGGGACTCCCCTTATTCGCAGGTTGTTTCGCCAGGCCCTGTTCTCCAAATCCTCCTGCTTGTATTCCAGGATCTCATTCCATTCTTCCAGAACCTGGATCTTGCGTTGCACTTCGAGGAGTGTTACCACATGCTCCTGTGTTCGGTCCTCCATCTCTCCCACTCTGTTCCACCTCCAACACCCTCTGGTCATTGCTCTCCAGTTTAGTGATGAGCTCTGACATACAGGAATGGAACTCCGATTTAATGTCCATCATAAAGGCCTGGATGTCTTCCTTGGTGGCCAGCTGTCCAGTGCCCCCGGGAGAGGCCAAAGGCGCAGATTTAGGTATCTCTGATTTCTTTCCTTTCTCCGCCGGGAGCAACATGGTGGAGATATCCGTGGTCATGGGAGTCTTGAGGGGTTTTGACATGGAAGGGGCCTGGTGTGTTCTGCCGGGTCCGCCCCACTATGTGGGACGCGGGGGCTGTCGGGGGGTCCCTCCGAGGCAGATGGTGTTCGCCCCACCCTGTTTATATGTCCTGTAGGTCTTGAGCGTAGTTTGGTCGAAGTATGGTTAATATAACTATAGGGTCCAGCCCCAAGTTAGCTACGTGAAGAGGTGGTTTTGTCACTCCGGCTTGATCCGGGCCCACGATATAAGAGGGGGGGGGGTACTCTTATCCCCTTGTTAGCTGAAAGCTGATAACTGTCCCCCTTATCCCTGTTCACTGCTCCCTCCAGGTCCCCTCATTAAGGTAGATGTGCTCTTCTCAGCTGGGGCCCAGGGCCGCCTTACTTTCCCACATCATCTACTGCGGGTGCCCGTGATCAGCGTTCCGTTGTGCTGCCTTCACACACTGCGGGTGCCTTTGATGTATGCCGTGGCAGCCTGCGGTGATTCTATGCGAGTAGGTGCTCAGTCCCTTCATCTAGGTGAATCGGCCGCTAGGCGGGACACCAGACTTCCGGCCTGCTGGGGTAGTGATTGCCTCCACTACGCATCCCAAGTGCTGGGATCCACGCCTTGATCAAGCACAGGAGAGCAAGGGTCTGCTTCAAGCGCTCATCCCATCGGGTGGCACTCTGCCGATTTTGCGGCTGGGTAGCAGTTGTGCTCACGCTTTGTGGCTTCGGCTGTGCTCCGGCAGGCACTGGTGATGGACTGCCACCCGGGTTCCCACCTCTCTGTTCACTCAAATCCTCACGAGCTGTGCCTCCTCCTCTCTCCGCGCCGACCCTGCTGTCCGCCATCTTGGTTTCCAGATTTTGGTATGTTTTATATGGAATGCTTACAAAATAGTGCAGTGATCTAGGGAGGATAACCATTTTTAGCAATGCAGCTCTACCCATTACTGAGAGAGGTCATTTTGACCAGAACTTCGAGTTATGTGTATTTCCAACGGCCTTCAGCGCGTTAGCTTTGTATTCGGCCTTTGGGTCATGATATATATTCATTCCTAGGTATCTGAATGGGTCTAAATTCCATTGTAGTACTTGGATCGGTAGTCTGTCGTGATGTATTTCAGGTAGTTTAGCTAGTGGAAACGGGCATGATTTTTCGATGCTAACCACGATACCCGACAGTGCTGCAAACTGATTTAGGACATCTAATATGGGCTGGAGGTTATCTTCAGGGTTTTGTATGTACAGTAGTGTATTGTCTGCATACATAGATATTAGGTGACATGACTCCTCTATGTTAATACCAGCGTCCTTGTATTCATGTCTCAAGTACACTGCTATGGGTTCTACGGCTAGGATATAGAGTAGCGGAGAGAGCAGGCAGCCTTGTCTAGTGTTCTCTAATTCCCAAGTTCCCAAAAAGTGTCTGCCTGTTTTGAGTCTGGTGACCGGTTTTTGTATAAATGAACTGCACCCATCTGATATAGTTCAGACCAATACCGTAATGCTGCAGCCTGGCATAGAGCCAATCCTATCTAATGAAATTGAATGCTTTGATGGAGTCTAAGTCAGCGATTGCGTATCCAGAGATTTAGTGCAGTCTACAACATGGTGTAGACGCCTTAGGTTCCCGGATACATTTCTCCCTGGTAGGTAGCCAGTCTGGTCAGGGTGTATTAAGGTGTTAATTACCCTTTTGAGCCTATTGGCTAGAAGGGCTGTAAGGATCTTACTATCCTGATTTATAATGGATAGTGGTCTATAGGATCCACAGTCCATTGGTACTTTGTTCGGTTTAAGAAGAGGTATGATTGTTGATTCTCTCAAGCTAGGGGGGGGTAAAACCCCTGACTCAAATGCCTCGTGTACATGGCCAGCAGGGGGGAGCTGGGCCCTCTGTGAATTCCTTGTAGAACTCGCTCGGCAGGCCATCCGAGCCTGGTGTCTGCCCAGTAGGCAACAGTCAAATGGTCTTTTGTAGCTCTTCCAAGGTAAGGGGGGCCTCCAGACTCTCTGAAGCTGCAATGTGTAGCCTAGGGAGGTTCATTTGGTCGAGGGCTTTGGTTATTTCCGCCTGCGGAGTATGGGTGTCGGCTTGGTACAAGGAGCAGTAGAATTTGTAAAATGCTGTATTAATCTCTGCTTGTGTATTGTGTGTGGTGCCAAAAGCGTTATGAATAGAGTATATTGGCTTGTGCTTAGCTTCTCTTTTGTAAAGTCAGGCTAAAAGCCTGCCAGGTTTATCCCCCCTCTGCGCATTGTCTTTCCACATATCTGGAGTAATTGTGCTCCCCCAATCTGTCCCAGCAATCTAGACATTTCCGTTTCAGCTCGGTGCTCTTACTAAAGAGTTCTTGTTGGGTTGAGGAGTTTTGCTCTATGTCCTCTAGTTTTTCCTCGGCTACTGCAAGTTCTTTGTTTTCTTTGTTGATTGTCGCCTGAATGCCTCTTGATTTGGCTATCGATTCCCCTCGAATGACCACCTTGAAGGCCTCCTATATTGTTCCAGTCTCGGGTACGCTTCCTGCGTTCAGGGTATAAGTATGTAGTGATGCTCTCCCTAATGTGATCTTTAAATGTATTGTCTTGTAATGCATCACTTCTTAATTTCCATGTTGGGATTGGGGTCTGGGGGGTGTATATTGCCTGGTGAGGAGAAGCGCGGCATGGTCTGAGAGGACCCTTCCTTTGTAGTCTGTCTCAATTGTGTCATTATTCATTTATTTCCCGTTTAAAGAAGTCTAGACGAGTCTGGGTTGCTTGCGGTGCAAATCTAGGAGTGCTTGCAGGGCCCTACCTGGAGGCGCAGGTCTTGTGAGTTTGTTATCCTATCTGTCTAATAGGGGATTCAGTGTACAGTTGAAATCGCCTCCCCAGATCAGGGTGCCATTTCTGAAGGGGCTAAGTCTGCGGTAGAGTGTTTGGAAGAATGATAATGCGTTATGGTTAGGAGCATATGTGTTGGCCATGCAAATAACGATGTTTTCTAAAAACCCATATACGAGTGCCATCCTGCCCTCATTATCAGTTTTAGTTAGGGTTATTCTGAGGGGCACTGAGGGCCCAATCCAGGTCAGAACTTCTCTAGCTTAAGCTGAGTATGTGGAGCTTCCCATTTGTCCACCCTATTTTTTGGTGATCGTGTCCTGTTTGGCTGCTGTGAGGTGCGTTTCTTGTAGTAATGCTAGATCTATTTTGTTTCTCCGCAGGTATGTATACACTCTATTTCTCTTAACGTAATTATTAAGCCCCTGAACGTTCCAGGTAAGGAATTTTAGTCTGTCCCCCATGAGCTTAATTATGGTACTGTAGAGCGGTGGCTATGCCACCCCAAGGTGGCGATCTTGCCAGGCCTTAGCAATGGCCTTCTGTGCCCATAAGGCCCTCTGCTGTTGACACTCACCCGAGGAACCTTGTCCATCTTTGAGCAATCGCATGCATGTAAGGAATTTAACATAGGCAAACTCTGGTCCTTAAACATCCCCCCAACTTCCCCAACTTGCAACAATCGGCCAGTAAAATGGTCCATGCTTGGGTGTGTCCGCCTCTTATGTCCTCCCCTGGTCATGGGACCGAGGGAAGGGTGCGCAGTGGGTGGGTTCGTGAACTAGAACCCGAAGAAAGAAAGAAGAGGTTGGGGTGCCAGCGGACTGGTGGCGACCACCCTATACTGGGTGTTGTAGGTTGATGTGCGAATTCCGTCCCGCCGTAAGGCCCGTCTGTAAGTGTTCCTAGAAGTTGGCCAATCAAGTAGTCCATGAACTGCACATGTGAGCTGAACGGGTCACTCCGGTGCTGTGAAGTTGGGTTAATTCCTCCTTGGGCTTTGTGGCTGTGCTGGATAAATGTTGCTGGCTTAACTTTAATGTTAGTAGAGCAGTACGAGCATTCATTCCGTGGGCGGACCTATTCTTTCCATGTCCATCCACGTGCGCGCATCTTCCGGAAGCTCAAAGAATAGTGTTTTTTATACAGGATCTTGAGGCGAGCTGGGTATATAAGCATGTACTTCAGGCCTGCTTTCCTGAGTCTGTCTTTAGTGGACAAAAACTGTGCTCTGCGTCCCTGCACCTGTATGGTGTAGTCCGGATAAACTGCCAGGCACGCTGATGCCCTTTGTAAAGTTCTGCCAGACCTCAAGAAGGATAAGATTTTCTCCCCGTCCTTGTAATTTAGAACTTTCGCTATTATCGGTCTACGCAGAGCTCCTGGAGGTGGTTTCTTGCTTAAGGCTCTATGTGCCCTGTATTGTGAAGCCTTGAGTGAGGTTGCCTGATCCTATTTCCTATAAAAACAAGTTTTCCACATGTTGCAGGGTCTGTTCCTTCTCCTTCCGGTAGGCCCAGGAGTTGGATGTTGTTCCTGCGGGCGCACCCTTCCGCCTCCTCTGCTCTGTTTTCTAGTATATGGACTTTCTGCTGAAGTATGTGGACGTCCAAATGTGTTTCCCGGATCTCTGTGGTGTTTTTGTTGAGCTGTGTCTCGATGTTTGTAGTTCTCTCGGCCAGTGTTCTGACATACTGGTGTAGGAGCCCGACGTCCACCATAACAGTGTCCATCTTGGACTCCAGGGAAGTTTTCAATTCGGCAATGGTCAAGAGGATTTGACTCTCTGTGCTCACATGGTTCCTGTCCATATATTGCGACTGCTCGTCTTTGTGTTCCAAGATTACTTGTGGTGAATTCTTTGTGTAATTGTCCATGGTGGTCTGGTTGCCCTGCATTTTGGCTAGCTTGGGAGGCATCTAAATATGCAGGCCACTTGGTTCCTGTTTGGGGTGTTACAGCGCTTGGGGCTAGGTAGGTGCAGCTCTTGCATGCAGCACAATTCCTCAACTGAGACTCTTGGGTATTCCCCCACTATGAATGTGTGGTCTTTTGAGCTTTATGCGACAGGGTTAATGTGAAGCTTTGCCTTGCTTGCTTCCGTGTGACTTTAATTGTCATTCCACCCACCGCCACTGCGTGCCTCTGACGGACAACATCTGTTATTGAATGGGTGTCATGTGAACACTGAGGGAGTGCAGCTGGTTGGGGGCCTTCTGAGGTATACAGTTAATGGTGACATACTGCTGCGGAGGGGGGCTCGTCAAAGCTGACACCAGTCGGTCTGGTCCCTCAGAGAGTGGTTGGGGGGCACGAGTTGGAGGGACTGCAGGCCTCTGTCAGGGCGTAGAGAGTTGTTGTAGTGTTAGGTGGGGAACATGGATCCGGCTTCCGCGATTGCTTGTGCGCAAAGACACAAGCCCTGTTGCCAATGTCTTTCTCAGTAGTCTCTATTGCTTGTATGGGGTTTATGTGCAATATGACAGTGTTCTACAGGGGCTGCCCCTCCTTCAATGCGTGAAACCGGGGGTCGTGTGTTCCAGCCCCATCTAGTAGGAGTAATCCAACTCCTATTGCACTACAGCTTCTTGGTCCCTGTTCCATCATGGGAGCCGAGTGAAGGGCATTCTACACCCACTTGTTACTTCTGTTGGGCCGTATATGGCTTTATAGAGCTTGTGATATATATGGGGGAGTGGAGTAGTATGTTCCGGTGTTAACAGTATGTGACTGGATTCGAGCGGGCTGTCCCCTGTATCTCCCTGATCAAGCACACTTTGAACCGACATGTAATGGTGTGTGGAGCTCAGTTGTTCTGGCGTCCTTCCGATGCTTGCCGGTGCTTGTTCTTACTTTGGGGCACACCGTCACCGCAAGGGGTCGGGTCTGCTTCGATCGCTCTGTTTAGGGCGTTAGCGCTGTGTCCCCACTGGGGCTGTGGGAGGGGAAACTGGGAATGCAGGGCTGGCTCCTCACCTTTCAGGCCCCTGCAGCCCGCAACTCGGGTGCTCGTTCCGCTTTGTGCTTCCTCCTAGCTGCTGCACAGTGCAAGAGTGACTCTTCCGTGGATAGGGGGCAGGACTGCTGATGCCAGTGTTCCCGTGCACCTCGTCTGTTGGTTTTGACTGCACTGTAGGGTCGCGTCTATACAGGTGCCATCTTGGTTTCCCCAAGGTATCTCCAATTTTGTTTTCGGTTCTCCGTTCCGTTGAGGCTGGAGGTTTCTGGAGCCTCTAAAGTCTCAGGCCAGATCCTGGAGCATCCGCAAAGCTTTGCTGACTTTATAGGAGATTCTTATCGGGCTGCTATAGCTTTCCGGAGCGAATCAATTTTGGATTTGGCGGGAGCTGCAGGGGATGCCGTACTACACCATAGCTTCTGGCCACGCCTTCCCTCCCGCCACAACAAAAGGTTATGACAGTGCGGAAATCAGTGTGTTTAATAATGCGGCGTGTTGTACTGGGGAACTGTCTGCCCTGCGGAACTCTCTGCTTTTCCATCGTGATAACCCAGCATGCACTGTTGTAGTGACATATGCCGAGTCTGAATAGATGGTCACAAGGCATCCTTGTGATGCACATAGTCCCTTGATGAGTGCCACCAGTTCTGCTTGATCCGAATAGTGCATGGGTAACCTCTTCATCACTAGTGTTTCATATCCCCCTCCTTCGAGGCGCACTACTGCTGCACCTGTATGTCTGTGCCCTGTGTCCTGGTCAATTGTTGCTGACCCGTCAACAAAATGTACTTCACCCTCCTTTAGTGTTCAGTCTTTTGCTTTTGGGATGTCATCCTCTTCACCTTCATATGGGGCACAGTTGTGTCATTGTAAATCTTCGTCAGTGCACACTTCCATTAGGAACGTGGCAGGATTTACTGTTTTCCATCATACTACATGGCTGTTTGGGCTTGAGATGATAATCTCAAATGCTGATGCTCTCTGGTTAGTTAGGGTGGACTTCGATCTCTGTGAAATCGCAAATTCTGAATGCCCCACGTACAGCGTTAATGAGAATCCCTTCACAATTGTGTGGTTTTTCTCAATGGCGAAGGCAGCTGCAGCGAGAGCTTGTTCGCATGCGTACTGCCCTTGCATAACAGAATCAAATCTACCTCTGTAGTAGGCTAATGTCTTGTGGCCCATTGTGCTCTTCTGTGTTAGCACAGCGGTCATGAGTGTGCCGTTTGAGTGTGAGAATATGTAGAATTCTTGTGTATAATCTGGGGTGGCGAGGACTGGGTCTGTGGAAATTATTTCCTTCAAATCATTACAATTTTGTTTAATTTCTGCTGTCCATTCTAGTGTATGGTTGCCTTTTTAGGCTTCCTTGAGACCCTGTAAGAGCGGTCTCGTGTATGCTGCATAGTCCAGAATCCATGCCCTGCAGTAATTAAATACCCCCAGGAACTTCTGCATGTCTTTTACGGTAATGGGTTTGGCCGTGGCTTGCACAGTGGCTGCTCTGTCTGGTATTATCCTTTTGCCATCTGCTGAGATGAGCTGTCCTAAGTAAAGCACCTCAAGCTGACAGTATTGGAGGTTGGCCTTGGGGCAAACGAGTGTGATCGTAGTGCTTTCCGCCATGTGTGAATGCTGCGAGATACTGTGAATTGGGGTGCAAGGGTTTTGAAAAGAAGGCGTTCTTTAAATCAACCACGGTGAAGTGTGCGATACTGCACAAAATGGTGGCAGGATTCGGAACTACAGGAAATTCTTTCTGCTCTGTCATTAAGTGCGCAGAGATCCTGGATCATTCTCCAATTGCCTCCCCCAGCGTTGATTTTTTTTTTAAAGTATATATGGCAGTATTGCAAGGTGAGGTAGAGGGTACTGTTATCCCTTGGTGTAGTAGAGCCTGTATTGTCTTTTATCTCCTTTACTGTTTTACTAGGGGTAATACTGTTCAATTTCATAGTGTGATCTGCACTGGGGTTACTTCCTTTAGTAGCCCTACATCATTAGGGTTGGTTGTCCACAATTGTGCTGGCACATACTCTAAGTCAGGCTGGATGAAGGGAGGTGGCGCGACAACAGCCATTAGGCAGCACTGCACTCTTCTGTACTGCACCATGATCTCACAGGGGATACATATCTCAAGTATTATCTCCCAGTCATTGTCATTGTTCTGTATCTGTCACTTTCTTGAGAGGTACGGTGGGGTCAATGCACAATACAGTACACCACCGACACCCTTTTCTGTCTGTTCCGAGAACTACTCTTTTTGCAGATACTAATAACCCTTGCAGGTCTAGGGATAGTATTGTGCCTGCTACCAATTCTGGGGACACTACAGGGCAGAAAATAAAATCCGTTGGCACTCTCCAGCAGGCTTTGGCAATTTGTGATACTGCTTCCACAAGCACAGTTGCCTTAGATGAACATGTCCGGGTCAACGGGTATGCCTCGCGCTACTACGTCACGTGTCACGGCGTGTGTTATGAGTATCGCTCTTATTGTGCCCATCCCTGGGGTGGCGCAGACCATACCGTTGTCGGCAAATGAGATTGTCATGTTCAACTTGCTAAGCAGATCCCTGCTGAGCAAGTTGACAGGTGAGCTCTCAGCGTGAACTACCCTTCCTCTCACCTTCACATCCAAACCTTTTGTGTATGCAAACAGTAGAAATAGTCCCAGAGAATCCCTGTGTTTCGAGGGTTTTACCAGATAACAGGAAGTCACCTACATTGATGCCTGATTTCTCAGCACCAGAATCGACCCTTAAAATGAATTGTTTGTTTCTTATCTCTGCCCCCAACAAGGGTTCCTCTTCTGGGTTGAGGATCATTGACCGGACCGGACACGCAAGTGCTCTCTGTGGGCTGTCCTAGTGAGGATAGGTATTTGTCCACGGGAATGAAAAGGGGTTCCCCCCACCACTGTGGCACCTTGGAACAGGGCCACTGTGCCATTGGGTGCATGGTTAAAGGGGCTTGCATTTCACACCTGTTGGAAGTTGTTGTGAGGCGGGTATTGTCACATCGCCTGCTGGGGGTGTCGCTGCAGAGGAGGGCCTGGTACCTGCAGGGGCTACTGGGTGTAAGCTTGGTGTATCTCATAGGGTATGGAGATCATTCTGGGAGTCGGCCCCTGAGGGGCCCCGTGGGGTGGAGGGCAGTAGTTCTGTGGCCATAACTATGTCCCATTCCTTGCCTGCCCCTACACTCCCTTGAGAAATGCCCCCACTTCCCACAGTTACAACATTGCCCCATACCTCCTCCTCTGGGTCCAATTCCTCCGAACCCTCCTCACCTTGATCCTCTGAACCCACCCATTCTTCTCTGTTGTCCTCCTTGCCACTGCCGCCCAGGGTATTGTGCGTTTCGGCCTCACTGTCCTTGATCTTCTTCAGACCACACCGCAGCTATTCTGGTGTTTATGAAATCAGCAGTGTATCGATACTGACTCCTCCACTGCTACTTTAGCTAATTTGTTTTGTACCAGTTTTGCTTCCTCTGCATGCCGCCTCTGAGTCGTTTCTTTCTTTCTCCCGCTCTTTTATTCTTCTACAATGGCAGACTATTATGCTTTGAATATCAGGCCACCCCTTCGCCTCAACAGCAACAATTTTGTGTAGGGTTTTTTGCACTTCTTTGGTTAGGCCTTGTTTGACAATAAAATAGAAAAAAGGTATTGATTGATTCTGCCCTCCACATCTCTTGGACCTTAAGAAGGAATTGGGCGGCATCCTCATCATCACCCATGGTGCACTGCATAATGCACTGCAAGTCGGTGTGCCTGGGAAAGCATGCTGCAGCGCATCCCACACATTCGCTCTATTCTTATTGCAGGATGCTCCATCATGTTCATCGTTTCTCAGGGTTACTCCTGGGTGCCCCGCCTTCACCCATACATCGGCAGCATGATCTACGATAGTGGCCACAATAAGCTTTTGATATCTCATATATCCATTTCCCTGCGCTCGCCGTAAGGGCCGGCAGCGCCTTTATTAAGTTGTTTTTGTCCATCTGTGCCCATAGCACATAGTGCGGTCTCCCATTACCCTTGTGTGTCATGGGCAGGTTGAGGTGCTTGCTCTGCCTCCTCATCCTCGTCGTCCTCGACCTCCTCAAACATGCTCCACCCATCTTCTTTTCCCCTACAGGAACCAACATTCTCATAAACCAAGCTATCCGTTTCGCTGTCATTTTCTACGTGTACAGTTCTTATGGGCGCGTTGTCTTGCCTAAATAAGAAGTCTCCTGATTTTCACTCATCCGCATCCTGCTGTGCTGATGTGTCTGCCTTAGTCACGTCATGTGCAGCCTGCAGTCTGGTGAGCTCTGAGTGCATTTATGCCAGTGCTATCTTTGGATCTCTTGGATTATCGCCTGCATGCGCTATAATCTTGGGAGGGGAGGCATATGGGGGATGGCTGGGCTGTCGCCGGGGTTGACACATAAGCTGGATTTGTGTACCCCACTGCGGGACAGGCTGCTACGGGATATATTCCCTTGTGTCCTGCTGACGTCTTCCCACCTTCATTTAGGTCTGAGCCTTTGCTATCGCTGCACGCCCCTCCTTCTCCCTTGCGCTCCTCTGTATCCTCAGACATCTTCCAGAGGTTCAATATTTCTCCAGCATTGGATCTTTCATGGATTCACATGCTTACAATATTCCCCGTCAAGTTATATAGACATTTTCCATAGGAAAAATTCCGACACTTTTGTGTCCTATCTACGTCGTTTTGGGCCGCGCACGCCGGCGCCACTAAGACGTAGGGGTATATATAGCTCCGCCCCCGCGGCTCCCTCGGAACTCGACCGTCTTCCAAAGTGGTGGGATTACCTCGCGTATCTGCTATTTTGTTAGGTTGTTCTTTCTACTTCTGCGACTGTTTGTTCTTCTTAAGAGAATGTCTGGAAAGGTGTTGTTTCGTCCGTGTGCTACGTGCGGCCTTAAGAAGGTGTACGAAGGGGATGGTCATATGGACTGCATTTACTGCCTTCATCCTCACCACACGGCGGACACTTGTGAAATCTGTCAGGGTTTCTCCCAAAAAACCCTCAAAGATCGAAAAAGACGCCTGGTTGATTGGCTCAATGACGGAGCGGGTGAGTACCCGGCATCGGAGGTGGGCTCCACGGCCTCAAAAAGTAAGTCGGAACCCCCGACGAAGAAGGCATGTGCTGCCAAAAAACAAACCTCGGAGTCGGCCGAAAAACGATCCTCGGAAAAACATTCGGAGAAACATTCGAAGGACTCCTCTTCACACAAGGTGTCGTCGTCTTCCTCCTCATCTAAAAAGGAGAGAAAAGAACCATCTAAATCCTCCTAAGGAGACTGTCATAAGTCTAGGTTGAGTCGAGAGGCCGCGGCCAGCAAGTCGGCCCCAAAAGCGGCGGGAACACCTCAAGGCCCTGCGCCACTGGCTTCGCCGACGACCCGCTCGTCGACGCCTGCGTCATCGGCGGCTCCTCCCACATGTCAAACTGAGGCGGTAGGAAACATATCGTCGACGGTGGTCCCGTCGAGGGGATGGCAACCAGAGGTTTTCGATTCCTGTCCCGCCCGAGGCCCTGCTTCAACCAGAAGCGACTTTCTCCATCTCGTCGGCGGACGAGGAACGCGACACGGTCGCGCGCCCAATCGATCTGGGTCTGCAGTCGACCAGCGCAATGTCGCTCTTGGGTGTGGGTTCCATCCCTACTACCTCTTCATTACTGAACCCCCAGGCGGTTCTGTCCTTGGAGGTGCTAAATACGCTACAAAAACTTTTACAGCGTTTGGACACACAAATACCCCATCCTGGGGCCCCAACACGGAGACAGTCTATGCCATTCGTCGATGAGCCGGGCCCGGCTCGTCGACCAGGATTATGGCCGCTTCCCACGCGCCGGAGGATTGCCCTACCCTGCAAGAAGAAGGAGAACTACAGGACTCTGACCGTGAGGAATCAGGTTCAGACATCTCACTATCCCCCTCAAGGGACCCAACTTGGGACTCTGAAGCGGAGATGGAAGCTCCGAGAAGCTCGGCACAGCCACCGCCACCTGACGACGTGGGTGCATTCCATGCCATGATGAGTAAGGCGTGTTCGGAGTTTGGCCTAGTCCCTGAAGAGGAGAAAAAGGATTGTTTTCTTTTTGATCATATGGGCAAGAGAAGGAAATCCATATTCGCCATCCCGATTTTGGATCATGTCTGGCAAGAGGGCCTGAAGACCATGCGGCACCCGTTCTCTGAACCGGCAGAGAAAGGTCGTTTGGAGAAGACGTTCAAGGCTCCGGAATCAACTCCCAAGTGCCTGACGTCCTAACCTTCGCCAGAGTCGGTGGTAGCGGCGGCGAGAAAGGCCAGGTCGCAACATAAATGCACGACCCCTTCAGCCAACGAGGCCAGGAGGTAGGACGCTTTCGGCAAGAAGTTGCTGTCCGTCGGCGCGACTACAGTTAAAGCAGCCAACTCCTTAGCGATTATGTCTAGGTATGACAGGGAAATGTGGCACCAACTGGCTCCTATCTTGGAGCATTTGCCCGAGGAACATAGAAAGTCTGCAATGTTGCTAGTGCGGGAAGGAGAGGAGGCCTCCAACCATGCCATAAACATTGCCGTCGACCTAGCCGAGTCCGGTTTTAAGCAAATCAATAATGGCGTAGTTCTACGTAGACAAGCCTGGCTCAAGTGCACTAAGTTCAGACCGGAGGTGCAATATAAAGTCTTGGATATGCCGTGTGAAGGGGAGCAACTGTTCGGTGAAAAAGATGATGAGGCCTTGAAGGGCATGAAAGAGGATACTGACACTGCACGGTCACTCGGAGCCCTCCAGAGTGGTAGGAATTTTCGTTCCTTTCGTCCTTTCAGAGGGGCCTCTGGTAACTCCCGGTTTGGGTCATCTAGAGACCAAGGTTTCACCAGACCCTCCTACTCGTCCCAAGGCTACAGGCGTGCAGCCCAATCTTCTCGTAGAGGCAGAGATTACCAAACCTCCAGACGGCAGGGGGCCTACCCTTCGTCGACGAAGGATAAACAAACCAAGAGCCAACAATGACATGCTTCAGGGCGTCCTGGGGAGCCGAGTGTCGCATCGACGAGTGGGAGCGCATAACAGACCGATGGGTTTTGGACAAGATTCATCTGGGACATTCTTTACAGTTCAAGGGCAAGCCACCACACATTCCACCAGTGTTCTCGGCCCAGCCCCACCTTCAAATACTACTACAGGAGGTGGCGCTTATGCTGCAGAAAGGGGCTATAGAACTGGTCCCGGTGGCAGAAAAAGGACAGGGAGCGTACTCCCGGTACTTTGTAGTCAAGAAACCAAATGGAAAATCTACGAGTGCTCAACAAACTGCTCAAGAATTTAAAATTCAAAATGCTGACGCTTCAGGAGGTGATCCGATCGATACAACCCGGAGATTATTTGTCGTCGCTAGACCTTCAGGACGCATACTTCCATATCCCGATGCGTCGACGGCACAGAAGATTTCTGCGGTTCGTCGTCAGACGAACCCACTATCATTTCGAAGTCCTCCCGTTCGGCCTAAAATCGTCCCCCAGGACGTTCACCAAATGTCTTGCTCCAATAGCAGCCTGGTTAAGAAAGGAAGGTCACCATGTGTACCCTTATTTGGACGATTGGCTAGTGAGGGGACTGACGCCAGAAAGGGCACAAGAAAGCCTGGATGCCACCCTGTCCCTCCTGCAACGTTTGGGCTTTGCAGTGAACTTCGACAAGTCCTCGTTAAAGCCTTCAAGGACCTTGGTCTTTTTGGGGGCGGAGTTCCACACACAGTCGGGACTGGTGAAGCCATCCCTCGAAAGGATTCACAGACTGCAACAAAAGGCATCGGAATGGGAGGTCGACCCCAGAGTGTCAGTGCGAAGGTACATGTCCCTACTGGGGACCATGTCGTCCTGCATACCCTTGATAGACAACTGTCGCCTCTTCATGAGGCCTCTTGAGGAATTCTTGGCGGATCGATGGGCACAGAGTCGAGGACGCTGGTCGGACAAGTTGACCATCAACGGCCAGCTCGTGCAGGCGCTTCAATGGTGGAGAATCTCCATACACCTAACGAAGGGAATGCCCTTACTGGAGCCTGCGTTCCAGAAGACAGTGGTCACGGATGCTTCTCTAACTGGGTGGGGAGCGCATCTGGACTCCTTACAGGTTCAGGGTCGTTGGTCATCGGAAGAGTCGTCCCTCCACATCAACCTGCTAGAGTTGAGGGCGGTGCGTTGGGCCCTAAAATCCTTTCTGCCACAGATAAAGGGCTCAGTGGTGAGAATCGTGACAGACAACACGACAACCATGTTTTATCTACAGAAGGAGGGAGGAACTCGCTCCAGGAGCTTGTCGACGGAGGCCCAGGAGATCTGGCATTGGGCTCTACAACACGACATACATCTGTTGGCGTTCCACTTACCAGGAGTGAAAAATGTGCAAGCAGACGCTCTCAGCAGAGAGATGAATTGTCTACACGAATGGGAACTGAACGATTAGCAACTGCACAGTGTCTTCGCGGAATGGGGGCATCCGGCCCTCAATCTCTTTGCGACGAGAGACAACAAGAAATGCTCCCAATACGCAAGCAGGTGGCCACAACAAGACTCGCTAGGGGACGCGTTCTCCTTCCCGTGGATGGGCAAGTTTCCGTATGCCTTCCCCCCCATTCCCTCTCATCCGGCGGACTCTGCAATGGATCCACAGATATCCTTGTCGGGTGATCCTAGTGGCCCGTATTGGGCCAGACAAGTGTGGTTCTCCGATCTACTTCACCTCTCAGTGGCAGAACCAATGAGGTTCCACAAGATCCCCAACCTTCTGTCTCAAGAGAAAGGGACCGTTTGGCATCACGACCCGGACAACCTCAGTCTGACGGCCTGGATCCTGATTTCACCGAGTTTGGCGCGTTAGCGATTCCAGCGGATTGCCGTCGTATCTTGCAAGCCACAAGGGCACCTTCCACGAACACTTCATACACATACAAATGGAAAAGGTTCTGCATATGGTACGCAGGTCAACAACTCCTACCATACTTGTTGCTCCTGGCAAATTACGGGTTATCTGTCTCATGCATAAAGGTGCATCTAGCTGCCATCTTGAGATTTACTCGGAAGAGACATTCCACTCCACTGTTCAGTGACCGCCTAGTTAAACACTTCCTTAAAGGGTTGTTTCGAACCTTTCCTCCCAAGAAGAAGTGTCCTCCGATCTGGAGTCTGAACCTGGTCCTGGCAGCCCTGATGAAACCCCCTTTTGAACCAACGTCATCGACCTCATTAAAATTTTTGTTTTGGAAATTGGCTTTCCTGGTGGCCATTACTTCTGCTCGTCGCCTGTCGGAAATACAAGCTCTAGTGATCGACCCTCCGTGTTTGAGGTTTTTCAGTAATAAAGTTGTGCTGGCCACTAACCCGCATTTCATACCTAAAGTACCTTCCATGTTCCATAAACACGCGGCTATAGTGTTGCCTACATTCTTTCCAACACCGTCTTCAGTGGCAGAGAAGACTCTCCATACTTTGGACGTGAAAAGAGCTTTGAAATTTTATCTCCATCGCACTCAAAGCTTCAGAGACACGAGACAACTCTTCGTAGCTTATGGTCCTGCGGCTAGGGGTAAAGCGATTTCAAAACGAGGACTATCCAGATGGGTGTCTTCGGCCATTTCTTATTGTCATTCCAAGGCCGGAAAGCCGCTAGAAAAGCGTCCAAGAGCCCATTCGACAAGATCTACATCATCGTCGATGGCTTTGTGGTCCGGAATTCCGCTGGGGGATATCTGCCAAGCGGCTTCCTGGTCGGTACCACATACGTTTACCCGACATTACTGTCTCGCACAGCAACATGCTGAAGATAGACAGATGGGGCGGGCAGTACTACGTCACCTGTTCCAATAAGGTAAGCCCCAAGTGGGGTTGCATCCTTCGGCAACTATGCTTTGAAGTGTCGTGTCTTTTTCAGTGAACATACTATAATGTAATGTGTGGCCATAGTAAGTGGGCACTGGGCTTGTACAGTGAACATGCTGTAATGTAATGTGTTGCCATAGCAAGGGGGCACTGTGCTTGTTGTGATGTTGGTTTGCATACACGCCTCCAGTGTTGGGGGATACTGCTATACAATCTATTCTAAGCATGTGAATCCATGAAAGATCCAATGCTGGTGAAGGGAATAGTTTCTTACCTGTAACTCCATTTCTCCAGCATTGGTATCTTTCATGGATTCACATGCGCCCTCCGGCATCCCCTGAGCATGCAAACCAGAGATCCCCCCCATTCTACTTTGGGGGCTGAAATCTGAGGGAGCCGCGGGGGCGGAGCTATATATACCCCTACGTCCTAGTGGCGCCGGTGTGCGCGGCCCAAAACGACGTAGATAGGACACAAAAGTGTCGGAATTTTTCCTATGGAAAATGTCTATATAATTTACCGAGGATTCCCAGCCTGACGACGGGGAATATTCTAAGCATGTGAATCCATGAAAGATACCAATGCTGGAGAAATGGAGTTACAGGTAAGAAACTATTCCCTTTCCTTCTATTCTGTAATTGTTTCTTTTTGTACTTCACTGTCAAAAAGATGGACATGTTTTCCAGAACACCTCTGTCATAAGAGCCCTGCTCTGGCCACGAGCAGGGCATCCCTCCTCCCCTTGTTTCAGTTACCCACTAGTTGTGATATTTCTTGATCCTGTTACAGTACAGCGGCAGGGCCTTGCACATGTATTTTATGGGCAATATTTCCATACTTCATATTGCAACATCAGAAGAGAGAATCATTGGTTACCCATCAAGGCTAGATTCATTTTTTAAATCTGTGTGTGACCCATAAATGTCTCGCTAAGAAAGCTCCCATCTACATCAACGGTGCAATAAGTAAAAAAAAAAATCCAATAGAACACTCAGATCAAGTAATGGCTCACTCTTGCGATCCTTCATTTCAAAAGCTCCAGAGCCGGCGGTAGTAGCTTCCAAGTTTGGCCCCTAAACACTGCAATGCCCTGCCTGTAAGCATCAAAAATGAAGAATCATTCCAGCACTTCAAAAAACGTTTAAAAACCTGGTTGTTCAATCAATTATAGGTAAGGAATTCCTTAATGATGTAAATAATATGCTTGATGTACACATCAACCAATGCTTGTACTACCAATGTTTATAATACTTATTATGCAACCGGATCTTGAAAATGACTATGTATGTAAGCCCTGAACAGTATACGCCGAAGATACGAGCAGAAAGGAGTAAATAAAACCTCAGAGGCCGGAGCAGACCCACAGGGAGGAACACAGTCCCAAAGAGGCACGAGTGAGCCGGGGCACTGAGCGGGGGCCCCGCAGCCAAAATGCAAATAGCACCATAATTGGTGCCTACCCCAAAGGCCCTGTAATATAAATGCCAGATGGAGCGAGCGTATATGTGAGCGTGGAAGAAACACAGGGGCCTGCAGGCACAAACGTATAAGCGGATCCCCCCAGCAACGGTGCGACCAGCTGAACCACAGATAACACTGGCTGCAGAATTATAAATACAGTCCCACCCTCCTAAATTGCCTGAACAGAAGGGAGACCCTATACCTATTCTGCAGAAAAAGACATACAGATCTCCCACCACAATACGTGTCACAAGGGGGGTGCCCCGCCACTTGCACCTGAAATTTAACCATATCAGATGCAAACCTGGGCCACACCATCTGAAATATACGGAAGGACTGGATCCACTAAAACATCCACATAACTGAAAAGACCATACGAGCAGCCCAGGACATGCCTAGGGGCAATAAAGGGAACAGGAAGGGCCCCATGGATGCATTTACCAGCACAAATATTGAAGGAGGAGCAGAGACCTTGCAGAGTGACCCCCCAAACACCTCAACACCAGCGGGCAGCGGCCCGACAGCTTTACAGGCCGGATTTGTGGCAGTAAATAGCAGACTTGATGACATTGTCAGCAACATATCTTCAGTCAAGACGGACCTGCAGAAGGCAAACACAAGGGTCTCCAAAGCTAAAGCGAGAATAGGGGTGCTGGAAGACGCATCTACCACACAAGGCAAAGATATCGAGGACATGAAGAAGAGCCTGAAGCAGGTCCAATCCAAGTGTGGTGATTTAGAGTCACGGTCACGCCGGAACAACATTAGAGTAGTGGGACTGGCAGAAAACCCCCTAAATGTGCCAATGGATGTCTTCCTAGAAGATGTGATACGCACCATGCTCCCGGATGCTCAGTTCTCCCAACAATTTCTCATAGACAGGGCTCACAGATCCCTCACCCCACCGCCAAAACCTAGAGCACCACCGCGCTCGATCATTGCACGGTTACTTAACTAGCGAGACAGAGACCTGATTCTTTGCCATTCCCGTGAAAAAGAAACGCTAACATACGACTCCACAAAGGTCCACAAATACCCCGATTTCTCCAGTGGGGTCTAGATGGCGCGCCGTACATTCGACCGAGTCAAAGGAGAGCTCAGGGTAAGATCAATACCATATGCCATGTTATTCCCGGCAAAGCTCTGCCTGCAAGACTCTGGAAGAGCACACTACTTTGAAACACCCGAAGAAGCGATGGGCTACATAGAGAGAAATATACCATTGCCCCCGAACAGAAATTACCCTCCGACACAACCCAACCTGTCACGAGACAAACCATGAAGCACCTAGATGGAGACAGCAAGTTGTATATTTCCTGATCTGCCAGAAGCTAGCACAGCAGCTCCCAAGAGCTGTCCGAGTGGAGGAGTGTGACGATACACATACAGCGCCACCCACAGTTGCAGAAATTGCAGTTCTAATATGGGGATACACTATCCATTTGGGGGGATGGTGATTAAGGGGTAAGCCAGTTGCCTTAAAGGGGAAGGTAAGAGGGAAAGATATGCAGCGTACAATACACGCACATATAAAGGTGATGAGAAGCAGGGATGTTGGGGGGGGAAATGTTGTTCAATCAAAAAGATTGACGGAGATATAGCAGATGAGAGTTCTGAGCTAAACCATAAGTAAAACACTATTATGGAAATAAGGCGCCGATGGAGACACCCAAGATGACACAGGGTATTCAACTTTTGACCTGGAACATGAGAGGTCTGGCAAACCCCATAAAAGCCAGAAAAATCTTGGTATACGCTAACAGGCATAAAATTGACATCCTCCTTATACAGGAAACTCACGCCATCAAGAGGGTGAGAGACACATTTGCCCGAAACTGGGGCCAGCTGCGAATAGCGACAGACTACTCCTTGCAAGCTAGAGGAGTACTAACAATAATACATCAACGCACAGGATTTCAAATGTCAAGAACACAGGTAGATGTAGAAGGTAGATATGTAATTGTATGGGGGTCAATACATAACCAAGAGATAATCTTTATTAACACATATGGACCTAACATAGATTCCCCCGAGTTCTATTTACAGATTATGTCATAGATTTCACTGGTATGGGAAGCAAGAATAATATGGGGAGGAGATCTGAACACAATCCTGGACCCAACGAAAGATAGGCCATTGAAGGGGCACAGGAACCACACTAAATCGGCGTCAACCATACTTCAAGCTATGGCCACAATACCACAAACGGATGCATGTAGAGAACTCCACCCAACCAACAGGAATATACATTCCATTTGTGCATACATGGATCCAGCTCCCGCATAGACTATTGGCTGTGCTCACTTGAATTCATCCTAATGGTAAGAGACTGTGTCATGATACCCTGCACACTTTCCGACCACTGCCCAGTGTTCCTGGAACTACAGCTGATAGACAACGATTAGACTGTACGCCAATGGCGGATGCCCCCTGCATTATTGAAAGATGAATCAATAATAGAGCCACTGAGAACGAATATCAATTACTTTTTCAACCGAAATATGGGATCAGTGGGATCCACAACCACGGTCTGGGAAAATTTTAAAGTCTGGCTGAGGGGACATTTACTATTGCGCTCACACGCAACCCTAAGAGAAATAAGGAGGGAACTGACGCAAGCAGAGCTTACACTAAAAAATCTAGAGAAATCACATGTACAAACACCTGGGCTGGACACACTGAAACCACTACAAGATCAGTTAACGAAATTTCAGTCACTAGCTGAACTCTAAGTTCTTTACACGACACAACCTATACATGCCAGAAGATATGGCAAAGGGAACAAAGCAAGTAGATTCCTGGCTAACCTTATCAAAGCCGAACAAGGGATAAGGCAGATCATGGGCATAACGGGCCCAGATGGCACGGTACACACAGAAGCCCGAGCAGTGAATGAGGTATTTTTTGGTTTTCTACACCAAACTATATGCAGACACCGATGTAGCTACGTTGGAAGAGCTCCAGGCGTACACGGAATCATTCCCATTGCCAACATTAGAACCAGTAGATGGGGGGGAAATGCTAGACCTCCCCCTGACTGCAGAGGAAATTGGGCAAGCCATTAAAGATTTACAAGCGGGTAAGACCCCGGCTCGGACGGTATCCCCTCAGATTTTTACAAAACCTTTAACATGGAACTCACTCCTAAGTTGCTGGAGGTGTGGGATGAGGCCTTAGGAAACAGGAAACTAACAGACTCCATGAGGTAGGCCATAATCGCGGTCCTTCTCAAGCCACATAAACCTCCACGTGAGCCTACATTGTACCGGCCCCTGTCCCTGATAAACGTAGACACCAACATATTTGCCAAAGCAATAGCCAACCGCTTATTGCCATACATTAATAAATTAGTTCACCCAGACCAATCAGGGTTTATCCCCACTATCTCCACAACTTTGAACCTCCATAGATTTTTGCCATCACCTCACAATTAAACCCAAAGGCCGAGACTGTGGCGGTAGCCTTAAATGCTAAGAAAGCATTCGACTCTGTATCATGGAGGTATATTTATGCTATTCGGCGCAAAATGGGATTTGGAACAGGCTTCCTGAACTACATACGACTATTATATAAAGACCCGACGGCCAAAATTCGAACCAACAAGACCATATCAACTGGGTTCAAATTACACAGAGGGGATGTCCTCTTTCCCTTCTCATTTTCGCAACAACAATAGAAGGCATGGCGGCAAGACTGAGACACAAACACGAATAGCAGGAAATCCGAATCAGGGGACCCCCGCAATTTATCTCGCTCTATGCAGACGACACCATGCTATATACGAGACCCAGAGACCAATCTACCCCCGGTGATGCATGAAATACAAGAATTCGCAAAATTTTCAGGATACAAGATCAAACAGACTAAATCAGAAATTATCCCCCTAACATAAGCCACAACACAATCACAAGCTACAGCCCAATTCCGATGGTCCCCGACCTCGGCACGATACCTAGGCATCATAATGGCAACGGATAAACGTACTCCTTATGAACCATCTCTAACACTGCTCGAGTGCAAGCTGAAGATCTGGCACAAACTCCCAATATCCGCATAAGACCAAATAGCTTTCTGAAAATGGTAGTGGTACCAAAGTTGATATATTCACTGGGCCAAAATTTGTAAGAGGTATAACACGGGTGGCATAGCAGCTCCATACTTCCTGCTCTACTATTACACTGCGCAGGCACACTTTGCTAAATACTGGATCAACTCGACAGAAAAATATGCCCACATTCAAGCAAAGACGTATACGGCTGCCCCTATAAACTTAAAGTCCATCATATTCTCCACAGCTAAAAAAAGATATGGACGAGTTGGACCCGTTGATGGTCACAGTACGAGCTTGGAGGAAAGTATTTAGTAGGGTGGGGTGGACGGAACCATACTGGCCCTATTCCCCGCTTTGGCACTATCTGTCTATCGAACCTACGCTAGATACGTCACGTTGGAGGAGGTGGGACCCGGAGAAAGAAATGCATCTGGGAGATCTCTACCCCAATGAGAGATTTGTGTCATTTGAAGAGGTTCAGGGGAAGGTGGCTGTGAACTTCACCACAACACTACAGTACCAGAGACTAAGAGCAACATGTAGAAACAAATGGCCATCATTCCCGAGAGCACTGACCGCACACCAGTTCCTGTCGGCAGTTGTGATGCAAGAGGGTTTTATAGGCAACATTTCCACACTGTACAAACCAGTACAACTCCATACCCCATCAAAAACATGATGAGGGCTAAGTGGGAACGAGACTTCGGCACAACGATAGAGGATCAACAATGGGAGAGTGTTAGGCAGAATTACATGCAGTACCCGTGGGGAACACTACACACAATTAAGACTACAGGTGTAAGCACAATCTCACCTTTTGTACAAGCCTGTACCACACAGTTATGTGGTAGCAGTGGCCGAGCAGCCAGACTTATCTCAAGAGGGATGTGTGCAGTACAAGATGTTAAACAAAGGACTTGCAATCATAGTAGTTCAAACAAACACTATTCAAGGTTTCTTGGTAAAAGTATATAGATTGATTTACACAGTCAGTTGGAAAACATTTCACTAGTAAAAAGCAGCTTAATATCACAATCTTAATACACTACAGTACACAACCAATACGTTTTTGAACAAGTTAGGCTCCCCTGAAGTGGGACCAAAATGGCACTTCAGTAACTTTCAAAAGGGGTAGAAAGACAAAGGTTAAAAGAATTAAAGCACAATTACTTCCATAGGCGGGGCAAATAGTTTCAGTTCACTACAACTGGCAATGCAATTCAATAGGCCTGGGCCAAAGTCAATGGTTCAGAGTCTTGGATAGGATAGCACAAGTGGAATCGGCTGAAAAAAAAGCCATGGGGTAAATAAAGTAATCAAAAGGGAAGTCAACGGTGGTGGCTGCGTTCAAACGGATGCTGTCCATGGTCTACTTAGAGTGAAGAAAGGTAAATAAAGTGGAAAATTCAACGGCGGCGGCTCCCCACAAAGGATATGTTCACCGTCAAGGTGAAGTAAATTAAATGGAATGTTAACGGCGTTGGCTCCGCTTATCGGCTGCTGCTTGCCTTGGGGAAGTGTGAGGGTCTGCAGCTTAGTGCAGAATAGCACAGTTCTGGTAGTAAACAGTTAAGTCTTTGCCAATGTTCGAGGAAGTAGTTTGCAAGAAAAAGAGTTGTATGTCGGATTAGGAACGAACAATACTCCAAAGTCAGGAAAGTTTCACAAACTTATACCGCGGCAGAAACGATTTCCACACCGCGTTTGCACAGTACCTTAGGTATGAAGAAAAGCTGTAGCTGAGGCAGTTGTTCCTGGCAGTTCCTGCAGATCTCGCTGTTGATGAGCTTCAGTCATGGGGACAAGAAGGAGGACGTCGGAAAGATTCCTGCACTGCCCAGGAAAGAGGCAACAAGCTTGGCTAAGCATCGGTTTAAGGTGCGAGTGCCTTTAAAGCCCACAAACTGGTATCCTCACTGGCTATCCGGTTTTCAACAGCACTCTGATGAAAATTTGATCAGTATGGAGACGGTGTCCAGGTGGCTTACGAGTTGGTTGTTCCCACCAGCTCAAGGGAAGAAGTCGTTCTTGTAGAAGCTTCTCTGTCAATGGAGTTTCAGGCAATTTGGACCTACAGCAGGGATTCACTGGGCAAACCAACGGTCCAGGAGTTGCAGCAGTCGTCTACCTTCAGCTCGCCTTCGGTTCTTTCGTTCCAGTGGTCGACTCTGCTTTCCAAGTCCCAGAGACCTGCTTTTAAACAGTTTTCTCCCATTCATTCCAGCCTAGCTGTCACTCACCCACCAGGGTGGCTGTCCTTGCCGGACAGTCAGCCAGCCAATCACGCCAGAGAGCATTAAGGTCTCCTAGAAGACTAAGCACAGGGAGTATCGGGCACCTCCCTCACATCCTGTCCACCCCAGACACTCAGGCCCCAGAGGAGGGCTTCAGCACTGAAACCCGCCAAAGGGCATCGAACAAAGGGACCAAACCTGGTTTGGCGCTTAGAGTTAAACACAAGAAGGACCTTTCCTAAAAGAATGGGCGAAATAACCTGAGTCTGTTTTTATAGAGAGGTCATGGGCGCCATATTGAAAAACATGGCTGACCCGATTTCTTTAGCTACCGGTGTTCGCGGTCAGGCAAAATCATGATAGTTCACTCTAAAACCACTGCCACCAGCCATTTCAAGAGGAAAGGGTAACATTTGACTGTTACATGAGTGTTTAGACAGGGGATGCTAGGCAACCCCTCCAGCACTCTATAAGAAGATAGTGTGTGCTGGGTCTATGAATTTAAAAATACTAGCACAGTCAATTTAACTTTACATGCTCTGGGAGATGGTAGTCTGTCCCAGAGAAGGTATATAGACCTTGAGGAGTCTGAAAGACACCCCTGTGCCACTGCACTGAAGGTGCTGTGTGACACACAAGAAAAAGATGATGCCTTTGGAGTTGTCTAAAACTCCATATCCAAAAGAACACAAAAGTAGAACGCATTGAAAATGAAAAGTTCAAAGTCCCAAAATATAGCAAAAGAGCTGGAGGGCTCTAGGGTAGAGGGAATTTAGCACTTGGGTGAGAATTCTCCCTAACAGCGAGCTAATGTTACTATACGAAGTCTATTTCCATGAGTTCCAACTTTAGATTAATCCAGTTCAAGGTACTGAATCATTTCCATATTACCCCCAACAAAGTATCCAAATTCGATGCCTCAAAGCAGTCCCTATGCCCAAAATGTAAAGTTCCAGCAGCAAATTCAATACATATGCACAGGGAATGCCCTCCTGTTAGACGCTACTGGGAAGAAATAGCCACAAATATAAGTGACATACGTATACTGGCCACTCCTCGAAAATATTTACTGGGAGACATAGGCAAGGTCTCCGTGGTCACCCATAGACTATTTGCCGTCGCAGAGGCCAAAAGGAAGATACTAAAAAGTTGGAAAAGGAAAATAGCCCCTACCTCGCAAGCATGGCTAAAAGACCTAATATTTGTGCAGGAATGTGAGGAGAACTATGTTAAAGGGGTGACAGCCACCTGCAGACCAAAAGACATATGGGGCCCTCTCAGGAGATACCTGGATGTCGACCAAGAAGAGTCAGACGAAGACACAACCTGTACCGACCGCTAAATTGGAAGTACTTGTAAATCCTTGTATGCCATAAATGTATGCCATACATTGTCATCAGTTTAACTGTATGCTTAAAAGAACTTTATATAATTTCATTTATATAATGTAACCATCAGCTGAAAATAAAGTTTAAAAGAAAATAAAGTTCAACAAATATATTATTTTCTTTCCCCAACCCCTTCTTTTCCTTTCAGTCTCCTTCTTTACGCAAACCACACTCTTCTCACACACCACAAATCACACAATGTCCCTCCTGGGCCTCCACCCTGCACAATAAAATACCCAAATAAAGCAAACTAAAATAACAAGCTAAAATAACAATCACTACTATTCCCGAGCCCTCTAATTAAACAGGGCTCCTATTTATTTACTCTTTTCTTCATTAAGAAATATCAGTGGCGCCACCATCTCCCCTCACTCGGGGGGGCTCCAAACACTTGGGTTTTTCTTTCCTCATTATTCTCCCTAAAAAGGTAATAAAAACAAAAAAAACAAGCCATATACATCTCACACTTCCAATTTAAATCTCACACTTTTCCATAAATCTGCCCTCTACTTGTTTTTGCTTGCAAGGCTGTAGTCACGTGCTCGCGTTAACCCAAACTCCTCCGTCATGGGGTTCCAACAACACCGGCTTGCACTTCTCCTTGGAGCCGCACCCCGCTCCAAAGAGCAGACAGTATTTTGCAAAGATGGCTCCTGCCACTCTCGGATACATTTTTTGGGGACTGGTCTTTCTAAAAGGCTGTCTGGACACCTCTGCAGGTACGGGGTTGGGGAGGGGGGTGCTGGGATCCCGTCAGGGTTACAAAATGAAGGCACGCCCCTAAATGCTCATGCCAGAAAAAACACAACCCGCTAGGGAATAAAGGCCAAGAGATTTCTTGCAAGGATAACAAGTTTTAATAGCACAAAAAATAAGTATGCCAGCATAGAACTCTGCTGCTCGAGAATGTTCTGCAAAAAATAGTACAAGCAGAAGGTTATAAGGCAACACATCATCATTACTATGTCATACAGACAGTAGAAACCTGTGTGGCTGGTTGTTGAGACCCTATACATGGACATGGGCCTGCTCCATAGGGGATGCCAGATTGCAATCGGTCCCAGCCCCGTCCGTCCGTCAGTCTGTCTTCCATCACATGGGGTCAGCTGGGTTCATCTCTCCAAGTACTGAAGGTTACGTTCCTTATTAGTTACTATTGCGAGACAATGCAATAGTTCTGTCTCTCGCCCACCTTGTACAGTGTGTACACTAAACCTCTCTTCTCAGCTTTGGACGCCATGGGTGTCATCTACACTAACTTTGCAGATGAAACCCAGATCCTCATACCGATCTCAGGTGATTATGTCCAGGACACAATGACCATCAACAAGATATATACGCAATAATACAAAAATGGATGGCTCTGAATAGCCTCTGCCTTAACGATGAGAAAACGGATGTTCCTCATTGTGGGCTCCCAATCTAAAATCAGCGCCCTTCATTCAGACTTCTCTTCTATCAACATTGATGGTTCTCTGATCGCAGTATCAAAACAGGTAAAAACCCTAGGAGTTTATCTAGATGCTAATCTAACAATGACCAGACATGTAAACGCACTTTCGGCGTTTACATCCTACACTTCAAAATTGATTGCACTGAGTCGCCTGTACCGCACGCCAACTAACTGTATCATTCTAGCCAGAGCGTTAATACTATCCAAGTTGGACTACTGTAACATACTCCTACTAGGGACCTTCCACTAAACATTAAAAATGAAGACTCCTTCCACTGCTTCAAAAAATTACTAACAACTTGGCTATTCAACCAACACGAGTCTGTTATGTTAAATGAATTTCCGAGCGTAAATGGCAAAAGAACTACGATCCTGATCTTAGAGAATCTTATAAAGCCTGTCTTTCCACCTACTTGGCAAACATTAAAACTGCCAAAGCTACTTTTGTCTCCCATAAGATCGAAACAGCACTCTGCCAACTTAAAATCTCTTTTCTGTTGTTAAATCTCTAACCTCCTCAGAAGCCCTTACCTCTAGGGTCAAACATACCCAAAAACTGTGCGACGACTTATCGCTATTCTTTATCAACAAAATATTATTTTTATTCGCACCAACATTGCTAAATCTTTAGCTACATCGGCTTCTGATGCCAGTAATGCACCTTTTTGTCTCGTCCTCTGATAATTCTGCCATCTGGTCGACTTTCCCTCTCTTCGCCGAGGCTGAAGTCCTATCGGCTATTCAAAGAATCAAATCCTCCTCTCCCGCGGACGCCATTCCTATGGAGTTTATGAAGAAGATCGCTCCTGACCTTCTGGTAGGCCTCACTTCAGTTGTAAATGATTCCTGCCAATCAGGCTTCGTCCCCCCTGAGCTGAAATTGGCTAGGGTTGTACCTCTTTTGAAGAAGCCCATGCTTGATCCCACGGTTCCTGCTAATTTCCGCCCTATTTCCTTGCTCCCTTTTCTATCTAAACTTTTGAAATCACTAATTGCTCCCTTATTATCTTCTTTTCTGGAATCCACTAATATCCTTAATCCTGCCCAAGCAGGCATCAGACCAGGCAGAGGCACTCGAGAGTGTGCTGGTGTCTGTGCAGGACGATATGTCCAGACTGGTTGACTCGGGGAGGGGGAGCAGCCCTGATTTTGCTAGATATTTCAGCAGCATTCGATACTGTAGACCACCCCATCCTGTTGTCTCGTCTGACCCAGATTGGAATATCTGGCCAGGTTCTTACCTGGTTCACCTCTTTTCTGTCAGACCGCACACAGACTCTTGCCATGCCTCTTTTCCTTTCCCTATCCTGCTCTCTCACATGTGGTGTCTCTCAGGGTTCATCTTTGTCCCCGATCTTGTTTAACATATACATCTGGGCTCTAGTGTGCCTCATCCGTGCCCACGGCCTCAACTGTTATCGCATGCCGACGACACTCAAATCCTGATCCGGTTAGATCAGGCGGCGGCATCAACGTGCCTTCGTGACTGTTTGAGGACCGTGGGTGACTGGATGGACCACAACTGGCTCAAGCTTAATGGGGATAAGAATGAGGTGCTGGTGGTGGTATGTCCCCCTGATCCCTCACTGTGGATTTCTGCCTTCTGGCCCTCTACTCTAGGTCCCCTTCCTTGCCCAGTCAGCAAGGTAAAAAATCTTGGGGTTATTCTTTCTGACTCTCTCTCCATGACTAATCAAGTAGCGGCTGTGTGTCTAGCAGGCCACTATCAACTTAATATCTTGAAGAAGGTCCTCCCTATGATACCTGAACCTCTTTGTCCTCCGGTAGTTGCAGCACTGGTCCTATCTCGCCTGGATTATTGTAACTCTTTGTACCTGGCCCAGCCAATCGGCCTGATACAACGGTTACAACGAATACAGAACCTGGCGGCTAGGCTGGCTACGGGCACCCCATATGAAGCTCATATTTCCCCGGTGCTCCGTTCACTTCACTGGCTGCCGGTAAACCAGCGTATCCGTTTTAAGGCTATGTGCATTGTCTATAGGGCTATTCACAGCCAAGGGGCTGAGTTTCTGCAGACTAAATTTCTTCGTTGCCACCCTGCACGGGATCTCCGCTCTTCTTCCGCTGACCTCTTGGTCTTCCCGAGGTTTTGGCGCACCAGGATAGGCGGTCAGGTCTTTTCCATAGTTGCGGCTAACCTATGGAACGGCCTGCCCTCTGTAATGAGGAAAATATCTAATCATCTAGCTTTTAGAAGAGCACTTAAAACGACCCTCTTCTAGGCCTTCCCATTGTTTCCTCAACATCGACTGCTCTGATTCTCCCCCCCCCCCCCTAGCGCCATGATGCCTTCGGGCGGCCACGCGCTGTATAAATGAATATAACATAACATAACATAAATTCACCATATATTTAATACTTCCAACCTTTACAGGCACTACAGACGCCTCCCTAGGATAGTCTGTTACCAGATTCTGTAAATAGTGCAAGTGACCATGTGTTCTTAACTTATGTAATTCTGTTCCAGTGTGTTATTGGCGTAATTGGAATATTGTTGAATTGTATTGTAACATGTCTGCAACAACGCTGTGATACCTGAGGGTTTGGGCTTTTAACAATATAAATAAATGCTACTCTATTATTATGACGTGGACCTGGGAAACTCTGGGACTGGCACAGGGAGATGCTCAAGATCATGCTGACCCACACATTCTTTACTCCGTTCATATCATACTCTCCGCACCCAAGGTTTCCACCATAGCTTTGGACTATAATTTATTCCTCCCAGTACCTCGTATTACAAAGTGTGTCATTATGAAATAAGGTGAAATGGTAGTGTTCTTTTAGATCTTTTATGACCACTGGGTTTCTGGTTGGTGGTCTGAGGTCACCTACTATCGTGTAATTCAGGGGTCTTGGACTGGGTCAGTTGTGGGTGTCATAACCTTTCGGTTGGGCGGGGGTTGGAGGTCTGCTTGTGGCCTGGCTGTGATGGAAGCGCACAGTGAGGCGCCTGGTGCTGTCTTGCTGCCTTGCAGGGCGCATTCATTTTTGGGATAACAATTATTTGCAACAGTTAAGGAACAAAGAGACGTTTCTATGGGAATTGGCAGCATGGATCTGTCTACCATCAGGGCTTGGCCTGTTCAGGTTTCTTCATCGGGCCTGTGTTTAACGCGCAGCCATGCAGGGCCGAATGCCACTACCATAACTACAAAAATGGCCTATCCTTATATCTGCGCACTACATTTACGCATTTATATTTAATATTTTGTTTCTTAGCATGACCCCCTAACTCTTGATACATCTCAAGTGTATCTGTGGGACTCGCCTCACTCTACAGCGCCTAGGGGTGTGGGAAGGTTCATTTCCTTCCCAACACAGGCAAGCCCAACATCATTGTGGAGTTTTACAGGACTTCCAAACTAAGATTGGCATTTCAATAGGGGCCTGAACGGGACGAGCGTTTGTTTAGTGATCACAACATTTCTAAAGCAGCATACAGCCTAACAAAGAGCTGCCACTGGCAATTGAGTTACGCAAGCAGCAGAGCATTCCGATCTGCTTGGGGAAAATGAGTACCTTAAGGATGCCAGGGCATGGACCCCTAAGACTCCCAAGACACATGCACTGAGTTACATCACCAGTGACACCCATGATGTGGACTCATTTGGGGGAAAATTAGGTGGTTGAAATGTGAGTGAAAAGCAAGAATGTTAGGGGACTTGCTGGGAGTCGCAAATTATAATTGTTGTCCTAACAATTATGTATACTGAGGAGGCTAAAAGGTCTTTCAAATGCAAGCTTTGACATCTGTAGGCCTTTGCAGCAGTTCAAATGGCACAGCAGCAGTGTACATACAAATCCAAGATTATGGGAGCCCTTCTACTGACAACAAAAACAGTTAAAAGTACCTGTTTTATGGGAGGGTTCCCACTCAGGAAGGTCTACGACGACATTTTAGCTTGCTGTACCTTTCACAGAGGAGTAATATCCATTTGCATATCAGTCTGGTCCCACCCACCAGGGCAGTATAGCACGGAAATGCCAGGCAATTGTCCTCTGAACAAGAGTACCAACAGCAACCCCCAGGCACATGTTTCGACCTGTTTGGGCCTCCTCAGTGAGGTGAAGCTGTGCCTCTCCAAGCATGCCTAGCATTTCAGTGCTGGACCGGACGAGACTGATATGCAAAAGGCTATTTCTCCTCTGTGAAAGGTACAGTGAGCTAAAACGCAGTTGTAGACCCTTCCGAGTGGGCATCTTCCGATAGAACAGGTTATTTGTCCGTGTTCATTCTTGGTAGAGGGGCTCGCAGTCTTTTTCTAAAAAAAACATTTTAATTGATTTTTACAACAAACAAACCATAACCAAACACACCCTACATTTTAGGTTTCCAGCTCCTTGGCATACATTTACATATCATTTGTTGCTGTCTTCCCTTCTCCCCCCACTTTAACTTGAGCTTCCCCCTCACTACCTAGGACTTCTTGTCTCTTGGGATTGTACCCTTCTGCCTTCCTCTGGCGTGTCGTCTTCGCTGGAATCGACATGGGAGATTCCCGACAATGTGGCTACCATTTGTCTCCATTCTATCAGAGGCCCCACCTCATTATCCTCTCCTCTGTTGGCTGCCTCATACCATACTACCGTCTCAGCATTTGCCCATTTCAGGTTGTTCCACCATGCCTCTAATCTGGGTCTCCGGGCTGCTTTACAGCTCATGGCGATTCTCCTTTTGGCCAGAATGTACGTCAGGTCTTTGAGTTTGCTCACGTGTTTCAGTTGGCATGGTCTGGCAAATCCCCCCGCCCCCCAATCATGCATGCCCACACGGATTCCACATCTAGCTTGATTCCCTTTTCGGATAGTCTTATCTTGATTTCCTCCCAGAATTTTCCCACCTCCGGGCACGCCCAGAACATGTGGGTCATCCCTGCATCCACCTCCCCGCACTTGGGGCATTTTTGTACTTCTGTATTCACAAATCTGGCTATCATTCGGGGGGGGGGGATCAAGTACGCCCTGTGGTTGACCCATAACTGAATCTGCTGCAGTCTAGCGTTCTTTGACACCTTTTTATGGTATCTCAGGGCTCTTTCCCACTGCCTGTCTTGCATGGGTGTTCCCGCTGCCTCCTCCCAGTCCCGTCTCAATTGGGGCGGCTCCTTACTTACTCTAGACATCAGCAGTTCGTAAATCCGAGATATTTCGTGCCCTCCCTCAGAGATATCATACATTGATTCTATGGCCGTGTCAGGTTGTTCTTCTAGCTCTATTTCAGGTCATGGTTCCTTCACCCGTTTAGTTATTCTATTGTATGTGATATATTGTCCCGTATGTATCCCAGTTTCGTCCACGATCGTTTGAAAGTCCAATGCCTCCCCATCTTGCCTTATATCTCCCAAGGTTGCTAGGCCTACCGGCTCCCAGTGTTTTCGGATCCCTTTTCTTAATTGCTCATCCACCTCGTTTAGCGCCACTATTGGCGCCTACGGGGAGCATGGGGCCTCGTTTGCCAATGCGAGGCACGCCCTGTGCCATATTTTCCAGAGCAGTTCCAGCAATTTCAGTCGCCCTTGCATCTCTGATTTGAGTAGCCATATCAATTCTTTCAGGAAGTAGGGGTCACATTTGCTCCTCAGCAATCTAGATTCCGCTGTCTCGTCTTCTGACAACCACCTAGCAACATATTGCAGCTGCCCTGCCAAGTGGTAAATCTCAAAGTTTGGTAAGTTTATGCCCCCTTTGTCATACGTGTTTTGTAACTTCCACAGGGCCACTCTGTTTCTGGAGTTATGCCACAGGAAACCTCTGCATATACTCTGGAGTCTGATAAAAAAGCACCTGGGCAACATGTGTGGGATGTTCGCAAAGAAATGTAGTAACCTAGGCAGGACCACCATCTTGAGCAAGGCCGCCCTCCCTACCATGGCTAGGGGGAGCTTCGCCCAAAACCCCATGCTGTTCTTAATTCCTTCTACCACCCTATCTGTGTTGTGTTTGTGCTCATCTGTGATCGTGTGGTAAATGTTAATTCCCAGGTATCTGAATGTTTTACTCTGCCAGGCAATCTGCAGGATAGGTAAGTTCTCCTGTGGGATTCCTCTGTACCTTCCCAGGGGGAACATGCACGATTTTTTCACTGCTATACCGGAGAGAATCGCATAGCGCTCCATCACCTCCAAAATGTATTGCAAGTTCTCCTCTGGGTACCGTAAGTATAGCAACATATCGTCCGCATAAAATGATATTCAGTGTGAACCCCCCCCCCGTGTAGACCCCTATTTCTTCGTACTGCTGTTTGAGGTAGATCGCTAGTGGTTCCAGAGCAAGGATGTACAGCATGGGGGAGCAGGGTCAACCTTGTCTTGTACCCCTGCTAAGTTGCCATTTATCCAAAATTATTGCTCCCGTTTTAACGCTAGCTATTGGGGAGCTATACACCATTCTCACCCACCTCAGGTACCCCGGCCCATCCCGTATTCCTTCAAGGCCGCCATCATCCAAGGCCATCTCACAGAATCGAAGGCTTTAATTGCGTCTAGTGTGGCTATTGCTATTTCACTTGGGTCACCCTCTGCCTGTTCTATGATGTGATGGAGCCGCCTATGGTTATCGGATATACTTCTGCCTGGAACATATCCGGTTTGGTCGGGGTGTATGAGTTTATTTATTACCCGTTTGAGTCTATTTGCCAACACAGACGTGAGGATCTTGCTGTCTTGGTTTAGCATTGATAGAGGTCTATATGACCCACAGTCTGTGCCGGGCTTGTCGGGTTTGAGGAGTGGGACTATAATTGCCTCTTTCAGGGATTCCGGCAGCCTCCTGTTCCCGAAGGCCTCGTTTAGCATGGCCAGTAGCGGGGGGAGCACGTCTTGCCTGTACGTTTTATAAAATTCGCTGGGGAGCCCGTCCGTCCCGGGGGCATTGCTAGTAGGCAAGTGTGTAACCACTGTCTCCAATTCCTCTATTGTGATGGGGCGTCCAGGCTCTCCCTATCTTCCTCGCTCAATTTAAGTAATCCTTTGTCTTGCAGTGTCTCCTGGATCTCATGCTCTGCTGTCTCTCCTGCATCTTCGTAGGGGTATTTATAGAATCTAAGGAAACCCTTGTTCACTCCCTCCTGGGTGTTCCAGACTTGACCCGACTCTCCCACTATCTCTCTGATTGCCGATCTTGGGGTCTCATTCTTGTATAACCATGCAAGCAGCCTTCCTGGTTTGTCTCTCCCTGCGTGTTGTCTTTCAATGTATTTTTTTTAATTCAGATTGCATAGCCTCTCCCGTAGCCCACCGCATGCCAGTTGTAGTTGGCTCGCCCGTTCGGCATCCTCCTGTGAAGTGCCCCCCTTATTCATAATTGCCTCCAGTTCCTTTTATGTCTCCTGTAACTCTCGCTCTATCCCCCCTTGGAGCCCTCTGGATTTAGAATGGCTGCCCCCCTCACTACCACATTAAAGGCCTCCCACAGGGTGCCCTCTGACTCCACGCTTCCAGTGTTATTTTCGAAGTACCCACTTTACTCCTACGTCCCGTCCCCTTTCCTCCATACTTATGTGACATCTCTCCGTCCTGTGGGACGGGACCGGATCACTTTGTAAAAAGCATCCACATTTTTTCCAAAAATGTGTCCTTCCTCTTTCTTGCGCGGGGCCCAGCACGCGGCCATAACCCCGCCCATCTTGGCTCCGCCCCACGCATCGCCCATCAGTCCTTTTCTCTGCTCGATCGGGGCCGGACGCACTTGCATCCTCTGAAGATTTTCTTCGCTTTTTTTCCTCTCTGGCTCTCGCTAGCGTACATTTATTAGTCTGTCTATGTCTTTCAAGTTGAACTTTCCAGATTGTTCATCGTGTCACTGTCGCTTCGCGAGGGCGGGTCCCCATCCTCTCTGTTTGAGTGTTTGGGTCCGGTACACCGTTGGGACTCCTGTTTTTACTGTGACTCCCTATCAGTCCGGGCACTTCAACGTCGGTTGGAGCGGTGGGAGGAGGTGTTCTGTCGAACTCCTTCGCATTTTCAGGCGTTCATCGATGAGAAGAAAAAACGCCTGATAAGTTCTTTACTTTTCAGAGCACCCCGGCTTAGGGATACCTTTCCGGGTTCCTCTCGGTCCGGGAGGGGCGTTGATCGCTCTGTCACCGGGGTTCACCCTGAGGTGCCCGTTGGGCCTAATAATTCTCTGAGGGTCTCCGTAAGGGGCTTGTGAACACCGGAGTACGCTCCGAGGCCCCTCCTGTGGGGGCTGTTTGTAGGCCCAGTTCTACTGAATCGTGGGGTACCGGAGCTCGCTCCGAGGCCTCTGTCGGCTTCCCTCAAAAATAAGTCCGGGGTGCGCCCCGAGGCCTTGAGTGGGCTTGCTGTTACCGAACGGATGTTCGAGGCTCGTGCAGATAAGGCTGTTAGTAGACCTGGGTCCGAGGTCCCTTGTTCAGAGGCTAAAGCTACCAACAGTTCTGAGAGGTCGGACAAGGCCTTGTCGGTGAAAGCGGTTGCTCACCGTTCCTGCTCTTGTGGTGACACCAGATCTGTTGAGGAGGCAAAGAAGCAAAGTTCTTCTTTTACCGTCAGTGCCGAGGTCCTTCCTCTCGAAGGCTAATTTGGCGGTTGGTATGTCTCAAAAACATTTCAGGCCTCATAGTACCGGCTCTGCCGAGGTTCCTTTATGTTAAGGCTAAGATTAAGACAGCTGATCCATCGACGGGGACCCCTGCCTCACTTCCTCACGTGCCGCAGTTCCCCTCAGATGAGGACAAAATGGCGCCCGTTCCTGCCACGACCAAGGCGGCCATTTTAGGTGCTACCTCTACCAACTATGCCATCGGCCTCTGGTGTAGGGCTCGGCCCCTTTGGTGAACCTAAGGTCCCTTGTGCGCATCCTTACCGGCCGGTTTATGAATGGAACGCCCGGATGCCTCTTCCGCACAATGTTTTGTTGCCCGCGGGGTTCCTCCACAGTGGTGGCTGTAGCCTCTTTGCAATCCAGGCCTGCAGCATCCTCTTCCACGACGGCTACTCAGGTCCTGGGTAAGGAGGACACGCTCATTGACTCCCTAGGGAGGAAAATCTTTGCCAACTCGGCCTTGCAGCTCAGGCAGGCCAATGCTGAGTTGATATTAGCGGGAGCTAACATGCGGATGTGGAAAGGTCTGTCGGAGTTTGAGGAGCACATCCCGGTCGAGAGGTTGGAAGACTTCAAGGGTGGACTATCCGACACCAGGATCTTGGCCCAGGATCTCGTGGAGGCTGCGGCTCATCACGTAGACACCTCGGCTCAGGGCCTTATGCGGGGGGTGGATACCTCACGGCAGGCGTGGCTGCATGCCACTAAGTTTTCAAAAGAAGTGCAGGACAAGGTGTTGGACCTTCCGTTCGATGGTAAGGAGCTCTTTCATTCTGCAACAGATGTAGAGCTCACCAAGACGAAGGATAGCACTCAGACAGCCAAGTCATTGTCTGTCCTGGTTAAGGCTCCTTTCAAAACCCATAGACCGTTGTCACAAAGCCGACCCTCCTCTGGCTTTAGGGGCTTCCTCGACTGCAAATCTCGCAGAGTGGATACCCCTGTGGGGAATAATCGCTGTAGGCAACAACCGACGCAGTTTTTCTCCCGCTCCTCAGCCTCCTCCTCAGGTTCAGGTGGCACCGCCACCGATAAACCTACTAAATGAGGGTTTTTCCGCGCTCGAACGAGACCCCGGTGGGAGGACGCATTGGGTCTCATTGGGAGGCGTGGTAGACCATCACAGAAGACAGATGGGTCTTGTCAGTCGCTCGAGCGTGCTTCCGCTTACCTCTACCCCGCAACCCCACCCCGCAACCCTCCTTTTCAGCTGTCGGCTCGTCCTCCCTCAAAGCAGAGGGTCAGAAACTTCTGGACCTCAGAGCTGTGGAACCCGTTCCCCTCGGGGAGCGAGTGGAGGACTTCTACTCTCCTATGTTTACGGTGCCCAAACCCAACCAGGCTGGCCTGCGCACCATCCTAGACCTTGCCCAGTTCAATCTTTTCCTACCCCAAGAGAAATTCAAGATGATTACGCCCAGCCAGATACGCTCCTCCTTGCAGGCGGACGACTGGCTCAGCGTTGTGGACCTTCAGGACGCGTACATACATATCCTGATTTGGAGCCGACACAGGAGATATCTCCGCTTCTCTTTGGGAGAGTAGCACTTCCAGTTTCGAGTGCTGCCTTACCTCGGCGCAGCGCGTCTTTACGAAGATGTCAGTGATGCGGCCTACCTTCGTCTCCAGGGTATCCATGTGTATCCGTATTTGGATGACTGGCTCTTACGCAGCCCTTGTCCGCTAGCAGCAGCGGGCAATCTCCAGTCTCTCCTTCAGCTCTTGCTCCATCTTGGGCTGTCGGTGAACTGGCGGAAATCTTCCATGACGGTCTCGCAGGACCTGATTTTCCTGGGTTTTCGCTGGAACACGATCGACTGCAGAGTGTACCTGACTGGGGACAGAATGGCGGATCTGTTAGCCACGTGTCAGATGTTTGCGCAGTTGGAGAGCATGTCGGGCTGGTGGTTCCAGAGGCTTCTGGGCCTCATGGCCTCGTGCGTGCTGGCTCTTCCTC
Organism: Ambystoma mexicanum; assembly: GCF_040938575.1. NCBI lineage: Eukaryota > Metazoa > Chordata > Amphibia > Caudata > Ambystomatidae > Ambystoma > Ambystoma mexicanum. The sequence continues at coordinate 387,089,574 of NC_090934.1, read as the reverse complement.
TTGCTCGTCTCAAGATGAGACGGACCCAGATGGCTCTTCGGAGTTCCTGGCGTCAGGCTGTGGACCCGGATTCCAAGCGGATAATTATTCCAGATTCCATGAGAGTGGACCTGGACTGGTGGTCATCTCTCAGCAACGGTCGGTGGGCGGGGGGGTTTCAGGACCCGGCTCCCATGGTGACGATCACGACGGACTCCTCCCTTCTGGGGTGGGGTGCAACGTTAGATCTTCTTCAGGTCTCAGACCTCTGGTCGCCTCAGGACAAGCTCCTGCACATAAATCATTTGGAGCTTGTGGCGATTTTTCTGGTGCTCAAGGCGTTCAGACCGCTCATTGCCAACAAGGTGGTCCACATATGCACGGACAATGTGGTGTCAATGTATTACATCAACAAAAAAGGGGGAACAAAGTCTCCCCCCCCCCGCCCCCTTGTGGACCTGTCTATCCAGATATGGGAGTGGGTCGTGCTTCATGGTGTCTACACATCCCGGGCCAGCTGAATGTCACAGCGGATGCCCTCAGCCGGCGGACAGTGGTCAGCTACGAGTGGTAGTTAAAGGCGGAGGTCCTCTCATGGATTTTCTCGCGTTGGGGCACACCGGAGGTGGACCTCTTTGCGACGGCGGTAAACGTGACGCTTCCTCAGTATGCCTCCAGAGAGGGGCTGGGAGCCTCCTCTCTGGGGGATGCTCTCGAGATTCCATGGCACAACATGAGAGCTTATGCCTTCCCGCCTCTGCCTCTGGTTCACCGGGCAATTTGGAGGTTGAAGAATTCGGTGAACTGTTCCCTTCTGCTCATAGCCCCGTGGTGGCCGGCCAGGTTTTGGTTCTCAGAGCTTCATCACTTGTCGGTCTATCCGCCGATCAGGTGACCAGTAACTCCCGATCTTCACCAAGGGGAACAGCAGCTGTGGCACCCCTCCCCTCAATCGCTCAGCTTGGCGGCATGGTGCCTGAGTTCAAGTCTTTAGAGCATCTGAATTTGTCTACGGATAACATGCGTATTATCCAGGCAGCCAGGAAACCCTCGACCAGATCCCAATACAGGAGTAAATGGCTCAGGTTCTGTCATTGGTGGTTGGAGAAGAACTTGGATCCAAGGGTGGCCACGATTGACACGGTGCTGTCCTTCGTGTCCTCCCTAGCAGAGTCAGGGGTTCATGTTCTGTCATGTAAGACTTATCTCTCAGCGGTTTCCGCTTATCTTTCTACAGACCAGTGTTCTTATTCCCTGACTAACCCAGTGGTGAAGAGGCATTTTGCTGGCTTGACACGCCTCTACCCTCCGGTTCGTAATCCGTACCCGCCGTGGGACCTAAATGTGGTCCTGACGGCGCTGTGCCATAAACCTTTTGAACCAATGGCTACTGTGGACCTCAAGTACTTGTCCTGGAAAGTGTCCTTTTTGGTCGCAGTTAAGTCAGCAAGGAGAGTAAGTGAGCTCCAGGCATTGTCGGTGGAGCATCCTTTCTTGGTCTTTCACAAGGACAAGGTAGTCCTTCGGGCGAACCCGGCCTTTCTGCCGAAGGTTGTGACTGAATTCCATCTGAATCAGTCTATTTCCCTACCAGTATTTTTTCCGAACCCTGCCTCTGAGGCTGAAAGGGTTCTACACTGTCTTGATGTCCGAAGAGCTCTCAAGTTCTACCTGGACAGGACTTCCGAGTTTAGGAGTTCTTCTCAACTTTTTGTGACCTTCGGTAACCCTCAGGGCAAGCAGGCGTCTAAGGCAACTATTTCTCGGTGGATCGCCGCATGCATCACGGAGTCTTTCAACAGTCCAAGGGCTGAAACCTCCTAAGGGTATTCATGCACACCTGGTGCGGGGCAAGGCAGCCGCGGTTGCTTTTCAGAAATATGTCCTCTGGGAGTCCATCGCTAGGGCAGCTACTTGGGCCTCCCCATCTGCTTTCTGTAAGCATTATTGTCTCGACATGAGCTCAAGGGCTGACGCTCAGTTTGGTCAGGCTGTGCTGAAGAACCTGTTTCAGTGAGGGGTATTTCCATCCACCCGTAGTTCCTGTAAGGAGTGCTTGGGAATCTCCCCTAAGTATGGAGGAAAGGGGACAGGAGGTAGGAGTATTACCAGGTTACTCACCGTAGTGACCACCTTGCTCCTAGTCCATAGTCCCCTTTCCTCCATACGCCCACCCGCCGTACCCTCTAATAAGGTTCCTCTGTTATTGCTAATGGGTCTTTAACCTGGCGATAGAAAGGGACTGATGGGTGATGCGCGGGGCGGAGCCAAGAAGGGCGGGGTTACGGCCACGTGCCGGGCCCCACGCAAGAAAGAGAGGAAGGACACATATTTGGAAAAAATGTGGATGCTTTTTACAAAGTGCTCCGGTCCCGTCCTATAGGACGGAGAGATGTTCCATAAGTATGGAGGAAAGGGGACTATGGACTTAGGAGTAAGGTGGTCACTACGGTGAGTAACCTGATGAATCTCCTTCCTTGTATCTTCTCAGAATACTGTGTCCTTCAATGCCTCAGCTCTAAGCCTCCATGTTTGTATCCTGGCCCTGGGCGGCTGATGTCGCCATGCCAGGACCAGGGGGAGTGGTCCGATAATATTCTCGCCCTATAATCTGAGTCCGTTATCTCTCCAGCTAGTTCTGGGGTGACAAACATGTAGTCCAGTCTCGTGAATAGGTTGTGTGTGGTGGCATAGTGTGAGTAGTGCCTATCGTTTGGGTGTTGCTGTCTCCATATGTCTACGAGCCCGAAGTCTCTCAGCAGGACTTGTAGCATTTTTGCGGCGGGGGTGGGCTTCTCTAGTTTCATATCTGATCTGTCCATTTTGGGGTTCAGTGTACAGTTGAAGTCTCCCCCCCCCCCCCCGATATAACTGCGCCTCATATGTGGGGACTTATTTTGCTATATAATGTCTTGATGTAGGCGACTGTATTTTGGTTAGGTGCGTATGTGCTTATGATGCTCAGTTCTCTGTTCTCTAGCAACCCCCGAATCCCTGCCATCCTCCCATCTGACTCCACCGCGATCTGAAGCATCTGGAAGGGCACATGTGGTGCCACCCAAATGATTACTCCCCTAGCATATGCCGAGTACGTTGCTCCTATGGTGGTCCCTTTCCACTTTTTTTTTTTTTTTTTGTTTTTACTATCTCTTGTTTCTCTTTAGTGAGGTGGGTTTCTTGCAATAAAGCTATATCTACTTTCTACCTTCTCAGGTACATCATTATCTTATTTCTTTTCAGGTAGCTATTAAGTCCTCTGAGGTTCCAGGTTACTATAAGGTCTCCCATTGTCATCCATTACCCATCCCTTCGCCTTCCCTCTTTGTCCTTCACCCCAGGTGTATTTAGCTCGGATCAAGCGCAAAGGCGCATGGGTGCAAGCTTGTTCCCTCACAACTACCACTACAAACTTCCCAACTACCCCCTCCGCCCCCTCCCTTCCCATCCCCAACTGTTGCCCAGCTCCATCCCTGGATCTCAGACGAGCCCGCATTTGGTCCTATTCGGTTACACCGGTACTAGGTACCTAGCAGGGGGGTTACCTTACTACTGGTAACTCAACTAACCTATCTAGTGTGGTGTAAGGTCGGGTGCTCTGTGTCCCCCGATCGTGTGCAGCAACACCTTTTACAAGCTGTCCTCTTGCATCTAAATACTATAATCAAGTCCCAATATTACATTGTATACAGCACCTCTGCCTCCGGAGGCTCTGCGTGTCATGAATCGGCGATACCGACCCTTCTGGTCTGCCTGGTCCCTCAGTCAATAACCACCTACTCCGTTCACTTTCAACATGGCCAACGCTAGGATTCGGCGTGGTCTAGTCTTCCGTATTGATGCACATGTTTCCTTGAAAACAGACACGCTTCCGCGCTTCGCTTGCCTGCACCTCGCCAGGCAAGTTGTGTTCTAAGTTTTCAGCCATTTCCCTTCGTGAATCCTGGTGCCCAGCTTCCTTTCCTTCCCGGTCTCCCTTCCTCTCCCTTTCGCGTCCTCCATATTCGGAACCTCGTTACCTTGTTCCTTCCAGTCATGGTTCCGTCCCGGACCCTTCCAGGAACATTGAACCTCTTCCAAGCCCCGGAGCCGCTGCGACCGGGAGTCCGTGACCAGCGTGCTCACCGAAGCCCAGCAGACTAGATTCAGAGGATTCTAGACCTTAACTCTACAAGGCACGCTCGTCCAGGAAAAAAACTTGCGAACTCCAAGAAGAGATCCACAAGAAACTAACAGGTAAGTCACGAATCCGAAGACTCGGATTCTGACAGTTAGAGACGCCAGCAAACTACTACCGTTTCCACTATGGAGGCAGCCCTTCAAGACCTAATGAGAGGTATGCAGGAACTCGCTACTGAAGTACAGAACCTTAAGGCTGAAAATGCAGGCTTAAAACAGCTTTTTGTCCAGGGATTCGGCATATCAGGAGAGTCCATCTGTAGGAGGCATTGTGGATAAATATGATGGTAATCCAAATACCCTACGCCCCTTCCTGGATTCATGCTTGGTTCATTTCACCTTCAAACCATACTACTTCTCTACCCCCAGAGCTAAGGTGGGGTTCATGATTGCTCATCTCTCCGGCAATGCGCTGGCCTGGGCTACCCCTTTAGTGTCTGCTGGGGATCCGGTACTCGACAATTACGATGAATTTGTTTCTGCCCTCAAGGCCATGTTCGACCGCCCCGAACAGGTGTATTCCGCACAGGAAGAATTGCTGGAATTCCAGCAGGGAAACCAGGACATGCTGACATATGTTACCAGTTTCAAACAATTGGCTAAAGATGCTAACGGGACCCCAGAAGCCTGTTTTACCTTGTTCGCACGCGGATTAAGCAAAGAAGCCAAGGATGAATTAGAACTGTCCTTACAGATCGATTTCAGGATACAAAAGAGAAAGGTGGAGACGAATAAGACATGGAACCTGCCATCTAAATCTCCGCCTGGATATATCAGTCCCAGGGAACAGGAAACACTAACCCAAGGTCAGTCTGACCCAGAACCCATGCAGCTTGGATCCTTCAGAGGCCCCATCACTTCCCAGCAAAGGACTGAAAGGATCAATAGCGGCCTCTGCATGTACTGTGCTTCAGATAAACATTTAGTGCGTAATTGCCCGATTGCCCCTCCACGACGCTCGGGGAAACGCAAGCTCCCGATTCTGAATGGAGCCCAGTTTCGGAGAAAAAGAATCATGCTCCGACATTTCACTTACACAAGAGTGTTCTCTAAGCAATACCTTAGTGCTGCTCCAAGTGAACCTTTCAACACCCAACAAAGAGATACTTTCTATCCTGGCCTTGGTGGACTGCGGTGCCATGGGTCTTTTCCTTGATGACGAGTGGGCACAGAGACATCAAATTCCCAGAGGAAGCAGTGGAAGGAATAGACAGAAGACCCCTATCTTCCGGACCCATAACGCAACAAACTTCCGAGCTCATGCTCTCTATTAACAACCATCAAGAAATGTTGCGTTTTGACATAATCATGGCGGCTCACTACCCCATAGTGCTTGGCATGCCATGGTTGCGGAAACATAATCCATATATCAACTGGGCAGCTTGATCCTTGTTTTTGGGCTCTGAGTTTTATCTCACTCGTTGTCTATCAGGAGAACTTAAACAGTCCTCCGGAGTCAAGCTTCCTCATCCACAACACGTCACAGTCGCCGCCATCACACAGGTACCCGAGGTGTACCATCAATTTTCAGATGAATTTTCTTCTGCCATTGTTCAATCACTCCCTTCCATCGACCTGGAGATTGTGCTATTGACACAGAAGAGAATGCAGTCATTCCCTTTGGAAGGATGTTTATTCTGTCAGAACCTGAGAAAGCTGCCTTGCGCGAGTATCTAGACACCAACCTATCCAACGGAACAATTTGTCCATCTAAGTCGCCAGCCGGAGCATCTCTGTTTTTCGTACCTAAAAAGTATACTAAGGGACTCCGTCCATGCCTGGACTACTGCGGTTTGAACAAATGCACCTTGAAAGATAGATATCCCTTGCCACTCATTTCGGACATCCTGGAGGCTTTACGTGGAGCTGTGATCTTCACTAAGCTAGATTTGAGAGGAGCTTACCACCTGATTTGCATCAAGGAGGGCGATGAATGCAAGACGGCCTTTCAGACCCCCTTTGGTCACTATGACTATTTGGTAATGCCATTTGGCTTAGCAAACGCTCCTGCTGTATTCCAACATTTCAAAGACCGAGTTTTTTCTGACATGCTGTTTCTATTTGTTATCGTCTACCTAGATGACATATTGATTTACTCACAAGACTCGACCCTGCATCAGAAACACGTCTCTTTGGTCGTACAACGATTACGTGAACACAATCTGCTGGCCAAACCTGAGAAGTGTACTTTTCGTGTATCCACAGTCAAATACTCTTGGCTGGCCCCAACCACGGTGAAACAGGTGCAGTCATTCCTAGGGCTTGCTAATTTCTACAGGAAATTCATCCCTACGTTCTCAGCCATTGTACAACCCATTGTCCGTCTGCTAAAAAAAGATACTCCCCTTCAATGGACAGCTATCCAAGAAGCCGCCTTTCAGAAACTCTAAACATCTGTTTACCAGCGAACCCTTCCTGGTAGAAACTGATGCTTCCGAACACGCAATCGGGGCAGTCCTCAAACAAGAAGCTGAAGACGAACCGGAACACTCCATTGCCTATCTGTCATGAACATTACATCCTAGCGAAACTCATTACTCCGTCTTGGAGAAAGAACTACTCGCCATCAGACAAGCCTTCACAGATTGGCGTCATCTCCTTTTGGTCGCAAGATATCCGGTCGTAGTAAGGACTGATCATCAGAACCTCCAGGTTTTACATGCTATAGAATGCCGGAACAGTCGTCAAGCACAATCGGCCTATTCTTTTGCCCAATATCAGTTCAGCATTCAACCCGTTCCTGGTCCATCTAATGTAATAGCAGATGCTCTCTCCTGAAGATCAGATTACATGAAGGAGGAAACACCACTCCTTCCCAAGATGTTTCCTGATAAGGTGTTCATAGCCCAGACTAACTTGTTCTTAGAAATAATACGAGAAGAGACTGCAATTTCAGACATTTGGAAGGAGTATATTAAAGACAATCTCTGGGCTCTCTCTACCAAGGATGGATACCTCTTTAAGGACAAGAGTTTGGTTGTTCCTACTCAGAAAGTTCAGTCTAAGATTATGAGTCTCTGCCATGACACGTTTCATTCCGGGCACTGTGGAATCAAGGCCACTTATCAGACGATTAGAAGAAACCTCTGGTGGCCTAATATGCGCTCTGACATATGCGCCTATATACAAGCTTGCTCAGTTTGCAACCAAAACAAGACCGACAACAGGAAGCCAGTGGGTCTGCTTCATCAACCTGAATCACCATCTCGACCCTGGGAATTCATTGCCACAGATTTCATTGTGGACCTTCCTCCCTCCAGAGGATTTATCACCATAATGGTCACTATAGACCTCTTTTCCCACATGGCTCATTTTACCCCTCTAACTAAACTACCTTCAGCACCCGAGATGGCTGGGATCTTTGTTACTCACATATTCCGGTTGCATGGGCTGCCCTCCAAAATCATCTCTGATCGCGGACCACAATACATTTCCAGGTTCTGGAAGCACCTCTGCCAACAATTGGGTATTCAACGTGCCTTGTCATCGGGTTATCATCCACAAACAAATGGAATCACTGAGAGAGTAAACCAAACCCTTGAGCAGTATCTACGATGTTTCGCATCCAAGGTACAGGATGGTCACTCCTGATCCCTGTGGCTGAATTTGCCTACAACAATTCAGACCATTCCACGACAAAGATCAGTCCGTTTTTATGTAATCAAGGGTTCCACCCTTCACTATTACGCACATTCTTACCACAACCCACGTTAACTCCTTCAGTAGACGCTTGGATTGCACAACTAATCTGCACAAGCAAGTGAAGGAACACCTAGAAAAGGCCAGGATGGACATGAAAAGGTTTGCAGATACCAAAAGACGACCCAGGCCCTCCTATACTGTTGGAGATAAAGTTTGGCTCTCATCGCGATATCTACCCAGGCATCTGAGGCCCAACAAGCTGGCACCTCGTTTTTACGGACCCTTCACGATAATTGAGATTATCAATCCGGTCGCCTTTCGACTCCAATTACCAGCCACTTGGAAGAAGATCCACCCTGTTTTTCATACATCACTGCTGAAACCCTTCCACCAGTCAACCAAGTCAAGACCTCGACCTCCCCCACTTCTTGTCGATAACCAAATCGAATTTGAGGTTTCTAGGGTCTGCGATTCCAGATACAGAAGAGGTTGTCTCCAATATTTGGTGGAATGGAAGGGCTATCCACAAAGCGAACAGACTTGGGAACCAGTCTCCAATATGAATGAACCCCATCTATTGCGACGTTTTCATCGGACTCATCCAGGCAAGCCGGGTGGACTAGACTTTAGGAGGAGGCATGCTGTTATGAATCGGCAATATCGACCCTTCTGGTCTGCCTGGTCCCTCAGTCAATAACCACATACTCCATTCACTTTCAACATGGCCAACGGCAGGATTCGGCACGGTCTAGTCTTCCGTATTGATGCACATGATTCCTTGAAAACGCACATCCCGCGCTTCGGCGCGTCTCAACGCTTCGCTTGCCTGCACCTCGCCCGGCAAGTTGTGTTCTAAGTTTTTAGCCCTTTCCCTTTGTGAATCCTGTTGCCCAGCTTCCTTTCCTTCCCGGTCTCCCTTCCTCTCCCTTTCGCTTCCTCCATATTCAGAACCTCGTTACCTTTTTCCTTCCAGTTCTGGTTCCGTCCCAGACCCTTCCAGGAACATTGAACGTCTTCCTAGCCCCGGAGCCGCCGCAACCGGGAGTCAGTGACCAGCGCGCTCACCGAAGCCCAGCAGACTGGATTCAGAGGATTTTAGACCTTACCTCTGCAAAGCACGCTTGTCCAGGAAAAAGAAACTCGCAAACTCCAAGAAGAGATCCACAAGAAACAAACAGGTGAGTCACGAATCTGAAGACTCGGATTCTGACACTGCGTCATTTCTCCAAGCCTCTCTCCTTCTGGTCCTTTGTCCCTTCCGGGTAGTTTTGTGCATCCAACCACTCAGTTGCCTCTTCGGGGGTATCAAAAAAGAATGATTTGTTCCGGTGGAACACCTTTATCCTCGCCGGGTATATCAACATGTACTTATGGTTCGTTTCGCGAAGCCTCCTCTTTACTGTGCTGAAGTCGAGTCGCCGTCATTGCAGCTGAAGTGTGTATGCTGTGATTGACGCGGATGACCTTCAGATCGTGCCTCCCTTCCGGAAATATTCTAGTATCTTTTCCCTGTCACAGTAATTTCGTTTCTGATGTTTGTTAGTCTGCTTAGAATCACATGCTGTGCATAGTCCGACATCCGTTAGTCACTGCAGAGTATTGCATCTTGTTTTTCGAAAGTCGAAAAGGGACGTCGACCGAGGCGTGTCTGTAACACTATCCCTATAGTGACGTGCAGAGTACCCAAAATCCCTCACGCGTTGAGGTCCCTCAGATAATTTTTTTCCACCCAGAATCTGGTTGCCTTAAGAAGAGCTCGTAAGAGACATTGCCATTACTTGACCTTTGGTCAGTTTTTGTTAAAATCTGTCACGCGCCGTTTCTCATGGCACTTCTGGCCCGTTAGGCGATTGTACCGCCATTAGAATGTTCTGCCACGTATATTTCTTCCTATTGGGAGTGTGGGTCTAGTCTTTTTGTGCACTTTCTTTCTTTTGCTATTTAGCTCCTCCCCTTCCGCCCTAGCATTGCGTGCAACTCACTGCTTTCGTTTTGTGAGAACTAAAGCTAGTGCTTTCTTCCCCCTCTTACTCTGCTTTCTGTGTTACCTAGCACTCCTTTCATTTCCCGGTACGCACTTTCGTCGTTCCGACTGCCTTTTTTCTAGTTCCGCCTTGTTGTGCCAGATTCCTCCTTTCTGGCCCACTTCCCGCTCTGGGTTCAAACCTTTCTGTTTTGCTTACATTGTTTTCCGGGACTCCTCTCCCGTCTGTTTCTTCCCGCCTTACCCTTGTCTGGTTCCCGGAGCAGTCCTTATCATATGCCCTACCCTTCTCTAAGGGTGTGTTGTCCAAGTCAACTGTTCACTTCCCGTGCTACTCTGTTGTTGTGGAGGTGTATTTGCTACCGCCTTGGTACGTTCCATTTCACCCGAGTACATCATTGGCTATCTGGAAAACTAGCAAACTACTGCCTTCCACCTCTGTAGCTGCAAAGAACAATCCAAGAGGTTTTTTTCTGCCTTCAGGCTTTTTCCTCATCTGGACACCATAGGAAAGGAGCCCCTCCTGCTTGCCATCATTTGAAAGGCAGCAGGGTGGCTTCAAACCGAGGGCGGCCCTATCTCTACGAGAGAAAACACAAAGGCCCTCATTACGACCCTGGCGGAAAGTGACTGACCGGACCGCCACAGCGTAAATAGCGTTTCCGCCATTGCAAGAAGGAGCAAAGTGCGGCCCATTCCGACCCATCGGGCACGAGCACCACGACATGGCGGAAGTGCAAAGTCCGCGATGGCGGAAATGACCCCAAAACGGCCCACACCGCCGCCGTACGGCGCCCTAGGTGCAATACCGCCACCCATCACAGCGGACACCGCAGTGTGCGCCTACCGTAAAGTACGGTGACCGGAAATATACGGAAACGGAAGTTAAAACACGGGCCCGGAACGGGAAACAACCCGCCGTACACCTATAAAACCACTAAAACCACACAACCACTAAAATCACCACCCTGAGACACAACCCAACCCGTCATCCACCCTAGCGAAACCAAGAAAAATGGGAAAAGTAGCGAAGAAAGCGTGCGACCGCAAGCGGCAGGTCCACTTCTCCCGTGAGGAACTCACCGTGCTAACAGAGACCCTCCAGGAGAATGCTGCCGTCGTCTTCTCCACGCAAATGACCAGGACGGCACTCGCAAACAAGAAGGCCATATGGGCTCTGGTGGCACAGCGGGTAAGTGCGGTGGGGACCGCACCCCGCACCCCACAGCAATGCCGCAAGCGATGGGACGACCTGCGGATACGCGTCCGCAGCATACTCTCTGCCAACCGCAACATTGCCACAGCCACCGGGGGAGGGTCGGAATCACCAATCAAGCTGACCCCCTGGGAAGAAATCTGTGCCTCCACCATCGGAATGGAGAGCATAGAGGGAGTCGGAGGGATGGAGAAAGGAGTGCAGACATCCGAAGATTCAGGTAGGTGGGCCTAATGAAACAATGCTAAATCCACAAAGTCCATCCATTCGAAGCACCATGTGTCCCCATAGTGCAACAGAAACACATGTCCAGGAGAACGTCCACACACATTGGCCTGATAGCGCACGTTAAAACCCACAATAAATACATAAATAATTAAAAACCCCTAAAACACGCACTACACGTGCAGCAGGCACACCCTAACTGCAGGCTGCCAAACAACTGCACCCTCACTCCACACACAAATGGAAGCACCTCCAAGGCCCCGACCCAAATCACCCTCAGGTACCACCCCAATGCATGTGATACAATGCCATTCCAATTCCCACAGACCCACCAATAACCCTCGCCCTCCTTTACTCCACCACAGGGTCCGATCCAAACGACGAGCTGCAGGACACCCCTACCAGCACACCTGCAAAGAGGGCCAAGACCGACGGCCAAAGACCCTCCACCTCAGCTGCACGCATCAAGACACGGCAGCAGCACAAATCAGGTGGCAGCACACAGGAGGGAACATCAACAGGCACCCCAGCAGCCAGCATGGCCACAACACCACCACCACAGGTCCCCCCAACGGATGCCACAGAAGGCACTGCCTCCGGTGGCAGCAGCACCATAGGTGACACCCCATTGATGGCAGCATGCTCCGACACAGAAGACGGGGATGTCGAAGTCAGATCCATCCATGACCTGTCCCAATCCCCCTGTCTGTTCCATCCCGTACTACATGAGGATACCACGCAGGGGCACCCACAAGACGACGACTGGCCATCCCCCACAAGCCCTGTGGCAGGGCAACATGAGGACAACAGCCCCTCTGTGACACCCCCGCAAATGGCCATGGCCCAGCAGAGGCAACAGTCCCTCGACCAGTTAATCGTGCAACAGCAGCAACTGGCCACGCTCCTCAAGGACCATGCCGATGAATGTGGGGGCACTAAGGCAGACATAGAAACATCAACTGAGACACTTAGGGCACAAATGGAGAGAGGCACAGAGACACTAAGGGCACAAATGGAGAGTAGCACCGAGAGCCTGAGAGTCCAAATGGAGAGAAGCACCGAGAGCCTGAGGGGGGAACTGCATGCGACGTCCAAAGACGTATGTGGTGAACTTGCCGCAGTGCGCCGTGTGCTCACTGAGCTCTCGCAAACCCTTAGGGACATGCATGGACGTGAGCAGGCAGAGACATCATCCGTTGCAAGTTCCGTCCAGGGCAGCCCCCAACGTAGATCTGGGAGGAACCTGCGCTCCACAGGCAGGGGTGCCCTTGATACCCGCAGAGGGGGCTTGCAATAGCGACTGCCCACGGACGATGAGCATCTTTGGACACTGGTGTTCGGGGGGGAGGTGGGAGGGTGGAGGGGGTGTGTTGGGCTCACTTGGGTGGCGGGTCGATAGGGTGTACAACATGATATCACATATGCCATAAAAAGTGCACGATCAACCAATGAGATGTGTGGACATTGATCTTTGTGTACTAGGCCATTATAGGCGTACAGTCCATATTGTGCATGTACCAGACACACACAGTGCCACGCATCCCGTGTCCATGTATCAGCCACCAGGCGTGAGTGCTAGAAGCATGCATCAATGAGATGCTGACGAATGTCACGGGCCTCCGGTGCCTCGCAGACTCCTTGAGGTGCTGCCACATCCCCACCCTCATCATGACCATCATCAGGTGCTTGCAGTTCTGCGTCAGGGGGCATGGGCACATTTCTACGTACGCACATGTTGTGGAGCATGACACATGCCATCACCATCTTTGCAACCTTCTCATGGCGGTACAGGAGTGCCCCGCCAGACCTGCTGAGGCACCGGAAACGGGTCTTCAGTAGGCCGAATGCCTGTTCAATGACTACACGGGTACGTGAGTGGGCATGGTTGTAGTCCTCCTCATGCTGGTCCCGTGGGTTCCGGACTGGTGTGAGGAGCCATCTCTTCAGTGGATATCCAGCATCACCTGTATGTGGACGAGAAACGTATGATGTGGAATGCCATTGCTACGTACGCACCCCCCCCCCCCCCCTTCCTGCCAGGTCATTGCCGAATCACATACCCCACATTATCATGCATGTAATGAGACTCACCGAGTAGCCAGGATCTGTTCCCTGCGTGTCGCTCCATGTAGCGTGGTATTGTAGAGTTCCTCAAGACCATAGAATCATGGGTTGATCCAGGGAATCGGGCACAACAATGTGTAATGATCCTGTTGGAGTCACACACCATTTGTACATTCAGGGAATGAAATTGTTTTCGGTTGCGGTACTGGGCCTCCATGGCATGTGGGACGACCAATTCCACATGGGTGCAGTCGATGGCACCAATGCAACCCGGTATGCCGCCAAGTGCATGGAATCCCTCTTTTGTGTTGGTAATTTCCTGCTCCGAGCGTGGTAGAGAGATGTAGTCGTCTGCGTGCTGCAGGAGGGCATCGAGCACTTGCAATAGTGTCCGTGAGAACAGTGGCTGAGAAATGCCATGCAACTGTCCGACTGTGTGCTGGTAGGTGCCTGTGGCCAGGAAGTGGAGTACAGACACCACCTTCAGTAGGGGTGGGATGGCGGTTGGGCTATCTATCATGCTGACAAGGTCAGCCTGTGTCATGTCCACAATGGCGGTTATGGTGTCCCGGTCCAGACGGTAGAGGGTGTGGATCTGCTCATCAGTGAGGTTGAACAGATGTGCTCGGAGGCGTGGGATTGCGGGCTGCCTGCGTGGTGGTAGTGGCTGTGCTGGCGGCCCTTGCTGGCCCTGCCTTGGCCTCCTCCTCCTCCTGCGTCTCCTCCGTGCGGCCGGTTGTAGTTGGTGTTCGTCTTCTTCTTGGAGTTGGAGTACTTGCAGTGCTATCAGGTCCCCCAGGGCCAACATCGCGAGTCCTGCCGGTAGCATTTCGGAGTGGGTGTGGGAGGAGACTGGCTGTGCAATTTATGTGTTTCCAGGCTGAATGGCCTCCACCTGTGGTGATTCATTCCACCTGTGCAAACTGCTCTCCCCTTTGGCCGAGCACGTCCCGCGCACAACGCTGCAATTCGTGGAATGGCATCTTGCTATTGCAATCTTGTATTTGTACCCGATGGCCGTGTAACATTGGTTGATATGTTCATTCTGTTGTGGTCCCATTGTTTCACATACTATCTGTGCAGTCGCGAACAGAGTTGTGAAGGGTCAGTGGAACGTAGTACTCGAGTAACGGTGGGCCCTCATTCATCACTGTACCGAGTTGCAACGACGGGCGGGGCGTCCCATTCGTGGGTGAAGGCAGTTGCCATTTTCACACACAGCCGCACTCGATGGATTAATTAGTGTTTTCAAACGGCCACAGATGCCTCTTCGACGTGATGTTGCAAATGAGGAATTCGAAGGGCGGCGCTTTCGGTTTTCAGCTAGCGGCGAGGAGATGCCCACAGGTCTGACTGCAAATATAACGTTCTATTGTTCAATGTCCTTGGGACAGGGGCCATGGCGAGAATGCTATGATTGATATGAATAGTATGGGATGCGCAATTGCGTAGTGGACGATAAGGCAGGACGTTCCCAAATACATGTTACTTCACTTGACTGGAATTACGTGCTGGGGCACTGTGGATTTTGCAGGCTGCATAACGCACAGACTCAATGGATATTTCTAATGTTATGTGAGTAAATATTCAGGCGTTTTCATTACGGGATGAGGGAATGATGAATGGATGCATGGGCAGGTGATTTGATACAGTGTTTGCCATGTACAGGGCTTCTTGGGATCTGTCCGCCCCCCCTGCGCTATGTGATGCAGGGCTGCCATAGTGGGACCATCGTCTATCTGGCCTTGTTGAGCCCTCCCTGTCTCGACGCGCCTTCAGACACTTGTGTCCATGCACGTTACCAATCCCATCTGAAGGATTCTGTTTTCACAGGCGCATGCACAGGTACACTCGTTTGTGATGGTGTTTTCACCTCGATATAGGTAGTTATGATTCGCAAGTGGTTTTGGGGTGGTGATGATCCTTTGGAGTGGGCTTGCATGCATATGGCTGTGGATCTAGTGTGATCATTGAAGTGAGTTGTTCGAATGTAGTTCTGATGGCCATTCTATTCTGTTTCTTTTCTTTTGGTTGACAGGTATCTCCTCCCCTTTTGCCACTGCCATCTGTATGCCACTCCTGCAGATGGATTTTACTCCCGACACCTGCTGCTTCGTGTTAATCAGTGGAGCAGCATTACGATCTTATGGGACGATCGCCAATGGGCCACATGCCCTTACGCAGTACTGGTGGCTCGGAGCAACATTTCGGCCTTTCAGCTGGACTAGTGCCTCCCCATTGGGACGGCCCTGCGGTTCTGTGCGCTTCCATGTTGCCTTTTCGTACGTGTATGTGGCTCTGTGTACCATGAGGGAACAGGGCGTCACACGAGTAGTGGCTGGTCATTTCTTGCGGATGCAGCCCACAATGGTGAAATGTGTTTTGGAGTTCATGGCCTGATGGCTGTATGGGCTTGGTGATATTGATGTGCATTAAAATTCTATTCTGATATGGGCCGTGTAGCGTTCTTCTTTGCAAGTGATGTGGCATATTCCTATTTGGGGAGCGATGTATTGTGAGGGGATCTGCATTGGGTTCCAGCTTCGGAGTTTTGTTGCGTGGTCCTGTACTGGGCGCGTTTGCCTACGAAGCCCGTGAGGTCAGGGATGGGGGCTGCCAATATGACAGTTTGAATGTTGTCATGCTCAGGGGCGGGGGATTGGGTTTTGTGTGACAGATGCCGGTCAGCCAGGTGGACTGGTGGAATGTTGTGATTTTCTGAATATTGCTGGTCACAGGTGCCTGTGTTTGCGTGCGTTTCTTGGTGGGGGACTGTGGTCATGTCCATTGGGATGGCTTCTGTATTCGTGCCATCTGTGCCCTGCAGCTCCCGTTGGCCCCTCTTGAGGTCCATTTGTTCGTTGGCATGCATGGGTGACTTGTGCATTTCACTGGTTGCATTGTGGCTTCGTTGCACCTACGGGGAGTTGTACTTTGTGGGCAGGGAGCGGTGTACGGGCAGTCAGTGGGGCCGTTTACGGTTGATTCGCGATGCCGTACTTCTCACCATGGCGGAATGGTGCATTCCGCCATGCTTGATGGCGTTAGGTACATGTCCGCTGGGGTCGGAATTGGCGTACCGTTGCGCCATGGTGGTGTTTACGGTTTGGCATGGCGCGCGCGCGCGTGCTTGGTGCAGTTAGCGTTGGCGTTCACTACGGTGTCGCTAATGGCATCGTACTTTGCGGTGACGGGTCATAGTCGCACCGAGCGCTATTCGATGGCAGTATTGCATTTCCGCCATCGTTTTCCGAATTCCGCCAGGGTCGTAATGAGGGCCAAAGGCAAGAAGAAAAGTAAAAAAGGAACCAAGATCGCATCTACTGATACAGTTGAGGAGGAGGAAGGGGAGATTGTGCTCAGTGACGACCCAGAGATTTATGGATATCCCATTCTTAGTGACATAAGTGACAATATCGTTAACTATCATCACCTCCAGCCCTCTTTCGACAGCCATTCCACACCACCGAGACCAGATCTTCGATGGACGGTGGTTCGACGGATGGTGATCCTATCGGCGCTGCCGACCACGTGGCCTGGCCTCGCCGGCCTACACAGTAGCGAGAGTGGGGGTCGGAGTGGACATTTCTGTTTCTTCTAGAATGCCTTTCCTTTCCTCCTCCCTTTCCTTCCGGGTCGTTATCACTTACGGCCTCAGCTATGGAGAGGACTCCTTTTTAAATTTTGTCCAGTTTGTAAAGGCAAATTTCCGTGGAAGGACGAGCACAAGCGGTGCAACCGCTGCTTACCCCTTGACAACGAGGCTGGTTGCGCGGCCTGCAAGCTCCTTCGACCAAAAACTCTGAAGGAACGCAGGGTGAAAAGGTGGGCAGCCTACGGGATGTCGAAGGCTGATTCCTCGTCCACTGCCGCTGCTGCCGAGTGTGACAAGGGAGATGGTGATAACTCGACCTCTGTAACGGAGGTTGTTGATCCGCCCTCCCCCGCCCCCCATCGGAGCGCTCTCGCTCTATGGCGTCTGTCCCCAGCCCCGATAGGCACGGCTCCGGCCCTGCTTTTGGGGATGTACACTCCGGCGACGCTGACGGACACAAACAAGTCACTAAGCACACAACCCACACCCATTCATTGAGTAAATCGAGGAAGGCCTCAGCGCCAACGGAGACGCTGACACAGCCGGCGGTCTCCACCGACCGTAAAGGTCGGCAGCCCTCCCCGCAGCCGTATGCACGCCTAGTGACTGGGCCGTCTAGTACAAAGGGCGCTACCACTAAAACATCAGTCGAAACGCCTCAGAAGAAGGCGTCAGTCGACGGCAAAGTTCTGGCTCTGCCGAAAACTACTCACGACCAGCCCCCTACTGAAAGCATGGCCGTGGAAAGCATAGCAAGGATAGTCTCCCAGGACTCTCAGAAACGGCTGGTGATGGAGTCACCGAAACCCGCTCAGGTCAAGGAGATGCCGAAACCTAGCAAAGGTGCGCCGGGAACTCCGGAATCTCCCCCTAGGTCGAAGGAGAGATCCAGAGGTACTTCTCCACTGTTGGGCCCAGGGGAAGTCTTCTCTGAGGGCGACGTCTTCTCATAGGACGACAGGGGTATCTCCTCCACTTTATGGGGGAGATATCGACGCCTAGAGGCGGAGGAGCAAGCATTTCCGGCACTAGACCGTTCTGGGTCGTCCCACTGGACTAGGGAGGGATTTGAATCCTGTATGAACAGGCTGGATAGGTTTGTGTCCACCTCTGAACGCACTACACTTAAAAGGCCAAGGGAGGTATTCCCTCAAGACCCTATAGCCAAAGTCCCAAGACCTATTGACCCCCATGAGGAAGAAATAGACGCACATGACCTCACTGAAGAGGATCTCCACTTTCAGGAAGAGGATGAATTCATAAATACTGAGGATTTAGAAGAACCTGTAGTGGGCTTTGAAGAGGACCTCGACATGCGTGAGCCACAACCTTGGCAGTCCCCAGGGGTGTCAACAGAGCCTAATGCTTTGGATCTGGCCTCTCCACAGACTACACCTGTCAGAGATCGTTCACCTGTGGACGATCAACCCACATTTAATGGCATGCTACGCAAGGCGGCGGGACACTTTCAAATCGATACGTGGGAGACTACCCCAGAAGTTGATTTTGTTGAAAGAATAATCAAAGAAAAACCACCTGCTAGCCAAGCCAGACCTCTCCTCGCCTCCATCAAGAGACGCCTCATTCCCTCTTTATCTACACCAGCCTCAGTTAGAGGTGTGAACCCACGGATCGAGAAGCTTTTTAGCCCCTCACCATCAGATCCCTTATATATTAGGGGTCATTCCATACCAGATTCTCTGGTGGTGACCACCACGAGAAAAAGAGCGGGGGTTCCGC
Source organism: Ambystoma mexicanum (assembly GCF_040938575.1). Classification (NCBI taxonomy): domain Eukaryota; kingdom Metazoa; phylum Chordata; class Amphibia; order Caudata; family Ambystomatidae; genus Ambystoma; species Ambystoma mexicanum. Next base: position 387,070,953 of record NC_090934.1, on the reverse strand, counting down.
TGTCCACCAGTGAAGCACCTCCCGATAAAGAGGGGAAAAAGCTCTATGCTCTAGGGAAAAGGATTACATCCTCTGCAGCATTCGTCATGCATATTGCCAACAATACCACCCTGTTGACTAGTTACGCTGATGCCCAATGGGGCCTGTTGCACGAAGGTCTACAAGAAGTCCCCAAGCCTTTTCGTACCCACTTTCACACAAGGCACTCGAGTGAACCAAAGCATCATCAAGAATACTTTAGATGCTGCAGAAACGGCTGGCCGTTCCTTAGTCCAGGGCGTACTCCTTAAACAACATGCATGGCTTAGAAACTCAGGTTTCAAGCCAGAGACACAGGCGTCCCACAGTAACAAACCCCTTGAGGATTCCAACTTGTTTGATAAAGCGGTTGATGACGCACTGGAATAAGCTAAGAAGGAGCATGAAACATTAAAAACCCTGGACCAAATCACGAGACCCCCAAATAAGCGCGGATATGGCAATAGGCGCATTTTTCGTGGCCACCGACAAACTCAACAACAGTACACCTCAGCCAGCAACTGGTCCTCCCCTCAGGGAACAAGTGGTTACAACACGCAGTATGCTCAAAGAGGCCAACGTCGTGGCAAGGGAAGAGGTCGGGGCCTCACTCCTAGAGGCTCCCCGGCGCCCGACGCCAGATGACCCCAAAAATTCAGGTCCCCTCCCATGCATCCCCGGTCTGGGCCGGTTAACATCTTTTCTGCAGTAGATATGGTGATCTTCTCGACCGAGATCCCTCCCACTTCCCTTGATATCGGAACCTCCTATTTGCAGCCATGCCCACCTAAGTAAGAAGAACTGTTTCGCATGAAGACTGTTGTTGTTTGTTTATTGTTTTAGTTAATTTTCTTGTATTTGTATGCATCCAATACAAATGCCAATACATTTTTTTTTTTTAAAAACCTCTTTTCTGCAGGTATGGGAGGGGATTACCACAGACCGTTGGGTACTGTCAACAATAGCCCACGGTTACTGTATCGAGTTCAGCCGGTCCCCAACATTCAGACCTCCAAAGGGAAGATGTCTCGCACCAGAACACCTTCTCATCCTTCTTCAGGAAGTGTAATCGCCGCTGCAAAAAGGAGCCATAGAAGTCGTGCCTCTGTCACAGGTAAAGGAGGGTATTTATTCAGTGTACTTCCTTGTACCCAAAAAGGATCTAACCAAGCGCCCTGTATTAGATCTGCGCCCAGCGAACAAATTTGTGAAACCTCAAAAATTTCGTATGGTGACTTTGCAGGAGGTAATCCCCCTGCTAACACAGGAGGATTACATGGCAACACTGGACATGAAAGATGCATACTTTCATATTTCAATGTTGCCAGCGCACAGAAAATACCTCCGGTTCATGATAGAAGGCAAACACTATCAGTTCAAGGTGCTACCCTTCGGCATAGCTTCAGCACCAAGGGTATTCACGAAGGTACTGGCAGTGGCAGCAGCACATCTGCGCAGGTTATTAATTCCAGTTTATCCTTACCTCGACAACTGGCTCATAACGGGATTCTTACGAAACATGCCTCTCAAATACCCAAAAGACTATAGACCCCCTGATCCACCTGGGCTTCTCAATTAAGGAGAAGAAGTCCAGTCTAGATCCCAGCCAAATCAAACAATTCCTAGGGTATCTAATTCGAACAAGGGGACGGCCTTATCTTCCCCTCCAACGAGAGGGTCCAAAACATGCTGTTTCAGATCCCTCAATATGTAGTCGGTTGAGAGGTGACGGTACGCAAAGCCATGCGGTTGCTAGGAATGATGGCGTCCTGTATTTACTAGGTTCCTCACGCGCGCCTGCGCATGCGCCCTATGCAAGAGTGGCTCAACAGCCAGTGGTGTCAGGCCAGCGGACAATGGGACGATCTGGTGGTTGTCTCGCTGCGGTGGTGGTCGAGGGATTCCCTCGTGAAGGGGAACTCCTTCACCACCCCCGCAGTGGAAGCCACTCTAACCACAGACGCGTCCCTTCCAGGATGGGGGGGGCCCACCTATCCCATCAGACTGCAAACAGAGTTTGGTCGTCAAGTGTGGCGTCCAACCACATACATTTGCTGGAATTGTTGGCGGTCTTCAAAGCACTAAAAGCCTTCCAGACACATCTGCAAGGGAAGACAGTACTGATCCTCACGGACAGCACCACAGCCATGTACTACCTGAACAAGCAGGGGGGCCCTCATTCTCCAGGCCTGTCCAAGCTGTCCCAGAACATCTGGAAGTGGGCTCTCAAACACATGTTCCTGTTAGCACAACATGTACCAGGGGAACTCAATCTTCTGGCAGACAAACTCACCAGAGACTTCCCTCTACCCGCAGAGTACGAATGGCGCTTATACGGAGACATTGTCTCCAATGTGTTCGCACAATCGGGTTTGCCAGAAATCGACTTGTTCGCAACTCTGGAGAACGCCCAATGCCAAGATTACGCCTCCAGGTACCCCCAGAACCGCTCCAAAGGAAACAGTCTCTGTATAACATGGTCAGGGAAATTTGTTTACGCTTAAACTCCCCTTCTGAACAAAATAGTGCACAAGATGCACCAGGAACCAGTCACAATGATACTGGTAGCTCCCATGTGGGCCCGCCAACCCTGGTTCGCTCATCTGATGGAAATGTCACCATCTCCTCCGGTGAAACAGCCATGCCCATACAACATGTTATCACAAGACAAGGGCCTGACGTTGCACCCATGCCCGCAGACCCTAAATGTGGCAGCCTGGCTCCTGAGATCATAGAATTTGGACATTTACAGCTTCCTCAGTGATGCATGGACATTTTCAGAGAAGCGCGAAAACCTAACACTCGTTACTGCTACTCCATTTAGTGGAAACAGTTTGTCATCTGGTGTAACTCAAAGAGCATCAAACCTGTTGACTGCTCTCCCACTAATATTGTCCCATACTTGACTCATCTACTGGACTCGGGTCTAGTTTTTAATTCCATTCAAGTTCACCCAGCCGCGCACTCTGCCTACACTACGTCACAATATAAGGTGTCATGGTGGAAAGTTCCAGTTATTAAAGCTTTTATGGAGGGAGTGAAGAGGAATCAGCCTCCTATTTCAAACCCAGCTCCCGGGTGGGACCTGAACGTCGTGTTGACCAGGCTCATGTGCCCCCCCCTTCGAGCCCATTCATCGAGCAAGCCTTAAAGATCTCACTCTTAAGACTGCTTTTTTAATAGCTATCACCTACATCAGGAGAGTGAGTGAACTACAAGCGTTCTCTATCTTAGACACCTTTGTAACAGTTCACAAGGATAAGGTGGTTCTACGCACACACCCGAGGTTTGCACCGAAATTCATTTCAAAGTTTCATGTCAACCAATCTATAGAACTACCAACGTTCTTTCAAAACCCCTCAAACTCTGGGGAGAAGAGTGCCCAGGGCAGTCATGTTTTTATATGGAAAGAACTCGTCCACTAAGAAATACTAATCAGTTCTTTGTCCCAGTGGCGGCAGGAAAGAAGGAGATGCAGTTTCCAAATCCACTATATCTCGATGGATTGTCCAGTGCATCACTCTCTGTTTCTCTCTTGCTAAGAGAGAACTGGCCTTCAAGCCTAGAGCGGACTCTACTCGAGGCACTGGGACATCCATAGCATTCATTGCAAATGTTCCCCTTGGGTCCATTTGCAAGGCGGCAACCTGGAGTTCTGTATACACCTTTACAAAACACTATGGTCTAGATGCTCATTCTAGATCTAATTCCCAGGTGGGACAAGCAGTACTAAGTCATCTTTTCTCTACTGTTCCTTCTCACAACCCACCTCCAACTCCGGGTACTGCTTTTCCAATCTATGCACAGCATGTGATTCTAAGCAGATTAACAAACATCAGAAGATATGCATTGCTTACCGTAAAAGCATTTCTGATAGTCGTATCTGCTTAGATTCACATGCGTTCACCCTTCCTCCCCGCTCGGATGGAAGGAACATAGAAGTCCTATTACTTTCTCTCTTTTCTGTACTCACTCACGTTAGTCATAAGACTCCCTCATGGCAGAAAAAATACTATCAGAGGGACCTTGACGCGTGAGGGATTTTGGGTACTCTACACGTCACTATAGGGATAGTGTTACAGACACGCCTATGTCGACGTCCCTTTTCGACTTTCAGAAAACAAGATGCAATACTGGCCATAATTGGTTTTGGGGGTCTCCCAGTGGGGGCTTCCTTACCAGGGCTCTGTGCGCCCTCTCCACTGTGAACCCTCGAGTTCGTGCTCCCCCTTCAATTTCTTGCAGCAACATGGTTTCAATGTACTCAGTGGGGTTCGAGCCTTCCTCTCCTTCCGGAAGTCCCACAATCCGTATGTTGTTCCTCCATGCCCGTCCTTCAAGTTCCTCAGCTCTGTTCTCCAGATTGCTCACTTGTTGTCGTAAGGTATGGATCTCCGAGGTGTACGACGCGCAAGTGGCTGTGTTGGTCTTCACTTCTTTTTCCAGTTCGTCTGTGCGCTCCGCTATAGTCCTTACGTCCTGTCTCAGGAGGTTCATGTCTATTTGTACTGCATCTATTTTGAATTCCAGCGTCTCTTTGAGTTCAATCATGGCAGCCTCCAATTTCGTTTCCCACGCCGCTTTGAGGACGTCGATGGCTTCCACGATCTGCTGGTCACCCCGCCCTGGGGAGGCGTCCATCTGGGCACTTCTTTCTTTGCTCCTGGCTCCCTCCGATGGTTGCAGAGTTTTCGTGAAGTCCTCCATCGTGGACTGTTTCCCCTTCGTCTTGGTCTGTTTGGAAGCCATTCCGGTGTGTTCCAGAGTAGCAGTAGTGGTTGAGTGGGGCCCCGGCGTCTAGTTTGTCTGTGCGCTTCTGATTGGTGCCGGGCCAGCACGTGGGAACCGTCCTGTGTCGCGCCTGTGGGGGGAGTGGGGTTTCGTAGGTGGCCTTTTTAGCCTGTTGGATCTCGCTTGGGTGGTGCTTTGGCTTCTTTGTCCCTCTTCGACAATGTTGGGTGCCTCTCAGGCCCTTCCCTTTGAGGGTGGTATTCAGTTCTGTTTCCTATGGGTCATGCAGGCTCCCATCTCTATTCCTGTACCTCTGTATTTTGGTACGCAGCTGCTTCCAGCCCTTTGGTTTAGGTGCCCTCCATGCCGTTTCCGGGTGTTCTGGCTCTATTGTTATCCCACTCGGATGGTGGGCCCCTTTGGTCGCTGTCTGAGTGGTGCTACCGGGGTCCAGCTGACTTGTCTGTAGCTTGCACTATGAGTGGCCTTAGCTGGTATCACGCGTACCTGCACCTCTTCTTTGTGTTTTGGCCTGTTTCTTCTTCGGCGCGGCTCCGGTGGGGGCGCCTCACTGTGGGACAGTGTATGTCCCTCCTAATTGGATGGCAATGCACTTCCTAGGGTGCGCTACGTCTTGGCTGGCCATCCTCCTTGCGTGCCCTCCAGGGTGGGCTTATATCCGATGGTCCCCCTGGTTTGGCTGTTTGGGCAGTCTCTGTGTGTGCCGTGACTTGTGCCTCCGCCAGCAACCCTGTGATTGCCCAGATCAGCTTCACACACGGCCCAGCGCGAGTGTCGTGTGTGTTCCTGGGGTCTGGCTAGCCCCGGTGAGGAGTGGCGCTCACGTGTCACCGGCCAGTGCCCCTTTGTTGCTGTGCCATGTAGCCAGTGTGCCCTTATTCACAGGCCCTTGTCCTCTGGGGCAGCACACATTTATAGTGAATTGTCAGCGTAGTATTGTGGGATGTTGAGGTTTGCCTTCCGTGGGTACCTCTGCAGCTCTTTGGGTACACCAGGTTCATGCATCAAAGGGAGTCAGCTTTACACAGTCCCTTCTTACGTTCCGGCTGCAACCTTATTACAATTTGCGTTATGCGGGCTGACCACACTGGGAGCTGGTTGTGTGCTCGCTGCATCCCAGTGTTATTTCTTAAATGCTGTGTCCTCTTTCCCCCACGTTAGGATGCGCTGGGGGTGGGCCGCCGGGGGTGGGAGGGGTGTTTTGTACTGAAATGTGCCGTTCGCCCTGGGGCTTGCTATAATGCAGAGGCGTCTTGTTGCATTCGGCACCTCCGTGCAGGCGGATCTCAGTGGATCCGCTCGGCCCTCTTTGCCCGGGAGTGCCTCCCGATTTCTACACCATCCAGAGCCTCCACTCCCCGCACCGTCTGTCCAGGTGACACTGCCTGCGCTCCTCTGGCGCACCTCCAGGGCTCGATTCTGGCCGCTCCCCGCACCGATACCTGGGGGCCCCGCTCAGCCCTCCAGCGTGTGCCAGCCCCTATGTTTTGCGCTTGCAGCAGCTCTGCGCCGATCCTCTTACGTATGCGCAGCGGTGACTCTCTGGCCTGCAAGATGTGCTTTTCCTCCCATGCGCCTCCAGTCCCTCTAACAAGGTCTTCCCAGAGCCTGTTCTGCTGGTTCTCACCTCAGGGCCCCTCTTCCTCTCTGTCGCGGCATCCTGTCCCCAAGTCCTTTGTTCAGTGGGAAGGCGGCCATTTTAGTGAAGATCCTCTGGAGCGCAGCTTTCCTTTCGTTCAGTGTAACTTTTTCACTGTAAATCGGATTCAGCTCCGGTTTGCAGGTTGCACGCCGTATGTGTTCCCATACATATGCTTGCTTTTTTGGGTCAGGATGGTAGACAGCTGGTTTCGTCAGAATTGTTGTCGGATTCTCAGGAGCTCCAGATCAACCCAGCCTTGTACATGGCTGGTTAGCCACGCCCCGGGCTCCCAGACCTTTTTATTTATTTTTATTACATATCCCGCACCAGCCGCGTATGCAAGCTGGAAATGCAATGGACAAGTACCTGCAACCTATTGTTGATCAATAGACCAAACCGAGCCTGGTGTAAGGATTGAAGGAGATTTATTATTTCTTTAAACTGATCCCTGTGCAGTAACCAAGTAATTGCAGCACTTGGACAGAATTCCAAACTAATTACCCACTCCTGAACTTGTCTCAGGTCTGCCCTTTCTGTCCTCCCCAACAACCCTTCAATAAACAGATTCCTAATTCCCAATAACGAAAATTGTTTGTTCCTGGACCAGTCAGGGAGACTTTGTTCTGTTCAATCTGTTTTAATTTTCCCAAAAACATGACATTGGTACAGCCAACGTATTATCAGCAACCAGATTCGGGCAGTACAGTAACTAGTCCACAGTTGAGCGACATATCTTGGAAAAAAGGTAGCAGGTGCCCCTCTCAAAAGAACACGGCATGGTAACCTGTTCAGTGGTTATTAACCACTTTGAGAGTTTTTGCTATAATGGCACAATTATCTTCACTCAAGTAAGGTCTAATAGCTTTAAACAATCTGAGGTAGTAGGAACAATTTTTGTTAATATAATGAGCTTGAGTGTCAGCGCTCATGGAGGCTTCCAATATCATGCAGAGAGTTTTAACTTTACGCAGTACCTGGATGTGAGTATCCTTGATCAGGAAGGACTCCTAGTTTGATGAAAGTTTAGCCCTAGCTTGGTGCGATCCGAATACCATCAGTGCAGTATTCTTGCTATTTAAACACATCCAGTTAAGGTCCATCCGGGATTCGACTGTGTTGTATAAGGTTGTAACGATTTCACTGTTCTTCTTATAGTCACCGCTTAACTCCACCACCAGCTGAGTGTCGTCAGCATAGTTGGTGAAAAAGATGTTAATATGGTTGAGGACTAGGCACAGGAACCTCGGATATTGATTGAAAAGTAACGGTCAAAGGAGAATTTGTCACCCCAATGCACTCTTGATATGATAGTTTATTTATATATCGCCTATACAAAATGTGTTTCACATTGATTTCCTATTTCATAGAAAGGAGGTTATCCAGCCAATTGCCTCCTCAGATTAGTTGGCTGTTTTCGGTAAAGCCGTTTTTAGAGGTTTTTTATCAAGAAGATCAAATGCTGCGCTTAAGTCTAGAAGTACGAGGAGACCTGTGTTCCCCTTGTCCATTATGCTCAACATTTTTGTCTGAAGGTCGAGCATAGCGGTCTCTGTACTATGAGCAGCGCGAAAGCCTGATTGTTGATGGTGTAACAACTCAAAAGGCTTTATGTGCCTGTAGTTGCGACGTGGCTACTTTGTCCATAACTTTCAATATAAAATTGCAATTAGTTATAGGCCTAAGGTTAGTAGTGTCTCTTTGGTCAAGGTTGGGCTTTTTGATCAAAGGGGTAATGGTTACCTTTTTTATACCGCTAGGCGCAACTTGTTCATGAAAAGATGCGTTTATTATTTTCGGATAATAAAGCGGTGAAGTGGGCGGACAAGTGGTCCTCTGTGGTGTATGTGAGTCTTTCTACTGTGGAAACTATTTTCTGAAGGCGGAGCCCTGCAGCAGTGAACGGCGTTTCTTTGCTACAAAAAGTCACTTCCTGCGCGGAGCGCACGCGGAGAAGTGGGCAGACAAGTGGTCCTCTGTGGTCACCCCTGGGCCGCGGTGGGGCAGGAGACCCTACCCTCTCCAGGATTTATACCAGTGACTTTGGCCCAAGAGCGGTAAGGAAACATTTATTAACGCACTTACTGGGCCCTTTCAGTGTCGGACGGGAGACTGCGGAAGGTTTACCTTCTTTGATCCCTTCCAGACGCTTTCTCGCACTACCGGGAACTGCCTTCATCCATACTAGTGAGCCGGCATATTAGTTTCTTTTCTACACCAGAAGAAAAGGTCACGGTGTTGACCTAAACAAAATAACTAAAACTAAGCCTGTGAAATCCAGGTATGATTTGCGCAAAGGTAATTCCGAAAAAACGGCTATACAACCCCTCAAAGCTAAGAATGACACTACAAAAGGGGTGGGAGGTGTCCCGTACAAAGGCGCCATCCCGGCCATGTTTGGGAAAAACACCCCAAAGTGACTCCTCCTGTGGATAAATTAGCATCTGAAGATGGGAATCTTTCACACCAACACAATAATAGTGATGCCCTCGATTCCACCAACTTTAATGACATCGACAATAACTCACTTTTGGAACTGTGCCTGTCCATTCAAAAATCGATGGCAACATTAAATAGGCCCTCTACGCCAACCAACAAAAGCCCAATAGTGGTAGAAGCACAAGTTTTGAACGCTGCCCACAATGATCATCAGATGTCATGCGAGCCACATAGCCCCAAACAAACAGGCAATTCGACCGTAAACCCGTCAGGCATCCACCCTATTCACCCCACCCCTATTTCACCAGTGGTATCAACGGCGGGGCGATTATCTGCCTCTCCTAATCTCTATATTGATCCTGAAGAACTGGAGCACACGGATAGGGGAGAGAGTGGGGACAAGGATGGCTTAAACAGTGCAGCAATTGCTGAATTGCAGGCATCTATGGCATCTGTGCAATTTGCGCTAAACATTTTATTAAAACTGTGTGGGAGGATACATACCAACTCCAGAATCCAGCTAGGGCTGCATAACCCCAATGAGGACATGGAACAGGCGCTGCGAATATCGTCGGACCCAAAGGGGGACCGGGAATCCGAGGCCCCGTTGGAAAAGGGAAATTCGGAGGAACCTGAGGAGGCCGGTGCGAAAGCACCACTGACCAAAAAAAAGCACCGGCAACAGAGACGGGTGGCTGCCAAAAATGTGGTTGAAATTGCCTCCCCCTTAACGGCCTCTAATGTTCCGGCCACTCGATCAAAAAAAGCAAAAAAAAAAGGGGCCTGAAGACAAAGAAGCACACAAAAAAAGGGTTGGGGGACTCTAACAAGCTGGATTATTCCAGATCTAAAACAGGATGCTACAAGCACGGTCCTGGAAGATCCGGAATCCATGCTCTCGGCAAGCTCGATTGATGAATCTACCAACTGTCCAACTCCATGTGGGAATGGGAGAAATGAGGAAGAGGAGCTGCAAAAATCACTGGAGGCAACGGAAGTAGAAGACCTTAATGCAAGTAAAAGCTGCATTATTAAAAACTTAAATCTGAAGAAAAGGGACAAGTGGTTGACAAGATCTGAGGTCCTGACTAAATTGGATATGATTCCACAACTGCGTGTTATACGCATGGAAGACTTCTCTTTTGTGGAACCACTTGGAGTGTGTAATCCTAATGTCACAGCCCTACACTGTTGTGTTACGGCGTCGGCCCAATTGAACCTGACTCACAAGAAATGTCTTAAGCAGGTCGGTATAGAGGTCGACGCCTGTAAAGAGAAGGAAGATCCTTCCCTTCCAAGTGTTGAATATGTGGCGTCTAAGAACAAGGGCGGCAGACCCGCCCAACCATCGGTAAAGGAAGTCCAGCTGGTAGACATCCAGAACACTCTGAAATTGCTGGCTGACTCGTTACCTATGGTTTTAAAACAGCCATGAGATCATTCTTTGATAAGCTGGAACACTCATGGTCACCAGCATTTTCTTACGGACAAGGGCTCCCTCGCACTTATCAACAACTATCCTATCATTATGCTACAAGAAACTTGGCTGTTGCACCCCACGGCTATAGATGGTTATGTTATCCACCACACCCCGGCCAAGAAAGGAGTGCGGGGTCCTCCCTACGGGGGTTTATTCATAGGGGTTTCGAATAAGATCCGAAGTAAAATGATTCCATTGGGGAACAACTCTATATGTGCAGTTGTAGTGTCCCTTTGGATAAAAGTTGTTTGGGAAGAAATGCTGCTAATAAATATATATAACCCCCCGGGAGCTAAACACAGAGAAACACATTCAAGAAACCCTGCATGAACTCCTGAGTAATTGGAAGCTAAGCAATGAGAATTACCTTGTTGTTGTGGCTGGGGATTTAAATTGCCAGATTAATTGTGGGGGTGGCACCAGCAATAACCGGCACATATGTGATAACAGCTTATGGAAACATGCATCTACCGATAGTGAGGGGGATTGTTGGAGGGGCTTCTTTGAGTGCTGGGATCTTAAAAAAATTAATGGGCGAACAAGAAGTGATAGGCCCGGCAAGCATACTTGGAGTAATGGGATGACTGGGAGTACCCTCGATTATATTTTTACCAGTGCAGAGGTTGCAGCCATCGTCTTTGATATGGTGGTTAGGGAAAGTGAATGGAGTGATCACGATCCCCTGATAATAGTTTGGGGTCCACCGCCCCTAGGGTGGGTGTGGTCAACTTGGATGACCTTGTAATTAACCACTCACTAAATCGCATCTCTTGGTCGGTGGAAAATGTTCTCAAGGCCTCTAGGGCAACTGGTGATTGGGGGGGGTCGAACAGTATAATTTGTTTAACCAGATGTCATCCGAACAAATCGAGAGATGGATCAGTGACTTCTCTGGTTTGCACGGTTCCTGTAAAGCGCAGTTGATGGTGGGGAAGGTACCGCAAAAGGTCGTCTATGATCGTGCTATCAGAGATAGGAAGCGTAAGCTTAGAGGTGACATTCGATTTGTTAGACAGGGTTTCCACTCTAGGGAGGCCATTGCCATTAAAACGAAGAAGCTGAAGGCTATTTATCAATTATGGTTGAAAATACACAAAAGACAAAGGAAACTAGAGAGATGGCAGCACACGGTTAGAACTCTATGCAGCAAAAACACCTGTAAAATCTGGTCTGTTCTAGGAAAGGCAAAAGGGAATAAGACCTCATATACGGTGAACCCTATAGGTTGTGCAGAATGGACTGCCTATCTGGAAAACCGGAATGTGGGGATTAGCAATAAGTCCTACAGTCCCAGCTTTCCCAAATCTTTATTCCCCCCCCTTTGTTGTTTCCATCAAGGACCTTCAAGATAGAATTGAAGAATTAAGCACTTCACGAGCCCCAGGGCCTAACGGCCTCTCTAATGTGGTGATGAGAAATAACCCCCCTTTCTGGGCTAATCTCCTCAAAATCCTGTTTGGTAAAGTACTGGATGAGGGTCGTATTCCTACATCTTGGCAGGCGGCCATCATTATACCAGTTTTCAAAAAAGGTAACAGATCCGAACCGGAGAACTATCGGCTGTTATCGATGTTGGTCTGTTCTGGCAAGATGTTTGCTGCTCTCATACTTAATGAACTACAAAAATGGGTTGAGGGAGGGGGTATATTGGACCAATTCCAAAGTGGCTTTAGAATCGGCTATTCAACCTCCCACAATTTGTTTGTTATGAATGCACTGAGAAGTAAGGCCCTGGTTCATGCCAATCCGCCGCTATACGCACTTTATGTAGATTTCAGGGCAGCCTTTGACTCAGTAAATCGTTCCCTTTTGTGGAACAAACTGAGGATATTGGGCTGCCCTGAATCTTTGCTTTATTACCTTGAGCTTTTACATACCAACAATACTGTACAAGTACGGCTTGATAATCAAGGTGCCGTGACCAAACCCATCCCTCAAATGAGAGGGGTAAAGCAGGGGTGTGTGACGGCCCCCACCCCTTACAACCCGATGTGTCCGATGTACCAGAATGCCTTCAGGGGATCAACAACTGCCCCCCCCAAGATGGGTACCTGTCATTGCCCTATACTGGCGTATGCAGATGTTTAGTGATCTTAGATCACACTTTCAGTGGGATTCTAAGATCTGCAAACCAGTTATGGCGATATTCTGAGACCAATGAACTTGTCATTAACCACGGTAAAACCAACCTGCTATTATATTCTGCAGGCAGAGTAGCTAGACTTTGCATAATGGTGGGTCTGATTGAGATCAAATACACTCTTACGTACAAATATCTAGGCGTAGAGTTTGACCATAAAGGAAATTACCTTGCATGTATCCAGGAGCGCAGAACAAAAGCTGCCCAGTTTCAGCATTAATATATAAGTTCACGCATGAACAGTGTGGTTTTTTAATCTGGGCGGCACGCCAACTGTATATTCAATGTCTGGCTCCTATGGTCACATATAGTTTAGACCCCCTTGTCAACATGAATCTAGGATGGCTACAACTTGTGGAGGGTAAGTTCTGGAGGAAAATTCTCGGTCTTCCTCAAAGTATCCCTATGGCCTTGATCAGGCTGGAGTTGGGTATCTCCTCTCTTAAGGCTATTGTTCTAAGAAAAAGGATGGAATTTTATATTCGGCTTAACAACAAACCTACAAACGGGCTCCTCATGACCATTAAAGAGGATACAGTGGCCGGCAGACAGAAAAAACTTGAAACACAGATTAATACCTTACTCGATGAAATTAGGTGGTTACCTGAGTGGGGCAGGGAAAATGAGCATCTGTTTACCAGCATGCGCAGACGCTTAAACCTGTGGGATTGGCAGAGTAATTTCATCCACCTTGAAAGCCTGTAAAGTTACAGTTTCATTACGCATGTCCTTTACACTTTTATGAAGGCACAACCTTACATAAATCTCTGCCCATCGGACCAATTGAGGCGTTTTATTCTACTCTTACGCTTCAATCATCTACCCGTTTTAGCGGCTCGTGGTCCTGAGATGGGTTTAGATGTGGCAGAAAGGTATTGTAGGATATGTGAACTTCCCACTGAGCCGGAAACTGCATGTCATGTTCTAACGAAATGTCTCCGGATGAGAGTAAAGTGCATTAAACACCTTGGTGAGTTTGTTCATAACTCAGAATTTATAGAGCAGGCAGACTTTTGGAATCAGTGTGTCAACACTCTTAAACCCCAAATTGCATTTAGCACTTTTTCAGGTGTGGTGTGAGGCCTCTACTTGTTTGAAAATGAGCACAAGGTTGCCCCTCCCCCCCCGGTGTTCACAGGCTCTCTTCTTTAACAAATGGATGGGAAACTCATGGAATATGAATATGCAAATCTGAATTATGCTTATGGGTGCGCTTTTGCATGTAATGAAATGTATGACTATTTGCTTTATTAAGGATTTGATCTGATCTGTTTTGATTTGATGCGATGTGTTATGTTTATAATGGTTTTATATATATTTTGCATATCTTTTATATTTCCTATATTCTTTAATTGATTGGTGTAATTATGTGTAAAGTTGTATAGTTATTATTATTATTTTCGTTAGAATGGGCACAAAGAGGTTAGTATGCTCCGGAATTATCTTAGGAGGCAGGATGTTCTCTGCACACGAGGTGGGCTTCATTGCAGATAACACTTTCACCATGTCCACTGTGGATATCTCTTTAAAACTAAAGGATACTCCATTGTTGGCAATGGTCTCAATGGGTATGTCGTGGCTATTCTTGCTAGCTAGTGTGTTCCTTATTAACTCCCTGGCTTATTATTGGAGAAAGCAGACTGGGTGTTATCACACTCAACTTGGGAGGGCACGTATGGCGGCGCTAGAGAACTGGGTTTCTCAATAGTTTTCAATATGTCAAACAATTTGCTAGACACATAGGCAGTGGTCGAAATCTGCTCGTTAAAATGGTTTTTCTTTGCTTCTCTGATCCTGTTCCTTTAAGCTTTCTCACTTTTATTCCAATATTCCTTGTTGGATACCGAAGGGTTTTTTCTCCTTTTTCTCTTCTCCTTTTCCCTTCTCCTTTTCCCCTTCTTCAACCCAACAAGTTCATTGAACAACTTTTGGTGTTTTGCATTGGGTCTGATTAACTTAGGCAATAACGGTGCCTTTTGGTCGACTAACTTCTTGTCATGGTAGGTCAAGCATGCCATGAGGGTGTCATATGAATCCCTCGTCTTGTATTCGTTCTCAATTTTGTTCATACATTGCTCTGTGACGCCTTTCAATTTTTTTGTAGTTCCGACAGGGCATATACTTTGGCCCGTTTGCATCCTTTCCCTTGAGGTAAGGTAGCTTAACTGTAAAAGTTATTTTACTATGGTCGGACCAAATGCATGGTGTAGTTTTAATGTCTCTTGTTGCCAGATTTGGTGTAACCACCCAATCTAGTTGGTTGCCATTAATCATAGTGGCTCACAGTAGAACCCGACGCTTGAAGCATAAACCAGAATGTTGAGTGCGTGCAGCGCTTGTGAGTCTGATGGGACTCTTTCTGACAACACGACATCAGTGAGCTGTTTGTACTCCGACGATAGTTTATTAAACAATCTATGCCCAGATTTGAAAAAGGCACATGTAGGGTGCCGAAACACGTGTCATCCTTATGGGCGATCAAATAAATAAATATATGATGAACTAAGAGAAATTGGTGTTGGTTGATACCAAACTCCCTGTGGCGCAGTAATAGATGAGTGCAGGAACCACCTTTTTCACTTACTACAAACGGAGTAGGGGAACTCTGTCTTCGTTCTCTGCACGCATCAGTGCAACACTGTAATACTGTCATGTTGTATCAAGTCGCGGAGGTCTAAGAGTGACTATAAAAAAGTTCCCCAAGTCATATTAATCATAGTAGGTTTGGCATTCATAACCTGATAGTCAATGTTATTCAAAGATTTCTCAAGGCTGATTGCCTCTTTGTCCTTGGGATCTCCCCGCCACCGATTGAGGTCCCCCAATATCAGTGTTGCGTTGTTAGACCCTTTCAAAAGATTAGGTTGCTGGTTAAGTTCTTCATTAAAGTCAGATGTCAGAGAGTGTGGTCTATAGACCACAATCAAGTTGAGACAGGTGTTATCTGAGGGCGTGTACTTCATATGTAATATCTCGTATCCGATACATATGGTTTTTGCTCGGAACATATGGATGGTCTCTCTTGCAATTATTGCAACCCCTCCTCCCCCTTGGCCCATTTCTCTGTTGGTATAGTGGATAGAATACCACTGTGGGACCGCCATGTCACACGTTGGTCCTATGGGATCTTTCAACCATTTCTCAGTGATACATAGTATATCCAGCTTTTCATCCAGAATCATGTCGTGGATACAGAGTGCATGTTTGTTTAATGAACGTGTGTTCGGTAAACCAAGCTTTAGGTCTGTCTCGGACTCTCTTTCTTTGTTTTGGCCAATGAGAGCTTATGTGTTTAGGCCAATGTGTGGGGTGTGTTTTGGGGTGTCTTACCTTAGGTGTGAATTCACTAGTGTTAGAGTGCGTACAAATACTGCTATTCTCAACCACCTTAAGCACAAATTGTTTAGTGAGATCCATGCGCTGAGTGCCCTGGAGCTCTCAGACAAATGTTTCTAGTACCAAGAACCCCATTCTTACCGTATAGTCAGAAACTCAAAATCTGAGTGACAAGGGGCAGGGATTCGTGCCTTGTACGGCGAAGACCGTTTCAAGACCTGCTTGGCTAACGAAGCGCCGGCGCTGAAGTGCCTTACGTATCGTCAAATAGCTGCTAAGTGTTTCTGGGAGTTGAAGTCCCAATGCAAACAACCTCCGCACTCAAGGTAATGTAATGTCTCAGTGTTACCCAATCCGACAACTCTGAGCGTGGTAGCAATTGCACAGTTGCCTTGTTCAGTAATAGTGACTGTATGACACGCAGGCACCCCATTTCCTACCCGGAATGTGAGACCGATCGAGATGGAACACAAAGCTGCTTTATAAAATTCACAGCGCGTGCAGTGCGAGTCAGTTAAAGTAACAACGATTCAAACTGAAGTAGGTTTCAAGTAGATTACTGTGAAAGAGGAATCTAACGGTACAATCACACTATGCAAACAAATTACTCTTGTTCCAAACAACCCACAACTTCCTATGAGTCGGGTACATGGAGACGTGTTGCCTGCTAACGTTCCAAACAAACCTTTCAGTCCTCGACCTAGAATGTTAGAAACCAGTATGATCTGCAAGAAAGAGAAAAGCAAAGGAGCTGTGTGCCGAGGGGCTGCTGGTCTCCGAAAGGTCCAAGCTCTCAGAGTTTCTCTGCATGCGACCATGTAATAACCGTCAGGCAATGTAAAGTGCTCGCTGTGCCCCATGTTTGGAGTCTGAGAAGAGCGCATCCTCATACTAGGTATCTCCACTGTGGCTGAGGTCGTATACGTCCCCTCCCATTCCCCTTTCCACTCCCTACCACCATTCCCCTAGTAGGAAGACTTATTTGTGTACTCTGTTGGTAACCTAGTAAATTCCAGGACTTGTTTTATTTTCTCTCTCTCTCGTTCGGTCAACTTCTCTAGAGCCCTTTGATCGGTCTTGAATATCTCTTTCAATAATGGAAAGGACTCGCACCTTTGAAGGTCTCCTTGTAAGGTTCACCAGATTTCCGGGCTCTTGCCTGTCTGTAAGTCTTCATGGTTCTTTCGAGAATACTCTGGCCTCCTTTTTAGTTGGTGGCATACAACCACTTCCAATTCCTTGGCAGGCTCTGCAGAGTGACTGTTGCCTCTGCATCTGCATAAACAAGTGGAGTTTCTTCTATCAGAGTGAGTGAGGGAGAATTCTCAGAAATGTGCTAATTCCCTTCTACCTTGGAGACCCCCAGCTCTTTTGCTGGACTTTAGGACTTTAAATTTCTAACCTGGAGAGAGTGACCTTTTTCTCACTCTCTCGTGTATTTTATTTCTGTGATTTGGACTCTGTGTTTCTTTTGACTTTGGAGTCTGGCAAACTCCATAGGCATAATCTTTGCATTGTGACACACAGCACCTTCAGTGCAGTGGTACAGGGAAGTCTCTTAGATTTCCCAAAGGTTTAAATACCTTCTCTTGGTGAAACCACTGTTTCCAAGAGTAGTGAAGTGAAATTGATTTTACTTACATTTTGTGACTTTCCATACCCAGCACACACTATCTTAACATAGGGTGCTGGAGGGGTTACTTAGTATCCCCTTTGTCTAGTTTCTCATGTAACATTGTTATCCTTTCTACAATTAGTGGGTGTGGCAGTGGTCTACTTTTTTCTACCATTGTGTGTTTTTACCGCAGGCTGCGTTCGTTCGCAGCTGCAGTAAGGCACCAATGGGTGCCCATTTTGTCAGAATGGCGCTGGTCTTATTTTTTTGCCATTTCTTGCTGGAAAGGTCCTTCTTGAGATTTACTCTGCGCGCCAAACCAGGTTTGGTCCCTCTGTTCGTTTTGTCTTTGGCGAGATTCACAAGTGAAGCCCGCCTCTGGCTCCAGTATGTCTGGCAGGGGTGGGAAGTGAGGGAGGTGCCCGAAACTCTGTGTGTTTAATCCCCTTGGTTATAGGAATGCACCCAAAGGTGATTGGCCGGCTGGCTGTCCTGCAAGGAAAGCTACCCGTGTGATTGACAGCTTGGCCGGAATGAATGGGAGAAACCTGCATAAAAGGCGAGGCTTTTGGCTTGGAAGGCAGAGTCAACCACTGAACGAAGGAATCTGAAGAAGAACTTGAGAGACGCATGCTGGCAACTCGAGGACCGTTGGTTTGCCCTGGTGAAACCCTGCTGCTGTGCTGAAGCTTTGAATTTGTTTCGACTAGAGAAGCCCTGCAAAGCCGACTTCTCCCCTTGAGTTGGTGGGACCAATCCACTCCAAAATGAACTTGTGTGGACAACTTCTCGGGGCTGGCTGTACTTCTGCTGCCGCCGAAGTTCCAGGAAGAGGAACACCAAATCGAGTGGATCACTGTTAAGTCAGACCCGAGCCCCAGGAAGATCCTCTGGACTTCCCTGAAGCAGGACTGACCAAGCCTGAGCCACCTCAACAGAGTGCTGGACCCCAGATGCGAGGAAAGTCTGAAGTGGTATCAGAGTCTGAAGTGGTTTCCGAGAATTGCCATGTTGCTATTTGCTGTCAGACACGAGGAGCTGAAACATCGAAGTGCCGCTGAATGGAAGTTTGCCCATTGCTGCCGCTGACCTCCCCATTGCAGTGCAGGAGTCCCCAGACACCCTCCCTCTTGTCCCCACGACTGAGGCCCAAGAACAAAAGGATCTGCATAGCTGTACAGGAACAGAAGCCGGCTGGAACCATTTCTTCTAACTAAAGGTACTGTAAAGTCTGAGAGAACTTGCCTCTTGTTGTGTAGCCTTACTTGCTCTCAGTTGTGATCTGTCTTGGTTGCCCTTGAAGAGTTGCTTACAGCTTTGCCCCTCACAAGCCTCCCAGCTTGTGGCCCTTCAAGTGAATCTTATTTCTACAAACCTTTCTAATTTTTATTTTAAAATTTGTTTATTGGCATTTATCATTTTTTACGATTAAATGGCATCATATGCGCCTCAAATTCAAGGATGGTGAGCATTGCAAAACAACAACATTAACATTTACAACAATTTAACTTTAACTGTCTCCGAATATTTCTTAAAGTATAGCAGTTCAGTATCAGCTGCGGAATGTAGGTGATAGTCAACCAGACGGGGGGAGGTGGGGGCGCGTAGGGGGCCCACAACAACAGAATCCCTCGTGACCAGGACCATTCATTCCGGTAGTGCTGCAACTATGGGTTACTATCCGATGTCCATAGAATTTCCCTTGTTCACGGGGGCTTATCGTCCGAAGGGTGGAACATCAACCTTGTGAGTTCCTTCCAAGCTTCCAGAGTCATGCTCGAGGCATCTGTGGACTTGGCAACACTGTTTTCCCAAGCCCTCGTTTTGGCATGGACCCACCGTTCCAACTCCCTGTACCACAACTTGTGTTGTGGTCCGGCAGGTTTCTTCCAGGACATTGCAATTGTCCTTTTTGCCAAGATACACATAATGTCCATTAGTTTGGCCAGATGTTTAAGTTTGGCCGGCCTGGGGTATGTCCATAGAAGGCATTTGTCTGGGGTCCAATGGTATCTAGTCACCCCAGCCTTTTCGCTTGTTTGTCATATGACGGTCCAGAAGGACTGTGTTTTGGCACAGGTCCAAAACATGTGGATCAAGTCTGCCCCATCTGCACTGCACCAGATACAAGTAGATTGTATTGAGGTTTTAAACTTTGCCATCCTGAGCGGGGTTAAATATGTTCGATACAGCAAGTTCAGTTGTATTTGTCGAAACCTATGGTTTCTGGAGACTGATTTCGGAAATGTTAGGGCTCTTTCCCATTCTTCATCAGTTATTTCCCGGCCTACATCAGCTTCCCATTTACCTTTCAATTCCGCACTACGTGGGTTAGGGGTGTCACTCAGGTGACTATAAATCTGTGATACCGGCCTCCAGGTTATACAGCAACGTGGTAAGGGGGTTAGGTTCTGGTTCCTCTGGCCAGTTTTCCCATTTATTACGTGCTATAGTGCGTATTCTCTGGTACCATAGCAACTGCCCTGTGTGGATATCGGCCTCTTCTTGTAGCTTCTCAAATTCTTTAAAGGAGCCGTCCTCGTATAGGTCTCCCCAGGAGTACACTCCCCCACTTTTTTCCCAGTACCTAAGGTGTTGCAGGTCCGATTCATTTTTACACATGTCTTTTATCGGCGGCATATCGGGGAGTAAGGGTGCTTTGTGTAGATAAGGGCCTTTGTTCTGTCCCAGACCTTCCTCCCCAGGGTGGCCAAGAAGGGGGCACCATCCAAGAGCTGTTGGGGGGGCCCAAACAAGATCCTTCAAGTACAACGGGGAGATCCTGGGCTGCAGCAGAGGCGTCTCTGAGGTATACTCATCCGCTAACCACTTGGTCACAAAGCTAAGTTGTTCCGCCAGATAATATTTCTCCAGGTTTGGGAGTTGAATTCCACCCTGGTTGTATGGCAGGACTAGAGCGGTGAGCGCTATCTTATGTCTACCCTTCCCCCATAGGAAGTCTTTAATTATTCTTTCCAGTAGGCGAAAGAAAGGGGCCCCGATAAAGAAGTGGACATTCTAAAACCCATAGAGAAACCTGGGAAGGATAATCATTTTAGTTATTGAGGCTCTGCCCATCATGGAAAGGGGAAGTTTTGCCCAGAATCCCATGGTTTTTCGTAGAGCAGGGATCGCCGCCTTCATATTACTTTCATGCATGAGCTCGGGGGTGTGCATTATATTTATTCTGAGGTATTTGAACGAGGACACCTCCCACCGTATCCCCACTGAAGGAGGTTCTACTATATCTCTGCCCTTGAGTCCAGCCAGCGGAAAAAGGCAGGACTTTACCCTGCTGAATTGTATGCCAGAGACCTTAGCAAAATTATCCAGGACATCTAGCATTGTGGGCTTCTAATTATATGGGTCTCTGACGTACAGCAGCACGTCATCTGCGTAAAGTGAAATGACATGGTCTATACCCCCTATGCGAATCCCTGCATCAAAGAATTGCTTCCGAAAATAAATAGCGATGGGCTCTAATCCCAGTATGTAAAGCATGGGGGATAATTGGCATCCCTGCCTGGTGCCCCTGCATATGTCCCACGCTTCAGATATGTATCTACCGGTCTTTACTCGAGCTTTGGGCTTAGTATAGAGTATCTTGACCCATCTAACAAACCCAGGGCCAAAGTCGAAACCCACTAGGACCTCCACAAGCCATTCCCAGAAAATGGAATCAAACGCCTTACTGGCATCTAAGGATAGTAGCGCATATGACTCCGTACTTGCATTGGTGTGGCTAATGACATGTTGTAGCCTGCGTAAATTCATGGTGGTGTTTCGGCTCGGTACAAAGCCGCACTGGTCCATATGGACGATTTCACCTATTATTTTAGACAGTCTCTTTGCTAGGATCGTCAATAGTATTTTCACTTCATAATTGAGGATGGCTATTGGCCGGTAAGAATCACATTTATCTGTGGGTTTGTTGGGTTTAATAATCGGGATCAAGAGAGTCTCTCTCATGCTATCAGGCAGTATCCCTCTTTCGTACGCCTCCTGAAAGACCTCGTGCAACAGGGGTGTCAGGGAGGTCTCATATGCCTTGTAAAACTCAGTGGGCAGCCCGTCACTCCCAGGAGCTTTGCAGGTGGCTAGCGATTTGATAGCTTCAGTTATGTCGTCTGCAGAAATGTCTGCATCTAGGGACTCTGCTTGTTCAGGGGTTAGACTGGGCAGCCCTGTCTCATCTAAGGTTTCTAATATTTGTCTCTGGGGAACCAGATCCTCATGGGAATACAGGCGCTCGTAAAAACCCTTAAAGACAACGTTTATGTCCTGTTGTGTGCGGAAGTCCTTGCCTGCCATATCCTTTATGGTGGTAATTGTGTGCCTCGGATGTTCCTTCCTACATAACTAGGCTAGCAGTTTGCTCTGCCTATCCGCCTCTGTATGTGCTCTATTAGTTTTGGCAATATAATCAAAGTTAGCTAGTCTGTCCCATGCTGACTTGCATTTAACTTTGAGATCTTTGAGGTTGTCCTCTCTCTGGGAAGCGTTTACAGGGAGAGCCTCCAGCCTTTCAATCTCGTGTTCCCACTGTTCTAGTTCAACTCGCAGCTGCTTCCTGATGCCCCCTGCCTTCGTAATGATTTCCCCCTTGTTACTCCCTTTAGGGCTTCCCAAATTGTACTCCCATGTTCAACACTTCCCGTGTTCATCTCTATAAAGTGATCTATGAAGTCGTGCAGCTCCTCTCGAAATGCCAGATCTCCCAAGGCGTCAACCGGAATCCTCCAAGTAGGTATGGGGGGGTCTGGGTCCGGCGTGGCCCCACACTACCAGGAGTGGCGAGTGGTCTGAAATGGACCTCCCAGATGTTTTGCCTCCTCTATTTGCGATAGGTGTTCCTTATCTATGAAAACGTAGTCCAGTCTTGTGTATAGATCATGAGGGGACGAGAAATAAGAGTAGCCCCGAGTGTCGGGGTGTAGCTCCCGCCATGTGTCTGTAAGGTCCAACCTGTTTGTTAGCAAGGCCAGGGCTGACGTCGCTGCCGATGGGCCCCCCGGGAGGTGCTGGGGTTCTGTCTAGTTCCGGATTGTGCACGCAATTAAAGTCGCCGCCCCAAAGAAAAATACCATGTCTGTACGGTGCAATTTTAGCATACATTGCATTGAGGTGAAACGGAATGTTGTTATTGGGAAGATATGAGTTTACTATGCAAATATCTTCTTGCTCTAGCCGTCCCCACAGTATCACAAACCTTCCCTCCGGGTCTGTTTCGGATCTCATTAACTGAAACGGGAGCTGTGGGTGAATCCAGGTATATACTTCTCTGGCGTATTTGGAATAGGTGGTGCCAACTCCTTGCCCGCCCGAGTGTTCACATAGTTTAGCCAGAGAGTCCTTTGTGCAGTGTGTTTCTTGTAGCAGTGCTATTTGCACTCCCTTTCTAGTTAAGTAGGACTTAATTCTGTTTCGGCGTAAGTAGGTTCCCAGACCCCTCACGTTCCAGGTCATTATTTTTATTTTAAGGGCCATGTCGACCGAGGGGGATTCCCGTCGTTCCAGCCCAGCAGTCTTCCACTTTCTCCTCTCTCTCCTCGAGTTGCAGGCCCCTCCCCAGCATCCCCCCTTCCAGCCACTTTAATCTTCGGAGACCGCTTAACAAGTATAACTCTCATTTTTCTAAATGAGGGGGGAAAAACAACAAAACAACTTCGAACTGCCCCCAGCAGTTGCTTTTAACTTGCAGCGCTCAGGGGATTCCGAGCCCTCTAGGCCACTCCTGGCCATCCGGATCGGGTGTTGTGTAGGCAGGTCGCCTGCACGGCTTTCAGTGGGGTGGGTCGCTTTTCTGTTGCAAGTGTGTTCCATCGAGCTCCTGTCCGATGTGGCTAATTCGTTGGAAGGGTTCAAGTGTAGACTTATAGTCTGTTTGGCTTCATTGCCGTTGGGGGATCCAGTTCACTCTAGTATTGGCAGGCACGCGATCACCCCTTGTCTGATGTTGACGGTTCTTCGATGTTGTCAGCTAGGTTATTATGCTCAAGCCACATATCTGCTGCGGCTGGAGTGTCCAGAAAGATTGCTTTTCCTTTGTATAGTATCTTAAGGCGTGACGGGTAGAGCAGCATATATTTTAGGTTAAGCTTCCTTAGTCTGGCTTTTATAGCGATGAAGGAGTTTCTTGCCCGTTGCACTGTAGGGGTATAGTCTGGGTACATGACTATTGTAGAGTCCTTTTGCTTTATTACTCCTCCCTCTCGTGAGTATCGCAAGATTGTTTCTCGGTCTCGGAAGTTTAGTATTTTAGCTATATTTGGGCGTGGGTATGAACCCGGCGGAGGATGTTTCTGAAGGGATCTGTGGGCCCGCTCAACCGAGAACCCCTGGAAGAGATTCTCTGGGCCTATTTCCTGTTGCAGCATCGTTTCGACAAATTCCGTCGGATCAGGTCCCTCCAAGTCCTCCGGGACCCCCAAGATGCGGATGTTATTCCGGCGGGCTCGACCCTCCGCATCTTCCTAGCGTGCCTCCAATCTTGCCACTTTTTGTTCCAGATCTTGGACTTTTATCTTCAGTTCCTGGGTGTTCCCCACGGTATCCTGTAGGGTGGTTTCAGCCGTCTTCATGCTTTCAGTTAGGTTTCGGGCATCTTGACGCATGAGCTGCATGTCCGATTTTACCTCTTCCATCTTCCCCTCGATAGATGTACGGAGTGCTGCTATCGCTTGCATGACTTGTGTGTGCGCTTAAGGTCCTCTTCTTGTTGGGGGGGTTCTTCCATAGCTTCCTTTTCTTGTTGCGGTTGTCTCTGAGGTCTGGCGGTCGTAAATGAGTCCATCGTGACTAGTTTCGGTTTATTTTTGGGGGGTGACATCTCCCTTCCGCAGGCCAACAGGTTTCTATAATGAATCTGGCGGAGCGATTATACAGTCCTCACAAGAGGCCCCCTACTCGGGTTATGGCTCTGTAATCTCCGGGGTGGCTGCTTGCCCCAATTCCCAAATCTGCAGTTATCCGGCAGCAAGGCAGGTGCAACCAGTCCGAGCTTGCTCTTTCGGTGCCCAGGTCAAATGGCTGGGGCGGTGTCCAGGCAGTTCCTGCTCTCAGTTGCAGTTGATCACTGCTACCTGCGTATTTTCTACTCCAAGGGTCTCACCCCCATGTGGGTGTGCAACCGGGAGTATATGTCTGGAAGATCAGTTACCGGCTGCTCTGGTGTCGCCCCGCATACCTGGTGGATGCTGCTACTGCCTCGCTGATGATTTCTAGAGGCAGAGGTTTCTCCCTGACTGCGCTCGGACCCTTACCAACAGCGGAGCCGGTCCCAGCATTTGCCTCCATGCGAGCGGTCCTAGAAATGATTGTGCCCCCAGCCTTAGTGTGGGCAAACTGGGGCCCGCCACCCGTTGCAAAGCGTTCCTAATAATACAGATTACGCCGTTGGGAGCCTCTGCTCCGGTTCTCGTCTTCACAGGCCGCGGGGCCTGCCTGTTTTGTACGAGCTCAGTGGCTCTTCAGGGTCCGCCCCCAGCCCGTTCCGTTTTGTGCTACTTTTCGGGTCTGGGGAGCTTGATGGCTGTCCAGATGCTCCTATGGGGTGTCCTGCCGACTTGGTCACTTGAAGTATGGGGGGCCCCGACCCTCTCCTCTCCTCTCCTCGCCTCCGGCTCTTCAGTAAGCTCACTTCTTTTCCCTCAGCCCACAAGGTCGTCGCTGTTGCCTGCCCCCCGCTCTCCGTTCCAGTTTGGATGGCTGGTTAGCTTGCTTCCTTCGGCTCCTTCAGTCGTTCCTCTCCGATGGGCTCCTCTCCCAGCGCTGGCGCTGCTGGCCGCGGCTCACTGATCTCACAGCCGCCCAGCGCTTCAGCTTGAGCTGGGTTGTGGTCGGGGGAAGCGGCTCGCCTTATTCACTCCCCGATTTCCTGCTTTCCCAAGGTACGTGTTCGCCCCGTACCATTTACAGAGCGGGCGCTGCCATCTTGCGCGTCGCAGGGGCTCGACTTCGCCTCTCCCGTTTGTAGTCTTTCCAGCTCTGATTCACCGCGAGAGTGGGAGCGAGTGCCGGGGACCGGTTTCCCTTCGTGGAGGAACGATTTATATCAATATACAGACAATTTCAAAGCATTATTTCCATCTTTGTCAGGATCACGGACCGGAGCTCTACGGAAGCTCAACTTCACGGCATGCGTGCTTGGCCACGCCCCCATACAAACCTTTCTAAAAACATTGTGCAAGACTTTTACTTACCTGCAAAGAAGATCTCCAGCTCCCCTAGACTTTGTTCAACTAACATTGGCTGTCCTGGCTCCCTGAGAGACTCTTCTTATCTCTGACGCTGTGCCTTTACCTTTCCCTCAAAAAAAGGATACATTTATTTGACTTTAAAAGGCTTTAAAAGTACTTACCTGTTTATGAATTATTTGTTAACCTTTGTTTTATTCCCACTTCTAACCTTTGCACTAAACTCAGAATTGCTCTAAATGTACCAGTGATAAATCAGTATCCAGTGTCCTAGCTATTTGTCACCTGAGGGTGTAGGAAGTGTCTGTGTGCCATCCCCAATGGGTATCATCATTTTTTTTATTTTTATTATTTTCAAATACAAACTGAGAACCAGTAATCGTCCCCCCTCCCTTCTCCCTCTCGCCCCCGAAGATCTTCTGATTGTCTGTTGTTCCTGGGAATGACTGTGATCTGAATATGTCGGATATTCTAATATTGTGCGGGCACCATTGTTCCATGTAATCTGATTGCAGGTAGTCCAGAACCTCTCTCCATTCCTTTGTGAAGGTTTCTTTTGATCCCTGTATGGTGAGTGTGCACTTTTCCATTGTCAGTTGTGACCATACTTTTTGGAGCCATGTTTACATCAGTGGAGGTTCTTGTTTGTTCCAGTTTTGGGCTATTGTCGCCTGTGCAGCAATGAGTAGGCCCATGAAACTTCTCCATTGAGATTTCCTGAATTTCTTGGCGCCTGATCTTTCATTCCGCATAGCCAAACTCTTTCCCCTAGTTGTTCCACATCTGGAAAGATCTTGGTCATTTCCGTCTTTACTTTTGACCAGAAGCCTTTGATCTCCCCACAGTCCCACTAGATGTGTTTCCACGTGCCCACATCTGTGCAGCCTCTCCAGCAAGTGTTAGGTGTTCGGGGGTACATGGAGTGCAGCCTTTCCGGCGTATAATGCCATTGGGTTACGATTTTTAGCCACATTTCCCTTTTTTGGACTGATCTGGTCATTTTAGGAATGCTATTTCACAGATCCACCCACTGATGTTTATGGATATCCTCCCCCAATGTCTTTGTCCACTTGACCATGTAGGCCCATTTGACTTCTTCTTCTTGGGAGTTGATAAAGCTGTATAGTGAGGAGTTGGTTATTAGGTACTTTTCAAATGGCATGAGGTCTCTTGTGGCCGCCGTTTTGACGTCTGGGGTTGCCAGCCAGTGCCTGAGCTGTTAATATTTGTAGCTGTCTGCTTCTGTTAGCTTTAGTAGTGTTTTGCACTCTTGGAATGTTCTTATTTCTTCGTTTTGAAACATTTCCCCTATTTTTGTGTATCCCGCGGCCTCCCATTTTTCATAGGCGCCCCGTTCCATTCCCGGTGGGAATTGTGGGTTCCGGCAGATGGGTGTGAGGGACCTTCCACTGTGGTCATGATGCCCCTCCGTGTTTGTTCATCCCAGGCCTCCAGGGTGGTTTTCATGACCTCACTAATACAGAGATTAGGGTGCCTATGTAGTTTTGTTTTCCAAAGGGTTTCTTCCAAGGGGGATCTGACTACCGCCCGGTCTTGTGTCACCCATACAGTTTGTTGGTTGTCTCCCAGCCATTCCCTCAGAACCTATAGTTGTGCTGCCTGGTAGTATTTGCGGAAGTGTGGGAGGGACATTCCCCCCGCCCTGGTCGTAGCCGTTAGGGTCGCTCTGGCAATCTTTGAGGGTTTCCTGTTCCATAAATAGGACGAGACCGTTTTGGATAGTGCTTTAAAGAATGATTTGGGGACTTTGATTGGGAGACCCTTTAAAAAGTATAGCATTCTGGGGAGGATGTTCATTTTTACTGCTTGGATTCTGCCCCACCATGATACCATTAGGGGGGTCCAGCGCTCCAGGTCCCTCTTTACCAGTTCCAGGAGAGGGGGGGGGGGGGTAGTTCCCATTGTATAGTGCTTCTATCTTGTGTGTTAGAGTTATCCCCAGATACTTGATTCCTTTTTCGGCTATTTTTAGGTCTAGTGTTGCTGCTACTCTTCCCATTTCCGTTCTTTCTCCTGCCAGGAGTAATACCTCAGATTTTTTTCTTGTTTATTTTGAGGCCCGAGATTGCCCCGAATGACTCTAGCTCTCTAATTGCTATGGGTAATGCCCTCCCCGGGTTCACTAGGGCCAGCAGCATATCGTCTGCATACGCTATTACTTTGTTGTATGCCTGCCATTTCTATCCCTGTTATGCGGACTGACTCCCTGATTCTGATTAGGAGTGGTTCCAGGAATATGGCGTAGAGAAGGAGGGATAGTGGGCATCCCTGTTTGGTGCCCCTTCTTATTTCAATTTTGTCGGGTACCTCGCCATTTATGGCTATCCTGATTGTAGGGGAATTGTAATGAGCTTTTACCATGTTTATAAATTGATCCCCAAATCCCATATATTTTAGAGTTTTAAATAGTATTGACCACTCTACCCTGTCGAAAGCCTTTTCGGCGTCAAGTGAGAGCAGGGCTGCCGATGTGTGTGTGTAATCCCAGTTTTTTCCACTAGGTGTATTATTCTTCTCAGGTTATCGTGCGTTTGTCTCCCTGGGATAAATCCTGATTGGTCAGTGTTTATTAAGGAAGGGAGAAGTGGGGATAGCCTAGTTGCCAGGATTTTGGTGTATATCTTGGCGTCTAAGTTAATCAATGCAATGGGGCGGTAGGAGCTTGGGAGGGATGGGTCTTTCCTTGCTTTATGGAATACCAACACGTTTGCTTCATTCATTGACGGGGTCACATTTCCATTTTCTTTGAAGGAGTTTAAGAGTCTCGTCAAGACAGGGATGAGTAGATCTGCATATTTTTTGTAAAAAGGGGTGGTAAAGCCGTCTGGGCCAGGTGCCTTGTTATTTGGAAGTCCAGCTATTGCCTTCTTTACTTCCTCTTCGCTGATCGGGTTCTCTAATATTTTTCTGTCTTCTTCTGGGATTTTGGGAATGGGGAGAGATTATACGTGTCTTGGTCGGTTTCATTTGGGTATTCTGTCGCATATAGTATTTGGTAGAATTCTCGAAAGGCCTTCCCTATATTCTGGGTTCACGTTGGTGTTTCACCTTGTGAGTCTCGAATGCTCAGGATGGTCATTGTTTTTTGTTTTTCACGCAGCTGTTTTACTAAAAATCTATCTGCCTTATTGGCTTTTATATAGAGTTGTTGTTTAAGTTATTGGAGGGATTTCTCAGCCTCTTTGGTGCAGAGAATTTCCAATTGCCCCTGTACGTGTCTAAGGGCCTTCTTTAGGCTTCTGGAGGGATGGGACAGTAGCTTTTCTTGTGTGTCCATTACTCTTTTTTCAAGTTCTTTTTCCCAGCGGTGTCTCTGGTTTTCTTAGGTGGCCTTCAGTGCTATCATGTGTCTGCGGATTACCACTTTGAATGCCTCCCAGACTGTGCTTAATGGGACCGCCCCTGTGTCGTTCTGTGCAAAATATTCTGTTATCTTCTACCTTATCGCTTCCCTCAGTATCGGGTCTAGGAGAATATCCTGTGGGAGCATCCAGCGCCATAGCCCTCCCCCTTCGCTGGAGTCGTCCTGTCTAGCCATAGCGGGGCGTGGTCTGACAGTGATATCGAACCTGTTTCTATTCCTTGAATTTTGCCCATGAGGCCCACCGACACCCATAAATAATCTATTCTTGACATTGTATTATATACGTGCGAGAAGTATGTGTAACCTCTCTGTTGGCCCTTTAGTCTCCTCCATACATCACAAAGCACCAGTTGGTCCATTCTTTGCTTGAGATGTTTGGAAGGAGCTCCCTGGCTGATGGGACCCCCCCCGTACTCCGATCTGTTTGTGGGTGTCATGCCATGTTTAGGTCTTCTCCCATAATCACTTCACCATTTGCAAAGCCCTCGAGCTTCTCCAATGCGTCTCGAAGGAAGCCATCTTGACCCGTGTTGGGTGCTTATATCGAGGCCAGGGTTAGGCGGCATCCCTCAAGCTTAACGTTGATAAACGCGAGCCTCCCCTTCTTGTCCATTAGCCTGTCTGTTAAGACTACATCGCTCCCTCTTTTATTGCTATCAGCACCCCTGCCCTTTTATCTTTGACATTTGATTGCGCCCATATCTTCTATCCCCCGAGATGTACTTTCTGCTTGTCATAAGCTTTTATGTGGGTTTTCTGAAGTAGGAGAATGTTCACCTTTTCTCTCTTCAGCATGGTCTCTACCTTCTTCCTCTTCAGCGGGGAGTTCAGGCCCCTTATATTATATGTTAGAATTCTAAGTTTCCCCATTTTGTGTTAGGCCGTTGTGAATTTTAATGATTCCCTGTGAGTTGAGTTCCTTATTTCTTCCGGAGTTTTTCCCTCTCCCCCTGACCTCCAACTTCCCCCCAACTTTAAACTTTGAAACAAGTAACTTCCTGAGGAGGGCCCGGGTACCTAAGGATGCTAGGGCGTTGAGCCTATCGCTCCCAGCCCACAATGAACTTGGCGTAAACATCGCAGGGGTTCCTATACTCCGCATTTCCTCAGACCTCAGGTGCCCGTCCCCTCCGGCCCGCGTGTTATGGTAAGGTTTGCCTCCGTCTCCCAGCCGCATACGCGCACCCGCCATCTTGGTTTTCTCGGGCGGCGGTGGGTGCAGGGATTCGAACGGCCATTTCGGGCACGGTGCTCCTGCACTAGCCCTTCATCTTTGAACCGCTTGTCCCCCATCGGTTCCGATCTTCATAGCTGGTGTCGGGGTTCATTTGGGTTACGAGAACTGCATAAATTTAGCCACGGCAGCGGACAATCCACGGGCGGCTTTAGTGGAGTGACCACATCGAGTCGGCTCCAAGCCACGCCCCGCATCCATCCATTTTTACGCACGAGTGGCCCTGAGGGCCCCTCTCCTTTCCACTGCTAGTGCGAACTAGCGAACTATTCCCGAACTCTGGAACCTGCTCTGCCCTGTTGGGGAGACTCTCCACGAATAGTGGGAACTTATCCTGCATCACCTCACCCACCTTCCTGAACTGCTACAGTCCCTTCAAGAGACCCCGTTCTGCCCATCTGCATTACCAAGTGCGCCAGCATTGCAAGTACATTTGAGCAATAGGCTCCACTCTTCTTAGGGATTGGACTCCCTTTCAGTTAGGATTGTGTTTGATGCAGACGGGCCTAAACACTATTTGCACTACCTGCTTCCATCCCTTTTTAGGTTGAGGACCCATACTCCTACGTCCCATCCCCTTTCCTCCATACTTATGGGACATCTCTCCGTCCTGTGGGACGGGACCGGAGCACTTTGTAAAAAGCATCCACATTTTTTCCAAAAATGTGTCCCTCTTCTCTTTCCTGTGCGGGGCCCGGCACGCGGCCGTAACCCCGCCCACCTTGGCTCAGCCCCACGCATCGCCCACCAGTCCTTTTCTCCGCTCGATCGGGGCCGAACGCACTTGCATCCTCGGAAGATTTTCTTCCCGGGCTCTTCAACGTCGGTTGGAACGGTGGGAGGAGGTGTTCCGACGCACTCCTCCATCTCATTTTCAGGCATTCATCGACGAGAAGAAGAAACGCCCGGTAAGTTCTTTACTTTTCAGAGCACCCCGGCCGGGGGGTACCTTCCCGGGTTCCTCTCGAGCCGGGAGGGGCGTTGATCGCTCTGTCACCGGGGTTCGCCCTGAGGTGTCTGTCGGGCCTAATAATTCTACCGGAGTTTTCTCTGAGGGTCTCCGTAGGGGGCCTGTGTACACCGGAGTAACTTCCGAGGCCCCTCCTGTGGGGGCTGTGTGTAGACCCAGTTCTGCTGAGTCACAGGGTACCGGAGCTTGCTCTGAGGCCTCTCTTTCAGCTTCCCTCAAAAACATGACCGGGGTGCGCCCCGAGGCCTTGGCTGGGCTTGTGTTTACCGACCGGATGTTCGAGGCCCGTGCCGATAAGGCTATTAACGGGCCTAGGCCCGAGGTCCCTCGTACAGAGGCTAAGGCTTCCAACAGTTCTGAGAGGCCGGGCAGGGCCCTGTCGGTGAAAGCGGTTTCTCACCGTTCCCGCTCTTGTGGTGATACCAGATCTGTTGAGGGGGCAAAGAAGCAAGGTTCTTCTTTTACCAGCAGTGCCGAGGTCCTTCCTTCGAAGGCTCAGTTGGCAGTTGGTATGTCGCAGAAACATCCCAGGCCTCATAGTACCGGCTCTGCTGAGGTTCCTTATGTTAAGGCTAAAATTAAGACCCCTGAACCATCGACGGGGACCCCTGCCTCACCTCCTCACGTGCCGCAGTTCCCCCAGATGAAGACAAAATGGCGGCCGTTCCCGCCACGACCACGGCGGCCATTTTAGGTACTACCCCCTACAACTACGCCATCGGCCCCTGGTGTAGGGTTCGGTCCTTTGGGTGAACCTAAGGTCACTTGTGTGTATCCTTACTGGCCCGTTTATGATTGGAACGCCCGGATGCCTCTTCTGCACAATGTTTCGTTGCCTGCAGGGGCGGGCCCTTTGATTTATGTGGATACGTCGGCGGAGGGCCCGGTGTGTCCCCCCTTCTCCGTTACGTCCCTGGATTTGTCCACCTCACGAGAGGCCTCCTCAGGTTCCGAAGCAATCTCCTGAGGACGCTTTTTTCAGTAAATTTCAAGCGCTTATGCGCATCGACCCCATGAGGGAGTATTTCAAAGGGCTTTTTAAGGAAATTTGTCCCCCAGCACCCCAGGCTCCACCCGTTCCTCTCGTGGTTCCGCCGGCGCCTCCTTTGCCCGTGGTGCCTGCCCCTGCTCTTCCGCCTTTGCCACCGTTGTCCCCAGTGGACAAGGCACTGCCTGACACGGTTCAGCAGGATCCTGACCTGTCAGATGACCCTCAATGTGAGCAGGACAACGAGGACCTTCCCCGCTCTGTTAGAGCTTTTCATGACCGGGTACTGGACATGATGAATTTCTTAGATGTTCCGGTTCCCGAGGCACCTGCTCCACAGGAGGGCGTGCTTTCTGGGGCGTTCACCCTGTCTCCTTTGGAGCGTACCGGCCTTTTCCTGCAGAAGGATGTTCTGGCCGAGGTTCGAAGAGTTTGGGAAAAGCCACACTCGGGACTTTTTGTCAATAAAAAGATTGACGGAGGTACAGGCTGCATTTTTCGGAAGAAGTGGCCTTGTCGTCTTGTCCTCCTCCCTCCTCCACAGTGGTGGCTGCGGCTACGTTGCAATCCAGGCCTGAAGCATCCTCCTCTGCGACGGCTACTCAGGTCTTGGGGAAAGGAGGACAAGCTCCTGGACTCCCTAGGGAGGAACATCTTTGCCAATTCGGCCTTGCAGCTCAGGCAGGCCAATGCAGAATTGATTTTGGCGGGAGCTAACATGCGGATGTGGAGAGGGCTGTCTGAGTTTGAGGAGCACATTCCGGTCGAGAAGTTAGAGGATTTCAGAGGAGGCCTTTCCGATGCCAGGTCTTGGCCCAGGATCTCCTGGAGGCTGCGGCTCATCACGTAGACACCTCGGCTCGGGGTCTGATGCTTGGGGTTGATACCTCGCGGCAAGCGTGGCTACATGCCACTAAGTTCTCGAAGGAGGTGCAAGACAAGGTTCTGGACCTTCCATTTGATGGTAAGGAGCTGTTTCACTCTTCTACTGATGTAGAGCTCACCAAAACCAAAGATAGCACTCAGACGGCTAAATCATTGTCTGTTCTGGTTAAAGCTCCCTTCAAGTCTCAAAGGCCGTTGTCGCAAGGTCGACCTTCCTCTGGTTTTAGGGGCTTCCTCCACCGCAAATCTCGCAGAGTGGATACTCCTGCGGGGAATAACCGCCGTAGACAACAGCGTACGCGAGTTTTCTCCCGCTCCTCAGCCTCCTCATCAGGTTCAGGTGGCCCCGCACCGATAAGCCTGCCAAATGAGGGTTTTCCGCGCTCGCACGAGACCCCGGTGGGAGGACATATTACGTCTCATTGGGAGGCGTGGCAGGCCATCACAGAAGACAGATGGGTCTTGTCAGTCGCTCGAGCGGGTTTCCGCTTACCTTTACCCCCTACCCCACCCCTCAACCCTCTTTTTCTGCTGTCGGGCTCACCCTCCCTCAAGGCCGAGGTTCAGAAACTTCTGCACCCCAGAGCTGTGGAACCCGTTCCCCTTGGGGAGCGAGGGGAGGACTTCTACTCCTAGCTGTTTACGTTGCCCAAACCCAACCAGGCTGGCCTGCCCACCATCCTAGGCCTTTCCCAGTTCAATCTTTTCCTACCCCAAGAGAAATTCAAGATGATCACGCCCAGCCAGATACGCTTCTCCTTGCAGATGGGTGATTGGCTCAGCGTTGTGGATCTTCAGGACGCGTACATGCATATCCTGATTTGGAACCCACAAAGGAGATATCTCCGCTTCTCTTTGGGAGAGGAGCACTTCCAGTTTCGAGTGCTTCTTTTGGCTCAGCTCGGCGCCGTGTGTCTTCACGAAGATGATGTCGGTGATTGCGGCCTAACTTCGTCTCCAGGGTATCCATGAGTATCCGTATTTGCGGGAGTAAGGCTGTTACCGGACCTGGGTCTGAGGTCCCTCGTACAGAAGCTAAAGCTACCAACATTTCTGAGGGTCTTGCAAGACCTTATCGGTGAAGGTTGTTTCTCACCGTTCCTGCTCTTGCGGCGACACCAGATCTGTTGATGCTCTTATTCTCTGAGTAACCCAGTGGTTAAGAGGCATTTTGCAGGCTTGACACTCCTCTACCCTCCGGTTCGTAGTCCGCACCCGCCTTGGGACCTAAATGTAGTCCTGACGGCACTGTGCCATAAATCCTTTGAGCCAATGGCTACGGTTGACCTCAAGTACGTGTCCTGGAAAGTGTCCTTTCTGGTAGCCGTTATGTCAGCGAGGAGAGTGGGTGAGCTCCAGGCATTGTCGGTGGAGCACCCTTTCTTGGTCTTTCACAAGGACAAGGTAGTCCTTCGGACGAACCCAGCTTTCCTACCAAAGGTAGTGACCGAATTCCATCTGAATCAGTTGATTTCCCTTCCGGTCTTTTTTCCAAACCCTGCCTCGGAGGCGGAAAGGGTTCTACACTGCCTGGATGTCAGAAGAGCTCTTAGGTTCTACCTGGACAGGACTTCCGAGCTTCGGAGCTCTTCCCAACTGTTTGTGACCTTCGGTAAGCCTCAGGGCATGCCGGCATCTAAGGCATCTATTTCCAGATGGATTACCACCTGTATCACGGAATTTTTCACCGTCCAAAAGCTGAAACCTCCTAACGGTATCCATGCACACCAGGTGCGAGGCAAGGCAGCCGCGGTTGCTTTTCAGAAGTATGTTCCCTGGGAGTCCATCGCTAAAGCGGCTACTTGGGCCTCCCCATCTGCTTTCTGTAAGCATTACTGCCTCGATATGAGCTCTAGAGCTGACGCTCAGTTCGGCCAGGCTGTGCTGAAGAACCTGTTTCAGTAAGGGGTATTTCCATCCACCCCTAGTTCCTGTAAGGAGTGCTTGGGAATCTCCCATAAGTATGGAGGAAAGGGGACGGGACGTAGGAGTATTACCACCTTACTCCTAGTCCATAGTCCCGTTTCCTCCATACGCCCGCCCGCCGTCCCCTCTAATAAGGTTCCTCTGTTATTGCTAATGGGTCTTTGACCCTGCGGTAGAAAAGGACTGATGGGCGATGCGCGGGGTGTCGGAGCCAAGGTGGGCAGGGTTACGGCCACGTGCCGGGCCCCGCGCAGGAAAGAGAGGAGGGACACATTTTTGGCAAAAATTTGGATGCTTTTTACAAAGTGCTCCGGTCCCGTCCCACAGGACGGAGAGATGTCCCATAAGTATGGAGGAAAGAGGACTATGGACTAGGAGTAAGGTGGTCACTACGGTGAGTAACCTGGTAATTTTGTGCATTAATCTTTTATACCCCATTGGCCTTGTATATATGTATATTGATAGGATTGTGTTGGCTTAGAAGTATTACTGTGATTGTATTTGTGTGTTGAAACTCAAAGGCCTTGAAATAAATGTATTAGTATTTTTAATACATCTACACCTGACTGGGAGTGATTTGTAAGTGTTCTTTACTCTGTGTGTTCATTGAGGTCTTCCAGTCACCCTCAGCCCTCCTGAGACCTAGTCTTCACCGCCGTCAATGCTACCTTGATTGGTCTGGCTTATCCAGAAGGTTACCCTGTTCCAAGAAATTAGGCTGGCCTTCTGAACCTCTGCCCACCAGGTCAGAGTTCAAAAATCTGTCTTAACAGTACTGCACACAATCGTGCCTAACGGAGTGCCTGCTGGGTTGGCCTGTCCCAGTCACCAAAAAGGAGCTTAAGAGGGCCTTACCACCTCCCTTCTGACCACTACCCTCCTTGACACCACACCACAACCCACTTTTAATTTGAACCCCTTTTGTGTGGGTCTCACCTCTACCTGCTCTCTTAGGCAATGAATGCCCTCTTGTTTCTTTCTGCTCTTGCTAGCTGCCACTCTATTAGTGCTGGATGCTGCTTCCTGTTTTCCCAATCTTCTCCTGTTGCTTTGTCCTGCCACCCTCTGATTGCCTACTGTTGCCACCTCCTGTTGTTGTTTTGCTCCAATCATCTTCTATCTCCTTCCTGTCACCTCTTGTTTTTTTTCTTCTCACCCTCTTGTCTCTACTCCCCTGCGCTCTTTCCTGTTTCTCTCAAAACTCCACCCACTTCTTTCCTGAAATACCAATTTACCATGGCTTTCTCCAAACGCCCACAACCCCTTCTTCCTGGGACTTCACTTTCATATTCCATTGAGTCCTCCACTGGGCCGGGCTAGGTGTTGGGGGTGCAGTGAGGCGGGCTTTGTGGGTTTCTATGTCCATCTATGCTGCAATGTGGTTGGTTACTGGGGAACTGTTGTCTCTCCAAGGGTCTAGGGTATGTCTCATCGTATTATCCAAGCAGTGGCTGGACTGCAACCTTATGATGAAAGGTCTACCATCTCAAATGTTGTGTCTGTAAAGGTCTGTGCATTAACGTGGGTGTGCATAAGATGGCGGCAGAGCCACTTTTATTGTGTGCCTCCCTGTAAGCATTTCCAGTGTTTTTAAGATGATAATGATAGTTTCTGATTAGATCGGGGCCTACACCTTGTTGGGCCTGGCATGCAGAGTGGGTGCTATGCTCTGTGTAAAGATGTGCTTTCCTGATAAAGGCTGTTAAAGGACCAGTATCAATTGGGGGGCGCTGTTGCACGGCCTGTGAAATGCCCACTGCCTGAGAGTGCTCCGGCAGAGGCTCTGATATGAGGTTGAATGTCCTGCTCCCCAGTCTCGTTTCCGTCCTACTACAGCACGGTATACTGTGTCGGAATATCTGCTGTACAAGAAGATAACAGCACAGTCCCTAAGGACCACGTAGGTCCCGAGAATACAACGCTCTACAAGGTCTCGGCTCGGTGACCAGCCCATCCCCTACTAACGGCTGACTTTGCACCGGCTGCCGAGCCCCGCCAGGGAGAATCAGAGGAACTACGTCCTGGCACACACCACTTCTCCATCACCCTCCATCTGGGGAGAAACCTAATTGCAGCTTGGTGTCCAGATCCCCCACGGGGTGCGCACCGCCCGCCCCACCACCCCAGAGGTCCGACGAGGGCCCAAGAACACACTATTTTAATGGTTATACAATGATCACCAATGGGGTTATGTCACGCTAAATCTCTTTAATCACACGGAGTAATGATAGGAAAAATAATGCAGCAGAGAAATAATACTTTTGTGTGGGTTCAATCAAAATGCAAGTGATCACTCTTTCCCCCTGCACACTACTCAATCCCCCCAATATGCAGTATAAAGAGATGGAAGGAGAGAAAACAGGTTTCAGGAAAACACACTCAACAAATGCAGTATCAATCCCAAACCCCCCCCCACCCCCCCCATGCAAACAGAGAAAAACAGGAATGATTGCAACTTGTCAAAATGGTTTTGAATGTGCCTTTGAATGAATGGTGTAAACACGGAAAATGGATTTAATTCACTAAAATGGATTCAATACTAATGGGAGCTGCTTTGTATGGTTTCAGATGAACACTATCAGTGATTATTAAGTAACTAGCAGGTTGAAAACTTAATTCTGAGGTTGGATGCAATGCACAGCTATTTCACACGTGCTGGATTTGAGCCAAACGAAAATGTGTGGCAAACTTTTCCGCGCGCTGTAAGCGCGATTGCAGAAAAACTACATGGAGTTGGAATGCGGTTTTGGGTTCGTTGGAAAGCTGAGGATGTTTAGCTTCAATTGCACTTAAATTTCGTTTCTAGCATGCACGGTGAGGAAGATATGAAGGTTTATGTAGAGGTCGTTTTTTTCAGAAAGAGTCAATTTGTAAAACAAGGTTGCGCTTTTTAAAATTACAAACAAGGTTTCTTATACTAACGAGACTATTTATTTTATTTTTATTTATTTATTTGTTTATATAGCGCTAAAGCCCGCAGGCATCAGAGCGCTAACAAATAGACAAAGACAACAAGTAGTGATGACGGGACTAGACGGCAGAGGTCTGAATTAACTTAAAGTGGTGCTAGGTGTTTCTGGATTTTACTTAAAAAGAAAAGTTTTCAGTTTTTTCCTGAAGGTGAGGTAGTTGGGTTCGAGTTTAAGTAGGGTGGGTAGGTCGTTCCATTTCCCGATGGCTATAGTCGGGAAAGCCTTACCAAGGCCCTGTTGTTTTTTTGTGGTAATAGTTTGTAGTTTGCCTGTGTTTGATGATCTGAGGCTCCGGGATGGTTTATACCATTTGAAATGTTTCTTGAGGTACGCCGGGGCTGTGCCGTAGAGACAACGATGTACCATGGTGAGAGACTTGAAAGAGATTCTCTCCTCCATAGCCAGCCAGTGGAGGGCTTTCCTTTCTCCAGAGATGTGTTCTCTCCTTGTTGTTCCGGTGATCGTTCTAATGGCGTTGTTTTGAATGATTTGGTATCTTTTCAGGCACTTGCTATTAGCTCCTAAGAGTAGGGAGTTTCCGTAGTCTAGTCTAGATAGTATAGTGGCCCTAGCAATGATGGTGCTATTCTTTTGGTCTAGTAGTGGCCTGATCTTTTTAAGGAGAATTTGATGGTACTGGCAATTTTTTTTGAGGTAGCTTGTGTGTGCTTCAGCTCCAAGAGAGGCTTGAAGGTACACGCCTAGTGTCTTTACTTTTGCTGATACTGGGATCTGGATGTTTTTGATGGTGAATGAGTTAAAGGCAGGGCTCAATTTCTTTCTGGCTTGTGTGGATCCGAAGATCATGAGCTCGGTCTTAGAGCCGTTTAGACACATCCAGTTTTCTTTCATCCAGTGTTCGATGGTGTTGTAGAGGATGATAAGTCTG
The DNA here is from genome assembly GCF_040938575.1 of Ambystoma mexicanum. Taxonomy (NCBI): domain Eukaryota; kingdom Metazoa; phylum Chordata; class Amphibia; order Caudata; family Ambystomatidae; genus Ambystoma; species Ambystoma mexicanum. The sequence continues at coordinate 387,032,090 of NC_090934.1, read as the reverse complement.
TCATTGTCTATTTGGTGGTTTCCACTGAGTTCGAATACCAGTTGGGTATCGTCGGCGAAGTTGGTGAAGAATATGCCCATCTGGGATAACATGGTGCAGAGGCATCGCATATATAGGTTAAAAAGTAATGGGGAGAAACTGGCTCCCTGAGGGACTCCGCAGTCGACTGGCTTAGCGCTAGATGCTTTGTCTCCCCAGACAATCTTAGATTGTCTGTTTTGTAGGAAAGAGGCGATCCATTCAATGGCTCCCGTTGAGCAATTGCCTGATTTGTCAAGGGCCTCGCGGAGTTTGGCATGATCTAGCAGGTCAAATGCCGCCGAAAGGTCCAATAGTATCAGCAGCCCCGCCTTGCCTCTGTCCAGGATGGAAAGCATTTCAGTTTGGAGATCCAATAGTGCTGACTCAGTGCTGTGGCTAGATCTAAACCCAGATTGTTGTGGATGAAGTAGGTTGTTTTCATCAATGTAGTTTTGAAGTTGGTCAGTGGCTATTTTATCCATAATTTTCAGCAGAAAATTACAGTTTGTGATGGGCCTGAGGTTGGCAGGGTCCTGTTGGTTAAGGTCTGGTTTTTTTGGTAAGGGAGTGACCGTAACTGTTTTGATGGTGTTTGGGACAGTATGGTCTCTGAATGAGGCATTTACCATTCTAGTAAGAAAGGGACTGAAGATATCGGGATTTTCAAGAATGAACTTAGGGGGAAGAACGTTTTCTGAACACGAGGTACACCTCATGGTGGATAGCGTTTTCTTCATTGTGTCGACTGTGATGGATCGAAAATGAAATTTAGGAACTTCTATCTCGATGTTATGTTCTATGGGGGGAGTCTTGACTGGAATATTTGTGGTCAGGCAGTTGATGATGGTTTCTCTGGCTTTGGTTATTTTATTTTGGAAGGCGCTTTGGACGTTCTCACAATCTGTTTCCGTTGGTTGGAACGGTGGTGTGAGTGTTGTGGGCTTGTCAATGGATTTAAGAATTTGGAAGAGTTTTCCAGTGGAATTTGCTGCGGTGCTTATGCTGTCGTTATAGTGGTTTTTCTTCAAATCCACTAGTTTTGATTTATATAGTTGGTCTGCTATCTTCCAGTTGTTTCTGTTAGTTTCGGAGGGATCTTTTAGCCATTTCCTTTCGAGAATTCTTTTGTCCTTTTTAAGCTTAGTGGCTTCTGCGGTGAACCATTTTTGGTGATTTGGGTTCGGCCTAACTTTTTTGTCTTTCAGGGGGGCGTGGGTGTCTAACAGTTTAAGCATGCCTTGGTTATAGATTTGAATTATATGTTTACTATGGTCATTGTCCTTGGTGGAGCTCATGATTTTCTGCATTTCCTCAGAGAGCATACTGCTCGTGATGACAGCACAGCCACCAGTCCAGCGACGCCTCTGGCTGGTTTTTGCCCGCCGAGACGCTTGTCTGTCTTCAGCAAATATATTAGCGCAAAGATGGTTTTAACACTACTATTAGCAAAGGACTATAGGGATGAGAGAAAGATTCAGGTAAAACCAAAGATTTTCTACAATGCAGTTCTGGATATAAGAGAGTGGGTTTGGATAGAGATGATTTATGGATAATACATATGCTAGAGACAATCCTATGCTATGGATACTCACTACCACTGTTTGGAATGAACCCGTCAGAGATACTTTCTGGACTGGAGTTCTGCTAGCACACCAGACTGGACTCAAGGCGCTCTGGTTCTGTACTCGGCACGGCACTCTGGACACTGCACGGCGAAATTGGACTGGATCTGACGGGTTGCTTCTGCTGTGCTGCTATCTGGTCACAGCTCAACTTTATTGGGTCAGATCTCTGGATTCTGGCAAGAATTCTTAGCAAGAAAGCAGCACAGCTCAGCCAGACTGTTCTTTATTTTTTTTTGTTCCCCTTGGAGGTCTGAGGTAAAATCTGGTTTCAGGATTTATTAAAGGCAAAGCTGAGAGTGGTTCAGATTTGGAAGTGGGCCTTTCTGCTTTCAAAGTTCTGGTGTCTGGAATATGGATTTCTCTTGCAAAGTGCTTCGCCAGCAATCAGATGGTGGGTGAATGTGTGTCTGTCTCTAGGTCCTAAGCTATCTCTATTTATGTATTTTCTAAAAGGGTGGGTAGGCTGAATTCTACTAGGCACACCCCCTGGTATTCTATTGGTTAGGGTCTTTCCTCTTCCCTGATTTGAGAGGAAAACATGGCGTCATCATGATGCTGTATTTTGTAATCCAGGGATTACCTCCCCTTTGTTTCTGCACACAAAATCTATTTTTCATACAAGACATATTTACAATTTTACAAACTTGCTAGCAATAGCATATTGATATCACAGATTTGGTGGAGCAATAATTCATCCCAGCCCCGTCTCGGTGAGAGCTTGGGTTCAGATTTGGCAATTTTTCACACTTTTGGTCCGGTACTCAATGTCAGATTTGTCCACATTTTTACACATATGTGCGCATGACATCTGGGCATAATCATGTGAAGTTTCATGTTTCTGGCATCACCACAATTGCTACAAAACCACAAATTCTGTAGTTCTGAGTAGTTTTAAAACGTGACCAGAATTTTCATGTTAACAATACTGTCATTTTACAAATGTTTACAATTTTGCACAGTCCTATGTCAGTCCTTTTCAAAAATATACTTTCCTGTGCTTTAAGAATACACATAACTGTCTGTCCTGCCTCCAAAGTTTTGGTGGGTCAAGAACAATCCTTGCCGCTTTCCTCTGGCAGGAGTTTCTATTGACACTTGAATTTGCATACCCTTTCAATCCAGGAAGCCTTTTGTCTCACTCCCAGGAGGAGCATTCAGTGCCCCTTACCTTTCAATCAACACCTGAATGTGAGCTCCTGTCCTTTTGGTGGGAAGCAGAATGGTGGTGTGTTTCCCAGTGGGGGAAGCTTCTTTGAGGTTTTGCTGAATCAGGTTACTTTAAAGTAAATTGTTACATTGTTCTTTGTTGAAATTAAAGTTACAATTTTTAAAACAGGCAAACAAATCTCTAATTCCAGTCTTTTTAAACATAGAAATTAAATAGTAGCAACCTATATTCCTCTTGATAGCAAGTCACTTCATTTCAACCATTTTATTTTACTGTACAAGTTTAAGCTTCCAGTGTAATTAAATGACAGCTTTCATACAGGCGGCCAGCGTTACTGCGCCCATATCTGACAGATTTTCCCAGGCAATGTAACGCTCACCTGATTCTCGCAGAGGCGCCGGTCTTGACTGGGCGACTACCGTATCTTCAAAGGTGATGTGTAGCACCCGGTTGGCTCTTTGGGCTGGACCTCTGTGCACTGTATGCCTGACCTGTAGAGTAAGATGTCTGCAGATAGAAAATATGGGGTTAATGAACTGGGGTTATTGGGGTGTCCCTATCTCTTTCCTCTTCTCCTCTCCTGTAGACCCCCAAAGGTTAACGCTCTCACCTTAGGTAAGTGAATGCCGAGCTCTCCATCTGCCTCGGGGCAGGGTGCTGTAACCAGTTTCTTCACTGGATAGGTAGCGCAGGCCTCTTGACTTCAGAGGACTGCTGTCCGTCGTTTACTGCACGAACAGTAAGTTTCGAGTCATTCATATGTCTTTAAAGTCTTTAGTAATGATGTCTCTTGTTTTGCAGGGTTCCGGCGATGGCGGATGACGGGCTGAAGTGAGTTGAAGATGGAGCCCGTGTGATGAATAGAAGCGCCTGGAAGCACGTAAGTAAGCGCTTGTTGCCTGCTTCACTATGCGCTCTAACTGTCTTTTTATTTTGCAGGTACGAGTTCGGAGCGGCTGCAGGGTGCCGGAATACCCACTGGATTAGATGTGGAAAGGAGTAATGGCACGTGAGTATTAAAGTTCCCCAATGTCTTTAAACGCACCTTGTTTTGTCTTTCAGATGCGGGATGCAGCGCCGAAGGCCTCCGGAGCGTGCAAAGAGTTGGTAAACTTTTGTCTTTCAGATGCCAGAATGCAGTGTGAAGACCTCCGGAGCGCACGAAGAGTAGGTAAGCCTTTGCCTTTCAGATGCCGGAATGCTAACCTGTTCTTTCTTGTCTTTATAGGTGTTGCTGAAGACTGGATTCAGGATGGTAAGCCTTTGCCTTTCAGATGCCGGAATGCTAACCTGTTCTTTCTTGTCTTTAGAGGTGTTGCTGAAGACTGGATTCAGGATGGTAAGCCTTTTTCCTTAGGCCCAGGACCGGATGCAGAAGACACGATGAGCGTTCTGCTGCAGAGGTTGCAGAATAACGCAAAGCAAGATTCATCCACCGGGTGTGGTTTAAATAGCCTCCTGTAGTGCTTAGGTGTCTCCTTCCACAGCCACGCCTAAGTAAGAAAAGAGTTCCTGGTAAGAAAAGAGTTCCTGCCTTCCAGAAGAGTTCCAGTGTTCTGAATCTAGGGAGTGGCTCCAGCCCCACCCAACAGGAAAAGTAGTTCCAAACAGAAGAGGATCAGAGGCTCAACTGGCAGGCAAGTAAGCAGCATGGTCTGCTGAAGGTAAGTCCACCCAAGCATTATGAGCCCGGCGCTTCCAGCTCTGGGACTGGGCATATTTATGAGCCTGGTGCCACTGGCGCCAGGACTGGGTCCAAAAGGTCCCAATTGGGACTGGTTGGCACTCGGAACCTGGGTTATGGATCTGCTTCCAAGGGAGTTGGGAAAACCCTGACCTTTTGGAAGCAGAGATCATGACAGGCAAGCACATTTTTTTAATGTAGATATTCTTGAGATGAAATCTGCTTCTCCTGACATAGTGTGCTTGTGTGGATTCTTTAAATAAGTAACGTCTAACACCCCGCAAGGATGTTGGATCTTTTCTGATGTTTGGGAACCATTATTTTGTAATTTCAGCAACCAACGAAAAATGGATTTCAGAGCACTTCTGGGTTTCCTTGCAATGAAGCACTGCCTTTCATGTAGTTTCCATTTTCACTCTGTGGGCAGCCCAATGACAGATTTCAGTAGTGTGGTCTCCTGTTCCACTACTGACACAGGCAAAGTAGATTGGCAGCCAACTTTCTGGTTTCACTGCGCAATTCTCAGAGCTATAGGGCTTTTTGCAGCCATTTTGCTGGTTCTGGTGCCACCAGCACACAGTGATGTTGCAGGGCAGAGCCTAGTGGGTCAATGCATCCCACACCCCACTACTATAAACAGTGCACCAGTTAGATCCTGACGGGCACATTCAGGACTCCATATGTGCTTGCCATCCCTTCCCTAGACCGCCCCCCTGCCATAAACATCATAGCCCTCATCGACGCTGCCTTATGAACCTGCAGAGGCATCCAGGGACCTCTGCTCAGGCGGTCCCCCGCTGCCCCCCGGGGCAATCGGCGGCAGACCCCGCCCCAATTCGGATGGGCCAAGAGCTCCGGGGGCACAACAAACAACTCGTCTTCGAGGAAACCCCGGAAATGGGGAATCAAAAGAGACAGTCAAAGATGGACCAATTTGCCAGAACAGACCCACCACAACAAGGAGATGACCCCAGTCCCTCCCAATTGGACATTTCAGCCCTCAACCAAACATTGCTAGCGCTAAAAAGCAGCACAGGCAATTTAGGGGCTAAAATGGATGCTCTTACATGCAAAGTGGACGTCTCCGTGAACCAAATTGATGAATTGTGCGGCAGGATGTCAGAAGCACAACACTGGATTGGGGACGGAGAAGAAAAAATAGCAAAACTCCAACGAGAAATAGCGTCCTCACAGTCAAAAATGTGGTGGCCAAGAATGACCACCTAGAATGGAGATCAAGAAGAAATTATTTAAGAATTACAGGGGTTGCTGAAGATAACAAGGGGGGGGTCCTGGAAGACTCTCTGCCAGACATGAGTCCTGTTTACAAGAGCCTTACCCAGAGTCTTTAGCTCACTATCTTCCACAGAGGAGAAATATCCTAAACATATCAGTCTTTGTCCTGCCCCGGGGCAGTCCAGCACTGAAATGCTAGGCAATTCTCCTCTGAACAAGAGTACCAACAGCAACCCCAGACACGTGTTTCGGTCTGGTTGAACCTCATCAGTAGGGTGTAGCTGTGCCTCTCTAAGAATAGTGAGCAAGGGGTCCATGTCTGGATTCCCCTAGTAACTGAGGGTGAGACCCAAAGTTACTTGAAATATGCAGATAACAAGGGGGGGGGTCCTGTGAGAATGAACTCCAATAGACAATATGGAACTATTTGTGGAAAAATTGCTCAGGGAGGTTCTAGACCACCTGCCACTCACGGACCTATTCATGGTAGAACGAGCCCATCAATCTCTGGCGGTCAGACCACCCCTTGAGAGAGCTATAATTGCTTGCATTTTCAACTATCGGGACTGTGACATGCTGCTCCGGGCGGCAGGAGAAAAAAAGACCCTGAGGTGGGGCTCAGCAACGACTGTTCCCGGGCTTTAGTCAGCAAGTACAAGATATGAGGAAACCCTTCCAAAAAGCGAAAAACATCTTGAAGAAGAAAGATATTTGTTACTCAATGATGTTCCCCGCTAAATTTAGGGTTGTTCATGAGGGGAAAACATTGTTCTTCACATCCCCAGAATCTGCGGAACATTATGCCCCAGAAATCCCGGACGCAGGGCCCCCCCCCGCCGCTCCCCCTAGTCTGGTCAGGTGCGGACTGAGTCCTTTTCACATGTACAGTTAATCTGCGGGGCTCCCTGGTACCACCTGGAGCCCCACACGGCAACTACTGGAATTATTACTAAGTATGGAAAAGTTGAGGAGAAAAACAAATGTGGCATTGACCCTCTTGCCAACAAGAAGCACAACGGCCGCCGGCTCCCCCCAGTGCCCAGCGGCAAAGTAATTAAGTTAGGGTACGATGTTTGGAGTTAAGTGGGAGGGGATGGACTGTTTTTGAGTTGCAGTTACACACAAATTGCAACACAAGGTTTAGAAGGGAGGGGCGGGGGGGAACTTTCTTCCCGGACTTCAAGGCCTTTTGCGCACACAGAATTTACAAAGCACCCAATATATTATAGGCTACTCAGAACACCTAAGGCATATTCTTCAGTCACCAACCTCAGTCTAGACTTAACGTGACGCATCCACAGGGGGTAGACACCCCCTCCAACACGAATATTACCCTGGTCACATGGAACATCCAGGGGGTTCACTAATGGGGAAAAAGATGCACCTTATTACAAACTACATTGGGAACCACCACGCGAGCGTCCTTTTGTATCCAGGAAACTCACCTAGGGAAGGAACGCAAGCTCCCCACACCACCTACTCCAGGGGTGTTGCAATATACATATACCGCTCATTGGAATTCAAGCTGCATAAATTGGTAATTGATGAGGAGGGTTGATTTGTCCTGGTAGCTGGGGAAATCGCGGTGTGGTCCGTTCTATTCATAAACATATATGGTCTCAACTATGACTGCTCAGAATTTTTACAGACCTGCCCTGAACACTTGCGTACATTCCCGGGATATGAGGTGGTATGGGTGGGGGATTTCAATATATTCCTATCGCTGGCACGGGATAGATCCTCATCCGTACAGATGACCCTCACCCGTGCTGCTACAAAAATAGTCATCCATTGCAGCATGCAGCAGATTATGCCCAGGTCGACATATGGCGTCTTCACCACCCCGACAGTAGGGAATTCACCTTTTATTTGAGCGTTCACGGGAGATCCTCCAGGCTAGACTACATCCATATGTCCCCAGAATTGGCCCGGGCGTCCAATAGAACGTCGATCTTACCCCAAACCCTTTCCGACCATTCCACGGTCCTGGTGCAGTTCACGGACCCGACCATCCCTCCTAAGCAACTCAGATGAAGATTCAGAACCTGAGTGCTACAGGACATTACATTTCGTGAGGATATCAGACAGGCCATTTCTGAATTCTTCCAACTAAATATAGACTCAGTCTCAGACCCTAGGGTGGTCTGGGAAACGTTTAAAGTCTACATTAGGGGCTTGTGTATTTCCTAGGAACAGGCGTCCTAAAGCGTATCCGTAGAGCCATCATGTCCAAGGAAAAAGATTTAAAAAGCATGGACATCCGTCTAGCCCGGAGTGATTCCCCCGAACTACAAGCCAGTGTGGAGGTTAAGAAACAAGAGATCTGCTCGCTGATGAGGGAAGATTCCTGGGAGACCCAATAGCGGCAGCTAGGTACGGGGAGGGGAACCGTCCGAGTAGGACTTTGGCATGGGCCATAAGGCAGGAGCGACACCTAGAACCCATAATAGAAGTAGAGACATCTGAGGAGAATCTACTAGGGACACCGGGAGGATAAACGACACGTTCTGACGATACTACAAGCAGCTGTATGCGATCCAGTGTACAGCAGGGCACAATGATATCGCACAATATCTAGATAGGATCGCCCTGGGGTGGCTGGACCCGGAGGCCGGATCCCCCCCACGCATGAGGAATTCCTTAAAGTAATCGTCTCCCTTCCCAATGGAAAGGCTCCAGGGACTGACGGCATTACTGCCGAACTATACAAAACCTTTCCGGCTCTACTCATCCCTCATCTATGCAGCATGTTTGAGGCGGTCAGCTCAGCGGGGTTGCTCCCCGAGTCCACTAGGAAAGCTCTAGTGACGGTACTGCTCAAACCAGACAAGGACCCAAGAAAATGCTCTTCCTATAGGCCCTTATTGTTGGTGAACACAGACAACAAGATCCTGGCGAAGCTTCTTGCCGACCCGCTTCTACACCACATGCCTGGCCTGGTCCTTCCAGACCAGGCAGGCTTCATACCAGGCCGCTCCACACAGAACAATCTGCAGAGATTGTTCAACCTGATGCACAATGTGAACCCGGAGGTCCCAATAGCAGTAGCAGCGCTGGATGCCGAAAAAGGATTTGACTCGAATAGCCGTTTCTGTTTTGAGGTCCCCCCGGCGTGCCGGCATGGGCACCTCGTTCCTACACTGGATCCGGCTGCTATACACAGCCCCGCAAGCATTGGTGTATACCAACAGTGATCAATCCGATACTATTTATCCGTCTAGAGGCACTAGACCGGGTTGCCCTTTCTCCCCCATCCTGTTTTCCTGGCCATCGAGCCAGTGGCATGTGCCTTGAGGGAATACCACTTCAACAGAGGGGTTACACTCCACACACACATCTATTGTCTCATTATACACAGACGATATGTTAATATAAATGTTAAATACCTGCAAATCAACCTGAACCAAGTGGTAGAAGAGATCACCAAATTTAGAGCTCTATCCGTCCTCCGCATCAACTGGACCAAATCCGAGGTACTCCCACTCACCGCAGGGGTTTCTCCACAAGACATTGGTAACGCTTTTGCTTGGTGTCCGCACAGAATCCGCTATCTAGGCTTCAGAGTGTACACCTGCCCAGCTAGGCTATATGAGGAGAATTATATGGCAGCTCTAAAATACTTGGAACACTTGGTGGACAAGGGGGCGTGCCTTACTATTTCCCAGGCAGCCCGAATCTCGCTCTCCAAGATGGTGGTCCTACCAAAATTATTATACGTCTTTAATTACGTCCCGATATGGCCCCCCGTGTCATTCGGAACTTATTAAAGAGCATGATGATCAAATTGATCTGGGCCAGAAAGCAACCTCGTATCTCACTAGATACACTGTCGTCCGTGCTCCCAGGGGGACCTCTTTTTATATTACTTGATTGCACAAGTTAAATATGCTGTCTGGTGGTGGTTCCTCACGGTCGACCTACCCCACTATCGCGTAATTGAGAACGCTATTACCAGACCTGATGACCCCAGGGGACTCCTGTGGGCTACACGGGAAAGGCACAGGAGGGCAGAAATACGACCTCTGGATATCACCCTCAGAGCTTGGATCATCTGGCGAAATGGGCTAGGCTGGGACAATGGTACACCCCCACCATGGCCATATACCACGTCCGAGGCATACCACTTACACATGAGGCTATTTTCATACAACATTTCACTAACCTACAGATCGACACATTAGGAGATATTACCCCTGAAGGCAAATTCATATTATGGGAAGACCTCAAATCCAAAGGTGAATGAACTCCCATCACGCAGCTTCTGATTTTCCAGCTGTGGGAGGTATTGAAAGCCAGATGGCTGGACTTCCCAAACGCCCCCCACACATCTCCGCTACTAGTGTAACTACTACGCCGATATCCACCAGGAAACTGATTTCGACTCTATATAGTATGGCCTGAGTGCTCAGACCCCCACCTCCAGTTCAATATAGGGGCAGATGGGAGGGTGACCTGGGGAAAACGCTGTCGGACGACCAGTGGAGCTCGATATGTATCCAGACCAAATCTATTTCCATTAACAATAGATTCCGTCTGATCCACTTTAAATTCCTACATCAGATGTATTACTACCCTCTTAGTCTGCAAAAATGTTTCCCACTTAGATCCCCAAATTGCAAGAGGTGTCACCAGACCCCGGCAGATTTTTACCATGTCGCCTGGCTCTACCCTCAGGTTCAGTCTTTATGGTTGGGCATAGCGGAAGCAATGTCGAGCATGATCGACAACCTCATCCCACTCACCCCTGAAATCTGGCTGCCGGCCCTAGTTGAGTCTGGGACCCGAAGCGAGAAATGCCTTGTTGGTATGGCCTCCGTGGTCGCTGGATCCCTAGTGGCACGTGCATGGTGGGCAAAAAGAGCACCTACGTTTCAACACTGGCTCAATCTTATGTCCAGTTGTGAACGAAGGGAGACACAGTACAACTTGACGCTTCCACCAAACAGCAAACCTAAGGATTACTGGGCAGCCTTTACGCGCTATATGTCCAGGAAAGCAGAGCATGAAACTGACCTTGATGTACATGTATCCCGGTGTACCCCTGATAGCTCCCCCTGGGTTGTACATCCACGTTTGAGGTGCCTCACAGTTTAAAGCAGTGACCAATATCAGTGGACAAGTGGCCACTTTTGGAGAGAGCCGAGAGCCTTACGGAAACTGTGGTAATTTGTGTGCAAGTCAAAATTGTTTGTAAACAATGGAAGCAGTAGGGGGGCGGAGGGAGGGGGCGCGCTGCCCTATGTTGTTATGATGATGTATTGTTTGATATGCAAAAAGTTAATTAAAAAACAGTTTTTCAAAGAAAGTGCCCAGTATCAATTTTCCACAATGTGTAACTGTCCTCTGCCCACTGGTGGGGGCTAAGTGGCTGTGGCCAGGGGATATTCCCCGTACCACCCTGTGTGGTCATCATCCACTAGTCCAGGAAGAAACCTGCGCCCTTAGTCGCCCCACTATTTATCCCCAGAATAAAGTATGGAACTTTGATGGCTAAAGGCGTTTTTAGTTTGGGCTATTAGGTGGTGCTTTGGCATCACCTACAAGCCGAAACGGTTGCATTAGAGTAAAGATAGGTTGAAATGGCATATGAGGAGGGACACAAAGCTTGTAGGTGCTGTTTGGTTATTTGCCCGCCCATTGACTGCCTATGGCCATGCTAATCCCTATGGCCATTCCCACACAGTTCCTGCCCCTCCCCACCCAAAACACCTTCTCCTGGGAAGACTTTGGGCTCACTCTAAAGCAGCCTCGCTATCAAATTTCACACTCCAAGTACTTGCTAATGTTTATTCAAAGCAGTGTTCTGAGAGTTAATGACTTAATTGGAGCTGTAAACGAACTACTGGTGTAATAAAGATTTCTTAACCAGGTCTGCCTTCAGCCACTCGATTTATAAGCACTATGTGTGTCCTTCACTGAAGTCCTGTTAAAAGCAAGCAGTTTTGGCTTGTGTATAGGTATCTACCATCATTGGCCAGTTAATACCACTACGGCAGTACCTGGCAAGCGCCTTTCTCATGCCTACACAAAAGCCCAAACTGTCGGCATTGCCAATGATCGGTCAACTTGTAAATAGTTACTAGCATGCCTTACATTCGAGCTTTCGTGTCCACAATCTCAAGGCGGTTCAGAGTTCCCGCTCTCACCTGGACCTCTCCAAACTGTGTTGTCCAAGGCCCAGATCGCTAAATGTCTCCACCATCCTCCTTTATGCCCATTTCAGTGATCCCCAGACAGCTTAGGGATTCCCTCTGGCCATTTCCTGGATGCACCACCTTCCCAAGCATCACTTTCCAGGCTTCCTAATTACCATCTCAATCACCTATGCCCTTCCTCCTGTTTAACAATGGCTCACTTCCTCCCCCTTATACCCTATCTTAGAGCTGGTAATGGGACGCCTCCTGTGTCTCCAAATGCTTAGTGACCTTTTCATCGTCTGGGCCATGCGCTTAAGTACCCCCAATCCCTGTGGCCCTCAGTCTGCGCCCTGATCTTGCAGCACTGCCTACTTGCGAATCATATCGTTTTGTTTACCCCTCCTATATGGGATGAGGTAGGCACATCTGCTTTTCTTCATGGGGCTTAAGATTTATTAATTTTTTATATATTTTCTTTGTCGCAACAAACTGCTGAACATCTGTTTCCATGTTAACTGCCCGCTTCCAGGACACTAGTAGACTGAGAATTCAGTGGTTGCTCTTTGAACTAGTCTGTGGTCACACAGTGAGGCAGTGAGTTAAAAGGCTCCTTCAGTGCTCTCTACTTCTTCACAAATGGAATGGTATGTGTAACTATCTTAGCTGTCTTGTTTTGACTGCTTTGTAGGGATTGGTCCTGCATTGCCATTAAATATCCAAGCACTTACACTATTCGCCAATTTTGCTTTCATACTCCAGGATGTACCATAGTCTGTCAGTTTTTTTTTTTAGCTGTGCTTTTGTACTCTCATCGTATAGTGACATTGCTATCATATACCGGGTAACTGGCATCTCTGAGCACTGCATAAAGTAAATGAGGTAGTGCGTAGGTTGGTGTTTTATTCTTTCTTAGAGGTTACTACGCAACTGGTAGCTCCAGCACACCTAAAAGAAATTCTATGGCTGCCACTGTGCTGCATGGGAAGCGCCCCCATAATCGTACTATTGGGAAGACGGGTGTGGAATAGAGCCACGGCACTATTAAGATACACACACCCCTACTCACCTGAGAACCCCGGTTGCTGCTGATGTTTTTAGAGATAGGGCGGATCTCACAGTGGTAAGGCATTGGAAAAGGTGGGGTCTCTACTCCTGCGGAGAACTTCATGAGGAGGGCACCTTTAAAGAGTTTAAATCGCTGCTGGTGAAGGACGGGCTACCTGGAGGACAGTTCCTCTGGTACCAAAGGGTTCCGCAAGAGGGAGATGGGAGAAATGGCCTGTGGAGCCGACAGCAATTCCCTTGATGACTCTGATGCACCATCTGAGCGATGGTTGGAAACCGGTATCCAGATTATATGGGCAAATGATACAGACCCAACCCCAAGAGAGCAACGCTAAAAATGAAGTGGGAAGTGGATCTGGGAATAGATATAACGGAGAAGGAATGGGAGAGGGTACTTGTATACCCCCGGGAGGTGTCCAGAAATTACTGCTGATTCAGCTAAATGTCTTATATCGCACCTATATGACACCACATATGATCTCTAAATTTAGCAGCAACATGCAACCACTGTGCCCCTGGTGTGGTATGAGGGAGGCAGGACTGATACATATGTTCTGGGGATGTGTACGCGTGCAGCAGTTTTGGGCGAGAATAGAGAAGGCCGGGGTAGTGCGGTATGATTGCACTCCAAAGGAGTGCCTACTAGGTGCATACCCCAGATTGAGCAAATTCAAACATGTGGTCAAATTTATGGACATGGGGTGCATATTGGCCAAGAGGGCTATTGCATTGCAATGGCATGGAAATCGACAAGGGGCCCGCAATATGTACGATGGTACAGAGATTTCTAACACTGGGCAGAAGCAAAACTACTGTGTGGGGTCAAGGGGTGTCCAGATCAGAAGAGGACGTGAGCACTACATACGAAACCTGGAAATCGTTGATTTTTTTGACATGTTTCATCCATCTGATGACAAACCCCCTTCAACACATGAAAGACTCACCAGAGGTAACTACCACAGCACTATCGAAATAACAAGACAGTGTTGGCCTGAATAGTCATCCACAAACAGAAGAGGAGTTTGATGTAAATTGTACCCATGTAAATTGTACCCCAAGGAACTAGGGTGGAAAGAGACTCTGGTAACGAACCACTGGCTAATAATGTGAAGACAGTTCACTGTTTGTTAAACTGTTCTTTGTTTTGTTGTTGTTGATTATAATCAGTCATTATATGCATGTATGGACAAAAGTGGCTATATGCGAAATGATGCACAAACGCATTTATTTTACAAATGCCAATAAAAACATTTAAAAATAAAAAAACATTTATATTCCAATTTCTTTAATGAGCAAACAAACAGAATATTCTAAACCAGTCCTCAAAATGTGCACTAGCCATTGGCGAGTGATAATTTAGATGCTTGTACCGCTGCTGTGTCTCTATGAAGATTCTTTTGGAGTTGGTCCTCCCAGGCGGGCTTTCCAATCATCTTTCTGTACCCCCATTTTTTCTCCTGTAGCTGTCCCGTGAGGACCATTCCCAGGGTTTAATTTGTTTGGTGGATCGACCATCCCCACTTTCTGATAAACCCATGGCTGTATCCTCATCGATTTGTAGGAGGGCAAAACCTGCTTCCCGGGAGGAGAAGCAGGTATTGCTATGTTATCCTATGTTGTCTTCCATCTATAGCAAAAGCTAATCCAAATGGGGGAAAGACCCTTTGTATTTAATCCCGCTTGATTGTAAGGTTGTAACCACAACTTGCATGTCTCTGCGCTTTTGGAGGGTTGTTTGCGAAAAGATCCTGATAAAGTTGAATTTACGTGCCGTTTTAAGACATTGAGGTCGACTTAACGCCATTCTGTGGATGTGCTCTTTCTGTGGATAAGATGCACAAGCTGCAAATACATCTTTAGGGTGAGCATCAGGTTCCGATCTCTTTGGGCCTGTCCTTTGAACCCGATCTAGCGTAATATTAAAGGAATAGTGCGCTCAAAAAGGTTATTGTCCTGAGCGTTCGGGCATGTGGTTTTAAGCAAACTGTGAACGATCATAAAAACATTTCCTAAGCACCTTACCTTGGTTTTCTGCACTTTTACACAAATGCGAAATCAGGCCGTGGGGTGCGGACATCTTGTTCTAAACCTATCCGTTGCCGCATCACCCTAAATTGAACTGCCCTCGCAGCACTAAATCATATCCCCTGCCCCTGAAGCTGACATCACTATTCCTAGCGATATTCTCCACCTATTTTTATGACATTAGTTGGCAGCGTAGCCAAATGCGCCCAGTCATCACCTACGTCTTAACGTTTGTTGACGCAGAACCCGGAATATGAACCCACACATCCTCTCACAGCACAGCACTCCCAAATCGGAATAGAAAACACAATTTGTAAAGGAAACTCTAATACTCTGCAATTTATAATGTGCTTTTATTTCACAATAAACGCTCCAAGAGCATCTGCCAATTTCCATATTGAAGCACATTTTTAATTTCTTTTCAAACATCATATCTTTATCATGAGGCACACAGTGTTCCTTTCGGTAGAAAAAGCACATTGGACGCACCTTAAATCGCAAGGCTTCGGCATCAGCTTCTTGCTAGACCACCGTAAACTGTCAGGTTGCTCCTTGTTGCTGGTACCGCGAAAGGGCATATCGGTCCGGGGCGATTCCACATCAGCGTAATTGTAAGCCAGCCATTTAGGTGTATCTGCCACTGCCTGCTGAAGAACCTGTCACTCGGTATCTGGAATCGATGACATTCACAGAAAGGAAGGATGTAGCTGTGTAGAAAACATAACAGAAATATATCTCAGTAGCCGTTCTTTATTCTAATTCATCCATTTACCCTTTAATTCTGCACCGGGTGAAACCTAATGATGAACACAAATCAGAAACAATGGAAACACAGAGAAAACATTGTGGAAAGTTGTCTACAATGTGCTTGAGAGGTTAGTGCTGTAGAGTATGGGATGCGGATGTGGAAGCTGACTCAAGAATTCAAACAACACATAGACAGCATTATAACGGAATATTAGCAACAAACTTGGCGTTGGTGGAACCCAGCTGTGGACTCCATGCATTTCGGTGCTGGACTGCCCATGTGCCCGGGACAAAGACAAATACATACAGGTTGTGTTTGCGTGTCATCACAATATGCCCCAACCAACAACACATTACAATGGAAGCCCGTAATACCGGTCAGAAAATGAAACCTTGACTCATTCGTCTATAAAATTGCCTACAGTAAAACTCACATTATGTTTGGTATTTCCATTCTCTTGGCGTAACGCAGAGTGTCCGCTCAGATCAACGGTTTTCATTAAAATGAAATTACACGTTCCTTTGTCCAGTTTTGAAATGGTGAACCTTATCATTTTTGCGGGTATTACACTCCTCCCGTCATTCAATCCATAGCTAATACTCCCTTTCTTCCAAGGATGAACAACAATTGAACCTGCTTAGGAGCGCGTATGCTAAGTTTCATTTTGGTGAAGGAAAGCCACATATCAAAAACATACTGTACAGGATGCGTCAGTGTGAACAGCCCACAAGCAACATCAAACGCAATGACCTTCACTCCCATGGGAACGATTAGCCCGGCCGGCCAACGTAGCATTTGAAATATGTTTGAAAAACAAACAAATTGTTTGCTGGCATCCACCAATGGCACGCAATCGTGAATATTTTTTTACTCTTCTATATTGATAGTGATTTAGTTATTTTATGACAACAGTTCCAGTTCGTGTCCTTCCCATTGTCACATCTGCGTGCACCCTGTTTTTGCAGAGGAATGTTCTCTGCGGATAACATGAGATTGTGCAAGTGCAGAGAGAAAGAAGGGACAGGGGAAGGGAGTAAGTGCTAGAGGATCCACAGAGGAGTGAAGTGCCATGGAGACAGTTGTAAGGCAACAGGTAAGTGCAAGTGCTGGTTGCGAGCACAACAGGTAAGTGCCAGGCAGTGAACACTAGATGGAAAAATCGGTTGCCAGCACATGCAATAAGTGCAGGCCTGTGTGGCAGCACAGGCCAAATTGTTCCCGAAGGCAAGTGCAGGGGGAGGACGGATGCTGCGGGTGATCGGACAGAAGGCCAGGACCCAGAAGGACACATAAGGGCCCAGGCCACCAATCTCAGCTACTGTGGGGTTTAGCACGGGAGGAAGAGAGGGAAGGAGGAGGAGAAGAAGAGTGTCTTGAAGTGTTTGTAGAACTTGAGGAGATCCGGCTGAAGACTGAGAGAAAGGGGGAAGCTGTTCCAGAGGAGGGAGCCAGCTGAGGAGAGGCAACGGCTGCCCGCTCTCTGCTTAGAGAAGCGCTTGACAAGCAGAGAGTTAGTCTGTGGATTGGAGGGATCTAGAAGGAGAGCATTTGGTGAGAGCAAGTTGCAGAGAGAGAGAGAAAAAAAAGAAGACTCCCAGGTTTCTGGTCTCAGAGGAAGGAGAGGGGGGAGAGCCCATCGAGGGAGGCCAGAGTGAGGGGAGAAAAGAGGCAACGGGAGTCCAGATAAGAACAATCTCAGTCTTGCTGGCATTGAGACAGAGGTTATTGGTGGAAAGCCAAGACTGGATAGCAGATAAGCAGTCAGGAATGACAGAGGAGGTCAGAAGAGATGCGGATGGTAATTTGAAGAAGAGTTAGGTGTTGTCTGCATAACACTGGAAGTGTGGTGCAAAGGTGGCGATAAGGTGAGCGAGATAGATGTGAAAGAGCCCTGGGGAACACTGCAGGTGCAGAGAGAGGTGGTAGAGGAGAAAGAACCCAGGATAACCTGGGAGGGACGATCAGTGAGGAAGGTCAGCCAGTCCAGTGCCCGCTCTGAGATACCAAGGATATCATGGAGCCGTTTTATGAGGATGGAGTGGTTAACTGTATGAAATGCAGAGGATAGATTGAGTAGAATGAGAACAGCAGGTGAGTTGGAGTCAAGAGATGTGAGCAATTCTTCACAGGTGTTCAGGAGAGCAGTTTGTGTGCCTCTGGTTGCTTGGAATCTAAATTGATGGTCGTGCAGGCAACGAACAAGCTCCGTATGCTGGTTCAGTTGGAGGGGGGAAGACCAGCTTCTCCAGGAGTTTCCCAAGGGAGGGAGTAAGAGAGATGGGGTGGTAGTTAGCCGAACAAGAGGGGTCGGCAGAGGGCTTTTTCAGAAGGGGGCGCACGAGAGTGTGCTTGAGGGAAGAGGAGAAAGACCCAGTGGCAAGAGAGTGATTGCAGAAATCTGCGAGTGCCGGGGGCAAGGGAGCCGATATTGTCCTCTTTAGTTCTGGAAGAACCGTGGAGACCTGTTTGGAGGAGACCTTCATAAAGCGGACATCTCTAATGACCTTGTCCAATGTGATGGGAGAAAAGGAAGAAAGAAGAGATGAGGGAGAAGGGGCCAAGGGCAGCAGAGGGATTGGGGGAGTCTAGGGGAAAGGGGAGGATGAGAGAGAACTCGGGATGTCCTGAGTTTTTTTTTTAATTATTTACATTTTTTATTTTAAGTCAGCAGTCACAAAAAGAACACGCAAAAAACAATGCATTTGCCAAGTAACATTGAGTGCATAATGCAGTACAAATAAAGAATAAATATGAGTTTGCTCATTACATAGTATATACATTTTATAGTTCCATTCAGACCTTAGCAAGGGTATGTTCTGAACTCCCCCCAAATGTCTTTAGGTCAGAACGTACGCGGAGAAAGTGGTATGTATAGTTCCTCACATTCATTCACCTAGGTTAAGTCCTTCAGCCATTCTTGTATGGATGGGGAGCAGCAAGCTTTCCATTTCATGAGTATACATCTTTTCGCTACTATGTTAGCAACATTTAAGAAAGATCTAGTCCTATTTTCCAACAGGTCTTACCATTGTCCATACAGTGCAGACATCTGAGTAGCATCCAGGTGCCTACCAATGACTTCAGACATTACAATTTATATTTGTTTCCAATATTGTAGTAAGTTCGGGCAGGACCAGAACATGTGTTGGCATCCCGCTTCCATTGCTCTGCACCTCAGACATAAGCTATTGTGATTGGGGAATGCTCTCTTTAGTTTTTATGGTGTATAATGCAGCATATGTAATTTATATTGAATGAATTTCAATCGGCCATTCATGGATACTGACGTAGTGAACCTACACATAGTCCCCCATTGTTCATCATGTATTTCCTTATTCAATTCCCTTTCTTACTTCTCCCACAAGGAGTTTTCTCGTGTCAGAGTCCTTTTTGTATCTCCATATTTAAGGTAACAAGCACATGTCTGCAGCCGCTAGAGTTGCAGATATAGGCGAGCAGCTTGTTTTCAGGGGGAGAGGGGGGATTTCAGCAGGGTATGAGTCCCATCTAGCCCAGATTGCTGCATGTAGTCGATAATATTGTAGTAACTCCAATTGAGTGTGTCCATGTTTTAATTTTAGACCGTCAAGAACTTCCCCCTCAGGAAACAAGTCCTGTATAAATGTATACCCCAGGGTTTCCCAGCGCCTACGGATTGTGGCATCTCGTGTAGGGGAAAGGTGTGGGAAGTCCCACAGCAGTAGCCAGTGGTAATATGGAGTTTTTCCATCTGTCCTGTGAAAGATACGCTTCCAGACGTTTAGTGTGGTGGAGACAGGGTCATATGGGCAGTTATCCCTGTATGTGTTATCCATTATTAGTGTAGAAATGTCCAGCCTCGCCGTCACTGATTTTTCTAGTCTAATATGTGGTGGAGTCTTCAAAGAACTGGCCAGATGGGTACATTTACAAACGTATATATTATTTTAGATACTAATATCATTTAAATTAGCGAGAGTTTGCCCGCTAATGAGGGGGTTCTGTGACCATGCAGACTTTTTTGTGTTTGTATATCATCAGGGCAGCATTGTTATCCGTTAACACGTTTTTAGACCTAGAGACCATTATTCCCAGGTATCTAAGCTTATCTGGCGTCCATTTTAATGGGTTTGTGTCTGAGACCAGGATGTGGCATCCCTGAGGGGAAACCTCTCAGACTTCCCATAATTCATTGTGGACCCAGAGTGTGCCCCAACTCGGCCAATATCTTCCATTATGGGACCTAAATTCTGTTGTGGGCCTCTGATATATTTAGTGAAGCGTCATCCACGTATAACAGGATTATCTCCGTGGTTCTAGCTTTTCGTATACCTTATTGGTGGGTCTGGCTCGGATTATGTCTGCCATGGGTTCTATTGCCATGGCAAAAAAGTAGTGGGGACAGTGCATAGCTTTGGCACGTCCCTCTGCCCTGTTCAAATGGAGCAGACTGTGTTGTATTTGTTAAGATGTTGGCTATGGGCTTTGTATACAGTATTATGATATAGCTTATAAAAACCTTGTCCAGCCCACATTTTTGAAGAACCATAAATAAAAATGGCAAAGACACCATACTGAATGCCTTTTGGGCATCTAAGGCTGCAGCAACTGTGTGGACCTCAGGGGGATATACGGGCTATGATATTGAACAAGTGTCTAAGGTTCAAGGGACGTAGCTCTCCCAGGAACAAAGCCGGCCACATCTTGGTGTATTAATGCTGCCATAAAGGGCAGCAGTCTATTAGCTAGTATTTTTGCGTAGATCTTAGTGTCTATGTTCAGTGACAACAGTGGTCTGTAGGAACTACACTCCTCGCATGGTTTATTTGGTTTGAGCATGACTGTTATGACCGCTTCTCGAAGAGATTGCAGGAGTTGTCCCTCCGCCTGGGGAGGCCTGGCTGCATCAGGCGGCTGGCCCAACACTCTCACTAGCTATCCCAAATGGTTACTCAATAATAAGGAAAGACAGAGAGAACAGCAAAGGAGGTGGAGTAGCCCTCATCGCCAAAACTTCCCTCGGCCTCAGAGCCTCCCCCAATGCCAGCCCCACCTCAGTGGAGCTACTCTGAGTCAAGTTCCTCTCTCAGCCACCCAAACCATACTCATCCATCTACCGACCCCCAGGTCACATCTCCACCTTTGAGGAAGACATATCCGACCTACTGATCAATAACACCAAACCTAGCTTACAAATAATCCTTGCTGACTTTAACTTGGGTCTCTCCGATCCTAACACCAATGCCTCATCTGTGGAAAACACCATTTCCCAACTTGGCTTTAACCATCGTGTTCCCTCCACATCTCACAATAAAGGTAGAACTCTGGATTGGTTGGGAGGCTTCAACTGCTCCACAACCATCCTCCAAAATGTTCCCACTGCATGGTCGGACCATCACTTCATCTTTATCATCCAAGCATATGCACTGACCTTCCCCCACCCCTCCCCACCGCCCCACAAGTCCTCACCAGGAACAACCGTAACCTAACACTTCAAAACCAACGTCCCCTGATCCAGAACATCCTCGACCCAATCATCTTCAAGGACCTGGATACAACTAAGTTAGTGGATCTCTATAACAACACTATTGAGACCGCTGTGAACAGCATTGCCCCATCAAACTAGCCAAAGCCAAACCTACTGCCCACCTCAACAAATGGTTTACGCCCGATCTAAAAAATAATTTGGAATGCCAAAAGAGCAGCAGAAACACTCTGGAGAAAATCACCCAACCCAACTAACAAGGCCCTCTTCACCGCAGCAGCCGCATCATACAAATCTGCCATCCTTGCCGCAAAAAAGGAAACCTATGATAACCGCATGCATAACACCAAATCCAAGACTAAAGAGCTCTTTAGTATTCTCAGGGAACTAGAGTCCCCAGCACCACCTTCGGAAACCTGCACCAAAGACGCAGTCTGGTGTGCTAACATTCAGAAAGCCCTTGCAGACAAAATTGAGCTGCTCCTATCCAAAATTGACCAAAAAAAGAGCACATGGCCAAGAACTCCACCACCCCCACTGCCATCCCATCAGTTAATACCCCAGATTGCCCTCCTTTTTCCTTTTCACCGGTTTTGGGTAGTAGAAAAGGTTATCAGAAGTCCCAAACCCTCCAAATGTCAGAGTGATCTCTGCCCAGCTGCAATCATTCAGGAAGGCGCAAAGGAGATAGCCCCCTTCATCTCAGCGCTAATCAACCTCTACTTTGAGACCAGCACGGTACCTAACAACCTCAAAGAAGCCTGGGTCATGCCCCTCTTAAAAAAATAAATTAAAAAAACTAGATCCCAATATTCGCACAAACTATAGGCCCATCACCACCGTCCCATACATCCTAAAGATCTTAGACAGAGTGGCCTATCTCCCAAATTTAGAAACACCTGGAGGATTACAACTTACTAGGCCTTAGACAATCTGGCTTCAGGCCCAGACATGGAACGAAACAGCCCTCCTGGATCTCAAAATCCAAATGGACGAGGCTGAGGACAACGGTAAGCTTGCCATGCTCCTGCTGTTAGACCTTTCGGCAGCTTTTTTTTTTTTTTTTTTATTGTTGCATGAATAGTTTACATAAAACCTTATACAACATAAAGTACATTCCAAAATAGCAAAATATATTTCATTTTATGAAGAAAAGAACATTTTTAACACATTTATCAGCTTTTAAAATCATTCCCAGCCGTAAAATCAATATTCCATATGTTTATATGCAAATTACATTTCATATATCATATATCATTTCATGTACCATTGGATCTATCTAGTCTCTACTCGTTGAATTCATTATTTTTAACTTCCAGTTCCTCCTGAATATTAAGAAGGAGTGAATTCAATGCGAGGATTAGGGAGATATTTGCACCCCACATGCAGCGACTCCAGAACAAATTCTTCGACATTTCCCAGTCCCCCTCAAATCTATCTGTCAGGTAGAGAGATCTTTTATTCCCAAAATGGGTGCATGTCAGAAGAAGGTGCCTAAGAGTTTCTGTCATGTCGGTCGCTCCACAAAATCGACATGCAAGATTTTTAAAATTATCCTTCGATCCTTTTTCTCTATGGTTCCAATGGTAAATTCTTTCTAGAGTGGGCATCTGATTTAGTCTGAAACGCATAAATGTATTTCTCGCCTTCTGGCAAGGAAATCTTTGAATATATAGAGGAATAGATTCCCTTGCATGAAAAAATTTAGCGTACTCTTTGTAGGTAACATGGGATTCAATATCATTTACTGTGTCTACCCAGTCTGACCTAAATAAAGATTTTTTGACTAGTCCCGGTCGTTGAATCAGATCGTCTAAGCAGAGTCCCAGCGATTCCAACAACAAGAGCATTCTATCGCTGAAACTCTTAATGGATAGTACCGTCCCTGTTTTGACAACCTTATTCAACAACTCATATAAAGTATTTATCAGAGGATCATATATTTTTCTAAAAGAGGAGAGTTGCCTCCACAAGTATCTGGCTTTAAGTGATATGAGACATAACTCGTGCCGAATAATGGAATTGGGGATAGCCCTAGAAAGGCCCATAGCTTCCTTCCACAATTTCCCCTGGATCACATTAAGGTGAGAGCTCAAGTCTTTTGTACAAATATCCAAACCATATAAAAGAACCGGTTCACATTTCGCAAGGTAGAATCGTCTAATAGGCAGAAGCGAAAATTTACAGACCTTTCCCCTCAGAAACTTCATCTGATTCTTTAGTTTAGCTGTTTTATTCCCAAGATTCAGTTTCCACATCTTTAAGCTAGATTGGTTGGAAAAATTATAACCTAGATAGGTTATGGCCTGAACCTGTTCCACCGAGTTATCTCCCATCTTCCAGATACAAGGTTTGGCAACTCTTTTCCTAGAAATTACAATCGTTTGGGATTTCGAAGCGTTGGGGGAGAGATTATTCGCCAGAGCATATTGATAAAAAATATCCATCTTTCTGCGAAGGCCTCTCTGGGTACGATCAAAGAGGATAAAGTCATCTGCGAAGGCCATCCACTCGATAGCCAAGCTACCCAACCTGACCGGAGTAATAGAAGGGCCCTGCCACAGGTCCTCCACATCGCTGACGTACAGGTTAAAGAGCGTGGGTGCAAGGGAGCAGCCCTGTTTGACCCCAACCTCAGTAGCAACTGCCTCGGAAAGGGAGCCTTCTTGAGATAAGCGTACCCTAACGGTGGTATTCCTGTGTAAGAGGGCCAAGATTTGGACAATCTTGCGTGGGACGTTCATAGCTAACATTTTTGTCCACAATCTAGCTCTAATGACCCCATCAAAGGCATTAGAGAGGTCCAGGGAAGCCATGTATACATCTCCCATTTTAGTTTGGTGGACTGTACCCCTTAAATGAGCCAAAATCATCCCATTTAGGTCGGTTCCCAAGCCCTCTCTGAAGCCCACCTGGAATTTACTATAGCAGGCCTTCCCTCTAATAACCTTATTAAGGTCCCTCAAGAGCAAAATGCCAAAGACTTTGCTCGCTGCATCTAACAGTGCAATAGGCCTGTAGTTCTGTGGATTTAGGACATCCCCTTTTTTGTAGATTGGAATTATAATGCTCTGCGACCAGGTTTTAGGGATAGTGTGATATGTAAATACATCATCAAATATGGGTTTGAGTAACTTAGCCCACATTTCTGGGGCCGCTTTTATAACAAAGGGGGGGAATACCATCGGGGCCCGGTGCTCTAGAAGGTTTGAGCTTGTTAATGGCCCATTTGATATCTTCTATATCCCACAAACACTCACTTACAACCGGAGGGCCCAAGTTCACATCCTGTTCCCTAGCGAGATTAGCGGGTAGAGCGAACTTTGCTTTATAAAAGAGAGTCCACACATCCGCTTGAATGGGGCAATCTAATTTGTCTTTAGAGGGCGTTAGTATGGAGTTGATGGTAGACCAAAATTTAACCTCTCTGCCCTTACATAGATTATACATCATCAGTTGATGTGTTTCTTGATAGTGATCCATTCTAAGAGACTTGATAAAGTTTTTATAGTTCTGAATTATTTTTTTCTTTTTCAGCCTAAATTCCTCGAGAGGAATAGATACTTTTTTCAAGGCTTTAATTTCCCTATATTTAGTATGCTTGGCTTTTTGAATTCTGGGATCAGCCACCCGCACCCTCCCAACTCAATGTCATCCCCCCTGATACTTTGAAGCTGCACCTGTGACAAATGTTCCAACACCATGGTATTAAATTTCTTAATTATTTTCTTATTCCAAATAACTCTTCTCCCATTGTTTCCCACCTCTAAACCTTGCAACATGGGATTGACAGAAATACTCCTGACGGGGATCAAGAGAGAAAAACATAAGGGAACGTGGTCGCTGAACTCGACCTCCATATGTGATAGTTTTCCACAAGCTTGCTTCCAGCCATTAGATACATAGAAGAAATCAATTCTAGAGCTCTTACTTCCTCTTTTCCAAGTATATTTAGGAAGATTCCAATCTAAGGCGTGGTCTAAAAGACCCAAATCCCAGTTATCTAAGTAGTTGTCCCACCTTATACCTCTTTTTGTCGTCGTACTAAGAAGTCTAGGTAATACCCCTCTTTCATTAAGCACCGAACCATCGGCACAAGCTGAGTTGAAATCTCCTCCCAAAATAATGTGATTTCCTAACCCTTTCTCAAACCAATTTCCCAAGATTATATCTAGAGAGTCCTCCACTTCCTCAATGTCTACTTTTAGCGGATTCCAGTAGAGGTTCAAAAGGAGAATCGGCTCTAGATTATTCTCCCTAGATAGCATAAGAGCCAGGAGCCAGTTACTCCTAAATATCACCTCACCTACGAACCCCAAATTGCGATCGATGGCAATAATCAGGCCTCCGCTGGGTCTGCCCAGCTGACCCCTGGTAGCTCCTGAAGAAAAAGTGTAGAAACCTTCTATGTGCATGTCTGAAAGCATCATAGTTTCCTGTAAGAAATAGATACGGGGGCGTACATAATTTTCCCTTTTGTTCAAAAACGTGTTGAGATTGATTCCCCCACAAGAGTTCCAAGAGATCACCTCAATCTCTATATAGTTAGGAACACCTCTTGTCTTGTCTAAATGTTTCCAGGGTTTTGAGTGCCGGTTGTAACCATGCCCAATCCTGATTATTATTCAGGAGGCTTGAAATCAATGCCAACCCTGGGCCCAAGTTTTCTAATTTATTATTATCAAGTTGAATAATTTGTTTGATTTGACTGTTATTCGGTTCCTGATATTCAAGAAAATTATTGGCCTCTTTCTTATCTGCTAATGAGAGTAGATCATAGCCCAAAGAATTAAGATTTTTTTCTTGGGCACGCACCATATCTGCCACCATTTCCGAATGAAAGCAATTTACCATTCTGTGGTTGTTGCAATTGGGAAGAGATATGGCATCTATATCATCTGTTGTTATAGCTCGTAACACAGGGATCTTTTTGAACAGATTTAAAAGATGAGTTCTGTTCAAGTTAACATGTGAGTCTGTTATATTATTGTTAATCCAACCCACTATTTTCCCTGTACAGAGCTTAGTAGGGGCCTGAATCACAGTGGATTGTTTCTTTGTATGATCTACTCTAAAAGGGCTCATAGCTTCATCTTCCGGATCTTGTGTTTTAGGGGGTTGTATATTTTGGGGATTTCTTTCCATAATATTAGCGGTAGAACCACTAGCCCCCCCACACGATTCGGTCAACCCCTCAACGGGATTGGCAGTAATATTTACAGCCGGCTGAGTTTCTTGGGAGACCGTGGGGAATTTGACCTGATGTGTGCCTAAAGATGTTCTGGCGTGTTTTGTGCTAATTATTGTGCCAAAAGCTGTCATCTTTGTTTGTTTGGTTTGAATAAGTTCAAATCCGCTTTTCGGCAAGTTATTCTTTTCCTTATTAGCATCTATAGTAGTTTCCCCACAAGCCACCGGGCCTTTATTTTTCTTGCCCTGGACTGAATTATCTTCCTTATGGGCATTCTTGGGACCCCCCCTCACTTCCGTCTCTTCCAGACTCACGATGTTTCTAATTCCTTTAAGGTTGGCATTTCTACCTTTAATTTTTGTATTGGGCATGTTTTTACTTTTTTTAAGTGTCCTCCCTTGCTTTTTAGATTTATTACGCTTACCCACTGGGGATTGGGGCACCTCATTTATATTGTAGTCAGAAATATTCACAGGCACTTTTCCATCCTTATTACTCTTTGCCTCTAATTCCATCTCTTGAGTTGGTGATTTATTATCTCTATATTTGGTCTTGTGTTTGCTTTTTAGCCCTTTAATTGGTGTAGTGTATTGAGGGGATCTTGTATCTTCACTACTGATGTTCAATAGTTCTATGTCATTGAGGGATACTCTCGTATGCATCCGTGTACTATGATTATCCAGCTCCTGATCTTCGGAGCCTCCTTCAGTTGCCATCATTATGACATCTATGAGGGTTGAAGGACTATCGGGAGAAACCATTTTCTTTCCGTAATTATTATTATTGTCCTCGTTATCTTTTTGGCCCTGGGAATCGCATTCCCCTAGCTCTCTCTTAGACGAAGTGGGGCGGTCTCCTGAAAGCATAACTTCCAACAGAGTGGTAATTTTTGCATCCATGGTAGTTAATCTTATGTCCTGTTCCTTTCTAAATTTGTCACATCGACTCTGTTCTTTAATGATGTGCTCCTTCATGGTCTTGCCCTCTACTATTCCCTCCAAAAATGCCAGACGAGACACCAGCTGATTGAAAGCCGCCTGTTGCCCTATCATAGAGCCCGCCATGGTCTCTTGAGACTCCCCCAGTGTTTTCAAGGCCAGATTGAGACTAATGTGTAGGTTCGATAGGAGTGGTAACAAATAATCTCCATTCTCCTTCCTACTTAAACCAGGTGTTTCTTGTTTGTTTTCCTCTACTACCTGGATTTCTCGTAGAAATTGCTGGGAATCCGTAGCTTTGTCTTCCATTTGCACTATAGTTTCCTCCCCTTTATCTGTTTGAGTAGAGGCTGTTTTGTTGTGTATAGACGAATTGACCCTTTCTAGGGGCAATTTAACCAAAGATTGTTGCGTACCCACTAGTTGATTCCCAGTTATGTAGTTGTTTTCATCACCTGGATTAGAATAAGAAGGTGCTCCCTCCGATAGGCTCCTTGTCCCCTTTCCATTATGCACAGATCTACCTGCTGGAATCTCTAAATCCACAATTTCTTTAAGCAAAACACCCGTAGCATCTGCCATAGTAAAGAAAGAGTCATCTAAGTCGCTTTCCCCAATAGGTTGATTCGGATTATACTTAGGCCGACTAGAGGTCCCTTTAGGATGCCCCCCCCCCTCATTTAGTTTAAGGGTTTCTATCCTTGGAGAATTTATGGGAGACTGCACATTATCGTTATTCTCCTTTCCAAAAATGAATGTAGCTGGCGAAATATGTGAAAATTGCATGAATCCGGATGGGTTTATACCCTTCCAGGGTAACGATTCTGAACTTTGTCCAGCTTGTGTTTTAATATTCAGAATCTTCCTCTGAAGGGGGGTAGAAGCGTGATAGCGGACTACCTTTTTAATACCAATAAAACTTTGTTGGAGGCATTCTTCATCTGTAAGTTCCTGTCTGAATTCTGGTTTGTCCCTATGGACCCCATTAAATTCGGAATCTACTGACTCCATAACCCCATTACTAGGGGCTACGTTATCGGACACTACGAGGTCGGTAGTAGAGGAGCTCCTTTGACCCCCTTCAATACTTAAAATAGACTTTTCTTTAGTCTTATCCACAATTAAAATAGGATTAGGCATATTTCCAGTGAGATTTGTGTGCACAGATGTGTCACTAAGCCTCCCTAAGCCGGGTTGAACCTCCATTGTAGGTGCTTGGTTCTCAACAGTTTCAAACCCACTTCTAAGTGCGGGCATGTTGAAAGTAGATGCACAGGTACTAAGTTACTTACAGAGGGGAGCACAGCTCGCAGCCTCTAGGTATTAAAAATGATCACTCTGAAAAGGCTCTGAGTAAAAGCAATAAAAACAGTAGCTGGGAACAAAAGATATGCGATTAAGAAAGCATATAATGCTTATCAAGTACTTTTAAAATCAATATCACAATCATATAAAAGCATCACCTTGGGAACGCCCGATGGCTTGAGGAGCAGCCAGAGTCCGTCTCTCCTCCCCAGTGTCCAGCTAAGAGGAACAGTTGACCCCTGTAGATTATTCTTAGTAGATGAGACCCAGCCGGGCTACCTGCGCCACCCAGAGGCAAACAGCAGCAAAACAGTACAGCTAAAGACAGACTGCAACGCCCTTTACTCCGCGGACGGGCTTAACGCCGCAAGGGCGGTTTGGGCTGGTCTATCAGGCTGCACAAAGTCACGTGATTGCCCACGTGATCGCCGGTTGGCTCCGCCTCCTCCCGGAAGCGAGCGTGCCTCAGCAAGAGCCCTCCGTGGCTCGCAGTGCCAAGGATACTGTTTCCAAGAGAACGTTCGTGCAGGTGTAGTAGCTCTCTCCTCACACGACAAAATACACCACAAGGGCGGTTTGGGCTGGTCTATCAGGCTGCACAAAGTCACGTGATTGCCCACGTGATCGCCGGTTGGCTCCGCCTCCTCCCGGAAGCGAGCGTGCCTCAGCAAGAGCCCTCCGTGGCTCGCAGTGCCAAGGATACTGTTTCCAAGAGAACGTTCGTGCAGGTGTAGTAGCTCTCTCCTCACACGACAAAATACCCCTCACACGACAAAATACCTTTCGGCAGCTTTTGATGTTGAACACCAGCCAATCCCCACTGATCACCTGTCTACAGCAGCCACCTTCTCCAGCAATACCTCAATCTGGATACAATAATTCCTCTCCAACCGCACCAACAGGGTCTTTGCACCCTCTGCCTCAACGGACCCGATTCCTATCCACTGCGGCATACCATAAGGCTTGTGCATTTCCCCAACGCTTTACAACATCTTCAAGCTCCTCTTTGACCATCCTGACAACCTGGGAGTCACATACACCAGCTATGCTGATGACACCCAGGTTCTCATCACCCTCTCGGGGAGCTATGACGATGATTATAAAAGAATCAGGATCACTGCCTATGCCTCAATGACGTAAGAACGGAGCTCTTGATTGTCGGCTCCCAAACCCGCCTGAACAAACTAGACCCCTGTTATGTTTCCATCAACATCAATGGAAGCCCAATCAAAGTTGCCAAAGAGATCAAAACTCTGGGAGTATACTTAGACTTCACACTGTCCCTCAAGAAGCAGGTGAACTCAACTGCATCTTCCATGGCCTACACCAGCAAATTAACGCCTGTAAGCAATTTCTTTCACCCAGTAGCTACATCACACTAGCCAGGGCTCTAGTTTTATCCAAGAGCCACTACTACAACACTCTCTACTTAGGCACTTCCCGAATGGAACCTCAACAAACTCCAAGTCCTTCAAAATAACGGCTCAAGAGCAGCTCTAAGTATAACTAGATCCATGCACATCACTAGTTTCAGGCAGGACGCCCACTGTCTCCCGATATGGGATAGAATCTCCCTCTGCACACTCGTCATCACCCACAAGTGTCTCTCAAACACTGCCCCCAAACACCTAGCAGATAAATTCAACATACACCAGCCCACCAGACCAACTAGGAGCTTCTATTTGCACTGTCTAGCCGTGCCAAGATTACTCCTAAAAAGTGCAGGGGGAGCAAGCTTCCCAGTTCTAGCTGCCAAACAGTGGAATGGCCTTCCCCTTAGCATCAGAACGGAACCCGCATTCTGGAACTCCAGAGCTAAAGTAAAGAGTTGGCTCTTTGGAAAGCTCCATGACTGCCCAGTCCCTGGCCCAGCAGGACTGATTCTACACCGCAACATCCCTGCCTGACACTATCATGTTTACTCCCCACCTCGACCACACTCTGCACTTATCTCTGTTGCTGTTTTCTGACTTTGTATATCCCGACGTCCAAAATTACCCGTATTTCCTGTAAAATTTACTGTATTACTGCTGATCTTCATGTTCAAAATTGTGTAACCTCTGTAAAAGGTTAAAGCGCCCAGTTACCTGAGGATTTGGTGCACGGTACAAATAAAGAAACTAAACTAAACTTGGCTCCTACAACAAAGAAGCGCCAGTGATGTCAGCACAGCCGGTGAGTTGTGGAGACTGATACCAGACCGGTCTGTGTTGAAGATAAGTTTGCAAGCAGCAACATTGTATAGTGAAAACCTGAAGAGAACAGTGTATGAAGCATATGTGGCAAGCGACTCAATTAAGCAGCAGATGAGTGATTGAACTTCGAAGCCAAGATACAATACCATAGACAGTGGTCTGGCACTACGTGGGTACTCATTCGAAAGTCTCTGTTAGGTTTCCAGAGTGATAAAGAATTGTGAAATCCAAGTGGTCCCTCAACAGGTCAAGCAAAATCCTGTACACATTCGAAAGTCTTCGATAGTTGATGAAAAACTTATATTGGAAATTGGAATTACTCCGAGCCCAGCGGAGGGAGACTAATGGAAGATTGTGTTAAAAGGGATCTGGGCCCCATTAAGGGGGATCCGAGATCTGAGCCTGGCTGAGAGGGTTCTGGGGTGAACCGTCAGTCATCCCAGAAAGAATATCCTACGAGAATTTGTATGCATAAATAACTTAAGAATATTGTTTTGAGAGGATCTGAGCCCAGCTGAGGGGGATCCGAGGTGAATAGTGAATCGCCTAAGAAATTGAGTACTTGTAAAAATCTGAAAGCGGAAAATAACTATTTGTTTATCGCATCAGGCCCTTCGAATGAAGAGACTTTGAAAGGCAACGAGACTTGGGCAGGGAAGGCACTGATGCTAATGATTGGACTGGATCTCGTGCTAGATAAGCCAGAGACTGTGCTACGCCCGAGTGTACCGCCTTGTCCCGTGCTGAAAACATAGGGGAAGGGAGGCCAACGGCCTGAACATCCTGACATATCATTTGGTGAGCACTTCTTTCTTTTTTTCGTAACATTGTTTCCCACCCTATTTGTATTTAGAGGTAAAGATAGGCAATAGGTATAGACCCTTTTATTTTGACAAGGCACCAATAGGACTTTACTATTTGATGGTCGTAGCTTGCTCCCATCTGTAGATTTAGGATTAGATCTGCGTTTTTCAAACCCTTTTTTAAGTTCAATAAACACGCTTGAACTGTGGTCACTTTTGTCCGTCTTACTGTTGATACCATGCCTTCCTTACAGGACAAAGGGAGCGGTGGCTCCGGCAGGGGCACTGAAAGAGAGGATGGAGAGGCTGGCTCTTCGGTATGCCTGGAGGGTATTAAGGGGGGCTGAAAAAGGGTATTTGTGCTATTCCCATGTCCATTGTACAATGCAACAAATCAACTATATTTGGGTGACCCCTGGGCGTATAGGGAGGGTTGTGGATATGGACTTGGGGCCAATATCGCTGTCCAATCCCACCCCATTGAACTTACATTAAGCACCCGAGGGGCCAGAAAGGCAGATCTGGGTGGTGGGGGTTTCCCAACAACATTCTGGTGGACCCAGGCTTAACGGAATGGGTTGGGACAAAGATAAACCAATATTTTGAGGAAAATGATACCCTAGACTTGAGCCGGGCGGCGATATGGGACTCCTTCAAGGCGGTTCTGACGGGGGAGCTCAGAGCAATAATAACCATGCAGGAAAAACAGTGGGGGCGGTTGGAGAGGGTGCTGGAGGACCGACTGAGTGTAATCAGACAGTCGCTGATGGGGAAACAGTCATGGGTACTGCGCAGGGAGTATTGTATACTCGGGCCAACTGGACCTGATCCAGAGCCGTAAAGCAGAGAAGTCCCTCCTAGCTGCAAGGCAGCGCTACTATGTAGGGGCGAATTGGGCTGACCAACTTCTAGCCTGACAGCTAAGGGGAAGGGTGGCGGGCCGGACTACCCCCCAGACTGATCTATTATTGCCTAGCCCTCTCAGTAACTATCCCGAAGAAGGCCATCCAGAAGCTGAAGTCAAGCATGCTAAAATACGTTTCGGAAGGAAAGAAACCACGAATACCAAGGCGAATTATGCTTCGGGGCTCGGTGGTGAGCGGCCTAGGGGTCCCGGACGTTGGCAGGTACTGCCTTGCGGCGCAGCTCTCGCAGGCCTTCGCATGGAAGTTTAGCACCAACCGACCCCTCTGGTGAAGGCTGGAAGAAGACTCTTGCCAGTGCCCGGTAGAATTGCTCACACACTTGAGAAGCCTCAGAACCCCAACCCCCCCACCCACCCCCGAACTCGGTCCCCCTACCAGCGACAAGAAATACAGTGGCGTGCTGGAAAAGGGCAGCCCGCCACTGGAACTGCAGGAGCGCAGTGGGCCCCCTCTCTTCTATATGGGATAACCTGAATTTCACACCAGGTATCATCCCAAACAACTTTGGCAAATGGAAAGGAGGGCTAAGGAACATCGCAGACTTCCTTGAAAACAGAGCCCCACTAAACTTCGAAGCCTGCAAAACCAAATTCCAGGTCCCAGAGACAGAGAGGTTCCGACTCAGACATTGGCTTTCCCACGAGGCTATAAAGAAAAATGGAGGCAGAAAATTAACAGCCTTAAAAAGAACACTCTCACATCCAACCCCCCTGGCGGGAAAATATCCACCCTATATACACTCCTAGACAGAACTGATCCAAGCAAGAAAGAGGCCTACATGCTGAAAGGGGAAAGGGATATAGGCAGAGTCGTTGAACCAGAGGAGTCGGGCTGCATCTGGACCGAAGCTCACAAAAGCTCCAAATGCTTAACCAACAAAGAAGGTGAAATTAAAGTTTGCTACAGATGGTATCGAACTCCGGAGTTACTCAAAAAAGGCAACCCACTATTCCCCTGCAATGCTAAAGAGGATGCCAGGACACAGGCACACTATTCCACCTCCTGTGGGCATGTCCCAAGGCTGCACAGTTCTGGAAAGCTGTCCTGGAGCAAATCATGTAGATCACGGCCTCACAATCCCATTGGACCCTGGAATTGTCTCACTGGGAGCAACCGGCGAAGGCCAATTTCCCCTGACCGGCCGGATAGCTCTGTGCTTGCATTTACTAACGGCTGTGAAGATCTCAATAGCAAGATTATGGAAAAACCCTGAAGGCCCAGCAATCCCAATGTGGTGGTCTAAGTGTTGGGAAATAGTGGCGGCAGAAAAGATTACAGCCTTCTGTTCTGGTAATAGGAACAAATTCTACCAGACCTGGGCCCCCTTCCTGGACTTTACTCTGCAGTTCTCTGCGAAAACCCCCAACCCTCCGATGGATGGAGAAACAGGACTAAAACGGCCAATCGGAGGGTAGAACGCATTAACTGTGAGTCTCCTCTGCCGAACTTTAGCTCGAGGGATGGTCCAGGCTCCTGTGCCCAAGATCACTCACAAACCTCTGCCACAAGAGCACAGCGACCGAGCACTCGGAGGCACTTCCTCTTCTTAAACAAACCAGAATGTGAAGTGCAGAGATTGGCAGTTCTGCAGCTTCTAACCCTACTTGTTTCAGCTTCAAAGTATAAAAAATAAGACTACCTGCAGGCTGTCTACTCTCTCTACTACCTCTCACCTGGCTCTCACCTGGGAGTAGAACCTTTAAAACCTCATTTTACCCGCAGAGTGGCATGGAGTGGCAGTCTTGCAGTCCTGCTGACCTGGTAAGCATTACACTTTACTATCCTCTGCTAATATTAATTAATTTCAAATCTTTACTGCATGAACTAATCCGTATGATGTCAGATGATACTCCGCTGCCCAGCCCCTCCCTTGCAGTCGTAGAATCCCAGCCATTTCACCAAATCTCTACCCTCACAAACGGTGATCCTCTGCTTCAACACCTTACATCTGCTTCTGAGGTGCCGCGCTCAGAAACAGTTGATCTCGACAATTCCCCCACAAAATTAGAATCGAGCCAGTCTCCAAACATGGCCTCAAATATGTGCCAAGACACATGCCGTTTGCCTGCTCAAATTGCAACTCTTTCAAGTTTGCCACGTCCAAACACACAAGTTGCACCACTAAATGTAGAGGTAAACATTGTGGCCACGACCGTCTTCAATGTTAATACACTACAAGCGGGCACACTTACTAAAGGCGTTGAGACTCCGCCACCAGCAAGTGAAATCAAACAGACTGACGCCTTACATGTAACACATGCAACAAACAATGGCGAAATCACGCCAAGCATACCATTCACAAAATCCAGCATAGACTTGCCCTCGAACTGCACCGTTGGAAGCCCGCGCACGGGTGACGGCAGCGAGGCCACCTAGGGCCGCGGGCCGCGACGCACTGGATGGGGCCTCGGTCACCTCTGCGCTGGAGGACGGATGGGGAGGAGCAGCGGGGATGGGCAGCGGGCGTGGCCCAAGCGGCACTGAGACAACACATGCTTACGAAGTTTAAGGGGGCATGTGTGAGTCCATGGGTGGTGGCGAGAAAACGCAACAGCCTGTCCCCAGGGAACCTTAAGCACACAAGTGCCAATAGAAGGCCGATGTTCGTTATACCAAGGCCTTGACCATGCTGCATGTTTGAAAGGCATTATGCATTGTGATCTCAGTCATCAATCGAGATTGGATTTCATTTAGATCAATGCAATATAGTACCAGGTGTTTCATTGTTTCTGTGGTGTCATCTTGGAGACACAATCTACTGTTTTGTTTCTCGGTAGCTCGCTTTGATAGTATTTCACCAGTGGGAAACAATTTCAACCTAAACCTCAAATATTGGTCTCGTAACAAGGCATTTGGAAAGATTTCCAAATAACGAGGAATAGTATGGAAATCTCTCCCTTCTGGGAAGGGTCTTCCATATAGCTTGTGCTTTTGCCTTTCATTTTGTGTGGTGATCCAGTCATTCCTGTAGAGCTTGGTCTTGATCTTGTCTGGATTCTCTATCAGAGTCTGGTCGGATTCATCTAGATCGCCTATTATCGCCTGGCAAATGCTCCTCCATTCTTGTAGAGTCTGGTTTAGGTTTTTCATGAGCGTGTCTTTTAATACTTCAAAGCCGGAGTTCTGTGGTGGTTCTAGGCATTTGCGATATAGCGCCAGTGATTTCCATGTTGTGATAGCCTTTAATAAGTACGTCCCAGTTCCATGCGCACAGCTTGTATCAGCGTACCAAGAGGCAGTCTCAGGACTTTTTTCCAGAAGAGGCCTTCGATCACATTCCAACTCTTGGATTTAAATGTAAAGACAGTTTCGGCTCCATAGCTGTGTATCGTGACCACTTTCAATTTGTAAAAGTCTAGCAGTGGAGTTATTGAGGACAATAGTGTTTCAGTAGGATTCTTCCTTGGTGTGCTAGGCTTATAGTTTTAGATTTAGTGTGTCTAGTGTTGATTTTTCAGTCTTGCTGTCATTTAGACAGACTCCAAGATAGATGAACACTGTTATTTGCAATATTTATTTGCCATTTATATGCCATACATTCACTCTTTTGCCTTTGAGCTGTTTTTTCCACTCACCAAACGCCAATACTGTGGATTTTGTTGGGTTGATTTTCAATCAATTCAGTTGAATGTAGGCTTGTAAATCGGTCGGTTGGCGTTGTAGTCCTACTGGTGTTTGGTCCAGTAGGACTACGTCGTCGGCATATATCAAACATGTTATTTGAGTCTCGCCAATTTTTGGTGGAAAGCTTCACGTGTTTACGAATGCTTGCTCAAAATCAGAGGTGAAGAGGTCCGCTGCTAAGGGTCAGCCCTGTTTAAGTCCTTTGTTAGTTACAACAGGTTTAGTAAGTAGGCCCTGGCGATCCAAGCGGATCTGTATTGAGGTGTTTGTAGACAGCTTTTGAATTACCCGGCGCATTGCATTCGGGCAGCCCCACTGTTTTAATTTTTGCCAAAGTTTAGATCTGTTGACTGAGTCAAATGCTTCGCTGAGATCGATAAAAGCAGTGAAGATTTTTTTTATATCCGTTGTTCAGTTTGTGACTTTAGAATGTTAATTATGAATAGGTTTAATGACATGCCGATACCTTTAACAAAGCCGCTTTGCCAGGGGTCGCGATGACCAGATTCTATACTCCATTTGCCTAGTTGTTTCACGGCAAAGGAGGCAAACATTTTGCCAATCACGTCGAGTAAGGCAAGTGGCCTATAGTTGGATGGTTTTGATCTTGAGCCTTTTTTAAAAAATGGTATTATAATTGCTGCTTTCCATGATGTTGGCACTTGTTGGTTTTTGATTATCTGTGCGAATAGCAGCATTATGATCTCGGCCCATTGATCTGGATGTTGTTTGAGATGGGCGTGTTTGAGGCCTTTGGGTCCCGGGGCTCCAGATCGGTTTAGTTTCTTTATTGCTTCTCTTACTGAGTCAATATGTATTTCAAATATGTCCCAACTTGATTGAGTTTCATTCTGGTCGAATACCTCGGTCAAATTGGCATCATAGAATTTTGAGAAGTGTTCAGTCCACTCTGTCGCTGTGATTGAGTGCGTTATTATGGCATCTTGAGGCGTGTCCAGGTTGTTAATCAGCTACCAAATTTCAGCAACGTTTTTAGTTTTAATGTGATGGAGCATTTGTTCAGCATCTCGTTGGACGGTCAATCTATGGTGAGATTTTCGCCAATTCCGATATCTTTGTTTTAGTTTCTTGGCCTGAATTTGCTGTGTGGCTGTTTTTTCAATGCGCAATTCTCTGTTCATTAGTTTTTTCGACACTGCCACTGCGGGATCAAAGCAATGGCGATGCGCCATTCTTACTTTTGCTGAGATACGATCTTTGGTTTCGAACAATTCGAGAAGCGCTCCAAAATATGTCAAAGTTTTTGGGTGTGTGCTGAGAAGTTGATTTGATTAGCAACTGGAGTCTAATGTGTAGTTGTCGTAGCTTTGGTGCAGTTGTTTGTAGACGATTACTTCCATGCATCACTTCAATCTATGCATTGTGTAGGTTAATTCTAGATTCTGATCGGCAGTGCCAGGTTAGCTCTAGTAGATTGTGGTCACTTTGCAGTTTTTCTATTATTTACATAGAAGTCAAGAATTTAGTTATATTTTCTGAACTACAAATATGGTCCAAGATTTGTTTGCTTTTTGCTCCCCTCCAAGTTTCTTCTCCTGGTTTGTTGCCCACTGTGTGGTCAGTTAGAATGCAGAAGTTTCATTGTGTCATCGCTCTTCTCCAATTAATGCCTCTCTGTCGGGCCGGGCTTATGTTTACTGGATCATCATCCGTTTCATAGCCTTCTGTGTTCCAGCAAATGCCGTTTAGATCACTGCATATGAAGATGTGTGGATTCTCAAATTGTTCGCCAAATTTGTCGAGGTATGATGTTATTTTGTCCAAAAAATTACTTCACTACTGGGTTCCAGTAAAGGTTTAGAATGATTAGAGTTAGTGGTTTGTCAGCTGAATTTGGCGGGATCGTTCCTATTAACCATTGAATGTGGGCATTTGGGTGATTTATTTCCAGTACCTCTAATTGTAGCGTGTTTTTAATAGCGATGAGCAGGCCCGATGTTGGTCTGCCTCGAGGCCCTTTCTCATCTGGATTTAGTTACTGAGTATCCGTCGATGGTTGGTGGGGTTTGAAGCCATGTTTCTTGGAGGCAGATTATATCTTGATTTAGGCCCACTGCACTGTCATTTGAAGTCAAGTGGGTAAAGCCTCTTGTATTCCAATTGGCAATTTTCAGGAAGGGAGTAATATTGACATGTGGATTCTATGCAATGGACATTTTAGCAGCAAACATACTTGCAAGCCATTTCCAGTTCTCGGTTGTGCCTTCTGCCAGTATTTGCAGCTCTATCTTAGCATCACGTGGTTTAGATGGTGGAAATCTTTGTTCTGATGTTTTTTGTAGTGATCATTTTGAACTGTGGCGATCTCTTGCCTCAGTATGATTCCACACGGCTTTGTGATGGTAATTTGAAGTGTGGTTCGGGTTTACTGCTGTGTTGATTGTTTGTAATTTGTCGTTTAGTTCCGTTAAGTCAAAGCCTAGTGGGTGTAATTTGTACGCCTCTCCTAGCAAAAGATGTTTGATTAGGATGTTTTGTAGATGTACAATCACTTTGGCGGTTCTGTTTTCTTCCGGAATTTCGATGGTTGTTAGATCCTGTGATGATAACAGCCTTAATGGTGGTAAATGGTGAAGCAGACTGATACATTGGCACGGTTTAGAGTTAGCCCATCATCCTTGAAGTTAATGCGTTCCAACATGATTCAGTTGGTTTGATCGGCTTGTTTTGCCGTGGTCGATGGCGTGCACTCCCCAGATGTAGGTGCATGTCGTGACTCTTTGTTGTATATTTTTTGTATTATTCGCAGGGGGGATATTACAAATGTATCCTCAATGGGCAGCTTCTGTGGGCATTCCATTGGCGCCATGTGTTGAATTTGGCGCTCACTGTGTCCAAGTGGTCGCATATCTTTTTGGTGTTCAGGCAGTTGTACTGGGACTGCTTCATCTTGTGTAATTGGCACCGAGTTCGTACAGGTTTCTCCTTTTGATGTGAAGGGCCCTTCTTGCCATATTGTTTTTGTTTGTAATACGCCGGAATTGAGACGTTCTGGGGCCTATCAGCGTCGGAATCCTTATGCGTTGTATCAGGCTTGGTGGTTTTGGATGCTAGAGTCAGAGATGAGACCACCATTGTTCTCCTGGTCTCAGTTGTTGGTCTTGTTTGTCTCTGGCGCATTAAACTCTTGGGGCCCATTGGCAGTTTGTTCCATCTTGGTTTATTGGATTCGCCATTATCCTCATCTGATTCTGAAGATGCTGGGGCACCTGATGAGTCTTCTACATCATTATGTTCCGATTCAGTGTTATCTGCTGACGTTATTGGGTATATCCAGAGGTCAGCAAGATCAATGATTGAAAAATCAGTTACTTGTGGTGGAGCGGACGCTGAATCAACTTTAATTTGTGCACATTGCTGTCTTTCGAGCATCGTGGCAGTGATAAACGGTTGTGAGACAGGCAAGACTGTTTTTAATACAAATCTTGCTTGCATTAGAGTTTAGTTTCTTGGTGAGTGGTAGATTTGTACGTTTTTTCGCTTGTGCTTTTGGTTCAGCGTTAATGGCTTTTTTCCTGCCAACATTTTTCTCATTTGGATTGCGAGCTGCTATCATGAGCCCCAAGGCCGATGGGTTTCCTTTGGTCGATTTCTCAAAGATCGGACATATTGTTTTCACTTTGGTGATAGGAAAGGTTGTTTTTTCATTAGTGGCTGTTTCCACCGTTGTGTTGGCCTTCGGGTGCAATGTTTGTGCTTGGCTGCACTCAGCTGAAACAGTCCTATAATGACAGCTCTGTATCTGTGCTGTCAGTAGGGATACTCCATGTTTTTGGTTTAATGCAATGAGTCTTTGGTTGTTATCAGCGGGTTTACTTATCTGTTCGACTTGAGTCTTATTGGGTGTCTTCACTGCCAATATCGCGTTGTCATTGTTTTCTACCTGGTCCTCTGATTTGTCAGGTAAATCGGTTTGTGCTGCCGTTGAGAGCATCTGTTTCTTGTGTACACCTGGTTGGATGATAAAATCTGATGTTTCAAATTATCGGGATTGCTGACGCAGTTGTTTTTGTTTTATAACAGGCTCCCAGAGGAAGGGGAGTAAAGTTGATACTTTTGCTTCTCCCAATTCCAAATGTTGTTGTACCACGGTTACAAAGCCTTCATCATATATCATTTTGGAGTGCAGCATAGCGAGTACTGTAGTCTGATCTTTTAATTGCTTTCTCATTTGCTCGTGTAGCTTCATGAAGGGTAGTAAGATTGCTGTTAATGTTGAAACCAGGTGA
The DNA here is from genome assembly GCF_040938575.1 of Ambystoma mexicanum. Lineage (NCBI taxonomy): Eukaryota > Metazoa > Chordata > Amphibia > Caudata > Ambystomatidae > Ambystoma > Ambystoma mexicanum. Next base: position 386,991,685 of record NC_090934.1, on the reverse strand, counting down.
AAATCATGCAGGTTGGTGTTTGGTTTATTAGCATCATCCAAACTTGAAGCATCCGTTTGGGTTGTGTTGTTAATGTTTTTGGTCTTCTGATGGTTAAGTTCCGGTGAAAAATCCTTCACTGCTAGTTCAGCTTGCAGCAAAATGATTTGTTTATCCCGCGTGGATATGTGACTCACTTATTTTGGGGGCAGTTGACAATTCATTTTCAATCGTGGTCAGCCCTCCACTTTCAGTGGATTTTAAACTATTGCTACGCGGAATAGAATTGTTTAAATCCGCCAGGCAGATTTGTTCTGCATCCGTTTCCATCAGGGTTGAGGTTTCCAGTAAAAGTTTATCCGGGATTTCAATTTCTGCCGATTGAGTGTTTTTTGGTGCAACATTGGTTAGGTGTAAAGGCAGTTGTACGGTCGGCTTTGCCGTGGTGTTCAAGTGTAACCCTTTAACATTGGCATGATTCACTAATTGGGAGTTAAAGCACATAGTTTGTGGTCCGAGTGTCCTTGGTTTCCATATTGAGGGCATACTTGCTGTATAGGCTAGTTTTGCAAAGAACCTGGCCACCCTTTGCTCATGAAATGTTATGTCATGTTTTCTTTTGAGCATCGAGGGTGTGGGTGAGTTAGATGGTGTAAAATGTCCTTTGACTGTATGCATTTCCTTGCAAACTGTGTCTCCAAGATGACACCACAGAAACAATGAAACACCTGGTACTATATTGCATTGATCTAAATGAAATCCGATCTCGATTGATGACGGAGATCACAATGCCTTTCGAACAGCTGAAGATTGGTAGTTGGAGCTACTGAGAGGCCCATGACTGTGATTTACAATAGCCTTGGTCAAACTAATACTAGTAATTTGTAAGAGACTCAAGAACTTAACATCCAGCGAAAAACAATAATCAACATCTTGTGGACTTTCTAGGTGGAGCACAACAAATTGATTAACACCATCTTTAACTGTTTTTTATGATTCTCTTTATCGTTTAACTGCCATTCACATATCTCGTTACTCTTAACTGTTCTTTTGTTTTCTTTTTAAGAATATGTATGTTTCAAAGATCAAAGGCAAAAACGTTTGTCCTTTGTGGCCTTCTACGGGAGCCTGTATTATACAGACTTCCTTGAAGAGCCGGAACAGGACTCTTACTTGGAGACGATACCACTGCCTCAGCTCACTAACATAAGAGGGATTCCCTGGATGGGGGATATCCGGCTTGAGGTGGTGGAAGTAGCAATCAAGTGGCTCCCCCTAAACAAGGAGCCAGGCCCAGACGGGTATACAGCCCTGTTCTATAAAAAAATGTAAAGCGCAGTTAGCACCTAGGATGAGGTGTCTGTTTAACACCTTCAAAAGCTTGGGTGCAGTCACCAAGTCGATGGAGGAAGCCAAAATGCTGGTATTCCCCAAGCCAGGAAAGAACCCTACCTGCTGTGGGTCGTACAGACCCATAGCATTGATGAGCATCGATGCAGAAATCTACACCAAAATATTGACCACACGAATGGCCCAGCTGCTTCCCAGATGGATAGGCCCAGATCAGGCAGGAATGTGTACCAGAGAGACAGACCTTTGATAACATCCGGCGGGCCGGCCACCTTCTAGAAAATGTAGAGCTCATACAAATACCAGCGGTCGTAGTCCCACCTGGAATAAGGTACCCAGTGGAGCGGGGTGGGGTTCACCATTACGAACTCATTGGAACAACTGTACAGGGCGAACTACCCGGCCCTTCTAAGTAAAATGAAGGAGGATGTGGCCAGCTGGAACCCCCTGAATATTTCGTGGTTGGGTCGAATAGCCTCAGTAAAGATGGTGATGCTGCCTATATTATTTCCAGTCCCTCCCCATCCCCCTTCCCTGTTCTTTCTTCAGGACCCTCAATAGAATAATATCGGCATTCATATGGCGACAGGCGCCCAAGGGTAGCGTTCAGAACTCTGGTGGGGGGGGCGTGGGTCTGGGTGTACCCAACTTTAGGAAGTACTATGAAGTGGCCCATAAGGGTCATAAGGGAATGGTTGACTGGGGACGAGACAAAATGCGGGGCGCGGATGGACAGAGCGGTAGCGCAGATGCTGCTGCAAGGTGTCCTGTGGGTGGGCGGGCCACCTAACATGTGCATTAGCCGGATTATGGGGGCGTTGATGGATGTGTGGGACCCCCTGATGGATCGGGTGTTTCTTTAGACAATCCCTTCCCCCTTCACACCGTTATTTGAAAACCTGTGGTTCTCCCCTGGTTTAGATGTGGGGGCGTTTCAGGCACCCCACCTTTTTCCACTGCTGAAAGGGGGAGACGTGTTTCAGGGAGCGGGTATGACATTTGAGCAATGTAAACAGCACCTCGGGCTAAGTGATTGGGACAGTCACCAGTACTTTCAGGTGTGGCATTGGGTGGTCAGCCGGCGCACCAGGAGATGGCAACTAGGCCGCTGACACCCTTTGAGAAATGTTTAACCACCCACGATGGATCCAAAAGCTTAGTTTCTTCTCGCTATAGGCTTGTGATGGGAGGCCTGACTCCTCCTAGATGGCCCTACATGGCCAAGTGGGAAGTGACTCTAGGTAGGGAGATATTGGATAAAAACTGGGCTTGTATCTGGCATAACATACCATGACGCGCTCAATCCAGTTGCGAGAGGCATGATACAGAGTGATGCTGCAGTGGCATTATACACCCAAGGTATTGCACAAAATGTTTGCTAACACCACATCAATCTGCTGGCGAGGGTGCATGGATAAGGTATCGTGGGCTCACATTTGGTGGGACTGCCGGTGGCCCAGTCCTTCTGGCAGGAAGTCATTAAATAGATGATAGGGATTTTTGGGAGTGGTTTGGATGTGGGGCAGAGGGAGTGGTTGCTGCGTTTGGAGGGAGGCGCTTCGATGGCCTAGTCTCCAAAGAGCAGCCGAAGTCATTTGTGGTCTTGATTGCTGCCTGGTTTATGGTGGCCCAACTCTGGAAGCAAAGTAAGCTTCAGTCGAGCATCGATTGGCTGCAGAAAGTTTGGAGGTTCCTTGCGATGGAATGGGTCACTTATAGGAACAAGGGCGAGCAGGAGGCATTTAGGCGGGACTGGGGGGTTGGTCCTGGTGTAACTGCAGTGGGAGCTTAGGATCCAAGGGTGCCCGCAGAACCTAAGGATATTCAACTTTTTATGAATCATACTTGGGCCAGTTGCCAGACATATCAGCTGGGGGTACTCCTCATCCCAGAATGTGCATGGGCGGGGTGGAAGGGCCGAAGGGTGTGGGGGGTTGTTGTTTATCTGTTTTGTATGTGGAGATTCTCATTTTGAAAACTTTAAAAAAAATATATATATATTCAACTGTAAAACAGGGTTTTCTTGTGAGAAATACTACTTTCACATTAAAAGATACATTTGACCTCTTCTTTTCTTATAGTAATTTCTACCTGTAGTAGTACATGAACTACTGGTCCAAACACATCCATGGATCTGTTTGGGTGAAAGCCGGGGCACAAGCTCCTATATGTCCATTTCCCATATTTTATTGGGAGTATTTTTACTCCCTATTTTAATTTTTGGGAGTATTTGCTGATTAAAAGTGAACAATACACCCATTATCTATAGGGCTGCCTTACAGTGAAGTGCAGTTAGGATCCTTTGTATCATTATATCTTTTTATATAATTACCTTTTTGGTTACTTTTCATATGTGCCTACAAGCTGGTGTCAGCTGTGATGTTTTTACAGTTTTTGTGTTATTATATTTGTGCACTTCCAGACTGTCTAGTCCCAATCCACAAACTTTGATGTCATGACAAGTGGTTGTCAACGATTGTACAACCCCTGGCTGTTTGTAGATCCTTACCATTGGTAGGCATGTGTTTGCTCCCAGCCTGAATCTTGGATAAAAGGAGGATTCCTGCGACTGTTCGGCAGATCATCGTTGGAACGACTACTATGAAGAGCAGCCCGCTAACGACCCATGCAGCTGACCAGTATTGACCCAAACAGTGTTCTGCGTTAACCCCTGGACTGGTGGGAGCAAGCAGCCTCAATCCCCGGCTTGAGGATCCATGCCTTCTGAGCCTTCCAAAGTGTCCCTGGACCACCCGGTGGACTGAACAGCTCTGTCCTGGGCTACCTTGCTGCAGCTGTCGTTCTGAGTAGCGCCTTGGAACTTGGTAGATCGTTAGCTTGTGCCACAATTCGCCTGCTCCTGCATTTTCAGATGTCTCACCCCTCAAAGCAAACTGTGCTTTGGCTGCTCCTTTGTTTGCTGCTATGCCTGTCGCTGCCTGGCCTTTGTGACCTTCATTGGATCTTGTCTTCTTCGTGTCCCTAAGGTATCCCATGGCCGTCTCTCCCACAGACGTCTTCACTTGTCTTGGTTTGATTCTTCAACTGGAAGCTGTCCAGAACCGATTCCCGTTCACCGCGACCAACCAAAATTAAATCCCATGAAACAAAGTATCTCTTGTGTTTACATATCTTGAGGACCCTTGCATTGGAAACTGTAACAGATGAACAAACTTGGAACGAATTCTGGCACCCCAAGCTTTGGTGTCAGGGGAACTATGAGCCAGGGGTCCACTTTCTCACCATGTATCCTAATGAGGCGTCTAGGGCGTGCAGTCCTGACCCTAAACTCACTCTGATCTGACCCTTGGTGGTGGAACATGGGCTATTGATCCATTCCTAGGCCTATCCTAGTGTGTTGGATTAAGTCCAGTGCTTACCCAAACTGTTATCTAATTCTGAACTTTTTAATAAGCATCACCACTGACAACTGCACTCATTACATATAAATGTACCTGAAGAAGTCTATACTTTGGAACTGGTGACTTTTGGGGACAAGGCCCCAAAACATCTTAGGGTTGGACTTTATAAGAGTGAGGGAAGCTGTGAATTCTGTTTCTATTCAATGCATCTGACCACTTGCCTGTATTACATTGGTAACTGATTCATATGCAATTCTAATTCTCCTAATGGTGAATATTTTATAAGGATTTATGGGGCAATACTTGCCTGCGATTTTTTTCCATGCTTAGTGTATAAACTAAAGTCCTAATAAATAATTGTATTGACTGTCTAACTAGCCCTAGACCACTCTCACACATTTCCTGAGACTAAGTCTTGACAGCTCTGCTATCTTACCTTGATTGGGTTTTGGCTAACCTCTGTTCACCATAATAGGATGGTGTCCATAACCGGAGGGCATCCTCACGTTTTCTCCCTTTGGATAGTTTGCTCAGGTGGCCTGAGAAGGGTCATCGCTTTTGGATCCCGACACTGGGGGTGGGGTATCGGGGGCGGGTGGGGGGGGTTATACGGACAAGCGAGAGAGGATCACCTGAGTAGGGGCTCCTTTAGGAGTGGCTAGAGGATGCCTGAGGGTGAGACACGGCATTCCCCCTTCCCAATTTTTCATCACCCCACTCTCAATCAGCCTTTATGGGCTATTGTAAGTCCTATCCTGTTCCCTCCTCCCCGTTTCGAATATTTACTGAGAATAGGAAGAGGCATCCAAGAGTAAGAAAGATTACCAATGGGGAAAAGTCCTTTCTAGTATTTTGAGGAGGAAGATGATTGAAGAGGCCTACTACAACACACTATCAGCATGTCCCTTTAATGAGTTCAGGCAGAGTCGGGCACTTGATAACAACTATGCACACCTGCACTCTATTAAACACTACTCTAATACTGGGAAGGAAAAGAGGAGACCTATGAGTCAGGCATGTCACGAGAATTGGACTGACTGGGCAAGGGAATAAAAGGCAGAGCACCCAGCAGAGCAGAGGAAAGCAGTTAGGAGAGCAGAAGGGAGGCTGCATGGCTGAGTCCATCAGGGTATCCCTTCTTGTTCTTAAGCCAGTTTTTGCTACAGAAGAAGAGCGCGCTGTGGGAGCAGAACGAGCGTGGAAGCTGGACGCCAAGAAGCTGCAGCAAGGAGAAGACGAGGTATCCGGAGGTGAGCAGGACACCGAGATGCTGACCAAGTGTTTTGTGAGGGTTGCAGCGTGGCGAGGGAGCTGTGTCTCCAGGGAGCCGGACTGGGGCGTGCCGAGTCCTGTTGGCTGTGCCAGGCAGATGCTCATTCTCCTGGGAGGAATCCAGGACCCAGGGGTGTCTGAGGGGCAGGTGGTCAGACCCTGACCTCAGTGCTGAAGGCAGCGACCCCCCGAACCCTCCCCCCGGTAGCATTGCGCTAACCCGGGAGTTTCTGGAGTGTTGTGAAACCCGGTGCGCGTGTGAGGCAGAAGCTGGAGATTTGAAAGGAAAAGAAGTGTCCGAGCAGCACGAAAGAAAGGAAAGGACAGAAGTTAAAGCATGCAAGCAGCACAAATGGAAAGGACAGGAGTTGAAGCTTGCATGCAGCACGAAAGGAAAGAAGCTAAAGTCTGCAACCGGTCCGGAAGCAAAGGAAAGCCATGAAAAGAGTGCTAGTGGTACAGAAATCAACGGGTGAGAGAAAGAAAGTATGTAAAAAGCCTAAAGAGGAAAAGAAACAAGGAAATAAAGAGGGTGCCAGAAGCACGGGAAGAAAGAAAGGTCCTACGTGCTAGAGGCACAGCAGCAGCAATAGAGAAGCGGAGAAAGAATGCAAGTAGATGAAAGGAAGTATCAGAGTGGTTGCGCATGGGGGAAAGTAAAGCTATGCGTTCTCGAAAGTCTCTGCTACCAACCAAGTGTTAAAAGAAAGGCAAACAGCCCACTTGAGAGAAGCTGGAGCTACACTGAAGAGTGAAGTTTGGACCATAAACCCCAAAGTGTTGTGAAAGACTGTTTGAACCTAAGAGAAAGGATTGTATCTTGAAAAGTGAATCCTGAAAAGCTGAACGTTTGTGTGTTGTGAACTTTTTGTGAACCTTTGAGACCAAAGAGGCCTAAGCTTGGGGAAAAAACTCTGAGGCCTAAAGGAATGGGGAGATGAATCTTTGAAACCCTGAGAGGCCTAAAGAAACTGTGGGCTTCGAGAAGCTTGGGGAAGTGAGCTTGAAGAGAATTGGTGAACATTTGTAAATTATAGAACCATGGGGCTTAAGCTTGGGGAAGGGAACCATGAGAGGCCCACAATGAACTGTAAGCGTTAAAAAGCTTGGGGAAGGGACCCAAAAGAGAACCTAGGAACTTTTGTGAATGTCGTTTGGTCTGAAACAGAAGAGGGGGACCCAGGGGTGAAAAACCACCACCCCAACAACATGTGAATGCAACAGAGGAATCTTTTGAATACAAGCCAAAGTAAACCTGACAGAGGGAGGCTGACATTCAAGAGGGGTCTGAGCCCGGAAGAGGGGGACCCAGGGGTGAAGAATCGACACCAAAGTATAATCAGAAGGGAACTATTGTTTAGGATTTTGAACATACCAGGCCCTTGGAAGCAAGAGATCTAACCACCCAAGGTCCGGGTATCACTAAGAACCTTTTGTGGATCTGACCCGGGAGTCGGGCTCCAGGGGTGAAAGGTCATCACTCAACCTGCATACAGACAGGAACATTTTGGTTATTTTGTATACTTCACGTCCTCGGAGGCAAGAGACCTTTTGCAGAAAAGAGACTTAACCACCGAAGAACCTGATAGTGGAACTGTTGTCTCGTGCTGAGAAAGCTTGAGCGTGTGCTGTGCTCAGGAGTCCTGCCTTGCTCAAAATGTGGGAAATGGAGATCCCCGGCTACGCCACCTGACTTATCATTTGTAAACATATCTTTCTTTCTTGTGAACCCTATCCCACACTTTGTGTTTAGTTGTAAGGATTGGCAATTGTTTTTTTTTTTTTTTTTTTTTAGTATAGGCCCTTTTATTTGACAAGACGCCACTAGGACTACCTTATTATTTGATGGCCGTAGATTGCTCCCATCTTAGATTTAGGTTTAGATCAGGTGTTTTTCCAACCTACCTATACAGTGTAATAAGCACCCTTGAACTGTGATCACTTTTGTCTGTCTTTACTGTTGCCACCATGAGTTCATTACAACTGGCAAACATGTTTTTCAGTGAGGCTCACTGCTTATATTATTCTGCATTGCTTCAAGGATTTATTTGAAGAAAGGTGCCGGCTTGTGCCTGATAACATTGTAGGAGCCGAAGGAAAGTTATGCTGTCTTTCGCGCTCCCATGAAAGAGGGAAGTGTTTACCTCTTGAAGTTGCCATGGTTCATTCGGCTGAGGATCCATGGGAACTGGCAACAGGTGAACTTCGAAAGCCAGAAAGTTGTGGAAAATGCCATAACACATTTGTGTCATGTTTAAAACGACAAGCATCAAAACAGACAGAAAAAGCTTCAGGGAAAGTGTGGACGCATGACTTTCCATGCCCATTCGAGGGAGAATCTCTTGTGCCTGCCTGCTTTCGGAGCTTATTGGTGATTTTAGCTAAGATGAGGTGGTGTGCTGCAGTTACGTCAACAGTGAAGTATTTTTAAACCATTTACTAATCATTCATTTATTTTCTTTATTGCATTTATTTTGTTATCTATGCTGATTTATGAATAAACGGCTATAAATAGCCATTTTACATTTTAGCTGAGTGTGTTATGTGAATTATTGCCTTTCAGCGTGTAACGTTTTTCCTGTCATTGTGCATTGGGCCTGTGAAACAGATTACCGTGCACTAATGAGAAGCAAAACATATGGCGCTTTGAGCTTTTAGGGTTGGAGAAGCAGTTGAAACCACGTTTGTGTTGGCGCGTGGTCCGTGAAATTCACTCACATCTTGTCGATGTTGGTAAATGAAAGGTCAAGACACTTGATTGTGTATGTATTCTTGATTTAATCGGCACATAATTGCCAGTGGTTAACTGGGCACGTGTAGTGCTTGGTCACATGAGGAAAGTCAACACGAGTTTCGACCGTAGGTCTTTATCAAGGCTGTGCACATATGTGGTGAAGTGCAAGTGTTTAGTGTAATTTACGGTGAATTATCGTGACACATGTTGTAAATCATTAATGAATTGAAGATCATATACAAGATTCATATATACATTGTGATTAGTGCAGTGAGTGGTGTCGTGACAATTGTAACATATGCATGTTGGATTATAAACAAGTAAAAATCCATTTATATAAACCCAGTGGGTATGTTTTGTACAGCAGGTGAGTTTTTGCACCAAGGAAGAAAAAGGGAAAGGAAAAAAGGTTGGTTAGGTCGGGAGGACTGTGTTTGTGTGTTTCTGGTAAGAAATCTTACCAACTAATAATTAGAGTTTTAGATCGGTGCTGGTTAGTAAGGATGCTGGATATCTACTAAAGGAAAAGGAATTGGACCGAATTTAGGAGGGCATTTTAGCAAGGGGCGAGGTGAGGTCGTTGAACAAGTGCTACCTGGTGTGGGAGTCGAGAGGGGGGGGGAATTCCGAGGTGCCTTTGTGGATACAGTTATTGTGCGACTTTCCCCATCAAGTGGGCTTCTAAGGCCTGTCTGGCTATTCTAAGGTCTCTTGGAGTACGTCTGCTGCCTTTATTAATAATTCATTTTTGTTTCTCCTGCAGTGTTTCTTCTAGTTCATTGCAGATGAGCCACTGAGTCCTACTCCAAGATATTGTTTGACCTATCATGACCCCCCTAAATACTGCTTTCCCTGCTTCCCATATAGTGTGGATGTCCATACCCTATGTCATGTTTTTTTGGAAGTATTGGGTTATTGCGTCCTCTATTGCCGTTCTCACTACTGTGTCCCCAAGGATGTGTTTGAGTCTCTAGGGAGGGGGGGGGTTTTGCCATGGGTTCCCTAATTCCAGGCCAATTTCCAAAATCGCTGGGGAGTTGTCCGTAAGTGATTTCGGCAGGATTTCTATAGTGGTGACTAATGGTATGAGAGTAGGGGAGACAAGAAACATATCTAACCTGGAGAAGCCCCCATGTACTGCTGAAAAGAAATGGCATCTCTTTTCCCCTGGGTGAGCGAAGCTCCACACCTCAATTAGTGTTAGCTCCCTCAGTAATGTGGTCATGGCGTAAAAATGTGATTTGTCATTATTAGTCAGGGCCAGGGTTTTAGCTATCGTTAGATCCATCACACAATTGAAGTCTGCTACCAGTACTACTTCGCTCTCCCATGAAGCTCCCCACAGTCCCAGTAAGCCCCTCCAGGAACTCCCCCTGTTTTTCATTTGGTCCATAGATCGCCCCCAGTGTGACTTTCCGGTCTCCCACGTCTCCACTAACCAGCAGGTACCTCCCCTGCTTGTCTCTCAGCACATCCCGTGTTCGTAGCAGTAGCACCTTGCGGACAAATATAGCCACCACTGTTTCTTATGTCCACTTGTTGCAAAATATGCCTGTGTGTATCCCTTTCAGATAAAGCGTTTTTCATCCTCCTTTAATAAGTGGGTCTCTTGGAGGAATGCAATGTCCATCTCCATGGAGGTGAGCCGCTGAATTTTATATACTGGTGAGTTTAGACCTCTCACATTCAGGGTCAGGCATTTTATATTCGGGTTATCCATCATGTACTATGTCCTTTGTACTAGGCATACCCCAGTGTGGTGAGGGGCAAGTGTGCCAGCCAGTAGCGGTAAGTATAGAACCTCTGCTCAGGAATCGTATGTTGTGGGAAGTGCTGTGAACCAGAAACGATAACCGTGATAAAATGTAAACCAGAAGTTTATGTCCCCAGCAAAGCCCAAACCATATTTGTACCTGGTCTTTCCTCCTGTGCACCAACAGTCCTGTCATCTGTCAATTGAGATGACCGTTGATTGGACACCATTCTTTCATTATGACATCTCCTCCCCCCTGTGCCCAGTAGTCTCCGTCTTGTGGAGTATGTGCTCGCCCATTTGTCTTAAGCAGGAGTAACCTTTCATATCGAAGAGCTAGGATCCAAGCCTGTATGCTCTGCCACTCAACCAGTTTGTATTGAATATTTTGAATGGAGTGTGTCCTCCCACATATTCTTTATCTTTGATAAATCCACTTCCAGCTTGCTGGCCTCAGAAACATTTTTCACAGTAGAGGGCACTGCGCGTCGACGTCCCTCGAGTCGGGGTCCCTCGAAGGCCTCCGCATCAGTGCCGACGTCACCATAGGCATAAATAGTCTTGCGCAGCATCCGTTGCTCAGTTCCATTTTTCCACGATTCGTGAGCCTCGGAGACGCAACGCTCGGTTCTACACTATTCTTCGAAAAATCTTCAGAATTCTCAAAAATCTAAAATTTCTACGATTGCATTTTCGTCCGAACCATCGATGCCACGATCCAGCTTCGCGATTGTGGAAAGAAGATGTCACTAACAGATCCTCACAGGATCTGCTTGTGTGGGATTAGAGCAGCAGTGTTCGGAATGTGAGGACTGCATGTCTATGGTGGCGAAAGCCTTGAAGGAGCGTAAGGGGAAGTTAGAAAGAGGTAAGGCTGTTAAATCTTCTACCCCTTCAAAATTGTCCTCGGCTGAGTCGAGACATTCATCTCCTCACCGTCAAAATAAACATTCCCGATCGAGATCTCGAAGCGATTCCCATCACTCTTCGAGATCGAGAAACTCTAAGAAGAGGCGTCATAGATCTCCCTCTTTCAAATTCCCCAGAAAGGGTCTCCTGCCCCACTAAACACAGCTCTCCGACTAAGTGGGAATAATTTTGTAAAAAGATGCTTAGGGTCTTCGAGAAAGCGGCCTTGACCCCCTCAGAGATGCCTAGAGGTGAGACCCTGGGTGAAAGACCCGAAAGACAAAAATGCTGCTCCTCGTTGAACCCGGCGAGCAAAGATCCTCGAGAGCGTCATGAACCCTTGAGTAAAGGTAAAACATCATTGGATAAAGCTGCGTCATCAACGCCATCGTCGAAGGTACCTTCGACGCACAAATCTGTGTCATCGATGCTGTCTTCAACGCCCTCGTCAACCCCGATGAAGGATACGTCCTCGAGGCCTCAAACCTCTTCTACGCCTAAAGCATCAGAGGTGTCGAAGGTTCCGACCAAAGCGTCGAGAGTGGCGTTGACAACTTCGACAACACCGAGTAGGATTCCGGTCCTCTCGAGTACATTGAGGCCTTTTTCGACGCTTTTTGCGGTTTTGTCGAGGCCTGCATCATCTATGTCGACAACCACAACGTTTTCACAAGCAGTAACCACCAATTTGGCTCCTTCTTCTCTGGAAATGGGTTTTACCCCTTATCCAAGATCAGATTATTTCAGAGCTTTATCCTCTATATATGAGGGAGGGGAGAACTCTGACAATGAGAGACCTTTTGGGTTAAAAAGAACAGTACCAATTCCAGAGGAACTAATTTCAGAAGAAAATAGATTGAAAGATGTACAAGAGTCTTTACAAGATGCCAGTGGCATAGATACCTCTCCAGAGGCAGAATTTGCTCTACCAGAACCTGGAGAACATGCAGAAATACCTTACAGAGCCTTTATGGCTAGAATTATGCAATTTATGGGGTGGACTACACCTGCACCCTCTTTCCAGCAAGATGATCTTACTCATATCTTAGATAAAGGGCCCCAAGAGGATCCTATCGTCCCCTTTCATGCTGCATTGCAGAGGAAAATATCCTCAAATTGGGAGACACCTGAAGTTATCCCTGCAGTAAATAAAACTCTCTGCTAAATACAGAGTGTTCGCTTCAGACCCTGAATATCTAAGCAAGCACCCAACTCCAGAAAGTTTAGTAGTGCAGGCAGCGACGTTGTCAAGTAGTAAGTCGGCATACCCCACTATACCACAAAACAGAGATGACAAAAGATTTGATGCCATGTCAAAAAAAGTATTTTCGGCATGCAGTATGGCTCTTAAGTCTATCAACGCCACTTGCACGCTAGCGAGATTCAGCCACACCCTTTGGGAGTGTGCTTTATCAGCGGCTGACTGTCTCCCAGAAGTGGAGGAACGAGAAGCATTCTTGAACATCATCAAGGATGGGAAGGATGCGATGTGAGTCCCTCCAAAAAGGCATCGACTCTGCTGACAGCTTCAGCAGAGCCATGGCGGCGAGTATCACAATCCGCAGATTTGCGTGGTTGTCTGGTTTTGCTCCCGATGTGCAAGCCAGACTTTTGAATATGCCCTTTGACGGCACTTCTATATTTGGCAAAAAGGCTGATGACAACCTGGAGAAATTGCAGACATCAAAAGCAGCAGCAAAATCACTTGGGGCTGCGATCTGGCAAACTCCAAATCGCCCCACAGGTACATCCTGGAGGGAGAGGGGAAGTCCTTTCATTTTTACTCTGCATTTGGGAAAGGCAGAGGACAGCCAGCTCAGAGGGGCCAGAGACGATTCACCCATGGTGGACGGGTCAAAGGTACCAAACCTGCATTAGCAGGTGCTACTTTACCCACAGCATCTGCGTCAGCCGCTTCTAAACCCATCTGAGGTCTCCCCTCACAAGACACCAGTAGGAGGCAGGCTAACTCAACATCTGACAGAATGGCAGGCTATTACGTCAGATGCTTGGGCATTGGAGACAATTGCCCAAGGTTACTGCCTGCCTTTCCTACAAACTCCTCAGTCATCCACCAGGGAACAACTCTTTGAAGTTTCCAGACCCGCTTCTTATGCAGGAGATTTCAGACCTGCTAGAGAAAGGTGCCATAGAACCGGTACCTGTAGCGGAGAGAAACAAGGGTTGGTATTCCCCCTATTTTCTAATACCGAAGAAGGACGGAGGATTGAGACCCAACTTGGACTTGCGAGAGTTGAACAAATTCATCAGAAGACAAGTTCAAGATGGCAACCCTTTCTCAGATCCTTCAGGCCCTCCATTTTAAGGACTGGTTGGTTTCTCTAAACCTTCAGGATGCTTACTTCCATGTGCCAATCCATCTCGAGCACAGGGAGTACCTGAGGTTCGCAATTGCCAACTCTCATTATCAATTTCGAGTTCGGCCATTTGGGCTGACCTCCGCCCGAGGGTCTTTACCAAGCTAATGACGGTTATGGCTGCAAGTCTAAGGAGGGAAGGGATTCACATCTACCCCTACCTGGACGACTGGTTGATCAGAGCAGTGTCCCCGGAAAAAGCTCAGATTAATCTAGATTATGTTTGCCATTTCCTCCACAAGCTGGGCTTCTCTCTCAATTTAAAGAAGTCACAGATGATACCATCACAGAGACTCCAGTTCATTGAAGCAGTCCTGGACACACCCCTGGGAAAAGCCTCACCACCAGAGGTGAGGGCTCAAGATATTCTACATATGGTCACCAGGTTTCAAAATGCCAAACGTCTACCAGCCTTTGACTTTTTGAGGTTGCTTGGTCTCATGGCATCCTGCATTTTCCTAGTGCCAAAGGCTCGCCTGAGGATGAGATCTCTCCAGTGGGCATTAAGGACCCAGTGGTCACAATTCTCAGGAAAGATGTCAGATCTGTCACTAATCCCAGACAGAGTAGCTCAAGACCTTCAGTGGGGGGCCTGTCGGGAGAACATCTTGAAAGGAGAACAGTTTTAGCAACCATGGCCGGAGATAACAGTAGTCACGGATGCCTCACTCACGGGGTGGGGTGCCCATGCCAACGACTTGACCATCAGCGGTCGTTGGTCTCCATCGGAGTCCAGAATACACATCAACCTATTAGAGCTGAGAGCGATCAGAATAGCGCTGAAGGCTTTCCTTCCATCAGTACAGGGAAAGAATGTCCTGATAATGACTGACAACACAGTGGCCATGTACTACCTCAACAAAATAGGGGGCGTAGGGTCACTGCCACTGGGCAGAGAGGCAATGCAGCTCTGGTTTTGGGCAATTCAAGAAGGAATCTCTCTATCGGCAGTTCACCTAGCCGGAGAGAAGAACTTGACGGCAGACGCTCTGAGCAGGCAGAACACAGTATCCCACGAGTGGGAACTAGCTCAGGAAGTCCTACAAGAGATCTTCGCCCTTTGGGGAACTCCTCAAGTGGATCTGTTCGCCACCAGTATCAACTGGAAGTGCGATGTATATTGCTTAAGGGAATTTCCCCCAAGAGGAGCTCTAGGGGACGCGTCCGTAAGGGATTGGGAGTTTCCACTTCTGTACGCGTTTCCTCCGGTCCCCGTCATTCCTCAAATGATCAGGAGGTTGAGAAGATTCCGGAAACCCATGATCCTAATTGCCCCGGATTGGGCCAGGAGAACGTTGTATCCGGATCTTCTATGACCACAAAAGTGATGGGTGGAAGGTTTTGAATGAATCTGTACCACTGTCCTCCGATTCGTCTTCCGCAAAGAGGATATTCTCTCGCAGAAGGGAGGTTGGGTTCTCCATCCGGATATCGGGACCCTCAACCTTCACACCTGGTTTCTGAAAGGCTGAGATACAAGGATTGGGATCTGCCGGATGACGTAATGGAGGTGTTGCTTTCAGCCAGAAGGCCAGCAACAAAATCTTTATACCGCTGCCGTCGGAACAAATTTTGCAGCTGGTGTAGAGAAAAGAATATTGAACCCTTTTCATGTAGTACACCGATGGTGTTATCTTTTTTGCTATATTTGGCAAATTCAGGTCTTCAAGTTGGCACAATCAAGGGCTACCTCGCAGCACTGTCAATCTTCAAGCGCACTGCGGAGGAGGCTTCATACTTCAAATTAGTCATAGTGATAACATTTCTGAAAGGTTTAACTAATGTTTTCCCCCAACTCCTTTTCAAGTTCCAATGTGCAGGGCCGGTCTTTGTGTCAGGCAGCTCAGGCGGCTGCCTGGCGTCAGTCAGCCTCTAGGGGGCGCTGTGGTGCTCTGAGTCCTGATTTTGACATCCGTGGTGGATCCGGCCGTGTTATCTGTAGGAGCAGTGACAGCACTCTGCAGACTTTGCCCTCCTCAGGTCAGCAGCAGTAAAGAACAATAAAGCAATTAGCAACATTTGTTTGTTGCTTTTTGATGCCCCGGGCCCCGGTGGCGCTGGCGCCAGCCAAGCCCATGGGCGCACGTACAGCGTGCCCTCAGGCTATGTCTGCGCGCGCACTGAGGGCTGGCTGGCTGCCTGGCGTTGTTGTCAGTTCCGGGCCCCATTCTGGCGAAAACAGGACAGGAGCGAGTGTGGATGCATGCTGCATCACTATACTAGTATCAGGTAAGTGTGTGTGTACAGACAGTACACTGTACTGTGTTTGGGGGCTTGGGGCGACAGACTAATGCAACATTTTTTAGATGCAGGCAGGCTGCCTGCAGCACAAAAGGCGTCGGCGCCACCGCGCACCCCCCTTCCGATCCCGATCCCGCGATTCACCCCAGGCCACAGCTTCAATTGTCAGCACTGAGTGGCAGTGAGTGGCAGGCAGCACAGAGCCACGAAACACGGCCCCGGTGGCGGGTGCTGTGAGGTCCGGAACAACATACAGCATGCGTGAGAGTCTGACGGCCGATGGCCGCAATCGCATTCGCATATCACTTCAAGTGTAACACACTTGAAGTGATATGCGTGATTGCGGGCGGCCTTCACTCTCAGGCATGTTGTTCCATTAATGCAGCACCCGTGCCGTGTCTCGTGGCTTGGCCCGGGTGCTGCATAATGCCTGCATTAACGGAACAACAGAGTCTGACGGCCGCAATCACGCTTATTACTTCGTGTGTACAGTGAGTGTACACACACTCGCAATCACGCATATCACTTCAAGTGTAACACTTGAAGTGATATGCGTGATTGCGGCCGTCAGACAATGAGTGTCTTGTTCACTGCTGGGATGGCATCGCTGAACGCTATTGGGCACTTACAAAACAATTAACGGTTTTGGTTTTGATATATTTGTGATGGTTCTTTATTTTTACAAGTATTTTCTGATAGTACATACTTGAAGTGATATGCGTGATTGCGGCCGTCAGACTCTCGGGCAGACTCAGTCTCATGCCTGAGACTCTGACGGGCGCAATCACGCATATCACTTCCAGTGTACACTTGAAGTGAAATGCGTGGCATTTGGGGGGCCTAGCAACAGTATTTTAATCAAGAAGGGCTCAGCAACAATAAGTTTACTTGGGGGGGGGGGGGGCTCAGCATAAAAACCTTTGACTAGCACTGTGTTGGGTTATGAACACCTGTTGTTTACAATGCTCCTAAACAGCACATTCTTTAGAATCTCGGGCTATGTAAAAAACTGTGATGCTAATTTAATAATGGACAATAGAGTGACGGGGCAGAGTGGGGAGTCTGTCAAGGCGTTCGTTATTGGCCCTTAAGCCTGCAACTTGAGTGGGGCACACATATGCAGTGGGACTCGGCCAGGGTAGTCAGTATTGTCCATGAAGTCTGCCAACTAAAAGCCACTCCTAAAGCTTGTTACTGAATGGAGCGGATTGTCAAGGTGCAGAGAGCTCTGGTGGCAAAGTGCAAGGTTTTTTAATGTTTACCATGAATCAGAGAGCCCTATAAACCCAAAATAAACAGCTTTAGCAGCTGGATTTCCAGTTTGCTCAGTTGTGTGTATATAATGGACATGGGCAGTTGCATAAACAAGGGCCTACAACACATCAAGGGCAGAATTTCGCACTGCGGATCCAGAATGAGCCAACACTCTGGCAGGTTAACTTAAAGCGCGCCTTAGAATTAAGGAAAGAAAACATTCCCTGAAAACAATGGGCGGAGGGGTTACTCAGATTGGCAAGAAGAGGCATCTGAGAGACAGAATGCCTTCAACATTAGGGAACTAAACTATTCGAATGCCAAATTAAGGGGGCAAATAAGATAGGTAACAGGGGGGCAATTAGGGGAACGGATGGGGCAGTCACACATTTTACTGTGTCCTAAATTAGTAAAAGATATGCAGAATGGGTGGGTATTGATATTGATATTTTATTTATATTGCGCTCGTGCACAAGTGTTTCAGAGCACAACAAGGCAAGGGAGGGGAACAGGGGAGAACAAAAACAACCATTTTACTAGGCCCAGTGACATTCAGAACGTGCAAGTGCATGGGGGACAACACTTGTAACACATATTTTGGTTGTCATTTTTGTTGGGGTCGGGGCTGGGGGGGGCGCCATCGATGCTTCCCGCCTGGGGTGCAATTTGGTGTAAGACCGGCCCTGCCAATGTGGGACCTAAACCTAGTCTTGAAATTTCTAATGGGTTCTCCATTCGAACCCCTTCATTCCTGTTCATGAAAGTTTCTCACTCTTAAAACAGTATTTCCAGTGGCTTTAACTTCGGCCAGAAGAGTGAGCGAATTACAAGCTTTATCTTGCAAACCTCCACATACAATCTTTCACAAAGATAAGGTTGTTCTCCAAGTGAAGCTGAATTTTCTCCCAAAGGTGGTCTCAGAATTCCACATCACACAAAAGATAACCTTACCCTCGTTTTATCCTCCTCCTCATCTAGGGAAAGAGGAAGAGAGATTGCACAGGCTTTATCCAAGTCGTGCCTTGAGTTTTTACATTAGCAGACTAGGATTAGGCAAGCAGACCAATTGTTTGTGGGGTATGCAGGGCACAAATTAGGTTTACTTGTTACAAAACAAACCATCTCAAGATGGATTATATTAACCATTATAGAGTGCTATAAATTGGCAGGAAAAGAGCCCCCCTCAACATCTCAGGGCTCATTCAACCAGGGGTATCGTAGCCTCTTCAGCTTTCCAAAGAGGAGTTCCAATTAAGGACATGTGTGGCTTCCACATGGTCGTCCGCACACAATTTCACTAAATTCTACAGTCTTGATTCCTCCTCTAGCCAGGAGATGAAATTTGGAAAAGCCGTGTTGCACTCTGTGCATCTTTAAAGGGAAACATTTCACTTTACTCCCACCTCCTCTATATACTGCTGCTATGGGAGTCTATCAAAGATGAGGAATACGTGGTGGGACACAATCCATTCGAAGAACAAGTTACTTACCAACTGCAACGTTGTTTTGACTGGAGGTTCCTCCCACATATTCCTTATCACCCTTCCCATCTTTCCCCGCAGTAAAACTTCCCTTGTAGCTGCAGCCTACGCTCCTTCAAGGTTATTAACCATTTCATGCAAAGCAAAACAGCACCTCAAAACGGAACTGAGCAACGGACGCTGCGCGAGACTATTTAGGCCTATGGTGACGTCAGCGCCGATACGGAGGCCTTCGAGGGACACTGACTCGAGGGACGTCGACTAGCAGGGCCCTCTACTGTGAAAAAATGTTTCCGAGGCCAACAAGCTGGAAGTGGATTTATCAAAGATAAGGAATACGTGGGAGGAACATCCAGTCGAAAGAACGTTACAGTTTGTAAGTAACTTGTTCATTGTTTCTTGAGTACCATCATTCTTTGCCCATTTTGAGTGCCGACTCTGGGAACTTCCTCGGCCTTCTCATTTTATCTTTTAGTCCATTCCTGACTTTGAGGAAACTCTCCTTTAGCTGAACCCTCTTGTGTCCCATTCATCAATGCTGCTGCCTCTTCGTCAGTTCCGATTATGTATTTTTGGTTCTTAAAATCAAATAGTAGTTTGAAAGGGAACCCCCATTGGTATTTGATCTTCTGCATTCTGCAACCAGGCTGTCACGACATGCAACTTCCTCCTGTTTGCCAGGGTACGTGGTGCCAAGTCCTGGAATAACGCAATTTGCTTCCCTCAGAACTGTAACCGCTCTTTCTTCCAGCTGCTGCCATGATCCGTTCTTTTTGCTGGAAGAAGTGGACACAAAACAGGACGTCCGGTGGATTGTTGCAGTGCTGTTGCTGTGCAGTATAAACGCTGTGCGTTCTGTCTATTTCAATCGCTGTGGATTCTGGGAGTCCTAGTAGTGTCTGGAACAGCTCCTTCACATAGCCCCCCAGGTCCTGGTCTGGGACTTCCCTCGGTATTCCACAGATCCTGACATTGTTTCATCGGGAGCGGTTCTCAAGGTCCTCCTGCTTGGCCCACATCATTTTCAGTTGTTCCTCTAAGCCGATAACTCTATTGGAGTTCTGCCTGATCGTACCGTGTGTCCTCGACTTCATTTACCCTCGTTTCCAGCCCGATCATATGGGAATTTAGGTCTGCCACTGTTCTCTGCATGATTTCCTTAGTGTCCTCGATCTCTTTAGTGAGGTCTTGCTTCAGCAGGGAGAACATCTCTACCAGGTCTTCTTTTGTGAAGGATTCTGATGTCGAAATTCCAGATGGTGGTGGGTGGACCTTGGCCTGTGTTTCCTTGGAGTTCATTTCCTTTTCTCTTTCTTGGATTCCCAATAGCGTCTTGATGTCACCCGTACCCGTCTTGGGCCCGATCCTCCCTTTGACATTTTACTTGTTTAGGTGCTTGACAATGCATAGATGCTCGCTCTTTCACAGGCCAGGACTGCTGTGCGAGCTGGGCTGGTAAGGCTAAGCGCACCCTTCACTGTCTCCGTAAAACAGGCTGTATGACTCCATGAAGAGAAAGGGTCTGTATGTCAAGGAATCACTGGTCTGGAGGGGGGGCTCCAGGCCACGGCCACTTCTCAGGGCCACTCAAGCCCCTGTTCCACAGGTCATGGGCTGCTCTTTATTGGGTTCCCCCACCGTTTGGTATCCTAGGCTCATGTGCTTTGAAAAATGCTTAAAACATTCCTGCTCGAAGTTTGATGCTGCCCATGTGCTGGCTTCCCGTTTACTGTGGCGTATGCTTTTGTACGTATTTCACCCAGACTGCTTGCTTCTTCAATGAGGCAATTGCTGCCGTATACTTCATACGCCTTTCACCCAGGTTGCCCGCTTCATAAATGAGGTAATCACTGCCGCGGCCATGCTGTGTCTACCTCCGCTTCAGAGCTTGTCTCCGGCCGCCATCAGGACTAGGTGGGAGCAAGCCCTCGCTGTGTGCGCACACTCCAGTCCAGGCCGATGCCTGCACTGCATTGTTTGGGACCGCCGCTGTATTCTGGTCCTCCAGAGCACACCCCCTCTCCTTGCTTGTGAACGCCCGGATAAACTGGAGGGCACATCGGCGGCTTCCTCCACACTCCGTGGAGGCCCAGTTCGGCATCCGCCAGCGCCTGTCGACGATGGGGCTTCCAAGGTTCATGGCTTTTTTATCCAGGCTGCCTCCGGCTCTGATCCTCTCAAGCCCGCTGCTGCTCGTCATCCGGCACTCCTGCAGCCGCAATTAAGTCAGCTCTGAACAGGAGCACCAGCACTCTCTGCCATTAACTCTCTGGGGCATAGCGGCGCAGACAGATTAGGTGGGCATTTCTCTGCGCCCCTAGCAGTCTCCCCAAAAGGTTGACATTTTACCATTGCAGGGTTAAGGGGGTAAGGAAACACCAGCAGTACAGACAGGAGTGGAAATGAAAATTGGCAATTTGAAAAAACTGCAATATCAAGTGTTGATTGTCCTGATATCTGAGTCTGTGTTAGATTTAGCAAATCCCTTTTTCTCTGTGCCAATTGCCGAGGAGTGCCAGGAGCAGTTTTCATTTTCTTGGGGTGGGCGTCGGTACACCTTCACGAGATTGCCTATTGGGTACTTACATAACTCGACCCTCTGTCACCGGCTGGTGGCAGAACACCTAGATAAGATACCATGCAAACCTGTCATACAAATCTCGCATTACATTGATGATGTTCTGATCTAGGGCAAGGATGAGTGAAGTGTGCAAAATCAGTTGGAAGCAATCATTGAGGGATTGAAAAAGGAAGGCTTGGAAATTAACCCTAACAAAATTCAAGGGCCAGCTGAGACTGTAGTACTTTTGGGAATTCAGTGGCATAGTGGGCATCGAGAGATGGTGCTGAAAGCCAGACAAAAGATACTTGAATTTACCACTCCAGTACACGAGAAACCAGCTCAACAGTTTATGGGGCTTTTTGGATTTTGGAGACAGCATATACCACAGTTAGGGCACATTTTGACGCCACTTTACAGAGTGACGCGAAATAAATATGAGTTTGTGTGGGGTGAGGAGCAACAAAGAGCATTGATTTGGCAAAAGACACGGTGCAGCGTTTGCTCGATTTGTGGCCTCTGAAGTCAGGAGAAGTTGAGTTGAATGTATTTTAGTACAAAAAAAATATGCTAACTGGAGCCTATGGCAAAAGCAAGACAAAAAGCGAGTTCCTTTGGGATTTTGGAGTCGCAAATTACCCGAGGCTGGTGATAAGTACTCTCCATTTGAGAAACATTTGCTAGCATGTTATTGGGCTCTTATTGCAACTGAATAACTGACAGTCGGTCATGATGTATTGATCAGGTCCGAAATCCTGATTATGCAGTGGGTGTTGAGCTCTCCTAAGACACACAGGATAGGACATGCTCAAGAAGCCAGTATAATCAAATGGAAATGGTATATCCAAGACGGAGCAAAATCAAGAAAGGGTGTGGTTGCGAAACTACATAAGAAAAGTGGCTAATATACCACCCGTAGATTACATGCATGACATGAGTCTCCAGTGAAATCCAGAATACCAGTGGAGCAAAGAGAACATGCCTGGTTTACCGATGGCTCTGCTCGCTAGATAGGAAGTGAGCACTACTGCAAATCAGTGTCCTATAATCCCAAGACAAAAATGATCCTAACCACGTCAGGTAAAGGGAAGAGCAGTCAGTTTGCAGAACTTTATGCAGTATATCAAGCTTTGAAACAAGAAACAACTAGACAATGTCATTTGTACACAGATTCATAGTCCGTGGCTAATGGGCTAGCTGTGTGGCTGCCTACATGGCAAAAGCATCGGTGGACAATTAATTCCAAAGAGTTGTGGCAAAAGGAACTGTGGCAAGATATCTGGGAAATGCTATCACAAAGTGATGCGCACTGTACTACTGACTCACTAGACAGTTGGTTCAATTCTGTTGCAGACCAACACACCTAGTTTTCTTCTGTGGACACAGAGGCTCAGGAAGGCCATTGTGAGGGTTTGGCCAAGTGGGTTCACTAGAAATGTGGACACATGGGAGAGAAAGCTACTTACAAGTGGGCACAAGCTTGAGAGATTAGTATCCCTTTAGATGTAGTGAAAACAATCATTTTGAAATGTCCTGTGTGTCAGCATCAGCAGCATAGACCCATCCCTCCGATTGTCCAGGGCACTTAACGAAGCGTTAAATTACCAGGTCAAATCTGGCAAATCCATTACATATGGCCTATGCCAGTCAATAAAATTGTTAATTTGCATGTACCATTGTGGATTCCTTTTCGGGATATTTGGTACTGCAATGCAGAGGGCCACACAATTCAGCACTATTAAGCTGTTAGATCAGATCATATTGCATTACGGTGTGCCCTTGCAAATCCAGAGTGACACTGGCACCCATTTTAAAGGCAGATTGATTCAAGAGTTACTGACAGGAGAAAAATATGGAGTGGCTTTACCATGCACCATATCATCCACAAGCAGCGGATCGCATGAGTGGTTGTTGAAAGAACAATTGTGCAAATGAGGCAATGGCAGTCTGGTAGGCTGGCGTGATTGTGTGTTTGATGCTGTGCAGGTTTTGCATAATAGGCCATTGGCTGAGAATGAGACACCTTTGACGTGCCTTTTAACACCTGCAGTGCAGATGTAACCTAATTCAGCTGAAGAGACTATGATTTACTGGAAGGTTACGCCAGGTGCTTTAGCTCCATACCGCACAACTCCAGAATCTGCAGGAGTAAACTTGCATGCTCACCAAGAAATCTGATTAGAACCCAGAGGTATAATAATCATTAAAACTAGGATTGGAGTACAGATTCCACCAGAACACATGTAATTGATTGCCAATAGATCTGGATTGGCATTGAAGGGCATCCAAGTACTGGAGTGATAGATGATGATTACCAAGGAGAAATTAGTAATTTCAATGAACAGCAGAGACCAAATCCCTCCTATTCATGTAGGAGACGGTATAGCCCAATTAATTGTCAGACCTGTAAAATTGTCCATGTTTAGAAAAGGGGAGCTCCTTACAGTGTTAACTACTCATGGGGACCATGGTTTTGGCTCTTTAGACCGCATGGTACCAGGTGCAAAGGTGTGGTAGAAAAATCAAGTGGCCCACCTATACCTGCAGATGTCATAGCGTCAGGCAGGGACTAAGTAGTTTTAGTAATGGAGCCTGGCATGAAAAAGTGGAATTATGTACCTGCAACAAATGTTACTTAAGAGAGTGATTATCAACACTGATATGTTCTTTTTCCGGATTTGTTTTGTGGAGTCTGTGCCTGGCTGGTGTAATTGTAATATTAAATGGACTCCATTTGGAAGAGCCAAACGACACACTGCAACAAACACAAGATGTCCTATTTGCGCAGCCAACCAATGTGAGTCTGATGACGTTGAAAAATTATGTTTGGCAGTCACCTGATGCTGACATTCCGGCCCCAGCAGACACAAAGAATAGAATTCGAAAAAAGCGTTGAGGACACACCAAGTACCAGCTCAATAAACATTGCCGCTGGCTGTAGGAACAATGTCTTTAGCATGGCAAGGATATTCACAGATCAAGACCCAGATGGAGAACATTTGGGCATATCTCGCCTCGAAAGGTTTTGAATATTTCGTAATTTTGTTTAACGGATGTACACAACGCGATGGATCTGCTAACTACATGTCTAGTAGTGGTGCCAACACCTTCAATTTTGACACATTTTGGGAATTACACAATGATTCTTTAGTGGAGGATTCTGATGTCTGACAATTGTTTTCCATCAACGTGTTATTGAAACATAATTAAGGTTGTAACCTGTTTGAAGGAATGTAGTTTTAACTTGAGTGACCATTCCCAGTCTGTGCAAAACCACATCCAAAACATGAAGGATTTGACAAAACGAGTAACATTTTATCAAAATGGGAATTGGTGAGATTGGCTGTTTTCTTGGATTCCAGATGTTGGAGGGATTTTGCATTACGCCTTTGCTTGTATTTTTAGAATTGTTATAATTAAAAAAAATGTGTTGTGCTGTTGTATTCAATGTATTTTTAGTTTAGTTATATTTCGTCCGTTTCAGAAGCAGACTTTGGTGCCCCTGAGTTATGCAAGTCAAATATTCAAGAGTGGAATGTAATGCTTTTGAATTGTAATGTTTTTGACTAAAACATGGAATCTGCGTGAAATGCATTCTCGGTGCTCCCAGAGCAGCAATAGGCATGTTCTTCCTCATTGAGATCTGCACAGTAATAGTAATAGATATATTCTTATACTTTAGGCTGAGAGAATCATTAAAAGACTATTCTGACCTTCCCCAAAGAACCGGAAGCAGCCCTGATCCTAGACAAAATGCTTAGGGGGTCTCATAATGGTAAGGTGGTGTCTACCTTATACAGTATGTGTCTGAATTCTAGAAAGAAAGGGGGTGCCTCCTCGGAGGAAGTGGGAAAGATCATTGGGGTGTGCAGTGTCGGACGAAGCGTGGAACTACTCGTGTAGAGAGACGAGGAGAGTATTTCTCAACATCAAATATAAGTTGCTCCACTTTAAATACCTGCATCAGTTCTACTATACACAGGCCTTGTTACACAAATTCTTCCCAGGCACCTCGGAGAGCTAGCTATGCAAGATGTAGCGCTGCACCAGTAGACTGTCTACACTTGGCATGGGGTTGCTCGGCGAAACTACTCTTTTGGGAAAATGTCTTTGGAACAATGAGTGAAATTGTGGATGAGAGAGTAGGCCCTGACCCGATAACCACATTATTAGGCCACAATAGGCAAATACCGGGTAGAGAGAGGAAGTTTTCCCGGCTCCTTCTGCTTCTGGCCAGGAGGTGGGTGGCAATGATGTGGGGAGGTACCCGGTCCCCGAGCATGGAAATGTGGCGGGAAGATATCTTATATTGCAATGAAATGGAGACAGAATGCAGTAGATTGACACTCCCCTAGCGAGACCCAGAGATATTTGCGGACCATATGTAAATGTCCTCATCACTCAAGCCCAAACATTACAAGTTGTATAGTAACTACACCCCACAACCACATGTTTTTTTTCTTTATTTTTCTTCACAGGATACTGGGAAGAACTGAAGGAAGGGGGAAGGGAGTAGTAACCCATTACCAAGCTGGTCACCATGGGGCTCGAAGTACTGATTGCAGTGAATCACCAGATGTACTGTGTGGATAACTAATGTATACAGATGGGGAGAGAGCATTGAGCTACTGTGCTACCTGTGGGGTTGTATTTTTCTTATTGTAGGTTGACTGGTTAATGTTATTGCAAAATGCCAATAAACACAGTTTTATAATGAAACATCTGCAGAGCCAAAGGTTGAAGACCTCTGCACTAGAAACTTGCACACAAAAGGGTGCCAGCCTGTCGCTGTATAAGGGCTTATAATGGACAGTTGCCCCCCTGGAGGTTGGTTCTCAAATTAATATTTCCTTTAACTAGACTAGTCTGACATGCATCAGTTTTCAGCCTTACCACTAAGTTGATTCTCCCACAGTGAATGTATCTAAGCCACAAAATTAACTCAACGGGACATCCATGATCCCAACTTCTAACTGTGAGCCTTTCAGACCCCTTCAGGCCATGCATAAACTAATCATGAGCTAAAGCATAAACCTGCAAAGAAGCATTCTGCGTCCATTTGTGGACCTGTGAAGAAAGATGGAAAAACAAGGCGAACGTGATCCACACAGTTGAACAAGTATACCACAGTCGTTTACTTCCCGAGCCTAGGAGAACTCTGCGGAATGAGGAGCTGCAGCAAGAGCCAACTAGAGATGGCCGCAAGACTGTGGCACACGAATAACGCTGCAGAACTGCCAGGTGAGGCTGGTTTGACCATTAACCAATTTGGAGAGTGCATTGGCTTCTCCATTGAAAGGTCAATGAAGGGGAACATTTGGGGGAATCCCAATGCATAATACAACACCCTAACTGCCCTAGCTAGTCACAAAGGGTGGCTCTGGTCACATCACTGAAGCCCACCAGTGGCAGCCCCAGACCGTTGGCAGAACAATGTGTTGTTTGCTGATCCCTGCAGAGACTAGGTGCCCACTTGCTGAAGAAACTATTTGCTACCTGTACCCTAATGAAAGGGTGCGAGCCTAAGCCTGCAGATGTCTCGGAAATACTTGAATGCTAAGGAACCAAATCAAGGTCTGTGAGAGATCTACTCAATTGAATGATGGAGGAACCTATGCTGCTAAGGAATTCTTTAGAATAGGTTTTTGACCTATCTGTTGGTAGCTTCTTTGGACATTTCATTTGTAGAATAAGGCATCCTTGGATAGTCGAGGACTATTTAAGACTAGGTTATTCAATTTATGATTTGGAGAAGGCTTCACAGGGGGTGTTGGATAAACCCAGAATATCCCACTTTTTGTTGTCCCGACTCTGACAGTTTCATAAAGAACTTCCTTCTTATTTGTCAATTTTTCCCTCCCTAGTATAGGCGTTTGATCCAATCCCTTCCCTGACATACTACTAAATAAACACATTTTGCTAAGCCGCAGCTCTCTGCTGTCAAGGGCATCATTGCCCGACCTCCCTTAAGGCACTCTAGGTGACGGTCTACACTTCCTATAACTCTTCTCTCTTTTGTCCACATCATCCACCTTGCACATTGTCCAGACTGGGCTATGTCAATTCTGATGGCTGTCTGGGTAATCTCAGATTTTTCCATCTGGGTTCTGGCACCTAACCGGCCATCAATACTCTGTGCTTTATAGGGACGCTGGTGCACACCACAAGCCTGTCCTGCAACCAGTCACTGACTAATTTCAGTACTTCTTGAATGTACTGGGTACTGTCTACACACGTTATACGCCAGCTCTCAGATGGAGTAGGTCTCTGCAGCCCTCTCCCTCTTCTTGATGTAGCTCATGTCTCTTTCTAGTCTGCAGATCTCCCCCTTTCGCCCTCCAAGCCTTCTGACGAATTTAAGGGTCTGACTTCATCACACACTACAGGATTATTTTGCCCATAGGTGACCAACCTTTCAACAAAAAATAAAAAAGCATTACTTAACATGTCTGCATGGTCCTTCTATCGGGATGAGGTTGCATATTCCTATTCCTGGGCTTTGTCTGTCCAAGAGTCATTCTTCTACTCAGTGTGTCAGTTTGATGTTGCCCCTACCCCTCAATCGTTTCAAAAAGATCAAATACCTTACAGCTTAATTTCCCCATTTTCTGTACGGTGGAAGAGTAGTTGGTGAGAAAAAGGAAAGGAACGCTCTACTGGTAAACACATCTAGGTTTAGAGCAGGCAATAAAAAATAAACAATCCATGATTTTATCTACAAATACTGAAAATTCACAGACAAGTGGCTTTGTTAGATCGAGCGCATTGATCCGAATTGTAGGCTGGGTTGGACGCTGTGGGGATAGAGATTTTTCTTGCAACAGTACATGTCACACATGAGCAAACCTTTACAGCTGGTATTTTGCATTGCTATGCCAATTTATTACAGTCTGTTTGGCTGATTTTGTTGGGTACCATTCAGAGTGTGCCGGTATCTTGGTGGTAGAGCTGGCAGGAAACTGGCACCTGGTACTTAACCTTTTACCAGCACTCGGTCTGGCAGCATTGCCACCGGATTACGAGTGCCAGCGGTACAGTGTAAATCCCCATTCATGGAGTCCCATAGGACTCCACGAGGGGATTTTCTGTCATTACTGCCACCGGCTAGGCCGGTGGCAGTAACAAGGGCTTTTTTGGCTGGTAGGACGCCTGGCTTACCTCATCATTTAGCTGGAGGGTAACCCAGGTGCCCCACCGGCAATCCCATAGTTGAGCGGTCTGGTAAAGTGCTGGTATCCACGGATACCGGCATTTCTTTCACCGGACCGCCCGACTCGGAATGTCCCGTAATCAAACAATGAAGTTCATAATTCCCGCTTGTACACAGATAACATTGATATTATAGTGTATCTCCCAGAATGCTCCAAAGCTGCAAATAACTATTGTAATAAAATAAATCTGTCCCTTGACCTGTCTAAAACCAAGGTTGTATGCTTTGGGACGACGAAGTAGAGATTGTACCTCAATAAGAGTGAAATTCATGTTTGTTATGCATTATTCCCACTTGTGGTTGGAGGATCCTGGGTTCTACTTCATTGCTTGTGGCAATATTGTATGTAGGGTGACCTGCAACAATTATATTTTAAGCTTGGGGGACAGATTTCAAAACAATTTCTGGAAGTATATTGAGGTAAAGTGCTAAACAGTAGTATACAAAGTGAGATTTGGAAGCATGGTGATGGACCAAAACTCGATCCTGTACAGAACTCGTTTCTAAGGTCGATTATGGTTCCACACACTTGCGTACCTGGTAAATGGTTTAAGGCTTGACGTGGATGTTTTTACATTCAAGCCATTTATGGGCTTGGAACCAGTAAAGTATTGTTGCAAATGCAATTATTGTACATGTCATTAAGTAGATTAACAATGCACCAAACAATGACGGTGCCCCTCTGCTTTGTGTTAGAATGAGAGTCCCCAGGCTCTGTCAGGATTGGGGTGTCTGCTTCATGTGTCAGGGTGAGAATGGACATCTTTCCTGCCCTGTCGGGACAACAGTGGCTTTCTCACTGCTTCATTTGTCAGGATGTGGTTGAATGACCTGTTGCTTGATAGTTAGGTTTAACTACCAGATAAGTTACCCCATGAGTGCTTGACATTGACCTTTTTCATTTGTCTTTTTCCTCTGTGCAGTTGGTGGAATTTGAGAATGTTCGAGGTGTGATCACCATGAACGAGGAGTATGAGACACGCCTGTTCTGTAACACAGCTGAGGTGAGAAGGTCCTGTGAAAACGATGACTCGTGCATTGGTTCTTTGTTGGCCTACCTATCGCCAGCATGGGTCTGTGACGTGCAACGCCTCCACACTTGTGCCATCATGAAATTGTGAGCCTATGACTGTAGTTTTGTTGTATATAGCAAACCAAGTTTTAGTCTATTTGTGGAAACTCATGGCAGAAGAGGAGGCCATCTCGCCTTTCTGCTGACACATGCCATTGTCCCTTGCTGCCATAGAAGGGTGTCGGATGAGCATTCCACCTGCCCTTAATTCTTTTTTGTAGACACCAAGTTGTGATGAAGTTTCCATGAAGGTATGTGTTCTTTCCATGTATTGTAGCTATTTATGGTATGTAACAATTGTTATATTATGTCTGGAGTAACAAGTATTGTTCTGCCCGAATGTTTTATTTGTCGTCCCTAGAAGAGGTTTAAAACTAAAGCAAGCCATTATGAGCCAGATTGCATATACGAACCAGGCCTGTGCTTACACTGATGCAGTATATTCCTTGAAAATAAACTCCCAGGTTGTTGGCAGCATTCTTCAGGTATAATGGAATTGGCTTCCCTTCTTTCTGCTGTCAGAATAATTGCCGTATTCGAAGGGATTGTGTCCTCCGACGTATTCCTTATCTTTGATAATTCGTCTCCAGCTTGCTGGCCTCGGAAAAAATGTTTCTCAGTAGAGGGCGCTGCGCATTGACGTCCGTCGAGTTGGTGTCCCTCGACAGCCACCGTATCGGCGCCGACGTCACCATGCCCATAAATAGCCACGCGCAGCGTCCGTTGCTCAGTTCCGTTTTTCCGCGCTTCGTGGTGCGTCGGAATATCGTTGCTCAGTTCTTCAGTCAAATATTCTTCATTATTCCTCGAGAATACCGACTCGTACTCGATGGCTTCCTCATCCGAACCGACCACTCCACAGACCGGCTTAAAAAAATGTCGAGACTGTGGAAAGAAAATGTCGTTGACGGATCCTCACAGGATCTGTTTGTGGTGCTCGAC
Source organism: Ambystoma mexicanum (assembly GCF_040938575.1). NCBI lineage: Eukaryota > Metazoa > Chordata > Amphibia > Caudata > Ambystomatidae > Ambystoma > Ambystoma mexicanum. The sequence continues at coordinate 386,961,188 of NC_090934.1, read as the reverse complement.
TCCCAAGCACCATTGTTCGGAGATCGAGGACTGCATGTCCATGACGGCAAAAGCCTTGAAGGAGCGTAAGGGGAAGCTCGAGAGAGGTAAGGCAGTTAAAACTTCTTCGAAAGTTTCCTCGGTGGAGTCGAGCCATTCGTCTCCTCGCCATCACAGAAGACATTCTCATTTTAGGTCTCGAAGCAGTTCCCATCACTCTTCGAGATCTAAGCATTCAAGAAAGAGACGTTGAAGATCCCCTTCCTCGTCTTTTTCTTCCGCTTCCCTGAAAAGGGTCTCCTGCCCCACAAAACATAGCTCTCAGGCTGAGTGGGAGGAATTCAGGAAAAAGATGCTTAGCGTCTTCGAGAAAGCGGCCTCGACCCCCTCGAAGACTGCTGAGGGTGATACCCTGGGTGAAAGACCCGAAAAAACAAAACGCCGCAAGTCGCAGCACCCGGCGAAAGAAGCTACTCGAGAGCGCCACGAACCCTCGAGTAAAGGCAAAGTCGCGTCTTCGGCGCCATCGTCGAAAGTCCCTTCGACGCATAGATCTGCGTCTTCGACGCCATTATCGAAGGATTCTTCGACGCACAGGTCAGTCGATTTGACACCGTCTTCGACGCCGAGAAAGAACAAACCCACGGCCATCTCACAGCCAGTGGCCATACCCAAAGCCTCGATCACGAGAATGTCGTCGACAACCTTGAGTATAGTTCCGATACTCTCGAGTTCCTCGAGGCCTCTACCAACTTTCTCGACGCCTTTTTCGATGACTTTGAAGCCTTTAACGTCCGCGTCGATGACGTTGACGTTTTCTCAGCCAATTATGACGAATTTGGCCCCTTCTGCTATGGAAATGGGATTTATACCATTTCCAAGATCTGATCATTCCAGAGCCTTATCTATTTATGAAGAAGGGGGAATTCGGATCAGGAAAGACCTTTTGAGTTGCAGGGATCTGCAACTCCTGTACCAGAGGAATTTACCTCCGAGGAAGGTGGTTTAAAGGACCTCCAAGAATCCTTACATGAAGCAAGTGGGTTGGACACATCCCCAAAAGTGGAATTTGCCAAACCAGACCCAGGGGTACATGCTGAAACCCCTTATAGAACCTTGATGGCAAGGATAATAGAGTTTAAGGGGTGGTCTACACCCTCACCTGCTTTTCAGCAAGACGACCTCACAGACATTTTGGTTAAAGGTCCACAGGAGGATCCTCTGGTGCCATTTCATGCGGCATTACAAAGGAAAATATTGGCAAACTGGCAAACCCCTGAGGTTATCCCGGCGGTTAACAAAAAATTATCAGCCAAATATAGGGTGTCTACTGCTGACCCTGAATATTTATCCAGACACCCAACTCTGGAGAGTCTGGTTGTTCAGGCAGCAACTTCATCAGGTAGTAAATCGGCTTACCCTACTGTTCCACAGGACAGGGATGACAAGAGATTTGACTCTATGACCAAAAAAGTATTTTCTGCATGTAGCATGGCATTGAAATCCATCAATGCTACTTGTACGCTCGCAAGGTTCAGCCACACACTTTGGGAGTTTGCTTCATCAGCGGCTGACTGCCTCCCAGAGGGAGAAGAAAGGGAAGCGTTTCTAAACATCATTAAGGATGGAAAGACGCAATGTGTGAATCCCTTCAAACTGGCATCGATTCTGCTGACGGCATCAGCAGGGCCATGCGACAAGTACAACAACCCAGAGATTTGCTTGGTTGCGAAAGTCTGGTTTTGGTCCAGATGTGCAAAGCAGACTCTTGAATATGCCCTTTGACGGCTCTTCTTTGTTTGGTAAGAAGGCGGATGACAGTTTAGAAAAGCTACAAACATCAAAGGCAGCAGCAAAATCCCTGGGAGCTGCAATCCGTCAGACACCATATCGCCCCTCAGGAACCTCTTGGAGAGGTAAGTCCTTTTGCTTCTATTCCGCATTCAGAAGAGGCAGAGGACAGCCGGTTCAAAGGGGTCAGAAAAGATTCACCCGAGGTGGACGGGTTAAAAATACATAAACTGCAGCAGCAGCAGGTGCCTCTTTACCCTCGGCATCTGCATCAGCCGCCTCCAAACCGCTCTGAGGACTCTCCTCACAAGACACCAGTAGGGGGCAGGTTAACTCAACATCTGACGGAATGGCAGGCTATTACGTCAGATGCTTGGGCATTGGAGACAGTTGCCCAAGGTTACTGCCTGCCTTTTCTACGCATCCCTCAGAGTCATCCACCGGGGAACAGCTCTCTGAAAGTTCCAGATCCGCTCCTTTTGCAGGAAATTGTAGACCTGCTAGAGAAAGGTGCCATAGAACCGGTACCTGTAGCGGAGAGGAACAAGGGCTGGTACTCCCCCTACTTTCTCATACCGAAGAAAGACGGAGGACTGAGACCTATCTTGGACTTACGAGAATTGAACAAGTTTCTCAGGAAGGACAAGTTCAAGATGGTAACACTCTCTCAGATCCTTCAGGCCCTCCAGCTCCAGGACTGGCTGGTATCTCTGGACCTCCAGGATGCCTATTTCCATGTGCCAATCCATCTCAAACACAGGAAATACCTGAGGTTCGCAATTGGCGGCTCTCATTATCAATTTCGAGTTCTGCCATTTGAGCTGACCTCTGCCCCGAGGGTCTTCACCAAGTTAATGTCGGTAGTGGCTGCAAGTCTAAGGAGGGGAGGGATTCACGTCTACCCCTACCTGGACGATTGGCTGATCAGGGCTGTATCTTCGGAACAAGCTCAGATCCAGCTAGATTATGTCTGCCACTTCCTTCACAAACTGGGCTTCTCCCTCAATTTAAAGAAGTCACAGATGATACCATCACAGAGACTCCAGTTCATCGGAGAGGTCCTGGACACTTCTCTGGGAAAAGCCTCGCCACCAGAGGTGAGGGCTCAAGATATTCTGCAGATGATCACCAAGTTTCAAAATGCCCAACATCTCCCAGCCTTCGACTTTTTGAGGTTGCTAGGCCTCATGGCATCCTGCACCTTCCTTGTGCCAGAGACTCGCCTGAGAATGAGATCTCTCCAGTGGGCACTAAGAACCCAGTAGTCGCAGTTCTCAGGAAAAATGACAGATCTCCTTCGGATTCCGGACAACGTAGCCCGAGACCTTCAATGGTGGGCTTATCGAGAGAACATTTTGAAAGAACTGTTTTGGCAACCATGGCCGGAGATAACAGTAATCACGGACGCCTCACTCACGGGGTGGGGCTGCCCATGCCAACGACTTGACCATCAGCGGTCGTTGGTCTCCATCGGAGTCCAGACTACACATTAACCTATTGGAGCTGAGAGCGATCAGACTAGCACTGAAAGCTTTCCTGCCATCAGTACAGGGAAAAAATGTCCTGATAATGACGGACAACACAGTGGCCATGCACTACCTCAACAAAAGAGGAGGCGTGGGATCACTGCCACTGTGCAGAGAGGCAATGCAGCTCTGGTTTTGGGCAATTCAAGAAGGAATCTATCGGCAGTTCACCTAGCCGGAGAGAAGAACTTGACGGCGGACGCTCTGAGCAGGCAGGGCACAGTCTCCAACGAGTGGGAACTAGCTCAGGAAGTCCTTCAGGAGATCTTCACCCTTTGGGGAACCCCTCAAGTGGATCTGTTCGCCACTAGTACCAACAGGAAGTGCGATCTGTTTTGTTCAAGGGAATTTCCCCCGAGAGGAGCTCTGGGGGACGTGTTCGTAGTGGACTGGGAGTTTCCACTCCTGTACGTGTTTCCACCAGTCCCTGTCATTCCTCAAATGATCAGGAGGTTGAGAACATTCCGGAGTACCATGATCCTAATTGCCCCATACTGGGCCGGGAGAACGTGGTACCCGGACCTTCTGGACATGTCCATCTGCCCTCCAATTCGCCTTCCACTCAAGGAGAATCTTCTCTCACAGAAGGGAGGTCAGGTTCTCCATCCAGACATCCGAACCCTCAACCTTCACGCTTGGCTTCTGAAAGGTTGAGATACAAGGATTGGGACCTCCCTGATGACATCATGGAGGTGTTGCTTTCGGCCAGAAAGCCAGCAACAAAGTCTTTATACCGCTGCCGTTGGAACAAATTTGGCAGCTGGTGTAGAGAAGAGAATATCAACCCCTTTTCATGTGGTACACCAACAGTGTTATCCTTCCTACTCTATTTGGCAAATTCAGGCCTTCAAGTTGGCACTATCAAGGGCTATTTTGCAGCGCTATCGACCTTCAAGCGCACTGCAGAGGAGCCATCGTATTTCAAATTACCCTTAGTAAAACAATTTCTAAAGGGGTTAACTAATGTCTATCCTCCAAGACCATTCCAAGTTCCCTTATTGGACTTAAATTTAGTCTTAAATTTCTTGTTGGTTACTCCTTTTGAACCACTCCACTCTTGTTTGCTAAGATTTCTCACCCTTAAAACTGTCTTATTAGTGGCACTAACATCTGCTAGAAGGGTGATCGAATTACAAGCTCTATCTTGTAAACCCCCTCATACAATTTTTCATAAAGACAAAGTTGTCCTACAGGTGAAGCCTAATTTCCTCCCAAAGGTGGTTTCTGAATTCCACATCACTCAGAAAATTACCTTACCTTCATTCTATCCTCCTCCCCATCCGGGGAAAGATGAAGAAAGGCTACATAGGCTGGACCCAAGGTGGGCTTTAAGCTTTTACATCAGCAGACTTGCTAGGATTAGTCAAGCAGACCAACTATTCGTAGGTTACTCAGGGCACAAATTGGGACTACTGATAACAGACCATTTCCAGATGGATTATTTTGGCCATTCTGGAATGTTACAAACTAGCAGGGAAAGAGCCTCCTCAAAATTTTAGGGCTCATTCACCCAGGGTTATCGCAGCCTCTTCGGCCCTCCAAAGAGGGGTTCCGGTTCGAGACATATGTGCGGCTGCCACATGGTCGTCCGCACATACCTTCACAAGATTTTACAACCTCGATTCCTCCTCTAGTCAAGAGACTAGGTTTGGCAAAGCCATATTACATTCTGTTCATCCCTAAAGGGAAACATGGCGTTTTTACTCCCACCTCCAATTACACACCACTGCTATGGGAGACTATCAAAGATAAGGAATACGTCGGAGGACACAATCCCCTTCGAAGAACAAGTTACTTCTTACCTGGTAACGTTCTTTCGATGGGATGTTCATCCGACGTATTCCTTATCGCCCCTCCCATCCATCCCCGCAGTAATACTTCCCTTGTGGTTGCAGTTTACGCTCCTTCAAGGTCAATAACCAATTCATGCAGGACTTATCTTATGCTACAAAACGGAACTGAGCAACGGACGCTGCACATGGCTATTTATGGGCATGGTGACATCGGTGCCGATACGGTGGCTGTCGAGGGACACCAACTCGACGGACGTCGATGCGCAGCGCCCTCTACTGAGAACATTTTTTCCGAGGCCAGCAAGCTGGAGACGAATTATCAAAGACGAGGAATACGTCGGAGGAACATCCCATCGAAAGAACGTTACCAGGTAAGAAGTAACTTGTTGTTCTGTTTTTCTGACAGCTGGAAAATCATATTTACAGTATATAGACAAAATGTGCGTGTGAAGATGAATTTCTAAAATCTGGGCAGATTTTAGGAGGCCACCCTCGATATAGTGGGAGTTTAGCCACACCCAATCAAGGTAAGCGTGGAGAATGGCCAAGGCTAAGTCTCAGGAGAGGCAAGTGGGGTCCACAATGAGTTTACACAGCGAAATACATAATTGGCCTCATTACGAGTTTGACGGTAAAAAGTCAACAATACCGGCATGCCGGTGCTACCGTGTCCGTGTAGCACTGCTGCTGGAATCTATGGTAGATGCACCGGCATGCTGCTAATGGCCCTCAAACCCTCGATACCGGTATTCACGATGCCAGTATTACCGCTATGCAGATGCCGGTAATATCGGCACCGGAAGCAACGTCATCGTGCCGGAACGGGAAATGCACTGGTGGCCATCTTTTTAAAAACGCAATCCTCAGTCCATAGCAGTTGAACAGGAGAACAGAGTGGGCAGGAAGAAACCTAAGTAACATGACAACCAAGCAAGGCACCGCCTGTCGCCTTAAACCCAGATTCAATGACATTGCGCTGAACATGTTGGCAGACGCACTTGTCCAACATGCAGATGTTGTGTTGTGTTCTGACTTGAGGCGGTCAGCCCAACTACATAAGAAAGCCGTGTGGTTGGAGGTGGCCTGCAAGGTCTCAGTGGTGGGGACAACAGCCTGCAGCGTCCGCGATTGCCGCAAGCGGTGGGACGACCTCCGCCTGCAAGTCTTCACCCTCCTGTCTGCCGAACGCAGCCAGGGGATGGCCACAGGAGGCAGACCGCCATCCCCCTTCAAGCTTGCCACATGGGAGGACACCTGCAGCACCGTCATGAACATGGAGGGCATCGAGGGTGTTGGACATGCGGAAACGGGAGCTGGAACAACGGATGATGGCGAATCTCCCTTACTGTAATTCCAAAGTCACACCACGCACCTTCCTCCCCAACCCCAATGGAGAAGTCCAAATGCCAAGTAGGTGGCACCGAATTCCTACTGCATTAGCACCCACCTAAATCCACCTCCCACCCAACTACAATGTACCTGCCACAAACACTCCCAACAAACCCCACTGACACACCACACATGACCCCTAAATTGCCAACAAAAGCACCATCTGCCTGTGCACACATACATACACATCACTGTACAGCTGCAGCCCTCACCACTGTGCCACCTCATGGCAAGATGCACACATCACCTCCACCAGTTGCACACCTGACACACCCACCATGTACATACACGCAGTGTAAACATCAATGCATCAATGTACAGAATGGGTGCACGTCAGTTCCTCCATCAAACACCACATGGCATACAGCCCCTGTGGCATGGCCACAACACGCAAACCACTGCACACCTGTAGGCCACCCAACAGACACCATGCACAACATGTCCGCACCAGAAGGATGCTCCGACACTTCATCCCCCCTCCAGTCCTGGGGGCACCATGCCAGGCCCTCCAACATGTCAATGAGAATGCGCATGACTCTGAATGTACTAGCATCAATGTATGTCAGATGTATGCACACCTATGACTAATGCCCTGCCTCACTGTCCTCCACAGGCACAGGAACAGACAGCGAGGGTGAACACGCCCCAAAACCATTGAGAGCCGTTGCACGTCTGCGCCGCGGCAAAGACAATGCCTGCAACCAGGAGCCGTCCACCACCTCGGTGAGACCGAAGCGTGCCACGTCTTCCACGCACAGCCTCACCCCCCCCCCCCCCGCCTAGAGGACACACAGGATGTCCAGCAGCCAGAACAGCCGCAATCTACCTCTAGCAAGGCCCCCCATCAAACATCGACTCCTGGCAGCAAAGCCCTGTGGCCTACATCCACTCCTGGCAGCAAGGCCCCCAAACCAATATCTACTCCTGCCACAAAGGCCCCCCGGCAAACATCCACATCAGGGGCACAGGAGCCACTTCAAGGGGAGGAGCCGGAATCCCCGTGGCCAGTGAGCATGAGGAGGCACATTTAGCGGTTCAGAGGGGAGCAGGGTGAGGCGGCTCAATCCGCACTTCACAATGGAAGCAGACTCACCAAACCGCAGCTAGCAAGGGGAGGGTAAATCAACACCACGCAGGCAGGGAAGCCCACCTAGGGCACCTGCACATGGCCCAGGTGCGCACTGCGCATTGGAGGACATTGCCCCTGACACCTACAACGACGAAGTTGTCTTCAACTCTGCAAGCCCTCACAGCCCACCTCCCCTGCCAGCACATGGTCCACAGCAGATCCGGGACATTGAGGGGAGACTTACATGCATGGAAGGCCGGCAGCAGGCTATGCAGGCCCTGGTGACAGTTTGTGTCGGACGCTGAAGAAACACGGCAGGCCATGCAGGAAGGCCTGCAGGAGAATGCAAGGATGGTCATCAGGGCTGTGTACCGCGTGGCCAGGCGCATCCGTGAAGGCAACGTAGCAATGAATGCCCTGGCGCAGTCCATCACATAATTAGCAACTGCCATTGCCGAGCAGCGTAATGTAACCACAACCCTCCAGCCCCGTCCATTGTCGTGCAGCACACCGGCCAGTTCGACGCAAGCCAGCCCTGTGCGTCGCTCACAACGACTTGTGCACTACGCAAAAGCTCACCCACCCTCAGAAAAAGGGGGCGTGAATAGGGGAACTCAGAACTGCATGTTGGGTTGCAGTAGTTGTGAAGTTGTTGTGTTGGTATTGGGGAGGGGGGTATTGGTGTATTGGGTGTGGGGGTAGTGGGTGTTGGGGTATTGGGTGTGGGGGGTGTTGAGGTATTGGGTGTGGGGGAGGGGGTATTGGGTGTGGGGTAGTGGGAGAGGGGGTGTTGAGGTCAGTTCATGGGGATAGCACTGGTAGTTTTGCAATGGCAAATTTACATAGTTATTCAATTATCAATACAGCAGTTATGAGAAAGAAAAGCACATGACTGGACATTGCTTCTTGAGTGTGTCTCAATTTAATTATGCCCAGTGGGACCCATCCCCAGTGCCCTTGTCTTCTCCAGTCTATCAGAAGTAGTGGTCAGTCCATCAGAAGTAGTGGCCAATCACATCTTGCCGTGTCGCACGTCCCTCATTCACATTGTGCCGATGAGGAATTCCACCATCTCCCCCATCATCATCATCCTCATCCTCAGGTGGCACCATGACTATGTCAGGGGGCAGGGGTAAGGTGCGCCGGATGCACATGTTGTGTAGCATGGCATATACTAACACAATTTTCCCCACCTTCTCTGGCCCATAAATGAGTGCCCCCCTCCCTTCCCCCTGACCTGCTGAGGCAGCAAAACCGGGCCTTCAACTGCCCAATTGTCTGTTCAATGGTGACACGAGTGCTTGCATGTGAACGGATGTAGTCCTCTTCGTGCCTGTTGACTGGTTGCCTGATGGGGGTCAGGAGCCATGGCTTCAGGGGATACCCGGCATCACCTGCATGGGAGCAATGGGAAGGGTACTTGTGATTCATATGTGAATTTCATGTTGCCACTGGCTGTACAGTGTTCATGATTACATGCAACTAAGGATTCATTACTGCACATGACTTCTTGACCCAGGGAAGTATACTTGGATATCTTCTAATGTTCTGGGGGTGGGGGGGCTGTTGACATCCCAAGGACCATTCAGTGTGTACCTGCATTCTCGCAAATCAAGTCCTAACGTCCATGATGTCCTCGGGTTTCATTGATGTGCCACTGATGGGAATGGCATGTGCATGTACAGTGCATAATCACGCATCTGCCTAATGTGCATCATGTAACACAGTGGTGTCCACTGTATGCAATCTACTTATACATGTCAGCATGTACATGTCCATCGTCACCTTCACCTATATGAATTGGACAGATTCACATTGGTGGTATGGGCCACGGGTGAAGGGTTACGTTTCTGGGATGCGGCTGGGTGGAGGGTGGCATGGTGGTAGTAAGGTACTTTGGAAGGGACCTGCTCCTCTCAATTATTTCTTGGTGGTACTACATTTCTTTGGATTTTATTCATTTCCATGCTTGACCCATTGTACTTGGAGGTGTCCCTTAAAGTGACATGACTGCCATACTGATCTGCGTTGTACCTGTGGACTGAGTGCAGTGACTGAGATTTTGCTGTATGGCCGACGGATTTAGCTCTGCAGGGCATCATGACTCATGATTTCCTTTGCTGAGATCATGTATTTCATGCAATGTGGTACCTGTGGTTAATGTTTTCTGATGTTCCGGGTGCATGTGCTGGTGTGCGCACTGTGTCTGTTGATTGCATGTACACACAGCTGTGTGGGCCTGGCACATATACAGGCATTGCCTGTGTTGCACATTCTGTTGCATTTACTAAGGCCACAGATTTAGCCACCTAGGACGCTGTGTGTGCTCTGGTTCCATTCTGTATCTGTGTGATTTGATGTTGTGCAGGTTGGAGATGTAGAGGTTGGTAGGTCTGATTCCTCATCCAACTTTGACTTCTATTGCCCAGACAAGTGTCTCTGCACTCCATTGCATGCCTGTTGATGCTTACGGCTGTTTGCTGGAGTGACGTTGGAATCATGCCTGTGGCGTCCACTTGTGCTCCTCATGCATGCAATCTTGTGCTATGTTCCAAGCCTCCTCATGGGCCAGCCAGCAGGCACGTTGTCTATGCTTGTGACCCCCCCTACCCCCAAACAACCCTTCACATGGGCCAGCCAGCAGGCACGTTGTCTATGCTTGTGATTCTCCCCACCCAATCAACAGCCCTCATGGGCCTGTGGATACACTCACCCAGCAGCCAGGTACATTGTGCAGCGTGTCGTGCCATGTAGCGGGGAAGCGTGGAGTTGTGCAGCACTATGGCGTATGTGTGGAGCCAGGGAATTTTGCACAGCAATGCGTGATGATTTGCGTGCCTCGTACACCATCTGTACATTCAGAGAAGGGTGCAGCTTCCTATTCTGGTACACTACCTCCACAGTATGCCGCACAACCAGCTCCACATGGGTACAGTCGAGGGCACCAATTATATTAGGCATGCCTGCCACTGCATGGAATGCTATTTTGGTTGCATTCACCTCCTCCGCAGTTCGTGGTAACTTGATGTGGTTGCCTGCGTGTTTCAGGAGTGCATCTAGCACCTGGTTGAGCACACGGGAGAAACAGGGTTGTGAGATTCCATGCAGCTGCCCCACTGTTTTCCTGATAAGTGCCTGTGGCAAATAAGTGTAGCACAGACACTACCTTCAGCAAGGTGGGGGGGGGGGGTAGATGTCCGGATATTGATCAGGCTCACCAGGTCATCATGGATGAGGTCCACTATTGTGGTGATGGTGTCCCTGTCCAGGCGGTACAGGGTGTGAATCTGTGCAGGGGTTAGGGTGAATGGGCTGGCCCTTAGGCGAGGGATTGGTGGCTGCCTGTGGGGTACAACTGTCTGCACAATGGGTATGTGCTGGCCCAAGCTCGCCCTCCTTCTCGTCCTGCGCCTTTGCTGCATTGCTGCATTCTCATTCTCTGCCTCCTCAAGTAGTAGCAGTGCAAGCATGTCCTCCTGCTCCAGTAGTCCAAGTGCTATTGGTAACATTGTGGATTTCGGTGGGGTGTGGTTTGTGGTGTGTGGGAGTGCTCCTTCTGGGCTGTGCCAGACTCCATTGCTTCCACCTGTGCCGATTGTGTGCACCTGTGGCAGACTTCTACACAGCAGATTACTATTGACGCCTGCGCCGGGATGCCGGTGTTAACGGCATCATAGTAACCATTATTACCTGCATGTCTATGCCGGTGATTGCATGTCCGTGTACCTCCTAATTTGCACTTAACTGCGGCATGCCGGTGTCACTGGCACGGCAGCCGAGTGTCGCCATTCATACCGGCAACAGTGAGGCCGGTCAAGACGGGTCCCTGCCGGTGACACCGGCATCGCGGCTCGTAATACTCCGGTCCAGTAAACGATGTCAGTACAGTTATATCAGCATTGCTTTAACTGGACCGGCAACTTTGTAATGAGGGCCAATGATTACACTTGGACACTAAGTTCAAAAATACTCTTATTATTGGCCAAAAAACACTGTAAAAATGAATCAAGCAGGTAATATTACACAACACTCGAAATATAAATCATTTATACAGAGACAGTTAATGCAACGCATACAATTCGATATATTCCTGAAAGGAAAGTTAAGTAGTTAGGCAATTGTATTAACATTCCACTGGAATAGAAGCCCTAACTTTATAAATCCAACGCTAAGTTGAATGGGGCCGTGTGCTCAGAAGTTCCCAACGTACCTTTGAAGTTGGGACAAAGTTAGGAAATGTTCCTGTGGGTGTCAAGATTGTTCCAGAAGTTGTTCAAATGGATTACACTTGAGTAAATGACTTTTCCTAGCTTCTAGACCAGCGTTTTCATCAAATGTTTTTAAAAAGCAATGGAATGGAATAATAAATCAAAGTTATTCACAAATGTTATAATGGAGGGACCAGTAAGTATTGCGACTACTCACCACCCGTATTCCGATTTTTCAAAAGGACTTCACAGGTCAAATGGGTGTCACTGGGGGCAGGTTTTCCCGTCGTTGGATCTAGTCGAAGAAGCTCAGGAGCTCTTGGTGCAAGAAAGGTTCTGGTCGGATCCAAAAGCGGAGTGCAACCCTATTCAGTGGAGAAATGCAGCAAGCACTGATGCAGGATTCTTCAAGACACTCTACCAGACGAAGAAAGGCTGGTTCCAGCAACAGTCAACGCACACAGACAGCAGGTGTCTCAGTAGTTGCAAAGAAAGGAAACCTTCCAGAACAGGACCCGTGGATGCTGGCACACTGAAATCTGTTAGGAAGGCGATTTGTAGGACTAGTTGGGGACCACTGAAGTTCTCGGCAAAAATACGGAACAGCGACACTTCTAACACAGTAGCCCAAAACTGAGTTGTTCAGTCCACTGGGTGGTCCAGGGACACTTTCTAAGGCGGCAGGATTGCGAGAAGGTGTTGATTGGCTGGTCCCACCAGTCCGAAGGGCCTAAGCACCAGCAAGTGTCTTCTGAGATTTAGTAGTCCAGCAGGGCTTCACCAGGACAGCAGCAAGAATGGTTTGCCGGCCTCTTCAGGATTTTTCCTCGGGTCTTCTGTCATCTGCACAGCTACACAGGATGCTTTTTTAAAAAAAACTTTCTTTATTGGTTTTACATAGCAGTAAGTGAACACCACATTACCTATTAAACAGTAACACCCCCGAATCCCACTGTGAGCATGCCAGTACAGTGTATAGAATACACTGTATGACATACAATCATTAGGAGTGACATAGCATGTCAGAGTCTGTCCCAGTAATGTTCCATTAAGGTGGCTCAGCATACAGAAGCTCTTGTTTCACTTGGTCCTATATTGTCCAAAGTTTGTTTCTCGCATACATGGGGTCATGTGTTCTCATTGAGGGTGAGGTCCCAGTGCTGCGAGGTTCCCCTCAGAGGCTGGTGAGTTCTGCGTTTGTTGGGCAAAGTAGTGTCTGAAAGGGTCCCAGTGATCAAACGGTCTACTGCCATTCGGCAGTGTTATTGCAGATCTTGTTTCTCTTTTCTCACACACATTCATAAGGTTCAGCCAGCCCTGGAAACATGGTGCATTACGTTTCCCCCTAGGATTTTGCAACTAGGTACCTGGCAGTTACTGATGCCATCCCTAGCAATTTCCTTTCTGTTCGGGAGCCCCCCCTTAGTTATTGGCAACAGCCATAGCACAGGGGAATAGTGCCTCGGGGACGGTAACATTAGGGACATGGCGTCCTCAATTTTTCCCCAGAAGGGTCTGATATGTGGGCAGGACCACACCACGTGACAGAAATCAGCAGAGTCACAGTCACATGTTTTACAAAAAGGGGAACTTTCAAGGAACATCCGATAGAGGCGGGCAGGTGAGTAATAGACCTGATGTAGAAATTTAAAATCGATCAACCCGAACCGGCTATTCAGGGACAGATTGCGGGTACAAACAATTTTCCACTGCTCTTCATTTATCTTTGTCCCCAGCACCAGCTCCCATCTGACTCTAAAGTTCGGATCCTTCACCATTTTCTGTGTTCTGATCATCTTGTAGATGGTAGATACCAATTTCCTGGAGTACAGCGGGATAATTACATACTGAAGTATTGGAGAGGGGGCAGGGGGTTGCAGGATGCCCAGCCATTTAGATTTGATTACCTCCTTGAGACGAAAATAGAGCAGCATAGTCACTGCAGTCCATTCGCCCTTAGTTTTCAATGTGTCCCATGTTATAAACTGCCAGTCGTGTACCAAATCCCCTAGAGTCAGGATCCCCAGCCTCTCGAAGTGCGTCTGGAATACCCCTTTGTGTGTAACCGGGACCCCGCTTACTTTGAATATGGGAAGGTTCAGAGAGTAGCGGGTCTCCTCGCCCACCACTCGGCACATTTGACCCCAGGCTTTACATGGGTTTTTCCCTGGCTGGATCTCGGATCGTCCACCTTCCCCCAGTTACCCCATAGCAGTCCCTTTAGGTTGTTTCGATAAGTGATTGCTTTCGCTAGATGTGTGTATGTGGGAGTGCAGCCGTGGGGGACCACCACCACACAGAATACTGGATCTGTGCCGTCAAGAAGTATGTATACAAGTCTGGATAATCCACCCCGCCTTGTTCGTAGGGAAGGACGAGGGTGTCATAAGACACTCTTGCCTGTTTACCCGGCCAGGCTTTTCGCACCATCTGGCTTTTAAGGCGGGACCAGAAGTTCCGAGGGGGTAGGTTGGTACGTTGTTAAAATATATAGGAGCTTCGGAAGAAGCACCATTTTGGCCAGGGAGATGCAAGCAGCTTGGGAAATGGGCAGGAGGATCCATGATCCCACTCTGTGCGCCAGTGTTTCGAGTGCCTTTGCATAGTTTTCCCTGTATAAATCTCCCACGGATGGAGTCACTAGGATAGCCAGGTACCGAATGCCCTGTGGGCACCACCTGAAGTCCTTCCCCATGTCAGAGTGTTGACACATGTAGTTAGAGGTAATACTTGCGACTTAGTCCAGTTTATTCTCACCCCAGTGAGGTCCCCGAACTTGATTATTTCCTGCACCAATGGCCAGAGGTTCTGCCCGGGGTGTTTCATATATTATAATATAACGTTCGCATACAGGGAAATAATGGAGAGGTGTGATTGAATATTTATACCTGGGTGGGCGTGATATTCTCGTATGTAGCAGCCGAGTGGCTCAACAGCAAGGGCGAACACGATTGGTGACAATGGGCATCCCTGGCACGTCCCTCGTGGTGGATGAAAGTATTCAGAGGTCATTCCATAAGTATACACTGCAGCCCTTGGTGCAGTGTACAGCAAGCGGACCCACCATGTGAATGTGAGGCCGAACCTAGAGCGCCAGGGGATCACGAACAGGAAGGGCCATTCTACAGAGTCAAAGGCCTTCTCTACATCCAATGCAGCCACGGCAATTGGGATTTCCTTATTAATATTATGCATAAGCGTGAATAGTCGCCGCCAGGTTGCTCTGGGTAGACCGTCCGGCTATGAAACCCACCTGGTCTGGGAGTATCAGTGCCTGCATACAAGGTAGAAGCTGTTAGCAAGTATTTTTGCTAGAATCTTATTATCCGTGTTAATTAGGGACAGTGGTCTGTACGAAGCGCATTTAAGGGGATCTTTGTCCGGTTTAAGCAGTTGTGTTACAAGGGTGGTTCTGGTAGACTCAGGAAGGACACCTGTGGATAGTGCTATCTCGTACATTTCCTGCAGGTGTGCCACCAGGAGGTCAACGTAGAATTCGGCCGTTATTCCATCCAGGCCTGGAACCTTTCCGTTAGGGAGAGAGAGGACTGTGTTGCGAATTTCCTCGTCTGTGAGAGGTGCATTCAGGTTTTCGCCCCAAGTAGGGTCCAACCATCCCAGAGCTATTTTGTCTAAATATTACGCTATGCTGTCATGCCAGACGTCCAGTTGGGATGTGTATAGACAGTTCTAGAATTCACAAAAGACACTGTTTATCCCTTCATTGTCTCTACTAGGGGTCCCTTCTGGGGTCCTATATTTCTATAATGGGCTTGAGTTAGCGTTCATGCTTAAAAGCCCAGGAGAGTGTCCCACTAGGTCGATAGCCCTCAATGTACCTTACCGCCGCGACTGGGTCTCCTAGATACCTTTCCTCGCTGGCTGCCAGTAGGCTCGACTCTCCCCTTTTTTTCCCCCTGAGCATGTTGCGTATCCAGAGAATCGTGGGATCCCTGTTGTACCTCCAGGGCTTTGATATTGTTCTCTAGCGTGTGCATGGACCTGCGTAGAGCTTTCAGGACCCCACCTTCTTTTGAAATATAACATCCCCTAATATACACCTTAAAGGCTTCCCAGATCACCCCCCGGTTCGGGGACTGGGCCCACATTAGTTTGGAAGTACATTTGTATGTCTTGCCCCATGTCTTCGCGGAACACTGTGTCATTCAGTGCATGTGCCTAAATCGCCAGTGTAACCGTTTTGGGGGTTTAGTCGGCCCTGTGATGTGAATTAATACCGGAGAATAATCTGAGAGGGTCCGGGGAAGCATGTCGGTGCTGATAATGTTCCTAGCTAAGGGTACTGTTACTCTAACGTAGTCTATCCTGGACGAGCTGCCATGCACATTGAAGTAAAAGGAGTATTCCATGTCAGTGGGGTGTATCCTGCGCCAGTCATCGTATAGTCCATGATAGTCTGCTATGGAAGACCATGTTTGGGCTGCTTGTGGCAGGGGGAGTTGCACTGTTGATGACCTATCCAGGCCTAAAGTGGTGGCCATGTTAAAATCATCCACCCACACAATATCATAGTCCGGGAATCTGTGAATGTGGTTAGCGCAACATTGAGTTCTGGCGAGTCTGTTCAGGGCATGTATGTTCATCAGAAGGAGCTTTTGGCCAGATATCTCCACAGCTAGTTGGATATACCGACCATCTTCGTCCCCAATCTGTTCATGGAGTCGAAATTCTAAGGAACAGTGTATGTACATGGCAACCCCCCGAGAATGTGAGTTGTAGGAGGAGCAGTACCTGTGTATTCCCCATCCCCCTATGTTGGGGAGTGCCCTTTCTCGTGTCAAGTGTGTTTCCTGCAGACATACCACATTTACATTAGGGTTCTTGATGTAATTAGTTATCGGAGAGACTTTTTTTGATTGGTGAACCTTTGTATATTCCATGACATTGCATTGTCCAATTTACCCTCAGCTTTAGGCATTCCCACATTGTGGATAAGAAAGGATTTTCAATACCTATGGTACTCTCCTGATTCAGCTGTGGTCAATTCGAGAACTGAAACAATATCATACCATGAAGTGAACACTGTTTTACTCTTCCTTACGCTGCGCTCATGTCTCGCCTCCAACCCCAGTTATAAACCCTGTTACAAAAGAGCGAACTGTACCAAACCCCAATGAAGGCCACCGGCTCCAGAAACATAAACCTACCGGCACCCATATACCCTCTGAACCCCAACTTCCCACATTAACTAATACCAGATAGTGCCATCAGTAGCTGCGGATATCGGGGACCCGTGGGTTTCGGTGTGCTGAATTGAGGGCTCGCCACAAGCCGCTGCTTTGGCTCGTCGCCGCCCTTGCCTTCAGATATGTGAACGGTGAATTTCAAAGAAATTGGATTCTCTAGAGCAGGATATTATTGTAGGATTTCTCACCCTTGCCAGAGCTGCTGAGGCTGCACCCATTTCCTAGCTGCGCAACAGCGCCTCCTGTTAGCTACACAGGCTACTTGACTCCTCTTCTGATCTGCCGGAATGGCTCCAAGACTCCTCCTATCACTAAATTCAGGTCCGTGATCAGACTCAGCCCTCCAATAGTAAGGATCTGCACCACTCATGCACATCAGCAGTGGTCAAACGCGGGACCACTTTGGGGCTGACTTATGCATGCACACTCGACATACTGGTACCAGTATGTGGATTAGGACCAGACAGTCCCAACCAACATCTGAGCCCAGTCACACTAGCCCTCAAAAACAGCAGCTTTCCTGGGCAAATGAATGACCATAAAAGGGAATTCTTGACCTGAGAAGGCAGGAAGGCGGCCAAAGAACAAAATGGCCAAGAAGAAGAGAAAAATCTCATGGCACGGTAGTCTTAGGACA
Source organism: Ambystoma mexicanum (assembly GCF_040938575.1). Taxonomy (NCBI): domain Eukaryota; kingdom Metazoa; phylum Chordata; class Amphibia; order Caudata; family Ambystomatidae; genus Ambystoma; species Ambystoma mexicanum. The sequence continues at coordinate 386,943,589 of NC_090934.1, read as the reverse complement.
CAAGCCCCCGTAAGTAGCCAAACACAGTAAACGCCAATGAGCTAAATAAAAATATAGCAAACGTGGTACAAAATCTAACTTCTGCCAACAGCTTGTCTTTAGGTACATTTAAAAGTAACCAAAAATCCCTTGGGTGTGTGTCTAAGTCTAGGGTGATACTAAAGTATCCCCATTGCACTGCATTGAAAGATGCTTTGTGCAATGTGAAAATGTTACCCAAACATGTAACTAGTAAAAAGACAAAAAGGACCCATAGTTTCCCAGTACTGACAGTCTTAAGGACTAATCAGTTTCCCCATAACAAATGAGCAAAAGGCCAGTGAAGTAAAGCGGAAGGCTTCACTTCTCTGTAGAAAGTCAGGACAAGGTGTAAAACAAAAGCAAACCGCTTGGGTTTATAAAGCGTGAACCTAGCTAGGAAGCAATGAGGTAGGTTTTAGTGACGCACGATTATCAGAAAGGTTCTTGTGTGTGAGGGAGTGTGAAGGTTGTCCAGGGCTATGTTGCACAAGGTGGGATTAGGAGGCGGTGCAGGGGGTGGGGGAGGTGACTACTATCTTCTTCAAATGCTTAGAAATGTTTTATGTTTATAGCATGGTTGCCTCCATACCTTGTCTCAAGGAGGGGGTAATAACCTGTCTCGGGAGGATGGCTCAAAGGCAACGTCCTCGCCTTGGAAGCAAGACGACACAGAGCAACATAGGTTTGATCCCTGGGTCCGCGCTTAGAAACCTCTGGGTATTAAGCGCGTTATAAATAACCTATCATATCATATCATATAACTAGTAGAAGGGACAGAATAACAATGGGAAATGATTTTGTTAGTGTGAAAAGTTGCACTATCTCTGATTAATCATGGGGTTCGTACATTGACAATAGCTGAAGAGTTATGTAACAACTGAAAGAATTGGGATATAGTCTTTGCTGTATCAAGTTACAATGGGAAAGCTTGTTTATTGAGGAACAGAATGTTAAAATAATTGTGAAATCTGTATTTTATATTGCACTCATTTGAGGTCTTCGTTTTATTGGATCTTCTTAACTTATATCTTTTGTTTGAATTTTTGTACCAACAGTGCATGGTAATTGCATAATGTTGAGTGTATGCCTCTAATACAAATACATTTGTGCATTTACATTTTTTAGGTTCTAAACACCATTGAGATTTATTCATGTTGTTTTTTTATCCAGTATGTGTCTTTTATGGCTTAAAGAAGCCAAAACAAAGGTATTTTGATTGAATGTAATGATTGTATGTGGGGGAAGTCTTAATAGCATTTGTTCAGAACTAACGACTTTATTAATTCATTCAAAAAGCTTAACAAGAATGTTCACAGATTATGAATAAGCGTAACACAAGCACAATGTTCTTTGGAAATTCCATGTGAGAAACATTTCAAAACCAGATCAAAGGATACTAACAGGAAACAGGCACTTTTTATTGTAACTAATCCGCGCCCAAGTTATTTCAGATGTGCTTAGACTATTTGTTCATCTCTTGAATGGTCTTTGCATTGTTTCTGAATCCTACTGTTGTCAATGAAGGGAGAATGACTCCTCATACAGGAGTCTTCCAATTAGTTTGCATTTCTTCATTGGTTTTCTTTCACTGGTTGTGTTCTACAGGAATGGCAGGCTCTGGGCGTGGAACAGTTGCGTCTCAGCACCGTGGACCTGACTGGTGTCCCCACCCAGGAGTACTTGCAGAAGGGAGTGAAGTTTGCTTTGAAACATCAGAAGCTAGGGAACTCTGTTTACGTTCACTGCAAGGCAGGGCGCTCACGCAGTGCCACCATGGTCGCAGCATATTTAATACAGGTAAGAAGACACTGTCTGAAATAAAGATCATGGAATATGTATTGTTCATAAACACTGATTATATCAACATCTGGAGCACTGTTTTATAATAAAGATACAAGGATCTTAATACAAAAGATAAATAATTGTACGTGTCTGGTTCGGTATCCAATATCGAAGTAAACCGTTGGGGAAAATTATTTTTACATCCGCTATGCTGCACTTTCTCCACATATTCTAGGACTGCACTTTGTTTATATAACTATAACAGTCCTAGAGTATGCTAAGATTGCTGATAAGTAGGATTACAAAAATATATACTTGGTCCCAACAGTGTTTTTCTGGTTCATACCTGAACACAGAGCCGAGATCAGCGTGAGGTGCACTGGATGGAGCTGCTGGTGAACAGGCTACTCTGTGCTCGCTCCAACCATTGACATTTTGCTCCCACCGGGCTGGCGACTGCTGGTGTAGCGCTATGGGCAGTGCTCTGCAGCCTTGCACAGGACAATATTGCCCTTTTATTCTGTATCACATAAGTGGTGGCCGTAGTGAGAAACCAGAAGGTGTCTCACCCGCTAGTACCCGGGGATCTCTCTCTCTCAGTTGGCCAGGACACAGCCATTGCCTTTGGATCACCTGGGCGAGGGATCTTCGGGGAGTGGGAGTGGGAGTGGGACATTGAATGGTGATATGCGGTATCACTCCCCCTGTAACAACTTTACTCCATCCTACCAGGTACCTGACATGTCCAGTTACTATGTTCAAGCAATTAATGACAATCACTCACACCTGACTTCCATTAAACTTCCCCACACGGATAAATGGCAGAGCACAAGAGCACACTCTGAGCGAGGCAAAGCACACGACAGAACAGCATTTCGAGTCGGCAGCTGAACGAGGTGAAAAAGATGGGAAACCAAGAAGGGTTTGCAAGGAGGGAAATACCCTTGACCTTTCCGGCAAGAAACTGTTACTTTCCAGAAACCTTCGAAGCGGAAAGCATAAGGCCTGGAAACGTGATTGAATACTCTTGCATTGTGTGTCTGAGATACCGAAGGCCGTCCCTTATAACCAACCAATGTGCGGAGGAGCGGCAGCCGCCGGGTTATCGTCCTTGGCTCCAAGAACAAAGAAGCATTAAGAGAGATCAACACAGCCGGTGAGTTGGGGAGACCGATGCAAGACTGTTCTGTGTTGAAGTCAAGGTTGCAAGCAGCAACATTGTATAATGAGCGCTGGAACAAATATTGTTAAAACTCGTGTGAGAATTGCAGAATTTTAACACAGTGGTACTTAACCAACGGTATCCAGTTACTATCTCGGAAAAAAAAATTTGGAATGACAAAAATGGGGAAAAAAATGATACCGAATTTTTTTTTTGTTCTAATGTATTATTTCTTTATTTACATGTTTTTTTGGGGTTTTGCGAGTAAAAAAAAAAAGGGTTAAAAAAAATCACTATAAACCTTAATCAACACTTGGCCAAAATGTACCCGGGCATCACCCCCTACTGCTGGGGAGGATGTGCACAGATCAGTACCTACTGGCACTAATGGTGGGAATGCCCTTACATACAGTCTTACTGGAACAAAATCCTGGGGTGGATCCACCAGATAGAGGGTATTCACAGGGAACTCTCCCTGTCATGGTTCTCTTTGGGGTCGAACAGATAGAGGAGCAATACCTGGTTCTCCTGCACATGTCCAGAAACCTGCTACTGGCGACACGCGTATGCGTAACAAGCAAATGGAAAGCGAACTTACTCCCCGCCAAAACAGATTGGCTGCATAAAGCGAAAGAGATCTATGAAATGGAAAGTCTCACAGCACTGCTCATGAAATCTCACACACACATTGACGCACACATTGACACACAATGGCTCCACTTCCTGGATTTTTTAGAGAAGCAAATACCAAGCCCTAACACTCTTGCTACCTTTGAGCGTCACAACGTGCTGAACACTGTGGGTTCGTGCATAAGGAGTTGTAGTCACCCCTGTGCTTGCCAGATCGCGTTCTATCTCTACCAGCTCTAAAATCTGCTCTTTCTTTTCTCACTTCGCTTTGTGGTTAAGATCGTCATCCTCATGGTCTATACTAAGTGGATAGGCAAAGTAAGCTCCTACCTTTTGTTAGATCGTCCTGCCACTCGGACTAAATGGACCTAGTGGGCTGTGGGGTGGGCAAACGGGGTTTGTGGGGGAGGGGTTCTATTGTTTCGGAAAATGTTAAAACCTTAACTTGTTGATCACGTACAGAGTTGGTAATACCTAAAAAATGGCAATGTAACTTTTATGCTTTTGTTTATCACAATAAACATATATATTTTTTAAAAGTGTGCGAGGTAAGACGTGAGTAAAGCTAAAGTGCTGATGAATGTTTGAACGTGAGAAGGAAAGATACAATATCATTAACAAAATGGTCTGGCACCGTGAGTGTGCTCAATCGAAGGTCTCTGTACGGTATCCCGCCAAGAGAAATGAAAGCCAAAATATGAGGGAGTCCAAGAGTAAACATTGTGGTACAAAGGGGTTCCAAGTCTAAAGGAGGGAGACCCATAAAAAATACTGGAAGCGAGAACTTGTGCATGTGACGATCCTTATAGAAATGCAACTTTGATATTTGTTTCTTACTGCAGAGGGCCTGTCATAATAGACTGTTATTGGAAAAGAGACTTTGGCAGAAAGCCCTGACATCTATGCTTTAAACTGTGTCCTTGTGGCAGAGAAGCCAGAGTGTGCCAAGCTCGAACGTGCCGCCTTGCCCCGTGCGGAAAAAGTGGGGAAGGGAAGCCAACTGCTTAACCGTCCTGACATATTTCTGAAACACTTTTCTTTGTTTTTATTTTTTTTTTTATTTGTGTATGGTTATAAAAACCTTTACAAATTTTATCCCAATCATATTAACATACCAAATCAACAACAAAAAAGAAACCAATAATTTCAATTCAAACAATTCATACACTGAAATCTCAGAATCCATTCCCGCTCAGTAAAATCCCAGATATCCATTACCTCTGACAACCCCCTGTCTTCTTGTTGCACCTAGTGACTTTATATCTGCCTCCAACGTATTTGTCATTCGTTTTGTTCTACCGTTCTGACAAAATCCGCCCCCTATCCCCTCCATTGGGCTTAAGTAAGGAAGTTCAAGGCCTTCAGTATTTCAACCACTGCTGCTGTTAACTGTACTTCTTGGCCTGAGATCATTCTGTTCGAAATATGTTCTGATAGAATGCTATCCTCTCTATGGACCAGACTTCGAAACTTGGCTAACCTCAAAGGCCAGGTTCCTTCGCACTCAATTAACAGGTGACAGAGCGACTGGTTTGATAGCGTGGCGCAGATGTTACACAGCTTGATTGCTTGGTCCCCTTTCTTGCGTATATCCAGTATTTCCCCAGTGGGAAGAAGATTTAGTCTTATCCTCAAAAAATTACTCCTCATCCTTTGATTGGGGTATTTTACCAAATATCGGGGCAGATGTCCTTGCTTTTTGTTTCCACTGCCAAGAATGCATTGGATTGAATCGAGCTTCGTACCTTGGCTATAGTCTCTATCCAATCCAGATTTTCTAGGTCACGCTTTACCTTCAGGGGATTGGTTATCAGAGTTTCTATATCAAATATTGTCTTTGCTATAATGGATTTTACCTTTTCTTCTAGCCCTGCCAGTATGCGGGATTTCGTGTTGGATACATTTTCTTTTACATCCTCAAACAGAGAGCCTGGCCTCAGACTTAGCATCTCTCCATACAATGTTACCAATTTCCACTCGGCCATACACCTTAAAGATTTTAAGCCCAATTCAAACCACACATTCCACCCCGGGTTACTAATCGGCAGATTTAGGGATTCCTTCCAAATTCTGCCTTCTATTTTTGACCAATTTGTATTCCACAGATGTGTTTTGGCCTCTAGACCATATAGGATGACTGGTACTATTTTGGCTTGGTAGTATTTTATCATGGGCACGATGGAGAATTTAGAGTACCTACTCATAATTTTCTTCATATGGGGTATCAAAGTCTGTACTTTGTTTAGAGTATCAGACTCCAACTTGGTCGCTGCCAGGCTTGTGTAGATTATATATCCCAAATATGTCAGTTCATCCACTCGTGGAATGATTTGACCATTCAAAGACTATTTTCCAAAATTGATTTTTTTATTAGAGCTCTTGCTCTTAAACTCTAAGATCTTTGATTTTAAGGGATTTACCTCAATCCCATTGGAAGTGGCATAGTTTCCGAGTCTTGTCAGTAGTCTTTGTAGACCTATAGCGGGCTTGTCTAGCAAGACAGTATCATCCGCATATGCCAGCCAGAAGATCTTTTTACCATTTAGAAGCGGGCTGGCCAATGCAGATTATTCCAGTTCCTCCCCCAAGTCAGAAAGAAACAGATTGAAAAATAATGGCGCTCCAAGGCACCCCTACCTTACCCCCCTCTCTACTTCCACTGATTGGGACAGGTTTCCTTTATCATCTAGTCGCACCCTCACTGAGGTGCCTGTATGTAGCTCCATTAGTATGGCTAGCAGATGTTCTGGAACACCCTTTGCCCTGAGCTTCGCCCATAATTTGAATCTATCAATCTGGTGGAAGGCTTTAGTAAGGTCAATCCAAGTACCGTACAACGGCTGACCTCCCTTCGTCATGGATGATTCACTCACCCGGTTCTGTAGCAACCCATTTAGTGTAGTTGACAACCCGCGCCTAAAACCTGTCTGGAAGCAAGACATAGCTCCAACCTGATCCACCCAAGATGTAAGTTCTTTATCAGCTTCATAAAGGTTCCATGTGTTAATATGCCCGCAAAAATATTGCGATTAAAAAATATCGTCTTATTTTTCTGGCGATATTGACCCATGGACCCTGCGGGGGACACCCCCGCAACCCCTGCATTATTTTAAAAATGTGCAGGGGACACCCCTGCAACCCCCACTCCCACAAATTATCCCCCCCAAAAATATCACCTATGGCGAGACAAACAGCCATAGGTACGGTGATATTATTGGTGAGGATATTTTGTAGGGATACCTTCATAAAGATCTTGCTCTCTATGTCCAAAGGGGTGATAGGACTGATCCAGTAAATTATCTTCCTATCGCCCCCCCTTAAAGAATGGAATTACCAAGCCTGATTTTCAGGATGGAGGGAATTGTTTTGCCCTTAAAATCTCCTCAAAGAGTTGCGACAAAATCCTTGCCCAAAATTCTGGTTAATTTTTGAGAACCTGGTAAGTTAGGCCACTAGGGCTGGCAGCCTTAGAAGATGAAGACTTACGAATGATATCTACAATTTCTCCAGCATTGGATCTTTCATGGATTCACATGCTTAAAATATTCCCCGTCGACAGACTGGGAACCCTCGGTAAGCTTATAAAGCCTTTTCCCGTAGGAAAACGTTCGACACTTTTGTGTCCTATCTACGTCGTTTTGTGCCGCGCACGCACGCCCCACTAGGACGTAGTGGTATAAATGCCCCGCCCCCGCGGCTCCCTTCAGATTTCAACCGTCTCCAAAGTGGGAACACCTTGTGTATTTTCTACTTGGTTAGGTTGTGCTGTTGCGGTTTTTTCTCCTAATGTCGGGGAAAGCACTGTTCCGCCCGTGCGCTACGTGCGGACTAAAGAAGGTCTACTAGGGGGACGGACATATGGACCGCATTTACTGTCTGCACCCTCATCACTCGGCTGACAAGTGCGACATATGTAAGGGCTTCTCCCAGAAGACTCTTAAGGATCGAAGTCGCAGACTTGTCACATGGTTGAACGACGGAGCGGGGGCATACCCGCCTTCGGAAGTGGGCCCACTCGCAGCGCGGCCTCAGTGTCAAAATCTTCAGGGGCCCTGCGCCGCTTGTCATCGGAACCACTGGTAAAGAAGTCGTGACCGGTGGATAAGGAATCGTCAGTAGGCCATTCCAGAGACTCTTCTTCGAAGAAGGCCTCTTCGTCCTCATCTTCAGCGAGGAAAGACAAAGAAAAATCGAAATCCTCCTCGGGCGATCGTCATAGATCGACCCTGAGTCGAGAGACCGAGAAACGCAGGTCGAGTTCGGAAAAGGCAGGAGCAACGCATAAGCCTGCGCGACCACCACCATCGTCGACGGTTGGGAAGTCACCATCTACTTCTTTGCCGCCGTCGCAGTTAACATCAACCGGTCCTGGATTGCAGGCGACGTCGACGACGGGGCCAACTATTGCTTCGTCGACGGACACCCCTCAAGAGGCCTGGCGTCCAGAGGTCTACAACCCAATTTTGCTGGACACTCTTCTACAGCAGGAGACTTTGTCGGTATCCTCGGGAGACGAGGGTGAAAGGATAGCTGCCCCTGCAGACCTGGGGTTATAACCTACCACACCTTTCCCCGGGAGCATTCCGGGTTCTACCCCCCTGCTCAATCCGCCGTCGTTTTTGTCATTGGAGGTTTTGTCCACGCTGCAAACGCTGCTGAAGACACTAGATGACAGACTGCCCCGAACAACTACGGCCAGGTCGGTCGTCAACGACCCGGGCCCGTCTCGCCGCCCTCCACCTTCAACCCCTGCGGCAGAGCCTTCGGTGGCAAATCTCTCGGCCCCACGTCGCGAGGAAGGGGAACTGTTGGATTCGGAATGGGGCAGCAGAGCGTCGTCGGTGGTATCCCTTTCCCCCTCCAGGGATCCGACTTGGGAGTCCGATGCGGAATTGGAAACCCAGAGGAGCCCGGCTCAGCCGTCTCCCCCCAGAAGATATTGGGTCATTCCAGAACATGATGGCCAGGGCTTGCACGGAATTTGGCCTGGCCGAAGAGGAAGAAAAGAAGGACTGTTTTCTTTTCGACCACATGGGTAAAAGGAGGAGGTTGGTGTTTTCAGTGCCCATCCTAGATCATATGTGGAAGGAAGGTCTTCAGACCATGCGTCGCCCTTTCTCAGAGCCACCGATGAAGGGTCGCCTAGAGAAAAAATTCAAAGCCCCGGACTCTACTCCCAAGTGCCTTTCCTCTCAACCAACACCTGACTCTGTGGTATCGGCGTCGAGAAAGGCAAGGGCTCAACACAAATGTACGACCCCTCCGGAAAGTGATGCTAGACGCCAGGATGCGTTCGGCAAAAAAGTCCTGTCGGTAGGTGCTACCAAAGTGAAGGCGGCCATTTCGCTCGCCATAGTTGCTAGATACGACAGGGAGATGTGGCATCGGCTGGCGCCCATACTCGAACACCTTCCAGATGAACATCGAAAAGCAGCTCTGTTGCTGGTCAGGGAAGGTGAGGAGGCTTCGAATCACGCCATTAACATCGCGGTGGACCTTGTGGAGTCGGGGTTTAAGCAAGTGAACAATGGCGTAGTTCTCCGACGACGGGCATGGCTAAAATGCACCAACTTCCGACCGGAGGTGCAGTACAAGGTACTGGATATGCCGTTTGAAGGAGACCTCCTCTTCGGCGAGAAGGTCGACGAAGCCCTGAAGGGCATGAAGGAGGACTCGGACACGGCGCGTTCCTTGGGGGCCCTCCAGAGTGGTCGGAGTTTCCAGAGTTTTTGTCCCTTCAGAGGAGCATCGGGGAATTCCAGATTTTCATCGAGGGACCGATCCTTCGGTAGGCCAGCATATTCCTCTCAGGGATACAGGCGAGCTTCGCAAGCGGCTAAACGTCGCCGGGACTACCAGGCCCCCAAGAAGAGAGCAAGTTACTCATCGACGAGGGATAAACAGAGTAAGGACCAGCAATGACGGGCATCAGAACGTTCTGGGGGGCAGAGTATCATGTTACATCAACGAATGGGAGCTGATAACAACAGATCAATGAGTGTTGGACACTGTAAAATATGGTCATTCCCTGCAATTCAAGAGCAACCCTCTGCATATTCCACTGGCGTGTGTAGCTCAATCCCATCTGAGCGTGTTGCTGCAGGAAGTAGCACTTATGCTACAAAAAGGGGCTATAGAACTGGTCCCGTCGTCACAAAGGGGTCAAGGGGTTTATTCCCGATACTTTGTGGTGAAAAAGCCAAATGGAAAGTGGCGTCCCAACCTAGACCTGCGCGAACTAAACAAGTTGCTGAAAAACACAAAGTTCAAGATGCTCACGCTCCAGGAGGTGATCAGGTCAGTTCAAGAAGGGGATTTTCTGGCGTCTTTGGACCTGCAGGACGCGTACTTCCACATACCGATGTGTCGGCGACACAAGAAGTACCTAAGGTTTGTGGTAGGGCGGACTCACTACCAGTTCACAGTTCTTCCCTTTGGACTGAAATCTTCCCCCAGAACGTTCACAAAATGCCTGGCTCTGTTGGCAGACTGGCTGAGAAGGCAAGGCCACCATGTATACCCGTAGCTCGACGACTGGTTGGTGAGGGGGTCCTCCCTGGCGTCGACGCACAGGAGTCTACAGGACACCATGAGCCTCTTGCAACAATTGGGGTTTGCAATAAACTTTGAAAAATCCTCGTTAACGCTGTCCAAAACCTTGGTGTTTCTGGGTGCACAGTTCGAGACCCAGTTGGGGTTAGTCAGACCATCCCTCGACAGGATCACCAGGCTCAGTCGATTGGCAAGTCAGTTGAAAATCAATTCCAGGCTGTTGGTGAGAAAATATACATCATGGGAGCTATGGGGTCCTGCATTCCTCTGGTGCCCAACTGGCGTCTTTTCATGAGGCCAGTGCAACAGTTTTTGGTGGACTGTTGGACGCAGGCTCATGGCCTCTGGTCAGACAGGCTGACCGTCGACGACGAGCTCCTATCAACTCTTTGGTGGTGGAAGAAGGTTCAGAATATTTCCAAAGGGGTACCCCTACAGGAACCGGAGTTCCGATTCACCGTGGTGACGGACGCGTCCCTAACTGGCTGGGGAGCGCACATGGGCACTCTGCAGACACAAGGCCGTTGGTCTCAGAAGGAATCTCTCCTGCACATCAACGTTCTGGAATTGAGAGCAGTCCGCTGGGCCCTGAGGGCGTTCCTGCCTCACATCAAGGGATCCACATTGAGAGTTCTGACGGACAACACCACGGCAATGTTTTACTTAAGGAAACAAGGCGGCACGCGATCCAGGACCTTCTCCATCGAGGCTCAGAAAGTGTGGCACTGGGCTCTAAAACACGATATATCCATCGTAGCTCATCACCGGCCCGGAATGAGGAATGAGCAGGCGGACTCGCTCAGCAGAAATATGGACCAGATTCACGAGTGGGAAATGGACACCGATCAATTGTCGATGGTCTTCGAAAAATGGGGACAACCTCAACTGGATCTCTTCGCCACGAAGGCGAACAGGAAGTGCGAGATGTACGCCAGCAGGTGGCCACAGGAAGATTCGGTGGAGAAGCGTTTTCCTTTCCGTGGACGGGCAAGTTCCTCTACGCCTTCCCTCCGTTCACTCTGATACGGAGAACTCTGCAGTGGATACGCAGGTACAGGTGCCGAGTCATCTTGATAGCGCCGTGTTGGCCGAGGCAACCATGGTTTTCCAACCTGCTTCATCTGTCAGCGGATCGCCCGATAGCGTTCCAAAAGGTGCCCAATCACAACCCGAGCAGCCTCAACCGCACAGCTTGGCTCCTGACTTTTCAGAATTTGGTGCCCTGAACATTCCCTCGGACTGTCGGAAGATATTACAGGCTGCGCGGGCCCCGTCCACCAACAAGTCTTACAGGTGTAAGTGGAGGAGATCCTGTACGTGTTGCCAAGCACAAGCAGGAGTGGAACCTCTGAGGGTTACTCCTGAACAGATTCTCCCGTATCTACTACATTTGGCGAAGAGTGGTTTGTCTTTTTCATCACTAAAGGTTATCTGGCGGCCATCTCCAGGTTCACAAGAGGGAGGAAATCAACGCCTTTGTTTAGTGACAGGTTAGTGAAACACTTCATGAGAGGTTTATTCCGGACGTTTCCCCCGGTTAAGCGGTTTCCACTGACACGGAGCCTTAACATGGTACTTGCAGGGTTAATGAAACCACCCTTTGAGCCGATGGCTACGTCGTCGATTAAGTTTTTATCATGGAAAGTGGCTTTTCTAATAGCCATAACATCGGCTAGACAGATCTCAGAGTTACAGGCATTGGTCATAGACCCTCCATATCTGATTTTTCAAAGACAAAGTGGTCTTGTCAACGAGTCCTCGTTTCATCCCGAAAGTTCCTACGACTTATCATAAACTCCCTCATCAGCTGCGGAAAAGGTCTTGCATACCCTGGATGTCAAGAGAGCGCTAAAATGTTTCCTTCATCGAACTCAACAACTTCGATCTACGCAGCAACTCTTCGTTGCATATGGGCCTTTGACAAAGGGGAAGGCAATTTCAAAACAAGGACTGGCCCGATGGGTCTCGTCGACGATTGCCTTCTGTCACTCAAAAGCGGGGAAACCGCTACAAGGACGTCCGAGAGCTCATTCGACTAGGGCGACTTATGGTTAAGTTGGTGTTTCCATAGGAAGAGCACTTTTTGGGTGGCTTATAACTTCGCTCCCTCTGGACGAATCCTCACCAAACTTTGCAAAGAAAGTATATGGCCCACTCTCAAAGTTTGGAGAGGTTTGGTCCAGGGGGGGCAAAGTTATAGGGGGGTCCCAAAACTTTTGTTTTTTCCCATAGACATAATGGGAAAAAACTTTGCGCACGGCTACAGCCCGAACCGCTGGACGGATTTACACCAAATTTGCGGCAGGAGCGGCGGCTTCGTCCAGAAAGCGTGCTTTTGCAAATTTGGTGTAAACCCGTCCAGTAGTTTTTTTAAAAATGACCAAAATGTTAGGCAAAAAAATTAGTGATATCTGTGTTCGCTTCGCGGACGGACTTCCCTGTTCGCTCCGCGGACAGCACCCCGATTGGCCCATGGGCTTGCGTCATGTCCGCGGACATGCGACGTGTTCACTGATTGGGCGGTGTGGTGCGTGATGCGCGTCAGATTTTCTGTTGCGCCCGCCATCTTGCATTCACCGCCTACCTCGGACAGTGCAGTGAAACTTGAATTAAATTTGTATTTAGTGGCGTGTGTTGGTGTGTAAGAGTGTTTGGGGAGGGTGGGGGAGTATGAGATAGGTTCAATGTTGTATTTTTTTTAATGTGCTAGACGCTTTTGTTGTGTTCGATTTGTCTGCGGACAACAATGCTGTTCTGGAATGTTCGTAAATAAACAGAATGGATTCGGTGTGAAATTGAAAGTGTTCTAAGAACACTTGTGGGGTCTTGGAATGTTAGCAGGGGGTTTCCTGGAGATGTTGTGTGTATTGTTCATTGGCAAGCTGAAAGTGTTCTAAGAACACCCGCGGTGTCCTGAAATGTTCGTACACAAAGAAAATGGGGGTGTCTTGAGGACGCTGTCGGTATTGTCCTCTGGCAAGTTGAATGTGTTCTAGGACCTTCCTTGTGTCCGAGGACATTAGTTGCAATGCTTGAATCTATGGGTGTGATATGCTGCAGTGGTTGTGGCCAGGGTATAGAATGTTGGGTGCATGGCCATTTGGCCATGTACCCAACACTCTATGGCCTGGCCACAACCACCGCTGCATATCAGTCATATGCCATGCACCCAAGAGTCTATGCCCTGGCTATAAGTATCGTAGCATATCACAGTCATATGTCATGCACCCAAGAGTCTATGCCCTGGCCACAAGTATAGCAGCATATCACACTCATAGTGGCTAAGAACACTTGTGGGGTGTTGGAATGTTCGCAGGGGGTGTCCTGGAGACGTTGTCTGTATTGTTCGTTGGCAAGCTGAAAGTGTTCTAAGAACAGTCGCGGTGTCCTGAAATGTTCGTACACAAAGAAAATGGGGGTTTCTTGAGGAAGCTGTCCGTATTGTCCTCTGGCAAGTTGAATGTGTTCTAGGACCTTCCTTGTGTCCGCGGACATTAAAATGGTTGCAATGCTTGAATCTATGGGTGTGACATAGTCATATGCCATGCACCTAAGAATCTATGCCCTGGCCAGAAGCAACGCAGCATATCACACTGAGTGGCTTATAACTTTGGGTCAAAAACAAATTTTTAAGGAACAATGTTATAAGCCAGTATTTGGTTTAGTAACAGGAGTCCATGTTTTTCTTGTTCATTTCTGTGATAAAATAAAATAGCATGTTAGTATTAGATCAAGAGTTATTACATTGTACAATCAACATTTTTTTCTTTTTTTTTTAACCCTCATATTTAGTCGATGACAAACGAGAGTACTTTGCAATTTGCTCAGTTTCTGTGTTTGTTGCTAAAATCATTGGTTCTGTGGGAGAAAAAAAATCCATGTTGGATTAAAAAAAAAAAAAAAACCTTTTCTGTTATGCTACAATTTGTTTTGTTTGTTTTCAGTGTTTACTTGTTGTTTCTGGCTAATGCTTTATACATTGGATTGTTCCAGTTTTTGGGAGCAGTAAGATATTAGGTATTTGTTTGGATATTGTACAGTTTTGGAGCAGTTAGATACCAGTAGGCGTATTCTAACTGTTTATTTTTTTATATAATTTTGTGGTATTGATTTATCTGTTCGAATATTTCTAAATTTTTGGACAGTTGGATACCAATTGGCGCATTCTAACTGTCTATTTTTTGATTTATTTGAGTAGTCCTAATTTATCTGTTTAGTTGTAGCATCTTTGGGCAGTTAGATAGCTTTTGGAATATTGTGACAGTTTATATTTTTTTACTACAAGTGTAGTTAAGGTTTAAGTACAGTTTAGTTATCAAATTTTGGTTTTAAGAACATTAAATAAGCGTTTGTAAGATTTGCTGGTAATCTCTGCTTTAGAGTAATGGTACTATCATTACATTCAAACCATCCACATTTCTTTTTTATATATGCAGTGTAGTGTCCTGAGTTGGTTGTGGCTCCTGCGTGGTAGATGATACCTATTGTTGTGAAGGTTTCCCTACCAAGTGATATTTGACTATGTGTGAATCCAGTCAGCTTGCAGTTGTTTTTGGTACTATCTGCATTGTAACGTAGAAGCATTAGTATTACGTATTTGCTATGTGTTTGTATTACTAACGTGGAGCGATTATCTGAATTGCAGGTGGAATATAATCTACCGTGGTTTGCATTTTGTACAAGTTGCTGAAATGGAACGGATTCACAATTAGGTATTGATATATACACAAAGCGCTCATTGGGGATTTGTTCTTGTGTCACATTGTTGCAGAGAGTGCATGTATGTTTCCACATGTATGAAATCTGGAAGATTTCATTTATAGGTATGTTTTTGTTTTCCAGTACTTGTAGTAAGTACATTAGAAATTCTTGTGGATCTTCCTGTGAGTTTATAGTCAATTTCACCATTCCAGCACAGTAGTCCAATTGTTGTCTTATTCCATAAACACTATGTGTTGTCAGGATTGTTTGCTGCATTTCTGTGAAGTACTAACATTTGCAAACACAGTGGGTCTGCACTGTGTAAGTAAATGTTCTCAACAATTGGTGGTAATTGAAATGGAATATTCATTGCTACATTTGCGTAGCAACTTACACCAACTATATTTGAGAGTTTAAATGGACCATGTAGTTCTGTATCTGACTGCTTTTTTTGGAGTCTGTCTTCCTTCTTTGAAGAAGTACCTGGTTTACTTTCCCTAATTGATTCTTTTTTGATTGTGGTACTTGAAGTTTTAGTTTCTTTTACTCTTTTTGGAGGATTTGCAGTGACATCCTGTTGCAATTCTGTTTGATTTAGTTTTCTTTTAAAACATTTTCCTTTTTGTGGAACAGGATATGTTTGTAAATAGGGGGTGTATAGTGAACAAAGTCTCTTGTATAAGACCTTGTGATTTATGAATGGTGACTGCGTATGCAAGAGTTAGAGAAAATTGTTCTCTGCGTACATACATGTCTTTGAAGAGAAGGAATCGAGCTGTTGAGCATCCTATTCTAACTTCTGAAAGTTTGTCAAAGAGAATATTGACAAACTGAATTTTGTTGTCACGTGGGTATGTTTGAAAGCCAACAACTGTACCCAGTGCTCCATTAACTAGTCCTTGGTCTACGTCAAGGTTACTTTTCAGCATTACTCTGCAGTTTAAGGATAATTTTAATATCTTTTCCAAGCCTGCTGTGTTTGAGATAGATTTTTCTAAACTGTTTAGTCTTGCTGTGGCTTGGTCACACATGGGTAGTGTCATTCCATGTACATCTAGTTTGTCTGTGGCGCTAACTTCCATTATTGGTTGCATTTCTTTACTTAACATGATTTAATTGAATTTGAAACAGCTTGCAAGAGTTGGCATTAAGGCCATACAATTGACATTTTTGTGGGCTAATTGTTCCATAACATCTGTAGCACATGTATTATCACCATAAAGTGCATGAATGTGCCGGGTTTTCAATATTGCTTCTGCTTCTCTAGAAAGTATACCAACTCTGATACTTTTTAAGATGTTGGCATAAGTGAGATCTGCAGATTGGCGCATGTTTTGTGTTAATTCTCTGTATTGGAAATGTTGCCAAAGGTTGACATTTCCAATGCTGCCAACAGCTTTACGACAGAGTTTGTGTCCTAATGTTTTAAAAATAGGCTCACCTTTTACAGGTGTCAATTGAAGATCTCCGAAATCAATAATGTGTTTTCCTGCAAAGAGCTCTTCATAGTTTGTTTTGAGTACTTCCTGTAATCTGAGGTGAATCAAAGCCAACATTAGGTTGGACACCATGCTCACTTCATCTATTAGTAGCATTTTCATTTGTTTTAATACTCTGCGTAGTTCCATTGCAGATTCTGCAGAAAGTTTGTAATAATCTAATTTGTTTTGGTGTTCTACTGGCAGGAGTAGTAATCGGTGTAAAGTGACACCACCTATGTTGTAGGCAGCTAAACCTGTGGGGGCAGTGACAATAGCTGACAGTTTGTTGTTTGTGAATTGTTGAAGGAACTTACTGATGATTTTGATTAGGAATGTTTTGCCAGAACCAGCTTCACCACTGACATAAAATAGTATAGGTTTGTAATTTTGACAGGTGCATTCTTTGTTTTCATGTTGTACACCATGTGCAATTTCTTTTGTTACTTCTTGAAAAATGCTACGTTGCGCATTGTTTAGCTTTGATTCTAGTATAGTTAAAGGATAGTTCCGGGACTATTTTTTTATTGTCCCTACGGTTCGGCCATGTGTTTTTAAGCATAAATCGGTAGATCGTAGAAAACTTTCCTATGGACCTTACCCGACTTTTCGTCCATTAACGCACTCTAAATCAGCCGCCATTTTATGATAATCCTATCATTTCCCCCCATCGCCCTGGCTCACCTGCTTTTGCGGCACTAAATCAAATCCCCCGCCCCTGAAACAGACTTTATCAAAACATTCATATTCCCCGCCTCTATCCGTGACGTGACTGTGCTGCGTAGGCAAACGCGCCCAGGCGTCTTCTACGCGACTCTACACAGAACCCGGAAATCAACACAGATTAGCTCACAACACAGCGCGCCACAATTCGGAATATGAAACTGTACTTTTAAATCAAACCGCAAGATTGTAAATTTGGTAAAGTACATTTATTTGACATCAAATGTTTAGAGAATATTCAGCGATTTGCATTTTTATTTGCTCACGTTCCAAAAAGTTCGTTTTGAGGCACGCGATGTTCCTTTGCTGTACACAGGGTCTTAGATCATCTCACAATACAGCGCCACAATTCGGAATATGAAACTTTGGTTTAAAAGCAAACTGCAAGATTGTACATTTGGCAAAGTACATTTATTGGACATAAAATTTTTAGAGAATATTCAGCGATTTGCATTTTTCTTTGCTCTCGATCCAAAATAGTTCGTCTTGAGGCAAGCGATGTTCGTGTGCAGTACACAGGGTGTTGGTTTACGATAAAATAAGCTCTTCGGTCGCACTGATAATCGCATGGCTGTTCCAACAACGAGGCACTAGGCCACCACAACGGTCTGTATGTTGCATCTAGCCGTTAGTACCGCGTAAGGGCATACTTGTACTTGGCGATCGTCCCACAAAATGGTCAGGGTGCTAACGTTGTTCACGCGGATAAGCAATTGGCGATTATAGAAGCCATCCGCCGGTGTCTGGTACTCGTGACACAGACAGTAATGGATGAAGTACCTGTTTGAAAAACATAAAAAATGAAATTAGTCTCACCATCAGATCTTTATTAAAATTATTCATTTTATATATTAGGTCGGGAAATTATTTCATAGCTAGGACAGTGCAACTGGGTTTTATACGTCAAGGGGGGGCTGTAGGATACTGAGACAGTCCCCCAGTGCAGGGGTTGACAGGGAGTGCAGGTGGAGAGTGGAAGGGCCCAGGACCGAGATCGCAGACAGTGGACCAGTTGTAGCAGGGGAGAGGGGGAGAGAAAGCAGAAGCAAAGAGGTAGGTTTTGAGGTGCTTCCGTAAAAGGAGACGGTTCTAGTGCGCGGTAAGCTACTGTATAGTAATTAAATTGCGGTATAAACTCATCTAAAGAGTTACTTACATTATATTTGCATTTTCCATTGTGTCTGTGCGTAGGGCAGCCCCGAAATACCACTCCGTCTATGCCGACGTTATTTCTTCTAATGAACGAACATGAAATGGCTTTCGTTTCTGAAATTATATTCATTATCGTTTCTTACGTGGTCCCGGCCTGTCAAGGTCAAATAACAATAGAACCTTATACTGAGTCGTGGGCCATTCTGGCACCCGAGAAAAAATCAAAGCAGCTGACCTTCACTTTGAACGAGCAGACATTCCTAGTTAGCTACATTCAGTTTAAGGCCATCTCACAGGACTTGAAATTTACACTCCATCTTTGCATTTTGTCTGCGTGCTTTGCAGCCCAACAGAACCATAAATACGGAGACATTCTATATTTTTTGAAAAATGATTTATATTACTGTTTGGTTTAATTTAATGCGCAAATGAACAAGGTTGGAGAGACACATTGCATGTACACTGAGCAATCACTTTTATTTACACAATACATAGCTACACATATTCAATGGGCCTGCGACATGAGGAGACTCCAGAGCAAAGTCACAGGTGACACCCGGGTGGTTCGCACAACTGCACAGTGAAGGGAGGGGCAACGGTGGAGAGACACATTGCATGTACACTGAGCAATCACTTTTATTTACACAATACATAGATACACATATTCAATGGTCCTGCAACATGAGGAGACTCGAGAGAACAGACAATCAAATTACAATCATTTAAACCGTGATGTGTATTTCTCAATGAGCTCTTCTTTAGGTGGACATGGAACACAGGCAATGTTGGGTGGCAATGCAGTTGTCCCCTGCACAGGTTCGTTCACAACTCCATTTATGTGCCTATCTAGGACGTCAACAATAAGTCTTTCAATAAACTCGTATTGCATATCCTCAAACACTGGTTTGATCACCCATTGTTTACTTCTTTTAGTGAAGGCCTTATTGTAGCGAAGCGTCCCTAAAGTTCCGGTCGTCCTACTTTGTTGACGGCCAACATTATGGTTATGTGTCAAGACCGCTAGAAGAGTCCGATTTATCATGCCCTCCATGCCAAAATGCAATCGTTTTGGCCTGTACTTTAGGCACATATTGTGGAACACCTCCAAATCTCCTGTGTGGCAGAATTCCGTGAGTCCCCTCAAAGCTTTTGTTATAGTTTTATCAAATACAATCTTTTCAATGGCTTTGTGAGTGGGTGATGAAGGAATCAACCACTTCTTCTTCCGTGCCTCCTCTGTGGACAAATGGCCATGTTCACAATTGTGGAAATGTTGGTTCGTGTTCCATCAGTGAACGTTTGTACAGTGTGGCATTACTGACCGCCATTTTTCCAGTAGGATTTCCAACTACCCTCCACATGTTTTTGAGCTCCACCAAAGATGGTTGCTGATTGACTTGGACCACTGTGAAATACCTTGCGTTTCTTTTTTTTTACCTGCAGCCGACAATTTTTTATTGATTGTTTTTGCAAGATGCCAAACGTCAAATTGGTGATTTATATTTTTGTACTGTTCTCTCATTGTCTTGGCAATTGAAACGTGTCTGTCCGTGGCTATCAGGTCGATCACCATTCCCCGCGATTGTAGTTCTTGCAATGATGCTACAAAGCCAACTTTCTCCATGGCCACTGAGGATGTACTTTGTGACACCTGCACGACCACCGAACTCACAATTTTCTTACTTTCCATGTCCTGAAAGTGGTAGGTGCAGTACTTGGCTGAAAATCCTGGGCTGTCGCACTGTCCATCACCGGCTAGCCTGAACCGTTTGCCGGCGAATGTACTATCAATAGACATTTTTTCCATTCTCCAAGCTTCGCTAATGGCTGGAAATAGATAATCGGTTTGGTATTTGTAGAACTGAGTTTTCGCAATGAAATGGATTCCCACAAACTGAAAGAAAGACTCTAATTTTTTAAAACTTGAACCACTAAAAAGTGCAGCCGCTGCACAAAGTAGATTGCCTGCTACCAGTTGTCCCAGCATAGGTTGTGCAGACCATGAGAAAGGATGATATTTTGTACAGGTGGCATGTATTTTAAGGTTAGTGCCTCGAATTGCACGAGTCACATTAATCAATGACTCCCCACATACTTCCCCACCAACCGAATGCCCACATTTCATCCGAATAATAATATCAATCAAACAACTATCGAATACAATGAATTTGGCCTCTTTCCTTATACTGTCACTCTGCATCCCAGCTGGTTCGGCCTGTAACGTTGAGGACATGTCACTCACATGAAAGGTAGAATCTCTGATATCGTCTTCCGCTATGTTCAGTGATATTGATGGTGTTTCATTGTCATCCACTTCATTCTCTTCCATTGCAACATCTGTTCCTTCTCCGGCGATGGGTGAATAAAACAATTTCTTCAACTTTCTCGCGGTCTTAGTTTTCGCGGGTGTGGATTCTGTGAATTGATCTCCGACTGCATCCGAACTACCAGGAGGACATTCACTATCAATGGCTGGTGGTGGTATAGCTCCATTGTCAATCACTTCATATTCTTCCCATTGGCACGATGCATCTCCAGTCTCAAGTCCCTGCCAAAAGGTTTGACAAGCAACATCTCTCGTTCGCTTCACTGTCTGTGTAGATCTAGTTCGTACAACCACTCGCAACTAGAGGACAGATTGGAAAAGGGATGTTCAGTTTAAACACAACTTACAGTATTGAACTATTAACAGTGAAAAACAACATAATATAGTGACCAGGACACTAACCTTCTTTTGCTTTCTTTTCTTTGAAACTTTCTTGCCTCGAACTTCAACATCAGGACGCTGTTGCTCCGACTCGTGTGTGCATGTCTCCACTTCCTCTTGCGCTGCAACGACTATATTTTCTTGATAAGCACATCCATCACGCACTGACGCTCCATCGACTCCCCGAAACATAGAACTTTCATTAGTATGTATAATAATATCGAAAACACAAAATGTACTTGGGGACCAATACCCACGTACATGTCAATAGCAAAACACGAATGAACGCTTTGTGTAGAACATTCAAACGACAATTATTCACGCATTGTTGATCTAGTTAGATGGAACTGTCAAGATCCATACCTCGGGCTCCTCATAAACTTCCATTGATGATATTATTGAAGATGACGCTTCAGTGACTCCCTGAAACACAGTAATTGCATTAGTATGGTTTTCTATTTTGATAAAAAGAACAGAAACTTTGTGCAGGCGTGAACGGCTCATCTAAATAGACCTGCACAAACGATCAGTTGTCTAAAATAAAGAATGGATATGTAAATATGATTCGATTTGCTCGATCGTTGGAAGTGTCACCACCCAGAGATCTGCATCAACTACTAGGGGTGATGTTCTTGTAGAAGAAGCTCCGTCATCTCCCTGAAACATAGTACTTGCGTTAATAAAGAAGGAAGTATAGCGGATGTAATCACGTCATATGATTTCGCTTGATCGAACTGTCAGTATCCATACCTCGAAATGCATAAGAACATCAAGGGACGATGTAACTGCGGTGCACACTTCTGCAAGCTGTTGCGCCGACCCGTAACTGCACGCTCCCCCATATTCTTCTTGGACTAATGCTCCATCGACTCCCTGAAACATAGGACTTTCATTAGTAATGAACACAATATTGAAAAAAGAAGACACATAGGAGGGCGACGACAGAAGGACATATCAATGGCTAAAAACGAAAGAAACATTGTGTGTAACAATCGCGCTACAAGAATGCAAGATCTGATGATCTCCATCGATGGAACTGTCCTGAAACGTACCTCGAGCATCTGAGTGACATCAACGGTAGTCGTCAATACGTTGGACTCCTCAGCATCTCCCTGAAAGACAGTACTTGCATTATTTTGGATAACAATAGTTATAACTGAAAACAAAGACTAGAGGACGAGTACAAGGGTGTACCATTAGGTAAAATAATTACACGATAAATTAAAACTATTGATTTACATGCCTAAAACAAGTCAGTGGCAGAATAGCCAAGTAAGATTACCCGATAGGCGCTTGAAGTGGCTGATGACTGCAATAACGACACGGATGG
This sequence comes from Ambystoma mexicanum, assembly GCF_040938575.1. Lineage (NCBI taxonomy): Eukaryota > Metazoa > Chordata > Amphibia > Caudata > Ambystomatidae > Ambystoma > Ambystoma mexicanum. The sequence continues at coordinate 386,921,351 of NC_090934.1, read as the reverse complement.
AGAATCTTCCGCCTTCATATTGAGTGGATACATAAATGGGGAAATTATTGTTAGCTAATGCTACACACTACCGCAAGGCCGAGAGATAAATACATAAACTTGACTCACCAGTGGAGGGATGTGGACGAATAGAGTGGGAATAGCGGTTGAGAGCAATTTTCGCCTCGCTCGCGGTGTGTTCTTCTTTATTAGCAATGATGTGGAGTACATGTCTGAGCTAAAGTGCCTGCTGCAGATGCGGTATCGATCACCCCTCTTGTCCGCAAAGACTTCTAGGACTCTACTTTCAAGCTCAGACGGTGGATATCCGCAATATCGGACCCATTCTCTTATCTGATCTATTGTCTTAGGGAAAACATGCATTATAATACCTTCAGATTTATTATGGGTCTTCGAAGGGCAACCGCCAATGGAACAGGCAGGCATTGTGGAAAGTTCTGAAAAGTAAAGATCAACAATTCTCTATGAATACCAATGTGTTAAAAAATTAAATGACACATAAAAGGTTCAATGCAAGGTTCGTTTTGGTTCTTGGAACTATACACGTTATTCACATGCGGATAAGTATTTGAATAACTTTAAAAAAATAGAAAAATAATTTGACTAAACTCAGAACATGTGACTAGTTACTTGCATGTACTGTCTTGAACGAAAAGAAATTGCACGCAAAATGATTATGGTACATGGCCTTACCTTGACGAACAAACAGTTAGATGCAGGGATCAGAGTAGTTTCTTGTCGTAGAACAGGGAGCAGTTCACAGGTTGCAAACTGACGAGTTTCCTCGAAGTGGTCACGGAAGTTCACAGAGACGAAGAGCAGATAACCAGCACCTTCACGGGTTGACTAGCAAAGCGCAAAGTAGTTCTCATTAGAAATATGAAGTGGGTTATAAAGAATTCGAAACAGGGGTGTGTTTGTGAATGAATGACGTGTATATGTCGTGGCATTATGCGGTATGCAGGGGGCCGTCCAGCGTGAGGGGGGATGCTTGGCAGGAGACACGGGGTCTGGAGGTAGACATGGGAACAACAACCCATGCTCTATAGACCACTTTGAAGTGTACATGGTCTTTGGCACCTCTTGGCCTTTATCGCTCCCTGACAGCTCCACTTGCCAGCGCAAGTACCCCGGTGCGAACTGCCTTTGATAGGGCGGGGGGGGGTGGATTGGGGCGGTGGTCGTGCAGACAAGACACAGGAAGACTCGTGAATGGAGACACACTTATGTGGATTGCAGGGGGCCGTCCAGCGTGAGGGGGGATGCTTGGCAGGAGACACGGGGTCTGGAGGTAGACATGGGAACAACAACCCATGCTCTATAGACCACTTTGAAGTGTACATGGTCTTTGGCACCTCTTGGCCTTTATCGCTCCCTGACAGCTCCACTTGCCAGCGCAAGTACCCCGGTGCGAACTGCCTTTGATAGGGCGGGGGGGGTGGATTGGGGCGGTGGTCGTGCAGACAAGACACAGGAAGACTCGTGAATGGAGACACACTTATGTGGATTGCAGGGGGCCGTCCAGCGTGAGGGGGGATGCTTGGCAGGAGACACGGGGTCTGGAGGTAGACATGGGAACAACAACCCATGCTCTATAGACCACTTTGAAGTATACATGGTCTTTGGCACCTCTTGGCCTTTATCGCTCCCTGACAGCTCCACTTGCCAGCGCAAGTACCCCGGTGCGAACTGCCTTTGATAGGGCGGGGGGGTGGATTGGGGTGGTGGTCGTGCAGACAAGACACAGGAAGACTCGTGAATGGAGACACACTTATGTGGATTGCAGGGGGCCGTCCAGCGTGAGGGGGGATGCTTGGCAGGAGACACGGGGTCTGGAGGTAGACATGGGAACAACAACCCATGCTCTATAGACCACTTTGAAGTGTACATGGTCTTTGGCACCTCTTGGCCTTTATCGCTCCCTGACAGCTCCACTTGCCAGCGCAAGTACCCCGGTGCGAACTGCCTTTGATAGGGCGGGGGGGTGGATTGGGGCGGTGGTCGTGCAGACAAGACTCGTTTGCCGCAGGGCCTCACCAAGGAGAGGCCATCTAACTGCATGTAAGAGGCAGGCTGCAGGATGCTGGCCGGAGACATGTGGTGTGACAAGACAAGGCACAGGAAGACTATTCAATGGAGACACACTAGATTCATTTAAAAAATCCAAACAACCATTGTTAAAATATATGTTGGGTTTTATTTTAGATCTTAATTTCAATTGAACATAAATAATAAACATTACACATTGTAAAGTTCCGGTTGCAGCACATCCAGGGAAAATCCGCGGTATTGTCCACTGTCGCTGGGGAAATGTTGTCTAATGGCAAGTACCGCACAGGCAGGTATTACTCTCCGAACGCGGTGTCCGAGCCTCCCGTGAAGCCACCAAGTGAAGCAACGATAGGCCACCATCCTGTACCACCTGTGAAAATGAAAGATGCAAACTGTATTAAAATGACAAAACTTTCTTATCACTGTCGATTCAGGTAAAAAATGTCATTCTGCTTTGAAAAAAATTCTATCTAGAAAATGCACAATATGGAACCAGTTTACATGCATTCGAATGATATGTAGATGTAATTTTATATGTGGGAGACGACCATGACATAGTAGTGGCATCACTGACATCAAAACCAGAGTATACTTACTCGTTACTCGGATTACGCGGACGAACAGTGCCGCGAAGTTCGTGCATAAGCACCATCATCATCCTCAACACGATCCGTGAGAGGCAGGCTTCCCTGAACTCTGGCAGCTCGGTGATGCATTGCGGACTTGGCTCGCCTTCTGAAATGTAGGCCAAGCACCCGGAATTTTCACGGCAGCAGCAGTTCTCCTCCTCAGTTGGCATTAGCTCGCACCGATTGCACGTGCACCAGGTGGAGACGCCGTCCATGCGACATGGTCCAGGCTCTTCATCCGTTGACTGGTCCTCCCAACTGCCGTCCGAATCCCCATCGTTTTCGCGTGCTTGCCTTTCCAGTAGTTCTTCCTCGGTGTACTCGGGCTCGTACATATACGGCATTATTGTAGCCATTGTGTGGTAAAGAAAGTAAAATAATTTACAGAGATGGTACAGGTGTTCACAAGGCCTAGAAGCGGCGAAGGTAGCTGACCAGAGCACAGAAACGAGTCACAGAATACTCAAAGTAACACAGAGAGAGGAATGGAATCGAAAAATCTGCTGCTGTGTGTTGTGAAACGGTGTGTTTATACTTATTGAGGAAAGAGGCGTCCTGCCATTTCCATGGCGACACTTCATTAGCTGAGGCGCAGCGATTGTTGACACGAAACGTGCTTTGGCGTTGGGAAATGGACGGTACGCGTCTGCTGATGTCAGGCTCAGGGGCGGGGGATTTACTTTAGTGCCGCAAAAGCAGGTGAGCCAGGTCGATGGGGGGAAATGATAGGATTATCAGAAAATGGCGGCTGATTTCGAGTGCGTTAATGGACGAAAAGTCGGGTAAGGTCCATAGGAAAGCGTTCTACGATCTACTGAGTTATGCTTAAAAACACATGGCCGAACCGTAGGGACAATAAAAAAAAAGTCCCGGAACTCTCCTTTAAGTCTTCTTTATCTTCATACTGACACATGGTGTTTTGTACTTCTATCATAGCTAATTCTGCCTCATTTGTTATTAGTGGGTCTCCCAGTGGTTCTTGGCTTCCTGTGACAGATGGTTGACTACTGTCAGGAGTGTCCTTATCTAGTTGTGCCTGGAGTTCTTCTTCATGTTGCTGTTCATTGTGCAACATTGTTTTGTACTGTGCAAAGTTTACATCAGTTATACTGCTTTCATTTGCTTTGAAAGCGTCTTCATATGAGTCATAGTTATCTAGTATTTCTTCTTCTTTTCTCCATGGTTTACATTGCATACTATATTTGCAGATTTACCATACAATGCAGTACCAGTTAATCGATCAGCTGCTTCATAGGATCCACATTTTCTATGGGACAGCATTTTTATGCCGAAGCTGTATAATTTCTGAGACACTATTTTATCTGATGACGGGTCATTCCAGAGGTCTTGGAACTCTGTCTTTTCTGATTTGGTTAAGTATGCTGTGACATATCGTGCAACTGCAGTAGAATTGTCTGCAATGTACTGCACGTCTGTTTGCATTCCATAAGTAGGCAATGCTTGCATTGTAATCATTGATATATTTTTCTTCTTCTTTTCTTTTTATGCAATATGTATTTTTAGGTGACTTACCTTTAACACTATGTCTAACTGAAGACATGAGGTTGTTCACTTGACCTGTATTTGTGACTGGTCTAGGGAAACCAAATCGGCATTTGGTGTAGTATTTCCCTTTGTTTTTGTATTTGACGACAATATTTGCCACATTTGTGTCTTTGGAATTGTAAAATGTTTGCATGACGATCACTATTTGTGGATTCTGATGGAATTTCACAATTGACATATTTTTCAATAAACTGTAAAACAGTGGCATCTATATCTTGACCAAATTTAGGAGCATCTTTAATCCATAAAAGCATGTGGATATGTGGTGCTCCTCTGGCTTGGTATTCTTTTCTCCAAAAGAAGTGTTGCACTTCTCCAAGGGGAGGAACAGTTTTGTTACAAATCAAATGTAGCATAGCAACGAAGCGATGGTGAAAATATCGTGAAACATTAACAGGATCCTGTGAACAAAGTTCTCCAGGTGTTAGTATATCTGTTTGTTTTGTTTTTGTTTGATATGCATAGGAAAGCATGTAAATCTTCCCATGCATATTCTGCGCAACTTAATGTAACAAACCAAGTGGGTGGGCCAAGGTTTCTGATCATACAACGTACATCTCCATGATGTCAAAACCAGTACTCTTTAGTGCCACGCATATTTGCTAATAGATTTGTAAGATTTGCTTGTAAAACCTCATCTTTTTGTTGAACTTTTTGTAATAATTGTGTAGCTGATATATTTTGAAAGTTTGATCCTGATTTTAATATGTGTGCAACTCCGTAACAAAGTTGCTAGTTCACTTTCAAAGAGTAGGTGGAATATGTATTCCACATTTTGTCGAAATCTGGGATCTTCAGAATACATTCGTAATGAGCGATATTCTGATGCTGATATTTGAATAGGTCTATCATCGTATCTTCCTCCTTTGCCAGTAGGAAAGAGTAGAGGAAAAGCACGTGCTTCTATACTTTTTTCCCATATGCTGATTGGTGATCCTTTTGTTTGACGCATTTGGTACGTTTCCAGTGCATCTTCTATGGTGTCATTAGAGTGCAATGGATGAATTGTATAATGGTCTAAAGTGTTTGATATTGTAGCAGGATCTAGGAGCTCAAATTGACTAGCTTCCTGTGTCTGTTCAATTATTTCACTTGTATCTTGCAAGTTTTCGTCAATATTAACTTCTTTGTAATATTCACTGTTCTCTTTAAGATATTGTAGGGCTTCTCTAACTTTATGTAAATCTACCAGTTGTTGCCAAATTTTTTTGTCTTTTGTAGGTACTCCATTTACCAAGATAATTAAAGATTGCTGCATTGGACGTTGCACTCCGAGAGTGTGCACATTTTCTTTTAGATCTAATGGTAAATACACTACTTTTCCAAGAATACCTTTCACTAATTCAGAGGGAGGTAATTTTGCAGTTTTTGGTTGAAGTCGTATTATCGCTTGAAATGGGTGCACTGTTTGAATTATGATGCTCTCATATAAACTAAGTTGTTGAAGGGGTTTTGGTAGTGGATACAATTCCAAGTTATTTGTGATAGCATGTGAAGGAGTTTGGTTGTCAAGTTTTGTAGTGCAGTAACTGCAAAGTATTATGGGGTCAGTTATTTCGTATTTGTTTTCTGCTATAAGGTAGAGAGCTAATTCAAACCATTTAGAATCTTCATTGTCTTCTATTTTGTATGATAGGTCTATAGTTTTTGTGCTACTTTTTATATAAAGTTCTGCAGCAACATACACGCACGTGGTTTGGTACTTCAAAGTACTTTCAAATTTTAGTATTTCTTTTTTGCATGTCTGTAGTGAAAGGTTGCCATGTGCAGAATTGTTACAAAGTTGGTTGACAGCTAATTCATCTTGTAAGTGGCTTTCACTTCCAAAATATTTTGTCTGGATATAGTCGATTTCTTCTAGGAGGTCTTTTGCTGTACCATGTAGAAGAATGTTATTTAAATTGGCTAGTAGTAAAGCAGGACTTTTAGCATAGTACAGTTTATAAACTAGATTTCTTATACTTGCATGATGTGTTGATATCCTTTTGATATCATGGAAGGGTGTTTTGCAAGTAGGTCATGTAATGCAGGCCAAGGAATGTCCTTGTAGTCCTGTGTACTTGTGTATTGGACAATCATCCATATTTTGCAGTAGTTTAATTTTGATTTTGTCTTTGCTTTTCACATATTGATTGAGGAATTGGCGTAAAGACTTGAACATTTTTTTGGGAATGTTACACATTGACGTGCATGGCCATTTGTACACTAGATGTTCTGATTCAGTTGAATGGAGGGGTAAATCTATGTTTTCAGGGCATATTTTTGTAAGGAGTTCTTCTTGTTCCATTATGGTATTAACTTTTTCATAACCTCGACCACTGCTATGTATGGCAATTGTATTTGTTTGCTTTTGTTTGTAGGCGTCTTCATTAAAGTATGGTTCTGTGGTTGTAGTGTGACTCCATTCACCTCCACAGATATTTAAGAAGTTATTTCTGTTGACATTTCGTTTGAGAAGTCTTTTTTGTAATTTAGTTATTAGTTTTGTTAGTGGTTTCATTCTGTTTAACACTCAAATAAATAACTTTGTTTTGAGACGAAGTGCACTGTCTATCAACGCTTCTAAGATTACTTTCCTACGATAGGTTTGAAGTCTTGAACCTGGTTTCTCTCCTGTTTTCATAAGATTTTGAAGGACTTTGTGACGGAACATTTTGGCTAAAATACTTTTCTTGGTATGCTTCTTTGTACTATATCAAGATTTATAGAAGAAGTTTTATTTGTAGTGATAGTTGATTTTCTGTTAATTGTTTTTTGGGTTGTTTTACTTTTTGATAGAGGAGGGAAAGTTTTTGTACTAGAAACGTCTTGTGTTTCACTGCATGACTGTATTAGCTGTTGTGTTTCAAACTTTTTTCAAATTCTGCTATAGATGGATGTTTATGTTGGAGACTTTTCTTTTCATTTGCTCTACTTCTGCGTCCCTTTCTACGGAGTTGCTTTTTGGTAGGCATTCTTTAGGATCTGTTGAAAAAAATACAGAAGGTATGGGTAGGGATGTTCTGGAATGCATGTGTGGTGTGTGCATGAGTGTCTGAGTATGATGGTAAAGATGTATGTAATGGTGTGTGATTGTGCATTGGGAAGTACAACTAGTAGGGATGGCCATTCTTGAATTAATGTGTTACTAAACTGGGGTTCAGATGACAGAAAAAAGTAAGCTAGTGGTGTGGAGAAGTATAAATAGTATATCTAAAGCTATACAATTAAAACAGTTGTTTTTTCTACAACATCTAAATTCTAGCGGCTGAGTTGGGTAATTTGTGTGTCGAAAAATAGGAATTTGTGGGCCATTCTGCCAGTAAATCACTGTTTAAGACGGGGGGATTTTTGGTCAGAATGGTGCAGAATCTCTATTTTTAGGCACAGAAATAGCATGAATTAAGCTTACAGTGTGAGTAATAATTCAAATATTATGGTAACATTCTACTTACTTTTTTTTCTAAAATGAGCAGTTTGCTTCTTAGTTGTTCTTTTGTAGTTCCAATTCGGCTGCTTCTTTTCAGGAGAATGGTCTTCACTGCAATTGTAAAAGAAAAAAATTAGTAATTTGGTTTGTATATAGCACTCTTTTTAATTTAGACATAGATTCTTTTAATTGAAATGCTCAGCGCCTTCTTTAAAACCATTAAAACTATTTTATGACTAACTGTAGGAAAGAAAATATCTTCACTATGGCTTGTTAAATTCATAATGTACCACTGTATACCACTATTCCTGCAACTAAGCTTTTCCACGTAATAGTGAGTCCATGTCATAGCCTGCTTTTCCACGTAATAGTGAGTGAATGTCATAGCCTGCTTGTCCTATATAAATGTAAGTAATTATATAAACTAAAAAAAGTAAAACCAAATATGTGTTTGTACAAATATTATTCTTTGAGATTTGATCATAGAGTGTGCATGTAATTTTGTTTGATTATATGTAGTCTATATATTTTATTTGAAAAAGATTAGTTTAACATTATTTGCGTGTGTGTGTGTGTACGAAGAAACTAAACGGTATAAAGGTTTGTAAGTCACAGTTCATTTTAGGATAATGAAAAAATGATTGTAGATTCATTTTACAGATTATACAAGGTAAAAGTCGGTTAGAAAATGTGTTAATGTACTGTATAGAAAATATGCATACCTGTAGTTTGTGTTCATGCATATGGATATAGACGAAGCTGCAAGTAGAAATCTTGGAGATTTGTCTAGTATTTCTCGTAGATCGTGCTTGCCAATGGTATGAGACTTGTAGTCCGAGAGATTCACTGTACATTTGCAGTGCTGATCTATGATGATGCAGTTACATGTAGAGGTCGTGGATTTGATTGGTGGATGGTCATGTGATTTCTTAGCTACATCCAATGAGGGAATGGCACAGAGAGTGAAGTGGAAATGGTAGAAGGGCTGTCCATGTTACGATACGTTCGCGGACATGGCGGTAGTTCCAGGACACTGCGTATTACATCCGGGGAATTTGGGGTGGGGAGGCATGCAAATGAGATTGAATGTAGCAAGGGATTGGTCAGTAAAGTTTAGTGAGTGTGTTGTGCTAGGAGAGGTTTTCTCTGATATTCTTTTTGGTGAGAGAACAGATAGCTATGGCTGAGTGTTTCAAAAAACAGATTGTGTGGATTTTGGGAGACTCGTGGATACATTGGTTGAAGGTGCATGCAGAAAGCTGTGGAGTATCTATAGATCTTGGATTCCCACATGTGGAAGTGCACTGGCATGGAGTGCGTGGAATGAAGCGGCTGGACTTGCTACCTCTCTGTGCAACTTTGAAGATAGAGGAACATCCAGACATAATTGTAATTCATTGTGGAGGGAACAGTTTAGGACATGTGTCTGGAATTTCTTTGCAATTTGCAATGAAAGAAGGACTTCAGAAGATCATGGATATGTTTCCAAACTCCAAAGTAATTTTTTCACGGATTGCGCAGAGACAAATGTGGCTTCGTTCTTTCTCATGTGGTCCACAAATGGAGAAAGCAAGGCGTAATGTCAATAATGCTGTTTGTGCTTTCCTAAGAGATTTTGGCATGTTCTCTTTTCACAATGAAAATATGTTTCGTAGTACATACATTTTTCGCAGAGATGGAGTCCATCTTACTTATGCTGGCAATCAGATTTTTCTGAGAAATGTACAAAATGCATTGCAACCTTTTTTTAGAAATGCAGCATCTATTTTGAAGTAGGTGTTAAGTATTTATAATTTTTGACATACAAACACCTCCTAAAGGCTCTTTTCAGAGCCACCACTTCCTCCCAGAGAAAATGGCAATGGTTACAATAGGGCAGCACCCCAATTCAATTTTTTAACTGTGATATAAGGCTCTGAAAAGAGCCTTATTTTTTTTGATTATTGTTATTTTGTATTTTTCTGTTTTTTTTACACACGACACACAAGGAGAGGAGGGGAAAGGAGGGTAAAGGGGGGGACACCAACCACAGGGATAAGAAAGGGCGAGCTGAGAGAGGAAGATGTAGAGTGGGTTTTATTTGGGTAGTGAGCAGGTCTTCTCGTGCTCTGAGACGATAGTCTCAAAAGCACTCCGAAGTCGCTCCCCCTACAGAGTACTGTGTCACAGTACATACATACAACTGTGACCCTCGAAAGGTAAGGGTCATCAGAATTCTGTATGGCCTGTGAGGCAGCTTGAGGAAGACGCTGTCCCACAGAGGTGTTCCTTGTGGTGACAGGATCAGAAACGGAGGATGAAGTAGAGGCAATCAACCTACTACGCTCTTCGCAAGGTACAACCTTGCGAATGGCCCCAGTGTGGAATGAGTTCAGGTGTCGCTTCATGGTCGTAGTCCCAAAGCTATACGAACCATGACTCCCGCGACCGAGTACCATTTTGCACTCGTTGCAGGTGACGCAGTTCGCACGAGCCTTCGGACCATGCCCATGAACGGTAAACAACCGCCACACCCAAGAATCACGCCGCGGGCGGCTAGTAGGGATTTCCTCTACCTTATTCTCGTCATCCTCTTCTTCCTCCTCTGTATCCTCACTCCTGTTCCCCTCTTCAGGCCCTTGGGGAAATGGTGGTAGTGGAGGGGGTGGGGTGGTGCCGAGGCAGATGTAGCACCATGTGGTAATAGTCGAGCCATGGATGTCATAGGCTTGGAGATGGAAATCTCAAAATCTGCAAAGTATGCAGCAAAATGGAGTGTGCTCTGTGGAATAGTCAGAAACACAATGAGAATGCGCTCAAGGGCGTGGTCTTATATAGGGGTGCTTGTGCGCGGGTCGCGGACATGCGCACCGTCCGCAAGACAGATCGAACATCAAAAAAGTTTCCAAAAGTCACAAAAACTATGTGGAAAGTTAGGATTAGTATGTGGGATTTGTGGTATGGTGATTTTTTTTAATGAGAAATATTGTGGATTACTTGGAAATGTACTTTTAAACTGTTCGGGGACACGTCAATGACATTTGTGATGTCATCTTTGATGTCCTGGGTGTTAGTGTTAGCAGTGCACGGTGGTGCGAGTTATGGTTGCTTATCTTACCATAACTGCCGAATTTCAGGGGTTTTTCGGTTTTACTTTGAACCATAACGTCCCTTTAACAACGTTTTTTTACTGAATTTCATAGGTCTTTCGTAGTGCAACTTAACCATAACGTCCCTTTAACAAAGTTTTTTCACTGAATATATATATATATATATAGATATGTAGAGAAAAGGACTGGAAACCAATCCGGATTACATCGGCACTCCGGCTGTGATCGAAGCGAAAGGCTGGATGTCTATAATAAATCCACACACAGACTTGTATTCCGTGCAGTCAAAGTGTCCTTTATTATTTAAGATACATGGACAAAGGAGGCAGCAACGGTCTTAGGTGCAAGAAGGAACGACGCGTTTCACCCTACTCGGGCTTCGTCAGGTAAGTGACATAGAGAGAGGACTGTGGTATTATATAGACAAATGTATGAGTCCTTTTTCAATGTTTTGCACTAAGATAAGCTAACAAGTGGTAGGCAAAAATGCAGCTATGTTGAAACCTGCATAACAACACAGTTCAGTGCATTTAAAAGAGACACGGCATTTTCATAGACAGTGTAACGGTTTGAAACATGTTTGTTTAATCAAACCAAATGTCCCAAGTGGCTAAGGGATAGACAGAAAGCCTGAGATTGCTGATATTGAATCACTGATATTAAATCATGTGGTTTCATCTTGGTATTTGCCAATGTCAATAAAATTAGGTAAGACAATCGTACACCGTTTTCTATTGTGCTGGGTATGTTGAATTCGGCCCAAGTGGGCTGACACATTGTCTCAACATGGATTGAAGTGTGCTCTCAAAAAATTGTTTTACAACATATATGTTGCAGATATCAAAATTGAGATATGCAGGTGTTTTATAGGTAATAAAGTGCTGCATGCTTTGTAAACATTGAAAAACGGTTGTTTGATAAAGTGCATATTGCAAAATCGCAAGTGATTGGGAATTAAATCTAGAGGCGGTACTTAACCCTTGCGGGTGCCTCTAATATGTATTCTATCCCACTCAGATCTCTGTATATCATAAGTTTCAAAAATGTTGATATCAATGGGCAGTGTGTTACCCTCGCGGGCGCCCAGATGCTGTGACATGAGGCTGTGTATAACCCTTGCGGGTGCCTCACATATTGGTCGATTCCACTATGCATAACTATACATTAGAAGAGACATACAATCCATGATATATATTATGAATGTTCATAATGAAACATATAGGTGGTCTAATATGTACACATGGGCAGTGTGTTACCATTGCGGGCGCCTATATGTTGTGACTGTACCAACCTATATATTTAGCAAGGTGGTAAAAAGTAATTAATGCAAATGCAAGAATAAATATTGCCTTCTAAAATTGTTGTACGACATATTTAAAAAAAAGTTTTGAAACATTTTTTTTAGAAAAGAGTTAAGTTGCTTAATGTTATATGTTAAAATTACTCCTTATAATTCAAGTGCAAACGATTTAAGGTGCATAGTGCTAGATGTCACATTCATGTGTTGGTGTTTTATGCTAGAAAGTTTTTATAGTGGATATGGGGCATGAGGCATAATATTTTTAACATTTAAATTATTGCCTTCTCCCATACTTCAAATCCATCGATTACATTTAAAACAATTCTGCAATTAATGCACATTGTTTTGAGGGAACTTGCAATACATTTGACAACTAAATGATAAATGCACTTTACATATTGATAAAAACAGCACTAAATAGAACTAACGATAAAACATCCTCTCCCTGAACTAAGTTGCTAATTTAAAATGATTGGTGATATAAAACAACACACAATCAAAGTGAAAAAACTGCTTGCATGAAAAACCGTGTAGGGATGCATAGGCGTCCAAATTGGACTCAATTTCCAAAAACCTTATTTCATTGTACATATCCACCAAATAGACAAGATATACAAAAAATGCAAATAATATATATAGAATTTTCAGAAATGCAAAAACATTGGAAAAATTGGAAAAATTCGGAAGGGCTCAGGTCTATAAATGATTGAGATTTGAAGTCTTTAAATGTTTAGGATCCCAAAAATGCATATAGTTCTTCGTCACGATTGTGACCTCCTGGATACTTGGTGTTAAAATCTACTATATATCTGGATTCCATTTGTCTGAGTGTTCGTAGTCTGTCCCCTCCTCTTGGGTGAATTGTGGCTGAGTTAATAATGAAATACTTGAAAGAACTGGTGTCATTTTGATGTACTTCTTTAAAATGTTTAGCAAGTGGGTAAGACATATCATGATTTTTGATTGCACGTAGATGTTGCAATATTCTTAGCCTAGCTTCTAGTTTGGTGCTACCTACATACCATAAATGTCATGATCTCTGCTTCCAAAAGGTCAGGGTTTTCCCAACTCCCTTGGAAGCAGATCCATAACCCAGGTTCCGAGTGCCAACCAGTCCCAATTGGGACCTTTTGGACCCAGTCCTGGCGCCAGTGGCACCAGGCTCATAAATATGCCCAGTCCCAGCGCTGGAAGCGCCGGGCTCATAATGCTTGGGTGGACTTACCTGCAGCAGACCATGCTGCTTACTTGCCTGCCAGTTGAGCCTCTGATCCTCTTCTGTTTGGAACTACTTTTCCTGTTGGGTGGGGCTGGAGCCACTCCCTAGATTTAGAACACTGGAACTCTTCTGGAAGGCAGGAACTCTTTTCTTACCAGGAACTCTTTTCTTACTTAGGCGTGGCTGTGGAAGGAGACACCTAAGCACTACAGGAGGCTATTTAAACCACACCCGGTGGATGAATCTTGCTTTGCGTTATTCTGCACCCTCTGCAGCAGGACGCTCATCGTGTCTTCTGCATCCAGTCCTAAGGAAAAAGGCTTACCATCCTGAATCCAGTCTTCAGCAACACCTATAAAGACAAGAAAGAACAGGTTAGCATTCCGGCATCGGAAAGGCAAAGGCTTACCTACTCTTCGTGCGCTCCGGAGGTCTTCATACTGCATTCCGGCATCTGAAAGACAAAAGCTTACCAACTCTTCGCACGCTCCGGAGGCCTTCGGCGCTGCATCCGCATCTGAAAGACAAAACAAGGTGCGTTTAAAGACATTGGGGAACTTTAATACTCACGTGCCATTACTCCTTTCCACATCTAATCCAGTGGGTATTCCGGCACCCTGCAGCCGCACCGAACTCGTACCTGCAAAATAAAAAGACAGTTAGAGCGCATCGTGAAGCAGGCAACAAGCGCTTACTCATGTGCTTCCAGGCGCTTCTATTCATCACACGGGCTCCATCTTCAACTCACTTCAGCCCGTCATCCGCCATCGCCGGAACCCTGCAAAACAAGAGACATCATTACTAAAGACTTTAAAAAGACATTTGAATGACTCGAAACTTACCGTTCGTGCAGTAAACGACGGACAGCAGTCCTCTGAAGTCAAGAGGCCTGCGCTACCTATCCAGTGAAGAAACTGGCTACAGCACCCTGCCCCGAGGCAGATGGAGAGCTCGGCATTCACTTACCTAAGGTGAGAGCATTAACCTTTGGGGTCTACAGGAGAGGAGAAGAGGAAAGAGATAGGGACACCCCAATAACCCCAGTTCATTAACCCCATATTTTCTATCTGCAGACATCTTACTCTACACGTCAGGCATACAGTGCACAGAGGTCCAGCCCAAAGAGCCAACCGGGTGCTACACATCACCTTTGAAGATACGGTAGTCGCCCAGTCAAGACCGGCGCCTCTGCGAGAATCAGGTGAGCGTTACAATAAATTGCAGGAACAAATAATCACACAGATGGCAAATTGTGTAAAACATCTCAGATCTTGTTTGATTTTAACTTCTTTCTTGGTCCGAGGATGTAGGAATATTTTCATGTTTATTCCATAACGACATGCTTTACATTTAGCACAAGTAAAAAAACCCGATATTTCGGTGGGTAGCCAGGTGTTAGTACTTTGTTTGGGCGATCAGAACATACTCGGTGATAGTTTACTTTGTATCGAAGGTGGTTTTCTGTAGGTCATAGTGGCATGTGTTGGCAAGTATGGAGTAATGTCCTGGTCTCTTTTCAAGAGATGCCAGTGTTTCTTTAAGATTTGTTTGATTTCTTTTGCTCCAGAATTGAAAGTGGTAATGAATCTGAGTGCGCAATCTTCATGTGATAGATCCTTTATTGAATTTTTGATTGTATTTCTTTTGGCTAGAATCATCTCTCGGGTTTTCTTGCAGGTTTGATCGTAGGCTTTGTTAATAACTGTTTTCTTATAGCCCCGATTTAAGAATCTAGCCGAAGTTTTTTTGGCATTTTTTTCCCATGTTTCATTCTCACTACAGTTTCTTTTTACCCGTAAGAACTCTCCGTATGGAATACTGTTTTTGAGACTTTGTGGATGCGCACTGGTTGCATGTAATAGTGTATTAGTACTTGTTTCTTTTCTTTGCAGTTCTGTACTTATGCTGTTTCCAACAATTTTCACTTTAATATCTAAATAGACTATTTCTGTTTTACTATGTTCTGTAAATTGTAGATTCTGCTGATTTTGATTCAGAGTATGAAAGAAAGTTATCCATTCAGTGTTCGTCCCGCTCCAAATAATAAAAAGATCATCAATGTATCTTTGCCACATGATTACTTTATCTGTATGTTCTTTATAGTTGTCATTATGGAAAAGGTCTTCTTCCCATGCACCCATGTATAGATTAGCAAAGGTAGGAGCCACTGCTGTACCCATTGCCGTGCCACAGATTTGTTTGTAATATTTGGAATCAAACATAAAGGTGTTGTGTGTTAAAATGAAAGAAAGCATATCCAAGAGCATAATCGAGTGTTCTCGATAACTTAACGATCTGGTTGACAGGAATCTTTTAACTGCTTGCAAACCTTTTGAATGAGTGATGCATGTGTAAAGGGAAACAACATCTAATGTGACCAAAAGATAGTTGGATTGCCAAGGAATATGTGCAATTTGGTTCAGAAATGCTGTGGTATCCTTTGTATATGAAGGTAACGTTTCCACAAAGGGAAACAAAAAGTTGTCAACAAATTTGGAGGTATTTTCAAATAAGGAGTCTATTGATGCCACAATGGGTCTTCCAGGTGGTCTAATCAGAGATTTGTGAATTTTCGGTATAAAGTGTATGATTGGTGTTTTGGGATGGTCTTTGGTTAGATATTGTTTCTCTTTAGTAGTGATGAGTTCCAAACCATGCCATTGGTCCAACATAATATCATATTGTACTTTGTACTCTGGATAGGGGTTACAGGGCAGTTTGACATAATTACTGGTGTCATTTAACTGCCGAGCTGCTTCTGCTTGGTAGTCTTTGGTGTTAAGGACTACCACATTTCCACCTTTGTCCGAAGATCTAATGATGATCGATGTATCCGTTTGTAAATTTTCCATAGCTGTATGCTGCAATCTCGTCAAATTCTGAACTGTGCTTGGTCTGATCGTCACTTTTTTGAGGCCATTTATAACAAGATCTTCAAATAGATCTATCGTAGGACAAAATAGATTGGAGGGATTAAATTTGGACTTATTTTTCATACCACTGGGAGCTGCCATACCGGTATCTATTTCTGTTGGTAATTCGATTTGCCACTCATCTTGTACTGCATGTTGAGAAGTCTTAGTAGTCATATTCTCTCCCAGGTTTGCAAGGTCTCTTAAGGCTGGTATATCACTGATGTTTAAATGTGAGGGAGTTATATTGGGTTCAGGCTTTGATACGTTGTTCAGATTGGCATGAAATTTAGTCAGTCTTAGTTTGCGGATAAAGCAATATAAATCAATTCTTGCTTGGGAGTAATCAAAGTTGGCTGTAGGGCAAAAAGTCAGACCCTTTCCTAGTACTTCCTGTTCGTGTTGTGTTAAGGGTCTGTCCGATAAATTGATTACTTGCATTGTATCCTTTACTAAATATTCTTGGTTTTGCCAGAGCGTGTCAGACGGCCTGTCGGTTGCTCCCCTTTTCTTCCTCTTTCCCCGGCGCCCCCTTGTTGGCCTCCTTTTGCTGATGTTGATTTTTGAAATTGCTTGTTTTTGTTTGTATTTCGCACTTGTGTTGTTTTTCCCACCTGATGTAAAAGTCTCATTTCCTCTAAAAAATTTAACCTAATGGGAGTGTCCTCACTGCTTGAGTTTGAGACATCTGTGGAAGTGCTGGCATCTTCTTCAATTTCTGATTCTATCAGACTCGTGTTTTCATCTCTGACCTCTGCTTTTTTTTTAATAATTTTGCGAACGTTGTCATATTTTCTTGCAAATGTATAGATACGACCTGTGGCATAGTCTTCTTTGTCTCTTAAAAACTTCCTTTGTTTGCGCTCCTTTATTTCTTCTTCATATTTGCCTACATTGGTTTGCATTTGGGTCTTTATTTTTAGTGCTGCTTCAGCATCTGGACCATTGTATATGTCCTGCTCCAGTGTTTCAATCTCCTTGAGCGCTTTGGTTCTATCACTTTTAGCATATTTAACTAATATGGTCAACATTTTAAAAGAGCATTCACTGGTGGCTTCACCCCATTCATTTAGCATTGCCGGGTCTGGGTCTTCATATGTTGGTATAGTGAAAATTCTAAGGCCTCTGGGTATTCTCCGATTATCCAAATAATTTTGTAAGGACTTGATTTCCCACCATTTATTTGTTTCCTTTTTATGCAGTTTTTCCAATTGAAACATCTTCTGTTGTATCGTTTTCATTTGTGGAGGCATTGCTTTCTCAGTCTGTTTGGGTAGTAATTGCAAGGTTTCATTAAATAAAATGGAAGCCTCTGCATCTCTGCTGCCTTCCTTGTCTGCCATTGTAGTGTGGTAGTGCGTTTGATTTAATAAACAAACAAACACATGCACATTGCTGCTGTGGATGGAGTTAAACGCCTTTCTTCCTTATTACATTGAGATTGAACTAAAACATAGATAGTTTTTTTATTTATTTAGTATCCCATAATGTAAAAGGAGTGTTGCCACGTGTGTTTTTAATCTCTGAAAATACGGCGTGTTAATGCCGATCTGTGTTTTTAAATGGAGAAAGTGCAAATAATCAATGTTTTAAACATTGATAACAATGTCAGGAAAACAGCTGCCTCACCTGTGTTGTGCGGGTCCTCCGACTCGAGCAGCACAGAAGGCTGCTGACCTCTGACCACAGTGGTAATCCTTCGCACAGAAGCTTTCAGAGTCAAAGCTGCATTTGCGAGCAGGGCTGCGTTCACTTGAAGTTTGCAACTTCCAAAAGGGTGTCTGGCTGGATCGTGTCGCGCTCCTGCTGCAGCTTGTAGATTCAGTTGATAAAGTCCACACGGGTGCTCAATGATAGATGCGGCCAGACCGCGTTGAAAATATGTAGAGAAAAGGACTGGAAACCAATCCGGATTACATCGGCACTCCGGCTGTGATCGAAGCGAAAGGCTGGATGTCTTCAATAAATCCACACACAGACTTGTATTCCGTGCAGTCAAAGTGTCCTTTATTATTTAAGATACATGGACAAAGGAGGCAGCAACGGTCTTAGGTGCAAGAAGGAACGACGCGTTTCACCCTACTCGGGCTTCGTCAGGTAAGTGACATAGAGAGAGGACTGTGGTATTATATAGACAAATGTATGAGTCCTTTTTCAATGTTTTGCACTAAGATAAGCTAACAAGTGGTAGGCAAAAATGCAGCCATGTTGAAACCTGCATAACAACACAGTTCAGTGCATTTAAAAGAGACACGGCATTTTCATAGACAGTGTAACGGTTTGAAACATGTTGGTTTAATCAAACCAAATGTCCCAAGTGGCTAAGGGATAGACAGAAAGCCTGAGATTGCTGATATTGAATCACTGATATTAAATCATGTGGTTTCATCTTGGTATTTGCCAATGTCAATAAAATTAGGTAAGACAATCGTACACCGTTTTCTATTGTGCTGGGTATGTTGAAATATAGATATATGTACGAATATACGCATGGAGGTAAACGCGTGTGTTTTATGTATGCTTTTTGGCTTATATAAATGTTACTTGTGCAGTAGTGTGGCATATTGTTAGTTTCGAATCCTATTTCATTATGATTTGCCTCTTGCAGGATGTGGTGGGTGCTGGATTGCATTTACCCCTCCTCCATTGTTTCAAGTTCACTGCTGTGCATTCTATTCTAAGCATGTGAATCCATGAAAGATCCAATGCTGGAGAAGGAAAAGTTTCTTACCTGTAACTCCATTTCTCCATCATTGGTATCTTTCATGGATTCACATGCGCCCTCCGGCCTCCCCAAAATGCAATCATCTTGTAATTTTTGTTTCACCCCAGTCCACTTTGGAGGGGTCGAAATCTGAAAGGAGCCGCGGGGGCGGGGCATTTATACCACTACGTCCTAGTGGGGCGTGCACGGCCCAAAACGATGTAGATAGGACACAAAAGTGTCGAACGTTTTCCTACGGGAAAAGGCTTTATAAGCTTACCGAGGGTTCCCAGTCTGTTGACGGAGAATATTCTAAGCATGTGAATCCATGAAAGATACCAATGCTGGAGAAATGGAGTTACAGGTAAGAAACTATTCCCTTCTTCTTGGTTCAGGGCTACCTTCCACTCGCTAACTGATGGCATAATTATCTCACCCGGTCGGGATTCCTAAAAATGCGGGAAAGATGTTCTACCCATTTGTGTTCCGGTACTAGGTTACATAAAGAGCGATCTAAGTGCGCATCAAGCTGGCTCATGACTGACCAAAAATTTCTCGAGTTTGTTTCTGCTAGAAGTTTTAACATCAGCTCCCCGTCTGTTTGCAGGCGTGCCATCCTATGATTTCTCGACCAATACCTATAGATGTTTTTTTCCATTTTTGGCATCTTTTAGGTATATATCTAGATTCAAGGGAAGTGATTTTAGCCTCCGAAGTTCTCTTCTTACTGCTCGCTTTTAAAAATTTGATTCTTCGTCAAACACATGCAAGTGCTTTTGCCTAATTCCCATGGATGGCGTTACAGGAGGAACGGTTGACCAAATAAAATTGACATAGTTATCTGGTCAACACTGTTCTGCTAAAGTGGAACCTGGCACTTCATTTAACGCTCTGTTTAACTTCAACCCTCCATGCCCATACTTTACTAGCCAGATTCTTCCCTTTTTTTCCATTAACTCCTGCTGGGTGGCTGGCAAAAGGTCTGGAAATTACAGCTGCAGCCGGGAGTGATTGCTACCCCCTCCTGTATAACCTCTAAATTGGATTTTAAGGAAAAGAAGCCTAAACTAATAAAAATATAGTTCAAAATCGATGAATGACCTCGTCTCGATGTTACAGTGGGCCCCACATCCCCTTCCGAGGTGCCATTTAGCATTCTTAAGTCCCATGAGCTCAGTCCAGCCATTTTTGATCTCTTATTGCCAGCTGCCTTGACCCAGTTTTCTTTTTTCCCTTTGCTCTCTGTACACAGTCTGAGTTAAAATCCCCCGCCACCATTATGTTGGCCCTACCCATTTCATTTTTTACTGTTGTCAATAGTGTATTCATGATTGCCAAAAATGCATCAAGCGAGGAGGTGTTGGGGTTCCAGTAGATGTCTATTAGTACCACTATTGGGTTAACAAAATCAAGTTTAAGATGGATTTTACATGCCATAATAGCCAACTCATTTTTGAGTAAAGGAGTAACTGCCTTAATTGAGCTGTGTTTAAGTGCTATTAAAAGGCCTCCAGCCGTTCTTCCTAAAGCTTTCTGGCTTGCTGGTAAACAGTGAACTGTAAAACCCTCGATCTCTATCGTGTTAACCTGCCAAGTCTCCTGAAAAACCAGAATGTCCATCTTTCCCAATGAGTAGTCTCATTTCTTTTGATCTGAATGTACTTGAGCCCTGTGTATTCCAGCTCACCACATCTAGACCATTTTGTTTAAAGTCGCTGCGATCCCAACCCTATTTTTGTCAAAACTTGTGTTGGGATTTCTGGTATAACAGCTGTCGTTTTTTCTTCCACTGAACTTTCTCCCAATTTCAACTGGCCCTCTTTCTGCGGCCCAGAAGGACTCCTTTCTTGACTGTAGAAACTATTTTTGCCAAGATCCTGCTGCTGACTAGGGGCAGCTAGAGATTGCCCAAAGGGTTCCTTGGCCAATAAGAGTCCTTGTTGTTCCAGAGCACCAGTGGCTTTTAAGATTGCTTGCTGGGCTTTTATTGTACTAAGCCCTAGCTCCACCACAAGTCCCTTATTACAGTCTGGGAATTTCACATATTCCAAATCTGTGGATGCAAATAAGAAGAGGCTTCTGGCTTTCTTAAAGATAAAATCACAGATCTGCTAAGGGACTTGTAAGGGCTGTTCTTTTTTGTTGCTTTCAGCTAAAGTCTTGGAACTTCGAAAGCAGTGATCTCTTCCTCTTTGCCCTGCTCCCTCATCTGAGGTCTCTCTTGAGAGAGGATGGTCTGGTCCTGAGTAGGCGCTAGCGCCTTCGATTTCCCAATTCCATTCCAAATACCCTGGATGGTCTGATGTTTCTCGTCACCCAGTTCCATGGACGGTACAGTGACTGTGTTTGACTGGGATGCCAGTGTACAATTGTTAGCGCTCTTGCCGGTTATCTGCAAAATTGGTGCTAATTTTAATTTTGGTCCTTCAGAGTCATTAATCACTTGCTTCACCACTATGCTGGTATTTGGATGTTGTTTGTTCTGAAATATTGGTGCCAATTTCAGATTCTTTTCAGTCTGGCCTATTGTTTTCTGGTGAATAATCGTAGCCTTCGCCTGCTGATCTTGACCGATAGCTTCCTCATCTTTTATCTTTGAGTTACCAGTACTACTTTCAGCTTCTTGACAGGCTTTTTTGCAGGTCTGTCTGTAGGCCAAAACTCACACTTATGATTTTTGGCCAGTTCTGCAGCGTTTTCCGATGGGTTTGCTTCTTTCTTTCCTGAGTTTGCCCATTCCCTGCAATATCATTTCCATTTTGGATCAATGTCCGTTAAAGACTCCAAGGGCTCCTTACCGGTTTTACTTGCCCTTGTGGTTTCTGGTTGCTCATGTGATATTGGAAATGAGATCTTGGTCACAAAAGTTAGTATTCCTGTCTTTTAAATTTTTTGGGTTTTTTGACATTTTCCCTGGGTTCTTTTTCGTGTGTTGCCGAGTAGTATTCCAGATCGTTTTCCCACGTTCTTTCTTTTTCATTTTTCTCCTTCTGTGATATTCTTCACTTGCCGCGATCCATACTGATTCCTCCATGGCCCCATTCTCCGGACCCACTGTGGGGGTTTCCTTGATTGTAATTTCTACCTCCCCAAGTACTTCTACTTGTCCTTAGATCACATGGGCCAGCCTCCTGAATTCTTCCAGGGTAGATTCCGATAATGGGGTATCATCAAAAATCCCTGAGTTCTCTGGTGTGTCAATTATCTTTTTTTCCTGAGGCAGGGGGACTGCTCGCCAGAATCGTGACAACTCTCGCAACTGGCTTTTTAAGGAGTCCTCTCCATTTTTGTTCTCTGACAATGCCCTTTGTATAGAGGAAATGTCCAATCCCTGTTTTGCCTCTTCAGTTCGAATGTCATTTAGTTCTGGGGTAATGGAGGAGGTGATTACGTTCTTGAGGCCCACCAATGATGATTCGCTTCTGGCCACTTCATTTGTAAGCTCCAGAAGAATTCCGGCTTTGGACTGCACTTAGTTTTTTAGCAGCTCAAAAACTGACACTAAAGAGTTCAGGACGAAGTTTAGTGCTTTTAAGGTGGTATCATGTGGCTGATGGTTTTTTACTGCTTTCCAACTTCTTTTCTAGCAGTAAGCCATCCTCCTCTTAGTCCTCTCTGGCCCTCCGCCTCCCTCCCCAGGACTCTGATTCGGCGGTTTCACATTGTTGTCTCCTGGGCTATTGGCAGATTGTTTTGATCTCGACTTGATCTTGATGCCTGGGGGCCCTCTTCCTCTGATCTCGAGGTTTGCTGTCCCCAGTTTGTCACTGCTGCTTCATCCCCATCGTTCAGGCTTTTATGCTGCTTCTTCCCGAAGTGCTCCTTAATTTTTTTTTTGTATCTTCTTTGTGCTGACCCTGTATTCTAGGCCACATTTCCATTGATTAACAAGTTCCAAATGGTTAGTTGTTTCTCCTTGTCCTTTATCATGCTGATCCAGGGAGCCGTGAACATGAGCCACTGTTTCCCCAGACGGGATTATTTGTATGGGCCCTACCTCGCCTACAGATGGCGTCCCCAGCACTGTTGAATGCACCATAGGCACCAGATAGGAGCCCTCCCATTCCGGTGCTCTTGAAAATTCCAATGCCGCTGTACTGCAGAGCTTCATTTTTGGAGACTTGAGTATAACCCCTTTGTTAAGAACCTACAAACTAGGGGCAATAGAATGGGACCTCAAGGTTTCCAGCTGGAATGGGTCTCCCTGAATGACTAATTCCACAAATGGCTCAAATGGAATGATATTCTACCCTGGGCTACCTTAACCCAGAGTGTTCTCTTATAAGTGTGGGGTGTCCAATGGCCGGGACTACCCAATGAGACTTTGCTTTCTTCCTTGCGACTGGGGGCAGGGTCTAAGATTAACTCCCACGATCTCCCGCTCACCTTATCAGCAGACACCAGAAACCAGATGCCTTCTTCACGCTTAGCCCTTTATAACATTCTATACATAGTGCTTACCGGGGCTGCGCTCGCGCCTGTCCGATCTCCGGCTCTCTGGTGCGTCCAGTTACTGATTCCGCTATGCTGGATCTTATTGTGCTCGGGTTGACTGATGATCCGGGACCGGGGTACTGCACTATGGTGATCCTTAGCTTAAAGGTTCTGTTCTCCAACTTCAAAACCTTGGTGCCAATAGAATTACTCTTTTCCCTTGTCCTTTTCTCAAGCTTCTCACAATGTTCACAACACCAGGAGGAAGGAGTCCCTTCCCCTGGCCTTTCTCAGGCTTCTCAAAATGTTCACAACACCAGGGGGAATGACTCCCTTCCACGGCCCTTTCTCTGGCTTCTCACAATGTTCACACCACCAGGGGGAATGACTTCTTTCCCCTGCCTTTCTCAGGCTTTTCACAATGTTCCCAACATCAGGGGGAATGTCTTCCTTGTACAGGCTCTTCTTCGATTTTCTTTACAGTTCACAATGTAGATTTTGCGTAACAGACTTGGTACTCTAACCTGCCAGGTACTGGGACAGAGAAGGTTATTTATCTCCTTCGTCTTTGGTGGTAGGTCCCAGACCCTTCTCTGTACCTTACAGTTTGCAGCTGATGTACCCAGTTCACTGCCCTGCCAGGTATCCCCTTGGCTCCATTTACTTGAGGCCTGGTTCTTGGGCTTCCCGTGCCCCTTTGGCTTCCCCCCAACAACCCTGGTACCTCCAG
Organism: Ambystoma mexicanum; assembly: GCF_040938575.1. Taxonomy (NCBI): domain Eukaryota; kingdom Metazoa; phylum Chordata; class Amphibia; order Caudata; family Ambystomatidae; genus Ambystoma; species Ambystoma mexicanum. The sequence continues at coordinate 386,897,307 of NC_090934.1, read as the reverse complement.
GTCTGTTGCTGAGTCTTCTCTGCCCGCACGGAGCACTCCTGCTGCTCTGTTCAGTCTCCGATGTTCTCTCTTGTGCAGGTTCCTCACTGGCTGCAGCAGCTCAGCAGCGAGGACTGGTTCCCCCAACAACTTTGGTACCTTTGGGTTTGTTGCTGAGTCTTCTCTGTCTGTATAGAACGCTCCTGCTGATCTGTTCGGTCTCCTGCGTTATCTCCCTTTTGTGGGTTCCTCACTGGCGGCGGCGGCGGCTCTGCAGGGGGAGGAAGGCTGTGTGGCTGGAGGCTCTCCCCACATCCGTGTGATACAGTGGCTTGCTTCCACCCGGTCCCCGTTTCTCCAGCTCTCTGGTCTGTCGGCTGACTGCAGACCGAAAAGGGACAACTCTTAAGTGGCTCTCCCGTTCAGCTCAGTGTTCTCTTCTCTGAGCCAAGCCAGACGTTCTCCATGTTCTTGGATCCTCCTGGGAGGGTCTGACCATCATGTCAGTCCCTCTTCCCTTTTTATTATCGGGTGGTCTTACTTGTTCCATGTTGTCTAGGTTGCTCATTTTGTTTCCACAGGGCACTCTGCATTGCTCCGCGCCTCTTCCCCATCTGAGGGTCTTTAGTTAAGACTTCCTGTATGTCATCCCAGCTCTTCCTCGTCTCAGTACTTGTTACAGGAATGGCTGCGTAACAACACATGTGGCTAAAAGGGATGGGGATTGTGAAGGTATAGGAGAGGTGCGAGTATGTTGGGAATACCATGTTCTCCCTGGGTAGTCGTCCCTACTCCCATGGGGGGGGATCCCTCCCAATGAGATCCACCCACTGAGTACCAACCCTAGGAGGACTATCCAATGGCGACCTGGCCTCATGGGAAGGGGCTCCCCCTAGGGGAGAAGGGACGACATGATAGGATTCTTCGCATAGTACAGACACTCCTCCCAAAGGCACTCCTCCTGCAAACCACCCAAAGCTTAAGAGACGACCCGAAGGACACAAATGTAATTTCTTTTTCTTTAGTCGTGGTTGAAGAAGCTTCTCTAGGACAGGATACCTTGATGCTGGGACCCTGAATTTCACAGGAAAGGTGACCTGTGCCACACGCTGGAGAACACCAAAGTTCTGGGTGCAACTGCGGAACGGTGACTCTTTTGGTGATGTAGCACATGAGAGAGTTGGTCAGTCCACCGGGTGGTCCAGGGAACATTCCAATGGCTCAGGATGGCTGGATCCTCGAAGGCGGCAAGACTAGTTGGCCCCACTAGTCTGGGGGCTGAAGCAGCGCTTAGAGTCTTCAGCGATTAGGTAGTCCAACAGGACTTCACTGGACCAGACGGAGGAAGGGAGGCCAGGCCAGGCCTCTTCAGGAGTCTTCTTCGGATCTTCAGTCAGCTGCTCATCTATGAGGGATTCTTGGCTCCATCGCTGATCTGCAAAAATGGCTGCAGGACTCCTCTTCTTATCCAAAATCAAGTCTGGCTGCAAGTCAACGCACACCAGTGGTAAGGATCTGCACCATTCAAACAGCCAGGAATTGTCCTATCAGGGACAACTACTGCTTTCACTCATGCCCCACACCTAAACTCTCTGGCTCCAAGGATGTGGACTGTGACCAGACAGTCCCACCCCCTTCCTTGGTCACAAGTGTAAAAGGTTGGAGTGATATAAAAATATCCCCATTGCACTGTAAGATGCAGTGTGAAATGTTGAAAAGTTCCATAAATATAAAGGGTAAAAGGCAAAACATAGTTCCCCAGTACTGAAGGACTGATCAGTTTCCCCATAACAAATTAGCAAAAGGTAAGTGAAGCTGAAGGCTTTACTTCCCTTCAAAAAGTCAGAACAGGTTAAAAAACAAAACGCCAAGATTGTGGGTCCATAGAACCTATGGAGGGAAAGTTGCCAAGAGAGGAAAAAAAAGGTGAGTGTAAAAATACGTAAAAGTTACACTTTAACATTTGAGGTACACCATCAACATTGCGTCTTGCTGCTGACTTTTAAAAAAGAATAAAATAAAGACTGCAGAAATAATTATATTTAATCAAAGTAAGACAATAAATGTGTTCAACCCATGTGCATCATGTAGAAAATCAAGTGCTCCTATTCAAGACAAACCTGAACGAAACCACTCCAGGGCGGTCGGTTGGTTGATGTAACTGACATGACATTATTGATTGCACTTCTCAAGATTTCTTTATGCCACTTAATAGATATGAAATAAAGGCCAACGCCTAGGAGAAAAGACTCTTAATTAGCTACAGGGTGTTAAGATGGATTTCTAAACTCTGACCTGATGGGCAGAGGTTTAGGAGGCCATCCTAGTTTAGTCGAACAGGGGAACCTTCTGGACAAGCAAGACCAATCTAGGCAGCTTGGCAGGTGGCCAAGACTAAGTCTCTGGAGGGGTGAAAGTGATCAGAAGCCCACAATGAGCACACCCAGTAACGAACCACACAGTATATATCAAAAATGTCTATACATTCACAATTCCTATACTAGATAATATATATACATTACGTTTTCTAATGCGACAAAGGAGTCAAACACAGCCACAACCTGTAAGGAGAAGGGTGGGTTAACACACTGGGAGCATTAGACAATTCTGAGTCGTTCCCTAACTTTCGCAGTCCAGCCCTAAGAAGTGGGGAGTGATGTGCTGAACAGTACAGTTGTGGGTAAAAACACATGATTGCGCAAGTAGAACAAAAAGCTTGTCTTTTTCAGAGGGCTGTAGTGGGTCAGGAAGGGACTTGAGATGATGAAGAATTGGTTCCCTTTATTTGAGTAGGGTCTGCCCTTGGCGGTAGAGCAGTTTCCTAAAGGTGGGAATAGCTAGGGAGCGCAGGCTAACCCAGCCAAAAGCAAATAACTTTTCAAGGATATTCGTGTGTAAAATAGATTGGTTGTGCCAGAGGGCCACCGGTAAGTGATGCAAGTACTCACCGACCCTCTGCACAGTCCGGACCAAACTTTGCCAGTTTAGTTGAGGTCGCTAGTAGGTTCGAGTCCTGTAGTTTCGCTGCACTCCGGCTCTCAGGGGCTGCAGGATAGAACGATTGTCCGTGACGGGGCAGTTGCCTTTTCTCAGCTTACAAAGTAGATACAAAGAAAATTCTGGCGCAGTAGGCTTCAGGGCACAGGAGAGCAGGCCAGCAAGGCACCTACAGTGACCGTCACCAAAAGGTAGTGACGTGGGAATCAGATGTGTGCAGTGTTAAACACTCTTCTAATTCGCAACCCAGAGGAGCTAGGCCTATAAAATTTGGCAGGAGATGGCGCGGGACCAACAGCAAGCGATGTCCCAAGTCTTGTGTTTCAACTCGAGACGGCAGCAATTGTGTGGGATACCCTGAGGTAGAGCTGGACAGCTCACTGGATAGCTCAAGAACACTTACGAAAGGGCTTCTTCGGTGAGTAAGCAGGGGGTGCTGAGAGTAGTTGTTCCCACTACTCCAAAGGGGCGAAGCACCCTAATAGGCCTTCTTGTTCGATGAAGAAAACAGGAATCCGACAGGGCAGCAGAGGGCGAAGGGTATCAAACGTTCCAATGCGTCTCTTGCGGTTTCACAAGTCTGTTTCTTCGTTGCAGGATACTTGGCTCCTTCTGTAGTTTGGAGAGAACTCGGGTGATCGACCTGGAATGGATGCCAAGCCCCTTCTCTTATCCAAGATTAGCTTTGCCCCAAAATCGAGGACTTCCCATCAAAGATCTGCATTCATGCAGGCATCCCAGTCGTGGACCAATCACGGCCCACAGTGGTCCCAGTCATTCAGGCATTCCAGACATCCTGGCACCAGTAGTGTGGATTGGGACCAGACAGTCCCAACCCGCTTCCTGGGCATACACATGTGACATGCATATGCCTGTGAAAGAGACTGGTTTTCACAGGAGGCTGCATGCCCAAGTAAGGAAAACGCGGGTCACTCAACCTGGGGGAAGGCACGGGCCAAAATGGCCATGGGACAGAACAAAAGACTTTGTGGCTCAGCTATTTTCAGACCTGGCCACAATCTTGAACCAAAAGCAGTAAACGCAATGTGATCCAGTAAAAATAAGAAACACTTATAAAAAGTAACTGCTACTACCAGTTCGTCCCAAGCACACTTGTACAATCACCAAAAAATCCTTCGAGGGTGTCTAGGGCCATAAATCAAAAAGGACCCCAGCGCACGGTACTGCAAGGTACATTGTGCACTGTTAAAAAGTTACCAAGAAATGGCAACATAGTCGAAGACTAAGGAAAACATAGTTTACCAGTACTGACAGTCTGAAGGAAGTGTCAGTTTCCCCATAAGAGAGCAAAAGCCCAGGCGAGCGCAGCTGATGGCTCTGCTCTAATGGCAAAAGTCAGGATAGGATAGCCAAACAAAAGCAAAAGGTTTGGTGGGGGGTCCACAAATGGAGGCAAAATTACACATTGATGAAATCTTTCCTAATACTGGGTATAACCCCTAACTTGTATGGAAGAAAATGTCACTCTGGTCCGTAGGTGGCATCTTCATTCGCCTAGATGAAATCCATAAGTGGACACCAAATGTTGACATGTTTATCAAATTTTAGAGAATAAGTTGCCCGCTAAGGGGGAGGATGAAGGAAAGATTCTGTTTAATTCATGAAGGAACCATGTACCGAGGCAGAACATTCATAGTGATTCTCCTTTTACCTGAATGCATTTAGACGATGTGGCTTCCAAATATGTGCTCCTGTCCTGTCTGGAATCTGTACCCTCAATTCTTTCTCCCATTTAGACTTTAGGCTGGTCTATCGCCAATACAGTGTCGAACCAGTGCCTTCCATGCTCAGGTCCCTGAGTGAGTCTAAGTAATCTGCAAATCTAAAGGATTTGCCTCATGAATGAGCTGACCCAGATAAGATAAACCCCCCCCTGCCCCCACGCTTCACTTTGTAAAAGAGTACTTTGATACACAGGGAATAATACATTATTTCCAAAGACTTGGTCAGAGGTGAGAATGGAGTGGGGATGTTGTCCCATGTGGTGGCTTTTCTTCAGTAGGGTAATGTTACAGACGCTGATGGAATTATGCACAAGGGATTCTCTCATTACTTTATTTCGTTCCAAAGCAAAGTGCAGCCTAATCAAATGTAAGTCTAATTCTCGAGAGATTTCTCGCACCAAAAGATAACATAGCTTATCTGGGGAAGTTCCAACCCAATCCAAGACTGTTACAAGCTGTGCTGCAAAGGCATACCTCTGAATGTTGGGGGCCTCCAATATCTCCTGCTTCTTTTCACCGTCGGAGAATGTTAAGCGAGATTCTCTACGATTGATCCTTCCAGAGAAACTTATCTACTCTACCCTAAATGTGTTTTATATCGGAACCTGGTATCTCGACTGGGAGGGCATGTAAAAGAAATAACAGATGGAGTATACAATTAATTGTACTGCTTGCAGTTCTACGCATCCGAGATCTATCCATCTGCGTCCACTTGTGGAGGCCATGATGGGGCATATCTAGCTTTTGTAAGATTTTGTTTGTACAGAAGGCTATATTCCAGAGGCCTAATACAAAATTAAGGTTCCACCTGCAAACCCTGCTGAAGGTACCCCACCACCATTATTGTCCTCCAAGTGTATTCTGTACCACAGACTCCCAGGCCATCCTGGGCCACCACACATGCATAATGTTTATGATGATCATGCTGCTGTAGGTGCATGATGTGTGATCTGTACTAGGTAAAAGATGTATGTTTTTAAATAAAATCTTACACTGAGGATAGAAACAGGGGTGGGGTGGCACCTGGCCCCCTACTCTAGTATTCTAACCCTCAGCATGTATGGCCAGTAACACCTTTATGCGCTGGTAGCTTTTGGTGCCAGGGGGACGGACCTCTCCTGAGGGGGCACTGGAATTTTAAATGATTCAAGGTCAGTGGTGGCAGGTGATTATCTTTGGCGCTGGGGCATTAACATCTCCCACAAATTAACACACACGTCCAAGTATAGCAAGAGAGTTCTAGGTAATGTCGGTGGTATCTTGTGGTTCTCCTTGAGATTATTTTAAAAATCTTTTGCAGTGACACATTTTACTGTACAATTCCTTAAGATAAATGGGTTAATAGCCTTCCATTTTACAATTGGTTCTCTTGGGCAATGCATGAAAGATCCTGCAGATGCCATGTCACCAACAGTACACAGGAGAATGGATAACATTTTCATGATGCCTCTGTCCACAGCATATGCCAACATTGCCATTATAAGTCATTTGTATGCAGCTGCTCCAGTGCCATGATCATATCCTGAAAATGAGTCTATAATATATTGCTGCATTTTTTCCAGTGTAAAGCTTTTATTTTGTGGCACAATCGGTGCCATTATGGTCACTGTAAACTTATTTTATGAAACTGCATTCTGTGAGGAACCTGAGGGCGTCCTTGCTTCATTCTTCCCAACATCCTCTGCTCAGGTGGCCAGGGAAGGGCCATTGCTCTTGGATCCCGACCCTGGGGGTGGATATATGAGGGAGGATCACCTGCATAGGTTAGACTTGAGGAATGGTAAGGGGATGTGCCTGGGTGAGATGCAGTATCCCCCCATTTCCCTTCCATGATGAACCCTCAGTCCCAGCCGCCTTTATGGGATATTGTTACCCTTTTTCCAGGATAACCCTAGAAAGTACCACCGATATAGGGATGCTAGGAAAAGGGTCAAGAAGAGGATGTCTGCTGGCGAGCCATGGTATCCCCCTTTTCCTTGTGAGAATCAACCTTACCCTCACCCTACCTCTAAAGGCTGTTGCCAATCACTTCCCTTAATTTCCCCTCATTCATACCACTATAGTACTGGTACAAGTAAGAGACAACTAGTAGTGCTATACACTAACATGTCATTTCACACTCTGGTACTGAGACGAGGAAGAGGCCTGAGGACTGTTGTGAGGGTCAGGCATGTCCAGAGAATATCAATAACTATAGTCAGGCAATTGAGATTGAGGACTCACACCTACAGTCTGTCAAATGGTTGCAGGTGCATAAAAGGTGGAGCCGACTATCAGAAGGGGGAGACCAGCAGGACAGAAGCCGGGCCAAGCATTTTGGACCTGTGAGGAGGCAAAGCCTGTTGAGAAGGAGTCTGCCTAGAAGAAACCTGCCGGGATGCCCTGCCTGGATGCCTGGACGGCGGCAATAGTACGGCGCTGAGACTGAGCAGGGCGCAAGAGGTGTAACGCTCACCTGATTCCCGTAGAGGCGCCGGTCTTGACTGGGCGTATACCGTATCTTCAAAGGTGATGTGTAACACACGGCTGGCTCTTTGGGCTGGACCTCTGTGCACTGTATGTCTGACTCGAAGGGTAAGATGTCTGCATATAGAAAATATGGCATTAAGGAACTGGGTTATTGAATGTCTCTCTCTTCTTCCCTTTCTCTTCTCCTGTAGAACCCCAAAGGTTAACGCTCTCACCTTAGGTAAGTGAACACTGTGCTCTCCATCTGCCTCGGGGCAGGGTGCTGTAACCAGTTTCTTCACTGGATAAGGGGAGCAGGCCTCTTGACTTCAGAGGACTGCTGTCCGTCGTTTACTGCACGAACGGTAAGTTTCGAGTAATTCTAATGTCTTTAAAGTCTTTAGTAATGATGTCTCTTGTTTTGCAGGGTTCCGGCGATGGCGGATGACGGGCTGAAGTGAGTTGAAGATGGAGCCCGTGTGATGAATAGAAGCGCCTGGAAGCACGTAAGTAAGCGCTTGTTGCCTGCTTCACGATGCGCTCCAACTGTCTTTTTATTTTGCAGGTACAAGTTCGGAGCGGCTGCAGGGTGCCGGAATACCCACTGGGTTAGATGTGGAAAGGAGTAATGGCACGTGAGTATTAAAGTTCCCCAATGTCTTTAAACGCACCTTGTTTTGTCTTTCAGATGCGGGATGCAGCGCCGAAGGCCTCCGGAGCGTGCGAAGAATTGGTAAGCTTTTGTCTTTCAGATGCCGGAATGCAGTGTGAAGACCTCCGGAGCGCACGAAGAGTAGGTAAGCCTTTGTCTTTCAGATGCCGGAATGCAGCGGGAGGCGTTGGTGACAGCCGATGGACCAGGTAAGTGAAGAGCTGTCACTGAAGACCGTAATGCTAACCTGTTCTTTCTTGTCTTTATAGGTGTTGCTGAAGACTGGATTCAGGATGGTAAGCCTTTTTCCTTAGGCCCAGGATCAGATGCAGAAGACACGATGAGCGTTCTGCTGCAGAGGATGCAGAATAACGCAAAGCAAGATTCATCCATCGGGTGTGGTTTAAATAGCCTCCTGTAGTGCTTAGGTGTCTCCTTCCACAGCCACGCCTAGGTAAGAAAAGAGTTCCTGCTTTCCAGAAGAGTTCCAGTGTTCTGAATCTAGGGAGTGGCTCCTGCCCCACCCAACAGGAAAAGTAGTTCCAAACAGAAGAGGATCATAGGCTCAACTGGCAGGCAAGTAAGCAGCATGGTCTGCTGCAGGTAAGTCCACCCAAGCATTATGAGCCCGGCGCTTCCAGCGCTGGGACTGGGCATATTTATGAGCCTGGTGCCACTGGCGCCAGGACTGGGTCCAAAAGGTCCCAATTGGGACTGGTTGGCACTCGGAACCTGGGTTATGGATCTGCTTCCAAGGGAGTTGGGAAAACCCTCACCTTTTGGAAGCAGAAATCATGACAAGAGGGTTGCAGTGGTTGTAGCCTCCCTGGTCGGGTTCCCACAGCAGGAGATCCCATTGCTGCAAGCTACCGGCAGCATCCGCGAGAGGAGCTGCCTCTAACCCACAGAGAGAATACTGGAGTGCGAGGACGGCTCACAATAGTACAGAGACGTGTGTGCGGAGCAGAGGCAGAGGGAAGAAGCTGCCTGGAGGAGCTGCCAGGGTCTGGTGAGTGAAAAAAATGTAACACTCATACCAGAGCGCTCCTGGGGGCTCTTACAGGGCAAAAGTAATTGCCGAATGAATGAAATAAGATGTGCAAGCTAAAGTAGACCCAAAGTGAAGGGTTATAGTGTACAGTATGAACAAGATGAATTGTAAGTGAAAGTGATACGAAGTTATAACCTTTGAATACTGGACTAAAGGAAGGCTTTGATAACCCTGTGAATGGAAGGCAAGATTGCGTGAAGCACATGCGATATATATTGAAAAGCAAAGAACGAATCTTATGAAATGCATTGAAAAGCAAGTAATGAATGTTACAAAAGAGTGTGACAGTAATGTGGTGAGGGGAAAAATGTAATGGATGGACTGTGTGGTCCGACAACTACGCGTAGACCGGGGATACCCTATCTGTGAAAGTCCAGAAAACATACAGATAACAAATGCGCATGTGGGAAGAAATTGCTGAAGTGACACAGAAGAAGGCAATCTGTATAAGCTCTCAAGAAACCAGAAGGGGTGTAAAGTTGACCTGGAACTGGTCTTTGAATATGAATAGAATGAAACTAAATGGGAGTTAGCAAGCTGGATAAGCTGATGTCCTGGAGAAGGAAAATCCAAGACCTTGTAAGTTTTGGTGCCGCGTTTGGAAAAGAGAATCCTGAGGCCTTTACAGAAGAACGTTGTCATCTTGTCCCGGGAGGATAGCTCAGCGACAACGTGCTCGCCTTGGAAGCAAGACGACACGAAGCAACACAGGTTCGATCCCCGGGTCCGCGCTTAAAAAGCTCTGGATATTTAAGCGCGTTATAAATACGCAACTAAGAAAAAAAATATTCCTGTAACAGTGCCTCGATGCCCACGGGCTGTTTGAGCGCTTTAAAAATGCAAAATCATTTTTAAAAAAATTGGGGAAAGGAACCCTGAGGCCGCCTTTCAAATTCTGTTCTCTCCTTGGGGAAGACAACCCCAAGAATATATTGAGATTCCTAGACCTGTGTCGTCACCTTAGGGAAGGGAACCCTGCGGCCATTTTGGAACTGTGTATCCTTCTTGGGGAAGGGAACCCCCAAGACTTTGTGGTGTTGTCTTGAACTTGGGGAAGGGGAGATTGAAAGCAAGCCGATAGCTGGACGAAGCTCAGAACTTTATTTTTGGAACACTACTTGAGTTGTTGTTGACATCCCTATGCGCCGTTTAGCTTTAGTTGTGAGGGCAAGTATAGGTTATGGACACAGACAGACATTTAAATTGAACTTACTGATTCAGACTATCCTTAGTTTCTTTAGGTGGGGAAATCCTGCCTTAGCATAGGGCAAGGTAGGCCTTCAACCAATCTGACATTTAAGTTAATAAAAGTATTTTTATTTGCACTTTCAATCTGTTGTCTGTGTCTTTCTTCATGATGCCTTCACAATACATAATCCATTCTAGTATGGTCACTGCAAATCCCTTTCATGAAGCTGTGGCCACAATCTTTGCTAGTATGGTCACTTGTAAATCACATCCATGAGGTTGCAGCCCCAATCTGTAACAGCATTTCCAATGTAGCATATTGTATGATGTTTTGAAAAGACATTAAGCTAGCATTGCCACTATCAATAACTTCCATTATGTAGCCCCATGCTGCCAAACGTATGGATGAATTGTGCAAAACTACCCATCACTGCCACTACATGCTTATTATGACTACAGTTCATTTGACCTTTATTTGGTCAACATTGTAGCTAAAACTAAATATTTATTTTAAATGTGGGTTCCTACCCATGTTACCCACCCTTATCCTCGTCCACAGGATAGGTCCCATACATTCACCCACCCTTTTACAAACGCGCGGGGGCATGTATATGTGTGTACATATATTTCCGAGGTTTGTGGATCTACTTAAAATCACATGCCTTGCATAGGCTAACACACATCTAGTGGTTGGTGTGGTCTAGTACATGATTTATTTTCGAATTCCAAAAGGGACTTCGACTGGAGCGTGTTTGTAATGCTATCCCTACTGTGACATGTACTGGACCCATGATCCTTCACTTGTCAAAGTCCTCAGATAGTTTTTTCCTTCATTGTGTTGGTCGTATTTCACAGAGTTGGTAACTTTTCCGAGTTACTGCTCATTACCGAGCACATAGAGATAAATATTTATCTAGCCTATAATATAAAATCATAAGTGACGATTTTGTGTAACGATTTTTGTAACGCTTGAAATCGGGGTCATTGTATAACCTACTGACATGGGTCTGGTGTCATTCCTTCCACATTTCGCCCACTTAAATGGTGTACTGTCCAAACTGCAATTCCTAAGGCGTTTGAAGTCAATTCGCTGGAGTTCATTGACTGATGAAGTTGTGTATAAGTGACAATTTTGTGTAACATTTCATATGAGTCTGGTGGCATTCTGTTCCACATACATCCAACTTTGATGGTATACTGTCCAAATCTACAATTCCTAAGGCGTTTCAAGTTCATTAACTGACATTAACTGATGAAGTTGTGTGGTGAACTTGTGTAACTGATAAGTGACTGTACCGTAACGCTTCGAATTGGGTTCATTGTATGCTCTAAAGATAGGGGTCTACTGTCATTCCATCCCACATTTCACCAACTTTGCTGGTATACTGTCTAACTTTCCAATTTCCCAAAGGGGGGGTGCGAACGAAGCAAGCCCTTGATGGAGTATCCCTGCTAGTGACGAAGCCGCTGAGTTCAATGCGCAGCACTTGCCAGGGGTCAGGGGGTTGGACGTCAAAGGCACCAGGGGACGGAGCCCCCTAGTTTATATATAATAATAGTCTTTACATTCCAGTCTTCGGTGACCACACTCTATGCTCCTGTTAGATGCCTCCTGTGAACCTTGACAGTGTCATCAAAATGCCTGGGGTTCCGGTGCCTCGTTGGCAGCCTACAACTCTTCAGGCTTTGGCCTACATAGTAGGCAGAAAACATTTAGTACATTTTTAGAGAATGTCTCTACTTTTTTCCCTCCATAATACGCTTTGTCTCACTGTCTGCCGGCGCTTACAATGGAGAAAACTCCTTTTAAATTCTGCCCATCTTGCAGTAGGAAATTTCCCTGGAAAGGGGCACAACAACGTGTGCAACCATTGTCATCTGAGAGACCACTAGGAGACCAAATGTCGAGCGTGTAAGCTCTTCAAACTGAAGATGGTAAAACATCCATGCTCTGGGCAGCTAAAACATCCATGCTCTGGGCAGCCTACACGATGCAAGCTGAGGCATTGTTGGAATACACTGAGGGTGATGAGGAGTCCGAGGTGGAGCATTACACTCCCGGCTTCATTAGTGATGCCAAGGAGACATCAGATCCGGATTTAGAGGCTTCTTGGGTGGCAGTCCCCATCTCCGAATGGCAGGTGTCTCACACTGCTATAGAAGCTTCCCCTGATGACAAGGGAAGACAAATAAAACGCACACAGTGAGCGATGCTGACGCATGGTGAGCCAACGCTAAAGAAGCATCCACTCGGACATAAACAAAAATGCACCTTGCCTACGCCACACAATTACGATGCATTCATCGAAAACATCAACAGCGGTAGCAGAACTCGTCTTCTCATCTGGCGGCTCTGCACATAGTAAAACCTCTACACCCACTGATCCGCTCTTGGTGCATGTTTAAAAGACTAAACAAACTTAGAGTAAAACTATTTCCGCACCTAAAATATCACCACAACCACTGAAACATCAGACACAGTGGCCAAAATATACTGTTTCGGTGCCGCTTCAAAAACACCAAGATCAGAATACGCAGGGGCCACCTGACCTTTTAGTGGATGCACGCAAAAAAGACTCCAAATACAGTGTAGTGTGGCGGGTCGGAAGGAGGATGCGGAAACGTTGTGGACCTGGTTCAGGAGGTTTTTATTAAAGTAAGATAGAGCCTAACTTTCCCTGTCTCTGTGGGAGGTCCCTACCCATGTTTCTAACTATGGTGCTCATCCGTCAGTCGTGAATGTTCAAAAGGAAAAGTCCACTGTCCAAAAACGACCCCAACTTATTTTACCACTATGAAAACTAACTTATACACGGAGAAAGGCTCCCTCCCTTCTCCTTAAGGTACTTCTAGTACCAATCTGTAGGATTCCTCACTAATAGGTAATCCTCACATAGGTGCTTGTGATGTCTTGAATCAGTCTCTGTATCTCTTCAAGTGCGATTTGGAGTTTTCCCTACTCCTTAGGAGTCCCTTTTGCAGCTCTTATGTAGGCTATACATTCTTGGTTGCTGTCTCCAGCATATCTGGGGAAGATATTCCGGTTTTAGCAGTATTTCTCTCTGTTAGTTGTTCCTCAGCTTACTTTGGCTTGCTTGATTCTTGACTGGTTTCACCTGCCTAGTTTGGTATCCACCAATAGTTTCTTCATCCCAGTTATATATGATAGGTTATTTATAACATGCTAAACCCTTTAAGTGCCATGGGTTTTTCTCCCCAGTGCCAAGGCCTTTTTTGGTGATTTCGGTATGTTGCCATTCAATGTCTTAACTTTTTTGTTACATGAGATATCTCGGCCAAATTTGGCCCCTTTTTCCCCCCCATGAATCCTAGGTTGCGGTAGGGGGGTGAGAGAAAATAACCAAAAATGGCGAAAATGTTGTTTTTTCAAAAAATGCCAATAAAATGATGTACAAAGAAGCCTGTGGTTTTTTCCTTGTAAGAGCTAGGAACAAATGGGTTGCTGTGCTGAATTCCCCAATTTCCTGGCTTTCAAGAACAGGTTGAGTGGAATCAGAAACAAATTATTTTGATGTGGTTATCAACCGTTTTGTGATAGGTAGGCGATTTTGGCCATTTTTGCCAATTGGACTTGCGTGGCCGGAATAGAACAAAAGGGTAGGAAAGCCGAATTGGAGGATAGAAAGGCATACATTTCTGAAAAGTAGACAACATTCCAAGTTTAGGAAGGGGTGATTTGCGCAAGTCGGGCAACAAATAGGTATGGGAAAATGCCATCGTTTTGGGGAAAAAGCGGGAAAATGACCAGAAAAAAAGGTATGTGGTGGACATGGTTGGGTTGGTACGGCAATGGCTTCTATGAATTTTGAGAAAAACAATGCTCCGCTACATTCTGCCAACTCTTTCAGTTAGTAAATCACACATTTTTTGTAGTGTTTCACAAAACAAGCATTACCACAAGCCAAACACTGAGCCATGGTACACATGAGTTTTATGCTTACGGCCTGAACAGACGTACTAAGCATGTGTAAATCAGGAAAACCAATGTGGTGAGGAACGGCAAGCATACATTTTTTGAAAGCACAGGCAGACCTTTTCAAGGGTAGGTGACTTGTGCAGGTTACAAAAGTGTATGGTGCCTAAAGCAGCGACTAAATGTAGGGCACATTTGGGAAATGAAAGGGTTGTGACAAAGGGCACCAGCAAATGGGTCGAAAGGTTATGAAAACCACACAAGCACAACAAATGTCATACCTTCCTGCGTTACCACAGGTGTCGCGATGAAAGCGGTACCTCACATGTGTGGGTGCACCTACCTGGGCGCCAAGGGGAAAGCCTAAAACACCCCTAACCCCAAGTCTTTTCCGACAGCTGAATTTCACGACGGGCACAACATACAGATATGGGCCTAGGGTGTCCAAGCCACCAAGGAAAACAGGGAACCCCATGCATTTACGAAAAGAGGGCATCTGTGGGAATCCACAGAGGTCTGACATGTGCAAATCTGGCCAGAATTTATTACCCAGAAACCCTGGCAAAGTCCGAAATGTGTCGAAAAAACCCAATTTTCCTCACATGTCACTCGTCTCAATCACCGCAACACGCCGCCAACCAGACATGGCCTACCTTCCCGCGTTCCCACACGTGTCCCGATGAAAACAGTACCTCACATGTGTGGGTGCACCTACCTGGGCGCCAAGTGAAAAGCCTAAAACACCCCTAACCCCAAGTATTTTCCGACAGCTGAATTTCATGATTTTTGCAGATGGTCACACCATACAGATATGGGCCTCGGGTGGTTGCCCCCAGGTTACTTAGGGTGACCAACCCCAAGTTCTTTCCACATTTGTGAAGGCTACAGTGAGCAAAAGGCAGATGGCTGCAAACTCTCAACGTGGTTACAAACCCCTGAACAGGTTATCATGCCGTGTTCTTTCGAGAGAGATGCGGCTGCTATCTTTTTTGTATTTTTGGAAGGAACTTGGGGTTGGTCACCCTAAGGTACCTGGGGGCAACCAGACGTGGACTCCCTGCTCACTGTGCTCAGAGAGGTACAGCTCCACCTCACTGATGAGACCCAATAAGGCTGGAACAGGTCTATGGGGTTGTTGTTGGTACTCTTGTTCAGAAGGGAATTGCCATAGTATTTCGGTGCTGGACTGCCCATGTCTGGTGGGACATAGGCTGATATGCAAATGGATATTTCCCATCTGTGAAAGGTACATTGAGCAAAAAGCAAATGGCTGAGAACTCTCAAAGTTGTTGGAAACTACTGAACAGGTTATCATGCCGTGTTCTTTCGAGAGAGGGGCGGCTGCTACCTTTTTTGTACTTTATTATAGATTCCCATAAAAAAGTAAAATATGAGGTTATGTCACAGTAAGTGACTATACTGACTCTACCAAAATGCTATTCTAGCCACATAACACATATGCTGAAGAAAAGGAAAGTGTGCACATAAGCCCCCTACATGTGGATGTCAAAGTACACATAATGTGGTTATACGTTGACTTGCCTCTGTGGGGAGGGGGCTGATGTGAGCATTTGATTTTGCTGAGGAAGATGGCCGATGGAAGTCTTGAATGCAGCAGTATCTAATGCCATTCCATCGAAATCTTTCCATCTAAAAAATGTCCATCAAATGGATATTTTTGGGGGGTAAAGGGTTAATTTTTGTTTAGGTGCATTACAAAGGGTCAAAAATGGGGGTTTGGGGAGGGGACTCCCCAAGCCCCCCACCTCCCCCAAAGAAAAAGAAATGCATTTGATGCAAATTCTTTAGATGGAACAAATTCGATGCAAATGTATGTTGATGCAAGGCATTCGATGCAATGACCATAAAAGAAGGTGCAACAACTAATGCGATAAAGATTGAAGTTGGTGTGAAGCAAGGATGCAACCTTGCGGCCACTCTCTTCAATCTTTACCTATGTGGCATCAGTGATATTTGGGACAGCCAAATTTCCTATCCGGCAAGGCTTGGCCACTTAAAAATCCAATGGCTAGCTTTTGCTGATGATAGTTATTTTTGATCACACTCCAAAAGGCCTGCAAGTTAAACTTACCCTTTTTGCTTCTTACTGTCAGAGTCACAATTTAAAATGCAATGTAGAAAAATCCCACATTGTGGTCTTTAGGAACCTGAAGAGAAAATGCCACATTCAAAAATGGTCAATTGAAAACTTTCCCATAACCATAGTTCCTGCCATTCGTTATCTCGGTTGTACAATAACTGATTCCAAATCCTTGGCAATGTGGAAAGAGGTGTTGAACAAGAAAGCGGGTCCGCTCGTCACTCAAATGCGGATGGTTTACATTAAGTTTTGTAAATATTCACTACTGCCATTACTGCAATTTTACATATTGAAAGTGGAATCTGTGCTTCTTTTTGCTTTGGACATGTGCCTTGTGAACATTAATAGCTTTCTCGACCAACTGCAAGGTCGACTATGGAAGGGGGCGTTGCGTTTAGCCAAATCTACTCGAAACATGGTGGTAAGGCAGGAATTTGGTTTGACTGCTTTATCTGCGCGCTACAAATGGTGTCTTTTGTCTAACTTTGCCAGAATGCTATACCCTCCTGCCAATTGTTTATACAAAGATCTTGGTCAACTAATGATTGCATCTGAACCGTCCTCCATCACAAGATACTGTGCACTAATGGTCCATCTACTTGACGAAATTGCACTTGAACCAACAGGAAATTAGACCAATTTATGTTAAATTACATATCTTTGAATACGATTGGTGCAAAACGTTAAGTGGAATAGACAAACTCAAACATTACAAAGAAGCTGCAAAATTCAGTACTGCAAGGCGTCCTCATAAACCCTATGTAATGCAATTTCCCTGTAATAAAGCAAGGGAGACATACTTTCGATTTAAATTGAATCAATCTTTAACTCTCGAAAGAATTAGTTGTTGGAACCCTCTCCTGAAAACTGAAAGAGATTTGGTATGTAGGTTTTGTAATGATGGAGCTACTATAGAATCTCTGAAACATATAGTTATTCTTTGTCCCCACTTTAAGGCAATTTGGCTACTAACATTTGACACAGATGGTGAAGGCTTGGATAACAACAAAAGGGAATGGCTTTGGATAGCCTGCATGTGGGGCAACAGAACACGTCTTGTATTGTCCCCGTGTAAATTTCTAAAAATCATAAATCAAGAACTAGAGTCTCTATATCAAAATCTGAAGAGGTGAATTAGTAGATTGGAGTGACTACTACTATCTAAACTCCTTGTTATACAGCATGTGGCAATTGCCGATTGATGTACTTATCACATGGTCCCTTTTTTTTTTCTTTTTTTTTTATTTTTAAAACTTACTAAAGGTCATTCAAATGACATATTGAAATTCCAACAAAGACGGCTTAGACTATCCTTGCTTCGAATACATGTATATATGCAGATTAATAACTTGCTTTATGATGTACAGCTGATGAAAGAGTTTTAGTTGTTACATTTTAAAATTTCGATGAAATTGTTTAAAATATGTAAAGAGAATAGAGAACATAATTGAAAAACAATGAATTGAAGTATTTCAAAAATTTGAAGTGTATAAATAAGAAATCTTGATGTAAATAAGTTGTAAAAGTTTGTTGATCGAACTAAAAAAAACAACGGTTTGAATAAACCAGCTTCAAAGTTTCTCTGTGTTTGTGCAAGTACGTTTTTCTGATTCTGCACAAGTACAGTAATACTTTAATGTTGCCAGTTTCAGGAAAGGCTTCCCTCCTAACCTGTCTACCAATAGCAAGTGCGCACTTCTGCCTTTTCCAGGGGTGCATCTAGCTTTACAATTCAGGGGTGAGAGGGCAAACCCTTCAAATGTTGGTGTAGGCGCTAACTTCAGAGAATGTGGAGGCGGGGCAAACATACTTGTGTGGGGGCATCTAACTTTACACATTCCAATGAGACTACTCTGGAGAAGCTTCAGTGTCAAAAGAAGCATAATCTGCCTGTTACCTCTGGAAGCACCCTCTTCAGGACTGCTGTGAGAATGAGTGGTCCCCTGTCTCCTCTCTACCCTTCCAAACACTACCTTGGCATGCAAGTGCTAACCCCACATCACAATTTCGATTGCCGAAAAATGTACATATGAATGCAGGTGCCGACAGTGAAATGCCTTAGGTTAGTAATTGCCGGGCCGTTGTTAACAGTGAAGCCCAGGCGCCATTTAATGTCTGTTTTCTGTTCTGTCTTGCCTCAGCTCTGTAGGTCAGCCAGCTTGAGACAACATAGCCCAACATTTCGGGTGGGGGGTGGGCTACAGCCCGATCATCTCACTGGTGTTGCTCCACTGGTCACAGAGCGCCCCCTTAATCTGTAAACTGTATATCAAACAGTGGCTCAGGAGTATATTTTCTCTGGGTTTATACTCGTCACCCATGCTTTGCACAAAGACCAGACTGCATATGAACGCATCAGGAATGCATGTGAAAATTGAGGTCCATTTTGCAACTATAGTCGCTGCTAGAGTCACTCATCCAACAACAAATCGGGGCCACAAACAAACTCTGTAAAAAGGTTGTAGATCGAAATGCAAGGATTGTGTCCATTCAGGCACACATCCGTAGATAGACAGGTACATTGCAGAAATTCTATCATCCTGAAAAAGGTATGTACGATAGGGAAATGTGGCACTGGCAGGGACACACAGCCTGTTATGAGGCCATCTTAGTCACAAGGCTTATTTTAGGCTTATGTTGGTCCACAAAGGACTATGGCAGTGCTAGGCCATTGTAACGCTCACCTGATTCCCGTAGAGGCGCCGGTCTTGACTGGGCGTATACCGTATCTTCAAAGGTGATGTGTAACACACGGCTGGCTCTTTGGGCTGGACCTCTGTGCGCTGTATGTCTGACTCGAAGGGTAAGATGTCTGCAGATAGAAAATATGGGATTAAGGAACTGGGTTATTGAATGTCTCTCTCTTCTTCCCTTTCTCTTCTCCTGTAGAACCCCAAAGGTTAACGCTCTCACCTTAGGTAAGTGTACGCTGTGCTCTCCATCTGCCTCGGGGCAGGGTGCTGTAACCAGTTTCTTCACTGGATAAGGGGAGCAGGCCTCTTGACTTCAGAGGACTGCTGTCCATCGTTTACTGCACGAACGGTAAGTTTCGAGTAATTCTAATGTCTTTAAAGTCTTTAGTAATGATGTCTCTTGTTTTGCAGGGTTCCGGCGATGGCGGATGACGGGCTGAAGTGAGTTGAAGATGGAGCCCGTGTGATGAATAGAAGCGCCTGGAAGCACGTAAGTAAGCGCTTGTTGCCTGCTTCACGATGCGCTCTAACTGTCTTTTTATTTTGCAGGTACAAGTTCGGAGCGGCTGCAGGGTGCCGGAATACCCACTGGGTTAGATGTGGAAAGGAGTAATGGCACGTGAGTATTAAAGTTCCCCAATGTCGGGGGCGCTGTTGGGCGCCGAGCAAGATGGCCGCCTGATACGTGTTCTCCGAGGCGGGCGGACCTCCAAATCCTGATTTAGGAGGTTTCCACGGATTACAGCCGGGCGCGGAGCACACGACTTTTCCCCCGCTGCTTCTGGGATCCTGGGGATCTGATCCCGCTTTGAATCGGAGCCGGGAAGTGCATCCCCGACTCCACGCTGCCCATCCCCCTTCCTGCGGCGCTCCTCCGCGCCTGAAATCCAGCCCCGGCGGAGGGTGGTCGTTCCTGCCGGGGGCCTGCTGCGCTCCTCCTCGCGCTCCTCCTCGCATTTGCCGGGCATCGGTGGGAGCTGGCGCGCCTCGACCTTCCTGGCGACGGGGTCGTCGGAGTCCTGGGACCGTGACCCGCTGGCCAGGCCGCTGGTCCTGCTGAGTCGCTGCTCCCGGGTCCCTGGAGGGACGTCGGCCCAGCGGTGCGTCCACCCTGCCTGCATCCGCTGCCTGCCTGCACTACATCGGGGCCTCCCTGCCGCCCCCGCGGCTCCGCAGCCCGTGGTGAAGACCCAGGGCCCCCTCTTCCCCCCGACAGCACACGCCGCGCTGCTGGAGCGGCGCGGCTCTCAGGTACGTGCTGCTGGGGAACTTCGCTCTTTGCTGGCCGCTCCTCCTTCCTGTGGCGACCCCGCGGAAGGCGCACAAACTCTCCCTGCATCTGTGCTCGGCTGGGGGGGCCGTGCTTTTATTCTCGCTGTTCCTGGCCTGCCTCTCCCCCCCCAGCCTGGTGAATCGCCGTGGGATCTCCTTTCTTCTCCTGTGGAATCCGGCGGGGGGGTTGTGGAGACCCTTCCCCCCCAGCTTGCACGCGCCTCGCTGCCGGAGCGCTGCGGCCTCCTGGGGCGCGCAGGGGGGGCTTCGTGGACTGTTGGGCCTGGATACCTGCCTCCCTGCCTTGTGACTCCGGGGTCGCCCCTCTCTGGTGGGACGTCCCTGCGGCGTTGTTGGAGGCCCACGGTCGGTGACGTCTGGATCCGCCTGGGGGGCCCCGACTCTCGTGGCTCCTTGTCTTGTGGCCCGGCGGCCCTCTCCCCCCGCTGGGAAGCCACTGGGCCCTCACTGCCCTCGCACGTCTGGAATCCCACGCCCTGAGCGACCCTACCGTTCACTGGGGGCTTGTCTCTCCTCGCCTCGCCGCCTTGAAGCTGCTGTCCCTACACCCGGATTGTTACTTGGCGAAAGGGTGCCGCTAACATCGCTGCTTCCTACCCTCCATCTTTAGGCACCCCCGCCCTCAAGGCCCCCTGCCGCCGCTTTCAGCGCCCTCCCAGTCGGGCTGTAGCCTTGCGGCCTACACTTCGGGACCGCTCCCCGCTCCCCTTTCGCTTACGCACCCTACCTGGAGTATCGGCTCTCGCGGCCTGGGATCTCCCCGTCTCCTACTAGGGGCTGCTAGCGATCCCCCCCTTCTTTACCCCACACTACCATCACCCTTGTCAAAATGACTAAGGGAGGCGCGAGGAAGCAAAGCTCCATTAACATGTTTGCGAGGGCGGCTGTGAGAGCTCCGGAGGACCCTACTGAGCAGCCACCTGTTGCGTCATCGTCCGCGGTGACACCTGAACCCCAAAACATGATGGACTTCATCAGGGAGGGCTTCACCGCCCTACACTCAAAACTGGATGACATGAACGGTACAATATCCTCGATCAAGGCCCACATGGAGAGGACTGATGGTCGCGTGTCTGAGGTCGAGACACGGGTCGGCTCTGCCGAGGAGGCATTGGGAGCACTGCGCTCTGAGTTTGTCGCTCTCTCCGGCCGAGTCCTCGAGGTGGAGAAGAAGAACGAAGACTTGGAATCCCGCTCGAGGCGCAATAACCTGCGTATAATTGGGGTCCCTGAGGACGAAGTCCATGAGCCAATGGAGGACTTTGTTGAGCACACGTTAATGACGCTTCTGGACTCACCCAAGCTCTCACCTCATTTTGCTATCGAGCGTGCACACCGTGCCCTTTCCGCCAAACCCAAGCCTGGGGCTACACCCCGCCCCATCATCGCTCGAGTCCTGAACTACCGGGACCGGGACACCCTACTCAGAGCCGCGAGGGTCAAGGGCGAGCTGCTACTGGGGGGAGCGAGAATTCATCTTTACCCCGACTACTCGACTACCGTCCAACGGGAACGTAAGACTTTCCAAGCTGTGAAGCGCAGGCTACGAGATCATTCCATCAAATATGCCATGCTCTACCCAGCTAAACTGCGCATAGAACATGCTAACCAGGTGTTCTTTTTCACGATCCCGGAGGAGGCTTCCAAATTTATGGATGAACACTTCCCAGGTTGACTTCCCCCTCCTATCTACAGTCTTGCAGCTTCCCCCTCTGGGCCGTTGGGGGGGCGGCCGGGCCCGGCCTTCCCCCTGTACTGATGCCACATTGATCCTCTTTCCCGGATTCGACTTGTTCAAGATTCTCCTCTTATCTCAACTATGTGCTATACTGCTAAATGCAAAATGCCTTTCCTAAGTTGTATAAGTTATTGCAGTTGCACCTCGAGCTATACTGGTTCCGCTGCAGCCCGGAGCGCTGCGGTCAGCACGGCCTGCAGGCCCCCAGGCGATGATGCCGCTAGTTTGGTTTTGGCTGAAGGGGTTTGGGATTGTCATTCCTCTGTTTGGGAGGGGGATGTGGGTGGGGGTGGGACATGTTAGGGGTGTTATTGTTAGAAAATTGGCACTGGCAGCGAAGGCGGACCGTGGCGCAGCACACACCCACTGGTCCTGGTCACCTTTTTCGACTCTACCACTACCACATCTATGGCTGAGGGGGACTTAACCTTTATGAGTTGGAATGTACGGGGGTTGGGGAATTATAGAAAGATGAGACAACTCCAGCTGCAGGCCGAGCGCCATGGGTCCAAGATCCTCTTTTTGCAGGAGACACACGCTAGATCAGCCCAATGCGTCCGATTTGCTCTCATAGATTCTTCACCGACTACTCGACTCAAAGTCGTGGGGTCATGACTCTCATTCATAAGAGTCTCCGGTTCACTCTCTTCTCCTCACACATTGACCCCCTGGGCAGGTATGTTCTGTTACACGCTACGCTTCAAGGGAGGGAGGTGGTCTTGTTGAATATTTATGGCCCCAATCTCGATGACCCGGAGTTCTACAGACAGATCACGTCTCTCCTAGATGGCTTCCCCCTTGTACCAATTCTCTGGGGGGGTGACTTCAATACTATCTTCGATGTAGCCCTTGATAGATCTGGGTCCAAGCCCCGTCATCTTTCCAGGGCAGCCTATGCTGCATTATCATCCCTGCCCCGGTTGGCCATGGTGGATGCATGGAGATTCTTCTACCCCGATTCCCGCATCTACTCATTCTATTCCTCAGTCCACGACTCATACTCCCGCATTGACCGCTGGGTGATCTCCAATGTCTTGGTCAAGGACGTGAAACAACTAATGATTTTACCCAGAACCTTGTCCGACCACTCTCCAGTGACCATCACCGTGAGTTGGGCCCCTGATCCTGGCCGGTCCCGCTGCTGGAGATTGAAACCCCTAGCCCTGCTCGATCCAGAGTTCCACTCCGAGCTCGAGGACTCAATCGTGGAGTTCTTTGAGCTGAACACGGGCTCGGTATCATTGCTTGCCACACTGTGGGAATCTTTTAAGGCCTATGTCAGGGGGATTGCACTCTCCAAGGAAAACGGGGTTCTTAAGTCAATTCGGAGAGATATAGCCTTGAGTGAAGCTAGGTTGTCGTCACTGGAGGCTGCATGTTCACTCGATTCTTCCACGGGTAACCTAGCTGCCATCGGGGAGGAGCTGGACACGTTTCGCTCCCTAGCCGACCGTGAACAGAAGTTTCTGGATAACCCAGGCATCGCACGGAAATACGGTGAGGGCGAACGCCCTGGCCGCTTCCTCGCGAGGTTGATCCGACACGAGACAGGTTCCCCACACATTCCCGGGATTGAGAGACCGGACGGCTCTTTGGCTGTCTCCTCCCGGGACGTCAACACAGAATTTTTCAACTTTTACGGGTCCCTATACTCCAACTCAGACGAGGTGTCAGTGGAGAAGATTGACTCTTTTCTCGACTCCCTTCCGTTGGCAACATTATCCCCTGAGGCCTCGGGCTCTCTCGACTCTCCGCTTACACAGGAGGAGCTCTCCGACGCCATTGACTCCCTATCCTCCGGGAAGGCTCCCGGGTCGGACGGTATCCCAGTTGAATTTTATAAGTCCTATAAGGCACTTCTCCTTCCCCACTTGTTGGCAGTGTGGGAGGAGTCGGTGGAGACAGGTGTGTTCCCCCCCTCACTGCGTGAGGCCACGATCACTGTATTGTTAAAGGCTGGTAAACCCCCTTCACGTTGTGGTTCGTACCGCCCACTCTCCCTCATAAATTGCGACGCCAAAATATACGCAAAAGCCCTGGCCCTAAGGTTAGCTCCCATCCTTCCATCCATCATTCACCCCGATCAAGCGGGCTTTGTTCCGGGGCGGTCTACCTCCTTGAACCTGAGGCGTATATTCAACATAATTGACAGAATTAGCCCGGAGACTTCGGCTGTGGCGGCCACGTTGGATATGCAAAAGGCCTTCGATTCGGTATCATGGCAATTCCTCTGGCGGGTTCTCGAGAACTGTAAATTTGGTCCCTCCTTTCTCTCTTGGGTCAGGCTACTCTATTCGCTTCCTGTGGCTAGAGTCCGCACGGGCGACCACTGTTCTCCTCTCTTTGGGATCGCCAGGGGAACAAGGCAGGGGTGTCCATTTTCTCCCTTGGTTTTTGCGGTTGCCATGGAGCCGTTTGCGGACATGCTTCGTCACCACCATGCTCACAGAGGCCTCCGTTCTGCCGGGAAGGCAGACATAGTTTCCCTATACGCGGACGACGCGTTGCTGTTCATCCGCTCCCCATCTCTTAACTTGTCTCCGGTCCTTGAGGATATCATCTACTTTGGTCGGGTCTCGGGCCTCAGGGTGAACTGCTCGAAATCCACCCTCTTCCCACTCACGGAGTGCACTCTTCCCCCTCCTGACACTCTGGGATTCACATGGGCTCAATCTGCATTCACCTACCTGGGAGTAGAGGTGACGCGTCAACAGACACTGACCCTCGAAGAGAACTTTCGGAAGTACCTTTCACATCTGTCCGTTAAGGTTGCAGCCTGGGACAAGCTCCCGATTTCTCTTGCGGGCAGAATGGGTCTACTGAAAATGGTGGTGCTACCTCAGTTGCTCTACAGGTTTGCCAACGTACCCTTGTGGCCAGGCGCAGACTTTTTCCGAGACTTGACTCGCACAATTACCTCCTTCCTCTGGCACTCGGGGGCGGTTCGACTTAAATATGAGACCTTGTCCACCTCCATGGCTAGGGGGGGCTTCGGGGCTCCGGATTTTCTCAGATATTGGTTGGTATCTCAAATTCAATATGTCTCTTATTGGTTCGACACAACTGACCCCCCCCCCTCATGTCCGGCTCGAGAAGTTGGCGGTCTGTGACCGCGAAATCCGCTCCTTACTTATTCAACCCGCTCCTCAGGTACTGGACTCACAGAGTCCGGTCGTCTGCACATCCCTGGCATTGGCCAAAACATGGAAACAGCTCGGGATAACCCAGGCTTTCCACGGCAACCTTCCCCTCTGGAACTTCCTCCCGGGGGTTCCTCAGGTTGCACCATCTACCGTTCGTCGCTGGGCCGAGGCAGGCTACGAGCTGTTGCGGGACGTGTTTGACCAGGGCACATTCATTGAGTGGGCTGATCTCCCCCTACCCCTGAGAAGTGACCGGAGCGTCTGGCTTCAATACGCGTCTCTCCGAAGGACCCTTAAGCGCAACTATCAAACATTCCCTGCGTTACCACCAGACGACCCGGCCATTGAGGAGCTCACTTCCCCTTCACCCATGAAAGGCAAAATCTCCAGGTTGTACTCCATGCTACAGTCCAGATCCTTTCCAGGATTTGCTAAATTTAGGGGGTCTTGGGAGGAAGACTTAGGGGTAGAGATATCGGACGATCGCTGGGCACATTTATGCGACCGCACTCACCGGGTGTCCTTTAACTCCCGATTTAAACTCATTCAGTTTAAAGTGTTGCACAGGTTCCACTACACCCCGGCCAGACTGCATCGCATGTCCAGCGGGCGTTCGTCTAGCTGCCCCCGCTGCGGGCATGTTGATGCGGACTACATCCACATGATCTGGTCCTGCCCCCGCCTCTCACAGTTTTGGGGTATGGTTTGTTCAACGGTTTCCGCTGTGCTCGATCACCCCATCGATCCTTCCCCTGCATTGTGCCTTTTTCACGACCTCCCGGGCCTTCCTCGAAACTCCAGGAAGCTGGCCGGCCTCTGCATGCTCTTAGCGGTTCGGTCCATCTTGCTCTGCTGGCTTCGCCCCTCTCCCCCCACGCATGCCCAATGGCTGAGGGCGGTCACTTGGGCCTCTGACACCGAGGAAACTTGGGCACACATGCAACCCACTCACTCCAGGCCTAGGGACGTCTGGCTTAGGTTCCGTTCCTACATGTCCGACTTCGTCACCTCTCCGGTGGCTTCCCCGCCTGCTCCTTCTCACTAGTCTGGCATATTCCCGGTGGATCCCCCACCACCCCCCCCTTCTCACTGGTCTGAGAGCTCCTCCCGTATCGTTTGGTTTAACTACTTTCCCTCATATGTGGATTGAATCTCTGTGCCCGTATCATATTGTATGTAATCTTTATGTGACCATATCATGAACTGTAATGCTAATCTATATTTGCTGGGCGCTGTTCGCCTGTTGTTATGCTGCCATGCTGCCTAATAATAAAAAGAAGTTTAAAAAAAAAAAAAAAAGTTCCCCAATGTCTTTAAACGCACCTTGTTTTGTCTTTCAGATGCGGGATGCAGCGCCGAAGGCCTCCGGAGCGTGCGAAGAGTTGGTAAGCTTTTGTCTTTCAGATGCCGGAATGCAGTGTGAAGACCTCCGGAGCGCACGAAGAGTAGGTAAGCCTTTGTCTTTCAGATGCCGGAATGCAGCGCGAGGCGTTGGTGACAGCCGATGGACCAGGTAAGTGAAGAGCTGTCACTGAAGACCGTAATGCTAACCTGTTCTTTCTTGTCTTTATAGGTGTTGCTGAAGACTGGATTCAGGATGGTAAGCCTTTTTCCTTAGGCCCAGGATCAGATGCAGAAGACACGATGAGCGTTCTGCTGCAGAGGATGCAGAATAACGCAAAGCAAGATTCATCCATCGGGTGTGGTTTAAATAGCCTCCTGTAGTGCTTAGGTGTCTCCTTCCGCAGCCACGCCTAGGTAAGAAAAGAGTTCCTGCTTTCCAGAAGAGTTCCAGTGTTCTGAATCTAGGGAGTGGCTCCTGCCCCACCCAACAAGAAAAGTAGTTCCAAACAGAAGAGGATCAGAGGCTCAACTGGCAGGCAAGTAAGCAGCATGGTCTGCTGCAGGTAAGTCCACCCAAGCATTATGAGCCCGGCGCTTCCAGCGCTGGGACTGGGCATATTTATGAGCCTGGTGCCACTGGCGCCAGGACTGGGTCCAAAAGGTCCCAATTGGGACTGGTTGGCACTCGGAACCTGGGTTATGGATCTGCTTCCAAGGGAGTTGGGAAAACCCTGACCTTTTGGAAGCAGAGATCATGACAGCCATACTGCAGTGCATGCAAGGCACCATGTTGTACATGCAGAACAATCCTCATTAGGTGGTCATAGGACATTGTTGAGCTCAGTTATGTATATATTTGCTCAGTTGTCCGGTGTTTTTCAAGTGAACGTGTGCCGCACGGCTAAGCCTACATTTAATTGCATAATCTAATTATGTCATTTCTGGGCGGCCTGATTGTCACTGGTCACTTGAATCGATCTTCTTTCTCCACGTTCTGAGCTAGACGAGACTGGCATCAGTCCATCTGCATCCCTGACTAACAAGTCTGATGACCTACGCACAGAAGGCAGAGTAGGAGGGGCACGTGCAGTGCTTGCTCTGTAAGGCGCAGGTGCCAGCGCTTTCTCTCTGCCACGGGCCTCGGCCGCGCCCACGCCCATGATGCCACTCGCGAGCAGCATGACGCAAGCCTGATGCCCAACCTTCACAGCGCAGCGCTGCCTGGTCTCTCTGCTGCTGGCACCAGCCGGCTGCACGCTGCAGACAGTATACGGGGCTAAGGGACAGGGCTTATGCTATCACAGGCAAGGCAAGGCACTCAGCATTTTGCCGCTCTTACATTTTACACATATAGGCAAGCGCCTAACCTTGCCTAGTGATAGCACCGGCTCTGACTTCACCCCCTTCCCCGAATTTCAGCAAACGTGAAAATGTGGATGCGAGTTTGTGGCTTCTTGTATATTCCCTATACAATTCCACACTGTTTCACCAATCTGCACCAAATTTTGCAGTCGCTTGTTAGGACCCTCTGGACATTACTGGCTGCATGACATCTGGACACCCCACCCAGTTCCCTGGATTTCAACACAAGCCAAATTGTGTTTGTGGCTTAGCGTAGCATTGTTCATTACAATGCCGTAAACCATGTTTAATGTGAAGGGAAACAAAAATGTTTGCCGCTTCAAGTGAAATTACTTTTCCAGAGGTTTTTTGCAAGATGGTGTCTGCTGACAAAGCCATAAACCATGTTCATCGGGAAGGGAAACAAAAAATGTTTTCTCTCAACCTGTCCCGACATGAGGAACAAAACTCGAGGTCCCCATAGGACCTCGAAAACCACGTTTTAAGGCCCCAGGATGCACGGTTTCCGCGTTATTTGCACACAGTGCACTGCAATGAACTACACCACGCCAGGGTGAGACGGAACAGCAACCTACCAGATCATTCATTTTCAACAATTGATGAGTGTTATCATGTCTATCTACAGAACCCGTTCGGAGAACGGGTACTTCTCCTAGTAATACACATTTCCCAACCTGTGTTTCTGTTTTTTGATCTAACCTTACAATGGGGGTGGGGGCATGAACAGCCCTATCTCTGTTAGCTTTTTGCCCTGGGGAGTGCTTAACACCTTTTCTTTGAAATGTTATGTTGTACTGCACTTCTTATTGAACTTTTTTGTTTAATAAAAATGAGTTGGCACCCCACCATGTTGTCCTGATAAACACATGACCTCTT
Source organism: Ambystoma mexicanum (assembly GCF_040938575.1). Lineage (NCBI taxonomy): Eukaryota > Metazoa > Chordata > Amphibia > Caudata > Ambystomatidae > Ambystoma > Ambystoma mexicanum. Next base: position 386,868,763 of record NC_090934.1, on the reverse strand, counting down.
ACCCCTAATTATCTTTCTTTGTTCACAGACTTGTGTGCTTGCAAACGTTGAAAGTTTCAACTATTTTCGGATTTAACACCAGATGTGAATGTTGGTCCATGTAGTTGAGCTTTCTCAAAACCTTTGATTGGCCCCTTGCCTTGGTAAGAGTCTTCTAGTGTTGGAGGGTGTGGAAGGATGCACAATGTTCAGGGGTCATCTGATGTTGAGGGAGGCGTCCAAGTTGTCGCTCTCAACATTAACCGTCCAGTTTATGACATTGTCAAGTCTTGGTGTACAAGTTCTGATGTTGCTTCATGCCAGGCTTGAAATTTGTTAGACCATGGAGCTGTCAGCCATGATGCTAGCAGGCAATTATGTTAATGGGATAACGACAGTCAGGCCTTGATGTGCTCAGGCCATGATGCACTTGGCCCATGACCTTGCTCAGTTAAAAGCGTGACCTGGTTATGATATGGTATTTATAACGCGCCTATACACAAGTGTTTCAAGGCGCGGCGAGGCGGGGGTTGGGGGACAAAGGGATGACAGACAACGATCCTATTAGGCCAGGTATCATTCAGATCGCGCAAGCGCATGGGAAGGGGAAAGGGACAGTGCAGTACAAGGTAATAGATAACAATAGGTAAAAGTAACGGCCAGAGGTGGCAAGTGCAGACATCAGGTGTCAAGTGCTGGTAGGGGGACTGTAGGGATACAGAAAACAGTCCCTAAGTGTGGGGTTGCTAGGCAGGCAGTGGAGGTGTGTGAGACTGGCGGGTGAGGGACCTGGGCCCGAGATCAGAGGGTGTCCAGATAAACCAATGCAGTTCCGGTTACAGCAAGGCGGTCAGCAGGGGAGAGGAGGAGAAAAAGCAGAAGCAAAGAGAGAGGTTTTAAGGTGCTTCCGGAACCGGAGATGGTTCTCCTCAAGTGTAAGGGAGGCAGGGAGGCTATTCCAAAGAGAGGCCCCAGCCGAGGAAAGAGATCTACCACCAACTCTTTGCTTGGGGAAGCGACTGACCCTGAGGGAGTTGGAGGCGGATGAGCAGACAGCACGAGAAGGAAGATATTTAGGAAGAGAGAGTTGAAGGTATTGAGGCCCCGTGCCCCAGAAGGCCTTGTGGACAATGCATAGGGTTTTGAACTTAATCCTTGCAGCCACTGGGAGCCAGTGCTGAGATTTCAGTCCAGGAGAGATACGATCCCTGGGCTTGAGGCCTAGGACAAGTCTTGCAGTCCTGTTTTGGATGAGTTGCAGAGGGCGGAGAGTAGAGGCAGGCAGATTTAGAAAGAGGCTGTTGCAATAATCCAGCCTGGAGAGAACCAGAGCTCTGGAGACAGTGAGCTTCTGGCGGAAGGAGAGGAAAGGAAGAATACCTCTGAGGAGGTGCAGCTGGTAGTGAGACTTCAGAGATGTGAGGAGAGAAGGAGAGTGTGGAGTCAAAGATGACCTGAGGTTTTTAGCCTTGCAGGTGGTACCAGGAAGAGGGCCAAGAGAGGTCGGCCAGAGAGCGACAGGAAAGGAGGGAGCGGGTGTGCCTATGAGGAGAATCTCAGTCTTACTGGCATTAAGGCAGAGGTAATTGGCGGCGCACCACTCCTGGATAGCAGACACAGTCAGAGATGAGGGAGAAGAGTGGCCGAAGGTAGCCTGAAAATGAGCTGGGTGTCATCCGCATAGCACTGGAAGTTTGGGCAGAGAGCGGCAATGCAGTGGGCAAGGAGTGCCAGGTATTGGTTGAACAGCCAGGGAGAGAGGGTAGACCCCTGGGGGACACCACAGGTAGAGAAAAAGATAGCAGAGAGGAAGGACCCAAGTTGGACCTGGAGAGGGTTGGTCAGAGAGGGTGTCAGCCAGCCACGCCAGGGCCTGACCAGTGATACCCAGGTTGTCACAGAGACGGTTGAGCAGGATGGCACGGTTGACGGTGTCAGAGCCAGAAAAGAGATCAAGCAGGATGAGGACACAGGGGGTGTTAGAGTCAGGGTTGGATAGCAGGTCTTCACGGATGTTCAGGAGAGGAGTTTCCATGCTTCTGGTAGTTCTGAAGCCAGACTGATGGTTTTGAAGACAACCAACATATTCAGTGTGGAGATTAAGCTGGGAGAATGCTAGTTTCCCCAGGAGCTTGCCCAGGAAGTGAGTGATGGAAATTGCGCGATAGTTAGCCGGGCTGGAGGGGTCGGCAGAGGGTTTCTTAAGAAGAGGGTTCACAAGGGAGTGCTTCGGGGGGATGGGAGGACTGCAGTGGCGAACGAGTGGTTGCAGAAGTCAGCCAGGGCAGGAGCCAGGGAGTCGATGTGGTCCTTGATGGTTTTGGAGGAACAGGGATGCACCTGTTGTGACTAGACTTTCATAGAGCAGACTTGTCTAGAGACATTGTCTGGGGTGAACAGGGGAAAGGGGTTGCCAGACATTTCGTCGAAAAAAATTGGTCGACCAGACAAATGGTCGAAAACCAAATGGTCGAATTTTTTTTATTTTTTATTTTAACCCTTTTTTTTTTTTTTGGGGGGGGGTCCCCCCCAACCCCCTTTTTTTCTCTAAAAACCCCTTTTTTAACTAAACGAAAACCCGCAAAATAAATATATAAATAAAAAAAAATTCGACCATTTGGTTTTCGACCAAATTGCGTCGACCAGTTTTTTTTCGACGAGTTGACTGGACACCGGGGAAAGGTAGAGAAGGAGGGAGGAGAGGTGGCTGCAGAAGGGCCAGAGAAAGAGCAGGGTGTAGAGGGGTGGAGGCGAGGGGAGAGGAGGAGAGTGAGGACAGGATGTCCTGAGTTTTAGAGATGAAGTGGGAGGCCAGTGCAATGCAGAGGGCCTGGGAAGGGGCAGGAGAGGTAGAGACTGCAGCAGGATTGGTCAGTTCCTTGCAGATTTGAAAGAGTTCAGCCGAGTTGTTAGATGCCGCAGAGACGCGGGCTTGGATATGAGCTCTCTCCTTGGTGAGGACAGAGAGCCGGTATTGCCTTTGGAGCAGGCGGCAGGCCAGTTTGTCAGAGGATGCACATGAAGCACGCCATTTCCTCTCGGCCATCCTGCACTTGCGTTTGAGAGTGACGAGGTCAGAGTTGTACCAGGAGTTGCTGTTGGCTATGGGCTTCAGGCAGATTCTCATGACAGGGGCAAGGATATCAAGAGTATCAGATATAGCAGAGTGGAGAGGGCTGTGTCAGGGTGTGAGTCAGCCGAAGGAGGGTGGGGGGGTTGAGAAGGTGGCGGAGAAAGCCTCAACTGACACGCGCTTCATGGGTTGGATGACCGAGAAGGTGGGTGGCAGTGATGGAAGTGGCTCGGCCTGAGGGGTAGGGAGGGTGAGATGGGAGGAGAGGAGAAAGTGGTCACTCCAGGAGAGAGGAGTGGACAGAGGGACAGAAAGGGGAAGGTCTGAGGAGAGCAGAACATCCAGAGTGTGCCCTGCAGTGTGAGTTGGGCCAGAGGAGAGAATAGTGAGTGAGAGAGTCGCACAGGTCGCAAAAGAGTCCAGAGCGAGGACAAGAGGCATACACATGGATGTTGAAGTCTCCAAGAAGGAGGAGTTGAGTGGTCGAGGCCAGGAATGAGGAGGAGAGGTCCGCCCGTTCAGAGGAACCAGGTGGCCAATAGATAGTAGCCAAAGTAAGGGAATGACTAGATACTAGATCGGGTGGCGTACAATCAGATCTCTTTATTTCTGGAACAGAACCAAATTTTACATACTTATCAATCTGGGTTCCGTGCCAATCATGGCACGGAAACGGCGCTCCTCGCACTTAAATCCCATCTTATTCAGGGTATGGATAAGGGTCAGATTGCATTATTGATGATTCTGGACCTGTCAGCAGCCTTTGACCTGGTGGACAATTCGATGCTGTCCACCAGGTTTAAAGAAAATGCATTTTTTTCTGAAGAGGCCATCCAATGGGTATCACCCTTCCTAAAGGATAGGCAAATCAGATTTGCTAGTGAAGTAGCAGAAGCCGATCCCGTGCTCCTATTATATGGAGTTCCACAGGGAGCATGCGTGTCTCTGTGTTTCTATAACATATTCATGATCCCCTTCTTCCAGATGCTGGAAGAGGAAGGGATAGAGTTTGCAAAATACGCGGATGACACGCAATGCATCCTTCCTCTCTCAGGAATACATCAAAAGGACGAAGCCTCCATTAATGGAATCTATGCGAAGATCCAAAATTGGATGGTAGCTAACAGGTTGGTCCTGAATAGTGCCAAAACGGAGCTCCTTCTGGTAGGCTCGCCAAGCAAATTGGACAAATTAGGAGAGGAATATAAGAATATCAACCTGGACAATTGTGTTATTAATACAATGTCCAAGGTTAAGACGCTGGGCGTTTGTCTGGATAGACACTTACACATGAAGGCGCAGGTGAACAGTCTCGTCAGCCTCCTATTTTCTTAAACTTTTCCGCCATCTTCGCCCATTTATTTCTGAAAAAAATTCAGAAACCCTCGCTAGAGCCATTATTGGCTCTAAATTAGACTATGGTTGTAGTCTCTTGGTGGGCATCCCGCAGTCGGAGATTCATCGCCTTCAGGTAATCCAAAATGGGGCAGTAAGAGTAGTAAAGGGCCTGAGAAAAAGAGATCACGTCTCTGAGGCCAGAAAGAGCCTCCATTGGTTACCAGTTGGAGCAAGAATTCAGTTCAGGCTACTTCTGATAACTCAAAAATGCATTGTAGGTCCAATGCCATCGTATCTGAAGGAAGTTATAATCGTGAAAGACAAGGGAAGGTCACTGAGATCAGACAACTCGAATATACTTGTTGTTCCTCGGCACAAGACCAATAAGACAAGACAAAGGATCCTTTGAAGTTGCGGCTCCTACCGCCTGGAATGCCCTCCCTGCTCCCATAAGAACCCTGGTTTCAACCAAACCTTTTAAAAAAAAAAGCTGAAAACACTGCTCTTCGCTTAGAGCCGTGTCATTATTAACCATCGACAGCTTTTAGCTCTGATGTATATGTAGTTTCTTTTTTGTTTGTTAGTCTGCGCCCATCAGCCTTTGGGTACCAGGTGCGCATTACAAATTACATAACATAACTAGGGGAGAGAGAGAGTCTGCAGACGAGGCATTCAAAAGATGGGTAGGCCTGCCTGGGAATGGCAGAGGCAGGAATCCACTCGGGGAATATCAGGGCTATACCCCCTCCGGAGCGATTGGACCTGGGAGAGGATCTTGTAACCGTCAGGGAGGAGCGTGTCAAAGCTTGTGACAGAGCTGGCTGTGAACCATGTCTCGGTGAGACGGAGGACATCGAGGTCAAGTTCTTCCAGAAGGATGGCAGATGTCGGAGGAGTGTTTGACAGCTGAGCGAGAGTTGAGTGTGGCAATGTGGAGAAGGTTGCTGCCCTTGAAGGACTTCCGGGGAGGGGTACAGATCAGAGATATGTCCTGCAGAGGTGTAGAAGGAGCCCGAGAAGGGGCAGAGGGGGAAGAAGGCAAGGTAGCCGAGGAGGAGGCAGCAGGGGGAGGCGAGGAAGTCACAGAGGTGGGAGACATTATCAGGCCATGACACTGCAATTCAGTGAAATTGATGCAGCCTTAACTGTGTGACATGCCTCCCTGGTGGGGCTGGTGGGAGCATCTGATGTTTTTAGTCGGAAATCGGTATCGTATGCAGTTCTATTAAGAAAAACGGAAGCCGGGCTGAATTATTCTGACCTTTAATGTGATAGTTCACATGAGCCTAGGAAACTGTCCAGGGATGTCGATGAATTGGCCAGAGTAGGAGTGATATTCGCCAATTTGGGATTATTCTTCGCTAGCCTGGCACATTGTTGACATGAAAACATAATCACTTTTGTAAATAGAATTACTCTGTAATATGTATTGGTTGGATATTAGCTTGTCAATTCACCTCCTACAGGATCATAAGTATAGAATCTTGCATCCTGTACACACTTAAAGCGGATTACCATCTGTGTATTTGTGCATAATGCCTCTTTGATGCTGCTAGGGAGATTTACAATTTTTATGTTTTATCCCCTCTCCTAGTGAGACCCCCAGCACTTTTTGCTGGACTTCTGGGCCCTTTTTTCTTTACATCCTGAATGAGTGGAGCCATTTTCCACTCATTCATTCTTTTTTTTTTTAAACCTTTTTATTTACATTTTCAACACAAAACAAACAGATAACAACTTTAACAACAACACACATCACATTTCTGCTGGCACTTTCGCTTGGAGTTACAATCTTCTTATTTGCTCGAAGCACTGCAAGGCCTCCTCCTCCTCAGTCCATAATGCTCGTCTATTACTCTGTATGTTCTATCGGGTGCGGATCGGTCGAACCTCCCTTCCCCCAGAGACCTTTCGCATCCTGTTGTTGGGCCCCCTGCGTCGTCTGTTTAATCCTCGTCCGAGCCTCTGGGTTCACCTGTACTGTCTTTCTTCTCTTCCGAACAGGTCTCGCACAAAGGTATTCCACACCGGTACCTTGGCCCCACTGTCACTTTCCCCCCCTTTGCGTCACCCTTGTCCACACTGATGTTTCGGCTATCGCCCATTTTTGCAAGTCCTCCCACCACCTATCCGTGGAGGGTCCTGTACTTCTGTTCCACGCCATTGCTATACGACATTTTGCCAATATCCTCATCGGGTCTTTCATTTTTGCAAGGTGTGTTCTCTGCTTACCCCATCTCGGAAACAGTCCCAGCAGATAAGACTCTGGTGTCCATGCTTGCATTTGGATTCCTCCTTTCGATGCTTTTTCCTTGATATTGTCCCAAAAGTGCTTTATCCTCGGGCATGACCAGAACATATGCAACATGTCCACCTGCTCTGTCACGCAGCGCGTGCATCTGCGTGTCTGCCTGCTCCCCATGTTCAACTTTCTTTTAGGCGTCAAATATGCTCTGTTTATGAGGTAGAGCTGCATCTTCCTGACTTTTGCGTTCCTAGAGACTTTCTTGGCATACTGGAGGCCTCTGCTCCATTCCTCATCCGAAAAGGGTTTCTGAAGTTCTTCCTCACATTTAACTCGTGCTTGCAGGACTCTTGTGTTGGTGGCGCCTAGTAGTTGTTCATAGAGTCTGGACACAGTGTGCCCCCTCCGAGACATCATACCATACATCTAGTGTCCCTCCTGCGTCTTCCGCCTCCAGTATGGTCTCCCATCTTTTCCGTATTGTTTGGACCATGTTGTTGTACAATATGAATTGGCCATTATGTATGGCCTGCTCTTCTACCAGGGTTTGAAAGTCCACCCACTGTCCGCCTTGCACAGGTCACCTATTTGGGCTACTCCTTTGTCTTCCCACTGCGTTCTATACGTTGCCAGATTAGTGATGCAGGCATCGACTATTCCCGCCAAAGGGGTTTGTCTAGAGCAGGGGTATTTTGTTCCTTGGATTCTCCACGCCCTTTTCCATAGGTCCATGCCCAGGTTAACCATGTTCTGGAGTGTTTTTGCTGAGGCTTAGTCTAGCCACAGGACCTCTCTCAGGTAGTACGGCTGCACCGCCGGTTGAAAGAGTATTGAGTCTATAGATGCATCTTCTCCCAGCCACTGTACTACGAACTGGAGTTGGCCCGCCAAATAGTATCGTTCGAAGTCCAGGAGCCTAATGCCCCCCATTCATAGTCCCTCTGCAGTGTGTTCAGTGCCACCCTGTTTCTCCCTCCTCCCCACAGGAACTCCCATGCCTTGGCGTGGAGTTGTGTGAAGAATGACCCCGGAATGTTGTAAGGGATGTTAGTGAAATAATATAGGAGGCGGGTTAGCACCGTCATCTTCAGTAAGGCCGCCCTCCCTATCATCCCTAATGGTCGCGTACTCCAAAACCGCATGGCCCTCTGTGTTGTCTAGGTCTGCATGTGTATTTGCCTTGTGCGTTTCTCTGGTGTCATGGTGAATGTTCACTCCTAGATATCTGAAAGTGTGTGGGTCCACGGAGGCCAAGGTCCGGTAGCTGGGTTGGGGTCATTCCTCTCAGGTCCGCTAAGGGGAACAGCAAGGATTTTCCCTTGTTAATAGTAATTCCCGAAAGCCTGCTGAATGCTCCTATGGCTTCGAGCAGTTCTGGCAGATACGTTTGGGGGCTCTGGACATAGAGCAACAGGTCATCTGCGTAAATTGATATTTGGTGTACTTCCCCACCTATCTCTATTCCAGTGTCCCTGTACTCTGCCCTTAGGAAAGCAGCAAATGATTCTAGGGCTAAAATATACAACATCGGGGACAATGGGTAGCCCTGCTTTGAACCCCGTGCAATGCTCCATTCCTCCGATACGTACCTCCCCATCTTCTCCCTGGCCCTTGGATCCCTATATAGGAGCTTAATCCAACGTAGGAACCCTTCCCCTATCCCGAAGTGGGCGAGGATCCCAGGAGCCAGCCCCAGTTCACCAAATCAAACGCCTTGATGGCATCCAGTGATGCCACTGCACATTCCCCCTTTCTCAGAGTCGTACTGTCTATGACATGGTGGAGTCTGCGTAGATTCCATGTTGTATACCTTCCCGGTACGCATCACGTTTGGTCTTGGTGTACCAGCGTTAGTATGACCCTTGTGAGCCGGTTACCCAGAGCCGCTGTCAGGATTTTGGAATCTTGATTTATCAGGGAGATTGGTCTGTAAGACCCACACTCTAGGGGCGGTTTCCCTGGTTTTAGTATTGGTACGATTATGGACTCTGACATATTTCTTGGGAGCCGTCCCCTCTCGTACGCCTCCCCTAGCGTTTCCAACAGTCTCGGGGCTAGGCTGTCCTTGTATTTCTTGTAGAATTCCCCAGGAAGCCCGTCGGGCCTTGGGGACTTGTCTGTCGGAAGCCCAGTTATGACCGCCGACAATTCTTCCACTGTGAAGGGCGCATCTAGCATTTGGCTTTGCTCCTCTGTCAATTGGGGAAGGGTGATTTCTGCCAGGGCCTCCGCTATGTCTGGCTCCTGGACAGTTTCTCATAGAATCTCGAGAAAACCATGTTGATAACTTCTTGGGTCCTGATCTCCTCCCCTTGCTCGTCTTTAATTGCATTTATCGGTTCACGCTTACCCTCTTGTCTGGTCATCCAGGCTAGTAGCCTGCTGGGCTGATCCCCCTCTGCGTGTAGCCACTGTATATATTTACGATAATCCAGCTTTCCCAGTCCCTCTGAAATCGCAGTGCACTTCTGCCTCAAGGTCGTGAGATCCCTGCTTCTTCACCCATCTTACCCGCTCTTGCTTCCGCCCGTGCTACCTCCTTTTCTACTTCGTCCAGTTCGTCTAATACTTCACCCCTGAGGCCTCCAGTTTTTCCCATTGCCGCCCCTCTGACTACCACCTTAAGGGCTTCCCAAACCGTTCCTGTGATCTCCACACTCCCCGCATTATGATCCAAATAGTCACCTATCGTACTCTGCATGTACTCCTGGAATTCCCCATCCATCAATGCCTCAGCCCTCATTCGCCAAGTGGGCATAGGGGCTCTTCTGTATGTGTGTGTCCAAGACCCCGCTAACGGGGCATGGTCGGATAGCGTTTGTGCGTAAATGTGTGCCCCAGTGAATTCCCCCAGTGTCTCCTTGCCCATAAATAGGTAGTCAATTCAGGTGAGTGTCTCGTGCGGGGCACTATGTGTGTATGCCCTAGTACCCCCGTGTACCTTCCTCCAGACGTTGTCCAACTCCAGCTGATCCAATATCTTCCACAACGCTGTGGCCGGCGGCGCTAGTTTCTTGTGCTTTGTATCCGATCTGTCCTGCTGAGGGTCGAGTGTGCAGTTGAAATCCCCAGCCCAGATGATCAATGCTGTCCTATAGGGGGCGAGCCAGGGTGTGAGTGTCCTGAAGAACTCTGTGGCTTTGTGGTTGGGGGCATACATATTCACCAGGCACGCCGCCCGGTTCTCCAGAATTCCCTGGATGATCAATATCTTGCCTTCTGCATCCCTTTCTTGTTTTATGAGTTAGAATGAGATCCCTGGGGCGATCCACATCAGCACTCCCCTCGCGTAGTTAGAGTATGTGGAACTATACATTTGGCCTCCCCACTTCTTGGATGCTTTGGTCTGTGTCTCGGCTGTAAAATGTGTCTCTTGCAGCATTGCGATGTGAACCTTTGCCCTATTGAGCCAGGCGTATACCCTTAGCCTCTTGACATAGGCATTTAGTCCCCTGACATTCCATGAGACTACATTCACCACTTCTTGGCCCATTTGCTCACTGAGTCCATAGCCCGCTCTTTCCCATGGGCTTGTAGGTCATCGTTCTTCTGATGCTTCGTGTATCTGGGCCAGCTCCTGCTTTCCTACACCCGTTAGGGTGGTTTTGGCCCCTCCACACCTTGTCCGTCTTCTCCTGTATCTGATCTTTGCTGGCCCCCCTCCCTGGTGCACCCCTTTGATTCACTGTGTTCGGACGTGGCTCTGATTGCTCTCCAGCTTTGCCTCTGCCGTGCCTTTGTTGTTTGCTATGTCCTCCTCCACTCGTTCCTTCCCCTAATAACCCTAACCACACAACTACTACAACTATAAACAATTGCCCAGCCACCCTCCCCCTGCTCGGGCTCCACCGCTTCCCATGATGCCTTGAAACTGTCTTTCCTAGGGTCCCGTCTGTGGGTCTCGGCGGCCTGCTCCCCGAAACTGTGAGCTCCTGCTTCCTACTACTGGTTCAAGTCTCTGTGATATTGCTCTGCTGTTTGTTTTGCTTCTTCATGTTACCTCGGGTGTGTCACCCAGTTCCACTCCTCTGGTAAGTACTTGTAATATCTGCGGCTGCTCAAATGTTGTGGAAGCTCCCGCCTGTCGGGCTACTGGCCCGAGTCTCTGCAAAGTATATTGTTTGTCCTTTCTCGCTACGTGCTTCATTGAGGTGCATTCCTGTTTCTCCCGTTTCCCTCCCTCAGTTGTGGGATCCCTTGTTGGTCCATCCACTCCTGGGCGTCAGCTGTAGTCTCGAATATGTGTGACCTCTTATTGTGCAACATTTTTAGTTTGGCTGGGTATAATAGCATGAATCTCACACCCGCCGCCCGAAGGCGCTCCTTGGTCGGCCAAAACTGCGCCTGTTGTCTTTGCACTAGCGCTGTGTAGTCTGGGTAGATAGTTACTCTGGCGCCATTTCTTGTTATCACCCCGCCCTCCCTCGAGAATGTCAAAATCTTCTCCCTGTCTTCGAAGTTCATGATCTTTGCGATCATAGGTTTTGGGGGGTGCCACCGGATGGGGTCTCCTGGTTAGGGCTCTGTGCGCCCTCTCCACTGCAAATCCTTGGGATAAATTCCCTGCTCCTACCTCCTGCAGCAGTAGGCTCTCTATGTAGTTTGTGGGGTCTCTGCCTTCCTCCCACTCCGGCAGCCCCACTATGCGCACGTTGTTGCGTCAAGCTCTCCCTTCTGCATCTTCAGCTCTGCGTTCCAGCGTACGGATCCTATCCAGCACCTCTGACATTTGGGATCGGGAGGTGGTCGCGTTCGCCATGTTACTTTGCACCTGTTGCTCCACCGTCGCCACTCTCTCCGCTATATTCCATGTGTCCTGTCTAAGGAGCTCCACATCTAGGATCACTGCATCTAGCTTGCCCTCTATCGATGCTTTAAGTGCTTCTATGGCCTCCAGATTGCTGCCTTCCACTTGCCTGATCTCTACTTGCGTGGGGTTTGACGTGGTCGAGATCGTGGCCGCTTCTGTTTCCACAGGCTGCGTGTCCTCGTTCTTGCAGGCAAATGACTCCATACTGGTTTGCCTCCTTTCTGTTTGTCTTGCATGTTTATGTCCTCGGCCTGAGTCTTATGTCTGAGCCTCCTCTTCTCCAGTGTTAGGTGTGGGTAGTATGTCTCTGGACTGCCTCCCTCGCAATCAGCGCGCTCTCTTCTCTCGCTGAAGGGCCTTTGCTGTCCCAGTTCTATCCACCTCGAGGCCCTGTATTCCTGTTGCATGTGGGTATCTTCTTGGGTCCTGTGTTTGTGAGTCTCTCTAGTGACGTTTACTTTGTAACCAATCAATGGGTTGTGGCCTCCCACGTATATTGTCATCCGTGATAAATGCGTTCTACCTCTTTTATTTGCCCTATACCCAGTTGGTGGCGTCTGCGCTGATGTGGTCCTGCTATTGGCACGGTATGCGCATGGGGGCGTCCTCTTATGTTTTAGTTTGCGCCTTTTGCGTTGCGCCGTGCCTCAGTTAGTGGTGCCCCTTATGTTGAAGTATAGAGTTCCCTGGGCTTATCCCACGTGACTCCTGGCAGTCTAATTGTGCCCCTATTGGTTCCTTTAATAGTCTACTTCATTGCAGGGGGGTCAGGCACAGCTCACCCGCTTGGGCCTCCGGGTCCTCTGTGCTCCGGCGGCGACCTCATGCGGGTGGCCGTGTTGCTGGGGGCTCCAGACTCGTCCCGCCCGTGTTAGCGGTCCAGGTTCAGTTAGTGTGATCGCCTCCCCGTACCACACTATGTTCTTCTCATGTCCGTCACCTTGCGTTCGCCCAGGCGAGGCCTGCCCATTAAGTTCCAAGCACTCTCTGTACCGTCGCAGTTGGGGCTCAGCGTTCCCCACATGATCTGCCCGGGGGGTCCCTCTGCCGCCTGTTGCTCTCCCTCTGTGCCGCCGTCCCGGTGTGTTGTCACGGCTCGAGCCGAGGCTTCCTTGTTGCATGGTCTACCTATGCCTTTGTTGGGAGTGTTTGCCCCCCTGCTCCTTGCGTCGTGAGTCGGGTATCCTTCCCGCCTCCTCCTCTGTGTGAACCCCGGGTGGGCCTCAGTATGTCCTCACTCAGCCCGGCGTACCTGCAGCCGGGCTGTCTAGCTTCAGTGCCAAGCCTGGGTGGTGGTTTTGCTCCCCATCCTCTCTTCGTTCTTCCGCTTTGGATTGAAGCCAACTCTCATCCACTGCGGGGGAAGAGCCTCACTTCACCGTCTCCTGTTACTGCCGGGCTCTCTTCCGGACCCGTGGCACCTCCGACTGTGGAGAGCCGCATTCTCGGTTTGCCGCCCGTACAGGCTCAGTCACCCCGCTGGCTGGTTTGCCCCTCCCCTTGCAGGGTGTGGTCCCCCTCAGTCGCTCCGCTATGAGATGGGCAATCCTCACTCTGGCCGCGTTGTCTCTGCCTCCCCTCTCGTGCACGCTGTCTTTGATGTTCCATCTGCGCCTCCGTCTCGGTGGGGAGTCCCGTCCTCATTGACGTAGTGCGCCTGCCATTTTGTGCCTGGCGCCGTGGCTGCTCTGGCCCTCCTACTGTCGTCGGCTCTCTCCGATTCAGTTCGCTCTTCAGGCTGTGTGCTCCGCAGGTCTTCCAACAGCCGTCCTGCATTTTTCCTTGTGAAATTCATTGGTTTTACACCAGTTTGGCGGATCTATTAGTCGGATCTCTCGGGAGCTATAGAGATTCGCTCACCCACACATGGCCGCCAAGCCACGCCCCTCCCCTCCACTCATTCATTCTTATGGGGTCTGTCCTTTGGAACTCTGTTCTCTGTGTTTTACATTTACTATGGAGTCTACTTTCCTCCAAAGTTCTTTTAAGGAATTTGTGTTTTACTTCTGTAGCACACCGTTCCTTATGAGCAGTATTGCTGGAAATCCTTTTATTTCTCCTTTGAGATTCTTTATTTATCCTTACTACTGTTCTGAAGGATAGAGGGATACTTTGTATCCCTCCTAAAACATTATACTCTGAGAGATTGGCACACACCGCCTTATGTGGAGTGCCAAAGGAATACCTAGGATCCCCCTTCTCTCTGCTCCTGTGACGTTTTTGTTACATAGACAACCCTATAGTTATGGCTGGTGGCAGTGGACGTTTTCTACCAACTATAGGGCTATTTTCTAACGAAGACTGTATTCGGTCACAATAAGGTTACCAATGTGGTAACATGGTGGCTCTTTTCTTTTTTTGCCGTTTCTCTTGTGGTTGTTCTTTGTTGGCCCTTCTACCATTCTGGAAGGGGCTGGAGGAGGTCTGTGTGTGTGTGTGTGTTTTGCCTTTGGCAGGAACCCTTGGGGGGGGTCCCCGCCTACGCTCCAGTGTGTCTGGACAGGCAGGAAGTGGGGGAGGAGTTATTCACTCCTGTGCCCTATGCCTGCCTGAGTGCGTGTATGCAACCCGTTTCCAGTGGAGGGAAGGCTGTCCTGATTGGACAGCCACCCGCCCCTTTCTGTAAACCGCTGAGAGAGATTGCAGAGGAGTGTGTGCTGAAACTGAATAAAAGGTGAGGTTCCTGAGGTGAAAGGCAAGTTAACCACTGGAAACTGAAGTAATCAAAGAAGACGACCAGAGACGCCTGTAGACCTTTTGCAACATGGTGAAGCGACCACTGCTATCCTCACCCTGTTTTCTATGCGACAGGGGAGCTCCGAAGAGGACCACTCCTTCCCTTTGGGTGGTGGGACCAACTAGCCCGGAGACTAACTACAATCTGAGCCATCTTCCGAGGTGCTGTACCTCTCCAGAGTTGCAGACTGCAAATACCAGGAGACCTCTGACCCATTTGTAGTGCAACGCCTTGACGAGGCCAAATCAGCCCAAGTCTTTGCTGAGCTCTAGGTGAACCTCCAGAGACGCAATCCGACCCATCCAGGTCCCCTCACCAGACTGCAGGACTCCAGGAATCGTAGGAGATAACCAGGAATCGTAGGAGTTTGACCAGGCGAATTGTGTCCTTTGGTCAGTTTGGCGCCTTTTCTGCAGTAGCAACAGAGAAGCTGAAAAAAATCTGTGCCACAGGTGGGTTTTTTTTTCTTGCTCTCTCTCTCCTCTCGCTCTCCTCCCCTTCCCTCCCCTTTCGTCCAAGGAATCCGGAGACCGAGTTAATTGCAGATGCACAGAGGAGAATCCAGTCATACGTTTCTTACAAACCTAAGGTACTGTGGGGTGAAAAGGTATTGCTTACCTTAAACCAAGAAGCCACTTCAGAGGAGTGTTGGAGTGCACGAAGAGGTATCCAGGGTGTTCACTCTTACCTCAGACCCAAGCTGTCTACTTGTGTCCCTTTTGCAAGTCCTTTAGCAGGGTCTCCAACATTGTGTTAATTCTACTATAGTCCTTAACAGAAGACTGAAAGAATCGACTGGAACATTTGCTGTTCTGCTGCTTCCTAAGACTTTGAGCCCTCTGCACACTGACTTTTGCATCGAGTTAGGGATCAGACTTTAAAGTGTTAGTTTGCCGAAAAACACCTCTAGAACCTCAAGTTCTGCTACTGTTTGACTAACCAACCCTTTTCCTTCCTAAAAGACTTGATCTTATGTGGTTTTGATAACTAAATACAATTACTGTATTCCTTTGTCTGTGTGCGAGTGCGCGGTCGTACCAATAATACGGTAGAACTGTCATTAGTGTCAAACTCTGTAATTATTGTACCGCTAGCAACTACCAACTAAGCAGTGGCCTTTGAAAAGTATTTATAAGTATTCCTATGTGTGTTGGTTAGGTGATAGAAGTATTTTAAGACATTACTTGTGTAAATTATAAATATATATTTTAATATAAATTAATTGGTGTCAGTGTTTCTTTGGACTACTGTACTAACTGGGTTCAGTGTACTTACTACAGCTCACATCTTCCTCTTATGATAATCCTGACTGTTCTGCCATTCTACCAAGGTTCCATGAGTAGTACAGGTCGATACTAAGAATGGGGGACCTGTATACCATTGGGATAGTTTTATGAAGTCTTACCTCAAGTGGACTGTAGGAAAACTCCCCTAACAGATGCAGCTCATGATCTCATAAAATCATGAAGACGCAAACCCACCTTTGGTGAAGGTTTGAAGGTTACCCTTTCAAACAATCTTGGGAGGACAGGGGGGCTTGTACACAGCTTCTGTATTAGGGCAAGGGTCCTTGTACACGGGTGAAACATGCACACCCATTGTTCATTGGCTTTTGTAGTACTTCCTGCTGCACTTGCAGTATTTATTTGGGCACTGAATATGTGCATGGATTGACACCGCTCTGCGTGTGCTTTGTCCCTCTGTACACTGGGAATCTAAATTGGCAATTACTGTTCTCTGCTGTGGCTCTGTATAGGCCCTATCTAGTTAGAGTTCCGGAAATAGAGCTGCCAAAGGCTGCAACAAGATCTGTGGACTCTGCCATGTTCTGTATTGGGTTTTAAAGAAAGAATGATCTTGGAGAACAGCTGATGCTGTATATGAAAGAAGGGAGTATGTATGGAATGATCCACTATCATGTACAGGAACAGAATGGGGGATAATCTCTCGCTCATTTGCCACAGGCAGTGACCTGTTGGCTACTTTCTCAAGAGCAGAAATGATTCATATAGTGAAGTGGAGTTCCAAATAGCTAGTGATGAGAACACGGGTCTTCTGGTAGTTTCCTCCTTGAATTCTAGTTTCAACATCTTTCTTTGACCACCACAGGGCTTTGCTTGCAAAGGCATAATCACACATGCCTCCCACGGGATAACGCAAGAATGAAGTGTAATATATCCAGGCTTCCCTAGTATCACTCTGATGATTCGAAGTTCATTCATCCCCAGTTATTTTTCACTGCGTTTTTAGCTGACAATTTGTGCCAGAAAAGTCATTGAATCATTGAATTATTTATTTCGGGGGGGAGGGGTGGAGGATCCCACCAAGGCCCCCTACCAGATAATGTATTCACTATTCCCCAAACCACCCTTATATGTCCTTAACCTCCAACCCCATATTTTTTTATAAAACCCTTTGGCAAAAATGCAGCAGAAAGAAATTGGCGATGAATGAACGTCCTACCACGCTTGATAGCTCCAAGTTCCTTCGTAAGGTCTGACAACTCAATTGAAATTATGCTTCCACTGCAGTTCCTCCGCCCAGTTGTCCCACATATTAAATCTGTCTCTGCAATTCCTTAACAGTACATTCACTGCAGTCCATCTCTATAGGACACCTCAGCAATAACTCCACTACCCGCCATGAGCAAGTCCAATGTAGTCCATCTCAGCAACAGTTCTACTGTAGACCCTCCCAGTGGTGCCTTCCCTGTAGTCCAATCATCTCATCAGTGTCTAACCTGCAGTCCTACTCATCCAAATCTCTACTAGAATACTTCACAGTGATGTCCCTACTCTGCAAATCTTCTTTAACTGTATATTTAATTCCTTCCCTCTCAGCTGTACCTTCATTGCAGACCAGCAGTATTACCCTAAGTCCATTGTCTCTGTGCAATACCTCTTTACAGCACCTGTAGTATGTTCCCTCTGTGTTGTTCCGGAGTTCCAGAGCAGGTCTTCTCTGGAGTACACTGCTGTGCAACCTGTCTCTGCTTTATCGTTGCTGTTCAGGAATGCACCAATGGCACTGCTCTCTTAATCATGTCTCAGTTGTGGTTTTAATAGTAGCCCTTCATAGTTCAAGGTATAACCTTTGGTGTCTAGCCTCGTCACCATATTCTGTCTATAGTGCAAACCACGCTGCCTACCTTGACTCATGCTCTGTAGTCCTAATTATTTTGCTCTTCTCCTAAACTGCACAGTGATTTTTCCCACTTGAACACTTCCTATATTCATTCTTCCTTCTATATTGCTGTTTCTTTTTTTTTCATTCCTGCCTCTTCTAATTGGGAATTGTTTTACTTCAGGTTCACAAATGGAGCCCTCAGGAGGCCAAAGAACACATAAAGAAAATCCGTCCTCAGATTCTTATACGTCGAGGCCAGTTTGAAGCCCTGGAACAGTTTCACTCCTGGGTTTGCAGGGAGAGCCCTGTAGAGGGTGGAGGATGAGAAGACCTCAATGATGGAGTTTTCAAACAAAGAACAGCAAGAAGCACCTCGACAGACATCGATCCCTTCAGTCCCTTCCCAAAAAACTCTTAATCTCATAAAATACACGTGTGTAATGATTGATTTTCTCTTCTTTCTGATGAAGCCTGAGCACCCTGGCAAGTATTCTTGCCATCGTAAATAAAGGATGTTAAAGTTTGGGTCAGGCTGTACAGTCAGGGTTTCCTGAGCTACATGAATTGCCTTATGTGCCTAATGTGTACTTCAGACAATAAGATAAGTAAAGGCAAAGTGATGTGGGTGATTTAAGTGTGATTTGCAATAATCTCGCTGAAAAACATCCATGATGCCTCCAGTACGAGATTTTAACTACCCCCCCCTCTTGTTTATTAAAATGTTTTATCCTTCTGTTGCCTTACAAAATCCTAAATCGAGTGAAAAACATATCCTACATGCTTGCACATTTTTTTGGGATCTTCTATTTTTGAGAATAAATAAATGTTCCATGGAGTCTATTAAGTTGAACAGGCTGCCAGGCCCCTTTCTCCCTGGCCTCCCTCCTTCCATGGTCCCATCTTTGGTGACGATAACATCTTTACTCTGAATAAGGGGGATGAGGTGGACAGGGCATTTTCAAATATAAATCAATTTACTTTGAACTAGTATTATCACCAAAACGTGTCTAGTCCCATACATTTAGTTACTTCTGTTTTACCCATTGCACACCATAGTGTTTATGTTAAAGATTGTGGTTATAAAACGGATTACAGTGAAGACTAGTCGGGTCACTGGCGAGCTATTTCCAAATCTCACAATCACATTCGTCTCTGAGCATAAAAAATGTTCTTTTGTACCTGGCTAATCACATTACATTTACTTAAAACGTCGAGCAAATGCCCTTCTTTTTTAAAAAATGTTTTTAAAATAATATCTACAAAGTTTGCCTGTTCATCATGGGATCTTCATTTGCACTGAAATATGGACGTACCTGCCCATGTGCAGATTCTCCGAACACCTTAAGAAATAGATTATAAACTCTCATTTAAACCAATTAACACATGGTTGCCATTTGGCTGTTCTGTTTTTTCACTTTTAACAATTTCCTCTCCGAAAAGTGCACCAGATCTGCATTTAATCAATTTCTTTCTCAGGACTGTGAAAGACTGTAGCGGCTGGTGACATTTTTGAGAAGTCTGTAAGTATTTCCCAGGCGTTTGTACGAGCCCAAACCAACCTAATGTCGTTTAGAGGGAGAGGAAGATGCCCCTCCCACAAAATAGACATTTTAAAATGTAGAAATGGTGCAATTTTATAGCACTTTATTTTGTTAAACGAATTGGGTAAAGCATCATGAAATTGTAGGATAAACGCATACAACACTTGAATAGCTGCCAGGTCACCAACAGTGCATAGGACCATGATGCACATTTTAAAGATGGCTCTTCCCACAAAATATGCCAGCACTACCACTGTAAAGCACGTGTTTTGATGCCTTTGTCCACACTGTGTGATCATTGCCACTGCAAATCACTTTCATGATGCTGGTGCTAACCATAAAAAAATCACCATTGCCATTTTAAGTTACTTTCATGATATCGGTGTCCACAAATAAATAAATTGTCCCTGCCCCGCTTCTGCCCCACTCCCTGTATCAGGCACATAGACTTATGAGCATACACTCCACATAAATGCATGCTTGCAAAGTTTTAAAACATATCTGACAATCGGCTGAATGCCTGGGCTTCTCCGTCGCGCTGAGCGCTATTCCCGGAACAGGTCAAGTTTCAAGCCCTGGATATTCAGAAATTGTGCATGTCTGGACTATGAAACCTCAATCCCAAAGTGTTTTCAATTCTGCCACCATGACAGCAGGGTTCTCGGGAGCACCTCCTCACTGTACTGACCCATCCAGCATGCCCGAGGCACCATACATGGCAAGGAGAGCTGTATACCCCCGCCAGGTATGGCCCATTGTGTCTACACTAATTCTTGGGATCTGGCAGGGAGCTAGCACTCCTTAACCCTGCTTGTTCTGCTTTTGCCCACTCCTCTATAACAGTTCTTTGGGTAGCAGGTGGTCACCAAGATCGTCCGTAATGGACGAGTTGCTCCTGGTGAAAGCAGGGGAAAAGAAATTAAGAAAACGGGCATGCATATGAACATACTCAACATGACACTCTTTGGTATTGTCAAGTTACAAAATGTAGAATATTATCAGCTAAAGGTGTTTTTTTTTCCTGCCATGTGAGCTAATTATCTCAACACAATTTGCTGCTATTCACACAGTAAAGCTAGTGCTGTTTCTGAATTTTCTATTTTCATCCAATGACTGTCTCTGACTTCTGGCTTGGCAAAGTTTTTTCATGGCATTAAGGTGTATTTCCACACAGCTTGTTTTCCTCTCCGTTTTAAGTATGGGTAGCGTTAGGGAGAATTCTCATAAATGATTGATTTCCCTTACCTAGTGAGTCCCCCAGCAGCTTTGCTGGATCTCTGGGATTAATTTCTTTCACCTGGGAAGAGTGTGAGCCTTTTTCCCCACTCTTACATGTGTTTTGCTATGTGTATTTCTACTTTCTGTGTGATCTTGGGCACTGGAGCCTCACCTACTCCATGTGCACCACTTTTTGTGGGTGTTACACAGCACCTTCAGTGCAGTGACACAGGGTTGTCTTTCAGACTTCCCACTGACTCCATTTTTCTGGGGCTGACTACTGTCCCCCAGAAACATGTAAAGTTGCCATTAACTTTTTATAGTCACTGTAAACCACAGACCCAGTACACCCCATCTTACATGGTGTATTGGAAAGGGTTAACTCATCCCTTTTTGTCTGTGCCTCTTGGCGCCTTGTTTCGCTCCCTTAACATTAAAACTTGGCTGGTGGCAGTGGTATCTACCCTAACTTTTCTACCGCGATTATCTTCTATAAACGTGGTAATGTTTTAGGCTATTATATTAGCCTCGAACATAAACCCGCTTGACCAAATAGATTTTATTTTGGTTCTAGCTGGGTTTATTTGCCATTTCTTTTTGTCAGTCTTTCTCGTGTTTTTCTCTGCGTGCCAAACCAGGGATGATTCCTTTATTCACTGTCTTTTTGCGGGCTTCTGCACAGAAGCCTCCTTAAAGTGCCTGATAGTCTGGGTGGGCAGGATGTGAGGGAGGGATCTTCGGACCTCTGCCATGGGTTCCCTTGGCAACCCAAGTTGCACTCTTGTCTGATTGGCTAAGGGGACTGGCCTTGCCAGGCCAGCCACCCTTCTGTGTGATTGACAGCCAGGCTATATGAATGGGGGAAAACTGCATAAAAAGCAGGTCTCTGGGACTGGAAAGGCAGAGTCGCCACTGGAACAAAAGAACCAACGAGGAACTGGAAGAAGAGGACTCCTACAACGACTGAACTGCCCGGTGAAGCCCTGATGCACGTCCGAATCTCCGAATCGGACGACATAGAAGATCCTCCAGGAAACTTCTTCCCTTGAGCTGGTGGGACCAACCAGTTCACCCAAACTACAAGCCAGGACCCCTCCTCTGGTTGAATTCGCTGTACAGAGCTACAGTGGGCCGGATAGCCAGGAAGTTCAGACCCTGCTTGGGTTTTAATGAGCGCACCTTTTATACGTTGTTTGGCGGTGCTGCTGGTTTCTTCCCTGGGTAGTGCAGGACCCTCAAGTCTTCCTACTTCTGATCAGTCCGACAGTCGCTTCAGGAACCGTGAGCCTGCAGGAACTACCAGGAATGTCTGCCTCAGTTACAGCCCCCTCTCCGTTTTAAGGTACTGTGCAAATCCGGTTGTGCGTTTCGCTCAGCCGTGGTGAAAGTGTTTGAAATATTTCTCCAATCCGAGGGCTTGTCCTTCTCTTCGAACTAGCTTTTCTACCAACCAACCTCGTCTGGAATCTGTGCCACGAACTTTATCGCAAACTACCCTGAACTGCGTAGTTTTCATGGTTTTAAAGTGTTTTTCCACACAGCTTGTTTTCCTCTCTGTTTTAAGTATGGGTAGAAAGAGCTTTAGCCAGCAGTCTTGCAAGTTCATTGTGAAGGGGCTAATACGTTAAATCTGCTTCTTTGTGATGCTGAAAGTGTCACTCATTGGCCCATGCTAAAGCATTCAGTTCTTGTCCTTTTATGGCAACCTTATGGCATGATATGGTTGCTTTTCGTTGCTTTCGCTGACTTGTTAGAAAAGCACTGTTCTCCCTAACCCAGGCATCTATTCTCCCCAGGTTAGTACATACAGCAGATTTCACCCTACTGTCTAGCTTCTTGCTTGGCTTAGGCATGGAGATCTGAAGGTGAATGCCTTCTCTAGCTGACCTCCTTCGGGGACTTCCTAAACTCTCCATACTTTATTTGGAGCTCAGTGATCTAAAGGGGTTACTGGGATGTGCCTTATTGGTACTTACCCGATTTAGTGTCCTTTCTTTAACGCCCACTTAATCCTCCCACTCCCTGCAGGTCTTCCTTACTCTGTTTACTGTCTTCGTCCTCTGTTCCTCTGATGTGTCTCACTCCTTATAAGCCTTGCTTCCACCATTTGAGACCGCCGCATTGCCATCCATGTTACTACTACAATTCTTTTTTTTCCAAAGTTGTCTTTTTATTGAAATCTCGATAAACATAGCATAATGTCACTGCCACAACAATGCAATAAAATTAAGGAACATCGAAATCGAATTTGCACTACTAGTCCCTCTTCTGGGCTACAGTCCCACCCCCTAATCGAACATCTCCCTTTCACTGACACTTCTGTTTGCTTCCTCACCTGTTATACTCTCTCACACACGTGGAATGTAGTACCATTTGCACTCCCTACCCAGCAATCTCCTCCACAGTCTGCTTCTCCTTCCTTCCTCCTGCTGGTCTCTTGGACTGCCATCCCCTCCTCGTCTGAGTGCTAGGGGGCATGGTGCAGCTTTTTTGCCACCACTTGGCCGATGAAATGCTGTGTCTTAGGTGAACAGATGAGGGATGATGGAGGTTTGCTCTCACTAAGTTGGGTCCAGATCTCTGGAGTCTTGTTTGACGCTGGTTGATCTGCCTATGTTTGTCCTTGCTCACATCATGCATGTTGACTCTGGAATAAATGAAAACTGTGAGCATCTTCATTTGGAGGCCTAGTGTGAGATAAAGGGAAAAGAGGAAAATTGTCCGGAAATCGAAGAGAATTGCAAAGAAAATTAACACCAAAGAAGCATGGGAGCAATGGAAAAAAGAAATAAAATGCTACAAACACTGGCTAAAACATCATAAACTCCAATTGTACCAGCAAGACGCCGAGCAAATGATGAGAGCCCTCAACACAAAAAAGTCAAACGATTTCTGGGCACTAATTAAAACAATGAACTCTACAGGTTGACAGAAATTGCAAACTCAGTGTCAGAGGAAAAATGGGCCTCGTATCTAGCGGCCCAATTTGACCTCCCGCAAGAGCGAGCACCGGAGGGTGAAGAAGATGCCACAACAGAGTGGGTAGACGTATCGAACGTAGCTGAAATTGAAAACGCCATTCTTAAATTAAAAACCTCTAGAGCCCCCGGTCCGGATGGATTAACCAACGTAGATTTGAAAAAAATCACCAAAAGCGTGGGCGGGCGTGCTCAGCAAAACTTTCACCCACTGCAGGAACACTAATATGATCCCCGAAACTTGGCTGAAGGCGGTAATCGTCCCCATTTACAAGAAAGGTGGTAGAGATGACCCAGAAAGCTATAGGCCTATAGCTTTGCTGGACATCGTGGGGGAAGATATTTGCATCACAGCTACTAGACCACCTTCGAATCTGGGCCACAACCGCTTGATGCAACGATACCTTCCAAACAGGTTTCCAGAAAAACAGGAGCACTTGTATAAATCTTACTAAAGGCCAAAGTGAGAGAAGGAGCCCCAAGAGTGTATCTTGCATTTGTAGATCTGTCGAAAGCCTTCGACAAAATAGATCGGACAAAACTGTGGGCTAAGCTAAAATTCTGGGATTGTCCACCGGCAATTTTGAACCCGATCAAAGCACTGCATGCTGACACGAAAATCAGTGTGAAATTGAATAAACAAGGGGTACTGTCAAAGGAGATCCCGGTAAAGCGAGGCGTCAAACAAGGATGCCCCTTAGCTCCGGCCTTGTTTATTGCTTTTCTAGGGGATTACCAAACTGATGAGGAACAAATCAGAGCCTTTCCCCCAAAAATTGGAAAAGCACAAATATCGCGACTACTGTATGCTGATGATGCAATCATCGATCAAACTCAAATCGGACTCCAACGAGATTATGGAGAAAAATCTTGATGACAGATACATTACCAATCTACAATATCATCGCAGAAGAACTCAAGAGTGGTTCATGTAAGGCTTTCAATAACTGGGCGGCAAGCCTGCAACTTATTTTGACCGAAATAGCCTGTACAGAAGAAGACCCGATATCCAACCCAGACCGGGTAAAACTGAAAATGGAATGGATGGACTGGATCAAAACAACTGAAAAAGCCAGTGCCAACAAACTGTTGGCCCACCTTCCACCAACATTTAACAAAGTGAAAAAACCGCAAAATTATTGCCTGAAATTTCCAAACAAAGGTATGCGAGGCACGATTTTGAAGGCTAGACTAAATTTACTGCAGACACATGAAATTCTAGCAATTCGCAACCGAGCAATGGACAACAGCTGTCGTTTATGTAAGAATATTGACCAGGTGGAAACCTTGAAACATTTGACGCTTCAGTGCCCGAAGACCAAACAAAGCAGAGACACATATCTTCAATCT
Organism: Ambystoma mexicanum; assembly: GCF_040938575.1. NCBI lineage: Eukaryota > Metazoa > Chordata > Amphibia > Caudata > Ambystomatidae > Ambystoma > Ambystoma mexicanum. Next base: position 386,844,368 of record NC_090934.1, on the reverse strand, counting down.
CGTCTGCAAGGGGCAACAATGCTAGACGAAGAGGTCCTGTGGTACTGGCTAATCTCAGGAGAGACACCATGTTGGTCCCTGACAATGGTGAAGCTAATAGAAGCAGCCTTTCGAATGATAAACCAGCTAGGCTCCACCGAGAGGGCTACTTAAAACCAGAGAAAAGCCTGATCTGAATCCGACTGCCGAAGAGGGAGACGTCTGTAGCATGTAAAACCAAACAAGAAAATAGACTGGGATGAAAGGACTCCGGACTCAAAAGCACACACCCTCAAGTCGTGAAAAACCCTTGTAAAAATTGAAAATGTATTTTTTTTAATTAAAATTCAAGTAAAATATTTAAATAAATAAAGGGTTACTGTAAAATTACAGGCTTGCACAAGGACAGGAATTGGGACCATCTCAACGTCTACCTTCATCTTCAGGGGTAGGACCTTCTCTGAATTTCTCCCAGGTAGACCTCCCACCACCGGCTGAGAGGTGTTCCTATTCCCTCTTGACAGGGCCAGGGGTACTAGTCTTGTCACAGTGGTATTATGCCCTTGCTTTCATCTTTCCTTGACCTACATTTGTCAACCCCGTTACCTCCTCAACAGCCTTGGAGCATAGCTGCTTTGTCTCCCAACACCCGCACAAGTGATGCAGGTACCAGATCTGCTATGAATTTTCGATTCAGAACTAACATGACTGCGCCATTGCTTGTCCCTTTGTTTTATGGTCTTAAATCGAAGATGTGCAGGCGACACTATTGGCATACTTTTTGTTTTCATTGGTGTTAGAAAGATTTTCCCTTGACCCTATATGTAGGGTGCAGTCAATCGACACAAATATACTAGGGCTTCTCTGTATATTCCTGATTCTTACAGGGGTAGACGTAGCAGAGAAGTGAAGGCTATACTTTCAAGAGGGAAGCAGGGCTCAATAAAAGTAGAGTAGCATGTCACACTGCTCAATAAGGGTGTGGCCAAAAAGTATTTGTATTTGAATATATTCCTTATAAAGCTTTTGCAGAAACTGTATTTCAGTAGGTTACAGGTGTGTAGATTTATAAGATGGTGTCTTAGAGGGTAAGTACCGTGTAAAGTACTGCTTTGCCGCGGCATCCTGGAGTTCTACTGCCAGTCACTATGAGGAGCCTTCCTGGACTTTGCTGCCGTGATTTGATTTGGTGAAAAAGGTGTCTTTACTGGCGTATTTCTTACGTGACTTTCAAGAGTGGATTTGTTTCTAAGAAACGCTGTGTTGACGCCTATTGACGCCGTGCTTTTTCTCCCCCAAGTGATTGATTGGGATTGCTAGTCCCGCCTTGGATCTTCAGGGATTGGCCCCTGTTCAACTGCAGTACTTCCCCATAAATTGTGCATGCGAGCAAGTACCGTGTAAAGTACCGCTTTGTCGCTTCGCCGAGGCGGCAAGGACTAGAGCCCCTGAGGCTCCACCCAGGCTTCTCTTGCAAAGGAAATACACTGCCTACATTAGGGACTTAGGCTTGTTCATGGTGAGCGAGCGAGCGAGTGAGAAGAGCTGTGTCTAGAAAATGATAATACAAACACTTAAAACTGGCATGCCGGTAAGAAGCCCTTTATGTAAGGGGAAGGAGTCGGCCCCAAGTAAACGTAGGCTTCTGTCCCTTGCATGCTCCATGCCCAGACAAGGTGATTGCGTTCAGGGGCGTTGGGAAATGGAGACATCTGACAATTCTGTAGCGGATCTTTGTCAGCGTTTAGAGCCAAGACAATGGGGGTCATTCCGAGGTTGGAGGTAAGGGATTACCGGCGCCTGTAAGGGCACCGATGGCGGTAATCCCTTACCTCTGTATTCCGAGTTCCCTTTGCGGGTCCCTCTTTACCTCCCGCTTTTAGCAGGAGTAAATTACGGGACCCGCAAAGTGACCTTGGAGTAAATTACGGCACCGTAATTTACGGTGCCGTAATTACCTCCTTCCCCATTCCCACTGAGCCCTATGGGGGCAGAAATGGGGATGGGGAAGGGCTATGGTGAATGGGGAATTACCGGTCCATCCAACCTTGGAATGGACCGGTAATTACTCCATTCACCATGCCGGTATTCCATGGAGTAAATAACTCCATGGTTGTCAACCATGGAGCTATTTACTCCATGGTGTAGTCCTAACTCGGAATGAGGGCCAATAACATCAATACAGGATATGTCGGATGTGAGGCTGGTAAGAAAGGAAATTCCAGCCCCTATACAAAGCGGCTCCCGGTTTGATAACCATGCTGGTGGTAGTGAGAAATCTGTTGAGGATTGGGGTAGAAGAAAAACAGGGGAGGCCCCCCTGCCCCCCACTGATGTAACAATCCTCGAGTCAATGCCGGCTTCCGGTATTGTAAGTCATTTGCCTGATCTACCACAGAGGGCATGTTCGGATGCAGTGGTCATTGACTTAGAAGCCAACTATTGAGCGTTTACAAATAATTTGCTGCCAGAGAACTTATCAGGTTCCCCGGTGATGTTCTCTGAAAGTACCCGGAGTGTAGGGGAGTGTCTGGACAATGTTGACGCCTTGTCCCCAATTAAACTCATGGTCTGTAATCACGGTACTAATACGTCATTTATTGTACATCACCATGAGAATATTCTGGGCAGTACTTTACAAACAATGAATATGTCAATCCAATTACTTTTAAAGACGTTACAAATATGTCAACAGAAATTGATTACTCAGGTAGTGAGTTTGCAAAAATTCTTTTTATGGCAATCATTGAGGCCGTCCCAGCGGTATGTGTGCCTGTGGAAAAGTCCCTAAATGAACCCGCTAAAAGTGATATACCTTCTGACAAACCTCAAATCGAACACAACTATTAGTAATCCCCCTGTCCTAAAAGGTGGCCGAACAAAAGTAGCTAAAGAAATAAGTTCCCTTGTACCATGTATCAAAGAAATTATCTATGCCGAGGGTTTAAGTGGAGAAACTGCATTAGGCCCAGAAAATATTACATCGAAACGGCTTACAGATAATCTATGTGAGAGGAATCCTCAGGGAAAAATATTTACGATATTCACACCTGGAATGATAGCAGAAAAAAGAGAAAATAGTCAAGAAAAAACTTCCAAAAAACCAACAAACTCCGAAAAATATAGGTAAAGCACCTGTGAAACAATTCTTTAAAGCGATTACCTTACCAAAGCGGAATACTATAATGGCATCTCAGGGGATTGAACAAAAATATCTACCTTACGCATTAGCTCGAAGAGTCCAAACCTCTAAGGCTCAATCAGTCCAAGTCACTGAATATGCCCCATTAGACGAGTTAGTAGCGGTATTAAGTACCAAGAACTTAGAGAGGGAGAAAATACCAATTAAAGAAACAGAAAGAGTTCAGGGGGTCCAAAAACAAAAAAACTATGATAAAGGGGTAGAGGACGATGGATTGAGTACTCGGAGATCTGAAATCAGGAAAGCAGTTGGCCCATATATGGTTGGTATTATACCTCAAAGGTTGATCCCTCGTGCGTCTTTTGCCTTGAATTCTAATGAAAGTATTGAGCAGCCACAGTCTAACACAAGAAACATAGAAATCACTGAGAAGAAGACAGAGACTCAAAGTAATAGAAGAGAGGTGAGAGAAAGCACGATAAAAACTGTGGATGAATCATTAAAGAAACATCTGGTACTGACCCCTCCAGTCCCCATTGAATCAACACAAGGGCCTGGGAAAAGTAGAAAAATTGGGGAGGGTGATGATCAGATGCATATGTCAAATACCATTCTATCATTAATTGAGGGGGCTCTAAGTAAAGCAATTAAGTCAAGTGGTTCCCATAGTGAAAAATCAACAGAAGGGGCCAGGAAATGGAAAGATACCTGTCAGGAAAGCACCTGCACCTTACTCTTTGGTTCTAGCATGCCCACCCCCACCGGCCACCCAATATGATCTAAATAGAAGAACGATGATGGCAATATTATTGGAGATCCCACTGCTAGGATATTGTGTCAGGTGACCAGGCTCTAGTTGAATTTACTACCAAGGGCTCCTAAAAACTCGGTAAGACTTTGGATAACTTCTAGGGTAGTGCCGAACCTAATATGGCATGCTAAAGAGAATCTGTCCAAATTGGGGTTTGCCCTGATGATTGAGCCAAAAACCAGCCCGGTGAACCCCCGCTAATTGATGAAAGGAATATTCTGCCTAAAAAGTTGGGAGTAATTAATATCATAAAGAAATATCAGCAGATCAAAACTCCTAGCATTTGCAGTTGCGCACAGAATCAGAATTAACTAGCTGGTTGGGGGCAGGAGTGCCACGTTTCGCTCCTAAATTGAAACACAAGGGGCTTCAAACACCTTATAAACAACGGCCAAAGTCAGCTAAGTAATTGGGACATAATTCTCCTTCAAGAGACCTGGTTGTCGCCTCTACCGATCTGGGAAGACCATGAAATTCATCTAAATGCTGCTTACAAACCTCTGTTTGGTCAACCCAGTTCGGGTCTTTTGACGGCGGTAATAATGGGGAGGGGGTTGACCGCTCAGGTGTGGGCCGCCCAAATATGTATATGCTCCTTGTTAAAGTCATGTCAGCAAATGAAGGTTTTGCGATTGTGAATATTTACTGGAACCCGATTGCCATGTTAGGTGATAAATTCTTTAAGGATCTAAATGACATCTTGGATCTAGTAATCGAAGATCCAAAGGTGAGTGCGCTGGTAATAGCGGGAGATTTAAACCTAAATTGTCTGGGAGAAAAGAGACAACAGAAATAAAATGAGACTTATAAGATGGAATTCTTTAATTAAAGAAAGAGGTCTGCGTATGCTCAATGGGGCATTCACGTCTGACATTCCACCGGTAGAGACATGGCAACAAGGCGAAAGTAAATCAATAATTGACTACATATATGTAAATCCAACACTATGCCCAGCTATGCTGAATTTTCTGTGATCAAAACAAAGGCAAGCGATCACAAAATTCTATTGGCAGAATGGGGAGTGAGATCGATGCCTGAGGGTAGCAAAGAGAAATATTTACAAAATTCTTGTGTGGTAAATGCCAGAGGAACGCGGCTGTGATGGTCGGAAAAAGAGTAGTCCATTTGATAGACTGTTAACCTTGAATAAAGGGGAAAAGTCAGATCAGTTGGGAAAGAGGGGCCATGTATATTCTGACGTAATCCAAGTACTCCTACAGCAAAGTGTCAAAGGGAAGCCCCATCAGAAATATCTCAATTTTTATGATGAAGTGGTGAGAGACAAGAAAGCTCGACTGCGGGCAGACCTGAGACACTTGAGAAACAAAACTTTTGCTCTGATAACCCACTTAAGAGGTTGAGAACGAAATATAGAAACTGGATAAAGGGGCAACATGCAGAAATGCACCAACATGATGGTTCCAATATGTTAAAAATATTAGCCAGTCAAGATATATCAAAAATGTGGACGGCTATTAATTATTCAGTAGCTGCTCCACAAGTAGTTATGCAATCTGCTGCTGTGGACACGTATGCCTGGGTTATGCACTTTAAACAACTGTATGCTCCAGTAAAAAATACGGATAGCGTGGAGCAATTGGGGATTTCGACCACCTTTCATCTAGACTTTGAACAACAAGATATATTGGAACTAATTCGAACTGCGAGTAATTCTAAAGCATATGGGCCAGACGGTCTCTCTAACTATCATCTAAAACAATATCCAGAAAAATGGGCATTCATTTTACACAAGATATTCCCAACAGTGAATATACTTCAAACCTGACCTGAGACCTGGACCCAAGCAATTACAGTCCCAAAATATAAAAAAGGGGATAGGCAAGGCCCAGGTAGTTATAGACCTATCTCGCTGTTGGATGTACCGGGCAAATTATTCTGTAGGCTAATCCTGAAGCAGTTACATGGATGGGTAAAAAGTAAAAATCTAATTGACCCTCTACAAGCAGGGTTTGTAAGGGGTCTGGGGACTATCCCAAATATTATATTCCTGAACATGATACAAGCTCAACAAGCAGAGCGTAGGCCACCCCTGTATGTGGGGTTTATCGACTTTAGAACAGCTTTCGACTCTGACGATAGGATTTTGCTATTTAAGAAATTAAAGCAATATGATTACCCAGAATCACTTCTGTCGCTAGTAATGTTGTTCTACACAAATACATCTATGCGAGTACATATGACAATGGATGGGAAGCTTTCGCCCCATATTCAGACACATCGTGGTCTAAAACACTTTAGCAGTCTTTTTGTTTAACCTCTTTATATTGGACCTAGGAGATGTTTTCGGTGATTGCATGGGGGATCCAACGAGTCTTTGTATTCAGAAAATACCGTACCTGCTGTATGCAGACGACCTTGTGGTGTTATCACAAACACCACAAGGCCTCCAACGAATGCTTGTACAGTTGGGGAGGTATGTGCAAATAAATAAATCTTGACATCAATACTGCAAAATCCCAAACGTTGAGGTGTGGAAGTGAAAGGATTGGAAAGACCTCAAGGTATATATGGAATTTACAAGATGTGCATTTATTAAATGTGATCCACTATAAATATCTGGGCATAACCATCAATAAGGTGGTAAATAAGAAGGTTGAGGGACTTGCGGCAAGGAATAAACTCCAGCACCTTGTCTCACAATCACGCGTCCTAATAAATAAATATGAGAAATTCTCTTTAAAACATATAGTATTGTTTTATAAAATGAAGGTGATCCCAATTTTGTTATGTGGGGTGGAAGGATTCATACCAAAAAAAGGACCTATGGGGATGTGCTAGAGGCGACCTATTGGAAACAGATATTGCGCCTCCCAAATAGTGTACCTGTGGCTATTTTACGCCATGAGCTTTGTCTCCCATCCATGTATTCACATGTAGTATGGAAGCAGTGTGCATTCCTTCGCAAATGTCTTCTAGGTCTAAAAAGTAACACCATTTTAGAGGTAATATCCTATCAGTTGATTAAATCTAGAGGTCTTTTTGCGATGGAGTGGAGAAATCATGTATTGGACAAATTGGCAGATGCAGATGTTACTATAGACATGTTGATATCGAATCCGGATAAAGCTAAAACCAAAATCTATAGGCTAGATTGATCTAACAACTTGAAGAAGTTTGCCCAATATAAAGACTTCAATATATTCCTATTTGGAATGAAAAAGTATGGAGTCATGGCGAGCTATTTGTTGAAAAGCCCCTCACATAGAGTGCGTTCTGATTACCTAAGGTTTAGATTAAACCTATGGAAAACACATGAGGTACTCTGCAAAAGAAAAATATTGTCTCATGATCAAGGCTTCTGCAGAAATTCGAGCAAGATGTTTTGATCGAGTTATAACCTTTCAGAGTTGCACGACGAGCGATCGGAGGTGGCAAATTTTGTTCTCAAGTATGTGCTGTAGAGTCCAGGTAGCAATTGTCCAATATCTACAGACAGTGATACCTGACTGTAAATATAAGTAAAAGGAAAACATCCTGTATTCTCATCAAAGCTTATGATTTTAAGGGGCATTTTGGCTCCTTTATAATTAATCATTTTTTTAAACAATTTTTATTAGTTTATTCAAACAAATAATACAAACCAAACTTGCAGTATATTAATAACATTTCCATAATATATTGATTAATTATATTCACTGCTCCCCTTATTCCTCCCCCCCGTTCCGAGCCTACTACTTCTCATATTCTGTTCTCACATCCTATAGTAGGGTCTTCCCCTCTACGGGTTCCGATGGATCCTGTATTGTCCCAAACAACTCTGCTATTAGTAATTTCCAGGCCATCATGGTCACTGCCTCCTCCTCCTCCCCTCCGGCACTACTCGCTTCTAGCCATACCATGGTTTCTGCCTCTGCCCATTTCTGCAAATCTTTCCACCACACCTGTAATTGTGGCCTGTGGCATGTCTTCTACCCCATAGAAATTCTTCTCTTTGCGAGCGCATATGCCAGGTCCTTTAGTTTGCTCACATGTTGAAGTTTCCATGATCTAGGGAATCCCCCCAACAAACAGGCCCACACTGTATCCACCACAATCTTGACCCCCTCTTTCCACTAGCTTTTGTGCCACTTCGCTCCAGAAGCGCTCAATAACTGGGCATGACCAAAACATGTGCACCATGCCCGCATTCTCTTCATCACACTTATGGCATGCTTGGCGTCCTACATTTTTGAACCTCGATATCTTCTGGGGTGTCATATACGCCCTATGCGTGATATACAATTGTATCTGCTTTAATCTCACATTCCTCAAGACCTTGTGATACCCTTGGGCTCATTCCCACAACCCATCATCCATCGGGGTTCCCACTTCCGCCTCCCAGTCTAGTCTCAATTGTACTACTTCCTTACCAACCTTAGACATCACCATCTCATATATTCTGGATATCTCATGTCCCCCCTCCACTATATCATATATCGTGTCTATGGTAGCATCATGTTCTTCCATCAGTACCACCTCAGGCCATGTACTCTTAATTCTTTGCACCATTCTATGGTACGTGATATACTGGCCCGTGTGTAACTCAGTTTCCTCTCCCAGCGCCTCAAAATCGATGATAGTCCCCTCTTGCCAAATGTCACCCATTGTTGCTAACCCAACCGGTTCCCAGTGGTTTCTGATTATCATCCTCAGTTGCTTATCTCCCCCTGCCAGTACCACTAGTGGCACTTGCGGGAGCATGGGGATGGATTCTCCATCATCTGGCATGCCCTACGCCACATCCTCCCCCAAGTATCATCAACTTGGGCCGCCCTTCCATTTTTGTCTTGGGCAACCACATCATCTCTCTCAAGTAAAATGGGGCACAATCTTGTCCAAACAGCCTGGACTCAGAGGTCACTTCATCTGAGAGCCATTTAGCAACATATTGCAGTTGGCTCGCTACATAGTAAACTTCATAATTGGGCAATTGTATACCCCCTTTCTCATGGAAATTCTGGAGTTTCCAGAGGGGCACTCTATTCCGCGTGCCATGCCACAGGAAATCCCTGCACATACTGTCTAGTCTAGTGAAGAATTTCTTTGGTAACCAGTGCGGGATGTTCCCAAAGTAGTGCAGGAGCCTAGGCAGAACCACCATCTTCAGCATCGCCCCACACCCCATCATTGCTAAAGGCAGCTTTACCCAGAACCTCATGCAATTTTCGATTTTCTTGATAGCTATCTCTGTGTTGAACCTATGCTCCTCTTCCACCGTGTGGTATATGTCTATCCCTAGATAGCGAAACGTGCCTACCACCCATGGGATCTGTAGCACAGGCAGTTGTTCCAAGGGGGTCTCTTTGTATCCGCCTAATGGAAACATGCTGGACTTCTGAGGGTTCACCGCTATCCCAGACATCTCTGCATATCTCTCCATTACTTCCAGTATATATTGGAGGTTTTCCTCCGGGTGTCGTATATACAACAGCACATCAGCTGCATATAAGGATATCGGATGTCGTTTGCCCCCGACAGCGATGCCTATCGTATCATATTGTTGTCTCAAATAGATTGCCAAGGATTCCAGAGCCAGTATATAAAGCATGGGGGACCATGGGCAACCTTGTCTGGTGCCCCTACAAAGTTGCCACCTTTCTGATATCACTGCTCCAGTTTTAACTCTAGCCAGCGGTTTGCTATATAGCATCTTGGCCCACTGCAAATATCCAGGCCCCATCCCATAGCCGGCCAGGGCCGCCAGCAGCCATGGCCATTTCACTGAATCAAAGGCCTTTATTGCGTCCAATGACACAATTGCTAGTTCACCTTCATTCTCATTTCCGTATTCAATGACTCTGTGGAGCCTTCTAAGGTTATTGGTTATGTTTCTATTGGGGACATAGCCTGTCTGATCAGGATGTATTAATTTGCCAATGACCCTCAATCTATTTGCCAAGACCGCCGTCAGTATTTTACTGTCTTGGTTCAACATTGATAGGGGTCTGTATGAACCGCAGCTGTGCCCGGGCTTATTTGGTTTAGGTAGCAGTATTATAACCGCTTCTCTGAGTGACTCGGGCAGCCTGCCCCGCTCATATGCCTCGTTCAGCATATCCAACAGTGGGGGAAGCACCTCTGCCTTGAATGTTTTGTAGAATTCACTTGGGAGTCCGTCAGCCCCCGGAGTCTTACTAGTGGGCAACTGTCTCACCACCTCCTCTAGCTCCTCCAAAGTGATCGGTTCATCTAATTCCCCTTTCTCCTCAGCACTAATCTGTGGCAATCCTATGTCCTCCAATGTTTCCACTATCATTGCGCGATTATCCTCCCCAACGTCTCCATATAGCCGCCCGTAGTAATCTACGAACTCCTGGTTGACTCCCTCCTGGTTGTCAACCACCCTCCCGTCTTCTCTTATTATCGTCCTGATCATGGGTCTAGGGGTTTCACTCTTATATAGATATGCCAAGATCCTCCCAGGTTTATCCCCTCCTGCATGCTGTCTCTCTATATATTTTTTATAGTTGAGGTTACACAGTCTCTCCCAGTGCCCAGCACACTTCTGCTGCAGCCCGAGTATCCCTTCAGCGTTTTCTTTAGTATTATTTCCTCCCTTCTGTGCCCTTTCCAGTTCACTCTCCACTTCCCGCAGGTCTGCCAGGATCCCTCATTGCAGTCCTTTGGATTTTGATATAGCTACTCCTCTCATCACTACCTTAAAGGCCTCCCACAGTGTGCCCGCCGAATCCACGCTGCCAGTATTTGTCTCAAAGTAATTAACCATCTCCTCTCTCATATCCTCCCTAGAAAGGGGGTCCCTTAGCGCTTCCGCTCTGAGGCGCCATGTCGGTATCCTCGCCCTCGGGGGACGATATTACCATCCAAGGATCAGAGGCGAGTGGTCCGAGAGGACCCTCGCTCTGTATTCAACGTGCGTGGTCTCTGCCACTATCTCAGGTGTGACAAAAACATAATCTAGCCTTGTATGTAATTGCTGCGAGGCAGAATAATGCGAATAATGCCTCTCTCAGGGGTGTTGAGCCCTCCATACATCTTCAAACCCAAAGTCATTTAGTAGTGTTTGCAGCGCTTTAGCCGCTGGGGCAGGTCTATCTATTTCCCCGTCTGATCTGTCCACTTTAGGGTTTAGAACACAGTTAAAGTACCCCCCAGATCACTGCACTTCCCGCACACATGCTGAGGTTATTGCACAATGTTTTAAAATATGCCGCTGTGTTCTGGTTCGGGGCATACGTATTTACAACACTTATCTCCCTATTTTCCACCAACCCCCTCATTATGACCATCCTCCCAGCCGCTTCAACCAGCGTCTGTAACAGTTGAAATGGGACATGTGACGCCACCCAGATAATCACTCCCCTGGCAAATGCCCAGTATGACGACCTCACCACAGTCCCTTTTCCATTTCTTCCCAACCATCTCCAACTTGTCTCTCGTCAGATGAGTCTCTTGAAGTAGGGCTATATCTATCTTTTGCCTACGTAGGTATAGCATGACCTTATTCCTCTTCAGGTAACTATTGAGCCCCCTGAAGTTACAGGTAACCACTTTAAGATCCCCCATGGCATAGCAGAATCCCTCTCCACCTTCTCTTGTCTGGTCCAAATCCACTTGCTTGACTTGTCTGTATAGGCTTGTATCCCAACTTAAACTCCCCACTAAAAACACAACAAACCCCCCAACCACCCACCTCCCTGTCCCATCCCAACAACACCCTCCCCAACTGTTGCCCAGCTCCATCCCTGGATCTCAGGAACCCCTGCATCTAGCCCTTTCTGGCAATAGCCCATACTCTCGGCTCAGCAGGGTCAAGCCGCACTAGTGGCTGTCTTACTACTAACTCCTGGTGGGTAGATTGCCTCCATTCTACTGCTCCTGTTTATTACCGCTAGTACTTCCCAGTCAACTTATGCTTATTGTTATCTATATTCTAGTCCAACAGGATTGATAAGTCCGAGAGTGACATAATACAGTTCAAATGTTCAAACATAACTCAATGGGGCTCCCCTCTGCTTAACACCCCAGTGATCTTACTGCATCCTCCTCACTTACCGTGCTTCCCGTGATCTTGTTCCTCATCTCGATCCGGGCAGCCCTGCAGGTCCAGCCACGCCACTGTATCCTCTGGGGTCTCAAAAAAGAACGCTTTACTTTTGTGAAAGACTTTTAACCTCACAGGGTACAAAATCATGTATTTGATCCCAGCTGCGCGCAGTCTCCTCTTGACTGCCACATAGCTGTATCTCTGCCTTTGCACCAACATTGTGTAATCAGAATACGCCGTGATGTTAGTAGATGCCCTTTCTATCGTCCCACCTTTACGAAAATATTCCAAGATTACTCCTACGTCCCGTCCCCTTTCCACCATACTTATGGGACATCTCTCCGTCCTGTGGGACGGGACCAGAGCACTTTGTAAAAAGCAGATTTGTCCAAAAATGTGTCCTTCCTCTCTTTCTGGCACGGGGCCGGCACGCGGCCGAAACCCCTCCCATCTTGGCTCCACCCCATGCATCGCCCATCAGTCCTTTTCTCCGCTCGATCGGGGCCGGGCACACTTGCATCCTCAGAGGTTTTTCTTCCCTTTTTTCCTCTCTGGCTCTCGCTAGCGTTCGTTTACTGGTCTGTCTATGTCCTTCAAGCTAGACTTTCCTGATTGTTCATCGTGTCACCGTGGCTTCGTGAGGGCGGATCCCCATCCTCTTTGTTTAGAGTGTTTGGGTCCGGATCACCGTTGGGACTCCTGTTTTTACTGGGACTCCCTTTCGGTCCGGGCACTTCAGCGTCAGTTGGAGCAGTGGGAGGAGGTGTTCCGACGAACTCCTCCTTCACATTTTCAGGCGTTCATTGACGAGAAGAAGAAACGCCCGGTAAGTTCTTTACTTTTCAGACCCCGGCCGGGAGGGGCGTTGATCGCTCTGTCACCGGGGTGCGCCCTTAGGTGCCCTTCGGGCCTAATAATTCTACTAGAGTTTTCTCCGAGGGTCTCCGTAAGGGGCCTGTGATTACCGGAGTACGCTCCGAGGCCCCGCCTGTGGGGGCTGTTTGTATACCCAGTTCTACTGAGTCGTGGGGTACCGGAGCTCACTTTGAGGCCTCTCTGTCGGCTTCCCTCAAAGATAAGACCGGGGTTTGCCCTGAGGCCTTGGCTGAGCTTGTTGTTACGGAACGGATGTTCGAGGCCCATGCAGATAAGGCTTTTACCGGGCCTGGGTCCGAGGTCCCTCGTTCAGAGGCTAAAGCTACCAACAGTTCTGAGAGGCCGGTCAAGGCTTTGTCGGTGAAAGCTGTTGCTCACCGTTCCCGCTCTTGTGGTGACACCAGACCTGTTGAGGGGGCAAAGAAGCAAAGTTCTTATTTTACCGGCAGTGCCGAGGTCCTTCCTTCGAAGGCTCAGTTAGCGGTTGGTATGTCACAAAAACATTCCAGGCCTCATAGTACCGGCTCTGCCAAGGTTCCCTATGTTAAGGCTAAGATTAAGACCCCTGATCCATCGACGGGGACCCCAGCCTCACTACCTAATGTGCCGCAGTTCCCCTCAGATGAGGACAAAAGGGCGCCCGTTCCCGCCACGACAGCGGCGGCCATTTTAGGTGCTACCCCTACAACTACACCATCGGCCTCTGGTGTAGGTCTTGGTCCCTTGGGTGAACCTAAGGTCCCTTGTGCGCATCCTTACCGGCCGGTTTATGATTGGAACGCCCGGATGCCTGTTCCGCACAATGTTTCGTTGCCTGTGGGGGCGGCACCTTTGATTTATGTGGATACGTCGGTGGAGGGGCCGGTGTGGCACCTTTCCCGGCTACGTCCTTGGATTTGTCCACCTCATGAGAGGCCTCCTCAGGTTCCGAAACAGTCTCCGGAGGATGCCTTTTTCGGTAAATTTCAACCGACCCCATGAGGGAATATTTCAAAGGGCTTTTCAGGGAGATATGTCCACCTATGCCTTCGGCTCCACCCGTTCCTCCGGTGGTTCCGCCGGGGCCTCCCTTGCCCGTAGTGCCTCCCCCGGTTCTTCTGCCTTTGCCTCCATTGTCCCCAGTGGACAAGGCAGTGCCTGACACGGCACAGCAGGATCCTGACCTGTCAGATGACCCTCAAGGCGATCAGGACAATGAGGACCTTACCCGTTCTATCAGAGCTTTTCATGACCTGGTACTGGACATGATGAGTTTCTTAGATGTTCCGGTGCCCGAGGCACCCGCTCCGCAGGAGGGCGTGCTTTCTGGGGCGTTCACCCTATCTCCCTTGGAATTGTACCGGCCTGTTCCTGCAGAAGGATGTTCTGGCCGAGGTCCGAAGAGTCTGGGAAAAGCCACACTTGGGACTTTTTGTCAATAAGAAGATTGACGCGAAGTACAGGCTACATTCTTCGGAAGAGGTGGCCCTGTCGTCTTGTCTGCCTCCCTCCTCCACAGTGGTGGCTGTGGCCACCTTGCAATCCAGACCTGCAGCATTCTCTTCCACGATGGCTACTCAGGTCCTCGGTAAGGAGGACAAGCTCATTGACTCCCTAGGGAGGAAAATCTTTGCCAACTCGGCCTTGCAGCTCAGGCAGGCCAATGCTGAGTTGATATTAGCAGTGGCTAATATGCAGATGTGGAAAGGTCTGTCGGAGTTTGAGGAGCACAGTGGGAGGACGCATTGCGTCTCATTGGGAGGCGTGGCAGGCCATCACAGAAGACAGATGGGTCTTGTCAGTCGCTCGAGCGGGCTTCCGCTTACCTCTACCCCTACCCCACCCCGCAACCCTCCTTTCCAGCTGTCGGGCTCGCCCTCCCTCAAAGCCGAGGTTCAGAAACCTCTGGACCTCAGAGCTGTGGAATCCGTTCCCCTCGGGGAGGGAGGGGAGGGCTTCTACTCCCGGCTGTTTACGGTGCCCAACCCCAACCAGGCTCGCCTGCGCACCATCCTAGACCTTTCCCAGTTCAATCTTTTCCTACCCCATGAGAAATTCAAGATGATTACGCCCAGCCAGATACGCTCCTCCTTGCAGCCGGGCAACTGGCTCAGCGTTGGGGATCTTCAGGACGCGTACATGCATATCCTGATTTGGAACCCACACAGGAGATATCTCTGCTTCTCTTTGGGAGAGGAGCACTTCCGGTTTCGAGTGCTTCCTTTTGGCCTCAGCTCGGCGCCACGTGTCTTTACGAAGATGATGTCAGTGATTGCGGCCTATCTTCGTCTCCAGGTTATCCATGTGTATCTGTATTTGGACGACTGGCTCTTACGCAGCCCTTGTCCGCTAGCAGCAGCGGGCAATCTCCAGTCTCTCCTTCAGCTCCTGTTCCATCTTGGGCTGTCGGTGAACTGGCGGAAATCTTCCATGACGGTCTTGCAGGACCTGATTTTCCTGGGTTTTCGCTGGAACACGATCGACTGCAGAATGTACCTGACCGGAGACAGAATGGCGGATCTGTTAGCCATGTGTCAGATGTTTGCGCAGTTGGAGAGCATGTCGGCCTGGTGGTTCCAGAGGATTGTGGGCCTCATGGCCTCGTGTGTGCTGGCTCTTCCTCTTGCTCGTCTCAAGATGAGACGGACCCAGATGGCTCTTAGGAGTTCCTGGCGTCAGGCTGTGGACCCGGATTCCAAGCGGATGATGATTCCGGATTCCATGAGCGTGGACCTGGATTGGTGGTCATCTCTCAGCAACCTGTCGGTGGGTGCGGGGTTTCAGGACCCAGCCCCCATGGTGACGATCACAACGGACTCCTCCCTTCTGGGGTGGGGTGCGACGTTAGATCTTCTTCAGGTCTCTGACCTCTGGTCGCCTCAGGACAAACTCCTGCACATGAATCATTTGGACCTTCTGGCGATCTTTCTGGCGCTGAAGGCATTCAGACCGCTCATTGCCAACAAGGTGGTCCGCATACGCACGGACAATGTGGTGTCAATGTATTACATCAACAAGCAAGGGGGAACAAAGTCTCCCCCCCTTGTGGACCTGTCCATCCAGATATGGGAGTGGGCCATGCTTCATGGTGTCTGGCTGCTTGCAGTACACATCCCGGGCCAGCTGAATGTCACAGCGGATGCCCTCAGCCGATGGAGAGTGGTCGGCTATGAGTGGGAGTTGAAGGCGGAGGTCCTCATGGATTTTCTCGCGTTGGGGCACACCGGAGGTGGACCTCTTCGCTACGGTGGTAAACAAGAAGCTTCCTCAGTATGCCTCCAGAGGGGGGCTGGGAGCCTCCTCTCTGGGGGATGCTCTCGAGATTCCCTGGCACAACATGAGAGCTTACGCCTTCCCGCCTCTAGTTCACCGGGCAATTTGGAAGTTGAAGAATTCGGTGAACTGTTCCCTTCTACTCATAGCCCCGTGGTGGCCGGCCAGGTTTTGATTCTCAGAGCTTCAACACCTGTCGGTGTATCCACGATCAGGTTACCAGTAACTCCCGAGCTTCTTCACCAAGGGGAACAGCAGGCGGCATGGTGCCTGAGTTCGAGCATCTGAATTTGTCTGCGGATAACATGCGTATTATCCAGGCAGCCAGGAAACCCTCGACCAGATCTCAGTACAAGAGTAAATGGCTCAGGTTCTCTCATTGATGTTTGGAGAAGAAATTGGATCCAAGGGTGACCACGGTTGACACAGTGCTGTCCTTCGTGTCCTCCCTAGCAGAGTCAGGGGTTCATGTTCTGTCATGCAGGACTTATCTCTCAGCGGTTTCCGCTTATCTCTCTACAGACCAGTGTTCTTATTCCCTGACTAACCCAGTGGTGAAGCGGCATTTTGCTGGCTTGACACGCCTCTACCCTCCAGTTCGTAATCCGCACCCGCCGTGGGACCTAAATGTGGTCCTGACGGCTCTGTGCCATTGTTAGGCAGAAACCTGTGCAGTTCCCTTAGGGACCACTGCAAAAAGTTTAAGACTACAGGAGTAAGCAGTAAACCCAATTGGTAGCAGTCTGAACCACCCAGATTTACCTGGTAGCTATGGAAGAGCAGTCAGACTTCTCTAAAGAAGAGTTAGGCAGTATATAGACTATACACAATAGGGCTAAAAATACAGTAGCACAAGCAAACCCTGACCAGAGCTTGGGTATAAAAGTATATAATTATTTATTTAAAACACACACTTGTAAAAATACACTAGCACTAATATGTCAAGCAAGTTCAAACACAGTCACTATAAGTATATACACCTCCCTAGTTAATTATTCGACGTGTCTAGGTCAAGACTCCACTTATTTAGCAAAACAGAGGTGAGCGCGTAACCATAGATGGCATTCCAATAATTTGTTTAAAAAGGGAGAGAAAAGGCAGAATAGGAAAATAACACAGTACCAACACTTTTAAGAAACCACAGCAAGTCAAGAAAGGCAGGGTCTAGCAAAATGTTCATAGGCCAGGCCCACTCTTGGAGCGAGCAAGGCGGAATGTGCCCAAGATCACACAGTGAAAATGCACTCAAAGTCTTTGCAGAAAAGTCAAGAGGTTGGATCAGTTCAGAAAGGTAAAGTTAGCAGGTCCGAGGTCACCCCAGGATAGAGAGTCAAGGATTTACGGGACACTTTGGACAATCTGTTGCAAGGGAGACCAGGCGGGACACAGTACCTGAAATGGTGAGAAAGTTCCAGCGGGGGCAGTTGTTCCTGGCAGCGGGTGCAATTCGGGGCTTCGTCCAGGGGAAGAGATGATCTCGACGTGGAGGAAAGCTGGAGGTCGTTGCACTGCCAGGGAAGAAACCAGCCGCGAGTTTCCCGGTTAAAAGATACAACCCTTTTATTCGCGGTAGTGGTGAAGCGTGGCTATCCGGCCGTCGGGGTGCTTGGCACGGGCGATTCGACCACGGGACGATCCAGGAAGGCGAAAAAGGCGAACTGGTTGGTCCCACCAGCTCAAAGGGAAGAAGACTCTCCTCTGTCGTCGGGGAAGCGGTGAGTTCGTACAGCAGGGCTCCACCGGTGGTGTCGTTCTAGATGGCTCAGCTTCTCTCTTCTTCGGATTCTTTAGGTCCTGTGGCGACTTCTGAAGTTCCAGTCCCCAAAGCCCTGCTTTTATGCAGCAAAACCCCCATTCATCAGCCTAGCTGTCACTCAAACATGCTAAGTGGTGAGCCGGGCGCTCACCACTGGGCCAATCACACAAGAGTGCGACATGAGTTGCCAAGGCAACTCAGTCCAGGGTGCCTAATCCCCCTCCCACACATCCTGTTGACCCCAGACAGAGTGGCACCATTTGGAGGGCTTCTGTGGAGAAGCCCGCCAAAAAGTGAAACAAAGGGCTCGATTTGGGTTAGAGTTTCAGAGGCGAACACAAACGCCATTTTAAAACCGAGTCCTGGCAAAAAGACCCAACCGGGGAATAAATATTAAATAAATAACCCGGCCGTATCTTTAACATTGCACCAAAAAGTGTTGCGTTTAAAATGAATGGGAAAATCCCATAGGAAATATTCCGGTGGAGTATTTTGCGTGGTATCCACTGCCACCAGCCAGAAACTCGACAAGGGGGGGACTGGACAGTGCCCCCTTGGAAAACAGACCCAGGGGCAATCGAATTACCCCTACCAGTACTTCCACAATATGATTGTTTGTACTGGTTCTGTTCACAATTTGAGACTAGTAAAGCCAATGGTGAGTTTACATGCCCTGGGAGACAGTAGTCAGTCCCAGGGTATGGAGTCTGTTTGGGGGTCACTATGACACCCCTATGTTACTGCACTGAGGGTGCTGTGTAACACACATACCAAAAACACATGAGGCCCTATGGAGTAAAAGACCCCATAGCCAATATAACACATTACATAGTCAAAGGACATTCTCAAATCATGCCTAAGAGTGGGAGAAAAAGAGTCTCACTCTTAGTAGGAGAAAACAAATAAACCCCAAAAATCCAGCAAAGCTGCTGGGGGACTCACTAGGTTTGGGAAATTAGCCTTAACCGAGAATTCTCCCTAACAGCCATAAACCCTTTGAACCAATGGCTACTGTGGACCTCAAGTACTTGTCCTGGAAAGTGTCCTTTTTGGTCGCCATTACGTCAGCAAGGAGAGTGAGTGAGCTCCAGGCATTGTCGGTGAAGCATCCTTTCTTGGTCTTTCACAAGGACAAGGTAGTCCTTCGGACAAACCCGGTCTTTCTGCTGAAGGTTGTGACCGAATTCCATCTGAATCAGTCGATTTCCCTACCAGTCTTTTTTCCGAACCCTGCCTCTGAGGCTGAGAGGGTTCTACACTGTCTTGATGTCCGAAGAGCTCTTAAATTCTACCTGGACAGGACTTCCAAGCTTAGGAGTTCTCAACTTTTTGTGACCTTCGGTAACCCTCAGGGCAAGCAGGCGTCTAAGGCAACTATTTCTCGGCGGATCGCCGCCTGAATCACAGAGTCTCTCACCGTCCAAGGGCTGAAACCTCCTAAGGGTATTCATGCATACCTGGTGCGGGGCCAGGCAGCCGCAGTTGCTTTTCAGAAATATGTCCCCTGGGAGTCCATCGCTAGGGCAGCTACTTGGGCCTCCCCATCTGCTTTCTGTAAGCATTATTGTCTCGACATGAGCTCAAGGGCTGATGCTCAGTTTGGTCAGGCTGTGCTGAAGAACCTGTTTCAGTGAGGGGTATTTCCATCCACCCGTAGTTCCTGTAAGGAGTGCTTGGGAATCTCCCATAAGTATGGAGGAAAGGGGACGGGAGTATTTACAGGTTACTCACCGTAGTGACCACCTTACTCCTAGTCCATAGTCCCCTTTCCTCCATACGCCCGCTCGCTGTCCCCTCTATTAAGGTTCCTCTGTTATTGCTAATGGGTCTTTGACCTGGTGATAGAAAATGACTGATGGGCGATGCGTGGGGCGGAGCCAAGATGGGTGGGGTTACGGCTGCGTGCCGGGCCCCGCGCAAGAAAGAGAGGAAGGACACATTTTTGGAAAACATTTGGATGCTTTTTACAAAGTGCTCTGGTCCCGTCCCACAGGACGGAGAGATGTCCCAGAAGTATGGAGGAAAGGGGACTATGGACTAGGAGTAAGGTGGTCATTACGGTGAGTAACCTGTTAATTTTTCTCTGTCTTTATAGTTTAATATTTTCGCAATTATCGACCGAGGAGGGGCCTCGGGTTGTGGTTTTCTCTTCAGGGCCCGATGTGCTCGTTCAACAGCAAACCCTTGTGAGAGCTTGACCGCGCCTATCTCTTGCAGGATCATATTCTCCACATAGTCCGTGGGGGCCTAGACCTCCTCCCCTTCTGGCAAGCCGACCACTCGGATGTTATTCCGTCTTGCTCTCCCTTCCGCTTCCCCTACTCGGTTCTCCAGGTTAGCCACCTGCTGCTTTAATATGTGGACCTCCTTCGCATTATTTGTACTAGTTTCTGTATTAGTTTTCACCGCAATCTCCAGTGCACTTGTTCTTTCCGCCAGCGCCCTGACGTCTTGTCGCAGCAGGGTAACTTCTATTCCCACTGCATCAAATTTGTTCTCTAGGACCGTTCGTAGGTCCGCCATTGCTATCCCCCCATGTGTTCCTCAGCTCTGTTATCGTTGCAAGGACCTGGTGATTTTCTCCCCCTGGAGTACCGTCCGCGGAGACTGTCGCTGAGCCCGACACCGGGGCAGTGGGAGTTTGTGGCGTCTTAGCAAAGGCATCCATTGTGGGTTGTTTACTTTTGGCCCTAAGTCCTTTAACCGACATGATGCAGCCCTGTCTGCGTGTCCAGTTCTGGGGCCCCTTATGTCGTATCAGTTCTGTTCCCTTGTAGCTCTGCGGCGACACCAGGACAATCCAGGCCCGGGCGCGTTCCCCTCAGAGAGCCGCAGTATACGGTAGCATGCGCTGCACTCAGATTTCGGGTGGGTTGTGTTCTCCCACGTACCTTCACTGTCGCAGATGATGCTCTTTCAGGTCATCTGCTATGTTGCCACTCGCACCTCAGCCCATCCGGATATCCAGTCCACCCCGGTGCATGTTTATTACATCCCCACACGCTCCAGTGTCCACAGCACCGCAGCAGGGATGTCGGATTCTGCCTCTTCACTGTGTGTCACTTCCCAGGGGGGCTATTTGTGATCTTGTCCCCCTCCTCGGGAGAGCCTGATTCCGCCCAATTCCAGAGGGGGAGGGGGGCTCGTGACCCTCCTCTCACTCCCCCTGTTATTAATGTTCAGCCACTTCAACAACTGGCTTGTCTTGGGTCTTTGCAGGGGTGCAGGCCACCCTGCACAGCAACAGCAGTGCTGAGTCTCCCCAAGAACTATACTGGGGTGTAGTTGCCTTCATTTAATGGCCTCGTGATGTGCAGGGTCCCCCCATCTTACATCACTTGACGTTGTGCTGCCAGCCCGCAGGGAAGCGGCACAGGAAGAATCAGTATAGAAAGGCGCAATGCGGCTCACTGCATTTACCGCGCTGCACTTAAGGGCATGTCAGTTAGGCTACATGTCTGCTACCCGTTGTTTACTGGCTAAGCGCATGTCTCAGTAGGCAGCATGCTTTTTGGTGCCCCGCACTCAGCCTACGGTCGCGGACCGCAAGCCCCCACCACTTCACTAGCCCTGCGGGCGTTACTGCCGGCAGCCGCACACGCCACTTACGTGTGCACTGCCGGTTGTGCTGCTGGGATAGACCTGGCAGCTCCTTGCCATCACAGGGGGCCAGGTCCGCGGTTGTGTTTCCGCGAGCGACCGTTGGCCGCAATGCGCTCCTCTTGCAGCGCCGCCTTATATCACACGGCCTGCACTCTCCCCGGGGTTCCGCTCCTTCTGTCTTTCAGTGCCTGCGGTCAGCGCGGTTATGACCCAGCCTCCGCACGTCCTCTCGCTGCAGTGATCGATCGTCGCTCCAGCAGCCCGTTCTGCATACGCGCCTGCTGATTTCACGGGTCCCTTTGTTCTGTCATGGCCGCCATCTTGCTATCATACGTCCCCATTCAGACTGTGATACAAAGTATCGGATCTCCCGAACCAACTCACTCGCGGGTGGACGCGTCCTCTTCCCGTCACCTTTATACGTCCATAATATTGTTTTCATGCAGTAGTCTGTTGCCTGGTAGCACACGCTACTGATGATCGATCACAGAGCATGGAGTAGGCTGTGACTCCATGGCTGCCAAGCCACGACCCCCTTTATAATTAAGTTGTTTCTTTTTTTAGTAAATTGAGTGTGATATAAAAGAAAATTAATTTTATATGGGGTTGTGTAATAGGACTAAAGAGAAAATCATGTATTTTTATGAAGTGATGTCAATTTTGGATTATGTCTGAATTATTAGTATGTATTTAAGTGTTGTTAAAGTAAAAGCAAGATGTAAATATGTAAGATAAAAATTTGAAAAAGTTCTTATGATAACTAAATCAAATTTTAAAAAAAGACGGTAATGATTTTCGTGGAAGTCACTAAAAGAACGTATTCAAAATCCGAAGATATTAAACGGGATAAACACAAAAAGAAAGCTTGCATGCATTGTAAGGAAGTCTGATTCACTACATTGCACTGCGGGAGCCATACTTTGTTGTTGCTGGCTTTTTAAGTGTTCTTCATCCAAACAGTGTGTCTTAATTACAGGCGGATGGCAGCTTTTAACATTTAACTAGGTGCGCTGCCGTGTAGCTATTTCACTGTGTTGGTAACCATTGTCTTCCTGAAAATGGGCAAAAGGGTTTCCTTCAGCTTTTAAGTCCAGTAAATGGGAAAATTGTATTGTTGCCCCTCAGTGTGCGTGTTGAGGCACACATGTCAATGTTTGGCTGTTTGCCTATGTAACCTTTGGTTCAGGAATCGCAAAGGCAACCTGACTGGATGGGAATGGGTCTCGCTGAATTGTTCATTTTACACCTCAATCCACATCACTGTTTGTGCCTTCAAAAAGGGGATTGTAAGTGATCTACATTGATTGGGAGGCAGCCAAATGTTTGAATGGTGCATGGGATGCGATTGAGTTACAGTGGTCTCCTGAGCCCTGTATGTGAGACCCTGGACCATTAAGAAGTCACTGCCTGAAACAAGTCCTGTGCACCTGCAAATAAAGACTTAACCTAAAATCCTGCTGGAAGCACTGTTGATGGGTTAAGGGGAGGGAACAGCAGAACTTTGCCTTGTAAGAGAATCATGACTCCAAAAAGGACAGTGAGATTCTATACCGCTGCAGACAATGAATGATCCCCTCATGGTCCTGGCTATTTGTCTCACCATCCCAGAAGTAAGAGCACTGTTTTGCTGCTGGAGGTCTGACAATATTGCTTCTGTTGTCGAAATGTGCCTGCTCCATCTCTGCACTCTTCAGGCTGGACTCTGCTGCTGTCTTTTCTTTCAAGGGATCCTCCACTGCCCGATCCTGCATTGTTCAATCCAGATCAGACTGTTACCTGTGACCTAGGTCTGGCATTCTGCTAATTCTTCACTGGTGCTTTGTTCATTGTCTTGAGGGTTGCATCTTGGGAGTCGAATGACCTCCTTTGTATCGTTGGTCCTGTTCCTCCATCAATGGGAGCTCTGCATTTTGGAACTTTAAGCTTTTTTCTTTTTTTTTTTTAAAGTATTTTATTGGTTTTCACAGCAAACAACATACATTGCACCCTAACATGGTGCAGGGAACCATCAATTACTAACTTACCCCCCTCCCGCCGCACCCCTCCAGAGTCTCGCAATTTACAACATCCGTCTTCTAGTTTATGACTGTCACGTCGTCTTTGCTATCTAGGGAGCTATTCATTTCCGGTTCTTCTGGTCCCAAGCCGTTAATGATGCCACCAAGTGTAGCCAAGCTGTCGGTGTCTCAGCTTCCTCTTGCCCTCCTCTACACACTGCTTCCCTCCAAACCACAGTTTCTGTGTCTCCCAATTTCAAGAGATCCCGCCACCTGGCTTCTACACTTGGTCTCTCTCTTGCCTTCCATCCCATGGCAATCCTGCGCTTCGCCAGAATATAAGCCAAATCTTTGAGTTTGCTCACATGCTTAAGTTTGCCTGGTCTTGGAAATTCCCCCATCATACACGCCCACAGAGAGGCCACTTCTAATCTGATCCCTTTGTTAGCCAGCCGGTTCGCCACTTCTTCCCAGTATCTTGTTATTTCTGGGCAAGCCCAGAACATGTGTACCATCCCAGCATCCTTCTCCCCACATTTCGGGCAGTTCTACGTAGCTGCATTTGCGAACTTGGCCATTTTCTTGGGGGTCATGTATGCCCTGTGGGTAATATATAGCTGAATCTATGGAAGTCTGACATTCCTCGATACTTTCTTATGGTATCTGTGCATTCTCACCCATAATCTATCATTTATAATATCCCCACCTTCCTCCTCCCAGTCCCTCCTTATCTGAACCACCTCTTTTCCAACCTTGGACATCATTATTTCATAAATTCATGCGATCTCATGGCCACCTTCTAACACTGCCTGAAATGTTTCTATGGCAGCATCTGGCTGCTGGGCCAGCTCTATCTCAGACCTTGTGCTCTTCACTAACTTCATCAACTTAACATATGTGATGTATTGCCCACTGTGTAAGCCTGTGTCTCTCCTCAACATATCAAACTCTAACCTTTCCCCCCTCTTGCATTACATCTCCTATAGTTGTTACTCCCACTGGTTCCCAATGTTCTCTGATGGTCTTCAATTGTTCGTCTACACCTCTCAGTGATACTAAGGGGACCTGCTGGGAGCACGGCAGCGGGCTCCCCATCCTTCTACCGGCTCTGTCAGATCTTCCTTCCCAGGGCCAACAATGCCGACCTCTCCCCCTTCGGACGGTCGGCTACCCATATCCACTCATTAAGAAAATAAGGTGCACATTCCACCTTCAGCAGTCTGGACTCCGGTGTGGTGTCCTTGGATAGCCATCTTGCTACGTATTGAAGCTGGCCAGCCAGGTAGTACATCTCAAAATTGGGCAGTCTTATCCCTGTCTGATCATACAGATTCTGCAATTTCCACAGGGCTATTCTATTCCTAGAGTTGTGCCAAATGAACCCCCTACATATGCTTTGCACTCTGGTGAAAAACCGTTTAGGCATCATGTATGGGACATTTGCGAAATTGTGCAACAGCCTGGGTAATGCTATCACCTTAAGCAATGCTGCCCTTCCCATCGTGGTCAGAGGCAACCGCGCCCAGAATTCTATGCTCCGTTTGATCTTCATTACTGCCTTCTCCGTGTTATTCTTATGCTCGTCTTCTACATTGTGATATACATCCACCCCCAGATATCGAAAGGTGTCTATAGCCCACCCAATCCGTAACACTGGTAACTCGTTTTGAGGCACTCCCACATATATGCTTAGGGGGGGGAACAAGATGGACTTCCGTGGGTTGACCGTTATGCCCGATAGTATCACATAACGTTCTAATACCTCTAGGATATACTGCAGATTTTCTTCAGGATATTGTAGATACAGCAACAAGTCCACGTATAGAGATATCAAGTGCTGCCCCTCTCTTGTTTTAATACCCACTTCTCTGTATTGCTGCCTCAGGTACACCGCCAAAGGTTCCAGCGCTAAAATAAGTGGCATCAGGGACCAGGGGCACCCCTGCATGTTACCTCTACCTAGTGTCCATCGTTCTGAAATGATTGATCCCGTCCGGACCCAAGCAACCGGTTCGCTGTACAGTAATTCGACCCACTTCAGGTATGCTGGTCCCATCCCACTTTTTTCCAAAACTGCCATCAGCCATGGCCATTTGACCGAATCGAAGGCCTTAACTGCATCTAGTTATTCTTGGGAGCACCCCACTGTCTGGTCTAAAATATGATGTAGTCTCCGGAGATTGTCGGAGATGCACCTTTGGGGGACATATCCCGTTTGGTCATGATGTATTAGGGTGTTTATCATTGGCTTCAATCTATTTGCCGTCACAGCGGTGGGGATCTTACTATCTTGATTTAACATCGATAGCGGTCTATAGGATCCGCAATCAGTGCATGATTTGCCTGACTTGAGGAGCGGGATGATGATCGCTTCCCTGAGGGTTCCTGGCAGCCTACCTTAATCAAACGCTTCATTCAACATGGCCAACATCGACGGGAGTAGGTCAGTCACATACGTTCTATAAAATTCGCTCGGAAGACCATCTGCCCCCGGGGCCTTATTAGTGCGTAAAGTCTGGATTAAGTGTTCCAATTCTTCCAGTGTGAGTGGTGTGTCTAATCTCTCTCTGTTTCCTCAATCCTGGGCAGATTGATCTCTTCTAGTGCATCCCATATATTGATTTCTTTTTCCTCAATCTTGTCTGCGTACAATTCCTGATCGTATCTATATAAGCATTTGTTCACCCCCTCCTCAGTGTCCTCAATTATGCCATCACTCTCGAATCACCTGTTTTGGGGTCTCACTCTCACTCTTACACAGCCGGGCCAGCAGTCTACCCTACCCGGTTTATCACCTTCTGCATGCTGTTTCTCTATGTATCTCCTATAGTTTAAGTTGCCTAACCTTTCCCAGTGGGCTTTGCATTTTTCTTGTAATTGTCGTTTACCCTCGGTCTCCCGGCAATCCACCCCCTCTTGCATTTTATCCTCAATCTCCCTTTCCGTGTATTGCAGTTCCTCTAGTATGCCTCCTTGTAATCCTTTCGACTTTGAGATCGCTCCCCCTCTCATCACCACCTTAAATGCTTCCCATGGCGTGCCGGCCGACTTCACACTTCCAGTGTTCAATTCAAAGTATTCTTTTATGGACTTCCTCAAGTCTTCTCTAAATATGGTGTCTTTTAGCGCTTCAGCTCTAAGCTTCCACGTTGGTATCTTCGGCGCACTACGGTGCAGTGTCATTATTTTGGGCGTAAATGTTAATGATATTTACTTCTTTGTTGCCCACCAGCCCCTTCAACAATACCATTCTCCCATCTGTCGCCACCTCTTGTTGTAACACTTTGAAAGGGACATGAGGTGCTATCCATATGAGAACCCCTCTAGCATATACTGAGTATGTAGCTCCCACCGTGGTCACTTTCCATTTCTTCTTTATCACTCCTAGTTTCTCTTTGGTCAAGTGGGTTTCTTGCAACAGTGCTATATCTATTTTTTGCCTCCTCAAGTACATCATCATTTTATTCAGTTTGATGTAGCTGTTTAACCTCTGTACATTCCAGGTCACTATCCTTAGGTCTCCCATATCAGCCGTGCCCTACTCCACCCACCATCACCCCCACCTTCCTCCTGTTTAGACTGAGTTGTGATTGTAGACTCTGCACATTGCCTTCTTGCAACTCCCCCCTCCCCCTTCGCTCCCCAAACTGAACTCCCCCTACAACTACCCTCCCCTCAACCCCAACCCCACCCAACTGTTGCCCAGCTGCATCCCTGGATCTCAGACTCCCCTGCATCTCGACCCCTGCCCGGCTGGCGCTGGTGCAAAGGTCGCAGCAGGTGGATACTATACTACAATATCCTAACTAAACTACCTATTCGTGGTGAAGTCATGCTCCTCAGTATCTCTCCTGTAATATGATCTCAGTGCATCTATCGTTTCATTGAATAAATGTCCCCAAGCAATTGCGGTGCCTAAACTATTCCAGTGTTCCACTGTTCTGGGTTATTTGGCAATGTTTCTGATACCTCTCCTTCACATGTCCCATATGAGAATGGTGCTCAGTCTCAACCCAACAGTCCCAACGCATATCAAGGAGTAAACATCAGTTCACTTATCCATTTCATCTGTCATCCGGCCATCCGCTCCGTCTGGGCAGTTCATCCACGTTGCGGCGCCCTCCGCAGTCTCGAAGAAAAGCGATTTGCCTTTGTAGAAGACCTTGAGTTTTGCTGAATAGAGCAGTCTGTACTTCAGGCCAGAGTCTCTCAACCTTTTCTTAACCGCCACAAAACTCGAGCATCGCCTTTGTACCAGGAATGTGTAATCCGGATACACAGTAACTGTCACTGACGTTCTACTGATTGTTCCGCCTTTCTGGAAATGCTCAAGGATCTTCTCTCTGTCTTTGTAACTCAATATTTTGGCTCTGATCGGCCGAGGTGGAGCTCCAGGCAGGGGTTTCCTAGTCTGGGCTCTGTGTGCTCTTTCCACTGTAAACCCTTGGGAGAGCGCTTCCGCACCTATTTCTCGTAATATCATATTCTCAAAATAGTCCGTGGGGTCGGGGGTTCTCTTCTCCTTCCGGGAGCCTCACAATGCAGATGTTCTTTCTTCTTGCTCTCCCTTCCGCTTCTTCTGCCTGGTTTTCTAAGATGTCCACTTTCTGTTGTAAGGTGTGGATCTCCTTGGCGCTCGCCGTGCAGATCTCCGTATTGGCCTTCACTTCCTTCTCCAGCATTACCGTTCGTTCAGCTCTAGCCCTGACGTCCTGTCATAGGAGATTAACATCCACACTGACCGCATCAATGCTAGCTTCAAGGGAAGTTGTCAGTTCCGCTATGGTAGCATCGAGTTTGGATTACGATGCAGATTTCAACCCAGCAATCGCTTCCAGGATTTGTAGGTCTCCTTGCGGTGGATCCCCCTTCCCGGGTGTGGTCTGCACCGATGGATTTGCCACTTCTCCAGTCTGACTTGGTTTGGTGAAAATGTCTAATGAGGATTGTTTTGCGTTCGATTTGACCACTTTGGTGGCCATTTTTCCTCTATAGTCTCCTCAGGTGTCCTTCTCTGTATGGCCTGCGGGCTGTACATCTCGGCTATGGGCTGCTGTCATTGCGCCCAGGTGTAATTCGTCTTGCTTAGTCTGGTTGCCGCTTCCTTTACTCGACAAGGTCTGTTAACAGAGCATCTCAGTGTAGTCAGGAGATCCGTCTCGCCTGCAATATGCATTGCTCTTCTCGATCGTCACTGTCCCGAGGTATGGCGGTCTCACTTTACATGTACGCGGTGCTTCGCCGCCTCTCGACTTGACTGCGTCAGTGGCTCCAAGCTGTCCCCGTCTGCCCAGGCTTCACATATGTAGCATCATGTTGCTTGGGCAGCCCAGTGGTTGTGCGAGTGTCTGGAAGGGGCCAGTCTCTTCAGTCGTGTAACCTCACACCCCTTGGCCTGTTAGTGCTCTCCCCACAGGCAGGGGGTAATGTTGGACAGCGTCTCAACGATATCACTGTCCTTCTTATCACATGTGCTTGGTGGCGCTGGTACTCAGCAACCTCCACTCCATCTGTGGTCCCTCTGGCGCTCCAATTCAGACTCCTTGTCGCCGTAGGGCATTTTATATCCTGTGTTGGTTGCAGGTAAACGCGCC
Source organism: Ambystoma mexicanum (assembly GCF_040938575.1). NCBI lineage: Eukaryota > Metazoa > Chordata > Amphibia > Caudata > Ambystomatidae > Ambystoma > Ambystoma mexicanum. The sequence goes on along the minus strand of NC_090934.1, from coordinate 386,815,350 downwards.
TCATGCCCCACCTAGGTCTAAGCCTCCGTGTCCGGGCCTGCCCCAGTGATGTGTGGATGCCAATCTTTGGTGATGTGCCCCCATGCATCTTGTTGTGGAGTATTGTCCCACCCAGATTAAATCTGGTGTTGTGTTCTCACCATCTCTTAGATGATCCGGTGCTATTTGGTATTGTGGCATTCCCGACTTCAGTAATTCTAGGAAGCAACCACTTGGGGCACTCTGGATCTTATTGTACCAGGCCATCATTGTATCATCCTCGAAAAAGTCACCAAAGGTTTGTATCAGAGACGTCTTTATGGGAGGGGAAAGGGGGCACTTGCCCCGGGCCCCCACCTTGGAGGGAGGCCCCCACAAGGCTGCTGTATCTAAAGAAGTCACTTACATTGTTCACCAGATGTAAACTGCACCTTTTATGGCATGCTGCTGAGACTCCAAGCCTATTTTGTATTTGTTGTGTACAGGTACATTCTGCTCTGCTTTCTGTGTTCACTGTAGCATTCATAGTTTGTGCAGTCACCGAAGCACAACTCCTGTAGTGGAAGGGGTTCTAGAGAGAAGACACTGGACCATACATCGCAGGCCTCTGGCAAGCATATTTTTCTGGTACCATGTGTTAATATCACCACAAAAATATCACGATACAAAAATATTGCCATATTTTTGCGGTGATATTGACCCATGGACCCTGCAGGGGACACCCCTGCATTATTTTAAAATTTGCGGGGGACACCCCCTCTCCCACAAAATATCCTTCCCAAAAATATTGCCTATGGCGAGACAAACGGCCATATGTACGGCGATATTTTTGGTGGGGATATTTTGTAGGGATACTATTTTTCTTATTTGACACAAAAAACAGATTGTCCTTTTGTACAATTCAAATTCAAAGGTTTTTCAGCACGTCTATAAATAAGTTTCACAAGCGTGTGTGTCGGGTGTATTCAAAGCTTTTAAATGCAAAATAGAAACCAGGATAAAATCTATTAGGATCACATCAATTAAAATAAATAAAGCTAGAATATTTCCCATTTTGCATAATGTTTCCATAACTTTTTGTTTTTAGAAATTGTCATGTTGGATTATGTGAATTGTGTACTGTGCTGGTCAGTTCTATGAAATGGGGTTATTTTAGTTCATGTTTAGAACTAGAAAAGAAAATAGTAAGAGCAGATATTGCAGAGTGGCTGCAAATCCCAGTGTCTCCTTTTAACCAATGTGTGATCCTGGTCATCTCGTTCAATCTCGTATTGCCTAACCTGTCAAAATCACCTGTCCCTGAAACTTTGGAAATTGTCTCTCTTCAGAGGGATTTTGTTCTCAGTGTGTCATCTTCAAAAAAGCCTCACTCGTAATTTCACTGGCTCTAGTGTTGCTTCTACTATAATAATAGTGAACTTTGGTATATAGCACACCAGAGCTACTTTGCTCTCTAATGGCAACAAGTATTGATATCCATACCCCTCTTTTAATCTCAGTATGCCTGAATATGGACTCGTTCCTGTTAGCTTCTAATCTTCATCCACTAGCTATGCTATGGTATCTGTATCTTTTTCCTTGCTTTCAATTGGTATCCTGTATGCATGCGCGAGCACGTTTGCATTCTTTTAGGCACCCAATTTGAGTCATCTGTCTATTCTGGATTATGTGCACCTTTTTCATACGATCTGTCTTCTGCATTTAGACTATGGCCTCTCTACCTTCCTCGTGCCTGGTATTGATGAAAAGTGTGCTCTTCCTATGCTAGAACACAGTTGACTTCTAATGTTGTCCTTGAAATACTATTTGTTTATCATTCAGATTACAGCAAGAATTAACAGGGTAGTGGGACAGAAAGGGAGTACCCATGATTATTTTGATCGCTGCAAAGCAGCACATCAAGCAATGGGTTATGAGTACGATGAGGGGGTCACAACCATATATTTTTGATCTTTTAATTACTTTGGTCAGTGGAGGGGGCCCCCAAAGGTGTCCGTGCCCTGGGCCCCAAAAGTGTTTAAGATTGTCCTGGTGTATCCCAACTTTCTCCACCCATTTGATATAGGCTCTCTCACCTGTGATTGCCATATCTGCCACATGTCTAACAGAAAGGAGTGCCGAGTACACAATGTCAATCCCGACCCTAACAAGCCACTTTGCGCCAAATGGTACAAGTAATATTGACAATATACATAGATCCCATCCCCGCCCCAGGCACACCAATAATCCGTGAACGCTGAAGAATGGGTGCAACTAGTGCCCTCTCCACCTGGACATGTGCACGGATGAAATGTGTAGCGTACCAAAACGCCAAGAAGTGTGCTTGTGCCGCCGCGTAATTTCGCTCCAGATCTGGGAGGGCATGACCTCCTTTGCCACACGGTTGAGTCAACATCATGTAGGCCACCCTGGCCTGCTTTCCTGCCCAAAGTAGGTCCGTAATAATCCCCCGCAATTTTAAGAAGAATATGGTAGAGAGGAGTAATGGGACATTTAGAAACAGGTATAGAAGTCTGGGTAGTACAATCCTCTTTACTATTGCAATTCAACCTATCAAGGTAAGAGGAAGGGCACGCCTGCGCACCACCGAGTCTTGGATTGAGCTGATTACTCTACCATAATTGTCCCGAAACAATGTTTTTGCATCCCTTGAAAGTGTGATTCTCAGATATTTACTGCTGTCGGCTTCCCAAGCGAGCCTGAAACCATTGTCAAATGCCTCCCTCTTGTCTGTACGCGTGAAGGTCATCGATTTACTCCAGTTTATCCTGAACCTGGAGAACGCTCTGAACCTTATTACCTTGCGCATCACCAGCGGCAACCCACTGATAGGATCACTTAAGAATAACACATCATTGGCGTTTAGTGAAATAATCTGCCGATGTGGGCCTAGTTGTATGCCCCGCTGAATATGTTGATCCCGCAGTATCGCCGTCAGCGGTTACATTGCGAGTGTGAGAAGGAGAGGGGAGGGGACAGGGGACATCCCTGTCTGGTCCCCTGCCCCATTGCTATAATTTCGGAATGGGAACACCCCACATGATCAGAGCGTATAGAGGAGCAAGACCAATGAAATTAAGTATTCCCACAGGCCAAGTTCTGCGTAAAGGGAAGGTCACTCGACAGCGTTAAATGCCTTTTCGGCATCGAGCAGTACCCCCAATGCTTGCATTTCAGGTTGTATCGCTGATAGGATCCCAAAAAAATGATGCAGGCCGCAAGTTGTGTTCCTGCCCGGTATGAAACCTGACTGAACGGCCAGCACCAGGCCAGGCATCAGCAGGAGGAGACTCTTGGCCAGGATCTTATCTACATTTATTAAAGATATCGGCAGATATGAAGCGCAGTCATCGGGGGGGGGGGGGAGCTTCCCCTTCTTATGTAGTAAGATAATTGAAGCTTCACACAACGAAGGAGGCAGGAATCCCTGCCTCACAGATTCAGTGTAGATAACCAGCAGCCAGAGGGCCAAAATGGGTGCAAACACTTTGTAAAACTCTCTGAGAGGCCATCTGGTTCTTCAATAGCGGCAATAATTTCTTCCTTCGACACCTCCACATTTAAAGCTTCCCTAAGCGGGAGGTCTACTCAATACAGTTCTGCTATTTTAAGATAGTGTTGTAAACTTGCTGGGTCCTACCCGTACCTAGTGCCACAGAGTTGTCCGTAAAACATACTAAATGTTGCTGCAATATCTTTCTCTGCATGAAGAGGTGCCCCTCAATATGCGGGTGTTTATTTTCTGCAGTCAGCAGCCTGGCCAATAGGGCCCCTGGCTTTTGTCCATCCCCATACTCCCTTACCAAGTGACCCCAGCTAAGAAATGTAGCCTCCCTACTTGCATTGACCTGGAAACTGGTCGACTCCTCCCTCAGCGCCGCCAGCGTTTCTTGATCTGCAGAGGTGACATAGTCACCCTCCAGCTCCTTCAGGTTCTCTTTGTTAACCGCTAGGTCCCTCCTGATTGACCCGAGTATTACATTTTCCTTTGCCATGCATATGCCCCTAAAACTTTCCCAAAGCACCCTCTGCGTCCCGGGAGCACCCACGTAGCGGTCAAAGAAGGACACTATTTCTTTGTGTAGTTCCTGGCGGAACACTGTCAGCTATGGCGTCCGGTTTGAAACGCCAGAAGCTCATTCCCAACCTTTCCCCAGTAACACTGCAGTCCAACACAACCATCGAGTGGTGGGACAGAGTTCTCGGAAGTATCATACACTGACCCCAGGACCTCCCCCAGGTGTGGGACACCAACAAGTCATCCAGTCTAGAGTTTGATCCATGTACCCATGAATGGAATGTATAGTCGTGCTCGTCCCAATGTTGTATCCTCCACAGATCTACTAATACACACATCCCACATATAACTTGCATTAGTTTCCGGGTCCTAGTTGGCTGGCCCCTTATACTGCCAGATCTATCTCGGGAATGGTCTAGCACCGTATTCATGCCCCCCCCCCCCCCTTTAATTGTTGAATTGAGACAGTCAACCAGGTTAGCAGACACCCATTCAAAGAAATCCGCATTATCCACGTTCGGCCCATATGTTTTAATCAGCTTTACCTTCACTCCCTCCAACACCCCACAAACCATCAGGGCCTGCCCCTCGTCATCCTGTTTGGATGACATCATGCAAAGTTTTTCTGCCCTGTTGATCAATACAGCTACTCCCGGTGCGTATGACGACCACAAAGAGTAATAACTGTGACAACCCCACTGAGAGGCCCAATCGAGATTCTGTTTGGGGTACCAGGTGCATTTCCGAAAGAATGCCACCTCCACTTTATGTCTACGTAAGTAAGTAATGAAACACCTGCTGGGTTTTAGCAGGCTGGTCCCCCCCACCCTCTTATGTTCCAGGTTACTACCCTAAATATCATCTCATGAGGCTAAACATCCCCAGCACATAGCTGTGACCTCCTCTCGATTGATTCAAAAGGATCTTCCCAACTGCTGCACCCACCTAACCTACTGCTCTCAGACCCAAACACCCCTTAAACCCAACAAACAACCTACCACCTTCTCCCCCACAGGCAACCCCAAACTGCCTGGAACCAACCCCCCCCCATCCTGACTTCCCCCAACACAAACCAAGCTGTGCACAGAGCACTAGTGCCAGACCCAGTGTGGACCAGCCCAGACTAACATAGGCTAAACATGACACAGTTGCAGCAGTTGCAGCCTAGTGTGACCCGTGTCCTCTGGATAGGTCAGACGACGGGTGCCGGATCCATCGATGCAGCCATGACCCTGCAATCCAGACTGTCTTTACCAGGCCTACAGGGGTTGACATGGCCCTCCTTGCCTCGATCCCAGGCTCCATCTCTTGGCCCCAAGTTATTTCTTCTGACTGCATTGTCTACTCCCGTCAAGAAAGGAACTGGCGGATTCCTGAGACATAAAGAAATGAGTTTGTCCATCAAGCTGGATCTGAAATTTTGCAGAGAAAAGCTGGATGTCGTTTTCACACAAATTCCTCCATCCTGGAATGGCCCTGTTGTTCCCTTATGCCGACAAACCTGACGTCGTACGTCTGCGCCTGCCACTCCAGATCTTCATTCTTGGTCGAGACTGCTTTAAGCTGAACCTCCAGTGCAGTCACCCTGTTTCCCAATGATATCGTGTTATCTTTTATGTCGGACACTCTGTGCTCCACATCATTGAGACAGCCATTTTGTTTATCCAGACGGTGTTGTAGCACGTCCACCTTGGATGAGAGAGAGTCCATCTTGGAGTCTAGGCCTCCTGTTCCTGCCTTTAGCTGCAGCAAAATCGCTTTGACGTCTGGGGTTTGGCTCCTAGGCCATCACCCCCGGACTGGCCCCAGATGGTTCCTGGTCCATTTGCTGGTTTGGAGCCTGTGGGGCCCCGACTGCCGGGCCCCCACCAAAGGAAAGCTTCTTCTGGAGTTTGTCTGTCTTCCCCATTTAGAGCCCAAAGGAGCCGTCCCCGGGCCAGAATCAGGCAGCCGCACTCAGGCGCCCCCATGCCATAAAGAAGGGGCCCAGAGGACCTGCACTGTTTGCCCATGGATGAGCGCTGTACCGTCAGCAATAGTTTGGCTCCACTACCCCTTATCCATTGCGTTTAGCCCTGAGAAATCTAGCAAGCTGTTTCCAGGCACACCCATTGTGGCCGGCCACCCACTCACATCCAGGCAGCCATCCCAATCCTGCCCTTAATAGGGGACCAGGCAGCACTCTCTGCCTCGGTGCAAGAATCCAGTGGGCCACTGCCCCGGTCTGGTAAACTCCTCCGCCACTCCACAAGGGTCCTCTCTGCCACCCAGCAGCTGTCACCGGCAACTACAGGATCAACAAGACACTCCCACTGGTCCGTCCACCAACTTCAGCAGGCCAAGCTCACTCGCACCAAGAGAGGAGCACGAGGGGTAACCAGTGCTGCACCAACCCGCTGGGATCTAGGCGCGGCACTGCACACCCGCCGTTGCCTGCTCTCCCAGTGGGTCAGGCACCCAGCACTGTGCTTTCTGTTCCCAGTGAGGTCCACAGTGCTGCCGAGGACCGATGTTTTCCACACAATCGCAGGATCCTTTATATGGCCTTGAGCCAGGCCGCTCCGTTGGCCCCTGGGGTGTAATCACCGGGCGGCCTGGCTGTCACTGCTCCACTGTGACCCCCACCACCTTCCGAAGCCTTCTTCCCGCACTGCAGGTTCCACCACGGCTCACAGGCCTTTTCCCCATGTGCTCCGAGACTGCGGCAGATAGAGGTCTGTGGACGACGGATCTTCGAGACACTCCGTCACTCGTCTCCCCACACTTATGCGGCCGAAGGACCCCTGCAGCGAGACCACTGCGATCACACGCCACTGTTAATCAGGATTAATAAGAGCTGGTAAACAGAGCTCACATATAGACCGCCATACTTTATCCGGCTCTCTAGTGCCACTGCACACCCAAGTTTATATCTGTGTTGATTATTGCTTGAGGTTCTTTAAATGCTGACGGGATTAAACTTATTGGCGTCTCTCTTATAGTACCAGCAATAGTTTGTAAGCTTAACCTATTTGAGATTTTGGGCATCCTCTTAGCCCCTAATTTCAAAGATGCCACGTTTCCCGCGCCATGTATTTCTTCTGATGTATATTATGAACGGGAAAACAAGAAAACAAAAGGGAATACGATCAGTTTGTGCACCAGAATTACAATCAAAGCCACCACTATCAGCTTGCATGCCTATATCTTTTGAAGCCAAAACTGGGGGTTCCACTTTATCAAATGCTTCATTAATGGTTCTAATGCCAGCCCGAGTTGCCTATGGATTTTTATTCGGCTCAGTATTTTGTTTTTGAGTTTTTTTAGGCTGTATTAGGGAAGCTGGGAAGGAGATTGCGCTAAAAAAAATCTCTTGCCAGTTTGTTTCGTCGCAGTGGCCCTTCTACCATGATTCGTTTTATACTTTGATCTAGTTGGCATTACTTTGTTGTTTGCTTGTTCCTGAGATGTTAGGATTCGCATATCACCCGAAATCCCAACCTCCTTATTAGATGTTATCAATTGGGACTCAGAGATAGCAGGAGTCGGGGTATTATTAGAGCCAGCCAGAATTACTGCAGTTGACACTTCCTCAGCACCCTCTACATCTTGTATGGATAGCGAAACAGATGCAGGCCGCAATCAAAATTCAATGCCCTCCAACTTCAACGTAATTTCGCTAAACTGAATGGTGTGAGCCACCATTTCAAACTTAATATTATCATACAGTTCCAAAACAGAATTCCATACTAAACTGGGAGCTGAGATTGATGGAGATGTTAATTGCACCTTTTTCCCAGTACCAGTATTGTGTGATGTAAAGTTTGGTTGGCTACTGGGGTGTGAGGTGCAGCCCCCTGGTGTACTGACGGAAGATGCCGGGGTCATCTACCCTATACGTACTCCTCTCTCGGTACATGCCCAGAGTCCTAACCCAGCTACTTGTCTTCCTACGGTATGCCCTGTGCTGTAGCGTGCACCTTGGGACACCAACTGAGCCTATCGTCCTGCAGGGAGGCGGCACGAACAAAGACATATCCCTACCTGGGTTCTGGGGGTCCACTCTGGCAGAAGACCAGACACCACTATGGCAACAACGGGGTCTAGACCAGGGCCCACACAGCCGGGGTCTGCAAGATTGCGAGGATGCGAATAGCGGCTCAGGAAGGGGGTGGGGCATGGCGTACAAAACCAATTGAGGGACGTCCCAGCATGGGGGAGGATGATTGGCGAGCCTGTGCCGAACAGGATAAACGAGGAACAGACTCACTGACAGGTTGGTGGTTGTTTCCTTGTATACCGGCATACTGCGACAACGAGAAGGCAGAAGGTGGGCCTACCCTGGGGCTAGCGAGTAGGAGAATCCAGACAAGTGGAATCCAGCGGGCGTTAAGAGACTAATAAAACCCCACAAGGGTGATGATACCACGAACTGGGACCTTTTGTTTAAGTCTCTAATAAAAAATAAACCTAACTGCAGGTAAGAATCGTGGCAGTAATCCGTAATTTCCTACGTGGGGATTCCAGAGCATCAGTCAATATTGTGTAGGAGCTTTTGTACGTTGAATCCTCAGTCGCATTTTTCATTGCATTTCTGTTCTTCAATCATTCTTGCTATCAAATTGTCCTGTGTCGAATCCAGTTGTTAGAAAAAATCTATACACATAGGTATACGGTAACAGTAATAGAAGACACCGTGGAAAAATGTAAGGCTAACAAATGGAGTCGACACAGGACAATTTGATAGCAAGAATGAGTGAAGAACAGAAATGCGATTAAAATTATAAATTGTAAAATCAGCATTTCATAAATAGTATAGAAGATCAACAACCGATCATGTAACAGTGTTTGGCGGTCACGTGTGCGGAAGCCTTACAAGAGGGGACACAAATATACTCCACCTCTGAAGCTAGGCAAAGAGTTGTACATCGAGACAGCGGACGCAGTCAGATGGCAGTGCCCTAAGACTACGGTAAGGGAATTGGTTCAGCAAAACCCATTACTGGGGGACGTGAAATAAAAATGTAACGATTGAAACGGACAAAAGAAATTGCACAGCATATTTAGGGGCAGCTACATAGTCTCAGGGTTAAACTAACAAGGACTAAAACTTTGGAAATTGGTTTACAGAATCCATTATTGGGGAGGTTAACTAATATGTAACGATTGCAACGGATGAAAAGCAATTGTTCAGCGCATGCAGGGGCAGCCACATAGTCACAGGGTTAAACTAACAAGGAATAAAACAATTTTCTACACTTACTCGCATCAATGAAGCATGAAGTAAAGTAGGAAAAGGATATTAAATAAACATCCTTTCTCACAAACAGAAATTTCTTGTGACCGAAAGGGTGTGTCTACAGTGGAATTGATACTCCATACGTCAGTTAATAACCAACCCAGATCCGGGGTGCAATCCATGTTGTAAGTGTACAATATCAAACAAAAGACTATGGACCTAATAAAATGGGTATCCATAGAAGATGATTAAAACAAAGGTATTTGCTGTCATTTCAGGTAGCTTATAAAGCCCCCGAAGCAAAGACCAATTTCACGCAGGGTTTTTTTCTCAGACATCCTTAATCCAAAAGCGTGGACACCAGGTCAGTAATCATGTCAGAATATCTACACCTCTAAAAACACCGTTACTCAAACATCACATTGTTTTAATATGTGCTTTTATAGTAAAGTAGTTTTTTTGACTTGTCATTTTAGAGCAGAAGCTCTACCCAATGGCGTTTTGGATTGATTTTTCCTTGAATAAATTGTCTTGTTCTGAAGATGGCCCAAATACTGAATTGATTGACAGCACTTGAGATGGTGCAGTACACACAGTAGAGGCTGAAACATATGTTGACCAGCTAGGAAACACCAATTTGTTTCCTAATCTCTTTTGAAATACAAAATAATGTTTTGGTATGAATACAATGTTAATCATTTTGATACCCCATAACAGGTTTTACACAAAGCAAAAAATACTCAAAAATATTTGTTGGGATACAAGAGATCATTATTTATGCATACTGGCAATATGTTCTGATGAATTGTTACGTTATATGGCCAAATGTTTTGAATGGTCTTTGAATATGTTGTAAGTGATCACATGTCTTTTTTGTTTTTTTAAAAATTGCAGTAAATAAATAAAAATGTATGACTTGCAAATAAGGTGTATTTGTTAAAGGAGGTATACTCTACCAAATAAGAAAGTAGCTGTACGATTTAACTGCCTGATGCCCATAAAGGGACTATAGAGGGGTATTCGATCTGTTTTTTCCTTTTTATCCGTCTGCTAAAGAGACACGTTCTTAGCGTTGCACGATCGCTGCAGCACTGAAAGCCGATGCCGTCGTGCATACACGTACAAATGCTGGTAAGTTATCATGGGGATCATGACTCGAGGAGAAAGTCAAAGCCGGTCCGCAAGCAGCTAGAGCAGCGGCCATTTGAAAGAGTCCAAAATAATGGAATAACAGGGCTGTACCTGTGTTGTTATATCTATTTAATGTCATAAATACCGTGTTTTTCAGTAACCTTCCTAGGTGGGCGAGGGGAGGTATGACACTATGCCATTAAGGTGTGGGGCATGGATGGGGTTTCCTCAAAAGAAAAAGGGATACCATGTTGCGCCCAATGTCATGTCAATCCCTTGGGGTTTGCCTCCCCCTATGTAATCCTCCCTTATATAGCTGCCCCCAGGGTCAGGATCAGGTAGTGACTGCCATCCCCTGGCCACAAGGGGAAAGGTCACAGCTGGGAAAGGAGTGATGACACCATGAGATTCATCACATGCCCTTCTCCTAATGCTGCTGGTTTTCTTAGCATCTATTGGGAAACGGGAAAGGAAGTCTACATTTCCCTTTTTGGTGTTCTATTGCGAAACAATAGGGCTGCATATCTAAGAACCAGCGCATGACCCGTGCATTGGTGTCTTTGCGAAGGCTCATCCATGTAAATGGAGAGTGATCTGTGACCAATCTAAATGTTCTGCCGGTGAAGTATTTGAGATATGTCACTGCCCACTTTATAGCCAGGGTCTCCAACTCAATGGTGGCCTAGTTCTTTTCTCTGGGGAATAGTTTCCTACTGATAAAAAGGACAGGGTGTTCAATGCCATTGTGATCTTGTGAAAGGACAGCCCCCAACCCGACATGTGAAGCATTTGTCTATAAAATGAACTCTTTGTTAAGATCTGCCACCTTTCACACTGGTTTCACAGCACAGAATATTCTTGCGTTTATCAAAACACATTTGGTCTTCATCTATCCATTTCATCTTTTGAGGTTCTACATTCTTAAGTTTATCAGTGAGGCAAGACATCATGGAGGAATAACTGAGGATGAATTGTCTATAATACCCCACTAGACCCAAAAAGACTCTTATATCTTTCTTGGTTCTGGGCACTGTAATTTCCAGGACAGCTTTCACCTTCTCACTTTGGGGTTGAACTAGCCCATTACCCACAAAAATGCAAAGATACCTGACTGCTGATTTGGCCAAGTGATTTTTTTTTTGGGATTTGCTGTGAGTCCAGCTTTTCTCAAAGCTCGGGTAACTAAGTATAGGTTTTGTAGGTAGGGGCAAGGGGACAGGTTTGGCACCCATTTTCGTGCATCTGATCCAGCATCGTGACACAGGAGGGCCACCATACAGCATCAGACCTTTGGCCACACCCTGTTGGGAAGGAACCAGGGTCCTACCGAACCCCCAAGTGCTTTAGAGTTAGGCAAGACCTCTTTAAGGCACTATAATGGACTAGGGAGGAGGAGTAGGAGTACTGGGAAGGCTCTCTCATGCAAATATAATCACATACACAGACATGGGCAAGCACTGAAGAAGGTAGTTATTGTGTAATTATAAGGCGCAATTAACTATTAGCTGGATAGATTTGTAATGTCAGATCCTAGGCATTGTGAAACTTTGTACTATAGAGGAGTCAAGCTCCTTCCCAGAAGGAATGCGGCCTGTGGGATTCTAAAAATTGAGCACAGGGTGTATGCTGTGTTTGTCACTATGGCTAGCAACCTTTCAGCAACCCACCTGAACTTTCATGATGCTGCCACCTCACTCCTCAATGAAACCTTGACATGCCTTGACATTCTCACCTCTTGTACTATGGGTTAGTTCTCTCCTTTCTGACCACTTCCACCGTTTGTCCTTACTTTCCTTCTCTGCTTGTTCTGCCAAGTTAATGTTCTCAACGGCATTGCAATTGTGCACCCAAAACTAGCATCCGAATCCAATTGTACTTTTCAAATTTAGCTGTGCTTGTGCATTCTATTTGAAAGTCAAACTTGGCTGTGCTTGTGCATTCTATTTGAAAGTCAAACATAATTGTGCTTGTGCGTTCTATTTGAAAGTGAAACGTGGCTGTGCTTCTGCATTTTTGCTTTGGGTTTAACTAGCAGTGTTCTTGTGTAGACTTGTTGTGCCCTTTTGCTTGAATTACATGCTTCTCTGTAACCTGTTGGCCCAGTGACTGTTCCATACCGCTGTGCCTGTTCTACTCTTTCCTGCCCTCTCTACTACCCATGGCACTTTCTGTTTCCCCTATCTTCTCCAACTGCTTCTCCATCAACTATCCTTCTTTTCTCACTAAGTCTGGTAGGAAATTTAAAAAGGACATCTTGGTCGCCAACCCTGGTCTCCCCATCGCTGATACCTATTCCAGCACTTCCTCCAGACAGACCCTCACTGACATCCTCTGTCGTTCCTTCGCCAGATCTATGGACTCTTCACATGATCTCTGTGCTCTGTCCTCTCTCTCCTCCTCTCCCATTAATGTTGGCACCCGCTGGGAATCCCTTATGGCCCCCTTCGACTCTAGGGTCATCATTAATGTGTATCTTAATGGCACTGTCATGGTCCAAGGCTCTCAGGCCAATCTCCTCCTCTTTGATAGGCGTTTCCCTTGCCTCATCAATTTCCTTTCATCTCCTGGTGTCTCACCCACCCCCGGCTACCTTGCCCTCTCCTCTCTTATCTTTTCCCCTACCTCTGGCTCCTTCTTCACCTCCTCAGGGCATACCTCTGATCTGTACCCCCCCCTACCTCCCCGACTCCCCCGGAAGGCCTTTAAGGCAGGCAACCTTCTTCATCTTGCCACTTGTGATGCTGGAAATGCATCGGAGGGACAGGGCCTCCATATCCTTGTCCTTTACTGCTTTTTATCGTATGTTCTGTCGTGTTTTCCGCGCAGGAGTTCGTGTGGGACTTCTGGCGGTGCAGCTCTCTTTCTTTTGGTTTGGTGAACGGACCCATGGGATACCCTTATGGCACCCATGGGTGGGGGTACAACCCTGTGCCCCTAGTGTATGTTTTTGGGCGCCTGTGGGTGGCCCACAGAGCAGGGTATGGGCTGGTGGCAGCTCCATGCTGAAATTGACAGGTGCGCGGAGAATCCTCCATTTTGGGATACCCCGGCCCTGCCATTGGGATCAGTTGATTCCTGATGGAAAACAAGATTGCCCAGGTGACCTCTTGCTTTCTATGACCCATTACCTTGTTTTCCCAAAGTCCTGGGAAGCCCTGACTCTGTCCCTTCCCCCTGACTGGCTGTTAGGTGGAAATGCCATATATGTTGTTGTTGTGAAGGCCCGGCCAGACTAGCTGGAGCCTTCCCGGTGATGTATGTTGTGGGTACCTCCTGTGGGTGGGACCTGGGTGAATAGAGTGTGTGACGAATATGCATTCTGTGTTGTGGGTGTCTAGTATCTGGTGGTTGACACAATGACTGAGACAACCCTGCCCGAAACCGGTATGAATGCGGCTTGGAGTGTTGAATGGCTCGGTACTTGTTCCAATACACATAACTTGTTGTGAGTGTCTGGAGAGAAGTGAATGGCCTGAATACCTCGTGTGCCTGATTGGCTGCCTGCCTGCCTGCATGAATGCTTGTAGTCGTGATTGGATGCTTGAGTGTGACCCAGCGGAATGAATGGGAGATCAACAGTATATGTGGGGACCTCTCACTGCTAGGAATCGTGTTCAGAAGCTGAAGTCCACTACGACGAGTAACTGGAGTAACTGACGGTTGACCTTGAAGCCCTGCTGGACGAGAAGAATTGCTGTTGCTCTCCTTCACAATCTGAAAGCTGCTGTGCCTCCAAGGACTGACCCAGAGAGGACCTGGTAAGGTGCCCTCTTCCCGAGCTACGAGCGACCATTGTGCACAGCTGATCTTTGCCAACGCTCCCTGGTAGAAAGACCTTCGACAGGCTGCCGACCCGATACGGGGACTGCTGCGGAACTCCAAGGAGAAGCACCCGGACTGTTGTCCGCCACTATCGACGACTGCCGTCGCCGACCGGAGCCGCCGTGCTCCCGTTTGCCTAAGAACTTCAATTGATCATCGGACGCTCTCGTCTGCATCGTCATCCGCTTGTCTCCCGCTGGAGAAGGCCTGACTGTAGACGCGCCGAGGAGCATCCACTGGTGGGTTTGCCGCAACCTAAAAGACCACAGAAACGCTGACGTCTTGACGCCCTTGCTGGGCCACAGTTCTTCATCATCTCTTTGCGGTCCAGAACTATCGTCACCGAGGTGCCCCGCACGCCTCTTCCTTGCAGGACGCCAACGCTCTGTCGTTGACGAGCACCGCTAGGAACGAAGCTGCCACTTCCCTGCCGTAGTTCACCCTGTTCACCGTCAGACGTTCGACGACCCGTGACTCCTGCCTTAAAGGGAGGGCACTCAAGAAGGGCCGTCGATTCCCCGACACCGAACGCAAAGTTCCCTGACACCTCTCCTAAACATCCGTGAAGACCTGCTCTCCAACCTTGACTCTAAACATCCCCTCTGTCCTCATCCTACTTCATCTCTCCTCTGCCTTCGACTCGGTCAACCATACCATCCCGCTCAACCGTCTCTGACAACCTGAGTATCACTGATCAGGCTCTGGCCTGGCTGAACTCTTTCCTCTCTGATCAACCCTCCCAGGTCCAACTTGGGTCCTTCCTGTCATCTATCTCCCTGTCCACCTGTGGCATTCCCCAGGGGTCTAACCTCTCACCCTGGCTTTTCAGCCAATACCTGGCAACTCTTGCCCACTGCATTGCCATTTTCTGCTACAATTTCCAGTGCTATGCAAATGACACTCAACTAATTTTTAGGCTTCCCTCGGCCACCTCTTCTTCTCTCATCTCAGACTGCCTATCTGACATGCAGGATTGGTGTGCCGCCAATGTCTTTGCCTGAATGCCAGCAAGACAGAGATCCTCCTCATCGGCCAACCTTCACCCTCCTTTCCTGTCACTCTCTAGCCGCCCTCCGTTGGCCCTCCTCCTGCCTCCACCCACCTGTGACGCTAAGAACCTCAGGGTCATCTTTGACTCCACACTTTCCTTCTCTGCCCGCATCTCTGATGCCTTAAAAAAATCAAAGTTCCTACTGCACCTCCTCGGAGGTATTCTACCTTTCCTCTCCTTCCCCCAGAAGCTCACTGTCTCTCAAGCCCTAGTTCTCTCTAGGTTGAACTATTGCAACAGCCTCTTTCTAAATCTACCTGCTTCTACTCTCTGCAACTTACCCAGAACAGGACTGCAAGACTTGTCCTTGGCCTCAAGCCCTGGGATCGTATCTCTCCGGCCCTCAAATTTCTCCCTTGGCTCCCAGTGGCTGAAAGAATTAACTTCAAGACCCTTTGCATTGTCCACAATGCTTTCTCGGGCCTGGGCTGTCATGATCCGCGACCATGTTGTGGAATCAATGGAGGAAGGGTTGAGCCGTATTATCTCATGGCAGAAGCGAATGCAGCATTCTAGTGTTTCCACTTCCTGTTAGTGACGTGTATTTATGCGCGTCGGCAGCTTTCGACAGCGCGTTGCAACCCTCATTGCTTTCGGGTTTACACGCTGTCAAGTTCTACTCTGCATACACTTGTGCTCTTTTCCTTCCTTGCCCTCCTCTCCTGTCTTCCTTTGTTTCCCTTCCTCCCCTACGTTCCGCTCCTCGGAACGTATCCTTTCCCGTTTGGTTTCACATTACCTCTCGGGTGTCCGATCCACTTACCGCGCTTCCCGCGGTCATTCCTTGCAGCAAAGGCAGTTCCGCTCCGGACCCTCAGACGTGCCTTGAACCTTCCTCGCTCCGTCTTTCTGTCGGAGCTCCCTACTCTATGTTGGATCGCCTTACTCTTCTACACCTTACCGGGATAAAGGTCTCACCGGTGCATGCTGGTCCTTGCAGTCCTCCACAAAGAAGACCACCACTTTTCTAGGTCACCGAATCCAGTTAAAACCTCTGGATTCTGCCAACATCATTCTACATAAACAGGGTTTTTCAGCAAAGCTTTTCCCTGCCTGTGGGGTGGTCTCCCTGGAGGTCCCCACTGCCGAGCAGTTGCATCAGGCAGGGTGGCATCCGGAAGAGCCCATCCTAAATTCCCCAATAAAAGGCCTGCTGCAGCTTGGAGAGAGAGAAGAGACATTCCTTCTGACGAATCATCCGAAAATGTACATTCAGGTGAGGAGGAGGAGGAGGCCGGTGAAAGGGAAATTCAATCAGATTCTGAGAGATTGCAACGCCAAAAGATGGCTAGCTTGGAACAATACCAAGAACTTGTCAATGCTATACAAGGCATCAATCTAGAAGTGCAATCATTGAAGTCCGACAATGCCGCTCTGAAGGCAGACAATACCAACTTAAGGCAAATAGTACAACGGAGCGACGAGGGTCGAGGAGACTTGCCTCCATTATCTTTGCCTTGCGGGACGTACAATGGTAACTCCCAGCGAATAAAGGAGTTCCTAGACTCTTACACCATTTATTACACTTTCTGGCAAAAGACTTACGAGCTCGACAGGAATAAAGTCGGTTTCCTCATTTCCAATCTAGCGGGAAACGCACTGGCTTGGGCTACTCCGCTGGTTACTAATGCCGACCCAGTACTCAACGATTACGGCTTGTTTGTGCAACGTTTTCGAGCCAGGTTTGAAAGACCTGAAGTGTTGTACACATCCTATGAGACTCTCCTTGATACCAGACAGAGCTCTTCAGATGTTTAGACTTATGTATCTACTTTCCAAAGAATTGCCCTCGAGACAGGATGGCCTGATTCCGCTAAGCAGACCCTTTTCAGCAGAGGGCTCCATGATGATATAAAAGATGAGTTGGCTAGAATTGCCAGACCCACTACTTTCCAGGATTTGGTTTCGTTAGCTCTACAGATTGAATTCAGGTTGTCGGAAAGGAGAGCTGAAAAAAGAAAGACCCGTCCTTTCACTCCGGTACCTCCTCATCTCCCTATGTCCTCAGGAAAGAACACACCAGTACTCCATACCGATGAACCTATGAAAATAGGAATGATAAGAGGTCCCTTGACTTCAGCAGAAAGAAAACGAAGAAAAGATTTGAATCTCTGCATGTATTGTGGCTCAGAGAAGCATCTCCTGTGGGATTGTCTGGAAATACTACCCAGGAGATAGGGAAACGAGCAACCCCGACCCTGAACAGGGACAAGGGAGGGGTTTCAGCCATAAATCACTGTGTCTCCAATCCACAAGAAATCTCTCATCATTTAATGGTATTTAGAGTGGTATTGGAATGGGAAACAGGTCATGAAGTGGAGCGTCTTGCCATGTTGGATTGTGGCACGGCAGGTAATTTCATGGACGACGGGTGGGCTAAAAAACACCTTATTCCCAGAAGGAAGAAGTGTCTGCCAATTCCTGTAGAAGGCGTAGATGGCACGCCTCTCACTTCAGGTCTCATCACACAAGAAACCCTAGAGATCAAGGTGAAGATGGATATACACCAGGAAGAACTTATATTTGATTTGATTCGTGCGGCCCACTTTCCTGTAATATTAGGGATCCCTTGGCTCAGGAGACATAACCCAAACATAGACTGGGAGACCAACAAGGTGGAATTCAGATCTAAACATTGTTTCTAGTCATGTTTAGGACCTAAAGAGAAACAAACCCACCACGGGGAAGCTGTACAAATTAGCAGCATAAACACCATCACTCAGGCATATCAAGAGTTCGAGGATGTGTTCACGGATGTTCAACCTCGACCGTTGCCGCCTCATAGACCGGAAGACTGCAAGATTGATCTAATACCAGGAGCTGTAGTTCCATTCGGGAGAATGATCCCTTTATCCCTCCCAGAAAAGGAAACCCTAAGAGAATATCTATCCACCAATCCAAAGAATGGTCTTATCCAAGAATCGGTCTCTCCAGCTGGGGCCTCATTGTTCTTCATATCCAAAAAGGAAACAACCGAGCTCCGACCCTGCATTGATTTCCGGGGACTGAACAGTCAGACGATCAGAGACAGGTACCCTATGCCCCTTATGAAGGACATCATGGAGGCCGTAAAGGGAGCAAGATGGTTCACTAAACTCGACCTCAGAGGGGCTTACCATCTGCTTCGGATTCAAGAAGGAGACGAGTGGAAAACGGCGTTCCGGACTCCTCTAGGACATTATGAGTACCGAGTGATGCCCTTCGGGCTGCCCAGTTCCAAAGATTTATGGATAAAATCTTTTCTGATCTGCTCTTCAATTCAGTGGTGGTTTACTTAGATGATATTTTGATATACTCAGACACCCTTGAAAGACACCGTGAGCATGTAAAGGAAGTACTCTAAAGACTTTGTCAACACCAGCTGTATGCTAAACCGGAGAAATGCCTTTTTGAAGCCTCAACCATTCCATATCTGGGTTTCTTGTTATCCGAAGGGCGTCTGGAGATGGATCCACGCAAAACTGAAGCCATCACAAATTGGCCTACTCCCAAATTCGTCAAAGATATTCAAAAATTCCTGGGGCTGGCCAATTTTTATCGTAAATTAATTACGAATTTCTCTGAGATATTTTTGCCCATTACCACTCTCCTTAAAATAGAGACAAAATTTGACTGGGACCAGACGGCCGAAGAGGCTTTTAGGCAACTAAAAGAGGCATTCATATCTGCACCAATTCTGAGGCAACCTGACCAATTGTTACCCTTTATAGTGGAAACTGATGCCTCCTATGGGACTATAGGGGCAGCGCTTTTACAAAGGAAGGAAGACCTGCTGGAACACTCTATTGCCTATTACTGCAGGACTCTCACCTCAAGTGAAAAGAACTATTCAGTTCTTGAAAAGGAATTACTGGCCATCCGGCAAGCTTGCACAGAGTGGAGACATTTACTACAAGGGGCCAGGCATCCCTTCATAGTTTGTACAGACCATAGAAGCCTCAGTGTCCTGCAACAGATGGAATGCTGTAACTCACGTCATGCCAGATGGGCATACTTCTTTTCTCAATTCGATTTTGAACTCACTTATCTACCTCGAAAAGAGAATCAGTTAGCAGACTCCCTCTCTAGGAGTCAAGGAGAAGAACCAGGGAAGTACACAGGGCAAGAGCTGATGTTGTCCGGGAAGAGATTCATAGGAGCGGTCAACTCCTTTCTACAGGAAGTATTAGAGGCTCAAAGAACGGCTTCTTTCGAGGATCCCGCCTTACTCAAGAAAGGGAATTACTGGTTCAAGGATGACCAACTGTACTTACCGGTTAAGAAACTTCAACTAGAAGCTTTGTCTTGGTGTCATGATCTTCCAACGGCAGGACACAAGGGACAAAACGCCACATTAGAGCTAACTAAACGCCACTTTTGGTGGCCAACAATGACCAAAGATACAAAGGACTACGTATCCTCCTGCCCTACCTGTGCCCGGAGTAAATATAGCACAGCGAAACCACTGGGGCTCCTACAGCAAGACACTCCTCCAGCCGGGCCTTGGCAACACTTGTCAATCGACTTCATAGTGGAACTGACCAACTCGCAAGGTCACAATGCTATTATGGTAGTGGTGGATTCCTTCAGCAAGCTGGCACACTTAGCGTGGGCACCCCAGTGCCTTGTCCTCCCCCCCTCCTCCATGACCTGGCCCCTCCCTCCCCCCCCCCTCCTCCCCTCATACCCCCGACATATGTCATACATCACATGTTGAAAAAACAACTCCGACACCTTGTAAAGTTGGAAGAGAAAAATGCCTCAGCAGCTTTATTTTGCATAAAGTCTTGGAGTTATCTTACAGGCGATCCGTAATTCACCACCACAGGTATACCACTTTGTGTGCGGCTACCTAGGTATCCCTTGCCCCCCCCCTCTCTCCCTTACCCTCCTCGTCCGGTGGACGCCTCAGGTTGAGCCCGGCCCTTGCTATTAACCTCACTACCCCTGGCCGTTTGTAGATTTCCCATGAGCGACTTTTGACATAGGCCCCCCCTTTTTCTCTAGGTCTTTGTTGGGAATCCCCTGCCCCCCCCTCCCCCGACATTTCACCGTGTCCTGTGTTTGGGTCTAGGTAAAACCGGCAGCCATGCGGTGCCTCGCTAGTGATCAGGTTCCTATACCGGCACCACCACAAGTGCCCCAACGCTACACATATCCCACATCCGTACGTTAAGGCCGACACCGCCCTCCGGTGCCGGCCCACACCTTTCTGCCTGCCTATATGGTCATCGCTTTGCGATGCCCGTCTATTTTGAGTCCTTTCTACTCTACTCTGTCCCCCCCTCAGACCCCCAAGTGCCGCTTGTACCGGAGGCCCTATCCTATCTATGCTGCCCCCCATGTCTCCCTTCCGTCTTGCCGAGCCCCTAAATCCTCCCAGTTCCCTCTCCCCCAGGCCTCCCTGTGGAGTCTGGCCCAGTGCCCCCCTCTGCCAGCGTAATATCTCTTTGGTGTACCCTATCCCTTCTCCTTCCTTCCTTTCCCTCGCTTGCTCCTCCACTCACCCGGTCCCCAGTTTTTTGGGTCCCGCCAAACCCCCCCCTCCCTGCCGTTTCTGCCCCTCCATATCCTAGCTCCATTTCCCCCAGAGGCAGACTTCCCAGCCCTGTTCTTCCGTACCCCGTCTCCTGTCCCCCAGCTTTTGGTCCTCGCCCCCCCCCCTTATTCCTTGGGGCTGGCTTCCTCCCCCCTGTTCCCTCTATACGCCTAGCCGCCCTATCTTGGATCCTCCACCTCCCTCCCCCTCATGCCCCCCTCCTTCCGTGAAGACTTCCCCTTGCTGATTTTGTCACCGTTACCTGAGCCCCCCGTAGTCTCCTCTTGCTCCCCCCCGACCGACTTCCCTCGAAGGCCTTGATTGTGAGTTTATGTTGATTCCCCCCCCAGCAATTTTGGGCTTGGAATTGGCTCCCAAGTCCCCTACGTCCCTCCCATTTTTCCCCAGGGCCTCCCCTGAGCCTAGTACTCTTGGGGCGCCGTAAGATCTAAACTGTTGGCTGTGCATTCCCCTATGGGCCTGCCAGTACTTCGCTACAGGGATCGACCTGTGACTCCTCCAAGACTCTCTGCTGGTTCCCAGCGGCAGAGAGTTCCCCCAGCCTGCACAGGTCGCTCCTATAGCCGACCCTTCCGCTTGCTCCCCTCGCTCCGTTGCACCTTGGTTTGTGTATGGCCTCCTTGTCCCCCCCACCCCCATCCTTCCAAGGCCTTGCCCGTTCCAGGTCCTACTAGGAAGTCCGCGCTTCCTGCCGCATTCTTCCCCGTGCCTTCCAGCTTTTCCTAGAACCGCCCTTATTCCCTCCTTGTTTACCCCAGCCGAAGCTCCCTCCCCTGCCAGCCTGCGCACCCTACCCCAGGCAGCAGTGAAGTAAACGCACCGGGTGGGGGGGGTGTACGAGTTGGGCTGAGGATACTCAATTTGCTGCCACTGCCGGGTTGAGGACCAAGACCTAGGGCAGGTTGATTCGTAAATGTGAGGGGGTAGGCAAATACTTAATTTCGTTCATGCAGACAAAGGTTAAAGAGCCCTGTATTTTTTTAATATATAATGCTCTAATTTGAAGCTACTTCTTGGGGCAACCCTAACTTAAATACGCGATGCCCTTACATGTAGTTTGTTCGCACCTTGATTGGCTTCCTTACCATGTGTACTTAACTGGTTGGTTTAATTGAACTGTCTTACCCTACAGATCATGCTTGAATGTGGTATTTGTGCTCACCCTTGCCCCCCCCCCTCAATTCCCGGTGTCTGGTTCTGTACCCCTTCATATTGTGCCCCCTTACTCCCCATTTCGCAGGACCGAGCACCCCAATCCCCAGCCACTCTCTGCCCTGGGTGAGGGGGCTCGACGCGAATGTGTGGCGCTCCGTGTGGTCTTGCTCCCAACCCTGGTCAAAACTATTTGCAGCACAGTGACGTACTCGTCATCAGTGCCATGGAAATGGTTTAAAGTTGAATTCATATAAAAAGAAATTGCGCTGTTTTAACATATTATTTTGTACATTTCCTTTGGTTGGAGGTCAACTTAATTCAGTCTTAACACTTACCCACAAGGCATTGCCAGCTCTTTGTCCCCCCACCTCTTACCCTCGTCTTCCCCCATGACATAACATTTTTCTACCCTCCTATACCCTGCACGTCCCTTAGCCCTCCGTCCCTGGTGGGCTGGCTTTCGCCCCCCCTACCCCCGGCGGCCTGTAGCCCCCGGTGCGGCACCCCGAGCACCCCACTCCCCAGAGACTCTGCTCAGGGTGAGGGGGCTCGAAGCGTGTGGTCTTGCTTCCAACAGGGGCAACGCGTCCGCCAGCCGTGGTGTAAGACAGCGCGCGCCATTCCGTTAACCTCCCACCACCTCGCTCCTTCCCACGGGTTTGTTGCTAACATTAAGCGTTCCTGGCCACACCGTGTTCCACTTGGGTCTTCCCCCTTACTTCAAGCAACACGACTGCCAGGTTTGTGTGGCAAGCCCCAAACCATATTGGGCGTAATTTTAGGGGGGGGACAGGGATGTTTGACCCCCCCAACTTTCTTGGCACCATTTTGTCCCCCTTCATTTGGCTGAGGCACCTCTCTTTCCGATGTCCTGATCCCCCCAACGTTTTCAGCAAAGTTACTCCACTACCAACTTCACTACCATAAATGGAACATTCCGTCATTCAACCCCTGCAACCGCCTCGCCCCAGCGTGGGCCCAAATTCCAAAGGCCCCGCCAATGGCATTTCAGAATTGTAAAAGACGAGGCCATCCTACACATTGAACTATAATTACCAACCATTTGTATTTAAAGCATG
The DNA here is from genome assembly GCF_040938575.1 of Ambystoma mexicanum. Classification (NCBI taxonomy): domain Eukaryota; kingdom Metazoa; phylum Chordata; class Amphibia; order Caudata; family Ambystomatidae; genus Ambystoma; species Ambystoma mexicanum. Next base: position 386,792,358 of record NC_090934.1, on the reverse strand, counting down.
GCCACAAATGCCTTCCATCACACACCCACAATGCCGTCTCCCAATTCCCCCCCTGTAACCACTAAACATGTAATCCACGCGGCAAAGCCCTGCATTGGAAAACCCAAAGCGGTATGGAAACAGCATACACTTCAACGCAGCCCAACCTTCCCCCTGCATGCCGAGTGCCACATGCTTATAACTGTGCCTGACAATACGCTGCCCATATGAGGCTTGGCCTCTTTCTTGTGCGCATAATGGTGACCCACTCGTTTTAGAGCCATAGTGCGCAGACCGAGTAGCGGTGCAGGCACGTAAGAACACCTTCACCTTCTTAATCAAATGCTTACCAGAACCGTGCTTTGCCCCTATAATGTTCCCACTCCTTTGACCCAACTTTGGCTTAATATCTAGCATAAAATGGCCTACTTTCCTCCTGTGCGGGCTGGTAACCATCCTCACTCCCAAGCCCTGCTCCGGAACATGCCTTCGCTTTACCTTAATGTAAAGACAATACATAAGTAGTCACGTGCATCCATGTACGTCACGCCATCGCTACTATAGTCCGTCACCAAACCAATTACATGTATACAATTGGAACATTGTTAACTTCAATGGATGCACTCCATTCCGTTGACCCCTAAACAACCGCCTCCCGTCTCCCTGCCTGCTAGCATTGCGCCCTATTCCGCCCTTCTCAGCTGTGCGTGCATTGGCCAGCCATACCCCCATTTCCTAACCAACCTGTGCCTTACAGTTAAGCCGCCGCCACAATACATTCAGTGATATAAACCCACTTGGCCATCCCTCCCCGCTTTACAACCCGTGTTTTCCTGTTCCTAAACGAAAATCCCTGGACACCGCTGTGCGAATGCCAGTTAACTCCCAATTTACGGCATCTCGGGGGCCACTGTTATGAAAGCTACTGGACCCTATCCTTCTAAAAACTTTATACAAACCCCGCGGCCGCCCCTCAATTCAACACGCGCAACACACCCGCCCCTTTACCATCCTTAAATGCTCCCCTTGACTAATGCAACTCCCTCCGCCTGTGTAAAAATCTTCCACCCCCCCTAACCGTCTGACACCATAACTTATTAAACGGCATGTCGCACGACATAAACTCCTCCCCCTGCACTACGAGGCCTCTCAGCCACCCTGTGCCATGCCACTAGCCTCCATTTCCACATTTTAACTGTTTAATTATTATTATTTTCTTTTTTTATAAACGAAATGCAACACGCCTTCCCCAACCCACGAAGCAGTAAAGCAATTAACTTTGTGTATCCCCCACACCTGCACATATTAATATACCAGCAAGACCACCTCTTCCCCCTAACGCCAAACGTTAACCCCCACAACGTAGCAAGACCAAACGATGCCACCAACAACAAAGCATTTCCCAAGTAGCTCGCTCTACCTAATAGCCCTGCACCGTCCCAGGGTAGGCACCGCCTCGCCCCTGCGCGGTACCGTCTTCCAGAAAGCACCTACAAATGGCATGTCAGATAGGAACGCGACCCTCCCGCACTTTTAAATTTGACGACCGCCTAAAACACCTTCCCCGCCCAAGAAGCAGAAAAGCGACTATCTCCATGCAACCACTAACCAGCACACATCCCCTGTTGCCAGCACACCCCTTCCCCCAGAGCGATCCCACTGTTAAAAACCCCCCTGCCTGCGTGCTTAACTAAACTTTCCTGCCACACCACACTGTGCCAATGAGGCTGCTCACCGTTCCCCCATACCTTGATTGGCCCCTCTGCTGAGTTTACTGATTTCCTGTGAATGCAACTACCTCTATGTGCATGCGACCCTTGATTCGTCCTTCATAATTCCTTCGGTTCCGCAGTAAAGGCACCATTGCTGTCCCACCAGGCCATGTATAGTTGGGCTTATAATGAAAGCTTTTTTTTTTTTCTTTCTAAATGACCATGATGTCCCAGACTTTGGAAAAGAACTCGGGTCCCCCGCATTCCAAGGGCAAGTACTTAGCAGTTGAGCCACAAGTGGCTGTGCTGTGAACATTTTGCCCCCTTTTTGAATTACCGCACGTGGCGAGCAGCCATCTAATTCCAGCTAAATTGCTGCCCTTACCGCAAGACATAATAAAACCTGGTGCGGCGGGCACCCCATTGGTGCCACCAAGTTGCCCCAGCCTGGAATACTGCACATGGCGCGGCGGCCCATGAATCCCTGAATGTGTTGCCATACCTGCAATATTTAATCGTGGCGCGGCGGCCATGCATTAAGGGAAAACATTCTGCATTACATTTACACCTCTTAACATTGGAAAATCCCTTTCACCCGAGCACTCCAATGGTAATTCCCAACCCGCATTTTTAATTCACTGTCAAGCCAGCCCAGCCTCTGCCATGCCCCTATCTTCCGTCCATAGTTTCGGCCCACCCTGTGGTGTATATTAACTTTAGTACCAGCCCCCACTCTTCACATGCGGCCGCCATTGCCCCCGCGGCACCCTAGATAAGACGCCCCTTGTTGCTCGCACCTCCGACCTCGTCTTCCCATCCGACCAGTCTACCCAGGTGCTTTTTTCATGCGCTATATTCATGCCTCGAGCCCCCCCAGTCACCCCCTGTGCCCAACAACGTGCGCCCTGCCTGGCAAACCCGAGCAACCCCCAAACGATCTCCCCACAACAAGGCATTTCCCCAGTAGCTCATTGTACCCACTAGCCAATACACCGACCCCATGGTGCAAACCGCCTCGCCCCCGCGCGGTGACGACACCCGAAAGCTCAAACCACTGGCAATTTCAGCTTGAACACGGCCATCCCGCATATTAATATAATTATGTTTGCAACTACCTAACCCGCCTCCACCGCCCACGAAGCAGTGAAGCAACTGCCTCTGAGTACCACAAAACAAGTATCTGTTAATACAGTGTAAACCCACCCCTTCCCCCCTGAGCTACCCAACTGGCAAACCAACCCCCCCTTCCCCCCCAGCCTGCATGCTCAGATAACCCCCACGCTTTCGGACTACCCTTATCGCCTGTTCGGTAGCTAAGCGACCTTGCATCCCACACCAACCTTGCACGTTCCCCCTTCCCCCCATGTGGCCAATTCGTATCTTGTTTTCTTTCCACCTCAACCTCCAGCGCGGTCCCCCCATTCGAAACTACCCAACTCAGCAATGCCATGCGCGCTCAGATCAACGGACCACGGAACCCGTACCTCACGTGCATGGCTCACTTCTTCGCCTACTGCCTGAAGCCACACCACCGTCTCCCTACGGTTGGCTGCCTGCGGCCGCGCTACCCTACCCCCCCTTTGACTGGATCTCCCTTCCCAGCATGAGCAAATATGAAAAGGTGTGTCTGCTACAGACCAGCTTGCCCGCACCCGCTACGATGTAGTATCCCTTGCGTTCTTCCTTCCACCGGACTGGCCCACGTAATCCCGCCTCTCATTCTACAATTAACTCTTTCCTTGCCGGCCCAACGCTGATCATTACCTGTCCTTCGTAGTAATCGTTCTCGACCTCCTTCTGCACGACACTCGATCCCTCTTTCTGGAACCTGCTTCAACCGCCTCCCCAACACTGGAAACTCCTGAACCTTGCAGATCCGCACGAACCAGGAAGCAACTTCGGCAACGAAACAAAATCCAGGATCCGGTGGGGGCAGGAAACTGAGGGAGAATGTGTCTGTAATTGGAAAACCCGTGCCTTTATGAGTCCTGCTTCTCCCTCGGCTCCCTGCCCCGCCCCTTAAGTTTCGCGCGCTCCCTACGCGTTCCTCCCCCATCCCCGCCCCCCTGACCTGCTTGCGTAGTGGGGGGGGGGAGGAGGCCGGCTGGGCAGCCCCCACTAAGGGGCGGCGCCCGCCATTTCCTCTCTGACCAGTACCCCCACTGCTTCAGTTACTGCAGAGGTGTTTCTAAAGGATATCGTACGTCTCCATGGTCTACTACTCACAGTTGTGTCCGACAGAGGATCTCAGTTCACCTCAAAGTTCTGGTCTTCACTTTGTAAACAGTTGCAAATACAACGGGCTATGTCATCCGGATTTCACCCGGAGAGTAACGGACAGACCGAGCGCCTTAACGCAACTCTCGAACAATACCTCAGGTGTTTCTGCAACCAATCCCAAGATGATTGGAACAGTCTCTTGCCAATCGCAGAATTCACCTACAATAATACAACACACTCTGCGATTGGAATGAGTCCTTTCCGATGTACTTATGGATACAATCCTAGACATCTACCTTTTTCCGCTATTCAGCCCACTAGTCAACCTACAATCGATCAGGTGTTAAACACCTTAAAAGACAGTCACAAGAAAGCCCAGGAGATCCTACTTTCCAGTCGTCAAGAGTACAAGAAGCGGGCTGACAAGAAAAGAAGACCGAATCCGGAGTGGCAAGCCGGGACAAAGGTTTGGTTATCGACTAAGTACCTACCAAGATGGATACACCCTGGGAAGTTTGCATTGGGCCTTTTTCCATTGATCAACGCATACACCCAGTGGCATTCAAGTTGTCTCTACCACAGTCCCTAAGAAGAATACATCCTGTATTCCATTCCTCCCTTTTGAAGGAATATAGACCAGACCCCTACAACAGACGGATCAAAAGGACGCTTCCTTGTACTGAACCAGATAAGGAGTACGAAGTATCACGTATACTAGTCTCAAGGTACAGAAATGAGGTGCTCCAATACCTCATCCTTTGGAAGGGATTTCCTGGGAGCCAGCAAGAAACCTCAAGGCACCTCGACTCCTACATCAATTCCATAGGCGTAATCCAGGAAAAGCAGGAGGGGTGTCTTTAAAGAGGGGCCATACTGTCATGATCCGCCGACCATGGAAATTGTGGAATCAATGGAGGAAAGGTTGAGCCGTATTATCTCATGGCAGAAGCGAATGCAGCATTCTAGTGTTTCCACTTCCTGTTAGTGACATGTATTTATGCACGTTGGCAGCTTTCGACAGCGCGTTGCAACCAATGTTCCCTCTAAGCTGTGCGCATGCGCGCTTGCCCAGCTTCCTTCTGGTTGCCGCTCAGAAGATTTTAGCAGCGCACACAGACAATTCTGACCTATTCAAAAAGTTTAAATAATGCACAAGCCACAGCAATTACCTGCAATTATCTTTCTTTTAAATTAACCAACTAATCTTGATATCCTGCTCATTTGCATTACTCTGCAAGGGTGACAGTAAACACCTAAAATCCCTAACAGCAAAATACACACACAAGCGGATAAAAACAAATAAACAAACAATATGAAAAACTGGCTCCATGAACAGAAGAATCTAACCAAGATATGCCTGCACACATTAACCATATAATGTTCCCTCCCCACCCATGACTCCACCACACTGTTACCTTATGACTCTAACTTCGGCCCCAGAACACATTAAGATACTACCAGACAACCTTGACTCTTTCTCTCTTGGTTCTGCGAAAGGTTAGCAGACTTGAACCTACATCCACTTGTTTTTTTTTTTTTATTGTGTTTGATTCATCACTAAATCTTTACAAATTTGAGTTAGAAAACATAAGAAGGCTTAATTCTAAACCGTCCAATTTCACAGTACACAATTCATCGAAGTGAGAATTTAAAACATATATACAACTTGTTACAATTAAAATCATACTTTTACCTCTTCCGTACATAAATACATTTAATTTCCTACCCTAGTCATCATCTAATAAAATATAAGCATCTAAATACAATCGGACCTATACATTTTCATCATTTTGTGCAATCATGCGCTGCATTAGTATCTCCAAAAAAATTAGTTAACCCGATAAGAAATTTGGTACTGTTCCCCCACATACACTTATTCCATAGTGCAAGCCTTGAAATCTCCATACCGGAGTACCAATAACTTCCAAAGTGGAAGATCCTAGTTTCTTCAAAAGATTGTCATGATGCCCGCTCCCGGGGAGCCGGTTCAAGCCCTGCGTCCCCGAAAGCGGACATCCAGTCCCCAAGGAAGGACCCAGCAACCCCAAATAGGGGCCCTTTGGACAGTGTCCTGGCGCCTTTGGCGCCAGGCTCATAAAAGACATCAGTCCTGGCGCCATAGGCGCCAGGCTCATTATGGATGTGCTTGGGTGCACTTACCTGATGCAGACCATGCTGCAGGATCCCGGCCTCCTTGAGGCCTGAAAGGAACTACTTTACCTGTGGGACTAATTTACCATCCGGGCGTGGTCGGGGAAGGATACATACCTGATTGGAGGAAGGATACATACCTGGAACTTCTTCCAAGGCTATTTAAACCCCACCCGAACAGCCACACATGCTTCGCGTTGTTCTGCATCTAGCAGCTGGAGGCTCACCGTGTCTGCTCCTGCATCCTGACTTCTGCCACGCCTGCCAGCATCCTGGATCACCTGCAAAGGAAGAGAAGAAGAGAACAGAAGAAGGAAATGTCCTTACCTGCTAAATCCGCATCCCGGAGACATCTCGCCGACAATCCTGAAAAGGAAGACTTTTATTTAAAAGCTCATCGCGTCAATTGCTGCAGTGCCGCATTCCACTCACCTTTACTGGGCGCCTCCATGTTCAGCAGCGATCATCCGGATTCGCAGTCACGCCCCAGGGCCTAGGGAGGAAAAGACCAGAACAAAAGGTGAGAGAGAGAAGGGAATAAGGAAAGCTAAATCTCCATGTTAAGACTTACCTGTTAATTCATTCCCTCTTCATTTCGGGTCCGCGCCGCATCCTGGCATTTCCGGACCCCGGCCCCTAAGGGGAAAAAGAGACATCAGCGTTAATGAGCGAATGAAAAGACATTACCAAAAAACGCTCATTAAAGACTTACCTGATTTCTACAAGGATTTCACCTCTCATTTCGGGTCAGTGCCTGTTCCCCGGCATTCCGTACCCCGGCCCCTATGGGGGAAAAGACACTAGCATTAGTACATTAATGCATGGACACAAGGGGAACCTCTTATCAAAAAACTTACCTGGAAGCCAAGCAAGTTTGGTTCTCACCAATCCGAAAATCCAGTGAAGTAACTGGATACCAACGCGCCCCTGCATCAGAAGCAGGATGGAGAGCTCGTCCTTCCAGACCCTAAGGTGAGACGCTACAAGGAATCACAGAAGGGTTTTTAGGAGGGTGAGAGGGGAAAGTGGGAAGCTGATTGCATTACCCCGCAGACAGTTAATCCCCTATTTTCGCCTACAGAAGGATACTTCTGCGAGCCAGACAAGCCAGATTTGGGGGCCCGGTCCAGTCCGACTTGCAAACCCTGCGCATCACCTTAGAAGAGGTCACAGCAGCGCGAACCAGGCCAGCGCCTCCGTGGGAGTCAGGTGAGCGTTACAAAGATGCACAGTAAATCACCAAATGCCTCAGAGATTCTATAGTTCCAGCAATATGGCAAAAACGACATTTCATTTCTGAAATTCCAGGCTTTTCCTTCATCCACATCATCTACCAATTCGATCATAGGTTGGAAACTGGTTTAAACGAAAGCGCATATATAAGATTCTTGATCTGGGACATGGAAATTGCAATAGGTAACCAGGCAGAACTCCCAACCTTCTTCTAAATACAGCATACTCCTTGTATGCAGAGTAGTTACCTATACGGTCAGATTAAAGCACCATGTCAACTGTTGAAATTTGCGCTTATTAGAGGGTAAACACAAAATCAAGTCCTCCTTAGATATGTTCATCAGTTCCAATATAGAATCCATTTTCTTTGCAAATCTGGATAAGTCAGCCAGCCCACCGGTCTTAATCATTTCATTCAGATCCACATATAATGAATTTCTAGTGGGACTCAACATTTTCCGGTAATTGTGCAGTTGTCTCCAATTCCATTTCGCAGAGAGGGGAAAGAGGCCAAGCTCATGTCTGATAATATCATTTGGAATAGAATTTGCTAGGCACAACACCCTTTTCCACAAAATGCCTTGTATCGAATCAAGAAATGTATCAATCTCGGCAATACATAGGTCCAAGATATATAAGATGCATGGCTCAATTTTCATCAAATAAAATTGTATAATTGGTATCAGGGAAAAAGTGCAAAATTTCCTGTATAGGATACACATCTGTGCCGTTAATGGTTTCATTTTTTCTCTAAGCAACTTCTTCCACCAAGAAATCGAATTCTGATCAATCAGTGTATATCCAAGGTAACGAATCTCATTTACCATCTCAAGTTTTTCCAACCCAATTGACCAAATGAATTTGCTGATTCTTTTTCTTCCTTCAGCAAATATTATGATTTTAGATTTTGATTGGTTTATCTTTAAATTATGCTCTTCTGCAAAATTAAGAATAACATCCAACTTGTTTTGTAGCCCAAATGGTGTTCTGTCAAATAGCAGCAGATCATCCGCAAAGGTAATGCAGTTCAGTTTGAGCTGACCCAACCTTACCGGATAGTTCACTGTATCTTTCCAGATCGAATCGATAGACGAGAGATACAAATTAAAAAGGACCACTGCCAAGGAACAACTCTGCTTCAGCCCAATTTCCGTGGGGATTGCCTGTGTCAAAGTTCCCATACTGTTAACCCGTACCATATAATTCGTCCTAGTGTGTAACATTTCTATCAGACCCACTAAATGAACCGGGATCCCTAGATTACTCATTATCTTCCATAACTTAGTTCTAATTACAGTATCAAAAGCGGAGGTTAAATCGAGTGCAGCCATATAGACTGCACCCGATTTCCCATTTTTAGTTTGACACTGCAGAACGCAAGTATAGTAGCATTCAGGGAACACCCCATACCCCTTTGGAAGCCAATTTGATATTTTGACAAGGAATCATTTGCAGCGAGGAACTCCTGCAGTTCCTTTAAAATTAACTGCGAGAAGACCTTAGAGGAAGCATCGGTAAGTGCTATCGGTCTGAAGTTGTGGGGATCATTAATGGGTCCTTTCTTATATATCGGCACAATTATGGCCGAACACCATGAGCTAGGAATACATCTATTTTCAAATATCGTATCAAACTTCAATGCAAGAATCCTTGCCCAAAGTTGCGGATCAGATTTTACCACACAAGAAGGAATCCCATCCGGGCCGCATGCTTTAGATTCCTTTAATTTCGATATAGCATCAATAATATCTTCGGTAGACCATGGGCAAGACTTTAAAATATACTTGGAATAGACCACATTACATTCTCCTGAGAATTTACTTGGTAGTTTAAATTTTTAAGTCGGATGTTGCACCCATGTCGAAGCCATAATGGAGGGCTCAGCAGAACTAGTAGGAGCGTTTGGAGTTCTTATTAGGGTCCATATTTTCCTTGTATCATTGGACAAGATATTGTGCATCATACTTCGATTTTCCCTGATGGCAATTTCCTGCTTCAATTCATTAATCCGAGTTTTATGGAATCGGATGATACACTTCTTTTCTACATAATATGCATCATGCCCAAGGTTCTGTCTAATTAGATCCCTCATTTTTTGATTCCTTATGATCTTGAGATAATGGATTTTGGGATCAAAACCATGCCGATGTGCCTTCTGGCTTAATTGCGGCCTAGTGTTCTGTGCAATGCACAATAGATGCACCTGAATGCGACTGCACATTTCCGCTTATGTGTGCATGAGTGCACCCAGGATTCCGGCTGATGCATTTAAAAGTTACATCCTCCTTAATCCTGGTGATCAACCTCATGCAAGTATGTCTATTCCATCTTATTGACAGGCCTGGCCTATCAATCTCAATCACTCTCAGCAAATATTCTGAGCGAAGACTCCAGTTTTTAATATTGAAGTTGATAAGAATAGCAGCGTGATCCCCAAAACCAAGATCTAAGATTTGTGTAGGTTCAGTGTACTTGAGCAAGACTGAAGATACAAAGAAATGGTCTACATAGGAATAGCGGTCACCTCGCTTCCATGTAATCGGGTAGGAGTTTAGTGCAGGTTCCACCAATTGCAAGTCCCATCCCAATAAATATTTTACCCATTTTTGACCATTCCTTGAGGACACTGAAGACCTTTTTTTCTCTTTGCTCACTCTAAGACACTCACTCTGATAACAAGAGGAGTTAAAGTCTCCACCTATAATAATCCCCACACTTCCCATACATATTGTCTTGATCCCTGCTTCCAAGGGGTCAGGACTTGCCTCACATCCTTGGAAGCAGGCCCATAACCTTGATCCTGGGTACCAGCCAGTCCCTATCGGGACCTTTTGGACCTTGTCCTGGCGCCAGTGGCACCAGGCTCATAAAGATGACCAGTCCCGGCGCTGGAAGCGCCAGGCTCATAATGCTTAAGAGTGCTTTGGTGGACCTACCTGCAGCAGACCATGCTGCTTACTTACCAGATCGATGGTGTTCTGATCCTTCTCTGCCTGGAACTACTTTTCCTGTCTGGGTGGGGCAGGAGCCACTCCCTGGAATCAGAACACAGGAACTCTTTTCTTACCTGGGCGAGGCTGTGGAAGAAGACGCCTAAGCACTACAGAAGGCTATTTAAACCACACCCGATTGATGAAACGTGCTTCGCGTTATTCTGCATCTGCAGCAGGACGCTCACCGTGTCAGCTCCAGTCTTCCTGAGATTCTTCAGCTCCAGTGCTCCAGTTCCTGTGAAAACGAATTCCTTACCTGCTAGAGATCCGATCCTCAGCTGCACCTGCCAAGACAAAACAACAGGTTAGCAGAATTCAATTCGCGAGCAGCGCTCTTACTTACCAAATACGGCGGCATCTTCCAAAGCCTTCCGCCGCTTTCTTCGGCTCCCCATCGACATCTGCAAAGAAAAGGACTTGATTAAGCATTGCATTCTTGAATTGCTTACCTGCGCTCCGCACGTTCTGAACTTCAAGAAGCGCTGCATGCCGTCATCTGCAAAACAAAGGGAGACATTTTAAGGCGCATTCTAAACCAACCATAAACTTTCTACTTACGCGCTCGCACGTTCGCCAGCATCCATCTAGCAACGCTCTCTGCATCCACGATCTGCAAGGACAAAAGAGACATTAAGGCGTGCTTTTGAAACAAACAGCAGTCATTTTACTTACGTGCACCGCGCTTCATCTTCTTCGTACATACGCGCTTGCACGATTCTGGGCACTTATTCATCAGCGTCCATTGCACCTAAACCTGCAGGACAAAGAGAGACATTAGAAAGGGTGACAGCAACCGGTCATCTTCCCTACTCACCTGCTCGCCGCATCATTCCTCTACAATTTCAATCTTGACACCCTGAGACTGAGCAAGGGACTAAATTAAGGGTGCTCCAATAACTATCAAGAAACCGCTCGTGCGGTAAACGGCGGTATTTTCCAGCATCAACCTCTGCAATCAAGAGGATTGTCAGTGAACCAGTGAAGTAACTGGTACTTGCGCCCCTGCAAAGACGCAGGATGGAAAGCCCGGCCTTAATATATCTAAGGTGAGCAAGCCACGCCCTTGGTTCGAATAAGAGGACTGAGGAAGGAGAAGTTCAGTCAATCCAGTTCCTAAATCCTTGTTCTTCCGTCTGCAGACATCTCACTCTACACGTCCGGTACATCGTGAGAAGGGGACCAGCCCTAGGAGAAGGCCGAGATCTACGAGTCACACTAGAAGACACGGCGACAGCTCAGTCCAGCCCAGCGCCTCCGTGGAAATCAGGTGAGCGTTACACATATAAATACTTCTTCCAGAATTCTGTCTAGGGCATCAACAATCTGTTCCCAGGTAATTCGGATCTTATTCCAATATATACATATAAATACCAAGGTGAGATCTTGTAAATTACAAGAATTCATTCGTAAAACCAGTAGACTTTCATCCTTGTACAGTAACAAGACATCATTTTTACAACTATTGCTTACAAGTATTGCAAGTCCACCAGAGGGTCTACCCATTTGACCTCTAGTAGCATCCATAGCATTGCAACTAAATCCTGCAATATCGAAGGAACACACATGCATAGTTTCTTGGAGCATGATGATTTCGGGGCGATTTCCTGGCTTAACCTTGGCAAACCACCGATGGAAATTCGCCAGCCCACAGCAATTCCAAGATATGACCCTAAAAGGACAGGTGCTACGCTATTTCATCCTCATTCGTTTTCACAGGTGGACATTTAATTCCACTAAGCCCTGGGCTAATCCCATTTAGTGCTGCCACTAATGCAAGTAGATGTTTCAGAGTGTCCGCACTCACATTCAGCTGAGGAATGGATTGCACAGGCACCTCTTTTGTAAATTCGGGTTCAGGAGGAGATTCCAAGAATTCCTCAGCATCTTGTACATCCTTAAAAACATAAGGGATCAAACCAAGAGCAATAAAGTTATCCCTTTGCTCCCATACCATCTTCATAATAATCATGGACTAAACCCACAAATCATACGATGGTTATAATTGGTAGCAAGCCTTATCCAATCAAGATCATCAGAGCTCAATGTTCTTAAAAGGGGAATAGCCTGAAACATTTTCAACATAAAAGTTCTATTCAGACTAGTTCTGCCGTTCATTTTAGCATCACTATGCCATCCCATAACAGTCGGCATTCCTGGTACCAATTCTTCTACGTAGATCTTTTTCTTTGTACAAGCCCCTGTCAGGTACCCTTCATCACACTCCTCCTGCTCCACTTCTTCCTTTTTCCTACTCAATTCAGGGATTGGAATTATTAAATTGCCTCAGGGCGGCTGTTTCGAGTTAGACCTTGTCCCACTTTCTATCACTGGGGCAGCTACATTCTCTTCACACTCCAACACACTGCTTATTTTCACCTACTTTTAAACCACCCACCATTCCTTTCTGCAATTCATCCTCTGTGTTCCCATTCATTCCAACTCCATATTTGCCCTGGTTAATTTTTTTGGGAGATATAGCACTTGCCTTCCCCGTGCTTTTACTTTTTACTGAGTAAAATTGCGATAGCGTAGTTTGCACACCTGATGTCGTATTACTAGCAGATGCCTGCTGTCCCTTTTTCTGAGGATTGGGATGACAATCTTTGCTAACCCTCTCTCCAACATGGTCACTTTCTGAGTTCAGATGTTTAGTTTTGTTAATACATTTCTTAGGATTCAAGGGGATTTCGTCAAGATCCTCTAAAGGCAGGTTCAGATGAGCCTTCGATTCCTCATCTAATTGATGAAGATCAATGCCATTCTCCTCCTCCTCCTGCTTCTGTGCTACGGGGTTTCTTGAATCCATGCTAACAGAATCATGGATCCCTCCTATTTGTACATTGGCTAGATTTTTCTTATTAACCTTTCTAGACTTATTTCTCTTTGCCTCCCTTTTCTGAGCACGGGCTATGGCTCTTTTTTCCCTCCTTGTTAGTATCGTAGCCTGCTTATCACGTTCTTTTCTAAAATCAGAATTCATCGTCACCCCATCTTGACCTTCCTCTTCATCGCCAGACAGGTCAATTAAATCCAGAAGCGGTAAAAGACTATCTGGTGCCTCCCTCTTATGCATTTCTTCTTGGACCGATGGTTGCGGGTACGTAATCCCATTTCTACCATCATCTAGAATTGCCCCTCTTACCACTTCAATGTCACCTTGCATCCGTTGCATAGCATTAGACAGGGCTCCTATTGCATCCATAACCATATTACTGTTCTTTACCTCCAAAAGCTGATTAGAATCCATGGGAGTTGCAGCCATTTCAGCAAAAGTTCTACTCTCTGCGCTTACCATTCTTTCATCCACAGGAGTTTGTGTGGTACCATCCTTAAGGGTTGCTCTGTTTCCATTTGCCACTAACAGAGAGGAAACTGCATCACACGTGAATAAGAGCCCCTCTACTTTATTGATCTTACATAATAGTTCTGTCATGGTAGTTCTTAACTCTTTGGGTTCACAATGAGTTCTTTCATGTCCCTTATCTAACAGGTCCAAGATTCTAGTGATGACCGGAAAGTCTTCAGCAAATCCTGGAACATCACGTGCACGCAAGTCCAGTACTTCACCCTGTTCGACATTTACATGTATGCTCGATTTAGGACTATTTCCTGTAGTTGCAGCAAATAAGTTAATCTGTTCAATAGGGTTAGTGAAAGGATTGTTCGTGGGCCATGAGCAATTAGAATGAATCAATGAATTCATTTTCACTCGAGGCCCTTCTTCCTTTAATTCCTTCCCTCCCGTACTTGCGCCCATGCCCCTTTTAGGAGAATGCTGAGTGTGCATACTGTTTATAGGTAGGCTATGCATGTGGACATCCTCTCTACCTGCCACTCTTGTTGCCACAGGTGTCGAAGGCCCCAGGGAAAATCTCATTCTTTTACCCACTTCGGCCTCTATTGCTGGACCCAGGATAGAACATTCATTTAGGCCTCCCATCATGCTTTTGGACAATTGGCCTAAGGCCATCTTTTTCTTCATCCACTCATCAAGCTCAGACCCTGTGCAACCCAAGCTATAGTGCAATGAATAATCATTTACTTCTTTCACATTGAATTTGATTGGTGAGGGTTAATGACGCCCTTCTGTTTTGTTGCTCAAGCTCCAGGGCATCAATTACCACATCACCTGCTTTGTTTATACTTTGTAACATTGTTATGTGCACTATACTATGCTCACTGCATTCAAAATTCACTACTTCATCTTGGACAACACTTTGGTCCAAGTGATCCTCGAGAAGGGAGCCCTCTCTAAGTGCAATGGGCACTGCGTTCGAACCATTTACCCCTGTGAGCTTCCTACCACTGCGCAGTCCATTTACCATCCTGGCCCAATTCAAGAGATCACCTCTAAGTGCTTACAGGCGTTAGAATACCCTCTTCCTAATTCGGTAATCAATTTCAATGTTTGGAAGCAGAACACCCGATAAACAACAAGCAGCCTATTACTTCGATCGAATCAATGGGGAATAAGTCGCACAATGGTGCAACACCCACCCACATACACCACACCAAACCGCACAGTATCTGCTTTACAGGGCCCCACCAGGGTCACGGGTTCATTCAAGATCACAAAACTCGAATTCATACATCAAAAGCTGTTGTTCCGTACTGCAGAATCGTTTGTGACCTTAAAAAGTGGCACTTCCACATTGTTAGTTACCGTGCCACAATTTGACTCCCACGCTCCCACACTTCTAGTCAAAATTCAGTATCTTGATAACCAACTTTTACGAATCACTGTTCAGTTGGGTAGCACTTGAATACTGCCCCTAAGATGTAATACGTATTTCCACAAAACTTGCAAAAATAGAAATGAAAGGGGAGACACCCCTCACCCCCTCACCCTCCCAGCCTAACAGCACAACAGTACTTCCCAGTACTTCCGAGGTGCGCGCGTGGGTGCGCACGCACCCGGTGCTATATTGGCTTGGATGGAGGGAGGGCGGGCAGACTGAAGAGGGGGCGGAGTCCCAAGGGTTAATCAGCAAGGAATCTAGAGAGAAGAGAGCAGAAAAACACTTTAGTAACTCACTTTAACGTGGTGAGCACACAGCCTTCCTCTAACACCAAGCACCAAGTCACAGACTCAGTCCCATAACACATTCACAGTTCATGAGAAGCGACCGAAGAAAATTTCGGGATAATTACACTGGTAGATGCAGTCCTTTCCCCAGCGTTTCGCCTCGACACTCGGCGCTCCTTCCTCTTGCGCATACAGCGCTGTTCACAGCTCCAGACTCGAACAAAAAGTCAACATGCGAAAAGGTCCTCAAACAAAGATCCTCGGCACACCGGCACAGCACAACAGTACTTCCCAGTACTTCCGAGGTGCCGCTTGTTTTATGTTTGTTGGAACATGAATAGCGTTCATGCTCCACAATTTGTTACTCATTGCGCCTTACAAAAAGCGTCGCCCACATTATATAATCGAACTACCAGCTCAAATAACAGATACTGACTGTAAGTAAGCAGGCTACTTGGATGTGTAACCTTATCCCATACTTCCTCTTTTTTTTACATATGTCACACACATGCTTTGAAGTGGCCCCCTTGCAAGTTAACACATGCTAACATTCTAAAAATGAAATACTAATTTGCCCTCTAAAGATTTTGAGATGGCAAATATGATGATCAGCGTCTATATTAGCATTACTGACATTACCCTATAAGTGGAGAGCAACATTGCAATTTCATTTACTTAGCCTACAAGGGATAATGGGTATGGACTGTGCATGGGACTACTCGCCCATAGTATCCTGGCACGCTATATTCAGACAGGACAATGCTTATCACACAATCTGCATTGTTTACAAGTGTCCAGAGTTCCTTTGGGCATAGACCTTCACACATTATATGGTAACTCGTTTCTATACAAAAACTGTTTCACTGAGCACTTGTGTAATCCTACACAATGATATAAGGGTGGGGAATGTTGACAACAGTCTTGTATGCACTGCAAAAGAATTGTGTACATGCAGAGTCATGACATTCTTAAAATGGACAATTTGTTGAGGCATTATATGCCTTGCTTGCAAAGTATTGTGGGTCTGAAATTATCCCAGAGAGTAATTACTGCTAACATCCCTCACTTTTTACAGTGCTCTATCAACTAGTATTGGAGGCTAGCACAAGGGCCGCGGAAGGGTATGGGGGGAAGAGCACAGGCCATCACTCTTTGCGGGTGATGAACAAAGCAGCACATTTAAAAAACCGAGACATACGTTTGGGCAGTACACTGAAGGAAATGTGTTGCTTGTTTGCTAAAGAATAGGAAATTCTAGTACCCGTCCAGACAACAGCACCTTAATTTTCTTTCTATGCTCAGCTGCTGAGGGCTTTTCAACATAACCATGTGTTCTATGTGTATCGTCTCTAGCAGCGCCCTGTATTTTATTTAACTTGTCGCAAAGAATTACAGAAGAGGGATCTGTAGATACAGAAGAAAGCACTCAATCAATTGTATCTCTGGTGAATTGATGCTATTAACTTAAAAGGCATATATGTGATTTTCTTCAGTAGGGCACTTGTTAAATTGTATCTAGGCTGTGGTGAGGAAGGGTGGGCAAAACTATACACTTTATTATGTGCCCTGTCATTTCACTTTCTATGTAGGGGTACAAGCAGGACTCTAATCAGATTCTACTCCCTATTTGGAGTCAAATGATTTTTCAGGGAGTAAAAAAGTTCTAAGCTTTGCCAATAGGGATACTTTCTGCTCATTAAAAGATGCTCTGTCCCTTAAAATTCCACTTGAGATGGGCATTAATATTATTAGAGTTCCTTCCTATGCCACTGTTCTACCAGTCACTAATTCGAAAAAAATATCAGTGGAGCTTTGTGGGTTTAAGCAATGCTATGTTCATTGTTTCTCATTTTTGTTAGGCACATTTTCCTTTTTTAGTAAGTAAAAATGTATGGTGCATATGTCTCTTAGCTGTAAGGCTGGTGTTATCACTACACACAGGAGAACCTAATGTGGGTAGTAAGAAGAGGCACAGGAATTTTTGATCCCCATATTCTGAGGTGCAGTTATTTTGATGCAATTATCATCCTTACACAAATTATTAAAAGCATGTCCTCCTGGCCCTTGAATTACTTCATTAAAGTAGCACTTGAACTCCTATCAACATGTTTTTTGACACATTGCTTTTAATTGAGGATAGCTCAGCGAGAGGATAGCTCAGCAGCAACGTGCTCGCCTTGGAAGCAAGATGTCACAAAGCAACACAGGTTCGATACCCGGGTCCGTGCTTAGAAACATCAGGGTATTTAAGCGCGTTATAAATACGCAACTAAGACAAAACAATGCAACTAAAACAAACAATTTATGTAACAGCACCTCAATACCCATGGGTTGTGTGTGCTTTAAAAAAGCAAATAAATAAAATAAATAAATTGACATTAATCCATCAGCAAATGTTGTATTCTGTCTGAATTTCGTGACAGCCACATCAGTTATGCCAACAGATATTTGTGTTTTGTAATAGACATGAGTGATATTCCAGTGACATAAAACATACTTTTTTCTCTGCACAGAAGTATGTTTGTAAGGTACTGTGGCAGATGTTGAAGTATTTTATTTTAGCCTATCTTTTTGAAAAAAGTGTAATATTTGTCAAGAATTGCAGTGGATGGGAAGAGGAAATTCCTTTCTGAACTCTCCTGCAACGGTAGCTCACAAAGTGGCTTACCTCATTAGTCAGTTGTGCACATGGAAAATAATGTGCGCACAACGGGCAACCAGTTCCGCACATAGAGAAAAATAATTAGAGGGAACATTGGTTGCAACCCGCATTGCTTTCGGGTTTACACGCTGTCAAGTTCTACTCTGCATACACTTGTGCTCTTTTCCTTGCTTGCCCTCCTCTCCTGTCTTCCTCTGTTTCCCTTCCTCCCCTACGTTCCGCTCCTCGGAACGTATCCTTTCCCGTTTGGTTTCACTTTACCTCTCGGGTGTCCGATCCACTTACTGCGCTTCCCGCGGTCATTCCTTGCAGCAAAGGCAGTTCCGCTCCGGACCCTCAGACATGCCTGGAACCTTCCTCGCTCCGCCTTTCTGTCGGAGCTCCCTACTCTGTTGGATCGTCTTACTCTTCTACACCTTACCGGGATAAAGGTCTCACCGGTGCATGCCGGTCCTTGCAGTCCTCCACAAAGAAGACCACCACTTTTCTACGTCACCAAATCCAGTTAAAACCTCCGGATTCTGCCAACATTGTTCTACATAAACAGGGTTTTTCAGCAAAGCTTTTCCCTGCCTGTGGGGTGGTCTCCCTGGAGGTCCCCACTGCCGAGCAGTTGCATCAGGCAGGGTGGCCTCCGGAAGAGCCCATCCTAAATTCCCCAATAAAAAGCCTGCTGCAGCTTGGAGAGAGAGAAGAGGCATTCCTTCTGACGAATCATCCGAAAACGAACATTCAGGTGAGGGGGAGGAGGAGGCGGGTGAAAGGGAAATTCAAGCAGATTCTGAGATGGGCCCAAAATACCTTCAGCACTCCCTCTGTAAATACCTTCCCTCCCAAGCTCTTCGCTCCTTGCGGCATAAAGCCCTGAGGAGAGAAGGACTGAGATATCTCGCTGTTTGGCTGCTACCTGGACGCAGAGAAGAGGAGGTGCGTGTGCCTTTAACTAATTCAGCTGGCTCTCAGCAGCTGACTACAAGTGGCCGCCTCCACCGCCCTTGCGGAATTAAGCCCTGAGGAGAGAAGGGCTGAGATATCTCGCTGTTTGGCTGCTACCTGGACGCAGAGAAGAGGAGGTGCGTGTGCCTTTAACTAATTCAGCTGGCTCTCAGATATCTCGCTGTTTGGCGAGTTGGGGAGCCCGACACATCTATCATGTCGTACTCCATTCCATCTGCCCTAAGAACAAGGGTGCAAATACGACGCGAGGCGAAGGCGCTGAATGAAATCACTCCTCGTGCACCTGCAAGTAAAGTAAGCCGATTCTTTTCATGTTTCTCAAACCCTGACTCTGTTGTGGATGAGCAGATTTATGTTTGCCAGAAAATACCTGACGCCAGGGATTCTACTCGCATGTCTGAAAACCGCACACTTCATCCAGACGTGGTGTCGGTGTCGTTTGATTCTAAACTTTGTGGAGCGGCTCACCCCCTACCATATGTGAGCTCGTTGGACGAGGATGTGATCAGGGTTGATGTCCCCTTAGTAGCTCCACAGGCGGGATTGCTATCCACGGACACCAGCGGCTGTGAAGGCAATGTGTGCATAGTTGCTCAGGACGCGTGTGTGAGCTTAGAAAAATCGGTTGGCTCACCTGACGCTGGGCTGTATGCTGATCCGCTTCTGGACGGGGCGGGTGGTGGCGGTGGGTTGGCCGCCTTGGCGGGGGTGCAGGGCCCCGGAGCTGGCGGTGTTGGTGGGCGCGCCGTCGGTTCTCCCGCGGAGGCTAACCTGGGGGCAGTGCCTGCGGGCGCACGTGCACCCGATGGGTCTATCGGTGTGCTCGTTGCTGCGTGCATGAGCAAGGCAGATGGATGGAGAGACGGCGCTCCTCTGTTTGCAGCGACTCCTGGCGTACTGCAGCCCGATAGTAGCCCCGTCCAGCTTACTCCTATAAGTGCCAGTTCTCCCGTTCATCTGTCCTGCACGGCCTTCTGTCCGAATTTTTCAGCCGATGAGATTGCTCACCCTATGCAGTCAGCGATGAGCTTGGGTCAAGATTGTGTCCCACGCCCACTGGATCCCCACTCTGACGGAGCTGGATGCCTGCCAGAAGTTGACCCAAGTGCACAGTTCACTGAAAACAGGAGAAACTCCTTGAGTGTCGTGACTAAGGGTCTGGAAAACTTAGTAGCAATGAATAAAGAGTGTCTTGCAAACACCAACAAAGGTTCTACTTCTCCTACGTTGAAACCTGACAAACACACCTCAAAAAGGCAAATATCACAACTAAGCGGCTCAAATGAAGACATATGGTCTAAGGTGTGTTACAAACGTTTGAAAACTAATAATCACACTCCAAGTAATCGTGAACAACACGAGGGACTCAAACATGTGTTGACCTCTCAGAAAAGGTTGACCACGCAACAACAACACTCTAACATGTCCCTTACGTCTATTACCCATACCTCACAGCGATCTGCTACCAACAAATGTCTGTCGGAAGACTCACAAGACTCCTTGTTGATGGAATGCCCATTTCCGAAAATATGCCACACTAGAGAAAAGTTGGAAACGGCTAATCGACTTCAACCACCAGTGTTTAGTGCCGAAGACAGACCCACTATGCCTCATGCTGAGCTACAAACCTTAATAATCTCATCTATGATGATGTCTATGGCCCCTTATATGAAATTATATGAAGCCATGCATGAAGCCACTAAGGACCTGACAACTGTTGTGGCTCTAATGCACTCGGAATTAATTCGGATTGAACAAGTCTGTGATTAGTCTTACAACGACCAACAAGAAGGAATGAAAAGATTAGACGGATCATGTACTCTGTTAAATGAGCAAAGGAAAAACGATGCAATTGACAAAAAACTCTTGGCAGAAGTAGCGAGACAGGCGCTAGCTTTGTTTAAATACGATGGAATGACCTCAAACCTGCAAAAGCATCAAAACACTTCACCAACTGTGAGCAAGTTATCAACCCGATGTAACAAGTCTTCAAATGAACACGGCACAGGGGATCCAAATCAAAATACTCAAGAACACCTAGACGTGATTGTAATCCATGAAGACGTGCACCCAGGCCCATTGGCCTCGACTGATCCTATACTGAAAAAGCTGGCGACACCGCCAACTATAAGTGCGGTAATTCCCCCAAGCTTGACATCAATAACGGGGAATCTGCCCATGCAAGACTCAGAAACCATGCCTATAATGACGACAATTTCCAAAGATACCACTCCTGACATTTCATTCCACACTGCATTTGAACAGGCAAGGGGGAATTTGAACCAAGCATTATGTGACTTCCAGATGGCATCTTCCTCTCAGGGAAATTTGGGCGCTGACGCTTCCAATAATATCCCCTCTGCAATATCTGCAGTGGCTTCAGTACCCAATTATTCGGTCTTCAACAGGGTGCCACAACCGAAGGTGTTGACTTCTAAGCCCCTAGCTAATCCACCTGCAAAACAGGCGAAGAAACCTAAAAATCAAAAAGGACTTAGAAACAAGGCACTAAATGGTGCACTGAAATTTCTACGCAATATAAACGTGGTCCAGAATGTGGCAAGTAACATTAACAAGTGTCTAAAGGCAGCCTCTTCAATCAGTGGGAAACCGCAAAAAAAACCTTCAGACACAGAAACCTTTGTAACACCTGGCGCGGTGGCTGCGTCACGTTTAAATCATGAACTATCAAGTGAGCTGTTGAATTTATCAACGTACGACGAAGTGACACACGATATTCAGGTCGTGGAGGCTGTTTCTTCCTACGAAAATCAAGAGGTAGAGATCGTCCATACCTTGACAGATGTAGAGAAAGTCAACCAAATTAACATCGACGCTTCGGCATATGGCCCTGGAAGTGAACCTCTTGCTGTCCAAACTGTTCCAAGCATCACCAATTTAAGCTCTTGTTCTGTGCCTGGCACGCAAACGACTCAAAATGTATTGTCCTCTGCAAGAAGAACCTGTCAAATAATCAATGAAAAGGAAGCCCATCAGGGGCATCTGAAATCTTTGGATAGTCTGGTGTTTATGACTCTACACGAAAAAAGGATGAGTGTCACTACGGAGCAGGGGTCGTTGGCCCCTGGAAATATTCTGACAAATCCTTATGTCCCCGTTAATCTGGCGGCAATTGATATGATTGACCATGGTTTTCGTCAAATACGCAATTCAAAGGCTTCCCTGAATGACGTTCGAACGTCTTAGCCCAGAACGTCGAGAGGCTCGAGTTCGATGTGCCCTATTTACAAACTTGTCATTGAAAGGCTAGATTCCTCTGATAATCTAATATTGAATCGAGGCAACATACTCGGGCTTTTACACCTTGTGCCAGCCCTACGGGCCATAAGCTCAAACGACCTGAAGATCGTGGAGTTTTTCAACGAAAAAAGGAATGATAAGGTGGTGCTTCAGGTCTCGTCGCCTATTGTTGCTTCAACAATACTGGACGCTAATATCTCCCTGTTTTCCCTAGGCTTTGAAGTCTTTAAATACTCTGAAACATCTCATAAAATACCTAGTGGAGTAGAGGTCCCATACAGCCGGAAAGTCCTAAGTAAGGACTCTTGTGTGAGTACGCTGAAACCCATGGATCAGAGTGTCATCGACGCCCAAAACACCCCCTTGTTCATCAAATCAGGTGTAAACCTTGGTCGGAAACAAACAAACAACTGGGAAACCCTTGCCATGACCAGATACTGGCGGTTTCTGAGATGGAGCAACAAAAAGATAATATACGAATCACTATACTCTGTAACGTCAAACAAGATGGATTGAGTGTTCCTAGTAATAAATCCTTCAGCCCAAGTGGCGGTAAGCATGAGTGGCAATGGTTGTCTGCAGCCCTATGCAGCACAAATCCCCAATAATGCAGGATCGAGGCACCCAAATCTTTGTGTAGATTGGCTTCTTGGAACACTCGCGGATTTTCACATCTGTTCAAATCAAATTGGCTTGCAACAATCGATATTGCATGTCTCCAGGAAACCTGGCTACGAGAAACCCCAGTCGTGGACGACTTTGAGGTGGCCTTAAATCCTGCTCTAAAATCTTTAAAAGGACGCCCGATGTCGGGCATGGCCACCATGGTTAGGAAATCCTTGGGCTGGAGGATTGCAAGTTCGACTAACTACTCCCCGTTCATCCAAGTAACCTTAATGTCAAAACTAAAACATGAAGTGACGCTCACAGATCAGTTATGTGTTGTAAACCTGTACTGGCACCACACGAATGCTGGAAAACAGGTATTCATCGATCAGATCATGGAAATAGTTGATGAACTGTTGGAAACGAACGGCTGGCCGAATGTTCTCATCTGTGGTGATTTAAACATCGACCTATTTAAACCATCTAGCCCTGAAAAAACTTCTTTGGCCAAGTCTTGGTCAGAAGAAACGACCCTAGGAAACGTACAACTTTTAAATTGGAACACTTGTGATGATATGCCGCCAGCCTCTACGTGGCATCGTGATGGGCAAAGGTCAACAATTGATTATATATTTGTGTCAGAAGCCCTACACCTACGGATAACATCGCTGAAAATTATTAAAAACACTGAAAGCGACCACAACATGCTAATAACAGAATTTATAACTGTGCCAAAACAGAAACTAGAGCTATGGCCTCATAAAATCCAGGTGGATTCCAATAGAGTAAGATTGAGACTCGAAACACATGATGTGGAACATCTGGTAAATCTCTACTGCAAGACCTGCCCAAACGTTGACTATGACCACCTCTTGACACATTATAAGCCCAAGCAAACGGGTTTTAAGAATATGGCCTTTGTACGCCAACACAGCTTTGACCGGGAATTGCTGATACAAAAGCGTCTTATGCGTCAAGACATCAGAAGGCTGAAGTGTACAAATGGCTCAACATACTCACGTGACGTAAAGGCGGTTAAGCAAAGATACAAAAACTGGCTAAAAGCTCACAAGCATGTTATGTCCCAAAATGACGCAGAACAGATGTTGATGGTCCTAAAAAATAAGAACACTAGAGACTTTTGGAGGCTTATGAACAATCGGCATGCCCCACAAAAAGCCATACAAGCTTGTATGGTGCCTGAATCAGATTGGACAATTCACTTCGAAGGTTTATACAAAGCATCTGTTTCAACTGACGGCCCAGTTAAACCAACACCTAAACCGTGGGCCTTATCTTACCCAAAAGATGAAATAGTGACCATCATGAAAAAAAGCGAAAAATTCACGTGCACCTGGTCCTGATAGCCTGACAAATTTTACTATTAAACGACACCCAGAGCTATGGGCAGAGATCTGTGTAACGTTGTTTAATCGAGTAAATTTAAGTGGCCAGACGCCAAAATGCTGGAAGACCGCGATAGTTGTACCTATCTTTAAAAAAGGCGACAGAGCAAACCCGAAAAACTATCGTCCAATTGCTCTATTAGGCATCCTAGGTAAGATCTATGCCACCATGCTCCAACAAAATCTCGTAGCCTGGTCCCTAACTTCGAACCAGGTGGATAAGCGCCAATCAGGTTTTGTGTAGCAGGTGGGATGTTCGCTGAATTTACTCCTGCTCAACATCATTAAAATGGAAGCGATAAAGTCAAATACGAAGGTCTATCTAGCCTTTATAGACTTCTCATATGCATTTGACACCATCAATAGAGCGATCCTGTGGGAAAAACTGAAGCGTTGGGGATGCCCGTCAGACTTAATAGTGGCAATCAAAGAACTACACACAAACACCTCTATCTTGAGTAAGGCTGGACCAATCGGGGCAACTATCCAAAGTAATTAACACCTCTAAAGGAGTTAAACAGGGGTGCCCGTTAGCTCCAGTACTATTCAGCCTTTTTATATCGGACATAGGTGAAGCAATTGTGGCAACAAAATCATTTCTGCCGAAAGTGGCCAAATCACATTTAAACTGGCTTTTATATGCTGATGATTTGATCATTTTGGACCGGACGCCCATTGGGTTACAAAGAAAGCTAAATGCGGTTCACCAATATGTCACATCCAATCAATTACTGATCAACACAAAAAAATGTGAAATATTGGTCCTGCAAAACCTAAAAGGCTGCCGGGTGGCGTGGAAACGCACCCCTAATTGGACGCTAGGCCATGAACCTCTGCAAATATCTGCCAGTGTTAAATATCTGGGAATGCTCATAAGCTTGTCAATAACGGATGGACCGTGGCAGGCCGACACAAGAAGAAAATGCAAACAACTTGAAAACCAGGCACTAATTATCCACAAAAGATATGGTAAATTTTCGTTAAAAACATGTTCTGGCCTTCTACCATCAGAAGGTAATCCCCGTATTGACATATGGGGCTGAAAATGCCTTTGGCTGCTCTTATGAAATTTGGGACTCATTAGAGAACTGCTTTTGGTCTAAAGTCTTAGCACTCCCGAAAGGTGTGATGACTGCCTGCATAAGATACGAATTATCGATAATATCGATCCATGATAGGATTAGCTGGAGTTTGCTAAATTTGTATTGTAAAACACGCTCTAGAGCACAAATCCCTCAATTTGACATCTTCTACAACGGTTCAGCTGGTAACTCTAATGTCATCGCAATGTGGTCAAACAGATGTGAAGTATTATTACAGAATTACGACATCAAGATTGAGTTGCTTCATGAAAATCCTGATGCGGCAAAGCTTAAAATCTGGCGCATTGACTGGGATCAAACATGCACAAAGAGAGCGATGGCCAAATCGATGTGTGATGTGCCATTGGAGGCACGTGCCTTCAATACCCAGCAGCGTGACATCATTCTGTTTCCAGACCCACAAGCACGAAAGTTGTTCTTACTGTTTAGGCTAAACTTGTTCAAAACTACTGAACGTCTTTGCTTATGGAAGAGTAACGAGCACCTAAAACCTGAATGTAGTCTGTCTGCTAGCTAAAGAATCACTCAAACACTTAGTGCTATTTTGCCCCAAGCTAAAATCTGAAAGATCAATGCACCTGGGCCCATGGAGTGTAATCCATTCATCCTTATGTGCCGATGACTGGTGGAATCTGATGTACCAAGGAACCAACTTGAAACTGATATTTCCATTAACACGTTTTTTGGAGCAAATTGAAAAATGTCTGATGTTGGCACCAGTAGGGGAAACAAATTAGTAAAAACTGACATGGTATAATCTGTTTGATAACTTTGTGGACGGAGTTTGCCCAAAAGACTACAACTGATGATTGTCTGTATGTCTACATGTTGTTTTGTTACTTGTACATATGTTGTCATTTTAAAGGTTTGAAAAAACCAATAAAATAATTTAAAAAAAAAAAAAAGCTCTTCGCTCCTCCACCTCGAACTCCCTCAGGGTCAGTCGTTTTTCTGAGAAAGGAGTTGTGGGTAGATCTGTCTTCGGGTGGGGCCTTCCTCTGGAACAGCCTCCCTGCCACTCTTAAATTTGAGGAGAACCATCTCCGGTTCCGGAAGCACCTCAAGACCTTACTCTTTGCTTCTGCCTTCTCTCCTCCTCCTCTCCCCTTTTGATCTGTTCTGTCTCGGCATTGTGCACCTGGTCACCCTCTGACTTCAGGCCCAGGTACCTGCTCATCCTGCCACCCACCTGCACTGCCTCCTGGCAATCCCTTGCACTGGGGGTCTGTATCTGTAACCCTACAGTCCCCCCCACGCCCTGTTTTCGGCACTTATCTGGCACACCATGGTGCTGCCTTATACCTAGCACTTGCCATTTGCTGGCTGCACTACCACTTTTTGGTGCCTTTATTATTTATTATTTTTTTCTCCTTGCTCAGCACTTTCCTCCTCCTGTGCACTTTCCCCTTCTTCCTCTCCCATGAACTTGTGTGTTCTCAATGTCACTGGGCCTAGTAAGATCGTTGTTTTTGTTCTCCCTTTTTCCCTTCCCTTACCTTGTCTCGCTCTGAAACACTTGTGTACGAGTGCGATAGAAATAAAATAGCAATATCAATATCACTGGCAGTACAAACTGACCAACCAGCTCTCTACTGTCTGTCAAGGGTCCATGCAGGTTAAAAATGGGAATTATATGTTCTGTGTGACAAAATGCAGAACGGGACAAATTATAAAAATACATTGTGAAGGAGACTACAGGGCCCAGATAACGTTAGCAGGAGGAGTGAAATATGGATAGAATGAATGAACATTGTTTATAAAAAATGTTTAGTTTTTCCGTTGGGCTAGGCCTCAAAGTTTGCAAAAGTCTGCAGAGCTGCAGTGTGTTTTTTGCAAAGGAGTAAAGCATGAGCTACAGTATGTTCTTGCAGAGCTAGCTAGATGTAGAACAGCATGCCCTGACAAAACCACTGACAACGAAGAAAGAAGGCTTTGGAGCATCCCTATTATGGAAAAAGGACAGATTGGGATGAAGCCATGATCCATATCCAGTGACACCACCAAAGCAAGCCAGGACTATATAAACCCCTGCCTCAAACCACTTTGGCAGGAAGGAATGGAAGGGTGACAGGAAAATACCGTTCAGGCAGCAGAGTCCTTTGCTACCATCCTCATTTTGTAAGGATAAACTTGTTATCCTTACAAGATCGCTTTTTGTCCTTATTCCCCTAGAGGGGTGTATTTATTCTGGTGTGCGCGTATTTAGGGACACCCTTGTAGCCAACACCTTCTGTAGCTCCACACAGAGCCCGCCAGGGTAAGGGCGCAGATGTTTGGCGCCTGTGAGGGTGAAGTGAAAACCTGGATTCGTGGCTTTGACTTGAGTTCTGCTGTGCATTGTTGCTTATTTTTGTCCATCTAAAGAGGACTGGAGAGATCAGAGAGCACATCCAACTAAGGTAAGCAGTTGTGTCACAGGAGTGGGCCTTCCCCGACTGAATTTTGAATAACGCTTGAACAGCCGACCACCCTGAACTGTTTGTGAATTGTTTTGTCGACTAATACTCTTCCCTCGGCTCTTGCTGTCTCAGTGAACTGTGAACTGCGTACTGTGCTTCCTATTTTCTTCTTTCCCTGCTTCCACCCTCCCCCCCCCTGTGCTTACAAAACATGTGCCATGCCTGCAAACTCTGCAAGTTTAGCAATTTCTGTTCCGCCAGCAAATGCCATGCCATCGAACATATCATCCGACATTCCACCTTGCCTAATCTCACAGTGGAAACGTTCATCAGCAGCAGTGGCAGACAAATATCCATCTACAGAAGGTATTGCAGAGAATACTAAGACGTCTACTGGAGAGGCTTTTTCATTTATCAGTGAGATTAAGGCTAGGCTTAATTCGAAGTCTCAGTTCCAGACAGTATGAACCACTGGGGAGGTGGTGCTGATAATTACATAAAATCTGGAAAATCAGTAGGTCGCCAATTAAAGGTGCGGAAATTGAGCGGCAACCATTGCCTGTGGACATTGCACAGTGGGCTGTTGTGGAGGGATATCCAACTTCAGCTCCTGGGCCCATTGCTACTACTGTCAGCACCTTGCCTGTGTCTTTGGCGGTTTCCACTGTGGGTGACCATCTTTTGCCCGAGAGTAACTGTAATCTGCTGTCCTTCCCTAGAAGTGCCCCTGGTAGGGGGGGAGAGGGAATCGCAAGCCAACCAGTGCAGCATGCTCTGGGTGTCCATTTCTGCCCTTCAGGGCCCCCTTGCTGTCAACTGTGGCACTCTAACGACCAACTGACGGGGAATGAAGAACTTGATCACATTGAACCGATGGGGCATGAGAAATCCAGGCCACATTACCTTGGGCATTCAAATCATTAGACACCGGATCCCCTACTGCCCCCTCCTTATGCGCTAATGCAGCAAACTGTTCCCTAAACCAGGTTACAGTGGGGGGAACTGACATCAACTCTTGTGAATGCAATATTGTGCTGGCTGAAATGCTTTATTTCAAAATAAAAACTAGCTTTATCCTTGATTGACTTCGTGGGAAGAAACATGAGTTTGAATACGGGTATGGAGGTGCCCCTGTCTGTGCAGGAGGGAGGAAAGCCGGCCTCAGACCTACCAATGAAAGCTGACGTACTGACCCCTTATATGAAATCCAACAAAACAAGCTCCATCAGGGTAGCTAGCGGCCATAGTGGCAATGGAGGTGGGGACGAAGCAAGCAGTCGCCCACCTCCCAAGCTAGTGGGACATGAGTCAC
Source organism: Ambystoma mexicanum (assembly GCF_040938575.1). Classification (NCBI taxonomy): domain Eukaryota; kingdom Metazoa; phylum Chordata; class Amphibia; order Caudata; family Ambystomatidae; genus Ambystoma; species Ambystoma mexicanum. The sequence continues at coordinate 386,763,338 of NC_090934.1, read as the reverse complement.
TTTCCAAAATCCATTTGTGGAACCCAGCTAATAAAAGGTTTGGCCATCAGCTCGCCCCGAGCCTGCTCCCATGTCCCCCTGTACTTGTGCTAGCTGGAGGTTCCTGCGCAAAGGGTTCAACCTCCAAAAAGAGTAGTGTTTTATCTGGCAGCTGCGGAGAGTCGCTTTACCTTCACAAGATTCTCAAACCGGCCCAATATTGTCTGAAGTCTCGTGATGCCCTCCATAATAAGTGTATTCATTGAATGAGGTAGGTGAGGGGCTGCATATTTATTTCATGGGAGTACATAGTGTGGAAAAGTGATTCTGTATAATGACTGGGCCTTGCTTCACAATGTATTCACTGTGTGCACAATGCATAATACATAGCCCTGTCAGAAACTCACTTGGCTAATGAGTAATGCAAAGATGTGAACTTTGGACCTTGCCAGCCTGAACACTAGAACATTGTAGATGGAATTATTTTTGCAAAGCTCTCTCAAGATGTTGTAGGATAAGAAACTTTCATGCAGACCACATGCTATTTTGAACCAACTGTAAAGAAAGAATCATACATTTGTAATACATACTGCTGACGTGCAATGCATATTTCCATACATAAGACCTTGACACAAGGAATGTTTGTGCAAGATAAACGAACCTGCAATGTCTACAACTTTGCACGCAGTGTCTGAAAATTAAGGTATAAATATGCAACCATTGTGCATTGAAAGTAGACACTTACGAAAGCTTGCTTTTCGTACATCTCCCACTTAAGTGAAATACATGATGTTTGCAGAATGCAACTTTTGTCTCTGTGTTGGACTCTCATTGTGTGTCCCTCCATTCTTTCCAGATGGGGCTAAACCTAGAGTGTATTTGTAATTTGTTTACAATAGTGTGTTGTACTAGGATGCAAGGCTATGGAAGTAATACAACAGACTCCATTAGAATGTAATATAGAGACCAGATCATGGCTGAGAGACTATTCAATATGAATATGAGATGCCCTGTGCATCACAAAAGCCAAATTGAACTCAGCAAACGCCATGTGAAAACACTTCCCAGAGGACAGCGCTTTCGGGGGCCAACGCTGTCCCACTGGGGAAAAGACTGATGGGTGATTCTTTGGGATATGATATGATAGTTTATTTATATAGCGCCTAAACCCAATGTGTTTCAAAGCGCTTAGAACATTCATGTTTGCGGCCCATTAGCATTCTCTTGTCTATATCCATGTCACTTGTTGCTTTTCCTTTGTATTTGATCTGCAGACTTTTATGGCAAAACGCTGAAATAGTTATATCACTGTACGTGAGGAGAGTTACGTGATCGATATGGATCTTAATTCTTCTATCACGTTGGGAGATTCAATAATCACATGGCCCTGTTTGCTCTATAACCTCACGGGGACCGTGCCATTTGGACAGCATCTTATTCTCAGATGATGGGAGGAGAATGAACACCTTTTGTCCAATGGAAAAGGACCTGAGCAAAGCTTTCTTATCGTAGGTCTTTTGATTTTCTTGAGCTTTAACCATGTGAGTTTGAATTATTGTCCTGACAGTAGCCATATGTTCTTTTAACAGTTGGGCTGTTCGCGTGAGGGCTAAAATGCCTTCCTCCTAAACTTCTGAAGTCTCCGGTAACTAGTTAATGACATCCTGTGGCTCCATGCCATATAATAATTCAAACAGAGAAAATCCGTTTGAGGTTTGTGGTGTCTTCCCGATTGCAAAATGAGCCCATCATGTCATGATATCCACATTGTTGCCAGTCTGCCGCAACTAATTTGTTTAAGATGTGCTTCAAGGTCTTGTTGAATTGTTCCACTAATCTGTCAGTTTGCAGGCTGGTAAACGTAAGTCCTGAGAGTTTTTATATGCAGGATTTCCTTCATGTCTTCATTTAACCGACTCATGAATGTGGTCCCCTGGTCTGTTAGGATCTCCTTTGGGAAACAAACTTGAGAGAAAAATAGGATCAGTTGTTTTAGAGTTTGTTGGGTGTATTATTGCCTAATGTGTATGTTTCTGGATATTGAGTTGCATAATCCACAATTACCAATATATACCTTTCCCTAGTTTCGATGGTTCGAGGGGCCAAACTATGTCCATGCCTGTACGGGAAAAGCATACATCAGTAATGGGTAAAGGTTGTAATGGAGCTGGAGGGAGCATTTGAGAACTGGTCTTTTGGCACAGGGCACAAGTAAGTATGAAGTTTTTTACATCGGCATAGACTCCAGGCCAATAGAAACGGCTTAATGTTTGTGCCTGTGTCTTGGCTGTCTGTAGGTGACCACCAGTTAAATGAGAGTAAGCACTTTCTAATACCATTCGTTTGTGACTTTTGGGTACCATTATCTGGGATCTGGAGGTAGCCTTGGGACTAAGATCACCTCTATATAACAGTCCAGTTTTTATTCTCCAACTTATATTTTTATTGAAATCTCGATAAGTAGAGTATAACATATAGCATGGAGTAAACCAGAATCAGAGTTGAACATCGAAATTTCATTTTCTGAATATGACAAACAAGCAATCCCCGAAATAAACGAAAACCAGCCATAATAATAATTAATAAAAATTCACACTAAGGACAATAACATTATTTTATGTTGTATGCTTACTCTCCAGGCCTTCATTTCCTATTCCGGCAGGATCACTCCCCCAAGCGTTGCATCAGCGGTATCTCGCTCTCATCCAATGATTCTCAGCATCAAAACTCCTTCAAGGATAAGTATTTCAAAAGCTGCGACCGAAAGAAGATGTGATCCTTGTTGCAAACATACTCCAGGAAGGGGGCCCAGGTCAGAGAGAATGTTAACATTCGACCTGAAGTAAGCGCTGACATTTTCTCCATCCCTTTGATCTCCCATACCTTCACCCAGAAGTAGGAGATGCACAGCCCCTCTGCTGTGAAGCGAGCGTGGTTGATCTTTGCTGCCTTCAATAAATGGGAAATTCGATCCGCCTTAAGACCTGACATTGCAAGCATGCCATTTATAGGGGCATCCCCAAGCAGGAGGGTCAGCAGACGCATGGGGAGCAGGCTGCCCATGTACTCTTTAATTTTCCATCGAATCTCCTGCTAATAGGTCTGCATGATTGGGCAGTGCCACCACATGTGGGCTAAGTCTCCCAGTTGCTTGCAGCCGTGCCATCAGTGATCTGAGTAATCAGGGTGGATTGCATGTAATCTCTGATGCGTCAAATGCCATCGGAAGCATAATTTGAGGGCTGCCTCCTTAATGAGCGCACATCGAGAGCTCTTATGCGCCCAGGCCCATATTTTCAGTCATGAATCCACCGAGATTTCTTGCGCCAGTTATTTCTCCCATCGTAGCATATATGTGAGTTTTTCTCACTGAGAAGCATTCTCGAGAAAGCGGTAACAAGTAGTGTCCTTGCGTGAACCCTGCCCCTCTAACACCTGAAGTTCTATGCCCGCTAGAGGTCAACAGCCTGCTTGCTTGATGCCATTATTCGACAACCAGCGGCGTATCTGCTCATATCGAATATAGTCCGCCTCTGCCGATTTGAACCTCTTTACTTTCAATAAAGGTGTGCATTGTCTCCTTTTTGTAGATATCACTCAGTCTTGGAGTCCCCGTGACAGCCCAATGTTTGAATGTGCTTTTGTGCATACCTGGTGAAAAAGCAGGATTTTGAAGGACCAGAGAGAGGGGACCGAGTCCTGACCTGAACCCCTGTTGAGCACCTGCCTTGTTCCAATGTTGTAGAGTGGTGAGGGTGGTCACTAAGAGACTGCCATATGATCGTCTCGCCTCTTTAGGGAGGAACGGGAGGTGAGCCAACAGGAATGGAGAAGAGGCTTGCTCTATGTCCTTCCACTTTGGCGATCTCTTTGCCAGAGCCCAATCCAGCATTGGAGCAACCTGGGATTCCCAAATGTACCTGTGAATTGTTGGGATCCCAAGCCCACCCAGACCCTTGGACCTAGTTAGGAGCTTTCAAGGAATTCCGGCCAGTCTGCGATGCCAGATGAACTGCCCCACTGCTTTGCATTGCTCAATCAACTCTCGCTATGGGATATGAATTGGTAACTCTTGAAAGATATAGAGTAGCTTTGGGAGCAAGGTCATCTTGACCGCACAATTCTAGCACAGCCACTAGATCTCCTGAGCGTCCCATCAATGTAGTAATTGTTTGGCTTCCTTCTACAGCTGTGGGATGTTGGCTTTCAGTAAAGTAGTATAATGTGTTGTAATCTGAACCCCCAGGTAAGAGAATTCCTGATCGGCCCAGCGAAAAGGGAAGCTCCCTCTCAAGGTGGTCAGAACCTCAGGGGCCTCAGTCAGGGTCAGAGCCACAGATTTCCCATAGTTAATGCAAAACCCAGATACCCTGGCGAACTGATCTAATAGGTCAAGTAGTACCGGCAGGGAGTACAATGAGTCCCGGGGAAGCACATGACATCATCAGCAAAAAGTGCCACTTTGTGAGTCTCCCCTCCACACGTGAAACCAGAGATGCAGGGATCAAGACAGATCCTCTGTGCCAGCAGCTCCATAGCCAGGGTGAAAATCAGGGGAGATAGAGGGCAGCCCTGTCTGGTGCCCCTACCCAAGGGTGCAGAGGAGACCAGAGTGAGTTTACCTTATGTCGGGTAGCAGGGATCTGAAAATTTGCAAGCACCCGTTTAAAGAAACGTGGGCCAAACCCATATCACTGTAGCAATAGCTTTAAGTAGTCCCAGGGCATACTATCGAAGACCCCTTCAGCGTGTGTTCCTTTTCACGGACCTCACCCTCCAGCTGAGTCTGGTTCAGTTTTCTAACTCTCCCCCCCATGCCGCAGATTTCTCAATAAAACACCCTTTGATCCCAAACTGTTCTGAAATTAAGTTCCCCAGTGTTGTTTTCCTTAAAGTAATTTGCTATGGCGTCTGAAGTATGGGTTCTCAGTATAGTATCTTCAAAATGAAAATCATTCAGCTTCCAAAGCGGTTTAGTCAAGGGAGCAAGGTGGTGCAGGTAGATTGTGCATTTAAGAGGGTGTATATCAATGCCCACCACAGTCGAGATGAGAGTATTAGAGATGAGAACATATCTAGCCTGGAAAACCCTTTACAAACAGCTGAGTAAAGGGTGTAATCCCTTTCCCCTGGGTGAAAAAAGCATCATGCCTCGATTTAAGGAGTGTTCGCGTAATAGCATAGTAATGGCAAGGAAATTCTTCCTATCATGAGGAGTATGGGCAAGGGACTTGTCTACAGTTGGATCAGAGACACAATTAAAATCTCCTCCAAGATAACTTCCCCTACAGCAAATTCGGCCAGCACCCTTGAGAAAGAGGCCCGGTACACATCTGGTTTATCATTTGGCCCATAAATCGAGGCCAGTGTCATATTGCGTCCATGAATAAGTGCTGTGAGCATTAGATACCACCCCTTCACATCCTGCAATACCTTCAAAACCTCAAGAGAAGGACCTTACGGACCATGATGGCCATCCCATGCTTTTTAGACCCACTAAATGCAAAGTAGGTAATGGAGTATGATTTGCTGCTAAGGCGCGCTTCACATGAAGACAACAAATTAGTCTCTTGGAGAAATACTAGGGCTGCATCCATGGTGGCCAATCTGTGAAGCAGAGCCTTATGCTTTAACTGAGCATTGAGACCCTGCACATTCAGGGTCATACAGGATATGTCAGGTGCTGCCATCATGAGTCCCTTTGAGCAGGGCTAAAGCACAGGGAACACCCACTATGCCCACTGTGAAGGAGTTAAGAGAGTAGAACACAGGAATAGTAAAAAGAGCTTGTTGGGCGCCATCTGCTTGATGCACCCTCCATACCTCCTTTCCCCTCAAACTGCAGCGAGACATCAAACCTAGTGTAACAATTCCTCAACAGGTGGGAACAAAACTCTTGAATTACATGTGGTCCATGGAGTACGGGAGATCACAGGACCCAGAAAAGTTGTCAGCCCGGCAGCAGACCACAAGGCGTCAGTCTGGAGTACTCGAGCATGGTCCGCTATGTCCGCCTTCGGAGATGTTCTCATGGGGTCGCGCCTCCCCCTGGGTCACTTCGTTCCACTCCGGGGGCTAAGATCTGAGTGAGCAGTCACAGCAGCCCCATGCCCTGGCACTTGGGGCAATGGAGTATCATCCATCGGCTCCCTTGCTTCCTCCTCCAAGCCAATAACATAGTGATGATTATGGTACTTAAATATCAGCTTACAGGGGAATCCCCAGCAATAGCAGATTTTGTGCGATTGCTGTCAGGTTGAGACCATCTGTAGCTTCCACCAGTTGGCACAAGGTGTGCACTGAGGTCTTGAAATAAGGCCCTCTGCTCTGGTCAACTGCATTGGCTTGCCTTTTCCATCTTGCATGGTCAACATTGCTTTAATAGCCATTGTCTTCGCCTTTCCTCCAGATTTGGGCATTGCAGAGAAGAGTACAGTCTATTGGCGCAGCGAACAATTAGCACTGCCCCGTCCCTACCTGGAATCTTCAGCGAGGAAGGCTCAGCGATCGCTATTGAGGGCGCCCCAACAACATTCTCCGGTGAGTAGCAACCCCTGTGTATAGATCTTGAAAGTTTCCAGCCAGAGGCTCCACCCACACCGAGGCCCCCCAGGGGTCACACATCAGCTTCTGCTCTTGTAGAGTAGAGGCCCAGCTCAAACAAGAAGCACACAAGCACAGCATGCACTCATTGGAGCCCCGCTACGCGACTTGGTGAGAGGCCACAATCCAAATCCCTGTCAACATGGATACTTTTTGAGTTTTTGAATTGCAGCCCCACAGCAATGGCGGGCACAGCCTGTCCTGGTGAATGGGGAGAGCTCAGTCCAGGAACTCTCGATGAAGTTGATGGGCCCCACTCCAGTTGGGGGTGTCCCTGTCATGAACCGTATCTCTGCCGTCCTCCTGGGTTGCCGATGCTCCTCGCACTTGCTGATAACATGTGTGGCTGAGATATTATGGGTGCTGTGCCGTGTGGAGAAGGGTGCTGTATTTTCGGGACATGTGTTTATCTGAGAGGCCCAGCTCCAGCCGGTGTGTCCCCGCCATAGTCTGACTCAGACATAATCATGGGTCGTCGGTGACCACTGAGGCTCTTCTCGTCCACCCGAAGCAGGAGCCGAGACCACGGTGAACGGTAAAAGGGGGAGACTGCACCTCCCAGGTGCCCCCGCTGCGCTCAGGGCTCAGCAATGTCGGGCATGTACCCAATGTCACCACTCCGTTGCCATTACTTTGAAGGGGGGAGTTCCACCGATCTAGCGACGTCAGTGAGTGTTATGGCGGTTGGCGGGAGCTTCCCTCGAGCCCCCAGCCCTGACCAGCACAGGCTTCGGCAGCAGCTCCCCCTCCTCTCACTGCCAGCCTACAAGACATATAGCGCAGGCCGCTGCCATATTGCTGAAGGCCGTGCAAGAGGACGCTATAATTTGCATGCATCAGGGGGCCACCGGCGCTCCAAATGTACCCATATGAGAGCTACATTTTCACAGTCTGAGGGGGCAAAAGTGATCAAGAAAGCATCATTTGGGGGTTAATTGGATGCCCAGCAATGGACCTTAGAGTAGGCACGTCTGCATCCGTTCCCACCTGGCCACGCCCCCAGCAGTCCAGTTTTTAGAAGAAAAATAATTGTCCCCCTCTACCTGCCCTCCTCTTCAGATAACACATGAAGCATTATGGGCAAACGCCAAGTCTGGAATAATCTCGGCTTCCTCCCCAAGGGCTTTAGGTGGTATTGCCTCAGATGTTATTGGAGAATCTTTGCCAGCCTCTCCGAAGCCTTTGCTCCCCCTCTGTTTTGTCAGCTTTCTTAACCTCCTCTGCCTTAGGAAACTAAGCCCTCTCTCAGACCCCCAGGGCTATTTTCTCTCCTGCCTTTACTTGATGTACCTCATTTCCACTCTTCTGAATCAGGATTTTTATGTTGCCTCTATAGTCGGGGTCTATGATGCCTGCTAAGACGTCCAGGCCATATCTCCAAGCCAGGCCTGACTTGGAGACAAGTCCAATGTAAGTGCCTGATGGGGGGGGTATCAAGACCAGATCAGTGGGTATCAATTCTCTGCCTCGAGGTTGTATTAACTCTCCCCTACTACTACATAAATCAAATCCAGTAGAGTGTTCTGTAGCTACTGATGGATCGGAAGATCTGTTGCTAGGTTTTTCAAACTTGAGCATTCCCCAGTTTGTGTCAACTGAGCCCGATCCCACCATGACACCATATGCAAGGAGCCAGGAATGAGACATTGGTACAGGGGGTTCATTATTGTGGCCATAAACATTTATTGGAACACAAAACGAGTAGGAAAATGCATTTGTCCTTACTCTAAGAGGTATTTCCCTAGCTAATATAAAACTAAGGGTCTGTTCGATGTCAACATGTCCAAGGCCAACTGTCCTGTGTCCAAAGTACTATTCTGGCCCTTACATTCTAACAAAATGAACTCTAAGGTGAAAAGGGTAATGTCTTTGGCATTGAGTGATGTATAAATGTTCAAAAAGGAAATTTGTAACTCCAACACAATGTTCCAGAAGGATAGAGTTCTTTATTCCCTCTGGATTTTTCTTCACTTTGTTTTATACTTAACAACAATATCAGTTCCTTAGGTTTTTCTTGATCAAAAACACAATTGGTATACAAAACAACTTGGCTGTTATTCTGCATCTTTATTGGACACCTGGTGTACTCTCCTGCCAGGTTTTCTCTCCTCTTGGGTATTTTTTAACTCAGCCTTTTGCCAGTCCTGCTCTATCCTTACCTGGACTTGATGTATTTTACACACTGTTCAACTTAACCTTGCCTGGTATGCTTTCTTACCATGGCTGTCTTATATAAATACTTTTGCAGCTTGCATCTGCCTGGTATACTCTCCTGCCAGGGCTTTCATCATATGTGCACTGTGCATACTTACAAACTTAATAGTCTCTTCTCTTAACTCTGCCTGGTATATTATCCTGCCAGGGCTTTCCTTATAGGTATTCGGAATATACTTACAAACCTGACAGTCTCTTATATTTTCTTTGTTCTGTCTCTTTAATATTCTCTTGCTCACTCTTTCTCATACACTTCATTCAATGTTATTTGCTTTCGGGAAGATTGCCAATACTCCCCGGTGTCCTCGCTTCGCTTGGGTGGACTCACCAGCTCTTGATGGCCTGTAAAGGCTCTCCTGCAGCAAGCCTGCATCTCTTTGGCGTTTCGTTCCTTCTCACAGCTTCTGTGCCTCTCGCAGCTCCTGCTCTTCTGTTCCACTTCTCTCCGGGCTCAGGCGATGCGTAGGCTACCTGTCTGGACCTGCAAGCGTTCTGAAGCTTCTCGTCTGCTTCTGGCATCTTTGCAGCATACCGCTCCCTGCGGTCAACTCCTCTCTGTTCCATCTGTGAGCGAATGGCTCCACAGACCTCGCACCAGTCCTGCAGTCCCTCGGTTAATGCCTGGAGGACTACAGTTCTCCAGCCAGCAACTCCCTGTCAGCTGGTCTGCCAGTTTAAATCTCCTGGTAACTTTCTTTTCCTGCAACAACTAGAGCACAGCTTGTCTTCTTGGCCTCCATTGATCTTCATTACTTGGCACATCTTCCTCATCCCAGTACTTTTGCATTTAGGAAAAAGGAAGTCAATTCTTGATGACATATATGGAAAGTCTGGAAAAGTATTTCTAGTCATTTTGAAAAGCAAGTCAGTTTTTGACGACTTGTGTCCAGAGTATGGGAAAGTGTTTTCAGTAATCTTCCTAAGTGGGTGAGGGGAGGTATGACAATATACCATTAAGGCATGGGTAATGTATGGGGTATCCTCAAAAGAAAAAGGGGGATAACAGGTCTCGTTCGATGATGTAATGTCACTCCATTGGGGTTTACCTCCCCATGTGATCCTCCCTCGTATAGCCACCATCAGGGTCAGGATCAGGTAGTGGCGGCTGTCCCCTGGCCACATGGGGAGAGGTCACTGCTGGGAAAGGAGTGATGACACCATAGGATTCATCGTATAGCACTTTTATTTGTCTGTGCCTTTCTTTGGATCTTTCCTTTTTTTAAAAAGAAAATACCATGGGGTTATCTATCTCTGGAGTTTGGTCAATTTTATCTGGAATGGAAGGCTGAGGGCATGGTCTGACTGCAGCCTATTACGCTCCTCTTTAGTTAAAGGCTTTCTAACCCAATGCCAAAGGAAAGCGGCAACCGCCACAGTTGGGAGGCATTCAGCTGGTCTGGAATGGCTAATTTAGGCCGGGGTCATAAAATGGAACCCCTAAATCATCCAAAATAGAAGAGTCCTTGCCCAGAGTTGTAAGAATGTCTCTTCTGACGTTTTTTAATGAATCATCCGAGTCTGAAAGGTGAGTAAAGACTGGTTGTGAATCCTCTGACTTATTTTTGTTCTTTGGGAGAGAGCGAGCAGCTCTAACCCTTCGTTTTCCTTTTTATAACCTTCTTTAAAGGAACCACAGTGACGGGGGAACTAGAATACTCATTCAAATTACAAGAAATGTGTTTGGTTTTGCACAATTTCACCTTGTAAGCAGAAACAGCAGGGTTTTGGACTGAAGCAAGAAAGTCTTCACTCCGTGAGGGCTGGACATTAACAATCTTATTAATAAGCCTATCAAAGGCTGAGGTGTTATTTAAAATCACGAAATGATGTGTTTATATCCTCTTGGACCACCTGCACCATAATGGAGGAATCACCATCAACCCCCATTTTACTTATTGCCGGCGTGGCCTTATTAGATACATCAGGGCCCAAGGCAGGCCTCCCCCCTCCGGCAAGGGTCAGGTCGTACAGTTGTTACACTAGGAGGATGAATTTGGGAATTTAAATGCGAATTCCATTCTAAAAATCTACAGGTCGCCATACTTCTCCTAAGAAAAGCACTAGCTCTAATTGAAACGGTAACCAGCATCGAGCAGACCGCACACTGCTACGAAGGTGAGTAACTGATCAGACTCTAAGGGCGGACTAAGAAAAATATGTCTGTAAAAGAAAAGGACTGCATTCACAATACACGGTGCAGCAAAGCTACACTGTACTATTGCACATTGTGTGAGCCCCACACAAGCCTGTGCATCACTAGGACACACAAGCGGCTCATGCGCATCAAGAATTGGCGGTGATGTGCTAACCAAGGCAGACCATGAAACATTTGGGCTTCGGGCCTAGTGTTAGGGAGAATTCTCATCTTATGGCTAATTTCCCTTACCTATAGAGTCCCCCAGCAGCTTTGCTGGATTTGAAGGGTTTGTTTTTTTCTCCTGCTAAGAGTGCGACTCTTTTTCCCACTCTTAGGCATTTTTGCTATGTGTGTTCTAGGCTATTTTTGTGTTTAATGCCTATGGAGTTTCTCTCCCCTCCATAGGAACCATCTTTATTCATATGTGTTACACAGCACCCTCCGTGCAGTGACATAGGGGTGTCGTAGCGACCCCCAAACATAGACTCCATACCCTGGGACTGACTACTGTCTCCCAGGGCATGTAAAGTCCCCATTGACTTTACTAGTCAATTTCTGTGAACAAAACCAGTACAACCCTTCTTACTATGGAGGTACTGAAAAGGGTTAATAGTTTTTCCCTTATGTTCATTTTCAAGAGGGTACCGTACAGACCCTCTCTCAAACGTTTCTGGCTGGTGGCAGTGGTTACTACTAAAAATATTCAACCGCAAATATTTCCCTATGGGATTTTCTCCTTGTTCGAGGCTACCACTTTTTTCTGACAGCCTCCAACATACCGCTGGTGTATTTTAATATTAACTTTACTCTGGTAGGTTTTATTTGCCAAAGCTTTAATATAACTTCTTTCTCGTGTCTTTCTCTAAACGCCTAACCCAGGTCGGGGATCCTTTGTTCGTCCGTTTGACGGGCTTCTGCCGAGAAGCCCTCCTTTCGGTGCCACTGAGTCTGGGGTGGGTCCATTGTGTGGGAGAGGGAGTAGGGCCCCTGGACAGGGTTGCCTCAGCAACCCATGTCACACACTATCCTGATAGGCTGGAGGGTCTCCCGCCAAGATGACCACTCCACTGTGTGAGTGACAGCTAGGCTGTATGAATGGGGATCTTTTTGCATAAAAGCAGGGTCCTGAGGACTGAAAGAGCAAGACGTCGCCACTGGAACTAAGAAGCCGAAGAGAAGAGAAGCCAAAGACATCTGCAACGACTGAACCACCGGTGAAGCCCTGCTGCAGTGTCTCACCACTTTTCTCCACACGACGAGAGAAGATCTTCACCTGCAAGAGCCTTCTTCCCTTGAGCTGGTGGGGCCAACCAGTTTGCCAATCACCTTCCCGGACCTGCCTTGTTCGAATCTCCCGTATCCTGTACTCGGAGGCCGAATAGCCAGGCACCAGTCCACCCGGACCGCGATTTAAAGGAGCTTACCTTTTATTCGTCGGGCAGCACCACGGCTGGTTTCATCCCTGGGTAGTGGAGTAACTCGAACCTTCCTCCACGGCGAGAGCCTCTCTTCCTCTGCTGGATCACCCGAACTGCAGGAACTACCAGGAAAAACCATCACCGCAGGAGCCACTTCTACATTTTAAAGGAACATTGTTCCGCCAGGCCGCCCTTTCTTCACGGTAGCGTTAAAGGTGTTTTAAATCCTTTACCTACCTGCTGGGTTGGCCATCCCCTCTCTCTTAACATTGTCTTTCAACTTCTGCATCCACCTTTTCAAAATCGTTAACCAAAGACTTGACTGCAGCTACAAGAACATTTTGCTGCTGTGCCCTTGCCCTGTACCACTGACACTGGCACAGGCCTACTGACTCTGGCTACATTTGTTAGACCTGCCTTCTTTAGATTGATTCTCAACTAGAACTGTGTTGATGCACCTACTTCTTATAACTACCCTTTTATTCCCCTTTCTAAACCTTGTGAAATACCATTTTGCTCAGTTTTCATTAAAGTATTGCCTATACTGATGCATTGTCTTGCTTAATCTGGTTCACAAACTTATGGGAAGTGTTGCTAGGGTGTGTAAGAAGCTATTTCTATATAACTTTTGCTTTCCCTCCCTTGTGAGAAATTGATAGAGTATCCCTTGTGTGTGGTTTTCACTGTGCCGTTTTGCTCAGTTTTCACTCTGGTTCACTTGGTCTACAATTTAACTTGGGAGTGTGTATATTTTTCGTAAGACTTATTTAACTTGCTTAAGAACTGTGATAGATGTGTTTAACTAGAAGTGTATAAAATAAATATATATCTACTTTTTATTACAAAGCTTTGGTCAGTGTTTGCTTGTGCCATAGTACTGTAGGCCTATTGTGTAAACCCTGAATACTGCTCATCTCCCTCTTGAGATAAGTGTGACTGCTCAGCCACAGCCACCAACTAAATCTTTGTGGTACAGACTGGTACCAAAGGGGATTTATTGCTCTCACCTGTAGTCGTAATCTTGTGTAGTGCTCCCTAAGGGAACTGCACAGGATTCTGCCTAAGACCTACACTGAACGGTGCTCCCCCTGGTCTAAAAGGATGAAGTTAGAGAGCATCCTGGAGTCATCCCATGATCATCGAACTACATTAGAGGTCATTCCCACATAATCAGAAGTCATCAGGCTGTTAAAGTCATCAGCAAAACTGTGATGATTTGGGGATGAGCTTAGGATGACTTGCTGATGATGTCAACATCATCCCTATTTTAGAAAACTCCTTGTTCCTGATGATTTTAGGATGACTTGTCGATTACTTCAAGAGTAAAAACATGTTTGGCCTGGATGATTTGGAGATGGCTTACTGATTACTTCAGAGCATCATAGAGTTTGTAGGATGATTTGCGGACTAATACTGATTGTCATTTAGCCTTTGCATAGTTGCACTTGTGCTGAATGATTTTTGAATGCTTTGCTAAGCACACCTATTGGACTATGTTGGGCAAAAATGGAAGCCACAGGCCTAAACATAGTATGCACCCCCTCTGTGAGAATCCTTTGCCATCCAGTCAAAAGCTGGCACCCAGCATCCTCAAACTCCCCAATGTGGCAAGGGTAAAGCTTGAGACCAAGCCTCTTACCCATCCATATCATTCAATGGGCTCTCACCCATCCAGAACAAAATCTGCTTTCACCTGCCTTGGGGCTCTGAAAGGCTGAGAGGCATATGGCTAGGGTGGTGGAGTTGCTGTTGGCAAGGTGGGTGGTGTGGGTCCTGCAGAGTAATGCCGGGTGATTTTGGGAAGTACGGTTGGGTGATGGATTTTCCTGCAGACCTGCCTACATTTGAAACCTGCCTACATTTGAGACCTTGAGGAGCTTGAAACCCCAGAGGCTGGGGGAGGGGGCACCCAGAGGTCCCGGAGGTTAGACAGATCTGATTTTACTGGGGTTGCTACTTGGGGCAATGGGGTCAGATGCTGCAGTGAGGTAGGGTGTTTGGGTTACCCAAGTGAGCTGCTGTGGTGAGATTGGTGGTGGTGGCATAATGTATGTATAATAGAGCGCTTCACCCCTGAGCTATCCTCCCGGCCCATGAGGTTGTGTGGTGGGTCTGGGTGATTGACTTGCTGGGGTCAAATAGGCCATTGTGGTTCTGTGTTGCTGAGTAGCAGGGGTTCTAAATAAAGTTAGTATCAGGGGTGCTGGAAAGGAAGCACTCCTGGGTAAATTTTTGACATTAAAAAATATCTATGTTTTCTAAAAGATAATAATAATAATTGGGATTAGCAACACATTTTATAGCAGTTCCCAGAAGAAAAAATGTAAAAAGTCATGGGAGATACATGCTGAACCGGAGATCTTAGCAACAGTAACACAACCTGCTGAATTATCTCTCTAGCTTTCAGCTTCTGACATTCGTGTTGAAAGTAAAAGTCAACTTGACGTTTTCACTTTGCCTGGATAAATACATTTTCTTCTGAGTCTGAGCACTTGTCCGTAGCTATTCCCATGACAAATATTTTGTACTGTGCTATAGGAAAATTAAACTTTAAAAGCATTTCCAAAATGACACGGCGGCTCCAGAAATTTGGTGATTGCAGAATAGCTGACTACAGCCCGCAGCATTCCATGCGCTGCCTGCAGCCCTGTGAGCATGCAGTTCTGCCGGTGTAACGTCGAATTTTGCTTTGTGTGCGCATGCCAGTAATGGATTGACAGGAAAGCATTTTTCGACGATCATAGCTCACAACTCACCTGTTAAAGCATCCACACACCCGCTCCCCCCCTCAGCTCCTTTCTTTCACCCGCACCTCACACACTCGCATTACCTCCACGTCCACTCTTCCTCGTCCCAGTACTTACCTCATGAGGCACCCGCCTCCGACACAGGACCTTCTTCTATTTCTTCTTATTTCTATAACTCCTCCCCCACACCCACGTCACTTAGTTTTAATTTTTCCTGCCTCCGGCAGGTTGGGCTTGTTTTTTCTTCCCGGCGCGGGGCGCTGGGGAGCTCCGAATGCTGGCCCCCTGGTGGGGCTGTGTGGCGGGGCCTTCGGCTCCTTCAGGTGTGGCAAGACTCCTGGGTTCCCTGCGGGGCTTGGGACCCGGTTGAGTCAGGCTGCCTTGCCTGGTTTCTGCTGGGCTTTGGCCAGCGCAGGGCATCGTGGCCCGGGTTCTGGGAGAACGGACCCGGGTTCAGGTAAGGAGAAGGGGGGCATGTTTTTCCTGTTGCATGGCCATGCGGCATGGGCGGCTGTGCACGGATTGGCGGCTCCTTTTTCTTGTTTGGTGCTCAGGAGGAGGGTGGGCTCCTCCTCTGATGCTGCAGGCATGTTGCCATAGGAATTAATTGATGTTGTTCCTATTGGTTATTGTTCTTTCTGGCCTCTATTTGAATGAGAGGCACGTTAGCAATTGTTTGTATGTGGAGCCTTGGTTCAGTGTGCAGGGGTCTTTGGTGAAGCAGGCTTCCTTGGTCACTGTTTTTTGGCTTACTCAACATGGGAAAACATTCTGCAAAGAGCAGGCATCTGGTCCTGTCTTCTTCTTCTTCGTCTTCCTCTTCTCCTGATTTACACAGAAAGAGAAAGAAGAAGGCTAAGCGTTTTTCCCTGACCAGAAAGGATTTGAAGAAGCTGCTTAAGCATCGTAGAGGGAGTCGCACACACGCTCATGGACACAAGCGCAGGCGTCTGTCTTCCTCATCCTCCTCTTCTTCTGGCGCTGAGTCTTCGGCCTCTTCTTGTTCCTCTTTGGCTGATGCTGAAGGGAAGTATCTGGACAGAGAGGGAGTGGAGGAGGTGCTGGCTCAAGTTGGAGATTGCATGGGATTTTCAGAGCCCCTGGTGCCGGTGGAGGCGGCCGACCCTTCTATTCGCCAGTATAGGCATACACCTAGGAAGGGGTTGCCTTTGGTTTCCGATATCCGGGAAAAAATCCTCCGGGAATGGCATGACCCGGAGAAGATTGCAATGCCCCGCTTCATGTCCAAGCTTTACCCTTTGAAGGGCGAGACTTTGCTGTCTGATCCAGTTGAGGTCGACGTTATCCTCGCCAGCCTGGTGGGTCGCTCCTCTATGTCGGCCGAGGAGGCGGCCGTCCGGGATCCAGTGGACCGCCGAGTTAATTCCGGCCTTAAGAAGGTTCATGCAGGGGCGCATCTGGCCCTTCGAGCAAATATCTATGGTTCCTACACAGCTGAAACAGTGTTGAATGGTTTCAGGGAGTTGAAAAAGGCTGTCAATGAAGGCTCTGATTGTGCCCCTTTGCTTACAGACATGCAGAGACAGGTTGAGTTTTTGGCTGATCTGGCTTTTGATGGGGTGCGTGGTTCAGCCATGGCCATGGGGGCTGGTATATCTGCCCGGAGGCATTTGCACCTAAGGGACTGGAAGACTGATGGGTCTCAGAAGGCGGCTGCCCTGAAACTTCCTTTCACTGGGTCCAGGCTTTTTGGTGATTGCCTTGAGGATAAGGTGCACAAAGTTTTTAGGGCGGACAAACATGCTGACAAACTTCGACGCAAGCCTCCTTCAACGGCCAAGAAATCTTCCTCTGGGGCTGGTCCAGTGACCAGCAGGTCTTTTCCTGGCTCCTCATCACATTCTTTTCGGAGGGCTAGGGGGGGTCGGGGTCCTCCACGCTCTTCACGTCCTGGCCCGGCACCTAAGTCCTGACGGTTTGGAATTGCCGGTGGGCGGGCGGCTCCGGCAGTTTTTTCCAGTATGGGAAAGGTGGTGTTCCGACTCATGGGTTCTGGACACAGTACAATGGGGGTATCGAGTGCATTTCCTGTCTCCTCCTATCCAGCATTGCATGGTTCGGACTGTGGTTCCCAGGTCTCGGCTCAAGAGGTTGGCCATGGACGCCGCGCTCTCCGAATTAATGTTGAAGGCGGCCATCATGCCCGTTCCTCTCCCTGTGCAGGGTCAGGGGTTCTACTCACGGGTGTTCCTGGTCCCCAAACCTTCGGGGAAGTACCGTCTAATTCTGGACCTCAAAGCCCTGAACTGCTTCGTCCAAAAGGAACACTTCAAGATGGAGACTTTACAGAACATTCTTCCGATGTTAATAAAGGGGGATTGGATGACATCTCTGGATCTCCAGGACGCTTATTACCATGTGGCTCTCCGTCCCTGGCACATGCAGTTCTTCCGCTTTGCAGTGGGATCCCGACATTTTCAGTTCAGGGTGCTCCCGTTCGGACTGCGATCTGCCCCCAGAGTTTTCACCAAGTTGGTGGCTCCCCTGGTGGCGCACTTACATCTGCGGGGCATTCAGATATTTCCCTACCTGGACGATTGGTTGGTCAAAGCGTCCTGCCGGCAGACTGTCATTTCTCATCTCCGATTGGTCTGCCAGGCATTACAGGACTGGGGTTTCCTGGTCAACTGGCAGAAATCCCAACTGGAGGCTTCTCAGGATCTAGTTTTCATTGGTGCACAGGTTTGCACCAGGATGGGGAAGGTGTTCCTGTCCCTGGAGAGGGTCCGTCGCTTGCTGACTGTTCTGGGCAGGGTTCTCGGGAGGCAGTATATCCCGGCCCGCCTATTGCTGAAATTGCAGGGGCACATGGCTTCTTGCGTGTTTCTAGTTCCCTGGGCCCGTCTTCATCTACGCCCCCTGGTGTCCCACCTTCTCTCCCACTGGCTCCCTTCATCTCAAGCTTTCGAGGCTTTGATTCCGGTGTCTCTGGCGCTGCGGGTCTCCCTGCAGTGGTGGTTGAGGGTTCCGAATCTACGGGCTGGGGTGTCCCTGATCATTCCTCCGGTGACCACACTTACTACCGACGCCAGTGGAAGGGGCTGGGGAGCTACGTTGGGAGTTCTCTCTGCTCAGGGGTTGTGGGATCCGGAAGAGAGCCATCGGACATCCAATTGGCGAGAGTTGTGTGCCATTCTCCGGGCTCTGGTGTACTTCAGGAGGTTGCTGATGGGCCGGGCAGTTTTGGTCCGGACGGACAATACGACAGCTTTGGCTTACGTCAACCGCCAAGGGGGTTCCGGCCGCTCCTTGAATGCCCTGGCAGCTCAGATAGGTGCTTGGGGGGAATCACATCTGGTGTCCCTGGTGGCTTCACATATCAGGGGGGTGGACAATGTTCGGGCGGATCTACTCAGCCGCCGGTTTCCCTCCTCGGTGGAACTGGTCCTCTCGACCCAGGTTTTTGCAGAGATCTGTGTCAGGTTCGGGACCCCTATTCTGGACCTGTTTGCGTCTCCAGCCTCAGCAAAAGTTCCCCTCTTCTGCTCTCGTTTTCAGACAGAGGGTGCGTGGGGGGTGGACGCCCTCTCTGTGCAGTGGCCTCAGGGTCTCCTTTATGCTTTTCCACCTATTCCTCTTCTGTCTCGGGTGGTTCAGCGCATCAGAATATCCAGGGTGACTGTATTGTTGTTCGCTCCGTACTGGCCCCGCCGGAGTTGGTTCCCCTCTCTGTTGGAGCTTCGGTGCCAGGAGCCTTGGCTGGTTCCGAAGTGGCCTTGTCCCCTTCTGGGGGAGCTACGGTTGGGGGTCCGCCAGATACAATGGGCAGTGTGGATATTGCACGGGCTAGGCTGATATCTCAGGGGTTTTCTGGTCCTGTGGTGGATTCCATAATGAATGCTCTTAGACCTTCCACTCTGAAGGCTTACGGCAGACATTGGAGCCATTTCCGGGACTGGTGTGGGCGGTCTGGGATTCCACCCCTGCGTTCTGGCCTCCCCGCTATCCTTCAATTCCTCAGGGATGGGTTTGACAAGGGCCTGGCGGTTTCCACGCTTCGCTCTCAGTGGGCCTCCATAAAATTCCTTTTGGGGGACTCTGATGGGCACTTGGATGGGGAGGTGTTGGTGGGGAAGTTGCTCAGGGGTTTTTCTTCTTCCCGTCCTTGTACTTATAAGGGGCTTCCTCCTTGGGATCTCCCTCTTGTCTTAAAGTTTCTTCAAGGGCCTCCTTTTGAGCCCATTTCCGAAATTGATATGAAACATCTGACGCTGAAGACTGCTTTTCTGATTGCCATAACTTCTGCCCGTAGGCTTGGGGAGATTGGGGCTCTGTTATGTCACCCCCCTTTCCTGAGGGTTCTGCCAGACTCGGTGGTGCTGAGGTGTGATCCGAAGTTTCTCCCTAAAGTTGTTTCTCGTTTTCACACCTCTCAGGATCTGGTTCTCCCTGCCTTTTTTCAAAATCCGCAAACGCCAGAAGAAGTGGCTTGGCATAGCATTGATGTGCGACGGGCGGTGTTGGAGTACTTGGCTAGAACTGCCCCTTTCCGCCGCTCTGACAGTCTTCTGATTACTTTTGGCCCGGCTGGGGCTGGGCGTAAGGCATCTGTAGTGTCCATTAGCCGATGGATCCGTCTTGTGGTCTCCATGGCCTATGTGGCTTCGGGCCTGCCTGTGCCTGCGCACGTTCAGGGGCGGTCCACCAGAGGTTTGGCGGCCTCTTGGGCCGATGCTAGGGGGGTTTCTCTACAGGAGATATGTAGAGCTGCCACTTGGGCTGATCAGAGCACCTTCATCAACCACTATAGGTTGAATGTCTCCCACTCGGGGGTTGGTTCCTTCGGGGTTGGAGTTTTGTCTGTGGGGATGTAATATTGGAGTTATTAAAGGTGTGTGTTTCTGCACTGTTTTGACTCTTGTCTCATTGGGAACTTTTTCCCCGTTTGTTGCTTTGGTATACCTCATGAGGTAAGTACTGGGACGAGGAAGAGTGGACGTGGAGGTAATGTTCTGATTACTTACCGGTAATCTTCATTACTCCTAGTCCTACTCTTCCTCGTCACAGTACTGACGACCCTCCTCACCCTCCCTGCGGGGAAGGTCCCATGCTACGGCTTGGTAATATGAAACTAAGTGACGTGGGTGTGGGGGAGGAGTTATAGAAATAAGAAGAAATAGAAGAAGGTCCTGTGTCGGAGGCGGGTGCCTCATGAGGTAAGTACTGTGACGAGGAAGAGTAGGACTAGGAGTAATGAAGATTACCGGTAAGTAATCAGAACATTACTACACTACGCAGGCGCTGGCTGCACTAAATGAGCCAGCACAGCGAGAAAATGATAGTCTCCTCACGGTCTATTCCAGGCAAGCATTTTGCTTCTCTCTCTGACCTTTGGCTTCGTGCTGCTTGTGAGGATCCGACTGGCTGCTTCAGGCTGCTTCACTCTGCTGCCCGAGCTAACGCTGTGGGGGACTTTGCAGCAGCAGTCCAGACGATCACAGCTGCTGCTGCCTCTGAATTCTCCTTCTGCTATTGTGGTGCTATGCCCATAGGCCCTGCTAATAAACTTGATACCACAGATATCGAAAGGCTTTGGAAGCCGTTCATATTGTTTTAAATTAGGTAGGCGCCCACAAACCGCCTACCCCCGCCCCAATCTACCTTTTTGGTAACATTAGTGGCAGATGGCATTTTAACGCATAACAAAAAAAAATGCAAATCATTACAGATGCAGGGAACACATCTATTAGAGCTCTGTCCAGGCGCTCTGGCAAAATACATATACACCTCCTAATTTGCATATGGATCGCACCAACAAAAGTGACTTCACAGAAAAGGACTTCACATCAGTCTTTGATACTTCAAGGCACCATGGAAGTGACTTTAGAATAAGTTGCCATAAGTAAGCCAAATGGGAAATAACTTCAAAATACCTAAATTGCACGATTGTTATATATAGAGCAACTCTATAGTGAGGCTTTTTTTAAATTAACAGCATGATATATTAACATACGCTCTGAAGTAAAACGCCAACAGAGTACACTTACAGAGCTGCAGATCTACCCAGGATCACACACTTTGGTTAAATGGTGGAACTGGGATGTTTACAAATTTAAGCAACTGACCACATCTTCACAGGTTTAGTTGATATAGATATTCATTGAGGTTTCCCTTTGCATTTCATGTCCTTAAATAATACTTTATTTGTAGCAATACCTTTCATAAATAAAGCATGCAGCATTATGCACCCTTTCCTTCGCACTGCTCATCACTCCTTCCCATGCCCATTTCTAAAGGGATAAAAGTCCCTGCTAATAGTCCCCCCTCTGTCCCATCAGTGCCTAATGGCTCACATTGAAATGCTCTGTTAACACAGAGCAACGTGAGAGCCCCTCTGGTGCCTGAAGCTCCTTGGGACATTGTCCTGGCAGCAAGACACCTCTCCCTTTCAGAAAGGGTAAGGTGTCCCTCATTGAGGTGCTTCACGGGAGAAGTGTCCCGCTGACAGAAATCCCAGTCAGGCTCTCAAAAGAGCCTGTGCAGGGGCAGCTTACCACCCCCAACCGGCCCCGGGTACCCGGCTCGGTACGCTACTGGTGACAACGCACTATGCAACACCTGCCACAGGCCTCCTGGTCCTTGTTGGACATACAGAACCTGAGTATTCAATAGATCCCAAGTACTGCTTGCATAACATCACAATGTCCGTCCCCATTGCTACTAGTCGCGAAAATGCCATATGTCCACGGCTTCAGCACCCTCTTACACAGAGATTGACATACTGCCTCTGTTCCACTATTTCGAGTTTAAACATCATATGAGCACAGTTGGTTTCTTGTGACAGTTGAACATTTATTTTTAGGCAGGTGCACTTCTGGGGAAAAAAAATAAACTGTACAGAATGAACATGTATTTGTATTTTTTTTTAACTGCATTTACTTGGTACAATGGTTGCATGCAAAAGGGCCTAGTGTTGCAGCACCCTTGTTAGTTAAAGCTTGGGATTTTTTGCGCACACTTTCATGTGATGTCACTTCCTCTAACGCCGGATGGCACCTCCGGTGTCCAACCCAGGCTCTTACCCTCCAAGCAGTTGCGAAAGGTTGAGAGCTATGTAATTTCAGCCACTTTTCAATTAATTTTGCCCATGATACCCCCTCCCTCCCACCAGCGTCCCCTCTTATGTGAGCTGTAGTGTGTGTAGAACTAATGTGCGCTCTAGTCTGTTGCTGTGCCAAAATCCGACATTACACCGGCGAACGCTGATGATAACATTATCAGTCCTCCGCTGCAGCATCAGATCCTCCTGGGACCCTCCACCGATATCAGGGTTCATTGGGCCGATGGACTCCCGTTATCATGTAAAAATGGCAGCTGCAGCAGAATATACTTCGGACTGCTTCCTGCAGCGTTTATCCTGATTCTGCGCGTGCCTTTGAAATTAATACACTGGCATCCAGACGTATGGAAGCAGTGGCGAGGAACTTATCTTCTTATCCTCATTGATCAATGCACACAGCCTGCCTCCTGCTAATCAAGGAAAGCCCAAGAAATGGCCTGCTGCATTTGTTTCATTCTCATTCGATCGCCAGAATACCTGTAAGATGCCGTATGCGTTTCCTTCTCATTTTGTGGAACGCACCTCCATTTCCCCAGAACAGCAGCCCTCCTTTGATGTCTCACCCACCTCCTCGCAGTCATGCCGCTTGCCGACTCCATGTGAGGTCCATTGCCTCTCCCTTAGCATTGCACCACCTGTTCTGCCCCCCATGCCCTTCTTACCATCACTACTCACACACACCCTTAAAACTAACGTGCACGCATTTGCTGCACAATATGCCAGCTGCTCACATTTCTCCACCTGTTCTGCCCCATGCCCTTCTTACCATCACTACTCACACACACCCTTAAAACTAACGTGCACACATTTGCTGCACAATATGCTTGCTGCACACATTGCAGCACCTGTTCTGCCCCCTTGCCCTTATTACCATCACTACTCACACACACCCTTAAAACTAACGTGCATGCATTTGCTGCACAATATGCCTGCTGCACACTTCCCTTCTGCATCCCTCCCAACCTCCAAGAATCCCAACAGTGCCCACTGCCATGATCAATGCTCCACCGCAATCCCTGCACTATCATGGAACCTCACAACAAACCCTTATCCTTCCCACCAGTGCACAACCATGCCCCTTGTGTGCACATACACTGTCAGTACCTAGCAGCACTGGCACAAAACAACACCTGCCTCCAATAACTAGTACACTGCCTGAAACCACCAACTCCCCCAAACAAACCCTGAACTCAATGACCTGAACATAACAGCCTGCAAGGCCTTGTAAAGCCACACTGCCACCAATTGTTCACTGTCAGCTGCATCTCACAACTAGTCCTCACGCACACAGCTTCACCATTGCACCTCACAGCACCACACATTCCAACACTTCTGCCAGTTCTAAAATACATGCCACAGCCACTGCTGAAACCAGAACACCAACTCTACACCTACTCTCAACCACCACCCTATGGCCCTGCATACACACGGACAGAATGCTTATGCTTGCCTCCCCATCACCACTCCTTCCACACCCGGTGTTTTACCACCACCTGCCAACCTCTGCCTTACATGCCTACGTACACGCACCTTCCTTTCTCTTCACACCATATCCACAGCTTCATCCTCTTCTCATGGGAAGCTCTCCCCTACTGTCAACCCCTCCACCACTCTCATTTTCACCCATTGATATATTGATATTTTATTAATATCGCGCTCGTACACAAATGTTTCAGAGCGCGACAAGGCAAGGGAGGGGAACACAGGAGAACAAAACAACGATTTTACGAGGCCCATTGACATTGAGAACGCTCAAGTGCATGGGAGAAGGGGAGGGGAAAAGTGCATGCAAGGGGGGAATAGTGGATAGTACTGAGCAAAGGAGAAGCAGATAAGTAATAAATAAATGATAAAGGCAACAAACAGTGCTGCCAGCAATTGGCAAGTGCTGGGTTTAAGGCAGCAGACAGGGTAGGTCTGATAAGTGCAGGAAGAAAATGGTGGGGGGGGACTGTATGGGCACAGATACAGACCCCTGTGCAAGGGGTGCCCCGAAGGCAGTGCAGGAGGGTGGCAGGGTGAGCCGGTACCTGGTCCCAGAGGACAGAGAGTGACCAGGTGCACGGTGCCAAGAGAGAACAGATCAGCGGTGGAGAGGGCAAGCGAAGGCAGAAGCAAAGAGGAGGGTCTTGAGGTGCTTCCGGAACCAGAAATGGTTCTCCTGAAGTTTTAGAGTGGCAGGGAGGCTGTTCCAGAGGGAGGCCCCAGCCGAAGACAGTGATCTACTTCCAGCTTGTTTCTTTGAAAAACGACTGACCTTGAGGGAGTTAGATGTGGAGGAGCGAAGAGCTCAAGAGGGGAGGTATTTGCGGAGGGATAGCTGAAGGTATTTTGAACCCAGGCCTCAGAAAGCCTTGTGGACAATGCAGAGGGTTTTGAATTTAATCCTTGCACCCACTGGGAGCCAATGGAGAGATTTCAGAGCTGGAGAGATACGATCCCAGGGCTGGAGGCCAAGGGCAAGTCTTGCAGTCCTGTTCTGGATTAGTTGCAGAGGGCGGAAAGTAGAGGCAGGTAGATTTAGAAAGAGGCTGTTAAAATAGTCCAACTTAGAGAGAACCAGAGCTTGGCAGACCATGAGCTTCTGTCGTACAAGGAGAGGAAAGGCAGAATACCTCTGAGAAGGTGCAGTAGGAAGTTTGACTTTTTAGAGACATGAGAGATGTGGGCTGAGAAAGAAAGTGTGGAGTCAAAGATGACCCCAATGTTCTTGGCCTCGCAGGTGGGGGTAGGGGGAGGGCCACGGGAGGCCGGCCAGAGAGTGAGGGTAAAGGATGGTATAGGCGTGCTGATGAGGAGGATCGCTGTCTTGCTGTTATTCAGACAAAGATCATTGACGGCACACCAATCTTGAATGGCAGTTAGGCAATCGGAGAGGAGAGAGGGACAGGAGGTGGCCGAGGGCAGCCTGAAAATGAGTTGTGACGTCAGCGTAGCACTGGAAATTTGAACAGAAAATAGCAATGCAGTGGGCAAGAGTTGCCAGGTATTGGTTGAAAAGCCAGGGCGAGAGGTTAGACCCCTGGGGGACACCACAGGTAGAGAGGAAGATAGATATTGGGAAGGACCCAAGTTGGACCTGGGAGGGTCAATCAGAGAGGAAAGAGTTCAGCCAGGTCAGAGCGTGATCAGTGATACCCATGTTATCATGGAGACGGTTGAGCAGGATGGCATGGTTGACCGTGTCAAAGGCAAAAGAGAAATCGAGGAGGATGAGGACAGAGGGAATGTTAGAGTCAAGGTTGGAGAGCAGATCTTCACGGATGTTCAGGAGAGCAGTTTCCGTGCTTCTGGCAGCTCTTAAACCAGACTGGTGGTCATGGAGACAGCCAACAGAATTGGAATAAAGGTTAAGCTGAGAGATGGCCACCTTTTCCAGGAGTTTGCCCAGAAAGAGAGTAATGGAAATTGGGCGATAGTTAGCCAGACACAAGGATCCCCACTCAAGCTGACTTGGTCAGCACCTACAATGTGGCCATCCAGTTACCCATCAATGCCATTGCCCCACTCAAGCCGCAGAAAGCCAAACCAACTACACACTTAAACTTGTGGTTTATAAGATTTCTCCAGGCCATGAGAGCCAAGAAGCGTGCCCGCGAAGCCAACTGGCACAAGGTCCCCTCAGCTTCCAATAACGCACATTTTATCAACTGTTCCAAGGAATACAAGCAAGCCAGCCTTACAGCAAAATAACATCTTTGTCTAATAGAATCTCTATTGGCAAATTCCAATCACATGAATTAGTCTCCATCCTACGTGAGTTTGAAACCCCTGTCACACCTATTGCCAACAACACTAAAGAGAACACCTGGTGCCAAAATATCCAAGACTATCTCACCCACAAGATTGATACCCAGCAAGTGAAACTTGAAAAGAAGTGAGCCACTATCCTCTCCAAGACAAAGACATCTGAACCTAACTTCCACCTGCGGCCCCCCCACACCCCTCCACTGACACTGCCTTCAGCTTCCAGGCTGTCACTGAACCTAAAATCGCAAATGTTATTGCTGGACTGAAATCCTCATGCTGCCAAAGTGATGCCTGTCCAGTGCCTCACATCAAAGACTGCGCAGAAGCCCTCATTTCTATCATCACTGCATTTGTCAACTCCTCCTTCTCGAATGGTTCCATCCCACTGAACCTTAAGGAAGCATGGATCTCCCCGCCCTTATCAAGAAAGCCTCCCTTGATCCTGCTATTCCCAACAACTACCGGCCCATTACCACTGTCCCTTTCCTTCTAAACATTCTTGACTGTTCTGCCTACATTGCCCACAGTGGCGGCAAGGATCAAGTTCAAGACCCTCTGCATTGTCCGCAAGGCTTTCTGGGGCCTGGGACTGTACTACCTCCAACTCCCTCTTCCTAAACATGTCCCTTCTCGAGCTCTCCGCTCATCCACCTACAACTCTCTGAGGGTCAGTCGCTTTTCAAAGCAGAAAGTTGGGGGAAGATCTTTCTTTGGCTGGGGCCTCCCTCTCTCCCTCTGGAACAGCCTCCCTGCCTCTCTCAACCTTGAACAGAACCACCTCCGGTTCCGGCAGCAACTCAAGATCTTCCTCTCCCCTGCTGATGACCCGTCTGGTCCATGCACTGGTCACCTGGCCACCCTCTGAACTTGGGCCCAGGTCCCTGCCTGTCCAGTTGCACCTTGCACTGCCTTTTGGCTGCCCCAGCACTTGGGGTCTGTATCTGTAACCCTACAGCCCCTTCGCTCTGCACTTATGAGCCACCCATTGGCTGCACTTTTGATTACCTGCACTGAGCCACCCGCTGGCTGCACCTTTGATTACATGCACTTCTCCATCCCCCCTTGCACTTCTCCCCATCCCCTGCACTTGCGCGATCTAAATGACACAAGGCCTAGTAAGATCGTTGTCGCCCTTCCTCTGTTTCCCCCTCTTTGTCTTGTCGGGCCTAGAAACACTTGTGTATATGCGCGTTATAAATTCCATATCACAGATCATATCATACATTAAAATACAAGCCTACCTGAAACGACACAACATCTTCAGCCCTCACCAGTCAGGCTTCACACCTGTCCATGACACAGAATCCACCCTCCTTGACCTGAAAAACCAACTCGACGATATCCACGACACTGGCAACCTAGCCCTCCTCCTTATTCTCGACCTATCGTCAGCCTTTGACCTGGTCAACCACCAAACACTCTGCCACCACCTCACTTTAGATACCAACATTTCACCCAAGTCCACCAAATGGATTGCTTAATTTCTTGCAGGCAGACAGTGTCTATGCTGGAAGCACTGCTGCCCATCCAACTCAAGTTCCCTGCGGGGTCCCTCAAGGCTCATGTGTCTCCCCAACATTATGCAACATTTATACAAAACCACTCTTCGACCATCTAGATGCTCTGGACATATCTTATACCAACTATGCCGATGATAACCAAATCCTCATTCCCCCTCAGGGATTTATGACCAAGACTCCAGCTACATAAACAGAATGTATGACACTATCCAAGCATGGTTGGCCACCAGGGTTGGACTGTGGCATAACATTGTCTCAGGCACCAATGAAAAAGTGACCCACAGTTGCAAATGGCAATTCATTCTTTTTGTAACAGACTGGTTGAATTGTACACAAGGGGGAGTTTTTTAATACAATGTGATGCAAATTGTGAAATTTAAGAATATGTATTCAGGAACAATGGTCAAAACTACTAGCCGCATAGCATATAGAATTTTTATACAATAATGACTTTCCTGGACGTTAGTCTGGAAAATCTGAATTCTACTCGAGACACAGAGGCTTGTCGTATGCTTGTTCAAAGCTTACTTACCACCAACGAGGCCACCCGATCCCGGGCTTGAAATAAAACACTTTGAAGGTTGATTCAATCCGCAGCCTTCATTATGTCTTGGAGGCACGCTTCGCTAACGAAGGCTTTTGAGGCCATCGCCCTTCGTACTGAGTGGGCCCCAAAACTCTCTGTCGATCCCTGCTTGGAACATGATCCATTTGACCCAGCGGGCCAAGGTGGCCACTTACACCACCTTGAAAGGCTTTTGCGATGTGATAAACAGGCCACTCTCTCCAGAGGGCCTCAGTGGATTAGTCCTGGGCTCATATCTGTGAGACTTCTAATACGGCACGACTTGGGCTGCCCCATGAAACTTGGGAATGACAATGAAGTGATAGCCCTCTTGGTCTTCTTCCTCACATGAAACGTTACCCCCTCCAGGGTGAAGGGCTTGCTGTCCAGTTCTAGCGCCTCTATATCTGACACACTCCTGCATGCAACTAAATACAGAAGTATGGCTAACTTGGCAGAGAGCTCATTCCTCGTCAGCTTGTGGTTGTCTGGCCATCTCAGCAAGAATTTCAATACGATAACCATGTCCCACACATGTGTATTGTTCGGCCTGGGAGGTCAAATGGCCTGTACTCCCTTGAGCAGTCTCATGACCAGGGCGTGCTCACCTATACGGGCGCCTGCTACATGCAAGTGCCCCACTGAGATTGCTGACTGGAAGGTATTGACGTCCTGAATGCCTTCGCTTGTGCCCTTGGGCCACCAAGCAATTAACCACATAAATCAAATCCACCGAAGCGGGATGGACGTCCCTAGCTGGACACCAATCGCGCCATCTTGACCAGGCTGCTCTATAGCACTTGGTCGTTCTGGGCACTCATGATTATACAATGAGGTGGTCAGCCTCTCCCTCTAGGCCTGGCTTTCTCCAGGCACCCCTGAAATCACCCAGGCTACCAATTGAAGGGGAATGACTAGGGAAGCCCCTCCAGATCCTGAAGAATCCCTGGCCAACTGGGTAACAACACCAAATCATCGCATGACAGATTCAGCAGATCGGGGAACAAGGCTTGACTCCTCCATGATGACACCAGCCTCACGTGTTGCCCCCTCGCTTGTGCTAGGGTTCTTGCTATCATTGGGAATGGCGGGAAAGCATAAACTGGCTTTGAGCTCCATTTCTACAGCAACACGTCCTTGTGGCTGCCTCCGGGTCTGACCTCCAACTGAAAAAGCGCACCAGTTGTCGGTTGACCCTGGATGCGAACAGGTCCATACCGCAGGGGCCTGTCCAACTCATCAGATGGAAGTGTGGTGGTGGGCGCTTCTGCTAATCTGTCACTTTGGGTGTCTGTCTTTTGGCCTTTCTCTTTGGGGAGTCTTCCAATTCCAGTCCTGGTAGTAAAAAATCAATCTGGGGGTGGTGTTCTCAGCTACCCTGTCTATGACTAAGCAAGTGGCAGCAGCTTGTAAAGCTTGTCATTTCCAGTTTAGGATTCTACGGAAGGTGCTTCCATTGATTCAGTCTCTCCTCCATCCACCAGTAGTAGCTGCCCTTATACTCAGTCGAATCGACTACTGCAATTCACTGTATCTGGCCTATCCAAGGGACTTGATCCAGCGTTTGCAGCTTCTCCAAAATCTAGACGCTCAGGTGGTGACAAGCTCCCTATATGGAGCTCATATTACCCCCACCCTATTTCACCTGCATTGGTTTCCAGTGTCCAAGGGTATTGACTTCAAATCATTGTGCCTGGTTCACCACGCTTTGCAAGGCCTTGGGGACTGATACCGGCAGGAAAAATTAATTCGCTATTTTCCGGGGCGCGATTTATGCTCACAGACAGCAGGGCTTTAGGTGGTCCCTAATTTTAGACAATGCAGGGTGGGGGGCCAAGCTTTCTCAGAAGGCTCAAGAGGTTTGTAGTCAACATGATTTTGATCGCCCCGGACTGGGTGAGCAGGATGTGGTACCCGGATCTTCTGCATCTAACCATCTGCCCGCCTCTCTGGTTGCCTCGGTGGCCGGATCTCCTAATCCAGTCAGAAGGTCGGGTTCTTCAACCGAACCCAGAGTCCCTCAACCTACATTTGAGATACGATGGCTGGGACCTCTCTGAGGAAGTACTTGAGGTGTTCCTCTCTGCACACAGGTCAAGCTCTCTGTACGCGTGCAGGTGGAGAAGGTTTGAGGAGTGGTGCAGGGAACGTGAGACTAACCCCATCTCTTGTCCCACCACTACAGTGATGGAGTTCCTTCAGACACTGGCCTCAGCTGGCCTTCAGGTCACCACAGTCAAAGGATATTTGGTGGCCTTGTCTGTGCCCAATTCCTGAAGGGCCTTGTAAATATGGATCCGCCAACTCCCTCTGTTGTCTGAGATTGGGACCTTAATATGTTTCTAACTTTCTTGACGGCGGCTCCTTTTGAGTCCATGCATTCCTGTTCCTTATGGCTGCTCTCTTTGAAGACAGCTTTCTTAGTTGCTATAACATCTGCCAAGCGGGTTAGTGAATTAAAGGCTCTTTTCTGCAAGTCACCCTTTTTGCGGTTTTTTCGAGAGAAGTTCTCACTGAAGGTAAGATCAGGATTTCTGCCAGGTGTTATCCGAGTTTCACTTATCTCAGGCCATAGACCTACCAGTCTTTTAACCACCTCCACACCCTTCTAAAGAGGAGGAATGTTCCCATCGCCTGGATCCTAAAAGGTCTCTCACCTTCTACGTCGCAAGAACGTGGGCCTGGTCTGCGCTATATAAATAAAATAAACAAACAAACGTCTAAATCCACAAAATCTGATCAACTTTTCATGGCCTATTCACTAGCCCGTAAAGGTCTGGCAGTAACAAAACAAACTCTATCCTGATGGAGCTACCTTCTGGCATGAGGGCGCACTCGACTAGATGGCTCTCTACATTGAATGCCTTACATAGGGGAGTCCTGGTTAGGGATAATTGTCCTGTGGCAACATTGTGCTCACTAAACACATTCACTAGTCACTACAGTCTAGATGTTGCCAGGGGGGCTGATTCGTGTTTTGGCAGGGCTGTGCTCCAAAATCTGTTATAGCTTTCTGCCCACCACCACTTGCCTCACTGCTTGGGCAGTCTATCAGATGAGAAATCTGCGGGAGAAAGGCAATCTATTGAAGGAGAAATTACTTACCGTAATGTTCTTACTATGGATTCTTCTCCCGCAGCGTCCTCATATCCCCACCTATCCATCCCCGCTCAGAAAGCTGGACGGTTGGTGCACACCTTCCTTTAGTGGGTTGACACCTGGTAATGGTCCCAGGATGATCTTTTTCTTTCTTAATGCCGCACAGTTCTTCTCTCCACCAATCCAAAAAATAAAAAATGTTTGTTCTTTCTGATCTTACGCATTGTGGCTTCACCTGCAAGGTGTTCTTCCATTTGGGAAGTTTATTCATGTTGATCATCTCTTATGGGCTGTTTAGCCCCGATTTATCTCTGTTTTCCTATGCAGTGGTTGAATTCAGGGGAAAAAAGGGCAAAACTGAGGTATGGGAAGTAGTGACGTGGGACAGATACAGATGGAAACGTTTTGCGACTTTGTGCCGATCGCAGAAGATTAACCATCTGAGGGTCACGGCCCCACAAGTTCTTCTGGCTACGTCGGGGCTGGCGCACGCCGCCATCCTGGTGCATCTGCCGGTTATCTCCCGCTATACCAGGGCTCCAGGACAATCTTCGATTTGGTTGCACCGTCTAGTCAAGGAGATCATCAAGTGACTGTTCCGTGGTGCTGACTAGGCTCACGGGTCCCCTTTCGAGCCTATCCATTAAGCTCCGCTCAAGTTCCTGTCTTGGAAGACAGGTTTCCTCGTGGCCATCACCTCTGCCAGGAGAGTAGGTGAGATCCAGGCCCTGTACTGCAAGCAGCCTTATTTCACTTTCCACAAAATGAGGATGGGGCTGTGTGTTCTCAATGAACCCTTGGTGTTGCCTGTGTTTTTTCCAACGCCTTTGTCACCGGCTTAAAAGACTTTGCACTCGCTGGATGTGGCTCGAGGGCTGC
Source organism: Ambystoma mexicanum (assembly GCF_040938575.1). NCBI lineage: Eukaryota > Metazoa > Chordata > Amphibia > Caudata > Ambystomatidae > Ambystoma > Ambystoma mexicanum. The sequence continues at coordinate 386,731,346 of NC_090934.1, read as the reverse complement.
AGTTTTATGTGGCCCGAACAAAGAATTTCCGGAAAACTCTCAGCTTTTTGTTAATTATGATCCTGTGAACCATGGGAAGGCCTTGTCCAAGGCTTCCATCTCCAGGTGGTTCTCCGGCTGCATCACTTATTGTCACTGGTTGGCAAACTAACTGCTGGATGGCCGTCCGAGAGCCCACTCCACCAGAGCGATCTCTGCAATGACGGTGGTCCTGCCTGGTGTGCCCCTGCTGAACATCTGCAGGGCTGCTACGTGGAGGTCTATCCACACCTTCATGAAATTCTACTCCGTTGACAGGGATTTCAGAGAGGGCTCCAGAGTCGGCCAAGCAGTGCTACGCAACCTGGTTGCTTGAAGGTGAGGAGTTAAGAGTAATTCCTTCTGTTGAGCATTGCCACCTCCCGTGGTTGTGCATGTGCGTACTGCTATGTATTCTTTATTTACGAGCATGTGAATCCATGGCAGAGCCCGTGCTGGAGAAGGAACAATTTACTTACCTGTAACTGTTGTTCTCCAGCATGGGTCTGGCATGGATTCACATGCAAACCCTCCCTTCCGGCCCTCTGCGGCTCTTCTTGGTCATACTGCCACTTTACGTGCTATCAAATCTGAAGATGGCTTCTAGAGGAGGGGCTTAGGGAGAGAGCAGTCATTGGCTGGGGCAGTATGACACAGAGCTCAGTTATTGGTTTATAGGAGAAAGACCGTTTATAAACAAAAGTGAAACTGTTTTTTCCTTATACCGAGGATTCCCAGCCCGACAACAGGGAATATTCATGAGCATGTGAATCCATGATAGACGCATGCTGGATAAGAACATTGACAGGTAATTTACTTGTTCCTTACCCTACTTCCCCCTTGCTTTCCACACCCTCTACCTAACTCTCTTTCCAGTTACCCTACCTCCCTGTGCCTATCCAATCCAATGGACCCTAACCCTCTATCTCTGAGGAATTACAGTGGCCTGTGTACTACTATAGTGCAGGTGCCATAACCCTATGGGGATGCATGAGTTTGTGCTGCCCCTGCGTAACAGAGAGAGGACCCGTGACACCTGGAGACACGGCTTCCTTGCCACACTTCCTTTAACTGCCTCACTCTGCAATTGGTAAGCATCTCGGAATCCCGTTCTCCATCCTCTGGGCAGCTGCGGCTCAACAGTTTCTAGTTTGGGGAGGTTTGTGGAAGTTAATGAGACAATAATAACAATATCCCATGATCCTTGAATGCACTCACAGGCTTCAAATATTGTAAGAGCACCTGGGACTGAGAACAAAGCAGAAAAGAACCTCAGAACTGTGGGAATCAGGGTGCTGGAGCACCTCAGGCGAACAGACCCCATGAACTGGGAGATTGGGCTCACAATTTATTGTATGATACTCCGCGGGGTACCTCGGCCTGAACCTGCAGACCATTGTGCTTACTGTTGTAGAGAAGGAGCTAAGTAACCTCACCTCAATCACTTCGCCTATATTGCCTATCTGCTGGACACCAGAATATGACACACGTACAAAGCCCTTTGAACTACAAATTCCAAGGAGAATCCTTGAAGCAAGGTTCCCTTTGAGACAACCATACCCGCATATGAGACAGTATGATGGCTGTCCAAGTGATATGTCCAGAAGAAAGCAGGACAAATTGAAGAAACAAAGAAATAATGATGTCATACAAATGCAAAGCTGACGTATATAGAGGACAGATGCAGAAACCAGAGGCTGTAGACCATTCTATAAGGCATCAAGAAAGTATTGAGATGAATGACCTCTTGGCATCAAGATGAAGAAGCTTATGCTACGTAAGTAATGAAGATACCAAGCAATTTCACACGTGTAAATAAGCAAAGAAACGCAAGCAGATGAATTATCCTTGAGGCTAGCTTTATAGTGAATGGAGTGCGGCATGCGCCAACATGTGTGTGTGTGTGTATATATATATATATATATATATATATATATATATATATATATATTGGAGTCAGTAAAGGATGGATGTTCCCACTATGTACAATAGCAGTGCTGAGCAAAGAATGAAGGTCGCTTTTTTCATTTGTCATTTGTCGCAATCAGAAAAACAAGTGAGTTACAGGTGAAAACTCAGAAAGGTGAGGTTGGATGAGCCAAGAAAGCAAGGCCTTATTAGACTGGGGAGAGCTGATATTGGATACAAATTGTGTGAAAGAAAGAAGCTTCTGTTCAGGAGGCATGGACTGAAACAAGAAGACGTCAGAGGTCTATTACAAAATAGCATTTTAATACACTGAAGGCTCAATTTCGTGGGCTTTAGTCACGTGGGGAGAAGAAGTCAGAAAAACATGATGGTCCACCTACACACGAGGGCAGAGTGTGCCTTCACTCCCCTGAATTCTTCAGTAGCAAGGAACATTTCCAAGGATGAGTTCAAAGCCCTAATTGACAGCAGACCACTGAGGTGATGATGGATGGTCATGTTAATTGTTGGGCAGCTGTGGTTAAGACCAGCTTATCTGCACCTGGACGCTCAGCCTGCGCACTGCTAACAAAGGTTGGGAGGGTACTGACGGAGGTTGGAAAATAACAGATGATAGAGGACCGCATGATCAAGGGTCCTATAGTTGTGTAGCCAATTAAACGTTGTATATTTAGTGACGTTCATAGTGACATATTTTAGGGAAGGGCTTGGTTGCCCCAACTGATGTTAAGAAGCCTATCACTTTATTTCACTGCCCAAACGAGTATGGATCGTATACCTAGATGATTTGTTTAGACAATAGGTATTTAAGTTCTGCCACGTAGGATGACGTTAGTGATACACAGGTTAACGTCATTAATGACTAATATTTATTATAAAGGTGTGATTTTTTTTTTTAATGAAACGCTTTGAGATTGTGATGTGGGACATCTGCTGATGTCCGTTGTACTCCCTGTTTAAGATAATTGATATTAAAACAGTTATCCTTTTGCCAACTACCTGAGTTGTTCCGATTATTGATGATGTTTGAATACAATTCTGCATCCCCATGTATCTCAAGGGTATTGCTATCTCATCTTAATAGGCTCGAATGTCCAGTTCACTCTGATGACATGTACATTGTAATTTTGAATTTCACATTACTATTATAAATATATGTACCTTGATGCACCATTTGCTGTATAGGCAGGCACATTATAAATACCCAATAAATTATTGATTAATATGTTCATGCTGTCATACGTTACATTTTGGTGGCTATTGTATGCATCCCAATCTTTGAGCCTTCTTTGAGCCTTAAGTTTTTCATCTCTTTACACTTACAGAGAAGTCATCCTCATTGGAGCATTCAGCGTTGGCTTGTGTGGGTGACCTGCATTTCGCACCAACCTCCTGAGTGCCATTGCTTTGAAGTTGTCAAAAAAAAATGTTCATCCTGACTTTTGAAATTTCTTTTCTGTTAATCCATATTTCATTGTAAAGAATAAAATAATCGGTGTAAAACTGGATTGCTTCTCTACTACTTTGCTTCTTTGTGTTAACATTGATCAAATCAGTGTAACTTCAAATGGCCTTCAACTATACAGAATGTGGGCCAATAAAGCAAATGGGGGCTTGTACATCTATGCTTGCTGACAGGAGCAACAGGGTGGGATGGAATATCACATACTGTTCAGCATGAACTCTTTTGCTGTGCCTTGAAACTTCATCCTGGAGAACTCTTTGGTAGTGCTAAAGAAGACATAAATCATAAGCTATACAGTATATATAATTTGAATCAATTTTATGACACTTTTTTGACTGGGGTGTATGTCTAGGCAATCAGCCTGACACTCTTGGGCCCCTATTGTTATATTATTTGGCATTTATATAGCGCTCTATATCATTGGTATGACCTCAAAGTGCTGGTAGGTTGAACGCCCTCTGGGACCACAGTCCAGGTCAGTTGAGTGTCATAGGGTGCATGGGTGCACCAGCTTTTGTGTGGAGCTGATGCAATTGCCTGATAGTAGCTGCATCCTAGCATTAGGTGTGGTGTTGATGATATTAGTTGAATGTTTGCAGTCTGGTGGGTGGACACCCAGACTGGGTTCTGGCTGCATTAGGACTGTAGGACGCTTATGTGCGCAGCTAGGCTGGTTTGTCATGGGATATAGCTGCGTTTTATTAGAGTGATGAGTTGTTTGTTGGGTAGTGGTTGTATGTGAGCAGCTAAGCCGAATTGATCGAGGGGGATAGGTGCACTCTGTAGAGTAGAGAGTAAGCATACTGATATGATGTTTCATGCACACAGCGCCTAAGCGCAACGCGCTTCAAAGGCGTTCGATGACAAGGGAGGGAAAGAGGGAGAAAGCAAAGACACTCCCACAGGGCATGAACAGCACAAATGTGAAGACTAGCTACTGCACTCGGTCTAGAGACACCTAGACAGTGCAGGTGCTAGGGCACAGACAGGAGGGCATGCTTGGGAACTGTAAACGAGGACCGGAGGGGTTGGGTACACAGCAGCATCACAGGGGACCGGGCGTAGGGGCAAACGGCAACAGCATGCAGGGGGCCAGAGGGTACTGAGAGACATCACGGGACCAGAGGGGCTGGAGTTATACAGCAACGTCAAGAGTGAACAGAGGGGGCTGGGGGCACACAGCAACAACATGGGACATGAGGTAGACCGCAATATCTTGTGGGACCAGGCAAGAAGCTGGGTGCATCACACTGGACCAGAGGTTGTTGGAGGGGCAGTGACGAGATGGGAAACAGGGGGTCTGGGCACACAGTGAAACGTTGGGACCTAAGGGGTTGTGGGCACACAGTGACGATGAGGGAAATAAGGGCGAGGTACACAGCGACAACTGGCGGATAGTAGGTCAACAAACTCATATCAGTTAAGACTAGTGATCTGACCAATCAGGCAGGTGGGCGGGCTGTGAGACGGGCGGGGATCAGGAAGAGGGAGCTGGTGGGGAAGGCAGGGAGAGGGATTCACTGAGGCACGGAGCACAGATTAATACAATTAAATGGCAAAAACAGGCTCGGAGGAGCTTCTGGATGCTTTCCACTCACCTCGCTTTCACAAAGCGATTATTTCCCAAAGCAAAGACATTGGGTAATAATTCTATTATCGCTGTGTTGCAACTAACCAGCGATCCACGACTATTTGCAGATAAACCTGCCGCTCCATCCATGTTACCAAAATTGAACAAGGTTTATAATTTGCTTAGGTTTCCAATCTGTTCAGATCCCTTATGGTGTACTAGAGGTTGTTGGGTTGTTTCATGGTTTAAAAACCGATATTCATCCCTGCACCACTGGTGCATCGGAAGTTGATTTGTCACAGTGTGCCTCATATCCCAAACAGAACGGCTATCCTAATTGGCTAATGGTCACCAAAGAGCTATAAACCCAATCAGAGGGTTTGGCTAGCCAATTATAATTCTATGAAGGCCACTTGCCTCCGGAACTAATACAGTTGTGTCCTGCTGGGCGCAGTTAATGATTGTCCAGTAAAGGAGGAGTGCTTCAGTTGGAAAGGTTTTCGAGTACAGAGGCAGTCACGCTCATACGATGTGGACTTGAGGGATGCAAGGATGGCAGTGAGTGTCTAGAATTGTCCAGATAGCTGTGGTTTTGAGAGATGGGATGTGTAGTGTGCAGTCAGTTGTAGCGTTGGTTTCAGAATGAGTGTAATTGCTTCAGTGAGGGGAGGCGGGACAGGACTTCTCCTCAATTGTGTGATAATTGCACGAGAGGGAAGCCGCACTTTTCCCCTGGTGTGTGATACTTAGCAACACTTTATGCGCCAGGTTCCCATACAGTCCCCAGGCGGTGTTTGAGAACGAATCCAGAGAACCCACAACCAGCCCTCTGCAAGAATGTTTTATATGTTACCCATACCCTGCTTCAAGTACTCCCAGGGCGTTAAGTGGTGTAAGAAAGTAAGGGGATGGGGGCTCATTTGGGGGGATGTCTTGCATGATGACCATGGTCTAATACCTGATGGGGGTGGCCTACCTACGAACATATTAAAAATGGTGTGGCCTGCTAACTCGGTGCATATCACAACACAGTGTGCTTGCTACATTCCTTAAAGTATTAGATATCAATGCTCAATATCATTACTTATTGGACCCTCAGAAAAGGGTAGTTGTTTTATTAGCAGGTTCATTAGCATCCCATTACGTAGTTTTGGCAAGACTAACCCTTCAAAGGCACTATTCATCTCCTCTGTCGGGCCCTGAAAGGGAGGGCCCAGGCAATTCAGACACTTTCATCTGCCTACAGCACCTAAGCAGCTAGTTTTGTTGCAAAGAGCCTTTCCCTCCATCCACTGCCTTATGAGTGGGAAAGCAGCCGGAGCCAGCCCTGAGCCTTGAAGGGACAAGCGTAGAGGAGAGCAACAGGGGGATAGCAGGAGCCTTGAAGGGGCAAGCGTAGAGGAGAGCAACAGGTGGACAGCAGGAGCCTGGAAGGGGCAAGCGTAGAGGAGAGCAACAGGGGGACAGCAGGAGCCTGGAAGGGGTGAGTGTAGAGGAGAGCAACAGGGGGACAGCAGGAGCCTTGAAGGACCAAGCGTAGAGGAGAGCAACAGGGGGACAGCAGGAGCCTTGAAGGACCAAGCGTAGAGGATAGTAACAGAGGGACAGCAGGAGCACCCGTGGAGCCTCATAAGGACCACGACAAGTGCAACCCCGACAAGTGCAACAGGTGAGGCCCCTCCATTAGAGCAAACACACAGAGGAAGATACCGTAGGACATAGCAAGGGAGGGAGGAGGCTCTGTGCCACAGAGCAGTCAGCTAAACCCAGAGAACTACCTCACAACCCCCACCACACCAACCATCCAGGAGAAGATTGAGGCCAAGAAGGGCCAAGGCACCGCACCCTGGAAGCCCCGGCGAGATCAGATCAAGGGCTCACAAGAGTGACGCCAGACACCCCGGCTCCCCAGAGCGGTTCCATGTCTTAAAATTGCATCAAAAATGGCTGTGTATCCAAAATATCACGGCAGAAATGCTGTGGTTTTGCCGTCACAATCATGTAAAGGATGCAGGGGACACCCCAGCAACCCCTGGCCACATTATACCATTTAAGGAGAGCGGGGGATACCCCTGCAAGCCCCTCTCCCCTTATATGGTATAATGGGGTACACCTTTACCGGGTGAGACCACAGCATTTATGCCGTGATTTTTTTTTACCGGCGACATTTTTGCTGCGATTTTTATTACCTGATACCCCCAGAGCAGGATAAAGGAGCTAAGGTGGAGCTTCCAGGGGGGGGCACACACGCCTAACCAGACAAACAGTGGCAACCACAGGAGATGAAGCCTCTAATATTAAGAGGGGCAAAGCTGACACCCCAGGCGGGAGGGGGGCGTCGCTGGGAGATGTTGCCCCCTAAAAGTGGGGGAAGTAAAGGACTAGGGGCCCTGCAGACCTGGTCCAGGAGAGAGAGACAACCCACCAGGTATAGCCCCCTGGACCTCCACTAGGAGAGAATCCCCAAGTAGCTGCAGAACCACAAAAGGAGGCCCAGGGGAGAAGGAGGGGGACCCACCAGCACATCACCACAAGATCGGACCTCAAAGACATTACATAAAGGGATTTCTCCCCCCCTCCCATGAGGCTTGAGGGGGCAATAGACACCACAGAGGGGGGGGCACTTGGAATTAAAAATGGGCCCGGACAAGCCTGCAGGTTGTACAGCTGGGCAAAGGAAAGGACTCAATACTTTTTTTTTTTAAACATTTTTTATTGTGTTTGGTTAAAATTTACCTTTACAAAACAATCATCACAAAAAAAAAATTTAAAAAAAAAAAAACAAAAAAAAAAAAACAAAACAATCATCACATTACCAGTAAAATGTGTAAACTTCTAAGAACAAAAAGCCTTAATACAATGAAAGGACTCAATGCCCGCGAATCCACAGCAGATTTGCTGCCAGATTTTGATATCACTACCTAAATGATGCAATATAGGGTTAAAAATGCAGAGGCACAGCTCCAGTTCCAGTTGCCCGGGAAGGATGGCGCCAAGGCACCATAGGGTTAACTAGGCACAATTCTTCATAGGCGGCTTTGCATGGCAGCAGAAAATGCCATTTTACGTGCTGTCAGATTTTGCTTAGGCTGCCGTCAGAATTTGCTTAAGCTGCCTCAATGAGGCATCGTAGCGTTAAAAATGCTGAGGCACAACTCCAGTTGCCCGGGAAGGGCAGCGCCAAGCCACCAGAGGGTTATATTGGCACAGTTCCTCACAGGTGCTTTTGCAGGGCATCAAAAAATGCCTTTTTACTTGCCGTCTGATTTTGATTACCCCGCTATCAGATTTTGCAATTGCACCATAAATGATGCAACATGGGGTTCAAAATTGCCACCATAGGGTTAATGCTGCACTGCCCTGTACAGCACATGGTTAAAATTGATAACATGGGGTTAGTAAAATAAATTGGGTACAAATTGCTAACATAGGGTTAATGCTGACTGCCCCGTACAACATAGGGTTGGCTACAAAAAACACTGTCAAAAAAATGCCATCGGAAGCATTTTCTGATGGGTTAATGCTGCACTGCCCTGCACAACATAGGGTTAAAATAGATAATATGGGGTTAATACAAAACTTGGGGAAACATTGGTAACATAGGGTTAATGTAGCACTGCCCCATAGAACATAAAGCATTTTCTGACGGGTAAGCAAACATTGGTAACATAGGGTTAATGTAGCGCTGCCCCATAGCACAGAAAGCATTTTCTGACGGGTAAGCAAAATCCGATGTTACATGTACCGTCAAATCTTGCTTTGTGATTGGATTTCACGTATGCGCAGTAGCACCCTAAGCATTTTTCGACGTTACACCGGAAGTGTGTTTTCTTTGTTTTGCCTTGGCCATGAAATGCGGCCATAGTCGGCACTGCACCCCCGCTCTCTTACTGAAATTGCGCACAAATGAGCTTAAAGGAAACATTTTCATTTGACATTGATGGATTCATACTCCAGAACAAACGCAGCAGCAGTTAGGTGATCTGCGGAGATGGGATGTGCTCGACAGGCTGAGGGGACTTGTTGGGTGTGGGGGAGGGGATTGGTATGAGGATTTGCAGTATGGGAGCGAGTGTCCGTTTTATCGGGCAGAGCAAAATCTTACTGGTAGGAGAAAGGGGCTTGGCTGAGAGTGTAGAGCGTCCTGACCTGGGTTTGGAAGTGAGACATCTGTGGGGTGGTCCTATGCTGATGCCCTTAGTGCTGTGGGGTGGATGTATTGTGGGTACAGATTGTGGTAGAATGCTGTCCCTGGAGCAGAGGCTGCGTCTCTGGGAGTGAATGTGGTGGTGTCCCTGGCCTGGGGCTAAGTGTGGCAATGGGGGTGGCGCCCATGGGGGCTGAGTAGTGATTGGGAAATATCCTTGGGGCATAGTGTGGTGATGGGATGGTGTACCTCGTAAAGAGTGTGGTGATGGGGGGCCGTCCTTGGGACTGAGTGTAGTGATTGGGGCATCCTTGGGGCAGAGTGTGGTGATGGAGGGGGGCGTCCTTCGGACTGAGTGTAGTAATTGGGGCATCCTTGTGGCAGAGTGTAGTGATGGGGGGGCATCCTTTGGGCTGGGTGTGGTGTTTGGAGGTGCACTTGGGGCTGAGTGTGTTGAGACAGACCTTGGGTTTGGGGTTAAGGTGGCAAGTCCAAGGCGGATCTATTAAGGCGGAGTGAAGTCTTTGACTGAGGGGTAAGGGGGTGAGGGGAGACCTTGGGGTGATGGTTAGAAGTGGGTAGAAGTGCTTTGTGGAAGTCTTTGGAGGGGACGAGGGTTACGTTGAGTGGAAATCTTTTGGGGTCTGAGGCATAAGAGCAGGGTGGAAGTCTTTGGTGGAGAGGGTTAAAAGTGGGGTGAGGATTAAGAGTTTGCAAGTTTTGAGACAGGATTAGGAAGGGGTTCTGGGGGATTTACGGGTAGAACAAAACGTGGGTGGAGGGGGGAGTCTTGGGGTTAAGGGCACAGCGGTAGTTTGGGTGTGTCTAAGGGTGCAGGAGTGCTTTTGGAGATGTTTAAGGGCAGGAGAGATCTGGGGGGAAGTTAAGGTTCGGGGTGTCATTGGATGGTAGGTGGGTTAATTGCAGTCAAAGCCTTTTGAGAGAAGAGGCCGGGCAGTCTTTGGAGGAAGGAGGGCTAAGAGTGGTGGAGTCCTTGAGGGGGGAGGGCTAAGAGTGGGGGAAGTCCTTTATGGGGGGGCAATGAATTAATGGGGGTTTGGGCGGTTAGGGGTGGGGTGCAGTTGGAGGAGAAGAGGGATGAGGGCACTTTCAGGAAGAAGGGGAAGGTTGGAGAAGAATAGTGGAGGATAGTTGAGGGACAGAGGTGGGTACAGATGAGGGAGAAGAGGGCTGGGGCAGTTGGGGGAGGAGTTCGGGGTGCTGTTGGGAGGGATAAGTAGGCATTTGGGAGAAATGAGGGTGGGTGGCTGTTGGAGAAGAGGAGGGATGGGGCAGTTGGTGGGGTCAGAAGTCAGAAGTGGCGCAGTTGGGGGTAGCAGAGGAATGGGGAGGGGTGGGGCAGTTGGGAAGAAGAGGGGTGGGGAGAAGGAAGTTGTGGGGGGCATTTGGGGAAAAGAGGGGGTGGGGGCAGAATGGTGGGAACAGTTGGGTGGAGACATTTTAAAATCTTTTTTAACACGCTTAATACCGAAGACCAGTCTTTAAGAAGGGAGCAATTGAGGCAGTTGGCGGGTTGGTGGCAGTTGGCAGAGTAGAGGGGTGGGAGCAGGTGGGGAGGCAGTTGAAGGCTGTGGGGGTAGAATGGGCACAGTTGGAGATGTGGTGGGGTGGAAGCTGTGTGTGAGGGTGCTGAGTATGTGGAGAACTGCGTGTGTGTGGCAGTGGTGTTGGGGGATTATAGGTGCCATGTGTATGTGTGTTTTTGAGAGGGAGAGAGGGGGGCTGGGTGCACAAGGGTGCTGAGTGTGGGGGTGCCTGGGTGCTGAGTGTGAGTGTGGAGGGCTTTGTGCAGGGGGGGCCGAGTGTATCTGTGGGGGCGAAGTGCTGCGAGTGTGTAGCAGGGTTCAGTGTCAGTGTTGGGGGATTCTGGGTGCTTTGTGTGGAGAGGGCTCAGTGTGTGTGGAGGGGGCTGGGTTCTTAGTGCGTTTGTGGGAAGGGCTGTGTGTGGTGTGCTGGGAGCATGTGTGGAGGGGAGGCTTGGGTGCAATGTGTGTGGTCCGGGCAGGTTGGGTGCAGAGTGTGGGTGGTTCCTGGGTGCTGAGTCCGAGTGGTGGGAGTGGGTGTGGGGGGGACTACTGCTGTGTGTAGGGGGTGCTGTGTGGGGGTGAGGTGGTGCTGTGTTTGTGGGGGCTGTGTGTTTGGGGGGACTGGTAACGAGTGTGTGGAGATGCTTAAGTGGGCTGTGTGTGTGTCTGGGTAGGTCAGAATGTATGGGTATGGAGGGGTGAGGGTATGTGTGTGGGCGTGTTCCTTGGTGCTGTTTGTGTCTGTTCGGGGGGGCCTGGTGTTAAGGAGAATTATCATAAATGTGCCAATTCCCTTCACTTTAGAGACCCCCAGCAACTTTGCTGGATTTTTAGGACTTGATATTTTTTAACTGGAGAGAGTGTGTTCTTTTTTTCCCACTCTCTCATGTATTTTGATGTGTGTTTTACTCTTGTGTTCTTTGATTATGGGGTTTTAGACAACTCCATAGGCATCATCTTTTCATGTGTGTCACACATCACCCTCAGTGCAGTGACAGAGGGCAGCTTTGTAGGCTGTCCCAAGGTTTAAATACCTTCTCTGGGATAAACAACTGTTTACCAGATAGTGTAAAGTTAAATTGGCTTTAGTAGACTTTTAAAATTCCTAGACCCAGCACACACTAACTTACACTAGAGTGCTGGAGGGGTTACCTAGTATCCTCTATGTCTAGAAACTCATGTAGCAATCAAATGCTAACCTTTCCTATCGATATGACTGGTGGCAGTGGTTTGACAATGAACTACCATGATTTTTCACGACCGCGAACACACGCAGCTAAATATCACGGGAGCCATGTTTTTCAAGATGCCGCCTGAGCCCCCTTTCTTTAAATAGGACCCGGTCTTCTTTTCTCGCCATTTCTTTTTGGAAAGGTCCTTCTAGAGTTTGTCTCTGCATGCCAAACTAGGGTTGGTCCCTTTGTTTCTATGCCTTTGGCGGGCTTCAGAACTGAAGTCCGCCTCTGACGCCGGAGTGTCTGGGGTGGGCAGGAAGTGAGGGAGGTGCCCGAAACTCCCTGTGCTTAGTCTCCTAGGAGACCCAAATGCACGCTGGCTGACTGTTCGGCAAGGACAGCCACCCTGCTGGGTGAGTGGCAGCTAGGCTGGAATGAATGGGGGAAAACTGTTTAAAACGCGCGTCTCTTGGACTGAAAGGCAGAGTCGACCACTGGAACGAAAGAACCGAAGAAGGGCTGGAAGAGTTCGGCTGCTGCAACTACTGGACTGTTGGTTTGCCCGGTGGAGTCCTGCTGCAGGTTCGAATCGCCAAGTTCACCTCGACAGAGAAGCCCTTTAAGGACGACTTCTTCCTTTGAGTTGGTAGGACCAATGTAAGCCACCTGGACACCATTCTCGGAGCTGGTTGTATTTTCCTCAGAGTGCTGCAGGAAACAAAATAACCAGGGAGAAGGACACTAGCTTGTGTGCTTGAAGACAGCTACCGGAATCAAAAATTGCCAGTTTGCCAGCTTTGTGACCAGTCCCCGTGCAGTGCACGAGTCTCCCGACGTCCTCCCTCTTGTCGCCACGACTGAGGCTCAGGAACAGCGAGATCTGCAGGAACTGCTAGGAACAGAAGTCTTCAGCTGCATCTTTTTCTTCAAAATAAGGTACTGTGAAAACCCGACTGAGAGAACTTACCTCTCACCGCGAATGTTCCTGGAACTTTGGAAACTTGCAGGCCTAGTCAGCTTGTGACCCGACATATGAACCTTTCTTCCGTGAAATACCTCCAAGAACCGTGGCAAAGACTTTTCCGTTTAAATACCAGAACCGTTTTTACCTCTACAAGACACTAGTCCTTTGTCTTTGGCCTACCTATTGCATTGAATCAACTCCTCTGGTGAACTCAAACTATTTGCACTGTTTTAGAGTACTGTACAATTCGTTTTGTTAACTTGTGCCTTTTTGCTCCTACTTCAATTGCTCTGAATGACATTTTGCTCCTCCTTCAAAGTAGTGTAAATGTTTCAGAACCGGTTAAGGTGAAGTATTGTAGTATATTTTTGTGTGATATTCATTGCCTCCTTTTAGTGAACGTTTTCTAACTGACTGTGTGAATACATTAAGAAGTGTTTTACCAAGAAACCTTGAGTTTAAGTGTCTATCTGAATACTTGTGATAGTAGACCTCTCTGTAACATCCTTACAATCTCACATTCCCTCTTAAAATAAGCCTGGCTGCTCAGCTCTCTACCAGAAACTGTGTGGTACAGACTTATACCAAAGGTTGGTTTTGCTTACACCTGTAGTCCTAGTTGTGTGTAGTGGTCCCAAAGAGTACTGCATACAAACTTTGCCTAACACTGGTGGTAGGCGGTGAGGATAAATTGTATAGTTGTTACATTGAGAGTTCTGCTTTACTTTTGTTCGGATAGTGACCTTCAAAAGGATAAGCACCACTAGAAAAGCAATTTTATCATGCATAATATGGATAACCACAAACAGGAGGCCCTGATCATTTTAACAGTAGATCAACTGAAGGAAATGTGTAAGGTCAGGAACCTCCCTGTAAAAGGAAAGAGAAATTAATTGGTGGAAAGATTGTTGAAATTTCAAAGTCTGACAAGTGGGTCTTTTACACCTACCCCTTCAGCAAATGTGGGAAATGTTGAGGAGGATGATAATGATTCAGAGTCTAACTCTAATGTTATTGATGAGCAAGAAGAGTTAGAAGAGTCTTTGGATGTGAACCCCTCTGCACCTCAACAAGCTCTTGGGCCTCAACCTTTAGCCACAGGGACCCTACCAGGTCCAGTACTGAGTCCAGAATGTGTCTCTCTTGAAAAAATGAGACTTGAGTTAGAGTTCAAAAGGCTCCAACTGCAAACTGAAAGTAAACATCAAGAAATCAAACTCAGAGAAATGGAAATGCATCATGCTCTTGAAATTAAGAAATTGTCTCTTGAAAATGGTTCTATCCCAGAGTCTTCTAGGTCTTCCAGCCCTAAGAGACCTCGCATGCCTAAGGAAGCTGTGAGTATGTACAATGTGAAGTTTGATATTTTGGATTGGTTGGCTGCTTTGGAGTATAACTATGGGATTCAGGGTTTCACAGGAAATCAGCTGATTCCTTGGCTTTTGTCTAGGCTCCCCCAGGTTGCAACTGATGCTGTAATGGAGGAGGCGGAAACTTGAAAGATTGGAGTATGAAAATGTGAAGCTAGCTTTGATAGCTAGATTTGGGAAAACTCCTTCCCAGTACCTTGAGGTTTAGGACCCTCAAAAAGCATGATGGTACCCCTTAGGCTACCTGGGTGTGTGAATGTTTGAAAAACTTAGATGGTTGGGTAAAGGGTTACAGAGTTAACACTTTTGAAGGAATGAGAAATTAATTTTTGTTGGAATCTATTTTTTTTAATTCAAAATATTTTTATTGAAACATTGATCAAACATTGAATTCATCAAATATCACTGCAAGTGGCAGCATTAATTAATCTCATGAGCTGCGAATCAACATTTCAATTCAGCACCTTTGCAACTCATCTATTGTACCGACTTCAGCAACATGCACAAAAAAGGCTCAAATTCATTGTTTGTCACTGCAATTGCAACATTAATTAATCCCGTAAACAATGCATCAACATTTCATTTCAACATCTTTATAATTCATCTAGTAAATATCATTTCATCAACATCCTCTGGGAAGAGGATAGTTTTTCTTAACATCCTGTAGCGCTCTTAACTATGGAAATGAGGGGGAAAAAAAACTCACCAAAGTTGCCAACATTTCAGAGCATGTATCACCCCCCCGTCCGGCTTTCAGTCTAATGGGTACATCAACCATGTCAGGAGCGTGTCAGGGCTGAAGAACGTACTTAACCAATCTAGGCTGAAAAAAACATATGTTCTTTTTCTGCAACGTGGTCCAAGAATGGGCCCCAGATGCGTGAGAATTTGGATGACTGACTTTCTATTGCAGCCGTTAGTTTGTCCACTCCAAGAAATTCCAAAGCCTTTACCCACCAGTACGCTATGTGGGGGCCCTCTATTCCTTTCCAAAATTGAGCTTGTGTAAGGCGGGCCGCCATAAGTAATTGGGTAATCAGGCGAGCTCTAGGGCCAGACCGCGGGTAGGACTCATCATCTGGTGTATCACCTAATAACATCACCAACGGGTCCATGGGGAGCAGGGTTCCGCATATGTCCTTGATCTTTGACCTGATCTCCAACCAGTAGGATTGGATGACAGGACAGTGCCATCACAGGTGAACCAGGTCTCCCCTCGCCCCACAGCCGTGCAAGCATAAATCAGGGTAGTCAGATTTATTGCGTGTAGCCTCTGCAGGGAGAAATACCATCGATAGCAGATCTTAAGTGGGCATTCCCTAATTGCCTTGCATATGGAGGACCTATGCGCTCTATCCCAGATTCTTTGCCATGACTCCGGAGATACCTCAATCCCCAACTCTCTCTCCCATGCCAACATATAAGAGAGTTTCTCGTCTTCTGGGACGTTTTCCAGGAGGCGATAGCAAGTCGCTACTCTATGTAAGCATTGACCTTCCGAAACCGTTCTCTAAGCCTGAGGGGGGCCTAGTGGCAGCCTTTTTGATGGTCGGATTAGTGATCCAATGCCGCAGCTTTATATATCTAAATCTCTCGGTCTCCTGGAGGTTAAATTTATCCTTACACTGGGCAAAGGTCAGTGGGACATTGTCTGCATAGAGCTCCTGCAGTCTCAGGGGTCTCGCTCTTGACCAGCTTTGGTAAGAGCTGGGCTGGAGCCCAGGGGTGAAGGCTGGATTCTGTGTGACTGGGGAGAGGGGACCTAATCCCGGGGGGAATCCCTTTAGCGTGCAATACCTGTCCCAACAACAAAGAGTAGACCTTGTAGTCGGAAAGAGGGGCCTCTGAGAGACACGCGCCTCCCACAGGAGGAAGGGGAGGAGCGAGAGGGGAGCCCGAGAGAAAAGCTGCTCAATGTCTCGCCATTTGGGGGGGTCAACTGGGTTAGTCCAGCTCAGGATAGGGGCAATTTGGGTTGCTCGATAGTATCTTGAGATGCAAGGGAGCTCAAGACCTCCCAGCTGCTACCCCAAGTGAGAATCTTATGCTGAATTTTAGGTGTTTTCCGCTGCCAGATAAAGCGGCTTATCTCTTTCTGCAAGTCTAGTAAGTCTCGCTCTGGAATTGGAACAGGAAGAGCTTGAAACGTGTAAAGAAGCCGTGGGAGCAAGGTCATTTTAAATGCACTTATGCGCCCCAACCATGATAACTCCTCAAGGGCCCACTTTTGTAGAGACTCCTTGGAATCTTTTAGCAAGAGGGGGATGTTGGCTTTCACCAGGCCCGAATAAGTCGGGGTCAGATGCACTCCGAGATACGTAATCTTGGATTTTTCCCAGCTAAGGGAGTAAGTGTTCCGCAAGGTGTTTAACACGCTTGGTGATTCAGACAAATTCAGGCCAATCGATTTTGTCATATTTATCGTGAAACCCGAGATCAACACAAAATGGTCAAGCAGACCCATAAGCGGGGGGACCAAGGCCTGTGCCTCCTTTAGGAAACAGAGCACATCATCTGCATAAAGCGCAACTTTGTGGCACTGGTCTCCACCTCAAACCCTTGAATTTCTGGGTGGAGGTGGATATGTTGGGCTAAGGGTCCCATCGCTAGTGCAAAGACTAGCGGTGATAGGGGACACCCTTGTCTGGTCCCCCTACCAAGGGGTACCTGGGGTGTCCACTGAGGATTGACTCGTATTCGGGTGGAGGTGATCCAGAGGTTCGACAGGACCAATTTAGAGAATTGTGGGCCAAACCCAAAGCCCTTGAAGACTATTTGCAGATAGTCCCAAGACATGCTATCGAATGCCCTATGGGCGTCCAAGGATAGCAACGAGAGGGGACCTGGAACGGAGGGGGCCAGAGCTATTAGGTCTATTGCTCTGCGAATATTGTCGTGGGCAGACCGACCCTGGATAAAGCCTGTCTGAGCCCTATCTACTAGTGTAGGTAAAACCTCCCCCAGTCGCCGGGCTATAATCTTGCTAAACAGTTTTGCATCAGTATTGAGCAAGGCTATGGGCCGATAGGATGAACATTCTGCCGGGTCCTTCCCTGGCTTTAGAATTAGGGTTGTATTCAGTTCTGCCATGGACTGTGTAACAGAACCTGTTTCCCATAAGACATTAAATAACTTTGGGAGGTGTGGTGTGAGCTCCTTACAGAAGGTTTTATAAAACTTATTTGTGAATCCGTCTGGGTCCGGAGCCTTGTCAATTGGGAGTGATTTGATCGCTAATTCAACTTCCTCAGCGGATATTGGGTCTTCCAAGGGCTCCTGTAAAGAGTGTGGCAGCTGTGGGAGGTCTGCCGTGGTTATGAAATCCTTGGCGGATTGTGAGTCCCCCCTTTGCGGGGCTGCGTGTTCCCTGAAGAATTCCTCAACAATATGGCATTTGCCCTCTTCGGACGAGGTGCCTTTGCCTTTCTTATCCCGCAGGAAGTCTATCCTATTTTGTTTTGTCTGTTTCCCCATCCTAGATGCTAATAATTTATTAGCCTTGTTTCCCTTTGTATAAAAAAATTGCCTGGTAAGCATCATGCAGTAGGCCGCTCTCCCCATGTGGTGTGCCTTGAGCGCTTTCTTAGCCATCCGCAGGTCTCTCAGTGAGAGCTGGGAGGGTTTAATCTTGTGTACCTCCTCTAGTCTATGGGCCTCCCCCTCCAGATGTTCCTGAAGTAATCTCCTGGCCTTCCCCCATTGTGCAGCCTGCTCCATAAAGTGTCCTCTAATCACTGCTTTACTTGCCTTCCAGACCGTGCCCCAGCTCACATAGCCAGTATCATTCTCTCTGTAATATAGTTCCATGGATTCTCTAATATGGGCACAGATCACTGGGTCATCTAGCAGGAAATCATTTAGTCTCCACTGAGGTCTCGTAGGAGGGGTAGCTCGGGGAGGGGCTATAGTCAATAACACTGGAGAGTGATCTGCAAGCGCCTCAGGGAGTATAGCTACTTCCAACACATTTTGGATGAGCGAGTATGAGATAAAAAACATATCCAACCTTGAGAATCCCCCATGAACCGCTGAGAAATAAGTGTAGTTCCTCTCATCTTGATTGCAGTACCTCCACACTTCAATCAAAGCGTGTTCCTTCAGCAGTGAAGTAAGAGCTCTGAAGTTGTTCCTGTCATTTAATGTTGGCGGCAGTCTTGTCAACTAGAGGGTTAATCACTGCATTAAAATCCCTGCCTAAAATCACTTCCCTCTCTGCATGATCAAGTAAGGCTTTCGACAATTTTATAAAAAACAGGTCCTGTTTAGTGTTTGGGGCATAAATGGAAACCAGCGTGATTTTACGACCATCCAGTATGGCATTAACCAGCAGGAACCTCCCCTCCTCATCCCGGACCACCTCCAAGATCTTAAGGAAAATCCCATTGCGTACCAGGATGGCAACCCCTCGTTTCTTCAATCCACATGAGGCAAAGAATTTGGTGGGATAGAGCCTATCATTAAGGCGGAATTCATAAGTGTGTCGTAAATGGGTCTCCTGATGAAATAGGAATGATGCATCTAGGGACCCCAATCTATGGAAGAGTGCTTTACGTTTCAGGGGGGAGTTCAGGCCTTGCACATTAAGGGAGATGCACTTAAAAATCGGGGTTGCCATGGTACAGTCGCTCAGGTTTCCGCTTTAAGTAAGCCCACCTGAAGAGACCAGGGGCAGGATACTCCGTCAGGCAATCATTGCAGTGTAACCCGTAAAAGGTCTGTGGTGAGTGAAAACATAACACCAACCCAATGGCTTCAGGTTAAACTCAAGAAAATAATCAAGGTAAAAACAATCAAAACTAAATAAACAAGCTACTTTCATCAAGGTTTGTGCTATACCTAGTCCCAGAGCCAACTTTAACCAGGTATGAAATATGTCGGGCGCCATCCACTCAGGCGCCCAAGCCAGCTAATGTACAGAAACTTCTGTTGCCCTCAAATAGAGCCGAACAAGGTATTCAAGAGCAGTGGGGAACTGCAGTACTTTCAAATGTACGTTGAGGTGACCCAGTCCCCCCCTGGCTCCTCGGCACAAGGCTGAAGACGGAGCGCCCCTAGGCCCAGCCGAGGAGAGAGAGAAGAGGCAGGGGGTGGAAAAATATCCCAATATCCTCAGCCCGGCCACAGAGAGTCCGCTTCACCAAGGAGCATTGGGGGCCGGGCGGAGACCCGCGAGGTGGCCAAATCCTCTCATTGAGGGTCGTTAATATAGACAGCGGTCAGGTCAGGTAGCCGCCCAACCCTCCCCCTCCAACGGGGTTAGGGCTGATGCCTCCTCTGCGGCCTTGGTTGCTTTCTCCAGTCCGATTTCCTGGCGTGGGTTTGCTGCAGATTGGGGCCGACGCCAGGTTTTACCACGTCCGGCCTTTGGCGGGGGTGTAAAGTAGTCCCATTCATATCCTGGGCGTGAGGGTTCGGGCCATCACTGTCAGCCGCCTCCAACATCAGACCTCTCGCTTCTTCTTCAGAGGAAATTACATAGTGCTGATTATGGAGGTCAAAGATCAGCTTGCATGGAAACCCCCAGTGATAGCGGATCTTTCGAGCCCTTAGCCAAGATGTTACCCTCTGCAGCCGCCATCTGCAGGCCAGAGTATAGGGGGCCAGGTCCTGGAAGAGCTGTACCTTTGCGCCTTGAAATTGTATTGAATCTGAATTCCTGGCTGCCGCCATGATCTCTTCTTTCTGGCAAAAAAAGTGTAACCGAGTGAGTACATCTGGTAGCAGATTCTTTTTAAGTTGAGCTGAAGAGTATACCCGGTGGGTTCTATCAAGCTTTAGATCTGCATTTGGCGAGAGATCGAGGAGGGATCTGAACAGTGTCTCTACATATTGAGCCAGATCGTGGTCGGGGACCAGCCGGGGGATGCCACGGAGGCACACATTATTCCGCCTCAACCTATCCAAGTCGGCCTGCTTTGCTGATATATCCTCAGCTGTTCTTCAATGGCCTTCACCCTTTCTGCAAGGACCTCGTTGTCATGGGATTGTTCACAAGTTACGTTTTCCAGGTGGTTAACTCTGGACTCCAGCCCCCCAAGGTGGGAAGTGAGGTCTGCAAGAGACTGGGCCAACGAGTCCTTGGAGGTCTTAATTTCTTTTTTAATCTCTTGGGTGATGTCCTGTTTAAAGGACCTGATCATTCCCTCCAATTCCTCTCTGGACAGAGCCATGTTTGAGTCCAGTTTTGGGGATGGAGCCGGGTGAACCTCAGCCGTGACCGTGCTTGTAGAGGGTGGGTCTATAGGCTGTGGCGCCAGGTAGGCCTGTATGCTGTGTGCCTTCTTTTTCACTGCTGTTTTGGGCATCCCTTGGGGAGATTGCAGGGGTCGCCTAATTATATTCAAAATGCAGCTGGAGGAGCGTGAGGCGACAGACGTGCAGGGGCCAGCCTCATGTGTGTTAATATAAATTGTTCAATTAGGCCCGACAGAAGGTGAAAGGCTTCCTGCAATGTTATTGTAAGATCTTGTTCCGTTGGGAGATCCCTCTGATTCTCTACAATATTGAAAATACTCCCCTGGTGGGAATAGGGGTTCCCGTTCCGTGACCCAGGATGCTTTAGCACTCACCAGGGCTCCGCTCCGGGCAGGCATCCACCTTCCGGGTGTCCGCCGAACACTGAGGGGGCAGCTGCTCTAATTTCGTGGTATCCCCGCTCCTCCCCACAAAGCTCCAACCTGGCGAGCAGAAGGCCCGGATGCTGCAGCTCCAGCAGAGGTCGGGGGCATGGGAGGCTCTGCCAGAACCCCCGGCCTCTATGCATGCGGTCCCCGGACCATGGGGGGAGCTATCCCGCTCGAGCTTGCTGGCCCTCCAGGTCTCGATCAGCTGTCACACGTGCTGCCCCGAGCGGGCTCCCAGGGGCAGGCGCCGAGCAGCAGGAGCCAGCAGGGCAGAGTCTTCCACATGCCCTGGCGCCCCAGTGCCCCCGCCGCTCTGGCTCCCCAGCTCCAGCCACACCGGCAGAGAGAACCACCCACCACCAAACAAGCTGCTGGGCAGCCGTCACTTAAAGTGCCGCTCCTCCCCCTCTCTGAGGCCGCCAAACAGCGGGCTCACCCAGTCCAGGCGAGTCCCGGAGGTCCCACGAGGCTCCCGACAGGGGCAGCTGGATGTTCCCCACCAAGCAGCACCGCCGGAAAATCAAGCTGAGGGAGTCCCGGCATTGGTGCGGTGCGGCCGGCGACAACTCTTCTCAATGACTGCTTCTAATGGCGCGCACCGCCATTTTCCTCTCTGTCGACGCCGGGACTCGCTACATGAAAAGTGCTCCATGCAGGGCGCTTTAGTCCGCAAAGTCTGCCAATTCCATTAGCACCACTTCAGCCTCACCCTGAGGGTGTGATCAGGCAGACATTTCTAGTATAAATGGGAAAAATTACATGACTTTGGCACCTTGAAGAGGAGCTCAGGGGAAACACAGCCGCATGGCGTGCTACCTAGCCACGCTCCCCCAGACCCCTGGAATCTATTTTTGATGCCTGCTCTCCTGAGCTGAGACACACTTGGCTGACTCTAAGGACATTGATCCAAAGAAGTTAGCAAAGGCTGCTGACTTGTGGGTTGCCAACAGGACTACTCACAAGGATTCTGGGGCAACTCAGAAGAAGGATGATGGGAAACAGAAAAAGAAAGATGGCAAAGAGAATTCTAATATCTCCAATCCAAAAGAGGTGCCCAAACAGAAAAATGTTAAGCCACAAGGGAAACCGAATCAGGCTAGTGAAACCACTGGTGCTAAACCAGAGGGAGGTCAGAAGAAACCCCCATTTGTGAAAACATTTGGAAAATGTTATGCTTGTGGGTCTACTGACGATCCCAGATGCAAGGTTAAACCTTCAGGGGCCCACACTGTCTCCTTAGCCTTTTCCCCAGAGGGAGAAGTACAAATGGCAAGTGGAAACTTTCAACTGCTGGCTGAAGACCCCATTGGAGTCTGTCAGTGTTTCTTTAGTGTCCCTGGGTCTGTGGGAACAGCAGAATGTAGATGTCTATAATTCAATTCCAGATAACACAAAGGAATATTATAAGGACAGTGCACTTGTGAATGGTCAGGAGACCCCTGCCATTAGAGACACTGGGGCCAGCATTACAGTGGTGGATGAATCTTTTTTCAAACCTGAGGATGTTGCTAAGGCACCCAAAGGCCCCACTAAGCTTTCTGGAGGCCCTGTTCAAATGCTTCCAAGATTACCAGCTCTCATACAGTGCAACAACATGACTGTCAAGATACCTGTTAGTGTGCAGAGTGAGGTGCCTGGGAGAGTCCTGTAGGGGAATGACTTAAAAACTCTTGGAGTTGTATCAAGCACCCCCAGGCCTCCCAGCAAAAGGAAACGGGAACAAACCATGAAGGCCAGAGAGAGTACCTTAACTGACTCTCCAGAGGATGTTACAGAAAAAAAACTATAACACCCAGCCCACAGGAACTACTAACTGCTATTTCTAAGAAGAAAGAGACAAAGGGGAAACCCAAAGCCTCAAAGAAAAAGCAAGAGAGCACTCCTGTGCTTCCAACAAGGACATCCCTGAGTGGATTGTCCAAAGTCATACTGTCATGATCTCTGCTTCCAAAAGATCAGGACTTGCCCGACTCCCTTGGAAGCAGACCCATAACCCCGGTTCCGAGTGCCAGCCAGTCCCAATTGGGACCTTTTGGACCCTGTCCTGGCGCCAGTGGCACCAGGCTCATAAAGATGCCCAGTCCCAGCGCTGGAAGCGCCGGGCTCATAATGCTTGGGTGGATTTACCTGCAGCAGACCATGCTGCTTACTTACCTGCCAGTTGAACCCCTGATCCTCTTCTGTTTGGGACTACTTTTCCTGTTGGGTGGGGCAGGAGCCACTCCCTAGGTTCAGAACACTGGAACTCTTCTGGAAAGCAGGAACTCTTTTCTTACCTAGGCGTGGCTGTGGAAGGAGACACCTAAGCACTACAGGAGGCTATTTAAACCACACCCGATGGATGAATCTTGCTTTGTGTTATTCTGCATTCTCTGCAGCAGAACGCTCATCGTGTCTTCTGCTTCTGATCCTGGGCCTAAGGGAACAAAGGCTTACCATCCTGGAATCCAGTCTTCAGCAGCACCTGTAAAGACAAAGAAAGAACAGGTTAGCACTACGGTCTTCAGTGGCAGCGCATCTCTTACCTGGTCCATCGGCTGTCACCAACGCCTCGCGCTGCATTCCGGCATCTGAAAGACAAAGGCTTACCTACTCTTCGCATGCTCCGGAGGTCTTCGCACTGCATTCCGGCATCTGAAAGACAAAAGCTTACCAGCTCTTCGCACGCTCCGGAGGCCTTCGGCGCTGCATCCCGCATCTGAAAGACAAAAGAAGGTGCGTTTAAAGACACTGGGCAACTTTATTACTCACGTGCCATTACTCCTTCCCACGCCGAATCCAGTGGGTATTCCAGCACCCTTCAGCTTCTCTAAAGCTCCGAACTTGTACCTGCAAGATAAAAGGGACAGTTAGTGCGCATCGTGAAGCAGGCTACAAGCGCTTACTTACGTGCTTCCAGGCGCTTCTATTCCTCATGCGGGTTCGATCCTCAACTCTCATCAGCCCGCCATCCGCCATCGCCGGAACCCTGCAAAACAAGAGATATCATTACAAAAGACTTTTAAGACATTTGAAGTGCCCAGAACTTACCGTTCGTGCAGTTAACGACGGACAGCAGTCCTCTGAGGTCAAGAGGCCTGCACCCTTATCCAGTGAAGAAAGTGGTTACGGCACCCTGCCCCGAGGCAGATGGAGAGCTCGGCGTTCACTTACCTAAGGTGAGGGCGTTAACCTTTGGGGTTCTACAGGAGAAGAGAAAGGGAAGAGGAGAGAGGCACCCAATAACCCCAGTTCATTAATCCCATATTTTCTATCTGCAGACATCTTACTCTTCGAGTCAGACATACAGTGCACAGAGGTCCAGCCCAAAGAGCCAACCGTGTGTTACACATCACCTTTGAAGATACGGCATTCACCCAGTCAAGACCGGCGCCTCTGCGGGAATCAGGTGAGCGTTACAGAACACAAAGCCTACCGCAAAACTCCCACCCAGGCGCTATGGAAACCTCGGATACCGACCAGCTAGTCCAGTTACTTGGGGAACTAAGAGCAGAAGTGCATGCAGCCCGTCAGGAAACGAATGCTCTAAGAAGGGAACTGATTATTTCCAAGGAGCGAACAGACGATCTCGCTAGACAATTGCTACAGTCACAAGCCGGACAAACTCCGTTACCCGCATCAGGGGCAAATCTTCCTTCAACATCCTCTACGAACCCAGTGCAGATCAACCTACCTGGGAATGTACCTCTGGCTCCGCCCGAACGATTTTCTGGTGACCCAAAGAGGTTTGCAGTATTTATTAATCAGTGCCGGTTGCACTTCTTATGCCGGCCAGCAGCCTTTCCAACTGATCAAGCTAAGGTAGCTTTCGTGCTTTCGTACCTTAGTGGCAATGCGGCAGACTGGTCGATCCCTCTAGTTAATCAAGATGATCCGGTTCTCTATGATTTTCAAGCTTTTCAGCTCAGTATGGAAAAACTGTTTGCAAGACATTCACAGGGGCAGGCCTTGGACAATGAGCTCCTTTCATTGCGACAGGGTAATCAAGACCTTTTGGCTTATATTGCGTCTTTCAACAGACTGACAGTGGAAACTCAATGGCCTGAGGACAAAAGGATTACGCTGTTTTATAGAGGTCTACGTGGAGAGCTCAAAGATGTGTTAGCCCACGTAGTGAATCCCCCGCAAGACTGTTCGGACTATATTGACTTAGTCGTTCAAATTGACCACAGACTGCAGAACAGGAAGGCCGATCGTTCCAAGTTTGATGCTCGAGTATTTTCCAAACCACCAACTCCTACCAAAGGAGTAGACTCCGGGGAACCCATGCAAATAGGGGGCCTGAAAGGACCACTAACACAAAAGGAGCGGGAAAGGAGAAAACAGCTGCAATTATGCCTCTATTGCGGAAACTCGGGGCACTTTCTTCGAGACTGTCCGGTGAAACCAGCCAAGAAGGCAGTAGGAGCTGCAGTTACCAGGGTCACAAACTCTGAGCAGGGAAACGACCTCGCCCGACAAGAATAGAGGTCCTCTTGCCGAGCGTTAAAACCAGTTCAGTGACCTCGCATTTCGTGATACCTATGGTCCTCATTAGCCCTGAACATCCGGATCGATTACATGCGATTGAAGCTTACGTCGACAGCGGTGCCATCGGCAATTATGTGGATCATGAAATGGTTTTGAGGATGAATCTGACTCTTTGTCCAAAGGCTGTAAAGGACGTCATTACTACGGTGGATGGTACGGAGATAGCCTCCGGACCAGTAACGCATACCACCCAAGAAGTGACGCTAGTAAGTCAAGATGGACACCATGAGAAGATCGTGTTCGATGTGATCAAGGCCCCTCAGTTCCAGATTATTCTAGGAATTCCTTGGTTAGAGAAGCACAATCCTCAGATCGATTGGCGAGCAAGAACGGTTCAGTTTCCAGAATGTGTCTCTACTTGTCACCATCGACCTGGTGTTGCACTGGCAGCAATTTCCTCGGAGGCTCCCCAGTTACCTCCTGAATACCTAGAAATCCAAGATGTTTTCCGGAAGGATCAGGCTAACTCTCTACCTCCTCATAGGTCTTATGACTGCCAGATAGACCTGATACCTGGATCTACTCCTCCTTGTAGTAGAATTTATGCCCTCACCGAGCCTGAGAATCTTCACCTCCGACAATACCTGGATCAATACCTAGCGAATGGGTTTATTCGTCCTTCCAAGTCCCCTGCTTCCTCAGCTTTGTTCTTCGTTCCAAAAAAAGAAGGGGACCTTAGAACTTGTATAGATTATCGCGCCCTGAACCAGATCACTGTTAAGAATAGATATCTGTTACCTTTGATCCCTGAACTCCTGGACCAAGTCAGAAAAGCATGCATATATACAAAGCTGGATCTCAGAGGAGCCTACCACTTGGTACGAGTAAAAGAGGGCGATGAATGGAAGACGGCCTTCCGCACCAAGTATGGGCTATTTGAATATCAGGTCATGCCCTTCGGACTTTGCAATGCCCCGGCCGCCTTTCAATATTTTATGAACGATGTCCTCAGAGAGCTCATAGATGTGTGTGTTGTTGTTTACATTGACGACATCCTCGTTTATTCTTCATCGGAAACTGAACATCGGAAACACGTGAAAATGGTCCTCGAGAGATTGCGTCAACACAAACTTTTCGCTAAGTTGGAAAAATGTGTTTTCAACGTGACTGAAGTTGAATTCTTGGGATTCATATTATCACCTAGCGGAGTGCGTATGGATTCAAAGAAGGTCGATGCAATTCTCAAATGGCCATCGCCATCCTCCGTAAAAGGTGTTCAAAGCATGTTAGGCTTCGCTAACTTTTACCGCAGGTTTATCCCCGAATTCTCTCGAATAGTCCAGCCCATCACCGCCTTGTTAAAGAAAAACAAACGTTTTGAATGGTCTACCGAGGCGGAACAAGCTTTCCAGAATTTGAAGACTAGATTTATCTCTGCACCGATCTTAAAACATCCTCGCCAAGAACTCCCCTACATCGTTGAAACTGATGCTTCGAGCCTTGCCATGGGGGCAGTTCTATCACAAAAGGACCCGGTAACCAATCAGTTGCATCCCGTGGCATTTTGGTCCCGCAAATTCTCACCTCCTGAAATCAATTACACTATTACTGATAAGGAACTTCTAGCTATCAAGTCCGCCTTTAAGGCTTGGCGGCATTATCTTCTGGGGGCCCGACACACCGTTACTGTGATTACAGATCACCGAAACCTGCAATATTTGAAAACCGCAAAAGCTCAATCCTCTAGGCAACTCCGTTGGGCACTATTCTTTGCCGAGTTTGACTTCATAATTACCTATCGACCTGGTACAAAAAACGGTAAAGCTGATGCCCTTTCTCGGATGGGTGTGGAAGAACATTTTATCAATCCTAAACCTGTACCTATCATTCCCGAACAAAGAATTCTAGGTGTAATCGCCACACAATCCATAGAGGAAGTTAAGGATAAAGCCAGGCTACTGGTAACTCCAGCAGACATACAGAATTGGCATCTGCAGGGAAAGGACTTTACGGTGAAGGACAACCTATTATATTTCCAAGAACGGTTATACCTGCCCAGCACAGATTTACAGAAAAAGGTAATCTCTTGTTATCACGATTCTTTAATGGAAGGACATCCCGGTATGACCAAGACCTCGGAAAAGATCAAGCGCTACTTCTGGTGGCCGTCTTGGAAAAAAGATATCAGAGACTTTATAATGTCCTGTGGAGTATGCGCCCAAAACAAGAGTCAAAAGGAAAAACCAGCCGGCCTCTTACGCCCTATTGACATCCCGCCTCGCCCTTGGCATACGCTTTCTATGGACTTCATCACCGATCTACCTCCATGCTCCGGATACAATACGATCCTAGTAATCGTGGACCTATTCTCCAAGATGGCGCATTTCATTCCACTCAAAGGCTTACCAACAGCAGCAACTCTGGCCCGAGAATTTCTCGAAAACATCGTCTGACTGCACGGTTTTCCTTCAGTTCTAATTTCGGATCGAGGTAGTCAATTTATTACTCATTTTTGGCGAAGTTGCTGTCGGTCGGCTCAAATTTTTGAGCCACCACCCTCAAACCGACGGACAAACCGAGAGGACCAATCAAACTCTGGAACAGTATTTGCGCTGCATGCTACAACAAACTGAAAAAACTTGGAAAGATATCCTTTGGATAGCCGAATATGCCTACAATAACTCTGTCCACTCGGGAACTGGGAAGACCCCGTTTTTTCTTTTATACGGTAGTCACCCTCGAACCTCGGAGTTGGATCCACTCCAAGATCTTGGAACACCAGCAGTAGACCACCTGCATTCTACAATCACCCAAGCCTTTAAGGAAGCCGTTTCTCACCTTCAAAGGGCTAAAGAACAA
Organism: Ambystoma mexicanum; assembly: GCF_040938575.1. Taxonomy (NCBI): domain Eukaryota; kingdom Metazoa; phylum Chordata; class Amphibia; order Caudata; family Ambystomatidae; genus Ambystoma; species Ambystoma mexicanum. The sequence goes on along the minus strand of NC_090934.1, from coordinate 386,703,209 downwards.
TACAAGAAAGGAGCAGACCAACATCGGAAGGAAGCCCCCCAATATCAAGTAGGAGATCAAGTCTGGTTATCCACCAAATATCTACCTCTAAAAGGACCACGCACATTCAACCCAAGATATCTTGGTCCCTATTCCATCACTACCATAGTAAATCCAGTAGCGGTCAAGTTGGACTTGCCCCCTCACATGAAGATACATCCGGTCTTCCACGTCTCTCTATTAAAACCCGTGCAACCTCAAACCCGACTAGCTACATCTCCAAAACCTATTCTAGTTGATGGAGAACTCGAGTTTGAAGTCAAAAGCATCCTGGATTCCAAGATCTCCAAATATAAACTATTTTACCTGATTGACTGGAAAGGCTACGGTCCCCAAGAAAGATCCTGGGAACCTGCAGAATATGTCCATGCGCCTCGTCTAATCAAAAGATTTCATCAAACATTTCCTAACAAGCCCAAACCCCCGGAGAAGCCCGGTTTGGGAGGGGCCTTGAGGGGGGGTGCTGTCATGATCTCTGCTTCCAAAAGATCAGGACTTGCCCGACTCCCTTGGAAGCAGACCCATAACCCCAGTTCCGAGTGCCAGCCAGTCCCAATTGGGACCTTTTGGACCCTGTCCTGGCGCCAGTGGCACCAGGCTCATAAAGATGCCCAGTCCCAGCGCTGGAAGCGCCGGGCTTATAATGCTTGGGTGGACTTACCTGCAGCAGACCATGCTGCTTACTTACCTGCCAGTTGAACCCCTGATCCTCTTCTGTTTGGGACTACTTTTCCTGTTGGGTGGGGCAGGAGCCACTCCCTAGGTTCAGAACACTGGAACTCTTCTGGAAAGCAGGAACTCTTTTCTTACCTAGGCGTGGCTGTGGAAGGAGACACCTAAGCACTACAGGAGGCTATTTAAACCACACCCGACGGATGAATCTTGCTTTGTGTTATTCTGCATTCTCTGCAGCAGAACGCTCATCGTGTCTTCTGCTTCTGATCCTGGGCCTAAGGGAACAAAGGCTTACCATCCTGGAATCCAGTCTTCAGCAGCACCTGTAAAGACAAAGAAAGAACAGGTTAGCACTACGGTCTTCAGTGCAGCACATCTCTTACCTGGTCCATCGGCTGTCACCAACCCCTCGCGCTGCATTCCGGCATCTGAAAGACAAAGGCTTACCTACTCTTCGCATGCTCCGGAGGTCTTCGCACTGCATTCCGGCATCTGAAAGACAAAAGCTTACCAGCTCTTCGCACGCTCCGGAGGCCTTCGGCGCTGCATCCCGCATCTGAAAGACAAAAGAAGGTGCGTTTAAAGACATTGGGCAACTTTATTACTCACGTGCCATTACTCCTTCCCACGCCGAATCCAGTGGGTATTCCAGCACCCTTCAGCTTCTCTAAAGCTCCGAACTTGTACCTGCAAGATAAAAGGGACAGTTAGTGCGCATCGTGAAGCAGGCTACAAGCGCTTACTTACGTGCTTCCAGGCGCTTCTATTCCTCACGCGGGTTCGATCCTCAACTCTCATCAGCCCGCCATCCGCCATCGCCGGAACCCTGCAAAACAAGAGATATCATTACAAAAGACTTTTAAGACATTTGAAGTGCCCAGAACTTACCGTTCGTGCAGTTAACGACGGACAGCAGTCCTCTGAGGTCAAGAGGCCTGCACCCTTATCCAGTGAAGAAACTGGTTACGGCACCCTGCCCCGAGGCAGATGGAGAGCTCTGCGTTCACTTACCTAAGGTGAGGGCGTTAACCTTTGGGGTTCTACAGGAGAAGAGAAAGGGAAGAGGAGAGAGGCACCCAATAACCCCAGTTCATTAATCCCATATTTTCTATCTGCAGACATCTTACTCTTCGAGTCAGACATACAGTGCACAGAGGTCCAGCCCAAAGAGCCAACCGTGTGTTACACATCACCTTTGAAGATACGGCATTCACCCAGTCAAGACCGGCGCCTCTGCGGGAATCAGGTGAGCGTTACACATACCTGTGACTACTCCACCGACTGAGCCTGAGGAACAACCAGAAAAGGTTGAATTAGCTGCTAAAGATTCAGAGCTGTAAGAAGACCTTCCCCCTGTTGGAGATCTAGATCCTAAAGACCATCCTGAGCTGCAGTCTTTTCTGGCAGAAGGTGGCCCCTGTAGGGCAGACTTGCAGAGGTCAAAGAGAGTGTCCTACTCTTGAAGGACTTCACCAACAGGCAACTTCCCAGCTGGACAGGCAAGAATCAGGGAAGCATAGGTTGTACTGGGAAGATGGCCTCTTCTACAGTGAACCAACTGAGTCCATCCCAGGGGGCTACAGAAGACTTGTAGTGCCTCTAGAGATCAGACAACAGTTCCTACAGTTAGCACATGAGATTCCTTTGGCTGGTCACTTGACCTTCAAGAAGACCAAGGAAAGGCTTTCTCTATATTTCTACTGGCCTAAGTTGGGGTCTGATATAGATAAATTCTGTAGGAGCTGTCACACTTGTCAGAAATCTGGCAAGAGTGGAGCCAAGAATGTTGCACCTTTGGTGCCTCTCCAAGTGGTGGGAGTCCCTTTTGAGAGGGTAGGAATAAACATTGTTGGTCCCTTAGACCATCCAACCTCTTCAGGCAATCGATTTATATTGGTTGTAGTAGATCATGCTACTATCCCGAAGCCATACCTATGAGGATTGTTACAGCTCAGGCTGTTGCTAAGGCCCTCCTTGGTATTTTTTACCAGGGTAGGTTTTCCTAAGGAAGTCATCTCTGACAGGGGATCACGTTTTATGCCCCACTACATGCAGGCCATGTGGAAAAACTGTGAAGTGACTTACAAGTTGTCAACTGCTTACCATCCCCAGGTGAAGGGTTTTGGTAGAGAGGTTTAATAGAACTATGAAGAGCATGATATGTGCTTTAGAGGAACCCCTTAGAAGAAAGTGGGACCTCCTACTGCCATGCCTTCTATTTGCTTATAGAGAAGTCCCTCAGGAGGGAGTTGGATTTAGTGCCTTTGAGCTTCTCTACGGTCATCCAGTTAGAGGCCCCTCGCCCTGATTAAGAAGGGGGTTAGAGAGTGTCCCTTCCCCCAAGCCAGTGACAGTCACTGACTATGTGCTTGGTCTCCGGAGGAGAATGACGCACATGATGACAGAAGCAGCAGATAACTTGAAAGCAGGTCAGGCTCTGGTGAAGCATTGGCATGACCAGAAGGCCAAGATGGTGGAGTTTACTCAAGACCAGCACGTTCTAGTTATGGTACCTACAAGGCAGAAGGCCTTACAGGACAAATGGATTGGACCCTTGAAGGTTGTGGGAAAACTTGGAGAGGTCAATTTTCTGGTGGATTTAGGCAATCCTAAGGAGGGCCCCTGGGTCTTTCATACCAACCGTCTAAAAGCCTATGTCTCAAGACCAGAAGTGGGAGCTTTGCTTCTAGCTTCAGCTCAGGAGGAGGATGAGCGCGACCGTCTACCTGATCTCCTCAGGGGATAAACTTTAGATGGGAAGATAGAAGGAGTTAATCTCTCTTATAATCTGACACTGGAACAACAGGAGGAGTGCACATTTCTGTTGAATCAGTTTGCCTCCCTGTTTTCACTGTCACCAGGCTTGACCCCTTGGGGTCAGCATGATATTTCGCACTGGTGACTGTTTACCTGTTAAAAGCAGAGGTTACAGGATGTCAGATCATGTAAGAACCCACATAAAGGAAGAGGTCAACAAGGTGCTTGATCTCGGGGTAATAGAGCCCTCTACAAGTCAATGGTCTAGTCCAGTTGTACTAGTGCAAAAGGCAGGATTCAAGGAGTTGAGATTCTGTGTAGACTAAAGAGCTTTAAATGCAGTCACAAAGACTGATGCCCATCCTTTACCTAGGACAGATGAGTTGGTGGACAAACTTGGTTCAGCCAAGTACCTCAGTACATTTGACCTAACGTCAGGCTATTGGCAAATAGCTCTGACAGACCATGCCAAGGGGAAAACTCCATTTTCAACCTCAGCAGGCCTCTTGCCAGTTTAAGGTAATGCCTTTTGGATTAAAGAATGCACCTGCTACATTCCAAATGATGGTTAATCAAGTTCTGAATGGGATGGAGGATTCTGCATGGCATACTTGAATGACATTGCAGTGTTCAACCCTACTTGGAAAGAATACATTGACCACTTAGAATATGTATTGCAGGCTCTTGAGCAGTCCCATCTGACCATAAAGGCAAGTACATGTCAAATTGGTCAGTGCAAAGTGATCTACCTTAGACATGAGGTAGGAGGAGGTGAAATAAGGCCATTGCCTATCAAAGTACACGCTGTACAAGAATGGGCCACCCCTAGTACTCAAACCCAAGTGAGAGCCTGTTTAGGTCTCACTAGTTATTATAGGAACCTCATAGAGAATTATGGGTCAATAGCTTCTCCCTTGAATGTGGTCTCCTCACCCAAATTCCCCAAAAAGGTCAGGTGGAATGAGGAGTGCACTAAGGCATTTGAAGGACTTAAGAAAGCCCTTTGTCAAGCTCCAGTCTTAAAAGCTCCCGACTACAGCCAAACCTTAATTGTGCAAACACATGCTTCCAATACAGGTATAGGTGCAGTTCTGAGTCACCTGGATGAGAAAGGTAGGGAACACCCAATCTGCTTCATCAGCAGGAAGCTGAAGGAACCGGAGACAAGGCGGGCAACCATAAAATGCGAGTGTTTTGCCACTGTGTGGTCTCTGAAGAGGTTTAGACCATACTTGTATGGATCTACATTTGTGATTCAGAGAGACCACCAACCATTGAGACAGCTAATGCAGATGAAAGGGGAAAATCCTAAATTGTTAAGATGGTCAATGAGCCTACAGGGGTTTGATTTTACCATTGAACACAAGTCAGGGTATAATCACCAAAACGCTGATGGTCTCTCCAGAATGTATGACCGACTGGAGTAAGGAGATTCATCCAGGGGTGGAATAAATCCTCCTGTACCTTAGTCTGGGACGAGTGTTAGGGAGAATTCTCATAAATGTGCTAATTCCCTTCACCTTAGAGACCCCTAGCAACTTTGCTGGATTTTGACGACTTGATTTTTTTTACCTGGAGAGAGTATGAGCCTTTTTTCCCACTCTCTCATGTATTTTGATGTGTGTTTTACTCTTGTGTTCTTTGATTATGGGGTTTTAGAGAACTTCACAGGCATCATCTTTTCATCTGTATCACACAGCACCCTCAGTGCAGTGACACAGGGAAGCTTTGTAGGCTGTCCCAAGGTTTAAATACCTTCTCTGGGATAAACTACTGTTTCCCAGAGAATGTAAATTAAAATTGGCTTTACTAGTCTTTTTAAATTCCTAGACCCAGCACACACTAACTTACACTAGAGTGCTGGAGGGGTTACCTAGGAGTCCCCTATGTCTAGAAACTCATGTAGCAATGAAATGCTACCCTTTCCTATCGAAATGGCTGGTGGCAGTGGTTTTACAACAAACTACCATGATTTTTCCCGACCGTGAACATCGGTAGCTAAAAATCACGGGAGCCATATTTTTCAAGATGGTGCCTGAGCCCCCTTTGTTTAAACAGATCCCGGTCTTCTTTTTTCACCATTTCTTTTTGGAAAGGTCCTTCTAGAGTTTGTTGCTGCGTGCCAAACTAGGTTTGGTCCCTTTGTTTCTAAGCCTTTGGTGGGCTTCAGGATTGAAGACTGCCTCTGGCGGCCAAGTTTTCTGGGGTGTGGGCAGGAAGTGAGGGAGGTGCCCTAAACTACCTGTGCTTAGTCCCCGAGGAGACCCAAATGCATTCTGGCGTGATTGGCTGGCTGACTGTCTGGCAAGGACAGCCACCCTGCTGGGTCAGTGGCAGGTAGGCTGGAATGAATCGGAGAAAACTGTTTAAAAGGTGAGTCTCTTTGTAACGCTCACCTGGTATCCATGGGGACGTCACTCAGCCTGTTCTGACCTCTTACGACCCGACCTCAAACCCTTCCCTGGAGTCTACTCGACTGGAGACTGGGCCTTGTTTTCTTGGAAAGTGAGCTCTCTGTCCTGCTTTCAGCGAAGGGGCACGTTGATTGATGCGGGCTCGTTGCTGCCTAGTTACTTCACTGGCAAGAGTCCGACAGGTAAGTATAATGAGTCTTTTGAACCGTTCTCTAACTTCGTTCCTTTCCTTCCTCAGATGATGGCCGGCGTCCGGGGATGGCGACGTGCTGCTGAGATGAGTAGCGCTGAAGGTGAGTGAGAGCGTGATGCGCAATGCAACCCTTTCGTATTTGTATTGAACTGAGTTCTTTTTCTGTGTGTTTTAGGTGCTGCAACGTTTTCAGCGTGGATGCCGGTTATGAAGAAGAAATGCGGTGAGTAAGCGCGGTATGCGGTGCCTCTAGATGTTTCCATGCTAACCTGGAGTGTCTTTTCCCTCTTGCAGATGGATGAGAAGTTCCGGAGACAGAGTTCCCCCAGAGCGGCTGGGATTCAGGTACGCGTTTGAAGCTCGTACAGTCTTTAAAAATAAGCAAAGATTTGCTGAATGCTTACTAATGCCTTTTTTCTGTTCTTTTCCCTTTTCCTTAGGAAGCGGAGTGCCGGGATGGGAATGACACCGCCGAAGATGGCCGCAGAACAGAAGGAGCGATGAATGATGGGCAGAAGCGCCGCAAGGTAAGGCTGTTCCTAACGGTGTTCTTGTTCTTGCAGGAGCTGAGCGCAGAAGAAAGATGCAGGCCTACTGGAGACCGATCCGAACACGCTGAGTGTCACGCTGCAGGTGCAGAAAACACAAAACATGTTTCTCAGCCTGGGCGTGGCTTAAATAGTCTCTGGGTATCGCAGGTGTCTCTGGGCTGAACCAAAAGACTAGACTGCACATGCAGTTCAGGGAACCGAAATATGTGGGGGCATCCATCTTGTCCCCATCAATGCACTACAAGTCCAATCCCCAATGTTATCCTATGGGAGTGAGTGAGTCTGGTGCCACAAGCACCAAGTCTGACTCAAAGTGGGTCTTTGGAGGGATGGAGAGGCCCTTGAGGGCCATGTAGGTGATTGTGGCCTGGCTCCAGCCTGACATCTTGGAGGGCTGGGGACATGAGGTGCAGGAATCATGACAGCACCCCCCCCCCCCCCAAGGCCCCTCTCAAGGTGGCTCTTCTGTCTAGCCCTGGTTTGTTTGGATGGTTTTGATGAAATAGTCTAAGCAAGCGAGGTGCATGGATGTACTCACAAGGCTCCCATGTCCTGTCTTGTGGACCATACCCCTTCCAGTCTACTAAGTAGTATAATTTGGATCTGACGTGCTTTGAATCTAGGATGTCCATGACTTCGAATTCTGTCTCCCCGGTGACTACTACTACTACTACTACTGGCTGTGGTGGCGTTGCTACCTGGGTCCCAGGTTGAACAGGTTTAAGGAGAGACACGTGGAACACAGGATGAATCTGCATGTTTGATGGCAAAGCTAGTCTGACCGCCACAGGATTTATCACGGAGGTGACGGTGAATGGACCCAGGTATCTTGGATGGAAAGTTCGGGTTCCTTTAATGGACACGTGTTTAGACGCCAGCCAGACTTTGTCTCCCACTTGGTAGTTGGGGGCCTTTGCTCGGTGTTGATCAGCAAACTTCTTTTGCCGATTCTTAGCTTGAAGTAGGTGTTCAGCTGCCCTTTTAAAGGTTTGAGAAATGGTTGTGTGCAAGGTTTTGACTGCTGGCATTTCCAGGGTTGTAGGAACGTCCAATTCAGAAGTACGTGGGTGCCTGCCATACATGGTATAAAAGGGTGTCTGCCCAGTGCTAGTGTGTAGGGAATTATTATAAGCATATTCAGCTATCCATAATAGGTCGAACCAGCTTCCTTCAACTTGGTGTAACATGCAACGCAGATACTGCTCGAGCGTCTGATTTGTCCTCTCAGTTTGACCATCCGTTTGGGTATGGTGACTGGTGGATAGCCGGATGTCGATCTGGGCCATAGAGCAGCATTTTCTCCAGAAGTTAGATACAAATTGAGTACCTCGGTCTGAGACTAAAACTGAAGGAAACCAATGGAGCCGTACGATGCCTTCAAGAAATACCTTTGCCAGAGTGGAAGCATTTGGGAGCCCCTTAAGAGGAATGAAATGTGCCATTTTTGAAAATAGGTCCACGACCACAAGAATAGTGTTAAACCCTTGACTGGGTGGTAAGTCAGTAATAAAATTGAGGTACAATGTGTGCCAGGGTGCTGGTGGGATTTCCAATGGTTGTAATTGTCCAGCCGGTTTCTGCTTGCATGACTTGTTTTGAGCACACACTCCACAAGATAGGATGAATTGGATAATGTCTTTATGCCACGTGGGCCACCAATAATTTTGTTTTACCTTGGCTAGGGTTTTAGCGATTCCGGGGTGGCCCTCGATCAAGGAATCATGATAACCGGAAATTACTTGTTCTCGTAGTTCTTGGTTTGGTAAGAATAAACGATTCCTGAAGTAGGGCAACTGATCTTTTATCCTGTAATGTTCTCCTTGTGCACTCCACGCTTGTAATTGCTCCGGACTCATCAGGTTTTGGATTTCTTCATGTAATTCTTTCTGAGTTATGGTTGCTGTGATTCCTAGGAGCTTGTCACTCAGGATGATTGCTATTGGGTCAGGGGTCTGATACCCTTGCTCTTCCACCCCCATACGGGAAAGGGCATCGGCCTTCCCATTTTTCACCCCTGGTCGAAATGTAATCACGTAGTCCTATTCAGCAAAAAAAAGAGCCCAACGTAGTTGTCGTGAGGATTGGGCCTTTGCCGTTTTTAGGTACTGGAGGTTCCGGTGGTCAGTTATTACGGTGATTGTGTGTCTGGCGCCCAATAGGTAGTGCCGCCATGCCTTAAAGGCTGACTTAATGGCCAGGAGTTCTTTGTCTGTGATAGCGTAATTGAGTTCAGGGGGTGTGAATTTACGCGACCAGAAGGCAACAGGGTGTAACTGGCCCGTTTCGGGGTCCTTTTGTGAGAGGACGGCTCCCATAGCCATGCTTGAGGCGTCTGTTTTCACCAGGTATGGGAGATCAGGGCGAGGGTGGCGTAAGATTGGGGCAGATGTGAATCTTGCTTTGAGTTCCTGGAAAGCTTCCTCAGCTTCTGTTGTCCACTGGAACTTTTTGTTGCTTTTCCTTAGCAATGATGTGATGGGATGCACGATTTGCAAAAATCCTGGGATGAACCGGCGGTAGAAGTTTTCAAAACCCAGCATACTTTGAACCCCCTTGAATGAATTTGGGGATGGCCAGTTCAGGATAGCATCTACCTTGTGTACATCCATTCGGATTCCATTCGGGCTGAGAATAAAGCCCAGAAATTCCACCTCGGAGACGTGGAATGAGCACTTTTCGAGCTTGGCGTAGAGCTGGTGTTGACGGAGTTGCTCCAATACGGATCGGACGTGTTTAACGTGGTCCTGCTTTGATGCGGAATATACTAGAATATCGTCAATGTACACTAGAGCACAGCCATCCTTCAATTCCCGTAGGACATCGTTCATGAAGTATTGAAATGCTGCAGGCGTGTTGCAAAGGCTAAAGGGCATTACTTGATATTCGTACAAGCTGTATTTGGTGCGAAAAGCGGTTTTCCATTCGTCCCACTGTTTTACGCGAACAAGGTGATATGCCCCCTTCAGGTCTAGTTTTGTGTAGATTTGGGCATCTTTGACTTGATCAAGCAATTCAGGGATCAGTGGCAGGGGGTAGCGGTTTTTTACGGTAATCTGGTTCAGTGCGCGATAGTCGATGCACGTTCTCAAGTCCCCCTCCTTTTTCGGTACGAAGAATAGAGGACTGGCTGCTGGAGACTTCGAGGGACGGATGAACCCGTTGGCCAGGTATTGGTCAAGATAGGCCTTCAGGTGCTGGTTTTCTGGTTCCGTGAGTGCGTAAATTCGCCCACAAGGGCGTTTGTACGCCGGATATCAGGTCGATTTGGCAATCGTATGGTCTATGCGGTGGCAGGGTATTAGCCTGTTCTTTTTGAGAGACATCTTGAAAGTCCTGGTATTCACTTGGTAGGGTGCTGATTGCCACAGTCGCAAGCGTGGAGGTTCTGGTGTCTATTGGTTGTTTCTCTTGGCGATAACATGTGTGGGCGCAAGTCTCAGGAAAGGCCAATTCTTTTGCTCGCCAATCGATTCGAGGATTGTGAGCTACCAACCATGGCAGTCCCAAAATCAACCGGAACTGTGGTGCCTTAATGAGGTCGAAAACGATAGATTCTTGGTGTCCATCCTGGCACAGAAGGGTTAAAGCTACAGTGCATTGGGATACTGGACCAGAAGCTATTTCCGTGCCGTCAACAGTGGTAACAGTGTCGGTGGATGATTTAGGGCGTAACGGAAGCCCCATCTTTGCCGCAAGATCCTGGTCGATGTAATTCCCAACGGCTCCACTGTCAATGTACGCTCTTACTGCGTGCATCCGAGATGGTTGTTGGTGATTGATCAAGACCACAGATAGTGCAAAATGGGAGGTCTGTAGTTCACTTTCTTCGCTCGACAAGTGGACCCCTACACTAGCCAGGCTGGGGAGTTTTCCGATTCCTTGATGGTATCTTCCTTGTCTGTGGCCCCTACCGTCCTCCTCGGTGGCTTCACAGGGCACGCTTTAAGAAAATGACCTGACCTTCCACAGTACAAACATAACTGCTTCTGTCTCCTTTTATCCCTTTCCGCTTTAGTCAAGGGGGATCTGACCCCCCCCCCCCGATTTGCATTGGTTCTCCTGAACCTTCCGTTGTGCGGGCAATATTGTCCTTTGAACGCACATACATAGGGGCGAGGGTCCGGTCTGGTTCGATCTGCTCTTCGGTCCTGCAACCTATGGTCCAGATGAACAACAAGGTCAATGAATTCTGAGCAGTCTTTCGGGAGATTCACTACTTGTGCGAGAACATCCTTGAGCTCCGCCCGCAACCCCTGATGAAATAACATGGTTCTCTTCTCCACTGGCCATTCTGCTTCAACTACGAGTCTATTGAATGTGGCTATGTATGTTAATAGGTCTTGATTCCCTTGGCGTAGGGACAGAAGTTTGTTGTCTAATCCCTGCCCATGAGTACGACGGGCGAACAGCTTTTCCATCTCCTGCTGAAAGCCTCCGAAGTCATGCAGCAAAGGGTCGTCTTGGGCCACAAAGGGTACAGACCAGTCCGCGGCGCTACCACTCAGGTAGGATAGCACAAAAGCGACCCGTGATTGGTCATTCGGAAAGGCCCCTGGTCTACAAAGGAGGTGCAGGTGGCACTGGTTCATGAATGTTGCAAACCTCTTGGGATCCCCGTAAATCGTTTGGGCGGTGCCAAGGGAACGGCCCCAGGAAGGGTTATCTGAACGGGATTGGCTGATGGTGCTGGCATCGAGGGCACGCTTCCCGGCAATGGTGCATGCCCTGCTTGTGACTGGAGAAGTTGCCGGCTTAAATCATCAGTGCGTTCTTTGGCTACTATCAGCTCTCTCCTCAGGGTGTTGGTCTCCTGCCTGGCTCCATGAACTTCGGAACGTAGCTGCCCCAACATGTGGGCTAACTGGTCAGTTTCTGACGTTTCCATGACGCCTAGGTGGATTTTGATGGGAGGCTTTGTGTTCTGTAACGCTCACCTGGTATCCACGGGGACGTCACTCAGCCTGTTCTGACCTCTTACGACCTCGAACCCTTCCCTGGAGTCTACTTGACTGGAGACTGGGCCTTGTTTTCTTGGAAAGTGAGGTCTCCATCCTGCTTTCAGCGTAGGGGCGCGTTGATTGATGCAGGCTCGTTGTTGCCTAGTTACTTCACTGGCAAGAGTCCGACAGCTAAGTATGAGTCTTTTGAACAGTTCTCCAACTTCGTTCCTTTCCTTCCTTAGTTGATGGCCGGTGTCCGGGGATGGCTACGTGCTGCTGAGATGAGTAGCGCTGAAGGTGAGTGAGAGCGTGATGCGCGATGCGAACCCTTTCGTATTTGTATTGAACTGAGTTCTTTTTCTGTGTCTTTTAGGTGCCGCAATGTTTTCAGAGTGGATGCCGGTTATGGAGAAGAAATGCGGTGAGCAAGCGTGATATGCGGCGCCTCTAGATGTTTCCACGCTAACCTGGAGTGTCTTTTCCCTCTTGCAGATGGATGAGAAGTTCCAGAGACAGAGTTCCCCCCAGAGCGGCTGGGATTCAGGTAAGCGTTTGAAGCTCGTACAGTCTTTAAAAATAAGCAAAGATTTGCTGAATGCTTACTAATGCCTTTTTTCTGTTCTTTTCCCTTTTCCTTCAGAAGCGGCGTGCTGGGATGGGAATGACACTGCCGAAGATGCCCGCAGAACAGAAGGAGCGATGAATGATGGGCAGAAGCGCCGCAAGGTAAGGCTGTTCCTAACGGTGTTCTTGTTCTTGCAGGAGCTGAGTGCAGAAGAAAGATGCAGGCCTACTGGAGACCGATCCGAACACGGTGAGTGTCACACTGCAGGTGCAGAAAACTCAAAGCATGTTTCTCAGCCTGGGCGTGGCTTAAATAGTCTCTGGGTATCCCAGGTGTCTTTGGGCTGAACCACACCCAAAAGACTAGACTGCACATGCAGTTCAGGGAACCGAAATATGTGGGGGCATCCGTCTTGTCCCCATCAATGCACCACAAGTCCAATCCCCAATGTTATCCTATGGGAGTGAGTGAGTCTGGTGCCACAAGCGCCAAGTCTGACCTCAAGTGGGTCTTTGGAGGGATGGAGAGGCCCTTAAGGGCCATGTAGGTGATCGTGGCCTGGCTCCAGTCTGACATTTTGGAGGGCTGGGGACATGAGGGGCAGAAATCATGACACTCTTGGACTGAAAGGCAGAGTCGACCACTGGAATGAAAGAACCGAAGACGAGCTGGAAGAGGACGGCTGCTGCAACTACTGGACTGTTGGTTTGCCCGGTGGAGCCCTGCTGCAGGTCCGAATCGCCAAGTTCACCTCGACAGAGAAGCCCTTCAAGGGCGACTTCTTGCTTTGTGTTGGTAGGACCAATCAACTCGTAAGCCACCTGGACACCATTCTCGGAGCTGGTTGTATTTTCCTCAAGAGTGCTGCAGGAAACCGAATAACCCGGGAGAAGGACATCAGCTTGTGTGCTTGAAGGCAGCTACCGAAATAGAAGAATCGCCAGTTTGCCAGCTTTGTGACCAGTCCCCGTGCAGTGCAGGAGTCCCCTGACGTCCTCCCTCTTGTCCCCACGACTGAGGCTCAGGAACAGCGAGATCTGCAGGAACTGCCAGGAACAGAAGTCTTTAGCTGCATCTTTTTCTTCAAAATAAGGTACTGTGAAAACCCGACCAAGAGAACTTACCTCTCACCGCGAAAGTTCATGGAACTTTGGCAACTTGCAGGCCTAGTCAGCTTGTGACCCGACATATGAACCTTTCTTCCGTGAACTACTTCCAAGAACCGTGGCAAAGACTTTTCCGTTTAAATACCAGAACTGTTTTTACCTATACAAGACACTAGTACATTGACTTTGGACTACCTATTGCATTGAATCAACTCCTCTTGTGAACTCAAACTATTTGCACAGTTTTAGAGTACTGTACAATTTGTTTTATTAACTTGTGCCTTTTTGCTCCTCCTTCAATTGCTCTGAATGCCATTTTGCTCCTCCTTCAAAGTAGTGTAAATGTTTCAGAACCGGTTAGTGTGATATTGATTGCCTCCTTTTGCCTCCTTTTAGTGAATGTTTTCTAACTGACTGTGTAAATAAATTGTTTTACCAAGAAACCTTGAGTTTAAGTGTCTATCTGAATACTTGTGATTGTAGACCTCTGTGTAACATCCTTACAAGCCCACATTCCCTGTTGAGATAAGCCTGGCTGCTCAGCTCGCTACCAAAAACTGTCTGGTGCAGACTTATACCAAAGGTTGGTTTTGCTTACACCTGTAGTCCTAGTTGTGTGTAGTGGTCCCAAAGAGTACTGCATGCAAACATTGCCAAACACCCGAATGCTGAAATAATAGGCCTTCTCTGAGGTATTGTTGCAGTTGGCAGAGTTCATGCCTTAGTGTCCAAGTGGTGGGTGAGGTCTCTACATAAGGTGGTCATTGGCTTGCCAGAGAGCAGATTCTGTTTAGGTTGCTGGAAGTGTGTATTTTAGTGCAGCGCTTTGTAATTGTGGGAATTTATTGGGTGTGAGGCCATGGTAGCTAGAGTTGAGAATTGAAATGAGGGCGCTTACAGGTTGGTTCGTTACATGGGGGGGATTTTTTGTTTTGTACACTAAATCAGCGAACTTAGTTAACAATATTTGTGTGCTCTAGCATAGAAGGCAACGATGGAAAGTGGCAGCTGCAAAATTCCCTAGAGTTTTTCCAGTACACTATACATAAATCTAACTAGAGTAATTCTAAAGCACACCAATCTTACTCAAAAGGGATAATCCTGGGGTAATCAAATCCCTTTCCCTAAATCTTTTGGAAGCATCTTGAAATCATTTAAACTTATCTTGGAGTGGTCTGCAATAATCATTCACAATTCAAAACCCAGCCTAAAGTTCTCATGGAACCATCCTGGAATAATCGTGAAGTTATCATGGAGTCATCCTAGAGTAATCCGAAGTCATCCTAGAGTGATTTATTTATTTATTGCATTTGTTACACGCCCAGACCCTCAGGTATCATGGCGAGGTTACAGACAACTTAATAAAGCATACAATCAATGGGCCGTTATGGTGCAGTTACATTAGCATATAATAGGAAATTAACACAGGGTATAAAAATGACTTCAGATTATCTTCCTGATCTATCCATGGGTGACTCTAGGATAGAGTTGTCGGATGACTACAGAATGATTCCAGGATGATCTTCCTTTTTGACCGGCATGACTATTTTTACCCAGCACAGCTCTGTCTTGTTACGGCCTGATTCATCCCCTCTTGAAGCCAATATAAAATTTCAATATAACCCAAGAAAAGCGCAACGAGAGATACTCATCTTTGGGCTGCTACCAGCAAAGAAGGATGAGAGTTTGACGTAGTTCCCTTTTAGGGACTATGATGGAACGCCATTGTTGGCTGAGTAGGAAGCATATGCAGGGACCATCTTGCTTTGGGACCATTATATGTCATTTAGACTATTTATGAAACACACACAAAGGTCTGGGAGCCCCTCTAATGAGAACAAACACAGACAAATAACCTGTTCTATGGGAAGGTGCCCACTCGGGAGGGTCTACAACCACGTTTTAAGTCACTGTACCTTTCACAGAGGAGAAATACCCATTTGCGTGCAATTCTCCTCTGAACAAGAGTACAAACAGCATCCCCAGACATGTGTTTCGGCCTAGTCGGGCCTCATCAGTGAGGTGAAGCTGTGCCTCTCCAAGCACAGTGAGCAAGGGGTCCACGTCTGGATTACCCTGGGTAACTTAGCTTCACCTCACTGATGAGGTCTGGCTAGGCTGAAACACGTGTCTAGGGTTGCTGTTGGTACTTTTTTTTCTTTTTTAATAAACCTCACACGCAGCATTGGCCTGGGTGCAGGAAATCCACAAGCCGGCTTATGTATAGGGCAGGGCCATCTTAATGTTTTTTTTTCCCTTGGGGCACAGACATTGCCTCACTTTCCCTCCACACAAACAAAATGAAGGGACTGGCTACCTTGAGCTAAATTTAACCGCAACATGACTAGGGTTTAAATGGATTGTCTAGCTCCTCATTGTCGAGAAGTAGCACCTTCTTCCCCAGCATAGGATCATTCATGGATTTACATGCTCATGCATATTCCCAGTTGTCAGGCTGGGAATCCTCTGTAATATTAACAAGCAGTTTTGTTTTAAAGCTTAAAAACTGTTTGTCACTTATATAGCATATTGCTGTCACTTTGGGTCATACCGCCCCAGCCAACGGCACTAGACCTCCTTTGCTCCACCCCTGGTGGCCATCATAAGATTATTTTTTACCACACGTTACTTGTTGGGAGCCCTCGTGTTTCGCTTCTCAAAATATCAACTTTTTCACCTGTTTTTGGGTTATCTACAATCCTTTTTTCTTCATCATCGGTCCAATCTGGGACTGCCGGTAGCAGGAATCCAATGCTGGAAGCGGAAAGTGGAGCGTCAAGTGTTCTGTGGTACCTGCGCCACAGTGTTTCTAGATTTGCTACCAGTGGAGGCGTGTCTTTCGTCCCCAAACTGCCTGCTATTTTGGTTAAAACCTCCACTCCGCCGCGGAACGGGGAGCGGAAAGGGGAGTGTCAAGTGTTCTGCAGTGTTCTCGGGGGCTCGAGAGGGGCCAGAGCCACCCGCCAAAAACCCTCTCTTCAACTGTTTTGGCTGACTATTCTGTCCCAAGTGGCAAGACGTGGAAGGACAGCAATGCCTCTTGAAACTCTTCCCGAAGCACCCGCAACAACATACAAGCCGAGTGACGAGGCTGAGGGCCGCCGGCTGCGAATCCATCTGGCTCCTTCAAACAGCACCTCCCGAAAGGAGTACCCAAGCGACCAACTGCAGCCGCTAAAATAAGTAACGGGCTAGTGACACCAGGACGATTCCAGCCGGAGGCCAACCAGAGTCTGGTAAGCGGGTCTGACCTCGCCCCTTGACCGATTGTTGTGGACCTTGTGGAAGGTGGGGTGAGATGGGCGTTCCCCCCCCCCCCATCCGCCCTCCCCACCTCTGGCAAAATCACAAAAAAAATCCTGGCAACCCCCCTAACTAGCAATAAAACATACCCCGAACCACGTCCCTTCCTGATGTCAGAGGAGCCGGTGCATAGTGCTGTGGGTTTGGGCCGTCCAATACAGGATGACGAGCACACCCGATGCGAAGCACGCTGTGACGATGCATGTGTGAGAGCGAAAGGAACTTCTTATACTGACGAGGGTCCTGTCCAGGCCATTAATGAATGCCCTGCCAAAGAAGGTCCCGACTCCTTCAACGAAATGAAAGGGAGCACTACAGCAGCTCTTCTGCCGCCCACCAAGAACGTTCTTGCTGTGGTTATGACCAACCAACCTCACCTACAGATCCCACAACACACCAGTCAGACGGTTCAAGCCGTCATCCATCAGGTACCTGAGTCTTCGGCCTCTAGTGACCACATAACATCTTCACCTCAGGGCAACAGGACGTTGGACTGTGGCAACGAGGGCTTACCAGAGAAGGAGTCTGGCAGTCCCAAGGAGCGTGATTGCTTGCCAAAATGGTCTAAAGGAGACTCAAAGTCTGTCGTAGGGACAACCACCAGGAACTCAACCTACCCATTGAAATGCCAACGTATAAAAAGGCATTGAACAAAGGCCCTTGCCATTAGGAAGGCAAAAGAGGCAAAAGCAAAGGACTGTGTCTGCCTCCAAACAACAAACAAGCAGCCCGTAAAGAATCGGAGACAGACCCGACAGTAGATACTAAGAAAAATCTCCTGCCAAAGAAACTGGGGGCGTCCCGTGTGAAGGCTCTGCCCATTCCAATGCTGTCAAATGCACTAATGGATTTTTTCAAAAAACAGTGCAAGAGAAAACTTGCCTTATCTACCGAACTATCTGATGCTGTAATTTTGGAGGCGGTGCACATTTCACCATCCAACAAAGCGCGTAGGCTAGAACAGTCGGAGAGGGATAAGGTCTTAGTTCAACTGCCTTCACAACCCACACTTCCTCCCCCGACGAATTTGGTGGCATCGATTCAACCTACTGACATCTCTTTAACCTCAAGAGAAGATCTTGATGGACATGATCGCGACCAACATGAAGAACCCACTTTGATAAGTCCCCAGCAAGGTGACTCAGACCCAGACTCTTCCTGCCCCGCGATCCCCTCTTTAAGGACAAGTGACACATTGGAGAATGATGTGAAATCTAAGGATGCTGAAAGACATGAAATCATCCATCTATCTCCAAAAGAATTGCACAACGCCACACTCCAGCCAACAGCCCCCCTCAAACACAAGTGTGTTCACCCGATCACGAAGCACCAGTGGGAAATAGTCTGGATAACCTTGGCCCTCAACTTCCACACTGTGCTCCAAGAGGAAAAGATCCTTTGCAACCGATTCCTACAGGTGACAGGCAAAAACACCAAGAGCCACCAATCTTAAGCCTCAGTCCTACTCATCGTCAAAGATCAATGAATAACAGCCCAATGAACAAACGGAGACTGAGTGATATTCCTGGACCACTCTCGAGAGATACTCCAACAAAGAAGCCGGACCTTCTGACAATTATGTCAACAGTGACTATCGCACTGGCTCCTTTAAGCAAACTATATGAGGCAGTGAACGATTCACTGAAAGATCAAACGACCATCATACCAATGATGCTGTTACGCTCACCTGGTATCCACAGGGATCCACCCAGCCGGGTTACTCGCTGGTATGCTTCTCAGCTTTGCCCTAATGTGGTCTGCGGGGAAGGTTCTGCCTTGTGGTAGAATTAGGCGTGCTCTCCATCCTGCCTTCTTTGCAGGGGCGCGTTGTCTTTCATGGGCGAGTGCGGTCCAGTTACTTCACTGACGCCGGCCCGTTTGATATTGTTCAGGTAGGTCTTATTGCTGTTCCTTAGTTTGGTTGCTATCCTGCATGCCTTTCTTTGTTTAAAATGTCTCATTTTTTCTTCCTTAGATATGCGGAGCTTCAGCGCGGCGAACTGGCTTGGTTGAGCCCCGCTGGTAAATGATGGCGCATTAAGAGCGCTATGATGCGGTAAGTGCTATGCGCAGCGCTGCCAAGTCTTGCCTTTGCTAACCTGTGTTTTCCTTCCTTGTAGGTCGCGGTGTTCTTCAGCGCGTGTGGAATGTCTGGAGTGGTGCCAGCCGAGAGGCGACCAGCCAGGTAAGCCTTTTGAGCAGTTCGTAATTTGTAAATGTCTCTACTGCTTTCTTTAATGTTGCCTCTATCTTCCCCTTTCAGGTCGTTCTGTCAGGGAGGCGTGCAGATTCGAGGAAGCTGTTCTCAGTAGCTGCAAGTGTTTAAAGATGAAGACTGCAGGTAAGATGCTGCTGCTAATGATGTTCCTTTTGTCTCCTTGCAGGTTCTGCTTCTCCGAGGTTCGAGGGAATATCTGGACACATTGAGCGTCACGTTGCAAGCTGCAAAGTAACACGAAGCGTGTTGTCTTGCTCGGGTGTGGTTTAAATAGCCCCAACAGAATAGTCCAGGTAAAGTAGTCCCTAGGCTACAACACCCAAAACACTAGACCGCATAGCTTGGTTCTCAGGAACCAAGCTATGTGGATGCCTCCATGTTGGCTGACAATACAATAAAGTAGTTCCCAAGCACATTGTGTTTCATGGTGTATGGGCCTGGCGCCATAGGTGCCAGGACTGGCCCCATGAGGGCTTTTGAAGAGGATGCCAGGCTCTAGAAGCCCGAGTCCTGACTCCACCTGGCCAATGGGTTTACCACAGGGGGTTTTGGGCGAGGGTTGTGACAGATGCACTCAGAGCTCATTTTTCTTGAGGGCTACATTACGGCCATGGTGCAAAGAGCGTCTGATCATAATGCACAGCTAGATAAAAAAGCTCCAATCTTTGCTACAAGATCTGAACTCTAAAAATTCGACCCAACATAATAAACCCAAGAGGGCCGACTGTGAAACACAGACCTTGGTGACGCAATGGGAGCTTAGACCGTCCCTACCTAACCAGGACTCGCTCATCAGTCCATCTCAACCCAGCTTGAGCTCAGGCGTACAATTAGCTAATGCACCTCCGACTATTTCATCTCCTAAAACTCAAAGGGTGCAGAGTGCACAGCCAGGTACTGAGAAGCAGGTCAAAATCTCTGCAAGCTCCATACAAACACGTGAGGACATTATATCTTCGGACCCAAAGAGTGGCCCTAAAGCTACTGTGGATTTGACCTTAGGTTTTCCGATTTTCGAAAACCTGAAAACAAAGACAAAAACGGATGGATCCTCCAAGCGACAAGTACTGCTATCTTTAGCTAAAGAAAGACCACCAGAGGCAGATGTAGTGAAACAAACTAAATTAAACACTAGACCTGTCACCGAGAAGTCTCATGCAACCACACAGAAGATGGGGCAAAAATCCAACCAAGAGGGTGAAGTGGTGGACCTGGTGAAGTCGCCGACTACCGTCAAGGATTTTTTGGCCGACCAAACACTCGTGGATCTATCAGTACACATGGACCATGACCAAGACCCTTATGTAGTTCCTGTGCTTTCCCCGACTGTGAGCGGTACAAACTCCCACGCTGAGGCAGCAACAGTCGGTATCTCCAAACCGAATTGTCGGAAAAGATCAAATTACGACTCCAGTCAGTCGTCTCCAACGGAGAAGCGGGACATTTTAACCAGTCATTCGACCCAGACACCAACCTCCGACACGAGACAACCCAGAAAGGACCTGAAACACGCAGTGCGCAAAGAAGACGACGGTTGTAGCCGTAAAAAAAATCTGATAATTGAGGAGGAAAGCAACGGGTCCAAAATTGATCGAGGAACCAAAATCAACCATTGACCCTCCATTACGACAAGAACTTTCAAATTAGAACAAACACTGACCTCGAAAGATGAGTTTGTTCTGAACATAAGAACAGTTTTGTACCTTCTTTCGACCGTAAGCAAATTGAAAGCTCCAAAAACCGACGACTTCATCTTGATCGAACCTTACCACCGAGAATGGGTCCAGACCCTCTCGTCAGAAGTTTATGAAGACCTCTTAAAAAGGGTTTCAGGCTCACTGAAATCGAACCTTCTGACCAAGCTCTACTGTCCAGACAGGGCCGGTCTTAGACCAGATTGCACCCCAGGCAGGAAACATTGTTAGTGCCCCTGCTCCCCAAAATATCTCACTAGGTACAGGGCTCTCTGCCCCTTGTCCCAGTTAATCTATGAGTGTGTTCAGCTCATGATGCTACAACACTTTAAACACATGAATAAACGGGGCACCAATAAAACCATTGCTACTGTCCACAATCTTTGCCATACCACTCCTCATTTGAAAGCACATTGCACCAAAAGCCCACACTAAATAACACCATGAAACGTGCAACGCCTTTGCGTACAGAAACCAGGGCAGTTTATTTGTTTTTTTGCCGTCAGATTTCACATTTGTGTGATTACCCCCACATGTGACCCACACATTTTAGACTTAGCCCTGCTTGGCCTCATTGCATGGCCAACAGTACAGGTATTGTTCGGCAGTGGCTTAACATGAATGTGCACTGCCTTTATACAAAACAAACTAGTCACAGGTTAAACGTGAGCTTTCATGTCACACCCCGATCAGCAGCATTGCAGGGACAACACCTAGCTCTTGGTGCCACTGCGTGCTTTCAGTTTGCTCTTACTGCTTTCCTCGCCACATGGGTCAGGTACCAAACACGTCTCTCTGGGTATTACTACCGCTCTACACCGTTGCAAAATTACATTCCCTTCAGAGAATTCAACAGGCTTTGGGTGCAATGTGCTTTCAAAAGAGGAGTGGCATGGCAAAGATTGTGGACAGTAGCAAGGGTTTTATTTGTGTTGTAATGTTTCTCACAACAGAGCAAGCCCCTTGCCCCCTCCACCCAATTGGCACCCTCCCCTAGCCACTACGGCAGCCCATTGATGCATCTCCTCCTGTTTTCTTTCCCTTCCACATGCAGTGGGTAGAGCGCTGTGTCCTGAATGGGTATAAAAGAGGAGGGGGTTCGAGGGTACGTTTGGGCATACGCAGGTACGAAACAATTAGGTGACTAGTTTATTGCCACAGCGCCTTGGTCGCCTCCTCTTTGTTGGAGGCACCAGGAGAACCTGGCATGTTAACAGAGAAATGACCGGAAAAAAATAAAGTTCTTAAGAGCGTATTTTGAACGGCAACATTTGACGTCTAAATTTACCAAAACTAGTGGTGAGCCACAAGAGTGGTCTTGGCACAACACTGATATCTATGGATGGCAGGTAATATGTTTATAAAAGATCATTGTAGCCGGGCGTGAAGCAGAGGTTGCAGAAATATAGCACCCTGGGTACATTTGAGAGCGCTATGTCAGTAGCAGTACCAAAAGTGTATATTTGCGATCTCTGGTGTAGGCATTGTTTACACCAAAAAAGCTGTTTTGTTTGTTTAGTGATGTTACCGGAACGGTAAAGGAATGTCTAATGTTAAGTTCTGGGTATGTTTACTGCAGGCTGGGCAGGATAAGGGACAAGGCGCATACATCTAGCTTGAGAAATCAAACCATGAGCAGCATTCAGTAGTAGGTAACCCCAACATGGCCAGTCATGCACATGTAGGCTTAGAGGCTGGCCATTTGGGCTATTCAACATTTTCTCTGAAAAGAAAGGCAGCATCTTCAGGTGTTGATACAAACTGCGCAGGTGATTCCTGATGTATGATGTAAATGGGAAAATGCCAATATCTAGAGAAAGCAATTGTGGCACAGGACCCAGCATTAGCCATTTGCGTTCTGAGTTCTAACCCTGCTTTTACATCACCATTGATGAGCGCTTACATTGGATATGCCATTACTAATGTGAACTGGCTTTTGCTTTTGAGTTTTTAATGGAAACCGCACAGTAAAGGGGCATTGTAGGCTGGGGATGTGCAGTGTGTAGAACTACGCAGAGGGTCTGATTCGAGAACAGAGAGGAAGAACGAGAGAGGACGGTTGGAGAAGACGGAGATTCAGCAGTGACAGCATTCTTATCCCTTTTTTAATATGTACGTACTTAGTAATAAAGTTTCATAACATTCAGCCGTGTCCGTGTAGCTAGTATGATAAACGGGTGGATTAATTTCAAGAAGCCAAATGCATTCCCCTCCCCAGTAAATAAACAAAAAAAGAAAAAATGTGGTGTGGGGGCCCGGTTGCTAACTGGAGATGTTAGAGACAATGCTAATGTGTACAGCGAAACAAGCATCAAGTGCCTGTGCCTTTTAAAGCAGCCGATCTACGGTAAATGGCAAAGGCAGCATCCCTAGGTTAGGAATTTGACTTAAGGGAACGTGTGCATTTGCTAGAAATTTTGCAATAAAAGATGGCTGTGATACAAGTACCAGTGATGCGACATACATTCTACCCACAGCTTCCTCAATGTTCCAGCCTTATTTTGGTTTGGCCTTCTCATTTTACCATATATCCAATGCCCTCCTTGCTATTGTTATTGCCCCACTTCTTGTTTTGGCATTCTTTTCAGCAAGGAATATGTTTATGCTATTACTGTGTCTGCCTCCTGTACTTACTCTTGCTATGCACAGTTCTCTTTGTCGGTGCCCCATTTATTCATGTGTTTAAAGTGTTGTAGCATCATGAGCTGCACACACTCATAGATTAAATGAACAAGGGGCAGAGAGCCCTGCTCACATACGATTTGTGGAATACACTGTCTGCAGCCGGCAGCAGGTCGGATCACACAGAGCCATCCATCTTTCACTGGCAGTGGCAGGCCGCAGGCCAGTTCAGTTTGTGTTAGTGGGTGACCGGCGCGGGCTTGGCAGTGGCTGGCCTGCCCTGCTGCCTGGACCTTGTTGTTCTTCCCGCGATCCTGGTGGTAGGCTCACGCTGCGTGCTTCTGTAGAGATTCTAATCTCAGTCCCTGTCCGACAACTGTCCGAACTGAGCAGCCCAGCCCAATCAACACAATGGCTCCCAACTCTAGCGCATGCGCTGAGGATGAGGCACATGCAGTCAGGCCAGACCTGGGCCGGGAACTGATAAGCAGCAAATGTTGCTTTTAAGTCCCAGCATCCGGGCCTTGCAGACACCCCAGGAGGTGTTAGCCTGGATTTGCCTGCACCGCCATGTGCTGACAGCCAGTGTGCTGCTCTGACTGAATGAGAGTCTGAATATGATTTCATAGGTAGCATTTTGTTTTTTGTGTGCGTATTTTATTCCAATAATTAAATGATGCATCATGCTGCATGACAGTGGTGGTGTTGGAGTCTGACTGGTGCTCCCTAGAGGCTTGAACCTCAGGCAGTCGCCTGAACTGCCTGATGCAAAGACCGGCCCTGTGTCCAGACTACTGTAAGTCGCCACCAGATGGACTGGCCAGGGCGTTGAGAGGATGGAGTACTCAATGAACCGAGAAACTTCTGTCACTGCTGAGATTATAGCCCAAAAGGGACCCCTCAGACCAGACTACCTCACTTGAGGCAGCTCTTTACGATAATGGACCCCCTTGACTGTACAAATATAACAGGCAGGTTGGTGTATTACCCAAAAGAGCGGGGAGAACAACGCCGCCACACCAAGCTGCAGGAAACAAGATTACAGGTTACACTGGAATAACAATCAGAGCTATAGGAGGTCTTAGGAAATGGAAAGTACCTGTAAAGGATTGGCAGCTAGTTGAATAGAAGAGATCTTAAAGAAGGAAAAGAAGAGAAGCCACACAATCGAAGTTGTGTGCAATGGTAGAAAAAATAGGAGAAAATGGAGAAGTCTTACCCCCCTGGTTGTTGAGAATGTCCAGACAGAAGACAACAGAGGTATAAAATAATAAACAGGAAGGGTTAGTAGAGGGTGACTTCCCGAACGGCACAAGGGTCGCAGCTAGAGTCAGGATGGTGCAAGGAATACAGCAGAGCGTCCAACTTGCACTAGTGATAGGAACCAGAAAGTCCAATTCACTCTTAACAGATTGCTGTCATTCATAACTGAAGGTAGGGGTACACAAAAAGTCACAGGTGGCTGACTGTTCTTACCGTGGAAGTATTCTTGCTGATATCAGGAAGATGACCAGTGAAAGCAAAACAGCACAGGAGTATTTGTGGGGCACCAGTAGGAGTTTGGGAATGCACAGCCACACAGAAGAATAGTGGCACAGTAGCGTGTTCAGGAGACTTCACGGATTGGAATCCGCTACCAAGATGGAACAGGCAAAGGCATGTCAGAAACGTTCCGGAGTCGAAACACAGCCAATGGATCCAAATGGCAGATAAGGGACGCGCAGTAGCAAAGTCGGTAAACAGTTCCATGATCAAAATACAGGGGAAAGCACGATTCCGCATACAAGAAAGCCAGTGAAAAAGCAAACGCTAATTAGAAGCGCTGGGCTTTGAGTCACGTGGTTATTTATGCGGAAGAGGGCGTGTGCTACCTATGCTCGTTGGTCCGCTGAGGGGGGCGTTGTCAGCTGATCGGGGAACCGTCACTCAACTGTACGATGTGGTTTCCCCAGCAACCGCCAATGCTGCCAGAACGGGGAGGCTGGGAATGAAACCCGATCCTTCAGGCGTCGGTAATGCTGCGGTCCGAAGCGTGTGGAACGGCGCCTACGTATAACAGCATCTGCCCCCAAAGAGAGCGGCAACCCCTGGAAGCATGGAATTCCTGCAAATGGTCAGGTGAATGTATGTGAGCCAAAGGTTCCCAAGTCCTCTCTTCGGGGCCGTAGCCCTTCCAATCAACCACATAGTACAAAGAACCCCTAGACACCCTAACATCCAGGATATGGGCCACCTCGAACTCCTCCTCTCCATCCACTAGAACCGGGGCAGGACGGACCTAGAGATGGTTGCCAGGTGGACAGGGTTTCAAAAAGGACACATGGAATACTGGATGAACACGCCAAGAGGCGGGCAAAGATAGGCGCACTGCCACAGGATTAATTACAGCCGATACTCGAAAGGACCCACAAAGCGAGGAAGAAGAGACTTCTTACCGGGAATGCGCAAATGTCGTGAAGAGAACCACACAGATGTGCCCACACTGTAATCCGGAGCCGGGATGCGATGTGCATCTGCAAATCTCTTAGACCGGACTTGGGCTCGTAACAAGTGAGAACGCACATCCCGATGAACCTGGTCCATGTCTCTCACACAAGACCGGGTTGTCAATAGGTAACGTGGGATCCACTGGCAAGGAGCGGGGTGAAAGCCATACAAGGCATAGAATGGCGAGGCCTTTGTTGGAAAGTGCATAGAATTATTATAGGCGAATTCAGCCTGAGGCAAGGCGGATAACCAAGTGAGCTGATATTGAAGACATAGACAGCGTAAATACTGCTCCATTGTGGAATTAGTACGTTCTGTGAGACCATCGGTCTGGGGATGGTAGGATGAGGAGTATCTGCCGTCAACCAGTAGCGAAGTGGTAAGAGCCTTCCATAAACGGGAAGTAAACTGTGACCCCCTGTCGGAGATCAGGACCGAAGGTAGGCCAAAACGTTTAAAGATGTTGACCACCACCAATTCAGCCAGAGCAGGGGCAGTCGGAAGACCCTCACAAGGAATAAAGACGGCGTACCTAGTGAAATAATCGATAACCACCAAAATGGTGTTGAATCCCTTGATTTTAGGCAATTCGACCACAAAATCCATTGCTATTATCTGCCATGGTTTGTAGGGAACCGGGAGCGGTTGTAGCAACCCCATAGGTTTCATTCTGGAAGCTTTGCATTGTGCACAAAGAGAGCAGGAGGCCAGGTAGTCAATAAAATCCCGGGTCAAGGAAGGCTACCATGACCATCTCCGCAAAGACTCAATGGTTTTCTGCTGACCAGGATGCGCTGCCACTGCTGAGTCATGAGTCCATTGAAGAACAAGAGTGCGGGCACGGCCCGGCGGTACATAGATCCTGCCCTTGAAATAAGGCAAACCATGAAGGATTTTGAGCTCCAAATCGGAGATAATAGCTGGATTGGAGACAACCCATTCCTCCAACAAGGTGCGCAACGATGGCTGAACCGCGCACCCACATATCACATTGTCCTGTAACAAAGGAGCTGGTTCAGCCCTTCTCTGTGGGGTATCCAGCGGTAGACAGGACAAAGCATCAGCAGCGACTTGATGGCGTGCCGGTCTGTAGGTAAAAGAGAAATTATATTGCGAAAAGAACAAATGCCACCGGGCTTGTCGAGCGGTAAGGCATTTCATAGATTTAAAGGCCGAGAGACTCCTATGATCTGAGTAGACCGTGACAGGATGTCTGGCCCCCAACAGATGACTCCATTCCACAAATGCCTCCTTGATGGCTAGTAGCTCCCTTTCCGTGATGGCATAATTCTGTTCATAGATCGTACGTTTCCTTGAAAAAAAAGCTACCGGATGGATATCTCCGGACTGAGTACAAGCCTGGGAAAGAACAGCCCCAATAGCGAAACCAGATGTGTCTGCTTCAACAAAGAAAGGCAGATCCGGATTGGGGTGCTGAAGAACAGGAGCAGTGGTAAAGGCTGCTTTCAGCCCTTCAAATGCCACTTGGGCTTTGTTTGACCATGTGAAAGGGATCTTGGAGCTGGTCAAAGTAGTAAGTGGTGCTGCCAAAGAAGAGAAAGAATGGATGAAACGTCGATAAAAATGTGCAAACCCTAAGAAGGATTGGAGTGTTTTAATTGAAGTAGGGACCGGCCATTCCAACAACGCCCTCACTTTTGAGGAACTCATTCTGATACTCTGGCTGGTGATGTCAAAGCCAAGGAACTCAACTTCATGGGAGCGAAACACACACTTCTCTAGCTTGACAAAAAGCTGCTGGTCTCTGAGCCGTTGGAGAACCGTAGAAACGTGTCTTACATGCTCTGAGATCGTGGGAGAATAGATAAGAATGTCATCCAAATAATTTACAACGTATTGATTGAGGATGTCGTGGAACACATCGTTCATGAATGCCTGAAATGTAGCCGGGGCGTTACAGAGTCCAAAAGGCATCACTAGATACTCGAAAAGACCAAACCGGGTTTTAAAAGCGGTTTTCCATTCATCACCGCTTCTTATGCACACCAGATTGTATGCCCCACGTAAGTCTAGTTTGATAAAATATTTAGCCTGTCCCAATTGATCAAGCAACACCGAGATCAAAGGAAGGGGATACTGATTTTTGACCGTTACCGAGTTAAGGGCCCTGTAATCAATACAAGGCCTATGGTCCCCTTCCTTTTTAGGTACAAAAAACAGAGGCGAGGCTGCCGGAGAGGTAGAAGGACGGATAAAGCCCATAGCCAAAGCCTTGTCCAAGTATTCCTTAAGCACCTTGTCCTCCTGAAGAGACAATGAATAGACTCTGCCTGACGGAATCTTAACCCCCGGAATGAGCTCGATAGGACAGTCATATATACGATGAGGTGGAAGGGTCTCAGCCATTTTCTTGTCAAAGACATCAGAGAAAGAGGTATATTCACTAGGCATCTGTGTAACAGCCTTGGCAGAAAGTGCTCCGATGGATGAAGACAGAGTCGCCAACAGACGACTGGGAGGGTTAGAGACGACCTCATGTGCAGCAAAACACTGTGTGTTGCAATATGTGGAAGGAAACTGAATAAGGCCCACAGCCCAATCAATATGAGGGTTATGCAACTGTAACCACGGGATCCCCAGAATTATTTGATAGGCTGGTGCTTTGATAACATCAAACACCACCACCTCTGAATGACCATCCTGTATACTCCTAGTCAAAGGTTCAGTTTGTTGGATTACTAACCCTGAGACCAAAGCTGTACCATCAACAGCTCTGACTGACTCAGGTTGGGGTTTAGTAGCTAACGTTACCCCGGAGGAGTTGTCAAATTCTAGGTCAATATAATTACCCATGGCACCAGAATCTATAACCACTGAAGCAGAAAAGATCAAACCTGAAGCATTCAATAACGTGGCCGACAAATGAAACAAGGAAGGAGGACTAGTGATGATTGAGTCCAAAGCCGAATTACCCGACAAAGGGACTCTATCTATTGTCGGGACCTGACGTTTCCCGCCTTCCGCTTGGGTTTCTTGGTACAATCTGGTAATAGGTGATCTGCTGAACCGCAATACATACACAGATTGTTCTTCCTGTGGTGCTCTCGTTGGGCGGGAGTTAAAGGACCTCCAACGGTGCCGATCTGCATGGGTTGCGGGGCGGATTGTGTTGCAGGTGCAACGTCCGGGACCAAATGGGGTATCGTAGGTCTCTTTTCGCCCCTTCTTTCTGCTCTCCGAGTGTCGATTTGAAGTACTAAATCCAACAGGTCCCCAAAGACCGTAGAGACCACTGGGACAGTAGGGAGGGTGTCTTTCAAATCCTCGGAGAGAACTTGGTAGAAGACTGCCAATTTCTTTTCCTCTGGCCAATCTGTTTCAGCTGCCAGTTGATTAAATCGGGCCAGATATGCGAGGAGGGTGGTAGATCCCTATCGGAGTTTAAGGAGCTCAAGATCAGAAGCCTGGGTAGTATAGCGGGTATCAAACACCCTGCTCATGGTAGTGAGGAGGGCATCACAGTTGTAAAGGACGTGACTGTTAGATTCCAAAAGAGGATTAGCCCAGGCTACCGCGGTGCCCCCCCCAAATGTGACAGCACAAAAGCCACCTTGGTTGTGGATGCAGGGAAAGAAGAAGGCGACTGTCATGATCTCTGCTTCCAAAAGGTCAGGGTTTTCCCAACTCCCTTGGAAGCAGATCCATAACCCAGGTTCCGAGTGCCAACCAGTCCCAATTGGGACCTTTTGGACCCAGTCCTGGCGCCAGTGGCACCAGGCTCATAAATATGCCCAGTCCCAGCGCTGGAAGCGCCGGGCTCATAATGCTTGGGTGGACTTACCTTCAGCAGACCATGCTGCTTACTTGCCTGCCAGTTGAGCCTCTGATCTTCTTCTGTTTGGAACTACTTTTCCTGTTGGGTGGGGCTGGAGCCACTCCCTAGATTCAGAACACTGGAACTCTTCTGGAAGGCAGGAACTCTTTTCTTACCAGGAACTCTTTTCTTACTTGGGCGTGGCTGTGGAAGGAGACACCTAAGCACTACAGGAGGCTATTTAAACCACACCCGCTGGATGAATCTTGCTTTGCGTTATTCTGCAACCTCTGCAGCAGAACGCTCATCGTGTCTTCTGCATCCGGTCCTGGGCCTAAGGAAAAAGGCTTACCATCCTGAATCCAGTCTTCAGCAACACCTATAAAGACAAGAAAGAACAGGTTAGCATTCCGGCATCTGAAAGGCAAAGGCTTACCATCCTGAATCCAGTCTTCAGCAACACCTATAAAGACAAGAAAGAACAGGTTAGCATTCCGGCATCTGAAAGGCAAAGGCTTACCTACTCTTCGTGCGCTCCGGAGGTCTTCACACTGCATTCCGGCATCTGAAAGACAAAAGTTTACCAACTCTTCGCACGCTCCGGAGGCCTTCGACGCTGCATCCCGCATCTGAAAGACAAAACAAGGTGCGTTTAAAGACATTGGGGAACTTTAATACTCACGTGCCATTACTCCTTTCCACATCTAATCCAGTGGGTATTCCGGCACCCTGCAGCCGCTCCGAACTCGTACCTGCAAAATAAAAAGACAGTTAGAGCGCATAGTGAAGCAGGCAACAAGCGCTTACTTACGTGCTTCCAGGCGCTTCTATTCATCACACGGGCTCCATCTTCAACTCACTTCAGCCCGTCATCCGCCATCGCCGGAACCCTGCAAAACAAGAGACATCATTACTAAAGACTTTAAAGACATTTGAATGACTCGAAACTTACCGTTCGTGCAGTAAACGACGGACAGCAGTTCTCTGAAGTCAAGAGGCCTGCGCTACCTATCCAGTGAAGAAACTGGTTACAGCACCCTGCCCTGAGGCAGATGGAGAGCTCGGCATTCACTTACCTAAGGTGAGAGCGTTAACCTTTGGGGGTCTACAGGAGAGGAGAAGAGGAAAGAGATAGGGACACCCCAATAACCCCAGTTCATTAACCCCATATTTTCTATCTGCAGACATCTTACTCTACACGTCAGGCATACAGTGCACAGAGGTCCAGCCCAAAGAGCCAACCGGGTGCTACACATCACCTTTGAAGATACGGTAGTCGCCCAGTCAAGACCAGCGCCTCTGCGAGAATCAGGTGAGCGTTACAGAAAGCAAAGCCTACCGCAAAACTCTCGCCCAGGCGCTATGGAAACCTCGGATACTGACCCCCTAGCCCGGTTACTTGGGGAACTAAGGGCAGAAGTGCATGCAGCTCGTCAGGAAACAAATGCTCTAAGAAGGGAACTAATTATTTCCAAGGAGAGAACAGACAATCTTGCTAGACAAGTGCTACAGTCACAAGCCGGACAGACCCCGTTACCCGCATCAGGGGCAAATCTTCCTTCAACATCCTCTATGAATCCAGTGCAGATCAACCTACCTGGGAATGTACCTCTGGCTCCGCCCGAACGATTTTCTGGTGACCCAAAGAGGTTTGCAGTATTTATCAATCAGTGCCGGTTGCACTTCTTATGCCGGCCAGCAGCCTTTCCAACTGATCAAGCAAAAGTAGCTTTTGTACTTTCGTACCTTAGTGGCAATGCGGCAGACTGGTCGATCCCTCTAGTTAATCAAGATGATCCGGTTCTCCATGATTTTCAAGCCTTTCAGCTTAGTATGAAAAAACTGTTCGCAAGATATTCACAGGGGCAGGCCTTGGACAATGAGCTTCTTTCGTTGCGACAGGGTAATCAAGACCTTTTGGCTTATATTGCATCTTTCAATAGACTAATAGTGGAAACTCAATGGCCTGAGGACAAAAGGATTACGCTGTTTTATAGAGGTCTACGTGGAGAGCTCAAAGACGTTTTAGCCCAAGTAGTGAATCCCCCGCAAGACTGTTCGGATTATATAGACTTGGTCGTTCAAATAGATCACAGGCTGCAGAACAGGAAGGCCGATCGTTCCAAGTTTGATGCTCGAGTATTTTCCAAACCGCCAACTCCTTCCAAAGGAGTAGACTCCGGGGAACCCATGCAAATAGGGGGTCTGAAAGGTCCTCTAACACAAAGGGAGCGGGAAAGGAGGAAACAGTTGCAATTATGCCTATATTGCGGAAACTCAGGGCACTTTCTTCGAGACTGTCCGGTGAAACCTGCCAAGAAGGCAGTAGGAGCTGCAGTTACCAAAGTTACAAACTCTGAGCAGGGAAACGACCTCGCCCGACAAGAATAGAGGTCCTCTTGCCGAGCGTGAAAACCAGTTCCGTGACCTCGCATTTCGTGATACCTATGGTCCTCATTAGCCCTGATAATCCGGATCGATTACATGCAATTGAAGCTTACGTCGACAGCGGTGCCATCGGCAATTATGTGGATCATGAAATGGTTTTGAGGATGAATCTAACTCTTTGTCCCAAGGCTGTAAAGGACGTCATTACTACGGTGGATGGTACGGAGATAGCCTCCGGGCCAGTAACGCATACCACTCAAGAGGTGACGCTAGTAAGTCAAGATGGACACCATGAGAAGATCGTGTTCGATGTGATCAAGGCCCCTCAGTTTCAGATTATTCTAGGAATACCTTGGTTAGAGAAACACAATCCTCTGATCGATTGGCGAGCAAGAACGGTCCAGTTTCCAGAATGTGTCTCTACTTGTCACCCTCCACCTGGTGTTGCACTGGCCGCAATTTCTTCAGAGACTCCCCAGTTACCTCCCGAATACCTAGAATACCAAGATGTTTTCCGGAAGGATCAGGCTAACTCTCTACCTCCTCATAGGTCTTATGACTGCCAGATAGACCTGATACCTGGATCTACTCCTCCTTGTAGTAGAATTTATGCCCTCACCAAGCCTGAGAACCTTCACCTTCGACAATACCTGGATCAATACCTGGCAAATGGGTTTATTCGTCCTTCCAAGTCCCCTGCTTCTTCAGCTTTGTTCTTCGTTCCAAAAAAGGAAGGAGACCTTAGAACTTGTATCGATTATCGCTCCTTGAACCAGATCACCGTTAAGAATAGATATCCGTTACCTTTGATCCCTGAACTCCTGGACCAAGTCAGAAAAGCATGCATATATACAAAGCTGGATCTTAGAGGAGCTTACCACTTGGTACGAGTAAAAGAGGGCGATGAATGGAAGACGGCCTTCCGCACCAAGTATGGGCTATTTGAATATCAGGTCATGCCCTTCGGACTTTGCAATGCCCCGGCCGCCTTTCAATATTTTATGAACGATGTCCTCAGAGAGCTCATAGATGTATGTGTTGTTGTTTACATTGACGACATCCTCGTTTATTCTTCATCGGAATCTGAACATCGGAAACGCGTGAAAATGGTCCTCGAAAGATTGCGTCAACACAAACTTTTCGCTAAGTTGGAAAAATGTGTTTTCAACGTGACTGAAGTTGAATTCTTGGGATTCATATTATCACCTGGCGGAGTGCGTATGGATTCAAAGAAGGTCGATGCAGTTCTCAAATGGCCATCACCATCCTCCGTAAAAGGTGTGCAAAGCATGTTAGGCTTCGCTAACTTTTACCGCAGGTTTATCCCCGAATTCTCTCGAATAGTCCAGCCCATCACTGCCTTGTTAAAGAAAAACAA
Organism: Ambystoma mexicanum; assembly: GCF_040938575.1. NCBI lineage: Eukaryota > Metazoa > Chordata > Amphibia > Caudata > Ambystomatidae > Ambystoma > Ambystoma mexicanum. The sequence goes on along the minus strand of NC_090934.1, from coordinate 386,670,104 downwards.
ACGTTTTGAATGGTCTACCGAGGCGGAACAAGCTTTCCAGGATTTGAAGACTAAATTTATCTCTGCACCAATCTTAAAACACCCTCGCCCCAAACTCCCCTACATCGTGGAAACTGATGCTTCAAGCCTTGCCATGGGGGCAGTTCTATCACAAAAGGACCCGGTAACCAATCAGTTGCATCCCGTGGCATTTTGGTCCCGCAAATTCTCGCCTCCTGAAATCAATTACACGATTACTGACAAGGAACTTCTGGCTATCAAGTCTGCCTTTAAGGCTTGGCGGCATTATCTGCTGGGGGCCCGACACACCGTTACTGTGAATACGGATCACCGAAACCTGCAATATTTGAAGACCGCAAAAGCCCAATCCTCTAGACAACTCCGTTGGGCATTATTCTTTGCCGAGTTTGACTTCATAATTACCTATCGACCTGGTACAAAGAACGGTAAAGCCGATGCCCTTTCTCGGATGGGAGTGGAAGAACACTTGGTCAACCCTAAACCTGTACCAATCATTCCCGAACAAAGAATTCTGGGTGTAATCGCCACAGAATCCATAGAGGAAGTTAAGGATAAAGCCAGGCAACTTGTAACTCCAGCAGACATACAGAATTGGCATCTGCAGGGAAAGGACTTTGCAGTAAAGGACAACTTATTGTATTTCCAAGAACGATTATACCTACCCAGCACAGATTTACAGAAAAAAGTAATCTCTTGTTATCACGACTCTTTAATGGAAGGTCATCCCGGTATAGCCAAGACCTCAGAAAAGATCAAGCGCTACTTCTGGTGGCCGTCTTGGAAAAAAGATATCAGAGACTTTATAATGTCCTGTGGAGTATGCGCCCAAAACAAGAGTCAAAAGGAAAGACCAGCAGGCCTCTTACGCCCTATTGACATCCCACCTCGCCCTTGGCATACGCTTTCTATGGACTTCATCACCGATCTACCTCCATGCTCCGGATACAATACGATTCTAGTAATCGTGGACTTATTCTCCAAGATGGCGCATTTCATTCCGCTCAAAGGCTTGCCAACAGCAGCAACTCTGGCCCGAGAATTTCTCGAAAACATCGTCCGACTGCACGGTTTTCCTTCGGTTCTAATTTCGGATCGAGGTAGTCAATTTATTTCTCATTTTTGGCGAAGTTGCTGTCGGTCGGCTCAAATTGATGTGAGACTATCGACCAGTCACCACCCTCAGACCGACGGACAAACCGAGAGGACCAATCAAACTCTGGAACAGTATTCACGCTGCATGCTGCAACAAACTGAAAAAACTTGGAAAGATATCCTTTGGATAGCCGAGTATGCCTACAATAACTCTGTCCATTCGGGAACTGGGAAAACCCCGTTTTTTCTTTTGTACGGCAGTCACCCTCGAACCTCGGAGTTGGATCCCCTCCAAGATCTTGAAACACCAGCAGTAGACTACCTGCATTCTACAATCACCCAAGCCTTTAAGGAAGCTGTTTCTCACCTTCAAAGGGCTAAAGAACAATACAAGAAAGGAGCAGATCAACATCGGAAGGAAGCCCCTCACTATCAAGTAGGGGATCAAGTCTGGTTATCCACCAAATATCTATCTCTAAAAGGGCCACGCACATTCAACCCAAGATACCTTGGTCCCTATTCCATCACTACCATAGTAAACCCAGTAGCGGTCAAGTTGGACTTGCCCCCGCACATGAAGATACATCCGGTCTTCCACGTCTCTCTATTAAAACCCGTGCAACCTCAAACCCGACTAACCAAATCTCCAAAACCTATCCTAGTGGATGGAGAACTCGAGTTTGAAGTCAAAAGCATTCTGGACTCCAAGATCTCCAAATCTAAACTATTCTACCTAATTGACTGGAAAGGCTACGGCCCCCAAGAGAGATCCTGGGAACCTGCTGAATATGTCCACGCTCCTCGCCTAATCAAAAGATTTCACCGAACATTTCCTGACAAGCCAAAACCCCCGGAGAAGCCCGGTTTGGGAGGGGCCTTGAGGGGGGGTACTGTCATGATCTCTGCTTCCAAAAGGTCAGGGTTTTCCCAACTCCCTTGGAAGCAGATCCATAACCCAGGTTCCGAGTGCCAACCAGTCCCAATTGGGACCTTTTGGACCCAGTCCTGGCGCCAGTGGCACCAGGCTCATAAATATGCCCAGTCCCAGCGCTGGAAGCGCCGGGCTCATAATGCTTGGGTGGACTTACCTTCAGCAGACCATGCTGCTTACTTGCCTGCCAGTTGAGCCTCTGATCCTCTTCTGTTTGGAACTACTTTTCCTGTTGGGTGGGGCTGGAGCCACTCCCTAGATTCAGAACACTGGAACTCTTCTGGAAGGCAGGAACTCTTTTCTTACCAGGAACTCTTTTCTTACTTGGGCGTGGCTGTGGAAGGAGACACCTAAGCACTACAGGAGGCTATTTAAACCACACCCGGTGGATGAATCTTGCTTTGCGTTATTCTGCAACCTCTGCAGCAGAACGCTCATCGTGTCTTCTGCATCCGGTCCTGGGCCTAAGGAAAAAGGCTTACCATCCTGAATCCAGTCTTCAGCAACACCTATAAAGGCAAGAAAGAACAGGTTAGCATTCCGGCATCTGAAAGGCAAAGGCTTACCATCCTGAATCCAGTCTTCAGCAACACCTATAAAGACAAGAAAGAACAGGTTAGCATTCCGGCATCTGAAAGGCAAAAGTTTACCAACTCTTCGCACGCTCCGGAGGCCTTCGGCGCTGCATCCCGCATCTGAAAGACAAAACAAGGTGCGTTTAAAGACATTGGGGAACTTTAATACTCACGTGCCATTACTCCTTTCCACATCTAATCCAGTGGGTATTCCGGCACCCTGCAGCCGCTCCGAACTCGTACCTGCAAAATAAAAAGACAGTTAGAGCGCATAGTGAAGCAGGCAACAAGCGCTTACTTACGTGCTTCCAGGCGCTTCTATTCATCACACGGGCTCCATCTTCAACTCACTTCAGCCCGTCATCCGCCATCGCCGGAACCCTGCAAAACAAGAGACATCATTACTAAAGACTTTAAAGACATTTGAATGACTCGAAACTTACCGTTCGTGCAGTAAACGACGGACAGCAGTCCTCTGAAGTCAAGAGGCCTGCGCTACCTATCCAGTGAAGAAACTGGTTACAGCACCCTGCCCTGAGGCAGATGGAGAGCTCGGCATTCACTTACCTAAGGTGAGAGCGTTAACCTTTGGGGGTCTACAGGAGAGGAGAAGAGGAAAGAGATAGGGACACCCCAATAACCCCAGTTCATTAACCCCATATTTTCTATCTGCAGACATCTTACTCTACACGTCAGGCATACAGTGCACAGAGGTCCAGCCCAAAGAGCCAACCGGGTGCTACACATCACCTTTGAAGATACGGTAGTCGCCCAGTCAAGACCGGCGCCTCTGCGAGAATCAGGTGAGCGTTACAGCGACAAAGGAAACGTAGCTTGCACTGGTTAATGAAAGTGCGATATTGTTTAGGGTCCCCTGTGAAACGCTCCGGAGGAGCCAGAGGAAATTGGGCGGAAACTACTACAGGGGGAGGGTCTTGGTTAGGAGGGAGAAAACCTGAGCCGGAAGCAGAGGCACCACTTGCTCCAGCTCCAGGCGAAGCAGAGGATAATACCATGCTCTGCAATTCATCCACCCTCTGACGCAGAGAGTCCTGAGCTGCAACCATATCGGTCCTTAAATCAGTCATCATCTGCATCAATTGGGCTAAAGTTTCTGTAGGTTCCATTGGTACCCGTTATTTTTAGGCTTCTAATTCTGTAACTCACCACCAGGTGGACTGGCCGGGGCGTTGAGAGGATGGAGTACTCAATGAACCGGGAAACTTCTGTCACTGCTGAGATTATAGCTCAAAAAGGACCCCTCAGACCGGACTACCTCACTTGAGGCAGCTCTTTACGATAATGGACCCCCTTGACTGTGCAAATATAACAGGCAGGTTGGTGTATTACCCAAAAGAGCGGGGAGAACTACGCCGCCACACCAAGCTGCAAGAAACAAGATTACATGTTACACTGGAATAATAATCAGAGCTATAAGAGGTTTTAGGAAATAGAAAGTACCTGAAAAGGATTGGCAGCTAGTTGAATAGAAGAGATCTTCAAGAAGGAAAAGAAGAGAAGTCGCACAATCGAAGTACTGTGCAATGGTAGAAGAAATAGGAGAAAATTGAGAAGTCTTCCACCCCCCCCCCCCCCGGTTGTTGAGAATGTCCAGACAGAAGACAACGGAGGTATAAAATAATAAACAGGAAGGGTTAGTAGAGGGTGACTTCCCGAATGGCACGAGGGTCACAGCTAGAGTCGGGTTGGTGCAAGGAATACAGCAGAGCATCCAACTTGCACTAGTGATAGGAACCAGAAAGTCCAATTCACTCTAACAGATTGCTGTCATTGATGACTGAAGGTAGGGTACAGAAAAAGTCACAGGTGGCTGACTGTTCTTACCGTGGACGTATTCTTGCTGATATCAGGAAGATGACCAGTGAAAGCAAAACAGCACAGGAGTATTTGTGGGGCACCAGTAGGCATTTGGGAATGTACAGCCACACAGAAGAATAGTGGCACAGATGCGTGTTCAGGAGACTTCACGGCTTGGATTTCGCTACCAAGAGGGAACAGGCAAAGGTAGGTCAGAAACGTTCCTGAGTCGAAACACAGCCAATGGATCCAAATGGCAGACAAGGGACGCGCAGTAGCAAAGTCGGTAAACAGTTCCAAGGTCAAAATACAGGAGAAAGCACGATTCCGCTTACAAGAAGGCCAGTGAAAAAAACAAACGCTAATTAGAAGCACTGGGCTTCGAGTCACGTGGTTATTTATGCGGAAGAGGGCGTGTGCTACCTACGCTCATTGGTCCGCTGAGGCTGGTGTTGTCAGCTGATCAGGGAACTGTCGCTCAGCTGTACGATGTGGTTTCCCCAGCAACCGCCAATGCTGCCAGAACGGGGAGGCTCGGAATAAACCCGATCCTTCAGGCGTCAGTAATGCAGCGGTCCGAAGCGCATGGAACGGCGCCTACGTATAACAACTACAAGGAAGATCGAGCACAGAAACCAGTGTTGCACATATAGAACGGAAGAACTGTACAAAAATATGAGAGGGGGTAGACACCCCCGTCCATTTGTGAATCAGCCGTCTGGCTCTTCTTATGGCAAGTCCCATGAGCCGGGCCATCGCTACCACTCAGATGTCTATGCAAGGAGTCCAGTATGAGGTGCCATCGCACAGGTCACACATTCGGAATTGAGAGTGAGTCGGATCGCATCAATGAGGCAAAAATGATCCTAAGCTCGCTGAGGCATACAATCTCAAAAACGCATGCAAATGGCACTAGCACTCAGGGGAGTGACCTCTCGAGCATAGGAAATTCTACGAATGAACGAAAGGGCCCCTGGGCTTGGCTGCCAAAGATCTTGGAAACAAAGACGAAGAAATAGCAACGTCATATCAAAACATCGAAAACCACTGTCCAGAATAGCCATTCCTCTGTGACAATGGGATGTTGGAACACCAGAGGCCACTTCCACCTCACTCAACCAGGTGGTACAAACCTTGGAGACTTTGACATCCTTTGTCTCCAAGGGTCATGGTCATGAAGTCAGGGGCACAGGCATGCAGGGGTCGCATGCACAGGAGACCTGGGTGGATACTGTCCTGGCGCTTTTGGTGCCAGGCTCATGAACAAAAGTAAACAAGAACATCCATTTAACACCAAAAAGCTTTTATTGTGGACATCAGATGCATTAACCTTGAACATTCCATCCATTAAGCATTTCACATGCATTAACCTTGAACATTCTATCCATTAAGCACTTCAGATGCATTAACCTTAAACATTCCATCCATTAAGCAGCCCCAAGTGTATTCTTGAGTGTGGCTGCTAATGGATTCACAGCTATATAAGCTGCCCCGATCCACAAGACAGACGACTCACGTTATTCTGCACTTACCAGCAACGTAACACACCATCATCTTTGGTCAGACCTGCTTACCTTTGAAGACCCTGCTTCCTGGACATCCTGCTTCCTGCCAGCACACGTACCAACTGGGAGAAGCTGTTCTTACCTGTCCATCTCTTCGGCAAACTGAGCATTCATCTTTACACTTTCCGGAACACCGAAATCTTCATTTTGGCACCGCAGCACAACACGATCCATCATCGACAGCAGTGCCTGCAAGGAAAAACAGAAGACAAGGTTAGACATTGAAAAAACAGTCAGTTTAAGGTTGCGCTTCGCCATACTTCGCTCTTTTCCTTAAACCATCACTTAACTGCTGTCGAACGTTGCGGTAGCATCAATCATCCATCCGGCCGCGCCTCGAGTCTCACAGCTGCATTGAGGCTGCATTTCCATCTAAGGGAAGAAAACAGAAGAGAGACATTATTGCAGGCATAAAGAGCAACATATAAAGACATTAAACAGAACTAACAGAATCACAAAAGTTCAAGAGACACTTACCAATCATAAGGAGAAGCATAGTCGCAGCTGGACTGGACTAATCCTTATCAGGGATCAGTGAAGGAACTAGATCCCATTCAACGCGCCCCTGCCAGAAGTAGCAAGATGGAGAGCTTACCTTCCATAATTCACAGGTGAGCCTTATGGCCCGGCATATGCTCACAGAAACCGTACTTTGGGGAGAAGGGTTTGAGAGGTACAACAATCACAGATTGGCGCACTCACACACTCTTATTTGCACGCAGGAGCAGTATCACCACGCACCACTGCTCACAGCTTTTCTACTGGGGAAGAGGCCTGAAGGGGGTGATTCAAGATCAGGGAGGGCTGCTACCATGCCCCAACGTCTCCGCAGAGACCAGGTGAGCGTAACACCAAGAGACGTGGCTGGAAGACCTACCGGCACTTGATGGCTACACAGTGATCATCTCTCCAGCAAACAAAGGCTTGCTTGGCCGTCCTTCATCAAGTCTTCTTCTGGCGGTTCGTGCTGACTCCAGCGTTAACATTAAAAAAAAATATCAGAAGCCTACGGCCATTTGGTCGTCGTCCTCACCTGGGAATATTGTAAAGTCCCGAACTCGAAGTCAGAAAGGGCTCAATTAGCGATTATAACGCTATACTGGAACCCGAACGATAGTTTCTGTATCGCAGTGGCAGAGGCCATCGATGAACTCCTAGTGGACTATCAGCTATCAAACATAATCATTTGTGGGGATCTGAACGCCAAATGCCCAATCCATACTACGCCTACTGACCCAATTACCAAAAGATCTGCTGCCGAAGAGCGTGGGGTGGCATGGCTAGACCTGATGAATTCGCAAAACCTGCACAATGCAGCAACCATTTTTGAAAATGGATCTCTTATCCCCACCTGGGAAAGAGACACCTCTTCCGCGACTTTGGACTACATATTTGTCTTGCAAGACCATGCTACCCTTAATTTTGAATTTTTCTGTCCAAAGAACTGAAGCTAGCGACCATAACCTGCTATCGGTGACTTGGAGTGCGTCCCACACTCAGAATCCATCTTAGACACAGAATGTTGAGTTGAATTAACAACAAACTCGACTAAGACTCTCAGCTTTGAACATCCTTGACATATCTAGAGAGTATAGTCAGCAAGCATCCTCAACTGATCAGCCCGGGCTCCTAGCCAAGCTCAACTATCAACCACTCCTGCTCAAATACAGAGTAGATCAGAGACCCAGACCCAAAGCATGCCCTTCAATCAAACACAGCTACGACAAAGTTCTAGTGGATAAAAGGCAACATTTAAGAAAGCTTCGAAGAGCCTTAACAAAAGTAAACACAATGGAATCAAGATCAGTTCTAATGGCAGAGACCAGAAGTTACAAATCTTGGCTCAGAGGACACTGTACGACGCTCTATCAGCTGGATTCTGAAGCCATGCTCAAAACCTTGAGCAGTAATAAAACAAGAGAGTTTTGGTCTCTTATTCGACCTTCCGCCATCCAGACGAACGAGGCACTTACAAACTCTGTAAGCGAGACCAAATGGGTAACCTACTTCTCGACTCTCTTTAAACTCCCGGGTCTTCCCGAGCAAAATACGAACAAACTCAATAACATCGAGTGGGAAGACCTGAGTGACAGAGACGATATTATAAAGACCATCAAGAAACTGAAGTCGTCTAGAGCACCCGGCCCGGATGGCCTGACGAATATAGATTTTAAAAACCACCCACTGGAGTGGGCAAGGCTAATCGGTAAGAAATTTACCTGATGTAAAGACACAAAATCAATTCCAACTTCCTGGACTACAGCAGTGGTTGTACCAATTTTTAAGAAGGGCGCTAGAGAAGATCCAACTGACTATCGCCCGATAGCCCTCCTGGATATCATCGGGAGGATGTTTGCCTCCCTGCTTCTCAAAAGATTCCAAGCCTGGGCTAAGTGCTCGCCCTGCTCAGATCCTTTTCAAACAGCGTTCCTAAAAAACGTCAACACCTCTGTTAATATAATGCTTCTAAACATCATTAAGGGGGGGCGTGGCCAAGGAGCCATGGGATAGGACGTGTCCCTTAGTGTCTCCTGCTGATCCTCTAATATCCTTGCGCACTCTGGTGCTGAAACTGATGCCACTGTTATACAACCAACACTTCTGCTGTGGGAATAGGAGAGGAAGGAAATGATCATACTATGGAGGTGATTCGTGAGGCATTGACATAGATGCGGTGTGGAGAGCTGCGCGAGATTCTAAAGAGGAAGATACAAAATGGCCTCCATGTGAGAACAAAGGACGGAACCTGAAGCTGCAAATAGGAGTGGGCTGACTGCATCCGTTGTATAAGCGCAAGCGAAGAGGGCAGAGACGGCGTGATATGAGATACAAGAAAACATCCAGTTGACATGGTAGCCGTGAGCCCTTAGTCACCGAAGAGAGCTATCTGCTGTGTGAGATACAAGGAAGGCACCCACACATGTGAGGTACCGCTTTCATCGGGACACCTATGGGAACGTGGGTCGGTAGGCCATGTGTTGTTGGCGGCGTGTTTCTATGGGTGAGCCGAGTAAAATTTGCGGAAAATGTGTTTTTTTTTCCACATTTCGGAATTTGCGGGGGTGTCTGGGTAATAAATTCTGGGCCGATTTGCGCAAATCATATCTCTGCAGATTGCCACGGGTGTCCTCTTTTTGGAAATGCATGGGGTTCCATGTTTTCCTTGGTGGCTTGGACACCCGAGGCCAATATCTGTATAATGTGCCCGTCTGCAGAGAGTGTGATATTCAGGTGTGAAAACAGACTTGGGGTTACTTGTGTTTTAGGCTTTCCCCTTGGCGCCCAGGTAGGTGCACCCACACATGTGAGGTAGCGTTTTCATCGGGACACCTGTGGGAATGCGGGACGGTAGGCCATGTGTTGTTGGCGTGTTTCGATGAGTGAGCCGAGTGAAATGTGCAGAAAATTGTTTTTTTTCCACATTTCGGACTTTGCGGGGGTATCTGGGTAATAAATTCTGGGCCGATTTGCACAAATCATACTTCTGCGGATTCCCACGGGTGTCTTCTTTTCGTAAATGCATGGGGTTTCCTGTTTTCCTTGGTGGCTTGGACACCCGAGGCCCATATCTGTACGATGTGCCTGTCTGCAGAGAGTGTGAAATTCAGGTGTGAAAACAGACTTGCGGTTACTTGTGTTTTAGGCTTTCCCCTTGGAACCAGGTGGGTGCACCCACACAAGTGAGGTACCGTTTTCATCGGGACACCTGTGGGAATGCGGGGGCGGTAGGCCATGTGTTGTTGGCGGCATGTTTCGATGGGTGACCTGATTGAAATGTGCGGAAAATGTGTTTTTTCCCCAACATTTCGGACTTTGCGGGGGTGTCTGGGTAACAAAATTCTGGGCCGATTTGCGCAAATCATACCTCTGCGGATTCCCACGGGTTTCTTCTTTTCAGAAATGCATGGGGTTTCCTGTTTTCCTCGGTGGCTTGGACACCCGAGGTCCATATCTGTATGATGTGCCTGTCTGCAGAGAGTGTGAAATTCAGGTGTGAAAACAGACTTGCGCTTACTTGTGTTTTAGGCTTTCTCCTTGGCGCCCAGGTAGGTGCACCCACACATGTGAGGTACCGTTTTCATCGGGACACCTGTGGGAACGTGGGGACGGTAGGCCATGTGTTGTTGGAGGCGTGTTTCGATGGGTGAGCTGAGTGAAATGTGCGGAAAATGTGTTTTTTTTCCCCACATTTCGGACTTTGCGGGGATGTCCGGGTAATAAATACTGGGCCGATTTGCGCAAATCATACCTCTGTGGATTCCCACGGGTGTCCTCTTTTCGGAAATGCATGGGGTTCCCTGTTTTCCTTGGTGGCTTGGACACCCGAGGCCCATATCTGTATGATGTGTCCTTCTGCAGAGAGTGTGAAATTCAGGTGTGAAAACAGACTTGGGGCTACTTGTGTTTTAGGCCTTCCCTTTGGTGCCCAGGTAGGTGCACCCACACATGTGAGGTACCGCTTTCATCGGGACACCTATGGGAATGCGGGTCGGTAGGCCATGTGTTGTTGGCGGTGTGTTTCGATGGGTGAGCCGAGTGAAATGTGCGGAAAATGTGTTTTTTTTTCCACATTTCGGACTTTGCGGGGGTGTCTGGGTAATAAATTCTGGGCCGATTTGCGCAAATCATACCTTTGCGGATTCCTACAGGTTTCTTCTTTTCAGAAATGCATGGGGTTTCCTGTTTTCCTTGGTGGCTTGGACACCCGAGGCCCATATCTGTATGATGTGCCCGTCTGCACAGAGTGTGACATTCAGGTGTGAAAACAGACTTGGGGTTACTTGTGTTTTAGGCTTTACCCTTGGCGTCCAGGTAGGTGCACCCAGACATGTGAGGTACCGTTTTCATCGGGACATCTGTGGGAACGTGGGGACGGTAGGCCATGTGTTGTTGGCGGTGTGTTTCGATGGGTGAGCCGAGTGAAATGTGCGGAAAATGCATTTTTTTCCCCACATTTCAGACTTTGCGAGGGTATCTGGGTAATAAATTCTGGGCTGATTTGCGCAAATCATACCTCTGCAGATTGCCACGGGTGTCCTCTTTTTGGAAATGCATGGGGTTTCCTGTTTTCCTAGGTGGCTTGGACACCCGAGGACCATATCTGTATGATGTGCCTGTCTGCAGAGAGTGTGAAATTCAGGTGTGAAAACAGACTTGGGGTTACTTGTGTTTTAGGCTTTCCCCTTGGAACCAGGTAGGTGCACCTACACATGTAAGGTACCATTTTCATCGGGACACCTGTGGGAACGCGGTACGGTAGGCCATGTGTTGTTGACGGCGTGTTTCGATGGGTGAGCCGAGTGAAATCTGCAGAAAATGCGTTTTTTACCCATATTTCGGACTTTGCGGGGGTATCTGGGTAATCAATTCTGGCCCGATTTGCGCAAATCATACCTCCGCAGATTCCCATGGGTGTCCTCCTTTTGGAAATGCATGGGGTTCCCTGTTTTCCTTGGTGGCTTGGACACCCGAGGCCCATATCTGTATGATGTGCCTTTCTGCAGAGTGTATGAAATTCAGGTGTGAAAACAGACTTGGGGTTACTTGTGTTTTAGGCTTTACCCTTGGCGCCCAGGTAGGTGCACCCACACATGTGAGGTACCGTTTTCATCGGGACACCTGTGGGAACGTGGGACGGTAGGCCATGTGTTGTTGGCGGCATGTTTCGATGGGTGACCTGAGTGAAATGTGCGTAAAATTTGGTTTCTTTTCCCCACATTTCGGACTTTGCGGGGGTATCTGGGTAATATATTCTGGGCCGATTTGCGCAAATCATACCTCTGCGGATTCCCACGGGTGTCCTCTTTTCGGAAATGCATGGGGTTCCCTGTTTTCCTTGGTGGCTTGGATACCCGAGGCCTATATCTGTATGATGTGCCCGTCTGCAGAGAGTGTAAAATTCAGGTGTGAAAACAGACTTGGGGATGCTTGTGTTTTAGGCTTTACCCTTGGAGCCCAGGTAGGTGCACCCACACATGTGAGGTACCGTTTTCATCGAGACACCTGTGGGAACGCGGGGACGGTAGGCCATGTGTTGTTGGCGGCGTGTTTCGATGGGTGACCTGAGTGGAATTTGCGGAAAATGCGTTTTTCCCCACATTTCGGACTTTGCAGGGGTGTCTGGGTAATACATTCTGGGCCGATTTGCGCAAATCATACCTCTGCGGATTCCCACGGGTGTCTGCTTTTCGGAAATGCATGAGGTTTCCTGTTTTCCTTGGTGGCTTGGACACCCGAGGCCCATATCTGTATATGATGTGCCTGTCTGCAGAGAGTGTGAAATTCAGGTGTGAAAACAGACTTGGGGTTACTTGTGTTTTAGGCTTTCCCCTTGGCGCCCAGGTAGGTGCACCCAAACAAGTGAGGTACCGTTTTCATCGGGACAACTGTGGGAACGCGGGACGGTAGCTCATGTGTTGTTCACAGTGTGTTTCGAGGGGTGAGCCGAGTGAAATGTGTGGAAAATGCATTTTTTTCCGACATTTCGGACTTTGCGGGGGTATCTGGGTAATAAATTCTGGGCCGATTTGTGCAAATCATACCTCTGTGGATTCCCACGGGTATCCTCTTTTCAGAAATGCATGGGGTTCCCTGTTTTCCTTGGTGGCTAGGACACCCGAGGCTCATATCTGTATGATGTGCCTGTCTGCAGAGTGTGTGACATTCAGGTGTGAAAACAGACGTGGGGTTACTTGTGTTTTAGGCTTTACCCTTGGCGCCCAGGTAGGTGCACCCACACATGTGAGGTACCGTTTTCATCGAGACACCTGTGGGAATGCGGGGACGGTAGGCCATGTGTTGGTGGCATGTTTCGATGGGTGAGCCGAGTGACATGTGCGGAAAATGCGTTCCCACATTTCGGACTTTGCGGGGGTATCTGGGTAATAAATTCTGGGCCAATTTGCGCAAATCATAACTCTGCGGATTCCCACGGGTGTCCTCTTTTTGGAAATGCATGGGGTTCCCCGTTTTCCTTGGTGACTTGGACACCCGAGGCCCATATCTGTATGATGTGCCCGTCTGCAGAGAGTGTAAAATTCAGGTGTGAAAACAGACTTGGGGTTACTTGTGTTTTAGGCTTTCCCCTTGGCGCCCAGGTAGGTGCACCCACACAAGTGAGGTACTGTTTTCATCGGGACAACTGTGGGAACGCGGGACGGTAGCTCATGTGTTGTTCACAACGTGTTTCGAGGGGTGAGCCGAGTGAAATGTATGGAAAATGCATTTTTTTCCCACATTTCGGACTTTGCGGGGGTATCTGGGTAATACATTCTGGGCCGATTTGCGCAAATCATACTTCTGCAGATTCCCACAGGTGTCTTCTTTTCGGAAATGCATGGGGTTTCCTGTTTTCCTTGGTGGCTTGGACACCCGAGGCCCATATCTGTATGAATTGCCCGTCTACAGAGAGTGTGAAATTCAGGTGTGAAAACAGACTTGGGGTTACTTGTGTTTTAGGCTTTCCCCTTGGCGCCCAGGTAGGTGCACCCACACATGAGGTACCGTTTTCATCGGGACACATGTGGGAACGCGGGACGGTAGGCCATGTGTTGTTGGGGGCGTGTTTGGATGAGTGAGCCGAGTGAAATGTGCGGAAAATGCGTTTTTTTTCCAACATTTCGGACTTTGCAGGGGTATCTGGGTAATACATTCTGGGCCGATTTGCGCAAATCATACCTCTGTGGATTCCCACGGGTGTCCTCTTTTCGGAAATGCATGGGGTTCCCTGTTTTCCTTGGTGGCTTGGACACCCGAGGCCCATATCTGTATGATGTGCCCGTCTGCAGAGTGTGTGAAATTCAGGTGTGAAAACAGACTTGGGGTTACTTGGGTTTTAGGCTTTCCCCTTGGCGCCCAGGTAGGTGCACCCACACATGTGAGGTCCTGCTTTCATCGGGACACCTCTGGGAACGCGGGTCGGTAAGCCATGTGTTGTTGGGGGCGTGTTCCGATGAGTGAGTCGAGTGAAATGTGCGGAGAATGCGTTTTTTTTCCCACATTTCAGACTTTGCAGGGGTATCTGGGTAATAGATTCTGGGCCGATTTGCGCAAATCATACCTCTGTGGATTCCCACGGGTGTCCTCTTTTTGGAAATGCATGGGGTTCCCTGTTTTCCTTGGTGGCTTGGACACCCGAGGCCCATATCTGTCTGATGTGCCCGTCTGCAGAGAGTGTGAAATTCAGGTGTGAAAACAGACTTGGGTTACTTGTGTTTTAGGGTTTCCCCTTGGAACCAGGTAGGTGCACCCACACATGTGAGGTACCGTTTTCATCGGGACACCTGTGGGAACGCGGGACGGTAGGCCATGTGTTGACGGCGTGTTTCGATGGGTGAGCCGAGTGAAATGTGCAGAAAATGCGTTTTTTTCCCACATTTCGGACTTTGCGGGGGTATCTGGGTAATAAATTCTGGGCCGATTTGCGCAAATCATACTTCTGCGGATTCCCAAGAGTGTCTTCTTTTCGGAAATGCATGGGGTTTCCTGTTTTCCTTGGTGGCTTGGACACCAGAGGCCCATATCTGTACGATGTGCCTGTCTGCAGAGAGTGAAATTCAGGTGTGAAAACAGACTTGCGGTTACTTGTGTTTTAGGCTTTCCCCTTGGAACCAGGTGGGTGCACCCACACAAGTGAGGTACCGTTTTCATCGGGACACCTGTGCGAATGAGGGGGAGGTAGGCCATGTGTTGTTGGCGGCGTGTTTCGATGGGTGACCTGAGTGAAATGTGCGGAAAATGTGTTTTTCCCCACATTTCTGACTTTGCGGGGATGTCTGGGTAATAAATTCTGGGTCGATTTGCGCAAATCATACCTCTGCGGATTCCCACGGTTGTCCTCTTTTTGGAAATGCATGAGGTTCCCTGTTTTCCTTGGTGGCTTGGACACCCGAGGCCCATATCTGTATGATGTGCCCGTTTGCAGAGAGTGTGAAATTCAGGTGTGAAAACAGACTTGGGGTTACTTGTGTTTTAGGCTTTCCCCTTGGCACCCAGGTAGGTGCACCCACACATGTGAGGTACCGCTTTCATCGGAACACCTGTGGGAACGCGGGTCGGTAGGCCATTTGTTGTTGGCGGCGTGTTTCGATGGGTGAGCCGAGTAAAATGTGCAGAAAATATGTTTTTTTTCCACATTTCGGACTTTGCGGGGGTGTCTGGGTAATACATTCTGGGCCGATTTGCGCAAATCATACCTCTGCGGATTCCCACGGGTTTCTTCTTTTCAGAAATGCATGAGGATTCCTGTTTTCCTTGGTGGCTTGGACACCCGAGGCCCATATCTGTATGATGTGCCCGTCTGAAGAGAGTGTGAAATTCAGGTGTGAAAACAGACTTGGGGTTACTTGTGTTTTAGGGTTTCCCCTTGGAACCAGGTAGGTGCACCCACACATGTGAGGTACCGTTTTCATCGGGACATCTGTGGGAACGTGGGGACGGTAGGCCATGTGTTGTTGGCGGTGTGTTTCGATGGGTGAGCCGAGTGAAATGTGCGGAAAATGCATTTTTTTCCCCACATTTCAGACTTTGCGAGGGTATCTGGGTAATAAATTCTGGGCCGATATGCCCAAATCATACCTCTGCGGATTCCGACGGGTGTCCTCTTTTTGGAAATGCATGGGGTTTCCTGTTTTCCTTGGTGGCTTGGACACCCGAGGCCCATATCTGTATGATGTGCCTGTCTGCAGAGAGTGTGAAATTCAGGTGTGAAAACAGACTTGGGGTTACTTGTGTTTTAGGCTTTCCCCTTGGAACCAGGTAGGTGCACCTACACATGTAAGGTACCATTTTCATCGGGACACCTGTGGGAACGCGGTACGGTAGGCCATGTGTTGTTGGGGGCGTGTTCCGATGAGTGAGCCGAGTGAAATGTGCGGAAAATGCGTTTTTTTTCCCACATTTCAGACTTTGCAGGGGTATCTGGGTAATAGATTCTGGGCCGATTTGCGCAAATCATACCTCTGTGGATTCCCACGGGTGTCCTCTTTTTGGAAATGCATGGGCTTCCCTGTTTTCCTTGGTGGCTTGGACACCCGAGGCCCATATCTGTATGATGTGCCCGTCTGCAGAGAGTGTGAAATTCAGGTGTGAAAACAGACTTGGGTTACTTGTGTTTTAGGGTTTCCCCTTGGAACCAGGTAGGTGCACCCACACATGTGAGGTACCGTTTTCATCGGGACACCTGTGGGAACGCGGGACGGTAGGCCATGTGTTGACGGCGTGTTTCGATGGGTGACCTGAGTGAAATGTGCAGAAAATGCATTTTTTTCCCCACATTTCAGACTTTGCAGGGGTATCTGGGTAATAGATTCTGGGCCGATTTGCGCAAATCATACCTCTGTGGATTCCCACGGGTGTCCTCTTTTTGGAAATGCATGGGCTTCCCTGTTTTCCTTGGTGGCTTGGACACCCGAGGCCCATATCTGTATGATGTGCCCGTCTGCAGAGAGTGTGAAATTCAGGTGTGAAAACAGACTTGGGTTACTTGTGTTTTAGGGTTTCCCCTTGGCACCCAGGTAGGTGCACCCACACATGTGAGGTACCGCTTTCATCGGAACACCTGTGGGAACGCGGGACGGTAGGCCATGTGTTGTTGGCGGCGTGTTTCGATGGGTGAGCCGAGTGAAATGTGCGGAAAATGCATTTTTTTCCCCACATTTCAGACTTTGCGGGGGTGTCTGGGTAATAAATTCTGGGCCGATTTGCGCAAATCATACCTCTACGGATTCCCACGGGTGTCTTCTTTTCAGAAATGCATGGGGTTTCCTGTTTTCCTTGGTGGCTTGGACACCCGAGGCCCATATCTGTATGATGTGCCTTTCTGCAGAGTGTATGAAATTCAGGTGTGAAAACAGACTTGGGGTTACTTGTGTTTTAGGCTTTACCCTTGGCGCCCAGGTAGGTGCACCCACACATGTGAGGTACCGTTTTCATCGGGACACCTGTGGGAACGCGGGACGGTAGGCCATGTGTTGTTGGCGGCGTGTTTCGATGGGTGACCTGAGTGAAATGTGCGTAAAATGTGGTTTCTTTTCCCCACATTTCGGACTTTGCGGGGGTATCTGGGTAATATATTCTGGGCCGATTTGCGCAAATCATACCTCTGCGGATTCCCACGTGTGTCCGCTTTTCGGAAATGCATGGGGTTCCCTGTTTTCCTTGGTCGCTTGGACACCCGAGGCTAGCCGAGACCCATATCTGTATGATGTGCCCGTCTGCAGAGAATGTAAAATTCAGGTGTGAAAACAGACTTGGGGTTACTTGTGTTTTAGGCTTTCCCCTTGGCGCCCAGGTAGGTGCACCCACACATGAGAGGTACCGTTTTCATCGGGACATCTGTGAGAACGCGGGGACGGTAGGCCATTTGTTGTTGAGGGCGTGTTTGGATGAGTGAGCCGAGTGAAATGTGCGGAAAATGCGTTTTTTTCCCAACATTTCGGACTTTGCAGGGGTATCTGGGTAATACATTCTGGGCCGATTTGCGCAAATCATACCTCTGTGGATTCCCACGGGTGTCCTCTTTTCGGAAATGCATGGGGTTCCCTGTTTTCCTTGGTGGCTTGGACACCCGAGGCCCATATCTGTATGATGTGCCCGTCTGCAGAGAGTGTGAAATTCAGGTGTGAAAACAGACTTGGGGTTACTTGGGTTTTAGGCTTTCCCCTTGGAACCAGGTAGGTGCACCCACACATGTGAGGTACCGTTTTCATCGGGACATTTGTGGGAACGGTAGGCCATGTGTTGTTGGCGGCGTGTTTCGATGGGTGACCCGAGTGAAATGTGCAGAAAATGTGTTTTTTTTCCCCACATTTTGGACTTTGCGGGGGTGTCTGGGTAATACATTCTGGGCCGATTTGCGCAAATCATACCTCTGCGGATTCCCACGGGTGTCCTCTTTTTGGAAATGCATGGGGTTCCATGTCTTCCTTGGTGGCTTGGACACCCGAGGCCCACATCTGTATGATGCGCCCGTCTGCAGAGAGTGTGAAATTCAGGTGTGAAAACAGACTTGGGGTTGCTTGTGTTTTAGGCTTTCCCCTTGGAGCCCAGGTAGGTGCACCCACACATGTGAGGTACCGTTTTCATCGGGACATCTGTGGGAACGTGGGGACGGTAGGCCATGTGTTGTTGGCGGTGTGTTTCGATGGGTGAGCCGAGCGAAATGTGCGGAAAATGCATTTTTTTCTCCACATTTCGGACTTTGCAGGGGTGTCTGGGTAATAAATTCTGGGCCGATTTGCGCAAAGCATACCCTTTACGGATTCCCACAGGTTTCTTCTTTTCAGAAATGCATGGGGTTTCCTGTTTTCCTTGGTGGCTTGGACACCCGAGGCCCATATTTGTATGATGTGCCCGTCTGCAGAGAATGTGAAATTCAGGTGTGAAAACAGACTTGGGGTTACTTGTGTTTTAGGCTTTCCCCTTGGAACCAGGTAGGTGCACCTACACATGTGAGGTACCATTTTCATTGGGACGCCTGTGGGAACGCGGTACGGTAGGCCATGTTTTGTTGACGGCGTGTTTCGACGGGTGAGCCGAGTGAAATCTGCAGAAAATGCGTTTTTTACCCATATTTTGGACTTTGCGAGGGTATCTGGGTAATAAATTCTGGGCCGATATGCCCAAATCATACCTCTGCTGATTCCGACGGGTGTCCTCTTTTTGGAAATGCATGGGGTTTCCTGTTTTCCTTGGTGGCTTGGACACCCGAGGCCCATATCTGTATGATGTGCCTGTCTGCAGAGAGTGTGAAATTCAGGTGTGAAAACAGACTTGGGGTTACTTGTGTTTTAGGCTTTCCCCTTGGAACCAGGTAGGTGCACCTACACATGTAAGGTACCATTTTCATCGGGACACCTGTGGGAACGCGGTACGGTAGGCCATGTGTTGTTGGGGGCGTGTTCCGATGAGTGAGCCGAGTGAAATGTGCGGAAAATGCGTTTTTTTTCCCACATTTCAGACTTTGCAGGGGTATCTGGGTAATAGATTCTGGGCCGATTTGCGCAAATCATACCTCTGTGGATTCCCACGGGTGTCCTCTTTTTGGAAATGCATGGGCTTCCCTGTTTTCCTTGGTGGCTTGGACACCCGAGGCCCATATCTGTATGATGTGCCCGTCTGCAGAGAGTGTGAAATTCAGGTGTGAAAACAGACTTGGGTTACTTGTGTTTTAGGGTTTCCCCTTGGAACCAGGTAGGTGCACCCACACATGTGAGGTACCGTTTTCATCGGGACACCTGTGGGAACGCGGGACGGTAGGCCATGTGTTGACGGCGTGTTTCGATGGGTGAGCCGAGTGAAATGTGCGGAAAATGCATTTTTTTCCCCACATTTCAGACTTTGCGGGGGTGTCTGGATAATAAATTCTGGGCCGATTTGCGCAAATCATACCTCTACGGATTCCCTCGGGTGTCTTCTTTTCAGAAATGCATGGGGTTTCCTGTTTTCCTTGGTGGCTTGGACACCCGAGGCCCATATCTGTATGATGTGCCTTTCTGCAGAGTGTATGAAATTCAGGTGTGAAAACAGACTTGGGGTTACTTGTGTTTTAGGCTTTACCCTTGGCGCCCAGGTAGGTGCACCCACACATGTGAGGTACCGTTTTCATCGGGACACCTGTGGGAACGCGGGACGGTAGGCCATGTGTTGTTGGCGGCGTGTTTCGATGGGTGACCTGAGTGAAATGTGCGTAAAATGTGGTTTCTTTTCCCCACATTTCGGACTTTGCGGGGGTATCTGGGTAATATATTCTGGGCCGATTTGCGCAAATCATACCTCTGCGGATTCCCACGTGTGTCCGCTTTTCGGAAATGCATGGGGTTCCCTGTTTTCCTTGGTCGCTTGGACACCCGAGGCTAGCCGAGACCCATATCTGTATGATGTGCCCGTCTGCAGAGAATGTAAAATTCAGGTGTGAAAACAGACTTGGGGTTACTTGTGTTTTAGGCTTTCCCCTTGGCGCCCAGGTAGGTGCACCCACACATGAGAGGTACCGTTTTCATCGGGACATCTGTGGGAACGCGGGGACGGTAGGCCATTTGTTGTTGAGGGCGTGTTTGGATGAGTGAGCCGAGTGAAATGTGCGGAAAATGCGTTTTTTTCCCAACATTTCGGACTTTGCAGGGGTATCTGGGTAATACATTCTGGGCCGATTTGCGCAAATCATACCTCTGCGGATTCCCACGGGTGTCCTCTTTTTGGAAATGCATGGGGTTCCATGTCTTCCTTGGTGGCTTGGACACCCGAGGCCCACATCTGTATGATGCGCCCGTCTGCAGAGAGTGTGAAATTCAGGTGTGAAAACAGACTTGGGGTTGCTTGTGTTTTAGGCTTTCCCCTTGGAGCCCAGGTAGGTGCACCCACACATGTGAGGTACCGTTTTCATCGGGACATCTGTGGGAACGTGGGGACGGTAGGCCATGTGTTGTTGGCGGTGTGTTTCGATGGGTGAGCCGAGCGAAATGTGCGGAAAATGCATTTTTTTTCTCCACATTTCGGACTTTGCAGGGGTGTCTGGGTAATAAATTCTGGGCCGATTTGCGCAAAGCATACCCTTTACGGATTCCCACAGGTTTCTTCTTTTCAGAAATGCATGGGGTTTCCTGTTTTCCTTGGTGGCTTGGACACCCGAGGCCCATATTTGTATGATGTGCCCGTCTGCAGAGAGTGTGAAATTCAGGTGTGAAAACAGACTTGGGGTTACTTGTGTTTTAGGCTTTCCCCTTGGAACCAGGTAGGTGCACCTACACATGTGAGGTACCATTTTCATTGGGACGCCTGTGGGAACGCGGTACGGTAGGCCATGTTTTGTTGACGGCGTGTTTCGACGGGTGAGCCGAGTGAAATCTGCAGAAAATGCGTTTTTTACCCATATTTTGGACTTTGCGAGGGTATCTGGGTAATAAATTCTGGCCCGATTTGCGCAAATCATACCTCCGCGGATTCCCACGGGTGTCCTCTTTTTGGAAATGCATGGGGTTCCCAGTTTTTCTTGGTGGCTTGGACACCCGAGGCCCATATCTGTATGATGTGCCCGTCTGCAGAGAGTGTGAAATTCAGGTGTGAAAACAGACTTGGGTTACTTGTGTTTTAGGGTTTCCCCTTGGAACCAGGTAGGTGCATGTAAAGAAAGACCAGTGGGGGGTGTCTGTACTTCTGCTCTCTATATGGTAGAAGAGAGGCACAGAAGACCCCAGCCAAGATTCTCTAGTACGGTAGCAATGGACGAGCAATCAAGGCCTAGCTTCTCCGGAGTTGATGCAGGCTGGTTCTTAAGTACAGTGTAGTCCCCAAGCCCCCACAAAGGAATGTCCACACACTATATTGGTTAGAACACAGTCTTTATATAATCAATATTCAAGGTTATGTACACTTATCATAATAACTCACTTTGTACTTAGGAAAATCAACAATGGCAAATATATACAATTCTAAAGTGGTACCACCCTTTGTATTAGATCTCATTAAAGTGCATCAACAATACTGTAACAATGTCACACAGATCAATAGAGTGAAACCAGCAATAGAGAGAGGAGAGAAAATAAGATGGTTGAGCAATAGGCAGAATACTGGCCCCTACCACTAGACACAGTTCTGTGTGGAGATCCCCCCCACCTGGGCAACCTGTAAAATAAAGATATAGCACAAGCCCAGTCCATATATTGTTCTGCAAGTCTTATTCCCTCCTATAATGTTTTTACCCCCCCCAATGTACCTGGTGGAGTCGAGTTCTTCGAAGATGCGTCGACAGATCCTTCTTGAGCGACCCCCTTTCAAGCAGGAGTCACGGATCGTCGAGAGGCGTCGAGAAGCGTCGAGGAACTCGGTGTTCGGCGACGGGGAATCGACGGCCCTTCTTGAATGCCTTCCCTTTCAAGCGGGAGACACGGGGCGTCGAACGTCCGTCGACAAACAGGGTAGAACGGCGTCGATGAGGCGGCAGCTTCGTCCGAGCGGTGCTCGTCGGCGTCGGAGCGTCGGCCTCCTGCAAGGCAGAGGCGTGCGGGGCACCTCGGTGACAATAGTTCTGAACCGCAAAGATTGTGGAGACGGAGGCCCAGCAAGGGCGTCGAGTCGTTCGGGTCTTTGTGGTCTTCAGGTGGCGGGAAACCCACTGGCAGGTTTCTCCTCGGTGCGTTGGTCGTCCTCGACTTTCTCCGGCAGGATAAAGCGGTCGACGGTGTGGACGAGGGAGTCCTTCGATTCGAATGTTCTTAGGCAAAGGAGCGGACGGCTCCGGTCGTCGGCGGCACGGCGTCAAGTGGTTCCCACGGCTGGGCAACACAACTTCGACGGGCCTCCAGTGGTTACACAAACCTGCGAACCCTGGTCGACGGCGGCGATGTCCGGGTGCTTCACTTCGATCTCCCCGGCGGTCCCGTCTCGGGTCGGCAGCCTTTCGAGGGTCTGTCTTCCAGGGCGCTTCGGCGAAGATGGAGCGGTGCTCGATG
The DNA here is from genome assembly GCF_040938575.1 of Ambystoma mexicanum. Classification (NCBI taxonomy): domain Eukaryota; kingdom Metazoa; phylum Chordata; class Amphibia; order Caudata; family Ambystomatidae; genus Ambystoma; species Ambystoma mexicanum. Next base: position 386,647,654 of record NC_090934.1, on the reverse strand, counting down.
GTCCCTCGGAGCACGGGAAGAGGGCGCCTTACCAGGTCCTCTCTCGGGTCAGTCTTCGACGATTTCGGCAGCCTTCGGATCGGTCGAAGCAAATGCAACAGCAAGTCTTCTTCTTCCAGCTGGACGTCGAGGATCAGCAGTTCCAGTTACTCTTAGAGTGGAGACTCAACTCCAGAACGCTTCTGAACGTTCCCTGAACCCTTCTACCAGTGGTGAGAGGTCCCCAGATATACTATTCTGTCTCTCATCCACACTGCTGGCACACACTCAGCAGCCAATCATACAGAAGGGCATTCATGCAGTCAGTCAGCCAATCAGGCACACAGTGCATTCAGGCCACACTCCCCCCTTTCAGACACTCACAACAAGGAATGTGGATTGGGACAAGTACCCAGCCATTCAACACTGCACACTGCATTCAGGCCAGTTTTGGGCAGGGCTGTCTCAGTCTTTGTCTCTCATGCCAGAAACCAGACAACCACAACAAGGAGTGTATATTGGTCACACCTCCATTCACCCAGGTCCCGCCCACAGGAGGCACCCACAACATACAGTCACTGGGAAGGCTCCAGTCAGTCTAGCTGGGCCTTCACAACAACACCATATATGGAACTTCCACCCAACAGCCAGTCAGGGGGAAGGGACAGAGTCAGGGCTTCCCAGGACTTTGGGAAAACAAGGTAACAGGCAATAGAAAGCAAGAGGCCACAGGGGCCATCTTGTTTCCTATCAGGAATCAACTGATCCCAATGGCAGGGCCTGGGTATCCCAAAATGGAGGACACCCAGAGCACCTGTCAAATTCAGCATGGAGCTGCCACAAGCCCATACCCTGCTCTGTGGGCCACCCACAGGTGCCCAAAAACATACACTAGGGGCACAGGGTTGTACCCCTACCCATGGGTGCCATAAGGGTATCCCATGGGTCTGTTCACCAAACCAAAAGAGAGAGCTGCACTGCCAGGAGTCCCACATGGACTCCTGGGCAGAAAACATGACAGAACACACGATAAAAAGCAGTAAAGGACAAGGATTCAGAGGCCCTGTCCCTCTGATGCATTTCCAGCATCACAGTGCACCCACACATGTGAGGTACCGTTTTCATCGGGACACCTGTGGGAACGCGGGGACGGTAGGCCATGTGTTGACGGCGTGTTTCGATGGGTGAGCCGAGTGAAATGTGCAGAAAATGCGTTTTTTTCCCACATTTCAGACTTTGCGGGGGTATCTGGGTAATAAATTCTGGGCCGATTTGCGCAAATCATACTTCTGCAGATTCCCACGGGTGTCTTCTTTTCAGAAATGCATGGGGTTTCCTGTTTTCCTTGGTGGCTTGGACACCCGAGGCCCATATCTGTATGTTGTGCCCGTCTGCAGAGAGTGTGAAATTCAGGTGTGAAAACAGACTTGGGTATTTGTGTTTTAGGCTTTCCCCTTGGCGCCCAGGTAGGTGCACCCACACATGTGAGGTACCGTTTTCATCGGGACATCTGTGGGAACGCGGGGACGGTAGGCCATGTGTTGTTGGCGGCGTGTTTCGATGGGTGACCTGAGTGAAATGTGCAGAAAATGTGTTATTTTTCCCCACATTTTGGACTTTGCGGGGGTGTCTGGGTAATAAATTCTGGGCCGATTTGCGCAAATCATACCTCTGAGGATTCCCACAGGTGTCCTCTTTTTGGAAATGCATGGGGTTCCCTGTTTCCCTTGGTGGCTTGGACACCCGAGACCCATATCTGTATGATGTGCCCGTCTGCAGAGTGTGTGAAATTCAGGTGTGAAAACAGACTTGGGGTTACTTGGGTTTTAGGCTTTCCCCTTGAGGCCCAGGTAGGTGCACCCACACATGTGAGGTACCGTTTTCATCGGGACACCTCTGGGAATGCGGGTCGGTAGGCTATGTGTTGTTGGTGGCGTGTTTCGATGGGTGAGCCGAGTGAAATGTGCGGAAAATATGTTTTTTTTTTTCCTCCACATTTCGGACTTTGCGGGGTTGTCTGGGTAATAAATTCTGGGCCGATATGCACAAATCATACCTCTGCGGATTCCCACGGGTGTCTTCTTTTTGGAAATGCATGGGGTTTCCCGTTTTCCTTGGTGGCTTGGACACCCGAGGCCCATATCTGTATGATGTGCCTGTCTGCAGAGTGTGAAATTCAGGTGTGAAAACTGTAACGCTCACCTGATTCTCGCAGAGGCGCCGGTCTTGACTGGGCGACTACCGTATCTTCAAAGGTGATGTGTAGCACCCGGTTGGCTCTTTGGGCTGGACCTCTGTGCACTGTATGCCTGACGTGTAGAGTAAGATGTCTGCAGATAGAAAATATGGGGTTAATGAACTGGGGTTATTGGGGTGTCCCTATCTCTTTCCTCTTCTCCTCTCCTGTAGACCCCCAAAGGTTAACGCTCTCACCTTAGGTAAGTGAATGCCGAGCTCTCCATCTGCCTCAGGGCAGGGTGCTGTAACCAGTTTCTTCACTGGATAGGTAGTGCAGGCCTCTTGACTTCAGAGGACTGCTGTCCGTCGTTTACTGCACGAACGGTAAGTTTCGAGTCATTCAAATGTCTTTTTAAAGTCTTTAGTAATGATGTCTCTTGTTTTGCAGGGTTCCGGCGATGGCGGATGACGGGCTGAAGTGAGTTGAAGATGGAGCCCGTGTGATGAATAGAAGCGCCTGGAAGCACGTAAGTAAGCGCTTGTTGCCTGCTTCACTATGCGCTCTAACTGTCTTTTTATTTTGCAGGTACGAGTTCGGAGCGGCTGCAGGGTGCCGGAATACCCACTGGATTAGATGTGGAAAGGAGTAATGGCACGTGAGTATTAAAGTTCCCCAATGTCTTTAAACGCACCTTGTTTTGTCTTTCAGATGCGGGATGCAGCGCCGAAGGCCTCCGGAGCGTGCGAAGAGTTGGTAAACTTTTGTCTTTCAGATGCCGGAATGCAGTGTGAAGACCTCCGGAGCGCACGAAGAGTAGGTAAGCCTTTGCCTTTCAGATGCCGGAATGCTAACCTGTTCTTTCTTGTCTTTATAGGTGTTGCTGAAGACTGGATTCAGGATGGTAAGCCTTTGCCTTTCAGATGCCGGAATGCTAACCTGTTCTTTCTTGTCTTTATAGGTGTTGCTGAAGACTGGATTCAGGATGGTAAGCCTTTTTCCTTAGGCCCAGGACCGGATGCAGAAGACACGATGAGCGTTCTGCTGCAGAGGTTGCAGAATAACGCAAAGCAAGATTCATCCACCGGGTGTGGTTTAAATAGCCTCCTGTAGTGCTTAGGTGTCTCCTTCCACAGCCACGCCCAAGTAAGAAAAGAGTTCCTGGTAAGAAAAGAGTTCCTGCCTTCCAGAAGAGTTCCAGTGTTCTGAATCTAGGGAGTGGCTCCAGCCCCACCCAACAGGAAAAGTAGTTCCAAACAGAAGAGGATCAGAGGCTCAACTGGCAGGCAAGTAAGCAGCATGGTCTGCTGAAGGTAAGTCCACCCAAGCATTATGAGCCCGGCGCTTCCAGCGCTGGGACTGGGCATATTTATGAGCCTGGTGCCACTGGCGCCAGGACTGGGTCCAAAAGGTCCCAATTGGGACAGGTTGGCACTCGGAACCTGGGTTATGGATCTGCTTCCAAGGGAGTTGGGAAAACCCTGACCTTTTGGAAGCAGAGATCATGACAAAAACAGACTTGCGGTTACTTGTGTTTTAGGCTTTCCCCTTGACGCCCAGGTAGGTGCACCCACACATGTGAGGTACCGTTTTCATCGGGACACCTCTGGGAATGCGGGTCGGTAGGCTATGTGTTGTTGGTGGCGTGTTTCGATGGGTGAGCCGAGTGAAATGTGCGGAAAATATGTTTTTTTTTTTCCTCCACATTTCGGACTTTGCGGGGTTGTCTGGGTAATAAATTCTGGGCCGATATGCACAAATCATACCTCTGCGGATTCCCACGGGTGTCTTCTTTTCGGAAATGCATGGGGTTTCCCGTTTTCCTTGGTGGCTTGGACACCCGAGGCCCATATCTGTATGATGTGCCTGTCTGCAGAGTGTGAAATTCAGGTGTGAAAACAGACTTGCGGTTACTTGTGTTTTAGGCTTTCCCCTTGGTGCCCAGGTAGGAGCACCCACACATGTGAGGTACCGTTTTCATCGGGACACTTTTGGAAACGCGGGGGCGGTAGGCCATGTGTTGTTGGCGGCGTGTTTCGATGGGTGACCTGAGTGAAATGTGCGGAAAATGTGTTTTTTCCCCACATTTCGGACTTTGCGGGGTGTCTGGGTAATATATTCTGGGCCGATTTGCACAAATCATACTTCTGCGGATTCCCACGGCTGTCTTCTTTTCGGAAATGCATGGGGTTCCCTGTTTTCCTTGGTGGCTTGGACACCCGAGGCACATATCTGTATGATGTGCTCGTCTGCAGAGTGTGAAATTCAGGTGTGAAAACAGACTTGGGGTTACTTGTGTTTTAGGCTTTCCCCTTGGCGCCCAGGTAGGTGCACCCACACATGTGAGGTACTGTTTTCATCGGGACACCTGTGGGAACGCGGGACGGTAGGCCATGTGTTGTTGGCGGCGTGTTTCGATGGGTGAGCCGAGTGAAATGTGCGGAAAATGCATTTTTTTCCCCACATTTCAGACTTTGCGTGGGTATCTGGGTAATAAATTCTGGGCCGATTTGCGCAAATCATACCTCTGCGGATTCCCACGGGTGTCTTCTTTTTGGAAATGCATGGGGTTTCCTGTTTTCCTTGGTGGCTTGGACACCCGAGGCCCATATCTGTATGATGTGCCTGTCTGTAGAAAGTGTGAAATTCAGGTGTGAAAACAGACTTGGGGTTACTTGTGTTTTAGGCTTTCCCCTTGGCGCCCAGGTAGGTGCACCCACACATGTGAGGTACCGTTTTCTTCGGGACACCTATGGGAACGCGGGTCAGAAGGCCATGTGTTGTTGGCGGTGTGTTGCGATGGGTGAGCCGAGTGAAATGTGCGGAAAATGTGTTTTTTTTCCACATTTCAGATTTTGCGGGGGTGTCTGGGTAATAAATTCTGGGCCGATTTGCGCAAATCATACCTCTGCGGATTCCCACGGGTGTCTTCTTTTTGCAAATGCATGGGGTTCCCTGTTTTCCTTGGTGGCTTGGACACCCGAGGCACATATCTGTATGATGTGCTCGTCTGCAGAGTGTGAAATTCAGGTGTGAAAACAGACTTGGGGTTACTTGTGTTTTAGGCTTTCCCCTTGGCGCCCAGGTAGGTGCACCCACACATGTGAGGTACTGTTTTCATCGGGACACCTGTGGGAACGCGGGACGGTAGGCCATGTGTTGTTGGCGGCGTGTTTCGATGGGTGAGCCGAGTAAAATGTGCAGAAAATATGTTTTTTTTCCACATTTCGGACTTTGCAGGGGTGTCTGGGTAATACATTCTGGGCCGATTTGCGCAAATCATACCTCTGCGGATTCCCACAGGTTTCTTCTTTTCAGAAATGCATGGGGTTCCCTGTTTTCCTTGGTGACTTGGACACCCGAGGCCCTTATCTGTATGATGTGCCTGTCTGCAGAGAGTAAAATTCAGGTGTGAAAACAGACTTGGGGTTACTTGTGTTTTAGGCTTTCCCCTTGGCGCCCAGGTAGGTGCACCCACACATGTGAGGTACCGTTTTCATCTGGACACCTGTGGGAACGTGGGGGCGGTAGGCCATGTGTTGTTGGCGGCGTGTTTCGATGGGTGACCTGAGTGAAATGTGCGGAAAATGTGTTTTTTCCCCACATTTCGGATTTTGCGGGGGTGTCTGGGTAATAAATTCTGGGCCGATTTGCGCAAATCATACCTCTGCGGATTCCCACGGGTGTCCTCTTTTTGGAAATGCATGGGGTTCCCTGTTTTTCTGAAGTCCAGTTAAGGGCCTAGTAAAACCATTCAACTGAGGCAGTACAAGACTCCACTCTTAGTATAAGACTGTACCACCCGAGTACATGGTAGCGTAGGCAGAGCAGCCAGGCTTATCTTAGGAGGGAGAGAGGGCAGTAGATACAGTACAAGTGAAAATTGTAATACAAATGATCCAAAGAAACACTGAAACACTATGTATTATAAAAATAAAGGATTTATTTAAATACAAGTAGGCCCAGATAAATCTAGGGGTTAAGTAAATACTGAAACATTATATGAAATCACAATATAAAACACAACACTATACTTGAAAGTACCCAGACCCAAGTATAGACCTTATTTGGAACACCTAACAGTAGTTCTAGGGAAGTCAAAACCTTGTTATACACATTTAGTATAGGGCAAGCCTATTCTTTGGGAGTAAAAGACCAATGGTTACTTTTAGATTACTTTTGGTAATACGAGGACAGTAGGCCCTTCCAGTGGTACAGTGACTCTTGGAACAAATCACATAAACAGTCAACTGGACAATATACTTTTGGTGAATAGTGAAACACTTATTCTAGGTGCAGTAAAAACCTATAACTACTTTTGTCATAACACACAGTTATACCAGGTGAGTAATACCTAATGGATGTAATATACAATTACAGATGCTTTGGAAATCAGGGAACCCCAGATGGAGATAAGCAATAACGCTTGTAACTTGTTTTGGATGGCACACAGCTAACACAAGGTAAGTAAAACCCACTTACTTTAACTTCACAATGAAGGGGAAAGTAAAACCCAATGTCACACTTTACTGAATAGATATTCTAGGTAGGCAACAACCTAATGTAGACTTATTAAAGACAGGCTAGCAGTAAGTCAGGGGAAGCAAGACCCAGTTGGGGGACACTCATACAGTTATCCTAACAGGACTAACCTGGTGATACCAACAGTTGGAGGACACTCATACAATTACCCTTCAGGAATAATCTGGTGAAACCAACACATTACTTTTGTAAAGAGGCACAACCTAATCACAGGAGAGTAAAATACCTTCACATCTACTTTCTTTTAGACTGGCAAAACAGTGGCTAAGGAAGGAAAGATGTTAACCATACTTTTAAGAATAGTGCATCACACATCCAAGATCAGTAAGAACTTTTGTAACTGTTCACTCTTAGAATTACAGTTACCAACCAACTCTTTACAAGTAAGTAAAAACACTTGATTTCTTTTCTAGGCAGAAGTCCCAATCCCTTCAAAGTCTTTTCCCTTAGAGCATGAGTGTTCTCAGTGGCAGAAGGGGGGTCACTAGGACTAGTGACCAACAGGCAGTGTTAGAATAAGTTCTTTAGTAGCAAAAGTCAGAGTTTCCTTAGGAAAACTGGCAAACAAGTGAGTACTTTTACTTCTAGGGTTAGAAGAGGGTCCAGGGGCTTCACAGAAGACACCCCAGCAGGATTCTAGCAGTGGGACTGGGTGTACTGGACGAGGGACCTCCCAATCACAGAAAACACCCCAGGACTACACAGAAATCCCAACAGGCTTAAGGTAAGTATATACCCAAGCCAACACAGTACCTCAGCAATGAAGAAGAGATTGCAGCAGGAGAACTTCAGGGACTGCAGCCAAATACCCGGTCACTGGATTCCTTGTCCGGGAGACTGAACACAAGACCTCAGAAGGGACTTTGCAGCAGGGATCGATGAAGAAGGCTCTAGGCAAGATTTCTCTCGCGGCTGAATGCGGTTCTGCGGGTTTGGCGCCTTTTCAAGGAGCACAGAAGAAGACAGAAAATCGCGGTTGAATTCTCGTCGTTTAAAAGGTCCAGCACTCTTGTGAGGGGACTTTTTGGACTCGATTCGTGTCTCTGGAGATAGACCAGGATGCCCACGAAGTTTCAGCGAGATTCGGAAGACCGTGCACCGCACAGTGGCAGGAGGTCCCAGGGTATTGGGGTATTGCAAGAACGCAAGGTCGCAGCAACCCGTGGGATGGCTCAAAATGCAGGTCGTCTTGAGTCTAGTGGGTCTCACCAGGCTCTGGGTTCGGGTCGTCGTTTTCGGAGACCCCAGGTCGATCGGAAGGAAGGGCTGCAGCAGGCTCCGGTTACAAAGCAGGCTCTCCGGCCGCTGGAAATCGTTCCCGCCGCTTTTCCTTCGTCATCCTCTTCGGTTTTCGGTTCCAGTGGTCGACATGACTTCAGCTTCCAGGTTTCCAGTATTTATCAGGAACTGCAACACAACCTCTGCATTCTCTCCCCGCATTTTACAAGAAAGGGGCGTTTGGCTGTCCAATCAGGACAGCCAACCCCCCACTGGGATTTGGCCCAGTTGAAGGAAGACCTAAGACAAAGGAGGGGGAAGTTTGGGACCCCTCCCCCACTTCCTGTGCTTACAGACTGACTGGAGCCTGGGCGGGGTGTCCAGGGGACTCCCGCCAAAGACAAAACTCAAACAAAGGATTTTCCCGCCCTGGATGTCAGGGGAAGGAACAAGAAACGACAAGAAACACTAAAATGGCAGAAAAAGAAGACAGGGGCCATTTTGGTAAAAATAAGCACCCTTAGGTGCCTTTACTGCAGCTGTGATTACAGCACGCGGTAAAGGTGCACCACATTAGTAAAAGGTATCACTGCCACCAGCCATTAAAGGTAAGCTTGTCACTGTAACAGAATGGTTACAGTTTAAATGTGAAGGGGGATACATTGTATCTCCCCAGCACTCCACATAAGGTGGGGTGTGCTGGTTTCACAGAATAAAATGTAAAAGGGATGCAAAGGTCCTTTCTACCCTTGGGAACTGTAGTTCACTCAAGGTTAGCACAAGAAAATTAAATGGGGAGCCCCTAGGGCAACCCAGCAACAACAGGCACTTATTGCCAATAAGTTGTTAGACATGATAACTTTAAAAAGACACTATGGAGAGTCTTAAAAATGACACCCATAAAAAGAGTTAAAGACAGGTGAGTGTGGAAAAAGGTTCCCACTCACTGAGGTATTAATGGAAAATATCTCACTAGAAAAGCAAAATGTTCTGGAGTTGAACCAGGCAAGGAAGATTTACCAGCCCTGTGGAAATCTTACCTAACAGTGGCTTGGACACCCGAGGTCCATATCTGTATGATGTGCCCGTCTGCAGAGAGAGTGAAATTCAGGTGTGAAAACAGACTTGGGGTTACTTGTGTTTTAGGCTTTCCCGTTGGCGCCCAGGTAGGTGCACCCACACATGTGAGGTACCGCTTTCATCGGGACACCTATGGGAACGCGGGCCGGTAGGCCATGTGTTGTTGGTGGCGTGTTTCAATGGCTGAGCCGAGTGAAATGTGCGGAAAATGCATTTTTTTCCCCACATTTCAGACTTTGCAGGGGTGTCTGGGTAATAAATTCTGGGCCGATTTGCGCAAATCATACCTCTGCGGATTCCCACGGGTGTCTTCTTTTTGCAAATGCATGGGGTTTGCCGTTTTCCTTGGTGGCTTGGACACCCGAGGCCCATATCTGTATGATGTGCCCGTCTGCAGAGAATGTAAAATTCAGGTGTGAAAACAGACTTGGGGTTACTTGTGTTTTAGGCTTTACCCTTGGCGCCCAGGTAGGTGCACCCACACATGTGAGGTACCGTTTTCATCGGGACACCTGTGGGAACGCGGGACGGTAGGCCATGTGTTGTTGGCGGCGTGTTTCGATGGGTGACCTGAGTGAAATGTGCGGAAAATGTGGTTTCTTTTCCCCACATTTCGGACTTTGCGGGGGTATCTGGGTAATGCATTCTGGGCCGATTTGCGCAAATCATACCTCTGCGGATTCCCACGGGTGTCTGCTTTTCGGAAATGCATGGGGTTTCCTGTTTTCCTTGGTGGCTTGGACACTCGAGGCCCATATCTGTATGATGTGCCCGTCTGCAGAGAATGTAAAATTCAGGTGTGAAAACAGACTTGGGGTTACTTGTGTTTTAGGCTTTCCCCTTGGCGCCCAGGTAGGTGTACCCACACATGCGAGGTACCGTTTTCATCGAGACACCTGTGGGAAGGCGGGGACGGTAGGCCATGTGTTGTTGGCGGCGTGTTTCGATGGGTGAGCCGAGTCAAATGTGCGGAAAATGTGGGGTTTTTTCCACATTTCGGACTTTGCGCGGGTGTCTGGGTAATAGATTCTGGGCTGATTTGCGAAAATCATACATTTGTGGATTCCCACGGGTATCCTCTTTTCGGAAATGCATGGGGTTCCTTGTTTTCCTTGGTGGCTTGGACACCCGAGGCCCATATCTGTATGATGTGCCCGTCTGCAGAGAGTGTGAAATTCAGGTGTGAAAACAGACTTGGGGTTACTTGTGTTTTAGGCTTCCCCCTTGGAACCAGGTAGGTGCACCCACACATGTGAGGTACCGTTTTCATCGAGACACCTGTGGGAACGCGGGATGGTAGGCCATGTGTTGGCGGCATGTTTCGATGGGTGAGCCGAGTGACATGTGCGGAAAATGCGTTCCCACATTTCGGACTTTGCGGGGGTATCTGGGTAATAAATTCTGGGCCGATTTGCGCAAATCATACCTCTGCGGATTCCCACAGGTGTCTTCTTTTCGGAAATGCATGGGGTTTCCTGTTTTCCTTGGTGGCTTGGACACGCGATGCCCATATCTGTATTATGTGCCTGTCTGCAGAGAGTGTGAAATTCAGGTGTGAAAACAGACTTGCGGTTACTTGTGTTTTAGGCTTTCCCCTTGGAACCAGGTAGGCGCACCCACACATGTGAGGTACCGTTTTCATCGGGACACCTGTGGGAACACGGGGGCGGTAGGCCATGTGTTTTTGGCGTTGTGTTTCGATTGGTGACCTGAGTGAAATGTGCGAAAAATGTGTTTTTTTCCCCACATTTCAGACTTTGCGGGGGTGTCTGGGTAATAAATTCTGGGCCGATTTGCGCAAATCATACCTCTGCGGATTCCCACAGGTGTCCTCTTTTTGAAAATGCATGGGGTTCCCTGTTTTCCTTGGTGGCTTGGACACCCGAGGCCCATATCTGTATGATGTGCCCGTCTACAGAGAGTGTAAAATTCAGGTGTGAAAACAGACTTGGGGTTACTTGTGTTTTAGGCTTTCCCCTTGGCGCCCAGGTAGGTACACCCATACATGTGAGGTACCGTTTACATTGGGACACCTGTGGGAACGCGGGACGGTAGGCCATGTGTTGTTGGCAGCGTGTTTCGATGGGTGAGCCGAGTGAAATGTGCGGAAAAATGTGTTTTTTTTCCCATTTCCTGACCAGAGAATGCAGGAAGACGTCGAAAGAACAATATGGCCAAAACATGCAAAAAACCTCATGGCAAAGCCATCTTACGGTGCTTGCCACCGTTAGTAGCCATTTGCAGTAAAGCAGTAAAACTATCACTGCTGCCACCAGCTTGTCTCAGGCACATTATATGGGTTTATACAAACTGTTTCATTAAAGTGTTTGTTACAATTTTTCTTATTATTGTCTGGGGAGTTATGTGAATTGTACTGCTCCCAAACTGCAAGAATCAAAGTTTCCCCTAGCCCTCTTTTATCACTACTGTGACAGAGTCTGTGGTAGGGCTGTGGATTACACAACCTCAGAGGTGATGTGTCTTGGCGTTCCCTTTTATGTTTTGAACATTGTAAAAGTAACCAAACAGCCATAATATAAAAGGATATCAGACTACAAAGTATCCTAACAGCACTTCACTGTAAGGTGATGTGAAAATGTAACAATGCAAGAATTCACAAAGAGAGACAGTCCCTCAGTACTGTTATAGACTTTGGGACTAGTCAGTTTACCCATAAGAATAAGCAAACAGGCAGGTAAAAGCAAAATGCTTTAATTAATTCCAAAAAGCAAAAAAGATCTTTCCCAACAAGCCCTCTCCTAAAGATTCCACAACCGAAAAATGTGGTGGTTGACGGGGACAACCACATCCTGAGAGGGAAGAGTCCATCATCACAAAAATGTGTGGAAGAGGAGAAGAAAATGGAAAACCATGAGAAGGTTCTCAACCACAGTCCACCACTTGAGAGAACCGTGAATCTCCTCTGTGATGGTAATCTTCATGGACTGAGGGTCTGACAGCTGGTCCCAATTCACTAGTAAATGGGATGGTTATGATCTCATTCTGAGATTTGCCAGGGGTAACACTAAAGTGTACAAGGCTATCAGCCCCAGAAGCCATAGAACCACCAGGCACATGTTGGGAGTCCTGGTTTTGAAGTGATATTTTGTTTTAAGGCTGCAATTTGCAATTCTACCCGCAGAAGGAAAAGAGATACCTTGAGTGGCGTCTAGAACTACCCCTATGAACAAAATCTTTTGAGTTGGAACGAAGAACTTGTTTTAATGCGTATTGTGAGATACCTGAAGCTTTCCTCACATTTACTCCCCTCACATCTACTCCCCAAGGATCTTCTATTCAGGTGGAGGGCCATCGCTTTTGGATCCCAACCCTGGGGGTGGACAAACTAGGGAGGATCGCTTTGGTGGAGGGTCATTCGGGGTTCGAATGGTAACGCCCAAAGGCGAGACCCAATATGTATCCCTTCCGAATCCTAACCTCTACTTCTCTCCCTCACCGTTTGTGGGCTATTGTCAAACCCACCCAATGGATCTCTTTCCAATCCTACAAAACAATGGGGCATGGAGTGGACACCAAGGAAGAAAGTCTATTTTTCCTTATGCACCTTATGTTAGGACCAGTCCAGGATCCAGACAAATCAAAGTACCACCAGTATTTCAATACTGGGATGAAAGTAAGGGAAAGTTCCCCTAAATCTGAAGAAATATCTTCTCCAGTTCTCCTTCCCTCATATCTGCTAAATACTAAAAGAAGAATGCACCGCCAGTAATAATGCAGGGTACCTATAAGAAACATCACTACCATACTGAGAGACAGAGGGTACCAGGGAGTGAGACACAGTATTCCCCTTTTCCTGAAGTTGACCCATCCCCCTCCGACCTGCATCAGCCTACTCTGACTATACCTTCGCCCTTGACAGCAAATGAAATACTGGGAAGAGGAGGACGACTCCTCAAGTAATGAAGATTACCTATGAGAAAAACCATGGTGGTACTGAGACGAAGAAGAGTAAGCCTAGGCGCTTTGAAGGTGAGGCATGTCCTATTGATTGGCTTGATTGGTCGGGAAAGCCAACCAAAGGAGGCACACCTGGGAACCCTTGACAGGATAAAAGACAGAACATCAGTAGACCACGAGAAGAGCGAGGAGCAGCAGGAAGGCCAATCCAGCCTGTGAATGTCCCAGAGAGAATGGAGCATCGAATCACTAGAGGTCTGCGCTGGAAGGCAGATGGTGGTCGTTTGGTGAAGGAGCCGTGTCTTGAGGGAGCCGGTGATAGGAAACAAAGGGAGCTGCGTATGCTGGCAGTCCTTTTTTGTGTGATCAGTGACTGCTCGTTACTCTGGCTGGGAGCGCCAGCCCAGGGCCGTCCAAGGGGCAGGTGGTAAGACCCTGACCTCAGAGAAGGACAAGAACAGCAGAGGTCCAGAAGCTACCACTGGTGAGTGTTTATGTATGAAAGAAACCCAGCGCATGTCTAATCTGTAGAGTTACAGAGTAGCAGAGGGATCGCATACGATCGGCACAATCTTAAAGGCATAAGAGTTGAGGATTGAATGAAAATCCTATGCAGTAACTGACAATCCGGGGAAACATGGTCTTTAACTGCAACTCCCGAAGTCACAGACTGAAATGAAAGAAGCTGCAGAGGGGAGCTAGCGAAGTGGGAGCAAAAGCATGCAAGTGTATAAAGCGAGCTAAAGAAGCCAGAGGGTTGAATGGGGGTAATTGATTGCGTGACCTGTAACGGGTGGGCTGTGCGGCCTACAACTGCGCCAAAACCAGGAAGCCGTAACATACCTGGAGAGAGCCCATAAAGCAAAACTGTGCCAAGTACATAGAGCCACTGGTTGCGCAACCTGTAATGGGTGGACCGTTCGGTCTGCAACTGCGCCACGACCAGGTGGTTCCAACGAAAGAACAGCATGGTGAGATGAACCTGTGAAAATTGTTATTTGAGAAAACTGTATTCAGCTCAGGGAAGGGAATTGACCCCTGGGCTTCTTGTGAACCTCTGCTTTGAGAACTGGTTTAACTGAAAACTGCATTGAGCTTGGAGAAGGGAGCCCTGAACTTGTGATTGAATACACCAAGGCTGCCTTTTGTGAACTTTTTTAAAACTTTTATTAACTGGAATTATTGTAAACAGGCGCCTGAAGTTTGGGAAAGGGGACCCCGAGCTTCTTGAGAATCGGTGGAAAAACAAATTGTGTAGGGGGCCCTGATCAACTAATCGTCCAGGCTGGGATAAGTGTGGATTTTCAGGAGACGAAGATGGGCAGCCACCACAGAAAGTACCTTCATTAATACCCAGGGGCCGCACTTAAACCAAAGGGAAGGACCCTGTACTGGTAGTGTTGACTGTCCAGGAGGTACTATGTTCTTTCATGAGGATGTGAAAGTACACGTCCCGAAGATCCACTGATGTTACCCAATCCCCAAGCTGGAGGGCCTCCAAAATGTGTGTTAAGGGGTGTCTCATGAAATGTCTCCAGAGAGGAACTCATTGAGCTGCGAGAGATCCTGAATTGGCCAGATTTCTTCTGACTTCTTGTAAAGTAACTAGCAAAATCCCTGTTTTTACCCTCCCTGGGACAAAGTATTGCTTTGAGGCAGAGAGGATTTTGGATCTCCTGCACAAGCAGACAGGGAAGACCTCTGAAACTTCGGAGGAGATGGAGGTTGAGATGGGATGTTTAAGTTCAGACCTTCCCAGACTACTGAAAGTACCCTGGGATCCTGTGAGATATTCAACCAGGCTGCGTAAAAGGAGGAAAGCCTTCCTCCTACTACTGATGCATGGGACCTGGGGGGGAAGAAAATGGAAGAGGATGTACCCACCACTCGGGAGTCGAGTCATTTGTGGAGGAGACTGCTGGCTTGAGTCTTGATTGAAATATGCTCTTTTTGGAAATTTTTGAAGATGAAGAGGGGGCTAAAGGCTTGCCCTTGGTGGACTGTCTTGCTTTAAGGGCCCCAAAAGCTTCAGTGTGTTGAACATCGAGTCTAGAGGCCACTTTTAACAGTTTTACAGTAATAACAATCGTGCAGGTTTTTAGTACTTCATTCATTGATGAGAAAAATAAAACGTGTTTTTCCATGGGTAATTCAATGCCTTTCTCTTGCATGTCAGCCCGAAACGAAGAGATTTTGAAGATGGCATTCATGTAAGGTTTTTATTAACGTTCAACTCCTGCAAGGCTGTTTCTTTGCCTTCTGCAAACCAAAATAAAGATTTGCTTCTGTGCCTCAAAAGAAAGCAAATATCTGAACTTTTCAAAGGCTTCCCAGTTCTGTTAGTTGTGACCGGCTAATACAGATGTTGCATTAATCTGTCTAAGAGGAAGACAAGTGTTTTGATAAACCTTTTTGCCCTTAGGTTCCCACAATTTTGAGTCTTTAAGGACAGAAGCTGAATCGTGGGGACATCTTCGCATGAAAATAAAAGGCTCATCTTTAAGGGTTTTAGATTTAGAGTCTAAGAATTTGGAAAGATCAGTTGTCTGATGCTTGCTCCCTTAATCAATTCTCCATTGCTAACAGAGGTTTGTCAGGGGGTAATAAATCCGATGCCTGCACAGCATTTAACATTACCCAGTGAAATTGTTTAAAGGTATGACTAGGGACCTCTTCTTCAGTTGAGGAAGAGACTTCATAGACGCTGGGTACCTTTGGAATGGAGGGTCAACTGGTAAATTTGCAGCTACCACATTTGGAAAAGGAATTAAAGGATCAGTCGGTGGACAACTACCAGATAGTTTGTTGGCAAAGACAGCCAAAATCTCAGACATGACGGGCTGCATAACTGCAAAGATAATAGAACCAATGAATTCTAAAGAGGGTGCCGAAGGCCCTGGAACTGCTTTTTCTAAGGAAGCCATAGGAGTTGTAGAAGCATCCACTCAAGTTTGCACTTCAGCTATAGTCAAAGAAGGAGCTAAAGATCTATTAACAGTATTATGGTACATGTTCAATACATCAGCACCAAGAGGCACCCGCAAGTCGGGAGGTGGAAAGTCCCTGGAATCTCTCCGTGGTGGCGACCTTAACACAGGGACCAAAAGGGGATGCCAAATTGGTGACCATGCCTGGTCCTGAATCCTTCTTACCAATGGGATGCAAAGTCTTCCATTCTTCCACAAAGTATACTGTGCTTTTGGTACTGGACCCTTCTTCAACATGCAGACCAAGGGTGTTCTCAGTGGCTTAGACGTTATTCCCACACAGAACCGACAGGATCTCACTGGATGGAAGTTCTTGAGACAGTTGACACAGTATCTGTGAGGGTTCGCTGCCGAGAAGTTCTTACCACATCCAATGCATCAATTGGACCCTGTTGACAGCGGCATTCACAGAGAAGGAGGCAATGTTGACAAAAATATATCCAAGTGAATCGAAAAATCCACCTCTCAGGGTGGGAAAGACCACAAAAGAAGACAAACGGCCCAAGAAAGGGAGGTGCACAGAAAAGCTCTTCCCACATCCACCCACACAGGCAGAAAAACAGAAACCGGGAGTTATCAGTTGGTGACGCACGGTTTGGGTGGGGCCAGGAGCATGGAGACATGCATGTGTACCGAGCCCTAATATGCACTCTTAATGACAGCACCTTCTTTTGGAGAAGCTTTTTCCCATCCAGGCTGCAGTGAAGACTATACCAACCAGTTGGGAAGAAGGGGAAGCATGATGCGGGAGTACTGTCCAGTCACTATTTTTTTTTTTTTAAAAAGAAAGCTGCAGTCTAATAGTTCTCACATCCGATCTTCCCTTGGAATGAAGTATGCTGAATAGATTCACTAGTTTCTTGATCTTATTTTTCCAAGAGGGCATTGACCTCAGCTTAAAGTAGAGCAGGGTGGTCTGCCTTTGTCATGGCTTCCTTTATTTATTTTATTTGTTTATTACACGTCAGAGCTCTCAGGCATCTGGGTGCACACGAACACATAGGACAAAGGAAAATATAGGACAAGGCAGGCAAGGGAAGACTAGGCGAAGAAAAATGCTTTCAGCGTTTTCTTAAATGAATTCATTTTAGAATCTGTAAAAGATGGGCCACCAGGGGGCGCACGGATGGTGATGTCCTTCTTCTGAGCTCCTGGCTTGACGGTCTTGAATGTGGCCTGAGCCACCACCCTGAGACACCCCTCCCTTGAAGAAACCATAAATTAAAAGTCGTAGAACGCCCCCCCCCCCGCCACGCTCTGGGTGAAAAAACAGAAAATTGGACAAGGAAACATGGTGAACTAACCGTCCGATTGCTCCGTCAGGCCGAGAGTCTCAGCGGATGAAATCGAAACCAGGGCCTTCCCCTGCTCAGCGCGCGATACAGTGGTGTTTCCTCGGCGTCCGGAGCGGATGAACCGTGACTGCCTTTAACACAGTCCGCAACTCGCCCAACTGGTGCTGGATCCCCAGGGATGTGACTGGAGGCCCGAATTGTACGGCCTTGATGGCCCGGATCTGTGCACCTTGAGGCCGCCTGAGAGGAGACACCCCAGAGGAAGTAGGGGGATCAATATAACCCCAGCGTGAGAATTGCGGTCGGGCACCCCGCCCGTAGGCACTTGCCAACGAAGTACGCTGGTGCAGGCCCTTCACCTCCCCCTAGGATCCCACAGTGCAGCAAGTCCCAGAGGGCACCAATCCACCGCAGTTAGCCTGGACCCTCGCTCCATCCCACGGGAAAGGGATCCGAGCCGCTGGGCCTTCTGCTCTGCGTACGATTCTGGGTCCACTGAAAATGGCACTCAGGCCCCCACTCGCTGGCAGCCGAGACCTTGGGGAGGAGAGTAGACTGAACCAAGGGGAGTATGAACAGCCTCCCCCCATGCCTGCAGGTATACCCGGGTAACGTTAGGACACCAACCTCAGCCACGCGCCCATCATCAGATCTGGGCGCACTATTAACTGCAGCGGGGGGACAGGCGGGCCAGCGTTCCTAGGCCAAATGACTCAATTTACTAGCATTACATAAGAGACTGGGGAACACAGACTACAGGCCTTGCTCACACAGACAAACAACGTATACTGGACCCTAGCCATCACTTCACGAGGAAGCGCCAAAGATTACAGAGATGGCATACTGTAAAACCCTACTGAGCTGATTGCTCCCCTCCTGATCCACGAAGATTGAGAACAGTAAGTGCTCTGTAATTTGCCATCTGGCGCATTATATGGTAGGATGTCCACACCAGTGCATGCATAGTTCCTTGGGGTCCGGGTACAATCTCACACAAAGCCCCATCCGGGACTGCAGGGGAGAGGTGGACAAGGCCCTGCCACGTTAATTGGCTTCCTGATCACCAAAAAGGCCCAGTACAAGGACACAATTATCTTTACCAGTAGCAGTAGCGCACCCTAACCTCCTCTGCCTGTAGACTGAAGAGGAAAGTCGTAAGACCCCAGCATCACTGAGGGAGGCCAGAAAGCCCCGCCCAGCACCCTCTTAGACAGGTCGCCCTCAAATTAATGAGTTTCCTTCCTGAGGCGTTGCATTGCCCGCCGCTTATACTGACAGAGATCGCAGAGGAACGAAGGGTTGGGTCCGAAGTCAGTGGGGTGTGCCCTCCTTCCACACGTTATGTCTTGAGCTCATCTGACCTACCCTGGACCACCTCAAGGAGGGACAAAATTCTTGAGGTCCCCCTTTTACCACCTATACATGCGGCAAGGGTCCTGTAAAGGCGCTGGGATCTAATGGACTTTCGCCTGGACTTTAACAAATAGGTGCACGTTAATTTCCTAAGCAGCTCAGTTAGCATGGCAGCTCAGTTAGCATGGCTGGAGTTGATGAATGACTATTCCCCCCACTCAAGCCGAAGCCCTCACCAGGCCCCAGCTGCGATGGGCCCAACAGTGACAAAGTCGAGTTGAGGATACTCAAGGCACACGACTGAGCACCTATGGATACGAATCCAGCCCACCGAGATATCGCCTGACTCTACCCCTCAGAACGCAAATTCTCTTCAACGCATCCCCCCGAAGATGTTCAAGTTCTGCCCTGCAAATCAGATACATTGGACCCTGTGAGCCCCCATAGCGTTTTGGGGCGTGTGCCCTCCTCCAGGGAGTGCAACATCTCAAATACAAAGGGACAAGGAGGGAGGACCAGGCCTCTAACAACGTACCAGCAAAAGAATCCCTACCAGAGAGCCTCTCATGAAGCCCATGGACATTAGACAGAAAATGGCGGTTGCCAGACATTTGGTGGCAAAAAATTGGTCGACCAGACAAATGGTCGAACCAATTTGATCGAAAACCAAATGGTCGAATTTTTATTTTTTTTATTTTAACCCTTTTTGAAAAATTTTCAAACCCCCTTTTTTTTCTCTAAAAAACCCCTTTTTTACTAAACGAAAACCCGAAAAATAAATATATAAATAAAAAAAAATTCGACCATTTGGTTTTCGACCAAATTGCGTCGACCAAATTGCAGTCGACCAGTTTTTTTTCAACCAATTGACTGGACACCAAAATGGCAATACACGGATACTCTCCATCTCCCACTACACTGGTATCCTCCCAAGTGTCAGTCATGGCGACCCCAGAGGCCAAGACGGCCGCCACTAAGGGGGGTGTCGAAGCTCTGTTGGACAAAAACAAAAACATGGGATCCAACATCGGAGGAAAGATCGATAAAATCACGCAACGGATAGATATGATGGAGGAGAGACTCAAAGGTGTCGAGAATAATCAAACCTTGTTAAACACCTTAAACACCTGAGGCGGATGTGCACCCCCCCTCACAAAATGGTTGGGAGTGTGGAGTTCATTACAGATGGGGCTACCCATTCTTCCTCTCATTCGAGCTCGAAGGCAAGAAAGAGAGGCTAAGATCTGAAAAAGAGATTAAGAGCTGCATTGCCGACTTTTAGACAGATGCAAGGAAGGGCGAGACCAGGAAGAGAGAAGAAGGGACGAGAGACAGTGGTGCATCCAAGGCCCAACAAGAAAGGGTATACCTGGCTCAAGGAAATACCGAAGAGCAAATGCCTCCCCGGACACAAAAGGCTGAGAATTTCTGACAATACAACCACGTTTCCTTGAAGCTACATGTCACCCCCTTATAGGGGGGGGGGGCTCGGGTGCCCATCGACAAATAGGGCCTGGGGAGAACACTCAGCAGACCAGACTCACTGTATGGATCTTTTATCCATACCTGGAGTAGGCGATTGCATAGACCCCGGACCCTGAGGGGACCTTGGTTTCAGAGGTGCTGCGGGTTATGGTTTCGCCTGCCTAGATGTCCCTAGGATCTATTACAGGTGCAAATATATGAGTTCTGTCCTCCGTGGCCATGGGGACAAGTGGCTGGTCGAGGTATGACAAGCAGGGGAAATGCAGGTTCTCTTTTTGAGGTTTTGTGAGGTTAATGTTTTGATTCCGAGAGATGGGGGCAGGGGGAGGAGGATGGGGGCTCAATGTTATTTCGGATGTGTTATGTGCAGGACCGTGAGGTAACGGTCTCCACTGGTGGTCCGGACATGACTCAGTGCATCCAGCTGGGTCAGATCGGACACCGTCGAAGGGAGGTGTTGGGGGGGGAGAGGGGGTAAGAGTGGTGAGGAGGAAGAGGTGGGGTGAGAACAGGATCCTTAATAAACTGATTTGTGAAAATGTGGGTTTTCCATTGAACCTGAGGTCGCCGACCCCCGATGAGGTGTCACTTAGCGTACACCAAACAGTTGGTGGATAATTTAGCCTCGCAGAAGAGTGGTCTCCTCAGGATAGGGACGTTGAATGCCAAGGGTCTAAACTCGCCCACCAAAAGGTCACTGGTATGTAGGGAGTTCTGTAGAGTGGGTCTCAATGTGCTGTTCCTACAGGAAACAAAGTACGCATGCGGGGAGGAACGGTGGGTATTGAACTTGAGAACAGGGACAGAATACTGGGGTTCCGGCTCCCTAAGGAAGGCGGGGGTTGGGATACTCAGAAAGGGGTTAGAATTTGAGGTCACCATGATATGGGCTGATGTGGAAGGAAGAGCGCTACTGGTGGTAGGCGTCACACAGAAGGTGCCCACGTTTGCAACAGTATACTCTCACAATAAGGGGCAATACCGTTTCCTCACAAGAACACTTCCCACAATTATGCTGGAAGCCATGGGGCATGTAATCCTTGGAGGGGACTTCAACCTATGGGCAGACCCCAGATTGGACAGGAGGGCAGGGAACCCCACACCCGGTCTTTAAGATGGAGATGGAGGCTGAGATTGTGGAATATTTTAAGTCTAACACGGGGGAGGTCTCCAAAATGACGTGTGGGAGGCGGGGAAAGCGACATAACAGGGAATCCTAATTAGAGTAGGGGCCAACAAAAAGAGGGAGAGGGCCCTGATCCAAAGAAAACTGAGGAAAGAAATAGCCCAACTAGATGAGGAAGCAAGGAAAGGCGGTGATGGTAGGGCATATAGGATCCTGAAGGCAAGGCAGAAAAGGGACGAGCTCTGACACTTCGAGGAAGGGCAGGTAGTCTGAAAATTGCAACTTCTCAAACAGAGGTTTTACGAAAAAGGAGAGAAGGCATCCACATTGTTAGCTGCCAGATTACGGGGCCAGCGGGTCGAGAGAAGGGTCGCGACCATAGAGGAACAATACAGTCCTCGGAGGGTCGTGGAGGGAACTATTCCAGAAGCTTTTGCAGCTTTTTTACGAGACCCTGTATAAATCTGAGACCGATCCTGGACAATTGGGAACAGACAATTACTTGGCCTTGGTCGGGATGCCAAAGCTCACACATGAAGAAACCCTCAATCTAGACGCCCCAATAACAGCAGAAGAGATTAAGGGGGCAGTGAAGAGGCTCTCCCTAGGGAAAGCCCCGGGTGAAGATGGATACACTGCCGGGTTTTAAAAGTCCTTCCTCTCCCCACTCTTCCCCTTCATGGTCGAACTCCGGTGCGGCCCCCGACTCCTTTGTTCGAACACTCATTATGGGCATTCCCAAAGAAGGGTGTGACCCCAAGCAGTGCGGATCATCTTGCTCCATATCTATGTTAAACAGATGCAAAAATCTACACTAGGGTTCTCGCTGCTAGGCTGGAAACGCTCATGCCTCGTCTGATACACGCCGACCAGGTCGGATTCATACTGGGGAGGCAGTGTGCCGATACCATGCGAAAGACCCTACACCCTATTCACGAGAAATGATGAGTCTGCCATTCTTTCAGTGGACGCAGAGAAGGCCAGGGTCGAGTGGGGCTTTCTGAGGGCGGTCCTAAGAAAGTTGGAAATTGGTCCAAAATGTAGGAAAGGGATCCAAGCTGTCTACACATCCCCCAAAGCCTCGCTGTTTGTAAATGGGGAATACTCCAGCTGGTTTGGGATGGACAAGGGAACACAACAGGGGGGGTCCCCTCTCCGCAATATTGTTCACCCTCTCCTTAGAACCCCTGGCCCAGAAACAGAGAGTATCGACAGGTGGAGGATCTCCGGATGGGTGGGAAAGAATATTAGGTAGCCCTATATACAGACGATCTACTCCACATTCAGAATCCCACATCGTCCATACCCAGAGCGGTTCATCTGATCGAAGAATATGGTGCGCTCTCTGGTTTTTAAAATAAATAGAGCCAAGTCCATTCTATACCCCCTGCATGAAATCACACAAGATGACAGATAGATTTTGTCTGTTGGGTCTTACGATCGGGAGAGACACTGAAATACCTGTGAATAAATATTACAAGGGACCTCAGCAAGTTACATGAAGCCAATTTCCCTGCCCTCCTTTCGAGATTCCACGCTGACCTAGCTAAGTGGGAGAAACTCACAATATCATGGATGGGGAGACTCAACGCAGTGAAGATGGTGTGTCTCCCTAGATTCCTCTACCCCTTCCAGATGATCCCCATCTGAATGCCAAGATCTTTATGAGGTTAAAAGGGCGGTTCTTGTGGCAGCGGAAGAAGGCCAGGGTGGCTTATGAGACTTTGAAAATACGTAAAGATAAGGGGGGGCAAGGGTGAGCCTACCAGACCATAGGAAATATTATGAGGCACCCCAGTTAAGAACTTTGATCCCCCATTTGAGGGGACAAAAAGAACCACAATGGATTGAACTAGACAATTAGTACCTAGCCCCAGCAACAATATCTGACTTTGCTTTGGGTCCCGAGGAATAAATTACTAAAGAGATTAAGGGATCACCCGATATTGGGGACCATATGTGACATATGGAGGGAGGGGATCGGCATGCGGGGGGGGGGGGGGGGGGAATCACTACTTGGCAGTCACCTCTGAGTCACATCTGGGCTCCTGGGATTATAGAGGACATCCCTAATTTAGACAGATTTCAGACCTGGTATGAAGCAGGATGGGAGAGAGTTGGCAACTCTGGAGGAACGGGACCTTTGTGACTATTTCCGAATTGGAGGAAGCACTGGGGTTGGGTCCCCTCCAGGTCTTTTCCTTCCTGCAACTCAAAGGTATTCTCACGAGGGACAAATGGAGGGAGGGAATCCATAGGAACATTACTCCATTTGAAAAGCTCCTAAACTCCAGAACCGAATCTAAAGGCCTAATATCCGCCATCTATAGAGAATTAATTGAAGCTGGGAAGGGATTAACCTTGCAGTTGAAGGGAAGATGCGAGAAAGACCTTGGGAATGAAAAAGACCTGGACAAAATGTGCAAAGTGGCTTCTAAGGCCTCGATAGCTAGCCAATATAAGCTCCAGGCCATTAAATTGTTCAATATGATCCGCACAGATTGTCCCAGATGTTCCAGTTAATGAGCCCGCTGTGCTGGAGTAAATGCGGAGAGAGTGCAAATTATTGGCACATATGGTGGGGATGTATTCGTCTTAGAATTTTCTGGGATGAGGTTTTAGGCTGGGTCAAAGATATGGATGGGATTCAGCATGTACCCAATCCTCTCTTAATACTATTTGGGTTTGAAAAGTGCGAGGATGAAAGGAAGAGGATCACAGGACTAGCTGCCCTACTTTTGTTGGCTGCGCGGGCTGCCCTAGTAATGAGGTGGAAGGCTTATCAAGTTCCGGGAAAGAATGAATGGATCAATGTGGCCACCAACATTTGTGTAATGGAAAGGATCACTGCAGCCCTACACAGCAAAACACAAACACATTTGGGGAGACTTTGTGAATAAATACATGCCTCAGACCTGATTCCGTCGTCAAGGAGGTATTTGTGCATCTGGCCCCACCTAATCAGCGAAAATTGGAAAGTTGTTCCACCAGAGGAGACCAATGTGATTGTTTCAAATAGACCTCAACTAGCTGATCATGCTCAAGACCGAATAAAAGACGAGAAGACCACACATGAATCACAAATATGAGATCTGTATATACCACTCGAAGCTAGGGGAAACACTATTCCAAAGGGAGGTGGTGTGGGAAGTGAGAAATGTTGT
This sequence comes from Ambystoma mexicanum, assembly GCF_040938575.1. NCBI lineage: Eukaryota > Metazoa > Chordata > Amphibia > Caudata > Ambystomatidae > Ambystoma > Ambystoma mexicanum. The sequence continues at coordinate 386,623,331 of NC_090934.1, read as the reverse complement.
ACTGAACTTCGAAAAACAAGGGTTGTTGGGGGTGGGTCTTATTTGACATTATTAGTTGCAAAATGTTACTTAAGATTTACTTGTATTGTTTTCAAACTGTTGAAAACTTTAATAAAAGCAAATAATAATAAGAAAAAATAATCTGCAAAACAAAGGGGGTTCTGGGAGTCCCTCTACCAGCACAACCTCGACCCATTGATCTGTTATTGGGTGGATGGCACCAGGAGAGTCTTAACCAGGTCTTTAGCTCACTGTCCCTTTCACAGAGGAGACATTTCCATCTGCATATCAGTCTTTGTCCTGTCCAAGGGCAGTCCAGCACTGAAATGCTAGGCAAATCTCTACTGAACAAGAGTACCAACAGCAACCCCAGACGCGTGTATCGGCCTAGTCGGGCATCATCAGCGAGGTGGAGCTGTGCCTCACTAAGAACAAAGGGACTCCCAGAACCCCCCTTGTTTTGCATATTAAGTACCTTTGGGTTTTACCGTAAATTACCAGGGAAATCCAGACATGGACCCCTTGCTCACTGTTCTTAGAGAGGCACAATTCCACCTCACTGAGGCCGCCCGACTAGGCTGAAACACGTGTCTGGGGTTGCTATTGGTACTCTTGTTCAGAGAATTGCCTAGCATTTCGGTGCTGGACTGCCCATGGGCAGGACAAAAACTGATAGTCCGGGATATTTCTCCTCTGTGAAAGGGACAGTGAGCTAAAGACTCGGTTGAGACTCTCCTAGAGGCCATCCACCCAAGAACAGGTCAATGGGCCGTGTTCGTGCCAGTAGAGGGGCTCCCAGAACCCCCCCATGTTTTGCATGTTAGAATCTGAGCGCCACGATGCAGGGAGGTAATTCCAGATTCTGGAGGTGCAGTTTGCAAACAATCTTCCCAGTTTTTTGGATTTCTTAAAGGAGGGGCAACAAGATTGGTGTTGGCAGATCTTCGTGAAGGGTAGAGATTCGTACCATGAGGAGGTTGACTTCAGGTAACTGGGAGATTCCCCGAAAAGAGACTTGTGAAGTAAGGTTGCTGCTTTGAATTGACATTTGGCCGTGACTGGTAGCCAGTGTAGTGCCTGCCAGTGGATTGGGATATGACATCTACGTGGGACTTTTTTTTTCAATAATCCAAACAGCGTCATTTTTAATAGCTTGTAATCGCTGGATGCTTTTTGTCGGTCCCTACTAGTAGCGCATTGTAATAGTCTATTCTTGACAGAATGGTAGCCCGAGCGATGGTAGATGAGTTATCCTCGTTCAGGTACGGCTGGATGTTCCGGAGTAGCTTTAGATGGTACGAGAAGTTTTGATGACTAAGTTCACATGCAACTCTGCGCTCAGAGTGTGTTGATTTTCTTCTTGACGGAAATGAAGCAGTTCTGGATGGAAAATGTCTGATAGCAGTTGGAAAGTTAAGCCCTGGTTTGTGGGGAGCCGAAAATAAGGGGTTCAGTCTTGCCCTTATTAAGGCACATCCAATTTCCTATCATCCAAGAATCTACTTGGTTGTAGATGTTTTGGAGGAGTAGACTGTCAGCAGCATAGTCCCCCGAAATCTGCAGGACCAATTGCATGTCATCAGCGTAATTGGTCCAGAATACTCTAGATTCTTCTAGGAGGCTGCATAGGGATAGGATGTACAGATTGAACAATATGAGGGACATGCAAGCTCCTTGCGGCCGCACCTTTTGCCTGCTTCTGGACCGCCGTTTCTCAACGTTCTGTACGGCATCTGCCAGCCTAATGCTGAAACCTTGCTTTGTCTCACGGATTGCTCCTCTCCACGTGTGTTGTTCAACTGCCGGTTCAACGCCAAACCTAGCCTGTTCTATGGACTACCTCAGCGCTGACTTTTGCACACTCCCCGTTTAGTGACCTTTTCAAGACATTTTTTGTCTCTACAAACACACGGATCGCTAGGGTGATTTTCTGAGGAATATTGCTCCCTGGATGCATGGACTAGAGACTGCCTAGTGCACCTTAATGTAGGCAAACTCATGCCATCAGGGTAGACTGTGGGATTGTTGATCATCTGGAACTCTGCTGTCATCTGGAACACCAATCTACAGAGAGAGGAATTCCTACAGAACTCCATCGGTAAGAACTATTACATTTGCCTGCTTGTTTCCTCATCTCCTTGCAACACTTCTAATAGTCAACCATCTGTTTTCAGCTGCATTGTTCTAAGTGCAGTGACTCAGCGTTCTGATCCATTCTGCTAGTCACAGGTTAGCCTATTCCTAGCTCTGTTAGTGCTCTGTACTTGTGTTTGGTGTGCTAATCTTAACTGTCTTTTTTGCCTTGCAGCCAGTGGTGTCGAGGTGGTGTCCTCTATCTTTCAGCCAATAGACACCTTGAATTGTCTAATCTGAACCACCAAGGGGTACACATTGGTAAGAAGAACTTGTCTACGTTCACGAGTTCCGCAGTCTTCCGGATTGCAGTAGGTCCACGGCCCCGACAAGAAAGGGCATTAGGCTATCCTAACAGTGTTTAGTCGAGCATTGATCTGAACTTGGATTTTATCCCTAGCCTGGAGTATCTTTTCTTGGAACTCATTCTGTATTCTAGTACTGCATTGGAAAGAGTGAACAGAGTCAGTTGGGCTTTTCAAGGGGCTTTAGTATTTCGAAAAGTTTTTTTGGTTTATTGTAGAAGTTCTTTTTTTGTTTCCATTGTCGGATCTTTGTAGGATTTCTCAAGGGTCTTCCAAGCGGTTTTGTCGCCGGGCGAGGGCCATTTGAGCCAGCACCTCTCTGCCCTTCTCTTTTTGATTTTTAGAGATCCGCGTTCCGGTGAGAACCAGGATTGATTGGGGTTAGCACAGATAGCTCTTGACATGAAGAGGGCAAATTTGTCAAAGAGTAGGGTACATTTTGTATTAAAGGTATCAAATGTCTCAGGGGGGTCAGTGGATCAGTTGCCGAAAGTTGACAACATAATGCTGGTGATGCATTCTTGGAGATCGGAAGGTGAGACTTTCTTCAGGTTTCGGTTTATAATTGTTTTGGAAGGGTTTGGCCGCTAAGGTGGCGTTATTTATCTGGGCTTTGAGGTTACGTGTAACAATCCAATCAAGCGTGTTACCTTTGGCATTAGTAGGGTCTGAGTTCAAGACGTGGTGATCAATGTTATTTAGGTTGGATTCGAGTAGGATGGCTTCTGATCTCTATACAATAACCATTGAATATGGTCTTTGCGAATTCTCCACAGCTGTTGTGGAAAGAGATTATACCTGGAAGATCTTCCCAGACCTTCACCTCTTCCACAAGATCTGCATGTTAAACCTCCATGCCCTTGTTTGTGCTTGAAGTAGATTCCAGTAAGCCTGGTGATAGTCGTTTGCTGTAACCCACACTAACACAAGTGCGGTGCTGGTTAAAATTCTTTTTCAGTCTGATAATTCACTTGTCGGTATGTGGCAGGAAAAAGCATGATGTACTTAAATGATTTGTTGACCCTGCTCCATAGGGAAAAAACGTTTGTGACCATTTTAGGCATGTTGGGGGTTTCCACTAGTAAGTCAGTGTCATCCTTCTCCTCTTGCATGTTAAACTTTACTCTAGATGTGACTGACCTATAAAATGAATGTGTAGTTTGTTAACACACCCTCAATCAAATAAAGGAAATTACAGAAAAATACCAGCTCATTGCCTTCAAACTGTAGACTTGCACTGTTCCAAAATAACCGGCTCCATCACACACATACATGTACCCCCTCACCCCTCAACAAATAAGTCAAATGTCCAACTAAAACAATTCCTCCTCCAAGAAATGCTTTGTCAGATGCCCTCAAACAAGCACAGAGTTTGTAAGTACTAAAGAAAAGTTATCTGAGAATGCCGCAGCGACTAGACGGATCAAGAAAAGTAGAATTTAATTATGTGGTTTGAAGAAAGAAAAAGTAAAAAGTTGCAAGCAAGATAAAGTGGGTGTGGGTTGTTGAGGTTGAGGAAGGGGACTGGAGAGAACTCAAATGTCCCTTTGTTACAAGAGTAACAATGACATGTTTGTGGTCCAGTTCAATTAACAAAATGTTAGAAGAACGTTAGAAGAACGCTATCAACCCCAATAATGGACAAGCATAGAAATTGAATAAAATTGCGATAATGTGATCAGAGAGAAGTCATCATTTGTGTTCAAACAATATTGTGCATTGGGAAGGCAATTTGTCGTATCAATAGTACAATGTGGGAGGATGTTTTATGTACAAGGGTTGGACATGAAAAGTTGCAATTGGTGGGAAGATTGCTCAAGTGTGGGTGTGTTAAACAACATTTACTTTTATTTAATGTGGTCAGTGGTGCAGTCATTTCAGGAATTTTGTGACTTGTCTTCATATTTCAGAGGCACATTATGGTTAGTGTCCATAAGAAATGACACCTCAGGATATATATTTTGTCTATTCACACTGTTTGCAAACATGACGGTGCAAAGTTTCCTAGGTAAAGCAGGTGTTCAAAAGCTATAACCTTTGCAACAGGGATCTATATATTTGAGAAGTGATTTCAAAACACAGCTTTTCAGATGGTCATGTTTGGTTGGTTATTCTTGTAAATTGGATCATGAAAGACCCTCGGAGACACACCCATTAATCATTCCTCACCTCTCAGTCTTGTTAAATACTGGTCGCAGTCCACTACACACCAATGGTCTGCTATCTGGATATGAGAAGCAGCTGTACACACGAAAAGCAGCCTTCTACCCAAACATGTGAAAAAGACGTGGGACATCAGGAGAATTCTGTCTTTTATTGAGGAGGACAAGGGTAAATTGAACATCAAACTGCCAAATAGTTACAATAGTCACATGTATATGACAGTTACAGTTCTAAACAGAAATGTGTGTAAATTAGAAATTGAGAAAATAGTGGTTTCAAATGTGGTCAGGTCTGAAATATCAAGGTTTCTTGTTCTTCATACACGGCACTTGTTCCCATTTTATTCACAGCATAGTGGTGTCACAATTCGTACTCAACTGTTTCCATTTCAGTGGTGGCAGCATTTCTGTTCACATCCCAGCAGTGGCTCCATTTCCAACCAAAATGTGAATTCAATGAAACAGCACAATGCTTTTGCATGGTCCCAGTGTTGCTTTGTCCCATTTACTTTCCACCGATAACCGGATTCAAGAAAACCTTGAAATGTTTGAATGATGAAAGATGACATTAACATAGTCAGTATATTCTGTAATCATCATTTTCTAAAACTGACACCCTCTGCTTTCATAAGTGATCTTTCTCTGCTATTTATGTGGTGTAGCAGGACTGCATGTTTTTTCACTGAGAGACTCCGATGTCCTTCTATGATTGTTGATTGTATAAGGGTCTAGTGAATGCATTCTGCATTCTGTTCTACGCAACCTTGAATCATACTCCAGGACTGTGCGTGCCTTTGCTTGCATTTGCTCTTCTACGCTCTGCTGCACACAACCAGGCCCACATGCATGCTATCTTTTTAATGAGCTGCATTCTCTGTTTGAGAAATTAGTCCACCTCTTTGAACAGCTCAGTGCAGTGTTGCTTTAATCCTTTGTTGATTTCTCCATTGTAAAGTAGCAAAGTATGCTACTCATGGCAGAGGGACCATCTCTTCAGCACATACTGTAAGCGCCCACAGCTTTTAAACCTGAGAGAGGCAGTTGAACTGGCGCTTCTCCCCAACCCTAGGCTGCCTACTCCTTCCTCAGTCTCTAACTTTACCCATTCTAGCTGCAAGCCCTTATTTCCAAATCTCATCCAACTAAGAGGCAACCATTTTTGCCTAGTTTTGCAAGTTAATCCCACATTCACCTCCACCGCCGTGGCTATATTTACATCCCCCGATGTTTGCACTCAACAACCAACCTTTAGCATTCAGGAGGAGTCCTGGTCATCAAGTCCATGGGCTATATTTCATAATACCTTTTCTCGATTTGTCAGTGTATTTCATGAATTACCCACTCCCATCTCATAAACCACCGTGCCTATAAACAGCACAAAAGGCATAATGTGGTTCTTACTTCTGTTCCATGGGGCTTTAAGCAGCCTTTTAAGCATAGCATTGCCACTTCCGATATTCCAAATGTTTTGCACCCTAGAGTGTTGAATGGACACACAAATTCCATGTTCATTTTTACAGAATCTTTCCTCACAACTGGGCAATGAAGGCAGTGCCCGAGTCTGGAAGAAAGGAAGGAGCAAGCAATGTAACTTTACCATAAAGCAAGGATGAAGCTTTAGAGGCCAATATATGGCCATTTATGATGGGAAGGGTGTTTTCAATGCCCTTTAGTAAATACAAGGTTGTAAGTACTGAATGTAGCAACTCAGATGAAGGGCTTTTTATAGCCATTTCCTGTAGTTAATCATAAAGGTGTGCTTTGGCCTTGATCAATCTAACATTTGGGGTGGGTGAGACCACTTTTCTCTCCAGTTGTAAATTGGCCGAGTCAGTTTTATAATGTGGCCACAATGACTCAATCTGTGTGATGAGCTGCATGAAAAATGTCCTTTCCAACTATTAAAATAAGATGGGCAGTAACCACCGGAAGACCTCATTTGTCAGTGTAATACTCTAGGCTTCTCAAACCAGCCTCAGTCAAAGCAAAATGGGCTTCATCACTAATTTTAAGCTAACAAAAACTGGAGGTTGGTGAGGAGGACCCTAAGACCACTAGTCACAGTCACCACAGATGTAGCAGGGTTCAGCTTGAATGTATTGGTGTCTCCCTTTTTATAGTGGTCCCGGAAGACATAAATGCACCCGTTACAGCTGGCAATTTTCCAGAGAGATGGTACAGAGCTCCAAGCCTCAGGGAGGCACAGACGGGTGAAGCTGTCCAACAAGGGGTTGTAACACACAACACAGTCTCCTTCAGCAACAATGAACACCAAGTCCTTATGCACAGCCGCATGCATTCGCCCAGCGAATGGCAGGAGATATGGCTTCACGTGGCACTTTTCTGTGCTGGTGTGGAAGCACTGGATGAGGCGAGAAGGCTTTGTGAAGAAGTCCAGGTCATTTTCCTCCCCACCCATCAGGTAGATTATGCCGTTGAGGTTCACACCAGCGGCGCCCGAGATGGCAACTTCCAGCTGGCTTGTTTCAGTCCAAAGGTTATCCTTCACTCTGTAGTAGATTACTGCATTTGAAAGGGTGTCCTGGAGAGTCTTGCCACCTAGTGAGTAAATAGTATCCCTTCCAGGCACAGAGACCAGTGTGTGCTGCAGCCGGTCACGTGGCAGAGGAGCACATCGCTCCCAGTCCATGGTCTCCATGTTGCATTTCCACATCCGCCGGGGGATGGAGCCACCCACAACGTAGAGGTCACTTCCATGTTTGCAAGCCGCTGTGATCTGGTGGCACAGGCTGTTCTGCCCACTTACACTGATGGAGTCATCTGGGGCACAATGCAGTGACACAGCAATGGAGTGGGTGCGTGCCTCCTCTTTACCTATTAAATAGATGTGGACGTTCTCTCCAATCTCCTGCATGGAAAAAGAAAACAAACGTTTAGATGTGATGAACAGCTCAGATCAAATGTCATATTACAATGCTCAGTTGTTCCTCTGCATCTTGATCACTACATCGGTAATATAGAGGCGCACACCTAAATCTAGACTCTTCTCCATACTCATTTTTGACACTGACCCTGTAAGCTCTCCTGTATGAACTTGGCATGGAGGTGTTCCTTCTTACCACAGCCACTGAAACAAACACAGCTGAACCGAAGATCTACCCAATGGGATACAAAGACCAACACCTGTAATTATGCACTTACAACTATCATATTGGTCAATGCATGGAAACATAAGCGCTCCCTTCAAGAAGTCCTGCTGAACACAAGTTATCGCTTCTGCAACGTAAAGACATCTTTGTGACCTGGATCCTATCTATAACAAGAAGAGATTGTGGTGATCCAGGTTATTGCCACAGTAGAAAGAAACCACAAAGAACCCAGACTCACCAACCCGCTCCCAAATAACAAGAAATAATGCAAACCCAGGATCTTCCTGCAACTACACAGACAACCTTAGAAAACCCATCTTCTTCCTCTGCAATCACAGGAAATTCCTTTCAAACAGGACCCCACACCCTTGCAATTGCAAAACATTCCTGTGCACCTGAACATCTTCTTTCGTGGGTTGAGAGGGATTTCATAAGATCATTGACCTTTCCCCATGTCATTCGAATTTCCCCTGCACAAAATCACTCCTGGTGAGTACACGCAATACCTGTGCCAATGCTCCAGATCTATTAACATTCTTTTACTTTTTTTTGGCTAAATGGCAATTCCGCTGATTTCTTTTGCCCAATTTTACTGCAGGGGGGGAAATGGGAAATCACCATCACACTTCCAACCCCCTTCCGACATACACTACCCAAACTTACCCATCTATATTCGTGTAGTAAAAAAGTAGCAAAAAATGTGGTGAGATTGCCATTCAGCAAAAGTGGGTAATATCATGGCTCCACTCCGAACCAAATGTTTTTCACATCCTCAGCCCCTTTGCCTCAAGATGGTTGTGAGCATGGGGTTAACCACTTTTAAGCAAAGAAAACCTCACCATGTCTTTCAACCATGGTTTTTGCCTTTCATGATCACAAGAAATACCAATGAACATTTCATCCACCACCTCAAATCCCTTATAAAAAGGGATTTCAGGTCGGCCACCAGGGGGCGCGCGGATGAGTCGCCTCTCCGTGTGAGCGCTCTACACAGGGTCCGGAAAGTGGCAGTGAGCCCCCACTTCGAGACCCCCCCCAGAGCTGATTTTTGACCAAGAGACGTGGGAAGGTGTCCCCCCCACCTGAGAGAAAACCCGGAGAAAATCGGAAGCGGCATCGTGGTGAAATTAACGCCGGCGCTTTGAGGCCTTCGGCGCGGCGTGAGTTCCGCGGAACTCCCAACCCGGGCCTGCGTATACGCGGGAAGTGCCGCCCTCTGAGTCTGATCCGGCGCACTTCTCGGTCCTCCGCGTGGAACCGGCTGCGCACCTCTGCCAAGGGCGGTTGATACCCCCACCGCGACACGGTAGGCGGACCCCTCACCCCCCCTGCAAAGCTCAGGAGGCCCTGGTGGCTTGGTCCTTCACGTCCCCCGCGTTGGCGGGTGCTAACGTCGCTTCACGACCCGGATGCTGTGGGAGGCCTCCCTTTATGGACCCTAAAACCAGGCTAGCGAAATATACGTTTTCACCAATTGCCAGATCCCCAGGGCCCTCCTTGATTTCTATAATGTCGACTGCAGGATCCGAGGCCACCGCGACCAAGGCGGATGTTGCTGATTTGCTTGCCGAAATGAGGGGCATGCGAGCAGATATTGGCAATAGGATAGACAAGATCACGCAGAGGATCGACAAAATGGACGATAGGCTCGAACAGGTTGAGCACAACCAAACATCTCTGAATGTGCTGGAAGCACAGATGGATCACCGAATCGCAGATATATCGGACAGAGAGAATGAACTGCGCCTTAAGGTCGATGACCTCGAGAACAGGGAGCGCCGGAACAATATCCGAATATTTGGTCTTCCTGAGAAAGAGGGCGAAACCGAACTGGACCTGAAGCAATCGTTGCATGCCATCCTGAAGCTCCTATACAACGATGACTCAATTGACGCGCCTAAAATTGACCGCATCCATAGGGCCGGAGGTAGACCGGGGGCCCCGAGATCGGTCCTGGCCCGATTCCATAACTATGCGGACAGAGCGCGAATCTTGGACAAGGCCAGAAGCGCCCCACAGCTGTCCTTGGAGAACTCCGTCATTTCACTTTTTCAGGATTTGTCATCCCTCACGTTGGCGATGAGGAAAAAGTGCTCTCCGATCACGAAAATGTTGAAAGACAAGGGCGTCAGGTATCGCTGGGGGTATCCATTTTCCCTCACTTTCGAATGGGAAGGCTCGACAATGAGACTTGTCTCGGAGAAAGACATTGCTGACTGTACGACGGATCTGCTGGGTGCGCCGGAGGGTGCTCCCTCTCATGAGGATCAAGGATCATCTGGTGGTGAATGGAAAGTCAAGGCTTCGCGGCGAAGAAGGATTCCAGGCTCTAGAAAATACAGAAAAATGAACACCTCCCAAGATATGGAACATTGACAGGGTGCCTGAGGTACTTTGACATACTATTTGGTTAGAGGTAAACTGGGAAAATTACTCCACCACGGAGGTTACGAACTCTCATGTGCGAGTCGACCTCCCTATATGTGACTGACTGTGAAAGGTCGCCTCCTCCAAGTGTGAGGTATTGTTAGCTCGATGTCTCGCAGATGTTAGAAATGTGATAAGGCATAATATCTCTGCTCCGCTAGCTCCTGGGGGAGGGTAAATGTCTCTGTTACTGAATTATTGTTATCGTTAAGTGCACACAAAAGTTGGGGGCTCACTGATATATATTATCCTATTATGATAGGACCGCCTGTTTTGCGGTCTTCACGGGTGGTCCGAGTTCGGCTGGGTGATGTCAACCTGGGCGAATCGGGCGCCGAATGTGTTGGGGACGGGGAGGGGGGTGGGGGAGGGGGTGGTTGGGGAACACACTTCTCACACTGATTTTGACACGACGTACACGCAGACACACCTTGCGCACACCGAGGCCCACGATATGCTCCAGACGAGTTGGTCGTCGGTCTCCATGGGATTCTCTGGGAACCAATCCCATCACGACGACCCATGCATAGCGATGGCCGACAGGAAATGTGCCGTGGCACAGAGGGAATGGCCGCCCACGATCAACAATTACACTCAAGATGGCACTCACACCCCGTAGGGACACATTACGCATTTGCACACTCAACGTCAAAGGCTTGAACTCTCCCACAAAACGGTCGATGGTGGCCAGGGAATTTAGAAGGTCGAATGTAGACATCTTGTTCCTTCAAGAAACGAGATATCGGAAGGGAGAGGAGAAAGCCATCCCATCACGTGATATCGGGCTCACCTACTGGAGCTCGGGTATACTCAAAAAGGCAGGGGTGGGAATTCTGGTTCGTAAATGCCTCCGAATGACAACCCTTGACATATGGACGGACAATGAGGGGAGGGCGATCACGGTTGTGGGCAATATAAGGGGCACGACGATTACTCTGGCCACACTCTATGCACCCAATCAAGGGCAAAATCGCTTTCTCCATAGAATCTCTGAAAAAGTCTTCAATATGGCTAAGGGATACACGGTCCTGGGCGGAGACTTTAACATATGGATGGATAGCTCTATTGACAGACAGACCAGGGCTGATGCTTTAGACCCTCCCAACACTCGAACTGAGGCTGAAATTAAGTCTACCCTTGATCTTTATGGCCTTGTAGACAGCTGGCGACATCTACACCCGTCGGAAAAAGGCTTTACCTTTCACTCCCTCCCCCACGACACACTCACACGCATCGATTATATCTTTCTCTCTAACGATCTTCTACGTGTACTGCAAGCTGCCACTATATACCCCTCCGCTTGGTCAGACCACGACATGGTCACAGTTGACATATCCTGGGGTGAGCTGTCGCCGCGCAACACAAAATGGAGGTGTAATGACTCCCTCTGGGCCGACCCGGTCTTTAGAGAGACCTTTGAGATAGAGATTGAGCAATTCTTTCCGACTAATGATACTGGGGAAGTAGGGAAGGTAGCTGTATGGGAAGCAGCCAAGGCTACTTGGAGGGGTATCCTTATAGGGGAGGGGGCCCGAAAGAAAAGGGAACGTACAATATTAGAAAGGGGCATCAGGGAGAAGCTTGCTGTGGCACAGAATCTGGCGCAGACCACCCCGGCTGATAGACCAAAGTACTTAGCTGAAACTAAGCAACTTAGAGAAGAATTGAGGATTCTTATTGCTGGCAAAACGGCCCAGACCTTGCAATACCTTAAACAGAAATACTATGAGAAGGGGGACAAGGCAGATGCTCTCTTGGCGGCCCGCCTCCGTGCGCAGAGAGCAGAGAGATGGGTCGACCAAATTGAGAGGAATGATGGCACCCTGATAGATACAACGGTCACATCCCCGAAGGACATACAGGAGGCATTTGCCTACTTCTATGAGGACCTATATATGTGTGACCCCCCTCCCCCTGTGGGGAGCGTGGATGCATATCTTGTGGGGGCGTGTCTCCCCGCCCTCACGGGCGCGGAGGCCGAATCTCTAGACGCTCCGGTCACTGGGGAAGAGGTGGAAAGTGCCATCAAGAGGCTGAAAATAGGGAAGGCCCCGGGGGAAGATGGATTTACACCGGGTTTCTATAAAGCATTCTCCACCCTCCTTGCACCCTTCCTAGCATCCTTGTTTAATCACATTCTTGACACTGGGCAGGCCCCTCCGTCCTTTTCTCGGGCCCTATTGGCTGTAATTCCCAAGGAAGGCCGAGACCCTAAACACTGTAGCTCTTATCGGCCCATCTCACTTCTTAACATCGACGCCAAGGTGTATGCTAGGGTCATCGCGGCTCGGCTCGAAACATATCTCCCTAGACTGGTGCACTCTGACCAGGTTGGCTTTGTTCTAGGCAGGCAGGGCGCAGATACCATGCGAAAAACACTCCACTTATTATACGAGGCACAGGGAATGGAGGGGGACCCATTGCTCTTATCACTTGATGCTGAGAAAGCTTTTGATAGGGTGTCCTGGGACTTTCTAGAAAGAGTATTGGTCTCATATGGGTTGGGATCCAGACTCTGCCGTGCCATTAGAGCATTGTATGCCTCCCCTACGACATCGGTGGCGGTGAATGGGGGATACTCACGTTGGTTCCCCCTTGAAAGAGGTACGAGACAAGGCTGTCCACTGTCGGCGATATTGTTCGTCATGTCCCTTGAACCGCTGGCGCAGAAACTAAGAAATGACGGTAGAGTCAAGGGCATCACGGTGGGAGAAAGAGAGTACAAACTGGGGCTATATGCGGATGACATCTTGCTTCATTTGACCGACCCCTTGGCCTCAATCCCAGCTGCGCTTGAAATAATTGAGGAATACGGCGCGCTGGCCGGCCTAAAAATCAATACGGAGAAATCAGTCCTCCTCCCGATTGATAAGAGTAGAGATTCTGAGATCGCACGCTTTGCCCCGTTGGGAGTCCAAGTCAGCCTCACTACCCTCCGTTACTTGGGCGTTAATGTTACCCGTGACTTCGATTCCCTATATGGTGCTAACTTCCCCCCACTGCTACTTGCCTTACAGAAAGATAGCCAACGGTGGTCTAAACTCACAATCTCCTGGATGGGTCGTTTAAATGCCATAAAGATGGTCTTTCTCCCCAAGATATTATATTTGTTCCAGATGCTCCCCGTTAGGTTGCCCCCGGAATATTTCGTAGATGTGCGAAAAATGTTTTTGTCCTTCTTGTGGCAGGGCCAAAGACCCAGAATCCCAAGACCCTTACTCCAGCTCCGCAAAGACAACGCGGGAGTAGGCCTCCCGGACATGGAAACATACTACAGGGCGGCGCAACTTAGAGTCCTTGTCCCACACTTTAGGCAACGCTCGGAACCCCAGTGGATAGCCTTAGATAATTACCACCTTCGTCCCTTTATTGTGCCTGAATGGTTATGGGTCCCCAGATCCCAGTTACGTGAAAGTGTTAGATCTCACCCTATCCTAGGTACATTATGGGCTATTTGGAGACCAGGCAAGAAAATGGTTGGAGTCACGACGTGGCCATCCCCCCTGGGTCACCTTTGGTCTCCAGGGATCCGTGACGCCATACCGGAACCGGGAAGCTACGAAACATGGTACCAGGCGGGGCTGGAAAGAGCAGGCCAATTATGGCGTGGGGGAACCTTCGTAACTATACAAGAGCTCCAGGAAGCGCTTGGCATAGGAGCACTCTCGGTCCTCCTCTATCTGAGACTCAAAGGGGTGATGACAAGGCCTGTATGGAAAGACCAGCTGCAGAGGGACCTTACCCCTTTTGAGGCGATCCTTGATCGATGTACAGGCTCCAGTGGTCTGATCAGTGCTATGTATTCGGCCATGATCGAGACTGACATCTCCCCTTCTTTGGTGCTCAAGGGCAGATGGGAGGCGGATATGGGCAGACAGATCTCCGAAAAGCTGTGGCTACACATCTGCAGACGCACTGCGAAGTCCTCAATATCCTGCCAATACAAATTGCATGCTATAAAACTTTTGTATAGATGGCAGTATGACCCGATCAGGCTCGCCAAAATGTACCAAGGTGTTAGTCCATACTGTTGGAGGGGTTGTGGGGAGCGGGCTGGCTACTGGCATATGTGGTGGGGGTGTACCATGGTCCAGACTTACTGGTCGGAGGTTCTTAGCTGGATCAGGGACCTGGATGATGAAGAGAGGGTGAAGCAACCAATGTTTGTCCTCTTCGGTCTGATCGAAACAGGAGACGACGTTGTGAAAGCGCCTAGGATGGTACAGGGCCTCCTGATGGCTGCGCGAGCTTGCCTCACCATGGTTTGGAAGCGGCCCAAGCTCCCTAGTAAAACCGAATGGCTTGGGGTGGCACAGAATCTCTACAGAATGGACTGCCTGACCGCTACGTTACGCGGAGATCGTACTAATGTTGAAAGTGCCTGGTCTGAGTTTAGAGCCAAGCATGCCCCGTAAAGACAAAGTGTGCAATACATTGTTGTGATTTGTGCCAATAATAGTAACAAATGAAGATTTTTGTTGTGGCGGCTCTCTGAGTTGCGTTATGTGTAATGGTCGGTCATCATACTCATATTCGAAGTTCTCTGGTGTTGTCTCGCTGTGCAAGGAGGTTTCCCAACCATTTATTTGGAGATATTAGAGAAGGGGGGGGAGGGGGGAGGGGGAGGGGTGCGACTGGGCGTTGTTGTTCTTGTTCACTATACTGTTCACTTTTCAGGAAATACTGTACAGGATTTATGTTGATGATACTTCTCTCTTGTGCTCTTTCTACTTATACACTGAAATTTCTTCATCGCAATGTAAGTGAATGTTCAACTTGTATAAACTCAATAAACTTTGAATTTAAAAAAAAAAAAAAAAAAGGGATTTCAGCACTATGCAATTGTAGGTCATTTTACTGAAATTAATTCACTGCCAAATTTCAAGACGCATATAAGCATTTAAAAAAGAGGGCATACCAAAACAACCACTTAATTATACATTAAATAGTTCCTCCATCGATTTAAAACATGCGTATAATGAAGCTCACTTCCCATATTGACTCTAACCTTTCTTTTGGATGTGCAGTCTGCACCTATCCCGTTGCTTTTTTCATAAAGCATGAACGGGATTTAAGAAATGTGGGTATTTTGTAGGTTTCCTGTAACTAAAAAACACATAACAAAAAAAACTCACAAATCCCCAAAACTCTTATGCAAGGCGATTAAATACTAAAAGCACTGAAGAAACACAGATGGACTTTGCCCAAAAAAATAAGCACAGGAGGAAGAATAGGAGGGAGGTATGAACATGGAGGAGGGAATGGGTGAGGGGGAGAGATTCCACAGTTGAAGGGGAAGTTCTCTCAGGAATTGTATTGGCCCAATGGATATGGCATGTACTTTTGAACATATATCGATCTATCAGAATTCTTTTTCCAATGGATCTTAACTTTGATTTTTTTTTTAAACAGTAATTTTATTGATTTTACAAACATAATTTATCATTGTTAGACATAACCGTTCCCCATCTCCCACCCCTCCATCCCCCCTTCCGGGAAGATCCCTGTATGAGTCTGTGCATTTCAAGGTAGATCCTCCCTTTCTTAATTAAACATGTCCATTATCCTTATTTTATGCGGGCACCACTGTTCCATATAATCACTTTGAAGAAATTAGAGGGCCTTGCCCCAGTCTTCTCTAAACTTTTGATTGCTCACTTGGATATTGTACGTTGTGTTCCATAGTTGTGTGACCAGACTCTCCTTGTCCAGTCGAGTGCCAAGGGCGGGTGCTTCTGTTTCAAGTTTTGTGCTATTTCTAACCACGCTCCCATCACTAGTCCCATAAAATTGCATTTTTCCGTTTTGGTTAGCAGTTTGTCCTTAGGGTTCCCATAGCCCACATAACCACACTTCTACCCCCAGATTCCCCATGTCTGGGAACATTGCCTGCATTTGGGCCTGAACATCTGCCCAATATTGCTGTAGAGTCAGACAGTCCCACCAGTTGTGCCGCCAGTCCCCCTCTCTTACGTATTCCCTCGAGCATGTATTTGGGGAGTCCCAGTACATCGTATGGAGTCTTTCTGGCGTATAGTGCCATTGCATGAGTATTTTCATCCACATTTCTTTAGTCTGTATCGCCTTAGTAAACTTGGGTATTACCCCCATATGTATTCCCAGCACTCCTTTGGGATCGTGCTATTAAAGGAATGGTTCGGTCAGAAATATTATTGTCCCTATGGTTCGGCCATGTGTTTTAACCATAAATTGATCGATCGCACAAACATTTCCTATGGACCTTAAGTTTTTCGTCTTTTGAACACAAGCGAAATCAGGCAGCAGGGTGCGGCCATCTTGTGATAATCTTATCAGTGACACATCGCCCTGGGTGAACTGCCTTTACGGCACTAAATCATATCATCCCCCACCCCTGAGCCTGACATCACTAGACGCGTACCGCCCATTTCACAACGCCAAAGCACGCCTCGTGTCAACATTCTCTGTGCTTCAGCTAATGACGTGTCGCCATGGAAATGGCAGGACGCCTCTTTCCTCAATAAGTATAAACAGACCGTTGTCACAACAGCAGATTTTCTATTCCATTCCTCTCACTGTATTTCTTTGAGTATTCTGTGACCCGTTTCTGTGCTCTGTTCAGCTACCCTCGTTGCTTGTAGCCCGTGTGAACAGATACCAGTACCATCGCTATACATTATTTTTGTTTGTTTACCACACAATGGCAACAATAATACCCTACCAGTACGAGCCCGAGTATTCCAAGGAGGAATTACTGGAAAGAGAAATATGCAGAAACGATGGGGCTTCGGACGACTGTTGGGAGGACGATTCAACAGATGAAGAGCATGGGCCTAGTCGCATGGACGGTGTTTCCACCTGGTGTACCTGCAATCAGTGCGCGCTAATACCAACCGAGGAGGAGAACTGCTGCTGCCGAGAAAACTCTGGATGCTTGTCCTACATATTGCAATGCGAGCCACCGCCGCAATGCATTACCGAGCTGCCAGACTTCAGGGCAGCCTGCCTCACACGGTCCGTGTTGAGGATTTTGATGGTGCTTATGCACAAACTTCGCGCAACAGTTAGCCCTCGTAATCCAAGTAACGAGTAAGTATACTCTGGTTGTGATGTCAGTTAGGCCACTACTATTTCATCTTTGTCTCCTATATTCCCGTAACTTCAATATATCATTGTCATATCAATTTAGTCTTGCAATTCTCTAGTAATAGTCGTATAAAAGTCGTTCAGTATTGTGCAGTGTCTAGTTAGCATTTGACCTGTCAAAAATGCCATTGGCTACAAGAATTGTCATTGAGAACTAAGGTTTAATACACTTATCTTGGTCATTTAAAAACAGTTTGTATCTTTCTCTTTCACAGGTGGTACCGGCTGTTGGCCCATTGTTCTTTTACATGGTGGCTTCATGGGAGGCTTGGACACCGCGTTCGACGAGTAATACCCGCCTGTGTCGTTGGTGCCATTAGGGAAACGTTCCCCAGTGACAACGGTCAGTACAGGGGATTTTCCCTCGCTGTGCTGCAACCAGACCTTTACAATTTGTAGTAGTTTTTTTTTATCAATGGTTGTTTCAGTTTTTAAGTGAATCAAGTGTCTCCCCATTCATCAGTGTTCCGGTGTCTTGTCTGCACGCCCCAGGCCTATCCATCCACCCTCCACTATCAAAGGCAGTTCGCACCAGTGGATGTACGCTGCCATGGGGTGCTGTCAGGGGCGCGAACAGCCAAGGTGCCAAAGACCATGTACACTTCAAAGCTATCCTTCGCGCAGGGGTCATTATTCACATGGCCTCCTCAGCCCCCCGTGTCTCCAGGCAGACTCCCCTTGAAGCAGGCCGTGCCCCTGCAATCCACATAAGTGTGTCTCCATTCAGCCGTGTTCCGATGCCTTGTCTGCACGCCCCAGGCCCATCCATCCCCCCTCCACTATCAAAGGCAGTTCGCACCAGTGGATGTGCGCTGCCATGGGGTGCTGTCAGGGGCGCGAACGGTCAAGGTGCCAAAGACCATGTACACTTGAAAGCTATCCTTCGCGCAGGGGACATTGTTCACACGGCCTCCTCAGACACTGTCTCCAGACAGGCTCCCCTTGATGCAGCCCACGCCCCTGCAATCCACATAATACCATGACAAATACTCGTCATTCATTCACAAACACACCCCTTTTTGTAATTCTTTATAAACCACTTGATATATATCATGAGATCATCTTTGAGCACTGCAAGTCAACTTGTGAACGTGCTACCTGAGAACCCCAGTGACCGATGCTAATCTGCTCGACGTCGTAATATCTGTAAACTTCTGTGACTGCTGCGAGTCAACTCGTCAGTATGCTACCTGTGAACATCTCCCTGTTCTCCTGCCACTAACTACTCTGCTTGCTGAATCTGTTTGTTGGTCAAGGTAAGGGCATATATCCGAATCATATCTCATACATCTGTAAATTTATATCTATTTCGAAGTAACATACTCAGTAGTGCTATGTTCATTGGTCTCATTGCTGTTGACTTGAGTTTCATTTGTTATGTTATCGATATATCAATTTTCATCAGTGTCAATTGCCATCGAATTTGATTCTTTCGCGGACCGTGTCTATAATATAAGCATGTTTCCTTTTCATGCACGATAGTACATTCAAGGGACTAGTAACATGTTCTGATTTTCGTGAAATCAATGATTTGTATGTGAAAGTTATCCTATAATACAGCCGCCGACGCTGCACTGGTTTTGCTGTGGTGACCAAAACAAAGCTTGCATTGAAGAATCTATGGTCCAATTCCTTATTTCTCACATTTTTATGCAAAGTAAATTTCGAATAATGTTGATTTTTTTTTGCAGAATTTACAACAATGCCTGCATGTTCGATTTTCGGTTGCCCTTCGAAGACCCATGACAAATCTGAAGGTACTACAATGCATGTATTCCCTAAGACTGTAGAGCGAATTAGAGAATGGGTCAGATATTGCGGATATCCACCGGCAGAGCTTGAAAGTAGAGTCAAAAAAGTCTTGGAGCGGGCTTCTCTGGGCATGCAAGGTGTCTCCCCTTCCCCACGTATCTCCCTGTGCCGTGCAGTGTTCCTTCTCCCCGTCTCGGAGCCCCCAGGCCAACGTACCTTTGTGTATGCTGTGTCCTGGCGACAGTCTCTCTCTTCATCCGACACCCCGGTCTGCTGTCCTTGTCTCCTCTGATAATTACGTTTCCCCCGGGTTGATCCATATGCCTCGTCCGGATCTGGGCCTCGGTCCCTTTGTCTGCTCCTGCGGCTGTCGTCGCAACTTCCTGGGGTTTGGGAGCGGTGTGCTGCGTTTCCATGCTCGTCCACTGAGTCGGATCGAGCTGTGGTCCGTGCCTCTTTCTTTGCGCAGCTTCTGCGCCGGACCGCTTTCCTTCTTGCTTGTGCACCTCTCCGGTTCTCTTTGAAGGGTATCCCAGACCTCCTGACTGCCTGCGCTTCGTTTCTGGCATCTGTCAGCTCCTCCGAGTATATCACCCCGTTCACCGCCGGTGGCCGCGGCTTCCTCTATTTGAGAGACTTGCTTCTGGTCCTGAGGATCTCCGACCGGCTCTGAAGGAGTGAGTATTACGCTTTATTGGAAGCCTTTATTTTTGCGGCCCTGGAGGGGTTGGGGAACGGAGCTGCGCTCAGGCACGTCCTCCCCTCATCGCCGCCATCTTGGAATCCCTTACCTTTGATTTTCACATGCGAAACTCACGGGTCAGAAACCGCAGAACTTGAACTGTGAAAGTCAAAGTTCTTTGGGGTAAAATATAATTCAATTGTGTTGCATCATCCATTTTCTATCGAAGCACAGAGAAAAAAAGCTTTTGTTTCACCTACACCAAAACGTTGCAATCTGCATGTGCTCATTGCATAAAAGCTAGCATGTTGTTGTGGATGACCCGCAAATGGACAAACTGGGCAAACTGGGGCAGCATGATCGTCCCAGAATATGGATAGGACTGTTCCGTTTGTGACGGTTAGGCTACAGTTCTGGTTGAAGAATCGATACATGGGCAAACAGTTGCCATGACACATACACATCCTTATGACGTATCCATGTAAATTTGGTAAAATTATTTTAGTGCCCATTGGCAAAATAAGTAACAATTAAGTACATTTCAATAAAAAGAATGACTTTTTCTGTATGTTATATTTCAATAAAATGGGCTGTCTTTTCATCAACTTTAACATCAATGTGGCACATCGTTTCTCTTCAAGCACACATTTTCATAATTATTATAATACTATAAATTTTGCTTGCATGATTTGTAGACTTTCCATCTTAGCTGTGTAAAAGGAAGCTCTTCCTCGTTCAGCATCTCTCACAAATAGAAACTTGATTTTCGATCATTCAGTTTCTTTGAATTGCATCTCATGTTTTCTTTGATGTTACTTGCTACATGTAATCTGTGCAATTTTTACTACGAGGGATTCAAGGACAAATTACAAAGCGACTGTATTGTGGGCTCAAATTATCAAGGCAAACTAGGTTTATATTTCAGCGTTAACGTAGAATTGAAAAATATTATGTTCCTATTTCAATAGTACGCTCTACAGGAAAAATATGAAAATATTTGTACTCTTCAAAAACAGTATTTTGTTTCAACGTTACTATAAATATGCACATTCTTAATTAAACCAAGTAGAATTATTATTTTATTAAACACAACCAAATGCAGACGCAGGAGTGTTCTGGTTTTACATCTGGTCAGCCACTTTTACAATGCAAATATATGACTTGTTTTCACAGTCCATTTAATTTGCATAAAATGAATAAAAAATAACTTGCTTAACCCAATTTTGTTTCTTTGTTGTCCTGGTCTCTGTAAGCGCCCTGAGACTATTGGGGGAGAGTTGCGCTATATAAAAAACTATTTAGTTAGAAACAGTGTACTATACCAACAACTAAAATTAAATAAAGTGTTGACTGTGCTTTGTTAACGGTTCACATTATACCCCCACCAGCCCCACCCAAGCGTCAGGTGTCGGACCGGGTTGCCGTGCTGGCATCCTCTCTATGGAGAAAGCCAGAATCCAACAGGAGGAGAATGTAGTTACATGCGGACACCTCTGCACCAATAAGTGCACAGTACTATGTTCCTGCTCTGGCTGTTGGGGCAGGGTCGCATGCAGTTAT
The DNA here is from genome assembly GCF_040938575.1 of Ambystoma mexicanum. Lineage (NCBI taxonomy): Eukaryota > Metazoa > Chordata > Amphibia > Caudata > Ambystomatidae > Ambystoma > Ambystoma mexicanum. The sequence goes on along the minus strand of NC_090934.1, from coordinate 386,602,075 downwards.
TTTATATTGCATTTGTATAGCACCTACTGCCACTGGTATGACCTCTAAGCACTGTGCGAATGAACACGCTTTTGGAGAGCCACAGTCCGAGATTAGAGATGCGAAAGAAGGATTTATAAAATGCACATGTGCCTTTTGTGCCTCCACCAAGGTATGTAGGGAGTGGCTAGGTTGCTGTGACAGATTGTCAGGGTAATAGGAGTCAGGGCACTGATTATGTCAACAGCTGGACCAAATTTTCTCGTGGGACTCAACTGTGTGGTGGGGATGTGCGTTTGGGTGGGTGAATTCGAGCAGTTTTTTTTGCAGACGTATGGAGGTGGATGGACCATGCCCCGGGAGGGATGCAACTACGTTCCAGTGTGATGGAGTGCTTGACGTTCCAACGGATCAAGACTGACACCAAGTTACATGCGGTCTTGCAAAGCTCATAAGGCCGGAGATGCCTTCCATGGGGGCCTATGTCTCCCCAGGTTCACTCCTCAGCTGTCCCTGCATCCCTTCAGGGGAACATAATAGTTCTCCCAGGAGATGCTCCAAGTCTGTGAGGATGCTGAAGCGAAGATCCAGGTTTAGAGAGTGTTCCTGAAGGCAAGGTGACACTCAAGGCGTGGGTCATTCAGCAGCGAGAAAATTAAAGCGTGCCCAACCACAACGGTCGTGAAAGTCACAGCTTGAAACCAGCACCTGTCGTTCTCTTGGCGGGGGAGATGAGATGCAGGTGTGGCAAAGCACCGCTGAGAAGAAAAACTGTAAAACCACACCTCCAGTACTCTAGGATGAGCATATATATCGGTGAGAATGCAGAGCAGCATCAAAGGGCTAAATGGAAAGCCGAATTCCTGGAAATTGTGAGACCAAGTGCAAGCATGGAAAAACCACACAGCAAATTCAATTGTGAGAACCACGCCATGGACCCTAGGGGAGGAAAATGCAATTATGGCCATGCAGAACAACAAAAACTCAAATGTGAGACACACCCCCAGTGGCGAAATTAAGAGTAGCAATCTAGCTGTGGAGGCCAGCACAGCAATGCAAGTGTGGCAAGCACAAACAGTGGCTTTTGGGTTTGCATTCTTGGCGATAGTTGGAAGGAAGCCAGGTATGGGGGCTTGTGCTTGGGAAGGCAGGATGTGCGTTAGGGTCTTTGTGCTCTGGCTCTTGGCAGTGTTGGGTCATTTGAGTTCGAACTTTTGGTGCTTTACCCTACATATTGTGACTGTACCAACCAAATAATTGCATTATTGTGGCATTTGAGGGTAGGCTTGGCATTTTATAGCATGCTATACATTACATATGTCAAAAGACAATACTGCAGCATTCAGAGAGACAGTGTGTGTGAGCCAGGTTTACACGAGAATTGTCTACAGAGTACCAGAGTTCACAAAAAATATGGATAAAGATATAGACAGATGCGTAGAGTGATGGATAAAGACGTAGACAGAGACATGCATTGAGATAGATGTATACAAATGGATAGAGGGCTATAGAGTGATGCATACAGGGAGATGAATACATGTATATGGATAGTGATCAATGATTTATATATATGAAAAGAGATAAATACAGCTACATTTGCAGGGAGCAATGAGTAGAGAGCGATTGAGACATGTATAAAGGTATATAGCTATACAGAGTTGGATATGTAGATTGATATACATATAGAGATCCATACAGTAACGTGTATTGAGAGATATGGATAGATAAATGCATAGATGGTAAGTAGGTCGATGTATGTATACATAGTGTGAGTCCCTTGGGATCTGCCATCCAGGTGGCTGGGGCACAGCCATCACCATTGGATCCAGACCCCGGGAGTGGATCAGTGCAGAAGGATCACCAGGAGGGGGATCCCTGAAGAGTGGGAGAAGAGAGACATGGTATCCCTACACCCATTTCCCTGTATAACACCCTCATTCTATATACTATCTAGGAACCTTATACACCCCCCTACCCCCCACACTTTCCTACACACACTCTGCTGCACAGTCAAAGCGCTTCAGAGAAAGACTCCTACACAACCAGTCCATTCGACATGTCCCAATATGAGGGTCAGGCAGAGTCTGGCACTTAATCTTGATGATTTGCACCTGAATCCTGTTCCCTCTCCCCACTGGGATAAAAGGCAGAGCACGAGAGCACCTGGGAGGCAAGGCAAGAAAGGCGAGCAGAACCAGCAAAGCGACAGGAGAACAGATCCTGTGAAATTGGAGCAACTATGGAAGCAGTGCAGAAGGGGCCAAGAGGCGAGAGAAGGGCTGTGGTTCAGCCAGCTGCAGTGAAGGTTAAGCAGACGTTTCAAAGGAACCCCCTCCCCCGCTGCTAATGCACAAGGTGAAGGCGGGCCCGCCTTCGGGTGAACAACAGAGTTGGGAAGAAGCAAGCCTTGCTGTGTCGATAGCCTTGGCTTAAAGGAATCAAGCGCTACCGGTGAGTGAACTATGAGAACAGCTGCTGTTATGGAGAGAAAGATACCAAAGCGTTTGATGTGTCTAGCAGGGTTTTGTGAAACCGTGAGCGAAAGTACATTGTAACCAGAACGATGAATGCAGAATCTGCGCGTCATAGAAAGCCTGCAACATTGCAAGTGTGTTTAAGACTGAAATATGCTAAAGAATAAAGGAGTGGTCCAGTAATGGAGGATTACCTTTTTGAAAGGCTCTGCATCCAGAATGAAACTGTTAGATTGAAAGTAAGATAATTGGAAAGACTGCGAATACCAGAAGGCTTTAGGAGAGGCCAACCAAAGTAAAAGAAAGTCAAAGTGGTCATACGAAGGTGCAAGCAAATTCCTCATACAATCGAAAGTCTTTGACAAGTGGGAAACGAAGTGAGCAAATGTACAGTAAAGCTAAGTGAACTATGTTGTAAATGCAAGTGTAAACCCAACGGAGGGATGCCAAGAAAGCTAGTATATTAATAGTTTTTTTTAGTATAGGCCATCTTGTTCTGACACCACCACCACCAATAGGACAGCGTTTTCTTTATTTTGATGGTTGTAGCTTTCTCCCATCTTAGATTTAGGCTTAGAATAGGTGTTTTTCTCAGCCTTATACTGTTTATTAAACACCCTTGGATTATACTCCTTGCGTCTGTCATGCTTTTGATAACCATGAAGGTAAGGTCATTTTCTGTGACAGGTGGAAGTGAGAGATTTTAGGTAAAAAAAGAAGGTTTGACCTTAAGAGTTAACTTTGTCTCTATGGAAAATGGTGTGAGGAGGCTCACAAGAAAGCACCTGCCACTCACTCACCCTGCGGGCTGATGTAATTGCCACTAGCAGAATGAAAGGGCTCAAATGGAATACATGTAAGGAATTTTAAAACTAAGTTTAAATCCCAGAGGGGTACCTAAAAAGGGGTTGGAGGGTACACATTTGTGAGTCCTTTTAGGAACTGAATAATCAAGGGCATTTTGAAGTAAGACACCTGTTCTGAGGGGCGCTTAAAAATAGATTGCGCTGCTAAATATCTTATTGTACCAACTTGGAGCCCCAAATTGGCCAAGTGTAAAAGGAAAGAAAACACTGTGGGAGTATTACATAAGAATGGATCCACATTCATATCCCTGCACCAGTTACTGAACTTGTTCCACTGGTACAAGGATTTTTCAAAATCTCCTTTACGTCATCCGTGACGTCACAATCTTTATATCTCAGCCTCTCAGAAACCATGCGTGAAGGCTTAGTGTCTTGACCTCTGGATGGAGAACCCGACCTTCCTCTTGCGAGGGAAGATCCTCCCTTTGTGGAAGACGTATTGGAGGGAAGATGGACATGTCCAGAAGGTCCGGTACCAAGTCCTCCTGGCCCAATCGGGGGCAATTTGGATCATGGATTTCCTGAACTTTCTCAACCTCCTGATTACATGAGGAATCACAGGGACTGGAGTAAACGCATATAAGAGTTGACATTCTCAGTCTACCACAAACGCGTCCCCTAGAGCTCCTCTGAGGAAATTGCCTTGAGCAGTACAGTTCGCACTTCCTGTTGACACTGGTCGCGAACAGATCCACTTGAGGGGTTCCCCAAAGGGCACAAATCCCTTGAAGGACTTCCTGAGCTAGTTCCCATTTGTGAGAAACTGTGCTCGGCCTGCTCAGAGCGGCCGCCGCCCTGTTCTGCTCTCCGGCTAGATGAACTGCTGATGGAGAGATTCCTTCTTGCATTGCCCAGAATCAGAGCTGCATTGCCTCTCTGCACAGTGGTAGTGACCCTACGCCCCCTCTCTTGTTGAGGTAGTAAATGGCCACTGTGTTGTCCGTCATTATCAGCACATTCTTTCTCCATACACAGGGCAGAAAGGCCTTCAGCGCTAGTCCGATTGCCCTCAGCTCCTAAAGGTTGATGTGTAGTTTGGACTCCGATGGAGACCAACGACTGATGATTGTCAGATCGTTTGGTATAAGCTCCCCACCCTGTGAGTGCGTCGTCTACTGTAATCTCCGGCCGTTGTTGCCAAAAAGATTCTCCCTTGAGGATATTTTCCTTGCAAGCCCACCATAGAAGATCTTGAGCCACTCTGGCCGGGACTTGCAGAAGATCCGACATATCCCTGAAAATTGGGCCCATTGAGTCCTGAGAGCCCATTGAAGGGATCTCATTCTCAATCTGGGCTCTGGCACCAGAAAAATGCAGGATGCCATGAGGCCGAGCAACCTCAGAAAATCGAAGGCCGGCAGATGTTGGGCATTTTGAAACCTTGTTACCATCTGCAGAATGTGGTGAGCTCTCTCCTCTGGAGGCGAGGCTTTGCCCGAGGAAGTATCCAGGACTACTCCGATGAATTGGACCTTTTGGAGTGGAATCATTTGTGACTTCTGTAATTGAGGGAGAAGCCCAGTCGGCGCAAGAAGTGGCAGGTCATGGTCACATGTTCCTGGGCTCGTTCGGGTGAACTCCCCTGATTGGCCAATCGTCCAGTTAAGGGTAGGTGTGAATCCCCCCCTCTCCTGAGACTTGCTGCCACCACAGCCATCAGCTTGGTGAAAGCCCTCGGGCAGAGGTCATCCCAAATGGCAGAACTCGAAACTGATGAGAACCGCCAAACGCGAACCTCAGGTACTTTGTGCTTGAGATGGATCGGCACATGAAAGTAAGCTTCCTGAAGGTCCAATGAAACCAACCAGTCATGGAGTTGGTGAGCCTGAAGGATCTGAGAAAGGTTCACCGTCTTGAACTTGTCCTTCCAGAGGAATTTGTTCAATTTTCTTAAGTCCAAGATGGGTCTCAATCCTCTGTCCTTCTTGGGAATGAGAAAATAAGGGTACCCTTGTGCCTCTCCGCTACAGGTACATGTTCTATTGCACCTTTCTCTAGCAGGGTTACAATCTCCTGCACAAGGAGCGGGTCTGGAATTTTGACAGAGCTGGCTCCCGGTGGATGGCCCCGAGGCCTTTGCTGAAACGGAAGACAGTAACCATGTTTCGGTGTGGAAGGATTCAACGAGGAAGACATTTTGCAGAAAAACTGCAGCGCTGTTTTCGTGACACGAAGCAGTAGCTATCGGAAAAACGGAACTGAAGCCAACTGGCGCGGTTCAGGCCCTTTAGACTACGGATGAAATTGATGCTCGACGGCGGCTGTCGTCGGACGTAGACGCTGCGACCTCGGGCACAGCGCCCTCAAGTGAACACAAAAATTCCGAAGCAGCAAAGCTGGAAGATATGAATATCTAAAATGAGGAATACGTGGGAGGACACAATACATTCGAAATACATATTTATGTGTATATATTTCAGTGCAGGAAACACATCTTCTACAGTTATTTAGACATGCATTATGAAAACTAAAGAATTTAAAGTCACATTTTTCACCTGTATGATTCTAATGTGGCAGTGATGTCCTTGTCACGTATGTGCCTTTTCTCGTTGTCCACTTCGGAAAATAAACAATAACACCCAAATGAATGTTGTATTTTAAAAATAAATATACTTTGTAATGATTTAGCCTAAATAGTACAGCCACAAAAAAATGTTCATTTTCATTTCTTTATATAACCTTAAAAAATAAGATTTGAAGAAAATATGCAAAATTTTATTAAAATATATTTAGGAAAAAATATATCAATAGATATTAAAAATATTTACCAAATATGTACTGTAAAACATTTTAAAAACATACATTTTAAAATATTTTTTAAAAAAGTAATTTGCATGGAATATTTAAAGACCACACCACTCAATTAGAATCTTGAAGTTAACTTTCAACTTTGAGGACAAACCACATTAGCAATGTTCTATGGCATTGACTGAACTCTGGAAACAATCTGTCTGTCCGTGCGTTTGCATCGCTAGCACAGTCAAAATGCTCCAATATTGGTTTAGCAACCCATTGCCTTTTTCTTATTGTAAAGGCCATGGTGTAACAAGGCATGCCAAAAGCACCTCCTGGTCTTGCTTGTTCCCTACCAATGTCCTCATTGTGTGCAAGTACAGCCAGTCTTGTTCTAGGCTCCATACCGTCTATGCTGAAATGCAACATTTTAGGACTGTAATTTTCTTAAGTTTGTGCTCTTTACTCAAAAGTCCATGTACACTAGTGAAAATGCTACACATCCTCCCAGGAGTTAATGTTGGAAATATGATGATTGCCACTTTTCAAATAGAATTGGGACGAAACCCTCAAAAGTCTGATCACCACCAAAGATGGTTGCTGATGGTCTGACCATTTTAAAATGTATTCTGAAACCACCTTTTTTAACCAGCAGCTGTGATTTTTTGGGATATTGATTTGGCAACATGCCGTACATCAAATGTGCAGGAACTGCTCTTGTGTGACCTTTGCTATTCCAGTGTGCCGGTCTGTGACTATCAATTCTATTTGCAGTTCCCTTGATTGCAGAAATGTAATGGATTTAATTACACCATATTTCTCCATGGCAACAGAGGATGTGTATTCTGACACTTGCACAATACAGAAAAAAAGAGGAGATGGGTGGGCACCACAGATTTACAGAGATATTGAATAAACAAATGAATTGTAGACAAAATCAAAATTAATCGGAACGTAGCCAAGCCTTGGCACAAGGATGTAAAGAATCTGTCAAAGAAGCTAAGAATGATTTCTTAGATAGTAATAGGCTCACGCTGTGCCCTGCAAAAGGTTGCAAGTGTTCAAGAAATGTTCACGTAGTTTCAAAATTATAGACCATAAATCTTCAGGTAAAAATGTCCCAATATTGCTTTTCTATTTTTTTCATAAAAGGCAATGTGCATGCAAAGCGTGTCTCCAAAATATTTTGCCAATGCATTTCATAACTCAGTCTGTCATTGGGGCTGGACACTAAGTAATATTTCACAAAATTAAATACATAATGAAAATTTGTTCAGATACATACCCAACAACTGTAGATTTCAGCATCAAAATCGAATGTAGAAAAAAGAAGGGAATATACGGTGAGACTCAAAACGCACTTATAAGCTAAAAAAAAAAGTGATCTAACCGTATACAACTGTGTAAATTACTTTAAAAGTGAAAAAGGTTTACCTGGGTTGGGGCTAGGCTGCACCCGACGCGTATCCGCGTAGTGCTAGTCCCAAAGGGGCTATGTTACTTACCTTAGTTGCACGTTTCCTAAATAACAACGGAGCCCGCATCACATGAAAAATGAGTATTTCCTCTTAGAGAACTTCAAAGCCTTTTCTATGAAGGGCTCTTGAAACACTAATGCACGGAACTATCATATTTGAAATAGTTGGGCGTCATTCCTCTGCGCCAGCCATATGTGAAGGACATAATACAGTGCGGTTAAGAGGGGATAGAGACAGTTCTCATTCCCTATCTGGCCACGGGCACAATACCTATGTATGTTCATTAGGTACACAATATATAACACTCTGACCATTACATTTACAACTAGGGGCCGCCACAAGAAGGTGCTAATGCCAGTTCTTTCTATTACAGACACTGCTAAGACTACACAGTGTTCCCTAACCCCAGAGGAATAGTCAACATTCTCGCTTCAGTATGGGTGAGTGCTTGTTCCTTCGCCTGTACTCAAAGGGTTTTAAAAACATTACATCATTCTAATCAGGTCATCATGTTGCAGGTCACTGAACCGTTGTCCCGATTTGCGGCAGATGAACGATGTTAACAAAAATTCGACACCTCAAGGAAGCAAGTTGTCTTTCGGAGGGTCACTGATATGTTGGTTTTGTGTATCAATTGGCTACTTGAGCCAAGTGAAAGATGAAGAAAGTTCACTTTGGGCCTATGTTTCTGTAGGTCATGTGCAGCGATATCCTACTTTGAAGGTTTCACGCGGTTCGAAGACCACTACGGGGTCCGCTAGAACCAGAGGGACAGTTTTGCCCATTACACACAAGATCCCCCTGCAAATAATAACCGGAGGAGAGTGTGAGAGAACACAACAGATTGATCTATGGTTGTGGTGCATACATTTAATATGCCACGAAAAAGAAATGGAGGTTGGATGGTAATAAGTGTGTTTGTCTGATTTATTGCTTTTAGGTGACTGAACTATATAACCTGTGAAAACATCCACCACCTACAATTTGGCACGAACTATATGACCTGTGAAAACATCCACCACCTACAATTTGGCACGAACAGAGAGTGGACTACTGTTTCGTTTATTATATTTTGTCCTGAAGAAGGTCCTGAGAATTAGGGGCAATAATGGTGCCAATGGAGGACTGAAACGTATGTAGACATAGGCCACCAGTATATAAGGTGGCTTGAGGAAAGGCATACAATCTAAAGGAAATATAGGGGCAAGATTACTTTTGTAAATAAGTGAAACAAAATTACAGTGTATGTTACACTGGCGATACGTGCTAAATAATTGTGGAAAACATTGGAGTATGAGACAGTATGAAAGGTGGTTATGAAAGGTATGGTCCAACATATTTTTGGCGTATATAATTTCTATGGTTGTTTTTAAGAAAATGAGTCTATACTGATGTAAAAAAAGAATTAAAAACATTGATTTTTTTCTTTAAGCTCATATTTGAAGTGGAGTTTATTTCAGTAGAATCACTCCAACCTCACTGCCCCTGATCTATGTTTTGATAACATTTATATTGTTTACCTGAAGGGATCTGGGAGCAATACAGGTATCCCTTTGTGAGATCTATATTTTGTACAGCCCACGGCTGAAAGGGAAAGAGGGATTTCCCAGAGTGTTATTTGAAATACGTAGTACTGAATAGAGCTTGTAAACAGTGTCCTTTTCGGACGAGTACTACAAAAAATTATTGGAAACACTGGCATTGTTTGCAGGCAATAAACCCACAGAAACAAGTCTAGATGTGGGAAAGTGAAAGAGAAAAATACACTAATGCAGAAGAAAAAGAAATGAATAAGAACACAACTACATGGTAGTTTTATGCTTGAATACCTAAAAGGGAGGTATTATCCCAGAGGGGCTACAGGTAAAAAATATACCTATACTTTTCATTGATAACGTGAAGTTCCAAAACAACTTAAGTGGTGTAGGGAACAAGTGTTCAAGGGACTGGATCATTTTGATTATAGAAACTGCAGAAGAACCCGCAAAGGTCCACAGTGAACAGTTTAAAACCCTTGAAAAGGGAATTCGCGACAAGTACAACAATCAAAGACGCAAAAGAGCAACTAGAAAAAATTGAAGTTGAACTCAAAAGGTTCTGTGATCTTAATCTGGACCGGAAAATTAGTAAATTACAAAAATACCTTAGTAATTACAAGGAGGAACGAACTTACCCATATTTGAGGGAGGGTTTCTACACAGAGACCACGAGTGGTCCACAAAACCGAAGACCAAATAGGTACGTAACGTTCTCAAATTCTTCAGGCTCATCTTGTGATCCGGACCAATTAGCAACACCACAGGGGAGTAAAAGAGGACAGGGCCCACAACAAAAAAATTTCCAAGAGGGGAGCAGCGGGGCTGCCCGAGATACCAAGAACGAAGAGTGTGGAGTCACAATTGGAGTACCTGTGCGCTAGTTATCACCAATATGATATATCAACGAAAAAATATATATAGGAAGGAAGAAGTGTTAGCAGCAATCCAGTTCCCACCGGCCAAACCACACAGGCCGGTAATAAAGTAACAGTTATATGAAAAAAGGGGGGGGGAATAGGATTGCGCTCAACACTATTACAATTTGACAACCAGAAATCAAAATACAGTATTTTAATAAAGTTAATTGAGTAATAAAGTTGATTGAAAGATAGCCGACACGTGTTTCGACACTCGGGTCGTTTTCAAGGCTAAATGACATATATCAGTGACATCACAAAGTCAGCATATTCAAAAAATAACAATTATACAAAAAATATGTAAAAGAGTAAACAAACTGCCCGAGATACCAGTGACAACAGTTCGGGCCAGGCATGCGCACACGCCAGTGGTACTCGAACCAATAAAAGTGGACAACATTCCCATTTTTAACCTGTCTAAATACCCATTGTCAGACATTGAACACAAAGTTCTATCGCGGGGACTGTCATTTGTTCCAGTAACTAATGTAAACCCTTTTCAGTGCAAAATGGAACTTCAACGTTTCTTTAGGAACATCAGATTGAAACACTTCTTTGAGGTATATTTACCAATGCAGAAATTAGGCACTGAATCCAAACAAGATGAGGAAGAGATGCCCAACATAACCGGTTTAAAGAACAAATCCCGGTTCTACCCTCCACCACATACCTGTCCACCAGAAATATTGGTATTCGAAACAATTGTGACAAAACAGGTACAATAGGCTCTCAGAGACAAGAACTTTGATAGGGATAATTTCAGTAAAATAGAATGCGACAGCTTGAGAAACCTGTGTGAGAACACAGACATCACGATCAAACCGGCCGATAAGGGCGGGGGGATGGTGGTAATGGATACCGTTAAATATGAAAATGAATGCCTAAGATTACTGGATGATACTGATGCATATAAAAAGCTCGCTAGAGATCCTACTTCAAGACTATGCGAGGAAATAAGTAGTCTGATGAGACATGTGTTGGAAGAAAATTGGCTCAATAAGGAAGAAGGTCTATTTTTGGTTAAGACTCATCCCAAGACAGGGGCCTTCTATACATTGCCGAAAGTACACAAAAACCCATTAAGTCCACCTTGGAGGCCGATAGTATCGGCCATAGAATCTCTTTTGGAACCACTTTCTAATTATAGTGAGTTTTTTCTGAAACCATGTGTCCTAAAAATGCCTAGTTATATAAAGGACACCACAGATATGATAAATATGTTGAAAACAGTGACCCATCAATGATGGGGATATTCTAGTGACCATGGACATGGAATCAATGTATACATCTATCCCTCAATTGGAATGTATGACGGTACTGTGTATGTACCTTGACCAAAGGCCAGAACCTCTCATACCACCTACAGGGTTCATCCTCGAATGTATACGTATAGCCATGTGTGAAAACTTTTTTCTGTTTCAAAAACAGATGTATAAACAGCTGAAGGGCGAGAGTATGGGTGCTACTTTTGCACCAGACGTAGCAAACCTATACATGGCCAATTTTGAAGAGCTGTACATCACTGGAAACAGCTTATTGAAACAGCAAACATTTACTGCTAGTCTTATATTGTGGAAACGATATATAGACTATGTGTTTCTAGTGTGAAAGGGAAACATCACCTCAATGTCGCACTTTGTAGACTGGGTTAACGTGTGACTCCAACATCAAGTTAACGATGGAACACAGCGATACCAAAATCAGTTTCTTAGATCTACTGATTCTTAAATCAGGGGAAAGATAGAAACCAGCTTGTTTAGGAAAACCACAGATAAAAATTCTCTGTTGTGTTATCAACGTTTCCATCCAGAGGGTCTTAAACAGAACCTGACATATGGTCAATTCCTTTGAATTCAAAGAAATTGTACCGAGAAAGAAACATATCTGGAGCATGCGCAAATCCTAAGGGAAAAACTTACAGACTGGGGTTACCCGAAACGGCTGGTAAAGCACAACATGAAACGGGCATTAAATACACACAGGGATGTGTGCCTGTCAAAGAAAGAAAAAACCAAGAAAGATCAACTAATTTGTGTTTCCACTTTTTCACCAATTCGTAATGCCTTGAAAAAGAGCATTACAAGAAATTGGCATCTAATAAAACATCCTGGCAGCCTTGATAAAAAGCCACTCCTTGCTTTTAAAAGGAACTGTAACCTTAGGCAAAAAATGGTACACACTTACTTGGAGACACGGAATGAAAAATCTACAGTGTTGAATTAATGGGGGCTTCCTCCAGTGATAGCTCACTATAAAAGTGTGGGCATTGTGTAGCATGTCCTTACACTGAAACACAACATACAGTCGAATACGGGAGAATTAAGTGGACTTTAAGGGGCCATACCAACTGCCTCACCATAAATGCAGGGTATGTCATACTGTGCCCATGTGATTTGATCTCCGTGGACACAGTGTATGTCATACTGTGCCCATGTGATTTGATCTACGTGGGCAAGACCATGCGCCAAATGCGCATGAGGATTTCCGAACACATGTCCTGTGTAAGAAATCAGGTGAAGGATAAACCACTGGTTGATCACTTTGTAAGAGCTAAACATAATCAAAATGACCCAAGGTGGTTTGTATCACAAACTGTGAAAGCTCCAACTTGAGGAGGAGATTTGAGTAGTCTATTGCACAAACTGGAACAGAGATGGATCCATTGGTTTGATTCTGTAAACTCGGGAATGAATGTGGAAGTACAATGAAACAGGTTATTATGAATGCAGTCACCTGTGTTTGTTTATGGGGCCATGCTTTGACTGGGTGAACACATGCCACTGTGGTCAAAGAAGAGATGGATAAGTACATCATACATGGGAATGGGAGATATGTCAGCTGGAGTAAGAAGGAGCTCCTCACTACTATCTGTCCAACTATGATATTAAAAAAGTTTGTCACGCTAATCCCCTTTCCCCCATCCGCATCCTCATCCTCCCCCCATATTACAACCTGTTTGCTCTGCCCCACATTGTATTTGTTGATAGTGATTTTATCGTGGAGACCATCTCCCCTGTGAGCAAATGCCAAGTGTGCTGCAGAGGATACCACACTCTGCCCCCACTCCACTCTCCTTTTGCTCTGCATCATATTACAATTGTTCAATGATATTATTGTAGAGCCTATCCACCCTCCCTCCCCCCTGCGAGTCAACATCTAGCGGGCTGCAGATGACAGACTATGCACCACCCATATGTGAACATTGATCAAAGCGGCCGATACGTACGGAATCAGCAAATACCCGATCAGTCCTATTTCTATGATAAACCTTATTTATGTAAGTCTGTCGTCTCTGTCCGTGGAATTTTACACGGTTGCCGGTAGAGACAGACGCCAGCTCTCCTGTATACACAGTGGATTAATCTGCGACGCATTGAGCGAGGAAACATGCAACTAGGGTAAGGAACATAGCCCCTGTGGGACTAGCACTACGCGGATGCGAGTCAGGTGCAGCCTAGCCCCTAGCTATATTAAATAACAGCGGAGCCCGCATCACTTGAAAAATTGGTATTTCCTCTAAGAGAACTTAGAAGCCTTTTCTATGAAGGGCTCTTGAAACACTAATGCACTGTAACGCTCACCCGATTCCCGTAGAGGCGCCGGTCTTGACTGGGCGTATACCGTATCTTCAAAGGTGATGTGTAACACACGGCTGGCTCTTTGGGCTGGACCTCTGTGCACTGTATGTCTGACTCGAAGGGTAAGATGTCTGCAGATAGAAAATATGGGATTAATGAACTGGGTTATTGAATGTCTCTCTCTTCTTCCCTTTCTCTTCTCCTGTAGAACCCCAAAGGTTAACGCTCTCACCTTAGGTAAGTGAACGCCGTGCTCTCCATCTGCCTCGGGGCAGGGTGCTGTAACCAGTTTCTTCACTGGATAAGGGGAGCAGGCCTCTTGGCTTCAGAGGACTGCTGTCCGTCGTTTACTGCACGAACGGTAAGTTTCGAGTAATTCTAATGTCTTTAAAAGTCTTTAGTAATGATGTCTCTTGTTTTGCAGGGTTCCGGCGATGGCGGATGACGGGCTGAAGTGAGTTGAAGATGGAGCCCATGTGATGAATAGAAGCGCCTGGAAGCACGTAAGTAAGCGCTTGTTGCCTGCTTCACGATGCGCTCTAACTGTCTTTTTATTTTGCAGGTAAAAGTTCGGAGCGGCTGCAGGGTGCCGGAATACCCACTGGGTTAGATGTGGAAAGGAGTAATGGCACGTGAGTATTAAAGTTCCCCAATGTCTTTAAACGCACCTTGTTTTGTCTTTCAGATGCGGGATGCAGCGCCGAAGGCCTCCGGAGCGTGCGAAGAGTTGGTAAGCTTTTGTCTTTCAGATGCCGGAATGCAGCGTGAGGCGTTGGTGACAGCCGATGGACCAGGTAAGTGAAGCGCTGTCACTGAAGACCGTAATGCTAACCTGTTCTTTCTTGTCTTTATAGGTGTTGACTGGATTCAGGATGGTAAGCCTTTTTCCTTAGGCCCAGGATCAGATGCAGAAGACACGATGAGCGTTCTGCTGTAGAGGATGCAGAATAACGCAAAGCAAGATTCATCCATCGGGTGTGGTTTAAATAGCCTCCTGTAGTGCTTAGGTGTCTCCTTCCACAGCCACGCCTAGGTAAGAAAAGAGTTCCTGCTTTCCAGAAGAGTTCCAGTGTTCTGAACCTAGGGAGTGGCTCCTGCCCCACCCAACAGGAAAAGTAGTTCCAAACAGAAGAGAATCAGAGGCTCAACTGGCAGGCAAGTAAGCAGCAAGGTCTGCTGCAGGTAAGTCCACCCAAGCATTATGAGCCCAGCGCTTCCAGCGCTGGGACTGGGCATATTTATGAGCCTGGTGCCACTGGCGCCAGGACTGGGTCCAAAAGGTCCCAATTGGGACTGGTTGGCACTCGGAACCTGGGTTATGGATCTGCTTCCAAGGGAGTTGGGAAAACCCCTCACCTTTTGGAAGCAAAGATCATGACATGCACAGAACTATCCCATTTGAAATAGTTAGGCGTCATTCCTCTGCGCCAGCCACATATAACAACACGATGCTACAAATTGAGTATAGATCCTAATACAGTGCGGTTAAGAGGGGATAGAGACAGTTCTCATTCCCCATCTGGCCACGGGCACTATACCCATGTATGTTCATTAGGTATACAATATATAACACTCTGACCATTACATTTACAACTAGGGACCGCCACAAGGAGGTGCTAATGACAGTTCTTTCTATTACAGACACTGCTAAGAATACACAGTGTTCCCTAACCCCAGAGGAATAGTCGAGATTCTCACTGCATTGTGAGTGCTTGTTCCTTCGCCTGTACTCAAAGGGTTTTAAAAACATTACATCATTCTAATCAGGTCATCATGTTGCAGGTCACTGAACTGTTGTCCTGATTTGCGGCAGATGACCGATGTTAACAAAAATTCGACACCTCAAGGAAGCAAGTGGTCTTTCAGAGGGTCACTCATATGTTGGTTTTGTGTATCAATTGCCTACATGAGCCAAGTGTAAGATGAAGAAAGGGACAGTTTTGCCCATTACACACAAGATCCCCTGCAAATAATAGCCAGAGGTGAGTGTGATATGGTTGTGGTGAATACATTTAATATGTAGCGAAAAAGAAAGAGGTTGGATGGTAATAAGTGTGTTTGTCTGTGTTATTGCTTTTAGGTGACTGAGAACTATATAAACTGTGAAAACATCCACCACCTACAGTTTGGCACGAACAGAGAGAGTTGACTAGTGTTCCGTTTTATTATATTTTGTCCTGAAGAAGGTCCTGAGAATTAGGGGCAATAATGTTAACAATGGAGGACTGAAACGTGTGTAGACATAGGCCACAAGTATATAAGGTGGCTTGAGGAAAGGCATAAAATCTAAAGGAAATATAGGGCCGAGATTACTTTTGTAAATAAGTTAAACAAAATGACAGTGTATGTTACACTGGCGATATGTGCTAAATAATTGTGGAAAACATTGGAGTATGAGACAGTATGAAAGTGTATGAAAGGTGGTTATGAAAGGTATGGTCCGAAATATATTTGGCGTATATAGTTTCTATGGTTGTTTTTATGAAAATAAGTGTATACTGATGTAAAAAAAGAATTAAAAACATAGATTTTTTTCTTTAAGCTCAAATTTGAAGTGGGAGTTATTTCAGTAAAATCTATCCAACCTCACTGTCCCTGATCTATGTTTTGATTAAATCGATATGAATGGAACCATATCATCAATCAAAGCCCACATGGAGAAAACTGACAACTGGGTTGCAGATGTTGAAACGAGGGTGGGCGCTGCGGGAGATGACCTGGTTGCCATCCGGGCGGAGGTCACCACACTCTCCAGACAAGTACCTGAGGCTACCACAAAGAATGAGGATCTCGAATTGCGTTCCAGACGCAACAACTTTTGCATTATTGGGATCCCCCGAGGACAGAATCGAGGAACCAATGGAAGACTTTATTGAACGCACCTAACTCATGTTGTTGGACTCCCCTAAACCCTCACCGCAATTTTCAATAGAGAGGGCCCACGGTGCCCCGACAGCAAAACCAAAACCTGGCGCGCCCCCATGGCCTACCATTGCAAGGGTCTTAAATTACCGGGATCGAGATACACTACTCAGGGCAGTAAGAGCTAAAGGCGATATGGTCTTGGGCTCCTCCAGAATCCATCTATACCCTGATTTCTCTGTGGCTGTCCAACAAGAGCGCAAGACATTTCTAGCGGCCAAGAAAAAGAAAAGGGCACTGGGGGTCAAATACTCAATGCTGTATCCTGCCAAGCTCAGGATTGAACACTCTAATCAGCCGCCACTTGTATTATGTACGGTGAAAATCCTTAAATTGTCCCCAGTTCGGAGCATTGCCGCCAGGCCAGTACACAGGCCCCCAGGGGCTGATGCCAATGGTTTGGGTTTCGTTGGATGAGATTTGGGGTTTCATTCCTCTCGTTGGGGGGAGGGATGTGGGTGAGGGTGGGAAGGGCAGGGAGTTATGTTGCAAAATGCTTGACATGCATGGAAGTTGTAGAGTGTGAGTTTACGCAATGGTGGGTTCAGCCCAATGAGGGGTGGGACTGCTGGGTCCGTGCTCCTGTCCACTGGCAACCAATCCAACATCTAACAATGTTCATGTTTCATATCTACCTCAATGGCTGATAACAATCTGGTGTACATGAGTTGGAATGTACGACGACTAGGTAATTACAGAAAAATATCCTTGAAATTCAGCCCCAGATATCGGTCTCTGATACATGGAGACTTATATACCACGATTCCTGTACATATTCCTTTTACTCTTAGGTACATGATTCACATTCAAGGATTGATAGATGGCGAATATCAGATATACTTATTAGAAATGTCACACATATGTCTATTCTCCTGAGGACTCACTCTGATCACTCCCCATGACCATATCCCTAAACTGGGGGCCAGAATACAATAAAACACGACCATGGAAAATGAAACCGCAGGCCCTCCTTGACACAGCATTTAGGGTTGAACTAGAGACCGCCATAGATGACTACTCTGCAGTAAATACGGGCTCAGTCCGTACACAGGCCACCCTCTGGGAATCTTTTAAGGCCTACATTAGAGGCATAGCTATCCAAGGAGAGTGGGATACTTGGTGTGATTCGGAGAGATATCCGAAAGAGTGAAACAGCACTTTCCACCCTTGAGTCCCAATACGCCCTACTGCAGACCCCGGAACTTTTAGCTGATATAGGTACAGAACTAGATACGGTTTGCGCATATGCAGAGCGTGAGAGGAAATGTATTGATAACCCCCACCTCGCTCGGAGATATGGGGAGGGGGAGCGACCTGGCCGTGTATTGGCTAGACTCATCCGTCACATGACCGGTTCCCCAAACATCCCAGCTATAGAGAAACCTGACAGCACCTGTTCCCTATCGCCACAAGACATCAACACAGAATTTCTTTCCTTCTATGAATCTCTTTATTCGAATGTAGATTGCGTCACAAGGTTGACACATACTTGGACAGTCTTCCCCTTTCCATTCTCTCGGATGAGCCCAGTAGCTGCCTAGATGTGCCCATTACGACTGAAGAGATATCGAAGGCCATCGATTCACTGGCGTCGGGCAAGGCCCAGGTTCTGAATTTTACAACCAATATAAATCTCACCTGGTCCCTCAGTTGCAAGCGTTAAGGGAAGAGGCCTGCAAAGTTAGCACACTGCCTCCCTCGCTACGTGAAGCAATAAGATCGGTACTTCTTAAACCAGGAAAACCCCCACTCAATGCGGTTCATGCCGTCCCCTCTCTCTAATGAACTGTGATGTTAAGATTTATGCTAAAATACTGGCCTTGCAGTTAGCCCCCTACATGTCCCATATCATTCATCCATACCAGGCAGGATTTATTCCTGGGCGCTCCACTTCTCTTAATTTGAGACGTCTCTTCAATATTATTAGTCAAATTAATCCAAACATTCATGCAGTCGCAGCTACCTAGACATGCAGGAGGCATTTGATTCTGTCTCATGGAATTACCTCTGGCAAGTCTTTCAGAAGTGCAACATTGGACCCCGTTTTCGGTCCTTGGTTAAATTGCTCTACTCTGATCCGATGGCCAGGGTCCGCAGTGAGGACAGATGTTCACCCCTGTTTCAAATAGCCAGAGGCACGAGACAGGGCTGTCCCTTCTCCCCCTTAATCTTTGCCATAGCCATAGACCCATTCGCGGATATGATGCGTCGGGTCCATGCACGCAGGGGTTTGAGATTGGCCGGTCAACCGGACATTATCTCCTTATATGCCGACGATGCCTTAGTCGTTATTCGTTCCCCGGCAGAAAACCTTGCCCCTATCCTAGAGGATGTTGTACACTTTGGACGAATCTCTGGTCTTAAGGTAAACTGTACTAAATCGACTATTCCCACTTACTGAAATCACTCTTCCCCCTTCGGACCTTATGGGATTCACATGGTCACAATCCAGAGTTACCTACCTTGGGGTTGAGGTTGCGCGCCAATCTGAAACAGTGCTACAAGAAAATTACCAGAAATACCCGACGGCACTCACTAGGAAATGTCTGGGCTGGGCGAGGCTCCCAATCTCCCTCGCGGGCAAAGTCAGTGTCTTGAAGAGGATTGTGCTCCCCAAACTTCTATATCGATTTCTCAACCTCCCCTTGTGGCCCGGCAATTATTTTTTTCAAACATTAACCAGCACAGTCAACACATTTCTATGGCACTCTGGCGCAGTCTGACTTAAACTAGGCACATTGACTACCCCCCATGGGAAACAGCGGTTTTGGCACTCCCGATTTTGGCAGATACTGGATGGTCGCCCAGGCACAATTCGCGTCATACTGGTTCCGCACTGCAGACCCTCCCCCACATATTAGGCTTGAGCGTCTGGCAGTCAAGGGACGTGAAATTCGATCCCTCATTCTTTCTCCCCTAAATCTTGGGTACAACTTACTTGACCCTGTCGGCAGCACGTCCCTGGCTTGCTCCAAAATACAGAGATTATCTGGCTTCTTTTACCCCTTTCATGGCAGCCTGCCTCTCTGGAACTTCCTTCCAGAAGCTCCCTGTATTCCCTTGTCTATAGTACACCACTGGTCTGCTGTGGGCTATGAAACTATTCAGGATATTTTTTTGACCAAGGCAACTTCCTTGACCAGACCTACCTAAGACCTTATGTCAGAAACCATCCGTTTGGCTCCAATACTCTGGTCTCTGGAAATTTCTTAAGCTGAGATACCCTAATTTCCCCACTATACCCCCTGATGACCCTACAATAGCTGAAATTCTTAACGTCAATTCTTCCAAGGGGAAGGTATCTAGACTATATGCTATACTGCAAGCCAAAGCTACTCCTCTATTTGATAAACTTAAAAACTCTTGGGCGGAGGACCTAGGGGTGGAAATGACAGATCAATGCTGGAATCAAATGTGTGCACGTACCCATAATGTGTCGTTTAACTATCGCTTTAAACTGATTCATAATTTCAATTTAAAGTACTGCATTGGTTCCACTACACTCCAATCAGGTTGCATTGCATGTCACAGGACCACTCCCCCAGATGTCCATGGTGTGGATCTGAAAACGCAACATTCATACATATGATTTGGTCGTGCCCAACTTGGCTCAATTCTGGGGGGGAGAGAAGGGGGATCTGTTCTACTGTATCTGAAATTACACTGTCACCCCGTCTCCACTGCTGTGTCTCTTTCATGACTTCCCTGGGTTAGGCCGAGACTCTAAAAAGCTGGCGGGACTCTGCATGCTACTCGCAGTACACTGTATTTTATTACATTGATCCGCCCAGGAAAGCCAGCGCGCGCACGCACACACACACACACACACACACACACACACACTCCCCCCCCCCCCCCCCCCCCCCCCAGCAGCAGCAGCCACTACAGTCTAAAACCAGAAATGTCTGGTCCCTGTTCCGTTCTTATATTGCTTCTCGCTCAGTGAATGAAAACAATGCATCCTCTGCTCTCACCCATGTCTCTACTTGAAGCGATGCAGTGATTAGAGTCCTACATGCAGGGTTAATCATTAGGAGAATTTTTACCTAGCTCACCTGTTTGTTATTACTGTAATCCAGCTGTATTCAAAGGATCTGTAACTGTCTAGCATTGTGTACTGCTCGCTCTTCCATTGTACTGTCAAGCATAAAAAACAAAGTTTAAAAAAGAAAGAGAGTCGATATCCTGGGCATCACCGATCAGGCTCTGGCCTGGCTGACCTCTTTCCGCTCTGATCGACCCTCCCAGGTCCAACTTGGGTACTTCCCATCATCCATATTCCTCTCCACCTGTGGTGTTCGCCAGGGGTCTAAGCTCTCGCCATGGCTTTTCAACCAATACCTGACAACTCTAGCCCGCTGTATTGCCATTTTCTGCTCAAACGTCCAGTGCTACGCAGATGACAATCAACTCATATTCAGGCTGCCCTCTGCCACCTCCTCCACCTCTCTCTCATCACCAATTGCCCAACTGCCATTAAAGATTGGTGTGCCGCCAATGATCTTTGTCTGAATGCCAGCAAGACGGAAATCCTCCTCATCGGCACACCATCACCTTCCTTTCCCCCCTCACTCTTTGGCCGGCCTCCCTTGGCTCTCCTCCTATCCCCACCTGCGAGGACAAGAATCTTGGTGTCACCTTTGATTCCACATGTTCCTTCTCCGCCCACATCGCTGATGTATCAAAAAAGTCAAACTTTCTACTGTACCTCCTCAGAGGTACTCCTCCTTTCCCCTCATTCCCCCCCTAAGCTCACTGTCTCCCAAGCTCTAGTTCTCTCTAGGTTGGACTATTGCAACAGCCTCTTTCTTAATTTACCTGCCTCTACTCTCCGCCCTTTGCAACTTATCCAGAACAGGACTGCGAGACTTGTCCTTGGATCAAGCCCTGGGATCGTATCTCTCCAGCTCTGAAATCTCTCCATTGGTTCCCAGTGGATGCAAGGATTAAATTCAAAACCCTCTGTGTTGTCCACAAGGCTTCCTGGGGCCTGGGTCCAACATACCTTCGGCTATCCCTCCGCAAATAGCTCCCATCTCGAGCACTCCGCTCCTCTACCTCCAACTCCCTCAGGGTCAGTCGTTCCTCAAAGAAACAAGCTGGGGGTAGATCTCAGTCTTCGGCTGGGGCCTCCCTTTGGAACAGCCTCCCTGCCACTCTAAAACTTGAGGAGAACCATCTCCGGAAGCACCTCAAGACCCCTCTCTTTGCTTCTGCCTTCGCCCCCCCCTCCCCTCTCCTCCTCTGCCGATTCTGCTCTCACTCGGCACCATGCACCTGGCCACCCTCTGTCCTCCGGGCCCAGGTACCTTCTCGTCCTGTCACCCTCACACACTGCCTCCGGGCCACCCCTTGCACTGGGGTCTGTATCTGCACCCATACAGCCCCCCCTTTTTCTTCCTGCACTTATCAGACCTACCCAGCCTGCTGCCTTACACCCAGCACTTGCCAGCTGCACTACCATTGTTTGATGCCCTTTTATTTCTTAATATATTTATTTTTTCCCCTTGCTCCGCACTCTCCTTTTGTTCCGCCTTCCATGCACTTCTGCCCCCCCACACCTCCCATGAACTTGCACGTTCTCAATGTCACTGGCCTAGTAAGATTGTTGTTTTTGTTCTCCCTGTTCCCCTTCCCTTGCCGCACTCTGAAACACTTGTGTATGAGCGCGATAGAAATAAAATATCAATATCACAGAGGACGTTCAAATGAGACATGCACTGGCTTTGTGACAAGGAGCGTAATTGTCTAATGAGGTCAGCTTGAGGAGTGGGCGATCTGACTTACTGCAACTAGGGCACTTGAACTCAGGGTGATGGATCAACGGATAAACTGATCACAAGAGTTCAGTGTCCAACACGTGGGTTTCGCATTTCTAAATGTCAGAAAATCAAAGGTCAGAAGCATTGGGAAATAAAGTTTTGATTAATAGATACTCAAAAATACATGCCCTTTCCATTGGGCCAATACAATTCCTGAGAGAACTTCCCCTTTGCGCATAAGGAACAATGTTTAGCTGCACGTCCATAGCACATCATTTCATGTGAATGATCACCATGCCACGATCTAGTAGTGAATGCACATTTTGATGCCAGAGTAAACTCATGCCATGATTTATAACAAGCAAACATGCATTTTTTTGTTTTCACCTCAAACAGAATGAAACCACTGAAGGGAAACAAGAAATGCAATGTTAATATACTTCCTCCAAAAGGTTGTGTTAGGCTTTTCAGTCCCATTTTTTTAAATCACAAATCCTTCATGATCGCCCCTACATGCTACCAAGAAATCTCCCTAATCCAGTACTCTTCCCCTCTGAGAGCACAGAAAATCACAGGTCACAATTTACTTATCCATGATACGGATCTTTCACGATTGTAATGCAAGTGTCAGTGGACAACCTATTCCTTTTCAAAGGATTTTAACTACATTTATTTTTCCTTTTATTTTAAACATGGCATCCACAT
The DNA here is from genome assembly GCF_040938575.1 of Ambystoma mexicanum. NCBI lineage: Eukaryota > Metazoa > Chordata > Amphibia > Caudata > Ambystomatidae > Ambystoma > Ambystoma mexicanum. The sequence goes on along the minus strand of NC_090934.1, from coordinate 386,579,123 downwards.
ATCTGGAATGTCGCACACAAAACTGCTTCACAGCTGAAACATAAGTATTAACATGGTAAAATGCTACTCATTACCAAATATGAAAAAAGAGGATTACATTCGGCTCTAAAAATATCCACTGTTACAAAACAAGCTCTTATTTTCTTTTTTAAATGAGAGATGCACAATTCACAACTTATACAAAACAGCTCATATGGAATGCCAATTTACTTAAGGGTAAAAATGAGAACTGTTAAATTTATCCAAATAGACATAGCAATATCTCACGAATTATATTAGTATACCAAGCAGATATTACACAGGATATTGCATCTATGCACAATGAAAAGGACCAACCATACAAGACAGGACATTCATTTTTTTTTAAACAAAATGAGGGGTAAAAACCATTATACTTAGTCGCCCAGAAAGCATAGCGAGTCTGCCCGTCCATCTGACACATTGGCTTTCCCTTGTATATTTTATTGTGCATTTGTACAGCGCTATATATACCATTAGTATGATCTCAAAGCGCTGGTGGTTGAACTTTCTCGGGGACTGTAGTCCAGGTCACTGGAGAGTAGGGTCGTAAATAGTGATTTGGTGCATTCAGTATGTGTGCAGCCAGTGCTGTTTAATTGGTGTGTAGCTGCATTCTAATGCTAGGCGTGGTGCAGTGGTTGTGTGAGATCAGTGGAATGTGTGCAGCAAGGCTGTTGACCTCGGAGTCTGCATTCTGCCGGTGGAGGAACTTGTGCATGAGATTATTTGTGCAGTTAGGCCGATTTTGTCGTGGGTTATAGCTGCATTTTATGGTGTGTTGGTGTAGAGGAGAAAGTGGGCATCTCGATATGTGCGAGTGTCTGTGCGGATTGGTGGAGACCCCTATTCCCGATTACCTTCCAGTGCCTGCTGAGCTGACGTATGTATTCTAGCGCTTCGGAGCATTGGTTCTCCGAGAGAAATTCTCTGTCAAGTGTGGAATTGGTTCTGATTACCAGGCTTGGAGGGGGAAGTCTATCCCGCTTGGCAGTGTCATCAGTGTTGAGTTGCCCTATTCTTAATCTTTATTGGGTTAAGGGAATTGCAGGTTACTATGGTCTTCCCTGTGCCTCGTTGATTCTGCCATTGTCAGTCCATTTCTGAGGCTGGGTTATATATGGCACCATCCCTCCCTTCCATCCATCTCCCAGCCCTTTTAATGACATGACTCCAAGAGTAAATAAAAGCGAGTTTGCCATCAAGAGGGAAAGCAAGTTATAGAAGAGGCTGCATATTTCAGAGAGTGCGCTCACAAACTAGAACCCCACCCTATTGTCGCATTAAGGGGAGGAAGACAGGCTTATGTAGTATGCCAAAATAGTTGCAAGCTTTTCCTCAGAGACTAGGCATTCGTTGGTTCACACTACAGGCCGGACACCTGAATCCCTACTTTCGTTCAACTCCAAATGAGCAACATGACATTACCATTAGCAAGGATTACGAACCGGATACTAAAAAGCAGCCACACATCTGAACATTCATTAAAAGAAAGAAAACGTCCATCAGAGTGATTGGAAAGCAGGAAATCCCAATTAAAAGATACAGAGACAACAGGGAACAAGCCATCAGATGCGAGATTAGGCAAAGTAATCAGAGTACAGGATCCTGCAAAAAGTCACTGACTGAGCTATTTAGCAGAGCATTTACAGTGCTGGGAAGGAGGCAGAGGAAGCGAAGTCGAGGAGTCTGCTGAATGCTACATCTCAGATATTGGGAGTAATCATCGTGGGGTGGGCGGGAAGGGACAGGCAGAAAGGGAGGCACAGGCAGAGAGATCTGAAAAGCTCCGACTATTGATCAGGAGGGTAATATGTGGCTGGTGGTTAACAATATCACAGCTTTACAAGCACCCTAAGCAAAGGGGAAGAAATGCTTGCTGGTGTCCAAGCGTATTGTTGCTGACAGGACGAATCATGCCTGGAGGATGTGAATATATATATGCCGGACAAGTCCCTGAAGGTGGGAGATTGGGGTGGGGGGTGGATTGGGGAAAAGTTATTTCAGGGAGACAAATTCAAGGAGCGATCTTGGTTCTATATCGCAGGGTAATCCCAACCTAAAACCTTCAGTGAAAGTTATCCTTCCTATGATCAAGAACATAACCAGCTAGAACACAGAACACAACAAAATGGAACCCAATACACCAGGGAACATACACTCACTCTGTCCAAGTACAGGACAGTAATTAAACCTCATTACATACTCGTTATCATGGAACCATGAATGTTGGACAATCAGGTGTTAGCACATATAGCCATCTCAACCAACTCAAAAATCATCCATGCCAACCAGGAAGAAAAGAGGATGAGGAGGAATTGCTGTGAAGTAAAAGGACCACCTCAGGGAAAAACACAGCCAACAAATAACCTGGGCTGTTAAACGCTCCTCATCGACCGCAAACTCTGAGCAAACCTATTCTTTTTGCTATATACTGACCAACTACCTATGGCTCCACATTCACAGCAAGTCGCAGATAACATTGCCAACCTCATGTTGGACCACAGGCACCTAGTTTTACTATGAGATTTCAATATGTTGTTCACAAAGAACATGAAACATCAACCAGATCACTGAACACTCACATGGAGATCATTCACCTCGTACAAATGGTTAAATGACAATATACTCAGTCAGCAATGACATAAATAAGATTTTCTACATGCGGGTCACAAGAATTACAGCCCCACCAATACTCGCTCTGTGAAAATTACCTCATGAGAACCTTTCCCGATCAGCATGCAATTCACACATTTTCAGCACTCAAAAGACAAGCACTGATCACAAGAGCTAGTAAAACTCAACTTGGAGGATCTCGAAAATTGGAGGACACCAAACCAAGCATAGAAGCCCTATGCCACAGACAATGGACAAGTGGATTAAAAAACCACTGGACAGCCTAGTACTCTACAAAACAATTCAACCCATCGGATAACGGGAAAAGAAATTGTCAGATTTATCTATTGCATTTAAGTAGCGCCCAGACCCGGAAGTATCACAGCGCTTAGAAAACGGTACACAGTAGATAAATAGGCATTTTAGAAGCGGGATTGTTACAGTTCTTGAATCAATTACACATTTGTTAAACAAGGTTTTTACTTTCTTTCGGAAGAGCGAGTAGGACGGTGGTTCACCGCCAAACTATGCACCCTCAAAGAATGTAAACAAACCGGGAATTTCAGGGATTGAAAAGATTTCATGAGCGCGAGATAAAACTAGCTGCTTGGCATTTGGCATCAACTATGAGCTACCATCAGAGAACCATGAGAGTTCGTGGAGTGCTGCAAATCTAACATTTATGTGAGTTGCAAACCTGAACGTTTGTCCATTACATACAATCCATGATGATTTAAATGTCTTCTAGAGGTCTCAAATGTTTCTATATAGACATAGACATAGTCTATATAGACATTGCCAAATACAGAAAGTTAATGTCACATAGTTATGGTTGTATGGCACCAGATAGCCTCCTGAGCCAAAAGTAGCTCCTGGTAGCTGTTGGTGTCAAGCTAACCAGGCTATTCAGGACTTGAAGCAGGAGTTACATAGCTCCTCACAATTTCAAAGCCAGAATTTGAACAGTCACAGAGAAAAAGCTACTTATACCAAGACCAAGCAGCATATCAATTCGAGATTAAACACTACAAAGCAGCAATCATAAGGTTAAAAAAACACATCTATGCACAACGCTTAAAAAAAACTACAAACCTGCAGGAAGAGACGTTCAGAATTATCAATGAAATGAGAAGTGCAAACTCAAGCAACACAAATTTGATACCATTTCAAGAACTATGCAACATTACCGGCCACTTTCAAAACAGTCACGCCATCCATCAGGAATCCGTGCAGTTTTTCTTGTAGATCACTGGCCCAATAGGGGTCTGTGCTCTCTGGAAGTACTGCAGCGTGAAACGCTAAAGCTTCCCTGCACATGCCCAGCTATCAACAGAAGATGCCGTCCATCTGCTTATGCAGCGGATTACAAAAGCCTACGCTCCAGGATATTGGGACATGAAAATGAATATTTTGAGGCATAAAAAATGAAATTGTGCAGCACAAAAAAGATTTTCGCGGTATCTATGCAACACATTTTCGAATTGCCTGGAGGCTAGGGTAGGATTATTTGCAACTTTTGTATGTTGCCTATGCTATATTGTAATAGAAAGTGTCCTAGATGTCCCAAGCTTGAAAGAAGAGTTTATTTTGTTTGAAGTGCATGCCCATTTTAGAATATTAACTATTTATAGTTCTCACTTGTAACAGTGTAAATGTGCACCTTCCATGGGGTTTCAGTCAGGTAGTTGGGGGATTTGGAAGGGTGGACATCCATACTTAAGTGTTCCGTTTGCATCTCTTCCCCCTCGCTCTCTCATACTATGCCCCTCTTTCTTCCACACAGTCTCCATCGGTTTGTCAGGCTATTTTGCCATTCTCTCTCTCTCTCATCTTCTCTCCTCTGCCTTTATCCCTGAATCCCTCCCTGTTCTGCATCCCTTCACTTGGTCTATCTTTTTCTCTCCCATCTCTTCTGATTTGCTCCCTCTTCCCATTTCTGTCTAGGTTTAGGAATTGCTTTGACCCCCTCACAGTATCTCTGTCTGCTTCACTCTTATTCACTTCACTCTTGATCCAGGTAACAGTGCCCAAGGAGACTAATATCAATCCTGGTCAGGAGACCTTCATGTTCGCTAATATCACCGAAGCAGAGCTAATAGAAGTTCTAGGCCAGATGAGACCAACGTCCTGTGCAGAAAATGTGTTACCTCCCAACATTCTCCAATACAAGGAACTTTTTGCTCCCATTCTATTGAAAATAGTGAATGCCTCATTTAAGGAGGGCACAGTTCCTAAAGAGATAAAGAAGGTTACCATTCTGCCGCTGGTAAAAAAAAGTTGGATTAGATCCTAAGGACCCGGGTAATCTCCGTCCTATTACTAATGCCAACTTTATACTTAAAATCCTAGACAGAATTGCGACACAGCAGCTGCAGAATTATGTGGAAAAACATGTAACCTTACACCAACAACAGTCGGGTTTCAGGGCCTCACAAAGTACGGCGACAGCTATGCTAGACCTTCAGAACCACATGTTGAGTCTGGTGGACAAGGGTAAAATAGGGATGTTAATGCTGCTTGACCTCAGTGCGGCGTTTGACCTGGTTGATCACCAACTCTTAATCAAAGCTCTGAGAGACAACATGGGTTGCTCCGCAATGGCACTGAAGTGGCTGGTTTCTTTTCTTTCAGACCGCCAAGCCAGAGTTCATTGGGGTAACAGTTTTTCCGACCCTATTTCCATATTAATTGGAATCCCCCAGGGTGCCTGTTTATCGACCATGCTTTTCAATATCTATATGTGTAATCTATGTAACATTCTGGTTGAAACAGCAGTGTTTTTCACCAACTACGCAGATGATACGCAGCTCATATTTGAGCTAGAGGGCTCATAGAGTGAAGACAGTGCTAAGATTGGAAAAGTCTACAGTATAATTAATGAATGGATGCAGGCAAACTGGATGTTTCTCAACGACACGAAAACCAAACTCATGCCGTTTGGGTCCAGCCGCTTGCTAGCTAAACTTGGGGCCGAGTACGAGTCCTTCCATATTAAGGACGCTGTGATACAAGTATCGACTCAGGTCAAAACCCTCGGCATGATGGTGAACTCCGCCGTCAGGTCGGAAGCACAGGCCAATTACCTGCAAAAAAAAACAGCATATTGCCTGCGGCTCATTCTTGAACAAATGCAATATGTCCACAATTGCCAGAGCCATTGTGTTGTTGAGGCTTGATTATGGCAATGCTCTTCTTATTGGGGCTTCTCTCAAAGATCTAGCAAGATGCCAAGTCATACAAAATGACGCAGTGAGGCTTGTAAAACATCTAAGGAGAAGGGACCACACCACCCTGGCCAGAAAATCTCTTCACTGGCTCAGGTTAGACGAGAGAATAAAGTTCAAATCTCTGACTCTCGTGCATAAATGTCTTTATGGCAAAGCCCCCTGATACCTTAAGAACAGTTTAGTACTATATACCCCGCAAAGACAGCTTTGTTCCGAAGGTAAGAGCCGGTTGCCAATACCTAAATACAAGCTCAAGTCGGGTTTGGGCAGATCCTTCGTAGTGCTGGCAGCTCAGTTGTGGAATACACTACCTACAATGCTGAGAATGGAAGGCAGTCACCCTAAGTTTAGAAAATCCCTGAAGACCCACCTTTTTAGATAACTCTTAGATAATTCGGCCACCCCTGAGCTTCTGTTTTGTCCTCCGTTCTAGACATAGGAGGCCATTTATTTTCTTTACTTTGGTTTGTGTTTGTTCTTGTCCAAGCGCCCCGATGCCTGCGGGCTGCCGGCGCTATATAAGATGAAATACATACATACATACGTCTCATTTTTCTCTCCAGTCACCCTCTCACTAGTTCTCTGACCATCTAGCAATTCTACCCCTCCCTTTAAACCTGCTGTCTATCATTTTCTTCTGTTTCTCCTCTCCCCTCCTACACGTTCCCTTCTCTTACCATTTTTATCACTTTTCCCCCTATCTTTTTTGGTTTCCCATTTTGCTTTTCCGCCATCTCTCCCATCTCGGGAGGATAGCTCAGGGGGGTGGGGGGCAACATGCTCGCCTTAGAAACAAGACGACACGGAGCAACACAGGTTCGATCACCGGGTCCGCGCTTAGAAACCTCTGGGTATTAAGCGCGTTATAAAATAACCTATCATATCATATGTTTGCCATAGCTCACTAGGCATATTTTCCACTCTTACTTCTGTTTTTTTTTCTCTCGCTTTTCCTCCCTCTCGCATCACCATTTGTTATTCTTCATAACCCCTCTATCCCTCAAACCCTTTTATTTTCATTGACTTTGTCCCCCTTCACTTTTCATTAGCTGAATGCTTTGGATTTTACAGCTGAAAACGAATAACGTTAACTTTGCAGTGGCAGTTAAATGAAAATATGGACAAAATGACAAATTGAGCATGATCTGTACTCATTTGTCATTTTATCCATATGCTCTTTTAACTGCCACAGGCGACGTGAGATTATGTGCTCTGAACTCTAAGCGTTTATGTGACTAAGAAAAGTAAATGTGGGAAAGGACGTGTTTATAAAAACAATGCAACAGGATGTAAAGTACATCACATTGGAGGCCTCTCACATAGAGCAGCGAGGGCGGCAGCAGCAGCTCAGAATTAAATGTAGGTTTGTTTTTGTGAGCATTTTCAAGTTCTTAGTGGCAATCTGTTTCTTTAGACAGTGTGGGTACCTGGTGGACTGTCCACCTTTATTTATTTTAACATTTGTAAAGCGTTGAAGCCCAGAGGCATCATGGCGCCGTTGCGAACCAGTTATACACATATCTTTAAAGAAGTTAGGTACACCTTTGGCGAGTTTAGGGTCTATGAAGGACTTGAGCACATGGGTGGTAGGATGACTCTGAGCAAGCCCAAGTATGGATTGCTGCTTATCTCTCGCCAGCCGCCGGGTGCAGCTGCTGTCCAAGCCCTTCCTGCCAACATGCAAGAGGATAGACATCCACTCCTGTCCTGACCGTCTCAGGCCACTAATCTTTCTGATGAGCATCATTATGTCCTTGGGAAGTGTTTGGAAGGAGAGTGTTGGTGTGATAATAGCAATTCCTGTTCTGTATCCATAGTAGTTCCTGTGCTGTATCGGTAAGTCGGAAGCCTGACAAATTCCAACAACCCATCGCAAACCAAGGGGAAACCATCCACCTCACGAGGATCCTTCGTAAAGCCCATTGGCAGTGAACAACTTCAATCTCATCATCAAAGCAGACTTCGCCAAACTTGTAAAGGAAAGCAACAAAGCAGGTTTGGAAACCAACCCCTGCCCGCCAGGCAGGAACAAAGCCATTCTTGGCAGGCCAATCTCTCCCCGGAACTCAAGAAATCACCGATGGTGACAGGAACTGTATCACAGTATTTCAAGATGGACTGCATAAAACACTGCTCAAAATCACAACCTTAAGCCCTGAAAACCACACAGGTTAATGAGCAGTCTCCAAAACACCAATCAGGTCAAGATTGAAGAGGACTACATAGATCAAATGCTGGGTCACAGAGTCAAACAATATCCTCGGGAAATATCCACATAGACTTCAGACCCATGTGAGGAACAGAATGAGGGCTCCTAGCCATATAGGACGACAAAGGCCAACAGGGACGTGGCATCACTTTAGCCATGGTCTTGGACATCTAGGCAGCATTTGACAAAGTGAAGCACTTACCACTAAACAAAAGACTCAAGGAAGCAGGGCTTGATATCACTGAGTGATAAGGTCACCCACATAGTACAAACATAACAGAAAATACTAGACCACCCCCTTACAAACAAACCCTTGTAACAAAAGCTGAGGACCGCAAGAATCAAGCTGATCAATGCTGCTTTACAATATATACTTTGCTCCACTCCTAAGACTCTAGAAACTGAACCTATGCAACAACTATGGAGACAACAACAAAATCATCTTCAAAGTCACAGCTTACAAAGAGACATCGACTTTGCAAAATGCCTTGCACAAGTCAACTACATTAAACAAGTTGAATTGCAACCTTAAAAAGAGGAAAATCCCAATTCCCTCTGCCACATTGGTCAATCCCATGGCCTACTGAGATGAAAGGCATCCGAAGAGGTCAAGAACTTGGGGCCACTGATGGATAGTGGACTGATTCTGAATCACAAATAAGCACCATGGTCCAGAAAAGCTTCTTCCACCTGAGCTCAATCAGGTAGACAATGCACTTCCTCACCTTCACTAATTGAACCCTCAAGGTTAGAGCATGTATTCCATCAATAGCAAATTACTTGGCATTCTGGACAACCTACTGAAGAAACTTCAAGGAATCCTAGAAAACGAACCAGACGAGGCAGAGATGGCATCACACATGCCCAACACTCCACTAGCTAGAAGTCCAGAAAATAATACATTTCAAATTGCTCTGCAACACCCACCACATCCTCCAAGGGAGTGGAGCCAAATTCTGTGAATTCTGTTTCAGAATGAAACATGTCAGGCTGTCCTACTGCACACATGATTTATTGCAAGAATTGTATACATTAGTGTACCCTTGCTTGGGGTTTAAGAGTTTGAATTATCAATAGCAGTGTGCACAATTTATATTTTTCGAGCAATCCAGAACTCAGCATAGCATCGAAATTGCTAGGTGAAAGTATACTGGGTTGATATTCCAAATGTTGGATTAAAAAAAAAAAAAAAAAAATATGCTCCATGTTTTATTTAATAAAATTGTTAACAGCAAACTAAAATCGGCATTAGTACTGAGAAAGAAGAACAAGTTACTTACCCATGGTAACATTCTTTCGACTGGATGTGTCTCCCACGTATTCCTCATCTGATTATATTTCCATACCCGGCAATCTTTTCCAGCAGAGTGCGCTCTGAGTCTATGTCGGTCGACTCAAGGTCCCGCGGAGGCCTCTGTCGCAATGTCGACGTCATGAATGGTATAAAGCACGTGCAGCGACCGTTGGCTTCAGTTCCGTTTTTAAAAAGCATGTATAGGATAGCATACGCTCAACAGTTACTTCTCTTGAAAGAGCGAAGACTGCAATCACATGGAAGATTCTACTGCGGGGCAGGTTGGGAGGGGCGATGAGAAATACATGGCAGGAACAGCCAGTTGAAAGAACGTTACCATGGTTAAGTAACTTATTCTTCGAATGGATTGTGTCCTCCCACGTATATTCCTCATCTTATGATAAACTCCCAAAGCAGTGCAAGTATTCCAACTGAGGAGTAAAAGTGAATGGACCTACCCCTCCAAGGTGTGCCATTGGGGCGGTTTTGTGTCCAATAGCATCACCAATGGACTTTGCTCCTGCTTTAGAGGTCTGTAATTTCTCCAGCCTCTAGTCAGCCTTGCTACCAAATAAATGTGTGCTATCAAAGGACAAGTGAAGTAATCTGGATTGCACATCTGGAGCAAAAGCAGACTTTAACCAGGCAAATATGCGCATAAATGTACTAGCTGCCATGTCCATGGACCTCATGTGGTTAGCAGTGTCGAGACCTGTATCTATCGAGGGATTTGCACATTGCATCTTTCCATTCCTTGACTAGATTAAAAAATCTGTCCCTTTCCTCCCCTTCGGGGATATGATCAGCCACCATTGCTACACATTCCCAAATAATGTGAGTGAATCTGGCCAATGTGCACATAGCATTTGCTGACTTTAGGGCCATACTTCCTGCAGAGAAATCCTTCTTGGCCCAAGCGTCGTAACACTGGTCATCTCTGTCTGGGGGAATAGTCGGGTATGCGTTCTGTTTAGAGGTTGACGTGACAGCTTGTACCACTAAACTTTCAGGAGTGGGATGCTTTGTCAAATAACTGGGGTCTCTACTGGACGCTCTGTATTTTAATGTACATTTTTTATTCACTGCCAGAATCAATTCTGGCATCTCCCAATTTGTACCTCGCTCTCCTTTGCAATGCCACATGAAAAGGAAGAATAGGGTCCTCCTGGGGACCCTTATGTAGGAGGTCAGTCGGATCATCCTGTTTGCATATTGGTGTTGGTCTTTTCCACCCCATATATTCTACCACCCTGGACATTTAACAGTCTATAAGACCCTTCAGCATGGTCAGTAGGGTCCAGTTTCCCAAACTCTAATTCTGGGGACGTATCTAGTCCACTTGCATTCTGCAGGGACTCCTGTACATTTGTTTAGCCTTGATTCCTCTGAGATTAAAGGCTCGGGGACCCCAGGTGTTCCATATTGAAGACCAAAAGGTTGTGAATCATCCGAAGAATGTTCCGCTTCCTCATAAATTGAAGAAAGTGACTCAAAGAAGTCCTTTCTTGGTAAAGATGTATACACCTCTTCTGTGATCCTCGATGGTGGCGCTGAAATCATCAACACAGTCGATGTCGAGGGCTTCAACGCCTTTGGCGTCGAGGACCTGTCAGTCTGAGAGTAGTCTTTCGGCGCTGATGACGTCTTCCTCGAGGAAGATTATTCTCTACTCGAGGGATCCTTTGACCACTCTAGAGGTGATTTTTCTTTGCCTTCCGGGCCCGAAGGTGCACGGTTTTTGCCCTCATCTTTTTTCTTATCGAGTTTTTCGACCTGGGCATGGCTTTCATGAGTTTGAGGGGGTCAAGGTGGCAGTCTCAAAAACTTGCATCATTTTTACTCTGAACTTCTCCCGTTCAGCTGCAGAGGCCGATTTTGTCGGACATTTAACCCGTTCTTGGGAGGAACTCGACAACGAAGACGGTGAGTGGTGAGAACCATTTCGTGATCTCGACCTCTGTCTTTTACGAAGAGAAAAATGTCTCGACTCATCTGAAGACACTTTATTGACAGAGGCAGGGTGGGTCGAAGGGGATTTTGACCTACCTGCCGCACATTTTCCTCTTAGCTCGTTCAGGGCTTTCGCAGTCATCGATAGGCAGGCCTTACAGTTGAAGGTAGTGTGAGAGAAACCGAGGCACAACAGACACACCTGATGGGCGGTCCGTAATGGGCCATCTTTGCCCCACAATCTTGGCACTTCTTGAACCCTGATCTCGGAGTCGAAGACGCTGATGATGTCATTTTCAACAATATACTCCAAGATTCTGGATAGGAAACCGAAGTGTAACGTGTCCGAAGCGATAACTTTTGCGGAAAACGGAACTGAAGGTAACGGTCACTGCGCGCGATTTATACCATCAATGACGTCAACATCGAGACGGAGGCCTCCATGGGCTAGCCAGACAACAGACATCGACGCGCACCGCCCTCTGTCCAAAGCAGCTGAAGCTGGATATGGAAATATAAGATGAGGAATATGTGGGAGGACACAATCCATTTGAAATGACATTTTATCCATTGCTATCTCAAGGGAGATTATTGTTGTTCTAGATTCACACACGGTAGGGTCCCTGGGTTATATTCTACTAACTTCTAAGCTTTTCCCTGTTGTAGTCTTGGAACCCGACTGAACACCCACACCAGAAACACCTAATGAAGACATGTAAAACTCATGAAACATACCATGAGGAACTGGCACAGAGCCAATTATGTGGCATGTTGAGAGAGGGGCTAGATGGGAACCGACAAGGAGCCCTGCATATATGATCAGTGGGAGAGTTGGCATGGTACTTATCAGGTAAAGGATTCTGGAGAGAAAGAGTGAACAAAAAGCCCTAGAAAAAGTGAGCCACTATCCTGCTGGGAGATGAATCTCTGACACTGGCTGGGCCTGGAACCAGAGGAGAGCATCTAGCTGCACGCCTTCTGGTGGCTATATCTCAGACACTAGCAGGAGCAGTAGAGCAACAGAACCAAGGAGACAACCGAGAACTTGTTGAGGCGGAAAGCCTTAGCATGGGGAGTGCCATCCCAGGCTGGTGGGTTAGAATAACAGCTTTAGATCAGGGTTGCACAACTCATTTTGACAGAGGGCCGAAAGTACCTTACATGAGGGCTATAGTGGGCCGAAAAGTAAATGTGGGCGGGGCGGTAGGCGGGGAGGGGCAGGAGGCTTTTTCAACCCCCAATTTATATTAAACACATGGAAAAGAATATGTTTTGGAGGTGTAACGATTTTTATTGCATTTCAAACTTACATTTTGTATTACACATTTTCCATTGTTATAATTTATTTCGATTTAGTTATTGTATATCGTCTGTTTAATTAAATTATATATATTTTATTGACCCTTGATTGGACATTCCGTTATTTTGGACTGCTATAGTTTGCTGTTTGGGTTGCCCAAGAGGAGTATGGCCTTCGTTGAGTCAGGTTTCCTCAAAAAAGCAAAGGATGTACATCTCCTAACTGTGCCTGTTTTAGCTTTATTATTGGGTTCACTCTCTGAGTGCAACACTATGCCCCCTGGCCCCCTCTCCCCCAACCAAACACTATGCCCCATGGCCCCCTCACCCCCAACCAAACACTATGCCCCATGGCCCCCTCACCCCCAACCAAACACTATGCCCCAAATACACTCTCAAGCATGCACTCATACAGACCTGAACACCCCCACCCCCCAACTCAGCACACACACTCACAAGCATGCACCCATACAGACCCAAACCCCCACCCCCCTAACTCAGCACACACATTCTCAAGCATGCACCCATACAGACACAACTCCCCCCACCCCCCAACTCAGCACACACATTCTCAAGCATGCACCCATACAGACCCAAATACCCCACCCCCCATCTCAACATACACAATACAAACACTCAAAAACAAACATCTATACACATCCGACACCCCCCGTCCACCTCATCTCAACATACACAACACAAACACTCAAAAACAAACATTCATACACATCCGACACCCTCCCACCCCCACCCCCCTATCTCAACATACACAACACAAACATACAGCTGAACAGACCCGATACAAACACAAACAAGCAGACCACTTACCGGACATGCTGGAGGGCAGGTAAGCTGGAACGCTGGAGAGGTAAGTGGAGTGGTACTAAGGCTGGTGTGGCCAGCAAGGCTGAAATGCCTTCCAGCATCAAGCCTTACTGGCCACGCCAGCCGTAGTGCTGGACCTCCATTGGTGCAGCACACACGCACTACGTGGCTCGTAGGAGCGACGTGGGGCGTGTGTGCTGAGCCAATGACGCCCAGTGTTTTGTCCGGCCTGGAAGACAACAAAGACTTTCCTAATGGAGGGCAGCCGATGCTGCTTGTGGGCAGCCCTCCATTAGGAAAGTGTTTGTGCCTCGCGGGCCGGACAAAACAGTATGGCGGGACGCAACTGGGCCGTATGTTGTGCACCCATGCATTAGATTATAGAATCCTAACAAGGTTAGGCAGTCCTTTTAAAATAGACTCCTACACCTTCCTTCACCTCAAGGTTTGTAAAAAACTGCAAGGCTGCAGTGTGCGTCTATGTAAGATATTAAGTAGCATGGCTGCCAGAAATTGCTGATTAAGAAAGGAAGACTTTGCAGCATTCCTTGTATGGAAGAAAGACAGTTTTGGATGAGCTATGCCAGTATTCAGTAACAAAGTTGAACAGTATATAAGGCCCCTGCTTGGCATCAGTCTGTAGGAGCTTGAAGCGGTTGGGGGTACAGAACAGACCGTTGAGGAGCAGAGTTCTTTGCCTCCTATCCTCAGTTTCTGTAAAGATTAAAGTTTGTTATCCTTGCAAGATAAAGACTCTTGCCCAGAATTCCCTAGAGGGGTGCATTAATTCTGGTGTGAGCGTGATTAGGGGTACCCCAATATATTTAAGGGGGTAACCCAGTAGGTTGGGTTACCTTTCAGGGGTTCAAAACTCCACAGCCCTTTGTCTTTCACCTTGCCTGAAAGGAACCAGTTCCCAACGGGGGCTGACTGTCCTAATTGGACAGTCAGACCGCCCCTTTCTGTAAACTGCAGGGAGAGTTTGCAGAAGTTGTGCTGTAGTTCCCAATAAATACTCCGAACGTGGAAGATGCTGACAAGTCGACCACTGGAGCTGAATCCAAAGGAGGAAAATGATGAAGGCGTCTCTATTGATTTCCAGCGGCTGGAGAGCCTGCTGTGTAACCGGAACCTGATGTAACCCTTCCTTCCAATCGACCTGGGGGGTCACGAATGTGACTGTGTCTACTCTGAGGCTGGTGAGATCTATTAGTCTCAAGAAGACCTGCATTTTGAGCCATCCATGCTGTGCTGCAACCTTATTGGGTTGAAAACCATCAATACTCTGGGACCTCGAGCAAGTGTTCAGTGCATGGTTTTTGGAAGTCCGAAACTTTGGTGGACTCCCTTCTGGACCTCCAGAGACACGCTTTGAATCCGTGACATCCGATCTCCAGAGTGTAGGACCGAGAGAGTTAAGAGAATCCAACCAGCGATATTCGATCTTTATCTGGCTCCTGTAAAAGCGCACCAAATCAACAGAGCCGCAGGAATCTGAAGAAACCTTTGCTGGAAGCCTCCTCTGATGACTGCTGCAAATTTCCATACAGTGTCCAGTTCTTTCGTCTCCAGACCAAGAATCCAGGGATAGAGTCCTGTGCTGCTGCATCTTGAAGGCATCCGCTCAGAAGCTCTTCTTTTCTCCAGGTACTGTGTTGGCTTGGGCAATACTTATGTTAAGTCTTGTGTGAATCCTGTGAGGCCGAGTGGGTGATTCGTGTGGTTGGGCGCGTGCCCATAGCACATGCCCAGACCTAATGCTGGAACGCATATAGGGATCCTTCTATGAAGCCCCTGAACACCGTCAACTAATTCTAAAGTGACTTTCCTGCAACTGAACCCTATTCTGACCGGTCTACAACTGGCTCTTAGACCCTTAGGGTCCCACTTCTGACTCTGAGAAAACTCATGCTATAGACTAAGGAAGGACTATAAAAGATAAGGCGTGTGCCTGTGAAAAAATAGTTAATTGCTAAAGTAGTTAGTGTGATAACTGCATCTCTGTGAAAGAAGTAGTTACAAAGTATCATTAGTGTTTACTTACCTTTAAGTTGCTGGTTGCGCCTTTAAAAAGTATGTATGTTATTTTACTTGCTTGCTTTGAATGCTGCCGCCCCCCAGTCCCTTCTAAAAAGTAATAAGTGTTAGTACTGTTTTAGGATTCTTAACTGAATGAGTATAAAAGCTTAGCAATAGGGTTTAGCTATCTTGAATGACAGTTTTGTCATTTTTAAAGTGTACCATTGCGTTTTGCTTTCCCCAATCTGCTTTTGCACTGCCTTCTACCCTATACAATTTAGCATCCATTCTGAAAGTGGTCTTTCCTAGCTTCTTCAGGATCTCCATCATTGCACGCATAGAGGCGGTGCCTAGGAAGCATCCTGAGTTTTTGGGTCCATGTTATATTTACATTACTTCATGCTGAAAAGAAAGCCAACTTCCTTCTTTTAACAGGTGTTGTCTTGAAACCAGAGGACGCTTTACCCAATTCAAATTAATGTATTCAATGAAGGTTTTTATCTGCTTTAGACTCAGATACAGAAAACTAATTGCTGCTCCGTTTTTTCAAGGTCTTTATTGGAGGTATACAGTTTCTGCTAAAGCATCCTGCAGGTGGCCGATGAGGATAACTATGAATTGCCTAGAACCCTACCATAGGTTATAACTCATTTAAATGTGTTATTAAATATAATCTCATTATTTCCCCTTCACTAGCTTGGATTAGCTGTACTCTCACAGAAAGCCATCATAAAGCCCCTGGTACCCACAGGTGAGGGAGACAAAGATGCACATGTGGAAGTAGACCAACAAATCACTATGTGGAATGTTCAGTGATACTTACTCCAGAGGGCTAACTCATGAATCAGAGGCACTGTGCCAGTACTTGTGCAGTTGCTGAAGGAGAGGGAAAATGACCCACCCAAGCTCCCATACACACACACACGAAGTAAAGTCTATAAACAAATTAGTACTAAATTAAGGGTGGTTACAGGTTTCTCCACACACAGGTGAACTACATCATAAGAGAAAGGCTGAGTCCCTTCTATATGTCAGTCAGTTGGTTGAGCTTGGTGAAATAGTGCCAGGCAGTCCGCCAGTCAGCCCACCCTGTCCATGCACTAACTCATCATTACCTTCAGGCTTGAGGCCAGTGTCTCAGAAAAGGCCTCCCTCTCCTCCTTGTTGAAGCTGATCCAGGATTTTATTGCAGCATTTGGATTTTGAGAGCAGGGAACGCCATCTAAAAAAAATAAATAAAGGATGAATGACAGAGACCTGAATTATGGTGGGCTGCACACAATGTCCGCATTATATGACAAATATTACTTCTGCAGTAATCTTTCTGTGGCTTGCATCTGCTAGAATTCACATGCTATGCATAGTATGCAATCGAATGATTGGCTTGGGGTATTATATAGTTTTTTCGAATTCAAAAACAGGGCGTCGACTGGACGTTCCTGTCAACTATCCTGCATCCCATGTGTACAGGGAACCTACAATCCCTTCCCTCGTCGACGTCCTCAGATTGTTTGCTTTTCTGCCTGGATTATTATAGTTTAGCATGAAGCCGAGAGTGTAGGTGACATTTTGCATTGTCCTGTTGCTCCCTTGCGGGGAGGCTGGGCGGGCGCATGTGGTTCTAAGCAGATCCAAGCTATAGAAAGACTTACTGGGTTAAGTAATATTGATCTTCTGAGGTGTTTGAACCTGCTTGGAGTCACATATTATACATAGATTAGCAAGCAGTACCTGAAGGTGGAGGGTGAACAGTAGGCACAGTACAGAATCAATGTTTTAGAACCGCTTGTCCTACACCTGTGAATCTTCTCTTGCTTGTGTGTCGACACAATAGTGTTGTGTAAATGTATGGACTGACTCCAAAGTTGCAGCCTTGCATATATTTCTTCCAAGGGCACATTATCTATAAAGACCAATGTTGACACAGTGCTTTGTATGGCACAGGCTCTTGGTGTAAATAGTAAATTAAGAGCTAAGGAATAACATAGCTGAATATATTGGACAATCCATCTAGAAATATGGCCTTGGTTACAGGCTCTCCAAAAGCCCCCCTGCAATGTAAACAACCAACTGGCTAGTTTTTCTCATAGCCTTTGTATTGTTAAGGTAGAACATTACTGCCATACAGATATCCAGTGTATTTAGTATGTAAAGCTTTTTCTCACCTACTTTGAGGATTTCGAAAGAAAGAAGCGAGTTTGATGGACTGGTTCACATGGAATTTAGATGCATTTTACTTTTAAATGCATTTACTTTTTTGATTGAATCCAGACAGAGTAGGTCTGTTTGAGAAGCCAGTGGTTCCTGTGGGGTCGTTTACTCTTTGAGCCACAACTGGCTCCACTTACTCACCTGCCTGGGACCTAGAAAGGTGCTCCTTTTGCACTGAAGAAGCACAACATCGGCTTGTGAGAAGAGTGCAAAATGTGTCGCTGTCACGCCATCACTTGAAGCTTGCTGTGACAAGGGAATTTAAGACGCTGTTGAAATCGCTTATTCCATGCCAGAGACTACATTACTACAGACGGTCAGTCATTAAAAAAACTGGAGGCGCCATATAATTAAGGCTCCCCGTTTTCAATTTTTACACAGATAGATGAAAATGAACCTTTCCTTTCAACAATTATTAGCAAAAGAAATTGATAACGGAAATGAATGTCTCTTGGTTGGGTCTTTAAATTGTCGAACATGCATAGCAGGTCAATGGATGTGCAAAGCAACCAAGGTTAAAAAAAGAATTTTATTCCTTTTTAAGTGGTTTAAATTTGATCTACTTGAATTCTTCTAACGCGCTGGATGCCCGTAGGCCTCACAGCGCAGATATGCAGCCTTGGCTTGTTCCATAACAGCTCTAGGAGCTTCCTACTGCAGGCATCCAAGTGCTAGTGTGTTTTTTTAATTTAAATAAATATGGACAAATGCTGGTTACAACAATATTTTGTAACAAAACAATTCATAAATACAGAAAACAATGACTGAAAAATAAATATGGCTAAAAACCAGTGGAAATACCATAAAAACAGGAGCCTTTCATAAAATGTACATGGAAAAAAAGAAAGCAACGCAGCAGCACACTAAGCTAGGTTCTACTTGTCCTTTAACTAAATCACCAACTACTTTCCTCCAGTAAAGTTGGTCCTAAACACGAATGTCCCCATTGATCAGAAAATATAAAAGAATATGGCATGCCTGCAGTCCATCCTGACTGACTAGTAAGACCATTTGTACCAGAGACTGGATGTCACATTAAGCTTGTGCTCCGAGAGTTGCATGATGCTCCTACTTTGAATGCCCTGATAAATACATAGCCCCAAGTTGCTTTTAAGGATGGCGATTAGAACTCCATTGAAAAATATAACTCCAACTGAACACGGGGCATATTGGCCGACAGAAATAAAGCATTGGTGGGCAATGTGGCCTTCAGTTGAAAACCAACTACATTGGTTGAAAAAGAGTCTCCTGCATAAGGCCCCAACTGATCTTGTGGAGGATGTTGTGGCAGACAGTTGACATAAATAAACGTCGGAAGGGCCTGCAGTGGATGAATTAGGTGTGATTGCATGTTTAAAGACTGATGTGATCTACACCACCATGCATTACACTATCATGGATATCCCAGACAACTCAGTAAAACACATTGTGTACGTACGTACGTACATACATACATACAACTGTGGACCCATTACATAATCCTGGATCATCTACTTACATCCTTAGTGAAATGTGAATCCATCTATACTGAAACAGCTTTGCATAAGAAATACAAAATGTATATCCTAGAGCTCAAGTGTCCAAGGCCTTGTGATGACTGGGGTAACTAAAGGTGACAAGGAAGATTACACAAAGCAATAAAACAGGATGGCACCAGTGAGACCTATACCACAAGGATAGACCAATCCAAAGGACTGCTAAGCCCAGACAAGATTGGTGCGTCTCCTTGTTAAAAAAATAAATTAAAAAAAAAACATGGCTTCTACCAAAACTGCTAAGGAAAGCAAGGGTTTACAAAGAAAAAGCAAAAGCATGCTAAACATAACATATAAATTCAAAGTCAGATGCAACTGAACTTGGGGTGGGAGAGACTGGCACCTACATTAATGAAGAGATGAAGGAAGGCGGAAAATATGCAAAAATAAGATATAATAAAAAACTTGTAAAATGTCTGGCATGCGGTCCTATAGGCCTGCTTTCAAATGTAGGTTCTGATGAAGGCTCTAATAATAACTGCAATTTATTACACAACTGGACCACTTCAACAATACACTGGTCCTTGAGAGCCTGTAAGAGCTATTCACTAAGCCGAAAGCAGCGTCAACCATGATAGACAAACATGTCCTTGATGGATAAGACAACAGAAGACGGCTCCTCTGTGAACTCTATTTGGAAAAGTTAAATTGAAAAGATGTCTTCCTAACCTAGAGATTGCTTTGCACAAAGACAAACCACGTTCTGGCAATATTAATAGAACTAGTATTAATGTACACACATTTTCTCATGATGAATGAACAGTCAAAATGCTATGTGTGGGAGCTCTATAATTTTAACCAGCTTGTTTTGTTCCTGTAATCAGTTGCCATTGAAGAGATCATACATAATGCTATTGCTGCATACAATACCTGAAGTAAGGGTCATCAGCACAAATGACACAAATCGGGCGTGGCCACTACTACTACTTTAGTCTACATCTCTACTGAAGTTGCTTTACCTTTGGTAATGTCTCATTCTGAATCACTGTCGTCTCATTATTCGTGTGAGGTATATTATTATAATGATGCCTATTGGATAGATGAACCACCAACTAGCAATAATGCTGCTAAGAAAAAAACAAATAACCTGACAGAGGTATAGCTATTAAGATTCTACCTCAGGGGCGTAGAAAGTACAGCAGGCTTCAAAATTGAGGGGAGCTGAGAGCTATTTAACTCCTGCTGGTAAACACTAACAGCTACCAGGTTACTTTGGCTCCCTAGGCCAAGTGATGGCAAACAAATACACACTAATTGAACTCTGCACATTTGGGACAATCTATTGGGACACATCTAAATACAAAATGTAAAGCATAAGAAGTCATAAATAATGGACAAAATATTATGTTTCCATCTTATGTGAAAGTTAAAAGGAATAGTGCGCTCAAAAATATTATTGTCCCGAGGGTTCGTGCATGTGTTTAAAAGCATACGTTGATAAATCATACAAACATTTCCTATGTACCTTACTGTAGTTTTCCTCATTTTTACACATGCAAAATCAGGCAGCAGGATGCTGCCATCTTGTGCTAATCTTACCCCTTGCTGCATCGCCCTAAGGTGAACTGCCCTGGCGGCACTAAAATCATATCCCCCGCCCCTGAGGCCGACATCACTAGATGCGTACCGCCCATTTCACAATGCCAACGCACGTCTCGTGTCAACATTCTCTGCGCTTCAGCCAATGACGTGTCTCTATGGAAATGGCAGGACGCCTCTTTCCTCAATAAGTATAAACAGACCGCTTCTCATCAGAAAACATCGGATTTGTTTTCCAATCGTTTCACTGTCTTTATTTGTGTATCCTGTGCCTCGTTTCTGCTCTGTTCAGCTATCTTCGATGCTCGTAGTCTGTGCGAACAGATACTAGTACTATCAATACTACCATTTTTATTTTGTCGCATAATGGCTTGCAATTCTATACATCACTCGCGATTTGGGGAAATCATAGTGGTCATCTTATGTTTATTTCATGTACAACCATGAAACAATATTTCTTTGTGTCCCAAATGTAATGGAATGCATAGTCATTCAATATTGTAATGTGTCTACACTTTAAAGCCCAAGTGGATTGATCCGTGAAGTAACATTTGTTCTGGCAACAATGCCATAGGATACAAGATTGCATTTTCAACTAAGGTTTAATACACTGATCTTGTTCATTTAAAAACAGTTTGCATCTTTCTCTTCCACAGGTGGTACAGGCTGGTGGCCCATCGTTCGTTTACCTGGTGGCTTCATGGGAGGCTTGGACAATGCGTTCGACGAGTAACACCCACCTGTGTCGTTGGTGCCATTAGAGACACATGTGTGCCTAAAGTACAGGCCCAAGAGATTGCATTTCGGCATAGACGGGATACAATATAGGACATTACTAGCGGTATTGGTGCATAACGAGAACGTAGGGCGTGAACAGTCGAGGACTGCAGGAAACTTGGGATGCTTCATTACACAATGGCCTTTACGAAAAGAAGCAAAAAATGGGTGGTCAAGCCAACATACCAGGAAATGGAATTCGATTTTGTGAAAGATCTCATTTTGACTGTGTTGGACATACGTACTCATGTAATCGCCTATGATTTTGTTCCGAGGACACATACATTGCCACTAAACATTGCAAACGTGCCCTGTGCACCGAAAGCAGACCTTGTGGATCAGTTCACTTCTTTGGGTCAAATGATTAGCAGCTATAAAGTGTCCAAATGAAGCGTCCAATTTGTCTTTTGAAATGTATCCTCTTTGTCAATTTTTTTGTTGTTGCAAGAAGTGCCTTTTGGAGATTGCCATACAGTGTAACGCTGTGCTTGCACACTTCCTGGTTTCGACGAGCTCTTGTGAATCCTTCACTGATCGGGGGAGGGTCAGATGGATAACAGCATTAAAGCAACTTTGGGGTTCTGCAGTTGCCTAACCAAACACTTGTCCAAATAGCTGAATAACTACGCGTCCCACAAAAGGAATGAGACCTAGGCTAGATAAGATACTTGGCACGCAAGAACTACTGATTAAGCAAAACAGCAGATCAAAGGGGTTGTTGCTGAGAAAGAGGTGCATTCTGACCTATATTTTTATGGGGGCATGTGCTAGGGGTCTTTGCTAATGTAAGGAAGGAGGAGGGTCAGTTGAGCACCGCCCCCATACATTCTACGAGAAAGGGACCACTTGCTCTTGCGCTAGTGGGGGAGGCCTCCTTTGCCCTTCTGCAGCCATGGGGAATAAGGCCCTGACATAAGCAGAGGTGGGGCTATTGTTAAGACACTTGGACTTCATTTTGTGTACCCTGGACTCCATCTTTGGAATAGGCCGCGGTCTGGCATTCTGAAGTCTCTTCTCCCCTCAGGAGCGCCGTGCACAGCGAGCACCGACACCCTCCACCTATTTTCTCCTGCGCCTGTGCCTCCCAGGTCCATTTCTCACGGATGCACCGAGACAAGATGTTGCAAGCAATGTATTAATTTCATTCTTCCTCTGGGATCACGGTCCTGTGTGTGACTGGGCCGCACCATGACTTGTAATTCATACATCTAAACAAACCTGCACCTCTCACCCCCGCTGTTGGAAAATTACTGCTTGTTCAACCTTGTGCCTCCCCCAAAGCTAAACTTTTGATGTACCAGAAGTGTGACCCTTCCTTGCTGACCACCCCAGAGTGCTCCCAATAAAACCAGACCCCTGTCACAGTATATTCCGTCCTAAACTACCATGTGTCACTCCACCCCTTATTGCTCTGATGTGCCAGAACTGACAGCTATCAATCCCGACCCCCGAAGGTTACCTCAGAGGCAAGACACCCACATCCTTCACCTCGCTAGTGACCCAAAGTGGGATAGTACAAACACATGTGTGCAATATATAGGCCTCTAATATATACTTAAAAGGTATAGAGATGATCATTTTTAAATTATTATTATTTTTTTTAACAACCACCAAACAACATAGAAACAACAAAACTTAGCGGTACATGTCATACATTATTGAATATTACGCTTCTCGTTACGTTGTAGCCGCTGCCTACACTTTATCCCCCCCCCCTTTAACTCGAGCTTACTCCATATCATCTTCCGCCATTATCTCCTCTTGGGGTATTCCCTCTTCCGTCCCCTGGGAGGTATCGTCCTGGTTTGGACATACCTGGGTGGACCCAACCAATATAGCCAATAAGTGCTTCCAAGCCGTCAATGTATCTGCCTCCTCTTCCCCTCCTTTGCTGGCGGCTTCGGTCCATACCACCGTTTCGGTTTCAGCCCATTTCTTTAGGTCATTCCACCACACCTCTAACTTTGGCCTACCACATGCCTTCCAGCTCACAGCAATCCTACGCTTGGCCAGTATGTAAGCCAGGTCTTTGAGTTTGCTCACATGCTTTGGCTTGCGTGGTCTGTGGATAACCCCCCCCACACCCCCAAACTTACATGCCCACACCTAGTCCACATCTAGCGTGATCCCCTTTTCCGTCAAGCGGTCGGCCACTTCTTTCCAGAATTTACTAATTTCCGGGCATGCCCAGAACATATGGGTCATTTCCGCATTCACTTCTCCGCATTTGGGGCATGATTGTATTCCTGCGTTTTTAAAATCGGGCTATCCTCTGGGGGGGGTCATGTATGCTCTGAGTTACGTATAGCTGGATTTGTTGCAACCTTGCATTTCTGGACACCTTTTTATGATATCGTTGAGCTCTCTCCCACAGCCTGTCATTCATACATTCTCCCACTTCCTCTTCCCACTCCTGTCTTAACTGTGTTACCTCTTTCCCAACCCTGCTCATCAATAGTTCATAAATTCAGGAGACCTCGTGCCTGCCCTCTGTAATGTCATAGATAGTTTCAATGGTTTCGTCCGGCTGGTCTTCCAGCATTATTTCAGACCACGTTTCTTTGACTCGTCGCACCAGTCTAGTATATGTGATGTATTGGCCTTGATGTAGGCCCGTTCCTTCTACCAATGCGTCAAACTCCAGTATTTTCCCATCTTGCCACATATCTCCCATTGTTGCAATACACACCGATTCCCAGTGCATGCGTATTGTTTTCCTCAGTTGCACGTCCCCTTTTGTCAGTGCTACCAATGGTGTTTGCGGGGAGCACAGGGTCGGGTTCTCCATGGCCTGGCAAGCTTTCCGCCACATCTGCCATCCCATTTCCAGCATTTTCGGGCCCCCTCTTTATCTCCAATTTGGACAACCATAGCCATTCTTTCAAGAGGAATGGGGAACAC
Organism: Ambystoma mexicanum; assembly: GCF_040938575.1. Lineage (NCBI taxonomy): Eukaryota > Metazoa > Chordata > Amphibia > Caudata > Ambystomatidae > Ambystoma > Ambystoma mexicanum. The sequence continues at coordinate 386,554,703 of NC_090934.1, read as the reverse complement.
TCTGACCTCAGCAATCTGGACTCCACTGTTGGATCTTCCTCAAAATTGGGAAGTTTAATGCCTCCGTTGTCATATGTGTTTTGTAATTTCCACAGGACTATCCTATTTCTAGTGTTGTGCCAGATAAAGCCTCCGCTTATGCTCTGGAGTTTGGCAAAAAAAGTTTCAGTATCATATATGGTATGTTTCCGAAAAAGTGTATCAACCTTGGTAATAACACCATTTTCAACAGGGCCGCCCTTCCCACCATGGCCAGAGGGAGTTTAGCCCAGAATCTTATACTGTTTTCAATATTTGTTATAGCCTTTTCTGTGTTGTGTTTATGTTCGTCCTCCACTTTGTGGTAGTTATCTATCCCCAGGTATCAGAAGGTTGTGGTCTCCCAGGGTATTTGTAGATTGGGTAATTGCTCTTGCAGGATCCCTTTATACATCTTCCCAGGGGGAACACGCATGATTTTTTGGGGTGCCCGAGAGCAACGCAAATCGCTCCATCACTTCTAGGATGTATTGCAAGTTTTCCTCTGGATATCTTAAAAACAACAGCATATCATCTGCATATAGTGATAATAGATGTGGCCCTCCATTCGTATGGATCCCCACCTCTTCGTACTGTTGTCGGAGGTACATCGCTAGGGGCTCTAATGCAAGGATATACAACATCGGGGACCAAGGGCACCCCTGTCTGGTGCCCCCGTTTAGTTGCCATTTTTCCGAGATAACCGCTCCAGTCTTTACTCTGGTTACTGGTGAGCCCATTTTAGGTACTCAGGCCCTATACCATATTCCCGCAAGGCTGCTATCAGCCATGGCCATTTCACAGAATCGAAGGCCTTTACCACGTCCAGTGAGACTATAGCAACCTCTTGTGCTTCCCCTTCTGTTTGTTCTATGACCCAGTGGAGCCTCCTAAGATTGTCTGATATATTTCTATGTGGGACATATCCAGTTTGATCAGGTTTGCGTGTAACCCCTCTCAGTCTCCGTCTCGCAGCCAGCACAGTTTTACCGTCCTGGTTCAGCATGGATAACGGTCTGTATGATCCGCGTTCCATGCTCGGCTTTCCAGGTTTAAGAATCGGAATGATTATTGCTTCCCTTAGGGATTCTGAGAGCGTTCCAACTTCGAAAGCTTCGTTTAGCATGGCCAGCAGCGGGGGAAGCACTTCAGTCTTATAGGTTTTATAGAACTCGCTAGGAAGTCCATCCGAGCCCGGGGCTTTGCAAGTGGGCAATTCCTTGACCACTGCTTCTAGTTCCTCTAGTGTGACAGGGGCGTCTAAATTCTCTCTTTCTTCAGCACTCAATTTTGGTAGGCCCATGTCTTCCAAGATTTCCACTAGCTCACTCCCTTTCCCTTTGTCTGCATCTTCATACAATGATCTATAAAACTCGAAAAACCCTACATTCACTCCTTCCTGGGTATCAAGAGCCCCCCCCTCTCCTTGTATTGCTCTAATCTTCAGTCTCAGGGTTTCACTTTTGTACAGCCATGCTGGCAAATCGCCCCGGCTTGTCTCCGCCGGCGTGTTGCCTCTATGTATTTCTTATAATTTAGGTTGCATAGCCTTTCCCAGTGTCTCTCGCACGATTGCTGTAAAAGGCTCATGGTATCCGCCTTATCTGAGGAGTCAACTCCACTACGCGTGGCTGTCTCGAGTTTCTCCTCTGCCTCCTGCAGTTCGTGTAGTATTCCCCTTACCAACACTTTAAAAGCCTTATACAACAAAACTGCCCACTGATTTAATACTTCCAGTATCGTTTACAAAATATTCCACAATATCCTCTCTCAGGTCTTCTCTAAACCCGGTGTCTTTTAATGCTTCGGCTCACAGCCTCCACGTAGGGAATCTAGCTGTGGGGGGTTGATGTTGCCATGTTAAAACCAGTGGTGCGTGGTCTGAGAGAATTCTCGCTCTATATTCCGTCTGTACTATCTCTCCTATCATATCCGGGGAGGCAAACATGTAATCTAGCCGTGTATACAAATCATGTGGGGCTGAGTAGTGTGAGTAGTGCCAGTCATCTGGATGGTGTAACCTCCACATGTCTTCTAGCTTAAAGTCTTTCAGCAAGGTTTGCAAGGTTCTGGCTGCCGGGGTGGGTTTGTCTGGTTTCACATCAGACCCGTCTATTCTGGAATTTAGCATACAATTAAAGTCAACCCCCACCCCCATATAACCGCACCCCATCCCCCCCACCCAAGTACGGTGTTATTTTGTTGTATAAGGTCTTAAAATAGGCCACGGTATCTTGGTTCGGGCGTATGTGTTAATAATGCACACCTCCCTGTTTTCTACTAGTCCTCGTATCGTCACCATCCTCCCATCTGGCTCCACCGCTGATTGTAGCAGCTGAAAGGGGACGTGCGGTGCCACCCAGGCGATTACCCCTCTAGCGTATGCAGAGTATGCTGCTCCCACTGTGATTCCTTTCCACTTTTTCCCCAATCGCCTCTTGTCTTTTAGTAAGATGGGTTTCTTGTAATAAAGCAATGTCTATCTTCTGCCTCCTCAAATACATCATAATTTTGTTTCTTTTGAGATAACTATTTAGTTCCCCGACGTGCCAGGTAACTATCTTGAGGTCCCCCCATACCCAGTTCCGCTCTTCTCCCTTTTCGCCCTCTGTGTCTTGCGCTTCAGTGTATGGATGCAAGCCCGTACTTTTATTAAAATCACGGCACACCCTCCAACTCCCTTCCCACCCCCCACCCTTCCTGTTCCCAACTGTTGCCCAGCTCCATCCCTGGATCTCAGGCCTGCCCGCATCTAGTACCTACTCGGCGGTGCCGATACTAGCGACACTGCAGTGGGTTACCACACTATCGGCAACCCAACGATCCTATCTATACTGGGTATAAGAGTGAGTTCACTGGGTCTCCCGTTTTATGCCACATTATGTTTTGCACATTCAATACTACATGCTTTGCCCATAGCCCATTACTTCCAGATTTATCCTGCCCTGTCTTATATTAGAGTCCCAATGTCATAGTGTATACGGCACCTCGGCTTCGGGATCACGCCTCACTTATCCGTCCCGTCTTCTTTCTGACCGTCTGCTCCCAACGGGCAGTTTTGGGCATCCAACCACTCTGTTGCATCTTCCGGGGTCTCAAAGAACAGAGCCTTGTTTTTATGAAACACTTTCACCGGGTACATCAGCATATATCTGTGACCTGCTTCACGCAGTCTCTTCTTGACGGTCCCATAGTTCAATCGCCGTCCCTGCACTAGAAGTGTGTAGTCTGGATACGTTGTGATAGTTGCAGATGCTCTCTGTATTGTGCCTCCTTTCTGGAAGTGTTCCAGGATCTTCTCTCGGTCTCGGTAATTCAGTATCTTTGCGATTATTGGTCTCGGGGGGGCCTGCTGGGGGAAGAGGGGGGGTCTCCTTGTGAGCGCTCTGTGTGCTCTCTCCACCGCGAACCCTTGGGTGAACGATCCTCCTATTATTTCCTGAAGTAGCATGGTCTCGACGTAGTCCGTTGGGTTAGGGCCTTCCTCGCCCTCTGGAAGGCCCACTATGCGTATGTTGTTCCTCCGGGCACGTCCTTCGGCTTCCTCCGCTCTGTTTTCTAGGTGGCGTACTTGCTGTTTCAGTATGTGGATCTCCGAGGCGTGGGATGCGCGGGCTGCCGCGTTTTTGGTCACTTCTTCCTCCAGCCCGTCTGTGCTCTCCGCTATTGTTCGTATGTCTTGTCTGAGTAGGTGGACTTCCTCCTGTACTGCACCCACTTTAAGGTCCAGCGCTGCCTTGAGTTCGGCTGTGGCTGCTTCCAGTTTGGTTTCCCACATTGCCTTCAGGTCCGCGATCGCATCCAGGATCTGCTGATCATTGCATGTCGGAGTTGTGTCCGCTGGTGGGTTTCTGTCTTTGCTCCTGGCCCCCTCTGTTGGCTGCAGGGTTTTTGTAAATTCCTCCAGTGTGGACCGCTTCCCTTTGGTTTTGGGGAGTTTAGACGCCATCCCGTTATTTCAGTCTGTTCCGGTTCTAGATTGTTGTCCACTTTTTGCTCCGTGCACAGTAGAGCCCTGGCGGTCTCATGTACTGTGGGCTTTGGTCAAGGGGGGAGGAGGGGGTTAGTGTATGCTTCTCCGAGTTGTGGGCGCTCTGATGTTATAATGAAGCCAAGTCTCTCCTCTTCTTGACCTGTGGCACTTCTGGGCCCCTTGGCGGGGAACAGGGGATCATTGTTTCCTTTGGTCCGCCCCTAGGGTAGCTCCTCACCCTCACAGTGGTATCTTGTGCTGTGCCGGTCTGGTGTTTGCCTGACCGCGAGTCTCTTAGCTTTTGCTATGTTGCTCTCCCAGTCTGCTCCCCTGTGAGTGCCAGCGCCATTTGTCTTGTCCCACTATGTTGCCACAGCTTTCACTCCGCTGGTTCCGTGTGCCCTGCTCAGACCTTATTGCCTCTATTGTCCACTGTTTGTTCTTACTGTTATCTTGGCTCTCTTTGTGCTGCAAAGTCTCAGGGGTATGCGGGTTGATCTCTCTTCTGTGGATCTGCCGGTATTCCTGTAGCAGGCGGTGTCATGATCTCTGCTTCCAAAGGGTCAGGACTTACCCAACTCCCTTGGAAGCAGACCCATAACCCCGGTTCCGGGTGCCGGCCAGTCCCAATTGGGACCTTTTGGACCCTGTCCTGGCGCCAGTGGCACCAGGCTCATAAATATGCCCAGTCCCAGCGCTGGAAGCGCCGGGCTCATAATGCTTGGGTGGACTTACCTGCAGCAGACCATGCTGCTTACTTACCTGCCAGTTGAGCCCCTGATCCTCTTCTGTTTGGGACTACTTTTCCTGTTGGGTGGGGCAGGAGCCACTCCCTAGGTTCAGAACACTGGAACTCTTCTGGAAAGCAGGAATTTTCTCGCCTAGGCGAGGCTGTGGAAGGAGACACCTAAGCACTACAGGAGGCTATTTAAACCACGCCCGATGGATGAATCTTGCTTTGCGTTATTCTGCATTCTCTGCAGCAGAACGCTCACCGTGTCTTCTGATCCTGTGCCTAAGGGAACAAAGGCTTACCATCCTGGAATCCAGTCTTCAGCAGCACCTTTAAAGACAAAGAAAGAACAGGTTAGCACTACGGTCTTCAGTGGCAGCGCATCTCTTACCTGGTCCAGCGGCTGTCACCAACGCCTCACGCTGCATACCTGCATCTGAAAGACAAAGGCTTACCGACTCTTCGCACGCTCCGGAGGTCTTCGCGCTGCATTCCCGCATCTGAAAGACAAAAGAAGGTGCGTTTAGAGACATTGGGCAACTTTACTACTCACGTGCCATCACTCCTTCCCACGCCGAAATCAGCGGGTATCCCAGCACCCTTCAGCTTCTCTAAAGCTCCGAACTTGTACCTGCAAGGTAAAAGAGACAGTTAGTGCGCATCGTGAAGCAGGCAACAAGCGCTCACTTACGTGCTTCCAAGCGCTTCTATTCCTCACGCGGGTTCGATCCTCAACTCTCTTCAGCCCGCCATCCGCCATCGCCGGAACCCTGCAAAACAAGAGGTATCATTACAAAAGAACTTTACATAAGTCAAAAGCCATACTCACGTGCTCCTCGGCACCGCTCCACAGCAGCTACGCCTTACGCACTTAAAGACTTAAGACATTTGAAGTGCCCAGAACTTACCGTTCGTGCAGTAAACGACGGACAGCAGTCCTCTGAGGTCAAGAGGCCTGCACCCTTATCCAGTGAAGAAACTGGTTACGGCACCCTGCCCCCGAGGCAGATGGAGAGCTCGGCGTTCACCTACCTAAGGTGAGATCGTTAACCTTTGGGGTCCTACAGGAGAAGAGAAAGGGAAGAGGAGAGAGGCACCCAATAACCCCAGTTCATTAATCCCATATTTTCTATCTGCAGACATCTTACTCTCCGAGTCAGACACACAGTGCACAGAGGTCCAGCCCAAGGAACCAACCGTGTGTTACACATCACCTTTGAAGACACGGCATTCACCCAGTCAAGACCGGCGCCTCTGCGGGAATCAGGTGAGCGTTACAGGCGGTCACTCTGCTTGCCTTGCCTTCCGCCCACCTTGTTTGCTCACTCTGTAGTCCTTGCTGATGCCCGTTGCATTGGAAAGCAGGAACTCTTTTCTTACCTAGGCGTGGCTGTGGAAGGAGACACCTAAGCACTACAGGAGGCTATTTAAACCACACCCGATGGATGAATCTTGCTTTGCGTTATTCTGCATCCTCTGCAGCAGAACGCTCATCGTGTCTTCTGCATCTGATCCTGGGCCTAAGGAAAAAGGCTTACCATCCTGAATCCAGTCTTCAGCAACACCTATAAAGACAAGAAAGAACAGGTTAGCATTACGGTCTTCAGTGACAGCGCTTCACTTACCTGGTCCATCGGCTGTCACCAACGCCTCACGCTGCATTCCGGCATCTGAAAGACAAAAGCTTACCAACTCTTCGCACGCTCCGGAGGCCTTCGGCGCTGCATCCCGCATCTGAAAGACAAAACAAGGTGCGTTTAAAGACATTGGGGAACTTTAATACTCACGTGCCATTACTCCTTTCCACATCTAACCCAGTGGGTATTCCGGCACCCTGCAGCCGCTCCGAACTTTTACCTGCAAAATAAAAAGACAGTTAGAGCGCATCGTGAAGCAGGCAACAAGCGCTTACTTACGTGCTTCCAGGCGCTTCTATTCATCACACGGGCTCCATCTTCAACTCACTTCAGCCCGTCATCCGCCATCGCCGGAACCCTGCAAAACAAGAGACATCATTACTAAAGACTTTTAAAGACATTAGAATTACTCGAAACTTACCGTTCGTGCAGTAAACGACGGACAGCAGTCCTCTGAAGCCAAGAGGCCTGCTCCCCTTATCCAGTGAAGAAACTGGTTACAGCACCCTGCCCCCGAGGCAGATGGAGAGCTCGGCGTTCACCTACCTAAGGTGAGATCGTTAACCTTTGGGGTCCTACAGGAGAAGAGAAAGGGAAGAGGAGAGAGGCACCCAATAACCCCAGTTCATTAATCCCATATTTTCTATCTGCAGACATCTTACTCTCCAAGTCAGACACACAGTGCACAGAGGTCCAGCCCGAGGAACCAACCGTGTGTTACACATCACCTTTGAAGACACGGCATTCACCCAGTCAAGACCGGCGCCTCTGCGGGAATCAGGTGAGCGTTACAGGCGGTCACTCTGCTTGCCTTGCCTTCCGCCCACCTTGTTTGCTCACTCTGTAGTCCTTGCTGATGCCCGTTGCATTGGATGCCTGTGTTCACTTTGCAACAGGGTCTTCTGTTTGTGACTCAGGTTCGCTTCACAGCGCTCGTTCCAGTGGCTACAGAGCCCGTCTCACCCCTCTGATGTCACCGCAAATGTCACTTTGTATCCCTTCACACGGGTGCTCCAGCTGTCTGATAGCTGCGTATCTATGAACAGCTGTGCATTCCAACTTCACGTTCCGTCTTGGTTAGCGAGCTTGTTACATTTGCACATCCACCCCGGGGTGAGCCGGTGGTACCCGCAGCACACAGCGCCGGTCCCAACTGACTCGAATATTCGTTTGTGCTCTGCCTCTGCTCCGTAGTCCGCTCTCCTTCCTACTGCAGACCTCATATTATCAGACACACTGTGTGGCTCTCGGGTCGCTGCCCTGCTCATCAGCGCTGGACTGCTCCTACTGTTCAGGCAGCTTACTTCACCAGCGCGAGCAGTGGTCCGGCTCCAACCTCTTATCTCCATGGCACATCTCGTTGTTCAGAACGTTGATTTGTCGGCCACAAGTTACAGTGTATCTCTTTACACTCAGAGCTCCGGAATCCCAGTGCCAATCGCCTTCGTCCTTTCTATGCACACTGTTGTGTCGGGTACTTGTATCCCTTCTAGCCGCGGCATGAGCCACGCTTCCTTATACCGGCAGGATACTAAGTAGCAGGCGTATTCTGCTTTAGAATGCTAATAGCAGCAGGTTCACTGGTCTCCCCCCCGGCTCCATATTGTGCCTAGCCACCTCCTGTCATGCAACCAGCTGTTGCCTGGTGCGTCGTCTATCGCTGACTCAGCCTTCCAGTGCAGTGTGTTTTGCCAGTGCCAGCGCCCGTTCCTGGCCGGTGCTATTGTAAGGGCTGTGCTGCTTCAGAGCTGTGGACCATAGCAGCAGCTACCCACTGCTTGGAACGCAGTTTCCCCGCCGATTGTGAGTAGGCACTGTTCTTGACTTTTCAGCCTTTATGTGCGGCATCCCATGTCTGCTAGGATATTGCGAAGGAATACTAACACTTTAGCTTCTCCAGCGCTCATAGCCCGCTGCATGAAGTGTCTTTTGTTTATCCGTTGCAGTCCTTGTGGCGTTCAATCACAGCTCGCCAGCATAGTCCTTTATTTAAAGGCCGCCGCCATCTTGCTTCTGTGTTCGCGGATCCTTGCTGTATCTTATTTCACTTGTATCTTTTGTGCAGTTCCTCCGTTCCGCTTCAAACCTGGGTCACTGCATACCGGCTCATTTCCAGCCCGAACGCACGATTTCAATTACATGTGCGTGCATGGATCGTTCAGGATCAGCAGGAGCTTCACCGGGACATGACTTATCCCATGCTGGTTAGCCACGCCCCCCCCCCTTGATGATCTTTATTTAATGCATGTCTAGGATAAGTGTGTAGATCAGTTTAGCCAGAACCAGCCGCCTCTCTGGACCTGACCCAACCTTCACCTCACATGGACCGGCCCAGCTAAACCACGTGATGTCCAACCTCCCGCCAAGACATCAGCCAATCCCGTGGAGCCGGCCCTTACAGAACTAGATTTGCATGACCTGCCCAACCAATGGAACTGTAACTTGTAGATTGTAGAGAAATCGTCACCGACGACACTGTAACCCTTTAAAACCTATTGTTTCTCTATTGTTTGCCAGAGCGCTCTCAAGGGAGCAGAGTTCTCTGGATGCTGAATCTTATATAAAACCTTTGCAGAATCTCCATACCAATCTCTTGGTCTCATTCCCTACTGGGATGTGTCCTTTATTCTGAGTTTTGTTGGTGATGTGGGGAGTGAGCACCTTCACTATCGGATGCCTTATCACAGGGGCTGATCTTTGATTTGCAGCCCTCGGTGTCTTACAATTTCAAACACAGTGGGGGTAGGTGTAGGCGTTACCCGATTATATGACCAATCCAGAATAGGTATATGGGAGGTGAGTTTGCGGGGTAAGGGTCTGGCGACAGTGGTGTCGCTAGAGGGGGGCAAGGTCCCCCCTGTGGCCCCCCCTACCCAAGAAGAGCAGTGACCATGTTCTCTGCCTACTTTTGTCTGTGCCCCCCTACTTTTGTCTTTGGCACCCTCTGTGCCCCTCCTAAATTTGATTCCTGGTGACGCCACTGTCTGGCGACCAGATGCATTCAAAGGGAACTAGGGCCATGGGTTCAGGGGACCGTGGACTGGCAGGAGGGTGTTGCAGCAGGGCTTGCTCTGACATTCTCGTACAAGCACATTTTGTCAGGGCTCGAGACTCGCTCCTTGCGACAAATGTTTACGTTATTAGCCGTGTGAACAGGTGGCATTGGGCTGGCTGTGGGAGTCGCCGGGAGAGTGCCAAGTTCTCCAGAAGAACATTATAAATAAGGCATTTGGAAGTAAACTAACTGTTTTCATTAAAAAAAAGTGAATCACTAGAAATTTCGCGCGGCATTGGTGGATGGCAGCAAACATTCATTTGTTTTTCAAAAATATTTCTAATGCCACTATGGTCTGAAGGGATATTCACTCCCATTCGGAGTGAAGGTCAGAGCCTTTGAATTTTTCTTGTGAGCCGAGCAAACCCACGCATGGTACATAGTATAAAGGTTCAATTGTTTTTCGACCTTGGAAGAAAGGGAGAATTCTGAAAGGAATTAATGAAGGGAGGGGTGTAATAGCATCAAATATGATAAGGTTCCCCATTCCAAAACTGGACAAAAAGGAACATGTAATTTCATTTTATGAAAATTCGTTGATCAGAATGGAGTCTCTGCGTTACGCCGAGAGAATGGAAATGCCAAATATTATGTACATTTTACTGTAGACAATTTCAAACGGTGCCTACAAAGCTACCAAGTTGTACAGAACAACGCAGTAAGAACTGTGAAGCTTAAATCTAGAACAGAGCACATCAGCGACTCCAGAAGGGAGCTTCACTGGCTAAAAATTGAAGATAGGGTGCACTTCAAGACCCTAACTATTGTCCATAAATGCATTCACGGAAAAGCACCAACATACCTAAAAACGAGAATCAGACCATACGTTCCAAATAGAACACTGAGATCATCTCAACTCGGCAAAATTGCAATAGCCCCACATAAACTTAAAAGCGGCCTAGGCAGAGCCTTTCCGTCCCTCGCAGCCAATCTCTGGAACAACCTCCCGGACCACCTAAGAATAGAGCCTAATTACATCCGCTTCCGCAAATCGCTAAAAACCCACATCTTCAAATAAATTACCATACGTCCAAATTCCAGCTGGAGTAATCTCTGCATGTTTCTGTCCCGTCTCTGCTGTTTGTTCTTGTCCGTCTGTCTATCGTGTTCTTGTCTCTGCGCCCTGAGGCTCGCGAGCTACCGGCGCAATACAAATATTAAATAAAAAAAAAAAAAAAAAAAACGAGTCAAGGTTTCATTATCCGACCGTTATTGCTGCCTTATATTGTACTGGGTTGTTGTTTGTGGCATATTGCAATGACAAGCAAAAACAACCTGTGTGTACTTGTCTTTGTCCCAGGTGCACGGGCAGTCCAGCATCGAAATGCATGTAGTCCACATCTGGGTCCCACCAGGTTCCACCAACGACAAATTCTACGCTAATATTTAGTTAAAATGCGGTCTATGTGTTCTTCGAATTGTAGCGTCAGCATCCTATTGCGAGCCAATCATACTCCATAGCACTAACCTCTCAAGCAAATTGTAGACTACTTTCCACAATTTATTCTCTGTGTTCCCATTGCTTCACGTCTGTGTTCATCATTAGTTTTCACACAGTGCAGAATTAATGAGTACATTGATAAACTATAATAAAGAACGGCTACTGTACTGAGACATCTCTGTTACATTGATTCCAGATACCAATTGATGGCTTCTTTAACAGGCAGCTGCAAATACACTTAAATGGCTGGATCACTATGACGCTGTTTTGGGACGATCGCCACGGGCCGATATGCCCTTACGCGGTACCAGCGATAAGGAGCAAACTGACATTTAAGGTGGCCTAGCGCCAAGCTGATGCCGAAGCCTTGCAATTCACAGTGCATCCAATTTGCTTCTTATACCCAAAAGGAACACCGTGTGACTCACGATAAACATTTGTGGATCGAGCCCAAAGAAAAAAATTACCTATTTGCTTGAATATGGCAATCGCTGGATGTTCTCGGAGCATTTATTGTGAAATAAAAGTACATTACAAATTGTAGAGTTTTGCTATTTCCTTTAAATGTATAGTTTTATATTCAAAATTGGGACGCGCTGTTTTGCGAGATGATGTGTGTTGATATTCTGGGTTCTGTGTCAACTGACGTTAACACGTAGGTGATGACTGGGCGCGTTTGGCTACGCTGCCCAGTAACGTCATGGAGAATATCACTAGGTTTGGTGATGCCAGCCTCAGGGGCGGGGGATACGATTTAGTGCCGCCAGGGCAGTTCACCTTAGGGCGATGCGGCAACGGATAAGATTAGCACAAGATGGACGCGCCTTGCTGCTGATTTCGCCTGTGTAAAAATGAGGATAACTACGGTAAGGTGCTTAGGAAATGTTTGTACGATCGATCAACGTATGCTTAAAAACACATGCCCAAACCCTCGGGACAATAATATTTGAGCGCACTATTCCTTTAAATATGCAGAACTCTATGTACTAGCTCCTCATTACACAGTGGTAGCTCAAGTTCACTGGTTGATATTTCATGCCTAGGAGCTGCTTTTAGCTCCCGTTTATCCAATCGTAATTTCGAGCCTGGTACACATTACCTACAAGTACGAATGAACATAATTAAATACTTGATCAGGCCCATGGAATTGGGTTCAACTGGCCCTTCAGACCAAACCAAAATGGGGGACATAGCACTAATGACTATGAAGCCCTTAAAATGTTAACCTGGAACAGCAAAGGACATTCTCACTCTAGGGATATAGAGGGTTTATTAGACTATACCCACTCAATTGATATCTTAACAGTAGAAGAAATATGGAGTACCGATATCATAACTGAACGGTTGTAACACTGCAGAAATCGGCGAGTAAGGGGAATAGGGGCAGACCAACGGGAGGTCTTGTCATCAGCGTAAAAAAAACCAAAAAAAACAACAACAAAAAACTGTGGCAGAAATGACATTGTTCCAGTGCCAACTCCATCATAGAACAAATGCCAATATACATAACAGCTTGCCACCAACCATTCGTCATAAAATCTAAAAATACTGCAAAGGACAATAGAGCCCCACATTAACGTATGAACCCATCTAAATTCATTGCCTACCCATACATTCCAGTCCAGCCTTCAGCCTCAGGTGCTTTCCATCGCCCGTTACCTTGTTTTCCCAAAGTCCTGGGAAGCCCTGACTGGCTTTTGGGTGGAAGTTCCATATATGGGACTGTGGGGAAGTCCAGGCCAGACTGTCTGGAGCCTTCCCTGTGACTATGTTGTGGTTACACCCTTGGGGTGGGACCTGGGTGAATGGAGTGTGTGACCAATATACATTTCATGTTACGGGTGTCTGGTTTCTAGTGTGTGACACAACGAATGAGACAGCCCTGCCCGAAACTGGTATGAATGCAGTGTGGAGTGCTGAATGGCTGGGTGCTTGCCCCAATCCACATTCCTTGTTGCGAGTGTCTGGATGGAGAAGAATGGTCTGAACGCACTGCAAGCCCGATTGGCTGCCTTACTGCATGAATGCCCCGCTGAATGATTGGCTGCTGAGCTTGCCTCAGCAGTGAGAACGAGAGACAGAACCGTATATCTGGGGACTTCTCACTTACTGGAACTGTTCAGAAGCTAAGTCGAAACTTGATGCTTAGTCTTGAAGCCGAGCTGGACGAAGAAGAATTGCTGCTGCTTTCCTTCAACGCAATCTGAAAGCAGGCATGCTCCATTGCCTAAGACATTTGAAATCAAGGACTCCTTTCCTCATCACCGCGACCGCTTCGTCCTGCCTGAGAGAGTCAAGGTCTCAGACAAACCGAAGAGAGTCTGCCAGTGGGTTTACCGCTACACGAAGTCCACAAAGTTGCCGACGAAGATCCGAAAGCCAGCTGTGGTCTTATCCCGATCGACGACGCCAAACACTGACGACCCGACGCCCTTGCTGGTCCTATGTTCTTCATTGACTCTTTGTGGCAACAAACTATTGTTATCGAGGTGCACTGCACGCCTCATCTTCGCAGGACGTCCACGACCAATCGTCGACGAGAACCGCAAAGACAGAAGCTGCTGCCTCGACGACATTGTTCACCTGTTCTTCAAGGAATCTCGACGATCCATGGCTCCTGCCTTAAAGGGAGTTCACTCAAGAAGCATCAGTCGACGACCCAATTTCGAACTCTGCTAAAACCAGGTACATTAGGGTAGAAGAACATTTTTAGAAGGGTACAAGACTCTGCTAAACAATATATGGACTGGGCTTGTCAATATATCTTATTTACAGGTTGCCCAGGTGTGGGGCTGGGGGGGGATCCTCACACAAAACTGTGCCTAGTGGTAGGGGACCAGCATTCTGCCAATTGTTTAACCAACTTGTTTTCCACCTATGTCTGGTGTTTGTACATATTGCTATTAGACTTGTATGTCATTGCAACTGTCTACATTTTAAAGGAGTCAAGAGTGAAATGTGGTACCACATAGATATTGTACATATTTATCATCATAGCATTGCCTGAGCACAAAGTGTGCTATTGTGTGTGCATAGAACTTGAACCTTATTTATATAAAGAACTGTGTTATCACTAACAGTGTGTGGACATTCCTTTGTGGGGGCTTTGGGACTACACTGTACTTAAGAACCAGCCTGCATCACCTCCTGAGAGCTTAAGCCTTGATTGCCCGTCCAACGTTACCATATAGAGAATCTTGGCTGGGGTGCTCTGTACTTCTACGCCATATAGAGAGCAGGTGTACAGATCTCCCCCTCCAGTCTTTACACAGACAAGCTCTGCCATCGAGTCCTGGTTTACCGCACCATTCTAATATGAGCCAGGAATTATCTGGAGTGTACCCCACATTCCACTACTGTTGGGTAGAATTTCGTATTTGTGTGTAATTCTCCCCACTTGTGAGTCCCCCAGAACTTTTTGCTGGACTCTTGTTTGTTACTAGTTCTTCCAAGAGAGTGGGAACGCTTTTCTACACTCATTCATTCTTTTACCATAACTTTGGGAAACATTTTTAACCTTTTTGTTGTATATTTTTGGAGTCATGTTTCATCTAACTTTTATGGCATCTGCAATTTGTATTGCAGCACACAGCACTTTCTGTGCAGTGTTGCTGGGAGCTCTTTGAGCTGCCCTTTTTGATTTCCTTGTGATAACAATTGTTACCAAGGACAGCGGGACACTTTCCGCCCTACCTGACTTATTTTGTCGAATCAGCACAACCTACCTTATGTGTAGTGCTGAAGGGACACAATGCATCCTTTTTTCCACGTCTCCTGTAACCTTTTAGTTACATTGACAAGTTCATCTGAGTGGCTGGTTTCAGTGGATGATTTCTACTGACGTTTTGTGAACTTTCCAAACAGGCTGCTATCGCAGCTGCAGCAAGGGATACATGGGTAACCATTTACTTAAAATGCCGGCTGTACTTCTGTTTTGCCAACTTTTATCCAGCAACAAGCAGCAGAGCAGTGTGCCCTTTGCTGGCCACCTCCTCCTTCCTTCTTCACTCATCCAACTAGGAATCATCATGAAGGTAAGGCCATCAGGCCCATAAAAAAAAAAAAGGATTGGAGGCATCTACTTATTTTAAAAAGTAAATGCGATTTACAAGCAGCATAGTGCTTCTTGCACAATTCTTTTTGCTGCGCGCGCAGCATATTAGCAAATTGTCTTTCACAAACAAGATTGCCGTGGAGCAAAAACGCTCTGTTGCTTAAGCATCCTGCCTGCAATGTTGCAAAAAAATTACTTTTAGGCAACCTTTCTGCCTGCTTTCCTTGTCTGTGCCACCTTCCAATATAGCCGCTCCTGCACCCTGTAGTGGAGCCTGCCTTCGTCTACGACCTGGCCCCTGTGATTGGCCAATGTAATCTATTTCACCCAATAGGGTGCACCAGGAGGCGGGAGCTGCTGGCTCGAGCATCAAAGGCCTTCATCTAAGGCCCTTTCTGTTCCTGCCGGTCCTGGCTGGGCACTGTGGGACCACTACTTGTTCTCAACCCACCAACATGCACATGGAGGCTCGATACCTCATCCAGGTGCCGTTGGGCTATCTGATCGCCCCCTCAGCTATCACGCAAGTGTGGACTACTGCTATACTGCCTGCTTCATCCTCCGGACTTTGTGCCTCACATTTCCATCTCTATAAACTATCCAAGAAGACACCTATTATTTTCTTCTCTTTTGTTTCCAAGCAACAATCCATAACACCTACTTCCTTCCTGGACGTTCACCTCTACTACCTACCCCCCTGTACTGTTGTGCTGCTTTACCTGTTGACCTAAAAGAAAGAAATCGTTTTAAGCTGTGCTAACATCCTGCTTTGATGGGAATGTGCTGACAGGTTACCCTCTCTATCCCCTGTCTGGTCCGTTATCTGTTCCCTTACACTCGTCATCTCACATTGTTTCTTCACTATCCAGTTTGTGTCTCCCTGTGCACCTGTTCCCTTCTTCCTACCTCTTCCCATGTACCTCAACTGCACTACCTGGTTAAGTGTACCACACTCTGCGCCCCTACTATGGAACTTTCTATAACCCCCCCCCAACCCCCCCCCCCATCTACTCTAATTGCGTCTCCATATCCTATCCTTCACCCCTCACTAAGTCTGTCAGGAAGAAACCCAAGAAGGACATATTGGCCTCCAACCCAAGCCTTCCTATCACCGACATCTACGTCGGTGCTTCCGCCAAAGAGACGCTCACCGACACTCTTTGCTCTCTCCTTACTCTTCCTCACACATAAATGGTGGCACCCGCTGGGAGGCCCTTCTGGCCTCCTTTTCCACCTCCACGGCTATCATAAATGACTATCGAAATGGTACCATCATGGTACAAGGGCCTCAACCCAACCACTTGCATTTTGATAGGCTGCTTCCTCACCTTATCAATTTTCCTTTTCCTCCTCACTGGCTCGCTTGCCATCTCCCACTATCTGTAACGCTCACCTGATTCTCGCAGAGGCGCCGGTCTTGACTGGGCGACTACCGTATCTTCAAAGGTGATGTGTAGCACCCGGTTGTCTCTTTGGGCTGGACCTCTGTGCACTGTATGCCTGACGTGTAGAGTAAGATGTCTGCAGATAGAAAATATGGGGTTAATGAACTGGGGTTATTGGGGTGTCCCTATCTCTTTCCTCTTCTCCTCTCCTGTAGACCCCCAAAGGTTAACGCTCTCACCTTAGGTAAGTGAATGCCGAGCTCTCCATCTGCCTCGGGGCAGGGTGCTGTAACCAGTTTCTTCACTGGATAGGTAGCGCAGGCCTCTTGACTTCAGAGGACTGCTGTCCGTCGTTTACTGCACGAACGGTAAGTTTCGAGTCATTCAAATGTCTTTAAAGTCTTTAGTAATGATGTCTCTTGTTTTGCAGGGTTCCGGCGATGGCGGATGACGGGCTGAAGTGAGTTGAAGATGGAACCCGTGTGATGAATAGAAGCGCCTGGAAGCACGTAAGTAAGCGCTTGTTGCCTGCTTCACTATGCGCTCTAACTGTCTTTTTATTTTGCAGATACGAGTTCGGAGCGGCTGCAGGGTGCCGGAATACCCACTGGATTAGATGTGGAAAGGAGTAATGGCACGTGAGTATTAAAGTTCCCCAATGTCTTTAAACGCACCTTGTTTTGTCTTTCAGATGCCGGAATGCAGTGTGAAGACCTCCGGAGCGCACGAAGAGTAGGTAAGCCTTTGCCTTTCAGATGCCGGAATGCTAACCTGTTCTTTCTTGTCTTTATAGGTGTTGCTGAAGACTGGATTCAGGATGGTAAGCCTTTGCCTTTCAGATGCCGGAAAGCTAACCTGTTCTTTCTTGTCTTTATAGGTGTTGCTGAAGACTGGATTCAGGATGGTAAGCCTTTTTCCTTAGGCCCAGGACCGGATGCAGAAGACACGATGAGCGTTCTGCTGCAGAGGTTGCAGAATAACGCAAAGCAAGATTCATCCACCGGGTGTGGTTTAAATAGCCTCCTGTAGTGCTTAGGTGTCTCCTTCCACAGCCACGCCTAAGTAAGAAAAGAGTTCCTGGTAAGAAAAGAGTTCCTGCCTTCCAGAAGAGTTCCAGTGTTCTGAATCTAGGGAGTGGCTCCAGCCCCACCCAACAGGAAAAGTAGTTCCAAACAGAAGAGGATCAGAGGCTCAACTGGCAGGCAAGTAAGTAGCATGGTCTGCTGAAGGTAAGTCCACCCAAGCATTATGAGCCCGGCGCTTCCAGCGCTGGGACTGGGCATATTTATGAGCCTGGTGCCACTGGCGCCAGGACTGGGTCCAAAAGGTCCCAATTGGGACTGGTTGGCACTCGGAACCTGGGTTATGGATCAGCTTCCAAGGGAGTTGGGAAAACCCTGACCTTTTGGAAGCAGAGATCATGACAGTACCCCCCCTCAAGGCCCCTCCCAAACCGGGCTTCTCCGGGGGTTTTGGCTTGTCAGGAAATGTTCGGTGAAATCTTTTGATTAGGCGAGGAGCGTGGACATATTCAGCAGGTTCCCAGGATCTCTCTTGGGGGCCGTAGCCTTTCCAGTCAATTAGGTAGAATAGTTTAGATTTGGAGATCTTGGAGTCCAGAATGCTTTTGACTTCAAACTCGAGTTCTCCATCCACTAGGATAGGTTTTGGAGATTTGGTTAGTCGGGTTTGAGGTTGCACGGGTTTTAATAGAGAGACGTGGAAGACCGGATGTATCTTCATGTGCGGGGGCAAGTCCAACTTGACCGCTACTGGGTTTACTATGGTAGTGATGGAATAGGGACCAAGGTATCTTGGGTTGAATGTGCGTGGCCCTTTTAGAGATAGATATTTGGTGGATAACCAGACTTGATCCCCTACTTGATAGTGAGGGGCTTCCTTCCGATGTTGATCTGCTCCTTTCTTGTATTGTTCTTTAGCCCTTTGAAGGTGAGAAACAGCTTCCTTAAAGGCTTGGGTGATTGTAGAATGCAGGTAGTCTACTGCTGGTGTTTCAAGATCTTGGAGGGGACCCAACTCCGAGGTTCGAGGGTGACTGCCGTACAAAAGAAAAAACGGGGTTTTCCCAGTTCCCGAATGGACAGAGTTATTGTAGGCATACTCGGCTATCCAAAGGATATCTTTCCAAGTTTTTTCAGTTTGTTGCAGCATGCAGCGTAAATACTGTTCCAGAGTTTGATTGGTCCTCTTGGTTTGTCCGTCGGTCTGAGGGTGGTGACTGGTCGATAGTCTCACATCAATTTGAGCCGACCGACAGCAACTTCGCCAAAAATGAGAAATAAATTGACTACCTCGATCCGAAATTAGAACCGAAGGAAAACCGTGCAGTCGGACGATGTTTTCGAGAAATTCTCGGGCCAGAGTTGCTGCTGTTGGCAAGCCTTTGAGCGGAATAAAATGCGCCATCTTGGAGAATAAGTCCACGATTACTAGAATCGTATTGTATCCGGAGCATGGAGGTAGATCGGTGATGAAGTCCATAGAAAGCGTATGCCAAGGGCGAGGTGGGATGTCAATAGGGCGTAAGAGGCCTGCTGGTCTTTCCTTTTGACTCTTGTTTTGGGCGCATACTCCACAGGACATTATAAAGTCTCTGATATCTTTTTTCCAAGACGGCCACCAGAAGTAGCGCTTGATCTTTTCTGAGGTCTTGGCTATACCGGGATGACCTTCCATTAAAGAGTCGTGATAACAAGAGATTACTTTTTTCTGTAAATCTGTGCTGGGTAGGTATAATCGTTCTTGGAAATACAATAAGTTGTCCTTTACTGCAAAGTCCTTTCCCTGCAGATGCCAATTCTGTATGTCTGCTGGAGTTACAAGTTGCCTGGCTTTATCCTCATCTTTCTCTATGGATTCTGTGGCGATTACACCCAGAATTCTTTGTTCGGGAATGATTGGTACAGGTTTAGGGTTGACCAAGTGTTCTTCCACTCCCATCCGAGAAAGGGCATCGGCTTTACCGTTCTTTGTACCAGGTCGATAGGTAATTATGAAGTCAAACTCGGCAAAGAATAATGCCCAACGGAGTTGTCTAGAGGATTGGGCTTTTGCGGTCTTCAAATATTGCAGGTTTCGGTGATCCGTAATCACAGTAACGGTGTGTCGGGCCCCCAGCAGATAATGCCGCCAAGCCTTAAAGGCAGACTTGATAGCCAGAAGTTCCTTGTCAGTAATCGTGTAATTGATTTCAGGAGGCGAGAATTTGCGGGACCAAAATGCCACGGGATGCAACTGATTGGTTACCGGGTCCTTTTGTGATAGAACTGCCCCCATGGCAAGGCTTGAAGCATCAGTTTCCACGATGTAGGGGAGTTCGGGGCGAGGGTGTTTTAAGATTGGTGCAGAGATAAATTTAGTCTTCAAATCCTGGAAAGCTTGTTCCGCCTCGGTAGACCATTCAAAACGTTTGTTTTTCTTTAACAAGGCAGTGATGGGCTGGACTATTCGAGAGAATTCGGGGATAAACCTGCGGTAAAAGTTAGCGAAGCCTAACATGCTTTGCACACCTTTTACGGAGGATGGTGATGGCCATTTGAGAACTGCATCAACCTTCTTTGAATCCATACGCACTCCGCCAGGTGATAATATGAATCCCAAGAATTCAACTTCAGTCACGTTGAAAACACATTTTTCCAATTTAGCGAAAAGTTTGTGTTGACGCAATCTTTCGAGGACCATTTTCACGTGTTTCCGATGTTCAGATTCCGATGAAGAATAAACAAGGATGTCGTCAATATAAACAACAACACATACATCTATGAGCTCTCTGAGGACATCGTTCATAAAATATTGAAAGGCGGCCGGGGCATTGCAAAGTCCGAAGGGCATGACCTGATATTCAAATAGCCCATACTTGGTGCGGAAGGCCGTCTTCCATTCATCGCCCTCTTTTACTCGTACCAAGTGGTAAGCTCCTCTAAGATCCAGCTTTGTATATATGCATGCTTTTCTGACTTGGTCCAGGAGTTCAGGGATCAAAGGTAACGGATATCTATTCTTAACGGTGATCTGGTTCAGGGAGCGATAATCGATACAAGTTCTAAGGTCTCCTTCCTTTTTTGGAACGAAGAACAAAGCTGAAGAAGCAGGGGACTTGGAAGGACGAATAAACCCATTTGCCAGGTATTGATCCAGGTATTGTCGAAGGTGAAGGTTCTCAGGCTCGGTGAGGGCATAAATTCTACTACAAGGAGGAGTAGATCCAGGTATCAGGTCTATCTGGCAGTCATAAGACCTATGAGGAGGTAGAGAGTTAGCCTGATCCTTCCGGAAAACATCTTGGTATTCTAGGTATTCGGGAGGTAACTGGGGAGTCTCTGAAGAAATTGCAGCCAGTGCAACACCAGGTGGAGGGTGACAAGTAGAGACACATTCTGGAAACTGGACCGTTCTTGCTCGCCAATCGATCAGAGGATTGTGTTTCTCTAACCAAGGTATTCCTAGAATAATCTGAAACTGAGGGGCCTTGATCACATCGAACACGATCTTCTCATGGTGTCCATCTTGACTTACTAGCGTCACCTCTTGAGTGGTATGCGTTACTGGCCCGGAGGCTATCTCCGTACCATCCACCGTAGTAATGACGTCCTTTACAGTTTTGGGACAAAGAGTTAGATTCATCCTCAAAACCATTTCATGATCCACATAATTGCCGATGGCACCGCTGTCGACGTAAGCTTCAATTGCATGTAATCGATCCGGATTATCAGGGCTAATGAGGACCATAGGTATCACGAAATGCGAGGTCACGGAACTGGTTTTCACGCTCGGCAAGAGGACCTCTATTCTTGTCGGGCGAGGTCGTTTCCCTGCTCAGAGTTTGTAACTTTGGTAACTGCAGCTCCTACTGCCTTCTTGGCAGGTTTCACCGGACAGTCTCGAAGAAAGTGCCCTGAGTTTCCGCAATATAGGCATAATTGCAACTGTTTCCTCCTTTCCCGCTCCCTTTGTGTTAGAGGACCTTTCAGACCCCCTATTTGCATGGGTTCCCCGGAGTCTACTCCTTTGGAAGGAGTTGGCGGTTTGGAAAATACTCGAGCATCAAACTTGGAACGATCGGCCTTCCTGTTCTGCAGCCTGTGATCTATTTGAACGACCAAGTCTATATAATCCGAACAGTCTTGTGGGGGATTCACTACTTGGGCTAAAACGTCTTTGAGCTCTCCACGTAGACCTCTATAAAACAGCGTAATCCTTTTGTCCTCAGGCCATTGAGTTTCCACTATTAGTCTATTGAAAGATGCAATATAAGCCAAAAGGTCTTGATTACCCTGTCGCAACGAAAGAAGCTCATTGTCCAAGGCCTGCCCCTGTGAATGTCTTGCGAACAGTTTTTCCATACTAAGCTGAAAGGCTTGAAAATCATGGAGAACCGGATCATCTTGATTAACTAGAGGGATCGACCAGTCTGCCGCATTGCCACTAAGGTACGAAAGTACAAAAGCTACTTTTGCTTGATCAGTTGGAAAGGCTGCTGGCCGGCATAAGAAGTGCAACCGGCACTGATTGATAAATACTGCAAACCTCTTTGGGTCACCAGAAAATCGTTCGGGCGGAGCCAGAGGTACATTCCCAGGTAGGTTGATCTGCACTGGATTCATAGAGGATGTTGAAGGAAGATTTGCCCCTGATGCGGGTAACGGGGTCTGTCCGGCTTGTGACTGTAGCACTTGTCTAGCAAGATTGTCTGTTCTCTCCTTGGAAATAATTAGTTCCCTTCTTAGAGCATTCGTTTCCTGACGAGCTGCATGCACTTCTGCCCTTAGTTCCCCAAGTAACCGGGCTAGGGGGTCAGTATCCGAGGTTTCCATAGCGCCTGGGCGAGAGTTTTGCGGTAGGCTTTGCGTTCTGTAACGCTCACCTGATTCTCGCAGAGGCGCCGGTCTTGACTGGGCGACTACCGTATCTTCAAAGGTGATGTGTAGCACCCGGTTGGCTCTTTGGGCTGGACCTCTGTGCACTGTATGCCTGACGTGTAGAGTAAGATGTCTGCAGATAGAAAATATGGGGTTAATGAACTGGGGTTATTGGGGTGTCCCTATCTCTTTCCTCCTCTCCTGTAGACCCCCAAAGGTTAACGCTCTCACCTTAGGTAAGTGAATGCCGAGCTCTCCATCTGCCTCGGGGCAGGGTGCTGTAACCAGTTTCTTCACTGGATAGGTAGCGCAGGCCTCTTGACTTCAGAGGACTGCTGTCCGTCGTTTACTGCACGAACGGTAAGTTTCGAGTCATTCAAATGTCTTTAAAGTCTTTAGTAATGATGTCTCTTGTTTTGCAGGGTTCCGGCGATGGCGGATGACGGGCTGAAGTGAGTTGAAGATGGAACCCGTGTGATGAATAGAAGCGCCTGGAAGCACGTAAGTAAGCGCTTGTTGCCTGCTTCACTATGCGCTCTAACTGTCTTTTTATTTTGCAGGTACGAGTTCGGAGCGGCTGCAGGGTGCCGGAATACCCACTGGATTAGATGTGGAAAGGAGTAATGGCACGTGAGTATTAAAGTTCCCCAATGTCTTTAAACGCACCTTGTTTTGTCTTTCAGATGCGGGATGCAGCGCCGAAGGCCTCCGGAGCGTGCGAAGAGTTGGTAAACTTTTGTCTTTCAGATGCCGGAATGCAGTGTGAAGACCTCCGGAGCGCACGAAGAGTAGGTAAGCCTTTGCCTTTCAGATGCCGGAATGCTAACCTGTTCTTTCTTGTCTTTATAGGTGTTGCTGAAGACTGGATTCAGGATGGTAAGCCTTTGCCTTTCAGATGCCGGAAAGCTAACCTGTTCTTTCTTGTCTTTATAGGTGTTGCTGAAGACTGGATTCAGGATGGTAAGCCTTTTTCCTTAGGCCCAGGACCGGATGCAGAAGACACGATGAGCGTTCTGCTGCAGAGGTTGCAGAATAACGCAAAGCAAGATTCATCCACCGGGTGTGGTTTAAATAGCCTCCTGTAGTGCTTAGGTGTCTCCTTCCACAGCCACGCCTAAGTAAGAAAAGAGTTCCTGGTAAGAAAAGAGTTCCTGCCTTCCAGAAGAGTTCCAGTGTTCTGAATCTAGGGAGTGGCTCCAGCCCCACCCAACAGGAAAAGTAGTTCCAAACAGAAGAGGATCAGAGGCTCAACTGGCAGGCAAGTAAGCAGCATGGTCTGCTGAAGGTAAGTCCACCCAAGCATTATGAGCCCGGCGCTTCCAGCGCTGGGACTGGGCATATTTATGAGCCTGGTGCCACTGGCGCCAGGACTGGGTCCAAAAGGTCCCAATTGGGACTGGTTGGCACTCGGAACCTGGGTTATGGATCTGCTTCCAAGGGAGTTGGGAAAACCCTGACCTTTTGGAAGCAGAGATCATGACACTATCCTGGCTTCCTTCCTGGCACCCTCCTTACCGACACCCTTGCCATCCTCGTATCCTCTGCCCCACCTACCTTTATCTCTCAGGCACTCTTGCCGCTTATGGGGGTGGGGTGGGGGCAAGACACTCTGTCCCCTGCGCCCCACCCCCATAAAGTCTTTCAAAAGTGGCAACATAATCCATGTTGCCACACTAAACCCTTGCTCTGCTGTCAAGCACTCCTCTGCCACCTCCTTGAACCCCTGGACCTGGATGTTCTTGCTCTTACTGAGACATGGTTTAAGGACAGCTCCGTCACAAGTTTTGACACACTTCTCCCTGAAGGTTACAAGATCCAATCCGCGCCCAGGGCCAACAGGCCAGGAGGTGGAGTAGCCCCAATCTTTCCTGGGTGGATCCCCGTTTCCATTATCCCCACTCAGGTCTACTCCTCCTTTGAAAGCCTGGTCTGCAGGCTCTCTCTCCCCTGTCTCGTCTCTTACTCTGGCCACGTATCTTCCTCTCAGAATGGGCTGACCTGGCCTCTTCTCAACTCCTCCTGCTGGGGGATCTTAACATCCATCTTGACTCTCAGGACTCCTCAGTACCTTTCACCGAACTGTGTAACTCCCAAGCTCTTTCCATTCTATCGTCGGGTCCGACGCACACGGCTGGCCACACCTTGGATGCTCTCATCTCCACAGACATCCCATTCCCGATTCCTCTCACTACCCCACTCTCATGGACTAACCATTCTCTTCTCTTTTGAAGCTCTCTTCTCCTTTTGCAATGGCACACCCTACACCATCTCCTGACCTTCAAGGTCATCAGACTCATGAAGAGTGTCAGTGGCTGTCTGACTCCACCTACTCTCTTCCTCCTACTCCTGCGGCCGACTCCCACCCCGATACTGCCCCCCCTCTCATTTTCACTGTTCCATCTCCAACACTCTTGGCATTCTTGCCCCTGTCATGTGGGCCCGACTGAAGCCTGCCAAAAAGTGCAACCATTGGTACGACTCCGATCTGGCTGCCCTTAAACGCAAGTGCAGATCAGCGGAACGGACATGGGGTTCTTCAGGTCCACCCTCTGACAAACTGGCCTGCCGCCTTATTGAAAGTCAATATAGACTCTGCATCCGCTCCAAGAAAAGAGTCTACATTTAAACCTTCACGTTTAGCCGTGTTAAAATCTTACAACACGGCCAAACTTTGTAAAGGCTGCAGGCAGCTGCCCAACCCTACTGCAGCCGCACACTCAACTGTATGCTCCCAAGCCCTTTGCTAAACTCTGGCCGCACATTTCACTACCAAAACAGAGGACATTCCGTCCCCACTCTCTTCCGCTTCCCTTACTGCACCAACATCTCTTGGGCCCGCTTCAGCCGCCCCCCAACCCCCCCCCCTCTTCTGTCCTCCCTCGTCCCAGTCACACCTAATGAGATTGCTAGACAAGTCCGGTCTATGAAAACCTCTTCCAAACAGGTGGACCCTTCCAAAACCATCAACGACAATATTGACACGCTCGCTCCAGCCTTGGTCGACCTCTGCAACCTCTCTTTCGCCACTCGTGTTTTCCCCTCTCCTCTCAAGCACACTGGGGCACCATCTGCTCAAAAAACCATCAGCCGACTTCAGCAAACTATTGCCCAATCTCCATCACCCTTTTCCTGGGAAAACTCCTGGAGAAGCTGGTTATCACTCAACATACCCTTCATACTGAATCTGTTGGTTGTCTCCATGACAATCAGTCAGGCTTTAGAGCATTCAGAGGCACGACACCTGCTCTTCTAAACACCGCCTCTCAAAACTTGACACTACCTCTCCCTCTTTCCTCATTCTTCTCGATCTTTCTTCTGCTTTCGATACGGTAAAACCACATCATCATCTGACTCTGATACCCCGGGCATCGCAGAGCCCTGGCGTGGGTCGCCTTCTTCCTCTGACTGGCCCTCCCAGGTGGAACTCGGCCCATTTCTCTCCTCTACCACTCTCTACTTGCGGGGTCCCCCAGGGTTTGAACCTTTCCCCCTGGTCTTTCCAACATCTACATGGCCCCCTTGGCCCACCCGATCTCTACCTTTACCTCTAACGTTCAGTGTCATGTGGATGTCATGCAGCTCTTTTTCAGGCTACCCTCGGCCTCCTCCTTGCTTATCCCGGATGGTCTATCCGCAATTCAGGCTTGGTGTGCTGCCAACAATCTCTACTTGAACGCCAGCAAGACAGACAGAGATCGTACTCATTGGGACTCCTGCTCCCGCTTTCCCACTCTCACTGGCCTGCCTCCCTTGGCCCTGAGCCCAGGCCTACCAATGAGGCAATAAATCTTGGGGTCATTGTCGACTCCACTCTCTCCTTCTCTTATCGACGACAAAATCCAATTACCAACTGCACCTCCTCAGAGGTATTCTACCTTTTCTCATTTTCCCCCAGAAGCTCATCACCTCGAGAGCCCTGGTTTCTCTAGGCTGGACTATTGCAACAGCCTCTTTCTCGATCTTCCTACTTCTACTCTTGGTCCTCTACAACTCATCCAGAACAGAACTGCAAGAATTATCCTTGGCCTCAAGCCCTGGGATCGCATCTCTATAGCACTGAAATCCCCCCACTGGCTCCTCGTGGCTGCCAGGATCAAGTTCAAGATCCTTTGCATAATCCACAAGTTTTTCTGGGGACGGGCCTGCACCATCTACATGCCATCTTCCTAAATACTCTCCCTCTAGAGTCCTCTGCTTGTCGTTTTCCAACTCTCTGCGGGTGAGCCGCTTTCACAAACAGAGATTTGAAGGTAGATCTATATTCTCTGCAGGTGCCACCCTCTGGAACAGCCTCCCTGCCTCTCTCTGTCTAGAGCCGGAACACTACATTCTGGGAACTCCTAAAGCCCTTCCTTTTCTCTCCCTTGCTAACCTCCTTTCCTTTCTCTCCCCCACCCCCTAACTCCGTTCATTTTTTTTCTGATTGGTTGCCTGGTTCACCTCCAGAACCTAACAGGTCCCATGTCCCCCCGCCAGTCTTTTGCACCTGCCTCCGGCCGCTGCGCTTACGCTCCCACGAGCAGGGCAACCGCTCTGCACTTAAGCCAGGGCCATGCTGGACCAGACTCGTTTTTGTTCCACCCCTCCGGTACCCTGCGCTGCACTTCTGTATGTACGCATGCATTACCTAAATGTTCTAGGACCAGTTAATTGTCTGTACTGGCTCCTGTTTCTCGTCTCCCTCTCTCGAGCTTGGTCGCAACTATAACACTTCATGCACTTACACTAGCAGAAATGTCGTCAGGTCTAGTATTCTAGTTTTCTTTCTATGTTTTGATCATTCGGAATCTTCAAGGCCGAAGAATGATTACTGTACTCCCTTGTTCCCTTCCCGCCTTGAAGCACTTCACCCGAGTATAGGTGCTGTATAAATAAACTATACATAAATAAAATGATTTGTCCTTTGAGCCTTCTTCTACCTACTTGGGTGGGGTAGGTCCCGCTAGGTCTTTTCACTTTAGCGGGCTTCCTTGCCAAAACCTGCTAAGGGTCTCCGAGTGCCTTAAAGGACAGTAAGTGGAGGAGGGGACCGAAACTCCCCTGGTCCTGCAGTGTGTCTGGATCCAGTTTGCACTGAGAGGTTGGTTGCCCTTTTGGAGAAGCCACCTCTCAAAATGTGCATGAAGGCTTGAATGGCGATTAGTGCATCCAGCTGGTTTTCTTGCATAAAATGCGAGGGTCCTGGAGCAGAAACACTGAAAAGAAGAAGTGCCTGCTGTGTAACCGCTGTTGCTCCAACCTCCTCTTCTGTGCGACAGGAAAGATCCAGACCAGACGACTTCCTCCCTTGGACTGGTGGCCCTAACCAGTCTTGAAACAAACTGCATTTTGAGCCATCCCTCGAAGAGCTGCAACTGTCCTGGGCTGCAATCTCTCGACACCCTGGGACCTGGACCATTTTGCTGTGCATTGTCTCCCGAAGCACGGTTTCGGCTGGAACCTTGTGGGCATCCTTCTGGGTCTACAGCAACTTTCTCACTCACTCCTAGATGTTTTCACAACCAAGACTGAGAAATTGAGGGACGTCTGCTGTGGGACAACCATTGCTGAACCAAAGCCTGTGTGAAGTCCCAACGAGCCAGTATGTTAAGAGAAGTCTGCTGGGTGTCCCATCGCAAGAAGCTGACAGTTTGTTCCCACCAAAATGTCCTTCTTCAGCCACTAGGCCAAGAATCCAAACCAGAAGCTACTGTCGCCTCACCTTGGGGACTCCTCCAGTGACATCTTTTTTCCTCAGTAAAGGTAATGTTCTGCTCCTAGGTGCTTGCCTGGGTGCTTGCTGTGCTCCTCCTGAGCTTACGGAGACACTTGGGGTGGACAACCAAATAATGTTCTTCCAGGCCCAAGTACATCGGGCCTTTGGGCTACAATCCTTCAGGGGCGACCTAACCTTCCTGAACCCTCTTTATACCAACCATTTTACTTACCTGCAACATTGAAGAATCCTGCTAAAAACCTTTAACTTAGACAGCGTCTGCCTTCCTTTGTACTTCTGCCCACAGGCTCTGGTCCCCCAGGGTCCCAAATGACTTTCAGACTCCCCCCCCCCCCCCAGATTGTGCTGAACTTTCTGAAGTGTAGGCTGCCTAAAAGTTACTTAACCAGTATCCTTGTTGCATTACATTGAACGTTGGTTAAAGAATTGATTTGCTACTGGAATGCTACTCGGACTACTTACCTGTGTTCCATCTAGGGTCGACCATTGAATAGAATAATGATCAGCAACTATCTTAATGTATACATGTGAATAGGTTTACCTGCCTGAAAGCCAAGTATTGCATTGATTTCTAATTTACTGTTTATAATAAATAACCATATTTATATACAGTATGACTATAAGCGAGGTCTTTATATTTGCCTATAGTCTTCCTCTCTCCTAGACTAAGCCTGGCTGCACGATAATAGCTAGCTGCCAAACATTTTGGGTAGTACAGGACAAACCTAAGAGTTGGAGCCCTGTACTTCAAACAGTGAGTCTTCTGAAGTCCTACCACAGGTGGACTTTAGCAAAACTCCCCAACAGCTATCACTCAGAGAATTCCAGTAGTGTTCAGCCGGAACATATTCCCCCACATAGCAACTCCATTGCTCTCCCAGCATCTCCTAACCGTCCGGAAGACACCTCCCAGCTAATGGAGGAACATTAGGAGAGTAAGGCTCTCGTATGTCATGAAACTTCAGTGTCCTGTACTAAAGACTCTTCCCTAACCTCAGAAGTGTTTTGGTAGAGATCTTGACCGTACTAACCATCAAGTCCATAAGCAGTTGCAAACAACGATTAAAACCACTGGGAAAGTGACAACCATGAGGCATACTTGAATCACTAGAGTGGGTTCGTACACACTCCTACAAAAACAAATGATAATGAAAGTACTTGTTCCAGTTTACATGCAAGGCGAATAAATACACATAAGTGCAAGTTTGATATAGCCGTATTACAAGTCAAAAGATCATTGCAGAAAGATTTGTGTTGGATCAAGAATAGCAACCACAATAAAGAGAAACCAATAACAGCATGTAAAATGGCTATAAATGCATAAACTGCTAATAGGAACACATGTCTGGCAAGAAATGGTAGGCATCATTAAGAACAGCAACTCATCTTTTTTGGAAGAGTATACGGTTAAAAAAGTAAAAATTCAATATTGGATGTGGGGGCCTGTAAGCAAAGTTGGGAACGCATTACCGCCACACTGAGAAAAAGATTCTATAGAATTGGCAGACATCGCTGTGGATAACTGGCAATATCAGAGCAGTGAAATATTATGGTTGCATCATTTTGGGCAATATACCGCATTTGCTATTCACCTCTATAAGCCATTTGGGCACACTATCAGCCAGCTGGAAGCAAAGTGTTACTGCGTCTGCATATAAACGAAGAGACAAAACAAATCCCTCAAGCTACAGGATATTAGCCAAGCCAGATACTCCCTCAAAGGTGGTTGCTCATATCCTACTTGACAAGCTCTATAACTGGATGGGGAGCAACAAGATATTGTCAGTTCAACATAAGTTTATATACTGGCACTGGTTATGGTCACAGCAAGATCCTTTTAGAATACTTATAACCTCGACTTAAGAACAGCTTTTGACACAGTTGTTACAGGTTTTCTGTGGGGTAAGTTGCAACATTAGGAAATACGAAAGGGTTTGCTCGCTATGCTGATTGAATTACATGATCACACTGTGGTGGTACGATATAAATTATTATGTAACTACATATACAGGCCTAAAACAAGGCTGCGTACTTGCCGACACTTCAATCTCTACCTAGCCGATTTGCCAACTAGGCTAACAATAGCCACAGCTTATCCAATGAGAATTAGTTCATAAAAGTCCAATGGCTTGGGTACACACATGCTAAACTAGAACATGAAATGTTTCAATGGAAAAGGCAAGTTTAAGTGGCATAACAAATATAAAAATCCATTCATAACTTAACATATACAAGATCATTGATTGAAAAAATACATAGTTACAAGCAATAAAAACCTCAAAATACCAAAATAATGAAGACACAGGACCTAACTGATGAACATACAACAGAGGTTGTAGTGCATTGTTTAAACATCAAACACATTAGATCTTATAAATAAAAACACCGACTCCTTTGTTGAATATCCCTGAATTTCATATTGTGCAATATGCAAATACATTGTCAACCACTCTACATGTTTCTGTCCCAGTACAATCAATTTCGGACATTCCTCAGGGGTATATATTTATTTCCCAATATAATCAACCTAGGATATTCATCCCGGGTTTAAGTCTGTATTTAAATCACCATGCTCAGGTCAATAATATGCATTTATATATTTTCTGGCCCAATCGTCACCAAACGGACTGAGCTTCTGTTTTATCACATGAGGCTCAACACAATACCGTAACGGATATTCTTTCTCCAGCGTTCATATGGATTGTATAATAAATCCAAACGAGTGCCGACACTACAAAATGCTTTAAAAAAAATTATTACAAACCAAGCCCTCTCCAAGGTATTAAAATAATACCAGATAGGTGTAGCAAGGTTAATTAGTACCCAACCCCTCAATAAGTATACAGCCAATCCCAATTCTAAATAGATTACCTGGAAATGACAGTCCAGCTCTATTGGCTCACTGAATTATTTTTGGGTAATAGAAACTCCACCATGCGACAACATCGTATCTGTATGGGCAGTTTAAGAATACAAAGACATCCTCCAATATCTCACAAAGATGAAGTCAGTGATAATAAACACAAACTTAGCAATCCAAACAAGTAAAACGTATTAGTGCACCCAAGTGTGTGAAGCGGGAATTAAAAAAAAAAAAGTGATGAAAAGGTAAAACAAAATCAGAACAAACCGTGATCGGTAAAATGAAGCCCAACCCTAGTGTCTCGGGAAAGGAACCACACTGAAAGATATAAGTGCCTCCCAACTGCACCTGAGGCCGACCTACAGAATCCCACCAATCTAGAGAACAATGTTATTATCAAATGAAAAATAAAAACAAGACCTGTAATAAACACGCACCACATGTAAACCGCAGTATGATATGAGATTTTATTTATATCGCGCACATACACAAGTGTTTCAGAGCACGACCAAGCAAATGGAGGGGAACAAGGGAGAACAAAAACAATTCTACTAGGCCCAGTGACATTGAGAACGCACAAGTGCATGGAAAAGGGAAAAGGGGGAAAGTGCTTGGAGGGGGGAGAAGTGGAAAGTGCGGAACAGAGGAGAGAATAGAATAAATAATAAGAGCACTAAATAAATACAGTCAGTGAAAAGTGGTAGTGCAGTCAGCCAGTGGCAAGTGCATGATTAGTCAGGTAGGGTATATCTGATAAGTGCAGAAGAAGAATCACCAAGTTTCAGCCACCAAACACATAGCCAAAACCGCATCAATCGTTCCCATCATTAAAAATGGCTGCAACTGCTCCTCAAAGTGGACACGTATCATGGAACCACCGAGAGCAACTGCATCTCCTAAAAAGGAATTGTGCAAAGAGCAAGTTGTCACTACAATGAATGCAGAAAAAATATTGCAATCCTCAATAGACTGGAAAATTGGACTACCATAGCATTAACATACTATTGGTCCCCACAACTCCCGGTTCAGAATACCCTTTTAACCATTAATAGAGTCTAAGCACTCGTGTCGACGCTATCCTGAGCTCTAACACTGCAATCGCATGGCTAAGACGAACCACCCAGAATGTGTGAATGAATGCTGGTATGAATCAAACCAACAGAAATAAAGTCAGGAAAATGACATAGGCGCATGCGTGAAAAAAGCTAGACCACTACATCTAAAGTAAGAACATGTAGTGCACAACTTCCAAGAATTCAAAAACCAAAAAACTAAACATGGCAAATGAAAAAACACCATCTCACTCATAACCATGTAACGGAATAAACCTAACATACAAAATGAAAACAGACTCTCAGAACAATTACATGAAATGAAACACGTAACACAACTTGAAACAAAAAAACTAATACAAAATGCAGACTGAAAAAACGAAACAGGTGGACACAAGCACACATGCAAACACAAAGCAGTCAGATTGGGGAGAGATGGCAAGAACATATAAAGCTTGTATATACATAGTGTGCCAAGCACAACTGGACAAAAACACAATTTTCATAGTGTTAACCCCAGCAATGCCAAAGAAGGATAAATGAAGGAAAGTGAAAAAAATAACAATGAAAGGCATAGGTCTACATCTCATGCAGTTGACAATGGTATAAGCATCAAGTACATTAAATGGCAAGGATACATTATTAGACAAGTGTAAATTACTACCATCTCTTGTTGTGAAACATGATGACTTATGTAAATCCATGATGACTGAAAAAGGGCACGGACGGGAACATATTTCAATGGACTTGAGAATAGCACCGGGGTATTTCCTCGTAAGTCCCCATACACTATACACAACCAAAAGGACAAACACCAGCAGCCTCCATCATGGTTAAAAACCTTTGATGCAAATTGGACTCAGATTTATCCCTCACCCAACACACCACCAGCCTATCCAAAACCTGATTCTTCCACCTGAGGATACGTAGGTGGATTTTCCCCTACCACACCTATCCCCACCATTTCTCGGCCATCAACTCCATCATCCTTTCCCACCTACACTACGTAAACTGCATCTACCTAGCAGCCTCGGCATCCCAACTAAGGCAACTTCAAAGAATCCACAATGCGGCAGCACACCGGCTCATTAACCTGCCCTCCAGAGAACACATCAGCCCTATCCTGAGAGTCCTCTACTGGCTGCCTATTGCTCGATGCACCACTTTCAAAGCCATGTGCATCACCCATCGAGCAGTCCACAACACCTGCCCTGAATTTCTCAGAGACATAATTGTCCCTTACCAACCTTCCAGGAACCTCAGATCTCGCACTGCATTTCGCCTAGTGATCCCACCACACAGCTTCATAAGGCTTGGTGGTTCCTCCTCCTCCATTCAAGCGCAAATCTGGAATTCCCTTCCCCTACACATTCGCAACACTGAAAACCACCTGAAATTCAGGCAGGCCTTTAAAACCTGGCTCTTCCCAATACTCTCATAATCCACTGCACCCCATGAATACACCACTAATAAACTCCCCTGCGTCAATCACAACTCAGGGGCTGGCAGCTCTCGCTGTGGTTTCACACACACCACCACATATCGCTCCACACTGCCAGCCGACTAGTACTCCAGGTAAGCCACCAACTTCGCTGTGGCACACCCGAAACATTCTCACTGTGCCCCTGCCCGCCGGTCCAAATGAGAGACGACGAACAATTAAAGTAGCCCAGGGCAGCACACACCCATCACTAAGTAATCACTGCCACTGTTAACCTGCATCGCTCATTCAGGGAAGATCTCAACACTAGCAATCTCCCACTACAAAGGTATCCCCAAATCGAAGTATAACAAGCCACCAATGACTGTTACATTACGGAGACCTACTGTACCATAGGCCGAAACCTACGGCCTGTGAGGCCTGGGCCTCTCCCCCACCATGCAGGATTCCCGAGTCTGGATGTGGCCTCCTCCTTTGTTTATTGTGTGATAGGGCCTACTGTATTTTGAAGCCTGGGGCTCTTCTCGCATGTGGGTGTGGCCTCTATCTTTGTTTACTGTCTGATGGGGCCTACTGCGCTAGGATACCTGGGCCTCTCTCCCACTGCGCAGGATTCTCAAATCTAGGTGTGGCCTCCATCTTTGTTTAATATATCCAGATACCTGATACAGTATGAAACTTAGGCCCATTGGTATAGGACACTCGATACTAGACCTGGACAAATATTGCCCCAGCCGAGCAATCTCGCAGCATACGGTACGTATATATCTCACACCACTAGTGTGGACACAGGCTGCAGGCACGGCCAACATCCATGCACGATAGAAGACGGCTATGGCTAAGCACATCCGGTCTAGTTTCACACATAGCTGTCAGACGAAACACCCGACGTACCTCAACACCTCTGCCACTAGCCTACATTGACCACCATCCGAAAGGAACCCAGTATAGCTGGCCTCACATAGACTCTCTCAACAATAGCAATCTCTAAACCTCAACAGCACCCACCCATGTGTCTGACCTCTCTTGAGCTGCTTAGTCGAGGCTTGCCAGCCACCCAAGTCTTAGAACGGCAACATGCCCACATGCATCTCCTAAGCTAAATAAACTCCCTAAAAATTTCAACCACATCGACTACGGTCACCAAGGGCGTTCCAACCGAGAAAAAAAGTGCATTGATGCCACACAAGTGGGGAAAGAGCGCTATATAAATAACCAAATACAATACAATACAATATAAAGGAGGTCCTCAAACACTGGACAATTGCCCAGTAATGTGAAGAAAGAAAATACCATATGTTAAACTCTCCCAACTGAGGAAGGGAAAAATAATTGTAAAGGTTGCGAGAGAATGACTTCCTATACTGAAGAGTCCTTAAACAGCATTGTGCCACTCAATATTCTCATCAGGACCATGTGTGTGACTAAAGAAAATTAATTTTTGCTCCCATTTCATTAATTGGAAATCAATCTGGGACTGTGAAATGCCCTTCATTTTCAACAATACCAGCCACCTCAAATCCCAGCAAAGAGTGCTCCATCGACTGAAAATGTCTCACAAGAGGTGTATTTTCAACACCACGTCTGATAACTTTGGTGCTCAATGGTTTGCATCAAAAACAACTCGCAAGGGCAGAAGATTATCTACCCTTCATTCCTAGTATTCCAATTAGTAAAATCTTTTAGTATCCACAAATGTTGCAATCCCAAATCTTGGTTTGAATGGCAAATTCACATACAACACAAAACCCACACCTGCGGTGGTCAACAATGTGAGGGATACTCCACATGTCCACAATGGTACGTGTATTGTCTGTAAGTGCGCGTACATCATTATGAATAATCAGACCTCTAATGCTTGTGCTCTTCTTGGAGGTAAATAAAAATGGCACAGGTCGAGATTTCTCAAAACAACGTTTCCACTGTTTTGTAATCATATCCTTGATCTTATAAGACACATTTGTAAAAGTGCTAACAAAGACTATCCAATCCACCGGTCGATTATTGCCCGTATACTCCAGGAGCGCTTCTCGATTATTATGAAGTGTGCGTTTCAAAGACTGTTTCACTATAGGTTTGGGATAACCTCTCTGATGTAATTTGAAAGATAAAATGAGAGCCTCAGTTATGAAGGAGTGTTTATTGGAACTATTACGTTTCAAATGTAAAAATGAAGGGTAGATGGATTTTTAAATCCAGAACACTCCCACAATAACTCATTATCCTAAAAAAGGTGCATCTTGTGCATAAGTTAGTAAAATTCGATACAGATTACAAAAGCGTTGTGATGGATAGAAAAAAACAAAGTTCAACCCCTTGTTGAGCACAGACTCTTCTGCAGGAGACTGGTACGATACGAAGATAAATGTATCACCACCGTTTCCTGCTGCGGGTCTGGACTTGATTCTGTCCTAATCTCTGTTCAATTGTCCTCAGTCTAAAAAAGGATGACGTCTTTGGCGTGATCTGCGGTTACCTCTTCCTCCCCTGTCTCTTTCTGTGTGTGTCATATGAGCAGCTTGTCTATTGGAGGTACTATGTTCATTTTCACCACTGTCCAGACTCGTACTGAATGATGTATCCTTGAATCTAACCCTTCTATTTCTACTGCCATTATCCCCAGAGAATCTATTCCCCCACCAACAACATAATTATTAATATAAGGAAAACCTCTTGAGTAAACCAATTTAGATCCTTTTACAATCTGATCTTTTCACTAGTTTCTGTTTTAAACTCTACCAATTCCTTCATATGTAACTCCAGTTTGGACTTGAATTCATCTAAATGGTAAAGATTTGTTGAGGTCATCCTCCAGTTTGTATAAACCAAACCCTATTGTTTTGGACACCTCTTGTGCTATTTCAATAATAAGGATCAACCAATCATGTCTGCTGTTGGGAAGGGGGCATCACCGTCCCACCTCCCTAAGCGCTTTAGAGTGCGGCGGGATGCATCCAAAGCACTATGATGGGCCAGGGGGTAGAGGGACGGTGAGAGGACCACCTCCCAAAACAAAGGACCCCACTTCAATATAAATCAACCCATATAGTGTAGCACAGGGCACGAGCAGCATTGCTATTTTACGTAGATATTAGTAATCATAGGTAGAAGGAAAGGCCTGTACGGCAAATGCAGCATTGCATGCACTTGGCCCAAATTATGAGACGAAGGAAATGTCCAGCCATGCCCGAGCTCCCATGAGGACAGCCCACACCCCCAACCGCCACAATGCCTATTCATTGTTCGAACAGTGTTGCAAAGATGTATTTTTCTTTTTTTACTGAAGAGGAATGTGCCCTACAAGGCTGCGATTACAGACCGTTGCCTGGTGTGCATGTTCTCACACTGGCCAAAGCTTGACCAGGCCCATCCCCAGGCAACCACGAGTTGTATCCCATATAACTGACTAAACCAAACAAGTCCTGAAATGTTCAAAGAAGACGGGCAGGGCACATCGTTGAGCGACAATCGTGTGCTTTGTATTGCGAGGTGCTTGGAGGGATAAATTATAGTTCAAAATGAGGGTATAGGCCTTGGAGCCGGATGGCACGGAAGGGAGTGAGTGAAATGTGTGTGTGAAGGT
Organism: Ambystoma mexicanum; assembly: GCF_040938575.1. Classification (NCBI taxonomy): domain Eukaryota; kingdom Metazoa; phylum Chordata; class Amphibia; order Caudata; family Ambystomatidae; genus Ambystoma; species Ambystoma mexicanum. Next base: position 386,517,873 of record NC_090934.1, on the reverse strand, counting down.
TACAGTCCCCCAGAACCTCCTTTGTGCCAGTCTTAAGGCCTGCCAGGTGCACAGTATAGTGATAAAGTAGCTGTATGTTATGAGCATAGTTCATTTGTTCTTTGACCTTCGACGTGAGAAGATAACAGCACCCACGTGATGGAAGACGGACAAACTGTGCTGGAACGAAGGACCTGGCATCTCTTATAGAGCAGGCGGATCATGTATAGGCGCACACCAACCAGCCGCGCGGGTTTTCACTGTATGTATTGAGTCATCTATGACTAGGTTGTCCTTTATAAGACTCTGCTTGTACTACTTTTCGGCAGAACATTCTTAGCAGAAGAGTTATTTGCTGTTGCTCTCATCTGTGTGCGAGATTAAAACTGGTTATCCTTACACGATCATCTTGGGCCTTTCTTCCCTAGTGGGTTGTATTCTCTCTGGTGTGAGTGTTTAGGGGTATGCCTTCACCGCATTTGTTCGCTACATAATTACACTTGAAGTTCTCATATCAAGAAAACATCTGGGTTCATTACCTACCACAGGACCTTGTGGTAAAGCCTTGCCTTTGAAGTACTCAAGCATAATTGCTCCATGGATCTCTGTTCTCATCAAGCGTTTCCTCAGCTGGATCAGTTCACCCCATTGATTTGCAACTGGTAAATCGGTTATTTCTTCACTACTCAAGAATGAACCTGAGCCTAATAGTTGAAGTACAAAATCTTCACTATAGGCCAGGCACGTCTCTGATGTTGACATGTTGTGGAGACGTCTCGAACATGACTATCATTACCCACCGAGACCCAACGGCCCTCTAATAATAAGATTACATAAAGGGTAGCCCCAACAAAAGCGGGGCCGACTGTTCCTACTCTTTGGGTATAATAATGATGCAAAACTAGAAAGGTCATTTTTAAATGGAAAGGGCAGGTTTAAGTGGCATACAAAATATATCAGACCACTCATAACTTAACATATGCAAGATTAGGTGCACAGATGACATCAGGGATCTGTGAAGAGCCAGAATTAAGACGCGGACGCAGAGCCCATTTTTGTGGCTATGGAATGCCTTGCTTGTCCCTAGTCCAAGAGATATTTTCCTACCTCAACTAAAAACTAAAAGAAAAAGCGAGTAGCCAAGAGAGCGAGAGCGAGGAGCCGCAATAGCGAGTGGCCAAGAGGCCAAGAAAGACAGAGAGAGAAGCCGAGAGAAAAGCTGAGAGTGAGAGAGAGAGAGAGACAGTGACAGAGACGCCAAGAGAGCAAGTAGCCAAGAGAGCAAGTAGCCAAGAGAGCAAGAGGAGGCGAGCAAGAGAGAGGAGGCGAGCAAGAGAGAGAGAGGCCGAGAGTAGCCAAGAGAGAGCAAGTAGCCAAGAGAGCGAGAGAAGCGAGCAAGAAAGCGAGAGAGAGAGGCGAGCAAGAGAGAGAGAGAGAGAAGGCGAGCAAGAGAGAGAAGGCGAGCAAGAGAGAGAAGGCGAGCAAGAGAGAGAGAAGGCGAGCAAGAGAGAGAGAGGTGAGCAAGAGAGAGAGAGAAGGCGAGCAAGAGAGAGAGAGAAGGCGAGCAAGAGAGAGAGAGAAGGCGAGCAAGAGAGAGAGAGAGAAGGCGAGCAAGAGAGCGAGAGAGAGAGAGAGAAGGAGAGCAAGAGAGAGAGAAGGCGAGCAAGAGAGAGAGAAGGCGAGCAAGAGAGAGAGAAGGCGAGCAAGAAAGAGAGAGAGAGAGAAGGCAAGCAAGAGAGAGAAGGCGAGCAAGAGAGAGAGAAGGCGAGCAAGAGAGAGAGAGAGAGAAGACGAGCAAGAGAGAGAGAAGGCGAGCAAGAGAGAGAGAAGTTGAGCAAGAGAGAGAGAAGGCGAGCAAGAGAGAGAGAAGGCGAGCAAGAGAGAGAGAGAGAGAGAGAAGGCGAGCAAGAGAGAGAGAAGGCGAGCAAGAGAGAGAGAAGGCGAGCAAGAAAGAGAGAGAGAGAGAAGGCAAGCAAGAGAGAGAAGGCGAGCAAGAGAGAGAGAAGGCGAGCAAGAGAGAGAGAGAGAGAAGACGAGCAAGAGAGAGAGAGAAGGCGAGCAAGAGAGAGAGAAGTTGAGCAAGAGAGAGAGAAGGCGAGCGAGAGAGAGAGGGCGAGCAAAAAAGAAGAGAAGGCGAGCAAGACTTCCGTTTGGGCATTCCCTTGTCCATGCCAATTCAAATACAACAATGAAACAAAGCATTTCATCTGGAGCTAATTAAGTCTCTTGAATCAGCCTTTGGAGTTCAAAAACGTGTGTAGCTATCTTTTACACTTGCAACTAGAAATGTCTGCCCCTCCAATGTCCACCATATAACCCCCCAGGTCACTTTCTGGACCTCCCCGCTGCCATGAGCCAGATAAGCTCACCAGAGTTGTTTTAGGGCCCCCCCCCATCCTCCCATTAGCTACCTTGCAATGCTCTCTCGCCTAAAGCTTGCAGGTCTCCCTGACAAACGTCAAAACCCCCCCACCCCCAACCCTTCCATGAAAATAGCAGCAAATGCAAACTGGCAACCTGCACCAACCACAATTCTCTTTAAATAGCCTGAATGCAGCAGGTGGTTTGCAATGTTGGACTCTGCCTTTGGGAGCCTCCGCTATTCGACCCTGGCAGCAGTGGGTGGTCTGCAGCAGGGAGAAGCAGATAACAGTGAAGCGAAAATAAAATGGGCCGCATTGTGTTGTGGGCAATGTTGCAGTTGACAGCACCACATTCCATGGCTAGACCACTATTCAGCTGCAGTATAAAACCCTCAGGTATCGTCATACTATTCTATGGGTACAAATACTTAGGAATGTGCTTCCGTTTGTGGCATTAGAAGACCGTGCAGTGGTCGTGGGGGCGTTGACTAACTCCCATCTCGACTACTGTAATAGCTTATTGACAGGGATTCCCACCAAACAGATGATGAGACTTCAAAGGCCACAGAATGCAGCAGTTAGGCTGATAGCCCATTTGGGAAAAAGATATCATGTGTCAGCCTCACAGAGATCTTTTCATTGGCTGATGGTGGAGGATCGGGTAAAGTTTAAGATAGCCTGTCTGATGCACAAGTGCTATTAAGATAATGCACCAAAATATCTCAGTGCTAAGATCCACCATCTTGAGCCATCCAGAGATCTTAGATCGGGAGATAAAATGCTAATGTCCATACCCCGGACTAAGCAGGTCTCAAAGGGGGATAGGAGGTTCTCAGCCTTTGGTCCAAGGGTATGGAATCATCTACCACTTACCATTCGTTCATGCTCATCGCTTGAAAGCTTTAGAAAGGCATTAAAAACCTTACTCTTTAAGTAAACCTAAGAAATCTATACGCCAGCCGCTACGTTGTGAATACTCAGGTCACCCCGATCGATACAAACCTTAATAATCATCTGCACGCAAATGCAGTTTACTCTGCTTGGTGCGCGTTAGAAATCCTCAAAAATTAAATACTGATGAATATAGAACTGGCACAGGAATTCCAATTGAGTTTGTGTCAGTGGAATTTCGATGAACATATTGTATGCATCAGTACTTCATGGTGAACACACGTCTCTGTGCAAACTATGCACAACAAGCATAACTCCTGGCTCATTGCGGGAATCATTTGTACTTTAGCATCATGGTCTCTATTATTTCTATCAAGCACATACTTTAAGTGGGTTCATAAATTCAGCAGTGTGGGTGTGCCGCGGCAGATCTTGAAGTGGTTATTTCAAGAGCTCTCCATTCAAAACAGTCTCAAATACCTATGGTTATTAAACCTTTACAGGGTGAAAAATGCTCTAAAATGCACCACATTACCGCTTCCTCTGTCAAATGTTTGGAACTACTATAAATTGAGTGAATAACACTCATTCGTTGGTGGGTATCGCTTGAGTACCCAAGGGCAGTGCATTTGATTCAGGGTAGACAACTCTCTGTGGAGGTTGACTGTAGCACTTAGTAAAGCAATATATGCTAAATCTGCTCTGAGAACCCCTAGAAGCCCCACCACCAGATCCCTTGCATTACCTATCCCATGCAGCAGTTACATTAACTAGAAATGGTAGAAGGGTGACGCCAACGCCCATTGTGTCGAAAAACTAAACAAAAACATAATGTTCGGTGACCCTCAAAGCCCTCCAGCAGGTTGCAAAGGAGGAATCACAGAAGGAAACTAATCTTGTTGGTGCGAGAGCTTGCTGCTAACAAATGAAGGCGTCATGGGCGTCCATTCTAAACAGAGTCCACTGCTACTCCAAACTCACTCATAGCTCACCTTCCTCCTAGCACAGTAACCTTCAGTACAATTACAGTTGCACACCCAAGACAAGAAACACCTTCACTCACTAATTTGCGTAATGCAGATAAGCAACTAACCTTTAAATTTTAAACACACTTTCATCATCAATATTTACACTCATCACTAGCTAGCAGCGTGCGATACTTTCTCAAAAGGTAAGAGTAAATTATGTGCGTGAATGTGGAGAAAAGGCATCATGCCAGGGAACATGTAACTTGAAATGAAAAGGTGTGCATGGCTCAAAAATTAATGATAGAATGCTGTTGATGCACCCAGTCTTAGCAGTAAAATTCTGATGTGGTCACATACCCTCACCATAGGTGTATATGCTCGCAGTTGACAAATACCTACAATAGAAGCACACCCTATGTAACCGCAGAGCACACTTTTGCAGCTGTGGAACACCGAAACAGATGCCCAATACCAGAGCAATCACGGACACTCACAGAAAGCTCAACCCTAAACATGCAGTCCATATTGGTCAGATCAGGCTACATTAGTATGATTTTGTATTGCACCAAATCACAACCATAGTAGTTTTAGAGTGCCTATTCTTGTCTGGTAGGTGGCCTAAAGTGCCTCTACCTGGGAAATCAGACACCGTCGGCGTGTATAGCATGAACTGATATGAGAAGCAACAAAACACTGAACATAGTTACTCATTGTGCCACTTGATAAAATCCTGAAGCATAAACACTTCCTGCTATGCTCCATCATCTCCAATTCCCCGTTATGCTCCCCAGTCTCTAGTTTCAAGCCACACTCGTCCATCTCACCTGTAATGATGTCAGTGAGCAGCCGGAGAGGCAGGTTCAAGAACTCTTCAGTGTCCTGGAGCTGTGCCAGGTGGCTTTTGGCACAGTGCTTTGCTGCGGTGTAGAGTTCATGGTCACTGTGCTGATCTGCAAGCCACATAACCTGCAAGCAGTTCTTCACCTGCACTGTACGCACCAAAAAACGGGAGCATTCCTCGAAGAGGCAGGTTAACTGGTACATGTCAGCCACTTCATAGGTCTCTGGCAGCTCCTCCACACTCAGCTTCACTGTCCCATGGTAGATGTAGTCTACTAAGAGCTGAAAGACAGCAGCACTAACATCCTGGAGCTCGATGACTCTGTTGTGCGCCTCCTTCAGGTTGGAGGTGAACATTGAACGGAAGAAGCAACTTTGGGCTGAGAGGACCAAACGGTGCAGCTGAAACTCTTTGCCTTCCACAGAGATTGTGACATCAGCAAAGAGCTCATCTTCCAGACACAGCTTCATGATACTTTGTGCGACACGGCTGCAATGTGAGCGGTCCGTGAATGTGTACTTAACAAAGTAGTTCTCCTCCGTGGAGCCGCTGTGATTGGGGCTGATAGTTTCCTCTGCAGAAGCCATCTTCGGACAAAGTCTCAGCTTCCAGGGGTCTGAAAGGGACAAAGAAACGTCAATTAGACTTCATGATGCGATTGCTAATTATTTATCACCGTTAACATTCACAGGCATCCTCTGTAGTCACCCTTGCATGCATAGTTCCAAGTCGCTCTCCATCCTCCACTATGTCCCTTACAAGACAAATAAACAAACCCTATTTTAAAACTACCACTCTGGGTCCTTTTAGGTTTTCCTTGAAAGCAATGCATACTATTATTACCCAATGGGTTCCGAGACAGAAACCCATAAATCCCATTCTGCTGAGAAAACAGTCTATAGCTGTGTCACATCAAAGGAAAGCTAAACAGAGCTGCGGATACACAAAAGCAGAAGGTGAATGAACACTACTACTCACCTGCACATTTTGGCCAGCAAAGGTTTACAACAATTTCATTGAATAACACAGACATATTGTATTAAAGTTGTATTTAGCCAACACTATTGACTGCTTCATTGTCTCTCACCGGGACCAGCTGTTTTAGGAACCCGTGAATAATTAATTCTATTGTGACTAATTAGTTTACGGTGCACATGGTTTCTTTTCAGACTGAAAAGAAGCGTTAAAACATGCAGACAGCCATTCAGCTTCTGTTTATAGCCTACGAGAGCCATGTTACATTGATACTGACACCGACCAAGATACGCGTTTGACTCCACAGGCCAGCGGGTGCCATTCAAACATACCCATGTGACATGGACACGTTTGGGAATTTGTGCAAGTTAGCAGTGCAACACACCTAGAAGACAAAAAGGGCAATATATAAAATGGACAAATAAAAGTTATGGTTCGTGTTAGGGTAGAATTCTATGTTTGGGTTATCTGCTATCCCATTTTACTACTTGCTTTTAACTGTTGGAATAGCTACAATAAAACACCCTTGTAATGTATTCCCACCTTCGGAGTGCCACAGACTTACATTGGCAAAAGTTAAGGACCTTCGCAATAATCGGACCCTCGCAATAATAGGGCGTGTGGGTGCACAGGCGTGGGGGTGCACCGGGCCTGGGTTTTGTCGTCAGGGCACGGTGCGCCCTCTCAATTACAAACTGTGGCAAGAGTTTGGGAGAGTCAAGTAGCATCAGCAGGGTTCGCTCCACATAGTCCTCCATAGGCTCCTTGATGCCATCCTCAGGGATCCCAAGTATGCAAAGGTTATTGCGCCTAGAGTGCGATTCAAGGTCCTTGTTCTTTTTGGCAATCTCGTGAACCTGTCTAGAGAGCAAGGAGCCCTTCGCCCGGAGGGAGCCCAAGTCGTTCTCCACAGAGCCCACCCTTGTCTCGACCTCGGCAACCTGACTATCTATCCTCTCAATGTGTGCCTTAATTGACGATCTAGTGCCATTCATATCATCTCATTTGGCATGTAGAGTGGTGAACCCCTCACGCATAAATTCCATCATCTTCTGCGACTCCACGGAGTCAGAGGGCACTGAAGTGGTGGGTTCAGGGTCAGGTACATCATCAGGTAACAGATGGTGTTTTGGTAAACATATTGATGGAGCTCTGTTTTTTCCCTGCTCCATTGGTCATGGTACGAGGTGGGAGCGGCTCTGCAGAACCGGACAACAAGGGTAAAGTGGTGCAGTACACAGAGCACCAGAGCGAACCTGCTCACGGGTAGTGTATGAGTGGGCGGTCGAGGGGAGCCACTGGGCAGTCTGCGGCACGTGCGCATAGCAGGAGGTCTCGATGTGGTAGATTTATATGGGACCAAAAGCAGAGAAAACAGCTCAACCAGTTGCCCAAATAGAGGAGCCAGGTAGTGTAATAAGCACTGAGCGGTAAGGGCCCTTTAGCAGAGATCCCCAGAGGATACACAGGGGGTGGTTCCTAGGGCCAACGGATGTGCTGGAGGTCGACACCAGGCAAGGTAAGCTGCAGAGGATAGCTCGATTGAATCAAGGCGATAGTGCCCCAGCTGCAGCATATGCATGCATCTAAGGGCCGATTCTCAAGCAAGCAGTGGAAGGCAGCAGAGTGGGTGAGCAAGTCAATATAGAGGATGTGCAACGGCAGAATGCACGAGTGAACCAGTTCAACGGTGTACAACAAAGGGGTCTCAGTGTGCAGCTTAATTGCAGTAGGTAACAACTCCAGTGTTAAGACAAACCAATTTCTAATCGCAGGGAGAGCACTTAGGCGGTCACAGACAGAAGAACACAAGTGGGGAAAGACTTCAGGAGAGATGTGGTTGGTAATTGTGCTCAAGAATGTAGCAGTCAGATCCGTAGCAGGTGTTGTGCCTTCCCGTATTGGAGTGATGTGGTAAGGTCAGCCTTGGTGGAGGGCCACAGCAGGATAGTAAAGGGGGGGTGGCTGGGCACAATTATACTGCAAGGAGCTGGGCCTGGGGAGTGAGCAGCTCTGAGGAGCGGCCTCAAGGAGGAGCTCCAGGTAGTTCCGGGCTTTACGTGAAAGGCGGGGGCTGTGCAGGCAGGTACAGCGGACCAGTGGCAGGCTCCCCAGTGTGAAAACAGTTAGTTTATAGGGTTAGCGGGGGACAGGTAAGTGGAGCCGTTCACCTACAATGCACAGGGCCCCAAAGGCAAAGTGTAAAACGGCCTCACCACCGGCACCACAATCACTGCGCAGGACCCAGGCACCACGCGACCCAGTCCTCAGTGAGGCAGGTGAGCTTGGGGAGGCGGGCGCGATGAAGCAAAGCAGCCGCAGCCCAAGGCAGTCCATGCGGGAAGAGAGGTCCAGACCCGCTTCAAGGGTGTCCCGGCGGCTCACAGGGTGTCCGGGGGAACCCTCATCCGGTGGGCTAAGGAGGGGTGACAGGGTCCAGCACAGGGGAGTCGCAGAGATGGGTGATGAGTAGGCGTTCCGGGCAGGGGCCCGTGAGGGCTCGTCACAGGCGATCCAGAGGAGCAGGGCCCAGAAGCTCAGCTCGCCCCTCCACCATTGCAAGTCCAGCAGCAGCGGTGCTGCGTGTGAGGCGGGGCGCTCACCCTGGAGACAGGGAGCGGGCCCAGGTACAATTCACCAGTGGTCCAAAACACACACCAGTAACTCCGGAGGGGAGTCGAGTTATAACCCCAAAGTTGGACGAGTGGTGAAGGAGGATATAGGTGTAAACCTCTTGAAATAGGGTTGTCTCAAGCACTCATTCCGCAGGTATGTCCGAGGATGTGGCCACCTAGGCGGAGCTCGCTCTTCAGGCAGCCATCTTCAACCTAGCGCAACAGTTCCCCCCCAAAAATCTGATTCATTTAAATTGAAACAAGTACAGAGGTTTTGGAAAGATAAGGGGGCATTATTCTTAAATAAATGTGAGAGTAGAAAAATTTCGGCTCAGTACCATTTATGTAAGATGCCATGTTTGGGTTTATGAGAAAAAGCTTTATTAAACCACAAGAAGACGCTGGTGATATGTTGGATATTATCACATGTTGAAATTAAGGAATTCCAAACTTTTTTGAAGGAATATAGAAGGGAAAGTTTTTTTTACTCCAGGCCAAGAGGATGTTTTTAGAAAGTGAGTAAAGGACAAAGGAGTTTTGATTCCAAAATAGTGCATGAAGGGGTGTTAATAAATTGGGGTTCAGAAATTAAACATAAGTTAATTTGTCATAATAAAACGGATTTCTGGTATTTAAGGAAGTCTGGAAAATTCACCCCACCAAGGTTTACTGGATTTCAACTTATTGAGAACAATTTTGGCGGATTTCTCTTTCCACAGGAATTGAACTAGAATTGTGTCTATATTTTTTTTAAAGACTGAATTTGGGAGTAGTACTGGCATCATAGAGAGATAGAGAATAATGGGCCCCAAGAGTCCTTTTTATAGATGTTAGTCTGCCCCACCAAGAGAGGAACAAAGGAGACCAGTGATTAATAGACTAGTTAATTTTATCAATAATTATATTCCCGGTTAGGTTTAGGGTGGTCTCGAGGTTATTAGCGATAGGGATCCCCAGGCAGTTAACAGATGAAGTACACCATTTAATTCTAAAAAGAAGTGTGTTTGGTAATGTCCATGAATTTGTAAAGGGCAAAATTTCAGATGTGTCATAGTTCAATTCATATCCAGAGACAGACACAAGCAAACTGATCTATAGTTGACATAAGTGCTGAGAGGGAAGAGTTGGGATCTGATAAGTAAAAGTAAAATATCGTCTGCATAAGCAGTGAACTTAAAAGTAAAATCTTTAATTGTGATACCTTAAATGCTCTCATTGATGGTAATACTTTGGACTATAGGTTCTAAAGCTAAAAGAGTGGGGACAGTGGACAACCCAGTCTACTGCTTCGTGAGATGGGAAAAGCTTTAGTGAAGTTGTTATTAATAAAAGATTCTGGTTGAGGGAGATGAGCATTGTAGTGACACTAAATTTGATAAAGGTGGAGCTGAACCCGTAGCATAAAAGGGATTGAAAAAGAAAAGGCCAAGAGAACATCAAAAGCTTTTCCAGCATCTAGAACAAGGAGGAAAAGAGAATCAGTAGAATCTTAAGCATGAATAAGAGTGTTGAAAATAGTTCTTGTATTTGATGTGGCAAACCTTCCTTAAATGAAGCCGGTTTGATTAACGTTAATTAGTCTATGCTTAATACCGTCCAGAGGGCAAGCAATTATTTTGGCTAAGATTTTGGAATCCGAATTCATTAGTGAGATGGGATGGTAATTTTTAACCAAAGAGGGGTCTTTGTCTGGTCAATAAAAGTGCTTCTCCAAAAGAACCTGTGCTAGAGCCTGGGGCAAGAAAATTATTGTATTGTTCGAGAAGTTTAGGAGATAGGAAGGATGAAAAGGAGCGATAAAAAAAATCTATAGGAAGGGCATCTGGTCTGGGGGCTTTACCGATTTTAAGATCTAAAATAGCTTTATGTATTTCTTGCAACGAAATCGGGTTATCAAGGAATGAAAGGTCTACTCGATGTTCAGTGATCTTTAAGAATATTATCGTTAAGAATTGTTTGATCTGCCAAATAAAGTTGGGAGTAAAACTCAAGAAATGCGCCATTCATTTGTTGCGAATTATAATCTCTGATATTTTGTTGGTCGAGGTAAAGTTATCACATTTGTTTCCTTTTTAAATAAGCAGCTAATAATTTACTCAATTTATTGGATCCGCCATAACATTTTGCTTTGGATCTTAATAAAGAGGAGCAGGCTTTATTCGTGCTATATTTGTTGAATTCTATATGTTTTGCAAGAAGGGATTTGAAGGAGTCTTCTGTGGGATTGTTAAGTACGCCTGTTCTAATGACTTGATGGAGCAAATAAGGTATTGGTATAACTTTTTATTTTGTTTTTTCTTAACGGATATATAGCGTATAATGAAACCACGCAGTGTGGCTTTAAAAGCATACCAATGGTTATGTATAGATGTATCAAGGGGATTATTAAGGGTAAAGAATTTAGTAATAAAGAGATTCATTTATCTTTCTCCTTAGCTTGGCGAAGCGGGTGTGAGCTGATCTTTGCCTGCATTAACATCCTTGCGGCAAGAACTTGACCCGGTTCTCTGGGCCTCCATTGTGTGTGCGTTTGTGTGTGTGTGTTGTTTCAGCTACTGTTTGCGCCGCGAGCGCTTGTACTCCCTCCTTCCTCCCCTTGCAGCCACTTCCTGGGTCCCACTCCCTCCCGCCTCCCAGCCCGCCGCCCCCCCGATTGGGTGCCCTGCGGCTAAGGGCCTCTAGGCAAAGGGCGACTCTCTTAGAGGCGGCTCCTGGTTGTGTCTTTAGGTGTCCGCAGGATACTCCAGCTGCCAGTCACCATACATATTAGTCCCACAGGCTTTTCTGCTTACCCCCGACCACCTAGAAGACTCACATACTTAGGTGCGTTTTCTCCCATTTTAAAAATATTTGCACCGTATCAGAATTTAAAATTGCATTGTGAAACCTAGTCCTTTCTCCTTCTATTCAGGATTCTCAAACTTAGGTGGGTTTTTCTCCTGGTTTAAAATGTGCATTGGGATACTTCTTTAATTCTGAATGTCGTCGTCTTGCCCAATTGCTAAACCGTCTTGCCTCTCGCTGTCTCTTCTGTCTGCTTGCACCCTGCCCTGCGTCTTTCCCTAGTGTTCTCCCCTGCCCTCCTCTCCCCTTCTACTCTATGGTGCTCTCGGTCTCTCCTATTTTTTTCTGACTGCTTCTCTATCGACTATCCTGCTCTCCTCACTAAATCTGGTAGGAAGAAGCTTAAAAAGGACATCCTGGTCTCCAACCCAGGACTCCCTATAGCTGACACCTATACCAGTGCCTCCTCTAGGCACACTTTCACCGACATCCTCTTTGTCGTTCCCTCGCCAGACCTATGGCCCCCTACATATGGTCTCTGTTCTCTCTCCTTTCTCCTCTTCTCCTATTAATGGTGGCACCCGGTGGGATGCCCTCCTGTCCTCCTTCCACTCCTCTATGGTCATCATTAATGTTTATGTGAATGACACCGTCCCGGTCCAAGGCCCTCAGGCCAACCTTCTCCTCTCCGATAGACGCTTCCCACGCCTCATCAATTTCCTTTATTCTCCTGCTGTCCCTCTCCCCCCTCCACGGCTTCCTCACCTCCCCATGCTGCCTCCTCGTCAGCTACCTTGCCCTCTCCTTCCCTTTCTGCCCCCCCTCAGACTCTTTCTACACCTCTGCAGGGCGTACCTCTGATTTGTACCCCTCCCTGGAAGTTCTTCCAAGGACGGCAACCTTCTCCATATTGCCACTCTTAACTCTCGATCAGCTGTCAAACACTCCTCCGACATCTGCCGCCTTCTGGAGGAACTTGACCTCGGACTAATCGAGACATGGTTCATGGCCAGCTCTGTCACAAGCTTTGATACGCTCCTCTTTGACGGCTACAAGATCCTCTCTGTGCCCAGGTCCAATCGCTCCGGTGGGGGTGCAGCTCTGATCTTGCCTGATTGGATTCCTGCCTCTGTCATTCCTACGCAGGCCTACTCCTCTTTCGAATGCCTCGTCTCCAGGCTCTCTCTCCCTCTCTCTCCCCTAGCCATTCCCTTACTGTGGCTACTATCCATCGGCCACCTCTCAGGTCTCCTCCTTCCTCTCTGAGTGGGCGGACCTCTCCTCTTCACTTCTGGTCTCGACCACTCAACTCCTCCTTCTTGGAGACTTCAACATCCACCTGGATGCCTCCTGTCCTCCCTCTGGACTCTTTTGCCACTTCTGTGACTCTCTCTCACTCTCTATTCTCCCCTCTGGCCCGACTCACTCTGCAGGGCACACTCTGGATGCTCTGATCTCAGATCTTCCCCTTTATGTCCCTCTCACCACTCCTCTCTCCTGGAGTGATCACTTTCTATGTTCCTCCCTTCTCACCCTCTCCACCCCTCAGGCCAAGCCACTTCCATCACTGCCACCCACCTTCTCGGTCATCCGACCCATGAAGCGCGTGTCAGTTGAGGCTTTCAACGCCGCTTTCTCACCCCCCCTGCCTCTTTGGCTGACTCTCACCCTGACACAGCCCTTTCCATTCTCCACTCTGCTATATCTGATACTCTTGCCCCCGTCATGAGAATCCGCTTGAAGACCAAAGCCAAGTGCAACTCCTGGTATGACTCAGACCTTGTCAACGCAAGCTCAGCGTGGCCGAGAGGAAATAGTGTGGTTCATGCACACCCTACGACAAACTGGCTGCCGCCTGCTCCAAAGACAATATGGGCTCTCTGTCCTCACCAAGAAGAGAGCTCATATCCAAGCCTGCGTCTCTGCAGCATCTAACAACTCGGCTGAACTCTTTCAAATCTGCAAGGAACTGGCCAATCCTGCCGCAGTCTCTACCTCTCCTGTTCCTTCCAAGGCCCTCTGCATGGCACTGGCTTCTCACTGCACCTCTAAAACTCAGGACATCCTGTCCTCACTCTCCTCCTCTCCCCTCCCTCTACTCCCTCTACTCCCTGCTCAGCCTCTGGCCCTTCTGCAGCCACCTCTCCTCCCTCCTTCTCTGCCTTTCCCCTGTTTTCCGCAGACAATGTTTCTAGACAAGTCCGATCTATGAAAGTCTTGTCAAAATAGGTTCACCCCAGTTCCTCCAAAACCATCAATGACCTCATCGACTCCCTGGCTCCAGGCCTGGCCAACTTCTGCAACCACTCCTTTGCCACTGGAGTCTTCCCATCCCCCCTGAAGCACTCCCTTGTGCACCCCCTTCTTAAGAAACCCTCTGCTGAACCCTCCTGCCCGGCTAACTATCGCCCAATCTCCCTCACTCCCTTCCTGGGAAAACTCCTAGAAAAGCTGCCCATCTCCCAGCTTAATCTCCACACTGAATCTGTTGGCTGTCTTCACAACCATCAATATGGCTTCAGAGCTGCCTGAAGCACGGAAACTGCTCTGCTGAACATCCGTGAAGACCTGCTCTCCAACCTGGATTCTAACACCCCCTGTGTCCTCATCTTGCTTGATCTCTCTTCTGCATTTGACACGGTCAACCATGCCATCCTGCTCAAATGTCTCTGTGATAACCTGGATTTCACAGGTCAGGCCCTGGGCTTTGCTGACTTCTTTCCTCTCTGACCGACCCTCCCAGGTCCAACTTGGGTCCTTCCTCTCCGCTATCTTTTTCTCTACCTGTGGTGTCCCCCAGGGGTCTAACCTGTCTCCTATGTTGTTCAACCAATACCTGGCACTTCTTGCCCACTGCATTGCCGCTCTCTGCCCCAACTTGCAGTGCTATGCGGATGACACTCCGCTCATTTTCAGGCTACCTTCGGCCACCTCTTCTTTGTCTCTCATCACCGACTGTCTTGTCTGCTATCCAGGAGTGGTGTGTCGCCAATTACCTCTGCCTTAATGCCAGTAAGACAGATTCTCCTCATCGGCACACCCGCTCCCACCTTTCCTGTTGCTCTATGGCGGGCCTCTTGGCCCTCTTCCTGCTCCCACCTGCGAGACTAAAACCCTTGGGGTCATATTCGACTCAACACTCTCCTTCTGTCCTCACATCTCTGACGTCTCTAAGAAGTCACACTACCAGCTGCACCTCCTCAGAGGTATTCTTCCTTTCCTCTCCTTCCCCCAGAAGTTCACTGTCTTCAGAGCTCTCGTTCTCTCTAGACTGGACTATTGCAACAGCCTCTTTCTAAATCTGCCTGCCTCTACTCTCCGCAACTCATCCAGAACAGGACTGCGAGACTTGTGCTTAAGCCCAGGGATCGTAGCTCTCCAGGACTGAAATCTCTGCACTGGCTCCCAGTGGCTGCGAAGATCAAGTTCAAAACCCTTTGCATTGTCCACAAGGCCTTCTGGGGCCTCAATACCTTCAACTCGCTCTTCCTCAATATCTTCCTTCTCGTGCTCTTCGCTCATCCGCCTCCAACTACCTCAGGGTCAGTCGCTTCTCCAAGCAACGAGTTGGAGGTAGATCTCTTTCTTCGGCTGGGGCCTCACTCTGGAACAGCCTCCCTGCCTCCCTGAAACTTGAGGAGAACCATCTCCGCTTCTGGAAGCACCTCAATACCTTTCTCTTTGCTTCTGCTTTTTCTCCTCCTCTCCCCTGCTGACCTCCTGGCTGAAACTGCAACTGCACTGGTTACCTGGCCACCCTCTGATCTCGGGCCCAGGTCCCTCCCCCGCCAGTCACACACACCTGCACTGCCTGTCTGTCAACCCCCGCACTTGGGGGCTGTTTCTGCATCCCTACAGTCCCACTACCAGCACTTATTTACCTATGCACTTGCCACCTGCTGGCCGTTACTTTTACTTATTTTTATTATTCTATTCACATGTACTGCAGTGTCCCCCCCCAGCACATTCCCCCTTTTCCACATCCAATGCATTCGCACAATCTGAATGATACCTGGCCTAGTAGGATTGTTGTCGGTCTTTTGTTACCCCTCCCTTGCCTTGTCGCACCTTGAAACACTTGTGTATAGGCGTGTTATAAATGCCATATCATTTGTTGGATTAAATCTGGGTCATCCAGTAAAAAGGAATTAAAGCTCCATCTGAAAGAATGGAAAGGCAAGGGATCCCATTTCAGGACAGTAAGCACAGGAGCATGATCAGGAATAATAATGGGGCTAATTTCAGAATGAAGAATGTTGGGTGCGAAAGGGGAGTTTATAAATGTATGATTTATTCTTGAAAATGATTTGTGTGCGGGGGAGAAAAAGGTATATGCTTTCGCCTCAGGATGGCAGAAGCGCCAAGTATCAACAAGGGCAAGATCTTCCATAAAATTGAGGAATTGTTGGTGTGATTTCGTAGTGATAAATTTGGATTCGGATTTATGGTCTGGGGTAAAATCACAAATTTGGTTGCAGCCTACACAAATAATGAGACTTTTTGCTGAAAATAGTGTGTTTTAAATGGCTCAAAAAAGGTGGGTCAGGAGTATTGGGGCCATAGACATTCGTGATGCTACCTTGTTGCTAATGGAATCAATAATAGACTATCGTCCCGAGGAATCATGTTGCTCACCAATTAATTGAATGTTTTTTTTTTTTTTACGCATAAGGATACTAACTCCACCCTTATCAGCTGCAGGTGCAAAAAAAAAAAAAAAAGGCATGCTTGACCCAAGATTTAATAATTTTATTATTTTCTTCCATCAAATCTTGGTGCGTTTCCTGAATACATGCAATGCCAGGGTTACTTTTCCCTAGATAGGTATGGATTCTTTGTATGTTAATAGGGTTGTTAAACCCTTTAACATTCCAAGATAAGACAGTTACATAGTGATATTTAAAAATAGGACATAAAAAAAAGAGCAATGACAAAATGAAATAGAAAGAAGAATAAAACAAAAAGGTAGTATGGAGTCCGTTTGTATACATAAATAGGTAGTCCCTCTAATATAACAATATCCTGCTTCTGTGAAGGAGCGCCTTTGAGAACGCTACTATTGTGTATTACTTTTCAACATCCTGCACTCCGAGCCAGGCAGGCTCTTGCTGACTCCCCAACCGCTTCCTGGAGGAGGCGGAGCTTGTGGGATCCACGTGTGCTGTCACGTGACTGCTGCCGCCCATAAGACTGCGCTCGAGTCACCCTCGCGGCGTTAAGCGGCTGTTTGGCGTGGTTTGTACGTGGCTCATCAACTGGATTGTAAAGAGTTGCAAGTAGGCTCTACTAGGCAGCAGAGGGGCCCAGGTGAGGAGACATGGACTTGCGCGGGGACCAAAAAACTATGCAACTTCTTAACAAAAAAATACACTCACTCAGTGACAATTCCCCCACAAAGGACGCATCTGCTCCGCACATCCCGAATAAAAGTCCTTCGGGCAGAGTGCTGAGAAAGAGATTCGTGCAAGTGCAAAACCGAAAAGAAATGCACAAAAACTCAAAACCAAACCTGAGGGGCAGCGTGGAGAATAACAACAAGATCCACCTTAGCCCTTGCCTACCAGGACTGAAAACAACACTCACTGTCTCGGCACAACTGTGCCCCACTCATTCTGAGTGGACGCCTGGCCTTGTGGGGGGACAATGCTACAAGTTCGCAAGATACGGAGGAGGAAGGAGAGGAGAGCTACGAGGTTTCCAGTGGGGAAGATGTCCCCGCCTCTCCATCAAAGCCTTGGACATCCGTCTCACCATCGCCTCAAACCCCCTCCAGGGCCCTGAAACAAACAACTGTAACAGTGCCCTCATCCTCAATTGCAGATGGAAGCTTACCTGTAGATTCTTCTCCGCCGCAACGGCTGCGATCGGCCGAGTTGTTGGCGGAAGAGCTCCTTACCACTCAAATCTCCCCACCGCTGCTCGCTCCTGGCCCGCAAGCCGCGGCGAGTGAGGTGGGACCAAATGGTGTCGAAGGACGCCGCGGGGCCGACCTCAGCTTGCGGGTCAACGACACCTCAGTGGGGGGGGGGGAACCCGGTACTATTCCGTGCATTTGCCCACAAGCTGTGGCCGGGGCGGACAAACTCAGGAACCAGAATCTAGACCCGAGTAAGGCACCGGAATCGAGGGAAAAGGTGCCACGCCCTGACCAACTGGCGGAGCTTTGCCCTGCTCTGACGGAAAACCTATCACAGAAGCACAGTACCTTAACAGAGGTGCACTCTGCTGGCGCAGAAGACCCACCACAGTCCTTTCAAAATAACACACCGAATCTGGACGGAGAAATAATACGTAGCCCATTGAACGCTTCTACAAATGATTTAATTCGACAAAAAAGAGACATAGCCCTCGCAGTGTTAAAAAAAAAGAGCATTAACAAAAAAGACTCAAGGAACAGGGACAACTCCTGAATCAAGACCGTCAACATCACAGAAAAGGGCCTAGAGCCATAGTACAAAAGGGTGATTCTGGTAAGCCATTTTTGCAAAACCCGTTGACGGCTCACTCACTGAAAGACTTTTTCTTTAAACAAGCAAAAAGGAAATTAGATTCTGAGATCGAACTCTCAGATGCTGAACTATTAGATGCCACATCCGAAACTCCTTTAATCCTCTCAGTCTTAAAACAAGGGGAAAATACACTGGGACTATCTACAGCCCTCGCAGAGCCCACCATCTGTTCTCAGGACCTTAACCCAGTACCTGAAACTCCAGCTCCTAGGAAGGAGAGGAACAACACCCAAAATCCATCGTTCCGAGGTACTCCCCTCCCTCAAACCAACCTGCTTGATGACGACGTTCCATTGTTCTGCCTAGAGAAGCCAGGACTTGGAAATGAGCTACTTACTCCGTCAATCAACGACTTAATTGCAAATGGACGTAACCAGAGAAGTCCGCACCTACCAACCCAGGCACAACCAGTTCCGGCCCAGTTGGAGCAAAGAACAAACAACAGTGACTCCCCACTCAGAAAACCTCTATCCCAAAGTGGCCTCAAATATAACATCTCAACCCCACTCAGGAATGAGAGACCTACCAATTTCGGGACAGTGAACAAAGAGACTCCATCAAAAAAAAACGGACCTTGTCACTAATATGTCAGCAATTACGGTGCGTTTGGCTCCCTTTGTTAAGCTATACGAGTCAATTCACGACTCAAAGAAAGACTCGCTAACTATAACAGCCGCAATAAACACCAAAATGACCTTTCTTGAGGGCTTCATCACAGCGCTAATCCAACAAAACGTCGAGAAAGAAAAACAACAGGATGCCAAATTCACCCATCTTCAAAATTTAATTGAAGCCAATTTCAGTGTCTGCTCCTCACAAGAAGCACTCCCGACGGCCCAAAAGAAATCAAGATCGCCGTCAATTGCAAAGGAGCAAAAAACAGTCAATGTAACCACCTTTTCCTCCAAGGCGATCCAACGTCCTGACTTAAAACGCCAACATGGGAAAAAAAACCAAAGACCAACTTAAAGTAGCGACAATTTTTAACATTGCAAAGGCAACTCTGCCAATTCTAAACAAAACAGCACCTATACCTAAAACGTCCAAGGCGTCCGAAGGTTCAATTGACCAAAACCTACCAAGGGAACAAGAAATAATTGAATTGGACAATTCTAATGCATCTCTAGCTATTTATCTGGAAACTTATCACTCTTGGATTTAACAACTCACATGGATCCTGAAGAAGCCCACGACCCACAAGATGATACCAGCCCAAACCAAGATTTGCCAACCAATACGCCAAGTGTCACCGCTGTCCAGGAGAAGCCAAATGAATTTCCTACAGCTAGGCCTACACCTGAATCTCAGTGCCTCGAGGCTAATTTCTGTTAAGAATTAGCCAAAGCTCCTGTGGACCCGCGAAAGAAAGTTCACCAAAACGAGAACCTTATCACAGACAAAATCGAAATCCCTAGACAAAGGCAGAAGCCGAGAAAGGAGCAAAACAAGGCCGCATCACAAACAGACTCAATAACGACTTCGAGACTTTCCCAAGCTCGAATCTTTAAGATGAGCAACTGGCGACCGGAAAAAACGTTGTGATACAACAGGAAAACCATCCTCCAGATCTTAGCCAAAATTCCAAAACTGAAATCCCTGGATACGGCAGACCTGGTGCTAATTGAACCCTATCACAGGCACAAGAAGGCAAAGGCGTATCTCCACGTCACAAAGGCAGCAAGCAGCAAACTTAAACCTGACGTGATTCTAACCTTGAAGGAAATGGGGTTTGCCTTTGAGGAAATTACTACACAGCTATCAGCTGATACAAGCATACACGCCACAAGTAGATCAATAGAAAACTATCCGGCCCATCCAGCGGGTGTAGAGATTCAGACTATAAAGAAAAGAGATGACACGAACAGGAGGTATATGGAAAGCCGGGGAGATTCCTTTCAAGCAAATCAAACATCCAAAAACAACAACGTAAACTTTAAGAGATCTAATCGCTCAGAATATATAAGAAAGAACGACAGATGGGTGAACAAGCGAAGGCTCAATTCTCTGACTGAGCAAAGCGCTGATTGGACCCATAACAAAAAATGTGAACCTGTTGGCCCATGGAGATGGCTGAAAAAGGTGCTCAACCCAAATGCTCAAACATAACAACGAAATGCTGCATCAACGCCAACAGACAACACATCTAAAGAATTTCAAAATACCTCTAACCGAAAAGAAACATCTTTGTGCTCATGGAACACGAGAGGTCATGAACATCTAATGAAATCAAACGCATTTGACCTGGCCCAGTTCGACATCATCTGCTTCCAGGAGACCTGGCTGACGGATTTACCAACGATCGACGGGTACGACACACATATCTCACCGGCAAGTAAGGGCCTGTTTGGCAGACCATCGTCCGGTCTTTTGACCGCAGTCAAACTGGCATCAGGCATCTCTATTAAAAAAAAGGTAACGGAATCCTATGGTATTCTGGCACTACAAACAGGATGGACCCAAATAGAAAATTCTTCACAAAAGAAAACAAAATCCAGTTTAGCCATCATAAACGTCTATTGGAACCCGCAAAGAACAACCAACACAGAGTTCTGCAACGCCGTCGCCGGCACCCTAGATAAATTTACTATCGACCTGGCTACTGATCACATCCTTATCTGTGGAGACTTAAACGCGAGGTGCGACCAACTCACGAAAAACCTCCATCTGTCGCCATCCCAAGAACGCGGTGAAGTATGGTCGAACCTCATGGACTCCAGAAATGTCCATAACGTGGCAGCTCTACGTGGTCGTCTTCCAATGATTCCAACTTGGGAACGTCTGGACACCTGTAACGCTCACCTGATTCCCGTAGAGGCGCCGGTCTTGACTGGGCGTATACCGTATCTTCAAAGGTGATGTGTAACACACGGCTGGCTCTTTGGGCTGGACCTCTGTGCACTGTATGTCTGACTCGAAGGGTAAGATGTCTGCAGATAGAAAATATGGGATTAAGGAACTGGGTTATTGAATGTCTCTCTCTTCTACCCTTTCTCTTCTCCTGTAGAACCCCAAAGGTTAACGCTCTCACCTTAGGTAAGTGAACGCTGTGCTCTCCATCTGCCTCGGGGCAGGGTGCTGTAACCAGTTTCTTCACTGGATAAGGAGAGCAGGCCTCTTGACTTCAGAGGACTGCTGTCCGTCGTTTACTGCACGAACGGTAAGTTTCGAGTAATTCTAATGTCTTTAAAGTCTTTAGTAATGATGTCTCTTGTTTTGCAGGGTTCCGGCGATGGCGGATGACGGGCTGAAGTGAGTTGAAGATGGAGCCCGTGTGATGAATAGAAGAGCCTGGAAGCACGTAAGTAAGCGCTTGTTGCCTGCTTCACGATGCGCTCTAACTGTCTTTTTATTTTGCAGGTACAAGTTCGGAGCGGCTGCAGGGTGCCGGAATACCCACTGGGTTAGATGTGGAAAGGAGTAATGGCACGTGAGTATTAAAGTTCCCCAATGTCTTTAAACGCACCTTGTTTTGTCTTTCAGATGCGGGATGCAGCGCCGAAGGCCTCCGGAGCGTGCAAAGAGTTGGTAAGCTTTTGTCTTTCAGATGCCGGAATGCAGTGTGAAGACCTCCGGAGCGCACGAAGAGTAGGTAAGCCTTTGTCTTTCAGATGCCGGAATGCAGCGCGAGGCGTTGGTGACAGCCGATGGACCAGGTAAGTGAAGAGCTGTCACTGAAGACCGTAATGCTAACCTGTTCTTTCTTGTCTTTATAGGTGTTGCTGAAGACTGGATTCAGAATGGTAAGCCTTTTTCCTTAGGCCCAGGATCAGATGCAGAAGACACGATGAGCGTTCTGCTGCAGAGGATGCAGAATAACGCAAAGCAAGATTCATCCATCGGGTGTGGTTTAAATAGCCTCCTGTAGTGCTTAGAAGTCTCCTTCCTCAGCCACGCCTAGGTAAGAAAAGAGTTCCTGCTTTCCAGAAGAGTTCCAGTGTTCTGAATCTAGGGAGTGGCTCCTGCCCCACCCAACAGGAAAAGTAGTTCCAAACAGAAGAGGATCAGAGGCTCAACTGGCAGGCAAGTAAGCAGCATGGTCTGCTGCAGGTAAGTCCACCCGAGCATTATGAGCCCGGCGCTTCCAGCGCTGGGACTGGGCATATTTATGAGCCTGGTGCCACTGGCGCCAGGACTGGGTCCAAAAGGTCCCAATTGGGACTGGTTGGCACTCGGAACCTGGGTTATGGATCTGCTTCCAAGGGAGTTGGGAAAACCCTGACCTTTTGGAAGCAGAGATCATGACAACACCTCAGCCACACTGGATTATATTTTCGTTTCACATTCCCTTCTTTCATCTATTGATTTCTACGAAGTCTACAGAACCAAAGCCAGTGATCACAATTTGCTGTCAATGAACTTCGCGTCAGCAAACACTGAAAAAACTCTATCCTTTTGAGTTGGAGGTTTCCCGAAACTCCTCTCGAATCCATCTCTCAGCAGCAAACATCATGGATATCTCCCGGAAATTCGACGAGACAGATGTCAACAGCATAGCTTCACAGATTAGGCCAGACTATCTCCCATTATTCGTGAAGTATAGGAAAAAACAAAGA
Organism: Ambystoma mexicanum; assembly: GCF_040938575.1. NCBI lineage: Eukaryota > Metazoa > Chordata > Amphibia > Caudata > Ambystomatidae > Ambystoma > Ambystoma mexicanum. The sequence goes on along the minus strand of NC_090934.1, from coordinate 386,495,395 downwards.
AACCAAGTTCCAACGACAGAATACAAGACCCATGAATACGACCTACAAGTGGTGATGAAAAGAAGAGTAGTCCGCAAACTGAGACGTCTGGCCAAAGTTTCTGATAACAACAAACAAAAAGAAACCGCCATCGCGGCTGCAAAATTATACAAAACATGGCTGAAACATCATTAAGCAACAATGTACCAAAACGACGCGGAAAAAATGCTGAACATCCTAATGTATAAAAATTCAAAAGACTTTTGGGCACTGATCAAAAACAAAAGCACCTAGTCAGCTAGCCAACTAGCAAATGTGATACCAGAGCTGACTTGGACTTCCTTCTTTTCAGCCCAATTTGCTCCACTGCCTGAAACAACTGAAGAAATCACTTTCCCTATGGTGACACCATGGGTTGATCTCACAGATTGTGACTTGTAAAGTACCCTTGGCTTTTCTTCCCCTGTGCACACACTCTCCTCACCTGAGTCTTCCGAGTCGATGGTCTCTTGAAGGCCTCGACGTACCAGGTAGTCTCTCTCCTTTTTAAGGTGCGTGTGCTTGTCACGGATTGAAGCCACAGTGACCGCTGGGTAAGAAACAGCGGCACCGGGACCTTCCTTCCGGAATCAAGCCAGAAATGCAGGGAAAAACCCGTAAGGGAAAAAAAACCCTGATCAGAGGTGCCAAGACTCTTGACAGGTGGCCGGTGGTTCAATAGGTGGTAAAGCAATAGGGGATCTCCAACACTGAGGTAGTAGCCCTCAATACGTCCAAGTCCAATGGTAACACCAGGCCGTACGAGCTGACGGAGAAGGCAGCAATAGGAGGCTGCGGAAGTAGCAAACTCTTCCGAAAGGGTCTTCAGGGAAACACGGAAGTAGGTCCACAAACTGCCTGGCCCAGTAGAAGGAGGAAAAATGAAGGTAAGTGGAAGAGAGCGAGAGAATATGAGTGAAGGAGCGAGAGCGAGAGAGAGAGACCGCTGGAGGAAAAAAAAGGCACAGCAAGCGCCGCTCCGGTAAGCGGCGGAGAAAATGAATAGACGAAAAGAGCCGGGTTCCGAGGACGGGAACACCCAAAAGTGAACACGAAGAAAAACTCCTCTGGAAATCCAAGGCGGGAAGTAGAGGACTAGCGAGGGACCCAAAGTCGAGAGATAAAGAAACAGTGGGGGTTGCAACGCAACGTCCTGCCGGGAGGCGGGGTCTTAAATACTCCCGGCAGCGTTGCGTACCGTGCTTGGAGCAGGCGGCAGTGAACACAGAGAAGGGACTAAAGCACCCTTCCTCTGTGGCTCCTCAAACTCCAACGCGGGAGTAATCGCCAGTCACGGCGATGTGCGTGACTGCGAATGACAGTATGCCCCCCCCCCCCTAGAGTGCAACCAACCAGGCTTACCCGGGTGCAGGCGATGGAACCTGGCCAACAGCTGAGGGGCATGTACTTGAGAAGCCGGCTCCCAGGAATCCTCCGATTCCGGGTAACCCTTCCATGACAGGAGGTATTCCAACCGACCATGAAGAAACCTAGAATCACGGACGGCGGAAACCTCGTATTCCTCTTGGTCGGTTACAGTGACAGGAAGATCCCGGTTGAGAGACCGGCGATGTGGATCTGGATAGTAAGGTTTAAGAAGAGAGGCATGAAAGACAGGGTGTATTCGTCTAAGAGATGGAGAGAGTTGTAGACGGAAGGCAACAGGATTGACCTTGGTGAGAATGGGGAAAGGGCCCAAGAAACGTGGAGACAGTTTAGAAGGTCTTGTCCATCTGGGAAGGAATCTGGTGGACAACCACACCTTGTCTCCAGGTTTCCATGAAGGTGCTTCTCTACGATGCTTGTCAGCTTCAGCCTTGTTCCGCCGTCTGCTATTCTCCAAACTTAGTAATGCGTTGTTCCTGGCCTCCCGAATATTCCTTAACACCTCTTCGGCGGTTGGAGAGTTGGAAAAACTGGGCACCTTGGGCATTAGGTATCGCGGGTGAACTCCGTAGGTACAAAAAAAAAGGGGAAAAACCTGTGGCAGTGTGCCTGGAATTGTTGTAAACAAATTCCGCAGTAGGGAGTAGAGATACCCAATTCTCTTGATGCTGAGATATGAAGCATCGTAAGTATTGCACCAGAGTCGCGTTAAGTCGTTCCGTTTGGCCATTAGTTTGCGGGTGGAAGCTAGAGGAAAGAGCCTTTTCTATTCCCAATCGAGTACATAAAGCTGTCCAGAATTTAGAAATGTACTGACTTCCTCGATCAGATATGATCTTGTCGGGGAGGCCATGAAGTTTGAAAACATCTCGAGCAAATGTCTCTGCCATCTTAGTGGCAGAAGGGAGTCCCGGAAGAGGAGAGAAATGAGCTAATTTGGATAGAGTGCCCACCGTGACCATGATACATGTGCATGACTCGGATTCAGGAAGCTCCACTATGAAGTCCGTGGAGATGAGTCCCCACGGGCGAGTCGGCATCTCTGCTTGGGTAAGAAGCCCTAGGGGCTTACCAGAGGCATATTTGGCTCTGGCACAAGTCGGGCAGGTCTTCGCATAATTTAACACTTCTCTCCTGATGTTGGGCCAAAGAAACGACCTCGAGATAGTCTCCATTTCTGTGTCCGCCTAGGCGTGAGTCATGACACCATTTTAGGACTTTCCGGCGTAGCGGCCCTTCAGGGATATACCACCTTTTCTTGTAGAAGACCCAACCATCCTTGATTTGGAAGGGGGAAGTCAGAGGAAAAAGAGATATGAGGTGCCTCTTGTGCGACAGCAGCCTTGACTTCCTGAAGGAAAGAACCCACTGTGGCTAGGATCTGATTTCTGTGAAACAATGGTTCAGTCTTGACCACTGCTGATTCCGAGTGAGAGTCCTTGCGAGACAAAGCGTCAGCTAGACGATTGAGTGACCCAGGGATGTACGTGATCTGAAAGTTGTACTGAGAAAATAGGTAGGCCCATCTAGCCTGCCTGGAGTTCGAACATTCCATGTCCTGTAAGGCCTTCAGATTCTTGTGGTCGGTGCGAATGAGGAACCGATGACGGGCACCCATGAGAAGGTGCCTCCATTCCTCACGACAACTTCATTGCCAATACTTCTTTCTCCAGAACAGAGTAGTTGAGTTGGCTGGGAGAAAGAGTCTTCGAGAGATAGGCGACAGGATGTTCCATCTCCTTGATAGTCTGAAGTAAGACAGCCCCAACCGCTATAGCGGAGGCGTCCGTTTCCAGAATAAAAGGAAGTGTTTGGTCGGGATGTTGCAGAATCGGGGCGGAACAGAAGAGGGTTTTCAAGTGACAGAAACTTTCTTCCGCCTCAATGGACCAAGAGAAAGGATAGGCCGTTTTCTTCAGGAGACGAGTGATGGGAAACACCACCTACGAAAAGTTGGGAATGAATCTCCAGTAGTAATTTTAAAGACCCAAGAACCTCTGGACTTCCCGGACGGATGTCGGGGCTGGCCAGTCGAGAATGACTTGCACCTTGTCGGGATCCATAGTGATCCCTCCTTCTGACAATGCATAGCCCAGATAGTGTACTGAAGATAAGGCGAATCTGCACTTCTCCTCCTTGACCATTAGATTGTTTTCCTTGAGCCGCTCCAGAACTTGTCGTACTTGTTTGATGTGCTCTCATGTTAGGGGAATACACCAAGATATCATCCAAATAGATGATGACAGAGATGGAGAGCATGTCGGAGAACATTCGGTCCATGAACCTCTAAAATATCGCTGGGGCGTTCACCAAACCGAACGGCATTACCTTGTATTCAAATAAGCCCAGGGGAGTACGAAACGCGGTTTTCCACTCATCGCCCTTGGCAACCCGCAACAGATGGTATGCGTTGCGAAGATACAGTTTAGTAAAGACTCGAGCACCTTGCGCAGCCTCGATAATGTCCGTGATAAGGGGCATAGGATACCGGTCACGGACTGTCACCTTATTTAGGCCCCTGTAGTCAATGCAGGGTCTAAGGTCGGCGGAATCTCTCTTCTTAATGTAAAACAAAGGGGCTCCTGCTGGAGACTTTGAAGGTTGGATGAGACCATTCTCCATGTTGGTATCTAAGTATCTCTGAAGAACCTGTCTCTCGGTCTGGGTGAGAGCGAACATCCGTCCGAAAGGTACCAAGGCATTGGGTTCCAGATCGATGGTACAGTCCTCTGGCCGATGAGGTGGAAGTCTGGCATGGAGGCATTCCTGAAAAACTTCGGAAAACCCAGAGCAGAAGTTGGGTAAAGCATGGACACCCACATGGCTGTTGGAAAACACTTTGACTGGCTGCAGATCAGCTCGACCTTCCAGTGAAAAACAGTTGGATGCGCAATATGGGGAACTGAAGCTTATCTGATTCTCGGTCCAGTTAATCAAAGGATTGTGTCGACGGAGCCATGTGATGCCCAAGATGATAGGGAAATGGGCGGCCCTGATTATATCAAAGGACAAAACTTCCTTATGTTGGTTGACAGTCAAGGATAGATCCTCAGTGGTATGGGTGATGGGACCTGAAGACAAAGGCGAACCGTCCACACCTTCCACCTTCTGACCTTCTGCCCGTGGGATCCTCCGGAGACCCACCCTGGCTGCCCACGTGGTGTCAACAAAGTTCCCTGCTGCGCCACAGTACAATAGAGCCAGTGTTTCCACCTGATGGTTTCCGAGGTTGAGTTGTACGGGAATCACCATTAGTCTGGAGTCCTCTTTGGATTCGGGTGAGGTCACTGACAGAGAGACATAGGGACGATGAAGATTTCCTGAAGACCCCCGGTCGTTTGTCCCTACTGACGCCGAGGGTAGTCGTTTCCCGACCTCTTGTTTGGAAGTTCCGTACAGTCTTTGAGGAAATGTTGATCTGATCCGCAGTAGGCACATAGTCCCTTCTCTCTTCTGCGACGTCTTTCTGCTGCGGACAAAGGCGCCCTGGTAGAACCAATCTGCATTGGTTCTTCGGAAGAAAATGTTAGTAGAGCGACCAGGGAGAACGTGTGCAGAGGTGTCTGGGGTATAGCCAGGGTTTCTTTGCTTGCGACTTTCAGACCTTCTCTCTTGTAGTCGGTATTCAATATGAAGGGCAGCAGAAAGCAGATCTGAGAAAGTAGGAGAAAGAGGGGATCTGGCCAACTCGTCTTTAATTTCATCCTTCAGTCCTCTTCTGAAAATGGCATACTGCGCTGTTTCGGGCCATCCTGCTCCGGCTGCTAATGTCTTGAAAGAGGAGATGTATGACAAAACATCTAGCGAGCCTGGTCTGACATCCAACAGGTCTTCGCAGGCTGTAAAAGAGCTCTGGTCGCTCGAAGGTCTGTTTGAGAAGATTCTGAAATCCGGAAAAATCCTGCAGAATGATGTTTCCGCTAGTCACCAATGGTGTGGCCCAGGACAGAGCGTTTCCTGTCATATTAGATATTAGGAAACCCACTCGGGCCTGGTCTGTAGCAAAGGTACGGGGTCTGAATGTGAAATACACCAAGCATGCTTCTAGAAACTCCTTCACCTTCTTGGGGGAGCCATCGAATTTCCCAGAGGACAGTGCCATGGGTGGCAATTCCGAGGGAGTCGGTTCCCTAGCCGTTACCATCTGTTTGAGCAGAGCGTTCTCGGTCTTGACTCCTTGTAGCTCCTGGGACATGGCCTGGAAAGCCTTCCATAACTCTTGGACCTGTTCCTCAGCTGACATCGTAACACTCTTTGGCGTTGCAATCTGTGACTTGTAAAGTACCCTTGGCTTTTCTTCCCCTGTGCCCACACTCTCCTCACCTGAGTCTTCCGAGTCAATGGTCTCTCTCCTTTTTAAGGTGCTTGTGCTTGTCACGGAGTGAAGCCACAGTAACCGCTGGGTAAGAAACAGCGGCACCGGGACCTTCCTTCCGGAATCAAGCCAGAAAGGCAGGGAAAAACCCGTAAGGGAAAAAAAACCCTGATCAGAGGTGCCAAGACTCAGTGGTTCAATAGGTGGTAAAGCAATAGAGGATCTCCAACACTGAGGTAGTAGCCCTCAATATGTCCAAGTCCAATGGTAACACCAGGCCGTACAAGCTGACGGAGAAGGCAGCAACAGGAGGCTGCGGAAGTAGCAAACTCTTCCGAAAGGGTCTTCAGGGAAGCACAGAACTATGTCCACAAACTGCCTGGCCCAGTAGAACGAGGAAAAATGAAGGTAAGTGGAAGAGAGCGAGAGAGAGCGAGAGAGAGCGAGAGAGAGCGAGAGAGAGCGAGAGAGAGCGAGAGAGAGCGAGAGAGAGCGAGAGAGAGCGAGACCGCTGGAGGAAAAAAGGCACAGCAAGCGCCGCTCAGATAAGCGGCGGAGAAAATGAATAGATGAAAAGAGCCGTGTTACGAGGACGGGAACACCCAAAAGTGAACACGAAGAAAAACTCCTCTGGAAATCCAAGGCGGGAAGTAGAGGACTAGCGAGGGACCCAAAGTCGAGAGATAAACAAACAGTGGGGGTTGCAACGCAACGTCCTGCCGGGAGGCGGGGTCTTAAATACGCCCGGCAGCGTTGCGTACCGTGCTTGGAGCAGGCGGCAGTGAACACAGAGAAGGGACTAAAGCACCCTTCCTCTGTGGCTCCTCAAACTCCAAAGCGGAAGTAATCGCCAGTCACGGCGATGTGCGTGACTGCGGATGACACAGATCAAGAAGAGGTTTTGACCACGATACTAAAATTGAAAACATCTAGGGCACCGGGCCCTGATGGTCTCACTAATATGGACCTAAAACAACATCCTAAAGAATGGTCCTTCCTAATCTCCAAAATTTTTAACCAATGCCAGGCCAAGAAACAGATCCCTAAAACTTGGACAGAAGCACTTATAGTGCCTATTTTCAAAAAAGGAAGTAGAGATAATCCATCAAACTATAGGCCTATAGCCCTTTTGGACATTATGGGAAAAATGTTCGCAACTCTTCTTCTAGCCAGATTCCACAGATGGGCAAGAACAGCTCCATGCCTTGACGAACTCCAAACAGGCTTTGTTAAAAACGCGAGCACAAGTATCAACATTATGATATTAAATATCATAAAGGAAAAGGTAAAGAATGGCGCACCAAAAGTCTTCATCGCATTTGTAGATTTGACACAGGCATTTGATAGAATTGGGCGTCGTAAACTCTGGACAAAGCTACTAAAGTGGAACTGCCCGGGTGAAAATCTAGGACCTGTAATTGCTCTGTACACAGATACAGAGCTACGAGTTCGGCTCAACAAACAAGGCCTGATGTCAAAGCAATTTCCGTCAGAACGTGGCGTGAAGCAGGGGTGCCCACTCTCACCGGCCCTCTTTATAGCCTTTTTGGGAGATTATCAACACACTCAACTGGCAATAAGAGCTTTTCCGCCTAAAGTAGGAGACACTGCTATATCTAGAATTCTCTACGCGGACAATCTAATCCTCATAGATCAGACCCAAATTGGCCTTCAACGCCAATTTAACAACTTGGCCAAATACATTGAAGACAACAATTTGGAAATAAACGCCAATAAATCAAAAATCTTGATCATGGGAAAAAGAGTGTTCAGCTGCAAGTCACTGGTTCTTGAACAATAAGAAGATAGAGATTGTCTCTAGTATAAAATACTTCGGAATCATGTTCGACGCAACGCGCTCAGAAAAGGCTATTCATTTGGCCCCGTGGTCAAAAATAAAAACATTGACCACTCAGACCAAGCTTGTAGACCGGAAATATGGGAAATTTTCTCTCTTACCAGCGATCCAGTTTTATAAACAAAAGGTGGTTCCATCAATAACCTACGCAATGGATGCAGCTTTAAACATCCAAGATACGATCTGGCCGAAACTGGAAGGCTATCTGTGGAAAGCAGTTTTGGGCCTCCCGAAATCAACATCAATTTCAGCTATCAGGCGCGAGCTCGGCCTCTTATCAATAAAAGCTTCTGTTAAACAAAGTCAAATAAGACTTCTGTGCAAAATCATCTCTCCAGACGCTCTACCACTGTTCAAAGCAATCCGAAAGGAACTTATCCAAGGTAAATGTAAAGCGCTGAACAAATGGGAGCAAAAACTGCAAAAAATCCTGGCGGACTTAGCCTGTACATCTGAAGACTTAATCTACAACCCTGCCAAGATAAAAAGGAAAATAGCTCAGGAGGACTGGATCCAAACATGAGAGGCAGTGATGGCAAACAAATTGCTCACGCACTTACCACCGACTACAAACCAGCTTAATAGACCTTTAAACTACTGCATAAAATTTCCAGAAAAAAGGCTTCAGAAAGATTTCATGAGAATAAGGCTCAACCTCATGTTAACCCAAACAATTAAAGCTATTCGGACAAAATCCACTTCCAAAACATACAGACTATGTCCAGAAACGCAAGAGGTGGAAACTGTAAAGCATCTACTACTGAACTGCGATAAAACGGCATACCTGCGCGAAGCTTTTCTACTACCTCTAATGCATGGCGCAACGCTTCGTGAGGAGGAGACATGGTGGTACCGTTTGGTCGCAGGCGAAAAGACGAAATGGTCCACGGCAGCGGTAAAGGTTTTGGAGGCAGCTCTTAAATTAGCAACAGAGTGTGCAACCTCTCTTGGTACTCCATAACAACGTCCCCTCCTACAAGCTTTGTTCGGCCCTGCCGTCTTCCTTTCTCCTTTCCTCTTGACGATTTCTTGTAAAAATTTTGTTTTGATTACAAACAAGTAAATAAAAAAAAGAAATTAAAAAATTACGATATATTCAATATCATACAGACGAGAGCTGATTAAGGAAAGCACATGAGAAGTGACAACCAGAACAAACAAATATTTGATTCTATAAATGGTAACAATCGTACAAGAGACCATAAAGAAATGAGTGATCCTGAAGTTGAAATGCAAACCAAACAGGAATCTGTTAGGAGCTGCCGTAGGAGGCAGCAAGACAGCACACTGCATTAATGAGGCAGGTACCAAAATCTATTTGCAAATACATTCTTATGGTACCTTCTGTGTGCCTGGGAGAGTTAAATATATATGTATGACAAGATTGGGATAATATTAAGTAGATAAGAAAAACATCTAGGCAAAGATAAACCAGGAGTAGTGAAGGAAGGAAATAAACCTTAATGAAGTTGGAGCGACTTCAACCCAGCATGTTTAATCGGAGACCTGGATTTATCCCTTTGTTTTTCAGGGTTGTCAGACACCTTGGCAGATGGGCTGAGTTCAGATCTATTCCTTGAGTGGTAGAGTTTACTGGATTTGAGTTTTTGCCAGACTGGTAGATTGGAATAATTATGATCTTTGGAGGTCGATGCGCAGGAGAGGGTGTCCACATCAGAAGATTGAAGGGATTGCACAAAATCACAAATATTCAGGGTTCAAATATTCTTCGTAATGCCTTCTGGAGGATTAATCAGCATTCTTGCCAGTTCAAGCAAACCATATTTAATATCCCGTTTTTTCAGTGCCGGTCTTAGGTCCAAGAATCTTTTTCTTTGGTCTTGCGTGGATTTGGAAGAGTCAGGGGAGATAAATATCTTGTTTCCTTGAGAGGTGAGATTTTCTTTGCTGTCAGGAGAATTAGTTGAGCTTGTTGATGTCGTAATAAACAAGCAAATAAGGGCCTGGGTGTATTATTATGCGAGGCGCATTGAGGTTTAATTCTGTGAGCGCGTTGAAATTCGAGAGAAGGCGTGAAGGTGAGATTTATAATTTTTGGAAGTCAATCAGTGAGGAATAGGGTCATTTAGTTCAATATTCTTTGGCACCCATATATTCTTATATTATCCCTCCTGTTTCTATATACGAGGTACGCTACTTCCACTTGCAGGTGATGAATTTTGCTGTGCATTTGTTCTAGACCTTCCATTCTGTCTTCAGTAAAAGACACACGCTCTTCAACCTCTGTTAATCTGGAGTTGATAGTTTTCATATCGTTTTTAAATACATTCAAATCATCCTGAATCCCCAAGGTTCTCGTGTCCAAAACAGAGATGGACGAGAATTCTTCAAGTATCTTTTCCATACAGTTGTTGATGGAAGATGAATCTGTAGAAGCATTTTGGGCAGCCATTAAAGCAATTAGGGTATCAAACATAGTGAAGAAATTGAGCTAGTGGATGATTATATATTGAATTACCGTCTTTCGCTACACAGCGTCAGGCAAGAGCGGACTATAGAGAAAACTGAAGCTGTGTAGTCTCGTAAAGCGAGATGCGAGTTTGTAACCTCAGAGGAGGCCGACGTTTCTGTAATATTTGATTAAAGACAACCTTATCATTTCACCAGACGTCTGTAGGCAAGTCACGCTCACACCTCAGCCTGCTGCCAATACTGTGTTCAGTACAAACACCTTTTCTGACACACGGCCTGTGTTGTGAAGAAAAGTATTTCCCCCACAGAAGACACCCCTTTTCCAACGTGCTTTATCCAGTCAGCTAGTGTCCTAATCACAAGACTTCCCGGCTTCAGGCCCAGCCTACCTATACATCCGAGGGCAGGCACTAATTCAACATCATGGAAATTCCCCCACGGACCACCAGGGATGTTAAGCAAGTAAGTCATTGCTTGTTTCAGTGGAATTCACTGTGATACATTCTAACTTTAAATATACCAATTTATTACCACTCCGTCAGCGAGCTCAGTAACTATGCGGCCATCTTGTTTCGTCGCCGCCCACGCCCCCAGCAAATGCCTCTTTAATCCGTGCCACTTCAACCTTTTCAATGTACAGCAAAGGCGTTTGAAATTTCTAACCCAATGGGCAATGGAGATCATACCCATACCTTTGAAAATAAGGTTTCCGTCTCATGCAAAACGATAGTATCATTAGTATCATTACCATTACCTGCCATATGAGTCGTCACCCCCACAGAACATCCCTCCAAAAAAACGTATCAGTCCCACTTAAATGTCAGCCTGTTAAAACTACTGTACCTACATACTTGCCAACATTCTGTGACCAAAAAGATGTAGGATTTATCAAGTTTCAAAAAGAATGCTTAGCATAACAATGACATCATAGGAAATTACAAAACCTACATTGTTGGCACCACTGGAGTATTGTAAAATGCACAACCCATCAAATAGCACAACATGGAAAGATGCTCAAATGTTTAAAATGTATAAGTGTGAATGGTAAATTAACACCGAATTCAATTACCTAACTTCACAGAAGGTAATCACACAGATGTTACTCTGCCTGTTTTGTGCAGACATCGTGGTTTAGTGGAGACCACAACAGCAAGCATGCTGTAAATCAATTTGGACGCTGCCAGAAGTAATAGATCGGGGGCGATACTAGTGTACAGGTGCTGAAGACACCCATCTGGGACATCATTGCAATCTACTACGATTAGTGAGAAGGCAGTAATATAAACTGGTTTTTGCACCTATTAAAGAAGAAACATTTGTGAAATAATGTCACAGACATAAAGAAGCCTTCCATAATATTTGGCATTGGAAGGCACGCTGGAATAATTCCATGGTTGAAACTACCCCCATTATTTTGAAGTGGGAGATAACACAGTACGGTGCTGTGGTGTACTGTAAGGAACGTCGGAAGCAGCCACTGCTTACACTGCGTCCTAATCAGTTACAGCAACGTTGGTGTGGCTTGACGTGCGCTTCGGGTGCTTCCTCTAGCAGACGCGAACGCGTACGCAGGACGTGCACTCAGAGGCGGAGGAGAAGCTATATTTTGGGAGCGAGAGCTGCTTTCCCTGGAGCCGCAGTGGGGAATTAGACTCGCATTGGTGGCGCCATCTACCCCAGCGAGTCGGTCAGCAGGACGTCCTTTCCCCCGGCGGCAAGGAGGCGAGGTGAGGCGAAGCGAGAGGGGTGGTAGTACTACACTACTGTACCCGAGGTCCCATAATCCATCTAATAGAGGTGCGGATACTTTAGAGTATAGAGAGCCACTCCCCCTGCCCTGCGATTTGCCGCATTTCTCCCGTACAGCACTCTCGCTCCACTGACCTGTCTCGAGCCTTCTCCACTTCCTTTCACTTTCCTGGTTCCTCTAGCTCCATTGAGAGCATCACTGCCCCCACAGATACAGCACTGCAGTAGTTAGAGCAGCTTTATGCTGAAGTGGTCATTGTGCTACTACAAGCGTAAAGTGAGGGAGTAGCCTAAAATCATTGGCTCCACCTGTCCTTTCACCTGCCGTGCCTGGGAGACTGCGGGCAATGCCTTTGATCCCGGTACATAAGACAAGTCTATTATGATACAGCACTAAGATATTAGCATATGATACAAGCATTTTATAGATTGCGAGCACCATTGCTGGCTCGGACGCTTAGCAGTCTGGAGCAGCTGAATCAGAGTGTCAGTGATAAGCAACTTAATTACTTGGGTCGCTTACAGTGACAAAAGCAAATAGACCTCCACTACTGTTACTGTCACTGATGAGCCTTACTTGGACCAGGACCTACACTAACTAACTGATTGCAAGACTCCCTCTCAATCTTACACCCTCTATTCTTGAAAGATCTCTTACAGAGGGGAGTGGTAAAACATATTATGCTCACAGTTAAGAAGTGCTCTGCTAAGAGGTATAACCTTCGTAATCAGAAGGGCAGGACTTCCACATCAGGAACAAACAAGTGTAAGGGAACTAAACCTGTACCAATGTAAAAAGGCGCTATCACAGACTTTTTCTCTATTCCGGCCACACCTAACTCAATTATCTCACCGCCACCTGAGGAGAAGGAGTCTGGCAGTCACAGTATGAACAACATAGAGGGTCTAGGGGAAAGCGCAATTGACAATAATTCACTTCTGGATCTCTGCTGATCTATGCAGAGATCCTGGACCCCTTTACCAGTAAGCAACACTGGTAACCAGATCAATAGCCATCAACAACAGGCTATTGACACACAACGTGGAACATAACAGACTATCGGCTTCTCCTAACTTGGACTCATCGGAACCAGACAACAGCAGAGATTGAGGGGAAAATTGTACGACTTTGGGCAATCTGCAAGCCTTGGTTGCGTCTTTACAATTTGCATTAAACATACTGCTAAAGATGTGTGGTAAGATATTGGATGTTACTCTCACCTTGTCAGCAGGAAATACAGAGAACAATAGTCATAAGGAGCCTTAGCCAGAGTAAGGTAACGCTACTATCCATGACAGCTCGGAACCTGCGGATCATGACTCAAATGCTGCAAATAACTCAGAAGTCTATTTTTCACGTAAACAACGACGATTGGCCAGAAGAGCAACCAGAAGAAAAAAGCGTCAAACTGTGACCATAACATTACCTGACACAGCAGAGCCAGAAGAGGAAATCTCTAGACTGACTGAAGGCAGTATGCCCAAAAAGGGACAGAGAAAAGCGAAACGGAAAGCGGCCCGTGCCCGCAAATTCAATGCAGGAAAAGAGGGCAAATTGACCAGCTGGCTCATCCATGACAAGAGCAATACCTCTCATCCAGTAGATGTGGGGTATCCAGAGCCATCTCTTTGTTTAGACGAGCAGGATATGAACATTACAAATACTGAATCAGTCATCTCATTACCACCTGATAACGAACCTGCACCATCAACAATAGTGCCATTTGAGGACAATGGTAATACCACAGCCTCCCAAGGCGGAAGAACTTGCCTCATCAAAAATTTGTATCAAACCAGTGACCATGACTGGATCACCAGATCAGCACGGATGACCAGATTATACTCCATTCCACAGCTGAGAGTACTGCGATCCGAGGATTTCGAATTTTTTGTCGAACCACTGAAAGTAAGGAATGCCAACACATCGGCTCTACACTGTAAATTCTTAGCTACTGCTAATCTGATACGTAATTTCAAAACCAGCCTGAGGGAAGTAGACATGGAAGTAGATGCTGATCCCAATAAAATTGATCCGCAATGGTCAAGGCAGATGTCTAGCCCAAAAACAGAAGAAATTACAACACCACAGTTACCAAAAGGTGACTCAGTACAGATGGCAGATGTACAGAATGTTCTTAAGTGGCTTGCAGAGTCTCCTCCTGCACTAACATTAAGACAATGAGATCAAAGCTTAATATCTTTGAACTGCCAGGGATTTAGCCACTTATTAACTCCGGATGGCTCCATCCCCCTATTAACAGGACATACCTGCGTACGCCTCCAGGAGACGTGGCTTACCTCTCAGGCCCTGTTAAATGGTTACACTATACATCAGGAATTAGCCAAAAAGGGGCAGAGGGGAAGACCATATGGGGGCCTACTCACTGGGATTTTACATCCACTAAGATCCTCGCGTATCCACACTAACATGGACGAATTTGTGCTAGCGGTGGAATTAGAACTACCCGGTAAAGACATAGTGGAGAAAATACTGTTGATTAATTTATATAATCCTCCTGAATCTTCCTACAGAGATCTTATTCAGGAAGCCTGCCACGATCTGATGATTGATTGGATGACAGATGCAAGAAAAAATCTGGTAATAATCGCTGGCGACTTTAACTGTCATTTAGTGGGAGATGTGAGTAGAAGCAACAATCCCTTGCTGAAGAGAATAGGCAAGATGAGGCATGCAGGCGCTAATCCGGAGGGATTACTATGGCTCAACTTCTTTAACTTATGGAACTTTGAAATTTTAAATGGTAAAACCAGTAGTGATTACCCGGGACAACCCACATGGGGTAACACGAAATCCAGAAGTACATTGGACTACATCTATGTCAGCCCCTTTATGGCCACTTGGGTCACTGATATGAAGATTAATGACAATGACTGGAGTGATCATGCCACACTCACACTAACATTCAACTATCCAGTACAGCACGTCCGGACCAGACTTCTTGGTGATCTGATGACGAACCATGCCTCCTCAAACATCTGCTGGTCTGTCAAAAATATCAAAAGAGCTGCAGAATTCACGACCGACAAGTCAAATATGGGGCGCAATGAGCTTTCTTCTATGATCAGCAATGAGATTGAAGAATGGATTACATCATTCTCGTATAGTTACGCAACTTCCAAGACCAATATGATAGCCCCAGAAGTTAAATTCACTAATGCCTTCGACATCGAAATTAGAGACGCCAACAGAATACTAAGAGCAGAACTCAAGAAACTGTGCAAAGCTTCCATTTCATGGAACAGCTACCTGAATTTAAGTAAGAAGCAAAAAAACGCCTTCAGAGCATGGCTCAGGCAGAAACGCTACGCAGCTAAATTACTTAAATGGCAAAAGACAGTCCAAACACTTTGCACAGGGAACTCGATCTATATGGGGACTGCTGAGCATGGCAAGGGGAGACACCAATAGCTCTTTGTCTAACCCAATCGGTATAGTCCAGTGGGAGGAATTTCTGAGAAGCCGCAACTACACTGCCCCTGGCTAGTCCCAGGAGATGAAAATTTTGGGCCGACCTACTCCCCCTTTTAAGGTGACAGTCGAATCACTGATTGCCAAGATAAAAAAGCTTAAAACATTGAGAGCTTGTGGTCCTAATGGCCTGGCTAATGTTATTCTAAAGAGCAATCCAGAATACTGGGCAGAAGTACTTGAGATACTATTTGAAAAGATCTTGAATGATGGGTGTATTCCAGACTCCTGGCAGACAGCAACCCTGGTCCCGGTCTATAAGAGGGGAGATCGGTCGGACCATTCTAACTATCGATTACTCTCCAATCTGGACTGTACCGGCAAACTATTTGCGGCATACCTTCTCCACGAACTACAAATATGGGCAGACAGAGAGAAGATCCTAGACCAATTTCAATGCAGTTTTAGGGGGGGATATTCTACAGTACACAACCCGATAGTAATGGACACACTCCGAAATAAGGCCAGGACACCAGGCAATCCACTCTATATGCACTGTTTATTGACTTCAAGGCTGCATTTGACCTAGTCCCTAGGGAGTTACTGTGGTCTAAACTTGAGAATCTGGGCTGTCCCAAAGGAATATTACACTATCTCAAACTGTTACATCATAATACTACAGTCTCCCTGAAGTTAAATTCCAAGGGGAACATGACCAATAAGATCGGACAAAATCGTGGAGTAAAACAAGAATGTGTTACGGCACCAATATTATACAATCTGTTTGTCCACGATATACCTAAAATATTAGCATTGGAACACAACTGTCCCCCTAAGATTGGTGCCGCTCATTGTTTGGTCCTAGCATATGCTGACGACTTAGTCATTATGGACCACACCATTAGCGGCATCCGAAGGTCAGCAGAGGCACTATGGTCTTCTACTCAAAATAACGGCTTGTCAATCAATCTGAATAAAACCCAGATGGTGGCCTTTAGCAGCAAGAAGATACCACGAGTGAGTGTTAAAATACACGGGACTGCAATTCAATGAACCCCCTATTACAGATATCTGGGCATCGAGATTGAGCCCAAGGGGCAATATAAAATATACCATGCGTAAACAGGCTAGAATCACGCGAGCGGCCCAAGTTACAGCCCCGATATATTGTTTTTCTACTCCTCATTCTGGGTACACCATTTGGGCAGCAAGACAATTATACCTACAGGTGCTAGCACCAATGATAACCTATGGCCTTGAAGCATTACAACTGATGGATATGGGGTGGCTGCAGATTCTTGAGGGAAAATACTGGAAGAAAATACTTGGACTCCCGGCATGCATACCCATGTCCATCCTCAGACTAGAACTGGGTCTTATTTCGTGGAAATCCCAGGTACTCAGAAAAAGGGCTGAACTGTATTTAAAAATGACACTGCATACAGATAACCTCCTGCTGGCTGCTATGTACTGCGAAATTAACAAGTCCTCTTTAAATCCACTTATGAAAAAAAATATGGACTGTTACCTGGAAACGATTGGTTGGACCCAAAGACCACTAGGGGACACAACTTCTTCACTCAGAGCGTTATCTAAGAAGTCTGAATTGCACGATTGGATTAATAATTTGGCGCATCTGCAAGACCTGAAGCGCTATAAATTTGTGCAATATATGAACTACACCTTCAAGAAGCCATTACAATACTTGTCCCTTTGCCCTTCACCGCGCCTGAGACGATTTATCCTCCTGTTAAGGATTGAACAGTTTCTGGTACTGGCTATAAGTGGGATTACGAACAATCTCACCATACCTGAACGCTCCTGCCGATTGTGTATGGACAGATCTGAGACTGAAACTGGCAAACATGTCCTTACCAGATGTCCTGCTATGCTAAAAGTCTATTCTACATGCTATGTGGACTTTGTCCACAGACTGGATCATATCAGCAGCAATGACTTCTGGTTAAGGGCGATCAATGCAAGTGGACTGAAACTTTATATTGCAATGTACAATGTGTGGTTGACTATAGAGAAATTACTGGATATAACTATATAGCCATCCTACTGTCTTATTTGCTAGTTTGTATCAGAGTTCCATCTATGAACCAATAAGTGTCTGTACTAGTAATTTATCTTAGAATTTTCTTTCTAGAACAGGCAATAGATATAACATATGTAATTACTAATTAATGACAATGTATGGACTATACACTAGCCAGATATTTCTCTTATCCTTTATTGCTGTTCTTGTATTGTTTATACATGGTTTTGGCTATTTGCTTGATATCTATTCTCTAATTATTATTACTATTCTCTATCTCTTATGTTTCCTTTCATTCTTACTTTGTATTCTAGACACTGAAAATTCGTTTACATATTATTGCTACTGCCTTTCCTTTAAAAATTATTTTAATGTATGTTGTATATGATGTTACAAGAGTATTTACTTTATGTAACTGTGGAATGTGAAACGCTTATGTTAAGCTATAACACATTAAATAATAAATAAAAAAAGTAATCACACAGAGGTGGTAGGCAACGTTTGCCACTGCTCTGTAGAAGCAGCCTGGGCAGTACATATCTCTTCCTGCAGTGCAGGTTTAACACTGAATGACATGGAGACTGATGCCCTCCTCAGTCTGATAGGCAGATGCTGTGCATTGGTGGTACGCTCTGCCACTTGCCTTCATTGGTGGTTCACCTAAGGTCTATCCCAGCAAGAGTGTAGGACAGAGTCATGCAGCTGTCAAGTCAGTGGATGGGTCGGAGCCCATCACTCAAATGTATCACTTGCCCGCCCACCACACAGACGGATTAATTGCCTTTTAGTCACCTAAATTACCTGCCACTGTAAAAAGCAGTAGGGTCTGTCGCCCAAATCTGTAGGCGGTAGGACTGCTCATAAAGCAGTAACCTACTGCCTAAATCAGTAAGGTTGACAAGTATGTAAACCCAACAGACTGTTTCTACAATCGGAGGACAGCTGCATCCAGCCCAGTTAAAGCCAAACCCATTTCTCTAGAAATGAGACCCTACATCAGACATCCTCTGGCTCTTGGGCTCATCAGAATCTCCCTCTTCGTCAGGCACCTCGTACCGCAAAAGAAGTTTACCTGATGCCGCTCCCTTCATGTCTTCCACTGCCGGAACCTTTCTTTCTTGCACATCCCGGAAACACAAATCCGGACTCTGTTTGTTGACGGAGTAGACAACTTCCAGCTGCGGACCGCAGTGCCCTTGGCTTCCTTCAAGGAAATAGAAAGTGGACAACTATTGACCCGTAAGGGATCGTCACGGAATTCGCACATGTAGTTCACTTTACTGCGCTGTATTAGGTACAGGCGTGGCGTTACAAAATTCTGGCACACATTAGATCAACCTCTCAGAGTTCTAAAACTCAGAGCTATCAACCTAGAGAAACGGTCGACTGGTGCCTGGGTTTGAGATGGCTGCCACTGTGATGCTGTACATGCGCGCATTCGAATTGTGAAATGATCGCCATCTTGGAATGGGAAAAGGAAGGTTGTGCAGTTTACCCTTCTCTCTCTATATGACACTTGTCCTCAGCTATTCGGTGAATTATGGCGGCTTGTGTGAGAGGACTGCTGCGGGGGGCGGGCAGAGGTGAGGAGATATGTGCAAGGAAAGTACCATGGGGGTAGGAACAGAGTTTTTAGCAATATCATGTGTAAGGGCGAGGTGGTGATTAGAAGACTGCCAGTATGGTTAGGCATAACTCTCGTGGGTGGGCTGCCCGTTTTACAAAAGACCCCGGGCCCTGCTCCCTAATATTGCTAGCAGGGTTTGGCAGTTGTCTAGCATTTTCTTTCTTGTAGCTCTTTGTTTGGCTTGGCACCTTTGTAAGATGCATCCCTTTTATTAGGAGGTCTGCATCAGACACAGCAGCGAGAGCAAAAGGGACACTTTCGTCTGACAATTGTTAACACATTGGCAATTGATTTGTAGACGTCTCAGCCGCATTCCTCCCTACTTCCCTGTGGCTTCTAAATTTGAGCTTACTTCAAAGAAAGCAAAACATGAAATGTAAAATAAGCCTGTGATCATCTCCGCAATAACTTCTAAGGTCTAAAAAGGTCCCTTTTGTTATTTAAAATGGTATTCACAACATGAATACCAACAAGGTATATTCCTTGTCAAAAACGAAGGAGTTGATCACAAAGCCTCTTCTGCAGTCTTTCTTTAAGTACAAACCAATGGACAGTTGTTCGTGTTGGATGTGAAATGGCCAGCCAGTCCTGGCTGTTAGGGTCCCAATGTGTTGAGTTATGGCTCGTGCAATCCTGTATTTACAGTGTAAAACAATACCGTTGCTTCAGAGGAATGCACAGTTTTTGTGTTGTTGTTTCACATATAACTCCCACCTCCGATTATTCATCCTGCCAGCATACCTCCCAGAATGAGAGGAAAGTAATTGTGCACCTACCCATTTTAATTCAATGCAACACAATACTGCTTCAGTGGCATGACTGGCAATTGACTCGCAAAACTGAATGCGATGGATGAAAGGGTCTTCCATGTGCTACTGTGATTTTGCCACGTTGGGGTTTTGCTTCCTGCTATACCACAGGGATTTCACACTCTAGTGCCCAATTTAACTTGTACCCTACCATGTTTTGCTCTCAGATACCCAGTGTAATTAACATGACTGCCTCCTACACATGTCACCTTGGCCTCGAAGCATGCTGAGTTTCTCCTAGGGGACCCACTAGCGCTGGGCCCTCTCTGAAATGGCTACTCTGAACTCCAAATAGGAACTATTCAAACCCACTGTCTACTCAATACCAACTGCTGCATGCTCCGTATGTCTTCTGCCCCTCTCTGTGTTCCCCCTTATAAAGGACCCAATGCTGTGTGCTGCCGATTGCGAGAGAAATGCTTCTGTGCTCTCAAAGCAGGACACCTACAAGCAGAGTTCAGGATAAATCCCGTCTGCACCCATCAACAGATCCGCAAGCTATCTTGCATTTTCCCTCTCACCACACCCACTTCAGATCCAATAGAGTGCCTGGAAACCATGAACATGGAGGTAGAGCATAGTATATATCCCCATTAAAAAAAGAAATTACATTTGTGTTTCAAAACATTTTAACACAACATTATTTGTTTGTTTGTTTAGTATTTATTATGCGCACCGGACCCTAGAGTATAAGGGCGCAGAAGATAATAAGATGTACAGCTTAGAGCAAGGTTACAGGTTACAACGGTCATAGGTTACAGGCAAGTAATACATGTGGCAGGTAACAGGCAGGAGGGAACAAATTCATGCATTCATTTAACATTTGTTGTCGTAAACCAGTTAATCACATTTTGCCTGAATTTGGTAAAAGATTGTTCTAGCCTCACAGTGATGGGTAATTCCATAATTGAGCAGCTTTGACTGGGAAACTAGCTCCGCCTATAGTGGCGAGTTTAAATTGGGGTACTTGGAGGCGATTGGTGTTGGCTAGTCTAGTGGAGTGAGTTCTGGTTAATCTGTCCTTTAAGTATTGGGGGGGCTTTATTATGAATTGATTTGTATGTGAGGGGTGCGGTTTTGAGTCTGATTTTCTCGTGGGTGGAGAGCCGTTTGTGTTTCCTTCTTGTTTCAGAGATGTGTTCTCTCTTGGGAATGTTCAGTGCTGCTCGGAGGGCGTTATTTTGCTGTATTTGAATTTTGTTAATGGTGGATTTAGTGGCTCCTATGTACAATGCGTTGCAGTAGTCTAGTTTGGAGATAATTAGGGCTCTGGCTAATGTTAGACAACTGTGCTGGGATAAGAATTGTTTACCTGCTCTGATTAGTTTACGTGTGTAAACTGTTGATGAGGCTAGGGAATTTACATGTTTCGAGAATGATAAAGTGGAGTCAAGGTAAATACCTAGCGTTTTTACTTCTTTGGCTACGTGTATGCAGTTCTCATCGATGATGGAGGAGTAGTTTGTATTTAGTTTATTAATGAGAGAGGGGGTACCTAGGATAAGAAGCTCACTTTTATCATCGTTCAGGCATAAGCCATGGGTTGCCATCCATGCCTGAACGATGCTGTAGGTTTTGTTCACCAGTGCTAAATCCCTTTCGTAGTCTCCTGTGAGTGGGAGGAGGATCTGGGTATTGTCAGCGTAATTAGTATAGGTGATACCCAGATGGTCCAGGTCATCAAACGGGCTTAGTGAAAATATTGTATAGTGTTGGTGAAACGCAAGATCCCTGTGGCACGCCGCAGGTGATGGGGATGGGGTCTGCAGCTGCTGTGGGTGAGAAGACCCTTGTGGTTCGGTCGCTAAGGAATGATTGGATCCACACTATAGCCTCAGTGGAGAAGTGTGCTGCTGTATCTAAGTGGTTACACAGGACTTTATGATCCACTAAGTCAAATGCGGCAGAAAAGTCTAATAGGAGGAGAAGTGCTGGTTTTCCAGAGTCTCGTACTTTGTCTATTTGGGCTTTTAAGTCAATCAATGCAGTCTCTGTGCCATGTAGTGGACGGAAACCGGATTGACGGGAGCCTAGTAGTTGGTTTTGTTCCAGGAAGTTCTGGATTTGAATATATGCCACCTTGTCCAGGATCTTCAGGAGGAACGGTACGGTGGTAATTGGTCTATAATTAGTGGGAATGGCGGGGTCTAAAGTTGCCTTTTTAAGGAGAGGGAGCACCCAGGACTCTTTTAGGTTACTCGGGATGGTGCACGAAGTAAAGGAGGCATTAATCAACTTTGTGATAAACGGTGCTAGGTCTCGTGCAGCATCTTTGATGAGTTGTGCTGGGCAGAGGTCTCCTTTGCAGTCGGACGGATTTAGACCAAGTATTACTTTCTCCACCTCTAATGTAGAGACTTTGGAGAAGTGGAATTGGGTAGTTGGTTTGAGGTTAGAGAGCGTCGTAGTAGAGGGTAATGTGGCAGAGGCTAGGGTCTCTCATTTTAGTTCTATTTCCTTTTGGAGGTTTAGGACTTTGTTAGATAATGCTTGCTGGATTTCAGAGCACCATTTTTTATCTTTAAGGCAGTTATCTTGAGGCTTTATGGGATTGTCCAGTTCTCTAAGTATGGAGAACAATTTTTTTGTGCTTGAATTTGCTTGTGTAATTCTGTTGTTATAGGTCTCTTGTTAAGCTGAGATAATTTCTTTTTTATATTGAGATGAAATGTTAATTGATTTCAGTTTATTTTCCGGAGTGGGGTGAACTTTCCACGTATTTTCCCATTTCCTTTTTTCTAATTTAAGATTTTTTAGGAGAGGGATGAACCAGTTATTCAGGTGGCTCTGTGGTTTACTGTTTCTAAGCTTGAGTGGAGCGATATCATCAAGGGTTTTGTTCATAATATTATTAAATTCTTCTACTAAGTCGTTGGGGTTTAGGTTGTTGGGTAGAGCGTTCAAGGTAGGCATGATACCGGGAAGTAGTTTGTCTAGTGTCATATTTTTTTTGTTTCTGGTAAGTGCAGGTGGTGC
Source organism: Ambystoma mexicanum (assembly GCF_040938575.1). Lineage (NCBI taxonomy): Eukaryota > Metazoa > Chordata > Amphibia > Caudata > Ambystomatidae > Ambystoma > Ambystoma mexicanum. The sequence continues at coordinate 386,472,753 of NC_090934.1, read as the reverse complement.
ACAAGGTTGTTGTAGTTTGGGGGTTGTAGTGTCCAAGGAGGATGAAATTAGATGGTGATCTGTCCATATTTGAGGTGAGATAGTGAGGGTGGAGATTTTGCAGTTATGGTCAGCAATCCAATCTAGGGTTCTCCCTTTGATATGTGTAGGCTCAAACACTCTTTGGGTGTAGCCCAGTTCAGTCAGAATGTCGGATGCTGCTATGGCTTGTGGGTCATTGATATCATTAAAGCCAATGTTAAGGTCGCCAAGTAGTATTGCTTGGGTAGTGTCTTTGAGGTTTTCTGAAAGGATGGTAGATACATCTTCTATGAAAGTCTTGATGGGACCAGGGGGTCTATAAATCAAGTGGAGGTTAAGAGTTTGAGAATTCGCTGTGGGTGTCTTGGTAGACATTATCTCACAAGACTCAATGGTTGGTGAAGGAGTAAGTCTCATACCAAGCTTAGATTTGGCGATGATGGCTAGTCCGCCACCTCGAGCTCCACATCTATCCATTCTGAGGATAGTGTAGTTGTCAGGAACAGCTAGGGATAGTGCTGGGCCTGATGCCTCATGCAGCCATGTTTCTGTTCTGGCTAGAAAGTTGTAGTCTTCAGTAGAGATGACTTTGGATATTTCTATGGCATGGGCGACTTGGGATCTAGCGTTTATTAAGGCTCCTTTAAGTTTGGGTGTGGATTTTGTTGGTGGGAGTGAGATAAGGTTTATAGATGCTGTGGGGGTGAGGCTTATTTCTCTATTTATGTGAAGGTTGTTATGCCTATTGTAGTTGTGAAAGCTAGGTTTGGGTTGAGTGGGTTCAGTGGCCATTTTGGTTCGCTGGTTATTTGTTTCATATTTGATAAGAGGATCGAAGATTCTAGGTAGTCATGCTCATAATCTTACATTTCTCTCAGCTATATTGCATTGTGTCATATGTTGTGTTGTTGTTCCTGTAAAGGGCGACATAGTGTGTAGTCCCAGTAGTATGGGTAAGATGCCCACGTATACTAGGATGGGCAATATAAGGTGCATTATATAGTGTGTGGGGGTTCTCTATATCTAAGTGAGGGGCTAATTATTCTAATTTTCTAGGTGGGCAGGTGAAGTAGCAGGACATGGAAACTAAGTCTGTAGGTACGCCTGGATTATAGCCAGGATTAGAATGCAGCTATCAGAGGCAGGCTAAATGCTACTATTAAGATACATTATAGTGGCAGGCAAAATACAGTTTTCCAGGGCAGGCTGAATACAGCTTTAAATGCAGCTTGCAGGGGCAAGTTGAATGCAACTTTCAAAGGCAGGCTAAATATAGCTTTTTAAATACAGCTTACAGAGGCAGGCTAGATGCATCTAGCAGAACAGGCTGAGTACAGCCTTCAAAGGCAGTGTACATTTAAGAGTTCACGTGCAGCTGTCATGTATAGCGCAGAAGCATGTAGATGCTTATGCATGTGTAGCTGTGGGCCATACAATGGGTGTGCCTGATAAAGGGTGGTGCAGCAAGTGGGTGGGATTAGATAGCAAACGGCATAACTTGGGAGATGTTGTCAGGAGTTTGCTGCCAGGAGGGCCATCTAGTATCGCATTTATAGTAACAGGTACTCGGCGTTCACATATAGGTTACCTCAGTGTAGTGGAATACAACGGCGGAGCACCAGGAATATGGTGTACTGCGAGGGTAAAGTCCAGTGGATAGTCTGTGTAGGTTCTGGAGCCTGGGGGTGTGATGGTAGCAAGCAGGGCAGATGATGGTCAGGCTTAATGTCCTGGCGCAGCCTGCAGCTCGGTCAGCTCAGTCAGGATCGGAAGCCTTTTCCCCGACGCCTTCTCACGGCGGCCGGCTCACGCCTTCCTTTTCTCTGATAGGCTCCCTCCATTGTCAAGAGGCCAATCAGGGCTGGTGGCTACAAGCTCGGATGGGTGGAGGGGGTGCAGGCACTCAAGGCGGCCATCTTGGAATGGCAAAGAGCCTTGTATGGTGAACAAAGGCCAAATGGCACCCGGTGCTCGTAGAGTAGATGGAGCACCTTTCTAAGGCTTAGGTGCTGGATGGAGGCTTGCAGAATTCAGGGATCACTTCGCGGATGAGGAATAATAAAACTGCACATTTTCGGCAGTTTTCACAGACGCTCGTGTTGGGCGGGAGCAAGTTATCCTTCTACAAATCAATATATCCCCATAACACATATTTTAGATAATCAAAACATTTAATGAATGAGTGATACTGGGTAATCAAACTTAGAATGTTTGTGTTTCTTGGCAGCATTGCTCTTATCTGTGTGTGAGTGGGCACCTGTTGATGGAGGAGATGTGTTCCACGAGGATGTAATGGCCTACACATCTGCCTTTGAATATTGTTAGGCAAGATTGTATGCAGTACCCTTTGGGTGCACTACAACAACCCTGACCTCCTGGCAATAGGAACCCATCCTTTGGTATAAGTCTGTACTACACAGGTTGGTAGCTTGTTGAGCAGCCAGGCTTATCTCAAGAGGGGTCAATGTGAGCTGTAGGGGAGTTACACAGAGATTCACAGTGACAAGTATTCAAATAAACTCTTACACCCAAGGTTTCTTGAATAAACATTTATTAATATATTTAAGTCAGTTTGAATAAGCCTTCTTCAGAAGGGATCAATATAAAACAACACACATATATTCTTCAATATACACACTTAGTTTTCTAAATCAGCAAATACCCATTTGGGATGGCCCACAGACACTACCTACACCGACAGGTGACTTCAATAGTTAGGTTGCTGGGGACATTAATATATCGCTGTTGCATTTAGAATATTATTGAGAGGAGTGTCAAAGAAAAGAGGTTTTAGAATAAGATAAGTGTTCACACAATTCTTCTTAATCAGCTAAGTCAGTTAACTCTTTTCCTGTAAGGAAGGCAAAGCACATAAGCAGAGGAGAGGAGAGTCATTTAGGGAGCCAGCCAGCCAATGTTAAATTAGCAAAAGTCAAGGTGAACTGAAGCACTTCCTGCAAGTAAGTAAAAGTCTTGCACAATGTTTTAGAGATTTTTATAGAAAAAGTAGAATCAAATGTAGGGTCACAAGCTGTTAGGCCTGTGAGTAGTAGAAGATGCAAGCAACTCTACAGGCGCAACCAAGACAAGTCTCAACTGAGAACACAAGGTGGCACAACAAGAGGTAAATTCTCTTAGACTGTACAGGGCCTTTAGGTTGAAGAAATGTGCAGCAGATGGTTTCTGTTCCTGTGCAGCTCTGCAGTTCCTGGTGTTCCTCGGCCTCAATCGTGAGGACAAGAGGGAGAACTTCTGGGGACTCCTGCACTGCAATGGGACAGTCACCGACCGCAACCGGCAATCTTCAAACAAGTGGCACTTCGGTGTGTCTACCGCAAATAGCAACACTGCGGTTCCTGGCTGTCGAGATGGGCTTTCCTTGCATCTGGGGTCCAGCACTCTGTTGAGGTGGTTCAGGCTCAGTTAATCCTGCTTCCTCGGAGTCCGGAGGATCTTCCTGGATCTCTTGGCCAGCTTAAAAGCAACACACACAATCTGGTGTTCCTCTCCCAGGCTATTCGTTTCCAGCAGCAACTGCAGTGGAATTTCAACCAGCTTTGAGAGCATGTCCAGGTGACTTATTTGGGCTTCACTGGGCAAACCAACGGTCCAAGAGTTGCAGCAGGCGTCTCTTCCAAGTTCTTCTTCGGATTCCTTCGTCCAGTGGTCGACTCTGCCTTCCAAGCCAAAAAGCATTGCCTTTTATACAGGTTTCTCCCATTCATTCCAGCCTAGCTGTCGGTCACCCAGCAGGGTGGCTGTCCTTGCCGGACAGCCAGTCGGCCAATCACCTAAGAGTGTATTCCTTTCTCCTAGGAGACTAAGCACAGGGAGTTTCAGGCACCTCCCTCGCTTCCTGTCCCCGCTAGACACCCTGGAGTCAGAGGCTGGCTTCACTTGTGAATCCCGCCAAAGGCAAAACAAACAAAGGGACCAAACCTGGATTGGTGCACAGAGTAAATCTCAAGAAGGACCTTTCCTCAAAGAAATGGCAAAAAAAAGACCAAGGCCATTTTGACAAAAAGGGCACCCTTGGGTGCTCTACTGCAGCTGCGAACGCAGCACGCGGTAAAAGCACACCACGGTAGTTAAAAGTAAACCACTGCCACAAGCCATTCATCGAGGGAAGGGTAACATAAAAATGTTACACAAGAAACTAGACAAAGGGGATACTAAGTAACCCCTCCAGCACCCTATTGTCAGATAGTGTGTGCTGGGTCTAGAAAGTTAAAATGTAAGTAAATCAATTCACTGCTCTTGGAAAGAGTAGTTTATCCAAGAGAAGGTATTTAAACCCTTGGGGAAATCTAAAAGACTTCCCTGTGCAACTGCACTGAAGGTGCTGTGTGACACAGTGTAAAAGAAGATGCCTAGGGAGTTTGTCAGACTCCACAACCAAAAGAAACCGTGTTCAAAATCACATTAAAATACATGAGAGAGTGGGGAAAAAGGGCCTCACTCTCTCCAGGTTAAAAATTCAAGTCCTCAAAATCCAACAAAGTTGCTGGGGGTCTCTAAGGTAGAGAGGAATTGGCACATTTCTGAGAATTCTCCCTAACTATTGTCTTCGCTAACAGGACAAGTCCTATGTATTCTGCATGTGCCTTAACACTCTCCTAGCCTCTAAAATGCCTCTGAAGTCTGTGAGACAGGCATGGTATTAAGAGATGACACAGACTACAGATGTAACAGTTTTGAAACGGTGTCCAGTCAACTGGTCGACAACAAACTGGTCGACTGCAATTTGGTCGACACCATTTGGTCGAATGCCAAATGGTCGAATTTTTTTTTTTTATATATATATGTGTTTTGTGGGTTTTCGTGTGGGGAAAAAAAAGGGGGTTGGGGGGGGGACCCCCCCAAAAAAAACCCAAAAAATGGGTAAAAATAAATTCGACCAATTGTCCTGTCGACCAAATGTTTTCGACCATTTGACTGGTAACCTTTGAAACCTTTATTAAAATATCAGGATGGGCGTAATTTAATAATTTTAAAAACTTTTATTGTAACCTTAGTTTATACAAACTTTTATTACATATCGCAACAAAAGAAGAAGAAAATAAGAGAAAGTCTGATGACATCATAGTCTATCCGAGCAAATAAGCAAGGTAGTGGGAAAAGAAACTGAGGAAAATTACTCTTCAACTAAGTTTTCGTCTGTTGATCCGGACTTAAATCTTATCATTACTACCTCCAAAAGAGATGGCTTGTTCCACTGTCACTTTCAATATTCTGCATTCAGGTACGCCCCTTCTTCATGCTTTATTAAATTCAAGTGAGTAATTGCTTAGCTATTATACTCGAGTATTTTATCCATATAATCAACTACAGCACATGTTAGTTTAATATTGTTTCCTGAAATAGCGTTGCTCCACCACCCTTCCATGTTGCCAGACATTGGCGCAAATTTCCCTTGAAAATGAGTTCTCCAGATTACCTTTTCTTGGCATTCTATTAGCAAGTGCTTTAAGGATTCGAGTTCTTTGTTGCAATATCTGCAGAGATTATCTTTTGTCTTAGGGGCATCTTAACCACATAATTTCCTTAGTCTTTAGAGCGTTGCGTCTTAGTCTGATAAACTGCTCACGATGATATCTTGAAGAACATGTTATCAAGTATTTAGGTTGAACATGTAGTTTGTGTTCACCAACTCCCAAATTGAGGGAAGAGTGGAGGCTTGCTCTTTTTTCTGAGTTCATGATCCAACTCCACCTTTCCATTTTCTTTTTTGCATTTTGAGGCTGGGATATCACTTTGTCCAGTTTGCTTTTCCAGCTCTTTAGTAGACCTAATTGTGGCATCATCTTTGAGCAAGCAAAGATTTGATAAGCGGGATCAGGTGGATTCAAGGACATTTTCCTCATTGTTGCTAGCGATTTCCACAGGACTGTGTTATGTCAGGAGTTTATTGCAAGTTTGTGTGGTTATCGCTGACATTGAAATATATTGTTGCAGTCTGAGCACTTTGTACCAACATTTTCCTTCCAAAACTTGCCAAAACCTTTGGTCGATGTTCCATCCTAATCCGCTCCAGAGGTTATTGCTGGTACGACTTTCAGCAAGCAAAGAGTCCAAATTGGTTGCATGGAAAATTTGCTGTATTTGTTGTGCACGTTTGCACCTTGTAAGGCAAATGTAGTCATACAATCAGCTAAATACTGTTGCCTGGGTTGTTTGCATATTGAGCTATTAAATAGCACCCCTAAATACCTTATAGTGGCAGTCGAACAGATGAGATCCCCTGCCACGAACCACCTAAAATTCCTGTTTTTTGCACCGGCCTGAGATCCAATCATCGCTATTTTGTTTTTTGTCTTATTTATTTCAAGGTCATTGCATAATAAATACTTATGTAGTTTGGTTAGCAGACGCTGCGGTCCTATCTGAGTGCTATCTAGAAGCTCTAGATCATCAGCATAAGTAATGCAACTAATCGGTTGGTTATTCATTTTCGGAGAAAAGCACTGGACTACATCCAAGGCAGCTGGAAGATCGGCGATGAATAATTGAAATAGCTGCGCCGCCAATGGGCATCCTTGTTTTACACCTTTCTGCGTTTTTATTTCATTAGACAATTCACCTTCCCTATTCAGCCGGATACGAATTGTCATTATGTAAAGCTTTCACCGGGGGCAAGAAGTTCTTCAGGGCAATGCCAACGTGATAGCTTTGACCATAGTAAGTCCCGGTTGATACTGTCGAATGCCTGTCTCATGTCTACAAATGCGAGTAAAAGTTTTTTCCTTCTCCTTCAGTGCTTCAAGTTTTAATATATTAAGTATTAGTAAATTGACCTCCGTCCCGAAACCTTTAGTAAACCCAGTCTGACGACAGTCACAGATTCCGGCTTTTCTCGCCCACTGGGCTAATTTCTGGTGAAGGAAGGATGCAAACATTTTCCCAATAGTTTAGTTTATTGTTTTGTATAACGCGACCTGGCCCTGGGGCATCTGGGCGCTTGACATGGGTACAAAGGTAACAGGTAATATATACATGGTTGCTGTAGTACAGGATAAGTGTCAACAAGGGCAATCGGGTGATAGTTTGATGGCTCAGGCTGATTGCCCTTCTTGTAAATTGGCACAACCACTGGTTTTAACCAGGAATTCGGGACAAGCTTCATCAACGCGATCTTTGCCGCGTTAATAATGTCTCAGTAACTGTGCCCAACGTTGTTTGTTCTTCTTCAGCATTATATTGGTCACTCTGTCTGGACTGGCAGCATGTGAGTTTTTTAGATGTTCAATGGCGGTCCTAACGTCAGCAGCTGTTTCAACATTCCAAACATTGTTGCAATGGGTCATTTTTGTCAGCTACAATTTCTCGTTTTTTAATTATTATTTTTTTTAAATTTTTTTGTAGACACGAGCAAAATGATTCTCCCAGTCGGCAGCTGAAATTCCATTTGTGATATTTGGATTGCATTTCGAATTACCCTTGTTCAAAATCGCCCATATCTCTCGAGTTGTGTTTCACCAAGAGTTCTAGCATAAGTTTTCTCCTTTCTTGATCTCGAATTATTGCATTTCGATTTTAGCCAGTTTCTGAACTGTTGTCGACGCAGTTTTATTGCATCGCATACTTCGGTACTTGGCAACTTTTTTCTCAATCGTCTTAGATGTTTATGTAGATTTCACTGCAGACTGCACCACTCGACTAAATGTATGCTTATGGGTGTGTCATACAACTGTTGAAGTGGATCATTTCACCATAAATTGCGTCAACGAAGGAGCATAGTCAATCTCCTTATTTTTATTTGATGCAAAGAAATTGGCACTGAGTTCTTGAATTAGTTTTTCATGGATTCGTAGCCTATTTCCTCCAGCAGTTACCTTCAGGGTGACATCGTATGACTGGCTGAAGGAGACCATTTTCTTGAACCAACAAAGTCTTAGTCATGATCACTTTCATTCACCGGAAGAACACAGAACTCGTCTATTTTTTCTATTCAATTCTGGGACACCAAAATATAGTCTAGGATTTTGTGACTTGGGACGCGATGCCAGGTGAAATTTGGGGGCAAGTCACCTTTTAACATTCCCGTTTAACATTGTACAATTTCGGCTGTTTAATGCAGCATTCCAACATTGACCTCCCACGTCAAGTGAATGTTTTTTTGATACTCTGGGTCCTCTTAAAACCATGTGCAATTTTAAATCACTGCAAATAATTATTGCTAAGTTGTTGAAAGACAACAATTGTCTATCAGCTCCGTTACTGCTCTAATAAACTTCGCTGAGCTAATCATAGCAGGATTCCAGTAGGAGTTTATTTAACAGCAAATTAAAGCGGGCGGAGGGGTCCGCTTCGCTAGATTCTAAGATCATACCTTGAACAAACATACATGGCTTTCTTGACTCTAGCACAGTCCACCAATTATTAATTTTTATCATGGTTAATAGTCCAGAAAATGGACGACCCAACTTGTTTTTTCCAGCCGGATTCAAGTGCATTGTATATCCATCTTTGATGGGAACCTCCCTCAGCCATGTTTCTTGAAGACAGATGGCAAAGTTATTTTTCAAACACAGCAAAAAATCATTGAATAAGTGCTGGAAGCCTCTTGTGTTCAGGATAGAAGTACACAAGCATTTTCGTCTTCCAAGCTTCATGGCTACTGATTTTGGTAGAGGTTTTCATTACCAAATCTCGGACGTCTTTCAGTGGCGGCCTCAGCATTTCTTGCAATCCTAGGCTGGCATGTCATCCTTTTCCTCAAATCATCTCGCCTTTGCTCGTTTGTTGTTAAGTCAGTACTATGCACAACTGGATTGTCCTCCTTTTTATATTTGATTCGCTTGGTTCGATTGAGAGGTCGAACCCGAAGAAAAGTAGTTCATCTTTAACTTCGAGTAGCGCTTTCCTTACTGCTTGCGATTGTATGTGTAATAGCACTTGATCAGAGGTTTTTTCAGTTGCATATTCGACGATGTTAATGTCGTCTGATTCAATTGTCCATAAAGCTGGAATACATTTGAATAATTTCATGACATTTCCGCTGTTCAAGATGACTTTATTCTCATCCAGTTGAATATTTTGGGATCTCAGTTTCTGGCTGTTAGTGTTTGCTTACTTTCGTATTTGCCTGCTCTTTTGTTGGATTGAACAATTGTTTGTTCCGTTGGCTCAGTGTTAATTTTGGATTTAGTTGAGATGTCACTTTTGAATTATGTTGATTGTTTAGATCATCACTGCTTGATTGTAGAACAAAGCCAACTTTTTTAGCAGTCGACGATGCTGTTTTTGCTGTACCGACAAGCAGTTTATTGAGGGCAGCCGCGACTTGACTGTTGGGACCATTTGTCCCGCCTTCAATCAAGTCCTATTCATCAATCGAATAAGTTGAAAGATTGCATAAGTCGATTGACGAAGTCGATGAGAAAGAGCTCTCTTCATCTGTAGCATCACGCTGGCGCTTGCCAGCTGAAGTATCAATTGCGTTTTGGAGCTCTTTCTTTTTTTTGAATTTACATCGTAAGAAGTGAGTTTGGCCGTTTTTGATAGAGAGGTACAGTCAAAGAGGCCACTTTTTGGGGGCGCTAATAAATTCATTATGAATTTCCTTGAGTTGGGACGTGATCTCTTCGAAGGATTATCTTTTGATTTGTTGACACGAGAAGGAGTTTTTTTTTCGTGCCTTTTGGTTCTGCAATTTTCTTAGAAGCCTCGATGGTAGTAACCTTTCCTACCGCAAAAATCCCAAATGTTGCCTGAAAATTATCGTCAACTGCGTCCTTAGATTTACACCCATTTGAGTCAATCAAGGCCGCCGTGGCATTCATTGTTTGGTTTGCGATGGCTTTCTCATGGTTAAGATCCAATGGGTGGCACAACTCTTGTACACTTGGGCCGATAGCCAGCTGTTGCATACCGTCGATCGAAGCTGGAGCAACGTTAATTTCCGTTCTTGCCGTATTTTGCGTTGATGTTGGATTTTTGGTAACTCGAGGCTCAGCAGCTCTTTTTTTTCTGTTCCTTCAGCGTTTTCAGGGCAAAATACCTGTCGTTGAATTTATTTGAGTCTTGTTTGTTGGAATTGGTGCTCTACTGGGAGACTAAGGACTATGTCTCTGGTCCGTGTGTCACATCCATTTTAGTGCCTCTAACAATCCCTCAGTTAAATCATCTTTTGATGCTTGCTCTCTCGCAGCTAGTTCACTTAATCGCAGCTGCCAACGAGGGGACATTTCGGCTTCGCGTTCCAGCTGCACTTGAAGGAAGCCATTAAAGTTTTCGATGCTTGACAGGTTATTTAAGTTCAAGAGCATTGCTGATTGATCATTAGTTGCTTCATACATCGTTTTTTGTGTAATTTAACGAATGGAATGAGCTCTGAAGACGTGGCTGCCAGGATGTTGTTATGGATTTGAATTGCAGCAGCAGTACACAAATTGGACTTGGTTCCAGGGTCCTGCGATTGGTCCAGAGTATTTGAGCACACATTGTCAGCCATATGGCTTCTTCTCGGACTTCGGTGCCCGGTTTGTGTTGATTGATCAGTTATGTCCCTGCTGAGTAGCTTGCATAGTCGGTTCAATATTGCTAATGTTGCTAATATTCATAGGAGACTTAGGACTTGGGGCGGGCAAAGAATTTCTCGCTGTAGATCGCATAATTATCGAGGGACTTGTCCTAGGGTATGTTAGAAGATGATCCTGCCCACCTTTCAGTTGAAGTGCTGCATCTGAGCTGATTTTGTTTGTTTGTCGTATGTTATTGCAGGGAGTGTTAGGCAGAAACCTGTGCAGTTCCCTCTGGGACCACTGCAAAAGATTTAGGACTACAGGTGTTTGGCAGTAAACCCACTTGGTAGCAGTCTGTACCACACAGATTCACTTGGTAGCTGTGGCTGAGCAGTCAGACTTCCCTCAAGAACAGTTAGGCAGTATACAGAGTATTCGCAGTAGGTCAAAAGAACACAGTAGAACAAGTAAACACTGACCAGAGCTTGGTGTAAAAGAGAGAGAATTATTTATTTAAAACCACATCTAGAAAAACACACAGGCACTAATAGTAAGCAATTCAAAACACGGTCACTAAAAGATATACACTCCCTTAAAAGAATATTTAGACAAGTCTTAAGTAAAGCCCCACTTAATTTCAGACAGCGGTGAGCGCTTAACGTAGATGGCACTCTAATAATTCGTTTTAAAAAGGGAGAGAAAAGCAGAGAATCAAATGTAACAGATCCCAACACTTTTTCACGAACACAACAAGAGAGGAAGGCAAAGTAATGCCGTGAATTCGGAGTCAGTAGGCCGGACCCGCTTTAAGAGGATCAAAACAAAATGTGTCAAAGGTCACACGGTTGCAGTGCACAAAAGTCTTGTAACGGTTCAAAAAGGAGTTGGACCAAAGAAAGGGACCAGTTAGAGGGTCAAGGCGGCCAGCCCAGTCCAGAAGGTTAAGGAGTTATTATTACCTTGTAGCAATCTTTAGAAAGGGAAGCCTGGCGGACACGGTACCTTAAAGTGGTGAGAATACTCCAGTGGGGGCAGTTGTTCCTGGCAGCGGATGCAAGTCGGTGCTTCGTCCAGTGGAAGAGAGGATCTCGTCGGGGAGGAAGACCGGAGTCGGTTGCACTGCCAGGGAAGAAACCAGCCGCGGAGTTTCTCAGGTACAAGGAGCGGTCAGTTGGTTTGCGGTCCAGTGATAAGTGGCTCTCCGGCTGCTGGGGTGCTTGGCATGGGCAATTCGACCACAGACTGGTCTGGGGTGCGAAGAGAAGAAGGTAAACTGGTTGTGCCCACCAGTCAGGGGAAGAAGCCTCTCCAGCCGGGAGATCTTCTCTGTCGTCAGGAAGTGGTGAGTCGGTTCCGCAGGGCTCCACCGGTGGTGTCGTCGTGGTAGGTCGGCTCAGCTTCTCCCTCGTCGGATTCTCAGGTCCTGTGGCGACTTCTGAAGTTCCAGTCCCCAAAGCTCTGCTTTTATGCAGCATACCCCCATTCACTCAGCCTAGCTGTCAATCAAACATGCTAAGTGGCTCACCACTTGGGCCAATCACACAAGAGTGCGACTTGAGTTACCAGGGTAACTCAGTCCAGGCTGCCTAAACCCCCTCCCGCACCCCCTGTGGCACCCAGACAGAGTGGCACCACTTTTGGAGGCTTCTGTGGAGAAGCCCGCCAAAAAGTGGAACAAAGGGCCCGACTTGGGTTGGAGTCACAGAAGAGAACACAAACGCCATTTTAGGATAGAGTCCTGGCAAAAAATATCAACCGGCGAATTAATATTAATTAAATAAACCGGCGGTATGTTCGAGGCTATGAGAATTAATTAATTAAAGTTGGTAGCCTCGAACAATGGGATACTCCCATAGGAATATATTCGCGGTCGAATATAAAAAGTAGTATCCACTGCCACCAGCCAAAACTCGATCAGGGGGGACGGAGACATGCCCCCTCGACTAACAGACCCCGGGGCAATAGAATTGCCCCGACCAGTACATCCACAATATGATGGTTTGTACTGGTGTCTGTTAATAATTTGGGACTAGTAAAGCCAATGGTGACTTTACATGCCCTGGGAGACAGTAGTCAGTCCCAGGGTATGGAGTCTGTGGTGGGGGGTCACTATGACACCCCTGTGTTACTGCACGGAGGGTGCTGTGTAACACACATGAGACCCTATGGAGTAAAGGACCCCATAGCCCATATAACACATTAACAGTCAAAGGAACACCATAAATCATGTCCAAGAGTGGGCGAAAAAGAGTCTAACTCTTGGCAGGAGAAAAAAGCAAACTCCAGAAATCCAGCAAAGCTGCTGGGGGACTCACTAGGTTAGGAAATTCAGCATAAAGAGAGAATTCTCCCTAACAGGGAGCGAATAATTTGCACTTAGTTGTTCCTTAACCAGCATATAATTGGCTTTTAAGCGTTCCGTCAGTCTCGCCACATGTGCTGCAAGATCGATAGTTGATGATAAGCAGTTCAAAGGTTTGGCGGTTGGGAGCAGCGGTGTATTTGGCGTTTTTTTCAGTTTGTCCCTCCATTACCAACTTCCCTGCGGTTTATTTTCTTTTGGATAAGTCAATTCCTGCTTTTGTCACCGTGTAGGAAGCATTTTGCACTTTCTCAGACTCATCAACGTTATTTTCAAAACACGTTACCTCTGTATGTGATTGTGGACTCTGCGGAGACGAAAACGTAACATTTTTCCCAGGGACATCGTGTGTGGATTCATGAGAAGCACTAGGTTCACTGGGAGCTAGTTTTTTAAATGCCAGGACACACTTCACTGCAGTTCTTTTCTCCTACTTTGCTTCCTTCGAGGTGATGGGCTGATATGGGGATTTCCATTAACTGTGTGTCGGTGACATCAAAGGGCGTAAAAAACAGTGCTGAATTGGTTTCGTCTCTGCTAATAATGGCCACTGAATTTTGATTCACTGACAACAAGGGAGCTGGTTCAAGTCCCTCTAGCGTTAGCAACTTATTTATGTCAGACTTGTCTGATTTAGAAATCGAAACTTCAGGTAAGCTGTTTGCGTAGGCCGCCATGGTGGATAATGCAGTTAATGGAGGTATCTGTGCGGTTTTGTCACAGTGGCAATGTTCACGGCGGCTGGCGCCATATTATCAATAGTGTCATCGTTTGTCGACGGTGCAATCAGATTTCTTACCATAGGCAACATGTTTGCATCTTTTAACATGATCCATGGGTTCTGCATTTGCCGGTGCTGTAAAGTCTTTCTCTTCAGGAGGTGTCCGGCTTAAGCTCAGGATCAGTGAGGGACGCCATCTACCCTCGGCGGCCCACCCGACCCGTGGCAGATTGTGGCTGACTGTAACTCAGCTCATAACTCTGCGTGGCGCTCCGCGCAATCACCTACTTTTTATAGGTGGAGTTACTCTTAAAGAGAATGCAGAACAGTCCAGGAACAACGCCAAGAGTTCGGCAAAACACAAGAATCACTGAATCCGTCGCTGCAGCTCCTCTGTGTGGCTGACTGTAACTCGGCTCGTAATTCCGGGTGTAATGCCTAACTTGCCCTACAGCTATGGTAGGAATTGCCCTTCCTAAAGAAACTAAGGAAAAGTCTAAGTCCATAAGTCAGAAGTGCCTGTGCCAAAACGTGTGCTTGCCCTTGCGTCGAATATAGAAATGTGTTGTGGAGATGTTCTAGCTTGAAGAGTGTTAAACATAAAGTCTGGAGCAGTCTCTATCCCCCTTCACAAGTTAAAGATAAAGTTCCAACCACAAAGTTCAAAAAGGCGCCCAGGGTTCTCTTCCTTAGGCTTAAGCACTGTTTCACCAAAACAACAATGTTCCAAAGGAGCCCAGGGGTTCCCTTCCCCAAGCTTCAAGCATTTGTTTCCAAAACACCAATTTTCAGCTTCATCATATTTCAAAGTTGCTTTCACACTTCTCCTTGTTGTGGTGTTCTGGTCTATGTGCAGTTAACAGGCTGCACAGCCCACCCATTACAGGTCACGCAGCCAGTAGCCCATGTCAGCTTTCCACCACTTTGGCGAATTACAGGACTTCACCAATTCTTAGATTTAGGGTTTACCTTTCTTGATTAATTCTTTGGTTCTCCTTTCTTACTGTACTTGCTTTGACTTTCATTTGTCTTTTCTTTGCCCGATCAGCATTTTACTCACACTTCACTGGCTCCCCTTGGGTTGCTCGTTCATCACTATCTTATTGTATTATTGTTTCGTGACACTTTCACAATGTCTTTTGTTGGCCAGAGACTTCTGAACAATTGCGTTTAACCGTAACCACTCTGATGCAATGTTTCTGCAAAATCCACTTTAAGTATAGCATTCGTGGGAGGATAGCTCAGCGGCAACGTGCTCGCCTTAGAAGCAAGATGACACAAAGCAACACAGGTTCGATCCCCGGGTCTGCACTTGGAAACCTGTGGTTATTTAAGCACGTTATAAATAGGCAACTAAGACAAAAACAACAACGCAAAAAAAAATGTAATTCCTTTAACAGCACCTCGATGCCTGCGGGCTGTGTGAGCGCTTTAAAAATGCAAAATTAAAAAAAGACATTTGTCTTAATTCGTTCTTTCACTTCACTCTCAGGCTTTCGAGAACGTGCAAACCACACACAACCACTAGCCTACAATGTAATTCCTTCACTTTCATACGCGCACTGGGTTTTCTTGCATTCTCTGGAAACTAGCCGGCTGCGACGTACCTTTCATCGATTGCTAGCCAAGATGTTTTCTGGTATTTGAGGTCCGGGTCTCGCCGCCTGCCCTGTCAGATACCTCTGGATGGTTTCTACTATTCAGGGTAATGAGCAGTTCTTGGTCACAGCAAAAAGGGGCCAGTGCCTTTCCGCTGTACTTTCTCCCGCCTCCTCCGGAGACATGGCTTCCTCAACACGCTATGACAGTTTATCTCACTCTGTCATCCTTCAGCATCTCAGCGTCCCGTTCTCCGGCTTCCCGCGGGCTGGTGTGGCTCTACTGCTGCCCTCTCCTCACACCGGCTTCTTGCTCTCGCTCTTGGAATCCACCTTTTATACACCTGTGAGTCTCTAACAGGTTGCATGTGTGAGGTCCCAGGCTCAATTGCCTGACCACAATTAGTCCAGTTAACAGGACATGCCTGACCTTCTGCGCTAGAGCTTTTGGGCTCCCTCTTCTTCGTCTCAGTACTATAGTTGTGTCTCCTATAGGTAATCTTCATTACTCTTGGGGTTTGTTTCTTCTTCTCTGTACTTGGTCTGACTTCAGGGGAAAAAGTAGGATCTGAAGAACAATATCCTTCAAAGACTGAGGGAGGGTTTGATAAGTCAATATTGGGAAAAGGGTATGCTGTGTCTCACTTTCAGGTACACTTTCTCCAATTCCCAAGGGCCCTCCACCCAGGTAATCCTCCCTTGCTAGTCCACCCCCAAGGTCGGGATTCAAAAGTGAACAGAAGATCCCTGGGGTGTAGATGCGAGAGTACCTTCAGGTTTCTCACAAGTCCCATTACCTCCACGTCCACTCTTTCTCGTCGCAGCACTTAACTCATGAGGCCCCTGCTTCCGACACATGACCTTCTTTTATTTCTTGTATTCCCTATAACTCCTCCCCCATAACCCTGTTACTCTGTTTCATATTACCAAGCCGGAGCATGGATCTTCTCCGCAGGGAGGGTGAGGAGGGTCGTCAGTACTGTGACGAGGAAGAGTACGACTCATAGTAATGAAGATTACCGGTAAGTAATCGGAGCATTACCTCCACTCTTCCTCGTCCCAGTACTTACATCCATGAGTGTTAATTCTTCCTGCCTCTGGCAGGTTGGGCTTGTTTTTCCCAGCGCAGGGCACTGGGGAGCGACGTTTGCTGGCCCTCTGGCGGGGCTGTCTGGCAGGGCCTTCGGCTCCCTCAGGTGCAGCGATATTCCCGTGTTTGGGTGGAGGCTAACGGCTGGTTGGTGTTTTTATTTTTTTTTTTTTTTTTTGCGTCAGTGTTGAGAGGTCTTGGTATCCTTTGGTAACCTGCATTCCGTGAATACACGATGGGCAAACATTCCTCAGAGACAAACATCATGGGAGCAGGCAGGCTAATGCACATGGACACAATCGCAGGCATCTGTCTTTCTCCATCTTCTGGTACTGAATCTTCGGCCTCGTCTTGTCCCTCTTCTGGTTCCTCTTCGGCTGATGCAGAAGGGAAGTACCTGGACAGAGAGGGAGTGGAGGAGGTGCTTGCTCAAGTGAGGGATTGCGTGGGGTTTTCGGAGCCCCTGGACCGGTGGAGGGGCCAACCGTTCTATTTGCCAGTATAAGCATACCCCTAGGTTGGGGTTGCCATTGGTTTCTGATATCCGGGATAAAATCCTTCGGGAATGGCATGACCTGGAAAAGATTGCAATGCCCCGCTTCATGTCCAAACTTTATCCTTTGAGGGACGAAACTTTGCTGTCTGATCCAGTTGAAATCGACGATATCCTCGCCAGCCTGGTGGGTCGCTCCTCTATGTCGGCTGAGTAGGCGGCCATCTGGGATCCAGGGACCACCAGGTTAATTCCAGCCTTAAGAAAGTTCATGAAGGGGCGCATCTGGCCCATACGGCAAATGTCTATGGTTCCTACACGGCTGAAACTGTGCTGGGTGGTTTCAGGAAATTGAAGAAGGCTGTCAATGAAGGCTCTGATTGTGCCCCTTTGCTATCGGACATGCAGAGACAGGTTGAACTTTTGGCCGATCCCCCTTTTGATGGGGTGCGTGGTTCGGCCATGGCCATGGAGTCTGGTATGTCTGCCCGGAGGCATGTGCACTTGAGGGACTGGAAAACTGATGGGTCTCAGAAGGCGGCTGCCCTGAAACTTCCTTTCACTGGTTCCAGGCTTTTTGGGGATTGCCTTGAGGATAAGGTGCAGAAAGTTTTTAGGGCGGACAAACATGCTGACAAACTTCGATGCAAGCCATCTTCAACGGCCAAGAAGTCTTCCTCTGGTGCTGGTGCAGTGACCAGCAGGTCGTTCCCTGGCTCCTCATCACATTCTTTTCTGAGAGCTAGAGGGGGTCGGGGTCCTCTTCGCGTCCTGGGCCAGCACCGAAGTCCTGACGTTTTGGACTTGCCGGTGGGCGTGCGGCTCTTATGGGAAAGCTGGTGTTCCGACTCCTGGGTTCTGGACACAGTGCAAAGGGGTTATCGGCTGCATTTCCTGTCTCCTCCTGTCCAGCGTTGCATGGTTCGGACTGTGGTTCCCAGGTCTTGGATCAAGAGGTTGGCCATGGATGCCGCTCTCTCTGAATTGGTGTTGAAGGCGGCTATCATGCCCGTTCCTCTCCCTGTTCAGGTTCAGGGTTTCTACTTGCGGGTGTTCCTGGTTCGGGGAAGTATTGCCTAATTTTGGACCTCAAAGCCCTGAACTGCTTTGTCCAGAAGGAGCACTTCAAAATGGAAACTTTACAGAACATTCTTCCAATGTTATTCAAGGGGGATTGGATGACATCTCTAAATCTCCAGGATGCTTATTACCACATGGCTCTCCGTCCCTGGCACATGAAGTTTTTCCGGTTTGCGGTGGGATCCCGACATTTTCAGTTCAGAGTGCTCCCGTTCGGACTGCGATCAGCCCCCAGAGTGTTCACCAAGCTGGTGGCGCATTTACATCTGCGGGGCATTCAGATTTATCCATACCCGGACGATTGGTTGATCAAAGCGTCCTGCCAGCTGACTGTCATGACACATCTCCGATTGGTCTACCAGGTGTTGCAGGACTGGGGTTTCCTGGTGAACTGGCAGAAGTCTCAACTGGAAGCTTCTCCGGATCTAGTTTTCATTGGTGCACAGGTTTGCACCAGGATGGGGAGGGTGTTCCTGTCCCTGGAGAAGGTCCGTTGCTTGCTGGCTGTTCTAAGCGGGGTTCTCAGGAGGCAGCATGTCTCGGCTCGCCTGTTGCTGAAGTTGCAGGGGCACATGGCTTCTTGCGTGTTTCTAGTTCCCTGGGCCCGTCTTCATTTACGTCCCCTGGTGTCTTCTCTCCCACTGGCTCCGGACGTCTCATGCGTTCGAGGCTTTGATTCCGGTGTCCCCAGCACTGTGGGTCTCACTGCTGTGGTTGTTGGGGGTTCCAAATCTACGTCTGGGGTGTCCCTGATCCTTCCTCCTGTGACTACTCTTACTACCGATGCCAGAGGAAGGGGTTGGGGGGCGGGACTACGTTGGTGGTCCTCTCTGCTCTGGGGTTGTGGGATCCGGAGGAGAGCCATCAATCATCCAATTGGCAAGAGTTGTGTGCCATTCTCCGGGCTCTGGTGTACTTCAGGAGGTTGTTGGAAAGCCAAGCAGTTTTGGTCCGGACGGACAATACGACGGCCTTTGCATAAATCAACCGCCAAGAGGGTTCCGGCCGCTCCTTGAATGCCCTGGCAGCTCAGATCGGCGCATGGGGGGGGGGTATCCCATCTGGTGTCCTGGTGGCCTCGCATATCAGGGGGGTGGACATTGTTCGAGCGGATCTTCTCAGCCGCCGGTTTCCCTCCTCTGTGGAGCTGGTCCTGTCGACCCAGGTCTTTGCAGAGATCTGTGTCCGGTTTGGGACCCCTGTTCTGGACCTGTTTGCATCTCCGGCCTCTGCGAAAGTTCCCCTCTTCTGCTCTCGTTTTCAGGCCGAGGGTGCTTGGTGGGTGGACGCCTTCTCTGTGCAGTGACCTCAGGATCTCCTTTATGCGTTTCCGCCTATTCCCCTTCTGCCCCGGGTGGTTCCGCGCATCAGTGTCCTGGGTGACTGTATTATTGTTGGCTCAGTTCTGGCCTCGCCGGAGTTGGTTCCCCCTCTCTGTTGGAGCTTCGGTCCCAGGAGCCTTGGCTGGTTCCAAAGTTGCCTTGTCCCCTTCTAGGGGATCTGCGGTTGGGGGTCCGCCAGATGCAATAGTCAGTGTGGCTATTGCGTGGGCTAGGCTGATACCTCAGGGGTTCTCTGGTCCTGTAGTGGAGTCCATAATGAATGCTCTTAGGCGCTCCACTCTTAAAGTTTACTGCAGGCATTGGAGCCATTTCCGGGACTGGTGTGGGATCCCTCCCCTACGTTCTGGCCTCCCTGCTAGCCTTCAATTCTTCCGGGATGGGTTTGACAAGGGCCTGGCGGTTTCCACGCTTTGCTCTGTGGGCCTCCATAAAATTCCTTTTGGGGGACTCTGATGGGCACTTGGATGGGGAGGTGTTGGTGGGGAAGTTGCTGCGACGGGCGGTGTTAGCGTATTTGGCTAGGACTGCCCCTTTCCGCCACTCTGATAGTCTTCTGATTACTTTTGGCCTGGCTGGTGCTGGGCGTAAGGCATCTGTGGTTTTCATTAGCCGGTGGATCCGTGTTTTGGTCTCCGTGGCTTATGTGGCTTCTGGCCTGCCTGTGCCTGCGCACGTTCAGGGGAGGTCCACCAGGGGTTTGGCGGCTTCCTGGGCCGATGCAAGGGGGGTTCTTTGCAGGAGATATGGTGGGCCGCCACCTGGGCTGATCAAAGCACTTTCATCAACCACTATAGGTTGAATGTCTCCCACTCCGGGGTTGGTTCCATCGGGGTTGAAGTTTTGTCTCTGGGCATGTGAATTTTGAGTTATTAAAGGTGTGTGTTTTGCTGCACTGTTTTTGGCTTTGTGTCTCATTGGTACCATTTTCCCCGTTGTTGCTTTGGTATGCATCATGAGGTAAGTACTGGGACGAGGAAGAGTGGAGGTAATGCTCTGATTACTTACCTGTAATCTTCATTACTCCTAGTCCTACTCTTCATCGTCACAGTACTGACGCCGCTCCTCACCGTCCCTGCGGGTAAGGTCCCATGCTCCGGCTTGGTAATATGAAACTGAGTGACAGGGTTATGGGGGAGGATTTATAGGGAATACAAGAAATAAAAGAAGGTCCTGTGTCGGAGGCAGGGGCCTCATGAGGTAAGTACTGTGATGAGGAAGAGTAAGATTCGGAGTAATGAAGATTACTGGTAAGTAATCAGAGCATTCTCCTAGGAGTCCTTAGAGTAATCTAGAGCTCTTGAACCTTTTTGCTTTCCGGATGTTTTGGGCAATTCTGGGCAGCCTCCTCTAGCATAGTCGATAGTGAGGGATAATAAGGAGACATAGTCCAAAACAACAGGAAGGTACATGCAGTGCTTTAAGTGGGCCGGGGCTGGGCCCCGGCAGTCTCCGAAATTTCGTTTTTTCCTATAGCCTGAAGCTCTCGCTCGTGTGTGAGAACTTCTGGCTTCAGAAAAAATGCCTTTCAGCTATAATGGTGGTGCCGCACCGGCGAGGCATCCCTTCAAGCAAGAGATACCTGTGTGCCTGCGCCACCACTATGGAGAAAACGTGAGGCCGCTGGAAGCAGAGGTCTTGTTTACTAAATTCTGAAGCTCCCATGCATTCGCCGGAGTTTGTCTTTAGCAAAAAGGCCTCTGCGTCCAGCAGCCTCCCCCTTTCAGCCTTGATGATGGTGCTGCCCCTGCCCCAGCTGGCGAGGGCCAGCCCCACCATTAAGGCTGATGAATAGGCGAGGCGATATCCCGTGCCAGGCAAGCCTATAGAAAATAAATGCAGAGATCAGCACCCTCTCCCGGAGGGGGAGAGGGTTCTGATCTCTACAAAAGGCTGGCTAGCTGGGGTGCCAGTAGCCCATTGAGCCGGGGCTCGGCAGGGGGGCGTGGCCTAACGGGACAGCAGGACCCCTGCCATTAGGCCATGCCCCCTTAATGAGCCCCGGCTCATTTTGTAGTGCCACTTAAGGCACTGGGTACATGTTATTTTATATTTAGCTCTCCTTTTATAACCTTGAGGTGGAATGGGGCACAATGAGCGGCACAGTAGGCTATGTGGGAAGAGTGAAAGTTAAAGACGCCTATTTTCGGAATGTGTGGAGCTGCGTGAAGAGAGCCCGTGTTACCTTAAGCGGGGATCTATGCCGTAAGAAAAATTTGCTATTTTGAATGGCCCAACACTGGATCTTGTTTTATTACAAAAATGCGAGAAGCAATTGTTGTAAAGCCTTGATCCTAGATATTCAGTGTGCACTTCTGAATCAGACCAGCTGTAGTCTAGATTGGTTCCAGGTAGGCTTTATTCAAATATGTACAATCTGTACAATACTCCAGTTATTCTTCTTGTATTTACAGCACGCGTAGACATAGACAGGAACATGGAAACGTATAACATTACTTATAAAACAGCTGACCCACTGGCCATCTATTCAACCGAGCTCAGGCCCCCAACTGACACTCACAGAACATTCAGACACAGATACACCCAACATTCTCCTGAGCTGCATTCATGCACCAACATTCTACAGCAAGCATTCAGGCCAGTGGCAAGACAAGACTACACTACAACATCTCCCTTTCATACCAGACTCACCGGACAGAGCATCTCCCTTTCATAACACTCACCACAGACTCTCACCACAACATCTCCCTATAACCAAACCATCTAACCAAACAAACGACTTCCATTTGGACCTGCCACATCCAAACAAAGAGCCTGCCACACTGGCACCAACCATAAACAATCGAGGAAATTAATCATACATCCGGGTGGGAAAAACAGGAGGGGATCACGCATTTGCCCCACCACGGACCCGGTATCACCACAACATGACACCCAAAGGAACATAGTCCAAGTCCAACCATCTAACGAACAAAAAGAGGTGTTGCCATGACAGGACAACATTTGCAGAAGGGATATCTTGGATCTCACACCTTCCTCTTTACACCCTCACATCTCGTCCCAACACAAAATCGCTCCCACTTGACTCCCTCAGACATCCCACAGAATAACAGCCACACAAAAAACAGCTACCACCACATTTACAAGCAAACTACAACCAGCCATGGTGGCCATACGCACACATCACTTATACAAATATCATCCAAACCAGATGCTACCAGACCCATGCCAAGACACTGAAAAAAAGATGAATGCTCCTGGTAGCATTAACTTTTTTCTAACATAGCTATAATAACTAAAAACCATAACAATTCAAAACAATAGGGTACCCTAATAACCTATACATTCTTTACTCTCGGTAGTGCACTTTAATTACATTTAGAATTTCTCATTTGGCATAAATCCTCACTCTTTTAATTTTACTTAATATTCTTTACTTTACTTACTGCACTTTAACTGCATTTGCATTTTCACATTTATAAACCTCACACCTTTTAAATTTTACTTAAGTGTGCAACTACTAAAGATTGCTGCACCATCCTGCCAAAAAAAACTTGGTGGATGTCCCCATACAACATTGCATTTTCATATTGCATAAAACCTCACACATTTTATACAAATGCACAATTAATGCACATTGTCGCACCATGCAACCAAAAAAAAATTTGGTGTACTCCACTCTAAACGTGACACCAACCACACTTGCAAAAACATGCAGTATGGCCGCCTAAAATAATGTTAACATCCTTAAAATCGGCTGAAAACAGTGTCTTGTATTCCCAAGAAAAAAAACCCGAACATCAACCATTTTCAGTTGACCACATATATACATTTTACTTTTCCCATATATAATTTAACTTCTCCATTTCTGCATTTACTTTCCGAATATTCACCATTTTGACAAAGTTTACTTTGTCACCATAAATATAGTTTACACCAATAAGAACTCTTGGGCCACAGCATAAGAACAACACACGAGACAACGGCCCATGCACTCTCTCAAAAATGACAATATCCGGAATCTCTAGTGTAACATTTCATAAATTACATGTATTGCACTATTACTTGTGTCAATTGTCTTCCTTTACCTATAAATGTCCAATCAATCGTGCTGCATTATAAATAACACCCAAAACATTACTAAGGTTTCCTCCTCATGTATGCGACACCCCATCCAAAAACAAAATCACATATGAAACCTGTAACTGCCAGATAATTCAAATCTGTATCTTTCACTGTATTTATAATTCTAAAAGCTTACACCTGTAGCATAATAAACCTCCAAACCGGCACTGTGCTGTGCACTATAAATGTGCCTTCTGTCTTTAGGCATTGTCCACATAAACACATTAGCACAAACTTTTTATTTCCCAAATTCCCATTATCGTTATGGATGCCACATATAAAACCATAAATTAGAATCCTGCGCTTAATTTAAACGTAACTTTCAAAGTCATCCTCGTTATTGT
Organism: Ambystoma mexicanum; assembly: GCF_040938575.1. NCBI lineage: Eukaryota > Metazoa > Chordata > Amphibia > Caudata > Ambystomatidae > Ambystoma > Ambystoma mexicanum. Next base: position 386,449,155 of record NC_090934.1, on the reverse strand, counting down.
GATTTTAAAATGCTATAAATATTTCTATAGTTTCATTTCATGCTTTTAAAAGTATGCAGCACAGTTTCACATACGAAGTAGTTCTCCAGTGCAACAAATCATTTCCATTCGCTGCCCAGAATAACATCAGTTGCAGTATTCCAGTGAAGTAATTTCTTTAAATGTGCACATAAATGTACTAACTTGGAAGAAACACGTTCCGGTAACTCCCTTTTCAGCTAGAGGAAGCAATAAACATAATCCAAACCGAATTAATTTCGCCTTTTTTTCCTTGAATTAAAACATGTAGCATCAGCACCACCTGCTGGATTTCTGTGGGATCAAGCCCAAAGTCATTGCAAGTCTATTTGTATTTCCAGCTCTTATTCATTTATACTTCAGCTGGGCTCGGGACGATCACAGCCGGCCCAAGTGTCATTTTAACACGTAATACTGGGCATAGGTACTCCTTGCCCGCCAGGGATGCTTTCCAGTTAGTTTAGCATGGTGGATTTCTGCAAACTATGAAATAATGTTATTCTGCATGCAGGGTTCCTGCCAACCTTGCGGGGATCTCTGGGGCATTATCATTTTTGGGGACCTCCCTCCCAGAGTCCAGTCCAATTTCATTGGACAGGATGGTTATATTCAAGGTTTTGGGGGAACGGTGGGTCATTCTAACACTGCTCCCGCCCCTCCCCCCCACAGCACTCCGTACTCAGTTGTTGCAGCTCCTCTTGTTGTTTTTCTGTCCTGTTTGCTTTCCTTTTTCCACCTTCCCTTTAATGCAGGTTCTTTTAACCTCATTGCCAATGTTGTAAAGCCTTGATGCTAGACGTTCAGTGTGAACTTCTGAATCACAGACCAGCTGTAGTCTAGATTGGTTCCAGGTTGGCTTTATTCACATATGTACAATCTGTACAATACTCCAGTTACTCTTCTTGAATTTACAGCACGCATAGACATAGACAGGAACATGGTAAGGTATAACATTACTTATAAAGGAGCTGACCCACCGGCCATCCATTCAACCCAGCTCAGGCCCCCAACTGACACTCTCAGAACATACACAGATCCACCCAACATTCTCCTGAGCTGCATTCATGCACCAACTTCTACAGCAAGCATCCAGGCCAGTGGCAAGACAAGACTACACTAAAACAGCAATTAAGTTAAAGTCCTTATTAATCGAAGTTACTCGACGCCAGTTTTCAAATTTGTGAAAAGCACAGTGAATTATTCCAGATCAACCACTAGGTGGAGAAATATGCACAACATGTGGATCTAAAACAGAGACGAGTTGCAAAGAAAGCAATGCAGCCAATAGGCAAGGATTTCCTCCCAACACATCAGCGGAGGTGTAGTGTATCTCTTTGTGCACAGAGAATAGGAGACGTGAATAATGGCACCCAAGAAGTCTGGAGCCACTAGTCTTGGATGGGATGGACAACCTTCACATTCAGGCTGGCGGCTAAGTTTCTGCCTTCTGCGTTTTATACTGCGTTTTATACTGTTTTATACTGTAACGCAGAGGTCTTCAAACTGTGTGGGCGTGCAGAGCCCAGCATGAAATGTGTTTAAAAAAAAAAAAAAAAATGTAAAAAAAAGACTGGACCATAAAACGGTCTTGGGCACCAATGAAAAAATGCCCAGCAGTTGCAAATGGATATTCAGTCCTTTAGTCAGACTGTTTGAATAGTGCCCAAGTGGTTGTTTTTTTGTTCAAATGTAAACAAATTGTGATCTTTAAAGAATATTTATTCAGCAACAATGGTCAAAACTACTAGCTGCATAGTGAAGTAACTCCTCAAACTGGCCCACATTGGCCAAAAATGTGGCCCATTTTGACTGGCCTACACTAGCATTTTGCATTTTTGCTATGGTCATCGCCCTATTGCCCTATAGGCCAGTCCAAGCCTGCCGGCTCATCCATAATGGGTGAGAGGGTGTCCACCCACTGGCCACCTCACCCATTATGGAGGAGCTGAGGAGCCAGCCCAGTGAAACACTGAACACTCCTTCAGCTGCTTTTTCTAGCCGAGGGAGTGTTCCTGTGCTGGCTGAACTGTCAAAGGGAAACACTGACTTTGACAGTTCATTTGCCCAACCGCACATGATCACTGAGCCATGCAACGCTGGGGGTGTTTTGCTTCGCCAGCCTTGAATAGCTCATTGGAAATGCTGGCTGGGGCACTGCATGTATGTATGTATGTATGTGTGAGGGGGTGGTCATGCGCCTCCTCGCACATACAGGCAGAGCAACCTGGAGCGGGGCATTTTAGCAACCACGCGCAGGCCCCTTCAGAAGGTACGTTTATGGTGATTTATTTTTTATTTAATTGTGTATGGATATGTATATGCTTGTGTTATGGGATTGTGGGTGGAGCAGGATGGGCGGCAGCACTGGGATAGTGGTGGGAGTAGGGTGGGCAGAACCCAGGGTCTGTATTGGGAGTAGGGTGCGGTGACGGCACGCAAAAGTTCATAGCGATTTCTACATACTGCCCATCTGGCACTTTTGGGGGGGGGCCAGCCTGCCCAAACATTGATCAGGGGGGGCCCAGGCCAAAAAAGTTTGAAGACCACTGCTGTAATGCGACCATTGTGTAACATTTGTGAGCACTAGCGCCACCTGTCTGACAGAAACGGACATTGGTGTCTCGTTCTACCAAACGGGGAATATGGACTGGGTTAGAAGCTCTAGAAAGAGTGATTCCCGGTGTCTATGACTGCCCTCTTTAACTCGGAAATAATCATTATATCTGCATCAGTAGTGAAGAAAGCACTACACATTTGTTTGGCTTGTTTGAAATGTAGTAAATGCATCATGAAACTATTCCTATTGGGTCAATGTAATTGTGAGCTTAGTCAATTCATTAAGGCGCCCTGATGTCATTGGTGAAGGTTTTCATTTCATACAAGAATGGATCGCCATATGCATCGTTAATATCAGTTTCTATAGGCCAATATTGGCAAATTACTGTAAATGCAATGTCAAAATGATAATGATGTTATTATATATTACTTACGCTTAAGCTCTTTATAGAACAAATATACATTCAATATTACCCATCCTTTGTTGGTACTCATTTATCTACCTTAGAAGAATGAAAGGCTGAGTTGAGGTGTTTAAGAACAGACTTAATCAGTGCCTCACCCCCTGAAGTGTGCCTGAAATAATAAACTTTTAATGAGTCTAGCAATTATTGTATAGAATGCCAGAAAGACCAATTATTTGGTATTCCTATTCTTTCTTATTTAGGGTCAATGCTGAAAGTGTTAGACTTGTGGATCCCTTGTTCTTTTTTTTAATTTAGAGTCTTGAACAAGAAAGCCAGCCACTGCAGAAGCAAAGAGCCACATGGCGCTGGCCACAGCGCAGGAGCTTGCATTACATATATATATATATTTTTAATTCAGGGATAGCAAGGGAGACCCCTGGCGACCCATAAATGACATCCCTGCCCTGAAGTGGCATCACAGGAAGAGATGGAACATGACCTTTCACCCCTTGTCAAAACAGGAAGTGGCATCACATAGCATTGTTCCAAGTACACTATGAAAAATATGGTTACGATATCACTGTAATGTGATATACATTTCATACAAGAATCGATCACTATATGTATCGTTGATATCAGTTTGTATAGGCCAATATTGGCAAATTACTGTGAATGCAAGCAGACATCCAAGGTCAAATGATAATGTTGTTATTATATAGCACTTGTGCTTAAGCGCTTTTATATAGAACAAATATACATACAATATCACCCAACCTGTTTTGGTACTCATTTATCAAACTCAGAAGGATGAAAGGCTGAGTTGGCCTTGCCTGAATTCGAACCTGCAACCTGCAGATCACATACACATTGCAGCAGCGAGTGCTCAACCCACTGTGCTATTTTCCTGGTTATAGCTATCTTACCGGTTCTAGTAAAATGAGCAATTACGTGTCTGAATGTTCTCAGTCAGAAAGCAAATTACACTCTGTAGTGGATACCGTTAAGTTAGCAACTGAGATTTAACAGCAGGCCAGTTAATCTGCAGGTCTGGTGCAAAGTTGGCCACATGTCAAGCCAGCGCGGATCTGCTTTACAGGCTTTGGAGGTGGGCAAAATACATACCATTGGGAGGGTTCGTAACTGTGTATTAAAGAATTTAGAGTAGTGCGGGGAAAGCGGCGCGCTCACGCGGCATCCCGTACTCTGGGCACTCGTTACCTCATAAATGCTAACAAACATCCTGAACAACATGCAGTTGACAGTAAAGCATTAATTGTGGCACAATGAAATCAAGAGCCAATTTATGTGCTATGGTCCAACATTTCTACACAAGCTTTTAGGCACAAGGATTTTGTCAATTGGCTGAGGACACCAAGATGGAATGTCTTGTGATGATAGTAGAGGCAACAGCAGAAAAGAAACATGCTAAAACTGCAACTTGCGAAAAGCAAAATACATAGTCCGAAATGGATGCTTATTCTACTCTAAATGATTTATTGAAGTTTTTGTCTGCGTTCTCAATTTGAGGCGTTTAAGAACAGACTAAATCAGTGAATCAGTGAATTTTTTTTAGTCATTTAAAGACATCAACCACAGACTATGCCTGTTCTCAGATGATATGCTCCGATTTCTAACTGCCCCAATTTTCAGAAGGTGTGACCAAAACAGCCTTGGTGTTTAGCATGTGATCCCCATTATGGACTGTACGTTTTCCTGTGCACCTTTTCTGGAAGCACACGCAACGCTAAAAGCAGAAGGTATAACGTTGCTTGGTTGATGAGGTACATTTGGTAGGAGTATGAAGTGCAATCATTGTTTTGCAAAGAACCTACAGGGTGCATTTCTCTGCCCTACAGAGTGCAGTTTTGTTAAACTTGGTAAGTTTTTCCCTCCAAGATTGTTTACTTACTTCTAAAAGTGGTAAACGCCATTCCTACTTAAAATCGTGGTCTCATCACTGAACAGGTTAGTGCCTTCAGTTCGGCTACAACCACTTGCTGGGCCCTGAAAAAAAGCAAATGTGTGTCTCAGCTGGTTTTGAAGCGCTTGCCAAAGGGGCCCATGCAATTGAGTTTTGTTGGGGCTATATTATAAACCGAAACTATTGCATTGAGTACTAATGGGGAGTAATGGCATATGAGAAGGGACACCGAGGAATCGCGTTTTGAAGAGGGAGGCACAGTCTATAAGTGTTGTTTGATTATGTGCTAGCCCATTGCCTGTCCATGCTAATCCTTATGGCCATTCCCACCCATTCCTGCCTCTGCCCGCCCAAAACACCTCGTCATGGGAACTCTTTATGCTCGTTTTTACAAGCCTTACCATCAGTCGTTGCATTCAAAGTGCCTGCCAGTGTTTGTTCAAAGCAGTCTTCTGATAGTTGATGTCTTAATTGGAGTTGTAAACACGCTACTGGTGGAATAAAAATGTCTTGCTACCAAGTCTGGCTTCAGCCACTCAATTTTTAAGCACTCTGCATGTCCTTCACTGAAGTCCTGTAAACAAGCATTGGCAAAGCCAACATTTTTCGTTTTTGTATAAGTCTTAAGCTTATTCCAAACACTGCTATTAGATGACCAGGTACTCGCATCATTTTGCATCTGCTACCAACAATGGGTAGTTAATACCACTAAGTCTGTGCGTGGCAAGTGCCTTTCCCTTGCCTACACAAACTCCCAAACCGTTGGCATTGCCAAGTAGTCTTGAGTTCCCATGGTCGTCTGTTCGGTGCTTCTGTTGTACAACCGTATTTGACAGAATACAATGTAAAACAAAAACCCTTACACAAAACATTTTAAGAATACTAATTATATGAGGGTTCGAAATGGAGGGGAGCTGGGAGCTATTTGGCTCCTGCTTGTAGCCTAGAAGAGCCTGGTTAGCTTGACACCAACGGCTACTGGGAGCTATGTTTGGCTCCCCCAAGCCAAATGATGCAGAACTAACACATATATGTGAATTTAACTGTGTGTTTGGGATAATCTAGAAGTAAACATTAGAACACATCTAAACGACCCTTAAAGGATAAGGGGTTATAAATAATGGGCAACATCTTATGTTTGCATCTAATGCAGAAGTTAGATTTGCGGAATATTATACTAGCGCCTTGTTCCCCGGTGGTAGCTCTGGTTAGTGGTTAATGCTGGATACCCAGGAACTGCTTTTAGCTCTTGCTTATCCATTCTTAATTTCTATCCCTCCATCTGCATCCCTAATAATGACGTTAGGTAGTATCTTGTGATCTGTGAAAGCCTGAGCGTTTTGTATTTATAGGGAAGTAATTCTGACCATCCCTGCCTGCTTAACTCTGAGTGAGATACACGCCGAATCTCAATGCCAGTGCCCTCAGACTATCGTGTGGCGAGATAACCACTTTGAGATCTTGGTTTGATTTCTTGTATTTGTGTATCCGTAGAAGAGCTGAGGACCGTGACGATGCCGGACATTTATTCAAAACAGATGAGAGCCCAATTTTGGCAGGTGAACGGTCTCTCTGTAATTGGCATGTTCTGCGTTTGTAGCCCCTCCTAGGTCCCTATTCGCTGGAGAATCACAGGTGTGATCAGCCCACCATCCACGCCGCTTTGTCAAAGTCTGCTCTGATGTCTCTGGGACCAGTTTTATGCACTGCTCTACCAGTTCCCTCATCTACAAATGAGGTGCTTTAGTCTAGCTGTGGATTACCCTCCATCCCCGAATAAAGACAGTCGTTCTCAGGACTAGGCATAACAAAGATCTGGGAGCAGCAAACCCACCATCACCATATGCAATTCTGGAATTGGGTGAGGGGCTGAGACTGTATCCCTTTTTTGAAATGCATGTGTGGCTCCCCTCAAGGACACATGGGGGTTCAGAAGGGAACTGTACGCCTTGGCATTTGGCATAGAAGTAGCCATGGGGAGGTTTCTGAGAGACTAGGGCCTACCTCACGTTCCCAGGTACTAGTTAACAAACTAGAAGGATGTCACAAAACAAGCACTCCTTTCACCCACCAACTTTTCCATTCATGCAGACATCAAGTTGTCACACTGATCAGGGGGCGGGGGGCGCTGTTGCGCGGCTCACGAAATGGCTGCAGCCTGAAAGTGCTCCGGCAGAGGCTCGGGGAAATATCTGGCTTCTCCACGTCTATGGCCGTGCGGCTGTCTCCATGAAGCAGGAAAGAGGCGCACCTGCCACGTTTATTAGTGTAAAATCGAGGTGCGGGACATTGGAGGAGACCGGCATTGAGGGCTTCGTTGTGGTGGCTGATCCCCCCTCTCTTCCCCCCCCCCCCCCCCCACGGCGCCAGCCATCTTCTTTGGGGACGGTCCCGCGGCACTCTCCTGGACTGTGTGTGGGGCCTGGGTGCCATGCCGCCCTGCTGTGCTGGTGCCTGCTGCTGGCCCTGCTGCTCTGGGGTGGCCGGTGTCCTGGGAGCTGAGATCGGCGGAAGCTTGGTGGCTGGCACATCGGTGCCCACCGGAGCGCAAGGGGACTCGCATACGCGCCGGGCCGGGCGGGCCTCGTCCGCCTGGTGGTGCTGTGCCCTATTGTGGCTGCAGGGGACTTCTGCTACCGGCGGTGAGTCGGGGGACACCAGGGGGGTCGGTGGTACACCCTGGCCCCCTGGGTGGCTGGTGTCCTCCCCGTTGTCATTTCTGTCGGCTCCTGCATTCCTTGCCCCCCACTCCTTGGAGTTCTCGCTGTGACTGCGGGCCGCGTGGGCACCTTCCAGTTTTGCAGGGTGGGCTGACTGGATCAGGACTCTTGTGGCGCCACTGTGGGGGGAGGGCTGTAAATTCCTCCACTTATATCCGGTATGATTTGAGAAGTGGTACCTCATCTGTTGGATGATGGGGCTCACCTCTCCTCTCCTCTACCTTGGTTTGGAGACAGGCTGCTGGACATTAGGGGCTCAACACAGTACAGTTCCATTTGTAAAGCGGGGGTGGGCGAAGTGGACGCCTTATACCCCTCCTGGATTATTCCCTCGTTGCCTGCCGGATACACCACTGGTTCATGGACTTGGGTGGGGGAATCCCCCCCCCCCTATGTTTTACAGAGTCTGACCTTGAGTGGAGGTTGGTGCCTGCCTTCGCCGGTGCACGGAGGGGGGTGCGGGCTCCCTCGCTGAACCTCAAATCGATGTGAGATATATAAGTCACGGAGGGCATCTTCATCTTGACTGGGCTGCCGTTTGGATGCCAGATTGCATTCGGGCTCTGTCCTGCTAACCTGGGTTTTGTTGTCTTCCCGTCTCAGTCTCCATCGGGGGTGTCTGTGGGGTGATCTTCATTTGGAGTTTAACCATTTGGGATATGGGGAACCAGAAAAAGCAATCCAAGATGGATCACTACGCTCAGGCTGACACTTCACGGCAGGGCGACGATCCGGATCCTCCTCAATTGGATATTCATACCCTCAATCAGACCCTGCTGGCGCTTAAGAGTAGCACGGACAGTCTGGGCGCAAAAATTGATGCACTTACCTGTAAAGAAGATGTCTCAGCAGTTCAGATCGATAAGTTGTGCGGCAGGATGACGGAGGCGAACAACGGATTGGGTCCGGTGAAGACAAGATTACGGACCTACAGCGTGAGGTGGCCTCATTGCAGCAAACAGTCAAAAAGCTGGCCGCTAATAACGATGATTTAGAGGGAAGGTCGAGGAGAAACATCGGGATCACCGGGGTTGCGGAATCCACTCCAATAGATAACATGGAAGTGTTCGTGGAAAAACTACTTAAAGAGGTCTTGGAGAACCCGCCGGTCACTGCCATGTTCATGGTGGAGCGCGCCCACAGGTCCTTGGCAGTCAGGCCTCCTCCTGGGGCCCCCGAAAGGGCTATAATTGCTTGCATTTTTAATTATCGAGACCGAGATATACTATTTCGGGCAGCACGGGCCAAAGGGCCGCTATGGTGGGGTTCTGCAATTATCAGACTGTTCCCGGATTTCAGTCAACAAGTACAGGAGCTACGGAAACCTTTTCAAGCGGCAAAGAACACCCTGAGAAAGAAAAACATACGGTACTCTATGATGTATCCCGCTAAACTCAGGGTGAAGTATGAGGGGAAGACCATATTCTTTACATCGTCAGAGGCGGCAGAGAAATTTGCCCAGGAAATCCTGGCCCCAGGGGCGTCACCCAGCCACCCTCCTTGACTGGTTTGGAGGGGCTCTTGCCCCACTTGCAGTGATGGTCCGGTCACAGTCTTTCAGCTAAATCAAACACCTTGCATTCAGTTTGATATGGTCCAGTTCTTCTGGTATGATTAGCTACAATGGGCCAAACAGAACATATGGTATCCGAGCCTCTCGCCATTGGGAGGCACAGCGGCCGCCGGCTCCCCTCATTGCCCAGCGGCGCTTTTTCTGGGATTAAGTGTTATGGTTGTTGAAGGGGGGGTTTGGGGGGTGGGTTCTGGTGGCCGGTAGGTTTGTTGTTTCAGCTGTGGGGGGGGGGGTGGATGGGGTTGGTTATTTCTGGTTGATGCTATGGGTTTTGCAGTTCCTGGTTTTTGGGGGTTGGGGGGGTGGGGTCTCTCCTTCCGGGTCTAGTACGCTTTCAATGTGTCTTGCTGCAGTATCGTGCTCCAGCAATCCATCGCCGGAGGCTCTGCATGGGTATCAGGTTTATCTACCTCCTCTCAACATACTCTTAACTTGACTACTTCACAGGGGCCTCATGCTCCCGTTAACTCTGAGATTGCTCTTCTCACTTGGAATATTCGGGGCTTAACTATTGGAAAGAGAACGCGCCTTATCTCCAACTATGTGCGGAATCACCACGTCAATGTTTTATGCATACAGGAGACCCATTTAGGGAAGGAACACAAACTCCCGGCCCTGGCAGGGTGGGGGGGGGGGGGTCCATAGGTATGGCTTCTCTTACTCTACACACTCTCGGGGGTGGCTATCTATATACGTCGATCTTTGGAGTTCAGATTGCATAGACAGGTGGCGGATAGCGAGGACCGGTTTATTTTGGTGGCTGGTGAGATTGTGGCCTGGCCAGTTTTATTCATAAACACGTATGCTCTAAATTATGACTCTCCTGAGTTCTTCCAGACATGCTCGGAGCACCTCCGAACTTTTCCAGGGTATGAGGAGGTTTTGGTGGATGACTTTAACTTTATCCTACATTAGACAGGTCTGCCTCGGTCTCCAAGCCACTTTCCCGAGCCGCTCAAAAATGGCACTCATCGCAGCAGACTACTCTGGTTGATATTTGGCGTTGGCATCACCCGAACACGCAGTAATTCAAATACCATTCCAGTGTACATGAGCGCTCCTCTAGAATAGATTATATCCACCTGTCCCTGGACCTATCACGGGTGGCGGATGGTGCAGCGATTCTCCCTCGCATTCTGTCGGACCATTCTCCAGTGCTGGTGAAGTTCAAGGGCCCGTTGCCCCTTCCTAGGCAACTCCGATGGAGGTTCCTGGCTCGCGCCCTGGAGGATGGCGCATTTCGAGAAGATCTGCACCAGGCCATTGCAGAATTCTTCCAGCAGAATGGGATCGGTATCCAGCCCCGGTGTCATATGGGAGATTTTTAAGGTCTATTTACGGGGATGGTGCATGTCCCAAGAGGGGGGGCCCTGAAAAGCATTCGTAGGGCAATCGGCCGCATGGAAAAAGACATCAAAAGTATGGCGCTCCTTCAAGAAAAATCAAATTCCCCCTCGCTCCAGACCGAATTGTTGGCCAAAAGGCGAGAAATCCGCTCATTAATGGACAGCGAGGAGAGGTTCTTGAGTGACCCACCCGGTGCAGGCGGCGAGATATGGGGAAGGAGATTGCCCAAGCAGAACCCTCGCTTGGGCCATAAGGCTGGAGAATCAATTAGGTACGTGGTGGGGATAAACTAGGTATTTCGTCAGTTTTACGAGAAGCTGTACACAGCCCAAAGTTCGGCCGAACATGACGTCCTCACCCAATACCTGGATAGGGTTGCCCTGGGCTGGGTTGACTCAGAGGTTGGGGCATTTCTCAATGACCCCCGCCCCCACTGCGGAGGAACTACGCAGAGTGATACAGTGGCTCCCAAACGACAAAGCCCCCGGCACAGGCGGGATTACAGCTGAGTTACACAAAGCTTTCACAGATTTGCTTGTCCCCCATTTATGTCACATGTTTGATGAGGCGGCCTCCTCCGGGGTTCTCCCGGAGTCCACTCGGACTGCCTTGATCACAGTCTTGCTTAAACCCAACAAAGACTATAGGCAGTATTCATCCTATTGCCCCTTGTTTTTGATAAACACAGACAATAAAATTCTGGCAAAACTACTTGCGGACTGGCTTCTCCCCCCCACATGCCCGACCTGATCCTCCCAGATCAGGCAGGATTTATCCCTGGCCGATCGACACAGAACAATCTGCGTAGATTATTTACTTTAATGCATAATGTGAACCCAGACGTCCCTATTGCCGTGGTGGCTTTGGACGCGGAGAAGGCGTTCGACTTTTCTCTTTGAAGTCGTACGGGCACAGGTACCATGTTTCTCCGCTGGGTCAGACTTCTCTACTCAGCCCCACGCACCCTGGTATACACAAACGGGCTTCAATCCACGCCTATCTACCCCACTCGTTCCCTCCCCCCCCCCTATTATTTGCCTTGGCCATCGAGCTGGTGGCATGCGCCCTGAGGGAATTTCATTCCCATCGAGGTGTGACTATCCGGTCATGTGTATCCATTGTCTCCCTCTACGCGGATGACATGTTGTTATACATAAAACACCCTCGGACTAATTTGTAGCCTCTGATGGAGGAAATATCCGCTTTTGGTGCCATCTCCGGTCTACAAATTAATTGGTCCAAATCCGAAGTCCTTCCACTCATAGATGGGGTCCTACCACGAGAAGTTGGAGGGGCCTTTGCCTGGTGCCCACAGGGAATTTGGTATCTGGGTGTTAGTGTCCACATCTCCTACCAATCTCTATGCAGAGAACTACGCCGCTGCCCTGCACCACCTGGAGCATAGGGTGGATACTTGGATACGACTCCCCCCTGTCCCAAGCAGCCCGCATCTCACTATCTAAAATGGTCATCCTACCGAAACTACTTTATATTTTTAATAATGTCCCGGTGTGGCCCCCTATGCCCTTCTGGAAGCGTTTAGGGGCACTGTTGTCCAAATTGATCTGGGTGGGAAAGCACCCCCGTATATCTCTGCATACATTGTGCTGTTAATACGCGCAGGGTGGGCTGGAGGTCCCCAATCTCTTCCTCTATTATCTTATAGCCCAGATCCAGTACTCGGTTTGGTGGTGGTCCCCTACAAATAGTTGTCCACACTCTCAACTTGAGAGGGCTAACGCTCAAACTGACTACCTGAGGGGCTTCCTCTGGGCCACCCGGGAGCACCTTGTGAGGGCGGAGGTTCAACCCTTAGAGATCACGTTGAAGGCTTGGGATCAGCTTGCGAAATGGGCAGGATTGGGACCATGGTACTCCCCCATGATGGCCATATTCAGGGTTCGTGGGATACCCCTTTCCTATGAGCACATTTTCATTCAGCATTTTCAGGCCCCTACAGGTCCATACGTTGGGTGAAGTTGCGCCGCATAGCAAATTTATAACCTGTGAGGAACTTAAGTCTAGGGGTGACTGGTCTCCGATCACTATGCTATTGTACTTCCGCCTTCGGGAAGTGTTGAGATCAAGATGGCCTGATTTTCCTATGGCTCCTGCGATATCTCCAATTTTGGAGTATGTTACAAATCCGATATCCACTAGAAGAGTGGTTTCTCACTTGTATGGTTTGGCCCGATCGTTGGTGTCTCCCTCAGCATCCCAATATAGGGCTAAATGGGAAGGCAATTTAGCATGTTCTCTGATAGAGGCAAAGTGGGGTTTTGTACTTAACCCGTCCAAATCGATCTCCACCAACAACAGACATCGATTGACCCCATTATAAGTTTCTGTATCGGGTGTACTACTCCCCACTCTCGATGCATAAACTATTCCCACACAGGTCCCAGAACTGCAGGAGATGTCAACAGACCCCGGCTGACTTCTTCTATGTGGCTTGGCGTTGCCCACATATTCAGATTTTCTGGATGGCTGTGGCAGAGGTCATGGAGAAGTTGGTAGATGTTCCGATTCCTTTGACTCCCCAAACTTGGTTGTTGGGGCTGGTAGACATGCAATCTGGCAGCGATAAACGTTTGCTTGGCATGGCCTCGGTGGTCGCAAGGTCTCTGGTGGCATGCTCGTGGGGGGCAACCACAACCCCCACCGTACAACATTGGGTGAATTTTATGTTGATGTTTGAACGGAGAGAGATGCAGTATAATCAGACGCTTCCTCCCAAAAGTAGGCCCAGAGACTATTGGATGGCTTTCAGGAGCTATGTATCGGATGAACAGAACTGTGTAAGTGCCTCTTTGCCCCAGGGGGCTCTGGAGGGTGCTCTGGCATTGCTTTGAAGAGTCACGACCACTGAGTCGGAAACATTTATTGGGTCTTTTTGGTGTGGGGCTGTCCGGGGTTACGCCCTCTACTGTATATTGAACACTTTGTTTTTTCTCTAGGTTGGATTTGCTATTGCGACATAAACGGGCATGACTCGGAAGGGTTTGGGAGGGGAGGGTTCGGGTGGGGGACGTTATACCCCTTAACGGGGCTGTGTTGAATTACATAGTTTTGTATTGTAAAAGTCAATAAAAAAACAGTTTAAAAAAAAAAGTTGTCACACTGATCGATATTTAAATAGCCATATTCTATGAGCAGTTCTAATGAAGGGACAGGCTCTTACGTGCTCCCAGTTCAGTTCTCGCCTGTTTCCCTCTGGCTACATTCAGGCGTGTGTTAAGTAGTCTTCCGATCTAGCCTGTCCCCGGTGGTAGAACATGAACCACTGAATCTGGTCCCATCACCAAAAGCCAAGGGGGTGGATTCCATGGTTCAAACAGACCCTAAGTGGCATGAACCCACTGAAGGATTGGAAGATGGGGCTGACAGGGGGACCACGGAACTAAGGGTCCCCACTACTATGGAACTCACTGAGGCACCACTGGCTGTAAATGCCTTGAAGGGTGAAGAGAGAGAATGTGTATTATATTTACCCTTAAAACCAGCTGATTGGGGGTGTAGTGTATCCCCCTCGGGTAGTCCTTGAACGCATTGCATCTGTTTGGGGACCCTGTAAGGCCCAGTTTAACAATGGGGCGGGTAGATATGCCACCTCAGGTCAACGAGAAGCGCTAAAGAGGCCCTCCAAAGTACCTTGGATTAATAATGTTCCCGAGGCTGGTGCACTAAAATTAAGTGAGGGATGTGGAGGGGGTAAGTCAAGGTATTTGGAGGTTGCGGTAGAGCTACCAGCGGCAGCTACTCAACCCCGAATCTTGGTGGGAGTAAAAGATATTTTACACCGTCTTCACTATCCTTCTAAGTATGCCCCTATGAACTGCACTAAGCCTCCCATGGATAACATTGGTAATCTGGCATGCCACTCGTCAATAGAGGTGGCCCAAAACTGCCTAAACCTAATGGTCGATCAGGTACAGGGCTCTCTGATAAAGGTTGCAAAAGCCTGCTATACCAAATCCAGATTAGCAGTAATATTGACCCTAGTAACAAATGTTTGAACCGTCCTAATATCCTTACTATCTTTAGAGCAGTTCCGCCACTCGCTTTGGTGGCATCAATCGACCTTGAGAGTGTCTCATTTCCAGTGAGGGACCAGCTGGGTGTCAGTGTTCTTCATCTGGCCTCCCCTCTGGTGGGGCAACTTATCCAGGGGTGGACTGGGAACTAAAAGAGGCCCTGGAATTAATTACTGGGGACCAAAAGAGGCCCTGGAAATGGAGTTCAAGAGGCCCCCATATGACACATTTTCAGAAAGCCCAATGCTTTTCCTATGAGAAAATATGGAAATAACACAAAAAAAGAGGCCCAGGGTGCAGAGGCTCACCGGGAAATCTCCAGAGTTCCGTATGGGCCAGTCCACCCCTGAACTTATCCTTACATAGAGGCAGGCATTATCCTCGATGGGATTTGAAGTCTAGCGGGTGGAGGGAGAGAAGGGGGAAACTGACCCCCCCCCATGATGTAAAAACAAATCTAGTCCCATGTATGCCTGGAAAATTGGGAATAACAAAGAATGCTGATAGAGGGGAAATTTAAAGATGTGGATTGGGCAACTATAATCTCCTCCCTGTGGCAAAAACTGGTCCCGTGATAAGTGGACTGGCCCTACAACTTGCTAACTGTCAAATCTTGGAATACCAGAGGCAATGTCCATCTTCTTTCGAATTGGGAATGTGTGAATAGCCTAAGACTTGCTAATTGCATCTGCTTTCAAGAGACATGACTGACCTCAGCCCCTATCTTGGATGGTTTTAGTGTATTTGTGCAGCCAGCGAAAGAAAGCATTGGCGGGACATATTCGGCGGGGTCTGATGATTGCAATCGATAACTCACTAGGTTTAAGTGGGGGAAAAAGTTGTGAACCTGCCATTTGGGGCACTGGGGATTGAGCTTTGCGCCAGTGATGGTAATGTTAAGATATTGATCCTCAATATCTATTGGCACAGGGGTATCACCCCTCTGGATGACTTTGTAGAAAATGTAGGTGATAAAATAGATGTCTGGATTGAGAGAAACGTGAATGGGAGAATTATGGTGCTGGGTGACTTTAATGCTGATTGTGATCCCCAGTACTCCCTATGGAATTCTGAAGACCTAGCTAGTGGGTATTAGGTAAAGAGATCTCTGGGCAGAATGTGGAAGGTTGTGCTTGAGGGGCGTAGTTTGCAGCCCCTAGTGGGAAGGAAGACCAAACGCACCCCTTTAGACTGGCATACGTGGCATAGAGGGATAAGTTCCTCTTTGACTATATTTTTGTTGATCCTTATCTTATGAACCTATGCCAGTCATTTGAGGTGATGAAAAATGATTGGAGTGATCACTCTATCTTGACGGCTTCCTTTTACGTGCCAGTCTGTATTAGGGAATTTCTGACTCGACCGCGAGTAATTGCTAATGTGGCTGGGAATGCTTTCAAATGGACCGACCGTAATATTCATCTGTTGAACTCGAGGTAAGGAACAATCTTGATTTGTCCACCTAAGATTAATTGCTTCAATACTAATGAATTCCAGAATCTTGTTGGGGGCCTGGTATGTGGTATTGTGGCAAGACCATGTAGTAAGCATAGAAAACAACATAGGCATACCCATGGCAAAAAAGGGTTACGAGAAGGGAAATTCGAATGATACAATGTACCAACTCTGAACAGGCTACATGTAATGAGCAGACCAGAAAGGTCACATTTCTGTAAATCCCGGAAACCTCTCACTCTACAGCGAGATGCAGAATTGATGTTAGGGATTTTGATTAAATCTGAAGTCAGCTCGTTATGGTACTTGGTCACCGGGCAAGACCCTAATCATGTTGTATCCCAGCATAACTCAATTTCTGGACAAGAGTGGGTGCAATTCTATGAGGACCGATTTGGGCACCTGAAGACCAATAGCCAGACAATAAACGAAATGACAGGAAATGCCACGTGGGTTCCTCAGCTGGATCTATCCACTATTTACAGTCTAATTTCAAGATGCAAGTCATCTCCTGCCTCCGGCCCTAATGGTTTCACAAATAACACCTTTAAAGGAGACCGTAATTTGTGGACGAACCTCTTGTATCTGGAGTTTAAGGACATCATTTCTATCGGGATCACTCCGAGCTCCTGGAATACGGCACATGTGGTCCCTATCTTCAAGTGTGGGGGCAGGACGATCCCAGTAACTATCGACCAATCTCGATGGTAAAATCTTTTGGGCATTCCTGCTCTTACACTTGAGGACTGGGCTACCACTTATCACCCGTTGGCCCAATTCCAGACAGGCTTCAGGAAGGGACATTCCACAAACATTAACGGCTTGGCACTCAAGTGTGTGCAGGAAGAGGCATGGCTTCAAATTAAGGGCTGTACTTCTATGGACTCGATCGATCTAACTGCCGCATTTGACTGCATCAACCGTGGCAGATTATGGTCCAAACTTGCCAAATTGGGGTTGCCTGATGGGCTGTTAAGACTCATTAGCGGTGTGTACGTAAACTGTGGCATACGGGTCCACTTAAGTCAAAACGGGGACATCTCTAGGAGAGTACGATCCTACCGGGGGGTGAGGCAAGGGTGCGTCCTGGCCCATTAGATATTTAATCAGTACTTCTCTGATGTAATACTATCGCTGGCTAAAGAGGGGCTGGTTGCCCCAAAGATCAGTAAGGAAAAAATGATATGTCTAATATATGCAGATGACGTACTGATTTTTGACTGCACTAAAGTTGGGCTGCAAAGATCTCTAAACAACTTTCAGAACTATGCCAATGACAACGGGCTAATTATCAACTCAACTAAAACTAAGATTCTTGCCTTTAAGAAAGCAAAAGGGATGACTAAAGGACCTGTATGCACCATTGGAAGCATGCCTCTGAAACTATCGGATTCAGTTCGGTATCTGGGCTTCTATTTCTCTGCCTGTAAAGGCCCTAAAATAGCTAATGAGATCTTGCTGCACATGGCTAAACTTTTAGAAGCTCAGATTATTAGAATTGACCGAAAGTTTGGCAGATTCTCCCTCAAACCCTCAATGATTATCTTCGAAGGCAAAATTGTGTCTACATTGACCTATGGTTTAGAATTAAGATCTGATAATCTGTGTAAAATCCTGAGCAGGATTGAGGGAATAATCCGGAGGAGAATCTGAGTGCCTAACATGATTCCGATCTCAGCCATCCATTTTGAGCTGGGCATGGTGTCGCTGTGGGCACGGGTACAATGGGCCTCCCTTGTTCTCTACTCAAAAATCAGTGCACCTATCCCTGATTCCCTATACCAACTAATGAGTAGAAATTTGGACCATTCATCTGTATTAATGGCCTTCAGAACTCGGTTTGAATGTATCTTAAATGAGATTGGTGTGTCTGTGGAAACGCTGATCTCGAACCCTACTAAGGCTAAGCAAGCCTTATTGGACTATGATTGGTCTCAGAATACTGATACATTTCACTCTTATCCATCTATGAGCCACCTGACACATGAACACAGACGAAGAGGAACTGTGACTAGGATCCTATTACAATTTCCTCATAGTCACTACAGGGGTATCCTACTAAGGGTGAGGTGGAACCTACTACAAACTAGGGAAATCCAGCTTAGGAGATCGCTTATCACGGCGGATTCAGCTACTTGTAGGTTCTCTATGGCAAAACTGGAAACCATAAGGCATCTGGTGCTTGAATGCCTCTCACTACTGGACTTACGAACCCAATATCTGGGGCCACTTGCAATGAATCCATTCCTCTATGTTGAAGATATGATATGGAAACATTGTCTTGAAAACTTTAATATACGGGAAGGGTTGGCCCTGGCTGGTTTCGTCAAATCGCTGAATATGTAGACCTGGTAAACTGATACTTGGCAGGGAATGGATCTCTTTCAGTTTTATTTAACTTGACGCGATCTGCAAAATTTGGACTTATTCAGATTTTTTTTAAAGTTTTTATTTGAATTGTCTGTGGATTAACTGTCTCTAGACTAAAACTGATAGTATTCAATATCTGATGTGAATGTAATTGTTGATCTTTTTTATTATATGCTGCTCTATTTGTGGTATTACTAACTGCTGTGTGCACACTGAACCAATCCAATCAATAGACCTTGAGGGAGAACTTCTGTTGATGTATTGAACTTGTTTACCCTTCTCTTAATCTATTTTGTTTTCCTGTTGGGTAACTATGTGTGTACTATTTAAATTTTCTCTTAGCATCTTCTTCTTTTAATTGTGTGTATTATGTGATTACTTGAAATTGTTTTTTGTAAAGGTTTGAACTAACCAAATACAATTTAAAAAAAAATAGCCCTATTGACTCCAAAATCTGCTGTAAATGCACACATTTATTTCTAGGGGAGTAGTTGGATAAGGTCGATCCGGATTACTTTTCTCACATAGGAGTATCACCTAAGACTTTCTGAATGTTATTGGGGCTGGTCAAGTGAGCATAAGAATATCTGAAGGTTTGTGTTTTCCTAAAACAAGTGTGTTTTAGATGGCAGTAGCTGGGAGCATGCTTTTCCCGTGGTATATGGACGTTGTACTCTTGGAAGAAGGTATTCTGTAGTAGATGAGGTTCTGTGTCATGTTCCTGCATGTATTGATTGTTTGCCTGTAAGTAGACCTGCAAAGTCTTCTCATTGTGAAGCATTTCCCAATTCGAGACGAAGTATGCAAGCAACCATAACCATTTTCAAGGCAGTTTAATGGGATTCCTACCAACAGATCATTTTAAAATTCAGCAGTAGTTTGTTTGTGCCTACACCTCTTTGCGTCAAATTTCTGATGTGAATGAATAAAAGTACGTAGTCAAGTTTCTTCAAGTATATTTTCTTAATTTATTTGATATATGTTCTGCCCATATGGATGACACGTGTTTCGGCGTTTCATTGGCGCCTTTTTCAAATCCGGGCTGAATGCAAACGTAACATGTAATAAAACAAAACACAAAATATAACATATGAAATAGCATTTTAGCATATTTTGTAACACATTTAGTAGTTAGAATAGTGACTTAGGCTGTGTAGTATATCCTTTTAGCATTCTCAAATTGCATGAACACCTAAAAGTGCAGCACCTCTTAGTTACCTCAAATGGTTAAAAATAAATCCATTACAGTGACTATGTTAGTTTTTTAAAATTAAATTTGTGCAATCCGAAAAAGAAGTAAGTATGGGATGGCATGGACCTAACAATTTTTGGCTGTCAGAAAAGCATGTAAATTTGTTTTCTTACCCTTATTGAATGTAATGCGAATCTCCCTTTCCTTATTTCCGGGAATTAGTTTTTAGTTGAAGTGTATCACGGTAGTTCCAGGGTTAAATCCCACCTAGAACAAATTTGGTTGTTCTATTATATTAACATTAGCCTTTTAACCTTCTATCGGATTGATTCTTTATGCATGATTCCCTGGCATATATTTAGACACATTTTAAACTCTAGTAAGCATGACTAGTAACATCTTTCTCATTGCATTTATGTAAAAAGTGCTATTCATATTTGCAATCCTCCAATCGCATTACATATCCTTGGTCTCATGCATTCTGTTACTCTAGCGGTCACTAGGAATTACTTTTTCAGTTACAATGACTGGTAACCGATTTGCTCCCCATTTGTGTTTACCAAAACACCCTTTCGCGTGAGTTTGAAATCCCAACCAAAATATATTTTGTTTTTATGCCACTCGGCATCAAGCGTGCTGAATTCTACATTGAGCATGCTTGTAGCGGTGGTCTTTCCACCCCTTAAAAGCGCTTACCTACAAAATTCTCTTGCTCATGCCTCAAGCATCGGGGGTCCTGTTTTGGTTCTGGCAAATCCTTGTTCATAAAGAGTTACAGATTGCTAGTCCCTCTTTCCTTTTGTTCATTTACAAAATTCGGCGGCCATACTTTGGGCTGAGTTTTAGTAGCTGGTGGTCGCGTAACTACGTAAGTCCTTTTTTCCTTTTTGATGTTTAAAATGATCTGTTGCATTTGTGTTTAGTGTAACATTGATTTGAATTTAAACTTCCGTATTTATCTTGCGCGGCTGATCTGTTACTTATTATGTCCAAATTTACAAAAATTAAAGTTAAAGGAGTAACTAATTTTTCAATATGTTTATTAGTATTTTTTTCCCTCCCCCCCCCCGCAATCTCTTTATATTATGTATACCTAAGACAGTTTCCTGTTGGGAATGGTGCATTATGGTAACTTTAGTTTTCTTCATTGACCATTATTTTCTCACTATATTTAATTAGCATTATTTTCACAATTTCAGAATGGTGCATTGTGGTACCTGTGGTTTGATGTAAATTTCGCCTCTCTCATCTGTTTAACTTTCATCTGATTAGCGGTTTCGCCCATATAGGATCTCCCCATGTGTATATCTAAAACATATGATTTAACAGTGCACATTCTTTTCACAATTTCAGAATAGTGCATTGTGGTACCTGTGGTTTGATGTTAATTTCGCTCTCATCTGTTTAACTTTCATCTGATTAGCGGTTTCGCCCATATATAGGATCTCCCCATGTGTATATCTGAAGCATATGTTTTAACATTGCAGTATTCAATAATATTTTTCTATGCAACAAATTATAATTGAACAAAATAGAAAACAGGAAAAAAACATTTTTGTAATTAATGAAAACATTTGCAATATTCATAACAAGAGTCCTGTATATTATCATTTTTTTTGGTTTTGTTTCTGCTATTTCTCTGCTACTTCTCCAGCATCACAAAAAGTGAATCATTTCATTGTCTGAATTTAATCCATGTTCCAATGTTTGAAAATGACAGATTAATCTGGCTTCTTCTTGCCTTAAGCAAAGTTCTTGATTTCCTCCTCGTTTGCCCATTTTGACTCTTTTCAGTCCAATAAATCTAATGTCTTTTTTATTTTGCATTTGGTGTTGGTTTTGCCAATGAACAGATAACGGGAGGTTTTTGTCTTGACTTCCTATGGCTGAAATATGTTCTCTAATTCTAGTTCTTAACTCCCGAATGGTGCTCCCAATGTAGAGCAGATTACAGACACATATCACTGCGTAGACCACATGTTTGGATCTACAATTAATTTGTTCCCTAATCTTTGTTTTGACACCTTCTTGGTTCGTAAAAGTAACTGTTTCTTGTAGTGCATAGTGGCACATCGAACAGAAGCCACATTTCCTGAAACCTGACTGTGGTTGTCGTAACCATGTTTGTGATCTTGTTTCTTCTTCCTCCTCTTCGGACATCATAGAAGGACTCAACATGTTTTTCAGAGTTCTGGCTTTCCTATAAATTATTGTTGGATAATCTTGTATGTGTTTCTCGATATGTGGGTCTAGTTTTAATAGATACCAGTTCTTTTTTAGGACTTTTTTAATTTCTTTGTTGTTTGCACAATATGCCGTAATAAAATGAATAGTATCATCTGGTTGTGTACTTTTGCTGCTTTGAGATAATGTTGATTGTCTGGTCATGTTTTTGGCTTTCATTTTTGCAGTTTTAATTGATTTTTGTGAGTATCCTCTGGCCTTAAATCTGTCTGATAACAGTTGACATTCACTCTCAAAATCTGATAATTCTGTGCAATTACGTCGTGCTCTAATGAACTCTCCTTTCGGAATGTTGTAGATAACCGGTTTATGGTGGCAGCTAGTCGCATACAATGTTGAATTGACTTCCGTCTCTTTTCTGAATGTTTTTGTGTGTAATTGTCCTGTGGATACAAAGATGGTTAGATCCAAACAGTTAATTTCCGTTTTGCTGCTTTGCCCAATAAATTCTAGGCCAAATTCATTGTTATTTGCTTGGTTTAGTAAAGACTCCAGTTCTTCCGGTGTACCGTTCCAAATAATTAGTACATCATCGATGTACCTTAGCCATTT
Source organism: Ambystoma mexicanum (assembly GCF_040938575.1). NCBI lineage: Eukaryota > Metazoa > Chordata > Amphibia > Caudata > Ambystomatidae > Ambystoma > Ambystoma mexicanum. The sequence continues at coordinate 386,426,766 of NC_090934.1, read as the reverse complement.
GATTATTTTGTTCTTGAACTCAGGTATTTGGTATATGTGTAGGTCTTCAAACATTCCCATTACAATGTTGGCAAGGGCTGGGGCATATTTAACGCCCATTGCGACTCCACGTATTTGTCGAAAAAAACTGATTATTGAAAATGAAAACATTATTCTCTAAAGTTATCATGAGCATTTCTTTAAGCATGCATGCAGAGTTGAAAAATGACGCAGATCTATTTTTGAAAGTATAGTCCATTGCCTCCAGGGCCAATTCGTATTTAATAGATGTATATAGAGCCTTGACGTCCCATGTTGCTAATAAGTATGTATCTTGCCACTGAATTTCTTCTACAATTTTAATGGCATCTGTTGTCTTTCAGATATGCCTGTATTTTAGGTATTTCAGGTCTTATTATATTGTCAATATATTCCGCTATAGGTTCTGTCGCCCAACCTATGCCACTTACAATAGGCCTTCCTTCTGGGATAGTGTCATATTTCTTGTGAACTTTCGGAAGAAAGTATATGGTTGGAATTGTAGGTTTATTTACCCGTAGGTGTGTCTGCTCTTCATCAGTTATTAGTCCTTGCTGGTGCCAGGCATTAATAAGGCTTGTCAAATCTTGTGTTATTTTCGGTATTGGATTTCCTATTCATTTCTCATAACATTCTGGATTTTCCAAGTGGTTCATAGCCATCTTTATGTAATCCACTCTATTCATTATTATAATGTTGCCACCTTTGTCCGCTTCCTTGATAACCAATTGATGATTTGATTGTAATTTTCTTATGGCAAGAATTTCATTTGCTGTAAGATTTTTAGATTAGTCTTGTTTTTAAATATGCCCCAGCCCTTGCCAACATTGTAATGGGAATGTTTGAAGACCTACACATATACCAAATACCCGAGTTCAAGAACAAAATAATCAAATGGCTAAGGTACATCGATGATGTACTAATTATTTGGAACGGTACACCGGAAGAACTGGAGTCTTTACTAAACCAAGCAAATGACAATGAATTTGGCCTAGAATTTATTGGGCAAAGCAGCAAAACGGAAATTAACTGTTTGGATCTAACCATCTTTGTATCCACAGGACAATTACACACAAAAACATTCAGAAAAGAGACGGAAGTCAATTCAACATTGTATGCGACTAGCTGCCACCATAAACCGGTTATCTACAACATTCCGAAAGGAGAGTTCATTAGAGCACGACGTAATTGCACAGAATTATCAGATTTTGAGAGTGAATGTCAACTGTTATCAGACAGATTTAAGGCCAGAGGATACTCACAAAAATCAATTAAAACTGCAAAAATGAAAGCCAAAAACATGACCAGACAATCAACATTATCTCAAAGCAGCAAAAGTACACAACCAGATGATACTATTCATTTTATTACGGCATATTGTGCAAACAACAAAGAAATTAAAAAAGTCCTAAAAAAGAACTGGTATCTATTAAAACTAGACCCACATATCGAGAAACACATACAAGATTATCCAACAATAATTTATAGGAAAGCCAGAACTCTGAAAAACATGTTGAGTCCTTCTATGATGTCCGAAGAGGAGGAAGAAGAAACAAGATCACAAACATGGTTACGACAACCACAGTCAGGTTTCAGGAAATGTGGCTTCTGTTCGATGTGCCACTATGCACTACAAGAAACAGTTACTTTTACGAACCAAGAAGGTGTCAAAACAAAGATTAGGGAACAAATTAATTGTAGATCCAAACATGTGGTCTACGCAGTGATATGTGTCTGTAATCTGCTCTACATTGGGAGCACCATTCGGGAGTTAAGGACTAGAATTAGAGAACATATTTCAGCCATAGGAAGTCAAGACAAAAACCTCCCGTTATCTGTTCATTGGCAAAACCAACACCAAATGCAAAATAAAAAAGACATTAGATTTATTGGACTGAAAAGAGTCAAAATGGGCAAACGAGGAGGAAATCAAGAACTTTGCTTAAGGCAAGAAGAAGCCAGATTAATCTGTCATTTTCAAACATTGGAACATGGATTAAATTCAGACAATGAAATGATTCACTTTTTGTGATGCTGGAGAAGTAGCAGAGAAATAGCAGAAACAAAACCAAAAAAAATGATAATATACAGGACTCTTGTTATGAATATTGCAAATGTTTTCATTAATTACAAAAATGTTTTTTTTCCTGTTTTCTATTTTGTTCAATTATAATTTGTTGCATAGAAAAATATTATTGAATACTGCAATGTTAAAACATATGCTTCAGATATACACATGGGGAGATCCTATATATGGGCGAAACCGCTAATCAGATGAAAGTTAAACAGATGAGAGAGCGAAATTAACATCAAACCACAGGTACCACAATGCACTATTCTGAAATTGTGAAAAGAATGTGCACTGTTAAATCATATGTTTTAGATATACACATGGGGAGATCCTATATGGGCGAAACCGCTAATCAGATGAAAGTTAAACAGATGAGAGAGGCGAAATTTACATCAAACCACAGGTACCACAATGCACCATTCTGAAATTGTGAAAAGAATGCTAATTAAATATAGTGAGAAAATAATGGTCAATGAAGAAAACTAAAGTTACCATAATGCACCATTCCCAACAGGAAACTGTCTTAGGTATACATAATATAAAGAGATTGCGGGGGGGGGGAGGGAAAAAAATACTAATAAACATAGTGAAAAATTAGTTACTCCTTTAACTTTAATTTTTGTAAATTTGGACATAATAATAAGTAACAGATCAGCCGCGCAAGATAAATACGGAAGTTTAAATTCAAATCAATGTTACACTAAACACAAATGCAACAGATCATTTTAAACATCAAAAAGGAAAAAAGGACTTGCGTAGTTACGCGACCCCCAGCTACTAAAACTCAGCCCAAAGTATGGCCGCCGAATTTTGTAAATGAACAAAAGGAAAGAGGGACTAGCAATCTGTAACTCTTTATGAACAAGGATTTGCCAGAACCAAAACGGGACCCCCGATGCTTGAGGCATGAGCAAGAGAATTTTGTAGGTAAGCGCTTTTAAGGGGTGGAAAGACCACCGCTACAAGCATGCTCAATGTAGAATTCAGCACGCTTGATGCCGAGTGGCATAAAAACAAAATATATTTTGGTTGGGATTTCAAACTCACGCGAAAGGGTGTTTTGGTAAACACAAATGGGGAGCAAATCGGTTACCAGTCATTGTAACTGAAAAAGTAATTCCTAGTGACCGCTAGAGTAACAGAATGCATGAGACCAAGGATATGTAATGCGATTGGAGGATTGCAAATATGAATAGCACTTTTTACATAAATGCAATGAGAAAGATGTTACTAGTCATGCTTACTAGAGTTTAAAATGTGTCTAAATATATGCCAGGGAATCCTGCATAAAGAATCAATCCGATAGAAGGTTAAAAGGCTAATGTTAGTATAATAGAACAACCAAATTTGTTCTAGGTGGGATTTAACCCTGGAACTACCGTGATACACTTCAACTAAAAACTAATTCCCGGAAATAAGGAAAGGGAGATTCGCATTACATTCAATAAGGGTAAGAAAACAAATTTACATGCTTTTCTGACAGCCAAAAATTGTTAGGTCCATGCCATCCCATACTTACTTCTTTTTCGGATTGCACAAATTTAATTTTAAAAAACTAACATAGTCACTGTAATGGATTTATTTTTAACCATTTGAGGTAACTAAGAGGTGCTGCACTTTTAGGTGTTCATGCAATTTGAGAATGCTAAAAGGATATACTACACAGCCTAAGTCACTATTCTAACTACTAAATGTGTTACAAAATATGCTAAAATGCTATTTCATATGTTATATTTTGTGTTTTGTTTTATTACATGTTACGCTTGCATTCAGCCCGGATTTGAAAAAGGCGCCAATGAAACGCCGAAACACGTGTCATCCATATGGGCAGAACATATATCAAATAAATTAAGAAAATATACTTGAAGAAACTTGACTACGTACTTTTATTCATTCACATCAGAAATTTGGCGCAAAGAGGTGTAGGCACAAACAAACTACTGCTTACTTTACAAACGGAGCTGAGGGACTCTGTCTCCGTGTTGACCTACATCCTTGCGACACAAGAATAAAATAAGAAAATAAGAAAACCATTGCCAACCTTAATAGTACTAACATACGGGTCGCGAGAGTACACTTTATGAGATCCCCACTCAAGAAGTTCCTCACTCAGTACATTTTAAAATTCAGATCCAAACTCTGCATTTCAAGGACACTTTTAGCTGCATTGACCAATTAGACCCACATTACTAACCTTTACAAACAAATAATGGTGTCATACGAGGGTAATCGTAAGCATGACCATCTGACAGAATGAAGACTTGGGGTCGTTCCTCTGAATTTAAACCACCAGGCAAGTGATCTGCAGTAATGAGCAGGCAACTAATGAGCAATATTGACTTCATGAGACAGGAGCCATCATGACCATCCCACCAGTTAGCAATACTCATGTTAAGGAATTTGCTATACTCGTCAGTTGGCAGTGTGTAATTTAGTAGTTATTGCAGGCGTGGTTTTAGCAACAGTGGCTGTTTCCTGTATTCTCAATGAAGCACATCAAAGAGATTGTCCATAATGGTTTCATGCAGAATCACACCAACAGTGTAGACATCCTATTTCTAGTGTATGCAACTCTTTTCCACCACCAGTTTGCACAGATATTGCCCCACCATCAATGTATATTCCCTTCCTCCATTAACTGCCCCAGAAGCAAATATCCACATTCCAATCATCCAAACCCCAGACAGTCTCACACTCGATCTACCCCCATAGCCCACAGATTTAGCTCCAACCTCCCTCCACCTCATAACCTCAGATGGACATGTCCAACCTCCATCAGCCCCACATGCACATAGCTCTACTCTACCCACTCAATCACCAACACACATGCCCATACTTCACTCCACGCACTTGCAGTTTCCTGCTCTCAATCCTAATCCATTTCCCACCCAGGCATAGCACCATGCTCCACCAACACCAGCCCAGGCACACACCAATAATAGTAAACAAATGCACCTCCAAATCCCCCTTATGATCTTGTAGTCCTACATCTGCGGAGACAGCGCTGCCTTCCATCCATACTCCCCCTTGTACATGACCACCAGCCCACATGGCATAGTGGAAGAGGGAAGGAAGGAGTGGAAATGAAGGCAAGGGGACAAAAGGTCTTGTGAATAATTTGCAATTTTTGGAACCAGAAGATCTGCGTTCTAATGGCAGCTTCCACACTTTACAAAAATTGTGTAATAATAGTTTGGCAGATTACATATTGCTTCATACAGGAATCCTGCACTTTGTAAGCACTGTAATACCTTCTCTGGATAAGGGATTGGTGAAGGGCAGACTCTGGTCGACCGCTGTATCGATCCCACGGCTCACAACAGTTTGTTTCCACCCCCATGCCCCAGAGAGCTTGTTGCACTTGAGCTATTCCCGGTAATCTTGGCCAAATCCCTTGATCTTTATGCCCTTCAGTTTACTAAAAGTGGGATTCATTTAAATAAGGGCAACACTAGTATAAAGTGTTTAGTTAAATCAAAAGGAAAAGGAAAACTTGGAAGTATGTGGATTTGTGACTAATCTGTGGATTTTGGAACCAAAGCATATACGTTCTAATCCTGGCCTGCTTCTCTTGACGAAAATTGTGTGCGACATTTTTGTTGCCTGTCCTGCAGTTACGTTATCTGCCAAATTTGGCAGTGTTTACACATAAATGGGACATCACTATAAAGGAGTACATTAAATCAAAAAGAATGGACATGGGAGGAAAGAGGGACGGTGCAGACTATCTGTCTAGTTGTCGACTTTAGAACCAAACGATTCCGGTGCTAATCTAGGTATCCCCATATAATGAAAACTGTTGGACCATTGGCAACTCACTGAACACCAGTTTGAAGTGAAATATTACACCAAAATTAATGTTGACGGGAGGTATGGTCTAATGGCTATATTACAGACTTTGGATCCAGCCGTTCTGGATCATTATCATGTGTAAAGAACGGGGTCTTGATGTTTTTGCCTTTTTCATTATACAAGATAGCAATTCCCGGAATGCAAACAAAATTCCTGCACGGGAGCCAGGGCTGATTCAAGTGATTTTGTTGTGGCAAATGCTTGCTCGGTGTATGTTTGCAAACTGCATGGACCGCTTTGCAATCCCCTAGTTTAGTTTAACTTTTATTACTGATCTAGTATAAGGCAGTATGCATTTAGCTTTTGTATTTTTAACAGTTGCTGGTGCCAATTAGTAATCGCTGTTTATTAGCTTTATGCATCGTCAGGTTTATAATGTGTTTAAAAAGAATACACTGGCTGTCCCTTCGTGTGATATTGTTGAGGGGACAATTGTTGCGTTAGATCTCTCCTGCACCGCTTGTGAATTTGGTGAAATAATGCCACTGATGCTACTTGCAGAAAACTGTAATGTTTAAGCAAATGCATTTCTCCTGCGGCTTCAGCTTTCTCAAGCATCAAACGCGTGAATGAGTATAAAGAAACTAGACGGCAATATGAAATGCTTTATCGAATAGTAAAGACCACCAAGAAGAGACGATGGAGGAATGTGGAATCAATCATTCCGGAAATCATTTTGCAATTAAAATCTCCACCCAGATGCTGTTTATGAGCATTATAAAAAAATAAATGGATCAGAATAAATGTGTTATGAAGTACCAGTTGTTTAATTATTTTATTTATATTTGTAACGCTACAGCACATAGGCATCGAGGGGCTGTTGCAGAAAATGTCTTAGTTACAGGTGGAGGGAGGGCTTTGCTCATGGTTACAGGGAGTGAGGCCAACCAGGGTGCAGTAGTAAGTACATGGGTGATTGAGTTATAAAAATAATAATAATTAAAAAAAGAATAGAAAAGCAGGTTACAGGCATGAATAACGTAACTCGAGTACAGTGGCATGGTGTTGAAGTTACAGGAAGACTGTTAACAGTGTTTGTTACACAGAGAATGCTTGGCTCATGGTTATAAGGAGCGAAGGCAAAGCAGGGTGCAGAATACAAGTACAGGTACAGTGTTTACGCGCTTAGGTAAGGTAACTTATGTCCAGCAAAGCCGGAATGGGCAGTTTATACAAATAGTAGTGTTTTAACAGCTTTCCTGAAGGCTGTGTGTGAGTCAATGCGTCTTAAATGCGGGGGGAAGTGACTTTGGGAATGGAGCATCTGAATCCTAATCTGCGTTTACCTTCTTTCACATTTCCCAGTGCTTTATTTTGATATTTGCCAAATATTGTGATGTTTCCTATGTCAAAATCTAAGGTTTTAAACGCTTCATGTGGGGCTAGCTCAATCACTAAAACTGTTGCTAGCCAAGCTGTCTGTCATTTATTTGATTACGTTCATGTGAAGTATGCTTTTCCTCACACTAGGCTTCTGCTCGTTGAAACCCGGCTAAACCAAGGATAGACCTGCAAAACCTATTTTACACAATGTGCGAGATGTCCCATTAATCTGGTTCCCTGGTTGGAGCATATTTTGCCCACCTGCCTGTAAGATATGTGGGTGGCTGCAATGAAAGTGATGGGGGGCCCTTTGAAAGTACTGACCTGCTGCAGTATAGAGGATGTGGCATAGTCAACTGGGATTCTGTTTTATCAAGGGCTGTCCCTGCAGTGATGGATGCCATGTGTCTGGAGCGACGTGCCTGCATTGACCAGGAATTATTTGCCGGGATGTCTGTGCCTGCAGTGATGAGGTTATTTTTCATGGATACATGTGTCTGTAATATGTATACATGCAAGTTTCGGTGATGACCGCCCTGGTCTGCTTGTAAGGGACGTGCTGTGGTGACTGGGGTCCTTTGGCTCAAGGCATGTGTCTGTAGCGATAATGCAGCGGTTTGCAATATTTGGCTCTCCAGATATTCTTGACTACACCTCCCATCAGCCCTAGCCAGCAATATCAATGGGAGGAATCATGGGAGTCAGTCTAAAACATCTGGCGAGCCACAGGTTGCAGACCCCTGGATAGTGGATGCTGTGGGCCCGAAGTGATGCGCCTACATTGTCTGAGGCTTTTTTCTGGAAAGTGTGTGCCTGCTGTGTGAAGGGTACTTTGCATTCATGATTGTGTCTGTAATATGTATACATCAAGTTTCAGTGATACAGCAATGGGTCTGAGTTGTAAGGGACATACATGCCCGTGATTACCACCGTCGTTTGGCCCAAGGCATGTGTCTGCAGTGACCAAGACTTTATTTAATGACACCCTGTGCTTGAAGTGACAGTTCGTAATTGACTCCAGGGATGTGCCTACAGTAGTAGGTGTCCTTTGGCTGAATGACTCTTTGTAGTACCAACAATGAATGCCTGCATTACGAAGAGTCCATGTTGTGCTGATCTGTGCTAAAAGGGCTTTTGTACTCACTAGCACTGAAGTTAACTCTGGGCTGTCTCTTACAGTTGCTGCCTACCGCCCTTCTGCTTCCTTACAAACTAGACTTCAGGGAACGACTACGGAAACGAAACGTAAGTTGCTGTTTGTTTGAGTTTATTGTTTGCATTCTGTGTTTTGATTAACGAGAGGTGGGAGTGCAACTCTTTTCTTGAGATTATCACAGAGGAGGATTGAAAAGTAGTCACTAACATGCAAATAATGCAAATGGCAACACTGAAATGATGCAGCGTTTCCCTCTTGGAGGAGTTTAATGTGCTTACAGTGAACAGTGCAATATCTTAGGAATGTATCCCATGCCAGGTAAGTGAAAGGCTGAGCTATCTTTCCTGGGTACTCCAGTTACAAAGTTTCAGAAAGGTGTTTGAGGTTCCTTTGAGTGGACCTAGGCCTGCTAGTTTCTGAAGGTAAGTGGTTATATGCAAGGAGCCTGACACTTCTGATATCGAAGTGGAAAAAGAGAGGAAGCAAAAGGCATAGGAAATAAACCAGGGCAACTAGTGTGTTGCAATCCAGGGGTGGCCAGTCTGCAGCATTGCCCAGAAAGGAAGTATAACTGGTATGAGGTAAGCAAGGGCGTTCAGCTGCAGAGGCTTTCCCTGACAACAATTGGTCTGATGTCTTGCATTTTTATTTTAAATCTGTTTTATTAATCGGAATATATTTTATTTATTTTTTTGCATTTGTATAGCACCTCAACCCTCAGGCATCAGGGCGCTGTTGCGAAACCAGTTACATGTAGGGTGAAACATAGCATTGGAAAAACAGTTTGAGAGTCCAATAGGGCGACTGTTAGGCTAAGAGTCAAGTCTTTAGTGCCTTCCTTAAGGGTCAGTATGATTTGTCTGCCCTTAAGGATGAGGCGAGTGTGTTCCAGTGATGCATGGCAAGTGATGGGAAGCTTGAACCTCCTTCAGCGAGTTTCTTGAAGATAGGGGGCACTAGGCTGTTAGCATGGCAGGATCTTGCGGGTCTGGTGGATTTGATCCGCTTAATGTTTTGCAACTGGTATTCAAGGGCCTCCTTGGCTAGGCATTTATGCGTAATGGAGAGGGGTCTGAAGATGATTCTCCCATTAATGGGATCCAGTGTACCTTTTTTCTTGATGATGAGATATGCTCTCATCTTGGGATGTTCAGAGCTGCTCATGCAGAAATTATTTTGGATTACTTGGAGTTTTTGGATGTTCCGTTGTGATGTCTTGTGATGTCCCTGCGAAGAGCGCGTTACAGTAATCTACGAGGGCTCGGGCTATGGTGAGGCAGTTGGCTGGCATGAGGAATTGTCTTGCTGTGTTGAGGAGTTTGGTGGTATGTGCAGCGGATGATGCAATTGCGTTCACTTGTCTGGATAGGGAGAAGGCTGCATCCAGGTAAACCTCTAAAGTTTTTACTTGGGACAGTAATTTGGATGCCGTCTACCATGAATTCTTTGAATTTAGGATTGAGCTTTTTTAGCATGGCTGGGTGTGATGCTGGAAAGGCATTGGAAGGACAGGGCCTCCCTGTCCTTGTCCTGTAGTCCTTTTTCATAGTGTGTTCTGTCGTGGTTTCTGCCCAGGAGTCCATGTGGGACTCCTGGCAGTGCAGCTCTACCTAGTTTTGGTTTGGTGTACAGACCCATGGGATACCCTTATGGCACCCATGGGTGGGGGTGCAACCCTGTGCCCCTAGTGTGTGTTTTCGGGCACCTGTGTGTGACCCACAGAGCAGGGTATAGGCTGGTGGCAGCACTATGCTGAATGTGACAGGTGCTCTGAGTGTCCTCCATTTTGGGATACCCAGGCCCTGCCATTGGAATCAGTTGATTCCTGATAGGAACCAAGATGGCCATTGTGGCCTCTTGCTTTCTATTGCCTGTTACCTTGTTTTCCCAAAGTCCTGAGAAGCCCTGACTCTGTCCCTTCCCCCTGACTGGCTGTTGGGTGGAAATTCCATATATGGTGTTGTTGTGAAGGCCCAGCTAGACTGACTGGAGCCTTCCCAGTGACTGTATGTTGTGGGTACCTCCTGTGGGTGGGACTTGGGTGAATGGAGTGTGTGACCAATATACACTCCTTGTTGTGGTTGTCTGGTTTCTGGCATGAGAGACAAAGACTGAGACAGCCCTGCCCGAAACTGGCCTGAATGCAGTGTGTAGTGTTGAATGGCTGGGTACTTGTCCCAATCCACATTCCTTGTTGTGAGTGTCTGAAAGGGAGGAGTGTGGCCTGAATGCACTGTGTGCCTGATTGGCTGACTGACTGCATGAATGCCCTTCTGTATGATTGGCTGCTGAGTGTGTGCCAGCAGTGTGGATGAGAGACAGAATAGTATATCTGGGGACCTCTCACCACTGGTAATTGTTCAGAAGCGTTCTGGAGCTGAGTCTCCACTCTAAGAGTAACTGGAACTGCTGATCCTCGACGCCCAGCTGGAAGAAGACTTGCTGCTGCATTTGCTTTGACCGATCCGAAGGCTGCCGAAATCGTCGAAGACTGACCCGAGAGAGGACCTGTTAAGGCGCCCTCTTCCCGTGCTCCGAGGGACCATCGAGCACCGCTCCATCTTCGCCGAAGCGCCCTGGAAGTCAGACCCTCGAAAGGCTGCCGACCCGAGACGGGACCGCCGAGGAGATCGAAGTGAAGCACCCGGACATCGCCGCTGTCGAAGTCCATTGCCGTCGACCAGGGTTCGCAGGTTTGTGTAACCGCTGGAGGCCCGTCGAAGTTGTGTTGCCCAGCCGTGGGGACCACTTGACGCCGTGCCGCCGACGACCGGAGCCGCCCGCTCCTTTGCCTAAGAACATTCAAATCGAAGGACTCCCTCGCCCGCACCGTCGACCGCTTTGTCCTGCTGGAGAAAGTAGGGAACGACCAACGCGCCGAGGAGAAACCTGCCGGTGGGTTTCCCGCCACCCGAAGACCACAAAGACTCGAATGACTCGACGCCCTTGCTGGGCCCCCGTCTCCACAATCTTTGAGGTCCAGAACTATTGTCACCGAGGTGCCCCGCACGCCTCTTCCTTGCAGGACGCCGACGAGCACCGCTCGGACGAAGCTGCCGCCTCATCGACGCCGTTCACCCGTGTTCTCCGTCGGACGTTCGACGCCCCGTGTCTCCCGCTTGAAAGGGAAGGCATTCAAGAAGGGCCGTCGATTCCCCGCCGCCGAACGCCGAGTTCCTCGACGCTTCTCGACGATCCGTGACTCCCGCTTGAAACGGGGTCGCTCAAGAAGGATCTGTCGACGCCTCTTCGAAGAACTCGACTCCACCAGGTACATTGGGGGGGTAAAAACATTATAGGAGGGAATAAGACTTGCAGAACAATATATGGACTGGGCTTGTGCTATATCTTTATTTTACAGGTTGCCCAGGTGGGGGGGGGGTCTCCACACAGAACTGTGTCTAGTGGTAGGGGCCAGTATTCTGCCTATTGCTCAACCATCTTATTTTCTCTCCTCTCTCTATTGCTGGTTTCACTCTATTGATCTGTGTGACATTGTTACAGTATTGTTGATGCACTTTAATGAGATCTAATACAAAGGGTGGTACCACTTTAGAATTGTATATATTTGCCATTGTTGATTTTCCTAAGTACAAAGTGAGTTATTATGATAAGTGTACATAACCTTGAATATTGATTATATAAAGACTGTGTTCTAACCAATACAGTGTGTGGACATTCCTTTGTGGGGGCTTGGGGACTACACTGTACTTAAGAACCAGCCTGCATCACCTCCTGAGAAGCTAGGCCTTGATTGCTCGACCATAGCTACCGAATAGAGAATCTAGGCTGGGGTCCTCTGTGCCTCCCCTCTACCATATAGAGAGCAGAAGTACAGACCACCCCCTACCGGTCCTTTACACTGGGGAACCTGTTATGTGGATCTCGGTTTTGTCATCATTTATGCATAAGAGGTTGGTGGCCATCCAGGCCTGGATGGTTGAGTAAATATTGTTGATCATGGTCGAATCTGTGTTGTAGCACCCAGACAGTGGGAGGAGCATTTGGGTGTCATCTGCATAGTTTGTATATGTTATGCTCAGGGAGTCCAGGAGGTCAAATAAGGGTTTTGTGAAGATGTTGTAAAGGGAGTGGGTTACACCGGATCCTTGAGGCACTCTGCAGGGGATGGGGGGAGCGCATGCTGTTTCTGAGAAGACGCTCCTGGATATGCCCTCTAGGAAGGAGGCTAACCCGGTTGAGGCTTCAAGGAAAAAGTTGGCAGATTGAGTGAGGTGCTTGCAGAGGGTTGAGTGGTTGGCCTGTTTGAAGGCGGCGGAGAGTTCTAGGAGGAGAAGAATGGTTGGTTTGCCTTCGTCTCTGAAGGCATCAAGTTGATTTTTTTTTTTTAGGTCTGCTGGAGCTGATTCAGTACCGTGTCCTGGCTGGAAACCTGATTGGCGTAAGCCTAAGATATGGTTTGTTTCTAGCAATGACTGGATTTGGTCATGGGCTGCTTTATCCCGGATTTTCTGTAGGAATGGTTCAGTGGTGAAAGGGCAGTAATTGTTGGGGTTTGAACGGTCTAGTGACGCCATCTTCAGCAGAGGGCGCACCCAGGATTCTTTCAGTGTATCAGGGACCGAGTATGATGTGAAGGATGAGTTGATGCATCTGGTGATGAATGGTGCTATGTCTTCAGCACAATGTTTAATAATGTTGGGGCAGATGTCTCCTTTTGCATTTGGATGGTTTTAGCTTTTTTGCTGTTTCTGATTCTGATACTTCTCTGAATTGGAATGGGGTGAGCAGTGGGGGGGGGGGGGGTGGGGGTGGGGATGTGGGTGTGGAGATGAGGGCTTGTTTTAACATGATTATTTGTTGGAGCGAGGAGATTTTTGTTTGCATAGCGTTCTGGATAGCTGTGCACTATAATTCATCTTTGGAGATGACTGGTAGTGGGGTGGATGAGGATCTTAAGATTTGAAAGAGATCTCTAGGGCTAGAGCGAGCATTGGTGATTCTAGAGTTAGTCTGTTGATTTGACGGCAATGGTAGCTTGTTTGTATTCTTTGGATAAGAAATAGAAGGCGGCTTTTAGTTTTTTTTTTTCTTTCTCCAAACCCCTTCTTGTTGTTTTGGTGCGTGGGCTTGCAGATTGGGGGTGAACCAGGCGTTGGCATGTTAGACTGGTTTGGCTTTCCTAAGCAATAGGGGGGGTGTGGGGGGCACCTGGTCAATGGTGGATGTTAAGGTGCTGGAGTACAAACTGGCCAGGGTGGAGGGGAGATTTTCTGGTTTGAGCAGGGTTAGGAGCTGTGCGATGTATTCCCTAGAAATTGTACATATGCTTTGAGAGATGGCAGTAGGTAGGGCTGCGGAGGGAAGGGGGGGGGGCTTTCAGCCAGAGTGTAAAGATAACGGTGTAGTGGTCTGACCAGGGGCATGGCGAGGCCGAGGGGGTGGATATAAGGTTTTGTAGGTCTGCTACCTAGTCTAGGGCTCTTCCTTTATAATGGGTGGGTGTTGCCATCCGGTGGCTGAAGCCAATGTCTGAGAGGGCTTTGGCAACCACTATTGCGATATTGTCTGTTGGATCAATACGCCCTAAATTGAAGTCCCCTAGTATGAAGGATCGGGATGTGGGTTTGATGCAACTCCCTAACATGTGCGTATTGTTATCCTGAAAGGTGGGGCTGTGGCCTGGCGACTGATGAAGGATGTGGATGCTGATGGAGTCATCTGGGGCACTTGCGAGTTTAACTGTTAGTAGTTTGCAGTAATCTATCGTGGGGAGATTTGTCTCTCTGATAGTGAGTCTAAATATATAGGAGGACGGATGTAGAGTACCCAATGAAGACTTACTCTGATAGTTTCCCTCCAGAGATATTTGGAAAGCCTCACTACCCCACCTACGAAAATTACCTTGAATACTTTTCATTTTATTATAGCCCCAGACTTGGTCTCCTATTGTTTAAACTCTAATTCCTTTTAGCCTCAAAACCTGGAGGGGGGATCCTGGATGAGGGTGGTGGGGGAGACCGTAGCAAAAACATATACAGGTTCTTTAAAGTAACAGACATTGAGCTTCTTTTTAAATTCCACCATCACCCCATCTACTCAGTGCTGCCTGGTCCTGTGAACGTTTCAGAGAAACCAAGACCTTTATTACAAACTCAGCAAGTTGCAACTAGCAAAGGAAGTTTATCTCCACCCCGGAATTTCACTCTTTGCCCCTTTTGACTCTGAACAAACAGTCCTGAGCTGCAGCTGTCTGAGTAAACACGCGGTTCTTCTCCTGTTGCAGTCTTATTTATCCGAAGATCACCAAGCGGAAATCTGAGAGAAGTAGTACTTTAGTGCCCTCTGTCGGTATCACTTTCTTTATTGCTGCTGCCTATCTTGGGACCGGCTCCCTAACTTCCGCCTCTACCATTGTAAGATGGATGATGCATCCTCTTAAGACCTGGGCTACTCTGCCACACTACACCTTGGAGAGTCTGGTGTACTCGAAGCATCCACTCTGTGACTCAGGCGAGGTAGGTGTGCCTTGGCGCTGCTAAAAGCTGTGTCTGAAGAAAATCCCCGAACCTCCTCTCTCCTGCTGTCTGAGCGATCACAGTTACGTACAGGGCTTCCTTACTGCTGCTCTGCGAAATATACTGAATGCAGACAATCTTTGTTCAAGCCGGGTTCCAGTCTTTGTTACCCAGTTTGTGGGGCTTCGAAAATAAAGAGGTGGGATACCGCTGTCCTGAGCACATGCACAAGCATATTTCTCCCTGTCTGTCTCCTTAGTTGGTAATATAACACCAGCTATTTTATATAGCATCAGTGGACTCTATACGAACGGGTGGGAGCTATCGCTAAACGATTGCTTCAAACAGACAAATCTATTACCAGTTTCTTTCTGGGGGTTCTGATGGAATATATTACTGACAGGATAGCTCTGCAGTTATATCACTTGCTGCTGAGATCTGTGTGTGATCTGCAGGTTGCAAGTTTGAATCCCAGCAAGGCCAACTCAGCCTTTCATCCTTCAAGGTCATTCGATAGGTAGCAACTTTGGGTGCATTATAATTATATATAAAAATTGGTCTAGAGTAATGTGTAAGTTAAAGTTCTATTTTTTTTATTTTTTTATTAAAATGCATTTGGTTTACATCTTGAACCTTCACATTCAATCTACATTGTTTTCCTTATAAAAAACGGCAACATCTTTGTCTTTTATACTTCTTCATTACTGTTTTCCAGCATAATAGTTTCCCAGAAGTGAACTATGGTTGCAACCATCTTTCTATTATTTCCCATCAAGATTTGACTCTTTCTTTCTTCTTTTTCCATTTCTACTGTGGCACTAAGATATTTGTCGCTGAAGAGCAGTCTTTTTTGATTTAGTGCCTCGCATTCCATAATCGCATGATAGAGAGTTTCTGTTTTTCCTATTGTTTGACAGAATCTGCAGTCGCTATTTGCACTTTTATTTTGGCTCCATTTCCCCTGAACTTCTCTTGTTGGAAGTAGGTTCAGTCTGAATCTTAAAAACATGTCTCTAATTCTTCGATCCGGGTATAATTGTAGGTAGCATGGAAGTTGGTTGAGTGATCTTGCCTCCCTCGCATTTCAGTGTCATTTTATATCAGTCTTTCTGCTCTTGAGTTTCGATCCAATCCGTTCGGCTCAGCTTCTTTTTTGCGATTTGAGGCATTTTCGTCATAGTATCCAATGTAATACCTTTTTTGTTACATATACTCATAGACGCTTCTTTCCATTTGTTTAGTGTAGCATCATTAACGTGTTCTTGTGAAGTTCTTAATATTTCCAATGCCGGTATCTTTTCTTCGCTGTTCATTTTCCTGAATAGATCTAATATTTTCCATTCTATCATTGATTCTAGTGATTGGAGGCCCAGTTCATAACGAATGTGTCATTGGCATGTTCTCGGGTAGACTTGGTACTTTCCACCAATAAATCGCCTCCAGTTTCATCCATATGGTTCTGTCATGGTTGATCATAGTTTCAGCACCATATGCAAGGATCGCTGTCACCTTTTACTTGTAAAATGTTACAACTGGTATGAGAGAAAATTTCCCGAATTTCTTATGTATTGACAGACCTTGTCTGGCCAGCATTCTGGTTTTAGCTTTTAACTGTTCTGCCCATGGCGCTTCTGTCAGTGATTGATTGATTCATAGCCCTAGATATTTATAAGTTGTGACCTGGATACATTTTTTTTTTCCTGGAGGTAATAATTAAAGGTTTTATTCCCTTTTGATTTCTTCTTTGTCAGATAAATTCTTGTTTTCTTGATGTTTATTGTTAAATTTTTTCCATGTATTCATGAGTTTTGTTTAGGGCTTTTTGTAATCCGCACAGTGTTTTTGCTAATGGAATAATATCTGCATATATCAAACAAGGTACTGCAGTGGCATTTAATTTCGGCGGATTAATGCTTGGTGTACATATGGACTCTTCAAAATCCGACGTGAACAGTGCAGCTGCTTGCGGACACCCTTGCTTTAAGCCATACCAGGTGTTAATTTGCTTTGTTATTATTCCGTCCGATGTCATTCACACTTGTATTTTTGTGCTAGTGTACAAGAGTTTTATTGGTTCTAGGATGTCGCTAGGACATCTCCATTGTTCAAGTTTGTTCCAAAGCAAGTCTCTATTGATTTTATCATAGGCTAGGCTCAGGTCGACATACGCTGCTATTGTATTAGTTTTTGTTCTTTCCGCTTCCTGTTTCATCAGATTTAAGATCACAAGATTTATATTTCTACCGACATTACGCACAAATCCTGTTTGTCGCACTGCTTGATGTTTTGTTTGTTTAGCCCAAATGTTTAATCTTGTCAGTATAAGGTTGGCAAAAACGGGTCCAGGAGCACCAACGGTCGGTAGTTCTTTGGCTCCTTAGATGATCCTTGTTTATATATTGGGATTAGTGTTGCCATTTTCCAGGAATCGGGGACATTTTTCGTACGGTTAATCAGGACTATAATTTTACCACAGAATTGTGCCCAAACTTCAGGGTTTTGTTTTAATGTGGCATTTGACATGACGTCCGGCCCCAGGGCTTTTGATGTATTTAGTTTTTTTATTCTGTTGGTAATTTCATCAATATCCTATCTTATGTTCCATGACCTTTGCGTGTGTTGCTGAATTTTATTCGTTACTGTTGGTCTTTCTTCGTAGCGGCTTCTGGGACATCCACTATCATTGCATCCTCTGAGTTTTTATTCGATTTCAAGAGTTCCCATAAACGTCTGGTGTTACAATATTTAAGGGAAGCCATCATAGATTCAGCGTTTTCTTGATCTTGCATCATTTTAGCATTTTTATGCCAGTTTTTGAATTTTTGTTTTGCTTGGCCAATTATTCTTTTTTTGGTTTGTGGAGATTCCTTTTGTGCTCTTTTAATGATCCCTTTTTTTTCCTTTTTCTTTTCTGCGATAACTTTGTTATAAATATATTTTCGTTCTGGCTTTGAGTAATGATTCAATCGCTGCTTCATTTGGAATTGGTTGGTTAACCATCCATAATTAATTTTATTGGAATCTTCTTTCTTTGAATTCGTTAATGTTTCTGTGATTTCATTTAATCTGTTATGTGGAATTCTCAAACGATTCATTCTACTTGATAGTGTCAGATTGGGTAAATTTATTTTGAGTCGTTCTCCTTTGTTCATTTGCCATGAGCGCTTTAGTATATGGTGGTCACTATGTTCGCTAAATAGATTTTTGGCTTTGATTTTAGCTTGAGTAATTCCCTTACTAGTATAGATATAATCGATAATTGATTTGGTTTTTCCTCTTGACCATGTTGGTATCGGTTTTGTTGCTGCATTGAGGGCATCCCATCTTTCCAAGTTTCTATTGCGTGTCTCTGTTATCCACCTTCGTGCTCTATGTTCCAGCAGTTGGTCTTCTACTGGTTCTCCTTTATCGTCAAATAGATGCAAGTTGAAATCTCCACATATAAATTCGACATCTTGATACTCCTGTGCGATGTTGTCTATCTTAGTAAAGATAGTATCTATTACCGTTTCTTCTGGCACTTTCCTTGGATTCCAATATACATTGGTGATGTTTAAGTGTTGAGTCCTTGTAGTCTCTTTATTACTCTGTGGTTGTGTCATCGCTTTCATTTTGACTAAGGTGTTTTGTGCCCAATTTCCTATGTTCTGATATTCGATAATTTCTGTTGCCAGGTCTTGACTGATTAAGGTAATAAGTCCTGCCGATGATCTGCCTCCATTGTTGTTAATTGCAGGGTTCATGTATATAAGAAATCCTTTGCATACTGGGGGCGCTGTTAGCCATGTCTCCTGTAAGCATATCACTTCTACTGAGTTCAGCTCAGGTCGTTCCATTTGGAAAAGATGCAAGTGTCCCCTAGTATTCCATGAACATAGTGTTACTGTTTGTTTGTTGTTTCCTGTTCGTGGTTATTGTCTCGGTTTTTTTGTTTCCTCGTGTTTACTCTTTTCCATACTAATTTCCCGCCAGAAGGGTGATTTTTCAAAATTCCATCTGTTAGGTGTTTTGTCGTTGTCTTGGATTCGTTCTTTTTTGCTCATCCTTGTACCATCTTTCTTTCTCTTTTTCATTCCATCCTTTATTTTCATAGTATGAATTGCTTACAACACTACTGATGTCAGAGTATGTTCTGTTACTCTCTTGCTGAGTCATGATGGATATTTCTTTCGTTTCATTGGCAAATTTGTCGTAATTTGACACTCTGAATTCTCTTACTTCCAGTTCTTCAGTACATGATGATATTAAACTCTGCAATTCCCTTGAGTAACAGTATATCCAGATTTTATCCAATCTTTGTTCATCTCTAAATTCAATTAATTTCAGATCTTTTGATTTTAACCTTTCCAGTTTTGGAATTGTCTTAAAGAGGCGTAATAGATTGGTTCTATTCATCACAATGTTAGCCTCTTTTTCCGATCTTCCTTCCAGCTTTAGTCTGATTACACTTTCTTTGTAGTAAGGGTCTACAAATTGTGGTTGTTCAAGCTGCAATCTTTCTTTATTCCTGACTTGTTTCTTTTTTCGTTCAGATCGTTCATAACTATCTTTGTTTGTTACTTCAGGCTGTTGTTCCTGTTCTGATCTCTCTAGTCTTGTTGTGTTCAGGGTGCTATTTCCTGTATACAGATCTCCATCAGAAATTTCTTCACACGATAGTTCAATTGATATATATGATCCTGTGATGGTTTCCTCATAGCAGTCGATCACAAGCATAGATGCGGGATTTGGTTGTGGTTCCTGTTGCTCGTTTCCTATTTTGTCTTCTTTTTTAGCATTCTCTGATTCGTGTATTGAATATGTGGAAAGGTTCAACAAGGATTCAATGTTTCCTTCTTCACTTGTTAAAGCACTAACGGGCCAGATGTTATCGCCATCTCTTATTATTTCTTGGGTTTGGTTGGATTCTTCTATTCCTCTAATTCCAGTGTCACTTTATTTTATTACTGGGTCTACTGTGCTTTATTTCTTTGTGTTTTTGGGGCTGTGATTTTTTTGATGTTATCCTTACCGCTTTCAGCTAGATTCCTAAGAAATGCTCTAGATCCCCTTTGTTGTTTTTTGGTCTGCTTTTTTGCTGCTAGCGTTTTTGTTTTAGTTGAATTATTCTGTGTCTGTTGTTCGAATATGCTATAATTTACATTCCCTTGTGTTTTCTCAGTCTGAGGATCTATAGTATGTGTGGTTAATTCCACAATCCGGTTTGTAGGCTTTTTACTTATTTTATTCCTTAGTTCTTCAGATGTCCGGTCTATTAGGAGAATGTCATTATGACTCTCTGCTTCGTCATTATGATGGTTCTCCCTCCTAGACTGTGCGCTGTCCCCTCTTGTCTTAGCGGGACCTGCCTTTGATGCTCCAGACATTTGTTCTTTCTCCTTTTGGTGTTTTCCTTCGCTGTTATTCCTCGTTAAAGATGTCTTTGTAAACGAGATTAAGGCTTCCATGAGTGTTGCTTTATCCATTCTGTCCTGTCTTGCTATTTCTGCAAGACGTTGTTGCCATATATAACTGTTTTCTGCTTCTATGCTGAGCCGTTCTTGGTTTTTATGTATCAGTTGTTCTAGATTCTTTTGTTTGGTGAATATGGAATTAAGTACCGTAGTATGTTCTTTCGTTGTTTCATTGCCTGCTTCTTGTAGCTTTATGTAGGGTATCATTGTTTGCGTTGTCACAGCTATAAGCACATTCTGTAGATCCAGCATTGATGTGGCAACTGACTCCTGTTTGTTGGCGACTGTCCACCTAAGCCAGGAAACCGTTTCCTCTGACTTATGGGCTGTTTCCTTGCCATTTGTTTCCATGTTTGCTAATTGCGTCTTATTTACACTTGTATAGCTTGAGTCAGCATGGTTTTGCCAGTTATTAGTTCCATTGCTTGTTTCCAATGATCTTTCAGCTAAATTAGCTTGTTTTTTGTTTTTCCTATTTATTTGTTGTAATTCCATCAGTGTTTCAATTTCTGTTTAATCCAGCGATAGGCGTTCCATTCGACATTGACTGATTGGAGCATTTTCTTTTATGAATCTTTCTGATTTGGTCGCTCTTTGATAGTACAATTTCCATTGTTCTTTTGCCTTTATGGCCTTTTCTTTCTGCGATGGTAATGGGTGATCATGTTCACTGGTATCGCTTTCCTGTGTTATAGTTTTGGAACAGAGCTTTTGTTCAATAGCTGTTTCCAATTCTTTGATTTGTCTATTGTCTGTTTTTGTCTCTTGATCCTTTTCCCCCTTTCCTCTGAGGGTTAATTTTTTCTTCGGCATTTGTAGCTTTAATGTTTGTCCATTTATTGCACTGTTGGTCGCAATTTTGTTGAATGGTTTCTCCTTCCTGCGTATCACCTGGTTTGTCTTTTAAGGGTAGCAATAGATCATGGTTTTTCCTGTTTATGTTGTTGTTTCCTCCCTTTGCGGGTCTTTTCTCTTTAGGTGGTGTGCTGTCTGGTAGTTCCAACTGGCTCAGGTTGTGCCCCTCTTCCATGACGCTGCTATTGCTGTCATCTTGTTTCATCAAATTTTCTGACATCAATTTAGTTTTTTGTCTCGTATTTCTCTGTGACAATTGTTGGGTTAATGTTGCTTTGGTTTCTTCTGATACGGTCGTCATTTTTCCGTGATTCACTTTGTTTTTCCTTGCAACAGATTTTACTTGCTCTGTTTCTCGCCGTTCTCACTTTCCGTTCTCCCTCTGGCTGCTGCCACTCCGCGTTCAGCACACCCTATTAGCGCGCCGCGGTCGCCGCTCATGTTCCCCGCCTCTCCTTCGGTACAGGAGCTCGATCTCCCTGCAGGCGCGTCCGCGCCGTGAATGGTCTCGGCAGCTTTAGTACTAGGTAGGTCGGCGTCGGGGGCGGGGGATGATTGTAGTTTCTCTATACGTGTGGGGGTCAAAGGACTTACTCCCACCGTCCCCCCACACAGTTCTCCTTCTGTTATGCGATCCACACCGTATCTTGGGTGCGAGATCTATAATACTCGCTTTGTACAGCAAATTTGTTTCAAAAACAATAAAACAAGGCGCGGAGGAAACACTATGGTGCTCTTTTCTCGGCTGCGTTGTATTCGAGGTTTCCTCAGTTTCGCAGCGCGGGGGTCAAAGGACAGTTCCCGCAGTCCCCCCATGCTGCACTTTTCACAGATTTACCGGGCTTCCGTGGTCTTAAATTTCCCTGGTAACGTCTGTTATACTCAGTCAGCTGAACTCTTTAACACTTTTGCTGGTGTAAAGTACAAGGACGTGTTCTCATTTCAGCTTGTATTTATATTGTTTCACCTAATAGAGTTTCTATCAGTGTTCGATTTTCACGTTTAACACGTGGGCTTATGTGCGCACCATATATTTCAAGTTGTATATGCGCAGCGGGCTGATCTTACCTGAGTGGGTCGTGTCCTCCGATCCGCTCATCCCACGGACTCCAGCAGACTCCACACACTACCTCCACAGTTTTCTTCTATTTAGGTAACCTCACTCCAGAGCCAAATAACTTAAATGAACGCAATCGTCCTTTGGCGTTCCGAGTTAAAGTTCTATATAAAAAGCAAATGAATAATAAGTATCCTGATGCTGGTGATGGACTGGGGAGCCTGTGGAATCCCCGTGCCCCTCCTCCTGGGAGTACGGTATGGAGCAGGTGGTGGCACCCAGTTCTCCAGTTCACTCCAGTTCCGTAACCCAGCCTGCCACATAGGACTTAATCACAGCACGTTCCTCAAAGATGCAGCATAGACATTCTGGGGCCAGATGCCACCTATAACCCAATTTACAGCCATTCTTTTATTTGTCCACATATTCTTTATTGCTTTTGCCCATATATTGCTCCCTCGTGTTCCCCTTTTTGTTTAGAACTGGTATTCTCAGTTTGCGAAGGCCCTCCAACATAAGCATTTCAAAGTAATCTTTAGAGCCACACTCTTTCACGTATTTGTGAAATGCCAAATCTGCACATGAAGAGTTTCACCTACTCATTTAATGCAAAGAATTTCCTACGTGCAAGGTCAGGGGAGTATCATTCAAATCTAATTTTGATATTGTCCAGGTCTTCCCATTGTTTAGGATTCAGACACATTCCACTTCGTTCCAGGTGTGAATTTCTGGTTACTAAATACTGTTTAGTGTCGATGGAAATGTCGTCATTTTATCCTAATGGCCTAATCCCAAAGTGAGGAGTGTGACTTCCACCAGGGGTCAAAATACAGATTTGATCAGTAGGATCTAAAAGGTAGTGCCTGGGTAATGGGCATTATCCAGTAGCCAAAGCTATCACCGGATCTAGTTTGTATGGCACCATAAATCTAACTTCCACATGAGACCATATATGTATATATATATGTTTGTATGGCAGCTTTTAGCCTGGGGATTCAAAAGCTGGTTCCGGTAGCGGTTGGTATTAAGATGACCTGGCTCTTAAAGGCTACAAGCAGAAGCTAAATAGCTTTCAGCAATTCGATTCCTGGTCCACTAAGCTCAGTATGTCACCCCCTGATGCCCATTCATAATTTGCGTACATCCTTTATAATATCTTTAGTCGTCTTTTTACCTCCTGTTTTTCCAGACCTAGCCATTATTGTGTACTATCCTACCCGTTCAGTACCATAGTTTGTTGGTCTGCTATTAAGTATTGCTCTATTTTCGTGGTTCCCAGCCGGCTCTTTGGTGGTGCCTTCACTAATACTTTCCTGGAAATGTGCAGCTTTTTCTTTTGTCTTAATAAAATGGGACATTCTTCTTGGAATTCTGCTAATTACTGCATTGAAATCTTGATGGGGGAGGGATTGACATCTATATGTCAGTTTACCAAAAGATTTAGTTGAATTGCGTTTTTGTTTTGTACCATCCATGAAAACATGACCTTTTGATCGTTTTTATGAGAAATATTCCAGCCTTATGTTTAAGCTCTGGTATTCTCTTATCAAAACTTGTCAAACAGGTTATACTTTAGCTGTAGTTTTCTTTTTTTGTGTATACAGCTTAAAAACTTTTACACATAAATATCACAAAGAAAATAATTCAGAAAAGCTAAGAATACTTCAAATTCAATTCACTTAAAAACAATCACAGATCAAACTCCTAAAAATAAGTTAATACATCTCATCAGGGTCAGCACATAGATTAAAAGCAAAACATTTTTTAAAGAAAGAGAGAATCAACACGCATGAACATTAGATCAAAAAATGATATAAAATCAGAATAATACATAGAAAAATAACAAGGTAGAGCCTCAAGCCGGCAAATATAACAGATCTACCATATCAAAGGAACATATTTTAAAGTTCCACCAGTAGTTTGATATCATCTTCAAACTTTTGCAGGAGCTTATCCGCACTTTCCATAACCGCGTTATAGCAATGATCTTACTACGACTATAGCCGACATACATCACAGCAGAATGATTCACAGGCTATATCATCTGTCTTCCACACATTTAGTGTAGTATCGTTCATAGGTAGATCTCATCCCATGACATTTAGTAAAAACATGTCTAGCTGATTGAACTTCCTGCTTCTCGAAACAGATTCTGCAAGTTTTCATGTACAGGGATTCCAACCCAGGCACCTCTAATTTCGAGTAAATCTACAATTTAACCTGATATTCAGGAGAATCTGACGTGCTACCCTACAGGGGAGACGTTTGAGATATTCTTGGGGTTACATTCTTGGGGTTCCTTGTAATTACAGGCCATTCTAGAGAAGACATAAAGAGACTTCATTTTAGCAACCTCCTTGTGACTATTAGTCCAATCGAATTTCTCAGTAGAGTAATTTAGGGATTTCACCAGTACACCTTCCCCATGTTCCTGTCTCGGTGTCCAACACAACCTCTCAACAAAACTTTAATTCATAGTCTTAAATTCCTTCAACACTGTACTGGTACCATTATCCAACGTGGTACTTAATATAGACAAACGGGTTAGGAGACGAGAACATAATCTTAAAATTCAATTATGCTCTATTTAGGTTAATTAGGAGTAGAGAGAGAAATGAATCCCATCTCCAGCCTAATAGCCTCAATAGGTGTGTAGTTAATCCCAAAATTCTGCACCAAATCAGTCCTTCTATTTTATCAGCCCAAGAGGTCCAGTCAATAAGAGAGGCCTCAAGGGCATCGAGAAATGTTGTAGCCAACGTATATAGATGGTGCGTATCCCACACAGTCTATAGCCTGCAGATCATTTAGAGAAGGATAGGATCGCTTTTCTGATCCAACTTCGTACTTGTATGAATTGACCCTTTTGATAGTACCAATACTACATTGGATAGATGATTTCTTGCATCATCTACGGCCAATGGCCATAAATTGTGTTTTATTGATGTTAACTTTCAGGCTGTTTTTGTCAGCATAAGAGCAGACTGCCCCTTGCACTATTGCAGATCCCAACATAAGTATTGTCAAAAATAACAATATCATCTGCATAGCAGATCCTACCCAGCTTGTTCATGCCTATCCTGGGGAAAGCATTCATTTTATCAATGAAGATTTCACCGAAGTACAACGAATCGAGCCTAGATCTTGGGTGGCTAGCATGACAGACAAGAATTTGGAGTAAAGCAGAATAAAGTAATGTCCACGTAGAGGCACATACCTTTTATGATATTGAAAATATATTAATGTAAGAAAAGATGTAGTTAAGAGATGTGTAGTTTGTGTGTAGTAAGTATCAAGTCTTTGAGAGGGGCATTCTTAATTCTGCCCTGTTGGGTACGGTAAACTTGCAGGTCAACCAGGCTCATAGGAAAACCTATTTATCATATGGTGCACTGGGGGTATCATAGTGCCTGTATATGCTCACCCTAATGGGAGAAACAGTAGCTTATTATTGGCGGAGTTGTATAACGGTCCTGATACTGAATGGTCCCTGTATGTAAGTAGAGGCCCCATGTTAAATATGGGCCAAATTTTAAAGGAAGGTCTTTGTTTCAGGACCAATTTGGTTCCTTTTCTGGTGAGTCATGTACTGGCTACTGTGCAATTTTTATTTTTGTAGAAATTGAGTGATCAACAGCAGCAATTCCTGTGTTATAGGTAACCAGCAGCCTTTCTGATAAAGATGAAAAAAGGTCTATAAGCAGAAAGGGCAGTGTGAGGAGATGCTAGTATGCCAAAGAACTACTACTGGGACAGGTGTGCAGTAAAGCTGTCCGGTTCAGTGGATTCCAACGCTTTGCAAATGGATATTGTGGTCAAACCTATTCCTTAGTGAAGCCAGGGAAGTGTGAAAGCCGGGGAATCTTCAAACCCTTGAGAGTTCAAATATTAATTGTATCTATGGATTCATATTTTTATCAACCCATTCAGTTGACATGCCATCAAAATAAACCAATATCTGCTGTGGAAATAGTGATTGAGGGAGTTTACAAACTCATTAGGTTTGCAGCATAGGTGTCACCTTGGTCTCATTCTGTTAATCTGAGCTCCACTACAGTCAAAACCGAGGTAGATGTTTAACGTTAGGGAAGCTTTTAGCTGGTTACAGATTCAGGCAGGGGACTTCCCAGTCCATCTACATGATATATGGCTTGTTCCCAGTTGTTATAAGGTTAGGGTAGCAGACAAGCCCTTTTTAGAGGGCTATTTGGAGCATGTGAAGGAGTTTGGTCCTAATGACAAAATGTCATCCATTTGCACTGTCTTGCATCCACCAAGTCGGCGGTGGCCACCATATTCAACTTGTGCAGGCTTCTTCCTGGCCGTTCCCTAGCTGTGTGCTCAGGCTCAAATGCCAGGCCCCATTCCACATCTGATCATATTTGGTTCTTGTGCCTGTAGTCCTCTCTATCCCCAGGTGTTAAGATGGATTCCCAAAAAACACCTTGGGGTGGATTTTGGGAGTCCAACCTATTATGCTGAACAGCTAAAACACAAATGTCTAGCCAAACCCAATCAAGATAGGTTGCAGTTAGCAGTGAGTCTTAGGAAGGGGTGTGAGAGTGGGCTGAGGGGGGCTAGAGCTCAGGGCTTACAACCATAAGGCTAGCAGGCCCGAGTCTGACAGTACCGACATTAGCATACACCCTGATCTTTTCCAGACCTAGTAACACCCCTGCTGTCTTGGGGCTACAAGGAGTCGACAGAGAGCAACACTAATATACTTAGAATTTTAGGCCTTTTTTACACACACACACACACACCCCCCCAACACACACACACACACACCCCAACACACACACACCCCCAACACACACACACACACACACACACACACACACACACACACACACACCCCCCCCAACACACACACACACACCCCCCAACACACACACACACCCCCCCCCCAACACACACACACCCCCCCCCAACACACACACACACACACCCCAACACACACACACACACACACCCCCCAACACACACACACACCCCCCCCCCCCCAACACACACACACACCCCCCAACACACACACACACCCCCCCCCCAACACACACACACACCCCCCCAACACACACACACACACCCCCCCCCAACACACACACACACCCCCAACACACACACACACCCCCCCCCAACACACACACACACACACACCCCCCCAACACACACACACACCCCCAACACACACACACACACACACACACACCCCCAACACACACACCCCCAACACACACACACACCCCACCCCAACACACACACACACACACCCCACCCCAACACACACACACACACACACCCAACACACACACACCACCCCCCAACACACACACCCCCCACACACACACCCCCCCAACACACACCCACCCCAACACACACCCCCCCAACACACACACACCCCAACAAACACACACACACCCACCCCAACACACACCCACCCCAACACACACCCACCCCAACACACAGCCACCCCAACACACACCCACCCAACACACACCCACCCCAACACACACCCCAACACACACACACACACACACCCCAACACACACACACACACCCCAACACACACACCCACCCCAACACACACACACCCACCCACCCCAACACACACCCCAACACACACCCCAACACACACCCCAACACACACCCACACACACACCCCAACACACACCCCAACACACACACACACACCCACCCCAACACACACACACACACACACCCCAACACACACCCCAACACACACACACACCCCAACACACACACACACACCCCAACACACACCCCAACACACACCCCAACACACACCCCAACACACACCCCAACACACACCCCAACACACACACACACACCCCCAACACACACACACACACCCCAACCCCAACACACACACACACACACACCCCAACACACACACACACCCCAACACACACACACCCCAACACACACACACCCCAACACACACACACACCCCAACACACACACACACCCCAACACACACACCCCAACACACACACCCCAACACACACCCCAACACACACACACCCCAACACACACACACCCCAACACACACACCCCAACCCACACACACACACACACACCCCAACACACACACACCCACCCCAACACACACCCACACACACACACACACCCCAACACACACCCACCCCAACACACACCCACACAACACACACCCCAACACACACACCCCAACACACACCCCAACACACACACACAC
Organism: Ambystoma mexicanum; assembly: GCF_040938575.1. Lineage (NCBI taxonomy): Eukaryota > Metazoa > Chordata > Amphibia > Caudata > Ambystomatidae > Ambystoma > Ambystoma mexicanum. Next base: position 386,398,267 of record NC_090934.1, on the reverse strand, counting down.
ACACCCCAACACACACACACCCCAACACACACACACACACCCCAACACACACACACACCCCAACACACACACACCCCAACACACACACCCCAACACACACACCCCAACACACACACCCCAACACACACACCCCAACACACACACCCCAACACACACACCCCAACACACACACCCCAACACACACACCCCAACACACACCCCAACACACACACCCCAACACACACACCCCAACACACACACCCCAACACACACACCCCAACACACACACCCCAACACACACCCCAACACACACACCCCAACACACACACCCCAACACACACACCCCAACACACACACCCCAACACACACACCCCAACACACACACCCCAACACACACACCCCAACACACACACCCCAACACACACACCAACACACACACCCCAACACACACACCCCAACACACACACCCCAACACACACACCCCAACACACACACCCCAACACACACACCCCAACACACACACCCCAACACACACACCCCAACACACACCCCAACACACACACACCCCAACACACACACATCCAAACACACACACACACACCCCAACACACACACACACACCCCCACACACACCCCCACACACACCCCCACACACACCCCCACACACACCCCCACACACACCCCCACACACACCCCCACACACACCCCCACACACACACACACACACACACACACCCCCACACACACCCCAACACACACACACACACACACACACACACACACCCCAACACACACACACACACACACACACACCCCAACACACACACACACCCCAACACACACACACACCCCCCCACCACACACACACACCCCCACCACACACCACACCTTTATTATTCTTATTTGGGATGGATTGCCCCATAAGCAAATGGAAAAATGATTACTTTATAATACTCCATTATACAATTGTATTCATACATGTGAGTATCTGCCTGCATTATAGCTATCACAACAGGTGCATTTTGATGGTTTGGCATTTCCCACAAGATGTTTAATTTGCATTAAACCTTAAAAAGGCACCTAGTTTCTGGCATTAGACACTTAAAATGTTCCAGAAAAGATAACTGCGTCATAGGAGATGACTCGATTGACCCAGGCTGGCACACTGTGGCCAAAAAGGAATAATTAATTCAGCTTTCAATCTTTCACAGGCATCACCTCCCTGCTAACTCATATCTCCTCTTTACAAATGGTGTAATGGAAATGATGTTGCTTTCTTCTTTTGGAATGTGTATAATAATAGTGGAGTTAACTTTCCTATAGGGGTCATGTTTGATTATGGAAAAGTTACATTTTCCACAGAGATTTTGTGCGATAATCATGAAACGCTCCCCACAGAGACATTGTGTACTTGCAATCATGTTGAGGTCCCCACAGCGATGGTGTGTGATTACAGTGATGGTAAGATCCCCATAGAGATGGTGTGTGTGATTAGGACTGTGCCTTGCCCTGTTCAGTCAGTGTATAATTATGTGGCTGTTAGCGCTTGGGCATTCATTTTCAAATGTAGATATGGTTGTTCTAAAACAACACAAACTAATTATAGAATTGTATCTTCAAATATAAGTAATTTAAGGAATCTAAGGCGATTTACAGTGAATATATTTTAATATTTTTCATTTTTATATTTTTCATTTTGGTCCAAGTCCCATTTGCATGTTCACTTAAATACACTTAATTTGACCAGTGTGTAACTATGGTGATATTATACGATATGGCATTTATAACATGCCTTTACACAAGTGTTTCAAGGCGGTGCTGTTAAGCGCTTGGGCATTATCCACTATATAAATCTAAATATAATACAAAAAATACAAATACAAAATATGGTCCCCACAGGTATGGCAAGTGATGATGATAACACTGAAGTCCCCACAGAGCTGGTGTGTGATTACAATGATGATAAGGTCCCCATAGAGATGGTGTGTCATTAGGACTATACTTAAGTCCCCACAGAGACAGTGTGTAATTATGGTGCCGTTAAGCGCTTGGGCATTAGCCGCTATATAAATCTAAATACAATACAAAAAATACAAATATGAAATATGGTCCTCACAGATATGGCAAGTGATTATGATAACACTGAAGTCCCCACAGAGATGGTATGTGATTACAATGATGATAAGGTCCCCACAGAGATGGTCTGTGATTACAATGATGATAAGGTCCCCATAGAGATGGTGTGTGATTACAATGACAATAAGGTATTGTTTTAATATTTTTAATTTCGGTCCAAGTCCCATTTGCATGTTCACTTAAATACACTTAATTTGACCAGTAGCCACATTCCATTTGCTTCAGGGTTTTACATGTTTGATTGTGATTCCCACTATGTCATACAGAGAGGAATCTGTGATTGAGATGTAGGCTTCCTGGGTTCACAGTCATAAATGTAACCTTTACAATAGGCCCTACCACAAGAATGGCATTATATAATGGTGTTACTATCTGCTCTCTGATTTAGGATGGTGTATTTTGCTGATCTATTTTGACCGTGAGATGAATGCCTCTTCAGGGATGTTGTTGATGAGTGTGGTTTTAAAGTCCTCGTAGTGCTGGTGTGTGATGATGGTGGCACTAAAAGTACCCACAGTGATGGTGTGTGATAATCATGGCATTAAAGTCCCTACAGAGATGGCGTGTGAATATAGTGGTTTTAAAGTCCCCACATGGATGTTGTGTGATGAGAGTGAAGCATGGCATTAAGGACCAACAGAGATGTGTAAGTAACCAAAGACATTGTGTAGGATATTAGAAATGTTTAGGTCTCAGTGGGATTGAGAGAGGAGGGGTATGGTAAAGTCCTCACAGAGATGGTGTGTGACGATTGTGCTACGGAAGTCCCCAGAGAGATGGTGTGTTATGACTGTGAGATTTTGAGTGTACACACATAAAGTATATGTTGTTTGGGATGTTTAACAGATTTTATGTGTGATGAGCTGAGTTTTATTGTCCTTGTAGGGGTTTTGTGTGATGATCATGCCATTGAAGTCCCCACAAAGATGTTGTGTGGACATTGTGGTGTTAAAGTTCACACCTGGATGTTGTGTGATGTGAATGAGGATGACATTAAGGTTTAAAAGATGCTTTTTAGTGACCACAGACAATATGTGTGATGTCACAAATGTTTAAGTCCCAAAAGAGGGGGTGAATGAAGAAGGACATGGTACAGTCCTCACAGAGATGTTGTGTGATGATTAAGCTATTGAAGTCCTCACAGAGATGGTGTGTGATGACTGTGAAATTGGAGTTGCCACAGATATGGTGTGTTTTGTTGGGGATATTTAAGTCACCACAGAGATGTGCGTAATGGGTGGGTGTTATATTCATTAGATAAGAGGTATGTGATGATCGTGGCATTGAAGTACCTACATCGATGGCGTGTGATGTCGGATATTGGAGTTGCATCATGGATGGTATGATGTCTGTGAAATTTAAGTCCTTACAGAGGTGTGTGATGAGGGCAATTTAATGTCTTAACAAGGGACAATACAATGATGATAACTTCCCCCTATTTCTGTGATGATGATGATGAGGTTTAAGTAACTGTAAGAATGGTGTGCGATTTGTAGTAATGATACATTCCCACAGGGATGGTGTGCAAAGATTCTTTCAGGTCTTGACAGAGGTACATAACTTGTTCCTGATCCTGTTCCACATCGTAGAGACATACAACCGATGGATGGTAATGTCGTTGCACTTCCTGTAAGATATTCACTTAACAGAACTTCATTCGGGCATTAAACCCTATTACAACACCCCAAATAACGATAAGGTGAATAATAAAGCATCACATACTGTGGTCCAGTGGGCAGCAGGGATTTGGATTGCTACAAGGTCACATACTTGCCCACTGAACCACATCGCCTCTCTCGCATTGGTGTGATGATAGAGATGTTACTGTCCTCTTTGGGACAAAAGTGGCATTTCCAAAAAGGGATGGTACGTGATTATGGTAAAGTAAACGTCCACACAAAGATTGTTTTAATAGTAATATCTGCAGGCTCCAGAGAGATGGTGTATGATTACAATGATGCTAAAGTCCTCACAGACGGGGTGTGGACTATTAGTGACATTGAGGTTCCACTGAGAGATAATAGGTGATATAAATTGTATTAAGGTCCCCATAGAGATGGTATGTGATGAGGATAAAGTCCTCACATAGAGGATGTGTGAAAATGGTGTTAAAGATCCCACAGAGATGTTGTATCATAATGCTAATGTTTAAGTCTCTACATTGAGGGTGTGTGATTATCATGATGTTAATGTCCCCGTATAAATGGTGTGCAATGTTGGCGATGTTGAGGACCCTGTAGAGATTGTGTTTTGTGATACTGATGTTCAGGTCCACACAGAGATGGTGTGTGATAATAATGATATCCAAGTTCCCACAGAGATGATGTGTAATTATAATGATGATAAAGTCCTCAGAGAGATGGTGTGTGATAACAATGATGTCAAAGAACCACAGTGACATTTTATCTTAACACTCATTTTAATATCTGATTAGAATGGTGTTATAATCCTCGCAAAGATGGTTTGGGCTAACAATGATGTTAAAGTCCCCCTCAGAGGTAGTAAGTAGTTAACATAGTGTTAATGTCCTACAGTTATGGTGTGTGATTTATTATGATGTTAATGTCCCCAGAGAGATGGTGCATGATACTTATGAGAGAGTTTGTATCATAACACTAGTGCTCAAGTTCCTACAGAGATAGCATGCTATTATAATGATATTAACGTCCTTACAGAGATGGTGAGGGCTTTCATTGATGTTAAAGTCCCTCCCAGAGATAGTGTGTGATACATATTATGTTTAAGTCTCCATGGGGATGGTGTATGATGATGATGAACACGTCACAGCAGATTTATTTATTTTATTTTATTTTATTTGTTATACGCCCAGACCCGGAGGTATCACGGCGTAGTTACAGACAATGGGATAATGCAATCTTAGAATAAACATAGAGGTGTAAAAGTATAACAATCAAAAATGTACAATAATAGGAATCAATAATATACACTAATATACAAAGCAGTCAGGTAAAAAAAGTTGATTGGAGGGGATTAGTGCACTGGTTCAGTTAGAACTTGTTGAAGAGCCAAGTCTTCAAAAGACTTTTGAATTTGGGGAATGAGGTTTCATTCATAATGTGGGTAGGTAGCGCATTCCAATGTCTGGGGGCCAGTGTTTTGAAGCTGCTGCCCCCTGCTTTCTCTCTTTTGTATCTGGGGGTTTCAAGGAAGGCGTTTTTGTTGGACCTGAGGAGTCTGGTCTGGGGCTTCATCATGACTGTGTTGTTGAGGTATTTGGGCGCTTTGTTAGCCCTGCATTTGTGGGTGATGCTCAGGGTTTTAAATAGAATTCTGGCTTCTATGGGGAGCCAGTGGTGGTCTCTTCTGGTGTTGGATATATGTTCAGATTTTTTGATGCCTAGAGCTGCTCTGAGGGCTTTGTTTTGCATGAGTTGAAGTTTAGCTATGTTGGCTTTGGAGGTGCCAAGGAATAGGATATTACAATAGTCTAGCTTAGACAGTATGAGTGCTCTGGCTAGAGTAACACAGTTGTTGGTAGAGAGGAATTTACGGCTGAGGGAGATGAGTTTAGAGGTGTAGGAAGTGGATGAGGCTAATGTGTTTACTTGTTTAGACATGGAAAGTGTGGCATCTAAGTACACGCCGAGGGTCTTGACTTGTTTAAGAACATGGATTATGGTTCCATCGATGGTGAATGATTTAAAGGCGGGCTCAAGGGTGTTGATTTTGCTGGAGGAGCCTAGTATGAGGAGCTCGGTTTTGTCGTCGTTGAGACAGAGGCTGTTGTTAGCCATCCAGTTTTGGATGAGTGAGTAGATTTGGTTAACCAGGAGGGAGTCTTGTTCATGGTTACCTGTGAGAGGAATGAGGATTTGGGTGTCATCGGCGAAGTTAGTATAGATGACACCCAGAGCATCCAAGGCTGCAAATAATAGCTTGGTGTAGGCATTATACAGAGTGGGGGAAAGGCAGGAGCCTTGCGGTACACCTGCAGGGACAGACACTGGGTCTGCTGATTCTTTGCCGATGGATACTCTGGAAGTTCTGTCAGCCAAGAAGGATTTGATCCAGTTGGTAGCGTTCTGAGCTAGGTTGAAGTTGTTTGCTAGAGTGTTACAGAGTTTGTCGTGGTCAACCAGATCGAAGGCCGCCGAGAGGTCCAAGAGCATCAGAAGGCAGAGTTTACCTGCTTCTCTGGTGGCATCCATTTGGATCTTCAGATCAAGGAGGGGCTGTCTCTGTGCTATGGTTGGGACGGAAACCTGACTGGCGGTCTCCTAGTAGGTGATGTTGTTCCAGGTGGTTCTGAACTTGGCAGTAGGCTATGTTGTCGATTATTTTTAGGAGAAATGGGACCGTTGTAATGGGTCGGTAGTTAGTGGGTATTGTTGGATCCAGGGAAGGTTTTTTTAGAAGTGGTGTCACCCAAGCTTTTTTGATGCTGGTGGGGACTGTGTTTGTGAGGAAGGAGGCGTTAATGAATTCAGTGATGATAGGTGTGAGAGTGGGGGCGCATAGTTTCACTAGATGGGATGGGAATTGGTCTTCCTTGCAGTTGGAGGCTTTGAGTTTCATTATAGTGTCGAAAACTTCTTTGTTAGTCACTGGTGAGAATTGGAATGGGGGACCAGTAGTGGCGTTTGAGATGGTCGTTGATATGGTGGGTGGAGTTTTGTCAGCAAGGTGTGTTTTTTTACTATCGATTTTGTTTTGTAGTAGGAGGATTTTGGATGAGAGTGCGTTTTGAATGGTGGTGCACCAGTCTTTGCTAGCGTTTGAAGGTGCTGAGATTTGACAGGGGTTTTCGAGCTCTCTAAGAATGGTAAAGAGTTCTTTGCTGTCTGAGGACGCGTTAGCAATGTGGAGGTTGAAGGCATTGGCTTTTTGAGTGATTATTGCTGATTTGTAAGTTTTGTTGGCTTCAGCGAAGACTGATGCCGATTCTGGGGTGTTGTTTTTCTTATGGAGGTGTTCAAGTGATCTTTTAGTGCTTCTTAAGGCTATAAGTTCTTCATTAAACCAAAAGCAGGAGCGTTTATCAGGTCTACGGGTTTTAGTGGTGATGGGTGCAAGTAGGTCGATGGTTTGGGTGAGGCATTGTTGGTACTGTTCTGCTAGATAGGAGGGGTTGTTGGTGCCTAGAACCATATGGGCAAAGGAGGCACACAGGGCTGGAGTGAGTTTGTCGGAAGAGAGCTTTTTGATATTTCTAGTCTCAAATGTTTCTGGTTTTTTAGGGGTGATGTGTTCGGTACTGGCATTGTCCATGGTGAAGTTAATTGCATAGTGGTCTGACCAATTGAGTGGTAGGATGGAGTCAATGGTGACTAGAGAGTTAAGGGTGAGAAGCCAGTCTAAGGTTCTTCCTTTTGACTGGGTGGGTTTATCTACCAGTTGTATGAAGTTCATCTCTGACATGGCTGTATAAAATGTAGATGCTTCTGAGTCGAGGGGGTCATTGTATCCTAGGTTAAAGTCACTGAGGACTATGCATTTGGTTTTAGGCTTGATGAGGGGCGTTAGGAGTAGTGGGATGTCCAAGTCAGGGTGTGTGTTTTTGTTGGGTGATCTGTACACCACTAGTAGGTTGGTGGTGCTTTTGGGGTTGGAGGTATACTTGACTAGTAGGAGTTCATAACCTTGTATCTGTTCTATTGGGCATGCTCTGATTTCCAGGGTGGTTTTGGCTATTATGGCAACTCCGCCTCCTTGGGTATTTATCCTGTCTGTTCTTAGGATGCTGAATCCTGGGGGAATGGCAAGGGCTAGAAGTGGTCCTGCTGCTGGGTGAAGCCAGGTTTCAGTGACCACCAGCATATCAAGGTGTTGGTCTACAATGAGGTCATGGATATCTATAGCATGGGCACCTAGTGAGCGGGCATTGATGAGTGTAGTTTTGAGGGTGGAGGTAGGGGCAGGGGGTGGTGTGTTATCTTTGATGGGGGAAGAGTCAGCGGTTTTGTTATTGGTTAGGTGTTTGAGTGATGCGTTGTGGAATCTTATGTGTTGGAAGTTGGTGGGCGTGGTGTTTGGTTTGATCAGTGTATTGGGTGAAGTGGTGAGGGAGTTAGCTGGTAGGGACATTTGGGTTCTAGACATGAGTCTATTGAGTCTTTCGATGCCCAGGATGGGTGTGGTTGTGTCATTAATGCAGATGGGTATGGTGTGATTGTATGTAGGCGGGTTGGGACTAAGGCACGGGATGTCTGAGGCTGCTGCCTTCTTGATGGTGATGGGCATGGTGTGGGCCTGAGGAGATGGTATGGGGAAAGGGGGGAGTGTGGGGAGGAAAGGGGTGGGGCAGGGGATGGGGAAGTGGCATGGACAACCTGGTCTAACTAATCCATCGCCAACCTTGATGAAGTGTCCTCGGGAGCATGGTGTAACATTAGGGACTATGCAAAAAGGGAACATGATGAATGTGGGGAGTGCTAGCATTATATTAGTGGGTGCTGGGTGGGTAGAGCTAGAGTTCAGTGAGCTGTCTAGGCACCTGGACTGGGAGCAATAAACCAGTGCAGACAGGCAGTGCTCTAATGCAAACACAGCATCAGCCTGGGTAGCTAGTAGGGTGCGCGGGCAGTGGGTCATCTAAATTTGATTATAGTAATCAGGGCGCAAGCGGGGTGCACAGGCAGTGGGTCACCTAGATTCGATATTAGCAATTCAGGCACAAAACATAGCAGGGTGCACAGGCAGTGGGTCACCTAGATTTGATATTGGCAATTCAGGCACAAAACATAGCAGGGTGCCCAGGCAGTGGGTCACCTAGATTTGATATTGGCAATTCAGGCACAAAACATAGCAGGGTGCCCAGGCAGTGGGTCACCTAGATTTGATATTGGCAATTCAGGCACAAAACATAGCAGGGCGCCCAGGCAATGGGTCACTAGCAGAATGCACAGGGGGTGAATGAGTAACCTAGAGTAGAGTTTAGTTAGTATAGTGAGGAGTTGCATTATGTGTGGGAACAAGGAGGTATAGGGTTCCAACTAATAGTCGATTATGCGGCACGGTAGCAGTAGTAGCTTACCTAGAGCAGGGGGGCAGAGGTGCGGGTCCCATGCTCCTTTTGTGCTGATCCAAGGCTGATTTTCCACAGTCGGGAGTGGGGCTGGTTCCGGGAGCGCCGCAGAGCGCAAACAGGAGCAAACCGGCTCGACTGGCCTTAAGAGGCCTTTGGATGGCCGCCGGCTCTTCCGCCTGCCGGCGGATGTTTGTATTTAAATAAGAATACAAACACGCGTTGCCTAGCAACGTGGAGGCGTCTCAGCCTCGTTTCCGTGCCGCATCGCGCCCGACATTTTGGAAAAGGTAAATGTCGGCGCGTGCGGTCTTAGGGAGAAATTGGGGGCCAGGGGTGCCGTGGAGATGATGGGGTGCCCAGGCAGGGCTGGATGTGGCAACTGTTGGTGGCTGCAGGCGGGGGGGGGGGGGGCAGGCTGCTGCGTGGATGCAGCGTGCTCCGTGCAGGGACCTCCTCGCTGGGTCCTCGTTCCTGGTGGGTGGGTGTGGGGGCTCCTGCCCTCTCCACTGGTGGGGAGGTAGTTGGGGAGCAAACAGGCTCGACTGGCCTTAAGAGGCCTTCGGATGGCCGCCGGCTCTTCCGCCTGCCGGCGGATGTTTGTATTTAAATAAGAATACAACACGCGTTGCCTAGCAACGTGGAGGCGTCTCAGCCTCGTTTCCATGCTGCATCGCGCCCGACATTTTGGAAAAGGTAAATGTCGGCGCGTGCGGTCTTAGGGAGAAATTGGGGGCCAGGGGTGCCGTGGAGATGATGGGGTGCCCAGGCAGGGCTGGATGTGGCAACTGTTGGTGGCTGCAGGCGGTGGGGGGGGCAGGCTGCTGCCCCCCCCCCCTGTGATATTAATGATGTTAAAGACTGCACATAAATATAATTAACTCCCTCACCCCCAAAAAGAGAAAGGATGTGTTTCTTCCTCAGATGGCCAACCCCCAAGCCCATAAATACAGATCACCTCAGTAAGTCACAACTCTAGTAAAAACAAGGCATTTGTCAAGAATTGAATAAGCAAACTGCTTCTCTATGCCTTATTGAAGCATTACACTAAACCCTACCCAAGCATGTTTAGGGCAGAACATTTAAATTAGCTAAAAACAGTCAGTGAACATTTTCTAAGTTAATTACTCGGTGCTTAGAGAAGAAATTAACCACTTGTACAAGAAAAGTGCTTATAACTGCTTGGGAACTATAATTTACACATTCCAATCCCTTGAAAACTGTTGAGGTAAAACAAAATAATAACGGATTGATTGGCTGATAAGAAAAGTGGAACACATAGTTACTACACTGTGTGGTAGAAAAATATTCACTCATAACATAACGTTACCTGCATCAAACAATCGGTGTCTGTCTTTTTTCCAGTCATTTTATGACAGAATCAAAGAACCCCCTGACCCTGGCCAATTCTGTGTAAAAGATCCCACTTTTAGAGTATTGAGAGAGAACTGTATATATATATAGTGGCCAGACATTTCTCGGGCTAATCAGGTCCATGTAATGCTCAAGCCCCAAATCAGGTTTATACAATAAACAATACAAAACGGTATTCAGAGCGGTGCATTCCTCTTCTAACCTGCAATGGGAGAGGGTACCACCTGCACATTTGATCTGTCGCTTCAGTTCTCCAGTACTGGTCCAGATTCAGTTTAGATAATTCTGTTTTCACTTATCTGAACCATGGGAGGGACTTGGACCCCACTAGAGACAAAATATGCACAAAGGCATCTTTATATACAGCCAAATCTGGCGAGGTCCAAATCCTCAGCCAATGCTTGATCTTCGACCGGTTGAAGGTCGCATTCCATAAATATACTAGTGCTAGGCGAAGAACTTGGTAACATGAATAGCATTTTTTAAAATGTCCTTTCAACAATGGCCAGAGATTTCGAAACCCATGTGTCCCCATATCTCAGCCCCATATAGTGACAAGGAAATGGCCTGCATCCGGTGTAATAGCAGGAATGGGCTAATGGCATTGCTGTGATGCATTCGGTAAAAATGCCATATGCCGCCACAATACATTTTACGAGTGGCCATTGCGTTAGTTACCTACTGCAACCACAAACCGTTGTCCATGAACCTGACTCCAAGGTAGTCATAGGATAGGACATGTTCTAGATTTGTTCCATCCACCTTAATGTCAAGCTCAAGGATTGTGCCAGGCGAGGTCTGATGACAAGTGTCTTTGTTTTCTCTTTATTGCGCTCCAGACCCAATTCATTGCATTTGTCAATGAACTTTGCCAGAGTGGTCTTAAGATACATTGGGGATGTGGCCAGCCACACTGCATCATCCGCAAATAACAATGCAGGGAGCCTGCTGCTGACCAATCTAGGTGGGTCAATAACCTCATTGATATAAATGTTAAGAGGAGTGGGGCTAGCATGCAGCCTGGCCGGACACCTCTCTGAAAAGCAATTGGGTCTGTCAACTCGCCCCTCAAACCTCAGCATACAAACAATGTGTTATCAGTATACAGCTGTTGGATTTTGATCAAGAAGTTCTGGGGGATACCTTTGTTTCTTAGCACTTGCCACAGGGAATTTCTGGGAACACAGTCAAAAGTGTCCTTTAGATCTACTAAGACCGCATATATCCTAATACAACTAAGGGCTGACTATTTATCCAGGATTAGATGGAATTGGAATCTCTGATCTATTGTGCTGTACCCTTTCCGAAAACCAACTTGTAGGTGGCTAATGAACCCTCTTGATTGTTCCCAGTTCTGTAATCGCTCCAGGATAGCTTTGGCAAACATTTTCCCAGCCTCATCTAGAAGTGAAATGGGGCAGTAATTCCCAGGTTGTTCCCTGTCCCCTTCTTGAAGATCAGAACTTTTTCCGCATTCCTCCATGACCTTGGTGTTGCCCTGTTTTCCATTGCTACATTAAAGGCACAGCACCATACGGGAGCCAATATTGAGGGTTCATCTTTGTATAGATTACCCTTAGCTTGTGCTTGTATAGCTCTTTCTACCTGCCTCTCTGTAAGGACCAGGGCATTTGCAAATGGGGGGAGCATATTCTCTGATTTTAAGCGTTCCTCCAGCTGGTCTGCCCTAACTTGGCACAGCATCCCAGAGTGCTTGCGCCATGAAGGGGGTATGATGCACTGGAGGGCATTGGGAGCATTACGATCTTAAAGTGCAACCATTTTCCAGAACTGATGGGAGTTGCCATTTACACATGCAACTCGTCCCATCTATTCTGGTTAAAGTCTGCCTTTTTCTTCAGAATCAAAGATTTGTATGCAGACCTGTGATTGTGCAGACTTAGCAGTGTGCCCTCACTGAGACAGCATATTAAATCAAACTTGGCAGCTTTGCATTTCTCGTGGAACCACCCGTCCTTTGCTTACTCCTTATGCTTGGTTTGTCTGACAGGCCTGGTGAATGCATCCTGAAGACTTTGTGTCATAACTTTATAATAATCCAAAATGGTTATAGAACCAAATGGAAGGGTGCTAATTGCTTCTATTTCGTGTATGATGGTCTGATACACTTTGGGTTTGAGATTTTTTCACCAACACGTCTCCCCATTTTACCCTTCTTGTTGCATTCCACACTGTCTATCCCTACAGATCTGGACGCATTGAATTGGTGTGCTATAACGCAGGTGACTAAACAGATGGAACTCGTGAGCGGCTTGCCGTCACTCTCATTGCGATTTAGTATAGGGACATTTACCATCAAAGGCCAATCTTCAGTGTTAATCCAAATAAGGTCAATTCTCTGGCAGCCATTCGGCCCAGAGAAAGTATGCCCCGCTTAATTGCTAATAGACCCGCAAGATTACACCCAGCCGCTTCAGAGATTGATAGAAGATTGTATAATGCTGGACTGAGACTTTCCAATGGCCGGTTTGCTATTGACCAACCAGCTGGGTATACTTTTATCGGCCCGGAAGGTCACTCTAGAATAGATTGTGCCCTAGTGTCAGAATCAGACTGGCAGATAATAGAAGGGTTTCAGGGTGCTTAGAGAGCGATCATATGCTGATACTTCTCCAATTAAAGACCTTTCACCTGAGCCAGACCTGACAGTGGCTAGGGCAGTGTCCGTGATGGTTCATGGTAAAGCCAGGCGCTCTGTGAAATGGGTGGGCCTGAACCTGGTTGATCTTGCTCCAGTTTGGTACAGTAAATTTATAGTGCTGCACAAGTGCATTTGTGAGGCAAGTACCTCTCTTGAAAGTAAACGTGCAAGTTATCTCACTTTAATTGAGTAGCTAGGAGAATCCCTGACCATGCCGGAAAGGTGACCAAGACAGGAGGGTAAAAAATCGAACTTCTAGTTCGACAAGGTGTGCAGGGAAGCAAAGCAGGCCCTGGTCACATGCCTGAGGGGCACTGGCCAGGTAGATGGAGCTCATGTACAATGGTTACGGAGTGTATATAAGAAGATCACAGCCAGTAAGAAATCTCAGTACCTACAAGGTAGGTGGCCTACCCTGATCAAATGTGTGCAGAGTGGGGAACAAGTTGGGTCTGGCATCTTATTACGGATATGGATATAAAGGGTGATGCAATCGACCCTGAAAGTATAAGCCCAACCAGATGCTATGCCCACTTTGAAGGTTTGTACTCATTTCAATCTAAGGGGAAGGGAGCATGTATGAGTCCCATATTGGAGGGGGACTGGACCTGTGCATGATGGACTTGGCAACTTAACATTCATACTCGCAGAAGTGGAGAGGGCTGTAAGAGTACAGAAGGCAGGTAAAGCGCCGGGACCCGATGGGGTGCTGGTGGGTCTCTATAAAAGCATGCTTGCAATTTGGGCCCTAGTATTAACCATGGCATTTAACACTGTAATGCAGAGTGACTGGGTGACTAATACCTAGACATCAGCAGTAATAGTCTGCATGTACAAAAAGGGTGACCGGGCAGACCAGGGAAATTATAGACACATTACCTTACTGGATGCCACAGGAAAGACATTTGCTAAGGTCCTGCTGCGGCACCTAGTGGCATGGTTGGATGATACCAAGCAATTGAGTCATCTTCAGGCCTGGTTCTAGGCAGGAAAACACATGATACATAAGTGCTTCCGGTTCTACTTAGTGGTCCAAAAACAACTGAGAATCGCAAACACCAATTTATATGATGTATACGTGGATCTCAAGGCAGCATTTGACAGCGTCCCTAGAGAAACCCTGCGGGCAGTTTTGCATGCCAAAAATATCCCCAGTGAACTTTTGCGAGCGATCCAACTCTTGTATAATGACAATACAGCAACTGTCTGCTGTGGGAGAGGAGGCAAGCGCACAGAATTTTTCAGAGTGGACCGAGGGGTCAACAGGGTTGTGTCCTTGCTCCGGTATTATTCTGTTTGTATATTAACTCTATTATTGAGTGACTATTGGCGGTGAGCACGGATCTGCCAAGATTGTGATGGAACCACATCCCAATTTTGTTTTTCGCTGACAATGCAGTCCTATTGTTCACCACCCCTATGGGACTGTGCCTTGCCCTGTCCACTCTAGCAGATGAATGTGGTAAATTTGGGCTGGAGGTAAATGCCTCAAAGACTAAGGCTATGGTCTTTACATCAAAATCATTTGGAATCAAACCATTGAAATTCGAGGTGGGGGGTACAATTCTAGAAGAAGTGGGTTGGTATGATTTTCTGGGAATTCGGTTCTCAAGTGGGGGTCGTTGGGTTGGTCAGTCAGGTTGCCAAAGCCAACACTCCATTACAAACAAAACAGTGGGGCCCTGAAAGCCTAACATGCTAGGCATGGAAGGGGTGCAATATGCCCGGCCCTAAAGCTATACGTACTGCAGGCTAAGGCAGCAGCATTATATGGCGCTAGCAGCATTATATGGCGCTGAAGTCTGGGGCTACGCTGATGCCACCCCCCTAACAATTACAGAGAACACATTTCTGAAAGTGATATTGTTGCTTTCCCAAAGCACCCCCACTAGTACAGTTTGTATGAAGTGTGGTCTCTCTCCCACTGATGAAGAAATGAGCATTAGACCGGTTTATTACTGGCTCTGAGTTTGGGGAAACCAGGAGCTAGTAAAATACCGGAAGCATTAGAGCATGTATTGACATTCGGGGGATGGCACATGATTCAATGGTTGGCCCACATAAAAAAAAATGGCTTGCCCCCTTGTGTTTATCTCCATATTGGCAAAACCCACAGACTTTGGGAGATAACGTGAAAGGGAGAGTCAAGGTGACTTTTCATAGATATAAACTAATAAGGGCACAGGAAATCTCATTAGCCTTGGCAACTGGTTCAAACAACTTAGAGCTTAAAGTTACACAGGGCATGGAGCTATACCTGAATAGAGTGGAGCCAGCTAGTGCCCGCTCCTTATACATTAGGCTACCCCTAGGTTGCTTGCCGGTGCAGGAAAATATGAGTAAAGGGGATGGAATGGGTAGCTCGGAGTGCCCAATTAAAGAAGCCCTCTGCCGGTCCTTCCTCTCCGGCTAACTATCACCCTATCTCTATCACTCCTTTCCTGGGCAAACTCTTGGAAAAGCTGGCCATCTCCCAGATTAACCTTCACACTGAATCTGTTGGTTGTTTCCATGACCATCAGTCTGGCTTCAGAGCGACTAGAAGCACGGAAACTGCTTTCCTGAACATCTGTGAAGACCTGCTCTCGAACCTTGATTCTAACCTTCCTTCTGTTCTCATTTCCCTCAATCTTTCTTCTGCTTTCGACACTAAAAAACCATGCCATCCTGCTTAAGCGCCTCTGTGATAACCTGGGTATCACTGATCAGGCCCTGGCCTAGCTGACCTCTTTTCTCACTGACCGACCCTCGCAAGGTCCAACTGGGGTCCTTCCTCTCTTCTATCTCTCTCTACCTGTGGTGTTCCCCATGGGTATAACAACTCACCCTGGCCGTTCAACCAATACCTGGCACCTCTTGCCCACCGCATCGCTGCTCTCTGTTCCAATTTTCAGTGTTATGCCAATGACACCCAACTCTCTTTCACGCTACCCTCGGCCACCTCTACTCCTTCTCTCATTCCTACCTGTCTGTCTGCAAATCAGGAATGGCGTGCCACCAATGATCTCTGCCTTAATGCCAGTAAGATGGAGATCCTCCATCAGAACACCAGCTCCCTCTTTTCCTCTCTCCGACTGGCGGCCCACTCTGGGTCCTCTTCCTGCTCCTACCTGTGAGGCTAAGAACCTTGGGGTCATCTTCTACTCCAGCCTCTTCTTCTCTCCTCACATCTCTGACATCTCTAAGAAGTCAAACTATCAGCTGCACCTCCTCAGAGGTATTCTTCCTTTCCTTACTTTCCCCCAGAAGCTCACTGTCTCCAGAGCTCTGGGCCTCTCCAGGCTGGACTACTGCAACAGCATCTTTCTAAACATTCATGCCTCTACTCTGTCATCAACAATTTATTTAGAATAGGGCTGCAAGACTTGTGTTTGCCCTCAAGCCCAGGGATTGTATCTCTCCAGATCTGAAATCTCTTCATTGGCTCTCAGTGGTGGCAAGTATCCAGTTCAAGACCCTCTGCATTGTCCACAAAGCTTTCTGGGGCCTGGGACCGCACTACCACCTGCTCTCTTTTCCTACGTATCTCCCATCTCGAGCTCTCCGCTTAGCCACCTCCAACTCTCTGGTGGTCAGTTGCTTTTCCAAGCAGAGAGTTGGGGGTAGATCTCTTTCTTTGGCTGGAGCTACCCTCTGGAACAGCCTCCCTGCCTCTCTCAAACTTGAGCAGAACCATCTCTGGTTCCGGAAGCAACTCCAGATCTTCCTCTTCACCTCCGCTTTCTCTCTTCCTCTCCCCTGCTGATCACCCATATGTTCCACGCACTGGTCACATGGGTACCCTCTGAACTTGGACCCAGGTCCCTGCCTGTCCTGTTGCACCTCGCAATGCCTCTTGGCTCCCCCAGCACTTGTGGTCTGTATCTGTAACCCTACAGTCCCCTCTCTCTGCACTTATTTATTTTATTTTTATTTTGGGATTTGTAGAGCGCACTACAGTCCACAGGCATCAAGCCGCTATTACAGGTGAGAGTAGGTAGGCTTAATTCAGGGTTACAGGAATGCAGCCCAACAGCAAGTTTACCTGCTACATGTTACTTGGTTACATTTACACAGATACATAGAGGTAGTTATGAGGGTAACAACAACAGCATGTTTGATACAGAGCAGAAGAAGCAAAGGGGAGGGTACAGATGCAGTGTCATACAAATAGCGTGGTTTTGATGGCTTTCCGGAAAGCTGTGCGAGAGTCAATTAGCCTGATATGAGAGGGGAGGGAGTTCCAGTAAGTGGCTGCCATGGTTGGGAAACTGGTACCGCCCGCACAAACTCTGCGGGTCTTGGGTACAGAGATCCTGTTGGTGTATGCCGTGCTTGTAGGACTAGCTGGGGTAGGTTTGGTAATCCTTTGGACCAGGTAGAGGGGTTCCAAGTCATGGACACACTTATGCGTCAGGGCGAGGGTTTTAAAAACAATCCTTTCCTTAACAAGAAGCCAGTGGACCTGCCTCCTAACCTCCGAGATGCGGTTCCTTTGTGAGATGCCTGTGGCAGCCCTAAGGACATTATGTTGTACTAGTTGTAATTTAGTAATGTTCTTGCAGGAGGTCCCTATGAAGAGGACATTACAGTAGTCCAGTCTTGACCCAATTATTGCCCTAGCAATGTTGAGGCAATTCTGTTGGGATAAGAACGGTCTAGCTGCATTAAGCAATTTGGAGTGGTAAGCTGAGGAGGAGGCAATGGCATTGACCTGCCTATTCATCGTCAGGTTAGAGTCAAAGTAGACGCCCAGGGTGTTAACAGATTGGGAGACAGAGATGGGGATATTATCAGCGGTGAAGGAGCTGTATTGCTTGTCCAGTTTACCCAAGGTGGCCGGCGATCCAGTTAACAGATGTTCGGTTATGCCGCTGTTGAGGCATAACCAGTTTTCTGCCATCCAGGATTGGATCGTTGACTAAATGGAGTTGGGGGTGTTCAGGTCAGACAGATAATCACCCGAGAGGGGAATGAGCACCTGGGTGTCATTAGAATAGTTTGTGTATGAGATGCCCAGTGTGTCCAGAATTTTGAACAGAGGCCTTGTTAAAAGGTTGTACAGGGTGGGGGCAATGCACAAGCCCTGTGGGACCCCGCATTTGATGAGACTTGGATTGGCACATGACGATTCGGAGAAGACCTTCATAGCTCTTTCCTGAAGAAGAACAAGTTACTTACCTACTGGTAACGTTCTTTCGATTGGATGTTCCTCCAACGTATTCCTCATCTTAGATGTATTCCATCAAGCTTTAGCTGCTTCGGAAAAGAATTTCGGCAGAGAGCACCGTGCGTCGATGTCGTTGAGTCGATGGTCCCTCGAAGGCCTCCGTCGAAGGTGACGTCATCGGGTGTATAAGGAGCACGCACCGCGCCCGTTGGCCTCAGTTCTGTTTTTCCACCTCAATTTTGTTCTACTGTGTAGATTGTGCCGGTAATCAGGTATCAGCCTTGCGAGAGTTGAAGTGGCAATAAACCGGAAAAATCTACAGAGGGGTAGGCTGGGGGGGTGATGAGGAATACGTTGGAGGAACATCCAATTGAAAAAACGTTACCAGTTGGTAAGTAACTTGTTCTTCGAGTGGATTGTGTCCTCCAAAGTATTCCTCATCTTAGATAGACTCCCAAAGCATTATGGACAATTCTCTGGAGGAGGGAGTAGATTTTTTGATACCCTCAAATGGCTGAATATAGTACTGCTTTACCAAAATTCAGCTCCTTAGACTGGGAAGCATCCAGATTATAGAATTTTGAAAAAGTATGCAGCGACAACCGGTTTGCTGCTTCACAAATGGATTTTATGGGAACACCTCTTTGAATGGCTGTCGAAGAGGCGATGCCTCTGGTAGAATGGGCCCTAAAGCCCTCTGGTGGGTCTTTCCCTGCTAATCTGTAGCATTCCGAAATGCAAAGCACAATCCAACGTGATATGGTTTGCTTTGACACCGATTGACCCAATTTCCTTCCGGTGTAGCCGATGAAAAGTTGATTATCCACTCTAGGCTTGGAGAGCCTAGAGATGTAAAAGCTTAGAGCTCTTTTCGGATCCAACCTATGCAATCTTTCCTCCTCCTTACTAGGATGAGGTGGAGGGTAGAATGCGGGTAGAACAATTTTCTGATTTAGATGTAAATCAGACACAACTTTAAGCAAAAATGAGGGTGTAACCCTCAATACCACTCTGTCCCTGTGGAACACAGTTTAGGGTGGCCCAGAAGACAGTGCCTACAATTCGCTCACTCTTCTTGCAGATGTTAGAGTAACTAGGAAAGCAGTTTTCCATGTCAGATATCTTAATGGACAAGTGTACAAGGGTTCAAAAGGGGCACACATTAAGAATTTTAGAACCAGATTGAGATCCCAAATTGGTTCTTGGAAAGGATAAGGAAGAAACACATTGGTAAGTCCTTTTTAAGAATTGTACTACTAAAGGAATTTTGAAATCGGAGCATTCTTCCGACAGCGCTTGAAGATGGAAAGCGCTGCAAGATAACCTTTTATGGTCCCCACATTTAGACCTCTATGTGCTAGGGACAAGAGGAAGGACAGTACTTCCAGAATAGAACATAGAAACAGATTAACATTCTTTTCTCGGCACCAGTTGCAAAACTATTTCCAACGGCAACAGTATAGAGTTTGTTGCTGGTCTTCTTGCCGAAAGCAACACCTCCATGACGCCATCTGGAAGGTCCCAATCCTTGTATCTCAGCCTTTCAGATACCAAGCGTGAAGGTTGAGAATCTTGACCTCTGGATGGAGTACCTGACCCTCCAGTTGAGAGAGAAGGTCGTCTCTCTGAGGAAGACGTACCGGGGGTCAGATGGACATGTCTAGAAGGTCCGGGTACCACGTTCTCCTGGCCCAATCCGGGGCAATTAGGATCATGCGGTTTCCGAACCGTCTCAGTCTCCTGATGACCTGAGGAATGACGGGAATCCGAGGGAACGCGTATAGTAGTGGGAAGTTCCACTCCACCACAAACACGTCCCCTAGGGCTCCTCTCGGGGGAAATTCCCTTGAGCAATACCTTTCGCACTTCCGGTTGATTCCGGTCGCAAACAGGTCTACTTGAGGGGTTCCCCAAAGGGCGAAGATCTCCTGAATGACTTCCTGAGCCAGTTCCCATTCGTGGGACACCGTGCTCTGCCAGGTCAGAGCGTCTGCCGTCATATTCTCCTCCCCAACTAGTTGGACTGCTGTTAAGGAGATTCTTTCTTGAATTGCCCAATACCAGAGCTGCATTGCGCCTCTGCACAGAGGTAGTGACCTTACACCTCCTCTCTTGTTTAAAAAGTTCATGGCCACTGTATTGTCCGTCAATATTAGGACTTTTTTCCCCTGACAGATGGCAGAAAAGCCTTCAGCGCTAGTCTGATTGCTCTCAGCTCTAAAAGGTTGATGTGTAGTTTGGACTCTGATGGAGACCAGCGACCGCAGATTGTCAGATCGTTGGCATGAGCTCTCCACCCCATTAGTGAGGCATCCGTCACTACTTTATCCTCCGGCCAAGGCTCCCAAAACTGTTCCCCTTTTAGGATATTCTCTGTGCAATTCCACCACAGAAGATCCTGCCGAACCTTGTTCGGAATCTGAAGAACATCCGTCATTTGACCTGAGAACAGGGACCATTGAGTCTTTAGAGCCCATTGAAGGGATCTCATCCTCAGGCGTGCTTCTGGCACTAGGAAGATGCAGGATGCCATGAGGCCGAGCAGCCTTAAGAAGTCGTAGGCCTGGAGATTTTGGGCATTTTGGAATTTGGAAACCATCTGAAGAATGTCTTGAGCCCTTGACTTCAGAGGCAAGCTCTTTCCCAAGGATGTGTCCAATACAGCTCCTATGTACTGGAGCTGTTGGGAAGGTGTCATCTGTGACTTCTTGAAATTGAGGGAGAAGCCCAGTCTGTGGAGGAAATTGCAGGTGACTTTCAGATGATCTAGTGCTTGTTCGGCAGAACGTGCCCTGATCAACCAATCGTCCAGGTAGGGGTAAACATGAATACCCCCTGTCCTGAGGTGCACTGCCACCACCACCATTAACTTGGTGAAGACCCTCGGGCGGAGGTCAATCCAAATGGCAGGACTCGAAACTGATAGTGTGAGTCACCAACTACGAACCTCAGGTATTTTCGGTGCTTGAGGTGAATTGGCACATTAAAATAAGCATCCTGGAGGTCCAATGACACCAACCAATCTTGAAGTTGGAGGGCCTGAAGGATCTGAGAAAGAGTGACCATCTTGAACTTGTCCTTCCTGAGGAACTTGTTCAAGTTTCTTAAGTCCAATGGGTCTCAGTCCTCTGTCCTTTTTGGGAATCAAAAAATACAGGGAGTACCATCCCTTGTTCCTCTCCGCTACAGGTACTGGCTCTATAGCACCTTTCTCCAGCAGGGTTAGAACTTCCTGCTGTAGGAGAGGGTCTGAAAACTTCAAAGGGTGTCTCCCTGGTGGATTGCTTTGAGGTTGCGTTAGAAAAAGAAGGCAGTAACCTTGGGATATTAATTCTAGAGCCCAAACATCTGAAGTAATGGCTCGCCATTCTTGCAGATGATGTGACAGCCTGCCTCCCACAGGTGTCTTGTGATGCAAGTCCTCAAAGTGGTTTTGTGGCGGTTGCTGTAGCCGCTGATGACAAAGAGGCTGCAGTTGGAGCTGGCTTTGCACGTTTCCTCGTCCACCACGAGTGGCCTTTTTCTGGCCTCTTTGACTGGCCATTCCTCTCGCCTTTCCATATGAAGAGTAGTAACGATAGGATCGTCCCCTCCAAGATTGTCCTGGTGCACGAAAAGGCTGAGGTTGCCTAATAGCAGCTCCTAAAGATTTGGCAGCTGCTTTGGAGGTCTGCAACCTCTCAGGGCTCTCGTCAGCCTAGCTGCCAAAAAGGTGACACCCGTCAAAGGGCATGTTCAGAAGGTGGTTCTGTACGTCTGGTGCGAAACCCGACTTCCGTAACCACGCAAATCTGCGTATTACAGTGCTAGTACCCATGGACCTGCTCACACTATTTACAGTGTCCAATCCAGATTCAAGGGATTCCTGAATGGCTTCCTTTCCATCTCCAACAATGGCTAGGAATCCTTCCCTTTCATCCCCTTCTGGTATGTGCTTCGCCGCCATTGCAATGCACTCCCACAGAGTGTACGAAAACTTTGCCAAGGCACATGTGGAGTTGGCTGATTTTAACGCCATACT
This sequence comes from Ambystoma mexicanum, assembly GCF_040938575.1. NCBI lineage: Eukaryota > Metazoa > Chordata > Amphibia > Caudata > Ambystomatidae > Ambystoma > Ambystoma mexicanum. The sequence continues at coordinate 386,375,961 of NC_090934.1, read as the reverse complement.
CCCAGCTGAAAATACCTTACGTGCCCAGCCATCCACACGCTTATCGTCCCTGTCCTCAGGGATAGAAGGGTACGCCATTTTATTTGAAGCTGTGGCTGCCTGGACCACCAGACTTTCGGGAGTGGGATGTGTAGACAGATAGCCAGGGTCGCTACTGGCAGGGCGGTATTTTGAAGTAAGGGATTTATTCACTGGAGGAATAGAATCCGGAGTCTCCCAATTTTTGGCCACCCTATTTTGCAAGGCTATATGGGAGGGTAGGACTGGATCTTCGGTGGGACCATGGTCCAATATATCAGTCAAATCATCCTGGATTAATTGGGTTGGTGGTCTAGCCCATCCTAAATAATCAACCACTTTTTTCATTAGTTGACGGTATGAGGGACTGGCATGCTCTCCTGGTTCTGGCCTGCCAAAATCTGTTTCAGGAGATGTATCAATGCCACTTGCATTATGTAAGGATTCCACCAGGTCCCTCATCCTGCTTTCTTCAGAAATCAGGCATTCTGGGACATTTAGTGTACCATATTCCAGTCCAAAAGGCACATTCTCCTCATCAGATCGCTCCTGTTCCTCAAACATTGAGGTCAAGTACTTGAAAAATTCCTTCCTAGGAAGAGGTTTAAAAACCTTTTCTGGGAGAGGCGGAGGAGGTGTGTTAGTGGACCCTGAAGGTCTTACAGGCTCTGCAGCCTTCACTTCTTGTCGAGTTGGTTCAACTGGAGCCTTTGGAACCGAGGGCTTCGGGGTCGACATCGACAAGGGCGTTGATGGCGCCGACGGAATAGTGGTCGTCGACGGTGTCGGCTTCGAGGGCGTTGAGGCGCTCTTCGAGGTGTGTTGGGTTTTGGATGGCGTTAGTGACCTCGAGCGGTCGACTTGACTCGCGCTGTCTTTTTCACTTGGCGTCCTGGAAGGTTCTCGATCCTTCCTTCTTCGATCACCCGGGCTCAAGGGCACACGAGTGTCGGAGCAATGACGCTCCCGGCCGGCTTCCGGAGAAGGCGTGGACCGAGGCTTCGCTTTTTCGAACACCTCCGTCATTTTAATTCTGAATGCTTCCCACTCTCGGAGGAAGAATGTTTTGTGGGGCATTTCATTCTTTTCAGAGATGCGTCCGAGGACGAGGTGGAGGGGGACCTGTGGCGTCTTTTCTTTGATTTCTTTGTCGAAGACGACGAGCGATGGGAATCGCTTTGGGACCTGGACCGATGCCTTTCGTGTTGAGGAGATTTCTCCTCACGGGACCTCAACTCGACGCTAGAGGCTTTTCGGTCAGATTTACGACCTACCTGTAGTTTTCCCTTCCTCAATCGCAAGGCCTTCCCCGTCATCACCTGACACTTCGTACAGGCCTCCGTGTCGTGGCCTTCCCCGAGACACCACAGACATTCTCGATGCGGGTCCATGATAGACATTTTCGAACCGCAAGATTTACGTTTTTTGAAACCCGATCGCGGGGTCGTAGTCGGTGTCAATGATGAGGACATATCGATATTTCTCTAATAATAGTCACTGCGTCACAGAACTCAAGGCATGCCGAATCTCCGAAGCAACATGTACCACGGAAAAATGGAACTGAGACCAACGGGCACAGCGCGTCCTACTTGTACACCCAATGACGTCACCCTCGACGGATGCCTTCGAGGGACCATCGACTCAACGACATTGGCGCCCTCTGCCAACATTTTTTTCCAAACCAGCTAAAGCTGGATGGAATACATCTAAGATGAGGAATACGTTGGAGGACACAATCCACTCGAAACAATGTTATCCAGGCAAAAGCCCTCAGGGAGAAGTTGGCCGCAGTAGAAAGGTGATGGCAGAGGGTCTTGTGATCCACCAGATCAAAGGCAGCGGATAAATCATGGAGCAGAAGGAGTGCAGGTTTGCCTGCGTATCTGAGGTCATCCATTTGATTTTTAAGGTTTAGCAGGGCCGTTTCGGTGCCATGTCATGGACGGAACCCGACTGCCGAAGACCAAGAAGGTGGTTATCTTCAAGGGATTTTTAGACTTGCAGGTAGGCTGCTTTGTCCAGGATTTCTAGCAGAAAAGGGACAGTGGTAAAGGGCCTATAGTTCCCTGGAACCAATGGGTTGAGGGAGGGTTTTTTAAGGAGCGGTCAAACCCAGGCTTCCTTAAGTCCAGTTGGGACATGGAGAGAGGAGGCATTCATGAATGCAGTGATGAATGGGGCAAGGTAAGGGGCACAGTCTTTGATGTCCTGGGCCTGGCAGGCATCCCCTTTAAAGTTGAAAGGTTTAATGGATTTGAGGAGGGCAATGACTTCTGGTTCACTCATATCCTTAAATTCAAACATTGGGGAATGTCTAGAGTTGGTTACTGGGGACGGGTTACTGTGACTGTTGGCTATAACGTTGGTAAGTGCCTGTTGGTGGGCTAAGATTTTGGTGTGCAGGGTGTGCAACTTATCAAGCATGGCAAATTGAATTTTGTTACACCAGAGTTCATCCTTCATGAGAGTAGGTGGCGTGGTGGAGGGAGTTTCCAACTCTCTAATGATGGCAAATATTTTTTTTGTCCCAGATTTTGCATTAGCTATCCTAGTGTTGAAGGTTGCAGCTTTAGCCTTGATGATGGAAGTTTTATAGTGTTTGGAGATAACTTTGAAGTCTACTTTCGAAGCATCATTGGGGTTATTTTTCCAGGTGGCGAGCGCTGCCCTTTTTTTTGGAGCGTAGCTCCAGAAGCTCCTGGGCGAACCAGGCATTAGAATGCTTTGTTCTCTTAACGTTGCCCCACTCACCCTAAAGAAAGCTATCAACAGCTTGGGTGATGACCATTTTGAATTTACTAGCAAGAATCTCAGGGTCCTTGGAGAAAGGGGGCAAGAGGGCAGGAACCGTGAGGTAGGGGGTGATATTCTCCATGGTGAGCTGATGGGAGCTCCTCGAGTGTGCTGCAGGGAGAGGGATCATTGGCTTAGGGGGCCCTTTGGAGGCAATGAGGTCAAATTTAATGCAATGGTGGTCAGACCATGGAATGGGATTAATATCGGTGACCAAGAGGGAGCAGTTATGGTGAGACACCCAATCGAGCGTGCAACCTTTAATGTGGTTAGGCTTAGAGGTGGCTTGGGTAAACCCTAGGGTAGATAAGACTTTGAGGGCAGTGGCGTGGGCATCATTAGGGTCATTAAGCCCCTAGATTGGGATCACCCAGGAGTATGACTTTAAATGAGTTTATTAGGTTGTCGGAGAGCGCGTGGATTAGTGCTTCACAAAAATCGGTGATAGGGCCAGGTGGGTGGTAAACGACATGGAGCGAGATGGTACAGTTGGGGGAGAGCCTCATTTTGAGCTGAAGGTAGTCTGAATTCTGCACAAGTTCCCCTTCAATCCTTCTGATAGTCTCCTTAGCAATGACAGCTACCCCACCACCCCTATGAGAGGAGCGGTCCTGCCTGAAAAAAGGTGTAGTCACTCGCAATGGCGAGGGCCAGGGCGGGGCCAGAGGTTTCATTCAGCCAGGTCTCACTTAGTATCAGTAAGTCAATGTTGTCCCTAATGATAAGGTCTTGCATATCTGAGGTGTGTGCTGGTAGGGAGCGTGAATTGACCAGGGCACACCTCAGTGGGGCAGCAGGTGAGGGACACTGGGAGGCGGTAGGGGGGGGGGATATGGATCGCTAGACCCGAAGCAACTGGTGTTTTCTGCCAATCATAGGCGGTGGGCGGGAGGGAGAGGGAAACCAGGAAGAGATGCCGGGGATCGAGGGGGTGCAGGCACACAGGGCCTAGAATTACTTTTACACAATACAATGGGCAAAATGGAGCAACAAGGAAGGCTGCACTCACCTGCTTCTTTGGAAGGAAAATACAGCAAATTAATTCTGTTTCAAAGCGCCAACAGGGCAATGGGGAGGGAGAGTCAAAGGTGTCTTGGAGGTTGCACCTCCTCACCTCCTTCCTCTCCAGTTTCTACGACATGGCCATGGAACCATAACTCATAAGTTAAATACACAATTTCCGACTTGGAAATACTGTGCAAACTCTGCCATTTATTTTTGTTTATTTCACTGTACCCCAGTTTCCTTATCAATAACTTTAGAATAGCAGGTGAATAGCAGAATCAATATTCTCTGCGCAGCTGACAATTAGACATTTATATAATTTATTGTCTAACATTTTACTTATTGAAAGGTTGAATGGTTGACAGTGCTGTATTGGGCGATGGTGGGTTAAAATGCACACCAATGAGAGCTTTCAAGTTTCTCAGTTCAGTGTCATACAACTGCTATAAGTTTAAAAAAAGACAGAACAGGATGGTTTACACACACATGGAGCTGAGAAACCTGAAAGCTCTGGTCAAAATATATTTTAGATTTTAGTAAGGTTTGCAAAGATTAATTGTGAACAACGTATTGCAGAAAGTTCACAACATTGATGCATCCCAAATGGAAAATGTTTGAAATAACGGTTTGAAAGATGATAGGATATGATATGGCATTTATAACGCGCCTATACACAAGTGTTTCATGATAACTATGTATAATAAACGAGCAGAGAGCCATTGAATACTGTAGAATGTCAGCAACTTTGTTCATTTGACCCTTCTATCAGCCAGTATTAAATCTTATCGTTTCATGCAAATATTCAAGTGCGTGAAAAATAAAATGTCATTTTGTCACAATCAAAAAAATGTTTGTCATTTTTAGCATTGTAGCATTTATGATTATATTGCATTTTGGTAACCATCGTTAGTTATTTTTAAAATTGGAGTTATGTCTGCAATTCATGTTATATGTCTTTCATTCATGCGCAGTACATCATTACAGAACGTTGGCCATGCAGATAGAAATGGCATGCCTCTGTGAAAACATATAGAAAAGGGCTGGGGCTGCTAATACTGTTTAAAAATACCCATACTATGAGAGTCCTGCTATCCTCGGCTGCCCCATATTAGATCAAATCAAAAACACGGGTGCCTGCCAAAAGTGCCTTCTTTACTGAAACCTTTCAGAACAGGCAAGTTTGCAAATGTTTGTTCTACGGCAATGGCTGCAGCAACCACCCCCCCCTCCTCCACAGCACTAAGGAATGCAAAGCATCTGCATTACAATAGCCCTTCCCAGGCTGGAAGTGACCTCTCCCTAGATAACACTGGCGTCACTACAGCCAAGGTTAAAACAAAACATGCAGTTGCAAGTGAAACCTCCCATTCAGCTTGTTCTAAAATGAGCAAAACCAAACGTGTTGGTGTTTAATTTAGAAAATAAACGTTGTTAAAAAGCTGCACAGTATTTTGATAGTCTTACATTGGATAATGCTTTTTTATTTTTAAAGTTAAGCAACACTTAAGTAATGGTGTCACTTTTAATCTTTGTCATTGTATTGTGGTCATTTTTCCTACAGAAACGGGTTGTTTTGCAAATGGAAAAGGCAGATATTCGCATTTTGATTGCAGTGTACTAACGCTTTTACTGTGGTTAGACAATTTTATACATTTTGCGCACCAATGCATTGCAAATGGTATATACGAAAATTTGGATTTCACTGCACTTATTTAATGGCACACCATTTTAGTGCATAGCTTTGGATGTGGGGCATTGGGAAAAACCCTATGTATTGGGTCTCATTACAAGTTCAGCAGTGCAGGGAACAAATTGTGGTTATTCTGTTACAGCCATTGGGCCTCATTCCGAGGTTGGTGCAAGTCATGGTGCTATTAGCGCCATGACTAGTACCGGTACCGTGTCCGCCCTTGTTCAATGGGGACGTACCAGTCTAGTCCGACCTTTGCGGGACCGGTAAGTCCCCATTGAAAATGTCAATCCCCATTCCCATTTGAGCCCCCATAGGGCTCAATGGGAAAGGGGAAGGCGGCAATAACGGTACCGTAAATTACGGTACCGTTATTGATCCCGGTATCCCTTTGCGGGTCCCGTCCTTAACGCCTGCTAAAACCAGGCGTTAAGGGAAGGACCCGCAAAGGGACCTCGGAATAGGGCGCAAAGGGATTACCGGCACCGGTGTCCTTACCGGTGCCCGGTATCCCTTTGCGCCCAGGTCGTAATGACCCCCACTATGTTTGGCAGTAACAAAATTACCACAGTTTTTCTCGCACAGCCAAATTATAACTTTGGAGGCAAAGTGGACAATTTCCCTACAGCAACAAGCTGGAAGTAAAACAGTTACTTAACCTTTGCAAAATGGCATATTTAACATGCAATACTTCTGCCATTGATATATATATATATATATATATATATATATATATATATATATATATATATATATATATATATATATATATATATATATACCAAAATTCCACATGGAGCCCTAAGCACTCCAAAAATGGGAAATTGCCACCAATTGTATTGAAGGAGTAAACCCATGAGACCAAATGGTGGTAATGGTAAACGAGTTTGGTGGTAATTTGGCTGAATCAAATTACCACCAAATTCGTAATAAGTCCCAGTGTGTGATTGTGGAGAATTGTGAGTGGAGGGTAGAGTAATAAGGAGGGCTGCATCTGGACATGAAAACACTTATGTGAAGACAAACATTTACACATATAACATCCACCAAATTCCTAGTTTTTTTGCACTGTGCATTATGGCATATACTGTTACCATATGTTAATACCACATTTCCACAGTGGAATGTAATGGCACTCCAAAATGTGGGAATACGTATTGAATCATGCATATCCCTCCCGTTACTGCATGCTTACCATGTAGCATTGGTGATTGACATGGCCAATATTTCCAAAGGAATAATAATGTAGGCTTTCTCCATAAAAATAAAGTCCGTCAAAATGATCTGAAAATGCATTATGCTCTATCAACTGCACTGACCTTTCTTCAGGATGTGATGGAGCACTTTACTATCATGTCATATGATATACGATATGGTTTGATGTAAGTCATTTATAACGCACCTGTACACAAGTGTTTCTAGGCACAACAAGACAAGTAAGGGAGGACAGAAGGACGACAAAACAACAATCTTACTAGGCCTTGTGTCATTCAGATCGCTCAAGTGCGTGGGATGGAGGAGAGAAGTGCCGTAGGGGAGGGGAGAGTGCAAGTAGCTAGTAAGTGTAGGCGGCAGGTGGCTCATAAGTGTAGAGAGTCAGGGGACTGTACGGTTGCAGACAGTCCCTCAAGTGGTTGCGGGGCTCAAAGGCAGTGCAAGGGCAACCAGTCATGCAGGAGCCTGGTCCTTTAAGTTCAGTGGGTGGCCAGGCAACCAGTATGTGCAGCAGACATGGACATCAGCAAAGGAGAGGGAGAGATAAAGCGGAATCAAAAAGGAAGGTCTTGAGTTGCTTCCGGGACCTTAGGTGGACCTGCTCAATATTGAGAGAGGCAGGGAGGCTGTTCCAGAGGGAGCTCCCAGCTGAGGACAGAGATCTAACCCCCACTCTCTGCCTGGAGAAGCGTCTGACCCTAAGAGAGTTGGAGTTGGAGGTGGATGAACGGAGGGCTTGAAAAGGAAGATGCTTAGGAAGACAAAATTGGATATAGGGCCTCATTACACGTTATGTGGTAAACCATGGTGCTATTGGCACCATGGTTGCCGCTGGTACCATACCGGTACCACCATGGAGAAAAGGGGAATTACCACCCCATTCCAAGGTTGGCGGGGCAGTAATTCCCCCTTTCTCATGGCCCTTCCCCATTCCTATTTTTGCCCCATAGGGCTCAATGGGGAAGGCGGTAATTACGGTACTGCAAATTGCGGTACCGTAATTAGCACCAAGGTCCCTATGCGGGTCCAATCTTTAACGGCTGGTAAAACCAGCCGTTAAGGTGGGAACCCGCAAAGGGACCTCAGAATAGGGTGGTAAGGGTTTACAGGTGCCCTTACCGGTAAACCCTTACCACCTACCGTGTAATGAGGTCCATAGTGTGGTCCTCGGCCCCAGAAAGCCTTGTGGACGATGCAGAGGATCTTGAACTTGATCCTTGCAGCCACAGGGAGCCAGTGAAGAGATTTCAGGGCTGGAGAGATACAATCCCTGGGCTTGAGTCCATGGACAAGTCTCGCTGTCCTGTTCTGGATAATTTGTAGAGAGCGAAGAGTAGAGGCAAGCAGATTTAGATGGAGGCTGTTGCAGTAGTACAGCCTAGAGAGGACCAGGGCTCTGGAGACAGTGAGCTTCTGGGGGAAAGAGAGAAAAGGAAGAATACCCATGAGGTACAGCTGATAGTGTGACTTCTTAGAGACATCAGAGATGTGAGGAGGGAAGGAGAGGGTGGAGTCGAAGATTACCCCAAGGTTCTTAGCCTCCCTGGAAGGAGCAGGTTGAGGGCCCAGCGTGGGCAGCCAGAGTGCGGGAAGGCTGGAGCAAGAGTCCCAATGAGGAGGATCTCAGTCTTACTGGCATTACGGCAGAGATCGTTGGAAGCACACCATTCCTGAATAGTGGACAGACAGTCTGGTATCAGAGAAGGAGCAGTGGAGGCTGAGGGGAGCCTGAAGGAGAACTGGCTGTCATCCGCATAACACTGAAAGTTAGGGCAGAAAGTAGAGATGCAGTTGGCCCGAGGTGACAGGTAGTGGTTAAATAGCCAGGGAGAGAGGTTAAAGCCCTGGGGAACACCACAAGTAGAGAGAGCTAGATGAGAGGAAAGACCCAAATTGGATCTTGGAGGGTCGATCATTGAGAAAGAAGGTCAACCAGGCAAGGGCCTGACCAAAGATACCCAGGGTGTCTCAGAGACAATTGAGCAGGATGGCGTGGTTAACCGTTTCAAAAGCAGAGAATAGATCAAGGAGAATGAGGACAGAATGTAGGTTAGAGTAAAGGTTGGAGAGCAAGTCTTCATGGGTGTTCAGGAGAGCAGTTTCCATGCTCCTGGCTGCTCTGAAGCCAGACTGGTGGTCATGGAGACAGCCAACAGATTCAGTATGTAGATTAAGCTGGGAGAAGGCCAGCTTTTCCAGGAGTTTGCCCAGGATGAGAGATTGGCAGATAGTTTGCTAGAGAGGAAAGATAGGCAGAAGGCTTCTTAAGAATGGGGTTTGCAAGGGTGTGCTTAAGGGGCGAGGGGAAGTTCCAGTGGCAAAAGAGTGATTGCAGACATCGGCCAGGGCTGGGGAAGGGTGTCAATGTGGTCCTTGATGGTTCTGAAGGAGCAGGGGAGCACCTGCTTTGACAAGACTTTCATAGATCAGACTTGACTAGAAACACTGTGGGGAGTGAACCAGTGGAAGGAGGAGAACCAGCCAGAGAGGGGCCTGGAAAGGTAAAGGGAGAGAAAGAGGAGGTAGAGAAAGAGGAGGTAGAGGAAGAGAGAGTGGACAGAATGTCCTGAGCTTTAGTGGTGAAATGAGATGCTAAGGATGTGCAAAGGGCCTTGGAGGGAACAGGAGAGGTAGAGACTGAAGCAGGTTTGGCCAGCTCCTTGCAGATTTTGAAAGGTACGGCTGAGTTCTAAGAGGCTGACAAGATGCGGGCGTGGCTGTAGGGGGAAGAAAATGGTGAGGGAAGCAGAACAATGAGGGAAAGGGCAGCTAATAGGGGAGGAACAGTATACGCTATTTAGCAGCTAGGGATCTACAACAACCGGGGAGGAAACATTGGGGGATAGTTCACCTAGTCTCTGATAGGGTGTGAAGTGGTTAATGTGTGGACCTAGGTGTTAAGGGGAGAAATTCCCTGAAGAGAAGGATCTTCTCCCTGAACTTTAGAAGTGATAGGCCAACTGTAATGATGATGGGAGGAGATTCCAGAGTCGTGGGCTGTAGACACAGAAGACCTGTCTTCTGGTTCTCGCCTTCCTGCACCTCCGGAGTTCAAGTCTGCATGTATCATTGCTTCTTGTGTATTGTAGGCCTCAGGAGATAGAGTTTCTCAGTGAGGAAGTTTGGGGATTTCAGGGTAGCAGCCTAGTAGATGATGCAGCAGGATGAGTGTCGGGGTGATGTGGTCGAATGTGCAGAGTCATTTGAGATAAGACGAGCTGCAGCATGCAGGACACCTCTCAGGGGTGCTATGGTAGTCACTGGGAGGCCTTCCAAAAGGGCATTGCCATCATCTAGGTGTGAGAGGTCCAAGGCCTGGACAGTAGATCTGAAGTTGTTTTCTGGGATAAAAGGTTTGATTCTTCACAGGAGAGCGAGTTGTTACTAAGCTGTTTGTGTCCTCCTTGGTATGTTGGGTTTGAAGGAGAGGTGTCTGCCAGTGTCATACCTAAGAGATTTGGCGCAGGTGGGCAGCTGGGGTTTGAATTCTTGAGAAGCATAGCATAGAGCAAGTTATGGATGTCAGGGTGTTAGGAGTTGTTAGTCAGCAGTAGGAATTCAGTCTTGAAGGGGTTCAGCTTCTGGCAAGCACTAGACATCCGTGAAAGGATCAATGTGAGGCTGGCCTTAAGCCTGTGGATTCCTTTGAGGGAGGAACTCTTGAGGAAGATCTGCATGCCATCTGCGTATTGGTGGGTGTGGATGTTGTGTGAAGCGAGGAGAGTTCCAAGTGGTTCCATCTAAAGATCGAAGATCAAGGGGGAAAGGACAAATCCTTGCGGGACTCCCCAGGTGGTTGGTAGGGTTGGTGATCTAGAGGAATCCATTTGTATGAACTGGCAGCCTTTAGCAAGGTAGTATTTGAAGCAGCTGAGGATGAACTCAAATATCCCCATGTGGAGATGTAGATTTTTGGTGAGTGTTTGTTGATTACTGTTTTGAATGCTGCTGAGATATCAAGGAGAGCAAGGAAGCAAGGATGGCCATCATTAAATGTTTTACAGGAATCATTGATCACCTTGATGATAGCTTAGCTGTTTCTGTGCTGCATCTTGTTCTGAAGCCATATTTGTAGGACTGAAGGAGATTGTTAACCTCGACGTGTTGGAGGATTTGAGTGGCTACTGCTTTCTCAAGGATCTTACCTATGAAGGGAAGATGGGTGATGGGGCGGTAGTTTCTGATGTCGTCAGGATCCAATGTTGGTTTCTTGAGAAGTGGGAGGATTTGTCTAGTCTCAAGGGACTAGGGGAGGATGCCTTGGGCAAGGGAGCTGTTTAGGATTGTTAGGTCTCGGGGGAGTGCTTCAGCCAGAAGGATCTTGCGTACAGAAAGAGGATTACGTCCATGTGCAATGTTGACTTGAGGGATGCTAAGGTGCCAGTGAGATCTTCAATAGTGAGTGTCTTGAAAGGTGTCCAGGTAGTTTTGGTTTTCGGAGATGGGATGTGTAGTGTGCTGTCAGTTGTGGCGTTGGCGTCTATGTGTTGGCAGGTCATACTGACCTTGATGAAGGAGAAAGACTTGATTGCACTGGATTTGTCTATGGATTATTGTACAGGTAGGTCAGGCAGAATGTTGATGGAGTTCTTGATAGCTTTGAAGAGGGCTCTGCTATCATTGTTGGCCTTGGCAATGGTCTTTTGGTCATAATTGGCCTTGGCAGTGGTGATCAGTCGTATGCGTGTAGCACAGTGTTTCTTAAGCAGAAACTGGATAGGCCAACGATATAAAAGCAGGACTAACCCACGACAGTGACTGACAGCTGTAATTACACTTTAGTAGTGGGGAAAACAGTGGTCGGGTGGGAGTGGTGTTGTGATTCTAGGCATTTACTCTGGGCTTATACTGTGATATACCTGGAACTTTAAGGACACTAAATACAAAGGTGCTTTTGCTCAGATTGATATTGTAGTCCTGTCTGGAAAGCAGTTTATCCGAGCAGTGTCTGTGGTACAATTGGTTAGTACTATGGGGTGCTAACTGATAGGATGGTGGTTCAAGTCCACACAAGGGCGGTTGTCTTCAGGCATTACAATTAAATCACCAATTATGTTTATTTAATGTATAGCAAATAAATGAAGAGGTCTGTTTGTAAAAAGGAGGTTGAAACTAATTTCTTCCAGGATGGGGTTTTCAAATCAAAACCTCTGTGGTCAGGGGGACAGAATGCTGAACTTTGGGACAGTCCTGGCAAAACTGGGACATCTGGTCACCCTACAGACATATCATTGATAAATGAAGAATTCACTTGAATGCTTTAATTGTTAGGCTTTGCAGGAACTCTGAAGAAGTTTGTTTGTTTGTTTTATTTCTATAGCGCACCGAACCTGGAGGTATCGGGCGCATTGGAACCGTTACAAGTGTTACAGATAGGCATGATCACAGAATACAGAAAAATACAATAAAACAATGAGTAGGACAATTGGTTACAGGTGATGTCCAGTCATGGGAACAATAGCAGTGCAGAGATAAATAATGTACAGTATGTGCCCTTGGCGGTGCTGAAAACCTATTCTTGGCGTAGGTACATCTTAGTTAGCCATAGAATAGATTTTCTTCTGAAGTCAGAGAAAGACTGGGTCATCTTCAGGGAGGGTGGGAGTGAGTTCCATAGCTGGGCTGCCATGACTGGGAAACTGTTTCCTCATGCTTTTTTAGTTTGTACCTGGGACTACCAGACAGGAGGTATTTGATGACCTGGTGACCCATACTGAAGATCTGATGTTTAATTTCAGTTAAGAATGGAGGGGCTATATGGATCAGGGATTTGTACATAAGACATGGTTTTAAGTTGGATCTTATCCTTGATCGACAGCCATTTATGCTGTCTTCTTGTTTGGGAGATATGTTCCCTCCTTGATATACTCAAAGCAGTCCTAAGTGCATTATTTTGCAGGATTTGTAATTTATTGATAACGTACTTACTTGCACCTAAGTAGAGTCCCTTAAAATAATCCAACTTGGACAGGAAGAGGGCTCTGGCAAGTGTAAGGTAACACTCCTTAGAGAGCAGAGGTTTGCAAGCCCTTATCAATTTACCAGTATAGGCAGTAGCCGAAGCTGTGGCGTTAACTTGTTTTTGGAAATTGAGTGTGGAATCTAGAGAAAAACCTAATGTTTTAGCTCTTTAGCCACTAGGATATTGTTCCCATTGATATTGAAGGAGGCATAATCTGTGTTGAGTTTATTCAGGTTAGCTGGGGATCCTATGATCAGAAGCTCGGTTTTATTGTCATTCATGCAGAGGCCATGGGTGGCCATCCATGCCTGAAAGATTAGATACATTGTGTTCACTAGTGTACATCAGTGTCATAAGTACCCGTTAATGGGAGGAGGATCTGGGTGTCCTCTGCATAGTTAGTGTAGCTGACACGCAGATGGTCCAGGTCATCGAATAGGGGCCTCGTGAAAATGTTGTACATAGTCGGTGATATGCAGAAGCCTTGGGGGACTCCACATGTAATGGGAATGGGGCCAGCTGCTGCTGATCGTGAAAAGACTCTCATTGTCCTGTTATTTAGAAAGGATTGGATCCGTGTAATAGCGTTCTGAGAAACGTGAGCTGCTGAAGTGAGGTGATTGCATAGTACTCTATGGTCGACCAGATCAAACACAGCCAATAAATCCAACAGTAGTAACAATGTGATTTTCCCATTGTCTTTGAGTTCGGCAATCTGGGTTTTTAAATCAATCAACGCAGTTTCATTACCATATTGAGGTCTAAACCCAGATTGCCAAGTCCGTAGGAGATGTTAGTCTCTAAGTCTTCATGGATCTATAGTTATGCTACCCTATCCAGTATCTTCAGTAAGGACAGGACCATAGTGATTGGCCTGTAATTTGTCGGAATTGTAGGGTCCAGTGATTGTTTTTTAAGGAGGGGTAGAACCCACGACTCCTTTAAGTTGATGGGTACAATACGAGAAGTAAATGAAGCATTAATTTGTTTGGATATGAATGGCGCCATGTCTCTAGTCGCATCTTTAATTATTTGAGCCGGGCAACTATCTCCTTGGCACCTTGAGGGTTAAAGGGATGCAATAATTGATTGTACCTCCGGGACGGAGACTTTGGAGAATTAAAAGCATTGGGATGGTTTAATAGATGGCTTTTGGGTGTGGTGTGGAGTATCTGAGTTTTGTAAGTTTAGGCATTTGTCAGCAATTTTACTTTGCAGTGTGCCTATTTTATTGGTGAGAGCATTCTGAATGTTTGTGCACCAGAGTTTGTCCTTTAGGCACAGATCCGTAGGGGTAATGGGTGTCTCCATCTCTCTACGGATAACAAAGAGCTCTTTAGTGCTGGGGCTAGCTTGATTAATTCTATTGTTGTACGACTCGCGTTTAGTATGAAGTATCTCTTCCTTGTATTTAGCAGATAAATTAATCAGATTGGTTTTATTCTCTGCGGAAGGGAGGTGTTTCCATAGAGTTTCCAATTTTCTTTTTTCAGCCCGTAAAGATTTTAACTGCGGAGTGAACCAGGGGTTCAGGTAAACTCTTGGTTTGCCTTTGCACATTTTGAGAGGGGCGATAATGTCCAATGCCTTGGTCATAGTGGAACAATAGATCTCTACTAACTTGTTGGGATCAGTGGTGCCCTGTAGGGAATTCAGAGTAGGGATCACTTGTGGCAGGATAGCATCCGCTGTAATGTTCCGTTTGTTCCTTGTAGGACATGGAGGCGCTATCAGGTTATTTGTATTAGTATTTTGTTTATTTATAACGCGCAAACCAGCAAGCCCGGGGGCATCAGGGCGCAATTTGTACAAAGTTGCAGAAAAAGAAATAGACAATAAATTACATTACAAAATTTACAGTAACAGCATATTAACCATCTTTCTAATTACATATATTACAAAGATTACAGTGCCACTAGGAATAACAGAGGATATACCCTAGGGTGTACAGTAACAGTACGGCGGTAGCAGGCCAGAGATAGTATCAGAGGAAGCAGACCGGAGTATGTGAGACAGACGCAGAGCATGTCTTATTGCTGATCAAAGAGCCACAATTTGGTTTTGGTCTTAAAGGTGTTGAAAGAAGCAGGGAGGGTGTTCCATAGTTTAGAGGCTAGGACAGGGAAGCTGGTGCCCCCCGCTTTTTGAAGCTTAAACCTATGGATCGATAGACAATGAGTCTGGGCAGTTCTTAGTGGTCGGGCGGTAGAGTGGCGAGATAGCCGACTACAGAGATAGATCGGGGCTTTGTTGGCCAGGCATTTGTGCGTTAGGGCAAGTGTTTTTAAGGAGATTCTCTGTTTGACAGGTAACCACTTTAAGTTGGTTCTGGCTTCTGAAATGTGGTGGTTGTGGGGGATGTTCAAGGCCGCTCGAATAGCGTTATTCTGGGTGGTTTGGAGTTTGCTCAAGTTCTCTTGGCTGGTACCTAAGTAAAGAGCACTGCAATAATCAATTTTTGCCATAATGAGGGTTCTAGCTAGTGTGACACTGTTGGGGGTGGTAAGAAACGGTCTGCAGGCTTCAATAAGTTTGCACGTGTAAGCAGAGGCAAACCTGACTGCGTTTGTTTGTCTGGATAAGGATAGGGTGGAGTCAAGGTAAAAGCCTAGCGTTTTGGTGTCTTTTGAGACACGTATGGTATTACCGTCTATGGTGAGTGACTGATAGGATGGCTCCAGTTTGCTCAGGCGTTGTGCGGTACCCAGGATAAGGAGCTCCGTCTTATCGTCATTTAGACATAGCTGGTGTTGGGCCATCCAGGCTTGGATGACCAGGTAGACGTCATTGATGGCCTTGGTGTCAGCTAGATAATCACCTGAGATGGGAATGAGTATCTGGTTGTCATCCGTATAGTTAGTGTAGGAGACACCCAGATAGTCAAGCACATCAAAGAGTGGTTTTGTAAAGATGTTGTAAAGTGTAGGTGACACGCAAGAACCCTGAGGTACGCCGCAGTGTATAGGGGAGGGATCCGCGGCTGCGGATGGTGCAAAGACCCTCATGGATCTGTTGCTCAGAAAGGATTTGATCCAGGCCGCAGCGGAGGAGGAGAAGTTGGCAGCAGAGTGGAGGTGCCTGCAAAGGTTCTGGTGGTTGACTAAATCAAATGCGGCGGAGAGGTCGAGGAGTAATAGCATTGCTAATTTGCCTTTGTCCTTCAATACGGGTTTTTAGGTCTATTAGAGCAGTTTCAGTCCCGTGTCTGGGCCGAAATCCGGATTGTCGTAGACCTAGCAGATTGTTGGATTCCAAGTAGTTTTGGATCTGAATGTAAGCTGCGCGGTCCAGTATCTTAAGCAAAAACGGTACTGTAGTGATCGGTCGGAAGTTCGTAGGTATACTTGGGTCAAGGGAAGGTTTTTTGAGTAACGGGATCACCCACACGTCCTTAAGGTTGTCCGGGACAATACCTGTTTAAAGGAGGAGTTGATGAAGGCCATAATGAATGGAGCTAGATCATGGGCAGAGTCCTTAATGATGGGAGCTGGGCAAGGGTCACCTTGGCAGTTGGATGGTTTAATTCTCAGGATGATATTTTCTACCTCAGTAACAGTGAGCGGTGAGAAGGTGAAAGGTATGGTGTTAGCAGTGTCTGACGGGAGGGACCTAGCTGGGGAGAGTGCGCGGTTGTCAAGCTTCGGGCTTGTCTTTAATTTTGGATTGAAGCATGGAAATTTTATTTAGTAAGGCTGCTTGAATGCTAGCACACCAATTACTATCTTTCGTGCATGTGTCAGGAGGGGAGACTGGGGTTTCGAGCTCTTTTAGGATTCTAAAGAGTTCCTTGGAGTTAGAATCGGCTTGCAAAATACGATTGTTAAGCGACTCTTTTTTTAGCAGTGATGATGGCATCTTTGTAGGTAAGGGAGGCAAGAAGGAAGCCATCTTTATGCTCATCAGACGGGTGGCTTTTCCAGCGATTTTCCGCACAGCGTTTAGCTTTGCAGAGGATTCTTAGCTGTGGAGTGAACCATGAGTTAAGATGTGTTCGTGGTTTGGCCTTCCTAGGTTTGATGGGTGCTATAGAGTCTATCGCTGTGAGCATAGTTTGGTTATAGGTGTCTGCTAGGGAGGTGGGATCAGAACATGAGTTGGTAGCCGCGTTGAGGGAAGGAAGTAGCAGTGGGAGGAGTTGTTCCTTAGTTATGTTTTTTTTACTACGAGTGGGGAGTGCTGGGGCTATCTGTGTCGGAGCCCGCGGGTTAGCTTCAATGTTCAAAGTTATGATGTGATGGTCAGACCATAAGCAAGGGGAGTTGTTGAGGACCTGAATTTTCAGAGTATTAGCTGAGAGAGTAAATGACAATAGATAATGATATGTCCAAGATTGGGGTCTAATAGATGTAATTATAGTATCACAGTTAAGGTTGGCTACCCAATCTAGGGTCCTTCCTTTGTCATGGGGTAAGTAATATACAATTTCATTTTTAAATAAATACTGTGTTGAAGGCTGTCTCGAAATGGTACTTTTATTACTCTCAGCTGGTAATGTTTTGATTATGGCAAAAACCTTTTTCAGTATATTCGCCAATTCATTTCCGTTTTACTTGTAAATTCGAATTTCTAGCATACAACCCCTCCCAAATGTTGTTGGGGACCTAAGGAAGTAAGCACATGGGATTTGCTATCTGTGTTTTCAGGTACATGGCATAATAATGCTCATGCTCCCCATGCAGTGAGTACATTCCAGAGATACACCACCTTGTGCATTGGACACCTGCTCTCCAGCTGTCTCTTCTCTTGGTGCTGAGCCCCATAGAATACAGTTTGAGTCCCACAATGTATTCAATACAATTGTACACATAGCTCCTCTACCTTTTCCTACTCATGACTTCCTGTGCATCATATCTATCCCTCACCTTCATCCAACTATCTACCCAACTTTACTTCTCCCTGCCACTACTGAATGTTCTATAATACTCCTCCTTTGCCTATCTGATAGCACATGTGTTTCTCCCAAACAGCATTGCTAGTTCCCAGATGAAACTTCATCCATTCCAATTTGGACTGCCATGTCATATTGCAGAAAGCTATGGTTTCTGAAGGGATCCCCAGTGACTCAGAGGTTAGACCATGTGTTTACAAACTGCAGGTTCAAGTCCCCTCATTGGCCTGAAAATAGTCAAATTGGTAGGTTCAGCTGTGCATTGGGTGGACATAGGTAATATTTCTGTGTTTTTTATCTTTATTTCCATTTCAAATGGCTCAGACCAGCACCTTTCTATCCCAACCGGCATTGCTAGTTCCCAGGTGCATCTTCATCCATTACACCTTTGACTGCCATGTCATAATGCACAACAATATGCTCTCTGGAGCAAGATCCAGTGACTCAGACGTTAGAGCATACAGGCTCGGACTGGCCTATAGGGCTTTGCCCGAAAGCGCCAGCCAATGATTCTATAATGGGCCAGGTATTTGTTTACAGCATGGACCACTTTTGGACAGAGTAGGCCGGTTTCGTTTGTTTCCACACTAGTTTTAACCAATTTTACTACGCCTTGGATAGTACTCGAACAGTCTGTTCTGGATAGTAATCAATAGTAATGTGTGATTGTGGGCCACTTTTTCATTGGTGCCTGTACTAATTTCATGCCCCAGTCTGACCCTGCCTTGGTGCACCTCGTTGGGAAGTGGACATGGGATCAAAATGCACAGGTTACACTGGGTATGCCTTTTAGCACACAAAACGTAAAGGCAGACAGCAAAATGCTGGTGTATGGTTTGTTTAGTTGATCTTAAGAAGTTTCCCTTCTCCCAGTACACCAGTTGATTTTTATATTTTTATATAAAAAGGGGTAATCACACAATACCATTTACATTATTAACCTTCCTAAGCAGCTGAATGACTAAAAACAGCAGAGAAAAGAGCTATTTTAAAATATAAACAGTTCTTCCAAAATATAAAAGTCTGTGTTGTGATGGTTCTATGGCAGGTATGGCAGCAGCATGTGGGGTGAGTCCCCAATGTTTTTGGGGATGGGCAGTTTATGCTAGGGGCAGTCCAGCATTGATGGCAGCCTGGGAGTGGGGTCCAAACCAATGCTCCACCCACGCTGCACCTGGCAGATGCAGCCCTGGGAGTCTCAGAGGCCTGTCTTGGCAGGGGCCAGGCCTTACATCATTACACAGCGCTCCCCTCTCTATACCAGAGAGCGCTGACCCTGACAGAGCGAGAGAGGGGGCAATGACTGGGGGCGCTTACCGCTCAGGGAGCACTGTGGAGCCAGGCCACGGCAGTGACAGGACTGCCAGGGGGGCGGTGGTGGGTTCTAGCACTCCCCTACCTGTCAGGATCAGCTTGGGTCCGCAGAGGTGAAAAAGAACCAGCAAAGGTACGGGTGGTGCACTGTTCCACCCTCCTCAGTGAAGGTTGACACCAACTGTCCCCAAGGAGCTCTGCTCGTGCCACAAACTTTTTCCTTTTTTTAATCTCTGTGCTGCATCATACACGGGTGCCTTTCACTCTACTTGTTGCATGCTTCCCCCCATTTAAATATCACAAACCTTGAGGATAGCCTTGGCCTGATTTATAAATCTATCCAGCTAACACCTAGCTCCACACACTTTCCACTCTGCATCCAACCTGAGACTGGGTGATCTGCTCCTCACTGTTTCCTCCCCTGATTGCTTGGAGATCCCTTTCCCGCCTTCCCCTTCCAAATACACTAATAATAATAATAATAATAATAATATTAAAATAATTGAGCCATGATTTCTAGCTAGAGGCCACCTGCCACAGTACCCTATAATTCCTAGGTTCATGTCTTCTTCTCTCACTGCTAGTGTCAGCTCAAACTGGACTCAACCTGGACTGGGAGCGGTTGGTTCCGTTGTAATGTCTTGATGTTCCTTGGCTGTACTCCTTGTAGACAGGTAAATCTCCTAATTGTTGCTCAATGATGAATGGTGGAACCTCCCACTTGTCTCCCAGCTTGTTCTGTCCACTCTTTCCCAGGCTATGGATCAACACACAATCACCAGGCGGAAGAGCGTGAAACTTAACCTTGGTGTTTTAGCAGCGTTTGTTTCCCTCTGTTGCCTTCTCCACAGCAACTTGGACAAGCTGATGACCTTGCTCTAGTTGATGTTTCAGCTGCTTCACATAGCTGGCATAGTTCTTGTCACATGTTCCATCTGCGGATACTCCAAAATACAAGTTTACAGGCAGTTGGGCATCTCTTCCCAACGTCAAGTAGTATGGTGTAAACCTGGTGGCTTCATTCTTGGAACAATTATAACGATGGGTCAAATTAGCCACATGCTGACACCGCCTGTTATCAACTGGCATTAGGGTGACCAGCATCGGCGAGAGGGTTTGATTGAACCTCTCTATTTTGGCATTCCCCTAAGATTGGTATGGAGGCATACTGGTCTTCTTGATGGCAACCAGCTCCAGTATCTGTTTTACAAGTGTCGACTCAAAATCCGGTCCCTGGTTGGAATGAATCCTTACTGTCCAACCATAGGGCACAAATGATTTCTCCCACAGCACCCTGGTAACGGTGGTGGCACACTGATCATTAGGAAGGAACACCTGCGTGTTCAGAGTAAAGTGGTCTGTCACCAGCAGGAAGTTCTGCACACCTTGCCTGTTCATCTCCAACATGAAAAAGTCGATGTAGTTGAGGTCCATGCGAACCCTGCAGGTGATGAAAATAAGCAGCATGATGAGTTGCAGTCTTCTTGGTGACATACCTGGAACTGTGCTGACAATAATACTGCATATATGCTGCTAGTGTAGGCCAGAAAACCCTCAAGTGGACCAAACAAAAGACCAGTCACTGCCAAGATGTCCATGCTGGTCGAGAAATGCATACACTACTGCTCAATAGATCCTCTGTGGTAAAACCAGGCAATGCAATAGCCAAATTCCAACTTTACTTACCTTATTTAAGATTCCTCCCATCTGCACAAGTGTCTTCCACTCCTTCAGCGTTGCAGCCTGTTCTGGGTCATGATAGCCATCGATGTCTGGAAGCATCCAGCTTAACTGACTTCAACACATACATCGGGGTTGTTGTCTCTCTCTCTGGTCTCTGAAAGTCGACCATAGAGGTAATCCTGGAACTTGTCTGTGAAAGCCCACATCAATACCAGAAATGCCAACCTGACTGGGTAGTTCCTCTGCTATGCATGCAGACCTTACCAATCTCTTCTCATCATTGTTCTCCTGGCAAAGGACAGCTCCCAATCCCTGCAGACTTGCATCAATGTGTGTGCAAGATGGAAGGCAACTGAGGATCCGTGTAGGCCAGGACTGGAGGGAGGATTCAAGGAGCTCAAGTGGTGAGGGTCTGCTTGAGCTCCTCGAATGCCTCCTGGTATTGGTTGGTCCACCTATCATCAAAGGGCTCATGTGGATGGTATAAATGGCCCACAGAGTTGATGGTAATCAATGATAGGAGAAGTGTAGGGGTCTTGGACTCTTGGATGATCCCTGCCTCCAGAAGATCCTCCGGGTAGTGGTGTAAATCCTCTACATCTCCTGGGTCTAGGCATCATAATCACTCCCTGAAGGGCATCTCGTCACTCACACAAATCCAGTATTGCACTGTTTGGGCCTTGCCGATGTCCCAGGGGCTGGTGGAAAAAGCCTTGGCGCACATGGCGACCTGTTCTCTCAGGTGGTCCGGGTCCTTTTCTGACATCAGTAGCTAAAGTCCAAGGTCTTCAAATCCAGTACCTGTCATGATGCATGTCCCCAGTCTTCAGGGCCAAGCCAGCCTTTCCAAGTTGCAGGCTTCCAATGGGGCTTTAAAGGCCACAAATTGTTATCAGAGGCTCTCCTGGAGCCAGTCCTGGCACCTTTGGCACCAGGTTCATGCTATTTGACCACATGGAATAAGGTTCCAGTGAACATGGAGGCACACATAGCCCAGTCCTGAAGAACTGAGCTATGCAGTCTAGTTTCTAGGGTGTGGCTGGTCCTGGAACTACTTTAGCTGGGACTACTTTACCTGGGCTATATAAACCGCACCCAAAGAGCAGAACACGCTTCGCGTTATTCTGCACTCCTGCAGCGTAACGCTGACCGTGCCAGCTCTGCTCCTGCTTACCTGGACTTCAGCCACACCCTGTTAACTTCATCGGGAACCACGGACCATCAGCACCTGCCGAACAAGGGAAAAACAAGAAGAAGAACATTAGTTAAGTTCTTACCTGAGAGAAGCAGTCTTTCCAATTCCATCCGAGCGGCTCTTTCACCCGCTGCTCCTGAGGACCACCGCACCTGCAGAAAGGAGACAAGAAGAGAGAACAAAACTTACCCGGAGGCATCCGTCATCTCAGGATTCCATCGAAGCGGTCCACGCGGCCGCTACTCCGGAGCATCACCACACCTGCAGAGGAAGGAAAAAGAGACACCAGGTTAGCCGCGCAATAGAAAAATACTTATTTTAAAGTACATTTTGCCGCCGCGCTCACGCGCTAGCACTCACCTGCATAAATACTGCTCGACACCGTATTCAGGAGTCCGTTGCTTAATCTGGCATCTCCAAGACCGCTTCTGCAAAATAATAAGGACAATAGTGAAACTTTGGCAACAAGAAGAAACACTTAAGCAAAAACAGTTACCAAGAACCAATTGGTACCAAGACTTACTTACGGAGTCACAGCTGGTCTGGATTCCACTACAGGCCGTAGGATCAGTGAAGGAACTAGATCCAGTGAAGGTGCCTAAGAACATTAAAGCGCCCCTGCATTCAGATGCAGGACGGAGAGCCCAACGTTAAGATACCTAAGGTGAGACATAAGCACAGAGGGAAGCAGTTGGAGGTTTTAGGGAGGTGGGAGTCTTGCCCACCCTAAGCAGCAAGTTAACTTCCCCGTTCATCACTTTAGGGTAGCGCCCAAGCGTGAGTGAAGCAGTGGGACAGGAAGAGACGCGCGCAGACGTTCACCGTTCAGCTTCGTGCAACGCCCCTGTGGAGACCAGGTGAGCGTAACAGTACCTTCTCTAATGGCTGGTAGCAACACCTGCTAGGGCTACAGGAGGGGTCAGGTGTGACTGCATGATGATGATAATGCATTCTGGTAAACATATGGTCCTATTGGCCACATTAATGACCAATACCTTGATGGTCTTGAGGCACATGCTATCCATTGTCACCATGGTCTCTTGTACTAATAAACCCCTTGGGATCTCCCCTAATTCTGATGACTCCATCACCAGACATCTTGGGTGTTGCTCCCCACTGAGTCGCACTTTGGCAGGAACCCTCACTGTGGCATGTGCCAGGACTGTGATCTGGTCCAACCAGTTGTTGTGGACATCTACAACGGGTCCATCAGGTAAATCTCTGGACCGAATATCTATCTGCAAGCATGCCTACTGGCACATAGGGTGCATGGATACTGTGCTGACATATCGTGGTTAAGCCATCTCCCAACATAGTGCAGCCAAAGCATTGAACATCGAGGAATTGGTTCTAATCACCACCAGTGAGTGGGTTCCTCACTCCGGTTGCTGCACAACAAAGCCATGGAGACGATGGAGGTGCTGACTCCAGCTACATTGCATGGAAATTGCAGCCTGCATCAGATGTACGCCAGATATTTGTAGGGGTGATCTCTCTTGTAGAGGAGGATCAGTCCAGTCAAGGGATCCAATGGGATATCAGTTAGGGGTTTTCTATAGAACCATTCATACACAATGTTCACCTGTGAGCTGCTTTGCAGTAGCGTTTGTGCCTGCTATCCATCAATGGTAACTGTCACAGTGGCTGGTGGTCTTGGGAGCCCTTTAGGTACAAAGTGTTCCAGTGCTTCTCTTGATGGTAGTTAGATTACAGGTGATCTACCTCACAGGTGGGCTAGCCAGTTTAGGTGGATGCTGGTTCTCAGATGACTTTCCCACAAGTGGTGCCACTGCAGCTTTGGACCGGTCTGGTGGCACAGACTTGCAGTTCTCTGTCTTTACACTGTCGGTGCATAATAATTGTGAGGATTCAGTTGCTCCTCCGTCTGGTCCTCACTGGCGTTTCCCACCATTGCGCATGTTGGAATGTTCAAGGCCTGGAACTTCTCTGCAACTCGGATGTAATCTGGTGGGTTTGTGCACATACAGAAAGTGCTGCTCTGCTGTCCACACCTTTGGCAGAACTGCCCGGACTGCAGCGGTGCTGTTCACCATTGGTACACTTTGGGCAGCCGTGGTTCTTGAGCTCGAAGAGCTGGCATTTCCTCTCCTGGGCGGAGAGTGTAGAGTCTCTTCCAAGCTCTGGTAGCATGGGTGACCCTAAAGGCAGTGTCCTGGCTGGCGCCCTTTGCAGCTGCATCACCAAGCTGGTCTGATTCAATTTCACCACTTGATGTCTCCGGTCATATCCTGGGGCTGTGTAAGGAGACACCAGTTGACTAGGTAGACTTCATCTATCCTTTAGGGCCAGTTCATCAAAGGAAGGTGGTTTCGGGATCCGTTCTCAGTCGTAGCTGCAGAAGCATCAGCAGCACTGATCTTGCTACACACATTACGTGTTGCTGCCTGACCAGTTTCAGGTTGTTTGGCTCAACCTCCTTCTGCTTGTAAGGCAGCTGCAGAATCGGTTCAGTTCTGTCCATATATTCTGAGAGACTTTCACTGTGTTGGAGGTGGTTGGCATAATACTTAAATGTCAGCTCTAGATCTGACTCAGTGGCTCCAATGACTCCATCCAGCATGAATAATGTCCTTTGATGTGGGGTTTGGGTGTGTGGCAAGACATCAGAGACTCTCAAGAGCACAGCGCCTTGTCTCCCTGTCAGGAGCTCTCCAGTCGTGGATTATCTGGTTGGTCTGGTCCACCCTTAACCAATATTCCTCTTCACATCTCGGGGTCGGTTTCTCACCTGAGAAGGGTCTCAGGCAGATATAGGGTCCATGTTCTGCTGGTGTCATGATACCGTCCATTAAACATATGCTTGACAGCATTTGCCATGAGGAAGCGTTCAGTATGGTGCCTCTATCCTCTGGTGTAGAACTGGTGCGTACTACACCCAGGTGAACTAGGGTTGCTTGTGGGTGCAGCTATGATAGCACCTACAGTGGTCACTGCAGGGTGAATGTGTGCAGTGTTGGTCAAGTCAGGGCAGGGCTTGAGCTAGGCATAGGTGGTGTGGATGGTAGGCTAGCCTATAACACTGGCCAGATGTTGAATGCCCAAAGAGGATAGGACACTATTGAGTCACACATGTGGATGGTAAGGGGCAATGTCTCAGGGTCGACTTTCTTAGCGCCATGGCAGACCAGGATGCTGGTCTCTGCTAGGCCAAGGTCTTTACCCAAGCACTTGACTTAGCCTGTGAGGGACTCGACGGACATGGTCATTTTGAGCACCTGTTGTAGGGGTGTGCTCCATGGGACATCACCTATAATGAATTAATGGTCAGTCTTAATCCCCTCACACTCAGTCCAGCTGGCTACTGGAACCCAATTCATGAAGCTGGTGCCTGGCTATCTTCTGCGGTGGCAAATCACAATTAATTCAAGAATATAAACAAATCCCTTTCCACAAATGTGCACAAAAAACCTATTTACACGATAGAAAAATGGAAACTTACACTAGAAATATGTACACTAACCCTGAGAAGAGAAAGGGTAGGTATGCCTAGGTCAAGGTAGGGTAGGATGCGATAGGTATAGGCACTCCAGAGGTGAGCTCAGCAGTGCCTCCAAGAAATGTAAGGGGGTGGTCTTGCCACTCTCCAACCATGCATCCCCATAAGGTTTGGTGGTGAAGGTCATGATGGCTAGCTTCCAAACCACATTTCCCCCCTTTTGTCTCCTGACAGGGGAGCAAGGGGCTGGATGCACAATATATCAACTACGGGCATCCTTGCCCTGAAAGCACGAAATGCATCCTGTAGCTTGGCCAAGTTATCTTTTGAATTTTTGGCTGTGGTCTCTGAAGCAACAACACATCTCCTAAATGGAGAGTTGAGGGACAGCTTCAACATGCCTGTAAAGAAGGACGGTAATGAATTTCATGCTAAATAAATGGGCACAAGAAGTAGGTGAAATGTGGCAGAAGACCTCACAGTTGCACAGAAGAGAAACTAAAGATATTTGGACTCATTACGAGTTGGGCAGTGCAGTAAAAATGCAGCAGTAATAGCATTCACGCCGCATTACCACACCACCCAACTATGAGTTTGGCAGAAATGTAAAAGATTCACCTCCAGCAATGAGCTGGAGGTAAATCTGCTGACTTTCTACCCATTTTCAGCGAAATTACTATGGTGGAATTACTGCTGCAGTAATTCTGCCAAAATGCCCCATAGAGTCCAATGGAGTCTGAAAAAATGGGAACATACTCCGCCGCCACCACATGTGATCCAGCGGTAAATCTGCCAGACCAAGTGTTTATAACGGTAAGACCAGTGGATTTACAGACAGAATACCTCCCAACTCGTAATGACCTCCATTGTCAGGTGAGATTTCATTCAATTTCTGATTTGGCCATGTACTAAGCAGAGGTTGATGTAACATTGCCATTACCTGAGTTCAAGTTAACATAAAACACACTCAGGCCTATAAATACTTTCTTAAGTTATTTCAACATCTTCACCAACCCTCTCTTCTACTTCCTTGAAGCATTATATATCTGCAAGGCATTTAATATCAAAGAGCCCACATACAAAAAGTTTAATATCATAATACATCTTCATTAAGGAGACTTCAACATCATCACATACTATCCATTGTTAGGCAGAAACCTGTTCAGTTCCCTCTGGGACCACTGCAAAAAGTTTAAGACTACAGGTGTTGGCAGTAAACCCAATTGGTAGCAGTCTGTACCACCCAGAGTTACCTGGTAGCTGTGACTGAGCAGTCAGACTTCTCTCAAGAAGAATTAGGCAGTATATAGAGCATACAGAGTAGGGCGGATAACACAGTAGAATAAGCAAACACTGACCAGAGCTTTGGTATTAAAAAGTATAGATTTATTTATTTAAAACACACTTTGTAAAAATACACTAACACTAATGAGGCAAGCAATTTCAAACACAGTCACTATAAGTATATACAACCCCCTTATAAATATTCGACAAGTCTAGGTTCAAGACACCACTTATTTTCAGACAGAGGTGAGCGCATAACCTAGATGGCACTCTAATATTTGTTAAAAAGGGAGGGAAAAAGGCATGGTATGAAACCAACTCAGTACCAACACTTTTAAGAGACAAATGCAAGTCAGGCAGGCAAAATCTACTGTATAGCACACAAAGTCAAGGGCCAGGCCCACTCTTGGAGAGAGCAAGGCTGAATGTCTCAAACACCACAGTGGAAAAGCACTTCCAGTCTTTGTAGAAAAATGTCACAGAACGGTTGGACCAGTTTCGAAAAGAAAGTTTAAGAAGGTCTGGAGGACAACCCAGTGGAAAGGTGAGGATTTACGGGTCACCCCACTCTAACCGTTACAAGGGAAGTCAGGCGGACACAGTACCTTTAAAGTGGGGAGACAGCTCCAGCGGGGGCAGTTGTTCCTGGCAGCGGATGCATGTCAGGGCTTTGCCTGGAGGAAGAAAAGATCTCGACGTGGAGGAAAGCTGAAGATCGTTGCACTGCCAGGGAAGAAACCAGCTGCGGAGTCACAAGGCACCACCTTTTGTTCGCGGTCCCGTGGTAAGTGTGGCTATCCGGTTGCCGGGGTGCTTGGCACGGGCAATTCGACCACACGACATCGGGGGTGACGAAAAGAAAGGCAAAACTGGTTGTTCCCACCAGTCAAGGGAAGAAGTCTCTCCAGCAGGGAGATCTCCTCTGTCGTTGGGAAGTGGTGAGTCGGTTCAGCAGGGCTCCACCACTACAGAGAATTCTCCCTAGCATCCATGTGAGGACTTCAATATCATCACATATCATCCATGTGGGGACCTCAACATCAGCACACACCATCCATGTGAGGACTTCAATATCATCACACATCATCCCTGTGGGGACCTCACCATCCAGTTGGAGGATTCAGTATCATTGCATTACATCTCTATGGGACCTTCAGCATAATTACACACTATTCTTATGGGGCCTAATATGTCATGACACACCATCCCTGTGAGGACCTCTGTCATCAAACAACATCCCAGTGGGGACCTGAACATGACCACACACCATCCTTTTGGTGGACTCAGTACCATCATATCAGCTCTATGGGGACTTCATCATCATTACATTCATATTCACATACCTTTGTATGGCCAATTGGGTGCATCTGTGGCTTCATTTGCATCACCTGAATGCATTTTCCTTCGCCTTTTGGGTAATTTTGGTTAAATCGGCCACTATTTTTGGCAGTGTTTCGTTCAGTATTTTAATCTGAAGATAGGATGGAATTAGCATTTTTATTTCCAGCTCTAATTCCACTGGAGGATTTAGCCCCGGGGGAATTATCACTGGTTTTCATTGCTTATTCCTCCAGTGCTAATTTCTTCAGGGTTAATTGCACCAGAGGAATTTTCAATAACCCTTATATCAACTGATTGATCAACGTGGCAGAAATTCCAGTACTGCCACTTTGACCCTTAGAGATGAACTTGTAATGAAACCAAATTAGTATCAATTAAACATTAACCCTGTGAATATGTTTGTATAATCAGACAAAATGTGATGCCAACATTCAATTAATTCACATATCAGACTGTAGACAAGATGACATCAGTGGACATAATGTGTTGTCTTCACAGTGTGGAATTCAATATCAATTCACCCTAAATAACGCAATGCAGAGTAATCTGGAAAATACATTTGATAGTATGGCCTTTGAGCAACTAATTAAGGTTCCCACAGATATTGGGTAGCAACACGGTGAATGTTAGCATGTGCCACACTTTGAGAACATTAGCCTGCGCTGTATCTAGACAGGATTGTGAATGTTAGCGAGTGCCACACTTAGACGGAATTATGAAGATTGCCAAGCACTACACTTAAAAGGAATTGAGAATGTTGGCATGTCCCGCACTTGGATAGAATTATGAACATTGGCCTGTGTGGTATCTAGATGGTATTGTGAGGGTTGGTGAGTGCCACACTCAGACTGAATTGTGTAGGTCAGCACGTGCTACACTTAGACAGAACTGTGAATGCTTGCATGTTAAATGCCACATAACCCACTAACCAATATAAACTCTAACTCTCTGCATACTTAAAAAACTCACACAACCATCTCTCGCACAACCAGCTGCACGCACTTCACCACACTGCAACAACACATAAGCCGCACCAAAAGCACACGCGGACTGAAACCGATCCAATACTCGCACCAAAGCTCAGCACCCGGTGTCTACCCAGTTGAAGCTGCCAACAGTCCACCACTCCTCTCACTATCCTACACCCTCTTCACCTTAGTAACCCATCCCACCTTCCCATTTACAGATCCTCCAGAGCGCCTGGGGACCAATTCTGTTGGTGATGGTGCGCTATATAAGTACCGTTAACATAACCTAACCTAACATCATCACACACCACCCCTATGGGGACTTCAACAAAATCACAGAAAAATATTGAAGTAAAGTAAGTCACATTGTGATTGGTTTGTTACAAAAGTAGCCAATCCTTAAAATGAATCTGGAAGTGTGTTGTGCAATGAGGGAAGACTTATGTTGCGTATCAATTATATCCAATTCTGTAAACATACAAAATACACAAAAAACAGCTTAATTTCATTATTTTACATTTAAACGCAGAGTTCAGGCCATTTAAAACACAATTGAATTTGTGTATAAATGGTTCCCATGAATCTGCTGTCTGCTGCCTAAGCCCCCTCCCCCCCGACCGATATACACATTCACCCTTAGGAAAAAATAGAAAGCATATGATTCAATAACTGGTGTAACACAGATAAGTATTCAGATGCAGAAAGTTCAGTAGAGACACTTTAGAGTAACCACAAAACAGTTCCCTAACACTTGGTCAATCCAACTCTAAAATGGTTTGAGGCCTTGTCAGTGACTATGGTTCAAAAAGTACAGTTAAGTAACTCACTCAATCCCAAACACTAGGCTATGCCTAGGAAGGGATCCCTGACCCAGTTACCACCAACCAAACTCAATGGGAGTTAGATGGATGGGCCTGTAAAATCGCACTACTCCTGGACCAAGGGGTCCTGTGACCATGATTTCAAGGAATATATCCCAGCCCACAGCTAAGTGACATATTGGGCCCTTTAAAGAATTGGGAAAAAAACACCCTCCACATAAATGGCAAAGCACATAAGCACCTTCTTCCCAACCACGCATCTCAGTGGTGCCAGCAGAGCAGAGCAGAGCAGTGCAGGATGGATCTCTGCTTTGATTCCTGCATCATTGAAGGGAACTTTAAAGTAAAATGTATTATTTTGTGTGCATTGCTGTTTGCAAAGAAGTATGAATTGCAAAACAAATTGGTTTTTGATTTAAATGTTTTTTTTATTGCATATATGGTTTACAAAATCACATACATTAATTTTAAATTCCATTATAACCTTATAAAACAACAAGTACCTTCCTAAAAAGCATTATAAGATCAACCTTAATGGCTTTAAAGTCAAGATCACCCAATGAGGGAGAATTTCCCATATAATTAATACAGAATCTTTTTTTCTCCTAGTAATTAATTGATAATGCGATGTATTGAGCTATCATTGTCGTCTGGTTCCCATTTAGAAGAATGTGCCATAAAACGTTTGTGCCAAAATCTATACATTATTTAAACATTTTATAATGTAATGCCTGTATTTTTTCACATTCATTAACTAGAGATTTGATGGATTCCAAAAGAGCTGTTAGGTTACATAAACAACCTCAGTTTTCCTTTGGTATTCCTCATCGAGGTCCCCAGGTTTCCAAAGTACACAAGAGGCTGAATCTAACATGTATAAATAGCTATAAATAGTTTTTATCTTGAAAAACCTGAGAGATTTAGGAATTGTATTCTCATTTCTTTAAAAATCATTAAGAGCTGAACAATGCTCGAGTATTGGTTCAAGTATGGCCTGACCACCTTTGGAGGTAAGAAATGATTTAACCACTTGGAAGGGCTCACTAGGTTTATTGTCCGCTAAACAAATTAAAATTTGGAGAAAATATTGCTTTGCTTTGTAGGAGTCTGAAGTACTTGCTTAGAATAGGCCTTGTCTGTGGGTAAGTTGTTTCCTCCAAATTATTTCCTCCTTTTTAAAATCAACTGCAAATGAAGGTAAGGCATGAACATTGTTTTCTTTGTTGTTGTTAATGTATACCTTCCAAAAAGCATTGTGCAGCATGATTGGCTTTTAGAAAGTTGCACGCTTGTAAATAGTTCCTGGAAGAGAGAGACCAAACTGACATATCAGGTTGTGGTCCCTTCATAAGCAGAAAATCGAGGATCATAAATCTAGTAAAATGACCCATCCAGATTTCTAGATTATTTTGAAAGGGATGTATTTTGTTCCCTTTTTTTGACGTACGGAGTAACATTATCCCTTAGATTAGAAACTTAATTCCCATCATTAATGCTTTTTTTTTTTTTTTATTTTTTTTAGGTGATTAAAAATATATTTTTGTAAACCATAGTTTGTTGCGCCTTGTCGTCTGTGAAATCAAATATACATTTGTATCTTAAATGTCTTCTTCAGATAGTCACAATAGTAGAACTCTTAACTGTGGCTCTGCTTGTTGTACTGATCCGAACATACCTGGCAGCTGTGTTGGTGAAAATAGTGTGTGGGCAGGCAGGCTCCCATTGTCGTTCTTACCTATTTTATGTTGCAAGTATTTTACCCCCCTTTTTTTGTTTGGAGGTATACACCACTTATCTGCAGGCCTTGACCCATCCATTGACCAGGGACCATATTATTATGTTTGACAACCAGAACTCTTGAGATTTTTCAATCAAGAAATTGCACTTCAATATGGGGTGGTTAATTTGTCATAGGGTAAGGGTTGTGCGCTGTAAGCAAGCCAAATAATTGAATGGTTCTTGTCTAGGTTATTTGGGTAGTCTTTCTAGAAATTCAGGTCGCCTAAGAACAAGCAATGCCTGCTTTGTTTTGGCATGTTTGTTGAGATGGATTTCTAGAATCTGGCTGGTGGACAGAATTTAGGATGCCACCCTAGCTATAGGGGTACTCTGAGAGGTTAGCCAAACCTAATCAAGGTAAGCGTGGAAAGTGGTCAAGGCTTAGTCTCAGGAGAAAGTGAGTGGGATCAGGGGTCCACAATGAGTCCACACAGTGAAGCACACTATAATATAATTTTGACTGGTAAGTACAAAAATACTATTATAGGTTCAAAACGCACACTAAAAAAATGAATTGAGCAGGTAGCAATACCACACGATACTCTATTATCAAACATATATATATACAGTCACCATAGGTTTTTAGGAATGCATACAATAACTTGGACAACTAAAAGAAGGTAAGTAGTGATAAAGTAAAATGAAACGAGTTCACAAGAATTGTGCCCTAACTTTATAAATCCACTCCCTATGATGCATGGGGCATTGTGCCCAAAAGTCATGAACCTTCTTTTTAGGAGAGGGGACAGATGTAGGAAGTGCTTTTGTGGTGGTGATAATGTTCAAGATATTCAGCAAGTTACAGGTGTCTAAAATATTATCCCCATCTATCAGATCAAAAGCGATGGAATGTAATAACTAGAGTTTATTCTAAGGAGAACAGGGGAGGTGAATGCTTTGCAATTACTTATCCTACCTGACTCAGATTTTTCCAGATGACTAGGTGGGTAGATTGAGGGGCGCTGGAGGCAGGTTTTCGCACTGTAGGATCCAGTAGAAGATGCCCAGGAGCTGCGAGTGTAAGGATTCTTCCGGTCGGTTCCAGGAGCAGAGAGCAACGCTTTGCGAAGAAGAAATTCAGAAGGCAACAATGCAGGCCTTTTCAGGACACTTCACCAGATGGGGCTGGGGAGGGGCGGGGATGGAGGACCAGCGACGACTAACGCACAAAGGCGACCGCAGGCATCTTCCATTCGTGGTTGAAGACCATCCAGATCAGGATCCTTTGATGCTGGGAAGCTGAAACTTGACAGGAAGGCAACTTGTGGCAAGAGCTGGCGACCACTGAGGTTCCGATGATGAACAGTTTTTCATTCCGAAATGCATTAGCCGTATGGGTTTTTTTGTTTGCCTCAGCTATAGCATTAGCCTAATTGGTGAAGCTGAACCAAAAAAAGTTTTGGTTATCTAAAATTATCTTCTGAAATAATAAAGGAATTTGAAAACGGTTAAAGTGGAAAGAAAATGTATATGTACTTGCAAAGAACTTGCTTAACCCTAAGTGGGCATCAAGGGTGTGCGGCCTACACCGAAGGCTCCTAAGCCTAGGTCCTTTCTCTCTCAAAGTATTCAAATGAACTCATACACTTAACTCATACTCATAAACTTCAGAAGGGGGCAATATAATAGTAACTCAAATGCACACTCTTAATATTTCTAAATCAGTAAGTACCCTTTTGGGATGGCCCACACACACTACCTACACCCTCAGGTGACTTCAATAGTTAGTGTGCTGGGGACATAGAAAACTCTACAGATGTGTCAAAGAAAAGAGGTTTCCGAACAGAGCAAGTATTCACACAATTATTTTTAAGCAGGTAAGTACTTTCAAAGTACCCCCCCCCAATGCAAAGTCAGTTAACTCCTTCCTGGAAGGAAGATAATACACCTAAGCAGAGGAGAGAAGAGTCATTCAGGGAGCTAGGCCAGCCAATGTTAAGTTAGCGAAAGTCGAGGGGAGCTGAAGCACTCCTGGCAGGTAAGTAGAAAGTCTTTCACAATGTTTAAAAAGTCTTTGTAGAAAAGAAGAAATCAAAGGAGGGCCACAAGCTGATTAGGCTTGTGAGGTAAAGAAGCTGTCAGCAACTCTACAGATGCAACCAAGGCAAGCCTCCAACGAGGACAAGCAGGGTGGCACAACAGGAGGTATGTTCCCTGACTTTACAGTACCTTTCAGGTTGAAGAAAAGTGCAGCAAATGGCTCATGTTCCTGTGCAGCCCTGCAGATCCTGGTGTTCCTGGGCCTCAGTCGTGGGGACAAGAGGGAGGACTTCTGGGGACTCCTGCACTGCAATGGAACGGTCACCGACCGCAACCGGCAATTTTCAAACGAGTGGCACTTCGGGGGTTTCAGCTCCTTGCGTTTACCGCAAATAGCAACACTGCGGTTCCTGGCTTTCCTTGCATCTGGGGTCCCGCACTCTGTTGAGGGGGCTCAGGCTTGGTCAGTCCTGCTTCCTGGGAGTTCCGGAGGATTTTCCTGGAGCTCGTGGTCCGCTTAAAAGCAACGCACACAATCTGGTGTTCCTCTCCTTGGTTATTCAGTTCCAGCAGCGACTGCAGTGGAAATTCAACCAGCTCAGAGAGGATGTCCAGTGGCTTAGTTTGGAGTTGATTGGTCCCACCAACTGAAACGGAGAAGTCACCCTTGCAGGGGGTTCTCTGTCCATACAAATTTGGAGTTTCAGCACAGCAGCAGTGCTTCCGGTGGCAAACAAATGGTCCAGGAATTTCAGCAGGCGTCCTCTTAAAGTTCTTCTTCGGATTCCTTCGTCCAGTGGTCGACTCTGCCTTCCAAGCCAAAAAGCCTCGCCTTTTATGCAGGTTTGTCCCATTCATTCCAGCCTAACTGTCATTCACCCAGCAGGGTGGCTGTCCTTGCTGGACAGCCAGTCGGTCATTCACCTAAGAGTGCATTCCTGTCTCCGAGGAGATTGAGCACAGGGAGTTTCGGGCACCTCTCTTGTTTCTTGCCACCGCCAGACACCCTGGAGCCAGAGGCAGGCATCACTCGTGAATCCCGCCAAAGACAAACCAAACAAAAGGACCTAACCTGGTTTGGCGCGCAGAGTAAATCTGAAGAAGGACCTTTCCACAAAGAAATGGCGAAAAAAGAAGACCGGGCCATTTTGACAAAAATTGCACCCAGTTGCTGTGCTTTACTGCAGCTGAGAACGCAGCCTGTGGTAAATGCACACCACAGTAGTTAAAAGTAAACCACTGCTACCAGCCATTCATCAAGGAAAGGGCAACATAAAAATGTTACATGAGAGGCTACACAAAGGGGATACTAGTAACCCCTCCAGCACCCTATTGTAAGATGGTGTGTGCTGGGTCTAGGCAGTTACAAATGTAAGTAAAGTCAATTTCACTTTACTGCTCTTGGAAACAGTAGTTTATCCAAACCTTTGGGAAATCTGCAAGACTTCCCTGTGTCACTGCACTGACGGTGCTGTGTGACGCAATGTAAAAGATGATGCCTATGGAGTTTGCCAGACTCCACAACCAAAAAGAAACGCAGAGTTCCAAACCACATTAAAATACATGAGAGAGTGGGGAAAAAGGGTCTCACTCTCTCCAGGTTAAAAATGAAAGTCCTCAAAATCCAGCAAAGTTGCTGGGAGTCTCTAAGGTAGAGAGGAATTGGCACATTTCTGCGAATTCTCCCTAAAAGCCATTTTAGGGCACTAGACACGTTTAGTAGCCATACGTGGTAAACATGACGGTGCACACTAAAAATAATGCACAAATGGTAAAAATGTATCCGCTGCCACCAGCTTGTCTTTTGGCAACCAAAAATCCCAATTGTGAAAGACTAGGGTGATAGAAAAGTAGCCCCACTGCATTGTAATATGCTGTGTGCACTGTTAAAAAGTGACCATAAAAGGTACAAATACAAAAGGGAAATAGTTTCCCAGGTCTGATAGTCTAAAGGGCTGATCAGTTTGCCCATAATAAAATGAGCAAAAGCCCAAGGGAGTGAAACGCATACACCCGACTGTGGGGTAGAGCGACCAAACTATCTTCCTCTACTCCTACCACGCAGAAGACCCGCTCCAGGACAGAAGAACAAGGTGGCTCGACCTAAACACGTTTATGACAAGTTGGTGGTCGAAAAAAGGAAAGTGGTGCGGAAATGGAGGAGAACAGCAAAAAAAACGAATACTAAAGAAGCATGGGAAAAATGGCAAATGGAAACAAAGGCGTATAACCATTGGCTAAAACATCAGACTTCTCCTTTACCAACAAGACTCTGAAAAGACGCTGAGAAGACTAAGCACAAAGAAATCGGGAAACTTTTGGTCGCTAATCAAAACAATGAACTCGCCCGTATCCACCGAAATTGCGAACACTGTTTCAGAAGAAAAATGGGAAACCTACTTGGCGGCTCAATTTGACCACCCGCAGTTAAGTGCATCTGAGGAAGAAGTAGACACCACCACAGCATGGGTTGACGTATTGAATGTGGACGACATTGAAAACTCGATCAACAAACTCAAAACCTCGAGAGCCCCCGGCCGGGATGGCCTGACAAACCTTAATCTGAAAGAATCACCGAAAGCATGGGTGGGGGTAATCAGCAAAATGTTCATCCACTGCAGAAAAACAAGAATGATCCCAGAAACCTGGCTGAACGCCATAATCGTCCCAGTATATAAAAAAGGTGGCAGAGAAGATCCAGAGAGCTACAGACCTATAGCCCTCCTGGACATTGTGGGTAAAATCTTCGCAACACCGTTGCTAGATCACTTCAGAAGTTGGGCCAAAAACGCTCCCTGCAGGGACACCTTTCAAACAGGTATTCAGAAAAACGGAAATACCGCCATAAACCTCTCATTGATAAACATCTTGAAGGCCAAAGTCTATCAAAACGATGAAGAAAAAATAAGAGCGTTCCCACCAAAAATTGGGAAAGCGACCATATCGCGACTCCTTTATGCGGACAACGCCATCATCTTCGACCAAACGCAAATTGGTCTACAACGTAAACTAACAAACTTGGCGAGGTACATGAAAGATAACAACCTGGAAATCAACATAATGAAAACTAAAGTACTGGTCTTGGACAAAACAACAAAGAAGTCGGTTAGACCCCCACAAGTAGTTTGCTAGAAAAAACTAAAAATGAAGTTGTCAAACAGTTCAAATACCTATGAGTGGCCATCAATGGGTCTGCCAAAGATAAAGCTATGCAAGAGTAGCTATAGGACAAGGTGAAACGATTAACAGCACAAACAAGATCGGTGGACAATAAATTTGGGAAATTCTCGCTTTTGCCGTCTATCAACGTCTATAAAGCAAAGGTCGTCCCGCCTATTATCTATGGCATGGAAGCAACACTAAACAAGCCAGGTGTGATATGGCAGAAGCTTGAAGGCCATGTCTGGAAATTGGTACTGGGCCTACCGAAGTCGACATCCACGCCCGCTATCAGACGAGAATTGGGCCTGGTTTCTTTGGCATCTTCGGTACAGCAAAGACTAGAGACTATACAGAAAAATCCTGATGGTGGATACGCTCCCAATTTACAACATCATTGCAGAAGAACTACAGAGCGGCACCTGCAAGGCACTCAATAACTTGGCGACAAGGCAGCAAGAAATTCTGAGCGAAATAGCATGCTCAGAAGAAGATCTGAATAAATACCCAGAAAGAGTGAAACGGAAAATGGAACTCATGGATTGGATCAAGACTATTGATAAAGCTACCGCAAACAAACTATTAACTCATCCCCCACCGACTTTTAATAAAGTCACAAAGCCTCAGAATTACTGTATGAAATTTCCAAACAAAGGAATGCGAGGTATGTTACTGAAAGCAAGACTCAACTTGCTGATGACGCATGAAATCGTGGCAATTCGATCCCAGTCGACAGACAACAGTTGCCGCCTTTGCAAAAACAGAGACCGAGTCGAAGCACCGGAACATTTAATGTTGCTGTGTCAAAAGACACAACAAAACAGAGACATATACATATATCTTCAATCTCGCCTACAAGGGGCAGTAACGCTAGACTAAGATGCGGTGTGGAACAGGTTCATTTCGTGAGGGACAACGAGATGGACAATGACAATGGTGAAGCTAATAGAATTGGCCTTCAAAATGATTAACCATCTAACGACAGAGGTGATTGCAATACCAGGTGCCCAGGAGGGGGAAGGTTCTCATACTGGAGGCCCATCTTAGGTCCAACAAACTCTGACCAACACATGCCAGTTGAAGAGCGAGATGAGAGAACACAAAGAATTTCAATGAGATAAGATACATTGAGACACTCTTAGATCCGCAGATCCTCAGATTCGAAGAGTCTTGTAAAAATCAAAAAGATCTTTTTGATTAAAATTAAAGTAATAAAATAATCCAAAGAAAGAAAGGCTTCAACCTGTAAAAAGTCAAGACCGGCTCAAAAACAAAGTTTGAGGGTCTATAGAATATAGAGGGAAAGTTACCTAAGGAGAAATCTTTCCTAACACTGTTGAGCCAGGAAATGCTGAAAGCTGCACAGAAAGGTCTTAGCTGGGCCATGGGGGATGATGGAAACATACTATTTTGATAGACCTATACTTCCACAACATATTTGAGATGCATTATCCCAAGTTGGGTACAGCAGTCAACAAGATCAAGATTAATTTTTAAAATAACTGACACCCGCCCTGCCTCTTTTGCTGGCATGATTATGCCACTTAATACAGTAACCAGGATGGACTAGAGTAGTGGGGTCGAGGTAGGGGGCGTGGGGGGGTTTGGGGTGGGGTCCGCAATTCCCTGTAAGCCATGTCTCAATTATAAAAAATAACGTAAAAGGCAATTGTGTGCATACACATAAATAGGGACTGCATTTGTGACCGCCAATCTAGCATTTATGAGGGCATATTTTCCAAAAGATGTGGGCGTATTCAAGGATAGCAGGTTGCTTTGAACTTTGAACTAATCTAGTCCAAGCAGGAGAGAGGTTTCCGTTGATGGCGTGCTGCTTGAATTTATCCCATGAACTCTGAAAAGTTCCCTTCTCATTAGTTAATGCTCATGACTGTATGCTGTTGTAAATGACCATAGTCACATAAAGGGAATAGTTTGGGAAAAAGATGAAGGGAAAATAAAATTAGTTTCCACAATTCAATAATTAGAGGAGAAACGATGAACTGGCACAGATGGGCAGCATGTAGCACTGACCACTCAACAAGAGCCTTACCCGGGTTGCCTGTCCTGTGCGTGAGGGGACTTTGTGGGTGGTGCGATGCCAGCACAATGCTCGGATATAAAGTTTATACTAGCCCAATGATCCCTCACAGGCAAAACGGCGACAAATAGGCAAAAACGGCAGCAGACGAAAAGAATAATGAGCTTAATTACTTACATTTACTATTGGGGCCCACATAGCATCAGGACCAGTATCCCACTCAGGCCATCTGACCGTCTCTTCCACTGTTTCCCGTGAGACTCAGAATCCCGGTTGAAACTATGCAAGTACTATATGGTGACCTAAGGTACTGGATGTCGTTTGACTTTGCATTTGATGCCTACTCTTAAGCTTAACAACGCTATTCGAGACTTTCTATGCCCAAACTGCTTACCTCCTGCTACCTGCAACAACGCTTTAATCACGTTTTCAGAGATGTAAAGTACGTTTTCATAATGCCTCTGTTTGGATATTGCTTTATTGAAAGTACAACTGTTACCCTGTATTTTTGTCTATCCCACGCCCCTCCTAATTGTTGCCCTTGATTGCTCGATCATAGCTACTGTAACACTAGCTGGCACATGGAGCGACCCAATACAATGAACACGGGGGTGGGAGATTCCTTCTAACAGGCCACCACATTCAAACTTTAGGGTTCTTCCCTGGAAAACTCAGGATGTGTATTCACCCCTGACACTAATCGAGGCTGTCCTAAAAAAAAGTCCCTGGAATTGAGGCCTGACAAACCCTTAAAAATCCTTAGTGGGCAGAGCCCAATGGGAGATGTCCTGATAACCATGTATGATTACATCTGTAACTCACACATTTCTTTAGAAATAAGCTCTGGCTGTGAGGCCTCTAAGAACCTTTTAAACAATAATAACCAATAAGCAAATCCCAGGGTACTGTGAGGGTGTACTCCTTGAAAGTAATCATTGACTGGTACCAATTAGTGAATGCCTCACAACCAGCTATGCAATATTACCTGCATAGGGAAAACTTCCTTGGTAGGATGCTCCTACGGATATATAGCTGGAACTGAGAGTTGCAGTTAATCTTGTTGATCTGGTAGATGTGGAATACATATGCATCAAAGATAATTCGCAGGTTTCAGGCATTTATCACTCGGTGGCCAGCTCAGCATTTCGGTACGGTTGCAGGGGATGTCTGAGATGTTCCATCCCGAAGGTCATGATTTCTGTTAGAGGAAATAAGCCAGATGTTCATATCATTTGTCCAGACTTGGATCATTGTAAGACACTTGTTATGTACTGCTTGTTCCCAGGGCACTGGCTGGGATTAAAGATCATTTGGGAATAATTGGCATACAATTGGAAGAAGCTAGTTTGTTTCTCATTTTTGGGTGTATGCATTGGATAGCAATTGAATGCTGAGAACACAAGTGGCCTGCAGAAGTGCTTAAAAGGGAGAGATCTAGCTGACATCAAAACAGCTGTAATCGACAGAGCTGCAAAGAGACCACGTTAAGCTCCCATGAGCTATTAGAAATGGAGATCACCTGAGGAATAAGGAACAACCTCAGGCCAGCTAAGATAAAAAGGGCAGAGCCGGAGGAAAAATGCCAAGATTACATGAGCCAGAAGTGACAGAGGCATGATCACGTGGGATGTAATGGGCAAAACCTGAATACCAGGGTGACTGCTAAAGTCCTAAGCAGGGGTTACATTGATAGGGTAGATCTTTAGGAACCCTGCATGTAGGAATATGAGTTTGAATTTTGACCTGCGCTTTTCTATCTTTTGTGAAGAAAGACCAGTGAGTGCCTCGTCTTGGATAGCCAGCTAGTGTTGAAGGCAGCGCAGATTGATGTGGTCTGCTGTGTCATAAGTGGCTGGTAAATCTAGGTGGATCAAGACTAGTGTTATTTTTATCTAAGGATTTCCTTCCTTATGTTTACAAGGGCTCATTCCATGCCACAAGCAGTTCTAAAACCAGATTGATAGTCAATGAATGTAAGGTTCTCTCACAGTATGTCTGGAGGAATTTGTCAACCAAATTGTATTTTATGATGGGATATTGTAGAGTGCAACATTTGCACTCGCCACTGGCTAGTGATCTTCGACTCTTGGCATGTAAGACATGGTGTGCTGTGTGTGTATATAATTGAGGTGGCAAGTGACTTTTTGATGTCTGGCTAGTATCTTGCAACTTGAATTATTGCCCCCTGGGATATTGGATACCTGACGATCGTTGGGAGGTGTCTAAAGGGTAGACATTTAACTTCTGCAGAAGGGGAGTTATGGTACCTGTTTTCAAGAGAGGTCACAGAACTGCCCCGACGATAGGGATGCCATAGTGATGTATGCTTTAGTTTGGTCTAGCGTGTCCTTTTTTTTATGACTGGCGCAAGGCATGGTAAGCAGGACTCGTTAAATTACTAAAGTGAGTTTGCAGCTTGTATTAGGTCTGCTGGGTGTTGCTGGCCGATGTGGGGAAATGGGTGGCTGCCCCAGTGCCAGGGATAATTCTTAATGATAATTTGTGTGAACATTTATTTCTTCGATTATGCCGTGGTATAACTTTACTATACAAGATTTAGACTGTTTTTATTGATTGGTATCTGTCTTTACAGCACCTACCTGCTTGCCTTAGCCATAACAGGTTTTTACAGGCCGTTTCATGTTGTGCCTGGGATGCCCCGTAGCTGGATGAACTTTCCCACGTGGAGTTATTTCTGGGTGCTGTCCGGCATTAGTGCTGTAGATTCGAGTCCGCTCCCCACTTGGGCACTGGGTCTTCCCAGTCCTCCAGGATTCCTGCTTTGCCGAACTAGTCCGACAGCTGCAGCCTAGGACTTCAGCCCCACATTGGTATTCAAGATTTTCCTATTGCAGATTATGTAACCTTACCTCTGTCCCTTCTGGCTCCTGTGATCTTGGTTTTACACCTTCACCTTCAACTCTTCTTTCGGTTTAGGTGATCTGAGGTTGTTCTTTCTTGCTTAGTTGATCTCTAGCTGTATATGATTTGAATGCTGTCACTTTCAGCTCTCTTCTTTGCAGCTGTTTTAATGTCAACTAGCTCCCTCCCTTCCAGCTTTTTTATCCTCTGCCACTCCTGTGTTCTCAGCAGTGATGCTTGCGGCACATGTGTGGCTCCTTTTGTTTCTTCAAGTCATTTGATATGATTTCTCTGTTACATTTTTGCAGCCACTGTTCGACCAAAAGATCCTGTGACCCAGAAGCAGCTTTCAGCATTTGGAGAATATATAGCCGAGATTCTGCCCAAATATGTCCAGCAAGTTCAGGTAGGTCTGAGTGCAGCATCCTGTCAGCACCTGTGCTGCGGGAATCGGAGGACAAGGGGAGATATAGCTGAGCTTCTTGGGCACCAGTGAGTGCCATACAGTGGATGTACAGTACCACCAAATCACCACCTAAGGAAACCGTGCATCACAACACTGTTAGCACCCCTGGTACCCATGGGATTTATTACACTTTGGACACTACATGCACTTAAGGGCTTCCCACAATGCCGGTACCCCATGCAACCTTGGGTAATATCCCCTATATAACTGGTACCACATGTGCCCCTGGCCTTTGTGCTCTGTTTGCACCACATGAAACTAAGGATCCCAAACGCTAATGGCTCCACATGCTTGCAACAAAGTCCTATGCTATGGACACAATATGCACCCAAGGCTCCATGAACTGTACTTGCACCACATTCACTCAAAGCCTCAGTACAGTGTGCTACTTGGTCCGCTCTTTATTTGCTGCTAGTTTCTTCCTCTGTGCTCCTTTGATAGCTTTACTGGTGCTGCTAATTTCTCCCATTGAGGCATTCCCTGGGATTCTGGTTTTCCTGTTA
Source organism: Ambystoma mexicanum (assembly GCF_040938575.1). Lineage (NCBI taxonomy): Eukaryota > Metazoa > Chordata > Amphibia > Caudata > Ambystomatidae > Ambystoma > Ambystoma mexicanum. The sequence continues at coordinate 386,333,537 of NC_090934.1, read as the reverse complement.
ATATCTGCTACTTATGCCTGCCTGTACAACTGTCCCTCAACTGGGGGTAAACAAATACTAGTTAATGGCAAGGGAGGTTGGTGGATGGTCACAAAGTCCTACCTCAGAATATTTTCACGCAGAGGTAAACATCCTGGGTAAGCCTCAGTGAAAGAAAGTGATGCAGATGGGCGTCGGGCATGGTACATGTTCGAGAAATCCATAGGCTCGCTCAAAGATGGCTGTAAAACACTTGTAAAGTATTAAATCAGAGCTCCCAAAAGCTGCAGCTGACAATAAAAGATAATTTTCTGAACCAGGAGAAAGTCGATAAATTGAAAATTACCTGGCTTCTTAAAGCAAACTCCGATGAGGCAGAGCTGAAATTACCTCTAAACAGAAAGTGTTTAGTTTTTAAAAGAGAAGTACGAAGATAAGGGATGGGAAGAGAACCGCATGTTGGGTTCAAGTACTGATTTGACCTTTTTTCAATAATTCCACAACAAATCTACTGGATGGGTGCAGTGGTACCACTCGGTTGTCTATTATTGAAGGTGATGGAGGTGAATAATGTGTATTTTTCGTACTGTGGTATATCAAAGCAGGAGTGTTCCCATTGCACCCATCCAGTAAATGTGTTGTGGAATAATTGAAATGTAAATCAGTACTTGAGCATAACATGCAGTGCTCTTCTCTCCCCTTCCCTTTTCCTTCCCCCGTCCTCCCACTTGTTTTGATTCTTTACTGAAATGTTTTTGTCTGTTGCCAGTGCTTTGGGCGCTGATTACAAACATGCATTATATGGTTGCGGTATGTTGAGATGAATTCTGATCATATGTTTATGATATTAGTGGAGAACAAATTGAAGAATATATTTACTCCTGCCTCAGTTTTGAATTGGGGTATTTGTGTTTAACTTCCAATTGAAAACAAAAATCTTCATTTTTATTATTTTTTATTATATATTTTTTTTATTGTATTTTGTTAGTTCAAACCTTAACAAAATGAAATTCATCAATATCAAAATACAGATAAAATCAGCAAATACTTCACATCACAAATAAAAGAAATACCACCAATAATAAAGTAAAAGGGAAAGAAACAAAAATTAGACATAAAATTAACACAAAAATTGATCCGGTGATAAATCAGATAAGATACTTTCTAAAATCAAACATCAAGGATTCCCAAAGATTATCTGGTTGAATACAGAGGATAATAATAGAAAAAAACAGAGAGGGATATGGTGTAACAAAATGACATATCCCATGTCTGCAATTAGATTATTCCAGCCTACAAATGCAGAGAGTTAATAAAGCCAGTCAGGGCCAGTCCTTACCGTATATTGTAGTTCTCGAGGCAGCGTTTCCATATTAGATCTTCATCATAAAGATAGGGAGACATCGCCAATGGTTTTAGGATGTTAGCACCAAGGCCCTGTAAAGGGGGGCATTCAAGGACTAGATGCCTTAGAGTTTCCAGTTTAGCCATACAAAACCTGCAAGCGGCTTGGTCCACCGAGATAAGGGATCTCCTGAGTTGGATTTCTCTAGTAGGGAGCAGGTTCCACCTTGTCCTCAAAAGGATACCTCTATAAAACCGGTTAGGGAATTGTAGCAACGTCCTAGTCAAAGTTGCTATTCGTCTGTGCTCGTGGGTCAGATGACTCATCGAGGGGTAGGAATGGAATACATCAGTATTCTGCACCCTATCATAATCAAATGGGGCCCACTTAGTACTCACCGGGTTCTTGGTCAAAGCTTCTACCGTCATCCGAATCTCATCCAAGATGAGGTCTGCCGAGGCTCTAAAGGCCTTTTTAATACAGGTGATTTATCCAAATTTCGACTCATTAGTTGGTGAAGTGAGTTAGGGATGGGAGAAATAATTTTTGAATACAGGACAAGCAGAGCCCATTGGACCCGAGCCCACAGCGACACAGTTCCCTGCTCAAAACAAATTGCTGAGATCGGTACCACGTTAGGCACACCCAAAATATGCCTCAAAATGTTCCCCTCAATTCTATTCAGGACATTACATAAATTATCCGATCTTAACTCTAGGCCATAGGTCAATTTAGGCACTGTTTTACCTTCATAGAACATCATTGTGGGTTTTATTATGTTTTCATGTATGATTTGAATGTTAATGTTTTCCTGCACATTTTCTGTTGAAAATAACATCCTACTATACAGCTCTGAGGAAGACCGTGAAAGGGTCAAAACACGTGTTGGCTGTTCTTGATGTTAAATATGAAAAGCAATTTTCTGAATCAATTGGACATTTGTTTACTTGCAGATGACTGATTTTCATGTATGTATAAGGGAGTCTCCTGGGCGCAGGCTCCCAGGCTGTGTTGTGATTTATACTATTGTAGGTGACTCTGGGCTAACAGTCGCAGGCTAACGGTGGACCTTGCTTGCCTACTCCCGGGACCCCACATTTTGTACTTGGTAGAATCTTTTTCTAGTCCCAACTAATTTGGTAGTTAGCTCAACTTGATATTCGCCCTCATCAGTTACTTACATTCAGAAATTAATCTATTAAAAGGAAAGCTACACTCTTCAAATTCATCCTAAAAACTGACACTTCAAAGAAGATCCATGTCGCACAGGGTGGGTAAACAAAGGCGACATCCGATGAGTCAGCCAAAAGACAATATGGTGATTCCACATAGGAAAGGATTGTAGCTCAACTTCATTGCTCCATCAACTTTCTGGACAGCTTGATCCATGATCTCTGAAAAGCAACTTGCACCAAGAGAAGGCAATAGTACTCTGTAATGAACCTCTTTAATCGTCTCAAAGTTCGATATTGCTAGACTTTTCCATCAGATGTACAGTTCCACCAAATCAATTGCAGGGAAGTCTCATATGCCAAGTGGCAACTTGGCATGCCTCAGACTTTCCATCTAATGGTAGTTAATGACTTCATAGTGGAATAGTCATAACATGTAATGTTCAACTTCATATTTCCCGTTGCTGCAAACGTATGGCAAGCACTGCCTCAAAGGCCCCAGTAATGCTATCCAATGATGTTTAAGGCCTTGAGCATGGTATAGTTAATGTATTGTGATTCCTCACCTGTTCAGCTGATGTCTTCATGTTCCAATCAAAGCATTGCATGTCTCAAAAGTTCCAGTTACTGCTGTGTGTGCATGGTATAGTCACCACATGTGCATGTGCTCTCATTGCGTGCCATGGGCAGACACAAGTGCTTCAGTAATGCTGTCCAAAAGTAGTTAAGCCCTCATGCAGTTAGTCTCCATAACTAATGTACAGCCTCACATATGGCAAAACACCCCGCCCAGATGCCCACCCTTACTACGCCACACTCTGCATCTTCAGCTCCTGGTGTGCTTTTGCATCTATTAACCTGTGCCTGCTTTGGCAAAGTCATTCTGATGCCTTGAGTATCGGAAAAGGAGTTATCTTCCATTGTGCATCCCAATACGACACAGCTGCTAGTAGGAGCCTGCTTAGGAGCTAGATAGGGGAACAATGGGTTGGAAAAGCCCTCACAGGACAAGGCTGCAGTGTTGGGCGGCGCAGGTTTTTGGCGGTGCAGATTGCGAGCGTGCATGAAATCGCCGTCCATCTGTGTCCGAAAGTTAAGAAGATGCGGGGAAGGAGAGAAGCCACTACTGCACTCCACCAAACTCCCTGGCCTTGTGCGTCTTTCCCCTTACCACTTGACTCTACGGGTGCTGTTCCCCTCGCATCTTAGGCTCCACTTCTCCCGGTCTTGCGCATCCTTCCCCTTTCCTCCCGACTCCATGCGCACTGTTCCCCTCGTATCTTAGGCTCCACTTCTCCTGGCCTTGCGCGTCTTCTCCCCCTTCTGCCTGTCTCCACGTGTGCTGTTCACCCCACATCTTAGATTGCACTTCCTGGCCTAGCACATCTGCCCTTCCTTCACGTGTGCTGTTCCCCCCCCCCCCTTGCATTCTTGGGCTCTCCTCTTCCAGTGGTTAACCTTACATGTGTTCATTCTCCTCTTACATCTTCTGCCCCCCCCCCGTGGTTACTATTATAGTGTTTATTTTGCATTGTGCTTATTTCCCCTTATTTCTCAAAGCCCTTCCAGTGGTTACTATTGTATATTTTGTATAGTCTTACATGCATTTCTCCTCTTACTTCTCTTGTCCCCTCGCCCACCCCCCAGTGGTTACTATTGCATTGTTGCACTGTCTCCCTCTCTCTCTAGGCCTCCCCCAACTGTGATTACTTGTGCTACTGTATTATGCATTCATTGTACCCGTCGTCCTCTTTTGTTCTCCCCTTTAGTGTATAACCCCTTCCCCCTGCTTGGGCTGTGTCAGGCAAGATTGTATGCAGTACCCTTTGGGTGCACTACAACAACCTTGACCCCATGGCAATAGGGACCCAACCTTTGGTATAAGTCTGAACTACACAGGTTGGTAGTGTGGCTTAGCAGCCAGGCTTATCTCAAGAGGGGTCAATGTGAACAGTCATTTTGTGACAGTTTCACAGTAGCAGTTATTCAAATAAACACGTACACTCAGGTTTTCTTGATAAAACAATTTATTTCACAGTCCGTTGTATAAGCCTTCTTCAGAAGGGAGCAATATAAATAACAATTAAAATACACTTCAAAACACACTCTGTTTCTCTAAATTAGAGGATACCCATTGGGAATGGCACACAGACACGTCCTACACCCTCAGGTGACTTAAATAGCTAGGACACTGTGGACATCGATTTATCACTGGTACATTTAGAGCAATACTGAGTTGTGCGTAAAATATAGAATAGAGGACTAAACAAAGGTTAACAAATGATTCACAAATGGGTAAGTACTTTTAAAAACTTTCCACTGTCAACTAAGTTTAACCCTTTCCTTTGGGAAAAGATAAACCACAGTCCAAGGTAAGAAGTCTCTGAGGGAGCCAGGACAGCCAATGTTAATTGCTCATTGTCATGGGGAGCTGAAGATCTTCTTTGCAGGTAGGTAAAAAGTCTTGCACAATGTTTTTAGAAATGTTTGTAGAAAATGGAACACTTGAAGGGCCACAGGCTGGGAGGCTTGTGAGGGGCAAAGCTTTAGCAACTCTGCAAGGTAACCAAGACAGGTCTCAACTGAGAGCAGGTAAGGCTACACAACAAGAGGTAAGTTTCTTAGACTTCACAGTACCTCTGTTTAGAAGAAATTGTTCCAACTGGCTTCTGGTCCTGTACAGCTCTGCAGATCCTGTTGTTCCTGAGACTCAGTTGTGGGGACAAGGAGGACGTCTGGGGCCTCCTGCTCTGCAATGGGAAGGTCGGCATCAGCAATGGGCAAACTTCAATTCAGCGGTCCTTCAGTGTTTCAGCTCCTCCTGTCTGACGGCAAATAGCAACACTGCAGTTCTCAGATACCACTTGAGACTTTACTTGCTTCTGGGGTCCAGCACTCTTTTGAGGTGGCTCAGGCTTGGTCAGTCCTGCATCGGGGAAGTCCGGAGGATCTTCCTAGTGCTCAGGTCCGACTTAAAAGCAGTGCACACAATCTGGTGTTCCTCTCCCTGGCATTTCGGTTCCAGCAGCAGCAGCGGAAATACAACCAGCTTCGAGAGGATGTCCAAACGTGCTTACTTTGGAGTTGATTCAACTCAAAGGGAGAAGTCGTCCCTGCAGGGCTTCTCTAGTCGAGGCGAATTCAGAGCTTCAGCAGAGCAGCAGGGCTTCACGGAGCAAACCAACGGTCCATGAGTTGCAGCAGGCGTCTCTTCCAAGTTCTTCTTCGGATTCCTTCGTCCAGTGGTCGACTCTGCTTTCGAAGCCAAAAAGCCTAGCCTTTTATGCAGGTTCCGCCCATTCGTTCCAACTTAGCTGTCAATGGCACTGCAGGGTGTTTATTTTTGCCAGACAGCCAGCCGGCCAATCGCTGTTGGGTGCATTCCTGTAACCAAGGAGATTAAGCACAGGGAGTTTCAGGCACCTCCCTCACTTCCTTTCCCTGACAGACATACTAGAGCCAGCGGCAGGCTTCACTCGTAAATCCCGCCAAAGGCAAAACGACCAAAGGGACCAAACCTGGTTTGGTGCGCAGAGTAAATCTCAAGAAGGACCTTTCCAGCAAGAAATGGCGAAAAAAGAAGCCCGGGGCTATTTTGACGAAATGGGCACCCATGGCTGCCTTACTGCAGATGCAAACGCAGTCCGCGGTAAAAACACACAATGGTAGTAAAAAGTGAACCACTGCCACCAGCTATTAATTGTAGAAAGGGTAACAGAAAAATGTTGCATGAGAAACGGGGGATACTAAGTAACCACTCCAGCACCCGGTGGTAAAATGGTGTGGGCTGGGTCTAGAAAGTTACAAAATGCAAGTAAGGTAAATTTCACTTTGCTGGTCTTGGAAACAGTAGTTTCACCAAGAGAAGGTTTTTAAACCTTTGGGAAATCTAAGAGACTTCCCTGTGCCACTGCACTGGAGGTGCTGTGTGTCACAATGCAAATGATGATGCCTATGGAGTTTGTCAGTCAGACTGCTAAATTAAAAGAAACAGAGTCTAAATCACAATAAAAATACATGAGGGTGAGAAAAAGGGCTCACCCTCTCCAGGTTAGAAGTCCTGAAGTCCAGCAAAAAAAGCTGGGGGTCTCTAAAGTAGAAGGTAAGTAACACATTTCTGAGAATTCTCCCTAACAGGCTGTCTCCTATTCCTACTTCCTACACTGAACCCTTCGATGTTGCTTTCAGTCTCCCCCATTTTCTCTAACTGCTACTCTATCTCCTATCCTACTCACTAAGTCTGGTAGGAGGAAGTTCCAAAGGGACATTCTGGTCTCCAATCCGGGCCTCCCTATTGCTGATACCTACACTAGTGCTTTCTCCAGACAGACCCTTACCGACATCCTTGTTGTCATTCCCTCTCCATGCCTATGGACCCCTCATATGGTATCTGTTCTCTCCCCTTTATTTGCCTCTCCCATCAGCGGTGGCACTTTGTGGGAGGACCTTTTGGCCCGCTTCCACTCCTCCAAGACCATCATTAATGTCTATCTGAATGGCACTGTCTTGGTCCAGGGCCCTCAGCCCAATCTCCTCCTTTTCGATAGGCGTTTTCCCATGTCTTATCAACTTCCTTCTCTTGCTACTCCTACCTACGCTTCTCTGGCTCCACCGCCACCTCCCTCTTCCACCACCTCTCTGGCACCACCTCTCATCCTTTCCAATCCACTCCATCTCCTTTTTCCTCCCCTGTCCGCTCTCGGGCCCCTCTACCACCTCCGCAGTGTGGGATGTATTTACCCACGCATCCGAGCCCTACCTCAAAACTGTGCAGTACTGACATGGAAAACATCATGATGGCCAGAGCTTCCCAGAAAAGGCACAGGGAAATGCATGAAGAATAGGCTGCCACTCATTTTTGCCGATGTTATGGGCACAGAAGGGCACTGCCTAAAACCACCATTGGACTACCCACACAGTAGTCTGAAACCATTGGGAATGGCAATGCTGATTGCCAAAAGCAAACCCATAACTGTGGGGAATTCATTTCTTAAATCCCAAAAAAGGGTGCAGTACCAGTACTCACCACTATCCAAAAGCCGGCATTTTAAAACAACACCAGATTTTACTTTTTGTAAAACTGAATAAATGAACCCAAAACATGCCAAAGAAAGACTTACTGAGAGGTGGATCCAATGTAAAGTTATATTCTGAAGTGACTTGAAGGTTTATAACAAGACTGGCTGAGCTGTGGATTTCAGCAGTTTAAGTAAATGTGGACTGAAAGACACTAAAAAATCTAAGTGTTTAAATTGACTGAGTGACCTACTTCTGAGTGTCACATAGGTTGCAATTGTTTAAATGTCATAGTTTTAAACTTAGAATCAGCATTCTAGCTGCATATGTAAACATTGTCTTGACTTAAACTGGGTAACAAAAAGTGACATTTTATCTGAAACCTGGCTTAAGGAACTGAATTCTGCCCACCAGCCACCCCCATCAGGAGTGAAACTTGAGTCACAGCTGTGTTCCCAGGCCTATCTGCCTTTTGCTGGCCACACTAAGGATATGCCATCTCTCTGATAATTGAATTAAGGGAAGCCCCCACAGAATACAGGAGCTCTGAACAAAGCCCTGTCCTGACCCAGGCAGATGGTTTATTGCAGATGTCGTAAAAGTAGCTTCCTCCTGAAGCAAAGGGGAGGGGCACTGCCTGTGAGAGCAAGCTGGCTTGGCAGAACTGGAAAAACCAGAAATTCAACCTTGTGCTGGGGGAAAACCACACCCCTTTGGGGCCAGAACATAACTCTAAAAAGATGGATCATTCATAGAGCGGACATGTGAAAATTTTATAAATGATACCATAATTCTTGTGATTTTTCTGCCCACACTTTAAGAGGTTTTTAGAACCGGTGGCATGTTCAGGGGGGTTTTAGCGGAAAAGAGGATATTACTAAAAATGTGTGCATGTGAAAAATCTAACACTTCATCAACTAATGTCCATACTCCTTGCGCACATGTGTGTAAATTTGGGGTAATGTCCGGTATTGCAAACCAGTTAAAAAGTGCAAAATATTGCCATTTCTGAATGCAAGCTCCCAGGAAGAGCAGAGTTTGAACAGGGTATACCTCCTGTAATGCATGATGGGTGCATATGATTTTAAAACATGTACCTCTGCAAATATGTATTTGGTTCAAATCTAGATTTGTGTGTAAGTTGACAGGAGGAGTGGACTTTCTGCAGGCTGTAAAAATGACATCGCTCTGACTCACAGTTCCTTCCCCAATCAAGTGAGAAATGGAAGTTTGACCAATTAGAAGCTGAGAGAGAGGTAGGGTCAGTGATGCTAGAACACACCCACATTCTAAACAGATAAAAGCAGATAGTGCAAGCCAAATAGACCTTCAAATCCATTTGCAGCTGGAAGCTCTGCCGGGAAAATCCATACTTTACCTCCCTCAACCTTCAGAGAGCAGACATAGAGACTTCAAATCTATCAAATATCCAGAAACCTAGACCAGACCAGCAGAGCAGAGCTGATCCAGACCACTGTTAGCAGAACCAGAGAGAGCTGACCCAGATCACTGTGAAGTGAAGAGACCAGAGTCCAGTCTAAAACCTGACCAGATCCCTGGCGAGGCCCATTTAACTCAAGAATATAGTGTGAGTAGCTAGAAAACTGTGCAGAACCAATCTCTTAGTTAAAATAATATAATTCAATCTATTTAATCTAAGTAGAACTGTCTCCTAACTGTCACCTGTCATTTGTAAAGCTGTCACTTGTCATTTTCTAGTTGCAAGCTGCACTTGTCTTTTTGAACTTTAAAATTTCAAATCTGAAAAACGACCTTTATTTAATCGCTCATATCTCCGTGACCGTTTGTGCTAGAGACTTGCAGTAACTTTCATCTGGAAGCTGAGATCATAGGCTTTCCTAGGACCCCAAAAAGATAGTGATAGTCCTTGTAGTTCCTCTGTAATCGCGCTCGGCGCATTCGCAAATTTTGCCGCGATTTGACATTTTGCCGCGATTTGAAAATTTCTCCACTTGCAAAAAGATAGCTGCTTTTGCCTTTCAGTTGCCAAAAATTCGTTTAACCTGCTAGTTACACCCTAGATCCTTGCTAAAGTGAGCCTGGACTAATATTAACTTGATTTCACTCACCCTGAACCTCCTAGAGGGAATTAAAAGCATTTTAGCATATTTTTTTTCTACATTGCCAGCACATTTAAAAGCATTTGGGCCTGTGTTTTCAACTTCTGTAGTCTAAGTTGCTGGGTGAACTGAATTACATTTGAATTGCATTTCTGAGAACTGTGTGCCTTCCTTCCATTTCCTTGCATTGCATAAAAGGGGGGGGTGAATTGTCCAAGAAAGTGATTATATTGTCTTTTGCTGCAATCCTATCAAGTTATTTTCTTTACTGCATTTCATTCCACATTGCATCCATTTGAAACCATAAAAGTAGTGTGCTACCTTATCCATTTCATGTCAACTCCTTAGTGATTATAAAGAAGTGTGCTAGTGCCAGATTCTCCGTTGTTAATCTTTATCATACCAGATTAAGTGTGATATCCAATTATTAATTTATTATAAAGCGTGATATAGATATATATTGTTTAAATTATCAAATAAACCTTTTAACTTGCAAAACAGAACTACTTCTTGGCTCAGTGGGGTCAGGAGGATTCCAAGAGAGGGGTGTTATATAGGGGTAGTCATCCAGAACGCATGAACTGGACATAAAGATATATCAATAAGGGTTTTCATTCAGTATTATAGACTAGGCGTTGACTTAGCTGTAGTGTTGAATTGAATCCTCTTACAGCAGGGCATAAATCATGCTTGTACTTCTCCACAGAAGTCTTTCAAAAGTGACAATCTGCTCCATGTCTCAACTCTCGCTCTGCTGTCAAACACTCCTCCGACATCTGCCGACTCCTCGAAGAACTTGATATGGATGTCCTTGGTTGATGGCCAGCTGTATCACAAGTTTTGAGACACTCCTCTGTGATGGCTAAAAGATCCTCCCTGAACCCAGAGCCAACCATCCAGGAGGTGGAGTAGCTCTGATCTTCCTGGAGTGGATCCCTGCTTCTGTCATTCCTTCGCAGTCCTACTACTCCTTTGAATGCCTGGTCTGCAGGCTCTCCATCTCTCCTGGCCTCTCTTACTGTGGCCACCATGAGTGGGCCAACCTCTCCTCCTCTCTCCTTGCCTCTACCTTTTCAATTTCTCCTCCTTGGAAACCTCAACATCTTAATGCTTCTAACCCCTCCTCTGTGCTCTTTCGTAATCTCTGTGACTTTCGCTTTTTCTATTTTACCCTCTGCTGGGCAAACCCTGGATGTTCTCATCTCTTCAGACATCCCTCCTTTCTAACCCTCTCACCACACCTCTCTCTTGGACTGACCACTATCCTCTCTCCTCCCACCTGATGCTCTCTGTCCCCCAGGTCAAGCCAACCCCAGCTTCTCAGTCATCCGGCCCATGAAGAGTGTCAGTGGAGGCTTTTGCCGCTACTTTCTCTCCTCCTATGCCTGCGGCTGACTCGCACTCTGGCACAGCCCTCTCTAACCTGCATCTCTCTATCTCTAACACTCTTGATGTCCTTGCCCCTGTCATGAGCATCTGTTTGAAGCCCACCTCCAAGTGCAACTGTTGGTATGACTCTGACTTCACCACCCTTAAACGCAAATGTAGAGTGGCTGAGAGGAAGTGGAGGGCATCGGGCACATCCACTGACAAACTGGCCTGCCACCTGATCCAAAGGCAATATAGACTCTCTGCCCTGTCCAAGAAGAGCTTGCACCGAAGCCCGCGTCTCTGCGGTCTCTAACAGCATGGCCAAACTCTTCAAAATCTGCAAGGAGCTAGCCAATCCTGCCGCAGTCTCCACCTCTCCTGTTCCCTCACAGGCCCTTTGCACTGCACTGGCTTCTAACTTCACCACTAAAGCTCAGGGCATCTTGTCCTCTCTCGCTCCTCTTCCTCTACATCTCGGCCCCCTCTTCTTCTCCTCCTCCTCCTCCTCCTCCTCCTCCTCCTCCTCCTCCTCCTCCTCCTCCTCCTCCTTTCTCCTCTTTCCCTGTGTTCACTCTTGTCAATGTTTCTAGACAAGTCTGATCTATGACAGTGTCATCCAGGCAGGTGTTCCCCTGCTCCTACAGAACCATCAAGGACCACAACACCACCCTCGCTCCAGCCTTGGCCGATTTCTGCATTCACTCTTTTGACACTGGAACTTCCCATCCCCCCTAAAGCACACCCTTGTGCACCCTCTTCTTAAGAAGCCTTCTGCCTATCCTTCCTCTCCGGCAAACTACTGCCCGATCTCTCACTCCTTTCCTGGGCAAACTCCTGGAAAAGCTGGCCATCTCCCAGCTTACTCTCCGCACTGAATCAGTTGGTTGACTCCATGACCATCAGTCTGGCTTTAGAGCAGCCAGAAGCATGGAAACTGCTCTCCTGAACACCCATGAAGACCTGCTCTCTAATCCTGACTCTAGCCTTCCTTGTGTCCTCAGCGTCCTTGATCTTTCTTCTGCTTTTCACATGGTCAACCACGCCATTCCGATCAATCGTCTCTGTGACAACCTGGGAACCAATCCTGCTTTCTCTTTCTCTCCCTCCCCTGCTGATGTACTTGTCTGCTGCGCTAACTGGTTACCTGTCCACCCTCTGAATCTTAATGGGCACCAGGCTCCTTCACAACCAGTAGCCCCATACACTGCCTCCGGGCCTAGTGCACACTTTTTACTGTATCTGCAACCCTACAGTCCACTGTCTCCTTTGCACTTACTTAGAGCCAGCCACCCCGGCAGCACTTACTTGAGCTTTGCATATTGCACTTCTCCTCTCCCTTCCCCCTTGCACGACCTGAATGACACACGGCCTATTAAGATCGTTTGTTTTGTCCTGCCTTTGTCTCCCCTTCCTTGTCTTGTCGCGCCTCGAAACACTTGTGTACAGGCATGTTATAAATGACTTATATCATAACTCCGGGAAGTAAATACGCCTCCACTCCGAGCCATGCTTACTATAATTTTACTGCGCTGGTACAGATCCTGCAATCCCTAAGCCAGGTGTCTCAAGGGCAGCATCAGGGGTCACAAGGGAGTATCCAGATTTACCAGTTGGTACCCCTGCGGAACACCCATGTTAGTTTCCTCCGAGGAAACTCCTATTTCCTGAATAAGGAAGTTGTGGAAAGATCATACGCATATCCTTCACCCATCGTTGGTTGGTCCAGACCCATGCAATTCTATCCACCATAGGAACACATTTGACTCCTAGATACACATAATTAGCCGTCCAGATATCCCTCTGATCAAACTTATTGGTGCTAGCTGCTCGAAATTCATGGGTAGTGTGCTTTAACGATTGGATTGGGGGTGATGTAATAAACAGAATGATAATGCCAAATTCTCAATTATTCCTTCATCCTAGGTTGCAGTTAATGGTTTGGTTACTGGCCCCTTCAAACTAACCAGAGTCACCCAGGATCGTCTCAATCAACTTCATGTTTCCATTAGTAATGGAACCATTTCTCCCTATTCGTAGACACTATCTGCTGAGGAAGCCACCACCACTATTTCTTAAGGGAATAGACGCACACTCCCCATTATCTGATGAAAAGTAAACATGACCAAATCTGTAACTAAGAACCAAATCCACACTGAGCGCAAGATGGCATTCTTTACAAAATGTGTTCCTTTCCGATGAGTAGAATCCTCCATTGCCTATTTGGAAGTAAATATTAATATGGCATGCAGTGAGCATTATAAAGTAAATCAATATAAATGTGAGGCAATGTAAGTAGTAGAATTTATACATCTCATTGCTGACGAGAATTTCTCTAGTAAAAATGAAACTATTCCCCCCCCCACCCTCCCCACATCATTTACTTATTTCAGACTTTATAATGATACTCCTAGCATGCATCTGAAAAGGCTTAAACTAAGTGTTAGTATGATGCTACTTTTGAGATTTTGGAAAGATGGCGTGATGCACCAGGGGCTGGGGCAGCTCCTCAATTATGGCTGATGGTGTGGTGACGTGTGCCGTTGAAGAAGCAGTCCTGGGCCGGCTTTGTTATTGAGAAAACAAAGTTTCACTTTTCGTGGTGCACCTCACCTGTGCATGCCCAAAGAGCCTTGCACAGGTGAGGTGCACCACGAAAAGTGAAACTTTGTGCATGCCCAAAGAGCCTTGCAAGACCAGGAGCATTTAGCGTCTCCAGCCTTGTTGAGGGTGGAGGGGAGGACTACATACTCTGGGGGTGACCCTTTGCCTATTTGTGTACTAGGAGGGCCTGGGTTGGTGAGATGCAGTGAATACTTGAATGCTCACTCAGTTGCAGAATGCAGCTAAAGAAGTACTCCCAATCTGGCTGTGTTGTTTGTGAAACAAGATTTGCCTTTGCGTTGAGTACTGCAGCAGCACATTCCCAATATGCAGCCCTTTTGCTTCCCTACCCTTGCATGGTACATTGGCCATGTTGGCTGGGGTACTTCACCCTAGAAAATGCCTAGGGGGTTCTCCGTTTGCTCGCAGATTATGAGGGCCTGGGGCATTGAGGTCCTGCTGCTCTGTACCTACATCAGCAACCGAACCCTGGATGAGGTGTTTGATTGGCACCTGCCCCTGCTTGCAAGGTGAACTGGGGAACAAGTGTGTATGTGCATGTGTTGTGGTAAACTAGAAGGATCCTGCATTAAGTGTGCCAGGTTAAAGATGTTTTATTTAAATAAAAAGAAAACTCCTATCTATTCCTACTGCTATGAGGGAAGTTGCCTACCTAACAAACTAAAATGTAAGGGTGCTTGGCAAAGTCCAACAGAAATCGTCCTTAGTCCAAATCCAATTAGCTAGCTAGTCCTTACCACTTAGGAAACGTATAGCAAAAAAAGGAGGCCGTAGCAATACCTTTGGTCCTTGCTTTCTGCCTTGCCCAATCACTTGAATCTCTTTTCAATAGCTGTACAAGTGTGTCAATGTCTCGTAACACAGTACACAACCTTTCTGCAGGTTCTGTATGTCAAATCCTACCTCCATACGGAGGCATTGTATGTATCCTCATACAATTCCTCAATTTTTCGACTTGGTACTTGATAATGTTCTTGTTTTGTATTAGAACATGTAGGGTTCTATCTCTAGTTCTGTTTGCTATATTTTATGGTTCTTGGGCTTGGTAAAGCCCTCTGACCGGCTTACTTTATCTCCTGTAACACTTATGGCTTGCTTAGCCTTGAATGTCAAAGTTCGCCCCCCTCAACGGCGTTACCTGCTCAGGAGCGTTTGCTTGCCTTCTGCTGCTTGGCTTGCCTGCTAATACACCTCTTGTGCGCAGCTCGGGGGATCCAGGCTCTGCGATGCAGTCTGGTCTCGGTGTCCGTGAACAGGCCCCAGCTCCTCCACAGCTTCTGTCTGGTCACACCAACAGGTGAGACAGTCACTTTAACGTCTCTTTCTTGATCTTCACCTTTTAGTCGGTCGAGACACCAACCTTCCGGCGTCTTGCAAGAGATCCGTTAGCTCTCCAGGCTACCGCTGGCTCTGTGGTCTAGCTTGGCTCAGCCCCTCCAGGACGTCTTCACGTTAGAGGCTCGCTGCTCGCCTCTGCACAGGATTCACTCTCCTCTGTTCAAACTTCCTTGTGGTTTTATGTATGTTATCACACAAAGGTGTGTGTCTTTCCTCTCTGACTGTGGCGTTCAGGTGAAATCCAGCATTACCTGAATCCAAAGAGATTGGAGAAATGTGCCTATTTGGTAAATCCGAAACGGGGTTCTGTTTTTTCCTGATTTCCATGTAGGTGGAGAGCGTGTTCTGTACAGGGAGTTCCTCACCGGAATGGAAGTAATTGTTCTCAAGAATGAGTCGCTCCCAGTGAGGTCCCGCTTGCCCAGACCCCTTCGGAGAGTCTTGCTGAACAGGTTCTCCTACCTCGCCTCAAAGGGGAAGGCTGCCCTCAGTGGAGAAGTGAATAGTCCAGATCTGTCGCAACGTGTATGTCTGCGAGTGCAGTACGTGCATGCAAATGTATTTGGTATGCAGGCTGGAGCATGTGATTGAGCAAATGAGAATGAATGCAGAGGAGCCAGTGTAGGGCATTGGGAGGGTGGGAGAGGGGTATTCTGTGGGGGTATTGGCCTGCATGTTTGTGGTGGCAAGCATTGAACACTTTTTGTTTTAACTGGCATGCCATTACTACTGGCTATGGGTGTTGGGGAGTTTTTTTGTTGGTGTGCCGCCTAAAAAGAAAGGCCTCTTATTGTAGCAGAGCAGTCCGGCTTAATGTCAGGAGGGAGGTACAATCATTCCCAATAGTCAATACAAAATAATACACAGCACTGATATGCTTTAAAATATACACTTGCCTTGCAAGGTCACACATATAATATCTACAACAATAATTGTATGACCTAAGACTGGAGCCACAAAACGGTTGTCAATGCTATAACTTTAGCTATGTAAATATTTACCCTGTAATTCAAGGTTGACAATTGGTGGTTTCTCTAATGAAGATGCAGCTGGCGGTTGTGATGATTTGGACCCTATACCCAGGGTAACCAACAAGAAACGGATTCACAAACACACTGCGCATACACGCTAAGTTTAGATGAATGGAATATTTTAATGAAAGTGAAAACCGCTGAGAGTGGATGCACGGCGAGCCAGGGATGTCATAGTTGAGAGCTACGCAATTGCGGCTAATATAATTTACTGAAAACAGTACACTTTAAGTTTCCACAAGTGGGGAACCGATCACAATCAAGCCTGGAAAAAGATATTGTGGTCGAAAACACGTGTCAGCTGTTTTCACTTTCATCATAAAATTCCATTCATCTAAACTTAACGTGTATGCGCAGTGTGGTTGTGAATCCGTTGTACATAGAATATCTGTTAGGGAAAATAAGTACTCTGGTGAAACAGAGCATAGAGTGGTTATAAACACAGTAAATAGCCAGTTAAAGTCTTACTCGCTCTTTATCTAAAATACAAGCCCCACACCTGGTGGCAGACACTATACATATAGTCTTTTAGAGGTGAGTGAGGAGTAAACCCCTCGACAATATTGTACACAGTAATTGCCGTCATGTTCAGGGTACAGTACTCTGATCATGATGGAAATTACTGTGTGCAATATTGTGTTGTGTTGATTCTTGAAAACACCCTTCCAGTAAAACAGAAGAACAACCAATTAAGTAAACACTTCTTTGAAGGTTCTGGTCACCCAGGGACTTGAACCATTATTCAATGATGACCGCAGTGGCCCAAAAGAAGAATGATTGTGCTTTACAGGAGTGGGTCACATCATCACGCAGCTGAATCGGAGATGGCTCCCGAAGGACGGAGGAGCCTGCACATGGCAGTAAGCAAATGTGGATAGCACACCAGCAAAAACAGCCTCTGTAGCAGGGCATGGTGGTGGTGCCCAAGAACGGCTCAAAGAAGCTGATTTGGTGAGTTAAAGGGGGCCAGCACCCTTCCAGGCGCTGGCAGCTCCCAACATCAAGTTGGGAACCCCCCGGCAGTAAGCAGTGGCACCACTGCCTAGACAGCAGTCCTAGGGTGGAAGGCTTGACTCAAGCAGATGAGGACCACCAGAAGTTGGACGAGGAAGACCTGGGAATGTTGACCAGCACCTGAAAATGCAAACTGGAGCACAGGCAAGAGGCACCTGTCCCACCAGTATAGCCAGACTGTGTTTCAAAATTGGCAGTAACAGTTTTCAGAAACATGATTATCCGTCAGGTAAGGCAAACTGTGTAACCTTCAAAAGATTTCCTTAGAGGTACTTTCACTTGCAGGGTCTGACCTCCATCAGTCCGCCAATCCTATTAGGGGATTTAAAAGATGGATTTTGGCAGCCAGCCAATCAGGATGTCCCCCAAAACCGCCAAACACACAGCCCCATCCCCACAGGAAATGTAGTGGCCTGCTAAGAGGCCAGAAACTAGGAATCAGTATCAACAATTTCAAACCACTATAGAGGGTACATCTTGGGCTCACAAATGAAAAAGTATTACGAGTCCCATAAAATGAGACTTTAGAACCGACAAAAATGTGATTCTACACTTACAATGCCCACTCCACTTTGGGCCCGTGCAATTCTTGAAGCCCAACTCCTCAAACGGCTGGCTACAGCATTCCGTCTAAACACAGTAGAGTAACTTCTCTGTCCTCATGCACACACTGTACAGTGGAAAGCCGTTATCCTCAACACACAACCTACCAAGGTTCACCACCAAGCCCCATGCAACCAGAGTATCTGGTAGAGGTGTAATAACCATGATTTCCAGTCGCGCTGGCCCTCCATGCAGTGGCCATCCTCCGTAATTCGAGGGGAATTACTCCAGCTCTGAAGCCACGCAGGCAACCTACTCAAAACCTTGTGAAGCTTCATACCTGAGTGACTGGGTCCAGTCCCAAAGAGGCCCCTCCTTCCAGGGAGCAGTGTTGAGGAATTTATGGAAAAAGAAAGAGGCAGGTTTCATAGAAAGATGCACGACCTACAATAGGCAAGTAGTGTGAAGTAACAGCCCATACTATTTTGTATATCAAATATTTGGATGATTAGATCACCAAAGATGCAACCGCAAACGGTACGATCTGAAAGTCTGCCAACTTTCAGATAGTGCTTGTCCCCACAGAGCAATGCAAGGGATATGAAATGAGAGGTGAACACACAGTAATATTCTCAACATCAGACATCTTTATTAAAACAAAGATGTTGGATGAAGGCCCCTCTGTCCTTGTCCTAGAGCGTTTTCCTACCTAGGAAACTAAAACTAAAGATCAGTCTGTGTCAAGTCGTAAAAACGTATAAACTTTTCTTGCGTCTAAAACATACTAATCTGGTCCTCGCACTAAACATGATCAACTAAGGGTGTAAGGAAATATCTCTAAAGTATGCTTGGCAAAAAGTGTTTGTGATAAAAATAAATCCAAAGGAAGCAGTTTTCTCCATGGAGAAATCCTTGGATCCAGAGGGTGGTGTCATGATTCCTGCCCTTCCTGTCCCCAGCCCTCCCAAGATGTCGGACTGGAGCCAGGCCACGATCACCTACATGGCCCTCAAGGGCCTCTCCATCCCTCCAAAGACCCACTTGGAGTCAGACTTGGCGCTTGTGGCACCAGCCTCCCTCACTCCCATAGGATAACATTGGGGATTGGACTTGTAGTGCATTGATGGGGACAAGATGGATGCCCCCACATATTTCGGTTCCCAGAACTACATGTGCAGTCTAGTCTTTTGGGTGTGGTTCAGCCCAGAGACACCTGGGATACCCAGAGACTATTTAAGCCACGCCCAGGCTGAGAAACATGCTTTGTGTTTTCTGCACCTGCAGCGTGACACTCACCGTGTTCGGATCGGTCTCCAGTAGGCCTGCATCTTTCTTCTGTGCTCAGAGGAACAGCCTTACCTTGCAGCGCTTCTGCCCATCATTCATCGTTTCTTCTGTTCTGCGGGCATCTTCGGCGGTGTCATTCCCATTCCGGCACGCCGCTTCCTAAGGAAAAGGGAAAATAAAAGAAAAAAGGCATTAGTAAGCATTCAGCAAATCTTCGCTTATTTTTAAAGACTGTACGAGCTTCAAAAGCTTACCTGAATCCCAGCCGCTCTGGGGGAACTCTGTCTCTGGAACTTCTCATCCATCTGCAAGAGGGAAAAGACACGCCAGGTTACTGTGGAAACATCTAGAGGCGCCGCATACCGCGCGTACTCACCGCATTTCTTATTCATAACCGGCATCCATGCTGAAAACGTCGCGGCACCTAAAAGACACAGAAAAAGAACTCGGTTAAATACAAATACGCAAGGGTCGCATCGCGCTCTCACCTTCAGCGCTACTCATCTCAGCAGCACATCGCCAACCCCGGACGCCGGCCATCATCTAAGGAAGGAAAGGAACGAAGTTAGAACTGTTCAAAAGACTATATACTTACTTGTTGGACTCTTGCCAGTGAAGTAACTAGGCAGCAACGAGCCTGTATCAATCAACACGCCCCTGCGCTGAAAGCATGATGGAGAGCACACTTTCCAAGAAAACACGGTGAGCTGTGGATCAGAGGAAAGGGTTGGACCCCGGGGAAGAAGGGGTTCAAGCACACAGACAATAGGGAGTTCAACTCTACCAATCCCTGTGTTCAGGCCCAGTCTCCAGTCAAGTAGACTCCAGGGAAGGGTTCGAGGTCGTAAGAGGTCAGAACAGGCTGAGTGACGTCCCCGTGGATACCAGGTAAGCGTTACAGGTGGTTCCCTTACCATGGATATTTAGGTAGGATTGCACAAGTTTCTCTTTGAAGCAAAAATGTGTTGAGGATGGCAAAAGTGTCTTTCAAACAATTCATTAAAGATGGCCAAGGTGTCTCAAACAATAGTTCTTTAAGAATCTCAAAAGTGTCTTTTTAATATACTTACTTACCATGTGCTTTGTAAGATAAGTACATTTCTTCATACAACTTTGAAGGACCTCCTGGTGTACTCCCCCCCCCCCCCCCCCCCCCACCAGGAATCCTCCAGTAGCCTATTCAGATCCCCTGGTATTAGTCCCTGCCAGGTATCTTGCTATAAACTTTGAGTGAATTACCTGGTATACTCTCCTGCCAGGAATCCCTTGTTGGGGTCACGCAGATCACTTGGTATACTTCTCTGCAAGGTATCTTATGCCCCAAATGTTCCCTGCCTCATGTGTTCCTTTCAACAGGGCTTCTTCTCAGTGTCTATGCCCTTGTATACTTTGAGTGGATTACCTGGTATACTCTCTTGCCAGGAATCCCTTTCTGGGTCATACAGATCCCCTGGTATACTTCTCTGCCTGGGATCTCCCCCCGCCTCCCCTAATGTTCACTGCTCGATGTGTTCTTTTCACCAGGACGACTTCGCAGATTCAATGGCTTTTAATACAAAACAGTTGTATTACTTCACTGTGTTTCTATTTGTTTAAGGTATGACTTGTTCCAACTTTCCCCACATTGATATCCCATATAGGGCGACTGTTAGGGAGTATTCTCAGAAATATGCTAATTATCTTCTCCCTTACAGAACCCCAGCTCTTTTGCTGGACTTTAGGACTGAGTTTTTATCCTGGAGAGAGAGAACATTTTCCCCAGTCTCATGTATTTTTATTTGATATGAACCCTGTTTCTTTTGGTTTTGTAGTCTGACAAGCTCCATAGATGACACCTTTTTGTATTGTGACACATAGCACCCACAGTGCAGTGTCACAGAGAAGTCCTTTGGATTTCTCTATGGTTTAAATACCTTCTCTTGGATAAACTACTGTTTCCGGGAGTAGTAAAGTGAAATTTACTTTACTTACCTTTTTCTCTTTGTAGACCCAGCAAACACCATCTTACATAGAGTGCTGGAGGGGTTACTTAGTATCCCCTTTGTCTACCTTCTCATGTAACATTTGTATGTTACCCTTTCTACAATTAATGGCTGGTGGTAGTGGTTTACTTTTTCCTACCATTGTGTGTTTTACGGCAGGCTGCGTTCGCAGCTGCAGTATTGCCCCATGTGTGCATATTTTGTCAAAATGGCCCTGGTCGTCTTTTTTCACCTTTTTCTTTTTGGAAAGGTCCTTCTTGAGATTTACTCTGCGTGCCAAACCAGGTTTGGTCCCTTTGTTCGTTTTGCCTTTGGCAGGATTCACAGGTGAAGCCCGCCTCTGACTTCAGCGAATCTGGCAGGGCAGGAAACGAGGGAGTGCTTAGTCTCCTTGGTTACAGGAATGCACCCAAAAGCGCAGCCACCCTGTTGTGTGAGTGACGGCTAGGCTGCAAATGAATGGGAGAGAATTGCATTAGAGGAGCCCTGCAAGGACGACCTCTCCCCTTGGGTTGGTGGGACCAATCAGCCCCAAGACAAACTTGACTGGAACTCCTATAATCTGCTGGCTATACTTCGTTGCTGCTGCAGGAACTGAGTGCCAGGGGATAGGAACACCAGAATAGAGTACATCGCCTTTAAGCCGGACCCGAGCTCCAGGAAGATCCTCTGGACTCCCTTGAAGCAGGACTGACCAAGCCTGAGCCATCTCAACAGATTACGGCACCCCAGAAGCAAGGAAAGTCCATAAGGTGTCCAAGAACCACGGTGGTGCTGTTTGCAAGTAGCTAAAACCCTAAAGGACTGATCTGAATTGTGCCCGTTGCTGCCACTGACCTTCAAACCGTAGTGCAGGAGTCTCCAGACGTCCTCCCTCTTGTCCCCACGACTAAGGCCCAGGAACAACAGGATCTGCAGGACTACAACAGGAACAGAAGCCAGCTGGAACCTTTTCTTCAGACTTGAGGTAATGTAAAACTAGGGGTACTTACCTCGTATGTGTAGTTTGCTTGCTCTCACTGGAGACTTGCATTTGCTGCCTTTTTCAGAGTTGCTTGCAGCTTTGCCCTTCACAAGCTTGTGGCCCAACAGTGATTCTTTTTACAACAAAGCACTCTTTAACATTGTGCAAGACTTTTGTGCTAATCTTCAAGAAGTGCCTCAGATCCCCTAGACTTTGCTCAATTGACATTGGCTGTCCTGGCTCCCTGAAAGACTCTTCTTACCCTCTGACTTTGTGTTTAACTGTCCCTCCAAAAAGTCATATATACCTTACTTGTATAGCTGGGAAAGGGTTAAACTACATTGCATTGGGAGATTCTAAAGTGCTTACCTGTTTGAGAAACTTGTTAACCATTGTTTTGTTCCTTAACCTTTTCCTTTTTGCCACACCTTCAGTATTACCATTTAAGTGTGAAAAGTGATATATTAATGTTCAGTCTCCTAACTATTGAAGTCTCCTCAGGGTGTAGAAAAATCTGTGTGCCGTCCCAAAAGGGTATCTACTTATTTATCGAAATGAAGATGTGTGTTGTTTTGAAGTGTATTTTAAGTATTGCATATTGCTCCCTTCTAAAGAAGACTTATTTTAAAACTGACTGTTAAATTAATATAGTAATTTAATCAAGGAACCTTGAGTAAAAGTTTTATTTGAATACCTGTCGCTGTGAATCTTCATGTTGCAACCCTACAGCTCAATTTGACCCCTCTTGAGATAAGCCTGGCTGCTCAGTCACACTACCAACTTCTGTAGTACAGGGCTATAACAAAGTTTGGGTTACCTATTGCCAAGAGGTCAAGGCTGGTGTAGTCTCCCACAGGGTTACTACATACAATCTTGCCTAACAGAGACTTGTTCAAGTTCTGTCACTGTGCTTATTTCTTTAACATGTCTTTGTTTCGTGTTACCCTTGCTCCAACTTTCCCCATATTGACATCTTGTTTATGGAGACTTGTTCAAGTTCTGCTTTTGTACTTCTTTTTTTTTGGTATTCAAATATTTATATCTGGTTTGTTGGCTTACATGCCTGTCGTACGCCCTGGTGTACGCCCTGGTGTCCCCTATGGCTCTGGGCGGATTCACATGACTGCGTCTCTGGTAGCTCTGCTGCTGCCACCGCCGGTGTTCTGACGGTCCTTTAACGATGCCTGCAGCATCTCTCGTGGTCTCGCGCCACGCCGGTAAGTAGCTCTAGTAATTGCGAGATGCCTTCTGGAATTACCTGCCTCCTCGATCTCCTCCGGTAAGGTCCTTAGGTCCTTTATCATACCGCTTCCTTCTCCTGATCTCTCTGCTGTTCTAGTGTGGGCAGCATTTTTAAATGTCTCGCGCCATCGTGATCTTTTAAAACAACTAGTCTGCCCATTCAGATTTGCGTTTTCTTCAATCTGAATCAACTCCGTACTCCTTTTCCTCATCTCAGTACCTGAGACTTTATGGGATTGGAGGTCACAGAATTTCTAAGATTTGTATAGTGATATCGTGTATAACGTTTATGAAGCATTAGAAACAGGAGATGTTAGGTTTGTATTATGTGTGTGAGATATGAATGGTATTTTGACTAAAGTGATTTGCAGGAAGAGGTTTCTGGGTTTTTCTAGGAGAGGGATTTATGTGGTGACCAGCCATTAAGAACTTTGGGATTATGAGGTCTTCCTCTCTGGAAAGGGGAGAATACAGCGTCTCTCCTGATGGGGTCACCACTTTCCCCTGACGGTCGTCGCCTCCCATGTGATCATCCCTCATAATACTACCCCCAGGATCAGGTAGTGGCTGCCGTCCCCTGGCCACACAGGAGGAGATTCTTGCCGGGGAATCACTGTTGACTTTACAGGATTCATCACAGCAGACACCATGTGGTCTTTTTGGATGGAATCCCAGTTTACATGACTGAGTACACAGGAGATGTATTGTGGAGATGGACCGCCTTCCACCTTAGAGATCAGCACAGCAGAGGAAATTATATTTGCGCTCACAGGCAGCTATAGCCCATCAAAAGCTGACCTTGCCACCTTTAAGGCACGTCACCCAGTGGAGTCATAGTACCATGCAGCCAAGGAGCTGTATGGGTGACAGGTGCATCTGTCTGGGCACATTGCTGTTTTTCTTCTGTCTTGCTTGTCTATTCATGCCCTGCCATCAAGAAGAGACTATGAAAGCACTGTCATCCTAAGGATGATGATCAGGGCTAGAAATCCTTGGCTCTGTCCCTTCTGCCCTGGAATCCATTTTGGCAACATAATAGGTGGGTGGGATTGCGTACAATGCCAAGATGGGGCAGTGGCAGGAACAGATTGACCTGAGGCCGTAAGAGTTCGGACACACGGACACACGGACACACACACACACACTTTTTTCTCTCATTTTCTCATTACAAAATGTAGCCACAGAATCATGGGTCACTTTAGCCTTTTCTGTCATTCAGCATCCTATAGGCATTCAGAGGTCACATGTAGCCAGCGCTGGTCATTGGTTTGGATATTCCCGGATCTGAGATCCAGCAACAAAATGTCTCCCTAGCTCTTGAAACGAGTGGGAAAGTGTCCTGGCAGGATGCCTTCCCATTCGTTTCAAGTATTATTAGCTCCCAAGTCCTTCCACTTGTTCATGAGCTTACCCTTCAGTTATAAAAAAAATCCCTAGCTCTTGGAGCCTGGAAAACTACTTGTGGCCATTGATATTGTTAGGCAAGGTTGTATGCAGTATCCTTAGGGTGCACTACAAGAACTCTGACCTCCTGGTAATAGCAACCTAACCTTTGGTAGAAGTCTGTACTACACAGGTTGGTAGTGTGGACGAGTAGCCATGCTTATCTCAAGAGGCGTCACTGTGAGCTGTAGGGGAGTTGCACAGAGGTTCGCAGTGACCAGTATTCAAACAGACACTTATACACTTGGTTTCTTGATATAAAAAAAAAAACAATTATTTATTTACCAGTCAGTTAATGTAAGCCTTCTTCAGAAGGGAGCACTGTAAAAGACCACACAAATATACTTCAAAACTATACACTGTCTTAAGTTCAGAATAAGTAAATACCCATTTGGGGTGGCATACAGCAGAGACCTACACCCACAGGTGATTTCAATTGCTAGGGTGTTGTTGACATTAATGTATTACAGTGGGCATTCAGAATTTGTTAAGAACAAGTTAAAAGGGAAACATTATTAGAGCAAACAAGATACCACAGATATTCCTTAAACAGGCAAATACTTTCAGATCCCCCTCAATATGAGTCATTCAGTTAAAACCGGCTAAGCCAAAGTCAGTAGGCAAGAGTCTATACGGGCTGAAGCACTTCTTTGAAGGTAAGTAGAAAAGTCTTTGCACAATGTTTCAGAAGTCTTTGAAGAAAAAGATGAATGTATCAATTTAGGGCCACAAGCTGTTAGACTTGTGAGTAGTAGAAGATACAAGCAACTGTACATCAAGTGGTAGGTTTTCTTTGACCTTATACGGTACCTTTTAAAATGAAGAAAAGATGCAGCAGATGACTCGTGTTCCTGTGCAGCTCTGCTGATCTCACTGTTCCTGGGCCTCAGTCGTGGGGACAAGAGGGAGGACATTGGGGAGGACTCCTGCACTGCACAGGAACGGTCAAAACTTTCAACCGGCAAACTTCACTTTCAGTGGCTGTTCAGTGTTTCAGCTTCTCGCAGCTACCGCAAATTGCAACACTGTGGTTTCTGGCTTTTGAGATGGACTTTCCTTGCTTCTGGGGTCCCACACTTTGTTGAGGGGGCTCAGGCTCGGTCAGTCCTGCTTTCTGGGAGTCCGGAGGATCTTCCTGGAGCTCTTGGCCAACTTAAAGCGACGCACAGAAACTGGTGTTACTCTCCATGGCTCTACGGTTTCCAGCAGCAACTCTGTGGAATTTCAACCAACTCCGAGAAGGATGTCCAGATGGCTTACTTTGGAGTTGGTGGGACCAATCAACTGGAGAAGTCGTCCTTGCAGGTGCTTCTCTGTTGATGCGAACTTGGCTTTTCAGCACAGCAGCAGGGGTTCACCGGGCAAACCAACGGTCCAGGAGTTGCAGCAGGCATCCTCATCAAGCTCTTCTTCGGTTCCTTCGTCCAGTGGTCGACTCTGCCTTCCAAGCCAAAGGACTCGCCTTTTATACAGTTCTTCCTTTCATTCCAGCCTAGCTGTCACTCACTCAGCAGGGTGGCTGTCCTTGCCAGACAGCCGGCCAATCATCCCAGAGTGCATTTGGGTCTCCTAGGAGACTAAGCACAGGGAGTTTCGGGCACCTCCCTCACTTCCTGCCTACTCCAGACACCCTGGTGCCAGAGGCGGACTTCACTCGTGAATCCCGCCAAAGACAAAACGGACAAAGGGACCAAACCTGGTTTGGCGTGCAGAGTAAATCTCCAAAAGGACCTTTCCACAAAGAAATGGCGAAAAAAGAAGACCGGGCCATTTTGACAAAAATGGCACCCTTGAGTGCTTTACTGCAGCTGCGAATACAGCCCGCGGTAAATGCACACCATGGTAGTCAAAACAAAACCACTGCCACCAGCCATTCAGTGAGGAAAGGGTAACATAAAAATGTTACATAATAAGTTGGACAAAAGTGGGATACTAGGGTAACCCCTCCAGCACCCTATTTTAAGATAGTGTGTGCTGGGTCTTGAACGTTACTTTACTGCTCTGGGAAATAGTAGTTTATCCCAGAGAAGATGTTTAAACCTTGGGGAAATCTAAGAGACTTCCCTTTGTCACTGCACTAAAGGTACTGTGTGCCACAATGTAAACGATGATGCCTATGGAGTTTGTCAGTCTCCACAACCAAGAGAAACAGAGTTCAGAAATCTCATTAAAATACACGGGAGAGTGGGAAAAAGGGTCTCACTCTCTCCAGGTTAAAAAAAATCAAGTCCTCAAAATCCAGCAAAGTTGTTGGGTGTCTAAGTTAGAGGGAATTGGCACATGTCTGAGAATTCCCCCTAACAGTTGTGTTATTTATAACGCGCTTAATACCCAGAGGTTTCTAAGCATGGACCCAGGGATCGAACCTGTGTTGCTCCTTGTATTGTTTCCAAGGCAAGCATGTTGCCGCTGAGCTATCCTCCCGAGACAATGGAATTCATGTAATTGGTCTGCTTTTGTTCCAGAGACTGGGATTTGAACTATGGTCAACGGGACTTAAGTCGAGTAATTTACCCACTAGCCTACTGGTACGTCTAGAACAATTGGGAATATTCTTTTCAGGATTGTATTCGGCAGAAAATATGCAAGTACAGCTTTGTAAAGATATGCACCATTTCTAATTTGTTTGCAGCAAAAGCAAACAAAAAGCTCTTCCAATAATGTAATTAATCTCCTCCGTCTTCTTCTTGCTGATAGATTTTATCCATCAGCTGTGATTTTTGGATACAGAGGCTTGAGCCTCTTTACTCCATCTTCTCGGGTTGAGTATGTAGTTGTGGGTTAGGATTCTTCATGGTCTGTGCGGACTTGTCACAGTAGGGCTGGTTTCACAGGGTCTTTGCCGTGATGGAGCGTGGGTAGTGGTCAAAAGGGTTTGCAGTGGTGGCAGAGAGTCTTCTGCTCAGAGGGTTCGGTTCTGTTCCAATCCTTGGCAGAAGTCCTTACTCACTTCGTTAGATGTTCGTCCAACATCTCGATGACTTAATCTCCTGAAATTTACCATGTGCTAGTGATGTGGGGCCGACCTAGAATGTCATGTCAGCAGGGACCAGTGGGTTGGCCACCCCTGCGGTGACCAGTGACTAACAAAACTTAGACAGTTGGAAGGGGGACAAGGCAGAGAATATGAAGAAACACTGACCCTGGGCGAAGGAATGGGGGGTGCGGCAGGAATAGAGACTCGCGGCAATGCATCAGTTAGGGCTTCCGTTATTAAAGCCACGGGCCGCGATGGCGGCAGGAGAAGGACGTGAGGCCAGTGAGGGTCAGCAGTGCACGGGTGGCTAACGAAACTGCCCTGTGCTGGGGGATAGCTATGTGTGGAGAACAGACGGCCTGAGTAAAATCATACACTTGCGTTCGCTGTGAGGCCGATGGGAAGAAGCGCGCCCTGGAGAGGGGAAGTCGCTGCAAACGCGGCTAATGGCAGCAGCGACGCTCACGATGCAGGGGCCGTCGAGGTGGGTGGCTCTGGAGAGCACCAGCAGCACCCTCCTTGTGCATAGCTGTTACCTGACCCACGACTCAGGTTTGGGTCGCAATAAAACACCAAACCCTCGAGGCCGCAAAGGTGTCGTGTGCATACATGGCTTTACTGAGGTGTGCGTCTGCCGAACAAAGAGCTTTGACCTCCTGTGATCCCTTAACGTTTGCAATTTCGCGCCCAGAATACAAAAAAAGTATATCCTCGCTGCCTCATCTAGAAAAAAATCATTTTAATTAGCCTGGGGTCAGGCACACAATTTCTTGGTGCTGCTGGGTTAAAAATAATTCTAATTTCTGAAAATAAGTCATTCACTGGGGAAAAAAGATATACACGTTTTATAGTTTTAAAGATAATTGTTTGCCACATCACCACGTATATTAATTGCTATTTCAATATGTCAAAGCCACTGATTGTGAATACACATTCTCAAAACAGTTTTCCCCAAGATCACAGGGCAGTGCAATCCCATCACTTCTGAATGCCTATTAAGGTAACTCAAAAGTACAATTCAGTACACCCTTCTGATGAGTGATGCAAACAAGATTAAGTGCTTGCCTGTCAAACTAATCACAATTCAGTCATCTAAGCAACTGTAGCCTTTATTGAGGCAAATACAACAATCTGCACTATTCAAAACTATTCCAAAAAGATAAAGTGAACTGCACTTGTTTCTAATTCTAATGCAATTGTCCTCGCAGTGCATTTTATTTCTTCAGTGAGCTGGGTCGAGCTATTGAAATTATTTGCATTTTTGGAGTGACGGCCATGAGAGTCTAGGCAACAAACTAGTAACCCTTGAGCTCACTGTGAAAAGTTGTTGTCTATGCTCAGTATTGGAGTGTGGTACTGAAGGAGGTTTAATTGGGGCGATCCCACTTACCCGATCGCCGCACTGACTCATGGTGGTGTGGGGAGCAGGCCTCGACCCCCTGGAGAAGGTGGGTTGCATGAGAACTGGCGTGGACTACCCACTTGGAGGAGTAAGTGGGTGAGCATGGCAGTGTGCCCCTGCTTGGACTGGCTGTCATCCTGGGCAAGGATGCAGGCAGCGTCCGCCAACATTAGTAGGAAGGAGCGCCCATTACCATGCAGAGGTTGGCCAGTGCCCTTGGGACAGTGATGCCGGAGAGAAAGCGTGGTGTGGAGCACCATGGCAGACCGAAAGAGTGCTACTAAGTTATGGAGGGAAGTGCACGGGCCAGCACCTGTTTAGGAAAAGACAATGGGAGGTAACTGCCTCTTGAAGTGATGCTTGATCAGGGTCTGCTGATGGACCACATTTGCAGTATTGCATGTTTACGTTAATGTTATGTTCTGAGCTCCCCTTAAGTCATTAGTGAAGGTGTGACACGACAGTAGTCTGACTGCCACTGCCTGTTGGTAGGTGTGGTAGTAGGTTTGCGAGGCCTACATCGGAAGCCTGGGGGGGGAGGGTGATCACAGATTCTATGTGCCCTCATCCGGCCCCTCTGCCTGGATAGTGGCTGCTAGGGTGGGGTGAATGGCCAGGATCTCTCATTTATTTTGATTTATTTTTACATTTATAGCAGCGAATTGGCAAATGAATATTCTTCAAAGTACAGTATCACTCGCAGCGGATTACAGTGTGCAAGTGGATTCTTATTGCATAATCTGACCGTGCCACGCCTCATGGTGCGGGGGCTACATCAGGTATACTAAGGGACGACACAGGTAAGGTAACGTACAGTCTGGCAAAGTCGCACCTCATGGTGCGGGGGGGGCTTCATCAGGTATACTAGCGGATAGAGGACAAGTAGGGTACAGTCTAGTAGCGTAATTTGCGGCGTGAATGCAACGCTACAGGAGATGCAGGAGCGGAGGATAGTGTAGAGGGAGGAGGATAGGTACGTAACTAGGTACAGCAGGATGTATAGACAATATAGTGCAGTGTCAGTTATAAGAGGATAGAGCCATCTGATGAGGAGGCACTTATGTTCATCTTCAGTAAGAATCCGGCTGATCACAGTAGGTGGGATTGGCGCGGCAACAGAGCGGAAGGCAGGCAAGTAGGTAGTGGGCAGACTGGTGAGACCTCACGCTAAATAGCGAATGACTGTGTCGATTAGATAAGATCAGATGAGATAAAACCGTGACGGTCGGCCAGTCGTAGTGCGTCTGTTGGGAAGGTCTGAGTGTGGCTAGGAGATGCAGTATGGTCACAGGCTGTTAGAAGGTGGGAGCAGGGTGGTTTGGAAGGGTGAGCAGCGTGCTCGAGAAGTAGGGCAGCGGTAAGAATGGGCAGGAAGAACGCAGACTCCTACCTGAAGGTGCAGCGATCCGCCAGGCCGGTTGCCAGGTCTGGACAGGCACAGACAGGAGAGGTCCTTTGGCTTGGTCTTTTGGGGTGGGACTGTGCAGTAAAAATCCTGTTTGAATCTGGTCCCAGTGCCCTCCCTCGCGTCGCACTCTCTTCAGGGCCCCTCCTCCACCTCCACCAGCAGGGCCTGCTCTTCTTCGGGAGTCAAGAATCACCGGAGCACTCGTACCCCCTCTGGGAGTGGCGAGGGGCAGGCATGAGGGGGCACGCAGGGAGGAGTGTCCGGAGCTGAGGCACCGAGCGACATGATGAACAGCCTCAGGCCAGGGGGGTTGGGTTTGATCAATGTGGCCTGTAATGTGGAGGTTGGGTCTGAAAAGGCAGGGTGCATTCCCCAACTCGTTTCACCGTCGGTTATCTGCCCCAAGGCGATCAGGATGCAGGCAGATGGGGCTCTCAACCGCTGGTGGATAATATTCTTGAGATGTGTAACACAGGCTAGAGGCACTATATCGTCTGTCGTCATCGTGATGGTAGGTTGATGTCAATAGAGATCCCTTTGGGGATTGAAAGACCATCACTAGTGTTGCAGGTTTATTGCTAGGGGCTCGGGAATGTCGCCGCCTCAGGTAGTTTGTTTGAGAAGTTTACCTCAGGTTGCCTATTAACTTGCCTTTCGTTCAGATAGTGTGGGAGGGGGTGGTTATAGGGTGCGCCCCTTCCTGGCCTGGAGCTAAAGAGTCTAGCCAGTGGGGAATGGCAAAAATAAAACCGGGCCACACGGACATGCATATGAAAAGAACGCAGTTTAAAGAGGGGGATAACTTTAATGCCAACAGCCCACCCAATTAATAATAGCATCCTAGCTCTTACTAAACTGCAACTAGGCCTTCTCTCTAAATCGACACAACCGCTCAACTTGCAACCATTCCTCATCCAACTGGACCATCCTCCATGAAGAAGGGGAAACCCTGGATCTCTACATTTCGCTGTAATCATTCCAACGTATCACTGTAATGGGAGGAACAACACCGTTTTGTATATATTTGTACCAATGCTTCACCCCTAAATTGTTAAATGGTTTTGGCATAGGAAGAGCTCCATTCATAAATGCACATTGATGGCTGTTAATGTAGAGTCCACTAACCAAGAGCCATTCACTGCTTCAGGTATTCTCTTTATGGTAGTAGGTTAAAATGTTGATAGTTAAGTTAGACTGCAATGGTCGAGCTGACAAAAGTCGGCATAACTATATATCAAGTGTGTATATGGGGAAAGGGTGGGAGATGGGCAAAGGTAGGTAAGGGCAAGTTAGGGAGATGGGAAGTCGGTAAAAGGGAGGGGTACACTTCCCTGAATTAAAAAGTAAAAACACTAAAAAACAAAGGCTGCCTTTCAAAAGGATAACTTTTGAAGTCGACCTTGGCTTCAACAGTGCAAGTAATGCGAGGTTGACCTCTGGGAGGTCGGCTTTGTCCATTCTCGTTTTAGGCACCGTCTCTCAAAAGTCGACCTTTAGGCATGACACTCTCTTGATCAGAGTTTCCTTTGCAAATGATTATTTTGAAATGTAAACTCTTAAATGTACTGGTAGAAGTTCCCATCCATCACTAGCTCATGTTTGTTATGGGAGACTTGCATCTGAGTGCTGAGAACGCTGGGGGGCCAGTAAATCGGTCTGTTGGTGTATTTGCCAAATGAACAACTCCTCTCAAAGGACCCGCCTTCAACTGGATATCACACCACACCCATCACAAAGATAGTCTGCTTCTTCCCCCTTGATTACAGCGACCACAGCTTGCACTTGTGCCAAACACACCCTACTCCACCCAAGCCAGACACACCCCAAACCCACAGCTCAAATGTCCCCTTTCTAAAATAACCTGACCACAGTCCTTTCTATCTTTACTACACAACACACCCTAACCTCACGCTGCCACAGCTGCAAATAGCAATATAGAAATCTAAGCAATCCCATTCTAGTTTGTCAGAGATGCACATTCGACCTCCGTTCAACACACAAACAAAGGCAAATCACCTGACCCCAAAAACAGAAAATGGCACGGTATTGCTGATGTCCTCTTCAGTTTGCAAGTTCGAGTCTTCCCACTCATCCACAAAGCACTGCACTGGTTTACATGCAACGTGCAAAATATATCACATGGCCCAAAGAAAACTGACAAAGCAAACCCTCACCAATCGAAGAAAAACTGCACAGCCTCACTATTCTCGAAACCCGAAAGACCAACTGCAGTAGCAAAATGAAAGCCCTCAAGCTCTCTGAAATGCCTTCTCGGCAACAAATTGAGAGCACTGTCATCCACGCAGAAATAATTCACACTAAAGAGACGCCAGTACATTTAGGCCACACACAATCGAAACTAAAGACCGTTTCGAATACATTGTAGGGGGCTCGCGTAGGAGATGAGAAATCGATCTTATGTGATAGATATCCTTTTCCTTTAAGGTCAAAGTGTGGTACCATACCTTTCGTATAAGTTCATGCAACATACTGAGGCAGAGGCTATTCCACCACCCTGCTCTATCCACTGACCTAGAGTCCTGCATGGAACTTCCTTCATAGGCCACCATGATGCCCCGGCCAGCAACTTGCATCGAAATCACTGCAGACCCCAGCGTGCAGAAAACCACTTTGAGGGGCTGGCAGTTGCGTCTTTAAGGCATGCTGCAAACGACCACTGACTAGGAGACGTGAACCGAGCCGCACTACCGACCTGAAGTTATGTTGAACCCTCTTCACAAAGTACCATGAATTTACTGACATCCCGCTGTGCTGAACTACCATCATTTTGATCTCTCACCATGTTCACATCCCCCTTCCCATGCTGAACGTTTCCTCATACTATCCCCTTTCCTTGCTAGCATGTCTCTGGCTTAATGCCCTCCTGTACTAAACCGTACCTAATGCTTCTCTGCCCTGGCCTAAGACTTCTAAGCCAACCATGCAAATCTATCCTCATGCGTATTCCTGCCCTGATCCAGTCCTTGGCCGACACTGCTTCACACCTACTGTGCTGCATTTCCCCTCACACAGAGTCCTACAGTGCTGGCTGCTCACTCGCCAGTGTTCCCCCCCCACTCAGATGGCTTGAGCTGGTCCCTCCTTCACACTTGTGATTAGCCTCTCCTCCTACGACCCTACTTTGTTGTTGAACTCCCACCTGCCTCCCCTCTGCTGATAGGCACCCATGCTGCGGACAGCCCGCCCCCTTGTTGTCCACTCCCTCATGCTGACGCCCACCTGGGCTGTGCTCCACACCCCTGCTGACCTGTACCAGGCTGATGGATCCAATTCCCTCGGCTTACCCCACCCAACCTGTGCTCATCTCCTCTGTCGTGTTCTCTTCTAGGTGACATGCTTCAATGAGCTGGAGATTATGATTCACCCAGATGGTGTGATTCCAGTTCTCACCTTCCTTCGGGACCATACCAACGCACAGTTCAAATCTATGGCTGACCTGACGGCTGTGGACATCCCCACCCGGCAGAACCGTTTTGAGGTAAGGTGGGGGTTTGGCATCTTAGTTCCCCTGGCGCCTGAAGGGAAGGTGTGGGGTAAGGGCTATTGGTGTGATGGGTTGACTGGGCTTTTATCTTAAGGCAAATTTAAA
Organism: Ambystoma mexicanum; assembly: GCF_040938575.1. Classification (NCBI taxonomy): domain Eukaryota; kingdom Metazoa; phylum Chordata; class Amphibia; order Caudata; family Ambystomatidae; genus Ambystoma; species Ambystoma mexicanum. The sequence goes on along the minus strand of NC_090934.1, from coordinate 386,299,710 downwards.
CTGGCTATAATGGAAAGTCAATTTTTTTCTTCTGCTGTCTCTGTATTTTACTTCCGGTTTCTTTCCTTTTCTTCATCTGTTTAAAGTGGCATAGCAACAAGCGTATTATTTTCAAAAACCTTTTCCTAACTAAATCTGTTTTTCTGGTTTTGTGGTATATTTCTCTTTTCTTTATTTTTTAATTGTATTTTTGATTGTTTTCTACCTATATTGGTGTATTTACAATATCGGAATTATCAGTTGAATTGTGAACTGTCTTTATATTTCCAATTTCATTTATTTATCCTCTTGTTTGTAAGTCACCAACATACTTGATTGGGGTTAGATGTTGAGCTATGTTAAATTATGTAATACATAAATGACATCCAGTACCAATATAGCAGTCATTATGGTTTTTCACATACTACCTCACAGAATACTAAGTTTCCTAAGCAAAACAGTTAATATTTAAGCCCTTGCTCCAAGGGGGTATTGGGTATTAGTTGGCTGAAAAGTGTAGAGAAGCCCCCTAATGCTCACACCACAAAAAATACAACCCAGTAGGGAAAAAGGCCCAGCACACCTCTTGCAAGGAAAACAGTTTTTTTATTGCCACAAAAATAGAAATGTCAGAAAATAACTCTGCTGCCACGCAATGTTCTGCCGAAATCAGTACAAACAACACTTTATGAAGTCATCGGTGATGTAAATTACATAATGTGCAAACCCGTGTGGCTGTTTGGTTGACAACCTATACATAGGCTACCTGCTCCATAAGGGATACCAGGCCATTGGACCCAGCACCTTCTGTCCATCTTCTTCCACGAGGGTTGTTCTTTTTGCATCATCGGGCGTGGCGCTACCGCTGATTGGCAATTATGTGAAGATAATACAAACTCTATCTCTAACCTGATGTGCACCTGGTACTGCAGACATGGGCTAAGAAGATACTTTGATGCCATTGTTTCTAACAAATTGCAGCTCGGTTCCAGGCACGTTGGCACCCGACCAAAGTTCCCCAACCTCATTTTATCCCTCCCGCCACTTCGCAGCACAAATCGCGCGACCTGTGGTGAAGGCAACTGATCTGAGTTTTCAGAGCTTTTCTGATCGATTGGGGTCCTAACAGTTTTATGGTTGGTGGTCTGGGACTGGCTGGTACCTTGGAATGCAGGGGTCTTGGAACTGGGGCTTTCTGGTGCCATTACTTAGAGCTGGAACAGGAAAGGTCCGAGGCTCGGGCCCTCCTTCTCGTGGGATTGCTTTTCACAGTAGCTCTCAACCCCCTTGTGGCCATGCACGGTGTATTCCTATTGGGATACAAAATGTTGGCAACGTTAGACAATGAAGGGTCAATGAATATCTGCAGTTCTGGCCTTTCTCACCAGTGCCCAAGCTACAACCTATTCCCGCCTGCATACACTTTTTTCTGTGTGTGTGACTCAGGCCTGCGGCCCTGGCTTCAGTGCAAAACTAGGTCTCGATTCAAATATGGTTGCTACTATCTAAGATCTAGTTTGATTTCCCATATATACAGAGCAAAAATGTGCACCCACTCCCTGTATTATGGCCACTAACGACTCTCCCTTCCACCTGTAACCTCCCGTAGCCCCTACCACACATTCCCAGGTCTCTGTTTCACCCGAAAGTGCTGGGTGTTCGCTAACAAAAGCCCAACCTAGCGTCCCGTGCTAAGCAAGGGCGTTCAGGAGGAACGTCCTGGGAATTCCACGCGCTTAGGCCTTTAGCACCCAGCTCAGCTTAAATTCTTTTCAAGCTCCTGGACAAATTGGCTATGGAAAGAGCGCTGCAGCCCTGCTAAACAGCACAGCCATGGAAACATAGAGGTGTTGGGGAATATCGCAGACAACTGGTTGTGCGGGTGACTTGTGGCTGACTCAGAAGAAATAGCCTGCCCACCTCTGCCGCAGATGAACTGGGCAGGCAGGGCAGTGGATGGTAGGGGTGCAGGCACCATGGAACCCTTACTAGCTGATCAGTGAGGAAGCGTTCAGAGCAATTAAGGGCCAATAGCGCACAAAATGGTTCAGGAATCCTCCTTTCGAATGGATTGTGTCCTCCAATGCATTACACATCTTTGACATGTAATGTCCACAGCTGTGCACTTCAGAAACTTTTTCGGCAGAGGGCGTCCTGCGTCGATGGCGTCGGGTCCATGTCCCTCGACGGCCTCCGTCAAGGGTGTTGTCACATGATGTTATAAATAGGACGCACAGCGCCTGTAGCCTCAGTTCCATTTATATCCGCGAACGTGTTAACTTTGTGAGACAAAGCGCCTCGTGTGTTTTTCTTAGGAGATGTCTTTCTCTTCGAGCCCTCCGACTCTGCAGTCTTGCTTTAAGACCTGCCAGTACTGCAAGTCGAAGATGTCGCTCACCGACCTCCACCGAATTTGTTGGTGGTGCCTGGGCGAGTCGCACGACACCGACGACTGTGCGAAATGCCAGTCGCTGACTGTCGGGGCCTTGCGGAAGGGGAAGCTCCAGGTACGAAGCGGCTCTAAGCCTGTTAAGTCCCTGACTTCCAAGTTCAGGGGGGTTTCCACTGATGACTCGAGGGGCGGCTCTCCGCGTCGGAAGGATTCCCGGGGATCTTGGTCCCGGAGTGGTTCCTGCCACTTGTCTTCCTCATCCCGGCACTCAAGGAAGCGCCGTCACCGGTCGCCTTCCCCGTCCCCCTCAGAGGATGGTACCTCGAGAAAGGTTACGTGCCCTACAAAGTCCTCGACTCCGGAGGAATGGGCGGCGTTTAAGAAATCCATGATGGCGATTTTTCAATCGTAGGACACGGGTTCGGTCGCGCCTTCTGACGAAGCCGGCCAGGATCGGTCTCGTTCTGTGGCTCGTACGCCTTCGGGCTCGGGTTCGCGACGCAACCCACATCGGGAGCCGTCGAGGTCCTGTATGGAAAAAGGAATCGAAAGGTTGCAAGAGACGTGTCTCTAGGTCTCGATCCTTGTCCCCAGCGAGATCGCAGCAACCTATTCAGGGCTCGGGGCCGGCGTCGATTCGGACATAGCCTTTCCCTCGTATCATCCCACGACGTCGAGGTTGTCGACGCTCTCGACGTCGAAGCCTTCAGCGCTTTCGGCGCCTTCGGGGATTTTTTTCTCAAAATTTGCCATTGGAGTTCCCGATATTGTGGATCCTCCATGGAAGGCTACGTCGAAGTCTGTGAGGCCGGTTTTGGCCGCCAGGCCTTCCTATGTCCCCAGACCTGGGTTTCAACTCCCTCTGGATGATCTTTATGAAGGGGTGGAAAGGTCTGAGTTTGAGGAACCTGGTGACCTTGATAATGCTCCACTTTTTTCTGGAGACAGTCAGTTGGAGGAGTTGCAGTAGACCCTCCATGATGTAAGTGGGCAGGACAATTCCCCGGAAGTGGAATTTGGTAGACCTGAACCTTGGGCTCATGCAAAGTCTTCTTTTAGGAGACTCATGGCACGAGTATCTGCGCTAGTCTAGTCCTCCTGAAGACTTTGTGCAGGATGATGTGACGGACATCTTGGATCAAGGTCCGTCCTCTGACCCTGTTTTGCCATTTCATCTTACCTTGCAGAAAAGGGTGGCAGCTGCTTGGCAGTCCCGGAATCCTTTCCGGCTATTGATAAGTCTTTGACCAAGAAATACCACCCTTCCGTTAGCGACCCCAGCTATCTATCTACTCGCCCCACTCCTGAGAGTTCGGTGGTTCAGGCGGCTACGGCCACCTCAAGGCAGGCGGCGTACCCTACCATCCCTCCGGATAAGGACGACAAGCACTTCGCCGGTTGGGCCCGGAAGGTATTTTCTACTGGGAGAATGGCCCATGTGTGCCTTGGCAAGGTTTTCACACACTCTGTGGAATTGTGATTCTTTGGCGGCTGAGCATATTCGCGAGGGGGGAGAAAAGGGAAGGGTTCCTTGCTCTCGTGCAGGACGGCAAGGATGCCATATGTGAATCCCTTCAGTCGGGTTTGGATATGGCAGACCGTGTTAGCCGGTCCATGGCTGCAAGCACCGTTATACGCAGATTTGCGTAGTTGCGGAAGTCCGGGTTTGCTCCGGATGTGCAGACCAGTCTTCTCAACATGCCCTTTGATGGCGCACATTTGTTTGGCAGCAAGGCTGACGAGAGCCTTGAGAGGTTGCAGACCTCAAAAGTTGCAGCAAAATCTTTAAGTGCTGTGGTGCGTCAACCTCTGCCTTTTCGTCCTAGGGGACAGCAGTGGACGGGAGGTTCCTTTTAGTTAATACTCCTCCTTTAGTAGAATGAGAGGGGCCACCAGTCAAAGGGGCCAGCGAAAGAGTACCCGTGGTGATCGGGGAAATCGGGATGTCAAAGCCGCTCAGGCAGCTGCTGCTTTACCTTCAGGGACTGCCGCAGCAGCTACAGTCGTGAGGCCATGTCCCATGGTGTGCTGGTTGGGGGGCAGACTGTCTCAGCATCTCGAAGAATGGCGTGCCATTACTTCAGATGTGTGGGTTCTGGATACCATTGCCCATGGCTACTGCCTTCCCGTCCTTTAGCGGCCTTGCGACAGTCCACCAGGGAAACACTCTTTGAAGCTTCCGGATCCGCTCCTTGCGCAGGATATCTTGTCCCTGTTGGAGAAGGGCACTATAGAACTGGTGCCTGTAGCAGAGGGGAACAAGGGATGGTATTCCCCATATTTTTTGATCCCAAAGAAAGACTGGGGATTGAGGCCCATCATGGACTTGTGTTGGTTGAACAAACATCTCCGGAAGGACAAGTTCAAGATGGTTACTCTTTCTCAAGTCCTCCAGGCCCTTCAACTTAAGGATTGGTTGGTGTCTCTGGACCTCAAGGATGCTTATTTCCATGTACCGATCCATCCCACGCACAGGAAGTTTGCGGCTGGCGACTTGCACTTTCAGTTTTGTGTCCTGCTGTTCGGATTGACCTCCGCCCGAGTGTCTTCACCAAGCTCATGGTGGTGGTGGCAGCAGCATACCCCAGGCGAGGGGAGATTCACGTCTACCCCTACCTGGACGAATGGCTGATCCGGGCACGCTCTCCCGAGCTAGCGTTGGATCATCTGTGCCACCTGCCGCACCCTCCACAGGCTGGGCTTCTCCCTGAATTTCAAGAAGTCACATCTGACACCTTCCCAACAGCTCCAATACATTGGGGCTGTTCTAGACACGTCCTTGGGGAAGGGTTCGCCTCCCAAGGTAAGGGCTCATCACATTTTGCAGATGTTGGACAAGTTTCAACATGCCCAGAGTCTCCCGGCTTTCGAATTCTTACGGTTGCCCGTCTTCATGGCCTCCTGCATTTTTCTGGTGCCAGAGGCCCGGCTGCGGATGAGCTCCCTGCAGTGGCCTCTCCTCAAGATGCAGTGGTCACAGTTCTCCGGCAAGATGTCGGATCCCGTTCAGATTCCACTCTCGGTCTTCACACAAGATACTAACTAGAACTATGTCCATTTCATTTGAACCATTTTGCCTTAATTATGACGTTCTGATCAGCTCATCAAGTCTCAAGCCGGGAAGGTAAATAAGGACACTGTTTGAGGCATTGGCCTCTGTTACTTTGATCTTTCCATAGTACTACAAGGTGTGGCTCTGGGACTTCACGCTATCTAAGCGCTAGAATATCAGAGAGTTATGCGACACAAGGCACACACGTGCTAATTCGGATAACCATCTGAACTCGGAAGGGGCGGGACTATCAGACTGTTGCAAACCCATTATCTAAGAGGTACATTAGCAGATCAGGCAATGTTCTAGGAAGCACACTGGGGCGTCCATCCAATGACCCTGCAGCCTGCTATTTTAAGAGCAGACGACCTTGGTGGGAAAGCCTGGCGACACCTTGTCACTTGCTATTTATATCATTATTGATAATTGTATATTACACAGATTCTATATGCACAGATTTGTCAAGGTCTGTGTGCTGTCAATGTAGGTATTTTGCCTATCACACTGGACTTATCCGGGATTGCACCTACCAGTCTCCAGTAAACCGCAAAATGCCACCCACAAGAGATACATTTGTGCTTTGCAAAACTGCAGCCCATTTACATTGATCAGTGTTCTAGGAGATGGACATCCTAAAATGAGATGTCTGTCCAAAAAGGTCACCATCAACCCAGCTACAGGTTGCCATCAACCCAGCTACAGATGGGCTGAGGGTGACCGGAGACTGTGCATCCGCGCTCTGTGGTAAATGACAAGCTTTATTACATACAATACCTTTTGCAGGCTAACCAACTAATAGTAGGAGCGGCATGGCTGGTGGGGACCAAATGTCTGTATACTCTTGCGCAAGAGCAGACACAGCAGTGTTACAGACGTGAAACAAATGCAAGTGATTATGTGTGTTAGGAGTGGCATGACATGTGGCAATGCCTTTCTCAGGGACAGCACCTGGTTGGAGATGGGCACTGGGGAATCTTACCTTTGGCACAGTCTCCGTAAAGTTCATGGGCAGAGGTAGGATGCTCTAATGGGGCTAAATATCAATCAAAGTAAAGAGTGCCCTGCCTCGGGATGTGAGCGCATATTCAGAGGACCATCCACTTTTCATGTCCGTGTTTTTGTGAGGGGGAGGACTCCTTGGCATGTAGAACTGTGGTCAGTTGGTAGGCTTATGGTGCGGTTGAAGTGATGCACCCCTATATTTGTGATTCAGGTGTCGGCCATTCCACAGGTGGAGGCATAGTCATGGTGAGTTTTTCAGGACATACTCTATTGAAGGATTCTGAGAAGCCACTTTAGTGGGTCACCAGGTTTTACACTGATGTCTAACTCTCAATGGTAGAGTGGCTGAGAAGCAAGGCTTAGATTCTGGAGGAGGTAGGCTTTGTGCAAAGTACAGCTGACAGTCAAGACTGGTAAGAGAGACCCACCTAAAGTAGGGAGAAAATATGTTGCACTTCAAAATACAAGACCTACAAGACCTAAGAGACACAAAGCATTGCAAACAATGCTTAGGAAGTCCAGGCTTGCTACAGGATGAGTAAGTACATCTAGTCACACAGGATGATAGTGCAATTTGAACTCCCTCTCTCGCAGTTGAATGTGGGCTGGATGGAGTTGTGACCCTAGTGTGCCTTGGTACTGTCTCATGCTAAGATATGGTCTGGGGAGTAGGACCGCTCTAAGTAAGGAACAGGGGCCAGAACCATCCAAATATAGGGAAGATGGCCAGGAGTTGCACATTTAGATTAGGTGGTAGGGCTTTCCACATTTGGCGTAGGGAGCAACTTTCCTTCTGTGGGTCTGGAAGCCACCCAAGCATAGTTCAGGGGCAGGACCTGCATGAATGTGACTAAAATAAGGGAGTCTCTCCAAATCTGAAGTGGTCAGGGGACTATGACACCTTGAATCTGGTGGCAGAAAGAGTCTGAATATTTCTCTGTCTCTAGAGGACTGTGTGCAAGGACCGGGAATAATTACACACACGATGATAGTCTCTGTTCTGCATTTAAACAGCTGTGCTCTCAGAAGGTATACACTGCTCATGGAAGCAATGTATAATATGATGGTACTTAACTGCCCATGTGGTTCCTGACCCTGGCCATTATGGGAATTGCCAGAAGTGAAATCACACCAAGATGAGTCATTTTTGAAGAAGTGGACAATGATATTATTGCTCTCTGTCTTCCAGATCGTTTATAATTTGCTCTCTCTGAACTTCAACTCCCGGATCCGTGTGAAAACCTATACAGACGAGCTCACCCCTGTCGACTCTGCTGTTACTGTACACAAGGCAGCAAACTGGTACGAGAGAGAGGTGAGTGTTTGCTCTGGTACACTAGCTGCGACACTAAAATTAAAACGACTAATGGCTTGTGCATACCTTGGTCCTTAGCTCTGCAGTGTCTCAGCCACTGTTTAGCCCTTGGCTCCACATTCTCCTCTGTGCCAGACCAAGCATAACCCTTGGCTATGTAGTGCCCCTGCTAGTGTACATCATGTGTCATTACTCTATTTCAAGCCGTACACGGCCCTAAACTCAGAGATTATATCAAGTAATTTAGATCCAGGCTCAGCATTGTCCAAGATCATGCACACCCCTTGACTCGTAGCTCTACGTTGATCCAGGCTCCGTCTGAATCTTCACTTGTGGCTCTTAAGTGTGTCAAGCCCTCAACATCTCTTGGCTTCTTAGTCTGCAGAGATCCAGGCTGCGCGTGCCAATCCACGTTTACTGATTGTGTAACAATCTCTTGTCTTGTGATCTCTTTTAGGTTTGGGACATGTTTGGGGTATTCTTTGCCAACCATCCTGATCTCAGGCGGATTCTAACAGATTATGGATTTGAGGGACACCCGTTCCGGAAGGATTTCCCGCTTTCTGGATATGTTGAGGTATGGATATAGTACCCCCTGCAAATTGGCACAGCAGGGCAGGAAGTGTGAGTAGGATTTAGGACTGTCCTATGTACCAAGTATTAAGATGGATTTTCAGAATCAATCCTTAGGACAGATTCTGAGATGCCACCCAATTCCGGTGAACAGGGAAATACGCTTGTGTCTAGCCAAACTTTAACAAGGTAATATGACTGAGCAGTAAGGCTTAGACTTAGTAGAGTGTGAGAGTGGTGAAGGCATCTGTTTAGCACACACAGGGCACTCTTCACATTTAATTTAATTTTGCAGAAGAGTGAAACAGTACAACATTAGATCATTACAATTTCAAAAGAAAAACTAAGAAAAAGATCCAAAAACAAGAAGATCCTAACCAACCCCACCGCATGTGCCAATAAGTCTCTCTTCACAACCCCTCCAACACTTGGGGGACTCGTAGCAGGAAACATCTTTGACAGTCTGACCAAATCAAATTGCCACCTATGTAGGAGCTTGATGGAATGCTGTCTGTACTGGCAAGATGATGGCGTCTTAGAAACCCCACTGCACAGTCTGCGCCAGAGGACCTCATCCATCTCGACCCCCAGGTCGCTTGCCCACTGCCCTCTCGTTTTCTGTGGTAACCCCACCTGCCCAAACCAGGGCACCATACATGGCTGATATCAACCCTCTCATTTCAGTACGGCTGTCAAGTAATGTTTCAAAAGGGGTGATATCTCTCCCTATCCTGTGCCTGATGTTCGTGTTAGGGAGAATTCTCTTTTAAGGCTAATTTCCCAAACCTAGTGAGTCCCCCAGCAGCTTTGCTGGATTTTTGGGGTTTATTTTTTTCTTCTGCTAAGAGTGAGACTCTTTTTCTCCCACTCTTAGGCATGATTTGAGAATGTCCTTTGACTGTGAATGTGTTTTATAGGCTATGGGGTCTTTTACTCCATAGGGCGTCATGTGTTTTTTGTATGTGTTACACAGCACCCTCAGTGCAGTAACACAGGGGTGTCATAGTGACCCCCAAACATGACTCCATACCCTGGGACTGACTACTGTCTCCCAGGCATGTAAAGTCACCATTGGCTTTACTAGTCTCAAATTGTGAACAGAACCAGTACAAACCATCATATTGTGGAAGTACTGGTAGGGGAAATTCGATTGCCCCTAGGTCTGTTTTCCAAGGGGGCACTGTCCAGTCCCCCCTTGTCGAGTTTCTGGCTGGTGGCAGTGGATACCACGCGAAATATTCCGCCGGAATATTTCTTATGGGATTTTCCCATTGATTTTAAACACACCACTTTATGGTGCAATGTTAAAGATACTGCCGGGTTATTTATTTAATAATTCCCTCGTTGGGTCTTTTTGCCAGGACTCGGTTTTAAAATGGCGTTTGTGTTCGCCTCTGAAACTCTAACCCAAGTCGAGCCCTTTGTTCCACTTTTTGGCAGGCTTCTGCACAGAAGCCCTCCAAATGGTGCCACTCTGTCTGGGGTCTACAGGATGTGTGGGAGGGGATTAGGCACCCTGGACTGAGTTGCCTTGGCAACTCAAGTCGCACTCTTGTGCGATTGGCCCAGTGGTGAGCCAAGCGGCTCACCACTTAGCAGGTGTGAGTGACAGCTAGGCTGTTGAATGGGGTTTTTCTGCATAAAAGCAGGGCTTTGGGGACTGGAACTTCAGAAGTCACCACAGGACCTAAAGAATCCGAAGAGGGGAGAAGCTGAGCCATCTACGACGACGACACCACCGGTGGAGTCCTGCTGTACAAAGTCACCACTTCCCCGACGACAGAGATCTTCTTCCAGGAGAGTTTTCTTCCCTTTGAGCTGGTGGGACCAACCAGCTCGCCTTTTTTGCCTTCCTGGACGTCTCGTAGTCAAATCGCCCGTGCCAAGCACCCCGGCGGCCGGATAGCCACACTTCACCACTGACCACGAATAAAAGGGTCGTACCTTTTTAATCTGGAACTCCGCGGCTGGTTTCTTCCCTGGCAGTGCAACGACTTCCAGCTTTCTTTCTCTTCCTCTGGTCGAAGCCACGACTTGCACCCGCTGCCAGGAACAACTGCCACCGCTGGAGCTTTCTCACCATTTCAGGTACTGTGTCCTGCCTGGTCTCCCTTGCAACGGAGTGTCCAAGGTGTCCCGTAAATCCTTGACTTTCCAACTGGGTTGACCTCAGACCTGCTAACTTTGCAGAAAATGTCAAAAGAGGTTGGAGTAATTCAGAAAGGCAAAGACTTTGAGTGCATTTCCACTTTATGATCTTGGGCACATTCCGCCTTGCTCTCTCCAAGAGTGGGCCTGGCCGATGAACTTTGGCTCTACAGTAGACCCTGCCTTTCTTGACTTGCTGTGGTTTTTTAAAAGTGTCGGTACTGTGTTATTTCCATACTCTGCCTTTTCTCTCCCTGTTTAACAAATTATTGGAGTGCCATCTAAGGTTACGCGCTCACCTCTGTTTTGCTAATAAGTGGTGTCTTAACCTAGACTTGTTGAATAATTAACTAGGCAAGTGTATATACTTAGTGACTGTGTTTGAACTTACTTGATATATTAGTGCCAGTGTATTTTCATAAGTGTGTTTTTAAATAAATAATTATATACTTTTAATACCAAAGCTCTGGTCAGTGTTTGCTTGTTCTACTGTATTTTTAGCCCTATTGTGTATACTCTATATACTGCCTAACTCTCCTTGAGAGAAGTCTGACTGCTCAGCCACAGCTACCAGGTAAATCTGGGTGGTGCAGACTGCTACCGATTTGGGTTTACTGCTTACTCCTGTGGTTTTTTTTTTGCAGTGATCCCTAAGGGAACTGCACAGGTTTCTGCCTAACTGTTCAGTTCCATGAGGGCCCCTTTTAGCTGCAAATACAGAAATACTGAGTTTGCCTATGCCCAATGCTTGCTCAAGATCTGTTCTAATGATGAGTGCCCTCCCTGAAGAGCTGTCCTATCCTCTCAATACTGCCTCAAACCATTCCTGGAATCTACCTGGATTAGGTATGGTGTCTCTTAACCAGCACCCAGAGGTGACCCAGGGGTGAAGGCCATGTTGTAACCCCCTTCATATCTGCTCCTTGTCTCCAAATATTCCGTTTTGTCCCCAGGATCGGGTGGTCCCTAATTCGCCTTGGCAATTTATTTCTAGGCAACCACAACCATTCCCCGACCGTGGAGGGGTGCAAATGAAAGTTATCCAGGGCCAGCCATTGTTGGTCCGCTTGCACCTTGAGGTGGGGAATTAAGATCCTAAGTTGGGCGGCCTTATAGTCGAGCCGCAGATCGGGGAGACCCAACCCCCACCCTCCTTTTCGATTATAAATCAGAGTGTCCCTGCCAGAGAAACCTATGAAGAGCCCACCGTATTTCTAAAAAAAATACCTCAGGAACCCACATGGGGAGCATTTGGAATGGGTACAAAAAGAGGACGAACATTTTTTTAAGATGACCCAACCACAAGATTGTTAGCTTTTGCCATTTTGCTACGTCTGCTTGTATTTTAAGCATCAGTGGGAGGTAATTGGCCTCGAATTATCTCTCGAGATCTCTCATAAGATTAACGCCCAAGTATCGCATTGTGGTTAGGTTAACCTCCACCCCGAGAGGTGTAAACCTCTCAATATCCCCATCCCTCCCTCTGACAAAGGGCAAAAGAACCAACTTGGATCTGTTAATTTTCAGCCCGGCCATAGTGCTAAAGTGTTCGATCAGGCCGAGTGCAGCCGGTATGGAGACGAAGGGATCGCACACATGTAGCAACATGTCTTCTGCATATAAGGCGACCTTGTAATCCCCCCCTAGTCCCCATTGAAATACCCACCACCCCCGGGGTCATCCCTGATCTTCTGGGCTATGGGCTCTATTGACCTGGCATACAATGTAGAGGAGAGGGGACACCATGACTCAGGCCGTTGGGGACGTGTACACTGCCATGATCCCTGAAGAAGCCTTTCCCCACTACCAAATTTAACAAGAACCTTCTGGAGGAAACCAGACTCCACCCGACCAAAGGCCTTCTCGGCATCCATGACCTGGGATGCGTGTATCAGATGTAACGTCTTTCTCATTGTGTCTGCTCCCTGCCGCCCCTTAATGAACCCCACTTGGTCATAATGAATCAGTCTAGGCATGTACCCCTCCAGTCTCGTGGCTATTACCTTAGTATAGAGCTTGGAATCCATGTTAAGAAGGGAGATCAGGCGATACAACCCGCACTTCCGAGGGTCCCTGCGCCCTTTGGGTATCACTGTAATAAGAGCCCGGGAGAAGGATTTCAGGACCTGGGCCCTATTAAGTATATGATTGAACAACTCTGTCATAAAGGGAAGCAGGGCGGGGATAAATGTATTTTTTTTATAGAATCCCGCGGTGAAACCATCTTCACCTGGGGCCTTCCCCAGGGGTAACCTTGCCACCGCCCTTCTAACTTCCTCTTCCGTTATGGGAGCTTCCAGCGTGGATGTTTCTCCTTCAGAGAGTTTAGGCAGATTAGTGGACTCCAAGTAGGAGTCTTTCGTTCTCCTCAGGGTTCACTTCCGTGGCATATAACATCTCATAAAAGGCTGCAAAGGCCTCGGAAACCCCCTCACCTCTGGGGTCTGTTGCCCCGTCCTTTTCCCTCAATTTCCGCCACCCATCTATCTGCACGCTGGCCCCTCAACCTCGCTGCCAACAGGGAGTCTGCCATGTCCCCTTTATCATAAAACCTTTGTTTATAAAAATTGCAGATCTTGAAAAATGTTGCCCTCCTCCGAGAGCCTCAGCTCCTCCCTCTTCCCCCTTGCCTTCTGTATGTGCTCCACCTGACTCTCAGAGGGGTCATGTGCTTTCGCTTCCAGGTGTCTTCTCGTCCCTCAATCTCTGATCCACTAATGCCCTTTCCCTCTTTTTCCAGGCTCCCTCCCAAAGTAGGATCCCACGCCAAGTCGCCTTCCCTGCCTCCCATATGGTTCTCTTATCCACCTCCCCATTGTCCTTAATCTTTAAGTATTCTGCTATTCCCTTGTTCATTTCGGAGTAGAACACAGGGTCCCTCCAAAGTGATTCATTACACCTCCATGTAGACCCCTTGAGGGCGAGGCCCAGCCACTGTATGTCCACAGTCACCATGTCGTGGTCGGACCAGGAAATCTGAATGATCTTCGAGCCCTGAGCTTCTTCCCATATGTCTCTCGAGATGTAGAGGTACTCAATCCTTGTATACGTCCTGTGTGGCGGGGAGTAGAACGTGTACCCCCGTGTCCCTGGGTGAAGGTGGCACCATATATCCCTCAACACGCAATCTCCCAAGGAGTCATGAAACTCTGTGTATGGGGACCGTGGGTCTCTCGTACTCCATCCCTGTGCCCAAGCCTGTCCATGTCCGGGTCTTCCCACGTGTTGAAGTCTTCCCCCCCGTCCCCCTGCCGCGCCTGTGCTCAAGTGTCCCAAAGTTTCTACCAACCTTTTACCATTGACTTTCAGAAATCTTAACTTATCCTGGTTAGGGGCGTACACAGTAGCAAATGTGAACCTTGTCTTTCTAATGTCCCCCGAGACCAGTAGGGGCCTTCCCTCCACATCTGACCAAACCTTGGTGACTTCCATTCTAAGATCCTTCCTTACTAGGATGCTTTCCCCCACCTTCCTCAGGGGGCCAGAGGTGTGTAGGGACTCTGCATCTCCAGTTAGCTAGCTCATGGCCCTGTTGATCTCCTCTTGCTTGGTGAGTCTATATTTGCAACTCTCCACTTCGAAAGAGATGGAGAAGGGACACCCCCACCAGTATCCGATTCCTTTTTCATTTAGCCACCTGGTGAGGGGGGAGCAGAGCCTTCTTTTTGAGAGTGTGAGGGAGGAAAGGTTCTGGAAGATCGTCACCCTTGCCGAACCATACATGATTGGCCCCTTTTTTGTGCTTTTTCCAAAATGTGGAGTCTATCGCCATATTATGAAAGCGGACGAGAACAGATCTGGGGCTACCTGCCGCCCCACCAGCCCTGTGTATCCTCTCAGTCTTGACCTCGTTGATGCCATTATTGCTGTGGATGGGTTTGGTGATAGCGTAAAGGGCTCGCCGCAAGTCCTTCTCGGTCTCTCCCCCCCCCCGTTCTCCAGAATCCCAAATAGTCGGTTGTTATTGCACCTCTCACAATTTTCTAGGTCATCCATCTTCATGAGGATTTGCTCCTCTCTCCTTTCCACCTCTGTCAGGCACACATAAATTTGGGTCTCCATCGTGTCCAGGGAGGACTGATTAGGTTCCACCTCCTCCAGTCTTTCCTCCATCTTATCAATTCATTGCACAATTTCGTCGGCTCTCCCTCCAATGTCCGCCCTCATGCTCCTAATTTCCTCCAGGAGGGCCGCTACGTCCTTCTTGGTAGCTCTGGCGTCTTCTCCCATTGTTGATCTGTTACCTCCACTGGATGCTCTTTCCTCCAGGGTGTGGGGGTTGTGTTCGAAGGGGGCCAGTTTCGCCCTTGCGTCCATATACTTCCGACTCTCACCTCATCTGTGCTGTACAACGCGCAGGGCGATTGGCCTCCATTGGATGTCACTGTGCCCTTCAGGGCTGATGAAGCCACCCCACAGACTGCCAGTGGGCACGCGGGTCCGGGGCCCCGTTGTGTGTCTGACACCTGTTACTGCTTTGGGTGAGTCCAATAGGTGGGGTCCATATGGCAGGCGGGTGAAAGTCCTTTTGTCTAAGTTGTAACTCACCCCTGTAGGCCCCCAGGGCCACCACCCCCGACCAGGGGATATCTACTGCCTATGTCTTCCAAATGAACTCCTCCGGGCCAGTTCGTGTCGGGTCAGTATCTGTTGTGGCGGGGCGTGCCCACGCCCCCGTACCGGGCCTGGGGTGCCCGCACCCCGCCTCCTCTTACCAGTTTGGGGCTCTTACGTGCAGCGACCCCCGGGTGTGGTCCCTTCTCCTGGCTGCGCTCCTGTTGACACTTAACTCTGGGCACCTAGAATGCCCTGCTTCACTTGGATTTTATAAGACCCCTGTATGACCACTTTGACCTCTTCGCCTCTTCCCAAGGGCTTCTGGATACGGTAGTTTTTACCATCGGGTAATGGTCCAGAGTTACCTGCTTGAGCACCCACGTGGTACCGGCCTCTTCAGTTTCTGGTTTCCCCCTCTTTCCTCAATCGTATTTTTAATTCTTTCAAAATTCAAATTATCCGCTGGCTATTTTACGTTCAACACTATTCGGTTTTCATATCTATTCTCCCCTTGACTCACCGGCTGTGATGAACTTCTTGCCTTTCTTTATCCTTGGAGTCAAGGTTGGTACCTCTGAGACCAGCGTCCTTCCCCGGCTTGGTTATCAGCGGAGGAGGGTCTTGCGTACCGTAGACATTTGCTGCAACACATGTTGGCTATTGTTTGCGGTTTTATGGTTCCTTCTGTGGAGGATTCACAGGTTTTGGTCTGAAAAGGGCAAGGTTGCTTCTCTCCTTGTCACCCTCTCGGTATGCGCCGTCTTTCTCCTCCTCTTGAACTGCTGTTCTGAGTTAGTTTGCATGTTGTGCGGTCTGCCTTGCTCATCCTGTGCTCCACGTTTTATCTGTGTGCAGAAGGGAAAGGGCTGGGGGTAGGGGTGGGGTAGGGGTGGGGTAGGGGTGGGGTAGGGGTGGGGGGGTGGCGGGGAGGAGGAGGAGGAGGAGATTTTCTGGTAAATTGCCTGACCCTTGTTGTATTGGGACATGTCAGGTAAACAACTCTGGTGCTATTCCTTTGTCTTTCGTGTGGGAAAAGGGGTGGTGGACAGTGTTTTGGAATATCCTACGTGGTAGGATGGGGAAAAGGTGTTGATAGAAGGGAGATACTGCGTCCCACCCGTTGGTGTCCCACTCCCCATGGAACCCGCATCCAGCTGATCCTACCTCACTGGTCCACCCCCAGGAACTGGATCCAATAGCGATCGCTGTGTCCTGGCCACCTGCATGACAGATACCCAGGGACTAGCTAGGGACACACGTTCAGGTTTTTTCTCACACCCCAGAGTGGAGAGTGAGAAGAGCCCAGAATGGGGAGAGCTTGAACACCCTGGATTGGGAGTGAGAAGAATCAACACCCCAGAGTGGATAATAGAGACTAGGAAAACCCCAGACTGGGGCGTTTGAAAGAATCCCAGAATGGGAAGAGATGGAGAGAGTCCTGTACTGGGACACCTGGATAACCTTTGCTGTCTTTTTTGGGACTTAAACTAGGGTCTAAAGCCTTTATTAAAAGGGACAAGGTTGGGGCCAGAAGCCAGTAGCCATCCAAGCCAAAGTCTTCCTTTCTTGTTTTGAGGTTTTATTTTGAGATAGGGAAAGTAATCAGGTTGGAACAGTCTTCCGGACAGAGGAGTCTTTTACAGACATCCTGGCGAGCACCCCTTTTGACTTTCTTTTATAGACTAGTGATCGATATGATAGACTTGGGGAGTGGGGGGTAGGTAAGTTTTTAATTGACAGCAATAAAAGCTTTAAAGTTAGCTTGGCCCGGCAGTATCTCGTTTTCAGACTGGATGGCAATGGACTTGTGTCCCCTGTTCACTCTTTCTGCCAGACAGGGACCTGCTGTCTTAGAAGCTTGGACTGGTGGTCCACCCCTCCATACAGTCGCAGTCTCTAGCAGTATGGCCCCTGAAGACTTGACCATTGACCATCTAAATTGGTCTCTTTAGAATCTGGACTTGATTAAAGCGTCAAGGAAAGGTTCCATTAGGAAGCAATATTCGAGGAAATGTCTAAGGTCTCAATGGTGTATTGAGAGGGGCTTAAATCCTCTTGCCTCCTCTTTTGATAACATTATCTCTTTTAAGACTTATTTGGCAGGCTCTGGCATCACGGAGTATGTACCTTTCAGCTGTAGGGATGTAGAAGTTGTCAGAATTTCTCTCTCCAACTCGCTGGTTAAACGCCACTTCATTTTCCTCAATCACCTGTTTCCCCAGGTGAAGCCCTTCCTATCTGGTGTCAGACCTTAATGCGGTTCGCTCAGCACTCCTCCATAATCCCTTCAAACCCATAGCCTCTTTTGATGGGAAAAGCTCTCATAGAAACTGCATTTTTAGTGAAAATCTGCCTCGAGAGAGATAGTTGCAGGCCCTCTCTTTGAATCCCCTCTTTCTAACCTTGCACGGGGAGAAGATGGTGCACCCAACACACATCCTAGTTTTCTGTCGAAACTAGCCAGAGTTTCACTTCAATCAGGACTTTTTATTGCCAATTATTTCCCCAGAACACTCATCTGAAATAGACAGGACCCTCCATTCCCTAGATGTGGCTAGAACCTTTAAACTGCTGCTTGGAGCGTACAAAAATCCTTCAGGTCATCGGAACAGCTGCTGGTAACATTCTGGTATCCTTCACCTGGCTCAGTAGCTGCCAAGGCATTTATAGTTCATTGGATAGTGTGCTGTATTTTAGAGGCTTAGTAGGTGACTAATCGCCTCCCTCCGAAACCCCTTCACTTGCACCTAGTCAGATCTAAAGGTGTGTCGGCTGTTACAGAGACCCATATTGTGGCAGGATATTTGTGAGGTGGTCACTTGGGCTTGTCTTCATTCTTTCTGTAAACATTTACTGCTTGGTTCCAGCTCTAGGACTGATGCTATTTTTGGCCAATTTGTGCTCCAGAATATTTTTGACTAGTTCTCTTGGTCCCTTGTTTGAGGTATGCTAGCTGTTCTTTGTGTGGCTACATCCTGTCTGGGGGATTGTTCATTAATCTTCCATGAGTTATGGAGGAAAGCGGATGGAACCCTGTATGTAATTCATGTTCGTCACTGTAGTGACTACTGTACTCTGTCCCCCTTCCCCCGTATGGCCCAACCCCTATATTCCCCTTTAAAAATTACTTATGTAGTCTTTTGAAAAGATTTGGTGGGTGTGCCAAGATCATTCAGGAGGGAGGATCCATGCATACCAGTGCACCTATCTAAATTGGTATGGAATGCTGCTTCGCAACATGCTCTAGTCCCAGGCCCCAAGGGATTGAATTTCCAATAAGAATGGAGGAAAGGAGATTGTTGACTAGGAGCACAGTACATTGAGTAAGTGTTATGTTTTGTTAAAGGTTCTGATACCGCGCACTGTTTCCACCTGCATGGTTTTTTTACACTCTTTTGGATTTGTAAAGCGTTGGGTGGGGGGGGGGGTGTAAGTTAGTCGGATTGAGCGGGGGAAAGAAAAGCTGTGATGAGCTGTTGGCAGCTTCGGTTGACACCGTTCACTGTGAGCGTAGGTGTTTTTCGGTTGGTAGCCGCCATGTGCTGTTGGGCGAGGCTATGTGTGTTTTGTTTCGTTGTTGTGGTGTAACCATTTTCTTCTGCAAGAAGGATAACCTATTCTGTATTGCCTGTATCATATGTTATTGTTGAGGTGTATTTTCATTTGGTGGCAGGATAAGGTGATTGGAACTCGGTGAAGTTCACTGGAATGATCTTATAGTGCTTGTTACGCAGAACTCTATAACTGCTACAATTATGGAATTGTACACTACTGGAACGTTATTTCTCGAGCTTGTGGATCTGCTTAGAATACATGCTCTGCATAGTCCAACATCTAGTGGATGTCGCAGATTTTACAAGATTTTTCGAAACTCAAACGGACGTCGACAGGGCGTGATTAGTAATACTAGCCCAAGTGTGATGTGTACTGTACCCATGGTCCTTCACACGTCGAGGTCCCTCAGATTGTTGTTTTCCGCCATCGAAGGCGGTCGCAAATGCAGAGTTCTCTTCCAAGCTGATGCCTTTGATTTACCACAGTTTTAATTGTAGACCACCTTCGCTACGGCGCGTGACTGTTCAACCACTCGACTGCTCCTGACATTCATCTTGTCGTCAACGACTGAATGATCAACAACCAGACGCGGCCTTACAGGCCTCTTCGGGCTTCAGCTCATTACAGTAGGGAGAGAGGGGGGAGGTTCTCTATAATGATCCCATCATCCCCTTTCTTCTATTTTCGCCCAACTTCCCTTTTAAAACATAATGGACAAAACCTAATTTACATGTTGTCCCTCCTGCCACCATAAATTCTTGTGGGAAGACACGCACTGAGTGTGCAATCACTGTCTCCCGAGGTATCACGCCAAATAGCACTGTCAGCTTTTTCGGCCGAAAACCCCAAAGGATCGGCAGACGAAATGCTGGGCCATCCAGGCCGAGGCCTCCATAGACATAACATAAGACTCCAGCGAGGCAGCTATGGGGTCAAGCGTGATGCCAAGGGCAATCTGGATCTGTTGGAACCTCAAGTGCAAGCCTCTGACTCCGAGAAGTAGGCCGGCGGTCCTCGGATGGAGAACACCACTGGCGGCCAGGGCACACACAAACACAAATACTTTAAGGACATACCCCACAGCCAACTTTCGACGACAGTCTAGCGTCAAGGCCCATGCAGTGACCGGGGATAAAGCCTCAGGTTCCTCACTGTCCTCTGGGCCATCGCGCATGCTTTCACCTCATGGCAGTTACCAAAAACCAAAAACGAAGGTCGTTTCGGACACCGCCTAAAAAAAGGCCCTCCTTTAGCACGCTGAAGATCAGGCAGTGAAAGGCATTTCAGCGTCTTTTCAAAAAGCGCCAAAAATACAAGTGCTAATCAAGTAACATGTCAGTGCTTCACTACTTAAGGCAAGGGTGCCGAAAAAACACAAGCTTTCGACGCTGTTGGCCCAAAAGGACACCCAGACAGTTTCCTAACACCACAGACACCCTCCCTGGGGCTATGTGCCATAAAGATACCATTCCCTCCAAGCCCACCCCTGCTAAGGATGTCACTACCTACCAGGGCCCTGTCATCTCAGGCTTCCCACCCTCCTGTCATTTTACACCAAAACAATATAAAAAATTTTAGGGAGAATGTCCTGTTTTCTGGACTTCATGGAAAAACACCCTGACGAAATAATTGACTGTTCTTAGAGACGCCTTACTGCCAGGGGAATCAGCAGAGCCACCCCTGCCAAAAAGTCTTGCCTTGAGCCACAGCCGAGCACCTCTGCTCTAGGAACGCCTGCCTTTGCATTTCAAGACGCCGCTCAATACCAATACCCATCTCAAGACTCCTATTATGACGACCAAGCGGGGTATCAGGGGGACCTCTATGGCCACGACCAAGACCAGTTCTACGATGATGATGACAGCATTTACATAGTGCAGTCGCCAGATCATTAGGACCGGTGGCAGATTCGCCAGTTGACAACCCAAGTACAACGAACTGCTAATAAAGACGGCGCAACATTTCAATATCGACACTTGGGAGACACAGGACGATCAAGACTGTGTGGAGGATATCCTGGGGGACAAGAAGTCCGCCACCCAATTTATACCTCTCCTGCAGTCAGTCCAGAGACGTATCCAACCGTCCATATTAACGCTTAACCTTACAAGGGCGGTCAATCTAAGGTTAGGAAAGCTTTTCAGACCCGCGCCCACTGACCCCCTGCTTATCTGGGGCCAGCTCAGACCAGATTCTCTAGCAGTCACCACCACTAGAAAGCGGGCAGGCCGCTCCCCTGGATTTGGCAGAAGCCCCGTCGGACAAAGCGAGTACAAAGATGTATATGTTTGGGAGACAGGTTGCTTCCTCTCCATCATACAAGACAAGAATTGCGAACAATAAGACACTGTTGGCTAGTTAGGGCTGCCATGAATGGGATGCGCTGGAACAACAACAACTAGAAACCGCCCCAATGCCACTTAATACTCGACTGCTTAAAACCGTATTGGAAGGCAAACTAATCTCCAACTGCATTCTGAAAAACAATCTGGATGCCACGGATAACGCAGGATGCATCATACATAGCTAGCTGAGGGGATGCTCATTAAGCAGCATGCCTGGATTAGGCAGTCAGGTTTAAGCTGGAGAGTCGAGCAACCCTCTTAAACATGCCAATAGGGCCAAACGTTTTATTTGGGAAGGCCTTAGAGGACGCCTTCAAGAGTCCCAAGGACGGGTACGCCACTCTCCAATCCCTTGGGCAGTTAACAAACGTGCCTTATTCCCAATGGGGTTTCTCAAACTTTAGGAGATTTTGGAGCCAGGGTGCACAATGTTCCTCTGGCTACTCTCAATGAGAACAGTCCTTGTCCAGGGGCCAGTCACAAGGCCAAGATTCCTTGTCCAGCTTTCAAAGAGGCAGAACCTCACCTGGGAGAGGCTCAACCCATCCCAAACAATGACGCACAGTTTCAGGTCCCCTCCAGTATGAGAATGAATCACTCAATTCACCCACGCATGGATGACATCGGACAAGTATGTGTTGTCCACTGTAGCAGGCGGGTACTGCATCAATTTGCTTCAGAAACCACCATTCTGCCCGGCAAGACAAAAGAAACGGACAGCAGAAGAAACAGCCATAAGGCGCTGCCCGAGAAGGACGCAATAGAAATCGTCCCGGCAAACCAGGTAAACAAGGGTAACAAGGGTATCTAGTCAACGTACTTCCTTGGGCCAAAGAAAGACCTTACCACGCGCCAGTATTACAAATATGTCAAACCACAAACATTTCGCTTGACCACGATTCCACTCCTTAAACGGGGAGACTACATGGCGACATTGGACATGAAAGATGCATACTTTCATATTTCGGTGCACCCTGCGCACAGAAAACACCTGCGTTTCAGATAGGGGGAGTACACTACCAGTTCAAAGTACTCCCATTCGGCATCACTTCAGCACCAAGAGTGTTCACCAAGGTGCTTGTAGTAGTGGCTGTTTACCACCACCATGCGAGGTGAGGAACTTCCAGTACAGGGTGACTGTGCACCAGAGTCTGGACAGGTGTGGACCAATATACATGGTGCACACCGATTGTTAGAAGCGGCACCTCTCCAATATATACCGTTCAATGAAGGTAGATTTGCTTTTTCTTTTATATAATATTTTGCCCCGTGCATTACGACCAAGATTTTTCCATGAACAGTAAACACCAGCCACCTCCGCGGCATCCCACTCGTAGGACTCTTAGATAATCAACTCGGGATCGTAGTTGCTGCCCATGATTAAGGAACAGCAGGAAAGCAGTCCTGTCTCCATGACAACTCTACAACAATGCACGTAGCTTTCTTTGCTACGCTACTTCCGGGGTCACGTGGACCAATCACAAGCAAGACTTGGGACTGCATCTCCTTGACGACTAACTTGTTTAAGTCGCGCACGGATGCTGACTCCTGCAGCATTCAGACTCATACGCGCTACAATCCGGACTTGTGGCTCGGCAATATCTACACAAAGGGGGTGCAGGTATGCCCCTTAATCCAAGGGCTCAGATATTCAATTCCTTTGCCCCTGGTGATTATGATATTGGGCCCCTCACCACTAGCCAGCCGTTATGGAGTGTTCTATACGGCAATAGGGACACGCTGTGTAGATAATTCCTAACAAGAACTATTTTTAGACTTCTGCAATCGGCCAATGCGCGAGTGAATGGAGTAAATAGTATGCCCCCTATCCAGCCCCGCGCAAAGGCAGAAAGATAGTTACAGTGCACACATTTTCTGTCTCTTTGCTCCTCACAGGGACAGAGACCAGAGGGGATACGACCAGATTCACCACAACGGTTCTCGAGAACTCCTCTCACACGCCAGTGAACACAGGTAGCTATGCAGGCCAACAATGCTGATATTTGGCAACAAAAACACATTAGTGAGCCTACCATGAGACGCTACAATCTATATATATATATATTTGTATTATGTTTTGCAGTTGCGACTGAGCGCACCTTGGAACTTAGAGGTTTTAGGAACAAAACACCACAAAACCTCACCGCATTTTGCAATTCAGCAGCATATTCTGCATTCACCCATTAAAGGAAGCCCCGAGCAACGCCCAGGTAAAATTTGGATTGCCTTGTTGTTCCAATATGGCGCCTTTTCTAGGCACATGTACTAAAATGGGTCTCTTTATCCTCATTAAACTGAGGCCTCCATTATTCTCTGTACCAACACGTAGTCCCACCATATACCAAGGGGTATCCAACAGGAATGGCATAATCCGTATGTGCACCTCAACATCTGTTGTAATTAAGAAATACAGAATCCACTGCCCTTGAGTCTAGGGATTGCCTTGTGCTCAACAACGGACACAACTCAAGACTTGGGATTACAGTATCGGCAGGTAAAGCTACAGCCGGTTACTTTGAGGTCAGACTTGCGTTACATTGTGCCAGACATAGTTTGGCACTTATTGAGATGGGGAACTAAAACGATTGTTTTTTATATATTTCTACAGGGTCTTCGAACAGACGCCCTGATGAAGGCGGACTAAAAGTGTTTTTAAGACCGCTGAAACGTGAAGAGCTTGGTTGGATACCGAGCCCCACGTAGGCAAAGAATTCTTTAACCCAAAAGACCCGGATACAGACCCCATTTGAGCCTCAGGACACTATTCTGTCTTCACAAATTCCTGTTTTTCACGAAACGTAATAATCGACAGGGTGACACAGGGATTGTTTCAGGACACCCTTGACTGGGTGCAGACTTGGGAACTGAACTTAACTTTTCTAATTTTAATCCACTTTCAATGTTGTGTGTATATAGAAAAATCTTTTTTGTTTTTTATGTTGATTCATGATTCTGTCGTAATGTATCAAGATTAAGGTTGTTCATTGCAATATTTGTTTTTGTGTTTTGGAAAGATGATACTGTTAAGTTAAAGATTCTTCATTAATGTGAATTAAAGAGCACATGTTAAAAAAATGTTCCGTTTCTAATATGCTCAATTACCCTTAGACATTCCTAAACAATTGATTTGGATGATTGAGGTTACATAAGCGTCACCCGTGAAGCAACTATCGGGTGCTGTCTAGAACTAACCCTTCCACATATTTTTTTCTCTTTCATGGGTGGAATACACTTATATTTGTATAGCTTGTAGAATGTGCAGAAAGTCCACCCCGGTATACCCTTATCTAGACGACTGGCTGATCACACGGGAATCTCCTCAAATTTGCAAGTTAAATACGCAAAAAACAATAAACCTACTCTTCAGTTTGGGTTTCTCCATTAACAAGAACAAATCAAACCTAGTCACTAGCCAAAAAAACAATTTCTGGGGGCTGTCCTAAAACCAAAAGAGGAGCTGGCAGTCCCCTCAAGCGAGAGAGTGCAAAATATGCTGTTGGAGGTACCTAAATACAAGGTTGATTGCCACATAGCAAGCGCACTGGTTTGCGTACCGTTGGGGATGATGGCCTCTTGCATTTTTTTAGTTCCTAATGCGTGCCTACGTCCAATGCAGGAATGGTTAGTGAGACAGTGGTCTCCGGCAAGTGGACAGTGGGATGATGTAGTGGTTGTTTCGCTAACCTTGGTTCAAGCTCTTTGCTTGTGGTCCAAGGACAACCTGTTAAAAGGAAAACCTTTTTGCGCTCCTCCAGCCCAAGCAATCCTAACTACAGGCGCCTTCCTCGCCGTTTGGCGGGGCGCACTTCCTCCACCACACAGCCCACAAATCGTGGACATTCGCTACTGCCCAAAGACATATCAACTTCCTGGAGCTCTTGGCAGTCCTCAAGGCTCTTCAGGCCTTTCAGCAACATCTCCAAGGTCAGACGGTGCAAGTCCTGACAGACAGCACCACAGCCATGTTCTATCTGAACAAGCAGGCAGGCACACACTCTGTCTATCCAAGCTATCCCAGAAAATATGGAAGTGGGCACTGAAGCAAAACCTGTTTCTAACATCCCAACATGTTCCAGGGGAACTCAGTTCTCTGGCAGACACTTTAAGCAGACACCCTCTACCAGAATAACACGAGTGGCAACTCAACAGATATCCTAGATGGAATATTCTCACTATGGGGTCACCCCCACTAGACATGTTCACCATGAAGCTAAACACACAATGCCCAGACCTTGGTCCGGGTTTCCCCAGGCAGGGTCCAAGGGGAAAGCCCTGTGTTTGAACTGGTCAGGGAAATTTGCTTACGTTCCCCACCCCCCCACCTTTAACCCCCCCCCCAACCCTCCCCCCGATAACACTCCTGAGCAGGATAGTGCACAAGCTGCACCAGGAACAAGTAACCCTGATCCTGGTTGCTCCCATGTGGGCGAGACAGCCTTGGTTTCCACATCTGCTCAAACTGCTGATGTGCGACCCTATGATAATGATGTGTTATTTATATAGCGCCTTAATCCAAAGCGCTTGGCTCCCTATCAAGCTCCTGTGCCCGTACAACATGTTGACACAACACAAGGGGGCATCCCTCCACCTACACCCACAATCCATGATCTTGGCAGCTTGGCTCCTTAAGTCATAGTTTGGCAACTTTAACCTTCCACAAAGGTGTGTGGATATCCACAAGGAGGCACAAAAACTGAACAGCAGGCACTGCTATTTTAATAAGTGGAAACGATTTGTGCTATGGTGCACATCTCAATCACTAAATCCATTAAAATGTTCTCCAGCAAACATTCTATACCACATGCTAACCTTACTAGACTCTGGCCTAGTATTCAATTCCTTATAGGTACATTTGGCTTACACCATCTGCTTACACTATCTGCTTACCCCACTTCACAGACAGAATAAGGTGTCCTGGTGGAAAGTCCCTGTCATTAAGACATTCATGAAGGGGGTAAAGAGGCTATGCCACCCAATTTCCTGGGGCCATCCTTCAAGCCTTTCCACAAGGCCAATAACAAGGGTGGTCCTGAGAGTTCCTCTTCCAGACATTAGTCCTGGTTATGAGAGCCTTACCCAGAGTCTTTAGCTCACTATCTTTCATAGAGCAGAAATATCCAAAACAAGAGTACCAACAGCAACCCCAGACACGTGTTTCGGTCTGGTTGGACCTCATCAGTAGGGTGGAGCTGTGCCTCTCTAAGAATAGTGAGTGAGGGGTCCACATCTGGATTTCCCTAGTAACTTGGGGTGAAACCCAAAGTTACTTAAAATATGCAAATAACACGAGGGGTCCTGGGAGTCCCTCTGCCAGACATTAGTCCTGGTTACGAGAGCCTTACCCAGAGTCTTTAGCTCACTATCTTTCATAGAGCAGAAATATCCAAAACATATCCGTCTTTGTCCTGTGGCAGCCCATCACTGAAATGCTAGGCAATTCTCTGAACAAGAGTACCAACAGCAACCCCAGACACGTGGAGCATCTTACCTATAAAACTGCATTCCTGGTAGCTATCCCCTCCATAAGACGAGTCAGTGAGCTACACGCTTAGTCTGTACAAGACCCCTTTTTCATCAGACACAAGGACAAGGTTGTCCTCTGAACACATCCTAAATTCTCACCTAAGTTAATTTCAAAGTTCCATATAAACCAATCCATAGAACTTCCCACCTTCTTTCAGAATCCATCAACTCAGCAGAAAGAAGCCTTCATAAACTTGATGTACAGAGAGCGGTCTTGTACTATGTGGGAAAAAAACCCTAAAGAAAACAGACCAACTTTGTTTCCATAGCGCCTGGTAGAGAAGGCGACCATATGTCGGAGCGTCATCTCCAGATGGATACTCAAATGCATACAACTCTATTCCCTATCCAAGAAAGTTCTACCTTTCACCCCAAGGCGACACATACCAGAGGTACAGGAGCTACTTTAGCTTTCATAGCAAATGTCCCTTGGACTCCATCTGCGAGGCTGCTACATGGATTTCCATCCATATGTTCACACAGCATTACTACATGGACACACACTCTAAAGGAGATTCACAGGTGGGACACGCCGCTGTACCTTCTAATTTCCCCCCTCCTTCTCCAGATACTGCTCGCTAATCTATGCAGGGCATGTGATCTAAGCAGATCCACAAGCTCAGGAAGGGATACATTACTCATTGTAATCTTATTTCGAGGGGATTGGGTCCTCCGATGTATTCCATATCTATGACAGTAATCACCACAGCTGTGCTGCTTTGGAAAATCTTTCTGCGTCCTGTGTCGATACGCCGTCCTCGAGGACGACCTCGGACGGCCGACGTCACCAGATGTTATAAGTAGGACGCGCAACGCCCGTAGCCTCAGTTCCGTTTTTTCCACGAACGTGTTCGCTTCGGAGATCTCGGCGCGCCTCGACTCTTTGGAGTTTCTGCTCTTTCAGTTCTTCGATCCTGTTCGTTTGTGTAGTATTGTCTGGATGTCTTCCTCTTCTTCCACCCCGCGTCCGGGCTTCAAGAAGTGTGGGGACTGCGGGTCCAAGATGTTGGTGACGGACTCGCACGACGCCTGCTTCTGGTGCCTCGGGGAGGCCCACGACACGGATGATTGTGTCAACTGCCAGTCGCTTACATCCAAGGCCTTGCGTGAAACATAAGAAGAAGCTGTCGGTCGGTAAGGTGTCCAAGCCCCGGAAGGCGAGGTCCACTGGGCTTTCGACGGACGATTCGAGGGGCGACTCTCCGCATCGTAGTCGTAAGTGTAGGGGGTCTCCGTCCCGGAGTGGGTCCTGCCACTCCTCTGCCTCTTCGAGGCACTCCCGGAAGCACCGTCATCGGTCACCTTCCCCCACCTCGTCCGAGGACTCCGCCCATCGGCGGGTTTCTTATCCCACCAAGCGTTCCTCTCCGGAGGAATGGGCTTCCTTCGGGAAGAAAATGTTGGCGATTCTTGAATCTCAGGGCTCCGGTGTGACCGCGCCTCCAAGAGGGGTCGGTCGTGACCATACTGGAGACGCCGCTCGTACGCCTTTGGGCTCGGGTGGTCGGCACGATTCGCAGGAAAGGTCCTGCTCGGACAAGGGGACTCGTTCCAGTCATGCCCGTTCCAGGTCCCGGTCCTCGACGTGCTCGAGCCCGTAGGCACCTGTGAAGTCTTCGAAGAAGACATCGACGCGGTGGCGCCGAGGTCGTTGACGAACTCTCTCGAGGCTCCGCCTCTGAGGAAGTCGTCGGCGCCCAGGCTGTCGAAGGACACACTTGGGGCTCCATCCTCGAGGCCTGTGTCGAAGCCATCGATGCTGTCAGCGCTGCACTCTACGCCGATTCACTCGACGTCAACGCCGTTTCACTCGACGCCTTTCGAGGCTGTGGTGTCTGAGGTACCCCTGGCACGGGGGAACCCCCTAGAAAGGCTCTGGCCAAGGCACAACATGTCTTTCTCCCGTATTCTTTGCCCCCTTTCCAGCCTATGGAGTATATTTCCGAGGTGGAAGAGGGTTCTGAAGATGGATTGGTTCCGGACACGGTGCCAGATGAGATTCTTTCTGGTCATAGCCAGATTGAGGACTTGCGTCAGTCACTGCATGACACCAGTGGTCTGGACACCTCTCCGGAGGTGGAGTTCTATAGGCCTGAGCCTGGCACCCATGCCGAGTCATCGTACCGGCGCCTTATGTCGAAGGTCACGGACTATTGGGGTGGTCGGCGCCCCAGTTGATTTTGTGCAGGATGACCTGACGGATATCCTCGACCAAGGTCCACCCACTGACCCGGTACTGCCATTCCATATGGCTCTGCAAAGAAGGGTGGCAGCGGCTTGGACTCTCCGGAGAGTCTCCCGGCAGTGGGCAAGTCTTTGCCGTGAAAATACCACCCAGCCAGTAGTGACCACTGCTACTTGACCACGCACTCCACTCCGGAGAGTTTGGAGGTGCAGGCGGCTACGGCCCCAGCAAAGCAGGCGTTGTATCCTACCATCCCTCCTGATGGGGACGACAAGTGTTTTGATGGCTGGGCGAAGAAAGTGTTTTATTCAGGGGGTATGGCTCTTCAGGCGGCCAACTCCGTATGTGCCTTGTCATGTTTCACGCACACTCTGTGGAACTGTATTTCTCCAGCATTGGATCTTTCATGGATTCACATGCTTAGAATATTCCCCGTCGTCAGGCTGGGAATCCTTGGTAAATTATATATAGACATTTTCCATAGGAAAAAATTCCGACACTTTTGTGTCCTATCTACGTCGTTTTGGGCCGCGCACGCCGGCGCCACTAGGACCTAGAGGGATATATAGCCCCGCCCCCGCTGCTCCCTCAGATTTCAACCGTCTTCCAAAGTAGTGGGATTACCTCGAGTATCTGCTATTTGGTTTGTTTGTACTTTCTACTTCTGTGACTGTTTTTTTTTTTCTCGAAATAATGTCTGGAAAGGCGTTGTTTCGTCCGTGTGCTACATGTGGTCTTAAGAAGGTGTACGAAGGGGATGGTCATATGGACTGCATTTACTGCCTTCATCCTCACCACACAGCGGACACATGTGAAATCTGTCAAGGTTTCTCCCAGAAAACCCTCAAAGATCGAAAAAGACGCCTTGTCGATTGGCTCAATGACGGGGCGGGTGCGTACCCAGCATCGGAGGTGGGCTCCATGGCCTCGAGAAGTAAGTCGGAACCCTTGACGAAGAAGGCACGTTTTGCTGAAAAACGCCCCTCGGAGAAGCATTCGGAGAAACATTCGAAGGCCCCCTCTTCACACAAGGCGCCGTCTTCTTCTTCCTCCTCCTCTAAAAAGGACAGAAAACAACCATCTAAACCCTCCTCTGGAGACCGTCATAAGTCTACCTTGAGTCGAGAGGCCTCGGCCAGCAAGTCGGCCCCAAAAGCGGCGGGAACACCCCAAGGCCCTGTGCCACTTGCTTCGTTGACGGCCCGCTCGTCGACTCCTCCCACGTTTCAGACTGCAGCTGTAGGAATCATATCGTCGTAGACGGTGGTTCCGTCTATGGGATGGCAACCAGAGGTTTTCGATCCCGTTCCGCCTGAGGCCCTGCTGCAACCAGAGGCGACTTTCTCCATCTCGTCGGCTGACGAGGAACATGGCCCGGTCGTGCACCGAACTGATCTGGGGTTTCAACCGAGCAGCGCAGTGACGCTCTTGGGTGGGAGTACCATCCCTACGACCTCGTCATTACTGAACCCCCAGGCGGTTCTGTCCTTGGAGGTGCTAAATACGCTACAGAAGCTATTACAGCGTTTGGACACACAAATACCTCAGCCAAGTGCCCCGGCACTGCTACAGTCTACGCCACTCGTCGACGAGCCGGGCCCGGCTCCTCGCTCGACGACCAGGATTACTGCCGCTTCCCAAGCGGCGGAAGATCGCCCTCGCCCACAAGAAGGAGGACTACCGGACTCTGATTCAGACCGTGAAGGGTCGGGTTCAGACATCTCACTATCCCCCTCAAGGGACCCAACTTGGTACTCTGAAGCAGAAATGGAAGCTCCGAGAAGCCCGACGCAGCCATCACCGCCTGACGACGTGGGGGCATTCCATGCCATGATGAGGAAGGCGTGTGCTGAGTTTGGCCTAGTCCCTGAAGAGGAGAAAAAGGATTGTTTTCTTTTTGATCTTATGGGCAAGAGAAGGAAATCCATATTTGCCATCCCTATTTTAGACCATGTCTGGCAAGAGGGCCTGAAGACCATGCGTCATCCTTTCTCGGAACCGGCAGTGAAAGGTCGTTTGGAGAAGAAATTCAAGGCTCCGGAATCGACTCCCAAGTGCTTGACGTCTCAACCTTCGCCGGAGTCGGTGGTATTTGCGGCGGCAGCTAGAAAGGCCAGGTCTCAACATAAATGCACGAACCTGCCAGACAACGAGGCCAGGAGGCAGGACGCTTTTGACAAGAAGGTGCTGTCGGTCGGCACGACTACAGTTAAGGCAGCCAACTCCTTGGCGATTATGTCTAGGTATGGCAGGGAAATGTGGCACCGGCTGGCTCCCGTCTTGGAACATTTGCCCGAAGAACATAGAAAGTCCGCCATGTTGCTAGTACGGGAAGGAGAAGAGGCCTCCAACCATGCTATAAACATTGCTGTCGACCTAGCCGAGTCTGGATTTAAACAAATCAATAATGGCGTATTTCTACGTAGACAAGCCTGGCTCAAGTGCACTACGTTCAGACCGGAGGTGCAATATAAAGTCTTGGATATGCCGTGTGAAGGGGAACAACTGTTCGGTGAAAAAGTTGATGAGGCCTTGAAGGGCATGAAAGAGGATACGGACACGGCGCGGTCACTCGGAGACCTCCAGATTGGTAGGAATTTAACTCCCGGTTTAGGTCATCTAGAGACCGAGGTTTCAGCAGACCCTCCTACTCGTCCCAAGGCTACAGGCGTGCGGCCCAGTCTTCTCGTAGAGGCAGAGATTACCAAACCTCCAGACGGCGGGGTGCCTACCCTTCGTCGACGAAAGATAAACAAGCCAAGAACCAACAATGACATGTTTCAGGACGTCCTGGGGAGCCGAGTGGGGAGGCGGGATTTGGAAACGCTGTGCTACACAGCATTCATGACAGGCCTTGAAAATGTTTATTTCCCTCCTCCTCCAGTATTATGCTGCTTTGGGAGGCTATCATGAGCTGAGGAATACCTGGGAGAACACAATTGATTTGAAGGACAAGTTTCTTACTCCTGGTAACATTCTTTCGACTGGATGTTCCACATATTCCTCATCGCCCCACCCATCCTACCCCTCCAGTAGAATTTCCGTGCATTACACCTTTCATTTCTTGAGCGTCTGGTCTCTGTGACCTCAAAAATGCCATTTATTCTAGGGGAAGAAGGCGAAAAAACTGAACTGAAGTAACGGGCGCAATGCGTACTATTTATACTGTTGATGAAATCAAACTCAAGAGGGGACAAGGGCCTTTGACAGACATCGAGTCGATGACAATTCACAGCGTCCTCTAACGCAATAACTTTTTCCGAAGCAGCTAATGCTGGAAGGAGCTATCATAAGATGAGGAAAACGTGCGAGGAAGGTTCAGTCGAAAGATTGTTACCAGGGGTAAGTAACTTGTTCTTGTGGGCAGATGTGGTGGCCAGAGATTGTCCATGATTGGATCGTACCTGCCAGTTTGAATGGTGCAGATCCTTACCATTGTTGGGCTTGGGAGTGACTCCAGATCAACGCCAGGATAACAGGAGGACTTTTGCTGCCATTCAACGGATCGTAGTCTGAGTCAAGACCCCTGCGAAGAGTGGCATCTAGCTGAAGTTTGTTATATATTGGGGTTACTTTGCCCTCTTTTTTTAATGAGGGGGGCCTATGTCATGAGGGGTAACAATATAAGGTAAGGGAGGGCATAGGCTACCCCACCTGTCTGACACTTGCCCGGTGTGGATGCAGCATACATATTTACAAATCACAACATGTGGTCTGTACACAAGAGATTACCCAATTTGCATGTAGCACATTTAGCAAATATTTATTTTCATATGGTTAAAAAATAGCATCATACGGCTAACATCCTAGCCTTTTTCCTGCCGGTAGTTTCCGGGGATACACAATATTTAAGGCATCATACACAAACCTCATACATTGATTTTTTGCATTTAGTTTTTTGAACAGTGTGGGTTAGTACACAACAGGTGACTTAGAATGTGGTCATGACAACCTCACATCTATCTAGTCGACACTAAATGGTGTTTCTGGCACTTAGTGGGTGGCTGGTGTTCTAGTGCCGTCTTCAGGACTGTTGAGGTGGGCTGTCTATTGTTTTACTTACCTTAAACCCCTGAAGTGCCGTGCATCTGGAACTGTACCCACCTGTTGACTTTGCCAAGCTGGATCTGGGGGATTTTTTAAGAATTCCTACTCCCTTCAAAGGTACCTACCTGGAACATTGACTCTTTTTTTAAGTCACTAGGGATATTTACCTTGTATGGAAGGGCTGCTTAAGTTGTAGAGGCCCTAGGTTTCTAAGGCAGCGTATATGATTTTAGAGTGCGTTACATTTTCCTTTCACTTTAGTGCCCACTGTTTCACTTGTTTCAATTATTTGAACTGCTTTTACTGTTTTAAATGCAAAGTATCGTTTTTCTCACTGTGAGATCACCAACTGTTCATATACATGTGTTTATGAAGTTTAGTAATACTTACCTTTTTATTTTACCTTCCTGGAGATTAACGTTCTAATTAAATAGTATTTTTGTGCACCCCTTTGTTGCTTCACTTTTTGAGTTCCCTGTGTGTAGTTCTCTCCCAAAGTCTGCCTTACTGCTCAGTCAGCACTTATCTTGATAGGGTGGACCGAAGTGCCAATTACCCAATTCACCGGGCTGGTTCTAAAAATCCATCTCGGCAACGACTCACACAGCAGCAAAGAAAAGAAAACCAGCTTGTCCGGATGTTGCCTTTTAAAAACTTCATATAATTTGTGGCTTTCCTTTGCAAGGAAAAAGATGACCATTCCAACCTGGATCACACTGAGCACGCAACTAGCACCGTTTGTTTTAAGGTAGTTATCTACAGTCAATCCATTGCTCACCAGGATGGCTACATTTCATACAAGCCCTGGACCTTTGGGCTACATGGAAAATGTAGGGTTTGATAATTGGGTTGTAAGGTCCCTAAAGAGTGCTCCTTTCTGTGACTGCTTTTCCCAACACAAGTAATCTAGTGGCCTTGTTTTTATGGAGCATGTCCTCCTGTACTCAACACTCGTATAGTTTATCTTGCCACAGGGCTATCTTGTCGGGTATTTCCACCCGCTGCTGTTTAAAGATTGTGTGGGAGGTTTTGCTTACATCCATTTCTTTTGTCGTTGTCCAGGTGCGTTATGATGATGAGGTGAAGCGAGTGGTGGCGGAACCAGTAGAACTGTCCCAGGAATTCCGCAAGTTTGACCTGAGCAGTCCTTGGGAGGCATTCCCTGCTTATCGTGATTCACCAGAAAGTCTGAAGCTGCAGGAGGGGGAAAAAGAGCCAGAGACTAAAGCCAAATAGAATCATCTAGAAATGTGGCTGTGTGAAAACCTGCAATGTAATATGTAATGGCTGTATATGGATCATCGGACATGCTTTATGCCCATCAGTGTCACTTCCAAGTTCAAGTTTCTAGCTCAGCATGATATTTATATTAATAACAATAAATCTGTAAACTATTTCAGTCTTACCTTGACAACCCTTATTCAGCAATATGGGTTTGTGGGATGTGGGTTGACCGCATATGAGCCCTACAAGGAGATGTAACACATTGTGGAGTGAAGCTGCTGGAATTAAAGCTAGAGAAAATAAGACTGTTAAATGAACAATTGGCCTTAGGGTTAAAAGAAACCAGATTACATCTCATTGTTGAAAGGAATCTATTTGCTCCTGCTAAGTAACTGGGCACATTGTACTCTTCATGTATAGTACACAAACAATTTCCTAAGCCTTCTCTTTTCTTTGTCCTGGTCACACTGCGAGATCACTACAAAAAAAAACGTTCCCATTGAAAAGATCATTTCACTAAAAGTTCGCTTTAGAAAGAATGCTCCGTGGCTGGTCTTTATAAAGCGAACTGTCACGCCCCTGCTGCACATGAGTGCATGCTGGGGCTGACAGGCTCTGCAGGACGAGGAAGAGGATTGCAAAGGGGGGGGGGGGTGGGGGTGTGTGTGTGTGTGTGTGTGTGTGTGTGTGTGTGTGTGTTGTTGTTGATTTAGGGGGTGGGGCTGGGACTGAAATCCTGCAGGAGAGGGTCGGGGCTGGGGTTGAAATCCCGTGGGGTGGGAAGAACGATGGAGTGGTTAAAAAAAAGGGAAAACCTAATTTTAAAGGTCTCAAGAGAATATTTTCCGATCAAAAGAAAATCAGTCAAAGTAAATCAGTCTTTTTCTCTTGAGACCTTTAAAAAAAAAAAAAGGTCTTTTCACATAGAACCTAAAAAACTGCTGCCTGTTTTTTTTTTTTTAAACTCTTTATTAATTTCCAACACTTAACAAACGTCAACAACAAACACTACACTACAACTGGCACTTTGTGTTGGGGTCTGGATTCTATCCTCCGTCTCCTTCGCTCGTCGGCTTGGCTCTCTCCTTGTTCAGTATTGATCATCCCTGGCTCCCCCGTTAGGCCCCTTGCGGCATGTCCACAGCCCCCTCGTGAGTTCCTTCGCTCCCCTTATGATATATGAAATGATAGTTTATTTATATAGCGTCTATACACAATGTGTTTCAAAGTGCTTCAAGGCAAGGGAGGGAACAAGGGAAAGTACAATGACATTCTTACAGGCCATGAACAGTAAGGATGTGAAATTAACCATCATACTCGGCCTGACGACATTTTAGATAGTGCAAGAGCTAAGACATGGATCAGGAATGGAGGGGGAGAGTGGGAAGGAAATGGAAACAGACAGGGGACTACCGTACTAGGCCCGATGACCTTTCTGGTAGAGCCGGAGAAAAGCAAGAGGTGCGGGAGAGGGGTGCAGAAAGGTAGGGGAGGAACAAAACAAGCGACTATTATACTAGGCCTGACGACATTTAAGATAGTGGAGGGGGGTGGGGAGGAAAAAACCAGTCAGGGGAGGGGAGAGGAGACAGATGAGGTTGCTATAATACTATGTCCAGGGACAATTCTGATAGAGTAAGTGCATAGAAGAAAGTATGGGGAGGAGATAGGAAAAGGGAGAAGGGAAAGGAGGAGAGAACGAGAGTTAGCAGTCAAAAGAGTGGAGAAGCAAGAGGGGAGAGTGAATACAATTGTAGAAGTCAGTAGTAACACATAATGTTGCAAGCCAGGATACAAGATGAAGATGGGAACAGCATGATTCAGGGCCACCATGAGTACCAGTATCACTGGGAGTTCAATTCTCCTCCAGCCCACTAGGGCCTGTCATGTCTTGCCCTTCTGTGCTGTTAAACAGGTCCTGTATGAGAGAGTTCCATACTAGTAGTTTGGCCCCACTCTCCCCCCTCTCCACTCTGCGCCGCTCTTGTCCACACTGATGTTTTCCGCTATAGTGAATTTGTTCAGATCTGCCCACCACATTTCTGCTGACGGCCCTATGCTCGAATTCATGTTGTCCCTATGTAGCATTTCGCCAGAATACACATTAGGTCTTTCATGTTCGCTATATGTGTCAATTGTTAACCGCCCCTGGGGAACAGCCCCTGGAGGTAAGAATCCGGCGACCACGCTTGCATTTGGATCCCTCCTGCCTCTGCCCTCGTTTTCACTGTGTCCCAGAAGTTGAATAGCACCGGGCAGGACCAGAACATATGTATCATATCCGCCTGTTCTGCAGCACAACGTGGGCAGCTTCGGGTTTGTTTGTGTCCCATATGCGACATTCGAATGGATTATGTTCTCCAACGTATTCCACATCTTTGACATGTAATGTCTACAGCTGTGTACTTCGGAAACATTTTCGGCAGAGGGCGTATTTCATCGATGGCGTTGGGTCGATGTCCCTCGAAGGCCTCTGTCGAGGGCGACGTTACCGGATGTTATAAATAGGACGTCCACCGCCCATAGCCTCAGTTCCGTTTTTTCTGCAAACGTGTTTGCTTCTGAGACTCGGCACGCCTCGTGTATTCCTTGTGAATTCTTTTTCGACCCCTCTGACTCTGCAGTCTGGCTTTAAGACCAGCCGGGACTGTAAGTCTAAGATGTCAATTACGGACCTGCATCGCATTTGTTTATGGTGCATGGGCGAGAGTCATGACACCGACGACTGTTCCAAATGCCAGACACTGACTGCTAAGGCCTTGCAGGAGCGTAAGGGGAAGCTCCAGGTAGGTAGGGGTTCTAAACCCAGTAAGTCTCATAAAACCTCTAAGGGTATGTCCACCGACAATTTGAGGGGCGACTCTTTTTGCGTCGGAAGGAGTCCCGGGGATTTCGGTCCCGGAGTGGTTCCCGCCCTTCGTCGTCCTCGTCTCGGCATTCCAGGAAGCGCCATCACCGGTCACTTCCCCGTCCTTGGAGGATGGCACCGCGAGGAAAGTGGCTTGTCCTACTAAGTCCTCGACTCCAGAGGAATGGGCAGCCTTCAGGGAGCAGATGCTGGCAATTTTCCAATCCCAGGGCACAGTTCCGTCCATGCCTTCGGGAGAAGCTGGCAGGGAACAGTCTTGATCAGTGGCTTGTGCGCCTTCGGGCTCGGGTCCTCAGCGCGATTCTCATCGGGAACCTTCGAGGTTCTTTTCGGACAAGGTTCAGGATAATCGCAAGAGACGTGCTTCCAGGTCTTGGTCCTCGTCCCCAGCAAGACCGCAGAAACCTGGCAAGGGCTTGAGGTTGGCGTTGACTCCATCGGTGCCGTGTTCGTCGCATATGGATGTCGAAGCTTTGCCTTCACACCAGCCCTCGGCGCCCTTGACGCCGACGCCTTTGGGGCCTTTTGGCCAGAATTTGCTGATGGAGGTCCCTGGTACTGTGGATCCTCCAAGGAAGGTTACTTTCAAGTCTGTGAGGCCCATTAAGTATTCCAGACCCTCTTCTGTCCCGGGCAGGAGTTTGTCCTCCCTCTGGATGACATCTGAGGACGAGGAGAGGTCAGATTTAGAGTTTGACCCTGTTGAGCCTGATGTGGCTCCTGTCTTTTCCGGGG
The DNA here is from genome assembly GCF_040938575.1 of Ambystoma mexicanum. Taxonomy (NCBI): domain Eukaryota; kingdom Metazoa; phylum Chordata; class Amphibia; order Caudata; family Ambystomatidae; genus Ambystoma; species Ambystoma mexicanum. Next base: position 386,262,209 of record NC_090934.1, on the reverse strand, counting down.
ACAGTCAGTTGGAAGAGTTACGGCAATCTCTTCATGATGCCAGTGGCTTGGACACTTCTCCTGAGGTGGAGTTTGGCAGACCTGAGCCTGGGGCTCATGCTGAGTCATCCTACAGGAGACCGATGGCTAGGGTTACTGAGTATCTTGGTTGGTCTGGTCCGCCAAAAGCTTTTGTTAAAGATGACTTAACGGATAATTTGGATCATGGTCCATTCTTTGACCCAGTGTTACCTTTTCATTTGACGTTGCAGAAAAGGGTGGCAGCTGCTTGGCAGACACCGGAATCTCTTCCGGCAGTTAACAAATCGTTAACTAAAAAATACTGCCCTTCCGGTAGCGACCCCAGCTACCTTTCATCTCACCCCACTCCCGAGAGTTTGGTCGTTCAGGCGGCGGCTACGGCCACCTCGAGGCAGGCGGCTTACCCTACATCCATCCTGATAGGGGACAACAAACGCTTTGATGGTTGGGCACGCAAGGTGTTTTCTGCGGGGAGTATGGAGCTGAAGTCAGCCAACTCCACTTGTGCCTTAGTAAGATTTTCACACACTTTGTGGAATTGTTTCTATTGCGACTGAACATTTTCCCAAAGGGGAAGAAAGCGATGGGTTCCTTGCTCTCGTGCAGGATGGCAAGGATGCAATGTGTGAATCCCTTCAGTCGGGTTCGGACACAGCCGACGGTGTTAGCCGGTCCATGGCTGCGATTACAGTTATATGCCGATTTTCATGGTTGCGGAAGTCGGGTTTTGATCCGTATGTGCAAGCCCGTCTTTTGAACATGCCCTTTGATGGCACACATTTGTTTGGCAGCAAGGCTGACGAGAGCCTTGAGAGGTTGCAGACCTTAAAAGCTGCTGCAATATCTTTGAGCGCAGCTGTGCATCAATCTCCGCCTTTTCGTCCTAGGGAACAGCAGTGGAGGGGAGGTTCTTTTCGTTTCTACTCCTCCTTTGGTAGGACGAGAGGAGCTGCCAGTCAAAGGGGTCGGCAAAAAAGTACCTGTGGTGGTCGGGGAAATAGGGATGCCAAAGGTGCTCAGGCAGCTGCCTCTTTGCCTTCAAGCGCTGCCGCAGCCGCTCCAAAACAATCATGAGGCCCTATTCCATTGTTCGCCGGTTGAGGGCAGGCTGTCTCAGCATCTCAAAGAATGGTGAGCTATTACTTCAGATGTGTGGGTTCTGTATACAATAGCCCATGGCTACTGCCTTCCCTTCCTAAAGTGGCCTCACGACAATCCACCGGGGAATCTCTTTGAAGCTTCCATATTCGCTCCTTGTGCAGCAAATCTTGACCTTGCTGGAGCAAGGCGCTCTAGAACTGGTGCCTGTAGCAGAGAGGAACCGAGGGATGGTATTCCCCATATTTTCTATTTCAAAGGAAGACTGGGGATTGAGACCCATCTTGGACTTGCGTTGGTATAACAAACTTCTCAGGAAGGACAAGTTCAAGATGGTCACTCTTTCTCAGGTCCTCCAGGCCCTTCGACTTCAGGGTTGGTTGGTGTCTTTGGACCTCCAGGATGCTTACTTTCGTGTGCCGATTCATCCAAAGCACAGAAAGTACCTGCGGTTTGCAGCTGGCGACTTTCACTTTCAATTTTGGGTCCTGTCGTTCGGATTGGCCTCCGCCCGAGGGTCTTCACCAAGCTAATGGTGGCAGTGTATCTCAGGCGAGGCGGGGATTCACGTCTACCCCTACCTGGACGACTGGCTGATCCATGCACGTTGTCCCGAGCAAGCGATGGATCATCTGTCTCATCTGCCGCTCCTTCCACAAGCTGGGCTTCTCCCTCAATTTCAGGAAGTCGCATCTGATACTTTCCCAACAGCTCCAGTACATCAGGGCTGTGAGCAATGAGTCCTCAAGATGCAGTGGTCACAATTCTCAGGAAAGATGTCGGATCCGATTCCGATTCCACTCTCGGTCTCGCAGAATCTGCTATTGTGGGCCAACGAAGGAAACCTGATGAAGGGGGAGCCGTTTTGGCAACCGTGTCCAGAGGTGATGGTAGTGACGGACGCTTCCTTCACAGGATGGGGAGCTAATGCCAAAGATTTGACCGCCAGCGGTCGTTGGTCTCTGTCGGAGTCCAAAATCTACATCAACCTGTTAGAGCTAAGGGCCATCAGGCTGGCCCTGAAGGCTTTTCTGCTGTCTGTGTGGGGGAAGTGTGTCCTGATCATGACGGACAATACAGTGGCCATGCATTACCTCAACAAAAAAGGGGGGGAAGGGTCACTCTCGTGCCGAGAGGCGATGTAGCTCTGGTTCTGGACAATCCAGCAAGGAATATCACTCTCAGCAGTTCATCTGGCCTGAGAGGAGAATGCGGCGGGGGATGCTCTGAGCAGGCAGAGCACAGTCTCTCACGAGTGGGAGTTGGCTCAGGAAGTCCTTCTAGAGATCTTCGCCCTTTGGGGAACCCCACAAACAGATCTCTTTGCGACCAGTGCCAACCAGCAGTGCGAGAGATTCTGCTCAAGGGAAATTCCTCCGAGAGGAGCCTTAGGAGACGCCTTCGTAGTGGATTGGCCATTCCCATTTCTGTACACATTTCCTCAGGTCCCAGTCATTCCTCAAGTGTTAAGGAGGTTGCGGAGGTTCGGATCCCACATGATTGTCATTGCTCCAGATTGGGCCAGGATAGAGTGGTACCTGGACCTGCTAGAAATGTACATCTGTCCTCCATGCCGGCCTCTCCCTACCGATAGGAACCGCACTCGCGCGAGTTGTCTGTGGGATGGGGGTTCTCCATCCAGAGGGCAAGACTCTCAACCTTCACACTTGATATCTGAAAGGTTGAGGTATAAGGATTGGGACCTCCTGGATGACGTGATGGAGGTGTTGCTTTCGGCAAGGCGGCCAGCAACCAAATCCCTGTACTGTTGGCTTAAGTTTTGCGACTGGTGCAGGGGACAAAATGTTGATCCTTTTCAGTGTTCCATTCCCATTGTTACATCTTTCTTGTTTCCTCCGCCCACGGGGGCCTTCATGTAGGTACCATTAAAGGTTACTTTGCAGCGCGGTCTATCTTCAAGCGCTTGTCTGAAGAATGTTCTTATTTTAAGATTCCTTTGATTTCCCAATTTCTTAAAGGGCTCACTAATGTGTTCCCGCCATCCCCGTTTCAGGTGCCGGTTTGGGATCTGAATTTGGTCTTGAAATTCCTGATGGGTGCTCCATTTGAACCTTTACACTCTTGTCCTTTGAGACTGTTGTCTTTCAAGACGGTGTTCTTGGTTGCCGTTACTGCCTCTCGCAGAGTGAGTGAATTGCAGGCACTTTCATCTAAGCCACCCTTTACTATATTCCACAAGGATAGGGTTAGACTGAGGGTATGTCCTTCCTTTCTACCTAAGGTAATAAATGAAATTCATTTAAGCCTTAAAGTGGTTCTTCCAACTTTCTATCCTCCTCCTCCTCATCCTGGTAAGGAAGAGGAGCGACTCCATAGGTTGGACCCTAGGAGAGCTGTGAGCTTTTATATTTCAAGGATGTCGAGGGTCAGATTGGACGATCAACTCTCTGTGGGGTATGCTGGACACCCATTTGGCCAGGCTGTTAACAAACAGACCATGTCCAGGTGGATTATCCTCACCATTACTGAATGTTACCGATTGGCGGGCAAGGACCCTTCGGAAGGGTTACAAGCTAATGCCACTAGGGGTGTGGCTACTTCCACAGCCCTGCAGTGGGGAGTTCCTATTAGGAATATTTGTGACGCTGCCACATGGGCTTTTAGCCACACCTTTGTCAAACATTACTCCCTGGATACGCTCCATGGTCAAGATGTGGCCTTTGGTAAGGCAGTTCTTTATTCTGCCATCTGATTGGGTATTCTAAATTCTTTTCCCTCCTCCATTTTCTGGTACTGCTTTGGGAGTCTGTTAAAGATATAGAATACGTTGGAGGACACAATCCATTCGGAGAACAAGTTACTTACCAACTGGTAACATTCTTTCGACTGGATGTTCCTCGACATATTCCACATCGCCCTCCCAGCCTGCCCCTCTGGAGAATTTCCTATTCTATTGCAGCTTACGTTCCCGCAAGGCTATGTGCAGTCAAGCAGGCATTGGATATGTGCATGTCGCACGTTATGGAGGAAAAAACATAAACTGAGGCTATGGGTGCTGTGCTTCCTATTTATGCCATCCAGTGACTTTGCCCTCGACGGAGGACTTCGAGGGACATCGACCCGACACCATCGACGCAGGACGCCCTCTGCCGCAAACATTTCCGAAGCACACAGCTGTGGACATTACATGTCGAAGATGTGGAATACGTTGGAGGGACATCCAGTCGAAAGAACGGTACCAGTTGGTAAGTAACTTGTTCTTCTCTTGGGTGTGAGGTACGCCTTGTGCATGCGGTACAGCTGCATTTGCTTGAATCTCACCTTTCTGGAGACTTTTTTTTGGCATACTGAAGTGTCCTGCTCCACTCCCCATCAGTGAAGGTCTTGTGGAGTTCCTCTTGCCATCTAGCTCTTGCTTGCAACTCCCTTTCATTATTGCTACGCAGGAGCTGTTCATAGTCTGGCTATCGTGTGTCCTCCCACCGACACATTGTACCACGCATCCAGTACTCACTCACTGTCTCCTTCTCCGGCAATGTCCTCCACCTCTTCATGATCCTGGTGTACGCCCTGTTCATCCATCAAGGTCTGAAAATCCACCCACTGTCCTTCTTTCCATAGGTCTCCAATCTGTGTCACTCCCTTGTATTCCTACTGCGTGCGGTAGATGGTCGGGGACACCAGGTGAATGTCGACTAGTCCCGCGGGGGGGGATTTGTCTTGAGTAGGGGTCTCACGCCCCTTGTATCTTCCACGCTCTCCTCCTCAAAGTCAGGCCCAGTTGTACTATAGTAGGGAGTAGGTTGGCCAGAGCCTTGTACATCCATGGAAGTTGCCTCAGATAATAGTGTCATATAGCTGGCTGAAAGAGCAATGTATCTATATATGTGTCATCCCCCAGCCATTTCACCATGAATTCGAGTTTTCCAGCGAGGAAGTAGCATTCAAAGTCTGTTAGCGTGACCCCCCCCTCCCCCATTCGTAATCTCTCTGTAGTCTGTTCAGAGCTATCCTGTTCCGCCCCCCTCCCCCAACCCACAGGAACTCTCACCAGTGCGTGAAGCTGGGCCTGGGAATGTAATATGGGATATTAGTAAAGTAATAAAGTAGGCGGGGCAGGACCGTCATCCGCAATAGGGTTGCTCTTCCTACCATCCCCAGTGGGAGTTTCTTCCAGAACATCATAGCTTTTTCTATTTTGTCTAGGGCCACCTGTGTATTAGCCGTATGTGGTGCTGTGGTGTATATCCACTCCCAAATAGCAGAAAGTGGTTGGTGTCCATGTGAGTCCTAGGCTCGGTAACTGGTCGGGGGCAGCCCTTACTCAAGCCTGCCAGGGGAAAAGAGCAAGGATTTCTCCTTGTTGATCATGATACCCGACAGTCTGGTAAATGCCAGCAGTGCTTCTAGCAGGTCTGGCATGTTTTCCCTTGGGTTCCCAACATAGAGGAGTATGTCGTCTGCATATATCGAAATTAAGTGCACCAACCCGTCTATTTCTATTCCCGCGTTCCCATACTCTGACCTGAGGAAAACGGCAAATGGCGCCAGAGCCAGTATATATAGCATCAGGGATAGTGGACATCTCTGCTTCGTACCCCTGCCAATCTTCCACCCCTCCGAGATGTGCCTACCCGTTTTCACCCGTGCTCTGGTAATCACTGTAAAGAAGCCAAATCCAGCGGAGGAACCCCTCCCCTGTCCAAATGGGCGAGAGCCCCCAGGAGCCATTCCCAGTTCACTGAATCGAATGCCTTAATGGCGTCTAGCGACGCCACTGCACGTTCCCCCTGTCATTGGTTCGTGCTCAATAACGTGGTGGAGTCTGCGCAGATTCCCTGGTACGTATCCCGTTTGGTCTGGGTGCACCAGCGTGGATGTGACCCGCTGGAGTCGATTCACTAGGGCTGCGGTCAGGATTTTGGAGTCCCGATTGATTAGGGAAATTGGTCTATAGGAGCCACACTCTAGAGGCGGCTTCCCCGGTTTCAATATGGGTATGATGACTGATTCAGACAGGCTCTGTGGCAACCTTCCCTCCTCATATGCCTCCTGAAACATCTCTAGCAGCCGTGGGAGCAGGGTGTCTTTGTATTTCTAATAGAATTCCCCGGGTAACCCATCCGGCCCCGGGGATTTGCCTGTTGGGAGGTCAGCTATCACTGCGGTCAGCTCATCAAGCGTAAGGGGTGCATCCAATGTCTGCACCTGCTCCTTTGATAGCCTGGGGAGGGGGAGGGGAATCTCCCCTAGAGCATCAGTAATATCTTCCGCCTCTGCTTCCTATTTCCTGGAGTACAGTTCTTCATAGAACCACGAAAACACCCCATTAATCCCATCTTGGGTCCACACTTCCTCACCTCGCTCATCCCTGATTGCGGTTATTGGTTTGTGCCTGTTCTCTTTAGTGAGCCAGGCTAGGAGCCTGTCAGGCTTGTCCCCTTCAGCGTGTAGTCTCTCTACATACTTCCCATAGTCTAATCTGCCCAGTTTTTCCCAGATTGCGCAACACTGCAATTGCAGCGCTGTAAGCTCCTCCGGTTCTTCCCCCTTCTCCCCTGCCCGTGCTTCTGCCTGTTTGATCTCCTTTTCTATTTCCCCTCCGATCAGCCATAATGGATCCCCTGGGTCCCCCGCCTTCCCTATCGCCGCCCCTTTGACCACCACCTTGAAAGCTTCCCAGACGATGCCAGTGCTGTCCACACTCCCCACATTATGGTCAAAATAGTCCTGTCGTCTCTCTCATATATTCTTGGAAGACCTCATCTGTCAGTGCCTCCGCCCTCAGTCTCCAGGTGGGTATGGGGGCGCCTCTGTATGTGCATGTCCATATTGCTACTATTGGGGCGTGGTCGGATAGCGTTCCTGCCTTAATATGTATCCCTGTGAATTCCCTGAGGGACTCCCTGCCCATAAATAAGTAATCTGTTCGGGTGTGTGTGCCATGTGGGGCGCTATAGTGTGTTTATCCCCTGGTGTTGGCATGTACCTTCCTCCAGACGTCTTCCAATTCCAGCTGGTCTAGCGTCTTCTGTAGGGCCCTGGCCGGCAGAGCTGGTTTCCTTTGCTTGCTGTGGATCGATCCACCTGCGGGTTCAGCGTACATTTGAAGTCTCCTGCCCATATGAATGCCACTCCCCTGTAGGGGGCTAGCCGGGGTGTAATCTTCTTAAAGAACTCTGTTGTGTCGTGGTTGAGAGGGGTACGTGTTTATCAGGCACACTTCTTTGCTCTCCAACATTCTGTATACGATCACCATTCTGCCTTCCATGTCCATCTCTTGTCTTACAGCTTGAAGGGAACTCCCGGAGCGATCAATGTCCGCACACCCCTGGCATAGTTATAGTATGTTGAGCTATACATTTGTCCTCCCCATTTCTTAGCTATCTTAATTTGCTTGTCCGCTGTTAAATGTGTTTGTGTTTCTTGCAGCATAGCAATTTGTACTTTTGCTCTATTCAGCTAGGCGTAGACCATTAGTCTCTTGACGTAGGCATTTAGTCCCCCGACGTTCCAGGTGGCTGACCACTTTTTCTTGGCCCATTTGGTTGCATTGTCCTGTGGCCCATCTGTTCCCATAGGCCTGCCTGTCAGCTTGTGTCTGCTGGTGCGCATTCTTGTTCCATTGTCCGCTGATTTCTCCCTCATGGGGTGGGTCTGAGTGCACTCTTACCGCAGTCTTGTGTGAGCAGTCAGCTGAGCTGGGTGAAGTGAGCCGTTCTCTGTGTCATCCGCCTGGGGCAGGTCCCCTCTCGAACAGCTATGCTCTTCAAGTGGGTTGTGTTCTCCCACGTTGTCCTGCCTTATTCGTCAGCTTCCATGTCCTGGCAGTGCTTGGTGACGCTCTTTTCCTGTTCCCACTATTTAGTGGGAGTCCCTCTTGTTGTGCACTTGTCCCTGTGCCTCTTGGTTCTGCCCAGGGGCCTTCCACGTGGGTGTGTGGGTCCGCTCCGCTACTGTCTCAGCCCCCGGATTCCTTGGACTCCATGCCTGTCCTGCAAGAACTACTCTTACTGCCCAACGCTGTGAATTCCCTCTGCCTCTGCACTTGATGTTGATGCACAGCGGTGGCCAGGGCTTTAGTCTTTCGTGCAGCTCTGACTTCTGCAGCCTGTTGGGTCATTCCTATGTCACAGAGTGCGGCACCAAAGTGCAGGCGTTCGCTGCAATGACGCTGCCTGTGTCACAACTGTGCTGCAGGAGCTGGCACTTAGGGTACAGAGTAATTTACAGTCCTTCCCTGCTCACTGGTTAACCCATATTGGCCGACTGCGCTGGGGTGTAGAATGCACATCTTTGCGCTGTTTTCCCACTTCCATTATACGACAGGCGGACCTCGAGGGGAACCGTTCTTAACGCCTCATTGTCTGCACCAAGAGGCTCCCTATGTTGCAGCGGATTCACTTCTCCATGGGTGGAACACTGGTGACGGGCAGTCCCTTCCACCCAGCACTGCAAATCATCTTTACCTCCACGTTTGGTATGCCTGCTGGGTGCTGGTGTAGGCTGCTCCCGAGGTAGGCCTTGGCCCGTGTGGGTCCGCTTGGCACACCAGTGCGTGCAGTCCTCTCCTCCTATGGTGCTGGGCCGCTGTGGCGGTGTCCGGTCGCCTTCTCCACCCCGACCGAGTGCTGCTCTGCCCTGCAGAGCCGGGTATGGATCTCTGTGTGTGCCGTGGCTTTGTGCTGCGTATTCCTCGTGGTGTGGGCCGGGGGATGTGTCGCACGTTATGAGGGCCCCCACCCGTGTCGTTCATGCAGCACGGGCTTAGCCGTGTGGTATTCCTCGCTTCCTCCTGCTCGATGAGGGTCCCCACCACCGGCCCAGTCGGGGGGATAGAGGGTGCGTGGGTCTTAATGCCTCTTGCGGCGTGCTCCCAGCTACTCGGGCTGAAAGGGGCCCTTAGGGGTCCCTCGCGATATGGAAACAAGGCAATAACCATACACAAAAGGATGCGCCGGACACGAGGTTCAAATTCCCAATGCTAGGGTTTATTGCAAGCAAAATAGTCCCAATTGGCCAACTGTGGTCTCACGCCCCGCGACGTGTATTCTCTAGACCTCGAGGGACGCAAGAGAGCGAATTACGTACATCAGTTACATATATACAAAATTCATATCATACAATCAGCTATGTCATGTTTAACACCCCCCTTTTATTAAGTTTCTTTGAACTCGGGATGATGATGGACATTTCCGACGAGTATGACAATTATGACACTTTCGATGTCTATTCTAGTAACAATGTGTAATTTAGAAAGTGCGGAGGCATCTTCTAGTTGTTGAACAGAACACGGTGCTTCTGTTCTTGGAAGCAAGCTGCACACGGTGGAAGAGCCACATTCCAAGCTTTGCTATCTATGAGGTGCTATTCGTGTCCTGGGAGCCGACACGTTCTAAAGGGTTTTGTGAGGGGGGCCGTAAGAAGAGCATAATTCAAGCCTTTAGCTGCTTTATTCTAACATATTCTACCACAGTACGAGACTGGCTGGCAGCTCTGAAATGATTAAATGCCCTCCAGCTCTCCCTCAAGGCTACAGAGAGGGAGCGTGGGCATTCCTTTCTGGGCTACTTATGAGGAGTTTCAACAAACTCCTCAGTCCCGCGACCTTGCCCTTTCATATTCAGACAACAATGTTAACAGTTGAGCAGAGTAAGCAGAATTCGCAAGAATTGCAAGCTGCAAAGCAGTTTTAGACAGAAAGCAATGAGCAATGGTTAACGAGCAAAATGGCGATTCTTGCTACGTTTAAAATGGCCGCTTGTTCGTCAAGCATAGCAGTCTGTATTTCTATAATTCTGTGCATAAGACGGTTGGCCTTCGGCCATCAAGATACGTCTATCATTCAAATGAAGGGTATTCACTTTTCCAGATTGACAGGGCAAGGGCCGCTGCAGCCGGATCGGCACTTTAGTGCGTGCAACCCACAATGGATCCCGGGGCTACTGTCGAGATGATCTTTTATGTAAGACCGCGGTCCAACGTCTCGTGCTCCCTTGCAGCTCTGGCTGCTCCCTCCAGCCCACGTCCCCCCATCTCGGAGGGGGGGCACACCGCATTCGCCGCACTCGGCGTAGTCCTAGAGTGCGCCGGTCACCCAACTTCCATGAGCAGTCTCCCTCTTTGTGATCCTACTCCCCAGCAGTCGCTATCTGGTTCCTGCGTGCCATGCGGTTTCTCTGCGGACTCCTCCGGTTGCGCCCGCCATCTTAGATTTGGCCGGCGAGAGCTTAAATATGAGTTTTCGCCGATTTCCCTCTGGTTCTCTGCCGCGGGCTCCCCAGCTGATCACTGTGCCTGTGTTTTTGCTATATTCTACAGCAGATCAAGCCAGCTTGCTCGGATGTCCTTTAGGATCGATCAGGAGCTGCCGAATTTGCCTCCTACCACATGGCTTCCAAACCATGCCCCCCAACTGCGGTCTGTTTTTATATGCAATACAATACAATTATGCTTTATTTGCATGACTAAAAGTAAAAGTGTTGCCATAGTTGGATCATGCATATATTTCTTGTTTTCACATACATCGGTGCATAATGCGCCCTACTTCTGGCTTTGGGGATGTTATTCCCTCGAAGTTCATCCAAGGGAATAATGTGTTTTCACCTTTCCTTGTTCAATTCGTGAATGCTTTGTTTCATCACAACCATGTTCCAGACGCCATTTTTAAAAGTCGGTGTTACTTCACTAGTGAAAAAAGTGGGGTTGGATCAAAAAGAAGTTAACTGTTGGTCCATCACCAACTCCCACTTTTTGCAGAAGATTGTCGATAAAATGGCTACCCTGCAACTCCAAGTATTCTTGGATGTTAAGTCCAGGTTACATGCTAGACAACCAAGCTTCCTTCCAAGGCATAGTACAGAGAGTTCTCTACTTGACCTGCAGACCCATATGCTAGAGATTTTAGACTGGGGTAAAGCAGGGCTTCTCGTATTATTGGACTTGTCGACTGCGTTCGATCTCCTAGATCACAAACCGCTTTTGGACACCCTTGCCCACATAGGGAGTCCATCACAGGAGGCGGTTGACTGGATTCACTCGTAGGTCTGCGGTGCGCAGGGGTGACGCCACCTTAGAGCATGCCCCTATTTCTTGTGGCGTACTTCAGGGGGACTGTCTATCCCCAACATTTAACATCTACATCAGGCCACTCTGTGATGATCTAGCAGAGATGGGAGCGTTTAAAAAAAAAAAGCTATGCTGATGATGCAAAGCTCGAGCTCGACGGGGAGTATGACACTGATACCGTCAACCTTTTCCATGTCTACAGATTTATTACACTGGATGACCACTGTTAGGGAGAATTCTCTTATAAGGCTAATTTCCCAAACCTAGTGAGTCCCACAGCAGCTTTGCTGGATTTTTGGGGTTTGTTTCTTTCTTCTGCTAAGAGTGAGACTCTCTTACTCCCACTCTTGGGCATGATTTGAGGTATGTCTTTGACTTGGTATGTGCTTATGGGCTATAGGGTCTTTTACTGCATAGGGTATCATCTGTTTTGGTATATGTTACACAGCACCCTCAGTGCAGTAACACAGGGGTGTCATAGTGGCCCCCAAACATAGACTCCATACCCTGGGACTGAATACTGTCTCCCAGGGCATGTAAAGTCACCATTGGCTTTATTAGTCCAAAATTGTGAACAGAACCAGTACAAACCATCATATTGTGGAAGTACTGGAAGGAGTTGATTAGATTGCCCCTGGGTCTGTTTCGAAGGGGGCACTGTCCAGTCCCCCTTGTCGAGTTTCTGGCTGGTGGCAGTGGTTACCAGGCAAAATATTCCACTGGAATATTTCCTATGGGATTTTCCCATTCATTTTAAACAAACCACTTTTTTGGTGCATTATAACGATACCGCCGGTTTATTTAATGAATATAACATTGCCAGTTTGGTATTTTTGCCAGAACTCTCTTACAAAATGGCGTATGTCTCAGTCTCTGTAACTCCAACCAAGGTCAGGCCCTTTGTTCCACTTTTTGGCGGGCTTCTCCACAGATGCCCTCCAACTGGTGCCACTCTGTCTGGGATTCACAGGATGTGTGGGTGGGGGAATTGGCACCCTGGACTGCGTTGCCTTAGCAACCCCAGTCGCACTCTGTTCTGATTGGCCCAGTGGTGAGCCGCCCGGCTCACCACTTAGCATGTATGAGAGACAGCTAGGCTGTTGAATGGGGGGTTTTCTGCATAAAAGCAGGGCTTTTGGGACTGGACCTGAGAAATCTGAAGAGGGGAGAAGCTGAGCCATCCGCAACAACGGCACCACCGGTGGAGCCCTGCTGCAATGACCTCACCACTTCCCCGACGACAAGAGAAGATCTTCTGCTGCAAGAGTCTGCTCCCTCTGAGCTGGTGGGAACAACCAATTCGACATTCGCCTTCCAGAACATCCCTTGCACCCGGCGGCCAGATAGCCAAGCTTCAGTCCACTGGGACCGCGAATAAAAGGAGCGCACCTTTTAACCGATCGAGCAACTCAGCGGCTGGTCTCATCCCTGGGCAGTGCAATGACTCCAAGTTTCCTCCTCGACGAGATCTTCTCCTTCCCTGGCCGAAACCACAAACTGCACCCGCTGCCAGGAACAACTGCCACCGCTGGAGCTTCCTCACTTTTAAAGGTACTGTGTTCCACCTGGCTTCCCTTTCCACAGATTGCTAAAGGTGATCCTTAAATCCTTGACTTTCCAACTGGGTTGGCCCCCAGACCTTCTAACTTCACCTTTTGCATCAAACCAACCTCTTTTGAACATTTAGCAAAGACTTGAATGAATTTTTAATCTGTGTGATCTTGGGCACATTTCGCCTTGCTCCATTTAAAGTGGCCCTGGCCTATGAACTTTGGCTCTACAGTAGAGACTGCCTTCACTAGCTTGGTGTGGTCTTAGAAAAGTGTTGGGGCCTGTTTTATTTTCATGACCTGTCTTTTTCTCTCCCTCTAACTTAATTATTGGAGTGCCATCTGAGTTAAGTGCTTGCATCTTTTTTACAAATAGTGATGTTTTGACCTAGACTTGTCTTATAATTATTAAGGGGGGTGTGTATACTTTTTCTGATTGTTTGAACTTGCTATGATCTATAGTACTTAGTGTATTTCCTAAAGTGTGTTTTAAATAAATAATTATATACTTTTTGATACCAAGCTCTAGTCGGTTTTTGTTTGCTCCACTGTATTATTGGCCCTATTGTGTATGCTCTGTATACTGCCCTACTCATCTTGAGAGAAGTCTGACTGCTCAGCCACAGCTCCTAGGTAAATCTGGGTGGTGCGGACTGCTACCAATTGGGTTTACTGCTTACTCCTTTAGTCTTAATCTTTTTGCAGTGTTCCCCCAAGGGAACTGCACAGGATTCTGCCTAACACCCACTCACTGGATGTGCCTCGTTGGCGGTAAGACAGACCTTTTGATTTTTTGCTCACCCCGAGCTAAACTAGATACTCTAGTTTTAGCATAGATGATGGCAACATTTCCACACTTGGGTAAGTAAAAACTTTGAGCGTCTACCTGGAATCTTCTCTCGGCGCAAAAGCACGTGTCAGCCAGATGATAACAAATTGCCAATACTACCATAGGCTGCACAGGCACATAAAACCTCTTATTTCAGAGGAAAACTATCACCATAGCCCGAGCTATTTTTGGCGAGGCTCGACTATTGTAATGCCCTCCTAATGGGTGCTAATAAAGGGTGTCTTGACAAACATCAGGTCCTGTCACTACTCTTAGGAGGGATACACGTTGGCTCCCGGTAAGGCTCCAATTCAATTTAAGACAGTTACGTTGGTTCAGAAGTTCCTTTATGGTAAAGCCCCGACATATTTGAAGGACAGACTGATCATTTATGAGGACCTTAAGCTCGAGCAACTGGTTTTATATATGATGCCTTAGCTTTAGGCAGGAAAATGTCGTAGGCAGGTTTTTCTCAGTTGTGGCGGCTCACATTTGGAACACCCTGCCTTTGGAGTTGCGACAGGAAGCTAATGATTATTGACACTTGCTCTGGCTAAACTCAAACCAGCTAACATTAACTGAGCAGGCTTACTGCTGCAGCTGTGGGGTTGTGTGTGTATAGTTAACCACACATAGAGATAGTCAAATGCACACAAATATACTTCTTTATTCAGCCTTAAAATACTTTTCCAGTAAAATGTAAGAGAAGCATATATTGTACAACCCACTTTTTAGGCTGCTGATGTTGTTGGAGAGCCCACTTTGCTGTGATACTGGTGGAAGGACCATTCATACAGAGCCCTTATCACCCCAACACACGATGTATTGGATTCAGAGCTCTTAGAGGCATGTGACGTGATGGAGTAAGGTTGTTGACCAGATGTTAGTATTTTGGGGTAAAGACTTGTATTCACAACGGAAATACATCTCTTTCCCTACTTCTAAAGGGTTGTACCTTCCTAAATCAAGAACCGCGTGTGTGCTTGTCGTCATGATGTGTAAAAAAATTATACTGTCCTCTGTCAAAAACCAACTACTCTATTTCTGTCACTGGAAAATAAAAACACCACGATGATGACTCCCTTCACTTGGTGCAATAGACTGGGTTACAGCAGTCTCTAGCAATAGGGTCTGATTGACCAAAAAAAGAGTGGGACCAGGAGAATGACTCCCTTCTCCTGGTCTATATGGAGGAATCTTGAAGTTTTAGAGTAGATTGTAACAGTTTTTTTTTTACGTCTTTACACTGCAACAACAAACACACAACTCGCACCAACAGCACACAAGGACTCGCATCGATCCAATATTCATACCCAAGCTCAGCGCACAGTGAAAACCGAACTGAAGCTGCCAACAGGACATCACTTTTCTCACTTTCCTACTCCCTCTTCACCCGATTTACTCCCCCATCCCCTTCTTGTTTGCAGATCTGCCTGAGTGCCTGGGGACCAATTCCATTGGTGACAGTGCGCGGTACAAATACCTTTTAAATTTAACATTAACTTCTTCCCAAGGGTTCTTTACCAGTTGCCTTAAAGTTTTATCAATTTTCTTTTTTCAGTATATTTTCCTCTCAGTGCTTGGTACGCCTTCTCTTTACTTGGCTGTTGGGGAGGTTAATCCCAGACAGTTCTTAATCCTCCCAGTATTTTTCACACTTATTGTATTCACATGACCGTGATGAGGTAGTTTACTCCAGAGGCACTCGTTTGTCACTCTAGTTACTTCAGTGATGAGGGAGATCACTCCTGATGCACTCGACTTCCACTTCTCTGGGTGTCATCACCTTTATAAGGGAGATTACTTTCGTAGGATGCTGGTCGTGGACTTATCTGGTTGTCATCACGGTGACGTGGATTACTACCGAAGGATGCTGGCGCTGTCTTTTTCCCCAAGGCCCTGTAGGGTTCGGGACTGCGTCGCCGGTTTTTCCTGAGGTGTTGGGCTGACTCGCTTCAGTTCAGTGCTTTGCTTTCTTCACTCAACTCCCTGCTTCATCCTCGCGGCTCTGTGGAGACTTGAGCCACACTGTTCTGGTGCAGTTGTTGGACCACACGTTCCACCTCCCAGAGATGACGCCACTGCTGACCTTTCTTCCAGTCTTCAGCAGCGAACAGATTTCCCACAGGCTCGCAGAGTTTCTTTCTGCTTCTTGCTGGGAGACCAACTGTTTCCCAAGGCTTCGACTGCCAGGGATTTGAATGTCCTGGGCTGCCAGCTTCCCTCGAAGCTCCTCCTGGTTCCCAATACTCTGTCTGTCAGCTTCTACTGTATGCAGTGGGACCTGTCCACACGTAACCTCAGTCTTCCTAGCAGTTTCAATGTTATTCTTTATGCCTCCTTGGGGCCACTTCGTCACAGTCTCTTGGTAATCCACTCTGATTACTCTGCATGTTTCCCTGACTCTACTTCGTCTCGGTTATATTAGATCTTGAAGGTGAGACAGAAGAGACTTTAAACAACACACAGTAGCATTCTCAGGTTCATTATCGAATGGATTTGCTAGTGTTAGGTTGTGTGTGGAAAAGGGTATAGGAAGTTCCTTCACAGGATTGTAGTCCTTATCCCCAGGAGGGGAAAATCTCCCTGTGAGGTCTCGCTTTCCACCACCCCTAGGTGTACTGGGTAGCAGCCTTGCTTTCCTTAGCATCACAGGGAAGGGCTCCCCTCTGGGCAGAAGTAACAAGATCCTGTGGATCATCACAGGCAATATCGAACATATTTGGTCCTGCCTTTTATCACAGAGTAAAAAGCTATTGATGGGTCTATGAGCCCACTAGTGGGCTTAGAAGTGGACTTGCATAAAACACTAATTCTATTTAACGAGTCAAAAACGGATGAATGGGGTTTTACAGATGAACACATGCCCCCACCCGCTGTTCTCTTATCACTTAATAGGTGTTTTGCAACACCAACGCACTTTAGGACTATCAACATTGGCAACCCTTAACTCTGTCTTGAACTAATTAGTACGCTTGTACGAAAATATTAATGAAAACCAGAGAGACCTGAAAGAAACTTGAAGGTGCCTCACCCGCTAGTCCCCGGGGATGGGTCATCCATGTGGCCAGGACACGGCCATTGCCTTTGGATCCAGTTCCTGGGGGTGGACCAGTGCGGGAGGATCACCTGGGTGAGGAGTCTTCGGGGAGTGGGACACCGGATGGCGAGATGTGGTATCCCCTTCCCTGTAACACCTTTATCCCATCCTGCTGGGTGGGATACTTGGAACTCAAACCTCCCGCCCCTCTTCACAACACGAACACTTTCTCACAGACAGCTTGCTATGAGAGAAAACTGACTAACACCCGAGCAGTATACCCGACATGTTGCAATATGATGGATGGGGTCAGGCAATTACTGACCATCCCACACACCTGACTTCCATTACATTTCCCACACGGATAAAAGGCGGAGCACAAGAGCAAAGCACACAAGGAAGCAGCAGTTCTAAGATGGCAGTTTAACACGAGGTGAAAGACTGCAAAACAGAAGGGGATCACAAGGAGGGAAGTGCCCTTGACCTTTTTGATGAGGAACCGTTACTTTCACAAAACCTTGAGAATAGAAAACGTAAGGTCAGGAAACCAGGCTGAAGAATCCTGCATTGTGTCTCAGAGGTATCGGGGCGCTCTCACGTCGATATTCAAGGCGGGGTGAATCTCCTGCTACCGTGGTACAGTCATTGGCTCATACAACAAAGCAGCGCCAGTGAAATCAACACAGCCGGTGAGTTGGGGAGGCTGATACCAGACCGGTCTGTGTTGAAGCAAGGTTGCAAGCAGCAACATTGTATGGTGAACGCTGAAGAAAACAGTGTATGAAGCGTATGTGATAACCAACTCTAATAGAATTGGACAACAGATGAGTGATTGAACTTTTAAACCAAGATGCGATACCTTCGACACAGTGGTCCAGCAGTGGTTCAAATGAGCGTGTGTGCTCATTTGAAGGTCTCTGTAAGGTATCCAACTGAGAGGTGGCAAAAGCGAAAGTGATAAAGGATTATGAATCGAAGTGGGACTGCAGCGGGTCAAGCAAAATCCTGTGCACAATGGAAAGTCTTCAATGTTAATAGTGTAAAAAAAGTTGGCCCGAACGAGATCGATCAGTGAAGAGCTTTTGGTCAAAGCAAGTTTGTGATGGGGTGCTCGAGAGCCCGAGCAAGATGGCCCCTTGTTGACGGAGCTCTGATGCTGGCGAGCTTCAACGTCACTGTATAACCCGCCCAGCACGCTGTAAAGATGGATTTCTGAAGTCTGACCTGGTGGGCATCGGTTCAGAAGGCCAGCCTAGTTTCTTGGAACAGGGTAACCCTCTGGACAAGCCAGACTAATCAAGGTAGCATTGGCGGCGGTCAAGACTAGGTCTCAGGAGGGATGGGTGTGATTGAAAGCCCACAATGAGCACACACAGTAAACGACACCACAAATTACTCTGTCAGGTGTAAATATCAAAAATAGATATACATTTATTAAAGGCCTTTTAAATCGAACATAAAGCAAATATCAGCAGTATTAATGAAACCAACACAACTTACTATTAAACTGATATACAGTCACCAATTGCCTAAAGGAATAGGGCACAGTATAGATCCACAACCTGCAAAGAAAGGGGTCACACAGTGCGAATTTCGTTTAGGCATTCCTTCACAATTCAAACCCTAACTAAGAGGCAGTCCAGTGCCTATGATGAGTTGAAGCCTTGAGCGCAAAAGTACTTTCGGTGCTGGTGCACGAAATCGTGGGGTTAAGTCAAAATGGGGTCTCTTCAAGGGGCTGTAGCGACTCAGGAAGGTGGGTGAGGTGGTGAAGAATAGGTTCCGACTATACGCGGAGGGTCTCCCCAAGAGGGCAGAACAGGATCTGAGAGTTGGGAATAGCTCGGTAGCACAGGCTACCTTGATAAAGAAGTGGTCCTCAGGGGACACTTGTGCATAAAAGTCTATGGATGCGCCAGGGGCCACCGGTGAGGGCTGTAAGTACATACCGACCCCTGGTGCACTCCAGACCAAACTTCGGCAGTCGAGTCTGCTTCGGTCACAGGTTCAAATGCTGCAGTTGCGCGGCTGTGCAGCTTTCAGGGGCTGCGTTCCAGGAATGATTCCATAGCGGGACAGTGGTGCTGCTCCTGGTGAAGGGATCCGGCCAGTTCTGCTGTAGCAAGTCTGAGGGCACAGCAGCAAGGCACCCACAAACTTTGTAACCACTGTTGGGCGACACAGTGGCCGTGTATGTTCTGGTTCAGGCATACTCTCCTAATTCCAGACCTAGGAATGTTAGGTGTACAAAACGCGGCGGGAGAGTGCCTCATAGTCAGAGCTTACAGTCTCCAAAGGCTTGAGTCAAAACTTGAGATGGCAGCGGTCAGGGCAAAAGTCCTGTACAAACTGGTCAATTCACTTGGCAGTCCAGGAACACTTCCGAAAAGACTTGCTTACTGGTTAAGTTGGAGGTGCCGAGAATAGTTGGTCCCACTATTCCAATGGGTTGAAGCGCCCTTGAAGGACTTCTAGGTTTGATCCGTAACAGGGGGTCAGATGGGACAACAGCGGGCTGAGGGTGCCAAACATTCCAGCGGGTCACAGCGGTTGCACGACTCTGCTTCTTCGGCTCAGGATACTTGGCTCCTTTACTAAGTTCGGTATGAACTCAGAAGATCGACCTGGAATGGGTGTAAGATGCCTTCTCTTATCCAAAATCTCCTTTGCGCCAAAATGAAGAGAAACCATTGAGAGATCTGCTCACATACAGCCATCCCAGATGTGGACCAATCGCGGACCACAGTGGTCCCAGTCATCCCAGCACACCAGACATCCTAACACCCAATATGTGTATTGGAACTAGACAGCACCAGCCCACATCCTAGGCGCACACACCAGGCATACAAAAGCCTGCGAAACCTACGGTTTGCGCAGGGGTCTGCATGACCTAAATAAGGATTTTTCCAGGTCTGTGCGACCCGGGGAAGGCAAAGGGACAAGATGGCCATAGAACAGAACAAAGGACTTTGTGGCATGGCCATTTTAGGCCCTGGCCACTGTTCTGGGCCAAACGCGGTAAACGTGGTGTGGACCATTGAAAAGAGTTGAAAACAAATACAAAGTAACAGCTGCCACCAGCTCTGTCCAGGGCACACTTGTACATTCACCAAAAAATCCTTCGAGAGTGTATAGGGCTTTAAAAATGAAAAAGGTACCCCAGCACACTGTACTTTAAGGTACTTTGTGCACTGGTAAAATGTTACTAAAGAATAGCAACAAAGTGAAAAACTAAGGGAAACAAAGTCTCCCAGTACTGACTGTTTTAAGGGCATGTCTCTTTACCCACAACAAAATGAGCAAAAGTCCAGTCGAGTACAGAAGAAGTCTGGGTTCCTCTGGCAAAATTCAGGCTAGGATGGTCATACAACAGCAAAAAGTTGGGGGGTACACAACTAGAGGGAAAATCACCCCTAAATGGAAATATTTCCCATCACTCGCCCAAAGAGATAAAAAATGCAACTTCTACGATGGTGAGGAGGTGGTGGTCAGACTGCTTGACCGGTGATTTGATCGAAGCAACTTGAGCGGTGGTGGGGCCTTCGATGGGCTGGGTCTCCGCCTTGATATCGCCCAGACCAGCGTGACTTGCCGCCAATCCAGAATCGATGGAGAAGAAATCTCTTGCCTGAGCTGAAGTTACTGAATGCTCTCCTGCGCGACAGGTGCACACAGCTAACTGGGAGACATCACCGCTTGGCAAATAGTTTGTTGCTGGTGGCTGCCGGATTGAGGACCTTAAGCATACACAGGCAGACGACCAATGCTGCAATAGTGCAAGCCCTGTTAATGTGTGGCAGCGGATTTTAACGTAAGAGGGAGCCCTGATGGCGGAACCTTGGGCTGTGTACAACAATGTATAAGTGGGGGGTGGGGAGGGTGGTAGCCTCCGGTTTAGAATTTGAACATATCTTGAGTGTAGTATGTTATAATATTCTGATATAGCTCGATTGGTGTTTGTAACAATAGCCAAGAACTCAACATGAGAGTATTCTGAATAATGCTCACATGCAGTGAGATTCTGAGGCTAGTTTGGAATAAATCACAAATCTGTTCCTAGTCTCATAAGTATCAAAAAAGGTTCATGTGTTTAATTCCATGTTGTAGAGATAAAACAAAATTATATTACAACAATTAAGGTAGTACATATCATTTTAACTATGCAAACAAAAGACAAAGACAGTATGCATATACATAAGGACCCACATCAAAACTAAACATTGGTCTTAGAGTTGTGTGGCATAAATTATTTACATAGGAAGGACATTACTCTTGCCATAAAAGCAACCATTCCTTAAGTTCGAACAAATCAAGAAGGAAATCATTGCAGTTCGATTCTTGCGGTACGTTAATGAACTTCAGTGAAAGCAATATCTCAAAAGTAAATGAGGAGAAAAAAAGAGAACGAAGCAAAAAATAAACAATGTAGAGGTTTGATAGTGAACATTTTCTGTCTAGTAGTAGTTCTAGAGCACGTGAAAGTTCTAAGTACAGGGAATAATCAAAGTCCACTATCCAAAATGATCATCAACTGGATTGATTACTGTAAGGTGAAATCCTTATTGTTATAAAAGGTGAAAGGGGGTTGGAGTTGTGTTGCACACTAGCTTGGTAATGGCCAATCCTTAGTTAATGTGTGGCAGCGGCCCACAACCCTGTATGACCCTGAGATCTGAGACGCGTAATGACACTGCAACCCTTCTCTGGGTCCGTAAAATGGGAGAAAACCGCTGGCAGCCTGTGACTGTTCCTGTTCGGCGGAACGCTTACCTGCCTGCATGAGCTTGAAAACAAACATGGCGGTTCCTGCTGCAGAGGCGCTTCCAATCCGACACCAGCAGATCTGCGGATGCGCATTCAATCCGACACCGGCACATGCTTAATATTTAATGCTTCCTAACACCTGCAGTGGCATACATACAACAGATCTTCAAGCATAGATGTGGGGACTGCTTGACACTGACACCGTTAGCTGGATATTGCATTGGCTCCCTTCCCCCCGTGCAACCCAGCATAATAAGTCCAGAGCCTACACCAACCTGCTGCGTCGGATGCACCTATATGGGTTAGGCCCGACCTGGATGGACTGCTCCAAGCGCAATGATGGGGGATGGGCCATCTAATTATTCCTACCCCACTGGAAACACCCAGATTGCGGTCACATGGTGATATCAAATGAGATCTTGGGCCAACAGAATTTGCTCCTACAGAGGGCCCTCGCCAAGGCCAGTGGCCAGACGACGTACTGAACGGAGGCGATCTAGACGCCCAGGGGTACCCCGAATACTCTGACACATAGATTTGGCTAGCCTGTATCAGGCCCGTTGCTTGCCCTGTGCCCTCTGGGCATGGCATGGGCTCCCCCAGATCTTACCCCTGATACTGTCTGTGACTTATTACAACTGGGCTGTCACTACGCTGATCCTCTCGCATACAACCAAAAATGGACATAGAACAGCAACTTCAAGCCGTACTGGTGTAAATGAAGGTTATTGGGCAGAGGACCCAAGAGACGAATAACACGGTGCAAGTTGTTAGACTGGAACTACAAGATGTTCACAACCTGCTAAACGTGCAAGCAGATCATACTACAGATAATGAGACCGCATCAGACAACTATGAAACATCTGCATTGGATCTAGATGGTCTCGTCAAGGAGATACAGTGCTTGGCAGCCAAAATGGAGGACCAAAAAAATAGGTCCCTCCGCAACAACTTACATTTGGACGGTCTTCCAGAACAAGCAGAATGGGCGGATCTCGAAGCCTACATGTATGTATTCTTCCTCGAAAAGTGACATCTTCAGGACCCACGTAACTACATAATCGCGAGGGTACATAGAGCCCCGGCCCACCACTGGTGAGCGACCACAAGTTATTACTATGTGTCTGCTCAACTTTCAACATACGTTAGCCGTTTTGAAAGCATTCAAGGCTGCGCGAAGATGTTGAGGACCGGCTGTTCAATGACTTCTCTGCTGAGGTGTCCCGGCGAAGGAAAGGGTTCAACCCCCTATTCAATGCGTTGAAGTGCACTGACCACAGATTATTTCTAAAATTTCCGGCTGTCTGGTGCATACAATGGGACAAGCAATGGCACTCCTTTGAGGAACCTGAGATTGCCTGGCGTTTCCTGAGACCACATGAAATATCACCACAGAATTCCTTGATGATAAGGAGGGGAATAAACAAGCGGACTGTGCACCATCCCAGCAATAACGGCCAAAGGCTCATTGGAAGAAGGTGGGCAGACAGCCGACAGGACCTGGGGGCAGCAGCAGAAATCCTCAGACATGATCTATATGTTTCCCATTAATGTTGCACCTGAAATGGCTGGCGTTCAGCAACCCTATTCACAGAGCCAGTAGACATATGCTTCCCCTTAATGTAACATATAAGAGGTCTATTCCTATTACATAAAGGATGAAGGTTGAGATGACCACCATCACTGCCCTACCACGATCTATGGACTGTTGATAATAGGTGTACATGCCACCTCTGAGGAACCTGTTGACAACAGGAGGGTCAGCTGACTTACCGAAGCATCGCTCGCCACCTTCGGCCTGCATGGCTCTCCCGGAGTTCCAGTTCAAGCACAAGTTGAAGTTTGAACTGGGTTCAACAAGTTTTCTTTCGATTCTAACTTCATGCTGGAATTCCAAAGTGAAGACACTGCCGAGGCTTTCCGACTGGGAGCAATGGCATGGATGGGCTGGGACATAGATCCTCAGATCTCCCCCCCCCCCCCCCCCCGTTTCCCCCAATTCATTGGCTGACTCTTCATTTTATTGGGGTGCTGTTTTTTTGCCCCAGTATTTACTGATGTTTAGTATTGTTCTTGCTGTTGGCCGGGCTAGCTGCTATTAAGGGCTTTGGTCTGTGTCTCTTCTCCCTCCCTGCACTTGACCCCATTTGGCACAAAGGGGGGAGGAAGCTACACGAGCCTAAAATCTTATTGCATTCACACACACAGGATTTCCTCACCATGAAAACATGCCAATTTGATGGCATCTCTACAGTTGATTACCCTTAATGTAGGTACAAGGACTGGAACATCCCATAAAAAGGAGACAGATACTTAACTATATGTGACACCTTTTAAGGAGATATCTTTTTGCAGGAAACCCACCACTGTGCTATAGAATCAGAGAAATTGTTGTGGATGGGTGGGAGCCTCTGCTCACTCCCCTTTTGAGGTCAAGAGGGGGGGGGTATTGATTGTGATCCATAAACGCATCCCTATTAAGATACTCCATACATAGACCGATATAAATGGCAGATATGACCTGATTCGTGGCTGCATACAACACCAACCCCTGTCCCTCCTTAATATCTATGCCCCCACGAAGGATACACCTACCTTCTTTACGCGCACTCATCGACTGTGCATGCTACATGGGCAACCTTAAACTTGTAGGAGGTGACTGGAACATCGTGATGGACCCTCTTTGGAATAGACAGGGGATACCTCTAACACATCCATCCATCCCACGTAAACGGGCCACTTTACTCACACTTATGTCAGACCTCCAATTTATAGATGCTTGGAGACACACAAATGGACAGGACAGAGACGAGACTAGACCTTTTTATTCCCAACGTCATGGCATCTATTCAAGACTAGACTTTTGGCTTGTCCCCTCTAACACCTAATCCCTGATTCACACATGCAAGATACTGGCCTCGATGCTATCCGATTATGCACTGGTGCTCCTGCAGAATGACCTGCCGAGTATCCCACATAGACTGATGTGGCGTCTCAATAGGAGTGCCCTACAGTATCCAGATTTCCTCGAACATCTTGAGCAAGACACTGACATATTTTGGCAAACTAACATTGTCCCGGGCTATTCTACGTTCGACTGTTGGGACACATTCAAGGCCTTCTTCCGGGGCAATGCATATCGAGATGCTCATACAAGATAAAAACCTGGGGAGAACGAGAGGCACATTTGACATAATAGCCGCGAAACACTACATAAACGAACCATTGACCCTCAAACGTTTGTACGACTTACCCGACTGTGAACATAGCTAAAATGGGTATCCCCTTCCCGGGTGCAGATGTCCTTCTCAAGTTGGTCGCAAACCTTCTTTCGTGAGGCTGATGGACCCATACATTTAATGGCACTTGGCCTACGCAACAGCCAGACGTCACAAAATATAAATGATGTGAGGGACCCCGGACCGGGAATTGCCTCGTAGGAGACACTAACATTAACAGCCGATTTGCAGAATATTATAGCAAGCTATATGCCAAGAATATGAAAGTCACATTGACCGCATTTCTTACAAGTATCCAACTAAATAGTCTGAATATGTTGCAAGCGGATAGCCTGGGTGGCCCGATGACAGCAGCTGAGGTGACCCGCTCTCTCGGCTCCCTTTCGGGCGGGTAAGGCATCTGGTCCTGATGGTCTGCCCATTGAACGATAAAAGGTGCTGGTGTACAGATTGGCACACCTTCTCGAATCTGTGTTCACTGGTGCAAGCACCTATGGGCGCTTGCCCCAATCGATGTTAGCAGCAAATATTGTCTTTAATAAAAAAGACAGCGACCCAAAAGACTGAATCCTATCATCCTATATCCTTAATCAATGCGGACGCCAAAATATTGGGGAAATGCCTGGTGCAGAGAATCAAGGTGATCATACCATCTCTAATTCATAACGATCAAACTGGCTTTGTGCAAGGCAGATACCCAGCCGATGATATACGTCGGTTGCTACATGTTCTGCCCAGTGAGGCAGATCCTGGAGAGGTGCTTTTAGCACCTCATGATGAGAAAGCATTCGACAAGGTCAGATGGGACTTTATGATCCGAGTGCTCGATCTATATGGCTTCTCACCGCCGTTTATCACATTGATCAAACTCCTCTATACCGACCCGATTGCCTTGGTTACCACCAATGGAGTCCCTTCTCCCCTTTCACTTTGCACTCGGGTACGAGACAGGGATACCCTCTTTGTCCTCTCCGACATGCCCTCGCTATTGAACCACTAGCAGTGAAACTGCGCACAGACCCAGAACAGACAGGCTTACTACGACGGGATACAGAACATCGAATATCTCTCTGCTGACGGCATGCTGGTGTATGTTCCCCATGTCACAACCTCACTACCACGATTACAGCACCTTTTACGGTTATAAGATCAGCTGGGCAAAATCAGAGATCCTTCTATGTAGATTAGATATTCCTTGGTACCCAGGAGGGGTTGCACCTTTTTTTCTTGCAACTACAACACATTAAATAACTCGGTGTGAATATCAGCCCAATACTGAACGGAATCTTAGATTTGAACTACCCTCCAAACCTGCTAAAAATGAAGCAAGACTTGACTAGATGGTCCACTCTCCCGCTGTCTCTATTGGGTAGCATGAATGCCTTTAAAATGAACTCCCTGCCCAAATTGATATAACTAGCTATGCTGCTGCCCTTTACTGCCCATGACAGATGATTAGGAAATTAAATTCGTATAGAACCACATTCATATGGTGAGGGGGGAAAAAGCACCTCAGACTCTATTCTTCAAGATTGTAACGCAGCTGGAGGACTGGCATGGCCCGCGTGGAAGACATCATCAAGCTGATCAAATATGTTGGGCTAAACGATGGCTTAACATCGAAGAACCAACTAGCAGTAGGGCCATGGAGTTACTGCTGCTGACACCATATTCCCTGCTTGAAGTTCTGGCCATCCTGCCAGCCAAACTCCCCGCCAGAATTAAAACGCACCTTATAGTGGGGCTGACGCTGACACAATGTCACAATATGAGGCAGTCGTTGGGTTCCTCCATTCAGTTGGCACCAGCATGGATTAGTATCTGTGCACGCCTGTCTGCTGTACTAGATCACAAATTACACGCTAACCAGGATACAGTCTGGCCAAAAGTTAAGGTGATGGACATATACGAAGAGAATGCCCTGATAGACTTCCATGAAGCTAAACCGGTTCTAGAGATGGGGGCAGCTGACTGGCTATGCTACAGATGCATACTAGCGGTGATCTGCTTGTGCACGACAGATCATTCTCGACAAGTGGCCCTGACAGCTGGCAACCCCGAAATGGAGCAAAATATGGCAACATTCCCACACCCACGAACATTCTAGATCATTTGCACACCCAGCAGTGTTGGACGTAATATCACACTCGCGTCCCAGTGGTCTGATGACCTAGAGGCTACACTTGATCTGAGAGATCTGTTCGAATTTTTTGAGAACATTCCAGCTGTCTCTGACAATATTTGCAACAGACAAATTCTATATAAAATGATCCAAAGGATGTACTTACTATACACCAAGTAAACTCTACAGAATGGGTCTCTCCCAATCACCCCTATGCTGGTGACACTGTAGGAGTCTGGGTACATCGGGGCACATGATGTGGGCATGCCTGGTGATCAAGGCATATTGGCGGATGGTACATAAGCAGGTTTCTTGCATTGCTGGTGCCACACTGGAATTCGCACCTGACCCAATGCTCTTTGGGTCTCAAAGTGAGGACTGGCATGACGAACCCATAGCCTGAAAGCTCATGCACGTTCTCCTTTTTTCTGCCTGTAAATTATTAATCACTCGATGGAAAGCCGAATCTGCCCCTACCAAGAAAGCCTGGTGATCCATATCTGCTAAACTCTGCTTACTTGAACGCTCTGCTTTCAGACATATTTCTGGCTCAATACAAGTCGACCAGTTCGGGGTAACTAGTCGATGCTTATGTATGACTCACATGATCTTTCAAACTGAGAGACCATTATGGATCTATGGAATGCAATAAATAATTTGACAGTCCGTAACGTCTACCTTGTTCTTGTTAATGGCATTATGTTTCACACGTTCACTGTCTTTATGGGGGACATGGTTGGAGGGGGGTGGACCCCTAGGTGGTGGGAAGTTGGAATGGGGGGGTTATCAGTTTACGGGAATCAATTTACATTTTAAATTGGGTTTCTCAGATTGTTGGCATCTTCTGCTTGAATGGGAGGGCAGAGGAGGGAGGGCGCTTATTATCTCTATTTGTATTCTCGTGATTGAACGTACTATTTTTTTTTCCCCTGTGGCAACCTACCTGGCTAACCTTTGTTTTGTAATGTCTGGTTAAAAAAGTTCAATAAAAATATTAAACCAAAAGAAAAAAGCAAGTTTGTGATAAAGTAAATTAAAATTGGTCCGAGCCCGGCGGAGGAAGACTGATTGAACATTGTGTTGAAATGTATCTGAGCCCGACGGAAGTAATTGATGCATGAAAATCATACCAGCATTGTGATAAAGGGGATCTGAGCCCGGCTTGGGGGGGGATCTGAGGTGAATAGTGAATCACCTCAGAAATTGAGTGCGTTTGAAATACTGAAAGGACAATCACTTATTATTTGTCGGATCAGGCCCTCTGAAAGAAGAGATATTTGAAGGCAAATAGTCTCTGGCTTCTCAAGCATGAGGGTGGAGTTCAGACATTAGCATCACAGCCTTCTGTGCCCAAGTCTGTGCTAAGCTCGAGTGTGCCACCTGGTTCCATACTGAAAACATGGGGAAGGAAAGCCAACGGCCTGAATATCCTGACATACCATTTCTTGGACACTTCTTTCTTTTACATAGCACAGTTTACCACACTATCTGAATTAGCGGTAATGATTGGCAATAGTTTCTTTTAGTATAGGCCTTCTTATTTTGACAAGACACCACTAGGACTGCGTTATTATTATTTGATAGCCATAGCTTGCTCCCATCTTTAGATGTAGGAATAGATAGATGTTTTTTAAACCTTTTTTAAAGTTCAATAAACACCCTTGAACTGTGGTCACTTTTGTCTGTCTTACTGTTGATACCATGCCTTGCTTACAGACCAAAACATGCTTGTATCTACATTGAACTCGGACATTTCATTTATTGAGGGATTTATGTTGCCACAAGGTAAAGTGGTCTTTGTTGAATCCTCCTTCCCTCACAAGAGAAAACATGAAGAGGGGGTCTCTACATAGTCTCATGGTTCCGTTTCTCTGTAAAAATCAAACAATATAAGGGGGTGGCAAGACCATTGCACCACCTGTCTCGATCAATTTATAGAGTCCTGACAACAAGTTTCATATCTGGCTTGATACCCTGTGACCTTATCCACGATTCACAGATCCTGCTGACTCCCCCCTCAAAAGAAATCTGAGATTTTTTAGCCCAAAAAGTCAAATGCAAAAGCGTGTCAGTCGAAGTTGACTCGGTCTAAAAACCAATTAAATCTACTTCGACTAATTGTCATAAAAGCTTGAGAAAACATCTACGTACAATTTCAAACATCCTGACGCTAAAGGACTAGTAGAGCAATTCCAACCAAGAAAAAGGAAATTAAGGAGAAAAAAGAGGTCATTGATTCCGGCCTAAGTCTTCAGGTTCGTCTGCTGTGTTAGACTGTCACGGGTAGTAACTTTTTAAATGACATTCGAAAATGGCTGTGTGAAACAATGAATGTGTGCAAAAGTGCTTAAATCAATACAAATTTCTATGGGAGCAACATTGGTAAGATGCTAACAATCATGAGCTATAGTTTGAGCAAAAGTAAACGCTTTCAATCTTAATGGAAGTTTGGAAATAAGTGAAATTGAAAATCACACGTGTAAAACTTTGCAGAAATGCGAATTCCCGCCTAAATTTCATTACGCGGTTTTTAAGAAAAACAGGTGAAATGTACGGAGTCTGAGTATTCTACACTAGGGCACTCAGGCTAGGTTACCAGATTGAAACACAGTAATCTGCGGTACCAACCACAGCACCTCTGTGTCCGCCCTGGCTGACTTAGTCTGATTACCCGAGGGAGGATTTAAAGGTTTGGGATTTCACGAGGCAAAATGATTTAAACGAGTTTTCACTAGCACAAAGAATCAAAGGCAAGGTTTCAAGAATGGTTGTGACAATATTACACATTCTTAAGGTAAGGACAGGATGACTTCGAGATTGGGATGGAACAAAAGAAGGTATGCTATGATTCTTCTATACTTCCTATTAATACTTACAGTCCACTTCAATTTAAGATTTTGAACCGTCAAGGGTTCTGGTCATCAGACGGATCGGTCTAACCAAGGACATCAGGGCAAATCTGACGGGATAAGGGTCAGCTAGGTGGTTCTGGTCAGCTGAACTGGCTCCTCGGACTGGAGATTGCACTGGACTGCACTGGTTACTGGAGACGAGAGATCAGTGGGATGGCGAGTTTGCTGCAGGCAAGCCTTTGGTAATAGCAAGCCAGCTGGGTCAGATAGTTCCCTTGGATTTTTGGGATTGCTTCAGAATTGGGACTAGCTGAAAAAGGCGTTCAGCAATGCTGAGGCCTTAGCTTGGTAAGTAAAATCAGGAATCAGGAACAAAGATGGAGAATTCGGGAACAGGGCGCCACGCAGAAAATCAGGATGAAGTCCGGAATCGGTGTGTCTTGTGTGCTGTGAGGTTCCCTTATTTATCATGCCAAATGACATCACTAAATTATATGACAGGGGCAAGCCTACTGTCCACACCCCTACTGCTAGGATTGGGCAAAAGCATAATCTCTGCCTTGCTCTTTGCTGGTTGGATAACAGAAAAGGTTATCATGTTTTATGGTGTTACTTTGACAATGTTTAGGAACCTCCCCCAGCTCCTAGAATCAAAATCTAATTTTCCCACAAATACATATTTATGTACTTATGACCTCTAAGAAAATCAAATGCACAGGTTACATGTTTCGTGGGTCACATTTCAATCCAAATCCCTGGTTTAGGCTTTCTGCAACATTTTGGCAATTTTGACCATGAAAGATTTGGCCTAACATTTCCCAATTTTGTACATCGGTGCGCAATACCCCTGGGATATGTGTACAAAATGTCAAGTGTGCAATTTCAATACTTTCCCCACAAACGGTTATTCTTCACAACTTCTCTTTCTTATGCAGTACAGGGTTCAATCCCGTCTTCAAAGAGCATACATTTAGATTTACAACTACCAACTTTCAGATTTATCCTCATTCTTGTGGCAAAGTTAAATGCCATTAAAGCTCAATTACAAATAGGCATTTAAACACCAAAATGTCCTTAGCAGTTTTTTTTACTTTTCTTTCAACTGGCAGCAGGTGTCAAATTCCTTTGAGCAGTGTGGGGGTCCTCTTCCTTGAGAGTGAAGCTTCCTGCCTTTCACACTTGACAGGTGAGAATCTTAGTCTGCTATTGTCTCAGCCTTAGGCAAAGATGAATGTCTTATGCACTGGGAAAACCCCCATTGTCTTGGGATTTAAAGCCCACATGCTGGCAATTAGCATTTCTTGCTCCAGGGGATTATGAGGTGTCGCCCTTTCTCAGGGCTGGGAACTGACAGAGCAGGGTTTTTTTATATAGTTGATTAACTCAGACTGGGTTTAGCTTTGAGTTTCACCTTTGAAATATTTCCCTTAAACATATATAATTAAATTGTTTATAGGTGGATTTTTAACAAATACTTTGACATTCTTAAATAAATAAACCTTTACACCAGAATATACTTTAAAAATAGGTGATTTTTCTCTTTATGAGAAATGAATGGATTTCGCACCAAAACAGCACTTTTTAAGATTAGGAAAATGACATTTTAAAAGATATTTTCGGTTTTCAGCACAATGATGCTGTTTCCTTCACTTTGCTCCATGTTGACTGTCGCAGAGCCCACTGCCTTGCTCCTGCAGTAAGGACTCTGTTTTCACCCCACCTGAACTGTATGTGCCAGGGTGTGCAGCCTTTTTCTGGTTGTGACACAAACACAGTTTTAAAGATTTTGGCACGCACAGGAGTCAGCGCGGTCATTTTGGTCTGTTTCCTTGACCATTGCAGTAAAGTAATGTAGTGAGGCACATTGGAGTGGGTCAAAATATCCCACAACTCTTTACTGACCCCAGACTCCGAGGCTTTCTGTTCAATTCTAGTGGGTGATTCTGTTTAGGATTCGCCAGTCAGTATGCAAATACTCCAGGACTTATTCAGTAAAGGAGCAAGTTATTGCATTTTGAGGCTGGTAGGGTCTTGGACTCTCCCCTATGGTTATTTCGAAATCTGCTTTTATTCCCAAAAAATTGAGAAGCAGAGGCCCTTTGCCGATGCATTTCGGACTGATCCTCCTTCCTCAGTGCGGGCTCTAAAAAAGCATTAACAGAACTGGGGTTAGTATCACCCCTCTATTCATAGAAATACAATTACATAGCATGGCATTTCATTTGAAAATAGACCACATTTCTTTTCCATATCATCAAATAAAACATACCTGTCAACTTGTTGTCACTCTGTTGCTTAATTATATCTTGTGGTCTTCCATTAAATACATATGTCTTTTTATTAGCCTTTCAAAGCAGAAATCTGTATGCCTGTATCTCAAGCATTCCTTACACACATATGACCTAGTTCCACTGAATTTGTTTGGTTTGAGTAAACCATTGCACTGGTTTATTTAGCAGTCAAGTGTGTCTCGCAAATTTAGTGTTGTTCCCTACAAGAGAGGGAAATATCCAAACGTACACATGTTTAAATCTCCCAACACGTATGGCCCTTCTATTTAATACTTTCTTTCTTAGATTGTAATAGTACCCATGAGCGCTTACCTCAATTGTGCGCTCACGGGATCTGCTGCTGATTCAACGCGGTCATGGTAACAACAAAATCGTGTGGTTCAAATCACAAGTCCTTTTAATATAACGAAACTTGATTTGTTGCTTAAATGTCAGCATTAGCCCATGCTTCTACAATGCTCGCACATTACATGCAATTGTGCTTACTTTATTCACATACTACTTTTCTCGCACCGAGTGTCCAGCAGCGTCGCTGTGTCTACGGCAATAGAAGTTCCCCTTAGCAACATGACGCCGGGACCCTCTGGCGAGTTATTAATTGCTACGTCATCACGCTTCTGCGTGATGATGTGATTCTGTATGTATTCCGTCCATCGGGAATTGTAGTTCATAGTTTAAAAGACCTTAATACTACACATATATTTGTTATTTTGAGTCTGTTTGTCAGTAATGTCTAGTACCATTATCCATCATCATATTCTGATTAGCAATCACCAACAGAAAATTGCAAGTAGGAAAGACTTAATTTATGTAGCATATACTGCTTGTTACTGAGAACCTGATCCTTGAAATACATAATCATTCTCTCACGCAATACCTAATTTGAATTAATAATTTCCATATCAGGACACTGAGTCCCCCACTAACAGTGAACCTTGAACCTTACGTATTTGGTATTCATAAACATGTGTTCACAATTCGATCTATGTCTATGTAAATATAATGAACTGTGTGTTAGACATTTAATTGTGGCGTGAATGATGCATTCTTGCACTCTGTATTACGATACTGATCCAAAAAGTCCACAGGGGCAATTCAGGCTTAATCAAAGGCTCATGTACAACATTTATGTGCTCCGGACCATGTTGGTGCATACTAAAATACTTTGTATCGTCACTATGAATATACAGGCAACCATCTGTGTTCAATGTTCTTGTCAAACAGTCTGTTCATGTACTGTTTACAAAAAACAAGTTAGATCGAGTTCTTCGTTGAGGCCTGATAGTGCGACAGTGTCAAGCCTGTCGATCCAAAACGCCTCTCGTTGTTCTAGCTTTCTTGTTGCATTCATAAGTAGATCTTTGGAAGCATACTTGCGTGAGTTGGTGTCTATGATCATAAAAATGCCTTGCAATCGGTGAATGACGATTATTTGTTCTTATGTTGGACTTGTGTTCATTCCAGCGTATTCGTGCTTTGCGGCTAGTCTGTCCAACGTAAGTCAAGCCGCAAGGACATTTGATTGCATAAATCACATTCTGAAATTTGCATGTTGCATAATCCTCGAGTTGTATTTTTTCTCCTTTTTTTGTGAGTGATGATATTTCCTTTTATGACATTATTACAAGCCAGGCATGGGTAAGTTCCCGGATGTTTACTAGGTTGTCTCTTTAAATGAACTGAATTAGTTTTAACAAGAAGATCCTTGAGGTTATGACTTCTTTGTAATGCGAAGATCGGTTTGATGTTGAAATTGTTCTGCAATCTTGTATCGCATGACAACAGAGGCCAATGTTTCAACACTGCTTGTTCAATTTTCTGAGACTGAATGCTGAATTTGTTTACAAACACCATGGGTGTGTCCCTTTTGGAATTCTGTCTCTTTGGTTTTAGTAATTGGCTTTGTTCTTTTTGGTTGACTTTAGATTTTGCTTCTTGTAACTCCGTTACTCGATATCCTCTAGACTGGAATTTTTCAAGCATTTTAGTTGATTGATTCCCAACTATTGCTTTATTTGTGGACATTCTGAAAATAACATCCTTTAGTTTCGTTGAGGCAGGGAGACCTCATGGTGTTGGGGTGAGAGAGGTCTTTCTCTTATTTTAATACAATCCATCGCAATCAACAATACGTCTGTGTCCAAGTCTTACTCCTGATTCATGACACAAATCAAATGCATTGTTTTGATGAACATGTCCGGCAAATAAAAAAAGAGAGTTGAGGCATGATATAAGAGGGCTTCAGGGTCTTCCCATAGATGAACCAAGGAGTCTGAAGAAATGCTTCATGCTGATATAAAAACTGATTAAGAATGAAAAATGTAATCTTGTATAGAAAGATTCAAAAGGAATGCTGCAAGGTTTGCTTGCAAATACACCTGACAACCTTTGGAGACTTATCAACATGGATTCAGGATGTCATGCCCCCAGTTGATTAATCCCATATCTGAGGAAAAATGGACAGAGCATTTAAAAACTTGATATTTAGCATTTGCAGTGGATTCTCCGACATGCCCACATAAGGAGGGAATCTAGCTGGGATTTTGGGTTCCCTTGAGATCTCTTGGAAGTTATTTTGCACATCAAACCCTCAAGAGCACCCACCCTTATGGGCTATTGAATTTGATGCTGAAGGGTAACCCGTATTTATGGTTAAGAATTAGGGACCTACCCGTATTTATGGGTGTGTATTATATTCTATTTATGTGAACAAATAATATCTTCCTGCTCTGCTCCTCCCTCATGGAACGCTTCACACTTGGTCCCCATTTTTTAAAAAGAGGTTAGGTGTGATCCTAGGAATTATAGTGCTGCTCAATGTGTTTAGCAAAATCTTTTCTGTACTTTTGCCTAATCATTTACATCTATGGGCTAAACACAGTGGAAGGATTGATCCTAGACTGTCTGGGCTTAAGAAAAGACTGAGTACCTCTTTAAATGGTTTTATAGTTTTCTTTTCCAAGCAAGGTCTGATGTAAAAAAATCAGCCATTATAGCTAGCCTTCACTGACTTAACTATGGCATTTGACTGGCTTAGAAAAAATAGGCTGTGGAAAACTTTGATGTTGGAGGATGTCCTAACTCGTTGGTTTATCTGCTGAGGTACTTCCATTCTGATACTAACCTACACATCTTATTGAATATGGATGGGAGCATGTAATTGCAGATACAAACTTTTAGAGGCCTTAGACAAGGATGTATCCTAGCTCCCTTTGTATTTAACCTATCTATTTCTGACATTGAGGGTGCTTTTTTGGAGACCAAATAATTTGGAGGCCTCTCCAGTTCATGGTCGGCATGTGCTGACAACCTGTCTTTTTTGCACTACTGTCCTATTGGGCTGAAGCAGCAGTTGAATGGTTTTCAAAGTTCGATAAAAAGCAGTGACTTGAAAATCAACTCAACCAAATCAAAAATCTTGGTTTTCTTCAATTCTTGGAAAAGACTTGGATTTTCTTGCTATCTAAACGAGGAGAAACTGGAGGTTGTTGATCGGATGACTTACCTCAGCTTTGTTTACCATGGAACCTTTTAAAAAAAGACCTATTATATAATAAATATCAAGGCACGAAACCTGGTATTTAAGCTAGGATGCTGCATAGGAAATTCAGCCGTTTTTCAATGCTATCATTTACTACATTTTATAAAGCTAAGGTAGTTAAAACTGAAACCTACATAGTAAGGCCTTAGGTAACCTATACAACAGCCTATGACTAAAACTAGAGAACACTTTTTAGAAATACATCCTTAGCTTGCCTAGCGGGATCCCAGTTCAAATCATCTATTTCGAATTCTGCCTTTTGTCCTCGGAGGCTGTGGTCACATGGAAAATAATGTCCTTGTATAGAAGAATCTTGGAACCTGTTCATTAATTCTTTACAGGACTCCTCTAACTTATTACTTAAGAAATGAAAAACATTTTGTGAAGACCAAAGTTTATTCACTGATCCAAAAGCACTAAATAAATAATGATGGTCTGAAGATTGGTGCATGACGAAAGAGTAGTGTTTGAAATGTAAATTCTTTAAGCATCTTTCATGCATGGAAAAAAAACCTTGGGGTTACTCAGAAGTATCTTATAAAAATGTCTGTGTCAAAAAAGGCCCCAGATATTCCTGCGTTTTAGATTAAATATTCTCCCGACAAAAGACATTTTGGGATTTGAGGCTAAATTATCAAAATCAATTGTAGATTTTGTAAAAATTAAGACAGAATCTTTAAGACACATTTTGATAGAGTGTACCGCACTTGCATCATTACGAGAGATATGTTTCTTACTTATAAAGGATTTTGATTGTTTAACTGCAGATGGATTTTGGATTAGGGTTTTAGAAGGGAATAATGTGCCCCGTATCTGATTTCTACTAATCTTTTTTCCAACCATATTTTGGATGTAATTGTATGTCTTTTTAATGTATAAAACTTGGTTTAATGTAATGGATTAATGCACTGCAATTTTCATCTCTAATACGATTGACACAATTCCTTGCTAGTTTGCACATGCAGATTTTCACAAATTGTGCTATTTGCACTAAGATTTATCTTTTCATTTGTTTACTGTACAATAAAATTTGTATTTTTTATGATTGTGAAAGGTGCATTTACAAGCCATAACACAGTAAGAATAAATTAAATAAATACAACCCACTTCTATACATATGCACACAGTTGGTAATCTCAAAGTTGGATTAACTACACTTGACACCAAATCACAGTAAAGGCAGTATAGTAAATCAAAGCAATAAAACTGTAGCAAGCAAAGTGAAAAGAAAATTCACTAAAACATAAACAATATATGGCTGAGATATACCTTTTAGCAGTACTTCCCCACCATGTCAGTAGGCAAAGTGTCTCAAGCGGCAATGTTCCAGGTAAGTGCCTAAGAAGGGTATGGGGGTGTAAGGGTGTCCCTAATACCGCTCACACCAGAATCAATACACCCCGCTAGGGAAATAAGGCCAAAGCGATCTTGTAAGGATAACAAGTTACAAGTTTAATCTTACAAATTAGGATGGCAGCAAAGGACTCTGCTGCCTGAACGGTCTTCCCCTGTCCCTCTTCCCGTTCCTTCCTGCCAAAGTGGTTTCAAGCAGGGGTTTATATAGGTCTGGCTTGCCATGGTGATGTCACTGGAGCTGGATCATGACTTCAGCCATATCAGTCCTTTTTCCTTAATAGGAATGCTCCAAAACCTTCTTTCTTCGTTGTCAGCAGTTTTGCCAGGGCATGCTGTTCTATATTTTAATAGCTATGCGAAAACACACTGCAGCTCATGCTTTCCTCTATTTTGTTAACTATGAAAAAACACACTGCAAACCTTGAGGCCTAGCCCAAACAAAACTAAATATTGTTATCTATGTACAAACATTTTTAATTCATTCTATCCACATTTCACTCATCCTGCTCACGTTATCTGGGTCCTGTAGTATCCTCCACAATATAGACGTCGTAATTTTTATCTCTAAATGCAGTTTGCCGCACAAAAGATGCGAGTCCTATTTTTAACCCGCATGGACCATTGACAAACAGTGGACACCTGGTGAGTCAGTTTGTGCTGGCCATAGTGAATAACACTGCACACTTAAGCACCTGTGGTCTATTTTGATCTCACAGGCCGCATTTCTTCTGGGGAGGAGCAAGGGTTTGACTCCTATACAGCACTAAATAAACTTTTAAAATGCCTGGGATCTGACATTACAAATCGATCAACTAATAGTTAATTGTGCCTTGTATATAGGTAATAACCATCTTCTTCAGTGCTCGCCTAGGTCCATGTGTATGTGATTGTACTTCCATGAGAGAGTCTTCCCAGTGCCCCTCCTCGCCCCAGTTTATTATAGTGCCTTAAAGATGTCTTGCCTAACTCTAAAGCACTTGGTGGGTTTGGGGGGACCCTGGTTCCTTCCCAACATATTCCCCCTTTTATTACTTCTACAGTAACAAACTCATCCCCATCCGACATATCTACAACCCCAACAGTATCAGTTTGAGTTTTGCTGTTTATTTATGGCAAGTGCATTAGAATAACCAATTGATACCATCATCATTGCACTACTAGGTACTACATTGCACGTGCAGAATGAGAACCAAGAAGAACACGAGAACAGGCACCAGTGTTTTTACTGCTGCCCCAGCCATGACTGGACCCAATCAAAGGCAAGCAATAGCCAATCTGTGTTCTGAACTCCACCTTCTTTCATGTGAACACCTAGATTGTGTAACGCCTCAATGATGTGGAATAGTGACCCATTCTCTGCATCCTCCGGGGGTGCAAAAGTGCAGCAGCTGCTTCCCAACTTTTTACACACTCCTCCTTCTATGGCTGCTAACAGATCCAGCATATAACGGTTCTGCATTGTCATGAGTCTCTACTCACAGAGCTCTACTTTGATGGCGTTGAACCCATTCTCTGTATCATTGGCGAGCTGGACTAGCTCCCGCTGGATGATCTGATCTCACTTGGCATTAGCAGCTGATTGTACCCCAGGAACCAAAAAAGATGAAAAGAAAGTCTCTGCTAAGCTAAAAAGTCAATACTCATCAGGTATTCCTCTGAGCAGTGTGAAAGCCTTTTGATATATAGTTCGATCTCTTCTTTCATTTCAGCTGTTGAAATCGTTCTTTTTCTGGCAGCATATGAAATTCTTTTGTGATCTGCAAGTCTCTCTCTGCTTCTTTAGGTGCTGGAGTGGTTGTTGGCACCTTGACAGGCAGTTCTTTTCCCTTCAGATGTTGTTCCGGGATTACTAGTAGTCCTGAGTAAGGGTGGCCAGTGAACACTTGCTCCTCCAGGATGATGGGAGGTGCAAGTAGGCTTGTCAGACACAAACCCAGTAGTAATCCATCACTGCTGCCGTACCTTTTGTCATATCAGGGATCACAAGAGTGTGGTTGCACTGTGTGTTTGCGCCGACAGGAACTGTTCCTTCATTGCTAAAACAAAGTTCATAGTCCATGTCTCTAGGTTTTTGCATTGGCTTCTCCATTGTTGTAATCCATGTCAGCCTTGTGATGTATTGGTACCATATTTGCGCACATATAGTCTCTACTTGGGCTATTATTTCTTTGCTGTATTTGATCAGTTCATCTGCCAGGCACGTCACGAAAGTGCCCTGCCATTTGTTGTTGACCTGTGAGTGACCTCCCAAGGAAAAA
Organism: Ambystoma mexicanum; assembly: GCF_040938575.1. NCBI lineage: Eukaryota > Metazoa > Chordata > Amphibia > Caudata > Ambystomatidae > Ambystoma > Ambystoma mexicanum. The sequence goes on along the minus strand of NC_090934.1, from coordinate 386,223,219 downwards.
TATGGTGCTTGTAGACACTTGCTGTTTTTCGTACTGTCTTTGAATAGCGCTGGGTCTAGATCGATGCTCTTCAACTGCACTGTGTTCCTGGAATGTGTCCTTTATCCTACATAGTGCAAGATGTACCAGGCATTGTGCCTCTATAATTGGGACTTGTCGTCGACCTAAAACCTTAGGTGTCCCTGAGGCCCTGGTTCCTTCCTAACAGGGGGTCTCAAAGGTTCCCCTGCACAAGCTTTGTCAAAGCCAATAGGTTGGTGAAAAGATGTAGTTTGAAAGCACCTTTGGATTTACCAGGCAAGTCATCCCACATTGGTCCAGCAAGAGATGCTTCCTGGCAGGGATGTGAATTGGAACCCGACACTCCTTATCCCAGGCTTTGACAGTTCCACGCAAAGGCACTAGCCTGAGAATCCAAGCTGAATTCTGGCTAGCGTATTACCCTATAAAGTGTTTCCTGACCTAAAATGTCAGGAAGAGGGCCAGAAAACAAGGCAAAAGGGCAGAACTCATGGCAGCAATTTTCACTATAAGGTCCTCGAAATGGAATTATGTGGTTCAAAAAAAGATGGTGCACCAGAAAAATAACTAGCACTCTTCATTGCCTCCTACCTGTCCTAGGCACATCAAAAAGGATGTTGGCGCACAAAGGAAAATGGGATACAAAGTACACCTGCAGCTCTTCACTATACAATGTGTGCTACATTCACTGGACAATGTGTGCTACATTAAAAACAGCACAGGGGCTCATGAAAAGGAGACACTATCCTCTGTCACTGGTAATTAGACTTCCATTCATTTATAATTGCACCTTGTCACTTTATTGAATTTTATCAGCTAGATTGTATTTTTTTAAAACATTGTACTAGATTGACTTTTTAAATAGTATTCATTCTCCTTAGGACCTTTTGCACTGACTGTTCTGATGTGTTATGAGCCACAATTCCATGTTAAACAGTGTGTTTCTGCCTTCCATGCGTCAGGACTACAAATCCCAACTCTTTTGTAGTCCTAATCCATTATTTTAACTTATTTCAGGCGCGTCTGACCTAAGCAAGTCTGCCTTTAGTATACATACAAGTTCCCCCGCGTCCATTAGACTTCCAGTCATTTATAAATGCACCATGTGACTATTGAATTTTATCAGCTAAAATACAAACATTGTACTAGATTTACTTTTTTAAATTGTATTAATTCTCCTTGGTGTCTATTGCATTGACTGTATTGTATACTGCTGTGTTAGGAGCCACAATTCCGTGTTAAATAGCGTGTTTCTGCCTTCCATGCGTCTGAACTAAAAATCGCAACTATTTTGTAGTCCGATGGTGTTATATTAACTTTTTTCCGACGCAGCGCCGGCAAGTCACTGCTAAGCAAGTCTGCGCCATAGGAGGTAACGCAGACTTGATCGAGGCCCTTAGGCTGCTTGGATACACTTCAGACTGGGATAAGTTTGCCGTCGCCTACAATCTTTGCCTATACTTAAAATAATATGGGTTCCTACCCAGATCTTGTTACCGGCCACTCCTGGGTTAATTGGTTAGCCCCCACCGGCGGAGAGGTGGAGTCACTAAAGTGAGAGTTGAGGAACAGGGAGTTCTGGGTAAGGCACGATAAGTGCCAGTTAGTGGTTGTAACAGGAATAATAAAGATGTGCATATGAATCCCTCCGTGTGCGTGTCCTCCTTTGGCATAGTTACAGGCAACACTGGCGGCGAGGATAGTCCCTGCGCACACCGGAGTCCTCCTTTGGCAATCCGCCACACACGCTCGAGCGCCTGACTACCCGGGCCTCCTCCTCCTACTCCTTCACCGCGAACAACGGCAATCCGACGCATACGCTCGGCCGGTGGCCAGCCCGCCGAGCCTCCTCCTCCTTCACTACGCCGAACCTCCTCCTCCTCCCTCATTACACCATCTCCTCTTAATAACACGGAGGCGTCAGCGCTGGGAAGAGCGCGTGGAGTCCTGGCAGTCTGTCAGGCCTTCTCACGAATACGCGTGTCGGTGATCCCACCCACGCATTCAGCTATGCGCGCTTGCACCTCTCCTCCTCCCACGGACAGAGCGTACTGCAAGCGCTACCCAAGGCCAGGTGAACTTTCACCTCCCCACAGCACCAGCCACCAGAGGACCCTGGGCCTTCTTCAGTCATCACACACTCGGGTGAGTGGACGCATAAACACACATTTGGACAGCGTGCCCGATTTTCCAGCCAAGGCAGCCAGACACGACTACACCTGCGCATGATTTGCAAAGCAGCGCACCACCACTCAAGGCCAAGCGCTCACAGGCAGCTAATCGCCATATCAACGTGCTGGTAGCACACCTACAGACCCTAAATCACCCAGCAACATGAGCAACCCTGGGTCCCGCCAGCCAGCCCACGCAGCAAAATCAATACAACTGCGTTTGCCTCTGCCATTCACCATGAAGCCCCAAGCCACCAAGGGGCCCAGATGTAGGATTTTCAGCACTTTGTGAGGGGGTCTGGAGATGGCGACTCCCCCCAACATCAGACATTTTCCTTAATTTAGTTGTTGGGGAAATAAAGACAATTGTGAAGACAATCCCCTCAGCTGAACAGAACACCTTCACTAACCTGATTGCAGCCCTAGACAAACTTCTCATCATTGAAGTTAACCGTGACTACGAAAGATACCTATTCAACCAATGCACGCAAATGCCACAAGAGACAGTCGACGAATTCATAACCCACCTAAGGGTGAAAGGAGCACACTGCCAGTTCGATGCATTTTCCCTTGAAGAGGCGATACGGCTGAGGGTCATAGAGGGTTGGCTCTCCCCCGCACTCAAAAAACAACCATTGAAGAAGCCCCTCACCATTCCTGAGGTCAGCGAGCTCGCCCGCATCCACGAGAGGGTCGATGCCCAAGCCTCATCCATGAGCAACGCAGGCAACCCCAAACAAGACACCACAAACTCATTGCAGCCATACAGCAAGCTCATCTGGGTGACAGAGGATTGCACCCATACAGACCACAAGCTCCGCAAGTCCCATGCCAACAGAGACAATGCTATCGCTGTTGGATGTCTTTTCCACATTCGGGGTCATGCCCAGCTTTATCACAACGATGCACAAACTGTGGGAGAGAGGGACATTTCCATTCAGTATGCAGAGAAGCCATACCGTTTCCCCCGATGCGCCCACCAGGATACCATTCCATTCGCCGTCCCCACAGTGCAGACAACCAAGATACTATCAACAGAGTCAGCGGCGGTACGTCAGAGCCATTGATGAATACCAGGAACCAGGATACCTGCCACAACACGACCAGGCGGACCAGACCAGATACTTCACGGACGAATATGACAACCCGCTGGCAGAATACAGGACGGAGGAATTCTACCAACCCGACCCGGAGACAGTTTACAACGCGCCCTATGATCCATACAACCAGGACGAGTTTGTGAACCTCATACTTGACAACAAAGAGGTCAGAGAGGCCCCCAAAATTCTGATCAAGATGGGGGAACTGCCAATTCCAGTTCATGGTCAACTCGGGCGCTACTGTAAATATCATGGGTGAGCAGGACTATGCCAGGATACTGAACCCGCCACTGCTCGAGCCATCACACTTGAGAATTTTCCAGTGGAGAGCTGCCACTCTTCTGCAGACTGTAGGACATTTCGCACGACAGCTCCTCCTGAACGGTCGGCAAGTGGACACAACCGTCCATGTTATTCGTTTGCTTGCCAGGAGCCGATGCTTACTCAGCTATCATACGGCATCCCGCCTAGGGCTGATTGAAATCCACGTGAAGACGGGAGACATCATAACCGCAACCTCAAACAAACTGGGCCTGAAGGACTCCGTTGGCACGATAGCGTGTTATCAATCCCAGAACCTCATCACGCAAGGAGATATCACAAAGAAATTCCCAAAGCTATGCAAAGGCCTGGGAAAACTCAAGGCCCCTCCCATCAAACTTCACATTGACCCCTTGGTGAGACCGGTGCCACAACACCCCAGAAGAGTTGGTTTCCACCTCCAGGAGGCAGTGTCAGAAGCACTCCAGGAGGCAGTGTCAGGTAGCCAACACGGCCATTCAACGCGAGAGGCATCCGGGGTCGTGCATCGAGGACATGATTGTGCAGCTGAATAACGCCCAGATGTTCTCCAAACTCTACCTGATTCAAGGTTACCATCAGCTGGAGCTGCACCCAGACTCCAGGGCAATAACGACGTTTGCAACGCACGACAGACTTTTCAGGTACCGGAGACTAAACTTCGGAATCTCGTCCGCCGCCTAGATCTTCCAGGAAGCCATACGCCAAATAATCAGACCCATATGGGGGGCCTTGAACTACAGCGATGACATCCTTGTCTTTGGGTCATCAAAGGAATCCCACGACAGAGCGTTGCATGCCACCTGTGAAGTGCTCCAAGCGGCTGGCCTCACGCTTAACATCACCAAATGCCGTTTCAGCAAGACAAAACTCAAATTCTTCGGACACATCTTTTCCAGTGAGGGGATGATGCCAGACCCCGACAAAGTCGACACGATCACTAACCTAGGCGAACCTCAGCAGGTTGCAGATGTCCGTTCCTTCCTAGGCATGGCAGGATACTGCGCGAGGTACATACCTCACTATGCATCCCTCACTGAACCGCTTAGACGACTGCTACAAAAAGAGGCAACATTTCTGTAGACTCCTGCATGTCAACAGGCATTAACTAGCATCAAGCAGGCCCTCACTGAAGCTCACTGCGTTGCTTACTTTAACCCCTCGTGGCACGCAGAGGTGGTGGTGGACGCAAGTCCGGTTGGCCTTGGAGCCATCTTAGCCCAAACCAGCAGCGCGGATGTCAACCCCAGACATGTGGTCGCCTACACAAGCAGGGCGTTGTCGACCCCGGAACTGGCCTACTCCCAGGCAGAAAAGGAGAGGCTAGCCACAGTCTGGGCATGTGAACACTTTCACAACTTCCTCATTGAAAAAAGATTCACCCTGATCACTGATCACCAGGCACTTCTCTCCCTGTTTGGGAACCCACACACCAAGATGCCCCGAGGATCGAGCGGTGGGGCATCCGCCTACAGGAATTAAACTACGTCCTCATCCACTGTCCCAGAGGCGAACTAACCCCTCTGATTATTTGTCGCGACACCCAGTCGGGGCCCCACTAACTCGAAAAGGGGATATTGCCTATGTGCAGTACGTTACATCGCACTCATTACCACCAGCTCTATCACTTGGGATGGTTGCTGCCGCGTCTGCTGCAGACCCTACAATGGCTCTTGCCATCAGCCTCATGATGACCAGCAAATGGAGGGACCACCAGAGAGCAATGCTAGCCCATCCAGGAGTGAGCAGACAGGAAATCGAGAGACTGGCTAGGGTGCACAATGAACTGGCTGTAAAGGACAACAACATTCTACTCCGGGGGTGCAGGATTGTCATCCCCGCCACAATGAGGAGCGAAGTTGTCCGCACAGCCCATGACGGGCATAGAGGGGCTGAGAACACTAAAAAACAGTTGACGTGCCACGTGTGGTTCCCCTTCCTAGATGCAACAGTCGATGAATGGGTGAAGAACTGTCATGCCTGCCAGTCACCAGCTGAAAATCCACCCCCACTACAGCACACGCAGATACCTGATCGCCCCTGGGAGCGAGTAGCCATGGACGTCTATGGGCCCACGGAAGTGGGTGATTATCTCCTACTCCTGATAGACGAACATTCAAGGTTCCCGATAGTAAAAAAGGTTACCACCACAGCGTTTCCCCAAGTAGCAGCGGTACTGGAGGAAGTACTCGGCGAGTGGGGGATTCCTAAAATAACCAAATCTAACAACGGACCACTGTTCTGTGGACATGAGTTCGGGACACTGGCGAAGCATTTGGGTTTCAGACACATGAAAATAACCCCTTGTCACCCGCAAGCGAATGGGATGGCGGAACACTTCATGGCGTCGATTAAAAAGACGATACAGAGAGCCAGGGTCGAAGCAGTCAATCCGCACCAAGCATTATGCCGGCTCCTGAGAGACTATCAGAACACACCACACGAAGCCACAAACAAGACACCTGCCGAGCTTATGCTCCGCTGCGAGGTGCAAACCTGTATCCCACGTAACTCGTCAGGTGAGGAGCCGCCTGACGTAGACATTCTCCAAACAGATGCAGAAGCGAAAGAAAGAGCAAGACGGGACACTGACGCTCGGCGCTGAGCGGTGACAAGAGATTTCCACATAGGAGATAAAGTCCTCGTCCAACAGCCAACGCCCAGGAAGACAGATCCGCGGTTTGCCCCAAGTCCCATGAGGGTCACCGCAGTGAAAGGGACGATGGTGACTGCCGAAGATCAAAATAGAGCCATCACCAGAAACTGTCAGCAATTCAGAAATTATGTCAAGAGGGAAGGTACTGAGGCACCTCAGAGACCGATTACCCCGGAACCAAGACGACTTGTGGACCCCTCCGGTGGGGGACCCTGGAGGGACAGACCATGAAATGGAAACTCAGAATACTGTGGGGCCAGTAGCCCAAGATGGGAGACCACGTCGAACCATCAAGAAACCGATGAGACTCGTTGAAGAGTGTTGAGTTGATGTTTGGACATATTGTTCGGGGGTGGTGTTACCGGCCAGTCCTGGGTTAATTAGTTAGCCCCCGCCGGCGGAGAGGCGGAGTCACTGACGTGAGAGGTGGGGAACGGGGAGTTCTGGGTAAGGCGCGAAAAGCGCCAGTTAGCGGTTGTAGCAGGAAGAATAAAGATGTGCATATGAATCCCTTCGTGTGCGTGTCCTCCTTTGGCCTAGTTACAGGCAACAGACCTTACATTACTTTTGGTTGCACAGAAATAGGCGCGTTAGGCAATCGTTCAAAAATATATTAGGCTGTGGTCCACGTGCACAGAGCCAGATTTAAAGTCCGTCAGTATACATAATGCTGATACGTTGTGTTATAACTAACCAGCCTAATGATGCCACTTTGTTGTTGTTTCCTATTAATATGGGGGAAGATTAGTACAATGGATCAGGCGGATGATATCAGCAGGTCTGTTCACTGTAACCTGAACCAATTCGATCCCCAGTTGAGACATGTGACCACTGAGACTTTGCAAAAGGTGAATATTGATAATACTATGCATATAGCTGCACTGTCTGAGCACCGTACATGTTCTTGTACTCTTAATGAGATTGGTAAAAATTCACTGATCAAAGACACTATATATGTAGGAAAGGCTATTTCCCATATAACAGATAGTTTAGTGGTGGGGGAGCAAGTTCTTAAAAGTATTGCTCTTAAATACCCGCTCCCTAGTCAAACACGCAATATATATCAATGTCTATGTCCTTGATAATTGTTTCGACATCATGTGTATAACTGACACCTGGTTAAAGGACTCTAGTGGACCAAATATTGATGGCCACTCCAAAAGGATACAAGTTCTTTGGCCAGAACTGTGAAATTGGTAATGGAAGAGGTGTCGCCATTTTGGCAAAAAAAGAGCTCTGCTTCTTCCAATCATCCGCTGCTTGTGAAGGGTGTGAAATTATATTTCTTAAAACTACCCCTTCTCCTAATATCGTCCAGCTCTATTGCCCACCAAATGAAACTCCTGGTTTTAATTAACAAATAGCTAGCCTCCTTGCTTCCCTGAATAGGCTTAATTGTTCCACCATGGTTTTGGAGGATTGCAACTGATGGCTGGGAAACACCTCGGATAACGATGCCATACTCTTAGAACAGTCTCTTAACAACATTGAGGTCACCATACACGTAAAGAACCTACCCACATCAAGGGGAATATTCTTTACTTGTTGCATCCAGGAACATGCATACTAGCCCTATAAACATCAAGCGCTGTGTTTGGTCGTATCACTACTTTGTTAATATTCAGCTTAGGTTACCTGAAAAAGCAGTGCAGAAAATATAACATACCTAAAAATGTCACAAGTAGCAGTCTGAACAAAATGTATTCAGATGACTTGGAGGATTGTATGCATAGGCTTTTGAGCACTACCATAGATCTTTATCCCCCCCACATGGCCCAGCTGCCTGCTATGAAAAATGTCTGACAGAATTATTGGACCCGGTGGCCCCTATACAATTGAAAATCGTTCGGGAAAGATTGAACCACCATAGTTGGTTCACACCTTAAACAGCATAAAAGACGAGCGTAACATATTTGGGATAAAAACGGAACCGAGGAAAATAGGAAGGCGTGGAAATCCCCGGAAAAGACCTACAGATTGGAGATATATGGCGCAAAGAAGAATTATTTTAACACACAAATTGAAAATGCTGAGAATGACACTAAAACATTTTGCCATTAAAAAATAAAATTGGAGCAACACCATATACAACCCCAGTCTTTTGATCCTACTAAAGGAGACTGTGGGGTCCAGCAGGCTTTCTCAGATAAAATCAAGTTGGCTCATTCCAAAAATTGCTAGCAATAATGTTCTGGTCATGTCATCCAACTTATCTGAGCCCCTGAGAAATCCATGCAAATCTATTTTGAAATGTAGTCCCATCTCTGTGTCGGCGATGGAGAGCGTCCTCAAAGAAATGCACCCCAGGACTTGTCCTGGCGATATATTTCCATCTAAACTTATTCTGGGGAACATCAAATAATTCACCCCTTTTCTCTCATGGTTCACCAACGCAACCTTTCACCACAGCGTCGTTCCAGACTCTGTAAAAAAAATTGTTGTGGTAGCGCCCTCGTTAAAAAAAAACTTGGACAATACCCAAAAGTACCCAGCAATTTGAGACCGATCACCAACGTCCCTTTTTTATTAGGAATTTTGGACAGTATTGCCACAATACAATTTCAGGAGCTCTTGGACCAGTCTGATATTCTGCACTTGGACCTGAATGTTCTCGTGGTGATGTACTATTATTGCCAAGAGGCTTGATGGAATTCCCCAAAGTCTTAACTTCTGCCATAAGCGCTCTCTATTAATTGTATCAAAGGCCTTGGATAAATCTACCCAGACTCCATAGAGAGGGGGCCTACCCTTGTTCCAGGCCTTTCCACAAATTGTATTTATTATCAGCCCATGTAGAGATGTTGACAAGCGTTTTCTAAAACAGATGTGTTGCTTATGCAAAATACCCCTATCATTGGCCTAAGTTTCCAGTTCTCTCAAAACTGCACCTGCAAATAGCTTATTAACTGCATCTATGAGGGCTATCGGATGATAGTTGACAGGATCAGCCCGATCGCCCTTCTTGTAGATTGATGACACTATTAAACGGGGCCAGCAGTATTGTAGACCTCAGGGGAATATCAGATTTTAGAATGGCATTAGTCAGACTATTGGCGCCTGCCGCCCTGGAAGATGACTTTGTTATCAATTGCACTAAGACATCCATAGTCATATGTAATTCCCAAGGCACCTTGTCAAACCCCCATACCCTCCCTGGGCAGTCTCTTGTGTAAATCCAAAAAGTGATTTCTTCAGGCACACTCAGATACTGTATTGCTTTGGAGTTGGCATTGATTGCCCTGATCTTGATTCACTAGTGCCCAAAAATGACGCACATTTTCCTCTCTGAGCTCGTAAAAAAAAGGTGCGCATTTGACCAGTTTTTATTCTTATTATTTAATCTTTTTCTCGCTCATGATATCTACCTTAGATTGACATAAATGATTCAAAGCCCGAATGTTCCTTCTTAATTCTCTTATGTTACCAGATCTCGAGGTCAAAAATGTGTTTGTGATTTGGGCTGACTTTTGATCCAATGTGTACTGGGGCGTCTTGGTCCCATATGAACTCTACAAAATTAGACTTGAAAATATACTTTGCCCAATTCGGCCTCCGCCAGGATGTTCACAATTTCTCCTAGATTTGTATTACGCTTTCTCTCCCTCCCCCAGCCCCTTTGAATTTCGAGATTCTATTCCCTTATCTATTAACCAAGAGACCGTGCTGGTACCCTGCCTCGGTTCTTTTCACTGACATTGAAAAGCTGGCAGTGAGCATGTTATGGTCGCTGTACTCAGTTTCCTTTACCTCCATAATAGTGCAGCAATCAAACAGATCTTTGGAGAGGACCAGACAGTCTAAATAGAACTTGATGATCTGATCTTTCAGGTTGGCCCCAGGTCGAGGTCACCCCTGATGCTCCCATTTCCCATATAAAAATCCCAATTTTCAAAGAATGTCACCAATTTTTTACCGTTCTCAATAGCTACTACATTTTTACTGCTAGTTGGACAAAGCAATAAACAGTAAGAATTCAAATCTCGCACTATTACCAAGCCCACCGGGCCATACGAGGAGGGGACAACTAGAATCAGTTCAGAAAGTCTCTCCATAAAAAAACTCCAAGATGGAGTAGAATTGGTTCCAGTAGAGATTTACTATTATTACACACACTTTAAGTTTTGACACACCTGAAAATGTAGTCTTGCTGCTAGGATCCCTTTGCAATCAGTTGGAATCTTTTCTAAGTTCAAAATGATTGAATTGTGGGTGGCTATTATTATTAAGATAAATTATCGAACTGTGGGTGGCTATATTAAGATTTTTTGGAGGTTAATAATTATAATTCCACGGGACTTACTAATTAACCCACACAACAGACTAATCAGAAGAACAATAATCACACAGCCACTCAGGGTGTGGGCAACTTATTCACAAAGGAATTGGCCTTATGTAAGAGAATCCTATTTCTATGCTTGTTACAGCATTAGGGTGCTTCACGTACTTAATTGTGGCTAACGGGCATGTTTCTACAAATTAAAGCCTAATATACTGTATTATTCAGTCATGATATACTAATTTGGAAGCAACTTACTCAATATAAGTGTCTGTCTCCTGTTTCACATCTGCACTCCCTATCTGCATATCCATCCTGCCATTGGTATGTACCTTTTTGTTTATACCTATTTTGTTATCTTACGTACTCAATGGTTACATGGTTCTGTTTATATTGTAATTAACGTTGTCAGCCTTGAAATAGACCCTGTGTCGAAACACGTGTCGACTGAATGTACCACTAAGTCAGAAGATTTAATAAATACTGGAATTGAACTCGCATCTTTTTTTTGTTGTAAATTACCTTTTGAGTTTTATCAAGGTCAAGCATCGAATAAACTGGACAACATGAGGGATAAACCCACCAGAATACATTAGGCAACATGACACGCTATCCCATTATATCCCCACCCCCCCCCCACGCCCCCTTGATTCTGGTAACCTCCTCCTGAGGCAACTAAAAGTCTTAACTGCGCCCTTCCATTTAAGTCTTTGACCGAGGGGGCTCTAACGAATTAGTCCTTGACTCATCCGTGCCATGCTTGATCCACCCCAAAACCTCGGCCCAAAACACTTGCACTTTGGGACAGGTCCACCACATGTGCCAGTAGTCAGCTCTGGCTCCACATCCCCTCCCCTTTCTTTTGGCAATATGAGCATCCCATATTCCACCCTGGGCTTCTGACCCTGCCAGAGGAAACCTCCGAATACCTTGCTTGGATTCTTTCAGGTGTGCTTCCGGTGCCCGGATCGGCTGCATTTGGAACGAATATAATGCCCTCGGGAGGAGATTAATTTTTATCGCATTGAGCCTCCCCATCCACGACAACTGCCCCTTCCCCCCATTAATCAATTTCTGAGAACAACTTATCAAACAAAGGGGGATAGTTGGCATGGCCCAGGTCTTCTCCAGGTCTGATGATGTTGACCCCCAGATACTTCACCCCTTCCAACTGGACCTGCAATCCCACCATCAAAGCAAATGGGAAGACCACTGATTTTCCTATTTTCACCTTGAATCCCGAGAACCTCCTGATCTATTCAATTACCATCATGGCCACAGGGATGGACAGGACCGGATTCATTATGTGTAGCATGACATCTTCTGCGTACAGCCCAAGCTTAAACTTTCTATTACCAACCTGGATACTCTCGACCAGTGGGGTTCTCCTCAGGTACTCCGCCAGTATTTCCATTGTTAGAGCGAACAGGAGGGGACATAGGGGACATCCCTGCCTCGTCCGTCTCTGGAACAAGAAAGTCTGCAGCATCCTCCCATTGACTGTGACCCAGGCCGTTGGAGTTGTGTATAACGCCTGAATGCCCTGCTGGATCCCCATGCCAAATCCACATTTTTTTGAGTACCCCATAAAGGAAGCCCCTGTCAACCCGATCAAAGGCTTTCTCTGCATCTATGGCCACCAAAACTGTGTTCCCTTCCTCCCCCACGGCAGCACCCATGAGGTATAGTGTCTTACGCAGGGTGTCTGCCCCTTGTCAGTCTTGAATGAGAAACACTTGATCTGAGTGGATTAGATTCGGCATAAGGCCCTCCATTCGTGTGGCAAGTACCCTGGTAGAAAATGTTGTGTCCACATCATGTAGGGAGATGGGTCGACATATGATATGGCATTTGTAACGCGCCTATACACAATTGTTTCAAGGCGCGACGAGGCAGGGAGGGGGGAACAGGGGAGACAGACAAACGATCCCACTAGGCCAGGTGTCATTCAGATCGCGAAAGTGCAGGGGTAAGGGGACGGGGAAAGTGCAGGGGGGAAAGGGAGAGGGGAAGTGCAGTACAAAGTGATTAGTAAAATACAAGATAAATAATGAGGGCCAGCTGGTGGCAAGTGCAGGATAAGTGCAGACAAGTGCTGGGAACGGGGGCTGTAGGGATACAGAGACAGTTCCGCAGTGCAGGGGTTGCCAGGGAGGCAGTGCAGGAGAGAGTGGCTGGGCCAAGGACCGAAATTGGTGAGTGGCCCAGTTGCTGATTCAGTACAGTTACAGTGATTTAGCAGAGGAGAGGTGGAGAGAAAGCAGAAGCAAAGAGGAAAGTTTTGAGGTGCTTCCGGAACCGTAGATGGTTCTCCTCAAGTTTCAGGGAGGCAGGAAGGCTGTTCCAGAGGGAGGCCCCTGCTGCGGAGAGAGATCTCCCCCCAACTCGTTGCTTGGAGAAGTGGCTGACCCTAAGGGAGTTGGAGGAGGAAGAGCGAAGAGCTCGAGAAGGAAGATATTTAGGAAGAGAGAGTTGAAGGTATTTCGGCCCAAGGCCCCAGAAGGCCTTGTGGACAATGCAGAGGGTTTTCAACTTAATCCTCGCAGCCACAGGGAGCCAGTGTAGCGATTTCAGTCCTGCAGAGATACGGTCCCTGGGCTTGAGGCCAAGGACAAGTCTCGCAGTCCTGTTCTGGATGAGTTGCAGAGGGCGGAGAGTAGAGGCAGGCAGATTTAGATAGAGGCTGTTACAGTAGTCCAGCTTCGAGAGAACCAGGGCTCTGGAGACAGCGAGCTTCTGGGGGAAGGAGAGGAAAGGAAGGATACCTCTGAGGAGGTGCAGCTGGTAGTGTGACTTCTTAGAAACGTCAGAAATGTGAGGAGAGAAGGAGAGTGTGGAGTCGAAGATGACCCCGAGGTTTTTTCGCCTTGCAGGTAGGAGCAGGAAGATTTGCAGCTCTCCGGGTCTTTATTCGCCTGAGGTATAACCGTAATCAATGCCTTTCCAAAATACGGGGGAGCCCTTCTGTTGGCCATGGTGTTAGTGAATAGGCCTGCCATGTATCGCGCCAGCGGCCCCGCAAAGGTCTTATAGAACCCTGCTGTGTAGCAGTCTTCCCCCAGTGCCTTCCCCAGTTTTAACCCCACTATGGCTTTCAATACTTCCTCCTGTGTGATTGGCTTATCTAGTTCACTGATCTCCCCACTCTGGAGGCTCGGCAAGGGTACCTCTGCCAGATATGCTCCCAGCATTTCATCGTCCGTCATCTCCTCTTTCCCATACAGACACTCGTAAAATGCGGCAAATTTGCCGGCGACTTCCTCTGCTCCGGAGCGTATCTGTCCCCCCTCATCCCAAACTGCAGCCACCCACCTCTCTGCTCTCTGGCCTCAGAGTCTCGCTGCCAATAGCGCATCTGCCTTCTCCCCCTTCTCGTAATATCTTTGTTTCAGGTATTGTAAGCCAGCCAGCACCTTTCCCATCTCTGTCCCGTAGTTCCTGACGGTTTCCCCTTGCCGAATTGAGATCCTCTTCCCTCTTCCTGTCCTCCTTACCTTCTACCCTTTCTAGGAGACACATCTCTCCCCGGAGCTTTAGGGACAGTAGGGCCCTGATTTTCTTTTTGTATTTGTATTTGTATCTATTTGTTTATATAGCGCTTTACACCAAAGCGCTGCACAATTGAACAACATAACGGTAGAATCAAATTACAATATTTTGGACGCACCCTCCCTGATAAGGAGACCCCTCCATGTGGCTTTCGCTGCATCCCATACCATGCCCTTTTCGACTTCACCTGTGCCATTGAGTTGGAAGAATTCTTCAATTGCGCCTTTCATTTCCTCCGCAAAGACGGTGTCTCTTAATAGGAGGTCATTGCATCGCCAAAGGGATTCCCGGGATTTCAAACCCGACAAGGCCACATCCATCTCTACCATGTCGTGATCTGACCAACTAATCGGGAGATGTTCGCACTTACTAACCCTATTGATGTGTTGCTGATGCATGAACAGTTAATCAATCCTTGTTCTGGATCAGTGGACTGACGAAAAGAAGGTGTAGCCCCTCGTAGATGGGTGAGAGTCCCACCACACGTCTATCAGCCCCTGGTCCAACATGTAATCCATCAGTCCTGTCTGCGGATCCACTCCTGCCCCCTGAGAGGATTTGCCCACCACTGTGATCCATTTCTCTGTTTGCCCACATATTAAAATCTCCCCCCACAATGAGGAGGCCCTCCGTCCTGTCAAGTATCTCACCCATGGCTTCTCTCAAAAACTGCATTTGGCCAACATTTGGGCAATAAACCGATGCTATGGTCAGTTTAGAATTCTCTATGGTCCCTGAAACCACCAGTGCCCTCTCGTCAGCTCGACACCAGAACACTGGGTCCACCAGTCTCATTCTCTGGTTAAGTTTGACCCCCCACTCCTCCCTTCTTAAGAGACCCCGAGGCCCAATAGACCAGCCCAATATGTGCCCCTGGGATGTGTCTTTCTTCCCCATGTACCCTTTGTGTCTCCTGCACCAGGGGTACATCTAGGTCGCAGTTCCTCATTTTTTTCCCCAACAAGGAACATTTTGTGGGGGAGTTCAGGCCTTTAACATTGAGATACCATCTTCAAAACCTCCACCCAGCCCCCATTCTCAGGGTGTGCCATTCAGAACCATGATTTCCCCTCCTGACCACTCAGTTTCAAGCAATACAGACTTCTCCATTTGTGCTTTAGATCTTCCTTCCATGTAGAAATTCCTAACTCCACCCTGCCCCCCTCCCCGCCCCCTGAGGATTGCCTTGCATGAGACACCCACCTTAAGGTGTGCCACTAAGGATGACGACTCATCCCCTCCGTTGTCCCCAATACCACCTCATCTCTCACTGGTGGAAGTTCTGCACATTTAGTCTCCCCCCTTCTTCCAGATGAGCTGCGGTTCCCCTACCCTCCATCTCTTATGTCCATTCTCCTTCTGTGGGGGAGTGTTCAGCTTCTTGAATTTTCTGCCGCCTTGCATCTTCTTCTTTGTAATCTGTGGGCCCAAGGGCCCTCGCCGTTCCAATGAAGCCACCTCACCCCCTCTTGATCTACGGCCATATCTTAGCCCTTGAGAACCTGGAGCACCTGCTGTGCCTCCTTAACACTGGTGACTCGGTAGTCTACTTCTCCAGATTCAAATATCAGAGCAAAGGTAAAGGACCACCAGTATCATATACCCTTGTCAGTCAGCCATGGCATGAGAGGGCGGCGGGCCAGCGTCAGGGCCGACGGGTCCTGGAACACCTTAATCGTGTCACCTTCATAGAGAAAGTACCCCAGGTGTTTTGCTTTTTCGAGAACTTCCATCTTCTCCCTGTATCTGAGGAAGCGGACTATTATGGACCTTGGGCCTTTACCACCACCACCTCTGCCTCTATGGGCCCTTTCCAGCTGCGCCTCTTTACCCCCTTCCAGGGCGAACCGTTGGTTTATCAAGCCCTGTACTTTACGTCCTACTTCGGTTGCTGACTCCCCTTTCTGTTTTTTGACACTCAGAATGCATAGGTTGTTACGCCTCTCTGTTCTCTAAATCATCCAGCTCCAACAATGTTTCTTCTTCCCTCATTTCAAGGTCTGCCAAATGTGCTTCATATTTCATGTCGAGGATGTCCATCTGTAAATGATTGTTCTCCATCCCCTCCATCTTGTCCTCTAATTTATCTACCCTGCCCCTGAGGTCACAAATAGACGCTTGGATGTCCGTCCTGATTGCTTTGATCTCATGAAGTATGTCCTTCAGATCTTCTCTAGTCAGTATTGGGGCAGATGCGCCCTCTCAGGCCGCCATCTCGTGTGGATTGGAAGAGGTCCCCCCATAGGTGCTCCCTGACTCTCCCCTGAAGTGTTGTAATGACAAGCCCCCGCAGGGACCCCCCTGTGGTCACAGTCTGCTCCTGTGTCTCCTTCACGACAATTCCCCGTTCCTCAAGCCGGGTGCAGCCCCCTTTCCTCTGTGGATGTGGGCGGTGTTGTATCAATGGCTCTATCTGCTGCCCTCCAAGCTCTGAGTTCGCCTTCTGCTTCTCTGGGCACCCCCCACTGCTGTGTCGTAGGGCTGCTGCTTTTAGCCGCAACCTCCAGAGAGGGCCCACCGCCCCAGCGCCCTATACCCTACTTTTGGCCACAGCAGGCCTTATTGCCACCCTGTTAAGGGCTTTTCCTTCCTCTCCTGAAGGGGTATCTGTGCCCCAGTGCTGGGTGTATCCTGATGTGGGGTCTGGGCCCGGCCCGCTCTTGCCGCCTCAAGTTCTGGTGCCTTAATCAAGTTTCACCGCTGCAGTCCAGGGCAGTCACGGTGCCCTCTATATTAGTCTTCTCTTCTCTGGTGTTTTTTTGTGTCACCTCAGGTGTTCCACTTGGCCCCCTCCATGTGGTATCTTGCAGGGTAGTATCCCCTGTGTGCCCCTGGGCCCAGGATTCACCCCCTTGGCCCATGATCCACCCCCTGGGCCCGGGTACCAGCAGTTCCAAGGGTCACCCCTCTGATTATCTCCTAGGGCCCTCCCATGTCTTTTTATAGTCCCTTGGGTGCTCTCACCTTCCGGCGCCACTCTCCCCTTCACCTGTCGTCCTTTGGTGCTCCGCTCCCAGTAGCTCCTCCTCAGCTAGTGCATGTACCATCCTGGTGGTTTCACCTCTGTCCGCTGGTATCAGGTCGCTGGGGGTCTGTTGACACACCTCTACTGGTGGTCCGTGGTGTCACCTGCTTTCCGCTGCTCTTCCATCTACCGCTGCCTCTGGCGTTCCGTACAGCCACAAGCCGGAGGGCTCACATGATCCAGCCCGTGTCCGTCTGACACCTCAGTTGCACCAGCTTTGGTCTGCTCTGCTCGCCGGGGTCACTGCTACGGATCCTCGCTGCCTTCTGTTCCGTTCCTGACGCCCTTCGAGTGGCCAGTTCGGAGCCTCCGTCTGTCCGCGGTGTGGTGTACTTGATGCTGTTACCTGCGGCTGGGGTCCCTGAACATTGCTCCGACCCTCTCCTTAGCCGGCACGTCCCTCTTGGGTGTCGATGGTAGGTGATGGGGCGCCACGACTCCTTGCACCTCTTCACTTGCGGCAAAGACTTCTTCATGGCTCCGGACCTCCGGGGCCTCAGTGCTTTATACTGCCTCTCGCTCAATGGGTCCTCTGGCCCCCGACACCACCTGAGCTGCTGGGGGCCCAGGCAGGTGGTGGATGGCCTTGTGCTGCACCAGTGGGAGGATTACTTCCGCAGGCCCAACAGCTCGAGACAGAGCTGCTTCCTCACGTGACCATCCTGGTCCGCGCCCTCTAGCAGTGAACTCCTATCTTTAAAGAGTTTATTAGACAATTGTGTCACACTTTCTAATTTTGGGTAAAGTGCATGTTACTAGTACATGCTTATAATTCTGATTCAATTCAGTCTCACCCATTGCTCTTATGACCTTTTATTAATTTCCCACAGTGTTAGGGGAGTCCTTGGACACATATGGGCTCCTCCAAGCACTATTATTTACACTGGAAGGCTCTGATGTTTTTGGAATATGATTTGTTATCCCAATGCCCAATTTTGAAAACTCTTTCTCCACCGCCAACAAAGCATTCACAGGGGCATGGCTAGCCAGTGAAGGATGCGGACGTGAGCCTCCTGAGCTCCCGTGGCTGCCGAGACATCCTGATCTAATATCCTGCATCAAACGGTGAATTTCAGATAACAAGGAACACGCAATACATTACCCTGTGAGGCACACAGCGACCCACTTTGAGCTGAAAATGCTGCATGCTGGCTGAGTTAACCTACCGGGAACGGAGCAGACCTCAGGCAAGGAAATCTGCTGCCAAAATGGCTGCCGGAGCAGTGGAGTGTCGTAGAGCGATATAAACTGCAGGGGAAGCACAGAGAACTACTGCCTGACACTGGCGGAAGTTTCCCTTTGTAGATACGTACTTCCCACTGAGACCGGTTCATAACCCAGCTCCGACCCGCCTGGTGCTCCTCCACGGACCGCAGAGACCATCGAGGCGCCCTGTAGCATGGCCCGCCCTCGAGGCTGAAAATCAAGGAGACCGACACTGTGCCACATAATCCTTTTTGCATAGAGGACGTGTTAACCGCCCCGGGGTCGGTTGCCTTAAATTAAATAAACAGACCAGCTATTGCGGCAAGATACCCGCTGGTCGTGGCTGGTGTGCAGAATTGAAGCCGAGGCTTCAGCGTCCCGACTGGTGCGTCCTGGTACGGCGAGGATCCTCATCCTGTAGCTGTGCAGCCAGAGCTCGTCCCGAGCCACGAACAGATGCAGCAGAGTGCGACCCCCCGGTGAGTGCTACAGCGAGCTCGCAACCTCTGTTGGTCCTGCATGCGTGCAGAGGTGCTGTAGGCCGGGTCCCACCGCAGAACGAAAACAATCATACAAGCACAATAAACACTGCAGTCCAAGCAGAGCATACACCTGAGCAAACATTAATTGGAACACATGGTTGATCTCCCCGGGGTTTGTTATTGCGACTCGCACCCCGACCGTGATGCGGGAGGTAGGCGACGGACTCACCACGGACAAACAATACGCAAATAGGCAGTGAACACAAAGCATAAGTCCTGCTACATGCCAGGAAAGCTGTTGAGAGCACCAAGCGTGGAGGTTCCCTACGCAGCACCACACGGATCAAGGAGTCACCCTAGGCCAGAAATAAATCAACCCCACTCCTTGGGCACAGACCGGTGTAGACACCAACATCAATAAGTGCAATCACATCCTGCATGTCGCAGAGAACGGCCGCACCAACACCCCTAACTGAGCACCTACAACTGCGCCACTGTCAGTGCTGCTAGGCTAAACACACACCCTGCATAGATGTACTGTAGCCAGCACCTCTGATGCAGGAGAGACAGCTGTGTGCATACATCTGTGGCAAACAGTGAGGGGAAAGAGCCCATCTGCTGCATCTGTGTAACCCTCTCATCTAGAATTGCATGCGCTTTGCAGCACCCGGCTGATGGCACTTGTGGTATGTGATGAGCAGATTGTGTGTGTTCCAGGAATAGACAATAGGTCACTGTGATTCTCTTTGGACTAGGACAACACACACAGAGACAAACGGGAGAACCTGCCCAGGAGTGAACGTTGTGGCCTCGCCTGCAACAGGCAGCTGCTGCCCCCACCCTAATCACCAACAAGAACAGTGAGAGAGGCTGTCCCCGATAACGACTTCTAATTCAAGAAGTTGAACACCCTCATACTTGCATATTAGTCACCTAAGATAACATAAGTCACGCAACAACAACACTACAACACGGTGGCGAGATAAGAAGTGACTATCAGTAACCTAGGACAGCAGAATAAACCTCAGCACCAAACACACCTCACGACTGTGTCAGAGGACCATCTGACCGTGGACCCCTTGGTGGCTCGGCCTCACAACCAGCTGAAATCAGAAAGCCCCGCGTTCAAGGCAACAACGCCTGGATGTACCCCTAAAGTCGACAGCTGGTCAGCCTGCAGAGCCCCGTGCCGCATATACCGCCTTGATTGCGCCAATACCCGACCACCCATAATTTACAGGGGTCGGAAGAAGCATCTGCTCCCACGCCTATCGCCGCATCACACCATGGGCAAAGACAAAGCAAAAAAGGCGACAACTCAAAGCAAGATCGACCAATACGCTACACCCACAACAAACGTTCCAGCTGTACAGGAACAATCTGACAGCATGAAGGAAGCAGATGACGCCATTTCCTTAAAGGATGTCATGAATGCCATTGCCAACTCCTGCACCTCCATGGAGAAAAAAATGGACAACATCAGTGCGGATGTCTCGCTACTCCGACATGATCTCCAAAAGCTGACCTCTCGAACAGGTGAAGCAGAACAGCGGATATCTGGGGCTGAGCATGGAATCCGAAGTATGGAGCAACAAAAGTCCAGGTTATTGACGCGACTGAAGTTGTTGGAAGGGAGAGTGGATGAAGGGGAAGGAAGGTCTCGACGTAACAACGTCCGTATACTGGGCCTGCCAGAAAAATACGAGGGTCCAAACATGGAACCTTTCCTGGAACAATGGCTCACAGACAGGTTTGAACCGCACACATTCTCTAAATTCTTCTCAATTGAAAGAGCCCATCACATGCCCACAGGACGCCCAGCACCTGGCGCACCCCCCAGGCACAGTGATTGCAAAGTTGCTAAACTAAAGAGATCGTGACCCGCTGCTCCAGATGGCCCAAGCCAAGGGTACCCTAACATACACCGGCTCCCGAATCTCCTTCTTCTCCGACTACACGAGAGAAGTCCAACGGGGCAGACAATTCTTCGACCAGCCCAAGAAACAGCTGCAATCCATGAATGTAAAATACGGCCTCTTATTTCCAGCACAGCTGAAGATATACTAAAAAGACACAACGGTGCACTTCATGGACCCTAAAGACGCATGGAAATGGGCTGAACAACACATTGAAGGAGACTGGATGTCGGCAGGCACGAACAAGTCTGGAAAATCCCAGATACGGCCCGTTGCAATCCGTCAAACCACCCACTGCAGAACTGTGACCCTGATCCACCAATACGTGGCACAGATGGCTAACATATCACTTTCAAGACAGGAAACCAATATGAGGAATGGACATGATGTGCCTGCAGTGCCTATACCGAAGCTCCTGGATAAGCGGCTAGGCGCACCACCACCCCCCTCCACACATGTTACACCCAATTGTCCCATTTGCCTGCGGAGGCTGGCAATCAGTTTATGTAATCTTTGTGTATTTGACTGGTAGCAACGTTGCTGCCTACCAGCAGGTTTGGGCGACAGATGCTTCAGGTTAGGATGGAGTATGGGGTAGGGGGAAGGGAATGTTGTTTGGCTTTTTTTTGTTCTCATTTTCGAATCTATCGCGCAAGGAATAGACTCGTAGCATACCCTCATACTTACCACCCTGACCTACCTGTACACAAATTTCCTCCTGTACGACAGCACATACAGACACCAATAGATCAGGCAGATAACAATGGCTGATAAGAGCATCAAAACACTGAAGCTCCTGACTTGGAATGTCAATGGCCTGGGCAATAGCATTAAACAACGTCTAGTCATACACTTTCTCAATAGGCAATCCCCGATATTGCCCTTCTTACCGAAACCCATCTGATGGGCACGACCTGTAACCTATTCCTGCCGACTAATTATCGCACATTGCTACACGCCGGATTTTCAATGGGCTCCAGAGGGTATTGATGCTGATACACAAAAGATTCCATCTTAACCTGTCTAGAGTGGTGCAGGATTCTGGAGGCAGATATGTGCTGATGCAAGGAACACTTTGGAATTAGACACTCACCATCATAGCGATAAATGCCACACCCTCACTACTCACTGAACTAATCCAAGATATCACCCACGTAATCACAATACACACGACGGACATAACGCTGATAGGGGTAAACTTTAATGATGTCATGAACGTAACAATGGATCGCACACACCTGCGAACCAGAAATCCCAACACAAATACCAAACTAGTGTCCTTCACAACAGCCCTGGGACAGACAGATATATGGCGGGAACTCCATCCAGCGGAGCGACAATACTCCTATCACTCAGGGGCCCATACCTCCCTATCAAGGCTCGACTACTTCTTCCTCCCAGTAATGAACACGCACAGAGCGATCGGCTCTGCCCTGCTCCCATGCTGCATATCTGAATACTCACCACTGACGCTAGTGCTAACATTAACAGACCACTCCCTCCTCTGTCGTGGTGATTGAATAGTTATTATTTTGGCTTTCCGAACCTCATCAAATGCATACAGCAAACGACCTCAACATACTTTGAATTAAACATTGGGACAGTGTATTCTGCAACCCTATGGGAAGCATGCAAAACAGTTCTCAGCGGCAAGATCCTCTCTTGGATCACTGCCCACAAGAAAACCCACCACCAAAATATAGTAGAAGCGGAGAAAGAAGCACTCGATAAGGAAGAGGAACACATAGCTACGGGCTCCCCTGGTACACACTGTGCTCTGTTGGTGGCCGGAGAGCACCTCCGAAAAGCAGCCTTAGACAATGCCAAGCAGGCACACTCAGAGATACGTACGAGATTATGCGAATCCGGAGATAAGGCGGGTAAAATCTTGGCCTGGTTGGAACGTAGAGGTGCTGGCCAACAACATGTCTGGGAACTCAAATCTGCGCAATCAGACCCCTTGTACTCTGACCGTGACATTGCAGAAAGATTTGCAGACTACTACGCCAAATTATATGCTACCCCGAACACACCAATAGATATGGCGGTGCTTGAAAATATCACCCTCCAATGCCTGACCCCTACCTAACAGGCACTCCTAGAGGCTGACATTGCAGAAGAAGAGGTGGTAGCAGCTATAGCACAACTACAGTGTGGCAAAAGACCGGGACCCAACGGGTTCCCAATTGAAGTGTGGCAGAAACTGGGAGGGACCGAAATAGCCCCATATCTACTTAATATGTTCCAAAAATACAAAGAAATGGGGGCCCTATCTCCTGACCTACGCAAAGCCACTATGACCATCATTCCAAAAACAGACAAACCCCCGGACCAATGCAGTTCATATAGACCAATCTCTCTAATCAATAGTGAAACAAAAATACTGTCTAGAATCCTAGCAAATAGACTGCAAAAAGTGATAACTTCCCTGATCCACCCTGACCAATGTGGCTTTATGCCACAGAGATCCACACGAATGAATTTTCGCAGACTACACCTAATACTTGAAAGGGCCACCACCCTGAAGGGACCCTTAGCGGTGTTAGCCATAGATTTCGAGAAGGCCCTTGACTCTGTCTTCTGGGAGGCCCTCTGGGTGATCATGTCCAAGATGGGATTTGTTCTTTACTGAATGGATCCGGCTACTATACGAGTCCCCACTAGCGGAGGTCAAAGTAAACAGCTGGCCCTAGCGACCCTTTCAGCTGGGAAGAGGGACTCGACAAGGATGTCCACTTTCTGCATTACTTTTCGCTCTCATTATCGAACCTTTAACCATACTACTAGGACAAACTGATTTGTGGATGGACTTCTGTGGATCCGGGGGCGAGGAGGACAGAGTCTCTATGTGCAGACGACCTCCTGATATACCTAGGGGATCCAGCCCGCTCCTGTCCCGAAGTTACAAAGCTGCTCGAACAATACAGATCCTTTAGCGGGTTGAGAGTAAACTGGAGCAAGTCCACCCTCTTCCCGATCAAGGAGGCACCCCGAGCGATCCCTGTACACTGCCCTTATCGCATTGAACAAGATCACTTTCGCTATCTGGGAATACGCGTTGCGACAGATCTCGTGAAATACGCACCCATGAATCTACACCCAATCATAGAGAGGTTTACGATGGACATCAGTCACTGGATCTTGCTCCTACTGACACTATTAGGGAGGGCAGTGCTTTTTAAAATGCTCGCCTTACTGCGATTTCTATACATACTCCAGAACGCCCCCTTGCGAATACCAGACCTCGAATTTCACAAAATAGACAATACTCTAAGAAAGCTCCTCTGGGGTGGAGATCAAGCATGCATTGCACTGCAAACACTGCAACGTTCAGTCTGGGAAGGTGGAATTGGCCTACCACACCTGCGATCTTACAACAGGGCTACGCAAGTGGCAATGGTCAAGGACATCCTACATGGAGACGCGCAACTTCCCCACATCAGGGCGGAAATTGCTGAATGAAGGACATATCCCCGTTGATGTGCCTATACTGAAAACCGAAGGTCCCCCCCCCCCCCTCTTACACAATGACAGCACAGATTGCACTACTATGGAAAGACACCAACAAACATATAGGCTGGGACAATAAGATCACACCTGTTCAAACGTTATGGGGCAACACCAAACTGCCTGAACTAAACAAACTTCCTTTCTGGTTTAGCTGGACAACAGCAGGAATCACTAAAATGAGTGATGTAATAAAAGATGGTACACTGACCTCCTTTGAGGAAATGACGGACCGATACAGCCTCCCCGACACCGAAATATTCCACTACCTCCAATTAACACATCCAATACGCACACATCTTCCTGCATTGTTAGACATACCAGAATGTACACCGATAGAGAGGAACATAGTGATAGATCACGCATCCAGCAAAGTCACCTCAGTCATTTACAATGTTATTTTGTCTTTTGCCACTCCAGAACTGGTTAATTTAAAACTAAAATGGGAGAAAGACATTGGACAGATTCAAGCTGAGGACTGGCTGACCGCTCTAATGTATCCAAGAGAAAGTGCGATATCTGCGAAAATCTGACTAATACAATTCAAAATCCTGCATAGAGTGTACTACCTGAGAACTGCACTATACCGCTGGAATCGCATCACTAACCCGAGCTGCTTACGCTATTCACGTGAGGAGTGTACATTCTCCCATATCCTATGGCACTGCCCCCAAATTCAAGACTACTGGCAGCAATGCTGTGACGAACTGTCTGAGGTTATGGGTCATACCGTTGCAAGGGACCCCAAACTGATGTTACTAGGCATTGTGGAAGAAGGGGACATGACACGATTCGAAAAACTTTGTCCACAGCCACTGGAATAATAATGAGGAACATAGCAAAACTATGGGGCTCCAATACAACCCCACTATACCCACAGTGGGAGGCAGAGGTACATATGTGCATGTTGATGGAGCGACGCATATACACTGTCAGGAATTAAAAGGCTCTCCCTTGGGGAGAAGTGACGACATGTAGGATTCATCACATCTTCCAGAGTGACTCTAGATCTAGGACTTCTTGTGCAGGTGGTAGTAAGACCACATTATCTCCACAGAATATGTAGTTTGTCTACCTTGGCATCATGCCTGGTGTCAATGCGTTCTCCAGTTTAATAGGTATGTTGTTCATATGTCAATTAAAGACAATGGGATTTAAGCATCTTCTTTCTGTCACTTGATTTGCTTTCATGAATGGGTCAGATTTAATCTTGCTCACTTCATATTCATAGTGGCTACTTGTAATCTAAAGGTACAAGTCCTTAATTTCGTCAAATCTGTCCCCTGAGATCAGATGTGCCATGTTGGAGGGTCTTATTTATCAACTAATGTATTTAATATGATCTGCTGTGTTGTGTTTGGGGAGGAATCATGTTTGGTTCCTGCATAGGAATTTCTTTTGTAGGAGGAAAGTCTGTATTCTCTCATGTCCCCATTGTGTTCACTAGAGATCTACCTCAATAGTTTTTTTTCATAACAACATTTTATTTGGTTTTACATATAAGCAATGAATATATCACAACAGCAAATGCAAAGCAGTAGTCATGCAATATGAGTTTTAGTAAAAGCGACTCATGGGAGGGCTGGAGTGCAGGGAGCAAAAGTGTTACAATGTCCGGTACTGCTCATGGACTGTCCTGTCCTTTTCCGCCGGCGGGTTGTGGGTCGCTGGGTAGCTATGGTGTGAGGTCTTGGTTCAATACAGTGGGCTGCTTTGGAGCCATCTTGTTAATGGAGGTCTCCTTGTGAGGGCCGGGAACATGGCGGCATAGAATGGGTCTCATATGTTTAAAGTTCTATTCAGGGAGCCTGCCCGAATTGCAGTGATTCCCTCGGCCACCACTACATCCCAGCATTTCGGCCACCAAATTGCAACGGAGGGGCCCTCTTTATTTTTCCACACACGTGCCATTGCTATTTTTGCTGCTAGGAGTAGATGCGTGCATAGTCTGGGGATTTGGCCTGACATTGGGAGTGCTTCATCGCCCGTGCCACCAAGAAGGACGATTCCAGGGTCCCATGGAATGATTAGGCCCGATATTTCCTTGATGTGTTTGAGTATTTCTTTCCTATAGATTTCCGCTTTCGGGCATGACCACACCATGTGTAGCAGAGATCCTGTAGCCGGACACCCACGCCAACAAGTTCCGGGAATGGTTGGGTTGGTCTTGTTGATTTGGGCGGGGGTTATATAGTACCTGTAACAGAGTTTATAGCCCCCTTCTCTATTTGTGATGCATTGAGAGTTTTTGTGTAATCTGGCCCAGATTTTCCCCCATTCCTTGACTTCGATTTCTTTTCCCAGGTCCTTTTCCCATTCGATCTTGTATCTTTCCTTTTTCGCGGGGTCTGCCCTGTCTAGGAGCCGATATAGGGTTGAGATTCTGCCCTTGCTTGTAGGGGTTGTTAATGATAGTTCTAAGGCCGTTAATTCTCTGAAGCATTTCTCCCTGGTTACTCTGTTGGATATCCAGTGTCGGATTTGTGCGTAGTAGAATCTCTCCCCTTCGCCCACACCGAATTTTTCTTTGCATCTTTCAAATGAGATAGGTGCTCCTGCCTCCAGGAAATCGCTGGTTTTATGTAAGCCACCTACTATCCAGGGTTGGAAGCTATGGGCTGATAGACCTGGGGAGAAATCGGGGTTGTTCCAGATGGGAGTCAGGGGGCCTAGCGAGCCGCGGATGTGCCATTTCTGGGCAGCTTCCTTCCAGCAGCGAGCTGTCGATACTGTTGGCAGCAGCAGGCCACTATTTGCTTGTGGTTTTACGGGTGGAAGGTGTGGGAGGGATGATGGCGCTACCGGACACCAAGATTCTTCGATGTGTGTCCATTTCGGTTTATCTGTTTCTTGGGCCCATGTGAAGGCGTGAGAGAGTTGTGCTGCTAGGATGTATCTAGCAAGATCCGGAACTCCCAAACCACCCTGTGGAACTCCTCTCATCATTATTCGTTTGGCTATACAAGGTTTTTTACCCCCCCATACGAATGCTTGGATTTGCTTTTGCAGGGCTGTGATGGCTGGGCCCGGAATGTTGATTGGGAGTGCTGTACAATGGTATAGCCATCTGGGGATCAGGTTCATTTTGATGGCTGTGATTCTACCAAACCATGATATGTCCTGTGGTTTCCACCTTTTGAGATCATTTTGAAGATCTTTGATCAGTTACGGGAAGTTGCATGAGTATAGGCGCAGTGGGTCGTTAGGGATGCGAACACGAAGGTAGTCGATTGGGCCTGATGACCATGGGATCGGCATTAGGGGGCAGAGATTGTCTTTTTCCTGTTTCGAGAGATTCACCGGTAAAGCTACGGATTTGGATAAGTTTACCCTGAACCCTGATAGAGTCCCGAATTCTGAAATTTCATCCCATATGGCACCTAGGGACGATGTCAGGTTTGTTGCTGTTATTAGAACATCGTCTGCGTATAGCGCAATTTTATATTCGTGGCCTCCCACGGACAGCCCACTTATGTTCGTATTTTGTCTAATTCTCGCTGCAAATGGCTCCATTGAGAGAGCGAAGATTAGGGGGGAGAGTGGACAACCCTGCCTAGTGCCCCTGGATATGTGGATTTTGCTGGATCTTGTGCCGTTGACCCGCAACTGTGTGGTGGGGGACTGATAGTTAGCCATGACCCATGTGGTAAAGTTCGGCCCAAAGCCCATGTGTGTCAAGACTGCTCGGATGTAACCCCAATCAACCAAGTCAAAGGCCTTGTGTGCGTCTAAGGATATGGCGGCCATTCCTACCTTTAGTTTCTGGGTGCTCTTGATAATGTCGTTCGTCCTTCTGATATTGTCATGGGTACTTCTCCCAGGGATGAATCCCGTTTGGTCTTGATCAATTAGGGTTGGAAGGGCTGGAGCAAGTCTATTGGCCAATACTTTGGCGAAAATCTTCCCGTCGATGTTTAGAAGTGAGATGGGTCGATACGAGGCCGCTAGTTCGGGGTCTTTTCCTGGTTTGTGTAGCAGGATTGTGATGGATTCAGCCATCGAATCGGTTGTTGGCTTCGAGGTGAGGAAAGAGTTAAATAGGGCCGACATCTGCGGTGCAAGACTTCTGGCGTACTTTTTGTAGAAATTAGTGGATAGACCGTCAGGGCCCGGTGCGGCTGATTTGAGCGATTTGATGCCGTCTATAATTAGATGGGTAGTTCTAGGGAGTCCAACAGGGCAGTATCCCGAGACGGCATGGTGCTTAAATAGTCTGCTAGGTTATCTAGTGCAGCAGGTTCTCCGGACATGATTGATTTGTGGTGTTTCAGTAGTTCATCGATTTTCTCTGAGTCAGAGTAGAACATTTGTCCATTCTCCCTTCTTAGTTTTAAAATGTTGTTTCAGCTGCTGGCTTTTTTCAATTTCTGTGCTAGGATCTTGTTTGCTTTGTTCCCTTTGCTGTAGTAGAATTGCTTTGTGAATGCTAATGCTTTCTCTGTGCGGTGGGCACAGTGCATCTCCAGCGCTGTTTTTGCTTTCCTCAGGGCTCTCTGTTTTCCTCGAGTTGCGTGATATCAGTTCGGTCTCTAGTTGTTTTACTTTTCCTTCCAGCTTGACAGCCATGATATCCGAAACTCTTTTTTGTATTGCACCAGCTCTAATTAAGGTGCCCCTGACGACCGCTTTAAAGGCATCCCAGACAACGCTGATGGAAGCGTACTCTGTTGTGTTTCCTTTGAAATAATTAGAGATAGTTTCTTCGGTTTCCGTTCGAATGCATTCGTCTAATAATAATGAATCGTTGAGTTTCCAGTGCCTTTGAATGGGTTGCTTTTGGCCTGAGATCACTAGATTCGCTGAAACTGTGGCATGGTCTGATATCATGCAAGTGTGGATTTCGGAGTTGTTAAGGCAAGGGAACAGGACCCCTGATAGGAGTATGAGATCAATTCTTGAGAAGCCTTTATGCACGCATGAGTAATGAGTGTAGTCCCTTGCGGTGGTATTGAATAGTCTCCATGCATCAACAGATTCGGTTTCTCTTAGCAATTTGGCTAACGCTAGTGCTTGTACGAAATCTGTATTCGTAGGGGGCAGAGTTTTATCTAATTGTGGGTCTGGCATGCAGTTGAAATCACCACTTATGATCAGATGGCCTTCACGGAAGGCTAGAATGGTCGGAATTAGTTTTGCGATGAAGTTGGCTTGAGATGCATTGGGGCCGTAAACTGAGACAATGGTTATAGGAAGTTCTTCAAACAGGCCCTTTAGAAGAAGGAAGCGGCCTTCCGGATCTCTTTTTATGGTGATTTTTGATAGTGGGACTTTGTCGCTTAATAGGATTGCAACACCTCTCTTCTTCTGTCCGGAGGAGGCAAATTATGTACTGTGTTTATATCTATTGAACCTTACTCGGGCTTCATCCTCCTGTAATGGGTGAGTTTCTTGGAGCATTACGATGTCGCCTGACAACTGACCCAGCCTGTGTTTTATTGATTTACGCTTTCTTGGCGAACTCAGACCCTGGACATTCCATGTGAGTATCACTATTTCACTTGTATCGGTCATTGATAAACAATTTGGGATCCGGTGTGTCGTTGGTCTTGCTCTCGCTCCTAGGCCCAGGGTTTGCTAGTGGAGATAGCTTGCTGTGTTGGTCTGGTGAAAGCTTAGTTGCCGGTGCGATATGCTGTGAGAATGATTGTGAGGCCAGAACCTGAGGGTTCGGAATATTCCTCTCCAGGCTGGCTGCCATAAAGGTTTATCTCCTCCCTTCCCCACTACCCCCCCAACTAGGACTGGAAGTAGAACCATTGTCCTGCTGCCACTGGGGAACTGGTGGCACCAAGGCGCCTAATGATGGCAAACTGGGCCGCTGTTCTGAAAACTTTTTGGAGCTCATCCTGGCTCCCGCACTGATGGTAAATGAGAGTTAATGAATTCTGGAGGCTTTCTCCCCATGAGATGGGATAGCTAGGACTCGTGTAAGTTCTCGCCAGGTTGGTCATCCCAGCAAGGTGTCTTTCTTAGGGGGACCCCGGAGTCTTTGTCTTCTGCCGGCTTTTGACCATTCTCCTGTGGGAGGTTTTTCCTGAGGGGGTCTGGACGGTTCTTCTGATTCCGACTCCCCGTCAGATTTTCTGAGGCCCATGAATTTATCCGCCTCTTTAGGCGTGTGAATTTGCCTCGGGCTCCTTCCCATTTAAACTTGACTGATGTTGGGAAACCCCATTGATACGGGATCTTTTTGTCACGTAGCCACTCCGTCGGGGGTTGCATGATTTTCCGCTTTTGTAATGTGGAGGCAGCTAGATCCTGGTAGAGCGAGATTGTGGAGCCCTGGAACGTGATCTGGCGCATTTGCCTCGCCTCGCGCATAATTTCTTCCTTCATTTGAAAGAAATGGATTCTGACTAGAACATCCAGTGGGAATGTGGGTTCCCTTCTTGGGGAGGTTCTGTGCACCCGATCCAGCTCCAGCGGTGCGCTGTCTGGGAGTGTAATTATAAATCTGAGTAGATTTGAGACATCGCTTTTCAATTCTGTATCTGGGATGGAGGATGGTATTCCTCGTAAGCGGATGTTATTCCTCCGAGAGCGATTCTCTGCGTCCTCCTGTTTTGCCTCTAGGAGGTTGCATCTTGCTTCTAAGGCCGCAATCCTGTCCCTGTCCTGCTTGGTTTCACATTTTTGGTCGCAGACCTCCGCTTCGAGCTCGGCCGTTCAGTGTTCTACTTCTCCCATACGCCCGTCTAGAGAGTTGATTTTCTTAGTGACCTCTTCTGTGCTTTTTTGGATTTCTTTCGTCAGGGCTGCTAGTAGATCTTGCAGGTCGGCTTTAGTGACTGATTGAGATGGGCCTTGGGTTGCTGTCGGGGCTGCAGCTGCGGCGATGTTGGTGGGATTTTCCGGTGGGTCCCCCTTTCTGGATCTCTCCGTAGTAGTGTTCGCTAATAGGGAGGCAATGTCCGCTTGCTTAGAGGGCTTGCTGTTTCTTGACATCTTGCCGGGTCACTGTGGCAAGATTTGCTACGTGGGGTTATTGCTAGTATACCACGAGAGGAAAGTGCGGCGGACCCCGACGTGCCGCAAGAAAGGGCCCCAGGACCTGAGAAGGAGCGGTGGAGGGGAATAAGGCTGCGGCTAGACGGGAGATGCCCCTCTCGTTATGTGTTGTTTGGGGGGGCTGTAAATAATTAAACGAATGAGAAGTCCACCCCTCTCCTCACCTTAGAGATGTCGGGTGCTGTTCTGCTGTGTATTTCCGAGGGGTATGAGGACTCCTTGTCGACCCGCAAGTTTGCAGCTTTACAGGCCCAGATCTGTGCTGGCGTAGATTCACTGCGTATCGAGGAGCGCCGGGGTGAGGGTTTGGGTGCAGTCCGGACGTGGCTTGCGGGGCAAGGCGGGAAAAGCGCAGTGGTGGATGCCTCTGGCCGGGCCTGGAGATTAGGCTGGTAGAGGGGCAGTCGTCGCCAGAGTGGTTGCTGGGGGTAAGCTGGTTAGATGTTCTCCGTTTGCCATTTCCCCACTTCCCGGAGGAGGAGCAGCTCCGTCCCGGTCGACCGCAGCCAGTACCCCTCGCGCGGGATAGCAGGGAGGCAGAGGGGGTGGGGGCCGGGGCCGAAACAGCTTCTGGTAAGGTTGGCTCAGTTCTATGGCGGCCCCCAGTCTTGCGTGCGATGGTCTTCTTCCGGAGCTGTGTGGGATGATTTGGGTTGAACTGGCTTCAGGGTGTGAGAAAGCTGGAGTCAGTGTGGGCTGGAGAGCTGTGTGCGTTAGGCGGCTTCGTTTGCTTTAGCGCGTCCGCCCCACCCCCGCGCGGATGGACTCCTCTGTTTGAGCTCCACGGCCGCCATCTTGGATACGAATGGGGACCCGTGTGAAAGAGATAAGTTGCTGAAACTTCACATTCCGGCCATGGCGCGGGGTCCCACTCGGTAGACAGCTGCTGGTGGTATTCATGCAACGGTCGCTTTAGTTTCACTCCATAACGGGCACTGGAAACGGCGTTTGTAGATGCGACGCGGTGGGCCTTTCAGGAGCTTCTAAGAAGCCATTCCACTCACGGTCGCTCCGAGCCACGCCCCTACCTCAATAGTTTTGTGAAATATCTTTGTTTTCTGTTTGTGTGGTAGGTAGAGTGATATGGATAAACTGAATCGGGATATGACCTGCATGCATCCTTATCGGCAGTGTTATAGTTAAGAGAATAAATGTAACATTTATCTAACTGGAGGAGTTTAAGGAAATTCAGGGTGCACAGGGGAAATATGCGACTCTTGCATCACAAGTCACACTCAAAAGTAACAGTTTGTCAGTGTTCAGGACTTGTGGTCACTTCCGTCGCTTACACACCTATGATATTGGTTTCAGTCAAACATAATTCACAAAACTTTTTTATGCTAGTAAACAACTCTTTGAGAATACTGATTGCAATCAGTGATTTATTAACTACTGCTATTGGTGTAATAATCAAGTTGTACCATGTGGTAATCAAATTAAACAATCATCAATGTAACATGTCAATCTTAGAAC
Source organism: Ambystoma mexicanum (assembly GCF_040938575.1). NCBI lineage: Eukaryota > Metazoa > Chordata > Amphibia > Caudata > Ambystomatidae > Ambystoma > Ambystoma mexicanum. The sequence goes on along the minus strand of NC_090934.1, from coordinate 386,190,529 downwards.
ATCATAATGAAATAACTTAACAATACAAATAATATATATAGAATGAGCATTACGCGTTTCGAGATAACAATCTCTTTTTCAGGAGCTAGAAACCAATTCTTCAATTTTCAGCAAATTCAATCTACAAGCAAATATGAGAGAGAAGTGTCAGGCACCCAAGCCTCTTAGAACTTTCTGAGTATTTTTAGACCCAACCTGAGCGGGCGTTTGAATACTTCACCTAGTCATTTTGCATGCTGTGGAACAGTGGTGGTCTGAGTACGTGATACATCTGTGCTGGGGGGTTGCATTATTGGGAAGATGCCTCTAAATGACATATGTAAAGGAAATCTCTGTCTGTATTTTGTATTTGGTATATGTAACTAAATTTGAAATAGCAGGGCATTTACCTTTTTGCACCTCTTATCGTTATGGGTGCATTACCAAGTTCTTGACTGTTCCTATTTCACCAGAGTGCAATCTTCCTTGAATCATTATTTAGCGAGATTCCCTCTGAGTAATTCTGCCTGCTGAGCAATAGTTAATAAATCACTGATTGTACTCCGTATTCTCATAAAACGTTGTTTAAGTATTCTGTACTACATAGCATAATAAAGTGTTGTGAATTATTTTTGACTGAGGTACTCTTCAGTATCATGTGCATGGGACGGGAGTGTCCACAAGTCCTGAACACTGACAAACTGTTACAGGAAGAGTGATGTGGCCTTCAGGTCATCCTGTGATCGTGCCCTCTAGGCAGGATTTGGTTAATGTTGTTGAACATTCTTGCATATGTGCTGTACTTGTTCTTAAAATTTCCCCCAAAGCATTGCCGGATATTGTGGGGCATCCAGGTCGTTTGTTGTTTCCCCACTGATAGTTCTTGGTTTAGTGCAGCTTGTTCATCTTTTATGATTTTGTAGGGCCATGAGTTTGTCCATAATTACAGTTCGTTATGGGTTTACTTTTCCTGATGTTTCACTCAAGAGATCCTGCTATTTCAATTTTAAAATGTGATTGTTCATTCTTTTTCTCTTTTAAAATAATTTGTTTTTAGTCATTACTATTTCTGATAGTTTAACTTCATAAATGGATTTGCTCTGGTTTGTGAGTGCCTAAAATCGGGACACTGTGTCCTGAAATTGCTCTCCTATGGCTTTGTTCTCAGGTTCCCTATATTTCTCATTGGATTTGCCCTTCAGGTTCTTGTGTATGGATTTATAACCTGGATCACTATATTTTATGGTTTTCTTTTCGAGTTACTTATAGTTACAAGCCTCAGTGATTTATCTGCTGCTGTTTAATATTTCAGGTTTGTCTTTCACTACCTCCTCTGTTCACTTTTAATTTGCATTTTATTTCCTATCTTCCCTATGGTGGAAGGTGTCTGATAGGATCTCTTTTTGTTCCGTTCTTGTACAGAGCTTTGCTGTGTTGTATCTATTTGTATTTTGGGTTCAGCCTTTGTTCTTATCTGTTGGCATAGCATCTTCTGGTTGTAATTGGACCGGTGACTTTCGGGTTTAGCTAGGACTGGTTTGATCATTTGTGATTGATTTTGCTTTCACAGAGATACAATCATGTTGCTCCCAAGTATGCCATTGGATGTAAATAGCCCCAGTAACAGGCAATATTATCACCCAGATAAAGTGCTGACGGCACCACAGAGTTTTGCTCCATCATCTTCTAACCTGAAAAGGAAAAGGTCAGTCTGGGAGTCCTGAGAAGTTTGAGTCTACCTCAGTTTAGAGTCTTTCTCCTTCCTGAGTGTCAATATGTAGCCCAGGCACTTTGATAATGAAACACCTGAAACCTGCAAAATCTACTGGTTGTTTTTCTGCGCACCATTCTTAAAGGAAGGAACACAGAGCGCATTTGGTATTGGGCTTGCTACCAGGCTCTGCTATTGGTAAGTGTCCATCAAAGCTAAAGACATCTAAGGGCCAAGAACATCACAATTCTCTCCTTTGAGGCGGCAATTGTTACCTTCTTTCTTACAAATATGCAGTTCAAAGCACTGTGGTTTTCAATGTGTACCATAAAACATTGAGCACTTGTAGTTCCTTCACTTTCAAATGTACCTCCAATTTTAATTGATTTGTCTACCTCTCCAGTGGTCTGTCAGGGAATATGCTATTCCTAGTTCTTTCATGCCAGAATTAGATATGGTGCAGTAATACAGAGAATCATATGTGATGCCTTTATGTATGTCTTGGCTGTGAATGTTAATAATAAAAGGATTAAACCAATTGTGTCTGAAACAAGGCTGCATGCTTACCCCACAATTCTTTAATCTATATGTGGCTGATCTATCGCTTACCCTGACCACTTCAACCTCATATCCACTTAGGTTGGGGAAACATCAACATAAGTTGGCTGCGGTATGCAGATACCTTCTGCCACTTAGCTATACCCCTAAAGGTCTTCAAGGCTTGTTAAAGCAATTATTCATCTATGCCGCCATCTACAACCAAAAGATAAATGAGGCTAAAACTAAAATCAACTTGTTCAGGAACAGTAAGAATAGACCTACAAAAAAACAAATTTAAATGGCCATTAAAGAGACGGTTGATTAAGCAAGTGGGGGAATATAACCATCTTGGAGTTATCATAGATGACAGACTTACCTGGAAAGCATTTAGCAACACTGGAATATGACATCCACCAAATACTGGGAGCTAGCAACTGATTTGCAAATAATCTTAGTGAAAATTCCATCTCCTCTTTAGTCTATATAAGGCTAAGATTGTGCCAAAATTGACGTATGGCATTGAGGTGTGGGGAGGAAAACATTCTCTATTAACAGGCTGGAATCTACTAGTTTGAAATCCTTGTTTCCAACCAGAACTTTGGTGGAATTTATGCACAACAAATTCATGATATGCTCTATATCCTTACTTAAAACGATGCATGATGCAATGTATTATGGTCAACTCTGAAGTGAATACTATAAATGTCATTCTAGAAGATGCTAATAAGCTTCCTAAGCCACCAAATAATTGTGTACAGATCATCAAGGTTGTAATAAGTTGGAAGAAAAAACTCAACATTGATATCAATAACATTTCAGACCTGAGGACAAAAACGTACTGAAAAGGAAAATCCAAGAGTGGGATTGTGAACAAAATTGTATTGACCTGGCTTCAAAAAGTTGTAGTAGAGATTATGTGCGCCTTCAAGAACCACAGCCTCGTTTGACTAATTATCTCACAGCTTTTCCCAACTCCTTTCTACATACTGACTAATTGAAAATAAAATGTAACCTGGTGGACACGCTCAAAGTAATAGGTGCTAGATGTGGCGTCCCAAGCTCTCTTCCTCTGAATGGAGACAGCATTGCAAGAAAACTCCTCTGTGATTGCTCTATAACTCATCAGCCAAGGAAAAATGTTTTCTTCGCAATAGGGGACACTTATTTACAGTATATGGATAGTGAGTGTTAATGGCTCCAGTTCATTGAAGGCCAACCCGTTTTGCTCATTTAACATCTGGGAAATCATACAATCTTGGCTAAAGTCAGGGATTTAGTATGTGGATATAACCTAAATGTAGCATTGGTGTTCTTATTTTATAGTATGTTGGAAACATTAACTGTTGGATTGAATGTATTTGATGTATCTTTTCTTTTTTAATTAAGGACGATTTATTGTAATTTTTTATAAAAATACATACGTATGGTTGAATTCTAATTTGTTTTTAAAAGGACTCAACATTGCCTGATACTTTTTCCTTTAGTGCTAGTTGCCATTAAAGTGGAACTTAACGCAGAAATTACTCCACCAAATAAACTAATGGTAGAGCAAACCTTTGATTGTCCATCTTCGGAGGAAGTGGAAGATTTCCTACTTCCTCCTTCTAAAACATTTTCATAATGTGATGTCCACGGTCTGATGCAGTGACCTCTCGTTCATTGTCACAAAGACCTGGGAATGATATCACCAGGTTTTCAAAGCGAGCAAACACTTCTCAGAATATATACCAATGCTGTTTTCTAGGCCCTTTTTAAAGATAGAACAAATACGGACACCTCTCCCAGAATCCCTCCTCTCTCACAGAAGGAAACCCCAGAGTGGATTCAGGAAGCGCAGCAGATACAAGGGTAGGAAGACTGGGAAAATCCTCATCAGCCCACAGACGTACCTTCCCCACCATAAAGCGAACAGTTGAGAGACCTGCAACGCCCTCCCATTTAACACCCATGATGATGGAATGAAGCACAACTCTCCCCTGTCCAACAGCCATATTGTGAGAAACCTGAAGGTGTCTCACCCGCTAGTCCCCGGGGATCTGTCATCCAGGTGGCCAGGACATGGCCATCGCTTTTGGATCCTGTTCCTGGGGGTGGACCAGTGCGGGAGGATCACCTGAATGAGGGGTCTTTGGGGAGTAGAAGTAGGACACTGGTGAATGAGACGCAGTATCCCTTACCTATAACACCTTTTCCCTATCCTACCAGGTAGGATACCTAGGAACACGCCCCCCTTTCCCGACACAAAGACTTTGTCGTGGACAGCCCACCATGAGCAACAACGGACTAACACCAAAGCCGTATACCTGACATGTCCCAACACCATGGTCAGGTAAAGTCGGGCAATTACAGATTATTACACACACCTGACTTCCATCACACTTCCCCACAAGGATAAAAGTCAATGCACGAAAGCACACTCAGAGCGAGGCAAAACACATGAGGAGACAGCAGCTCCAAGATGGCAGCTTAATACAAGGAGAAACATGACTAGACCAGAGAGGGTCGCAAGGAGGGAAGTACCCTTGACCTCTAAAGACTGTTATTTTCGTATGCCTTGGAAAGTAAGAAACCGAAGACCAGGAAGGAAGGCTAATCAAACCTGCACAGTGTGCCGCAGGTACCTGGGCTCTCTCGCATCGATACCCCCAGGTGGGGAGGAGCAATTGCCGCTGTGGTACTGTCCTTGGCTCCTACACCAAAGCGGCATCAGAAAAGACAACACAGCCGGTGATTCGGAGGGACTGATATCAAACCAGCTTGTGTTTGGAGCCAAGGTTGCAAGCGACAACTTTGTATAACGAGAACCATGTCTGAGGCATGGAAGATGAGCAGCGCAAATATTGACAACCAACAGGAGTAATTGAACTTTGGGAGGCCAAGCAAAGATACCTTACACAGAGTGGTCCGGTGCCACGTGGGCGCTCATTCAAAAGTGTCTGTCAGATATCGATATTGAAGTGGTCAAGCTAAACCCTATGCACATTCAAAAGTCTTCAATAGTTTAATGTGCATTGCTCACTATTCTTAGAGAGGCACAGCTACACCCTACTGATGAGGTTCAACCATACCGAAACACGTGTCTGGGGTTGCTGTTGGTACTCTTGTTCAGAGGAGAATTGCCTAGCATTTCGGTGCTGGACTGCCCCAGGGCAGGACAAAAACTGATATGTTTAGGATATTTCTCCTCTGTGAAAGATAGTGAGCTAAAGACTTTGTGTAAGGCTCTTGTAACCAGGACTCATGTCTGGCAGAGAATCTGCCAGGATCCCCCTTGTTTTCTCTTCCATCTTAGTCAGACTTTTTTGTAGCCCTTTAGGAGTTTTATCAAGCAATACTATATCATCTGCCTACATCATGCAGGGTAGAGGGACTGCATTCAGTTTCGATGGGTTCAAGGTCGATTTTTGGGTGTGTACTTCAAAGTCTGACGTATAAAGATTGAATAGCGTAGCCGCTAACGGGCATCCTTGTTTCAATCCATTCCAAGTAGCGATCAGTGCTGTTACATCCTGATTTTTATTGTTGTGTTGGAATAGAGCTGTTTTATTGGTTCTAGAATGTCTTGCAGGCAGCTCCATCGCATCAAATCCCCTAGGATTTGTCTGTTGACCGCATCGAAAGCCAACTACAGGTCAATGAAGGCTGCATAAACTTGGATTTTTTTCATAATTGCTTCTTGTTTGACTAAATTCAGCAGCATAAGTTTGACATTTGTGCCAACCTTTTGCACAAAGCCAGTTTGTCTTAAGGCTTGTCTTTGCGTGTTCTAAGCCCGAACAGTTAGCTTTTTGCCTAGCGGGTCCAACAGTGCTATAGGTCTAAAGTTAGCAGGGGCCTTCCTGTCACCCTGTTTCAAAATTGGTATCAGGATCGCCACTTTCCACGTCGTAGGGATTTTTAGTTTCTGCAATTATGATCAATATTTGGGCACAGAAGTCTGCCCACAGTGCTGGGGACCATTTTATGATGGCATTAGATAGCCCATCTGGGCCAGGGGCACGAGAGTTGTTCAAGTTGTTGATTATCTTCATAATGGAATCTTGGTCCCACTCAAGGGTCCATTTCTTTGCATCTCCGATCGCTGGTTCATTTTTCAGTGGATTCCTTTTCTTATAAAGCTCTGTAAAGTGTTTAATCCAGAGCACTTCTGAAAAATCTGGGATCATATATTCTTGTTTCGTTGTTTGAGGATTTAGCAAGTTCCATAAATCTCTTGAATTTCTGTTTTTTATGGCATCTAGTATATTTTCTGCATCTGATTGGTGTAGTATCATTCTCATTGATTTCAGCCAGTTGGTAAATCAATGTTTCTCCAATTTCATAAGTAGAAATGTATCTTCACTAGTCCATGTCGCTAGTGCTTTAAGATTCATATGCAGTTCCTTCTTTTTTCCACAATTTTTGGATTAAAGTGGTGCTGATGTTTCTTCCTTATGGTTTCCCCATGGCTTACTGTTTGCTGGAATGGACGAAGCAACCATTCATAATTCATTTTAGTGATCCTTTCAAGCTGAGTATTTTTAAAGGTATCTGTGAGTTTTCCAATTTGATGTTATTTTATTCGCAGTCTATTCATGCCACTATTTAGTTCCAATGGTGGTAAATTTGTTTTCTTTGTTGGAAGGGCAGTTCCCGAACATGATATTGTGAGGATATGATGGTCAGTATTGGATAAATGAATATTTTCAGTTTTTACCATTTTGTTACCAATTTATTCCGGACGAAGCATAGATGTAATCTATAATTTCTGTTGATTTTCCCCGGGTCTATGTCGGGATCAGTTGGTCTTATTCATTCAGTGATTTGCCAGTAAGGATTAGCTTTCTGTTAGCAATTTATTTTGTCCATCTTTTGGCTCTTGGTGTTAATTTGTAGGACTGAAGTATTAGACCATTGCTGTCATATAGATGGACATTCAGGTCTCCACATGTAATGAATTCGATCTTTTTATGTTTATTACTTGGTTCATCCATGGCCAAGAAGTCGCTGTCTATAAAAATGTAATCATTTATTGCCACAGGGATCCAATACAGATTCAAGATCCCCAATTTTTCCATTCTTGGGGCTCTCCTTTGCTCGATTTCATCACCAGGGATCTGTTCTGGATATTGTAGGATGGTATACTGAACCCATGGATTCACGTTACTGGATTCCACGATTTGAAGGTTTGGATCTACTTTGATCATGGTTAGCATTCCAGTTGAAGTACTGCCTTTATTACGCTGAATCGCTGGATTCATATGCGTGATATATCCTTCGCAATACGGTTGTACAGAAATCCAAGTCTCTTGGCGACAGATTATCTGAAATTTGTCAAAGTCGTGCGTTGTCTGGTGGAAAAGATGTCCATGACCTCTGGAATTCTGGAAACATTCTTATATGTGACTGGTTGTGATAATAGCCACTTTGTTTCAGATTCCAACAGGACGCTTTTATATTCCATATCCCTCCAGATGAAGTGCTTGGTAATGTTCGATCTTGCAATATTTCTTTGACTCTCATTTCTGGTTGATCTTGCTGAAGTATATTGTGTTTCTCCAGATGTTGCTATTGATTTATTTATGTAGTCTGCATTTGATTGGATTTGATTATCTGCATGTTCACGTTCTTGTTTTGCAACTTGCGGTTTCGCCAATTCTCTTGGACTCTTCTCTCTATCTTCTATACAGAAGAATCCCAGTTGATATAGCTTCTTTTCCATTTCTAGTATGAGATTCATTATTTTGCTGTTTTGTAACACAATCCATACTTTATTTAACACTTGATCATCTACAATTTGCACCAACTTTGTCTTCCGAACGTATTGATTTGAGCTGTGGTATAACTTGAAACAGGCGTAGACTATTAGTTTTGTTTAATATCAGTACATTATTTCTTGTTTCAATTCTTTCTAATATTCTGTTCACATTCATGTGTTTCCGTGGCTGAATGAGTATCAGTAATTTATGTTCCATCTGGCTCCTTACATATTTTATTTCATTCTTAATCTCCTTTCTTTGATGTCTCAAAGGAGTTGGGGAGATCCTTTCGACAGTTCTACGGTTACTCTGTGGAGTTGGGATGGCCCTACTTGATGCCTCACTGTCAGTTGTTAGATCTATCACTATCGGTTTATCCCACAATGTGCTGTCCAAGTTGCTGTCCGAAATGTCCTCACAAGAGAGATCTACAGTTACAGATTGTAGCGAGAATCCCTCCTCATATTGATCAATAATTATTAAGGAGGAATCGTTCAGGTCTGTAGCCCGATTGATAACGGACTCCCATTTGTACCGATAGGTTCATCAATTCTTCCTGATGTATTTGTTCCACCGTTTGTATTGATTCCTAATGTGGGGTCTTGGCTCGACTCTCAATGTTCACAGATTTGTCTTTGTCTCGTTTCTTTTTTTGGTCAGAGAAGATGTCCTTTTTTGTTTTTTGTTTCTGTATATTTATCTGTGGTATGGATATATTGCGGAGAAAGGCTCTCGATCCGTTTTTTTTTAAAATCCTTTTTCTGTCTGTTCAGGGTATTGCTATTCTTTAATGTAAAAATCTCAAAAGTCTGTCTGTTTGTGGGTTGTCTCCTTGCTCTGTAATTTCGTCATGTTTTTATCTTCCCCTTATGGACTAGGTATCTTTGTAGTTTCAGCCACCCTCTTAGTGTTCCCCATAAACGGTTGTGTCAGTATTTCATTGGCTTCGGCAGCAAAACTTCTTGTTACTGTTCCCAATGTTAGTCATCTCTTTATGATGAGAGGGAACTATTGGTAGTTGCCATTTTTCATGTGTACTTATGTCATTTCCTTCATTATTGTGACTGACCTTCGTCATCATGGGTCCCTTCAACATTGCTATGAACGCGGCCGTCATCTGTGTTTTATCGGCCTGGTCCGTCCTGGCAATACCAACTAGTCTCGTTTGCCACATCAGACTCGCTTCTGCTTCTACATTTAACCCGTCTTGAATTCTTGTCATGAACGTCTCGAGATGGATTCGTTTCTTATGAATAAGAGTGAACAAGATCGCCTGATCTTTAAGTGATTCGATGTTGGCTTCTTGTAATTTCAGAAAAGGAATCCTTGCTTGTCATGTGGTCGCTATGAGCATGTTCTGCAGGTCGATCATGGTGGTCGGAATAGGGTCTCGTTGACATACCTGTAATGCATCACAGTGACATTTATCTTGGGTCTCATCAGTTCCTTTCTGCCCAACTTTTTGTTCATCGCATCGTCCGAAATCCCTTGTCTCTGGTGGTTGGTTCCTAGCCGTAGAATAGTTCTGATAGTTCTGTGTCTCTATCTGCTGTGTGCCTTTAGACCGTATGCCGAGTGGAGTTGAAGTAATATGTTTATCTGTATTCTTTGTGTCATGAAGTTCACCAAAGACTTCTCTCCTTTTCTCATGATTGCTCATGAGTTTCAATTTCAGTGATATCTAATGAGAGGCGAGCTGATTGATGTATATCATATTCACTTCTGACTTAATTCCTCTGGCACATCTTTTTTGTCATCATTGCTTTGCCGTATAAGCTTTTTCTTTTAAAGACATGTCTACCTTTGTGTCACCACGCAAAGAAAAATGCTCATTCTCTCGTTTATTCAAAGTTTATGACATGTAGTTCGGCACTTTAATGTGTTGTCGGGTTTAAATCTGTCTGTGTCTCCTAGAGGCCGTCAACGGGACTCTTTAGCAGCGTATTGCTTGTAGTCAGATTTCCTGCCTTGTCATTCGGGGCTTCTGGTATCTGTATTTCCCCTTGTGAATTATCCTGAGTGCTATGATCCACTTGCACACCATCCAAATCTCTATTTGCCTCAATGTGAGCACCTATGAGAAGCACCCACTGACGTCTGGCCAGGTGTCGTATTAGCCATCATGTTTTTTCGTTTGATGTCACTGTTTTCTTGGGGGTGTATTTGCTGTTTCACATGCTGCCCGTTGAAAGACACTGTGGTTACAGTTTCTAGTTCGGGGACAGGAGACTCACCCCCTTCCAACTCTTGTGGGTGATTCTCATCGTAATCCTCCACATGCAGCGGATTAAGGACATCTGTATACAACGGCTCTGCTTCAGGTGGAGATGTCTCCCTCCCTTCCCCCCCTTGAGTGGACTTCTCTATCTGTCCTCTCACAATTACGTCTTGTGTTGCCAACAATGGGTCACTCACCTTCGTAGCTACCGGAGTTGGTTGCTTTGTTGTCCCTTCCATTTTCCGGCAAGTACATCAGCTCATTGTTAGCTCCAACGTTGCTGGTACTGTAAGTGACGGCGACGCCATCGCTGTGGCGGAGACTGTCTTTCCACGTTGTCTTGTTCGCGGGCCGTAGAAGTTCGCTATAGTAGTTGGCTTCGGTAGCCTTTCTTGCAGGTGCTGTGTTGGATTAAAGGTAGACGCATACTGCGCGGTTAAGTTGCTCCTTCAGCTTCTTGCCAACTCTTGTTTTCTTCAGTCGCGGGTCTCGAGTCCTTGAGTCCGCAAAGCCCAAAGACTCTGTGACCTGACTCTGCCTCGGAGTCTAGCAGGTTTTAAAGGAAGTGGATAATGGATAGCAAAAGAGGACTTGCTATCTCTGCAGCCTCCGAGCTCAGCAAACAAAACAGAGTGTGATCCCAAAGACTCTGCGACCTGACTCAGGAATGAATTGACTTGGCTAGCAAGCAAACCCCTATAATAGCTGACTTGGTCAAAGCAACGAACCTCGAGAATTCTACCCTAGTTAGTTATCTTTGTACACGGGGACAATGAAGTATACCTCAAAATAGCAGTATAGATTAACAACAGGGGCAAGTCCTGTTTAATATTTTCAGCCATCATTCCTGGACTCCCCGAAGAAGTTATTCTGGGTCGGGATTTCCCTACCTGTTACAGGAATCCCCACCTCCCTATACAGAGTTTTCACTCCAGAACTGCTGGCACACAAATTTCTACTCCCAAAACTCTCCACTATGGGATTTGAAAAAAACAGAACCCCATGAAACCCCTCCAAGATATACAGAACCTATAAAAACCAGAGTCAGCCCCTAGAGACCAGTTGGTGGGTTATTTTCAAGGAACCGATAAAACCACTACACCTCTACATATACTGTCAAAAACAAATCAGTGGATTATGCGAGAGTCCCTGGATATATTTCATCCCTGTTCTTTTCCAGGTCTCAACAGTGAAGAACCTGGACAAAGACCAGTCATAACCACCTCGCATAGGGGAAGGTTATGTGAGAAACCAGAAGGTGTCTCACCCGTTAATCCCCGGGGATCTGTCATCAAGGTGGCAAGAATACCTAGGACCTCAACCACCCCCTTTCTGACGCAAATACTTTCTCATGGACAGCCCACCGTGACAAGGGACTAAAACCAAAGCAGTATACCTGACCGGTCCCAACACCATGGTCAGACAATTACAGATTATTACACACACACCTTTATTTTACTTTATTGTACTTATGTTGCGCACCATAAGCCCAAGCCAAGCGTGAGGGTGCATACAATACAAACAAACCTAAATACCAACACTGTTACATATACCAAAGAAGCGTTCAGCATGGGTATAAACAGCACAGTCAGGAACAATAAAAAGAACCACGTCACACGCGGATAACAGCTGACTAATAACAATAATTTACAATTCCAAAGGAAAGGTCAGCGTAAGTTCTCCCTAGAGAAGTACACCTCTGAGGATCAAGTTACAGATAGAAGACCCCCTCTGGGGAGGTATTTACACTGTCTTAAGAACGCAGGTAGAGTGCTGACCCCACAGCCCACTAGGACACAGTAACTATTAGGCTATGAGCACCAGTCGCTCAGGTCAATCCTATGAAGAATCTTTAAGTCAAAGAGTCTGACCACACCCGGTCCTATTCTCTGCAGTGACCAGGCAAGAACCTTGTTACGTAAGGCTTCTATTGTCTCTTTTCCTTCATTTTTCTGAATGTTGCTGATAACAAAATTTCTCTGGTCCATAATGAAGTCATGGGTGCTCAAGTCGTTTATTTTTGCCATTTGTGATTTTCTTAATTTCAAAATTTGCGAGGATGCCATCTTAGATTGAGCCTTTGTCGTTGTATGTTGTTTAACCGCTTTATAGCCAGATTTCAACTCGGGTACCGGAAAAGACACAGGTGTTTCATGTGTTGGACCTTTAATATCTGCCTTAAGGGTTTTCGCCCACTTGTTACTAGCCAAGATTGGCATAATAGACACCAAAGACTCCTTGCTGCAGAAGTCAGTTTGTGAAGCTTGGTCTGTCATAGCCCTTTGTGTATTGACTTGGCAGGCATTATCCAATTTAGGTGCCTGTAGCAAGGCGACTGGGCTGAGTGGACCAACTGTCTGTGATACTGAGTTCATTCTAGGCGGCCGTAAATCCAAAACGGACACATCTGCAAGTAAGCCAAGAACAAAGGGACTTTTACATAAGAGTAGCTCTTTGGCAATACTAGCCATAAGAGCGGGCCGCTGCGAATGATCAACATGCTCAGAATGAGATTGGTTGGACTTGACATCCACCTGCAAAGCACTGGGAGATGAAATTAAATGAGCCACGTGCCTCCCAGCGTATTTCTCAAAATCGTCCAGAAATGATGATACAGCTTGGGTCGGGACCAGCACCGTGGAAATAATTCCAGATTTTTGGGCACTATCCTGGGCTACAAGTCCTATAAAATCAGACTTTAATACTGGACTATCCAGATCCTGATTTAGGCCTTTACAAGGGGAGGCAGAGTTCACAGGGTTCTCAGTTTTGTCCACCTCCGAAGTAAAGTGGCAACCTTGCAATCTCAGTCTCCTATGAGAGCTGAGAGCCAAGACATCTGAAGCACAGTCTCTATTAGTCAAAGGAGAGGGAGCCAATAATCCTGCTAAACCCTCATCTACATTCAAATTAGTACCCAGCCCATGGGTAGGGTCTGTGTGCTCCTGATTCCTATTCAATAGGCTGCGAGCACTAGCCTTGTTAAGTGTGGCCATAATATCGACCAGGGTAAAGAAAATAATTGATGAGCGTAGAACAGGCTAGGAGTAAAACCAGTACAACCAGTAAGCTATGCCTCCCACACGAGGAGAGGGTAGCACACCAGTATCAGCAGCACAGATGAAAGCGCTTACCACATCAAAATATGCTGCGTTAAGCCGTTCCTTTTTTTAGTGACCTCCCAATTATACAGGCAGGGAGCCTTGCACCTGCCCTGAATGGCTGGCTGTGAGGGAGCTGGAGGGCCAGCAAAAGGGGGGGGAGGTCCGGCATTGGAGCTTTGCCGAATCTCTGCTTCACAATGCTGTAGAGCCACTGGAAATGCAGGAAACGCAGGATCACTGGCCTACGACCAGCACGTCAGCACAAGCATAGATGATTAAAAAAAAAGGACCTACACACGTGTCAAGCCTCACAGCAACCTAGAGTTACCGCCGCCTCAGACGCACTTTACGGCCAGGAGCTGGGCACCTGACTTCCATCACACTTCCCCACATGGATAAGAGGCAGAGTACAAAAGCACACTCTGAGCGAGGCAAAACACATGAGGAGACAACAGTTCCATGATAGTAGTTTAATACATGGAGAAAGATGGCAAGACGAGAGGGTTGCAAGGAGGAACGTACCCTGGAACTCTAAAGACCGTTACTTTCGTGAGCCTTGGAAATTAAGAAACCGAAGACCAGGAACGAAGGCTGATCAAACATGCGCAGTGTGTCGGAGGAACCCGGGGCTCTCACGTATCGATAACCCAGGCAGGGAGGAGCGATTGCCGCTGTTGTACTGTCCTTGGCTCCTACACTAAAGCAGTGTCAGAAAAGACAGCACAGTCGGTGTGTCGGAGGGACTTGTACCAAACCAGCTTGTGTTTTAAGCCAAGGTTGCAAGTGGTAACTTTGTATAAAGAGAACAGTGTGTGAGGCGTTTGCAATGAGGAGTAATTGAACTTTGGGAGGCCAAGCAAAGATACCTTGCACAGAGTGGGTGAGCGTCACGTGGGCACTCATTCGAAAGTCTGTGTTAGGTATAGATAGAAGTGTTCATGCAATGGGTCAAGCTAAATCCTGTGCACATTCGAAAGTCTTTGATAGTTTAATGTACATCGCAATTGGTCCGAGCCCGGCTGAGGGAGTCTAATTGAGTGGGATCTGAGCCCGGCTGAGGGGGGTCGGGGGTGAACAGTGAGTCACTCGAGAAAGAATTCTCGGACATTGGAGTGAAAGGGATCTGAGCCTGCAAAAGGTGGATCCAGCGTGAACACCCTACTTGATTGAATACAGTTGAAAGGAAAAGAACGTTTACTTATTGTTTTTGTACAGAAGGCCCTCTGAGTCAAGAGACTTGCGAGAAGTAAAGTTTCTGAACTGTGGAAATTGAACTGTATCTTCGTGCCGCAGAAGCCAGAATGTGTGCTTTGCTCGAGTGACCTGCCTTGCCCTGTGTTGAAAACGCGGGGAAGGGAGGCCAACGGCCCGAGCAGCCTGACATATCAAAGCAAGAAGTGGTGCAGGAAGCACCTAACGGTGAAAGGTTAAAAAGGAAGCGCAAGGAATAAAGAGAGGGTTTAAAGGTCAGAGTGGTCGCTCTTGGGAGGAGCAAAGAGCCCAGCATTCTTGAAAGTCTCTGATACTACCCCATGTAAGAACTGTACAGTGAAAGGTACATCCTGACTAGGAGAACTTTGTTTGTTAAAAGACGGAAGGGACCTAAGTTTGGGGAAGGAAACCCTGGGAGGCCTAACAAGAGTTGTGCAAGAGACATTGTTGAACTGTGTAACAAGAGGCCTACACTTGGGGAAGGGAACCCTGAGAGACCTGACCAGAACTGTGTATTTTTTGGTTTGGAACTGGAAGAGTCCGAGCTTGCGGAAGGGAACCCCAAGAAACCAAGGATATTGTGAACTTTGTTGATTTGCAGCAAGAGCCCTGCATGGAAGGTTCTAAGGCCTCCCCTTTTGAATTGAACTATCTTGCACTGGCAGAACTATACCCATTAGTAAAATGATCTGAAACCAGCTGTGCTTTACATTTTCTTTTCTTTGAACCACAATGATTTCCTTTTTAAAGACTTCCTAACACATTTTTGTAAAAGAGTGAGGGCAAGCATAGGTTTAGACACAGACAGATTATTGTTTTGGACTTTCAGACATTGACGGCCCTTAGAAACATCAGTTAAGGGAAGCATCCCTTTAGAGTTAGGGCCAGTTAGACATAACATATTTGAGTCTGTGTCTCTCTTGATACCATGCCTCTCACTATATATATATATATATTACACGGCCTGCGGTAGTGGTCGTGTATTTATGGTTAAGTTGCTAAACCCATAGGAAGAGCACTTTTTCAGTGGCTTATAACTTCGCTCCCCCTTGAGGAATCCTCAACAAACTTTGCAAAAAAAGTATATGGCCGGCTCTGAATCCTTTCACCAAGTTGGGTGAGGTTTCGTGTAGGGGGAGCAAAGTTATAGGGGTGTCCATAGACTGAACAGGGAAAAAATTTGCGCACGGCTACAGCCTGAACGGCTGGATGGATTTTTACCAAATTTGCAGCAGGAGCGGGGGCTTGGGTCAGAAAGCGTGCTTTTGTGTGTTTGGTGGTAATATGACTAGTAATTGTTTTGCAATTGGCCTGCGGTAAGCCGTGCTGTCGGCGAACAGTGGACACGGACGGTGGTTGGCTGGAGGGAAGCGTGCTGTGAGTCAAAGGTTTGGTTCCGGTGCAAATGTTTCTTCTATGTGCTTGCATAGTGTCCATTGCGCAGACTGGTAAGTGTTGCAGTGCAGTACGCACCATTGGTTCTATGCACGTACCAGAGTGGTGGGAGCAGGCTCAATGTTGTGAAGATTGTCTTGTTTGGTTGGCATGCTTATAATGCTTTGTGATTGGAAATGGGTAGCGGTGCGAAACACATTGAGATGTTTCTGCATTAAGGTAAGTGGAACATGTGTTCTTGCGTCCCTCTTTATGGTGTGGCGGTTGGTTGGAAGTGCTGGTGCGTATGTTGCCTTTGTGATTCATGGCACATGCGTACCTGGTCGTCTGCATGTTCTGTTATGTTGTGGTTAGTGTGGTCTAGGCCTAGACTGTTTAGGCCATGCACCTAACAGCCTAGGCCTTCATCATAGCCTCCACAATATGATGCAGTTGTTACTGTGCATGCATTTGGAGTTGGTGAGTAGCACACAATGGTTGTGGAGGACTTTGTGCAATTGGTGGAGCAGCAGAAGTGAGCTCCTATGCGTTCATTACCATATGGTGCAAATAATTGCCCCTGTTGCACAATAGGAGCCACATGTCACCATGTGCATTTCCTATGGTTTGGCCCTTATAAGACCCTTGTTTGACGAAGTGTTTTACCACATTGCGCCATGAAAGGATGTGATCAGCATCAGAAAGTTGCAATATGGACAATGTACACAGCCACTCATATACCGTTCAGCACACGTAATGCAACGTCAGTGAGCCTTGTACTCAAAGATGTGGCCAGGGTGAAAGTTGGCTGGCGCACTTGCAGATGGGGCTGCATTACACATGACATGAGAAGTAAAACATGGGTTGTATTAGGGTGTGCTGTGTGTGGTGAGGCCCCAGCGGCCAGTGATGGTAGAGCAATGGCAGAAGGGGAGTACAATGGAGACCACATGAAACTTGCAGCGTACACTGGAAGTGCTGGTGCGTATGTTGCCTATGTGACCTGGTCACCTGCATGGCTCTGTTATGTTGTGGTGAGTGTGGCTTATGCCTACACTGTTGGGTGCTTGGCAAAAGGCCATACACCCAACAGCCTAGACCTTCATCATAGCCTCCCCAATATAATGCACCAATGCAGTTTTTACTGTGCATGCATTTAGAGTTGGTGAGTAGCACAATGGTTGCGGAGGACATTGTGCACTTGGTGGAACAGCAGAAGTGAGCTGCTATGTGTACATTACCATATGGTGTACATCATTGCCCCTGTTGCACAATAGGGAGCCACATGTCACTATGTGCTTTTGCTATGGGTATGACCTTATAAGACCCTTGCTTGAGGAAGTGTTTTACCACATTGCACAATTAAAAGAAGTCATCAATATCAGAAAGTTGCAATATGGAAAATGTACACAGCCACTCACATACCGTTCTGCACAGGCAAAACAATGTAATTGAGCCATGTATGTAAAGATGTGGCCAGGGTGAAATTTGGCAGGCTCATTTGCTGATGGGGCCTGCATTACCTATGACATGAGAAGTAAAACATAGGTTGTACTAGGATGTGCAGTGTCTGCTGAGGCACAGTGGTCAGTGATGGTAGAGCAATGGCAGAAGGGGAGAACAATGGAGAACACATGAAACTTGCAACATACACTGCAGTACGGTGTGTTGCGTGCGCTAAAATGTTGCTTTTATGGTTGCGGGGATTGGTTGCAATATTTACACTGTGTAGTATATGCCTGAACCTGATGGAGCGACGACATCTCCAGTGTGTCCTGTGGGAGAAGTGGTGGAAGAAGTGGTGTAGTAGAGGATGCTTAGAAGTGGTTAGGGGTGACCTGCATGTACCTGGCCACTTGTTCACCTGCATAACTCTGTTATGTTGAGCTGTGTGTGGCCAAGGGCTACACTGTTGGGTGTATGGCAAAAGCCTGTAGCCCGTAGGCCAGTCACCAAAGAGGCTATGCCTGCTCCATAACGCATCACCATAACGCACACATGCACTGTTAAGTATGCATGTCTCTGATGGTGGTGAGGTTGTAAAAACTGTTGTGCAGGACCTTGTAGATGTGGTTGAATAGCACAAGTGACCTGATATGCGTCCGGTACCATATGGCACCCATTATGCCACAACCTTGGACATTAGGGAGCTACATGGCGCTATTTGTGGTTGCCATGAGTTGCTCTTTACACCACCCATCATATGTTTGGATTGTGGTATGTGGGAAATGTTCCCTTTCATGTGGCTATTATGTTGTGCTGGGTGTAGGTGAGGCCTACAGTATTGGGTACATGGCCAAGGGCTGTAGGCCATTGGTTATGCACCCAAGAACCTATCCCTTGATGACAGCCAGCGCACCATACTGCAGCCATGTAGAGTTGTCTCTGTTTCTCTCTGAGGATGGTGACCTTTGAATAATGGGTGCAGAGAGCATTTTACACTTGGTGGAACAACCAAAGGGAGGTGCTATGTGTTTGCGAGCACATGGTGTAGGTAATTGCACGTGTTGCACATTAGGGTGTAATTTGCACACAGCCAGAGTACGCAAGGTTTTTAATAAACAGAAGCATGTGTGCCTTTATGTGCAGTGCTGTGATGTTCAGCACCGACTATGACAGCATTAAGGAGCAAGATTTACAGTGGGTCCAAGGAAATGGAATTTGTTTGACCTACATTGGCAATGCTGTTTTGTTTGCCACTCTGCACGCAGCATTGAATACAATTCTGTAGAACTGTAAGAGAAGTGTTGATCAGTCTGTACAAATGTGAGGAGGAGAAGGAGCATTTACATAACATAAACAGGACAAAAAAAACTTTTATTTTCTGAGACAGTACTGCAGACCCAACTCCTCCTGTTTTACATTTAAACCCCAACCCACCCACCCCCATCACCCCTCCCTCCCTACAACGAAAACTCTGCGGTTTATGCTGTACTTTAACGCTTCCACGTGCCACATCCAGCCATTTTCTGGATGGGAGCCATGGAAAGGAAACTGTGGAGTGAAAGACACTATTTATAAGGTTGGTGGGTCAGGTGTGTACTCCAACAGTGTGCCAAAAGGTCCATTTGCACAAAGAAGTGCAGAAGGCTATGGTGGAAGTGAGCAATGTAAGGAGCAGGCACCCTGGGTGTATGCATCAACTGTATGTATTTCTTTGCAGTTAGTAACATGCAAGGTGTGCTGTGTGTGCCCAATATTTTTTGAAAAGTGTGCAGTAAGTGGGTTACTGTGGAAAACAAAAAACAACTTTGGAGTGTACATAGTAAGTGGCTGGCATCCTACTGTGGTGCATGCATTGTGTGTATGATATCATATGATGTGCGATTGTATGCTACGGCATTCGTAATACGCCTACACACATGTCTAGCAAAGCACAATGAGGAAAAGGAGGGCAAACAGAGGGGAGACAGAGACAAAGAACCTAGTAGGACAGGTGTGATTTACATCGCCCAAGTGCATGGGTGGAGGAATGGGAAGGTACAGTACATGGGAAGAAGAACAAATGACAATAAGTAAAAATACGGGCAGGTTAGCCTGGCAGAGGGAGGTAACATGGGTATAACATCACGGAGTCGTTAGGCAAGTAGTGCAGATTAAGTTTACGTCATGCAGTTAGCCGGGGAGATGAGAAGAAACAGCAGATGCGAAGAGAAAGGCTTTGAGGTGCTTCCGAAACCGGCGATGATTCCCCTCAAGTGTCAGGGAGCCTGTTGCAGAGGGAGGCCCCAGGGGAAAAAGCACATCTGCCAACAACTGTTTTTTTGCAGAAACGTGTGACCCTGTGCGAGTTGGAGACGGATGAGGGCAGTGCTCACGCACGCAGATATATAGGGAGTTATATTTGAAGGTATTGTGGTCCCAGGGGCCAGAAGGCCTTCTGCATAATGCAGTGTCTTCTCACTTTATTCCTCTCAGCCACTGGGAGCTATTGGCAACATTTCAGTGCAGGAGAGATGCCATCCCAAGTTGCGCACTCCTCTTGTGGATGCGTTGCAGAGGACGGAGAGTAGGAGGGGCAGATTTAAAAGAGCCTGCTGTGATAGTGCAGCCTACACAGAAGTACAGCTGTGCAGAGAATGATCTTTTGGAAAGTTGCTTTCCCTTGGGACAATACATTCAATGCTGCTATTGATGCCATTTTTTTATGATTTATGTAGGAGGTGGGTTAGTGGGGAAAACATTTTATAGCAATGTCGGAAGGAAAGCAGGGAGTTCCTGTTTCGATATTACTTGTTTTATCATGTAACTAAGTGATGCGCCCGGTTGCCCCTGGGCCTGGTGCGCTATACAAATAAAATAAATACAAATACACTGTATGATATGGGTCAATGAGAACATTGCAAGCACATATCACTAACTTACCACTTCATGGAAGAGGATGGGAAAAAAACAGTATACTTTTAAAGAACGTAATGGCCGCTCAGTGGCAGATACAGTGCGCAGAGGCACTTATAACACAGTAATAAGCATAGTGGAAATGGATGAATGTGTATGCCAAAATTTTGCAATCTATTATTGAAATTTGTAGTGGACGTGCCGGCAAGTGCCAGTACCCTAGCAAGCTGATTTTCTAACAGTACCTATGAAGTGTTGTGCAGCACAGACAGTGTTAGATGGTAATGTCTTGGGTGGAATTGGTGGAATTGTGTGCCCATTTACCCGTACCCAATGAGGTGGTGCTGGACAAAACGTAGTGGAAAGGGATGAAGGACTGCTCCTGCTTTACTGGGGTGCGGCCCTCGCGGTACTTTGGGCACCGCACGTGCCACAATCTGCGCTTTTTACATTGCTCTCCAATGCACATGGGACCTTCGGGATTATCCAACCAGGTACTGTGGGTGTGGTTCACAGGAAGGGGCATTCAAACTGCGGTACATTATACTTTGCATAGTGAGGCTGGCTGACATGGCAAAACGCATTGTGTTGCCTATAGGTGATGCCTTTCTACTCAATCTGCACAAGTATGCCCTGGAAAGAAACTTTGATGGTAATTTCAGGTTGAAAGGAGTGGTCGCATTGTGGAACGGTTTCTACAAGCGCAGTTTCGCCGACATGGATGCACTTTGAAAAGACCAGGGCACTTTCGGTAGAGGTGATGTTATCATCATACACTATGGCAGTATGCATATGGGTTAGGCTTGTTACATCGACTAAAGAGGTTGCTAATGATAGTGAAGAGGCTTTTTCCCACTGCCAATGTGCTGTTCTCATCAATAACACCACGAAGAGTGTGGGCCACTGCTCATGGATGTTGTTCCGCGCCAGACACAGGAAGGTGTCTCATCAACAGAAGAATGAATACTTTTTTGTCCGCTGCTGAGATGTTCTTCTGCAACACTGATCTCATTAGTTGTGAAAATGCTGCATTTCTCCAACCAGATAGCGTTTCTTTGTCGCCCATTGGTAATGCTGTTTTGTCTGCCCATCTACAAGATGCGGTGAAGAGTTTACTGTAACAATGTCCGCACAAGAAAACACAAAATCAAACAAAAAATGAAAAAAGGTGTTCCCCTGAAGAATCTACAAAAAACCCCCCAAAAAAGCTCTTTGAAGAGCCGCCCCTTATAACAAACTTCCCTTACCCTGTTTGCACGTTGTGCCACCACGCTCGCATGAAGCACGAAAGCCAAATCCAGGGATTTTCAGGATGGCACTGATGGAAATGGGACTGTGGAGCCACAGGGATTTCACAATAACGTTTCTGGGCGGCATATGTACGCAGAGGACTGTTGTACAGAACTGATACTGTTACATGGAGAGCTCTTCAATGTAATTGGCGGAAGGGTGTGGAACATTTTAACAGTACGCAATGACGGCGTGCTGCAAGGAAGAAACTGGAAAGGGGAGAAGGAATGTTTCTGCTTCATTGGGACATGGCCCTTGGCGTCCTTGGGGAAATGCATGTGCGCTTACTCCTCTTTGCCGCTAGCTACCCATGCGATTGGGACAATGGGGAATATCGCAGCCCGCGGTAGCACAGCAAGGTCAGTTCATAATTTTGTCCATTACTGTGCGTACTCAGCCGGACTAACATGGTTACTATTAGTTGCAGACGCACTGTAGCACATCATATTTGGTGCAGCATTACTTACAGGGTAAACCTATGTGGCCTGCTACTTTGTTCAGCAAAGCTGCAAACTGATTGCTCAGCACCTCTGGGTGTGCCCTTTTGTAGGGTTGCTGTGGATAACTTTCACCCGGAAAGCAGGCGTAGATTGTTCCAACCCATACATACATGTGCAACAGCACATTGTGGTGTATCTGTACTGTAAGCGTGTACTTTCTGAAAAACCCTGCGTCATTTGCTCAACCCTGCACTTTCCCACTGTTCGAGGGTCCGGCTCCTGTCCCCGAAATAAGGGCTCACGCGCAGCATGGGGGCGGTTGCATGGTGACGTTGCCACTGTTCTCCTTTGGTCAGAATATGTTGTGCACACATGCATGGGTGTCCTATGCACACCTTTGCCTTTTCTCTACTGACTAAAACTGCGCCACACGTACAGCAACAACTTAGGGAGACGCTGGGTATTTATAAGGTACATCAGGTGGGATGTTTATCTGCATAGCTACCTGAAGGATGTGGGTGGATACCCTGACCAAATTAACGTTCCTTCGCATATGCTGCACAGTGGCGATCTCCGCAGGACAGAGGAACAGACACACATGCATGTACTTGCACTACGTATAAACGTCCGGCCGTACACGCATTGATTGGTGGTGGACAACATGCGGACGTGCAGAGCATGCTGGCGGCGTACGGATACCTCTATTGTCATTGCGGATAGGCCACACAGCTGCAGTGTACGTAGGACACCTACCTTTTTCTTACTTGCGGTCATTGCAACAAGGACTGTGTGCCGCTGAGTCAGAACCCCATTTCAGGTACATAAAAAATTACCACTCAAACAGTCGGCAACATTCTCATTATTATCGGTTCCTTGTACACATGCATACTCCCCATTTGGAAAGGAAGGGGTAGCAGAAGTACTTATTGTGGGGAAATGGGGATTTGCATAATTTGGTTGTGAGGGGAGGAAGAGATTGATGTATTACCGTAACGTCTCCCATGAAACAGTTTTTGAGGGAATGGGGGCTCCGACATGAGGAAGGAGTACACATGCAGTTGTGCCAGTGCTGTGTTCTTTTTGTCAAATGATATCCTTGTACACAACCTTTAAAGCGGCACAATTGTTCACCAATTTCTCCACTATGACTTCCACGCTGTCCATTTCCCTATGCAGAGAGTTTATTTCTTTTCCTATGCCTGTATGCTGTTGTGGAAGGGTTGCCGCTTGTACTGCCTTGCTTTCCTTTCCAATGTGTTGTCTTACCAAAAGGAAAATGTGTTTGATGTACATGCAGCAATATATATTACATATTTCCCGGTTCACAGCACTGTGCATAACAATGGGGTTACTATAGAAAGTACTTTCGTAATGAGGGAAATTTTCTTCATGCCACTGTAAAGTGCTTGCCATTGCTGTATTACACCAAGACATGTTATGCTTCTGTACTATTGCATACTGCAGCATCAGTGCAATTATTTTACAAAGTTTAGGGTCCTTACTACATTGTACTGATGTTCAGGTCTTTGCATTTTCCAATAGTTACTCTGGCAGTTTGTTCTTTCTTCCCCTTTAAAGTAACAGTGCGGTAAGATTGGTGAAGGCAGACATCCCTTCTGTTGTTGATGTCTTCCGTTATGGTGTACTCCCTATGCCTTTGTCCTGTTTGCTTCATAAGTGCACAATTTGCAAATCTACTCTATTTTCCCTGCCAATTTTTTCCCATGGTGCTGTTTGTCTGTTATTTGAGTTTGGTGATTGGTACCACTATGTAAGAGAGCACCTGCCTTACTCAGCCGGTTGGATGCCAAACAATCTCTGCAAACAGACGCATAGTCTGCGACTGCTTCCGCATTAATATGGTGCCAGCAGTTGCACTATGTTGCACAGTTCTCTTTTACACACTAAGGATATCCTACTAAAATCCAATGAAATTCACTGACAAAAAACGTTGTTAAAGGGACGTTATGGTTAAGTTGCACCAGTAAAAACCTATAAAATTCAATGGAAAAACGTTGTTACCGGGACGTTATGATTACAGGTAAAACCGAAAAACCTCAAATTCACCAATTATGGTAAACTAAGCAACCATAACTCGTGCCACCACTGTGCACTGCTAAGACTAACACCCATAACATCAAAGATGACATCACAAATGTCATTCATGACATCACTGATGACATCACATGTACATTTACATTTCATGAAGAGCCTCCACAAGGGATTGTCATTATAATGTTGGCAGGAAATTATCAGAGGTCATTGGGAGAACTCTCATGAGATACATAATTCATTACACAATGCATTGCTATAAACACCATTGCAGTCCTGAGTTCTTTCCAATATAGGAAACCAGTCATGCAGAAACGTAGTCCTTGTCTGCAGCATGCACCATAGAGGTGCAATAATCACATTTTTGCCATGTTGGATAGTAAAATGATGAATGCTTTAGTGTCAGAGTTTTGCGTACTGTGAAACTTATAATAAGTAGCTAATTACACCTCACTTACTACATATTTGTACTACTACACACAAAACATAGAGATTACAAGGCACACAAATAAGTCCATGTAAAAAAAAGATTGCTGTGATTCAGGCCCGCTTCTCCCCTTATGTATATGTATCATATGCTGTGACTGACCCCTTAGGAAAGTAGTGTAGGAACATATGAGAAGGGTAAGGTCTACAAACATAGTGACTTTTGGATGTTTACTTCCTGACTGCCAGTGAAGAAAACCACCTGCCCTACACATGACAGTGAACAAAAAAAGAGGGAGCCAGACATGTCATGTCATCAATGACATTTGTGATGTCATCTTTGATGTTATGGGTGTTAGTCTTAGCAGTGCACAGTGGTGGCTCGAGGTATGGTTGCTTAGCTTACCATAACTGGTGAATTTCTGAGGTTTTTCGGTTTTATCTGTAACCATAACGTCCCTGTAACAATGTTTTTCCATTTAATTTTATAGGTTTTTATTAGTGCAACCTAACCATAACATCCCTTTTAACAACTTTTTTTTGTCAGTGGTATATATATATATATATATATATATATATACATATATTCAAATTCAGTGAAAATACATTGTTAAAGGGACGTTATGGTTACAAGTAAAACCGAAACCCCCAGAAATTCACCCGTTATGGTAAGCTAAGCAACCATAACTCGCGCCACCACAGTGCATAGCTAAGACTAACACCAAGGACATCAAAAAAGTAATTGATGACATCACTGATGACATCGCATATCTAGGCCACTTGGTTTTGTTCACTGACAGTTGGAATATGGAAATTCAAAAGATGCTATATATCTAGACGTTAACCTTGTCGGATGTTCTTAAAGTACTTTCCTTAGGGTTTGATCTCAGCTCATGGTGCACATACAAGGGGCAATAAGCAGGCCTCAAATACAATTCATTTGTATACATGAATATGAACTTCAATGTTATTGACATTTTCTGGTGATGTTGTTTCTGTCTTCCTTACTTTAGTTTCCCTGTATGTGCCTCTGATTTGTATGCATTGTAGGTCTTCATATGTATTTTTTGTACCAACACAAGTGTGTTGTACGTCTTGAATTGATAGCTATTTATTTCATGTTTAATATTTCTGAAAACCCTCATTATTTTACCATCCAAAATTACCAGATTAAAAATATTGTAGTTTTATGGTGCATGCTGCAGCCATTGCCTATGTTTATGTATGATTAGGTTCCTGTATTAATACCACCACTCCAATATGATGTTTTGTTTAGATGAGTACATTCTTTAATGCATTAGATAGTTCATGATAGGTCTCCTGATCACCCATGACATCTTGTTACCAACATTATAAACACAACCCCTTTTAGGGACTTTTCATCAAAATGAATTTCATATGTGATGTTATCTTTGATGTCCTGGGTGTTAATTTAAGCAATGCACGGTGGTGGTGCGAGTTATGGCTGCTTACCTTACCATAACTAGCGAATTTCAGGGGGTTTTCGGTTTTACTTGTAACCATAACATCCCTTTAACAACGTTTTTTCACTGAATTTCATAGCTTTTCATTAGTGCGACTTAACCATAACGTCCCTTTTATGAGTGAAAATGTTTCATGTTACATCACTGTATATCATTTATTAATTCCTCTTTTAACATGCATGAAAGAACTGTAAACCCCCTTTAACAAACATATTTTTTGCAGCGCATAATGATATGTGTTGTTATCAGCAGTGCATGCTCAGGATGCTAGTCATGGTTGAATTGCCTAGGGCATGAGGTTCGACCTTGACCCCAACCCCACCAAACCACCCCCGTTATCCACTGCACATACCCTGTATCATAGTTTACTGTCCACTGTACCCTCATAATGTGACCAATGGCCAGTGCTCATGGCTTGCGGCCATGGTCAGTCTCCACAGTCCATGGGACATAGCCTTCGGCCTTGCCGCATTCCCGAATAGACAAATCAGAGTAGACATTTGACCTTGCCAGGGGCCAGGCCCCCTGCCGAGGCAACAAATTTATATCACTATTTTTTGTACTTACTTTTTGACACTTTATAAAAAAATAAAACACAGTACAGATTTACAAAACCATGCTTTGAGGTCCTTGCTGATGCTCCTCGCGAATGTTCGCTGCAATCCTGTCCCGCACTTTGTGCTGCAGCCACTAGCAGAATTTTCTTTCCCACCCAAAGCTATCTGGATGTTGAAAAACGTTAACACATAGCTGGTCCCTGGTGGCCAGGCCCACTTTAATCCCATTGCCGGTCTCTCGTGGTCATGGCCAGTAGCCAGATTGTCCGGGTCACTGCCCATGGCCACAGGCTATACCTCAGTCACCAAAGGTATATCACTATTTTTTGTAGCTACATTATGACACTTTAAAAAAAAACAGACCCATTTGTAAAACCATACGTTCAGGTCCTTGCCACTCCTTGCACGAGATTGCTGCAAATCCGTCCATGTTTTATTTTTTGAAAAGTATCAAAATGTACGTAGAACAAATAGTCATATAACTTAGCACCCATTTCACAAAATCCATTCACACTTTGCAGAAACATTTAAGGGTGCGTCTATAATCTTTCTGAAACATTTTGTGCAGATTCGTCAAACAGTAGCACAGTTATAAGCCATCTATAAATGTTGAGACACCCCCAACGCCCCCTCTGGCTTTGCCCTCTCTTGACATAATCTCACCAAACTTTACAAACACATTTTAATCTGGGTCTAACATCTTTTTACACACTTTTGTGCACATTCGTCAAACAGCGCCAAATTTATAAGCCTTTAAAATATTTTGGGAGGCCCCTCTAATTTTGTCCCCTCTTGGCGAAACGGCACCAAACTTTGCAGAACTATTAAGGGTTAGGTCTAAAATCATATTGCAACATTTCATGCAGTATCATTGGGTGGCGCCACAGTTATAAGCCATCCAAAAACTGCTTTTCACTGACCGTGTAATGCAGACATATGCATGGATGTCCCCGAACATCTGAGATGATCGTGGACATCACAGGAATGTCCCTAAACATTGTAGAAGAAAAAAAAGCTTATTTTGGCCTTTTTATGGCCATTTCCCATCCCATCCCATCCTCCTCACACCTCATCTCCCCAAAGATAGTTTCATTAATTTGACAAGTGCAATGTTGTGTTTTTTTATATGTTTTTACCGTGATGTCTGTGGACTACGGGTGCTGTTTGTGAATCCAACATGATGTCCATTTCAAAGGTTTTAACTGCACTGATGATCCCTAATAAGGGTGAAACCAGGTATGTAGTTGTCCTGACAGCCTTGCAAATGTATGTGTTGGGTTTATTAAGCTATGTATAAAGTAGCACTGCCCTCTTAGACAAAGACATGTTCCTGGAGAAAAAGGTTTGCATTTGAGATAATTTGCATACCCGCAATGCCTTGCTGTTGTGGCTCAGAACTGGAGGTTAACTTCCAGTGATGGCTACTAGGTGGCGTTGTGGAATGTGGCACTTGACTCAAATGGACTTTCCTACTTCTACATATATATCCCACTTCCCATCGAGTTGTTTTCCTGGGTTCCCTCTAAAGGACTTGGACAGAGATTCCCATGGAGTTTCATACACTTTGTACTGGATTGTGTGACAAATGCAAAAGGGAAATATCTATTTATTCCCCACTGGACAGAACAGGCAACGCCTTTAACCTCTGCTTCCATCTATAATTTTGTATCAGATGGGTATTTGGGATGGTCGAGGGAAGAAAAGATTGTTATCCTCCATCTGTTTCCTAGTCGGGGAAAATGGCTTGGTAGGTTAGTGGTTAAAAATCACTCCAATCCTACAATGTAAATAGTAGGGGGCCCATGATTTCTTTCTAGAGGTCACGGCCCATTGGTAGAAACAATGACCTGTCTAGATCTTTCCTCAGGTACAAATGTTATGGGACTGAAACCTGTCTTAGTTACTTGGGTATAGGTCCCACCAATGGGAGAGGTGATGTTACTCCATTCCTTCCCAGATATAACAAACTGGGGATCCCACATGAGTATGTTAGATTCTAACCCCACAGGGGTTATTTTCTAACATACTCATGTGGGATCCCCAGTTTGTATCAACTGAATCCAATCCCACTTCTGCTGACACCATATGTGAGGGGTCAGAAATGAGAGGTGGACACAAAGTTGTAGGGTTCTCAACCTTTGCCATGTTTATTAAAACAAAAAGGGTGGGACAAATGCTTGTCTGTCCATATCCTAACGAGAATGACCCGATCTATGAAATTAAAACTAAAGCAAACTGATCCTGTATCCAAATTGGATCTGGCCCTCACACTAACGTGTACAAAACTGTGCAAGGTAAATGTCTCTAGTTCCAACTCAACAAAAGAGTATGAAAGTTCAAGTAGGTGATTCCAGTGAAGCAAGCGTAATGTTCAGGAGTTGGCTCCCTTCCCCTGAACCAATTCAGGAACCCTATTGGAAATATGTTGTTCCAACAATGTTCTGTCCAAATGAAAATGTCTCTTTGGATTTTAGCAAAGCAAAAAATGTCTCATCCATAGAACACAGTTGTCAGAATAGCCAAACAAATGTCTTTTCTGCAGAACACTTCGCTTCTCTGAGGAGCGTAAAACCAAATGTTTCTTTCATAGAACACTGCTTTTCGAATGGCAAAACCAAATGTCTGTTTCATAGAACACTGTTTTCAGAATGGCAAGGTTTATCTCTTACTCAACTGTGAGCTGTGCCCACTGTATATTTTATAAAAGTAACCGGACACTAGCCATGGCCTTTGGCCATGGCCACTGTATGTTTTGCCACATTAAGGGACCACTAGCCAAGACCTTCATCCATGGCCAGTGGCCACGCCCTTCAGCCACCCTCCCTGTATATTATAACACATTAAGCTGGTGTCCATGGCCTTCGCCTGTGCTCACTGCATATTTTCAAATGCTAACGGACCCATAGCCATAGCCATGACCTTTGACCGTGCCCACTGTATATTTTACAACACTCATCGGCCACTAGCGATGGCCTTTGGCCATAGGCAGAGGTCCCAGCCTTCGGCCATGCCCACTGCATATTGTAACACAATAAAGGACCACTATCTATGGCCTTTGGCCATGGCCAGTGGCTATGCCCTTCAGCCGTGATCACTCTATATTGTACAACACTAACCAGCTGCTAGATATGGCCTTCGGCCATGCACTGTGTCGACAGCATTGGCCATGGCAAAGGACACGGCCTAAATTGTTATTTAGTTAAAGCTTTTATTAGCTAAGTCATAAATGATATTATGTCTGATGCCATCACAGATGTAATCAGTGGTGTTATATATCATGAAAATAGTGATGCCACCAGTGATGTAATAGATGATGTAATTAGTGATGTTGCTAGTGATGTCAAGGATGTCAGTTGAGATGTTACCATTGTGGTCATAGGCTGCACAACGGGGGCACACAGGTATGGTAGCTTTAGCTGAATTTCAAGGGTGTTGTTGCATTAAATAAGTTCTCATCTTAACGTTGCTGCAACTAAAGTTTTTTCCTTGAAAAATAAAAAGAAAATATATGTGTGTGTGTGTGCTAGAATTAAATACATGTATATGTGCTCTGAGCATATGGCTACCATATGCCCTTGAATTTTTGGGAAGTCCCAGATTTCACCCCCCCTGTCCCTGGATGGCCTGCATGCCCAAAAATGCCCCAGATTTTTTATTATGTTTACTAATCGTCCCCATTGTTTTAGGGACAGTGACTCCCATTCGGTCAGGGGCAAGAGCCGAAGAGCGGGTTTTGTTTGTAGCCTCTAGTGTCAGGCTCTATTAACCCCACTCAGGAAGAATGCCACTGTCTTTGGTGGTCCTTCCAGTCTGTGGAGCTCTGAACCCGCCTTGCGTCTCTAGGCACATATCCTTCATGTGTCCCGGTAGAGGAAAACCTTGGTTTCAACTTGCATGTCCTGCTTACTTTACTCCCTGAGTTCGGTCATATCTCATGTTCTTGTTGTTATTATCTTTGTTTTCTCTGACAGATTGTTCCCTTTCTTTCCCACTCGACCCA
This sequence comes from Ambystoma mexicanum, assembly GCF_040938575.1. Lineage (NCBI taxonomy): Eukaryota > Metazoa > Chordata > Amphibia > Caudata > Ambystomatidae > Ambystoma > Ambystoma mexicanum. The sequence goes on along the minus strand of NC_090934.1, from coordinate 386,160,066 downwards.
AAATCTTATATACACCCACAATCATGTCTAGAGTATTCTAATTATCTCTGTATTGAGTGGTTCTCGCTGCAATGACACCAAATTCTTCAAAACTCTGCTGCCGTCTTGTTTTTGGCCTTTGCTGCACCGCTCAGATCATCAACTCTCTCACATATTTGCACTGGCTGCTTAGTGAAGTACAACGCTCTGTATATTGTCCATTGCTTTCTATCTAATCCTGTCTATCTAATCTTCTCCTTTTATTTTTAAACAAGTGAAAGTTTACCGACCTGCTTGAAGACTCCACTCGTCCCATCTGAGACATCTGGCGGTCCCCAGGCTTAATTATGCCTGTAAAGGTGGGTGATCTTTTTCATTGTTTTCCCATTCACTCTGGAACGTGTGCTGCCTTGAGCTACATCTTTGTTTGGCCTATATTGTTTTTCAATACAAACTTAAACTGTGGCTTTTTAAGCAGGCAAATGGGTGTTTTAACAATATGCTAATAAGGTGATAGCCTGCGAGTTGTTTGGTCATACTACTGGCAATGGAAGGCCACTGGTAAAAACACTGTTGGTGCATTCCCTTTTTAATCTTCACAGGTGAGGTGGGGTGAAGTGGGGTGGGGTAAGGGCATATATTGGGTGCTATTAGGAGGTTGCATGGCAACCGATCTATTGCAAACAGTGTGGGAATGCCAATGCTAGCATTCTTACATGAAGCATTCTACTGACCTCAATTATGACCTAGAACACTTGGCAGCATGTGAGTTGATGCTGTATATTGCAAGGAACTCATGGTGGCAACAGTAAAGACAGACACAAGTGATCACAGTTTAAGGGTGTTAATTAAACTATATAAATGGGTTGGAAAAACGCCTAATCTAAACCGAAATCTAAGATGTGAGCAAGCTACGACCATCAAACAATAATAAGGCAGCCGTAGTAGCGTCTTGTCAAATAAAAGGTCCTATAATAAAAAAATACTATTGCCAATCCTTGCAGCTCTGTTCAAAAAAAGTGTGGGATAGTGTTCACAAGAAAAGAAAAGTGTTTACAAATGGTAAATCAGGATATTATGGCCAGGGATCTCACTTCCCCACATTTTTAGCACGGGACAAGGCAGGACCTTCGAGCACAGCACACTCCTGGGCCTCGCCAGCACGAGCTTACAGTTCCTTTCAACAATGCCAGGACCTTCTGGGGCCAAGTCTCTTTCCTGCAAAGTCTCTTGCCTTAGAAGGCCTGCTGAACCATAAACAATAAACAAAACAAAAGTTACTTTGGTAATGTTCACGTTGGGCGATTACTCTTCGCCCCTTGGATCCCCCTCAGCTGGGCTCCGATCCTTCTTGCAACATTAGCCTCCCCCAATCGGGTTCACTATGGCCTTGCACTCAAAACCTATCACTCGATAGACTCAGCGTCTTTTTCCACAACTATTCACTGCGGGCATCCCTCAGCCAGGTTCACACTTGTCGCCACAATGTTCACGGGTATATCGCTGTATACTCCCAATTTGCAGGCATCTCTCTTTCGGGTTCACATTTGCCAATTTCACATTTCACTCAGTTTTATCACAATGCAGGATTTACTTCTCTTAGCTTTTCCCTTGGCATCCATTAGTCGGCTTCACATAGTCATTCTAACACAGTTCATAATTCAATCATTTCATCAGAAAAGCGGGGGTTCCCTTCCCCCAGCTTTCTTATGGCAAAATTCACAAGACCCCTTAGGTTATTTCCTTTACCTAAGTTCAGGTCTCAGCCCCTAGTCATGCGTTCCTTAAAGCCCCCAGCCAGGCTTCACACAGTTTACCTCTATGTGTCAAAGACTTTCGAGTGTATGAGGGGTTTTGCTCGACCCTCGCAGGACCACTTTGACACTTCACACCAACCTCTCCTAAGGCCTCTTGGTTTTAGTAGTTTCCACCAAAACAATACAACCCATAAGGGCTTCAACCAGAGTCCTTTGAATGAGCGCCCCCGTGACGCCTGACCATTCTCCTTCTGAGCCTTTTACTAGGGTTTCTTTAAAGTTCAATTACACAAGTTCTTTGTTCAACGAGGTTGCCGCCAGCAACCTTGGGTGCAGCACAGTTTGTTTTTACTATCTGTCTTTTCTGACCCACCGGCTGTGCTGAACTGTTGGAGTTTCTTGTCTCGGGAGTCAAGGACGGCAACACAGCGGCAATCGCTTTCCCCCACTATCAGCACGGGAGGGCCCTGTGTACCGTTGACACCTGTCACACCACACACCCGGTGGACTTCCCAATTTGTAGAGGGCAAGGGCAATTCCCTCTTCCTCGTCCCTGTAGGTCTCTCTGCCTTTCTCCTCTACTTGAACTGCCAGTCTGTAATAGCTGCTTCCTCGTGCATTCAGCCTTGCTCGAAGTGTGCTTTTGTGCTCTGCCTTTTATCCCTGTGAGGAAGGGAAAGAGCCGTCAGGTGTGCGTAGTTGTTGTTAATTGCCTGAATCTGCCTGACCCTTGTGTTGGAACATGTCAGGTAAATGGCCCTGGTGTTGGTCCATTGTCTGTCAGTGTAGGAAAGTGTTTGTGTTGGAAAAGGGTGGGGGGGTAGAACATCTGAGTATCCTACATTGTAGGGTGAGGAAAAAGTGTTATAAGAAGGGGTACCACGTCTCACCCGTCGGGGTCCCACTTCCACTCCCCGAGGACCCCTCATCCAGGCGATCGTCCCACACTGGTCCACCCCGGGGAACTGGATCCAATAGCGATGGCCATTTCCTGGCCATCTGGATGACATATCTCTGGGGACTAGCAAGTGAGACACCATCAGGTTTCTCACATACCCTTCCCCTATGCAAGGTGGCTATACCTGTTCTTTGTCCAGGTTCCCCATGGTTTAAGACCTGGAAGCGAACGGGGATGAGAGATGTCCAGGAACACTCGCGTATTCCACTGATTGGCTTAAGTCGTTGTAGATAGAGGTGGAATGGTTTTCCCATCTTTTTACAATAACCTATGAATTGGGTTTCATTGGCTCAGAGTTTTCCCAGTCCCATATTGGAGAGTTTTGGGAGTAGTCGTTCATCTGCCAGGGTCTCTGGGAATCAGAGACAGAAATCTCTACCTCCCTTCAGAGATTTTCTACTGGGTAGAAAATCTCTGAAGGGAGGTAGAGATTCCTGTAAGGTAGTAAAGAAGATGGGATAAGTCCCGCCCCAGAATAACTTCTTCAGAGATCCTGGGAATTATGGCTGGTATTTCACAGGATTCGCCCCAGATTTCAATGTGCACTGGCATTTTAGGGCATACTTCATTGTCTCCATGTACATATGTGACTCTGACTAGGGCCGCGTTGTCTGTCTTTTGTCGTAACTAAATCAGGCTGTATAGCGGTTTGCTTACTACCTGAGTCGATTATGGTCCTTACTTGTCTCCCATTCACCCAACCCTTCTCATATCTGAATTTGGTAGGAGTTTGACCCAGACAGACGCTAAAGGTCTCTAGCTCTTCCTCAGGTTCTTCCCACTCTTCACCCTTTAAACAGCCTATTTCCATAGGTTCGTCTTTTATTTTCTTTGGACAGTGGCTAGCTAAATATCCTGTTTTCCTCTACAGGAAAAACAGACCAGAGAAGGTGGTATGCTTCCTTTTAATTCCTCCCTCATGCTTTCATCCTTCGCCCTCTGATCAGTTTTCCTGATTGCTAATCTCTCTCGTGGCATCCCTTCCATCACCCTACGTGACCCCCCCCCCTTGTTTATCTATTCCCTGAGGTTGATGGACGAGCTCATGATCCTTCCGTTTTTCACATCGATGGGCCAAGTGGAAGTTTTTACCCGGATCTGAGTGGTTTTGCTCAGTCTCAATGGTGTTGGCTAGGGTAGGTCGATTTAACTGAAGGACGGATTTTTGTAAAAAAGGGGGTGAGGAATGAATACATTGTTCTAGGGTAATCATCTCCGTCAGTTCTTCTAAAGATTTGATATTAGTCCACGGGGCCACCGTGTTTTTGATACGTTCACCCAGTTCTAAAGGAGTTTCTCCCAGGTTTAGCCTAATGGTTCGTAAGGTCTCCCCCACTCTTTTTAAACCCCCTTCCTTGATGGATAGAAAGGTGGCTCCCTGTGCAAGGTTGAGTAGCTGTTAGAAAGTTTGGAGATTGCCTTTCAACAAGGGACCAAAATAGCATCTTTTAAGGTTCTCTTCCCATACCAGTTGCTCAACCAGACATTCAAAGTTCAGGAAAACATTTCCTAAATCTTTGTATTCAAGATATGGTTGACGTACGCCCTGTGGTAGTAAGGGCCTTGCTTGCAATTCAATTAATCTAGTCAGATTTTCTTGGAGTCTGTTTTCGGTGTGTATCTGATGGGCCGCCATTTGGGCAATGATATTGGCTAGGTCCGCCATTTCTTCTGGGAGTGTAAGGGTTACCTCTGTGGTGTCCGAATCAGAAAAGAAACAAGTCATGACTCCCTCATATAAGGATTCAAAATCCTCAGAGTCTTCCGATTCTGAGTCTGTCAAAGGACTGGACTAGGGTAAATTAATCTTTAGCCCTGATGGTCCTGTGAGAGATGACTTGGTACCATGGAAAAAAAGGCTTGGAGGGTGGGGGATTCAGAGCCCTGGGTCTGATAAAAGAAAGGGCAGCCAAACTTTTCGAATTATTCAGTCCCACGGTTGTATATTATAATGGGAGAGAGGAAGGGTATCTAGCAACACTTGTGTTTCAAAAAACAGATCCTGTTGACTAGGTGGGACAAGTAGTTGAGAGGACACCACCTCTTGCAATGTGGATACGCGGTCAGAGTCTAGGAGATCAACTATTTTATTTTCCCCTTTGGTGGTACCACAATTACACTGTTACTCCATAGAACAAATATGGCATGTTGTATGTACCGAATGCATGTCCTTCAGGAACACTGCTACTCCTCTAAACACAAATTGGCCTAAACTAGAATCTCGGTTTTGGAATGATCTATTAATATTACCTGTTTCTGTGCCCTTACCGCTTATTAGGCATGAACTAGCGCTTTCGAGTTATGGCAGACTACCTCTGCAAATGTCCAAGTCCCCAAATGTGCAATCTATACCTTGGGTTTAGATTGAACCTGTGGCCAACTCGGGAAATCTTGGTGAGAAGGCGAGCAATATCAAAAGAACTATTATATTGTCGCTTTTGTGAAAACAAGTCTTTAAAAGAAACGCTGGAGCGCTGTCTAACTGTTTGTCCTAAAATATCCAGTCTTAGGAGTATACATTTAAATAAAGAACGGGTAATTTTCTACAATAATATGGAATCAAGTATGATTTGGCATCATTTATTTAATAATCCCAAACAAACAGTTTGTACAGCAATTATTCACTTTTTGTTGGCTATCTTTCCTGATATGCTTGCTTTGTAAAAAAAAAAAATTGGTTGATTTATGCATTGATTGATGATTACTAAGTAATTTGATATGTAAAAATGTTTGATTTGTTGTTTCATGTTTTGAAATGTATCATTTAAATAATTTGAAAGGATGATTTTATTATCCAATACAAATTAAAAAAAAATACAAAAAGGTGATGTACTGAATGTCAGTCTTTCTGGAATACTGTTACTCCGTAGAATGAATGAATGGCATGTTGTACAAAAAGTCAGTCCTTCAACAACAGTTACTCTGTGGAATGAATATGGCATGTTGTATGAAATGTCAGTCCTTAAGGAACACTGTTACTCTGTAGAATGAATGTACCTAATGTCAGTCCTTCATGAGCACAGTTGCTCCATAGAATAAATGTGGCACGTTGTACAGAATGCCAGTCCTTCAGGAACACCGTTACTCCATAGAATGAATACAGCATAGGTTGAGCTGGGTACATTTGGACAACAATGAGTTATTACCAAATCAGCATTGCACATCCTCTGAGCAATTAATAAAATGTAAAATGTTCGATTTATGAACACCTGTTCTCTTGCATGCGATGCAATGGGTATTATGTATGTACAATTGATGGCTTCTCTGCAGTGGTTGAAGTGTACGAAAAGAAGTAGTGGAGCTATGTTCACTGCTGGTCTGCCCCGCTCCCCACAAACCCCATCCCTGCGCCCCCTCCCAAACACAATCCAAACCCCCCAAAGAAACACACCTACTATTTATGGGAATGTGCAGTGCACTGAAGTGCAAGCTTCAACTTCTTCCTACACTTTTATTTTAAAACTAAACCATTCCAGAACGATTTATTTTTATAATAAAAGTATAGGAACAGTGAAACTTGAAAATAAAAAGTATGGGATCGCAACTCCCGTCCACTTCGACCTCTGCTTCTATGACATTTGGGAATTCTGCTGTGGAGTAGAATGCAGCCTATACTGTACACTAACTCTGATGCAATATTTGGAAAGTTCAGGAATTTGGTAATGTGCTTCAGAAAATTTGAATCTTTTTTAAAGCAGTTTGTGATACTCTGGCAGGCGTTGCAACAGGACCATTACACTGCATTTTTTCCTCTGCATTTATTTATAGGGGGAAAGCCTCGCCTTGCCATATCCACATCCTACACCCCGGTCTTCCCCACCCTAACATCTAATTTAAAGTGTAACTTAACCCCCCCCCCCCCCTGAAAAATGATGAGGAAAAAAAGCATTAAAACGGCTGGGGTGAAACGGCCAGGGTCCCCTTGAGTTGATCCAGTTGCACACAAATGTAAAACTGAGAGGACCTTTACACAATGTGGCGCAGCTCTCGAAATGTTACTTTTGGGCTTCAATTACAGCCCCCTTATTTTGACTGAAGATATTTAAAGATATGAAAGCCGTCACGAGCATACCACTTCCAGTTTTAATAAGCACGTTTATGTCACCCTCCTGCACATTCTAAGTTGTGGTGAGCCTGGCCTGCCCTTGGGCGTTGCATGAGGTAAACAGTGGCTGCCATGTGGCATTCCTGAACTAGGGGCCTAGGCGTGCTGTACAGAGCTGCCCCTTACCACTTTGGGAGGGAATGCCAAGAGCTGTCGTGCGGTAGTCTTTAAGAGATGCATTCAGCATGTACACAGATGTCCAAATACTTGCGCTGAAGAAACATTGCCATGATGGCGGTTACCAATGGCATTGCCACGCTGTAATGGGAGAACCCCGCCGCTGGCTTCTTGCTTCGGAAAAGGCGCGCACATTGAAATTCACAGGCTCGCAGATTGCGTGCTGATATCCAACGTGTCAGTTCGTCCCTTTGACACTTTCTTTACATAACGGGAACTTCCGAATCTGCATCGAGTCTGCACTGAGCCGACCAAGAACTGATCTTTCCGCCCACCAGCGCACTGGCACCCCTTATGGCCTTTAGAATATAATTGGCCGCTCCTGCTGCTGAACGTTAGCAGATCGTTTTCAATTGGCATTATGCTCAGTTGGCACATCTTTTGAAGTTTCATTATTCCCATCATTAACATTTCAGCCTCAGCACCCCTTCTTTGGCTTCCTTAGCATTTCCTATGCTGGCTTCTAATCCTCTGCCAGTAAACCGGTCAGTGGGATGGTGACTCTGCAAGGCCGCAGTCCACTGACCCCTTTCCCTACAGGGACAAATGTGAAGTGCGTGGTTCTGAGCCCACCCCACCCAGATCACTAAGTCCCATCAATTAAGCAGTGTGGGCAGGCTCAGCCCAAGGAGTTGCTTCTGAATTATACCTTAGTATCAGTGTTCCAAATAGGCATTTGTGAGGGAAATCGCTGAGCGCTGAGGTGCGCAATGCCAATCTGCAGCACTGCTGGCTGGCCCACTGGCTGGGCATCTGCCAGGATGAAGGCCTGAGAAACAGTGGGTTGTGTTACGGTCAGCGCTCCCCTGTATGGGACCCACCACTGAACCCAGGCCACTGATGTGTATTCTGTTGACCTGGTGCCTTACCCGAAGGGGGCAGACGGATTTCGGAAACTAATTAAAAGCTTTGGTTCAGAAGATGTTGGTGGGTAGCTGTGAGGAATTCGACCATCCACACAGTGGGTGTGCCCTTGCCTGCGTTTTTTGAATTTTTAAAAGAAATCGAATGATGGTAGATGAACCTCCGAAAAATGTGTGGGGCTAACCCGCAGACATTTTCCTATGCACAACATACACTGGGTGGACACAGCCAGCAAGTAACATAAATAACATACTACTAGAGTATACTTTAAACAGTCCCACATGGGGCCTGGCTGCAGAGGCTAAACAAAGGAGACGGGAAACCCCAAGTCTCCTGCCATATGGACTTTGTCAACCTGAAGCCAGCTCCTGCCCTAAAGTATCAATGACAGTGAGCTGTTATGTCTGGGACTATGTGTTTACAGTAGTCATCCCAGCAAGGGGACCCCATTCAGAAGGTACGAGTATGTGATTTGGTGGTGACCAAAGGTCTGTTCTTGCCACAGCTTAAAATGAGACCTGCTGCTTTAATCGGGAACCACAGAGAGCTCAACTAACCAGAGATACCCTTTGATCCAAAACAGACAGGAAGATGGGTGGGACTTATTGTCACATGTTTTCACCCCTTCACCGTTTCTGTTGCAAAGCACTCAGGTTATGACCTCATGCATACAGGAGATTGCTGGTGGGGACCTAGGATTGGTTCATTAAGGTAGGCTTAGCCTACACCAATCACTGTGGCCCATTTGGCTTTAAAAGAGGATTGAGCCCCTCTTTTGGGCAGATCATCTGAAGACTTCAAAAGGAGCAACCAGAACAACTCAGCATTGGACCCTGGCTGAAGGTACAGTCTGCCTTATATCTTCTGCCAGTGAAGGAAGGCCAGGATTTCCAAAGAGGGAAGCAAGATCCCTCCCCTAAACATCTCCCAGGGAACAGAGGTAGATACTGAATCCAGAGAACCCACCAGCAGCTCCAGAACTGGTACCCAGCCAGCACACAGCATGCCCTGCTAGGCTCGGCAAGCAAGCTTCTTAGGTGGGATGTGCCAGAGAGTCTCGGAACCAAACCCAGGGCAAGGCTGGTGCCTGCAACACTCTCGTCAGCTTTGGGCCGTCCATCTTAAAGGATGACACAAGCCAAGTGAAGAAGCTAGGAGGAGTGCATCAACAAGCATCAACCAGTGTCTGCCTTTAAAGGACATTTTCGAGCCAGTCGAGCCCCTCGAGCTGCAACCAACTGCATTGCTGACCGTTGTCACGCTGCAGTCGCCAACGTCATCTGAGATTCCTCGACCAGTGCTTCAGACCCGCCAACCAACACTGAGACAACGATTCCTGACCCTGAGCCGCTGTGTAGCCCAGCCTGCAGCCGTCGGGTTCAGCCTGGCTTGCCGAACTGCCTGCTGCCTGATACCCGCAGCTGTATCCCATCTTGAGCACTGTCGCAGGAGCTGCAAAGCGCCCTGAAACCAACTTGACCCAGTCGAGCACCAAGAGCCTCTATGAGCACAAGGTACTGTGAGAAACCTGATGGTTTTCTCCCACCTATTCCCCCTGAATCTTCCATTCAGGTGGCCAGGGAACAGCCATCGTTTTTGGATCGCGACCCTGGGGGAGGACAAGCGAGGGAGGACCATCTGAGTGGAGGGTCACTGGGGATTGGGGAGAATAACCAAGGGCGAAACATGGTATTCCCCCTTTCCCAATTATACATCAACCCACTCTCCTTCTGCCTTAATGGGGTATTTCCAAGCACACCCCATCCCCCAGCCCCAATTCCAATATGTACTGAGACGAAGAAGAGGTGATTGGGAGCAATGATGATTACCCATAGGAACAACATAGGAATACAAAATAAGGCCTACCATGTGAGACCTTTGAACAGTCCCACTAATATGTTGGGCAAGGTCAGGCCCTTTACTCTAACTGTGCACACCTGACTCCAATTGATTCTCACCTGCATTATAAAAAGGGTGGTTCTGCCAGAAGCTAAGAGCGAGCTGGAATTGTGGATGGGACAAGGGGAGCCAAGGAGCAGGGAGCTGCACTGGGAGAAAGGGTGCAAGCGACCCGAAAGCAAGGAAAGAGTGAAAGCGACCCAAAAGCATGAGAGGGTGCGAGCAACCCAAAAGCAAGAGAGGGGCGCAAGCGACCCAAAAGAAAAAAGGGAAAGATGCAAGTGTGCACAACAAAGTGAGACTTGTGCAAGAAGCACAACCAGAAGAACGCAAAGCAAGAAGAAGGTGCAAGTGTGCACAATAAAACAGGAAGAGTGCAAAAGAAATAGAGATGAAGTAAAAATGGGGTGCAAGAGGCACCTGTGAAGATGAGCTAAGAGGAAGACAATTATAGAAAAGAAGGAGAGGGGTTGAGAGATCAGAGTGGTCATGTCTGGAGGAGCAAAGAACCCAGCATTCTTGAAGTCTCTGATACTAGCCCCATGAAAGAACTGTACATTGAAAAGTACATCCTGATGAGAGGAACCTTTTGTTTGTTGATCTTCGTAGAGAGTGGCCTTGGCTTGGGGAAGGGAACCCAAAGAGGCCCACTAAAGACATTGTTGAACTTTGTAAATAGAGGCAAGTCTTGGGGAAGGGAACCCTGAGAGGCCTGACAAGAACTGTGTATTTTTATTTGGAACCAGAGGAGTCTGAGTTTGGGGAAGGGAACCCCAGGAGACCCAGAGACATTGTGAACTTTGACTTGCTGCAAGAGACCCTCGTGGAATGTTCTGAGGGCAACCCTTTTGAGTTTAACTATTTTTGAACTGGCAGAACTACACATATTGGTAAGATTACCTGAAACCAGTTGTGGTTTACATTTCCTTTTTAATCACTATTTTCTTTTAAGAAAACTCCCTATCACATTTGATATAAGAGTGAGGGCAAGCATAGGGTTGGACACAGATGAACTTTGGTTTTGGACTTAGGGACATCAATGGCCCTTAGAAGCATCAGTTAACGGAATAATCCCTTAAGAGTTCGGGCCAGTTAGGTAATACACCAACCCCAGAACTTTATTAAATAAAGGTTTTGAAACTGTTACTTTTGAGTCTGTGTCTTTCTTGATACCATACCTGTCTCATAGTAGATTGTGGTTCTGTCCCCATGGTCCATCTCTGAAGGTCCCTAGTGACATTTTATGAACCATTGCTCCCTTTGTGTTGAAACCAAGTATCCTTGAACTATTGAGAATAATTACTTTACCGACTACCCTCTTGTCAGTATCCAGAGTGCATCCCTTTTCCTTCTTGAAACTGTCTGTCCTCTGCATTCCTTTACAGGGTGGGTTTTATTTTGTAATGTGCTAGAACGGTCTGTTGTGATAATAAAAAAGTAGATATTTGTATACAACCTTGACTGGACAGTCCCTTTTATCATTGGGTAATAATTCGATTCACCCCTTTGGTTTTGCTTTTTTGGTCTGTTTTCTGCGCAACTTACTGTAATTGATTAGTTTCGTTTATGTGTGATCTCTTGATTAGTTACGTTCATGTGTGATCTCAAATCACTTTATGTTCATGGAATGTTCATGAACTTGGCTATTCTAATGTATTTTTGTCTATGTTTAACTTTAAATTGATTCATGTTCATGGAATGTTTACTGATGTACTGTCCTCCGGGACTCTGTATTCATACTAACATTAATTTATCTTGTATCTACTGTAAGTGATCAGTTTTGTTCATGTGTGATCTGAAATTGCTTTATTTTCATGGAATGTTGATCACGTTAGCCACTCTAATTTATTGGGTCTACGTTTAACCTCAAATTGATTTATGTTCATGGAATGTTTACTGATGTATTGTCCTCTGGTATTTGCACCAATATTAATTTATTTTATATTTAGGCACTTTGCCTCACAATCAATTTGTTCACGGTATGAACACATGTATGTTTCTTTGTCTTCGTTGTCCTTGTATGTCTGCCTAGATCGTTGAATGAACCATTTAATTTTATTATCATTTTGGACTGCATAAAATTATTTGTTGTATGTTTATATAACTCAGCCTCTAACAACCAAGTTCTGGTACACCATCAATCTTGTGATTCATTGACATTTAGCATCTTTAGATGTTGAATTACTTGTGATGTTTTCATTGCATATTATGTGAAATGGGAACACCCCTCTTTGTGTTCATACTTACTCGAGTTGGAGCACCAGCACAAAACCTATTCCTTCCTCCGGCACAACGAAGAGTAGCAGTCCTGCAGTGGTGGCTCTCTTTGGACCCTGTTAACCCCTTTGCTTTTGCTTTTTTGGTCTGTTTTCTGTGCAACATACTGGAGGTGGAGCACCAGCATAAAGCCTCTTCCTGCCCGCGGAATGGCGCAGAGTATCGAAGAGTAGCAGCCCTGCAGTCATTGAAGCCTGCTGTCTGCCATCTGGATTCGAGTTTATCAAGCTTGTCAGACCTTTTTAAAATCCGAGAGAAGCTAGTGTTCGTTTACTTACTGCTGAGTGAAGCAGCAAGCATGGATTTGCACTTGCCCGCCCAGCGCACCAGGAGCCAAGTTCTCCTAATTTCCAAGACCGTCGTCACTCGTTTGCCGCCGCCGCCCAGAAATCAAGTAAGACTATTTTGGTGTCGGAATGTATATATATGACTCTGCTGTGTCTGACTCTGTAAACAATTTGTGCTCTAATGACTATGCAGTTTCTTTTACATCTACTGATACGTTGCTCACAAAGCCGAATGTCACTTCACCAGCTAAATACACAAATTTTGAATGACAAAACATTGACAAACAGGATAATCAGGATCCATTGGTGCCTAATGACTCGGTAAACAAAGTCTCCACCACCGAGTCATTGTCACTTTTGATGAACCCGGCCGATGTAGTACGCAAACTCATAAATCCTGAAGAATGTCATCTGGAACAAGACCCATTGTCCTTCGGGGAAGTCGGGCCGGTAGGCAATTGTAGAGTAATAGATTTGGATATGAACCAATCCGTGACCTGCCTGCTTGATACTCTTATTTGTAACCCCCTTTTCCTATTCCCCTCAACCTCATTACCTTTCGAGCTAAGCCTTGAAAAGGCTACATAGTAGAATGACATGACTCTTGGGCACCAAAACAACAACTTAGAGTCGCTAAACGAAAAAGATCATATATCCCCAAATTCACTGCGACAATCCAGAAATTTCAGAGAGAGCAATAGAGAGTCGGCCGTAGCGAAGTCTGGGACAACCGGGAGCTTAATGACTACCGCACTTGCAAAACTATCGCGAACACGTCAACCACTCTGAATTCTCCAAGATCTACAGCTAAAAGACTATGCTCCAGACTGTGACATACCTACCACCTTTCATTATAAGTGCAATCTCGGCCCATTATTTCATGAAACAGTGTCTTCGGACTTCACTCAACCAAAAAAGACTTGCAAGCACAAGCTAATGCTGCACATAGACATCCAAGCACAAGCTTGTTAAGATGCACACCATTTTCTCCATGTTCGGGCTTAACTCATGATTTTGAACAGTCTCACGGAACAGAGAGTCTGGCTCATGACATGTATAGTATCTCTGTTACTCAACAACATAATGAGACCCAAACTCATGTGCCAGTGTTACCAATAGCTGCCCAGATTCTTGCGCTCATATCAGCAATGCCAGAAAGTCCCCAAAACTCTGCTGCCTTCTAATAACAACCATCACAAAGACAGAGTAATCAATTTTACATCCACTTCTCCGCTGTCTAGTCTAACATATACAAAACAATCCGAAAAATCGATCAATATGGATACAACCATAAAGACCACAAATCCATTGCAATCCATTGCAGCAGGTAAACCATCCATCTTCACGGTGTAACCCTGCCTCTGATTCTGATAGTGACTCGCCTGACGATTCATTTGAAGTAACCCCTGAGTGGAATCCCCACTGGAGTTATAAAAACAAAAGAGCTCCAAGGGTTAATAGTCGTCAAACTCTGACGCCTGGCTACGACTTAACCTGCGGCTTGATGTCAGCCCTAACGATCTCCCTATCCCCGTTCCTCAAATTATACAAGTCCATTAATGAAAACTACAAAGATCAGGTGACGCTATTAGCAATGACCCATACTAAATTTATCCACATAGAGGATTTTGTGATGAACCTTCAAAAGAAAATGGATCAAGATTTAAAATCAGAAGGGTTAATACAGAAACTCCTAGCAGACCACATGTCCGAAATAGGAGCAAGCAAAAAAGTGCAATTTGAAGCTCCTAAAGAAATATTGAAATGGGGAAAGGATGCTGCGAAAAGAACCCACTTGGATCCTATGGTGATAATCAAAAATGCTGACTCTCTACAACCCAACCATAACTACCAACGAACCTCCATATATCAAGGGGAAGTCAAAGGAATATTAAAATGTCCAGCAAATGCCCCGATTTAAAATATTTCTCCTACTGCACATCCTAATTAATCCTCCAGTCTTGGAAACGGTGTCGATAGAGAAGAATACTACAGAATTCTGCCAAACACCGGCAAATCTGAGTACACCATTGGAAGTGGTATGTCTTGACGCACCTGTAGCTGCTTGTCAGAGCACTGATGGGCAAAGCACTTGCTGTTTCTATTACTGGTTTGCTGTGCATGTCGGATCAGATTGAGTAGGTTATACCAGATCCAACTAATGAGGCAAATACACCAGAGATGTATCCTAATGAAAATTATGAAATCTTCCACTCCAGGAAAAGAAGAAAGCAGGGCCTTAAAGGTAGCAAACGCCCCGAGCAACGCTCTCCTCAACATCCAAAGAAAATTAAAAACTTCAATTCAAACATCATACCAAAAATAAATGGCTCTGGATAATTTATACGAAATTTAAAGTCTCACTTACCTTCCATAGAAAACATAGAGCCTTCATCAATTAAAAAAGCTGGTAGTAAGACCTTGACATGCGAAAAAAACCTAGCTCCTTCTACAATTGAAATGGCCAATAAGTTCACAATGCATCTGTCGCGCGAAGAGTACCAGGCGCCTAGTGACATAAAGAAAGCTCGATTTACGAAGGAGAAACTGGACACCTGGTCCGTATAATGGTCCCACTCCCATCGCAGAAATCTAAGAGCCGTTCCCTGAGCTTACAAGAAAAGGATGTTACCAGAACTCTGATATCTACTCACCCAGCGATAGACAGAGCATCTTTCTAAAGTTAGAGGAGGTAGCAAACAGCTTCCTATGCCTTTGCAGAACAAAGCTCTGAGAACCCTAGAATCAAGGCTAAATAGACCTGCAACCTAAGAGGTGTCAGAGTTACCTTTCTTAACTTTAGAAGCAAGGCGCCAACAAACTCTCACCTTTTCACAGAAAAATCAGCTGTCAACATCAGCACTGATTTCGAATTAACTGGTAAAGAGGAGTGTGCCGCTCTTCTGGCCCTTCTTACATCAAGTTGACCTTAGCATACCGGTAGATTGACATTGTGGTATGAACGTCTTCACCCAGGAACCGAAAATTCAGCTGGCTGGCGCTGCCATGCACAAGCTGCCAGTAGCAAGTATGAATAGGAGTAAGGAAGATGAGCCTAAGACCTTGGCCACTGTGAGATCAAAACATACAGATAAGTACTTCCCAGACAAGCTACAGTTATACCTAGGGAGAACCTTATCAGTAGACAATGGCCTTAGAATGAACTGCACTAATGTGCTTAGACTGTTCCAACACATTCCAAGGCTACGTGAGCTGGAATCTAGTGATATCATTGCAATAGATTTTCCAGCCCAAAATCGATTTGATTGTGTATGTCTCCTCCTCAACTCAAAAATGGTGTGTTCCTTGATCTTGGACTCCAAGCTTTTTTGGCCCATAGGGTTTGATGTCAGAGAATTCAGTATGGAAGGGATTGACTCATTAGGGGCCACAATAGCCACAAAATGTGGAGCACCGGATGTCACTACTAGACATGCAGATAACCAAAAACCCTGGGTCAATGGTAGAATCAGCTTACCATAACCCACTGGTCCATTGATAGAACCTGCATGGGAGTTCTCAAATGTACCCTACAGGCTCAAAATCGTGATGAAGAGACACCAAGACGCGAAACGAGAGTTCAAACTCTCTGATCCCAAACTATCGATCAATCATGATAAGTTAAATTGGGGATGGCTGGCTGGAGCACCAAATACAAATAAATCCCAATAACAGCTACCTTGGAAGTCCCAGGATTCTATTAAAACTGGCAGTTTGAACACTAGAGGTTTTAAACATCTCTTCTATAATGACACATCCTATCTAGTGCAATTTGATATCTTGTGGCTGCAAGAAACTTGGATAACCACACCACCTGTGATAGACAGTTTTTCAATATTTCTGAACCCTGTGTTGAAAGGTCAAAGAGGCAGACCGTCCCCTGGGTTCATGACATTTATAAGAATTGGAAAATGCATAACAATTGCAGATAAAAAAGAATCTTAACTCGTTCATGCAGATTTTGACCTTGGAGATAATGCAACCACCAGATACTAAACCAATCTGCGTGATCATTCTGAACCTATATTGGAGTCCAGTGTCAAAACTAGCTTTCTCAGGAGTAGACACATTCACATCCAGATCCCCCTCCTCCTCACCTGAGTCTTCAGATGAGGATTTGTGTCTTCGCCCCTTCCTTCTCTGAGGTTTCTTTTTTGAGTAGAGATATGGCCTTCCTCGGGCAGAAGCCACTCTGTCACCCTGGAGAGACAGGGGAACAAAGCACCCCCTCCCGAAGACGCCAGTGAGAGGAAAAAGGCAAAGCTAAAAAACAACTCTCTTTAGATGGTATGGAAGCAGTCCTTGGTGTGGAGTGTTTGGTGGTAGATGCAGTATCCGATGTTGTGGAAGGTGGTCAAGATTCCTTGTCCAAAAGAGGATGGAAGATGGGCTTGTAATCCAGGAAAGTAATCCGTGGTTCACTGCTTCCCTTTTTGACGAGGTAAGCAGCACCAATGAGCAGGCGGTGGACAGTGCCTGCCGATCGGAAATCCATCCAATAGTGGGATATTGCAGCAGATAGTGTAACAGAAAGACCTAGACGGTAACAGGAAGTAAAGGTAAGCAGGACGAGCGAAAAAAGATTAAGCAAAGAGGAATGGAAAAGTAAGCGGAAGAAAGTATCCCTTGCGGTAAGGAAACCACAAGGAAGGAAAATGGGGGATAGAGTGGAAAGGAACCACGAAAAACATAGTGGGAGCAGTAGAAAACAATGAAACAAAGAAGGAACTAACCAGAGCCGAAAGGAGGTTAAGATGGAACGGACAGCGGGAAACGCTAGTAGCGAGGAGGCAAGTAAGCAGGAAGGAACGGAGACAAGAATAGTAGAGAATAAATCCAGAAAGTCAAAAAGCACGAAGAAGCACAGCGCGAACACCCGGAGCCAAGAGCGAAGGGTTGCAACACGCTGGAGCGAAACAATGGGCATGGTTAAATACGGAACCACAACAGAAAACAGAAACACTAGCGTGATAAACAGGAAGTAGAAGAAAGGGAACTGAACATTCTAATGGCGACGTAGTGGCCAATTGCTCCACAGACGCCAAAGAGAGAGGTGTGGGGAGCGCATGACATCCAGTGGCATGGAGAAAAGCCTGCTTTATAGAAACTTCTATGGCAGCCATCGACAAAAGCATCACAGCGAACGACAATCCTATGATAATGGTATGTGGTGACTTTAATATGAACTACATTGGCAAGACACTATACAATGTAAAAGTCAAGGATGGTGTTAAGCCTAACATCGTGAGTTCCAAAGCTTAAACATGGAAAGCAGAAATGAACGAGAGGAACTTTCATCTCTTGAATGGCCATGTCAATGGCGATATGTCAGCTGCTCCAACATGGAAGCGTGGCAAACAGGTTTCCATACTAGATTACTTCTTTGTATCTCATAGCATGTTAGCCCTGGTTAAATCTTTATCTGTCATCGATATGTTCCACAGTGACCACGACCTGCTCGAGGTCCACCTGTGTATGATGACCGTCAACAGTGCTGACGTATGGGATCATAAAGTTATGCTTGGACCTGGACCAAACAGACTTCATTTTAGACACCATGATATCGTCAACTTAACCAATAATTATAAGCTTGCTATAGAGACAGTGACAGAGAGAGAGAAAAAGTGAGGAGCAGAAATCTGAAAAAAGACCATTTAGCGAAGAATAAGAAGTGTTGAAGAGATGGGTCTTAAGATTTTTTTTTTAAATTGATCATTTAGGTGGAACTCTTAAGGTGAAGAGGTAGAGAGTTCCAAAGTGCAGGGGCAGCGACACTGAAGATGGTTTTGCCAAATTTGGCTGAGCGAAAGCGAGGCTGACTAAGCCTAGCTTGCTCAGTGGATCTGAGTGATCGACCAGGGATATAGCGATGAATGCACTGTGTCAGGTAAGTGGGTGCAGAGTCAATCAAGCATTTGAATGTAAGAGTGAGTATCTTAAAGGATACCCTACGCTTGATGGGAAACCAGTGCAGTTTTTTCCTGGCTTCAGTAATAGAAGAATGCCTGGGTAAACCAAGCACTGCTCGCACTGCACCATTTTGGGTCATCTGGAGAGCGGCGATATTAACTGCTGACGTGCATGCAAGGAGACTATTGCAATAGTCTAACCTGGAATTAACAAGGGCAGATGTAAGAAGGGACATGTTGCTGACAGATTGAAAAGGGAGCATTGCGCAAAGTTGCCTGTTAATCCAGCTACAGGTTGCCCTGGTTTTAGCGACATGCAAGCGTATTGAGAGCTCAGCGTCAATGGTGATGCCAAGAGTCTTAACGCTTTGGGCCACTGGAATATACACATTGGCAATTGTAAATGAGTCATATTCCTTAGGGAGTTTTTCTTACATATGACTAGATCCTGCAATGAGGATCTCGGTTTTATCCGCATTCAGAGCCATGAAATTCTGGCTCATCCACGAATGGATGATGGAATAGATGGCAGAGATGGCCTTGGAGTCTGTGGGGTAGGAGCCAGACAGTTCAAGGACGACCTGGGTGTCGTCAGCGTAGTTGGTATACAGGACACCCAGGTCCTCAAGCAGAAGAAGCAAGGGGAGAATATAAAAAAGGTGGGAGATAGGGAAGAACCCTGGGGGACACCACATGTGAGCAGAGAGGGTATAGAGGAAGCATTTTGGATAACCACGCGGGCGTTCCGAGGACCATGAAAAGAGACTAGCCATTGTGTGTTAAAATTTGAGCAGCCGACAAGGGATTGTAGCCTTGTTGCCAGGAGCGCATGGTCGAACGCAGTGGAGAGATCTAACAGCATCACAAGTGCAGGATGGCCACGATCGATAATGGAGCCTAGATTAGATTTTAAATCCAGCATGGCAGTTTCTGTGCCATGACAGGCTCGATAATCGGACTGACGAGGCCCAAGGATGGCATTGTCGTCAATACATTTCTGTAACTGAAGATAGGCCACTCGGTCCATGACCTTCAAAAGGAAGGGCACGTTGGTGATAGGGTGGTAATGTTTTGCAAGAAAGGGGTCCAGATTGGCTTTCTTGAGCAGGGGCGTAATCCATGCTTCCATGAGGCTTGTTGGTACTTGGCCCTCTGTAAAGGACTGATTGATCAGTTTAGTGATCCAGGGACTAATAGTATTCAGGCATTGTACCAGTAACCTAGATGTACAAGCATCGCCTTTACATGAGGTGGGCTTCATTTTTAGTATGATCAAAGTCACTTTGGATACAGTGCAAGGGGTGAAAGAAAAAGAAGGCTTTGTAGTGGGGGAGTTATGAGTCGTCCCTAGTGATGAATGGGGAGAGAATCAATAGGTGCACTAGAGAGAGAATGGTCATGGGCAGTTTTCGATGACAAAAGTTGCTCAGATAAATGAGCAGATGTAAGAACGAGAGGTGCAGACGGGGAGGTAACAGAGGCATTAGTGGAGGTCGACGCACTAGCTTCAAGATGTGAGGTGATTTTTGCCGAGAAGGCATCATGGAGGGTTTGACACCAGGTAGCATCCTGAAAGGCCTGCACCGTTGTCTGAGTGTTAGTTAAATTCGTGAAGGATGGAAAAAAGTTCCTTGGATCTGGATTTAGCTTGATGAATACTATGATTATATCCATAAGAAGGTGCTGCCAACATTATAAAAACTGGGTACAGCACCACAAAGGCTTCATGCTTCAAAGAGACGCTGAACATATGTTGAGCACCCTGACCTCCAACGATTCAAGAAGATTGTGGCTAAGACTAAACAAGCTAGATGAGAAACAAACATCACTACAAAGTAATCCTGTGCATGAAGATGCATGGGTGACACATTCTAGCATCTAGTAGGAGTCTTCCTACAAGAGATGTGAGTCCAGAGAAACAAGATACCAATACTTCCTAGGCACTGTCGTTCAACAAAGATGAGATTAAAAATGTAATCCAGAAAAACAGCAATTCTCGGGCCCCAGGTCCAGATGCACTTTCAAATGCCACACTCAAGAAAACTCCTGAGGAATGGTAGGGTACTGTATGACTTTATTCAGTGCCATCTTGGAAAAAAGGCAATAGATCAGACCCGATGAATTAGCACCGCATTGCACTTTTAGATGTGTTTTGCAAATTATTCGCTACTTTGATTCTAGGCCGCTTGAAAGATTGGCGCAAGATCTCTGGCCACTGTGATAGGAGGCAAACGGTATTTGTCAAGGGTGTTGGATGCTCCCTGAACTTGTTCATTTTTAACATACTGAAATTAAGAACCCGAAAGGACAAAACAAAAATCTACATAGCGTCCGTCGATTTAGCCCAAGCCTCTGACAGTGTCGTTAGAGCCTTGTTGTGGAAGGAAATGCAGCAGTGGGGCTGTACAGATGAAAACCTGGAACCAATAAAAGCACTCCACACATCAACCTCAATAAAAATAAGGCTGAATCAATCGGGTCTCTTAACAAAAGAAATCCACACCTTTCAAGGGTTAAAACAAGGATGCCCGCTCGCAGCAGAACTATTTAACCTGTTTATTTCCGACATTCAACATCCAATGTCTGCTGATGATTGTTTTCCACCGAAACCTCAAGGGTCACATATTGGATGGATGTTATATGCTGACAATCTTATTATCTTAGACTAAACTCCCGTCGGCCTACAAAGAAAACTGGACAAACTATACACATACACCGAGAAAAATGGGATAAAGATTAATGCCTCAAGATCAGTAGTCTTAACCCTACAAACATCGATGGGGAAGAAAAAGCCTGAAAGATTCCAATGGCGAATAGGGACCAAAATTCTATCACAGGCGAATAATATGAGATACATTGGTCCAGACATAAACCTGAGTATAAATGACTCTCCACGGATACAAGAGCTAAAATCAAAAACAAATAACTTAGCAACACAAGGTATTGTCATTCATAAAAGATTTGGTAAGTTCTCACTGTTACCATTAATCAGGTATTACCGACATAAAGTAATTCCCATTATCACCTACGGTTCTGAAGCGTCTTTAAGTCTCCCATGGGAGGTTTGGAGCACCCAGCAGGGCCTATTTTGGAAAGAAACCCTCAAATTACCAAAGTGCATTCCGATATCAATCATACACCAAGAGCTAGGTCTGTTCTCCATCTATGCGGCCTTCACATGGTAGTCTCTTGCCTTGTTTAGGACTTTGTCTCTCCACAATCGACCAAAACAGTACAAAATCATTGACCTGAGAAAAACTGTGAATGAAGAGTGTATTTTAGTCCTTTGGTCCAAAGACTGCTTAGCGGTAATGGCAGAAGCAGATACAAGTCTTGATCTTCTTTTGACTAACCCGGATGCAGCAAAGAAAAAGGTTTGGGATTGGGTTTGGATAAAAACTGCAGAATTAAATGTGAAATATAATTCACATGGCCATGTAATAACTGATACTAAACAAAAGGAACATGGTCCTGAAATATCTGACCAAATTCCCAGCCCTCACCACAGAAATCTGCTGCTAGTATCAGACTGAATCTTTTCCCAAAGAACCAGGTATTGACTTCAAGGAAAATGGGCATCAGAGACATAGATGCTTGTAGACGGTGTAAAACCCAGCGTGAAACACTCATGCACCTCTCCCTTATGTGTCCATAATTGATGGCCCAGCAAACTAAGTTTCTGGGTGTCCTAGTGGGCAAGTTTCGAAATCAAGAAAGCGATGTCTGGTGGGCACGATTATGCAAAGGAGATGTTAGAATGTCTCTTGCCCCAACATCTTTTATGAATGAACTGTTTAATACGATTTTAGAGGAAAAATGAATTTTTAGATTTGGTGTTGATCTATATGATAAATATCTATTTAATCCTTTCAATCTTTTTATGTTACGTGATAATTGACAAAGGTCTGTAGTAAAAATGTAAAAAATTATATTTTTGCTGTGTTGCAACTCACCAGAGATCCACGACCTTGCAGAGTTAAGCCTGGCATTCCATCCACGTTACCAAAATTGGCAAAAAGGTTTATAATTGACTTATTCCAATCTTTTCTTTAGAAACCGATATTCATCCCTGGACCACTGGTGCCCCGGAAGTTGATTCATTACAGTAGCACCATTACGTGTCACCCACTTGTTCTGCTCAGTGGTCAACTGTGGGCATCTCAGGGGACTTCAGTCTTTGCTGTTGGGTGGTCCTCCAGCCCACACACAACCTAAGTATTCTGTGCATAGGGCGCTCCTGCTGCACTTTAAGTGCATTGTAGGAATGGGGTATTCATTATAAACTCTGGTAGGGCGGTGAGAGATACAGGTGTGTTCCCGGCAAAACATCATTAGTGTCACTGCTAGGATATTTTGGCTGGTTGGTGTACATTGTGTTGAGCGGAAGCAGATTTTACGTCAGATTCCACATTGCCAGTGATTTTTGCCTTGCTACTGAATGTGCCTTGCAGGTTATGCACTCAGATTTGCTACCTGCGTGCAATCGTCTAACTAGTATGCAGTATTCATTAACCACGTTGGTACATGCTCATTTTACCTTTGTGGTGCCATTTTTATTTTCTGCCAAGCACTAAAATAGATACTTACTCAAAACTGTAAACCTTTTTCAAACTTTTATTTCATGTTGAAGTTGAATAAAACTCTGTGGCCCTCATTCCGAGGTTGGCGGTAAGGGATACCGGGCACCAGTAAGGAGACCGGTGCCGGTAATCCCTTACCGTCCTACTACAAGGTCCCTTAGCAGGTCCCTCCTTTAACACCTGGTCTGGCGTTATGGACGGGACCCGTTAAGGGACCAGGTCACAAATAACGGGCTTGACATTCGCGAGCCTGTTTTTTGCGCCCTCCCCATTCCCATTGAGCTCTATGGGTGCTCAAATGGGAATGGGGAATGATTTGGTGAATGGGGACTTACTGGTCCCGCCAAGGTCGGACTAGACCGGTAAGTCCCCATTGCACCAATCTGGACACGGTACCGTTATTGGTGGCAGTCATGGCGCAAATAGGACCATGACTACCACCTAACTTGGAATGAGGGCCTGTGTGCAGGAATCCATGTAGGGTCGTCGACCTGGAGACTGCCCCTGGGTGGGAGCGGTACGCGGTATGAATCAACATTATGTAATGTAACATACGTAGCGTAACACTACCCCCTTTGCCTGCTTTGCCAGTGTGCCAGATTTCTTCCCCTAACTACTCTTTCTTTGGCTCTTTAAGCTCCACTCTTTGTTTCCAGACAGTGGGATTGAAGCGGGTTTCTGTTCGCAGCACACTGGGGAATTCCTGTGGAACATACTTGACATTCTTTACATTTTCCACAGTGCAGCCCCAAGGAGCGGAGGCAGTTGTTACATACGCCTTACGTCTCGCATGCAAGGTGACGTGAGGCATACGTTTAATAAAAGGGCCTGCCCTGACGGAAGGCAGGCAGTTCCGAGCACGAGGCAGAGCAAGCGTGTCATGCCCTTTGTTGGCTCCTCAGCCGGGCCCTGATGCAGGCCCGATCATCTCTCCCTCCGACGGCTGCACCAGCAGGGAGGAACACAGAACTGGCGACGAGATGAGGGAACGGAACACACACACAGCTGTTCCCAGGCTGTAACTCAGCCCACACGGCCACAGCACAGGCACATTTTTGGAGACCCGGTGGGAGTACCATCTCCCACTCCAAAAAAAAAAGAATTCTCCCAAAACACTCAACCACCATCCACAAAGCGAACCCAGATATTCTCCTTGTGCTTCATTACCAAGCAGCACAGAGAGTGCCACTGCGCCACCGAAGGAATACCAAGAATCTGGCAAATCATCAGTGCGGTGTCCAGTCAAAGGATGGATTACAAAAGGCTCGAATGCAAAAGGTGACAGTCAATAGGGTCGAAAACCAAAGGTTCGATTTTTTTTTTTATTTATATATTTATTTTTGGGTTTCCGTATAGGTAAAAAAAGTGGTTTTTACCACAAACGGGGATTAGGGGGGACCCCCCCCCAAAAAAAAAATATTATAAAAATAAAATGTTCGAACCATTTGTTTTCGAGACTTGACTCGAAACTTTTGTCATTCGATCCTTTGCAGTCGATCCTTTGACCTATAACCCATCAGTGTCACACCAACTGACCAGAAAACGGAGGTGAGGAGGAATCCATCGCTGCCCACACACATACGGGGGTGATTCCAGCACCAGGGCATCATGGCAACTGGCCTTTCCACGCCTAGACCTAGTACACCATCAAGGATCGCTGCACCACTGACGCTGCCGGCGCCGTCTCCTTGACCTTATGGAGGGGCCACAGCTGTGTTGGGGCCTTTTGACCCCTACACCGATTCATCATCAGTGGGACCCCGCTGGATGCTGTGGATCCAAAAGTTCGAGATGGCGATGGACTGCAAGGACATTACAAGGCCCAGGAAGATGAGGTCACACCTTCTGTCCAACATGGGTGACGACATCCTACACATTTTCAATACGCTGGTCATTTGCGATGGTGTGGACATATATCAACTGGCCAAAGATGCCCTTAGAGCACATTTCATGCCACAGTTGAATCCGGACTATGAAACCTTCAATTTCTGCACCACAGTACAGATGGAGGATGAAACACTGGACACTTACCACACAAGGCTTAGGAAACTAGCACTCTTGTGTGAATTCGACAATGTTGAAAAGATAATAAGGTGCCAGATCAACGGCATGCACTTTGAGAAACTACGTAGAATGGTGTTGGGCAAAAAGGGCATTGCCCTATACAGGATCCTTGAATATGGGTGCCAAAGAGAACTGTCGCACGCGAGGGCGGCACACATGGGCACCACGCTACAAAAGCTCCAACTGGTGCCAACAACTGCGGTGATAGCATAGATTGCCAACTGCCAAGCACCAAGGGAAGACTACAATGAGACAAAAAATTCACCACGGTGGCAACCAAGGATCCCGGGGCCTACTGAGTGTGGATGGTGTGGTTGTGCACGTCATGGAAGAAGAAACTGCCCAGCGCAGGGGACCACGTGTGGGGCATGTGGCCGGAAGGACCACTATGCACATGTCTGCAGATCCTCAGGGAAGCCCCAACGCCCTCAACCCCAACCCCAACAAGCTAAAGCCTTCTCAAAGAAAAAGAAGCAAGTGGATACGCATCTTGGAAAGAGGCTGCCAACTCATCGACAGATGAATCCGGAGATGACGATGGCGACCCATCAACGGACATGGGGACTGGGGGAACGAGGAGAAGAAGAAAGGTCCATTTTATCTCAGCACTTGAGCACAGACGCACATAGCCAAGGAAAAGACAGAGAAGACACAAATGCCTTGTGTCCATACAGGGTCAGGAGACACTCATGACGATGGACACCGGAGCATCAGTAAATGCCATGCCATCAACAATGTTCCGGACACTGCGTCCTCGACCTGTCCTCAGGCCAACTGAAACACTCCTGTTCGCCTACGGATGCAAGACGCCACTACCAGTGGAATGACGCTTCAGAACGACACTAAGCAGGGGCGGGCGACAGAGTCCTCCAATCAAAGATATATGTTGTCACTGCAGGAATTGAATGCCTGCTTAGTGGGGATGCAGCGTAAGACCTAAGACTGATATAGTTAATCTGTGACGTCACAGACTCAAAGGACATCTCCAACCTCCTGGAGAAGTACCAGGACATCCTCAACGGCATCGGATGTTTGAAAGGCAAATGCATAAAGCTTCACATTGACCAGACGGTACAGCCCCAGTCTCTCACATGAAACCCAATTTCATGTGAGAGACCTGGCCAAAAAGGATTTACGCGAACTCGAAAAGGCTGGCATTATTGAACAAGTCACAGGACCAATGCCCGGGGTCTCGCCAATGGTGGTAACGACGAAACCGAAGCAACCAGAGAAGTAAGGATTTGCATTGATATGTGCCTACCAAATGCAGCAATCAAAAGGGAGCGTCACATCACCCCCAGGCTAGATGAGATAATTACGGACCTCACAGGGTCGAAAGTTTTCTCATAAATTGACCTGAATGCTGAATACCACCAGTTGAAACTACACCGCGACTCAAGATACATCACAACCTTCTCCACACACCTGGGTCTACGCCGGTACAAGAGACTGAGTTTCGGTATCTCCTCAGCAGCGGAGGTGTTCCAGCAGGCTATCCAGGAAGTAATCCAGGGAATCACAGGGGTGCTGATTGTCAGTTACATCCTTATCCATGACAGCGACAGGCAGGAACACATGCGTTGCCTCGAGATGGTGATCAGCAGGCTGGAGACCGCAGGCCTAACCATCCACCGGGACAAATGCGAGTTCCTGAAAGAGGAGATAATATTCTTCGGGTACGTCTTCAACAGTGAGGGAGTGTCAGCCGACCCACAAACGGTTGCAGACATAAAGAAGGCCTCCTCTCCGACAATACCCACGGAGGTACGTAGTTTCTTCGGGATGGCAACCTATTGCGGGAGGTTCATCCCCAACCTGGCAACAATGTCCGAGCCACTCGGGGAGCTCACCAGGTCAAACAAAAAATGGAACTAGAGCTCTGAATGCCAGGAGGCGTTCGAGCGAATCAAGACGTCCCTGTCATCGGAAACAACAATGGCATATTATGATCCAACATTGACGGCAGAGCTATACGTCAATGCTAGCCCCGTCAGCCTCAGGGCTATTCTCGTTCAAATATCACGGACAGGCGAAACGAAGCCCATCGCATATGCCTCCCGATCCCTCACGCCCACTGAACAGCGATACTCACACATCGAGAAGGAGGGCATAGCGGTGCTCTGGGGCTGCCGCCATTTCCACATCTACCTCTATGGACGAAAATTCAGGGCCTACACAGATCACAAGCCACTCATCCCGATCTTCACAGGGTCATCAGCATACACTTCGGCCAGAATTGGGGAGTGGCTGCTCCACCTTCAGCAGTATGAGTTCGAGTTAGCCTACCAAGCGGGCACGGACAATCGAGCAGATTTCCTATCCAGGCACCCGAGGGCTGCGACCTTGGAGGGAAGTGAGTGAAGAAGAGGAAACGGAGGAGCACATATGCCAAATCATTCACACCATGAAGCCCAAGGTGATTGGCATCGAAGACATTGTGGAGGTCACGTACACTGTCCCTTGCTGCGACATAGTCAAGAACAATATACTATCGGGTGATTGAAAATCCTTCCTCCGCCATGTACATAACTGCACACCAGTGGCCAGAGACTTCCTTACTGGCATGTTCCCAGAACAACAGGAATTGTCCGTCACCAGCGAAGGGTTGATCCTGAGGGGAACCCGCATTGGGATCCCCAGCAGCCTGCAGGACAGCATTGTGGCGCTGGCACATGAAGGCACCAGGGAATGGTCCGGTCAAAGGCCAGAATTCGACACCGGATGTGGTTTGCTCACATTGACACCAAGGTAAAGCAAGTCATTACATCCTGCCTCCCTTGCCAAATCACAGGAGCACCTCCAAACCCTGATCCTATACAGTCGGCAGAGCATAGGTCATCAAGGTGGGACGCCATCTGCGTCGACTTTTGCACAGTACAGGAAGGAACATACCTGCTGGTGGCCATTGACGACCACTCACAATACCCAGAAGTGGAGACCATATCCTCGACAGCAGCGGAGACCGTGATACCTGCACTTGAGAAGATGTTTGCAACACATGGCCTGCCAGACTCATCAGGAGTGACAATGGACCACCATTCCAGGGGACAGAGCTCAGGAAATACCTGGATGATTTGCACATCAAACATCTCCAGATCACGCCCAGTGGCTACAGGCAATGGCGGTGTGGGGAGATTCATGCGGATAATCAACAAAGTGCTACGCATATGAAGGGCTCAAAACAGCCCCTGGAGATTGGATCTATACACATTCCTACAGAACTACCGAGTGATGCCCCACAGCTCCAGCGGTTTACCCCCGGCGGATCTCATGTACAGGACATTGGTAAACTCAACCGTA
The DNA here is from genome assembly GCF_040938575.1 of Ambystoma mexicanum. Lineage (NCBI taxonomy): Eukaryota > Metazoa > Chordata > Amphibia > Caudata > Ambystomatidae > Ambystoma > Ambystoma mexicanum. The sequence continues at coordinate 386,131,910 of NC_090934.1, read as the reverse complement.
TCACACCACCCGAGCAGAGGAGTAGACACTTTCGACAGCGACCGCACTCTACGAATGAGAGTGGCAGCAAACTAACACATGAGCGTCAGGAGGCACGCATGAAGGTTGAGACACAATGTCGGCGTTCACGTATTGGTGCTGCGAAACCCCACAAAGTCTAACCTTGAAACATGGTATGCCTGCAAATGCTGGACAGTGACCCGAACGGAAGGAACGATGGTGACAGCGGCACAAGGGCCACAGACGATTGCCAGGAATGCTTTGTGGTTCAAGAGGGTGCCCCGACAAATGTGGACTGATGGGGATGGACAGTCCCAGGCTGAGGCAGAGCTGCCACCAGACGTTTTGAGTCACCGGGGCGAGGGGGAAGCGACCCCAAGTCGAGAGCCTGAGGAGCAACCAGAAGAATCTGAGGGGATGTATCCAGAAGATGAAGGCATAGCTCTCAACTCACACGCTTTTGGTGGCTGTCACCTGCCTTGTAAAGGGCTGTATCACCGGCCAAGCCTCCTGCACACCCATTCATTCCAATGGGCATCTCACCCGCCAAAAACAAAATCGGGTGATTTCACCCGCCTTTGCAGCACAAATGGTTGAGATCTATGTGAAGGTGAGCTAGAGGGGGACCTGGCCCTGAGACAGCTCCCCCGCAAAGGCCCAGCCAGTATGACCTGAAAGCTCCGGAGAGGCTAAGAGACTATGAGTGGTCAAGTAACAAGGTGGAGCGTGCGAAATTGTGCCGGACTAGATTTGCACAGGAAAGTTAGTGGTGATGTTTGATGTGGTTGTGTGTTTGTGTGTCTTTGCGTTTGGTTGAAAAAAAGGAGGAATGTTACATAAGCCTGACGTCCCGCATGGGCGGTGACTTGAGGCACACATTTAATAAAGGACCCACCCTGCCAGAAGGCAGGCAGTTCTGGGCACGAGCCAGAGCAAACATGTCGTGTCCTTTGTTGGCTCCTCAGCAGGGCCCCGATGGAGGCCCTGATCATCTCTTTCTCCGCCGGCTTCACCGGCAGGGTGGAACACAACAGCAGTCATTTCTTTCCCAGCTGGGCACTCTTTGTTTTTATGTGTAGCTCCAACCACTGAAGGTCAGTCTAATTTCTACCCAACGCCTTTGGATCTATGTGATTTGAATGAATGAATAAATAAATAAATAACATATTAATGTATACCAAACCCACAAAAAGCCTCACCCCCAAACCCTCCCACCTCCCCAGCAAATTCTACCCCTCACCCCACCCCACAGATATTTTCTCTCGTCTCGTTATAATCACTCGTTTTTGTTTTTATTCGTTACAATTTTATTTATTTTCTATTCGTTGTAATCACTGGATACCAACGCCCTTGACTTCTGCAGTGTACGAAGCGATTCATCAAAAAACAAACATTGGCAAAGTCAATAGTTTTGGCGTTTGTTACATTTTATCTTTGTAGGTATTAACGCATTAAACACATGGGCCTTACATACCTAGTAATTACTTTAAAAGCTCCCAAAATTACCCCCAACTTAGTTATTGACGGCACTTCACATTAACAAGAAAAAAAACGTGTCCATTGGCTCTGCCAATGCTTGTTTTGAATCTTTTCCTGCATTATACTATCTGTTCTGAAATTGTCCTGTGGGTTTTGCAATTGTACAGTCACAACTTGAGACAACAAACACACCTCTATGTAATGGTCGCTGACAGGTTAGTAGAAGAACTGGGCGTGAGTGAGTCACATGTGTGAGAGCTAGAGTGTAAATTGGAGTGCATACAGGTGGGGGGCCAGTGTACGGGTGCAAAAGAGTCGTCAAGGCCCAAGAGTCTGCGAGGGACTGAGAGAGAAAGAGCCAGGCTGTAAGATGCACAGGGAGCAAGTGGATGATGGTGTGGGGGAGAGACCAAGGCTATGTGCGCATGAGAGCAAGGGTGTTGTGGGAGAGGGTTCATTCGTGTAAATTGCTTAGAGAGTGAAATTAAGTTGAGGGTGAGTGACACCCTGCTTATAAAGGTCAGTGATAGGTAAGACGGGTACAGGACAATGTGGGGGTGTGGGGTAAGAAAGAGTTTGATATAGAGTGGTAGATGCATGATGGCACATAGTGGCTGAGAGAGAAGGCTAGGGAGTGCATGGTAGACAGTGGTTGAGAGCGTGTGGTGGACAATGGTTGAGGGTGGTAGACAGTGGTTAGCAGAGTGTGGTATTCGGTGGTTAAGAGAAAGACTGTGTTTGATACTCCACCACTCGCTGGCACAGAGACGGTGTGGAAGATAGTGGCAAGGAGAGGGTGTGGTATACAACTGCTCAAAGAGGGTGAGGAGGTGGATGTGGAGAGACAGAGGAGTGTAGTGTAGACTACCTTCACGATGCCAGTCCAGCTGGCTCGTGCTGCCACCCTCAATTGGTGCTGATCCTTTTCAGCTGCCATCTAAGTCTAACTTCTTGTAGCACTGGACCGAGTCCCCATTTGCACTCCAATTATATTTTTCATGCGACTAAATGTTGCGTTTTTTTTAATACTATTTCCTTACAGACAGGTGGCCACCCATACATTTGATATATTTTATGTTTCATATACAAAACCCCCATGTGGATGCCTGGTCCTGCCGCCATCTTTCTCTCAAAAGTACAAAAATGTTGTCATCCATAATCCCCACCATAACTGTTTTTTCCGGGGAAAGTCGTGCCCTCTCAATGTTTTCCCCCCTTAATTGCACAAGTCGAATCACCTTTTACTCGTGCTCCAGGGTTAATTAAATCATAACACTTTTGGGGATAACCGACCCGACAGATTTTTTTGCACCCCTTTCAAGGATCGCCAAAGACCCCCCCATTGCGGTCATCTGGCCTTTGCATCCAACCTATTTGTCGGACTGGTCACAGGGGTATTTGATGCCTTACATGTTTAGTAGTGCACCCGACATATGACCTTTGGCTGCCATTTACCTGGCTCACCACCATTATAGTTCAGGCCAACCCTGTAATGCCAGCAGTTGTTATGGTTGCCCACATTTATATGTGGGTGTACAATAGCCTATACACAAGTTATCAAAGGCAACCTTACACAGCGGAGACATCCCTAGCGGTGCGCTAGCTGGTACTACCATTCGTTTCCTCACTGAGCTAAGAAACTGTTGCCCTCGCTGAATAATCATTGGCCATAGCCTGGAACCCCACCTACCTACGCGTGGGGTGATGACTTTCTTAATTACTGAAGATTAATCATTTTTCCATAACCAGGAATCAAACGCAGGACTTTTAGATCTTCTGCCTAACCCTTTTCAAACTGAGCTAATTAGGCTGCTTTTTAAAATGTCAATAACACTTTTACAAACAGGGGCCTCTCCCATATAGTTCTCTGCAGAAAATGTCCTGTGTTCTGTCACCCTTCTCATAGCTCCCGTACCCAAAATATGGGTGAAACAGAAGTAGTTATTTCACCATCAGTCCCATGAAACCCCTTTTGTGGGTGGCTGAAATGAAAATATTTGTGCCGGGGTTGTAATGCCATCATTTAGTCTATAATTTAAAGTTAGTATGGAAAAAATAGGAATAGTTGCCACACACCATTCCAAAGGATACGGAAATGGCGTGCTGCTATCAAAGGAAAGCACATGGTGCTAATGTCATTATGCTAAATATCCTATCGTTGAAAGAAACAGTATTATTTCCTTTAACAATCTGTGTGAGTGGCTGAAGTGAGCAAACCTTTCAGGTTCCCATATTTAGATCAGGTTCCAAAGGCGGGAGGGACCTCTAGATTTCCAACCAAGCATTTAACCGCTAAACCACTGTAGTTCTTTTTATTTTCTACTTATTCTGAACTCACGTCTCATCAAACCCGTACCCACCGAGTAATCCCACTGCCATGGTTTACTTAAACATTTCCCATTAATAGCATTATTACAATGCTTTTTCCGTAAGCAGCAGACCGTATTGGATAACATTTCCTCACTATATCCTATTGCATAAAGCCATCACACAGACCCTGACTCCTTCGCGGTTAGGAGGATGTGGGGGCAATAGGTTGTGTTTGGTTCCTTTTCATTTACACCATCCCCCGACCCCTGCATATTGTGTATCCAGCACATAATGAACCAAGCAAGACCTGTTGCCTATCCACTAACCTGCTTCATGGTTGTCCAACTGCAGGCCTTGAGGGTCGGAGACATGTCAGATGTTTAGGGTACCCCTCATTAATATGCATGAGATGATACGACGTGCATTCATCGCCAGATTATTTTTCATTTAGTTTTTTCCAACATTTTTTCTCTCAAAATATAAGGGGGGGCTTTAGGGGGTCTAAGGGTGTATAAAGGGTAGGGCGTATTGTGAATAGACTGTAAACTATAGGGGAGGGGGATTTGGAGGGATTGATTTTTTCAAAAAAGAAATTTGGAAAAAACTCCTCAAAAAATAATCTGGTGAAGAAGGGACATAGAACCCATGAGATTAATTTGCATACCATAATTCTAAATGTATGCACATTTTTTCTCATGAATATTAATGGGGGGCATCTTGAAAACATGTCAGGTTACCGCCCCTCGAGGTCTGGAGTTGGACAACCCTGTGAACAATATCAATTATAGGAGACTGCTCCCTGCATTATAATCAGTGCTTAATTTGTGGGGGTGTTTTCCAGGGCTCAGTCTCAGCACGAAAGATGGGGGGCAGAGCTTTAAGCTCGCTAAAGAATTGGGTCAACCTGGGTTATCCAGAGAAGAATATCTTAGTGGATTGTCATAAGGGTTTCTATGAAGGAAGAGAAGAGCTCACAATGGAAGGAAGTCTATTATTTAGAGGTTACAAGTTTGTACCCTCGCTGGGTGTAAGGAAGCGCATAGTGCAATAGCCCATGAGTGGCATTCAGTGATCCCTTTTATGAAAAGGAAGGTGAGAGAGGCTGTCCTGGAGTGATTTTGAGTGATAATTGGCCACATTTTACAGTGGATTGGGTCTGGAAATTTTGTGATGCCATGGGGTTTATGCAGAAGTTCACCTCGGTTTACCACCCAGAGACAAGCGGGATGGTCGAAAGAATGACAGAGTGATTAGTGGGTGCATACAGCAGGCTCTGACTAATGAATTGGATTGGAGGGATAGTCTTAACAAAATTGTACGGAGTATGAGGATAACGCCACACAGCGTTAGAGGCATTTCTCTGTTAAGATTGATGAGAGACAGGGAACCTAATTCCAAATGATCACTGTCCTGGTTGAATAGTAAAGTGAAGTGTGAAGTGGGATTCGGTGAGCAAGGACAAGTGCAGAATAAGGTTCAATGAGCCCAGACAGAAAAACATGTATGGCGGGTTAAAACGAGAAAATGATGTCTAGGAAGAATTGGATGTGTCTAGAGTGGGAGATTGGGTGTGAGCCAAGCTAGGAAGACGTCAAGAGAAGAGTTTGTCCAAGTGTTCTTACCCTATGTGGGTGGTGAAAGTGGAGAATGGTGCAGTATGGACTCTAAATAGAGTGATGTGGTGTGATGAGAGTTTGGAGGAAGGAAAGAGAGAGTGCAAAGCCAAGAGAGAGAGTGAGCTGGAGAGATGTTAGTTTTTGTGAAGGTGGACAGGAAGAGGTTAGAGATGTCCGTTTTGATGCGAGTGGACAAGAAGAGGTTAGAGGTGTGGAAGGGGGTGAAGCGCTGGATGAAGTGGAAGAAAAGTACCACAGAGAGAGAGTGAAGGTCAGCAAGAAAATATTCGATTGAGGAGCAGGAGAGAGCGTTTTCTTCCTTAGAAATGTCATGATTTTGGGATGTACTATAAATAAATACTAGTATCAGTTAAGTGTGGAGTCATTACAATAGGCACACAATGTATATAGTTGCAATTGTAGGGGAAGGGGATATGTGGTGTATTTAGTTATGTGGGAAGTGGAATCTACGGGGTGACATAATAGTTGTGTAACTGATGGAGATTCGAGACGGGGAACTTGGAAGTTGCGAAGGAGACAGTTCAAAGGAGGCGAAGCAGGATCTCTGTAAAGGAGCATCAATAAAGGAGATTAGTTGAATCTACCTTGAGGACGGGTCTTCATTACCACATTGCGTTCTACCATGATGCGTGGGGTCCTGTTAGATTTTCCTCTGTCAGTAATCTGTTCGTTTTGCTGAACTCACCTAATCCTCCAGCAGCATTAGTCCTAGGTCAGGAAGTAACTTTTCTGCACAATGTTTCTTGCAGCCTTAACGTGGACTAGGGGCCGGATCCACAGAAGGTTTTATTATGGGATTGCACCATCATAAAAACGCGTATGTATATCAGGCCCTAGATCTTGGAGGAAAAAAACAACAACAGTGTATTTATTGTTGAAGCCATGGCCATTTTGTGTAGCTGCGTGTCACAGATTGCGTTACAGTTCCATCTTTTACTATGTCTGCTAATATAGTAAGCACAATCGCATATTGTTTGTCGCAAGTCTAGCTCAGGTGACACTTTTGGCAGGATGCCCATTCGTGATTACCACAGCAAGCGCTGCGCACCCTCATTGTCTAGACATGTGTAGGTGGTGTCATAGAGTCAATAAATACAGTGCAACACAACAGACCTGCATTCTTTTCTTCATCAAACCAGCTAACCCTCCCAGATGTGTTTTGTTGTAGTGATGTTGTAGTGCCACAGGCACCACTAGCCTACAACCACTGTTAATGGTGTTCTAGTACCGCAGACTCCCCTAGCCTACAACCACTGGTAGTGATGTTCTAGTACGTAGACTTCACTAGCCTACAACCACGGTTAATGGTGTTCTAGTACCGCAGGGTCCACTAGCCTAAAACCACTGTTAATGGTATTCTAGTACTGCAGGCTTCACCAGCCTACAACCACTGTTAATGGTACTATTATTATTATTATTATTATTATTACTTTAGTTCTGCAGGCTGCACTAGCCTACAACCCCTGTTAATGGTATTCTAGTACCGCAGGCTCCACTAGCCTACAACCACTATTAATGGTATTCTAGTACCACAGGCTCCATTAGCCGACAGCCACTGTTAATGACGTTCCAGTACTCCGGGAACCACCTCCACTGCAGGCTTAAACTCTCTTCCTGTCTTACTTTAATTAAAAACTGGATGTCTTCTCGCTTCCTTTCCCTTAACACTGATAAAACTGAAGTCGTTCTATTCCCCTCCAACTCTCTTCCCCCTCCCTCTCCTCCTCTTTTCATTAATTTTCCTCCTTCTAATCTCCCCATCTCTGACCATGCACGCAATTTAGGCATTCACTTTGACTCCTATCTCACCTTTTCCCATCATATCTCCCTCACCTCTCGTGCCTGTCGCTTCCACCTCTTTAATATTCGCAAAGTCTGCCCCTCTCTCACTTTCCACGCTACTAAACTTTTAATCTCCTCCCTTATCTTCTCTTGCCTCTTCTACTGCTCCTCCTTACTCTTTGGACTTCCTACTTCTCATCTGGCCCCCCTTAAATCTATCTACCACTCTGCCGTATGTACCCTCTGTCTCTTCTCCTCCTGTGACTCCATCTCTGCTTCCCTTTCCTCCCTTGGCTGGCTTCCCTTTCACTCCTAATTTAAATTTCATTTTCTCTGCCTAGTCTTTAAATCTCTCCACGGTCTTGCTCCCCCTTATCTCTCCTCCCTCCTCTCTTTCTACACTCCCTCCCGCTCCCTTCGCTCTGCTCGCCACTTCCTTCTCACTGTTCTTCCATCCCCTTGTGCCACATCCCGTTTCCGCTCCTTCCAACTCATAGCCGCCCTGCACTGGAACTTCTTACCTCTCTCACTGCGCTCTATTTCTACCTTTTTCTCATTCCGCACATCCCTTAAACCTCTCCTTCTCCATTCCCCGCCATGAAACCCATCTCCCTTCTTGTTGCCCCTCCCCCCTTGCCTCATCACCTTGATCATCTCCCTCCCCTTCCCCTCCTCCCCATTCTCACCCTTTACCCCATCCGTTTCCCTCCTCTTCCCCATCTCTCCCTCTCCCTCTCAGGTCTACTGCACTACTCTCCTCTTCCCTTCAGTTTAATTGCTCTACTTACTGTTTTGTTGGTCTGATTCACAATTGTAAATTGCTTCTACTGTTACTGTTATAATGTTAATTGTTTTATGTATCCTGCTGTTAAAATGTGCAGCGCTTTGGAATAAAGCGCTATGTAAACTAAATACAATACATACCTCCACTAGCCTACATCCACTGTTAATGGTGTTCTTGTACTGCTGGCCACACTACCATACAACCACTGTTTGTGACGTTCTAGTACTGCAGGCCCCACCTCCACTAGCCCACAGCCCCTGTTAATGATGTTCTAGTACTGCTGGCTCCACTAGCATGCAACCACTGTTAGTGATGTTATAGTACCACAGGCTCCACTAGCCTACATCCACTGTTATATGATATGGCATTTGTAACGCGCCTATACACAAGTGTTTCAAGGCGCGATGAGGCAGGGAGGGGGGAACAAGGGGGACAGACAACGATCCTACTAGGCCAGGTGTCATTCAGATCGCGCAAGTGCATGGGTAGGGGGGATGGGAAAAGTGCAAGGGGGAAAGGGAGAGGGGAAAGCGCAGTACAGGGTTAGTAATGAACAAGATAAATAATAAGGGCCAGCTGGTGGCAAGTTCAAGGTAAGTGCAGACAAGTGCTGGGAAGGGGGGCTGTAGGGATACAGAGACAGTCCCGCAGTGCAGGGGAGAGTGGCTGGGCCAAGGACCGAGATTGGTGAGTGGCCCAGTTGCTGATTCAGTACAGTTTCAGTGGTTTAGCAGGGGAGAGGGAGAGAGAAAGCAGAAGCAAAGAGGAAGGTTTTGAGGTGCTTCTCGAACCGGAGATGGTTCTCCTCAAGTTTCAGGGAGGCAGGAAGGCTGTTCCAGAGGGAGGCCCCTGCTGCGGAGAGAGATCTCCCCCCAACTCGTTGCTTGGAGAAGCGGCTGACCCTGAGAGAGTTGGAGGCGGAAGAGCGAAGTGCTCGAGAAGGAAGATATTTAGGAAGGGAGAGTTGAAGGTAATTTGGCCCCAGGCCCCAGAAGGCCTTGTGGACAATGCAGAGGGTTTTGAACTTAATCCTTGCAGCCACGGGGAGCCAGTGTAGCGATTTCAGTCCTGGAGAGATACGGTCCCTGGGCTTGAGGCCAAGGAAAAGTCTCGCAGTCCTGTTCTGGATGAGTTGCGGAGGGCGGAGAGTAGAGGCAGGCAGATTTAGATAGAGGCTGTTACAGTAGTCCAGCTTCGAAAGAACCAGGGCTCTGGAGACAGTGAGCTTCTGGGGGAAGGAGAGGAAAGGAAGGATACCTCTGAGGAGGTGTAGCTGGTAGTGTGACTTCTTAGAAACGTCAGAAATGTGAGGAGAGAAGGAGAGTGTGGAGTCGAAGATGACCCTGAGGTTTTTTGCCTTGCAGGAAGAGGGCCAAGAGAGGCCGGCCAGAGAGCTGCAGGGAAGGAGGGAGTGGGTGTGCCGATGAGTAGAATCTCGGTCTTGCTGGCATTAAGGCAGAGGTCATTGGCGGCACACCATTCCTGGATAGCAGAAAGACAGTCAGAGATGAGGGAAGGAGAAGAGGAGGCCGAAGGTAGCCTGAAAATGAGCTGGGTATCATCCGCATAGCACTGAAAGTTGGGGCAGAGAGCAGCGATGTGGTGGGCGAGAAGTGCCAGATACTGGTTGAACATCCAGGGAGAGAGGTTAGAACCCTGGGGGACACTACAGGTAGAGAAAAAGATGTCAGACAGGAAAGACCCCAGTTGGACCTGGGAGGGTCGATTTGAGAGGAAAGAGGTCAGCCAATCCAGAGCCTGACCAGTGATACCCAGGTTATCACGGAGACGGTTGAGCAGGATGGTATGGTTGACAGTATCAAAGGCAGAAAAGAGATCAAGCAAAATGAGAACACATGGAATGTTAGAGTCAAGGTTCGAGAGCAGGTCCTCACGGATGTTCAGGAGAGCAGTTTCCGTGCTTCTGGCAGCTCTGAAGCCAGACTGATGGTCATGAAGGCTACCAACAGATTCAGCATGGAGATTAAGCTGGGAGATGGCAAGTTTCTCCAGGAGCTTGCCCAGGAAAGGAGTGATGGAGATAGGGCGATAGTTAGCTGGGCAGGACGGGTCGGAAGAGGGTTTCTTAAGAAGGGGGTGCACAAGGGAGTGCTTGAGAGGGGATGGGAAGACTCCAGAGGCGAAGGAGTGATTGCAGAAGTCAGCAAGGGCAGGAGCCAAGGAGCCGATGTGGTCCTTAATAGTTTTGGAGGAGCAGGGGTGGACCTGTGTTGACGAGACTTTCATAGATCGGACTTGTCTCGAAACCTCATCAGCAGAAAAAAGGGTAAAGGCAGAGAAGGAGAGAGGAGGGGTGGCTGCAGAAGGGCCAGAGGATGGGCAGGGAATAGAAGGGGGGAGGTGATGGGAGGAGAGTGAGGACAGGATGTCCTGAGTTTTTGAAATGAAGTGAGAGGCCAGTGCCGCACAGAGGGCCTGGGAGGGGACAGGAGAGGTAGAGACTGCAGCAGGGTTGGCCAGCTCCTTGCAGATTTTAAAGAATTCAGCCGAATTGTTGGATGCCGCAGTGATGCGGGCTTGGATAAGGGCTCTCTTCTTGGTGAGAATGGAGAGCCGGTATTGCCTTTGGAGCAGGCGACAGGCCAGTTTGTCAGAGGATGAACATGAAGCACGCCATTTCCTCTCTGCCACCCTGCACAAGCGTTTAAGGGTGACGAGATCCGAGTCATACCAGGAGTTACATTTGGCTTTGGGCTTCAGGCGGATTCTCATAACAGGGGCAAGGATATCAAGAGTATCAGATATAGCAGAGTAGAGAGTGGAGAGGGCTGTGTCAGGGTGGGAATCAGCCGAGATGGGAAGAGGGGGCCAGAAGGTGGCAGCGAAAGCCTCAACTGACACACGCTTCATGGGTCGGATGACTGAGAAGGAAGATGGCAGTGATGAGGGTGGCTTTGCCTGTGGGGTAGGGAGGGTGAGGTGGGAGGAGAGGAGAAAGTGATCACTCCAGGAGAGAGGGGTGGAGAGAGGGACAGAGAGGGGAAGGTCAGAAGAGATCAGGGCATCAAATGTGTGCCCAGCAGAATGGGTTGGCCCAGACGGGAGAATAGAGAGTGAGAGAGAGTCGCAGAGGTCGCAAAAGAGTCCAGAGGGGGGACAGGAGGCATCCAGGTGGATGTTGAAGTCTCCAAGAAAGAGGAGTTGAGTGGTTGAGGACAGGAGTAAGGAGGAGAGGTCCGCCCACTCGGAGAGGAAGGAGGAAATTTGACCAGGTGGCCGATAGTGTTCTTGGTGTTAATGGTGTTCTTGTACTGCTGGCCACACTACCATACAACCACTGTTTGTGATGTTCTAGTACTGCAGGCCCCACCTCCACTAGCCTACATCCACTGTTAATGATGGTCTAATACTGCTGGCTCCACTAGCCTACAACCATGGTTAATGGTGTTCTAGTACCACAGGCTCCACTAGCCTAAAACCACTGTTAATGGTATTCTAGTACTGCAGGCTCCACTAGCCTACAACCACTGTTAATGGTAGTTTAGTACTGCAGGCTGCACTAGCCTACAACCCCTGTTAATGGTATTCTAGTACCACAGGCTCCACTAGCCTACAACTACTGTTAATGCTGTTTTAGTACCACATGCTCCACTAGCCTACAACCACTGTTAATGACATTCTAGTACTGCAGGCTCTGCCTCCACTATCCTACATCCACTGTTAATGGTGTTCTAGTACCGCAGACTCCCCTAGCCTACAACCACTGTCAGTGATGTTCTAGTACGTATGCTCCACCAGCCTACAAGCACTGTTAATGCTATTTTAGTACTGCAGGCTCCACTAGCCTACAACCACTGTTAAGGGTATTCTAGTACTGCAGGATCCACTAGCCTACAACCACTTTTAATTGTGTTCTGGTACCACAGGCTCCACTAGCCTACAACCACTGTTAATGGTGTTCTAGTACCACAGGCTCCACTAGCCTACAACCACTGTTAATGGTGCTCTAATACCACAGCCTCCACTAGCCTACAACCACTGTTAATGGTGTTCTAGTACCACAGGCTCCACTAGCCTACATCCACTTTTAATGGTGTTCTACTACCACTAGCCTACAACCATGGTATGTGATGTTTTAGTACCACAGGCTCCATTAGCCTACAACCACTATTAGTGATGTTCTAATACCACAGCCTCCACTAGACTACAACCACAGTTAATGGTGTTCTAGTACTGCAGGCTCCACTACCCTAAAGCCACTGTTAGTGACGTTCAAGTACTGCAGGCTCCACTAACCTACAACCACTGTTAACAGTGTTCTACTACCACAGGCTCCACTACCCTACAACCACTGTTCGTGATGTGCTACTACAACAGGCTCCACTAGCCTTCAACAACTGTTAATGGTGTTCTGGTACCGCAGGTTCCACTAGCCTACAACCACTGTTAATGATGTTCCAGTACCACAGGCTTCACTAGCCTACAACCACTGTTAAGGGTGTTCTGGTAGCACAGGTTACACTAGCCTTCAACCACTGTTAATGGTATTCTAGTACTGCATGCTCCACTAGCCTACGACCACTGTTAGTGATGTTCTAGTACCACGGGCTCCACTAGCCTACAACTACTGTTAATTGTGTTCTAGTACCACAGGCTCCACTCCCCTACAACCAGTGTTAGTGACATTCTAGTATCACAGGCGCCACTAGCCCACACCCACTGTTAATGGTGTTCTAGTACCGCAGGATCCACTAGCCTACAACCACTGTTAGTGAAGTTCTAGTACCACATGTTCCACTACCATACAACCACTGTTAATGGTGTTCTAGCACTGCAGGCTCCACTAGCCTACAACCACTGTTAATGGTGTTCTAGTACCACAGGCTCCACTAGCCCACAACCACCGTTAATGGTGTTCTAGTACCACAGGCTTCACTACCCTACTACCACTGTTAATGGTATTCTAGTACCGCAGGCTTCACTACCCTACAACCACTGTTAATGTTGTTCTAGTACCGCAGGGTCCACTAGCCTACAACCTCTGTTAATGTTGGTCTAGTACTACAGGCTCCACTAGCCTGCAACCACTGTTGATTGTGTTCTAGTATCACACACTCCACTACCCTACAACCACTAGTAATAGTGTTCTAGTACTGCAGGCTCCAGTAGCCTACAACCACTGTTAATGGTGTTCTTGTACTGCAGGCTTCACTAGCCTACAGCCACTGTTAATGGTGTTCTAGTACCACAGGCTCCACTCGTCTACAACCACTGTTAGTGATATTCTAGCACCAAAGGCTCCACTACCCTACTACCACAGTTACTGGTATTCTAGTAGCACAGGTTCCACTACCCTACAACCACTATCAGTGATGTTCTAGTACCACAGGCAACACTACCCTACTACCACTGGTAATGTTGGTCTAGTACCACAGGCTCCACTAGCCTACAACCACTTGTGATGGTGTTCTAGTACCACAGGCTCCACTAGCCTACAACCACTGTTAATGGTATTCTAGTACCACAGGCTCTGCTAGCCTACAACCACTGTTGATGGTGCTTCATTGTCAGACTCCAGCATTCCTTCATCGCTGTTTATCCTGTTGTAGTATCTTGGACTCCAGAATCCATACAAACAGTTAATGGTTGTCTTGCATCCCAGACTCTACAACCACTGTTAATGATTTTGTATTATCTCAGACCCCCAGAATCCTTGCAAAGCTGTTAATCCCGCTATATTATCTCAGACTCCAGCATCAGAGAATTAACGTTAATGGTGCTCTACTATCAATGGCATCATTATCTCTGCAATCACAAAGGGGGAAATGCTATCTGGCATTGCACAACTCCAGCACCCCTTACCATCATTTTTATTGATGTTACAACATTTCACAAACTTAAGCATCATCATTTATTCTTACTATTTTTTCTCCTTTATCTTGGAGACCCCAGAATCCATTTGTTTACGCCATTCATAGAGGTTCTCTATTCATCCACCAATTTCCTTGCTTCTTCTTAAACCCACAACAGTTTTCCAGCAGTTGAGCTGCAGAGATGAGGCCCCCGCAGCGATGGATGCGTGCAGATGGGGAAAGCTCTTGAACATACAATGAAATCATGCTAGAACAAGGCAGGGCACGTGTCCACCTGTCGAATCAGAGTTCGCACAGTTCTCAGAAGTCCGGCCGCTGGCCTTGCTCCCGGGCTAGATGTTGGAGGGCTGGTTCTCTCCTGGATGGAGGGACTGGAGCTCAGAGCCAGTCTCTGGGTAAACCAGGAAGCCGGTAAAGGTGATGTACTTACCATGGTTGCTGTAGGCCCCGTAGCCTTCGTGCTGGTGGCTGTAGAGCCAGACCAAGTCCCCACGCTGCAGGGAGAGCATCAGGCTCTGGCTCTGCATCTCCCTGCGCTTGGAGTGGTTGTCGTCGTAGATCATGGCTTGCACCTCACTGCGGTTCTTCATGAGTTTCACTGACATGGTCTTGTAGGGAAGCTTTCCAATGGTGAAGGAGAAGTAGTATGCGCCAGCCACACGACAATGGAACTCACCGCTCGACAGGTTGAAGTCTTGTCCTATGTTCACAAACTCTGAGTCAAAGGTGATGGGCCGGTGCTGGGCCTTCTCCTCGTCATGCCCCTCTAGACTCTCTGAGCGAGCCACTGAGAAGGCGGACCTGGGCTCATTCGGAGAGTCAGAGAGCAAGAGTCTGTCTTCATAGACTTCATTTGCAAGGTTCTGTGAGCCCTTTGTGTCATGGTGTGTAATTGGCAGGGCCTTGTCCAGAACCCGCGAGCCACCACTGTTGTGGTAGTAGGATGATGTGTCAGGGTAGATGAGGTATCCAGTGAACGTTGTGTAAGGACCCACATTGCTGTAGAGGGCATACTGTGGGTCTCCGTGCAAGCGCAGCCACACAGTATCCCCGTAGTCCAGGGGCAGCATGGCGCTCTGGCTGGCTACCTTACGCTCCTTGCCGTGGTGTTCATCGTAGACTATCACCTCTACTTCATTCTTGTTCTTCATCAGCATGACCGACAAGTTCTTTTTGGGGTATTTGCCAACAGTAAAGGAGAAGTAATATGCCCCTGGAATCCGACAACGGAAAAGGCCAACCTTGGGGTCAAAGTCATCCCCAATGTTCACATAGACCTTGTCGAAGGTGATGACCATCTCTACACTACCTTCCATGCTGCTTGTCCGTGCCACTGAGAAAGCTGAGCGGAACTCATTGCCCGGGGAGCCTGAAGCCAGCTGGACGAGGAGACCCACCACGACACAGGCCTTTGGAAGCATTGTCATCTCTGTGGAGAATCAAGAAGTAAGGACAAAGAGCTTCAGTAAAGGAGCATTCATGAAGGTAAAAAGAGAATGGAACAACATCCGTGAGACCACAGACAGTGAGAGAGCCTGGAACGCATAGAGACACAAGATAACACACAGGAACAGAAAGAGAAAGAGAAAGAGACTGGAACGTGCATAGAGAGGAGAACATGAGGAGACACCAAAGCAGGTAGACAGAAGAGCATGCAAAGAAACAACAGCATGCACAGACATAAAGACACTCATGCTTTCAGAGAAGAAGTGACACGAAGAGTCAATAAGACACACTGATGCACATGAACACGAGGAGAGACAGAAACACCAGAACAAGTAACAGCAGAGAGAGACAAGAACACGCGGACAGGAGTACAAAAAGAAGCATCACCCGCATTTACTGTGATGAACAGCCCTTTACTTTGCCTGACCTAGCCGCTTATATACACGTACCATGCAGACTGACACACTTTGCATGCTGTAATCTAATGTATTGTACTTCTTAGCCAAGCTCCAACGTGCGCACCGCCTACTACTACTATTCGTAATACAGACGAGGAATTGTGCTTAACCATTTTTTCCCCGATAACAGCTTTTCTGTTTCATGAGATCTTTAACTCCTGATCGGCCTGTGACCTGTTCCACTGCGCTCCTAGTACCATATAATTGGTACTTACTTCAGCGCCATTGCATTCACTCTGCACTATCTTGAAATTACTATCGTATGCGTTATGTAATACGAGCCTACATTCTGCAAAACTATTTTATTACTGTATTTAGCTGCCTCTCTTACTGACTATTTAATCAGTGTCTCGCATATTGCCAGTATCCACTATTTAAATGCATTACTTATCACTTTATGTACTGTGGTTAACACCCCTCATATAGTTTTCCACTAGGCAGACAAAGTATTACACTTCCTACATCTACTTCATACAATCCTAGATCATAGTGCCTAGTTGACTCCTCCAGCCACAGAACTAGACAACTTTCAGCTACGTGATAACCCCTATGTGTGACATTAACTTGTCTTATTGCCTTATCACTCCGTTCGCCTTCTCCTTCAGAGCTCCCATACGAACTCATACATCACAATGCACAAACCTGCCTGGTCTTACCTTACACATACACTACTATTGCACATACCACTCGCCATTTGGTTTATGGCCATTACAACCTCAAACAGCTTGTTCATAAGTTACTTTGTGCAGCTTCAATTTACACTACATAACCTTGATAGCTCGGTTCTGCCCGCCCACCCACCACACATCATCCAGCACCTACGCACCACTATCATCATCATCTACACCCAGGTTGTATCTGCACAACCTATTGCTCAATAATACAACTACCATACCAGAACTCAATCCTTACCTAAACTCACCAGTCCTCTGGCTACAACACTTTGCTTCCAGACCAACGCCTAACCAACCCTGTGCCACACCTGTCCGAAATCAGAGAGTAGGCTCTACATTCTGCTATCAAGGCCACCACTTACTACCATGCACTAAAAGCAAACCACCATCAAACCAGAATCACCCTACTAATGTGGCACTCGCTACCAACACTGCAACACATGCCCAGAACTTCCTCCCAATTAGTCTTGACAGTAGTTCCACCAACTCTAAAACTATACCTGTTAAATGTGCCCTTATCAACGCTGGGTCACTCCCAGCTCATGCCCTTGACATTGCTGATTTCATCACAAGAGAGGATTTGGACTTCCTCGCCATCACGGAAACTTGGCTTCATGCTGCATCCGGCCCCGCACTATCCCTGACCATTCTGGATAACTATGCCATTATCAGATGTGATAGGAACACTAATCAATCAAAAGGTGGTGGCATCGCCATCATTTTCAAAAATTCCCTTGGTTTTAGGTCTATTCCATATACACAAATCTCCTCTGCTGAACTTCAATCAGTCAAACTAGCTATCTCACCCAAACATACAGCTACTATGCACCTCATTTACAAGCCTCCAGGACCCATTTCATCCTTCTACGATCCTTGCCATTAACACTAAACCAAATTCACAAATTATATTACTGGGCCATTTCAACCTTGTTCTCCAAGACCTAAATGATACCTCTGCCCTCGACTTAGCCAACCCTCTAACTGATCTAGGCTTCACCCACCACACCCAGGAACCTACTCATATCAAGGGTAGAACCCTCGACTGGTTAACAGACTTGAACTGTTTAATAAACCTATCGTCAGTAACAGCATGTTTATGGTCGGATCATTACAAAATAATCTTCACCATCAAAGCTTCCACGTCAAGCGCCAAAACAAACATAGCACCTGCTGTCCCCACTCACAACAAGAAGGACATTACCAAGGAGAAACTGCTCCCTTTAATCACCCCCTTCTTAACAGGATGTCATCATCCAACTCTTGACCCTACAGTCCTTGTTGACACCTATAACTTTACTATCCTAAAAGCCTTAAATACCATTGCTCATATATAAAGGAGACAGTTGGAAGTCTACAGAATTTTCTGATCTATACAAAAAGTATGGTGAAAAAAGACCTCCCTGCACATATAGTCTTGAAAAAATAGACCCAGTACATAATACTTATAACAGTACTCAAAATATTTTAATAAAGTTTACACAAAGGTAAAAAAAACTCATAAAAATGTTCAAACAGCACTCACCAAATGGGGATTTGGTGTTGTCTGAGTAACAAGACTCAGAAAGTGTACCAAGTATTAAAATCCAATAGTATGTTTTTTGACATGTGTTAAATGTGGTTATATGTATGTGAGTCTAGTGACAAAGTTGTTTTTATTTCTACCATGTGTTTTATGTTGGGGCATGTTCATGTTTGAACATTTTTATGACCCCTAATCACTACTCGGACAACAGTCTGACCTCCTTATACACCATGGCTAAACAAGCAAAATCTAGTAAGAACCCAGACATTGCCACAATGTTATTATCAGCTGACAAAAATAAGAAACTGGACCCCCCCATCTCTACCCCGCAGAAAGCCTCGGAAGACAAAGAGATCCTTGCAACCAAAAGTGACATCCTAGCATTCATGGCCGACATTAAATTTGAATTCAGGTCTTGTATGAACGAATTTACCACAAAACTAGAATTCACCGACCAAAGGGTGACGGAGATTGAACAGAGATTAGGGGAGGTCGAAGATCGTGCTCAGGACCACTCAGCCGCCTTGGACGAAATTCAACGCTCTATTAGGACCCTACAAGATAAATGTGAAATTCTGGAATTCAAGCAGGAAGATCTTGAAAACAGAGCTCGACGCAATAACCTCCAAATTCGAGGAATTCCAACCTCAGTCCCAGACAAAAATTTGGCAGAATATGTGGGTGACCTCTTTCAATCATTGCTTCCACAATTAGACAAATCTCAGCTCCTCCTAGATAGCCACCACAGGTTGCGCCCACACTGTAGGGTAGAAACGGACCCCCCCCCTGACGTCATAACCAGGGTGCACTTCTTCACCACTAAAGAGGCTATTTCATCAATCACTCGCACTAGGGATGAATGAACCTTCCAGGGCGCTCCCCTTCAGATCTACCAAGATTTATCTCTTCTCACTCTCCAAAAAAGGAGATCCCTCTGGCCCCTGACTCTTTTCCTCCAGGACCAACAGATTCGATATCGATGGCTTTTCCAGACGGCCTTACATTTCACCTACAAGGGCACCCTAAGGAAAATCAGCCACCTTGAGGATGCAGAGAAAATTATGCACTTAACATTGCCTGAGAACCCCTCACCCTCAGAAAACGCCACTGACAAAGACCCTACGTCTCCATCAAAAACGAAACAGAATTCCTGGTCGAGGGTCCCGAGATTCAGAAAAAAGAAATGACCCAGCACAAACATGGAACACATAGGCTAAAAACATCTAAAAACCCAAATTCTCGGAAACCTGAGACATGTCTCCTGCGGCTCCTTTTCTGCGGTGGCCTTCTCCGGTATAACTCGCTCTTCCTTTGGGCCCAGAATATTTCTTTCGCCCAATGGAGCTCCACCACTTACGAAAACGCAGATGAACCTTAAAGCCTCCACAACGGGCCCCACCATGGCCCATGCCCGTTTCCAAGGCACATTCCACCTATGAGCCCTTGGAATAATCCACCAGGTTTGCTCTTAGTTCTAGCCATGTTGGCTGAAAATAGCTATTTGGCCATGTTGGTCAGATCTACAATATTGCCCTCACCCCTTAGTTACATTTTGACCCTCCCGTTGGAGGTCCAAACAAAAACCTCAGGTGCAGGGTGCTAAGCGGTTACAGACTATTCAAAATGTTGACTGACCCACATTTATCCCACATCCCACTCCCCCCATCCACAGCCAGCAGAGGCCTTCCTTCCATCCAGGAAAATCACATTCTCAGATTTGTTTCCCTGAACATCAAAGGATTAAACTCTCCTGCCAAATGCAAATCAATCCTGCAAAAACTCCAAGATGAAAATGCAGCGGTTGCCATGCTTCAGGAAATGCACCCTCTATCAGCAGACTTTGGACGTCTACGCTCGCAGCATTTTCCGAAACAATTCCTCGCCTCTGGAGACACTAAAAAAGGGGGTGCATTGATTCTCTTCAGGAAAGGACTATATCCCCAGATACTGGACACCAAACTTTGCCCGGACGTCCGATTTACGGCAGTGAAATGCCTGTTGTGGGGACAGTTATATTCTTTTGTCGCGGTGTACGCCCAAAATACGGGTCCAGCTACCTTCTATGAGGGGTTAAGCTCCACTCTTTCTCCTTTTCTAGAAGGATGCCAGATAGTAATTGGAGGCGACTTCAACGGAGTCTCAGATCCCGTAAAGGATAAATCACACCCGCCTTCCTCTGGCGACTTTGCCCTGGCACTGGCACTCCTACATCTATTTAGTTCCCTAGAGGTGGTGGACTAATGGCGGGTACTCCACCCCTCAGAGAGAGACTTCTCCTTTGATTCCTACGTCCATAGGACTTTCTCCAGAATGGACCTTATCCTGGCATCCCCGCAAATGCTTGCTTACGCCAATGACGTAACCATAGGCTCAAGGATTCTATCCGACCATGCCCCTGTGACCCTGGAGATACGAGTACACAAGCCTTCACCTGCCACTCAACGCAGATGGACGCTGTACGGCCCAATACTCAACGAGATGCCACTAAGAGACTCGATAGCGAAGTCCATTAAGAACTTCTTTAAAGAAAACCCTAGCGAGGATACCTCCCCGGCTAACACTTGGGACGCTATGAAAGCGGTAATACGTGGGGAGCTGATAGTCCAGGGAGTAGCCTTCCACAAGAACAGGTGACAAACTCGCTTGATCCTCAAGGGTGAACTCCAGAAGACAGAGAAGATTCATAAAGAGAAAGGTTGGCCCCCAAAGACACAACAAGCTATTCGTACTGCGCAGAAAAAGACTGAGTCCCACTACGCCGAACACACGGTGCACCTATTAACGAAAGCCAAGCAGTTTTACTATGCAAAAAGCAATAAAGCGAACAAACTACTGGTGGCTAAACTTGCCAAGGCGAAACGATGCAACACTATTGTTGGACTATGGGACCTGCAGGGCAGAATACAATACGCCGAACAGGAAAAACAACGGCTGACAGCAGACCACCTGGCAAAGGTGATGACCTCGCTAGCACAAAATCTGCAGGAGCAAATAGAATATTTACAGACAGCAGCACTTCCACGACTGTGAGACTCAGCCCGGGACACCTTGCATACCCCGATCTCAGGTGAGGAGGTAGAGAAAGCCATAAAATCCCTCAAATCTCGAGCCTCGGGCCCGATGGGTACACCACCAGATTCTATAAGGTCTTTAAGCCCTAGCTCGTCGCTCCACTAGTACAGCTTTTTAACTCCTTCAGGGACACAGGGACAATAACCCACTCAATGCAAGAATCAATTACCGTTCTCATACCCAAACCCGGAGGGGACCCGACGAACCCTGCTTCCTATAGACTAATTGCCCTGCTGAACATCAATGCCAACATTTATTCCAAGATCCTGGCGACACGCCTATCCCATATACTGCCTGATAAACTGGGTTTATCAAGAATAGATCGACAGGTGACAATATTCGTAGAGCTTTGAACTTGGTAGACCTGGTCTCCCAAGACGCCCAGGGACTAGTGCTCATGGCCCTCGACACAATCGAAGCGTTCGACAAGGTGGACTGGACCTCAATGAGGCTCACTCTGGAGGCCTTTGGGTTTGGCCCACAGTTCCGAACCATGGTCCTGGCTAACTATAAGTCGCCAAAAACCCTCCTCAGGAATAATTGCACTCTTTCTACTCCAATACCCCTAACTTGTGGAACCAGACAGGGCTGCTCGTTATCTCCACTGCTATTTTCAATAATTATGAAACCCTTTGCCCAAAGAATTAGGCTGAATAACCTTATCAAGGGCCTCCGGGTTGGCCCATCACAGCATAAACTTGCGCTATATGCAGACAACATCCTACGCACCATTTCAGAACCCTGCTCCTCACTGACGCACGCCCTAGCTGAAATACACAGCTATGGAAAGGTTACTGGTTTCTCCATCAATTTCGACAAGTCAGCGGCCCTAGGGGTGGGGATAACCCCAGTGGAACGAGAAGCCTTGATCCCAATGTGCCCTATTCAATGGAAGACGAAAGCTATCACTTACCTGGGAATTTAGGTTCCGGCCGATCCTAAGAACGTGTACCACGTGAATTTGCCCCCACTCTTTAAAGAACTGGAAATCGACCTGAAGCGCTGCGCATCCCAAGAGATATGATTAATGGGCCGGATTACTGCTTGCAAGATGAACTTGCTCCCCAGATTCCTGTATGCATGCTCATCCCTCCCGGTCATGATCCCAACACCTGCTCTTCGAAGCCTGCAGAGGAAACATGCTACAATTCATCTGGAAGGGGAAAAAAGCCAGGATTCCCAAAGGAACAATGCTGGGTAATGCAAAACCTGTGGCCTGGGGTCCCAGACCTCTAGGGATATCAAATGGCAGCACAATTGGCATGTATCCAGGCATGGCAGATATTTTCTGATCGCCCCAGGTGGGTGGAGCTGGAACAGGTGCGCCTTCCCCTTCCCCTACGGTTCCTCCCACACTTTTCACCCCTGATGCGGCGGCAATGGCAGGGACTATTGTCATCCACTAAACATACTATAAATACTTGGGACATAGCCCTGAAACAGAAGGGGGTCCCAAGAGGACTTAGCCCCTCATCTCCGGTGTTCCTTCTCACCTGGGGCAAACCCCCAAAACCTGGATTGCAGGGGGCCTGGAGACCTTGGGACAGCATTTTGAAGGAGGACTCCCTCGCACCTTCGAACAATGCAAGGAAACTTTCTAGCTTCAGGAGAAGGATAAATTCACCTATATCCAGCTATGGCATTGGTGCTCCCACCCTCAAACCCGCCAAGCAGCAACTCGCTCCTTACGGCCCTAGAGCTGACCCTAAAAGATCTTCCAACCCGTGGCAAGATCTCTGCCCTGTATAAGCGCCTCCAGAAGGACTTTCTTACCTTAAAAACTCGATCCATGGCACAATGGGAGGCAGACCTAGGTCACCCAATGGAGGACCAATCTTGGGTAGACATTTGGACCCGCGCCCACTCATCATCCACCTGCATCACCAACAGAGGATGCGCCTACAAAATCCTGATATGCTGGTACTATCCCCCTCTGAGGCTCCACCATATGAATCACACTCTTGACCCAGCCTGCTGGAGACAATGTGGTCAGGTAAGGTCTTTCTTTCACATGTGGTGGACCTGCCCAAAGTTCCAAAGCTTTTGGAAGCAATGCTTAGCTAGCATTGCAGAGATCACCCAGACAACGCTTCCTCTAAAACCCAAACCCATTCTCTTGGGCTCCCCTGTCCCAGGGATCTACCCAAGGTCCGGAGCAAAAGCTAAGTTACTGTATCAATGCCTCCTGGCAGGAAGGATAGTGGTTGCTTGCTCATGGAAATCCATGGATGGTCCCCTCCTGTTCCTGTGGTGGGTGAAAATATG
The DNA here is from genome assembly GCF_040938575.1 of Ambystoma mexicanum. NCBI lineage: Eukaryota > Metazoa > Chordata > Amphibia > Caudata > Ambystomatidae > Ambystoma > Ambystoma mexicanum. The sequence continues at coordinate 386,108,647 of NC_090934.1, read as the reverse complement.
GGATGTATTGGTTGCGGAAAAAGTTACTGCGGACAGGGCAGCCCACCTCCACCGCTTTCAAAACATTTTGGACCCAATTTTTGACTATGACTGAGAATTCCCAGCCCTGACCTACAAACCCCAATTGGCCCAGAGGGTCCTGGACGATGGGGGCACTCTCCAGGAACAGAGACAATGAACTTGGGCATTCGACCCCCGGCCGGGTTCGATAACCGTAGGGGAAAGGGGGAGAGGGGAGTGAGACATGACCTTAATTTGATGTATAACATGCTTGAATGTAAACCTGTATTGCTGCCACCCTGCCTTGTTTAAAAAATAAACATATGTAAAAAAAAAAAAAAATGATTCTTAAAGAACTTGATTCACCCTTAGCTCCATTAGACCAGTGCAACACAGATTCCTCATGGTGTACTAACATCCAGAAAGCTCTCCTTGATAAAGTCTCATTTCTACAAACTAATATCAATAAAAAAAAATTTAGTATCATCCCAGATCCTGAACTAAACTTAGCATTTAACATCACAACCTGAACACATCCTGCCAAACCATTCAGCTTCTCTCCACTCACTACATGGGAAGTAGAAAATATCATTAAAAAGCTTAAACCTTCCAATTGTCAAGGTGACTCCTGTCCAGCACCCATAAATAAAGAGGCGGCCCACAAACTTGCCCCCTTTATCAGCACCTTCATAAACGCCTCCTTTAAATCTGGGATTTGTACCAAACAATCTCAAGGATGCCTGGGTCATCCCCTTAATTAAAAAACCTACACTTGATCCTAGTAACCTGGCCAATAATAGACCTATTACAATGGTACCCTTCCTTCTAAAAATTCTGGACGGGGCAGCATAATTACAAATTCAGGCTTACCTCGAATCAAACAAACTTTTTTGCCTTCGGTAATCGGGCTTCCGTCCAAAACACAGAACTGCTCTTATTGACTTAAAAACACAAATTGAGGATCTAAAAGATAAAGGTAACCTGGTGTAGAGTAAAGGACCTTAAGAAGTCCCGAAGGAAGTCCCCGGGGGAAGTGCTGCTCACGGCATTCTGAGCCGGCAGGCAGGAGAGCAGGAAGCTGCCTCGCAGCTCTCCACACAACCTCCTGCTTAAACAATAGAGACTTCCTGAGCATTGAAACCACAAGAGGACTTTATCACTTACATCAATAGATATACTAATGTATGTTGGAAGATCATTATTACGTGTTAACAGTGTTTGTGCTAAAGTAAAATAAAGGCACATAAACACAACCTTCGGGCTTGGTGGCATCATTGACATTCCAGTACACCTGGCCCTACTTCTATTGCTTCATCTATCGCAGCTTTTGATTTGGTCAATCACCAAATTCTGTGCCAACACCCCAAAACTGCTGCCCACTTCTCAGACAAAGCTACTTCCTGGATTAGTTCATTTTTAGCAAACAGAACTATGTGTCTTTTTCACCGACCGCCTCTGCCGAACCATCTCCTGTCTTATGTTGGCTCGGGTGTCTCTCCTACACTTTACAATGTATTTACTAAGCCCCTTTTGATATTCTCGACTATCTGGGTGTCACCTACACCAATTATGCAGATGACACCCAGATACTCCTCCCTATCACAGGCAATCATGCTATTGACTCCAAAGCACTTAATGATGTTTATTCGTCATCCAGGCTTGGATGGCACATCATGGATTGTGCTTAAATGATGAGAAAACCGAGCTACTCATCCTAGGTTCTCCCACCAGACTCAGTAAATTGGACCATACCTTTAAATCCTTTACCATTGACGGGATTACCATTAACGTCTCTAAGGATATAAAAACATTAGGTATTTACCTTGACTCCACTTTGTCACTCACAAGACAAACAAATGCTGTTGTATCTGCCTCAGCCTACACCTACAAGCTTATAACAGCATGCAGACCGTTTTCTATCTGCCCTCAACTGCATCATCCTAGCGAGAACTCTTGTTATGGCACAAATTGATTATTGTACTAGCCAAATAAACATTAACAAACTCCAAGTTACCCAGAACAAAGCCATAAGGGCTGCCCTTAATATTCTCAGGAAAACACACATCTCTGACACGTGACGGAGCCTCCACTGGCTCCCTATTGCCTCGAGAATACCACTTAAAACACTTGCACTCACTCGCAAATCCAAATCTAACCAGGCACCTATCTACCTGGCCAACCGTTTCACTACCCACATTCCCAACAGACCCTTAAGATCTGCACAAGCCCATTCTCTGGTAATACCGAGATTTAAGCTCCAGAAAGCAGGGGGATCTAGCTTCCCAGTCCTTGCTGCCAAACTCTGGAACACATTACCCTCTACACTGAGAGCCGTACCATCTTACCTGACATTCAAGAATAAAGTCAAATCCTGGCTCATCGAGAAAGACCAGACCTCAGCCAGTTTGTAACTACTGCACATCCACCTTTCTTCGCTCTCCTCTGCATGTCCATACACCACCATTGTCACTAATTGTGCCTTTCTGTAAATATTTTCCCCAAGATTCTGATATACAGCCTTCCTTGTAACATTGTAAATTTGCCGTCCACTTTTGTATCTTGACACTATTGTAAATTCTTTGCCATTCTATGTACCTCCTTTGCTACCCTTCCCTAAGAAATGCGCCCAGATGCCTGAGGGCCTGGCGCGCAATACAAATAAAATAAATACAAATGAGAACACACATATGTGAGAAAATGCAGAAATTCAAGAACACACAAACAAGAGAATGTGCAGAGAGATACAAGAGCACAAAGAAACAAAGAGACACAAGAACACGTAGAGGCAAAATCAGACAGAATTGAGAACGAAAAAATTCTCACAAAAAAATATGATGCATTTTGGCATTGAGGTTTTGCATAGCAAAACTATGATCTTTTTTTAAAAAACAGCGCAGAAATACAAAGAGACTTCAATTGCCAGAAACTTAACACACCCCGGAAACATGTTAAACACCCATATATACAAGAGCACAATTAGACAGGAACACACACACGAACATGCAGAGACATGAGAACATGAAGAGACAAAGGAACACAGAAAGAAGACAACACATAGAGAAAAAAAAACACACAACGATTAGAGCATGCAGCTAGAGCTACAAGCATGACCGCAAGCATCTAAGTAAATATAGGTATGCCCATATGCGCTTCGTCACGCTATCCCAGGCGGCGCAAAGGCTGGGGGCTCCATAGGGATCCATTGTAAACGCTGGCTGCCATGCGTACGTGGCAGGCTGCGTTTCCTCAGCATACACGCTAGTACGCCGCCTTTTGCTCACACCTTTTGCACTCCACCATGCAAATGATGAAAATTCAGTGGCGGGGTCCCACTTGCGTGTACGTTTATACGTTACGGATCACTGCCACAGAATTACACCAGACCACGCAGAGATATTATAAGTATAAGCCCCAGAAATCGAAATGCACACACAGACCAAAATGGGTGGAGGCACCGAAACCCACAGAGACACCTGAAAACACCGGAACGACAAAACACGCCGAGAAACCTGAACATGTATGGACAACAAAATGGCCAGACCTCAAAACATGCAGGGGAACAGAAACACAACACAACACTAGAATCTCAGAATGAGCAGAGACACCAAAGAACAAAGAGGCACAGGTCATGCAGAGACACCAGAACAATGACATCACACGAAACACCAGAATGCGCACATCTAACTAGATAGAAGCACACGAAACACATAGAAACACCAAATACACAGACACAACAAGAAGAAGGCAGCCATGGAAGGTTTGCTAGAAGCCATAAGTAGATCAGGGTCTACAGTGTGGCGCCGTGAATGGACTCACTGTGCATGTAGAGTGTTACAACATTCCACATACATAAAACAAAGCCTAAACACTGACCTTCTACAGGAATGTGGCACTCAAGTTCAGAAGCTGAGACTGAACACAGCACCATGAGTGCAACAACCCACTATGCAAAGAAAAGAAGAGTGGAATGTGGAGGAAGAGTGAAGGAATGGTGAAGGGAGGCAATGGCAGGTGGAGAGCGGGTGATCTTACCTGACGCCATCTCATATACCAACAGGCGGGGTGTTGCTAGGTCTGGAAAAGATCAGGGGCTAAGCTAATGTCGGGACTGGCGGGACTCGGGGCTAGCTAGCATGTTGGTTGTAGCAACTGAGCTTCAACCAAAAGACCTGGGGCTATAGCCCCCTCAGGCTCCCCCTAGCAACGCCTCTGCCAACAGGCATTGCAAGCTATGTGTCATTAGAAACAACTCTGTAGTCTTACCAACTAGAGAGAAAAGAAGCATGTGCAAGAACAGAAAGGCAGAAAAGGGGGCATGAAGGAGTGGAGAGAGGGAGAGGGGAGATCACGAGTGTGGTAAGGCAGGCACCGAAAAGAAAAGTGGCCCACATTTTATATCAAAATTCGTGAAATGCTTTTCAAGGCCCATGACTGGCAGAAACGGTGGTAAATGATACAATGTAAATGAAATAGGCCAGTAACATTGGTCAAAAATACCAAATGAGCAGTTCATTAAGTTATGGTACTAGCCCACATCAGCCCACAGAACCGGCCCACAATGACCAGTCACAGTGGCCTTTTGGGCATTGCACTATAAGCCAGTCTGGAAATGTGAAAAGGCAGACAGACGGACAAATAAATGGATTGAGAAGAAAAGAAAAAGTGGGTTGAGTGCGAGAGGATAGAGAAGTGTTACAGGAGTGGGCGAGGCAGTCGGGAAAAAAGGGAGTGTTTTGAAATGTGGGGAAAGTGAATGAGAGGAAACAGTTTAGAGACAGGGAAAAGAACAGGAGTAGACATGTGGACGAAGAGCGTGAAGCCATGGAGAAGAAGAGGAAGAGTTGAGACAGGGTGGAATGAGCACAATGTAAAAAAGGGGTTTACCTTGAGCGTAGGCAACAAGACTTATATGTCTGTAAATGTTCTCCAAGCTCAGACCAGGGTATGCTTCGTCTCCAGACCAGGTTATGATACTTCTCCAGACCAGCTGAAGCAATGTCTGCAAGGGAGAAGAACCAGAGGTGTTCTGGATCTCGCTCACTTCCAACCGTAGGCGAGTACGCCAGTCTTCCACTGGAGTTGGCGAGCAGTTCAAAGTCTGGAGTTACAGCGCCATCTTCGAATGCATCTGCAACAACAAGAAAATGAAGAGCGAGTGCCTTGGTAGCTTGACTAGCTATGCAGGACATTGACCTTGGAAAGAACATAGCCACACCATTTACATTCCGCTCTGTGTATGGAAATGAGTGGCTCAGAACGTCAGTAACTGCTCTGTGCATTCTTCTCCACCCTCACTTAAACCACCTAAAATGGACCTATTGATGCTGCCCGTGGCCAAGCCTATCCCTAGTCTCCACCCTCACTTAAACCACCTAAAATGGACCTATTGATGCTGCCCGTGGCCAAGCCTATCCCTAGTCTCCACCCTCACTTAAACCACCTAGAATTGACCTATTGATGCTGCCCGTGGCCAAGCCTATCCCTAGTCTCCACCCTCACTTAAACCACCTGGAATGGACCTATTGATGCTGCCCGTGGCCAAGCCTATCCCTAGTCTCCACCCTCACTTAAACCACCTAGAATGGACCTATTGATACTGCTCATGGCCAAGTCTACCCATAGTCTTCACCCTCACATAAACCACCTCAGAAGGGACCTATTGATACTGCCCATGGCCAAGTCTATCCATAGTCCTCACCCTCACTTAAACCCTCTGGAATGTACCTATTGATGCTGCCCATGGCCAGGCCTATCCCTGGTCTCCACCCTCACTTAAACGACACAGAATGGACCTATTGATCCTGCCCATGGCTAAGCCTATCCATAGTCTCCACCATCACTTAAACCACCTATAAGGGACCTATTGATGCTACCCATGGCCAAGCCTATCCCTATTCTTCACCCTCACTTAAACCACCTGGAATAAACGTATTGATGCTGCCCATGGCCAAGCCTATCCCTAGTTTCCACCCTCACTTAAGCCACCTAGAATGGACCTATTGATGCTGGCCACGGCCAAGCATATCCCTAGTCTCAACTTCAGGTCCTGCCTACTCAGATGTATGTTGGGCCCTCCTCCCACACCTTAACCTGGATAACTATTTATCATGAGTCAATAACCATGATGTAGTATCAATCACACTTTAATGCTCTTACCCCATGCCCACATTCACACCCTGTCGACAGCAGACATGGTGACTTCAGGGCTGAAGCCCAGATAGAATACCCACAAAAAGAGTCAGGTTGTGGCAGACACACGTGTTGCTAGGACTGGAAAGGATCTGGGGCTACGCTAATGTCGGGACTCTGGGCTAGCTAGTAGCTAGCCTTTTGGTTGTAGACCGTGAGCTTCTATCCAGGGCTACAACCAAAAGATCCAGGGCTATAGCCCCCCCCAAGAACCCTAGTGACGCCTCTGGTGGCAGACCGTTTTCTGCAACGCCGGTATGCGCTGCTGGTTCTTTGTGTGAATTAAGAATTGTTTGGGATCCTTCCCGCTTTCAAAACTTCATGGAGGTCAATGGGCCAGTATTCATGGCTCTCACTGTAAAGGATCCAACACCTCACTAACTTGATGCACACCGGCAATCAATGGAGCCTCCCGCCAAGTGGATAGTGGCAGAACCTATAATGCCATGCAGGTGAAGGCAGAACTCCAGTTCACAGTGTCCAAGGCCTTAAACCTCTTCTCTGCACACTGACCCAGCTCTTCTTTCTAACCGGAGAGCCCATCGGCCTTGGACTACCCTAGGCAAGTAGTGCAGGTGCAAAGCCCCAGCTATAGGGTTCTATTTTAGCATGGGTGCACTGGCCTCCAAACATAGCCCACATTCTCCTGGGCCAGCGTGAGGAGCTGGGGATTGGTCTGGAAGGCCAGTGGAGTGTTTGAGGGTGAGGAGAGTGACATGGCGTGTCTGCTTTTGCAAAGCGCTTTTCATTCTCCTGGGCCAGCGTGAGGAGCTAGGGATTGGTTTGGAAGGCCAGTGGAGTGTTTGAGGGTGAGGAGAGTGACATGGCGTGTCTGCTTTTGCAAAGCGCTTTTCATTCTCCTGGGCCAGCGTGAGGAGCTAGGGATTGGTCTGGAAGGCCAGTGGAGTGTTTGAGGGTGAGGAGAGTGACATGGCGTGTCTGCTTTTGCAAAGCGCTTTTCATTCTTCTGGGCCAGCGTGAGGAGCTAGGGATTGGTCTGGAAGGCCAGTGGAGTGTTTGAGGGTGAGGAGAGTGACATGGCGTGTCTGCTTTTGCAAAGCGCTTTTCATTTTCCTGGGCCAGCGTGAGGAGCTAGGGATTGGTCTGGAAGGCCAGTGGAGTGTTTGAGGGTGAGGAGAGTGACATGGCGTGTCTGCTTTTGCAAAGCGCTTTTCATTCTCCTGGGCCAGTGTGAGGAGCTAGGTATTGGTCTGGAAGGCCAGTGGAGTGTTTGAGGGTGAGGAGAGTGACATGGCGTGTCTGCTTTTGCAAAGCGCTTTTCATTCTCCTGGGCCAGCGTGAGGAGCTAGGGATTGGTCTGGAAGGCCAGTGGAGTGTTTGAGGGTGAGGAGAGTGACATGGCGTGTCTGCTTTTGCAAAGCGCTTTTCATTCTCCTGGGCCAGCGTGAGGAGCTAGGGATTGGTCTGAAAGGCCAGTGGAGTGTTTGAGGGTGAGGAGAGTGACATGGCGTGTCTGCTTTTGCAAAGCGCTTTTTGGTTCATTATGAACAGACTTCATGATGAGGGAGAGCACCATGTGAACGAGATAAAGTACAGGTTTAGTGGAAAAAAGAGCAGTAAGAATTCGTTTAAAAGTCATACAATGTGTATCATCCTTTCATGATTGCTTACTGTCAAGTTTTATTCGAAAACATGGACTGAAAACAACTGAATATAAAATAAAAGCAGAATGACATCTACGCAATGTGCCATCATTTTCGCCCATTTGTCTCAAAAGTACATGGATCACAGCCGCGTTGTGCAGTCTTTGTTAGCACGTCTCTATTTACCCACACTAAGGCATGTGGCGGCAGTTATTTGCCCAACATCAGGCAACTTGGCCCAAGTGGGGCTGCCATGATCGGATCCCATGTTGTCTGATTCCAAAGATGAGTGGATAGGATGGACAGATGGATAGGGTGATGGGCGTGTCCCTCTCCCACACCTGCTTCTCTCTTCCCCCTCACTTTTACCCTTTTTCCCTCTTGTTGCTGCCCACATTACGGCTGCTGGAGCACAATACGCCAACTTCTCCGACAAAGTATCAGCATTGGAAGACCACTCAGCTCGCGATTGCCGCAGTATAAAACGTGTTTAACATAGCATAGAATAGCATGGAAGGTACGGGTGGATAGGGAGAACCAAGGAAGGGGTCAAGGGCTGGATCCAGTGAAAGAGTGGATTCGGCGAAAGGGGCATGGTAGAGAGATGGGATGAATGGGCAGAGAAATAAAGGGTGATAGCATAGATCAATCATGGCTAGATAGAACTGATGGCAATGCTAACAAAAACATCTTTTATAGGGCTTCTTGTCGGATTCCTAGCACTTCTAAAAGTTGGCATAATTGCTGTTATGTTACTCTGTGTAATTACTCTATTTCTTGACCTAGGAGGGATGAAGTGCTGAGTCGACCGTGCACGCACTGGAACTTGTAAAGATCAGGCTGGCCCCATAGCAGAGACGAGTGCCTAACTCGCTGAGCTATCCAATCAGACATCTGGATAGATATTGTGTATCAGAGAGGACCTTATCTCTAGGCTTGCATGCTGGAGCAGGCCCGGCAGCCCATAAGCTTGTCTGTGGTCAGAGCAGACCTTGCATCTAGGCCTTTGTCACAGAGCGAGACCTGTCCTAAAGATTGTGTATTAGAGGTGACCCATCTGTTGGCTTGTATACAGTAGCGGGCCCTTCCGCCCGTAGGTTTGTGTGTACTCAGAGCAAGGCCTCATCTTGTGTATCAGAGAGGACCTTATCTATAGGCTTGCATGCTGCAGTGGGTCCTGCTGCTCATAAGCTTGTGGATCTCAGATTGAGCCCTGTCCCTAAACTCAGGGCTTTAAGTGTGCCAGAGCTAGCCAGGGCTCAGCCCTGTCAGTCTGCAAATGTTGCCCTTGAGCCAGGGCTCTGCCAGGGTTCTCCGAACTGACCTCCCTCACCAGATTTATTTAAAATATGAGTGGCAATACTTCTCTTTGCCAGTAGATGTGACCTTCAGTAATGTTTAGAATCACAACATCAGTTAAAGATGTGTCAAATTCGGTACTTTTAAAACAGGACAGGGAAATTATAAGAGAATACACTGTTTGATTTTTGCCACACATTGGATGAACACAAACAGCCTCAAGCTCAATCCAGGCAAAACTGAAATTATTATTTCCGAAAATGGGGAAAGCAACCACTACATCCCATGGCTGGCAGAACCAGGAACAGCACCAACACCATCAACCGCAGTAAACAACCTAGTAGTCCTGATGGGCAACGAACTAACACTAGAACTGCAAGTAAACGCAATCATCAAGAAATGCTTCTTCCTCCTGCACACAGTAAAAATGATCCTACTGTTCCTCTCCTTCACCCATAAAACACTCACCATCATCTCCCTCATCATGTCCAGAATAGACAACACCAACATTCTAGACCTAGGAATGCCGGAACGCCTCCTAAACAAACTACAACGTATACAAAGCGCAACGGGCAGACTCCTGCTCAAACTACCACGAACAAAACACAATACCCCTGTGCAGAAAACGCTACACAGGATACCAATAAATCAACAAATATGGTTCAACTAATGTGCATAACGCACAGAGCAATCCACGGCCAAGGAGTGAGTTCCTGCAAAAGAAAATAACCATCTACCTTCCAGCAAAACCACTCAGATCAACCAACGATGTTCGCTTAGAACCGAAACCATACAACAAATGAACATTCGGAGGGTCATCTTTCTCTCACTTGGTAGCAAAAACCTGGAAATGCCTCCCATAAAACATATGCAATACAACGGATCACCTGAAATTCTGAAAACTACTTAATATCTGGCTCTTCACACTGGAATCAGAAGGGAACGACTAAGAAAACAAAGACCATGCTAGGAAACAGCTGGGTTACACAAACCAACACAGGCAACCAAGGAGTACCAGGGCACGAAACCTGATCGGTAGGGACCCCCAGAAACCCCCAAAAGAAACCCAGCGAGGGAAAAATACCCCATCACCGAATGATCCCTAGGGCGAGGGCAGGCTAGGGTGCATCAACCTCTCATGCCCATATACCGCTAGAAATCTACAGAGGAAAGCTAAGTAATCTCCAACACACATGGCAACCACAGATGATGAGCACAGAAGTCCAAAACGAGAAGGTAAGGCAAAACCCACTAACAAAACTCTAAAAACCTCAATTTTCTGCATACGCTTATCCAACGCAAACACACAAAACCACATCTGTGCACAGCAATCCACACGCACCTCACCAAACTGCAAGAACATACAAACAACACATAACCATGCACAACAGCACATGGGAATGGCACTGACCCAGAAATCGCACCTAAACTCAGCGAACCCTGAAAATCTAAGTGAGGCTGCCAACTGGACAATTTCTCACTCTACCTATCCCCGCTATACCCTGCTAACCCCCACACCCATCCCCCTCAAAGCCTCCTTTTTCAGATCCGCCAGAGCACCAGGGGACCACTCAGGTGATGATAGTGCGCAGTACAAATTCCCTTTAACATTAACATTATTATCATTAGAATGTTTTTAATTAGTATGTATGAATAATGGATTTCTTTCAGAAGAACTGTGGTATTGCATGGTGCACTGACCCCTTTTGATTTGATATTCTGTTTCATATTTGAATATATCTATTTTGGTCAAACTTTACACACACATTAACCATATTTAAATAAATACATCTTTTAAACCAGTATTTTTTCCCTTTCATTGTAAACTCGATTGGCTCTGTTAGGTCACTCCTTTAACTACACAGGCCACTCCTCTTTTAACACTTAATAAGCAACTTGAGATTTGAGGTGGCGCGAGGCCCTTTTTAGGCTCTGGCCCCAAATATTGCATCACAATGCATTAGAGCCCCCCTCTATTTTGTATCCCACTTAAAGCACTGCCCAAGCTCGTCTATCACTGCCTAAGCTTGTGTCGGACCCTGACTCTAGGCTTGCATGCTGGAGTGGGGCCCTTTTGCGCATAAGCTTGTGTGTGCCATTACAGGCCCTGGTATCTAGGCTTTGTGTCCGAGAGAGCCTGGGCCCCTGTCTCTAAGATGGTCTCTAGGTTTCAGTGCTGAAGCAGACTTTGCTGCCCATAAACCTTTGTGTGTGTTGTAGTGGACATCCCATGCCACCCCCTTCCAGCCCTGCATCTTGGATGTTGTGTCGGTGCAGACCCATGCCCAAGCTTGTGTATTAGAGCAGCCCCGTCTCTAGGCTTTCGGCGTTGTCTCTAGGTTTGCATGCTGGAGCTGAGCCTCGATGCAGAGCAGGCCCTTCATCCAGGATGTTGTGTCAGTGCAGCTCTGTGCCTAAGCTTGTGTATCAGAGCTGCCTGTTTCTCGGCTACTAGGTTTGCGTGCTGGAGCTAAGCCTCGATGCAGAGCAGGTCCTTCATCTAGGATGTTGTGTCAGTGCAGCCAGTGCCCAAGCTTGTGTATCAGAGCGGCCCGTCTTTCGGCTTGCAAAGCCGTCTCTAGGTTTGTGTGCTGGTGCTGAGCGTTGTTGCAGAGCAGGCCCTGCATCTAAGCTGTTGTGTCGGAGCAGCTCTGTGCCCAACCTTGTGTATCAGAGCGACCCGTCTCTAGGTTTGTATGCTTGACCTGAGCCTCGATGCAGAGCATGCCCTTCATCTAGGATGTTGTGTCGGTGGAGCCCTGTGCCCAAGCTTGTGTATCAGAGCGGCCCAGTCTCTAGGCATGCAGCGCTGTCTCTAGGTTTGCGTGCTGGAGCTGGGCCTCGATGCAGAGCAGGTCCTTCATCTAGGATGTTGTATCGGTGCAGCCCTGTGCCCAAGCTTGTGCATCAGTGCGACCCGTCTTTAGGCTTGCAAAGCCGTCTCTAGGTTTGCATGCTGGAGCTGAGCCTCGATGCAGAGCAGGCCCTTCATCTAGGATGTTGTGACGGTGGAGCCCTGTGCCCAAGCTTGTGTATCAGAGCGGCCCGTCTCTCGGCTTGCAAAGCCGTCTCTAGGTTTGCATGCTGGAGCTAAGTCTCGATGCAGAGCAGGCCCTTCATCTAGGATGTTTTGCCGGTGCAGCCCTGTGCCCAAGCTTGTGTATCAGAGCGGCCCGTCTCTCGGCTTCTAGGTTTGCGTGCTGGAGCTGAGCCTCGATGCAGAGCAGGTCCTTCATCTAGGATGTTGTGTTAGTTCAGCCCAGTGCCCAAGCTTGTGTATCAGAGCGGCCCGTGTTTCGGCTTGCAATGCCGTCTCTAGGTTTGCATGCTGGAGCTGAGCCTCGATGCAGAGCAGACCCTTCATCTAGGATGTTGTTTTGGAGCAGCCCTGTGCCCAAGCTTGTGTATCGTTGCGGCCCGTCTTTAGGCTTGCAAAGCCGTCTCTAGGTTTGCATGCTGGAGCTGAGCCTCGATGCAGAGCAGGCCCTTCATCTAGGATGTTGTGTCGGTGGAGCCCTGTGCCCAAGCTTGTGTATCAGAGCGGCCCGTCTCTCGGCTTGCAAAGCCGTCTCTAGGTTTGCATGCTGGAGCTGAGTCTCGATGCAGAGCAGGCCCTTCATCTAGGATGTTTTGTCGGTGCAGCCCTGTGCCCAAGCTTGTGTATTCGAGCGGCCCCGTCTCTAGGCTTTCGGTGTCGTCTCTAGGTTTGCATGCTGGAGCTGAGCCTCGATGTAGAGCAGGCCCTTCATCCAGGATGTTGTGTCAGTGCAGCTCTGTGCCTAAGCTTGTGTATCAAAGCTGCCCGTTTCTCAGGTACTAGGTTTGTGTGCTGGAGCTGAGCCTCTATGCAGAACAGGTCCTTCATCTAGGATGTTGTGTCAGTGCAGCCCAGTGCCCAAGCTTGTGTATCAGAGCAGCCTGTCTTTCGGCTTGCAAAGCCGTCTCTAGGTTTGTGTGCTGGTGCTGAGCGTTGTTGCAGAACAGGCCCTGCATCTAAGCTGTTGTGTCGGAGCAGCTCTGTGCCCAACCTTGTGTATCAGTGCGGCCCGTCTCTAGGTTTGCAAAGCCGTCTCTAGGTTTGTATGCTTGAGCTGAGCCTTGATGCAGAGCAGGCCCTTCATCTAGGATGTTGTGTCGGTGGAACCCTGTGCCCAAGCTTGTGTATCAGAGCGGCCCGTCTCTCGGCTTGCAAAGCCGTCTCTAGGTTTGCATGCTGGAGCTAAGTCTCGATGGAGAGCAGGCCCTTCATCTAGGATGTTGTGTCAGTTCAGCCCTGTGCCCAAGCTTGTGGATCAGAGCGGCCCGTGTCTCGGCTTCTAGGTTTGTGTGCTGGAGCTGAGCCTCGATGCAGAGCAGGTCCTTCATCTAGGATGTTGTGTCAGTTCAGCCCAGTGCCCAAGCTTGTGGATCAGAGCGGCCCGTCTTTCGGCTTGCAAAGCCGTCTCTAGGTTTGTGTGCTGGTGCTGAGCGTTGTTGCAGAGCAGGCCCTGCATCTAAGCTGTTGTGTCGGAGCAGCTCTGTGCCCAACCTTGTGTATCAGTGCGGCCCGTCTCTAGGCTTGCAAAGCAGTCTCTAGGTTTGTATGCTTGAGCTGAGCCTCGATGCAGAGCAGGCCCTTCATCTAGGATGTTGTGTCGGTGGAGCCCTGTGCCCAAGTTTGTGTATCAGAGCGGCCCGTGTTTCGGCTTGCAATGCCGTCTCGAGGTTTGCATGCTGGAGCTGAGTCTCGATGCAGAGCAGACCCTTCATCTCGGATGTTGTGTTGGAGCAGCCCTGTGCCCAAGCTTGTGTATCAGTGCGGCCCGTCTTTAGGCTTGCAAAGCCGTCTCTAGGTTTGCATGCTGGAGCTGAGCCTCGATGCAGAGCAGGCCCTTCATCTAGGATGTTGTGTCAGTGCAGCTCAGTGCCCAAGCTTGTGTATCAGAGCGGCCCGTTTCGGCTTGCAAAGCTGTCTCTAGGTTTGCATGCTGGAGCTGAGTCTCGATGCAGTGCAGGCCCTTCATCTAGGATGTTTTGTTGGTGCAGCCCTGTACCCAACCTTGTGTAACAGAACGGCCCAGTCTCTAGGCATGCAGCGCTGTCTCTAGGTTTGCGTGCTGGAGCTGGGCCTCGATGCAGAGCAGGTCCTTCATCTAGGATGTTGTATCGGTGCAGCCCTGTGCCAAAGCTTGTGTATCAGTGCGACCCATCTTTAGGCTTGCAAAGCCGTTTCTAGGTGTGCATGCTGGAGCTGAGCCTCGATGCAGAGCATGCCCTTCATCTAGGATGTTGTGTCGGTGGAGCCCTGTGCCCAAGCTTGTGCATCAGAGCGGCCCGTCTCTCGGCTTGCAAAGCCGTCTCTAGGTTTGCATGCTGGAGCTAAGTCTCGATGCAGAGCAGGCCCTTCATCTAGTATGTTTTGTCGGTGCAGCCCTGTGCCCAAGCTTGTGTATCAGAGTGGCCCGTCTCTCGGCTTCTAGGTTTGTGTGCTGGAGCTGAGCCTCAATGCAGAGCAAGTCCTTCATCTAGGATGTTGTGTCAGTTCAGCCCAGTGCCCAAGCTTGTGTATCAGAGCGGCCCGTGTTTCGGCTTGCAATGCCGTCTCTAGGTTTGCATGCTGGAGCTGAGCCTCGATGCAGAGCAGACCCTTCATCTAGGATGTTGTATTGGTGCAGCCCTGTGCCCAAGTTTGTGTATCAGAGCGGCCCGTGTTTCGGCTTGCAATGCCGTCTCGAGGTTTGCATGCTGGAGCTGAGTCTCGATGCAGAGCAGACCCTTCATCTCGGATGTTGTGTTGGAGCAGCCCTGTGCCCAAGCTTGTGTATCAGTGCGGCCCGTCTTTAGGCTTGCAAAGCCGTCTCTAGGTTTGCATGCTGGAGCTGAGCCTCGATGCAGAGCAGGCCCTTCATCTAGGATGTTGTGTCAGTGCAGCTCAGTGCCCAAGCTTGTGTATCAGAGCGGCCCGTTTCGGCTTGCAAAGCTGTCTCTAGGTTTGCATGCTGGAGCTGAGTCTCGATGCAGTGCAGGCCCTTCATCTAGGATGTTTTGTTGGTGCAGCCCTGTACCCAACCTTGTGTAACAGAACGGCCCAGTCTCTAGGCATGCAGCGCTGTCTCTAGGTTTGCGTGCTGGAGCTGGGCCTCGATGCAGAGCAGGTCCTTCATCTAGGATGTTGTATCGGTGCAGCCCTGTGCCAAAGCTTGTGTATCAGTGCGACCCATCTTTAGGCTTGCAAAGCCGTTTCTAGGTGTGCATGCTGGAGCTGAGCCTCGATGCAGAGCATGCCCTTCATCTAGGATGTTGTGTCGGTGGAGCCCTGTGCCCAAGCTTGTGCATCAGAGCGGCCCGTCTCTCGGCTTGCAAAGCCGTCTCTAGGTTTGCATGCTGGAGCTAAGTCTCGATGCAGAGCAGGCCCTTCATCTAGTATGTTTTGTCGGTGCAGCCCTGTGCCCAAGCTTGTGTATCAGAGTGGCCCGTCTCTCGGCTTCTAGGTTTGTGTGCTGGAGCTGAGCCTCAATGCAGAGCAAGTCCTTCATCTAGGATGTTGTGTCAGTTCAGCCCAGTGCCCAAGCTTGTGTATCAGAGCGGCCCGTGTTTCGGCTTGCAATGCCGTCTCTAGGTTTGCGTGCTGGAGCTGGGCCTCGATGCAGAGCAGGTCCTTCATCTAGGATGTTGTATTGGTGCAGCCTGTGCCCAAGCTTGTGCATCAGTGCGACCCGTCTTTAGGCTTGCAAAGCCGTCTCTAGGTTTGCATGCTGGAGCTGAGCGTAGATGCAGAGCAGGCCCTTCATCTAGGATGTTTTGTCGGTGCAGCCCTGTGCCCAAGCTTGAGTATCAGAGCGGCCCTGTCTCTAGGATTGGTACGTGCCGGCTTGCGTGCCAGAGTTGAACCCTGTGGCCATAAGTCTGCCTGTGTCCGCAGGCCCTGCACCCACGCCGCTGTGTCGGAGTAGCCCTGTTCCTAAGCTTGTTTATCAGAGGGGCTCTGCATTTAGCCAAGCATGCAGAAGCAGGCCCTGCTACCCAGGTGTGTTGGGCCCCAATTAAACATGATGGTTGGGAGCCCCCTGCTGAGAATGAAAATAGTTGGAAACATCCATGGGGTGCATACATTACAATGGCAACAAAGATAAGGTTAATAGCCACCAATTATCACAAGACTGTCAGCCAGCAGGGAGCTTAAACACTAAATGCCCACTGAAGAGCTCCAAACCCTTCTTTGTCAGCAAGTGACAGAAGTGGAGGATCCAGTGTTAGAAGGCAATGAGGTGATAACACTTCTGTATATCCCATGGGAAGAGAAAACACGGTTTGTAATGCGAGCGCCGCAAAGCATATTTTAAGCCCCAGAACGAAAATATAGAAATTAATTTTTTGCTGTGTTCAGGGGTCGAAGTGGGCAGGGGAGGTTGGGAGTGGTACTCCTCTACTTTTTAAAGCAAAGTTTTACTGTTAGTTTACTTTTATTTTAAAAAAGAAACCGTTCTGGAATTGTTTTGTTTTAAAATAAGTGTAGGAAGCTGAAACTCAAAATGTAGTGCACTGCACTTAACATTCCCTTGAATAGCAGGTGTGTTTGTTTGGGGGTTTGGATTGCGTGGCGGTGGGGTTTGTGGAGAGCCGGGGCAGGCCAGCAGGGAACATAGTTCCGTTGCCTCTTTTCGTACAATTCGACCACTGGCCATGTTACAAGACTGCTGACTGGCAAACATGAGGGCAGTTGCTGGTGCCCCCCCTGAAGCTCAGAGGCCCCTTTCATGCTGCTGAGGCCCCCCGAGACTCGAGGCCCGTATATGTTACTGGGGGCCCCTAAGGCTCGAGGTCCCTTTCATTTGAAACTGTTGACAGGCCCTGACACCGTCCATGCTGCTCCCCATAAGCTTGCGTCTGGCAGAGTGGGGGCCCCTGTCACTAAGCCTGTGCGTTCCCAGCCTGTGCTGAGTCCTTAAAAACACTTGTGTGTACAGGCGCGTTATAAATGCCATATCATAGCATATCCCCAATGGCTGTCCTCGGTGCTCTTGTGCGCTACTTACGCCTTGTTCATATTACTAGCAGACCAGGTTGTAAGGCTGCAAATGTCGCTCCCGCTGCTCTTTCAACGCGCGCGCGGGCTGCCACCGCGTGTCACTGTTACAGCCTCTCTGTAATGGATCCAAGAGTGCGCCAGAGGGGCCTGCGGGGCGCAGACATGTTTCATTATTATCATATTTTAATGGAAAGCTCCAGCAGCGCGCGCAGGAGACACTGCAGCTCCATGTTGGTTAACGGGGCACAGAGCGATCGCAAGAAAAACAAGCATGACAAAGCCAATAGTTTAGACGTTTGTATTTGTTTACTGCATTTTACATTTAGCATGGAGTGAAGGACTACATAATGACAGCACAGGGAGGATGACAGCATAGGTGGGAATGAAGGGCAGCACTAGGGAGTGAGGGAAGCACTGGGGGTCTGGCGGTATAAGAAATGAATGGCAACATGAGGGGGAATAAAGAGTCCAACCGTTGAAAGCTAGTTCAGCAACAGTACACGGGAGCATTGTATGACATTTGTAGGAAGGAGTGACAGTGCACATGGGGGGAGGAAAGAAGGACGGTGCAAACGGGGAAAAGAGTGACAGCACAAATGGGGGGGAAGAGTGATAAGTGGTGCAGGTGTGCAATAGAATGAGAATAGGGTAAGTGAGGAAGCCATTGAGAGAGTGGGCCATCGATGCAAGAGGAAATATGAGCGAGAAAGGGTGAGTGAGGGAGGGTAAGCAATCAATCGAGAGTGTAGAGAAAGAAGGGGTAGGATGAATGGGGTAAAGAGAGTTGGTAGGGCGGGTGGGGTAGAGGAAGTTGGTAGGGTGCGTGTGAGTAGAGAGTGGGGTTGGGTTGGGGTAGAGAGAGCGCAGGTTGGGTGGATGGGGTACAGAGGGTGGTGGTAGGGTGGATTGGGTAGAGAGAGTGGGAAATAGGGTGGGAGGGGTAGATTGATTGGGGGTAGGGTGGGTGCGTGGGAGTAGAGTGGGGGCAGAGAGACTGGGGAGTGTGAGGGTGAATTGGGAATAGAGAGAGTGGGGGTACAGATAGTGGGGGTAGGGTTGATGAATGGGGGTAAGTTGGTTGGGGTAGAGGGGGTGGGGAGTAGAAAGAGAGTGAGGGTTGGGTGTGTGAGAGTGAGTGGGTGTAGAGAGTGGGGGTAGAGAGTTGGGGTAGTGGGGGTGGGTGGGGTAGAGAGTGGGGTGGGTGGGGGTAGAGAGAGTGGGGTAGGGAGAGTGTGGGTAGAGAGTTGGGGTAGGTTGGGTGGATGAGGTAGAACGGATGGGGATATGGAGAGAGTGGGGGTTTGGTAGAGAGTGGGGGTTTGGTAGAGAATGCCCGCATTATAATTACCATGCTAATCACTACATGGTGAAGTTATCCGTTTATCCATACACGGATATTAGAAAGCAAAAGTAACGAGTCAGAGTTTATTTGACAGCTGTGAATGTACTAAAATGTTGCTATTTATGTCCCTAATCAAGTCAATTATTGGCATGCAAAAACACAAGCCGAGCACTGAACATATTTCTGAGAATAAGCACGGTGACATTAGACTACTTTAAATTCCAGCTTGATTTTGGGTATCAGAAATTGTGCAATCTATTTTGGGGCCCTTGGCAACATTTAGGGGCCCTGACTAATGATGCATTCTGATACGCGTAATGGCATCAGGGCAGTTGGTGTGCACCCATTTCCCATCTCCTCTATGATGGTCTCTCCTTTGCAATCGTTGCGTCCTCCTATTCACTCACAATGCAACTCGCCCCCTCCCACCCCTGCAGTGTCCTCCTTTCTATTCCAGCACCTCGCCACATGTTCTTTTTATTTTCTGCGCCATCTTCTCTTCTGGCAGGAGTAAGAGATGGGCATGTTGCGTGTGCTTTGCACCGGGCGGAATGTGCACTTATTTCATCTGAATTAACTTTTCAAGACTTGCTCTTGTCCCACCAGAATTAAAAACCTATTCGAGAAGGCAGATCATTTGGCTATTTTGTAGAAGGTTGTCAAAACATGGGACACTGGAGCGAAAAGCAAGACGTCGAATAACCGTAAGACAGCGTGAATAGCCACTGAATACAGAGCGAGCCACTGGGCCACATTACAAGTTTGCCAGTACAGTAACAACGGTACCGGTAAGCTTGCCAGTACCGTTGTTACCGTACCGGCAAACTACGAGTTCTGCTCGTGGGTGCCTTTTCACCTGCCAGTTATGACCTGCCGGGCGGACCTGCACCCGCGAGCAGAGAATATTGGATGCCGGTACATCCAGCCTCCCCATTCCCTCAAATTGCCATTTGAGGGAATGGGAAGGCTGGATACACCGGGAGCATTTTTTACCGGTGCCCGGGAATGGGCAATTACCGGGTCTGGCGGGGCCGTAATGACCCGGTAATTATGCATTCCTGGGCACTGGTAAAAAACCAACTCCGGCAGCAGCTGTGCCACTTTTACTGGTACGGCTACCGCCAAAGTCATAATGAGGCCTATGGTATCTCCACGGATGGGGGCTCTCTGTTCCTATCCCGTGGCCTTCTTATCTCCACAGCACACACCCGGGGAGTTCTCCTATTTTGTGGCACTGGGCCTTTCATCTAGAGCACAAAGGCGTCCCTCACAAGTGCATGAACAGAGTCAGGTCTCGCTTACCAGCACCAAGGAGCTCGCCATTGAATCAGCTTCCTTCCTTAGCTGTTGGGCGGCAGCCTGGGAGGAATGAGAAAAAGATTGCAGCTGAAAGTAGCCTATAAAAATAGCCTAAAATCGCACAAAATAGTACAAAATAGCCCAATAACACAAATCACAACACAGCTGCGAACGAGAAAGCCCAGCCGACTTGCTTCTTACAAAGCTGCTGATTGGAGCAAATCTGGCTAGGGAGCTTTTCATTGGGCAGTGTGGCAGAGGAGTGTGGAAAAAGAAAATTCAGTGAGTTGGCAATTTCATGCTGTGGCATTGCTGGTTGCTATGCCAACCAGATATTCTCAATTCAAAACCCCATTTCCGACGCTTTCTTTTTTAACAATGGTTTTTGCAAATTTGTGGCTCGCGTCACAAAAATGCGCCAAAACCAAACAAAAGTGTGTGGAGGCGACAGCAGCTCTCTGTGGTGTAATGGTTACAGAATGCCCAAAGGCCACAGCAGCAGTGTCAGGCGCTGGGTAATGACTGATCAATTCAGGGGTTTATTTTGAGTTCAGTGGAAATTGGTTGACATGCATTAAAACAATTACCACACATTGGGGCTCATTATAAGTTTGCAGGTATCCATACCGGCAAATGTTCCCACTGTTTCTGCCGCCTGATATCCCGGTATTACTGGGATATTACAAGTGGCGGAAAGGGTGGTAAAGCCCCTACCCCATATGGAGTAGGATAGGACTCCATAAGGTGATTTGCCAGTATTTCTTTGGCACCGCCAATACTGGGTCCGAAAATACTGGCTGTTTTATGCCGGTGGGGGCCCGAGTTACCTCCAGCTTTTGCCATGCTTGCACTTTGTCGGTCAGGTAAAAAGTCGGTATACGTAAACACTGGCAACTTATTTGCCGGACCATCAGGATTATAATTAGGCCCATTGGGTTTCATTGCAGCCAAACTCTGGTTACGTTTACCGCCACTTTTAAAATGGTAAAATCTGAGTATGTAGTCCCATATCTTGGAGTCCAGAGCACTCCATTTGGGATTTGGAGGATTTCCCAGGGTGCTATTTTCGGCAGTGTTAATCCTCAATTTCTTGGAGGTAAAGTGGAGGGGATACCGTCAGTTACATGCTGTAGGTGTCCCTCCCACTTCACTGTCGTACCTCATCAGCGCCATAGTTGGCAGTTTGGTAATGGAGGTGGGAACGGAATTATTACCATTTTACCAACCCTTTTTCCTTCACCGGCAAACTCCTAATGAGGACTGTTTTGCGGATTATCCTCTTTTTAGAGACTTGGGGAAAACCTGCATATTGTATTTAATGGAACAATCCCACATGGAAAAAACACATATCAAATACCAGAGAGGATAAATCTGTGTGTTCACTATTCAGACTACATGGACCTACATCCAAAGGCAACTGCCACCCAAAACCACCCATAAAATCACTGAAAAGACCTCACCCATGTTACTGCAGCCACCATGCACACAAGGGGCATCCGCTAATGCTGCATGATAAGTAAAAGGTCTGAGATGTGTCTGAGACCTGGGCTTTACATACACTGACACTGGGCCTCATTATAACTGTGCCGGTCCGGTGACAACGGTGCCGGTAAGACTACCGGCACTGTTGTTACCGGACCAGCACAGTATGACTCTGCGGGTGGTTGCCGTCCCGCCAGCCAGGGTCAGACCTGCCGGGCGGGATGGCACCCGCTCGCAGAGTTCTCACGGAAGCACCGGCACCATTGTTAACGGTGCCGGTGCTCCTGTGTCCCCATTCCCATGGAGTTCTGTGGGACTCCATGGGAATGGAGACTAACACAATTACTGGCACCTGACTTCCCAGCCACCGTACTTAGAATAGTCCGGTAGCACCGGGAAGTCAGGTGCCGGTAATTTATTATGGGTCCAGCAGCTACCTTCCGGTTTTACCGGCACGGCTACCGCCGGACCCGTAATGAGGCCCACTGTAGATCAGGCTCAGTACTGGCCAGAGAACATCAGACTCCAAGTGAACCATCTCTGCTCCCAAATAGCACTGAAGCGACTTCCATTCCTGAAAGCCTTCCTCCCTGGCCTGCCGGTGGTTATTTTATGGAAACGTGCGAGGTCCTTACGGGCCTCCTCTAACCCGATCCTACCCACATCATGAATCTAACTTAATGTCACATAAGTCATGCCCTTAACATTGGACAAGGGGTAGAGCTGGATCCCTACATTAAACCACTCTACCGGCAACTCTTGGTACAGGAACCTTCTGGAACATGGCTGCAAAACTTGCTTGTCCTGAACAGTGTTCCACTCCCACCTCCCCACCATTTCCTAGACCATCGCCTCCCACGCCCCTTCCTAGTGCTCCGAAGTGGTTTCCTCTGCATATGGCGCTGTATAAAAGAGTAAATAAAATGTGTTTAGGACTTTGTGGCATGTCCTATCACTTTTTAAAGCCGTTGTGAGACGCTGATACTTCACGCATGCGCTTTGTATGGACGAGGATTCACGTCATTCATGAATATCACGCAGATGTACGGCATAGCACGTTTTCAGAAATTTAAATTCTGCATGGAAACACATCATTTTAAATTGAACCCTTTAGCCATAGGGATGGAGGTAGCGCTTATGGTGTCATCCAATGGGGATACACAAAGGGACCCGTGTCTGGGGCCATTTAGAATTAGAGGAATAATAACTCTCTGGCCATTGACAGGTGATAGAAAGTGATGGGAGAATAGTAAGGTTATGATATGTTCATATTCTTTGTTAAGAGCAAACCTTTGCCACAGGGTTGGCCTTCTGGCGCTGAAGGAATATGACACAACCGCAGTCCAGAGTTAATCGAGGGATTAAATAGGTCTTTAAGGATTTCCTGACAAGAAAGCGATGGTCTGTTGCTCTAATTTGGTAGAACATTCCATAGCTTTGATGCTAAAATTCTGAAGGCACAAAAGCCTGCGTTTCCTGAAACGTGGAATACACCCTAAGAATGGAATAGCATACTGCAGATTTTACAGAGGGGAATGAAGACTGCATTTCTGTGCTAGGATTTGAGTTCCTTGATCACTTGATCAAAAGACTTGGTGGACTGGACAGGCCGTCTATGACGCACTGCATGCATTTGCCCTTCAAATTCAGGACATCACTGTGACGAACTGACTTCTGCCCTGCAGGAGTACATGGATGAGCAGAGGCTAAAGCGTCTACGTAGCCCTCACACTTCTACAAACCAAGAGCAAGACTATCATAAAGGTCAAGCAGGCATAGTTAAGAGATATACCTCCTTAGTTTTCTGTCGTAACGTGGTTCAAGGGAAGGCTATAGTCTTAAGAGGGGTGTGAATGTGGTTCAGTAGCTACCCAAACACTGAAGTATAACAGTCCAAAATAAAGGAATGTTCAATCAAGATTCTATAGAAATATATAAACTTTAATTAAACACACCATGTACAATTATAACTTACTAGAAACACATTACACAAAATCCACCCCTGAAAAAAGAACACTGAATACGCAAAGATAGCAAGATGCACAGTAATGAATGAGGGGTGTAAAGCAAGTAGCCACAATCTTCTTTAAACAGATATGTTCTTGGGTGCAGAAGGGATAAAAGTGACCTAACCAGACTCTGCTGCCCTCAAATAGAACAAGGGGGGCAGTTAGAAGTCAATAGTACCTTTCTGAGGTTCATGGTGGGCTGGCAGTTCTAAGATCGGGAGAGTGCAAAACGTAGCACCGGATGGTTCCTGGTGGTTCGAATGTGTCGAATGGTTCTTGGAAACAGTCCCAAGCAGTTCCTGGGTGTCTTGGCTCTTGGGGTGCTCTCGGGGTGCTGTGAGTCCCAATGCAGGGTCTCAGGTAAAAGAGGAGTCTTTTGCTTGTGCTCCCAAACACATGGGAGGCTGGCACACAACTGCAGGGGTCCTTCAACACCGTGAGGTCCTGCGAACTGCTGTGGCTGGCAGAGAGGCAGGCCTTGTTCCAGCAGCAGGTTCATCCCCAATGGTCCCTGGGGTTGGGGACAGAGCCTGTCTCTACCTTGGAATACCTGTCTTCACCCCCAGAACTGGAGGACTTTACAAAGAACTGCACCCCCAACAGGGTCCAACAAAATCTTCTTCAAGGGTTGGTGTCCAAAGCATGATTCAAAGAAGTGGTGTAAGGCCCCTCCTTTCAAAGGTAAAAGTCCACAGGTGATTGAACTACAGCTAGCCTGCTTTAGGTGTTCAATCCCTGTTCTTGAAAGAGGAGAACATTGCCCTTCTGGCATCACACTGAAAGTACTTTGTGGTAGAGGAAGTGGAGGGGAAGAAAAGGAAGAGGCAGAGAGAACAATATGGAACCCTCCCGCGACTGCACAAAGCCCTTCATTCTCAATAGGATCAAAAGCCTTTAGATATGCAGCACCCTGGTGTGAGGCGAAGCCTTTTTATGAATGGATGTGCCCTTTGATTCCTGTTCTAGGCCAGCTTCAGGTGGAGTGGCTGTCCATGGGAAAGGGTGTACCTGCCCTTACAAAGGAACAAAGAGAGGCAATCCCCCAGGCTACATTCCTGCCAGTAGGGCAAGGTCCAGCCTGTTTGGGGAGAATACATATAACCCTTCCACTGCTGAACTGGGCTAACAAGGCTGACACATGTGTGATATGAGTTTGATGTGGCCTGGATAACTATGAGAGATGCTGTCCACCATGCCCTAAATTCAGGTATATTTATAGTTTAACTGGCTACTAGGACAGGGGTACATACCTCAAATTGAGAAGGGCACCTGTGACCTCTGAAGCCGCTCTGTGCAACCGGTAGCTGCAGATCAGGATAATGAGGCAGAAGGGCACAGGTAGACACTACGCTTTTGTCATGGAGTTTATGTAAAGGGAATCTGACCAGCAGATTTCCCTTTCAGAGATGGGATTACCTGCATCATTTTAATAATTAATAAAAATTAAAAAAAAGCCAGTGCTTTTTACGCCCTTGCCAGATGGCAATTCCTCAAAGTCACCAAGAAAACCCATTATCATTTAACACTTGGACGCTTATCCTGGCTTTCCTCAACATGTCTCAAAAAGTTGAGGTAACAAAGGTCTTGGCCCTCTATTGCATTGACTAATGCAACAGTCTGTATTTACATCCCCCTACAATCCCGACCCCGACCCACCAGTTGCAAATGAGCCAAATATAAGCTGCAAGGCTGGACCTTGTCCTGAAGTCCATCGCACACCAGCTGCCCATCGACTGCACTGGATATCTGTGGAGCTACAGCTATCCTTTAACACCTTATGCTTCATTTAGCTTAATGACTGCAGTGGCAATCCAGAATAAACCAAAAAGAAAAATTCAAATTACTGCCGTACAAGGCCTTTCAGATCAGCCAACTTCTTTTCTCTTACCCTGGCTTGTGCCAAGAAAAAGACAATTGGTGGCAGATTGATGAATGCTGCAGGTGTCATCTTAAGGAAGGACCTGTCATCTTGAGGTCATAGGACAACACCTCCCGTTTAGGCGAAGACTAAAGACACTAATATTCAAGCTTACCTCTGATAACCCTTGATGGAGTTGGCCTTATACACACCGATTTCCAAAATAAAGGGTACCTGACTTTAATCCCTGGTCCTTCAGGCAACAAATCATGAAAAACAGCACATCGTGGACCAGTTAATAGAGGAGGACAAAAAGCACTTACTTTCTATTTCCTTTCACAAAGTATTTAATATGTATTTTATTACACAAGATTTTGTTTTTTTATAAAAAAGATTATAATCATACAATTCACCTACAAAATTCTGCTCACATTTTTTCCCCCGTCATTCACTCACTCACACTCCAACTCCCCTTATCGCAGTATGTCTTGATTTAACACAAAATGACTGTATAACATCAATGACTGTCCACAATTGTTATTTTAAACAGTATTATTTTCCCTTTTCTTGCTGTAGGTGACACAATCTGCATATTACTATTCCAACAGATCTTAAGGCCGACACGTGTTTCTATTGTCAAGACAGGACATCACTGGTTGTGTCCTTTTATTGATGCAACCTTCACCAGGACAAGAAACAAAGTACCAATTGCGTCTTGCTTCACATACACTGGGGTGAGCCACACCATCTCCACATTTCGTTTATGGGGGAGATACAGATGTGATAGACGAATCCCCACTCCACTTTCAGACTCAACCAATTACCTGTGGTCTATCTCTCACTGCGGCCACAAACCCGTATTGATTCCAGGTTAACTTCTCTCGCTCAATTCTACGAGTGGACCCAACTTCTCTCTCACGATATGGTGCTTATTCTTTTTATTCACTAGTTCAGTCACAGTTATTCCATATAATTGGCTAATTCACAGTAAGTCAATATTGGCCATCATCCTTCCTGGTAGATCAATCTAGAATCTGTGCGCTTAAATGTGTTACGGGCACATCAACTTTCTCTCACGACAAATATTCTGCAAAAATACTTAATTCACAGTTCTTCCATATGTGTGGCTGATCCACAGTTAGTCAATGTTGATCATCACCCATTTCTGGCCGGGCAATCTCAAAGGTATGCACTTGAAAATATATTGGCGGCACACCAATTTCTTCTCATGTCACATTTACTTAACACGAGGATCCCAGCGTCTTCACTACATCGCGGGATACTTTGTGAAAGGAAATAGAGGATGACAAAAAGTACTTACTTTCTACCTACTGGTCCATGATGTTCTGTTTTTCTTATACACACCGAGACTCTTACGTCACTGAAACGTGCACCACTTATTGTGTTCCTTCACCACTGTACTGTTGCACCTTCACACGTCTGTTTTGTTTTGTTGCCATTTACCTGGCTTGTTTCACACCTCCATTTTGCCCTCTCACTGGCAGATATCTGTTTCTGAATCTTCAAAGGCTTCGAAGAACCAGACCAGCTCCCTCCGTTCTGTTTTCTTCATTTCCCCTCAATTTTCTCCCCCACTTCAATTTGGGGTGGTACAAAGTGACTGTGTTCGCAGTTGCATCTTTCAGATTATGGATGGCAAGTGAAGGACCTATAGGTCTCGCGAGATGTGTTCAAACCTATGTCTTTAGATTACTAAGCATGCTGCAGAGTTGAGCACTCTATATATTAGCAGAAGTGGAACGTCTTTGAGTACTATCTGCATAGTCCGGCTGTGAAAGTACAAACAAGATCTAGGGCAGCCTGAATTCATCCTGCAAAAAGACAAGTAAGGAAAGAACTCTTTCATTAGCTTTTAGGTAAGGAAACCCTTCTTTATAACTGAAGACACTCACAGAACCATTGACAATTCTTCATCGATGAGAGAACCAAGATTATTTAGCAGCTTAGAAGGGTTAGGGGAGTCTCTCAGTGTGATGAGATCGAGGGAGGCAACATATGTTCAGGGTCGTCGAATCTTCATTTTTGATGAGTTTGTTGTTAGGTACTTCTCAGTAACCCACTTTTCATTTGCAATCATGCAATTCAGAAACTTTGACACTGAATCCTGGGCACTAGGTTTGAGTTTGAAGAATAACTGCATATCATGAGCATAGCTCTATCCACCTATGCCATAGGTCTTAATGAGCTCAACTAGTAAGTTCAAGTATAGTTTGAATAAAGAAGATAGCAAGGCGATTCGAATGAGGGTTTACAAATAAATTGTTGTCAACCTGTCAAAAAGGAATTTAATTCAATCTAATTCAGTCGTGGAAGAGGTCCAGCAGAAACAATGCCCTGATGCCACTGACATCTATTTGCTTAGATCATCCAGTCCAGTTTTCCTACCATGTCACAGTCTTTCTTATTGGCATCAAGGGTAAAACCCACACGAGGAGCATTCATACATTGTCTTAAACATGTCCAGACTGGCTTCAACAATGCAGGCCAGTATGGCCACGCAAGAACATGTTCTTGCAGTGGCATAACATTTGTACAGGTATGAATGTTAAAGCCAACATTATGAGTGTTCTTATGTGGCCATAATGGTCTCCATTGTTACACTAATGCAGAACATGTTTTCTGTTGAGCCATCGAGGGTTTTTATACTGGTAAAAATCAACAAGAGTATGTTCCTACATAGGGATACTGCCATATTTTGGCAGATGGAGCATGGACGTGTTTAAAATAGTATCATTCGGGCATGATGGGCAAAGCGAACATGAGTATGTTCTGAAATGGAATACTGGCATATATTGGTGCAGCCAGCATAGGCATGTAGGGGCACTGTCAGCATGAATATGTTTTAATATTTTGGGCACAGACATGATGAAAATGATTTGAAAAATGCCCCTGTGCTTTGTTGGTGTCTTGGGATCGATTGTGTGTTTTCATGTGTTGTTAACTTACTAAACCAATTGCACATTCTGTGGCTTTTAACCCAATTTTTCACAGAAAGTATGTCATAAGGTGCATAATTATAGCCCATTATTTTTCATATGTTCTCGTGAACTCCCCATATCGCCTACTTATTGATCGGAAACATTTACACCCTTCCAATTAAATAATTCACAAGCTGCCACTGATTAATCAGTGATTGTGAAGAGGGTCACATATTTTCTCTGTCAAACATTACTGTCTAAAGATATGTCCAGGTGAGTGGAATTTGAGGCTTCTATGAAAATGAGTTAATGGCACAAAACTTCATATCCAGTGTTTCACCGACTTCACGTATTGAGTCTTTAAAGAGGAACTTCCACACTAGTGGGGAAGTTTTAACTAGTACCGAGTTAGCCCGATCTATTCCAAGATGCAAGTCTCCCAGTACTGCTAAGTTTTTGAACGTCATAATCATAAGATGCCCCGCTGTTAAATCCACTTCATGGGCAGTAAAGGCTGGGGCTGCTTTTGGGGGATAATGGATCTGTAGAAAATACAAAGTCAATGTTAGGGAATGGTGCAGGATATCTGGAGTAGATTTCACTTGAACATCACGGGAGGCAGTTATTGCTAGGCCCCCTCCTTGCCGGACATTCCCACTCGCATGTGTGATCTTAAAGGAAGGGGGGCGGAGGGCAGATCCTGCATGACAGGAGCACAGTCATCTTTACGCCAGGGTTCTGTCGTTATCAGCACATTTTATGGACTTAGATAAAATCACAGATATCACATATTTGTTTGACTGCTGTCCTCGTGTTGATCATGGACTAGTTTTTGTGTCCTGAATAGGAATGCGGGGTAGGCTTCTAATCACAGACATGCTTTTCGCTTCATTTTTCCTGCAGTCAGCCTCTTTCAGTCGCAAAAATGTGTATGTCACTGACAAAGCATTTGTCTGAGCCCGAAATGTTTGACGTCTTTCTTTGGTAACAAAAAACACTGTACTGCCCCTGCCCCTGATAGGAATTCACTAATGGAAGCGGGTATCCTCTTCATTCTCGCCTATCACAATGGTTTGTACATCACCAGCCTGCCTGGCATTGACACGACACGACATGAAAATGTTATGCCCTTTAACCGTGGCTTCGTCCAGGATGTGAATAGTTCAAATGCATTTTTTTACAGAGACATCATGCTCCTGTCAACAACGAAAAACAAGATGGATGCATTGATAGGAAATGAAAAGTATCATATACATTGAGTACAGAAAAGAAACGTGTCATGGTTTGTTTTAAGGTTGTTTTTCAGTTCATGGACACCTGTATGAATGCAATCTTCTCTCCACAATTCCAAAGATAAGATGTATGGGGAGTTCATGTTAACTACTCTGTGAGTATAATGTTTGGGTAAGCGAAGACCATTTACAGTAGTCATGGCTATTCGCTACTTTTCTTGACTTTAATGCCCAGCAATTTATTTGAAGTAGTCTTCCATTAGGGAGATTAGACAGGCCGTTAGTTGCAGTGCTGTGATCTAAGACGCGAATTGAAAGTCTGGTGTGTCTGGTTAATAAGAATAATTGTATGTAAAACCACAGCACATGTTGAGCTGCCACTCATGGTAGTCCAGTGAGGGTGGGGATCTGCTGTGGCTTGGCCAGCTATGTTTTTCTGGTTTGCAAACCAAGGAATAGTGGAACTTTATGCATCAGGTCTGTACTGTCATTTACAAGAAGCTACTGGCAAAATGTGACCAGCAAAGGGTTAAGTTAGCTCTTTTATCACTTCACATAATCCAAGCTGAATTCATTTGGGTAGAATGATAAATGGTGATTTTGTAGTTAGACAGTTGTAGTTGTGTTTGGTTCATACCCGGTGTCTTTTTTGTATACCTCTTCATTTGATCCTTGTCTTTGTTGTTTGATCAGGCCTGTGGTCAGTCCTCATTTAAGTCTACTACTTCGATTTTGGACACAAGATTGTTTATATTGGATTAGGCCCAGAAACGACATCATTTTGCCCTTTGCTGCTGACTTTTAAAGTAGTCCTTTAAATTGCAAATGGTTTTATATAAGACTACCCTATTGAGTTGCAACTCATGAACATTAGGGCGATTTCTCTGTCAACTCCCTGGTTCTTCACTTAAGTTTCTTTCCATGTGTTTTCGATTCTCCTGTTGTCTGGCATTTACAACTGGCTGGTCCATTATGTACTAGGTCACAGCTGACCCATTTTGTATCCAGATGGGAATATCAGTGATTGATTACTTGGGGCATCATTTGGTAAATTGTGTCTTGCCTGCTTTCTGCAGAGGTACTTCTCTTGTTGATTTGAGTGAGCTCTCCAAAGATCCCCTGCCTGGCAATGGGGGTTGCTGTAGCATTTTATACTTTAAAGGTACCTCTTGGTTTAGGCCATTCACAGCTGCTGTGGCTGACTCATTCCGCTTTCTATCCCTTTCCATAACAGGTGGAACGTTCAGAATCCACCTGATGTGGTGTAGCTTTGGGTGAAATGTGTGCATGCTTTAAAGCAAAGCGAGACCTTGTTCTGCTGCCTGGCAGTTTTCTTATGAACTTTTCGTAAATTAAACAGGTTCCTGATATTCCTGTATAATATATTTTATTTTCATTTAAATGTTATACCAATGCACCAATTACAGAATTTATGAAGAAATACGCCATCGGAGGGGGGCGGGGGGGGCATTACCACTTATACTACTTAAGGTAATGCCCCGGGGCCCATAGTTAGAGGCCAGAGCGAAGGGAAATCTGGGGAAGGGGGGGGGGGGTGGGTGTGGAGGAACTTACCTCATTCCCCGGTGAGGGGAGTTGGCGGCCCCCAGCCCTGAGGAGGGTCAGGGTGGCAGGATTACCGTCTGGAAACGCCTGCATTCTGAGCCTCCCCATTGTCGCTGGGAGGCCGCCACACCCCCCTCACCGGGTACTAATATACAATAACAAACAAAAAAGGATGGAAGAGATGGGAGGAGGAAAAACCAAAACCAAATCTAGTGTTCTGATTATTTCATTCATATAAATCACTAAACACACTCCCAATGTTGGCATATTCTTCTAATTCATCCTTCCTCTTGAAGGACATTTTTCCCTAGCAGACAGCATAATCAGGCTGTTAATCCAATCTTCAGATGCCAGGCTCGCTATATTTTTCCACAATCTCAATATTTGTTTTTGGCTACAATTAATGCTCTTTATGCCATTTTTTCTAGAATTACTTAACCGTGGAACTTTGGGCATCAACTCAAACACACAGAATACAGGAGAGCTTTGAACGGAAAGGCCCACAATCATTTATATCCTTTATAACACTTAATCCCAAAAGATCTACACCTTTTTACAATCACAGAACATATGAAAGTCGTTCAACTCATGGATTTACATGAGCAGCAAATATCTGTTGTTAACAGTGCCACATTTTCCATGAAGGACAATATAAGGAATGAATCATCTTCTGTTGCGTAAACCTCACATCCAGATCAACTTGCCATCAGGAAGGCCCAGCGCATATATGAGACCCATCTTCATGAGATATTTTCTGCCTCATTTCCAATTCCCATCTCTCTTTTCCCTTGGATAACAGACCATCTGGATCAGGCGCAGTGATAAGTCGGTATATGGCTGAGACAGACAGACATGAAGATTTAGATCATCTGTACAGGTCTGGAACAACATGAAGGTTCAGACCCAAAGTTGTAAATGAAAGTTCAAACATGTCTTGGAGTTTTCTGTACTGATGAATCTCTCTTGCCTCCAGCTTTTATTTGAATTTGAGATATCTGATAATGTGCCCCCCAAGTGCTCACAATGCGTCGTAGTCTACCCCTTCTTAACTGCAACACAAGGGCCCTCATTACGAGTAACCCGGTCCAGAGAGAAAGGTGGTAAAACAGCCAGTACTACCGGCATTTTTCCCAGACCGGCTTACTCCGAGTCTGCTGGTAGGGACAGTGAACAACTGGCATGCCTGACCTGTGGGTAGTTCAGGCCCTGTGAGGGCATCATGAAGTAGACTCAGCCTACTGAATAGAGTTTTGGTATAGACACTTTTACTAACTAGAAAAGGAGGGTTGGAAAAGGGCCTAATTTGCTCTATGCTAAGGTGGGATTTCCCTCCCTAAATACAACTAATGATAGTCTGTGCCAGGAAGCCCAAAGCAAATGCCTGCCTGTGTCCAAAAGCTATACTTGCCCTCACATTTAATTGTATACAATGTGTAGGGATGTCAGCATCAAATAAGAAGTTTTAAAATAAAAAGTTCAGAGCTTCTTCCAGCTCTTAGGTGGAAAAGTTTTTCCCTTCCCCAAGGTTCAAATAGTTCACGCTACAAAATAGGGGATCCAATGTTCCAAAATAACACAACTCTTTGGGATATTCAATGTTCCAAAATAACACAATTCCTTGGGATACTTCCCAGCTCTTCGGGTTTGGTTACCTTTCAGCAATTTATAAAGTCAGTTCATCAATTTCAGTTCACACAGGTTTTCCTTCATTCAATCACAAAGTGGCTTTTCCTTAGGTGGGTGTATTTGAGCTATGCTCAGTTGTTGGTTCACCTGGTCCACCCATTACAGGTCACGTAACCCGACAAACCTTACCTTGTCTTGGGAGGATAGCTCAGGGGTAACAAGTTTGTTTTGGAAGCAAGACGACGCGGAGCAACACAGGTTTGATCCCTGGGTCTGTGCTTAGATACCTCTGGGTTTTTAAGCATTTTATAAATAACCAATAAATAACTGCATGCTATTATTTAGGCCTCTGCCATGTATTACACAGAGGATGCTTCACACATAAAACAGTGTAAATCGCCATGCACTTAATACATAAAGCATGCAAGGGGACAGGTGGGCCAGGCTGGTGGAGGTGAGGGGAATGGGCTGGGCAGGTCAAAGCCAAACGTAAAATCTACCCTCCTTGCCTTTCAGTTATCCTCTAAACCTACCTCTCATCTGCCTTCAAGCCACTGGTGTCACGGGGGCCCCCACAGACCCTGCATTGCGGGAGGCCCCAGTAGCACTTGTCCTGAAAGGCGCCCCCAGATAGAGAAAAAAATATTTCTCCCAAATTCTTTTTTTTTAAATGTTTCGTTTTGAATTAACTCTACAGTCATAAAGCAATTATTTCTGTAACAGAAATAATGTCTTTATGAAGGCAGAGTGACTACAAAAAGAAACTTTCTTTCTGAAGTCTGAGGGCTCCCCGCACCGCATGACATTGAAGACCCCATGCTGGAGGCCTCCATGTTATGGGGTGGGGGGAGTCCTTTGACTTCAAAAAGAAGTAGTTTGTTTTTTAATTCACTCTTCCTTCATAAAGGAAATACTTTCTTTATGAAATCAGAGGGACTTCAAAAAGAAACAATTTCTTTTTGAAATAATAGGGCTCCACTCAACCCCATGACATGTGCGTGTGTGAGTGTATTTTGAAAGGGTGTACACTTAAATGTGTAGGTGGCTGCCTGTGTGAGTGTATGGTGAAAGGGTGCACACTTAAATGTATGGATGGGTGCCTGGGTGTGTGTGCCTCTATGGTGAAAGAGTGCACACTTAAATATATGGATGGCTGGGTGTGCGTGTGTGTATATGGTGAATGGTATGTGTGCTTGTGTTCAGGGGTGCAACAAAATCTACATTTTGGGGGGCAAATCCTTCAAAATGTTGGGAGAGGCACTAACTTCATGGGCAGTGGGAGGGGCAAACTTATTTTTGTGGGGGCATCTAACTTCTTTACAAATTTTAATGAGACTATTCTAGTGCAGCTTCAATGTTACACGCAGTTAACTCTCTCCTTTAAGTCTGAAAGCACCCACTTATGGACTGTTGTGAGAATGAGAGGTCTCCTGTTCCCTCTCTACCCTTCCAATCACTCTTCTGGCAGGCAAGTACTAAACCCACATCACAATTTAATTGGCTAAAAAAATGTGCATTTGAATGCAGGTGCTAACAGTGAAATGCTTTACGTTAGTAATTGCTGGGCCCTTGTAAACAGCGAAACCCAGGTGCCGTTTAGCATCTGTGTCCTGTTCTGTCCGGCAACTGCTCTTAAGGTCAGCCAGGTTGAGTGAACATAGCCCACAATTTCAGGCGGGGGAGTGCTGAAGCCCAGTCAACTGAAGGGTGTTACGCCACTACTTGTGTTTAATGCCTTGAATACTTATTGGTCATCGTCATTACTCTTAGCCCTATTCTTCCTTGTCCCTGTACTTGTGTATGAGGCAGTACTTGTGTATGAGGCAGTGTGCCTCATACACAAGTCCTGGTACATGGAGGTAATGGCTGATTTAGCTACCTGTAATCTTCATTACACCTAGTCCCACTCTTCCACATCCCAGTACTTACCTATGAGGCAAGGAGCCTCATACATAAGCTCTGGGAAAAGGAAGAGGGACGTGAAGGCAATTCTAGGCCAAGGAGCTGTTTTTGGAGGTTTGGCTAGAGGGTGGGAGGGAGAGGGGATGTGTGGGAGCGGGATTGTGCAATAAATCATAATAGTTGTCCTTGTCCAGGCTAAGCAGGCATGACAAGTGGCTAGATAGGCATTTTGGTGCAGCCAGTCTAGGCATTCTCAGTTTGGTATGACTTTTTTTTAACTGCCCATTTCTGATAAAGCAGTCCTGCTAAGTGTCCTTGGCTAGACTGGCATTTGGGTGCTGCCAGTCTAAATGTTTCTTACTGCAGCATTGTTTATTTTTTTGGGCCTCTGTGATAAAATGATAGGATATGAGTTATTTATAAGATGCCTGTACACAAGTGCTTCTGGGCGCGACAACACAAGGGAGGGAAGATAGGGGGAGGACAAGACAAATGATCTTACTAGGCCATGTGTAATTCAGATTGCGCAAGTCCGTGAACGAGAAATGCAAGGGGAAAGGGAGGGGGAAGTGCAAGGAAGAGGGAAGAGGAAAACAGGGCAGTAATGCTCTAACTAACAGCCAGGGCAGCGCGGCTCTGGGTAATGCAAGGAGAACAAGGGACTGTAGCGTTACAGTTACAGCCCCTAAGTGCGTGGTAGGCCCGGAGGCAGTGCAAGGGTGACTGATCAATAAAGAGCCTGGACTCAGTGAGACTCTGAGCGTAACCAAGCAACCAGTCGTTACAGCAGAGAGGTAGGTCAGGTAGGTCAGCAGGGGAGGGAGAGGGAGAAAGCAGAGCAGAAGAGGAAAGTTTTGAGCTGCTTCCGGAACTTAAGGTAGTCCGCTCAAGTTTGAGAGGGTCAGGGAGGCCATTCCAGAGGGAGGCACCTGCAGAGGAGAGAGATCTACCCCCCACTCTCTGCCTGGAGAAGCGTCTAACCCTTAAAGGGTTGGAGGTAGCTGGGGAAAGGGCTCCAGAAGGAAGGTATTTTGGAAGAGAGTGTTGGATGTAGTGTGGGGCCGACCCCAGAAAGCCTTGTGGACAATGCAAAGGGTCTTGAACTTGATCCTTGCAGCCACCGGTAGCCAGTGGAGATATTTCAGGGGTGGAAAGACACGATCCTGGGGCATAAAGCCAAGGACAAATCTTGCAGTCCTGCTCTGGATTAGTTGCAGAGGGTGAAGAGTAGAGGAAGACATATTGAGAAAGAGGTTGTTGCACTAGTCTAGTCTAGAGAAAACAGGACTCTTGAGAGAGTGAGCTTCTGGGGGAAAGTGAGAAAGGGAAGAGTCTCTTTGAGGAGGAGCTGGATGTGGGATTTCTTGCCGACATCCGCAATGTGAGAAGAGAAAGAGAGAGTGGAGTCGAATATGACACCAAGGTTTTTTGAATCGCATGAAGGTGAAGAAGGTGAAAAAATAGGGCCCAAGGTGGGTGGCCAGAGTGAGAGAGGGAAAGCAGGGGCAGGGATCCCAATGAGAAGGATCTCCTTCTTACTGGCATCAAGGCAGAGATAGTTGGAGATGCACCAATCCTGAATTGTGGATAGACAGTCAGGAATGAGCAAGAGAGAAGAGGAGCCTGAAGGACAGCTGAGTGTCATCTGCATAACATTGAAAGTTAGAGGAGAAGGTAGAGATTAGGTGGGCCAAAGGGGTCAAGTATAGGTTGAAAAACTAGGGTGAGAGGATTGAGCCCTGGGGAACGCCACAGGTAGAGAGAGAGGTGGCAGAGAGAAAGGGACCAAGGTGGACCTGGGAGGGGCAGTCCACGAAGACAGAGGTCAGCCAATCAAGGGCCTGATTCGTAATGCCCAGGTGCGCACGTAGTCGATTGATCAGGATGGCGTGGTTGACTGTGTTGAAAGTAGAGGAAAGATCAAGGAGGATGAGGACATAAGGAATGCTGGAATCAAGGTTAGAGAGCAGAATTTCACAGGTGTTCAGGAAAGCAGTTTCCATGCCTCTGGCAGCTCTGAAGCCAGACTGATGGTCATGGAGACAACCAACAGATTCAGTGTGGAGAGAAAGCTGGGAGATGGCCAGCTTTTCCAAGAGTTTGTCCAGGAAAGTGGTGATGGAGATTGGGAGATAGTTTGCCGGGCAGGTAGGACCAGCAGACGGCTTCATGAGGAGTGGGTGCACAAAGAAGAGTGCTTAAGGGGAGAGGGGAACGTTCCAGTGGCAAAAGAGTGATTACAGAAATCGGCCAAGGCTGGAGCGAGGGTGACAATATGGTCCTTGAAGGTTATGGAGGAGCAGGAGAGCACCTGTTTGTACAGTACTTTCATAGATCAGACTTTTCTAGAAACCTCAGGTGTTGACAGAGAGAAAGAGGAGAAAGGAAGAGGAGAGGTAGAGATGGCCAAAGGGGGCTGAGAGAGGGAGAGGGAGAGGAAGAGGAGATAGAGGACAGGATGTTCTGAGTTTTAGCTGAGAAGTGAGAGGCGACAGCCATACAGAGGGCCTGGGAGGGACAGGAGAGGTAGAGACCGCAACAGGATTGACCAGTTCCTTGCAGACTTTCAAGAGTTTGGCTGTGTTGTTAGAGGCCGCAGATACCCGTGCTTGAATGTGTGCTCTCTTCTTGATGAGTGTTATTGCTTCGACTGGCATTTTGGTGCAATCATTCTAGGTATGTCTAAATGTGGCATGGCATGCTTTACTGTAATGTTATTACATGTCTACACAGCTCTACATTGTGCAGCCAGTGGGATATGTTTTCAATGTGGTATGGCATTTTTAATAGCAAAGCATTAATGTTCCTGTGCACTGTTGGTGACTTGCATGTATTGGATTGGTGTTACACTACAAAACAATTGCAAACACTGGCTTTTTAGCCAATTTTCCTCAGAAAGTGTGCTGTATATTGCATTAAAACACATATTTATATCTTTCTCCTAGTACAGTGTGCGGCATACCCTTTCAGCAGCACATTTGTGCGTATTGTGCAAGCGTGATAATCTAGGCCGGCCCAGAGTGTGGCACGACCTGTGATGTGTTGCTGAGTTGGGGTCAGGGGGGGCCTCAGCATGGCTCGCAGGGGGGCCCCCACATTTTGTGTTACGCCACTGCTTCGAGCTAGCATTTTCTCCTCTCCTCTACTCTGCCTCTGTCCCTCACTTTCTACTGCCTCCAAGCTAGCACTTCACCCATCATGGTCACATCCCAAGCACAGCTGGCTGTACCGCCTACCTGCACTTAAAAATGTCTAATGTTGGTTGTCCTTAATCTATGTATGTCCACCCCTGTATTGTCCCTGGTCACTGTTCCATTTACTCCCCTCTACAATCTGGCCAGAATGTCACTCAAACTCACCCCGTTGTAAGAAACTCACTGCTTCCTGTCAAATCTTATATATCTTATTGCATAAAAAGAGCATTGTTCTTCCCTGTAGATAAATAAATAAAATAAAAGGAATGGTTAGCTTATCGGCGTGCGGACAAGGGAACAGGGCAGCTGAGGGGGTGCGGGGAGGTGAGGGGAGAATGTATGGATTTGGGATGGGGGGGTTCCCCAAAATAGGGTTACTGGTGAGGGGAGTATAGACAGGCGTTTCGAGGGTATCATCCAGAGAGGCAGTGCGGAATGGCGAGGAAGGATAGGTGATAGGGAGTGAAGTTCCATGCTTTTTGCAACTCCTGTTGTGTGTGATTCTCATCGCAATAGCAGTGGAGAAAGGGATACGTTTCAAAAAGGCCACACAGGACCATCATTTCACTGATTTTCTATGACGCTACACAAGCGAAACTTCTCGTTCTTCTGACAGAATGCACTTCCTCCTCTTCCCCGGTGGCTCATAAAATATACCTCGTAAAATCACCTGCCCCAGTAAGGAGGCAAGAGGATCTCAGAGTCTCTCCAATGTGGGCAGTCAAGTAAAAGATCGCAGAGTCTTTCTCTCGTGAAAATATCCCATCTCTCAAAACACCATGCCGCTTAATCGATCTACAATCCTACGGGAAATGAAGATGATTCCCGCCCTTAAATATTTTACAACTGCTGACATTGATGTGGTGACTTTTCCTTTTGGGCCCGACACAAACACTGCAGAGGTTACTCTGAAATCAAGATTGGGGGTCGATTTAATCTTGGGTGAGTCATTGGCATGGGACCATAGAGGTCTCAGGATCTCCCAGATATGTCCAACTTTAATAAACACGAATCAAAGGTTTTCAGTGATCCCAAAGCAGAAGACAGAAATTAATAATAAAGAGAGAATTCCTTCTAATCCATCAAATATGTGGGAAATGGTCCCAGAGATAATCTCTCAGGTCTTCCGTAAAATGGGCGTTCCCCAGCAGAGACTCTAGGGAAGAATCAAATGTACTATCATGGAACACCAGAGGGTAAGCATCTTTCTCCCAGGAACCAAGGAAATCACAAATATTTAAGTCATCTGATCTAATACTATTTCAAGAGACTTGGTTAACTGGTTTAGTTGGGTTTTGATGGTTTTTCCATTTTTCAGCAATTGGCTCGAGGGTCAGAAGGGGGCAGGCCAATAGGGGGTTTGCTTGTGGCATATAGCAATGAGACATTTGAGACCTCAAAGAGTGTATTGAATGTTAGAGAAGGTATCCTTATGGTAAATGTTTATTGGAACCCCAATGTTATCTCTCTCGCAGATTTTTTGCTTAATCTTTCGGATGGCCTGGTAGAATGTTTTCAGCAATATCCATCTGATGATCTTATCATCGCGGGTGATCTGAACTCCCAATTTATCCCCACAATGGACCCTATTTCGGGAAAATCCCGTCAGAAGACCTCTAACGGGAAAATGTGGGTAGACTTCATGCAAGAATGGGGCCTCCTAATGTTTAATGCTAACTTGAGGGGGGACATTCCAAACGCCCCATCGTGGCGTAGAGGTTCTGCTTTTTCAACCATCGACTATCTCTTTGCCTCAAAATGTATTTTTGAATCTTGCTCAAGTTTTCAAGTGGGTGAAGGGAACACTGACGACCATCTAATCCTTATAGCACTCTTGTTGTTTGAAGGGGTTCAGGATGTATTGTTGTTTGATCAGGACCTCACAACGAATAGAGCTGGAAATGTAAGTAGATTTCACAAGGGGGGGTGTTTTAAATTGCGAATTGAGGGGCTTGGTGCATCAATTTTCAAATCAACAACTTTTGAATGTTTGTAATCCAGGTGATTTCTCTCTTTTTCTTTCTAACTTGGCACCCGCTGATTCCAACTCGCAGAGACCGCATAGGATCCACAAACATACTCTTCATGTTGAAATAACGGAAAGGAAGAAGCAACTCAGACAGCGAAGAGGGAAGCTGAAGAGATCTTGTATAGATTTGGACCAGCTCAAGGAAGGCTTGAGAATCCTTAGAAATAACTATAGAAATTGGTATAGGGCACACAGATACCTCATATGGCAACAAGACGGAGAGAGAATGTTATCTGCTCTCTAGGGGAAACACAAGAAATTTTTGGGCAATGGTAGGGCGAAATGAGGTAAGCCGGAATCAAAAACAGGATGCGGTTATCCAAGAACATGTCTGGTGTGAGCACTTTGCCAGACTTTATGACTCGCCAAATGCTATAGTCGGGGATAGAAATACACTGATTAAGTGGTCCCTGGACTTTTCAGCCACAGATCTGGAAATACTGATAAGGATATCATCAGCTTCCAGAGCGGGGGGACCGAATGGCTTGAGCAATTCAATCTTAAAAAAGGATCCTTCCCTGTGGGCATGGACATTAAAAAAACTATTTGATAACATAATCCATCAGAAGTTCTTCCCTGACTCATGGAAACATTCCTTAGTGATACCAATCTACAAAAAGGGGGATTGACTGTTAGCTGCTAACCACCGTCCAATTTCCTTTTAGATGCAAACAGCTAAATCTTTACAGGGCTCATCTCAGGGGAATTGGAAGTATGGGCACAAAAGAAGGGCATCATCCCAAGGCAGCAATCAGGCTATAGGAAGTGTTTATCTACTACCCTAAATGGACTGGTTTTGAGCTTCCTGTTTTCGCCATCTGTCCAAGGAGGGGGTCCTCCCCTCTTTGGGGCCTGGTTAGACTTCTCCCAAGCCCTCAACTCTATAGACAGGAATCTCCTATGGAAAATACTAGATGATTGGGGTATCTCTCCTAGTCTTTTGTCAATCTTCAGAGAATTAGATCACAACAATTCCATGCAGGTGAGACTATGTAGACCAGGCCTTTTGACTAATCCGATCAGGGTAGACAGAGGGGTCCGTCAAGGATGTCTCCTAGCTCCTCTATTGTTCATTTTGTTCATGCAGATCTGGCTGAGTGGCTGAAGGGAATAGGTTTCATATCTCTGGTACTAGGAAAAACAAAAATCAATTGGTTGGCATACGCAGATGACGTGGTAGTCCTTGATCACTCCCAGGTAGGGCTGCAGCGTCTTTTGTCCGCGTTAGAAAATTACACCCGAAATAATAACCTTACCATCAATCCAGCAAATTCCAAGATAATACGATTTAAACATCCAAAAAAGATAATTAAGCAATATGTCTGGACTTTGGACCAACTGCCGATTAAGGTTGTCTCGGAATTGACCTATTTGGGAGCATCGATCAGCTCTTTCCCAATGAAAGGCAGCCTGGTGCGCTCATTGAAGTTAAAAGTTGTAAAATTGGGACCACAAATGAAACAAATCAGATCCCAGTTTAGCAAATTTTCTATTCTCCCTTTGGTGAAATTTTATATAGGGAAAGTAATTCTGATACTCCTGTTTGGTTTGGATTACAACTGCTTAGCAATGGATCTCGATTCGGATTCTTGGGAAGCTAAGTTGTGGAAACGCACATTAGGACTGCCGGATTGTGTGCCAATAGTATCTCTTCGCTATGAATTGGGTCTGTTGTCCCTTAGATCATGGCGACAATGGAAGTGGCTGATTTTGTATAGATCAGTATTAGATGCTCCCAAGAACTCACTATTTGAGGAAATTGCTGGAGAGCTGCATCTTGGTAAAAACCTGTTCCTGGTTAAGTTCCAGCAAAGATGCCTGGAAATTCTAGAGAGAGTGGACTGTGATTTGACCCTACTCTTTCAAAATCCAGATAGGGTAAAACAAAAGTTGAAGCAAAGTGACTGGATTGATA
The DNA here is from genome assembly GCF_040938575.1 of Ambystoma mexicanum. Classification (NCBI taxonomy): domain Eukaryota; kingdom Metazoa; phylum Chordata; class Amphibia; order Caudata; family Ambystomatidae; genus Ambystoma; species Ambystoma mexicanum. The sequence continues at coordinate 386,067,154 of NC_090934.1, read as the reverse complement.
CGATTGACAGTATGAGGAGGACGAAAAGATCTACCTCTTTTACTGTGGTTGATAAGCCTCTTTCTCTGGTCCCTGCTTATCTGAAAAAGACACCTGAACTGAATTTTGGATTATCTCTTCTCAGATTTTGTTTAAATCTACTTCCTACTCTAGAGATTTTGGCCTCTAGAGATAGAGAGGGAATGCAGATCCATACTGTGACAAGTGTCGTACTAAGGTTTTGCAATCTTCTAAACATTTACTATCTAATTGCCCGGGCACGTGGAGTATGAGGGCCAGAAGATTCAGTAGGTTTGTTCATCAGGTATCCTGCCTTGATTCTGTTGAATTCCGGGGGAGAGTATCCTCTTGTCAGGAGTCGGCTCTCTCAATGGAACTTGTCAGAGCACTGGAGGAAATAAACTTGATCGGTGACTCAGTCTTGATTTCGATTGAATGAAGTCCTTAGTAACTAGAGTCATCAAGGTCTGACCCAGTGTTTGAATGTCTCTAATGGATTTTGTATAATGAAATTGTTTTTCTGTACAGGTGATTTTTTGGAAGCCGGAGCCCCTGACTATCTTGATTTATGCTCTGTATTGCTTATTGTGTTCATATTATCTATGCTCCCTATAATTAATTTTAGTGTTCGTGAGAAAAGTTTCTTTTTCTTTTTGACTTTTCCTTTTTGAAGATTTTAGAGAAGTGAGTTTTGTAAATTGACTGAAGCATTCTAGTTTTATTATTCTGCTGAATAATTGTAAAAGTGTTAAAAGTCAAATGTTGGCTATTGCACAATAAATAAATAATAATAAAAAAAATCACCTGCCCCAGTAACACAACAGGCTTCTACACACGTGTGTCTCCTTGCAGTTCAGGCGATGCGCTCAGGTGATAAGAAGTCACGTGTTCTCTAACACAGTCAGCTCTCGCCAAAACAAGCTTATAAAATACAACTGGGGCCTGCCGAATAAAAAAGTAAACATTTTAAACGACGACACCTATATCGTAACCATCAGTGTTTAAAAGGAAAGGGTACTGTTTTGTTTAAAACGTTTTACTTTTCATATTTCACACGGACCTATGGCACGCGGCTTTCAGCTTCTTTACCCTGTGACTTCAAATGTAATGAATAATGTGCTCAATGTTATAACTCTTATATGTTGTTACAGCTGGTGTATGTATATCACTTTACATTTTTATAGTTGTTATGGAGCACTGCGAATGTTGTTTTGATGCTATATCTACATTTTTTTTATTTGTGAAAATTACGATTTAAGATCCTGCACCTTACCGTGGTAGCAGCAGGCCTTGTAAACGTAGCCCTTTGTTTATTTCGCTAACACGGGCTACCTCGTGTGATGGTTTACGTGTGGTATTGCCCATGTTACAGGAGAGCTGCAAGCAGGGCTGCGGCACAGTCAGATGTCTCTTTAGAGAAGTGCAGGGAGTGCTGCATGTATACTTGTATGTTACTGGTAGTCTGCCAGGCTGCAAGGGATTTCGATTGGGTAGTGGGATTAGGAAAATCGCTGTTTGCAGGCTGGTTTATTCCCACAGAAGCTCCTTTGTCGTAATTGAACAGTTCTCATGGCAATAGCGAGGGGACAGTCACCAGTGGCAGCCGGTACATTTTTTGTTTGGAGGGGCGTAAATGTTTCCCAGAAATTTGCGCGAGTGACAAAGCATTGTGAGGGAGTCCGAATTAACCAATGGGAGCCTTGGAGGGGTCCATCCACCCCCTGAAAGGGTTTTGAATAATGGGTTAAAATGGTGTATTATACAGCACAATTTCTGAAAAATTGGGGGGGGGGGAAACAGACAGCTTGCAATCAGATTTGTAGGGTGACTCATGGGAAAATCCAATAAATGCAAGTCACCAGCAGTGCACAGGAGCATTTCCAACTCATTTTTATGATGCCTTCCCCCACAATATATGCCAGTATAAAAAACCATGTTCACAATGGCTGTCCCAATCCATGTCCATGCACAATACAGCGACATATGCCAGCATTCTCATATAAGAACATAAACATGTTGGCTTAGCACATAATGCCAGTATTGCTTTGTGCATAATGCCAGGACCCCCTTGTAAGAATATAATCCTGTTGCCTTGCGATTACAAATTTAAAATAAATAAAATCCAAATTGGCTTCAACAATGTAACTCAGTCTATTCACTTAATAACACTTACAATGCTTGCTTTACCATTGATGCACAATAAAATGTGATATGCCACAGTATGAAATCATAGCTGGATTGGTTACACCAAAATATGCCAGTCTAGCAACATAATAGCACTCATCAAGCTCACTTTATTATAGATGTAAAGAAAAAAATACCATGCCATAGTAAGAAAAACGGTTCTTGCTGACTGGGTAAACTGCATGCAGCCAGCAAGAATATGTTTTCTTACCTTGGTATTGCCCTGCACTAATGCCACCTCCAATAACGAGTCCACACACCACACATTCACATACACATGCATACAAACATTAATGCACCCATACAGCCTCTCTCAATAATTCACATGACAATCACCAGAACACTTCACTCACGCTGATGCACACATTCATATATACCTGCACTCAAGCAGTCAAGCCCAGGGTAGGACTGGGCCATAACATCATCTTGGGCACCAGTTAAAAAGTGGCCCATAGTTGCAAATGGCTATTCATTCGTTTTGTGACACTGTTTGAATAATACACAAGGGGGAGGTTTTTGATCAAATGTGATGCAAATTGTGCATTTTGAAGAATATTTATTCTGCAACACTGGTCAAAGCTATTATCCGTATAGTGAAGTAACTCCTCAAACTGGCCCACATTGGGCAAAGAAGTAACCCACTTTGACCCAAAAAACTGGCCCTCTCCAGTCTTTAGCGTTTTTGGTTCAGCCATGGGCCTATTGCCCTATAGGCCTGTCCGAGTCTGGTCATGCCCCCACACAGCTCTCTCAAGCACTGAATGATTAAGAGAAACTTTATGGGTGGTGTGACTGCGTGTGTGAATGTATATATGAATATGGGTATCTGCCAGAGTATTCATTCACATGACGCCCAGGAAGGACTTTGCTCAGGCATATACACACATTCATATAGACATATGTACACAGGTAGTCACACACCCATACAGTCTCTCTCTAAATCATACAAATGACACCCATCAGAACACTTACTCACACACAATCAGGGCCAGATTGCAAGCTCCATGTAAAATAAGATAAGTGTCCATCAAGGAATGTCACTTTTATTTTACATGGAGCTCAGAATCAGGCCTTCATGTACACATTTTCAGCATTCACACAAGTAGTGTGGCAGCCACTAGAACACTTACACAGACACACACATAAACACATTCACATCTTTCACACAAGCAGTTACGCACCCACACAGCCTCTCAATCATACACATGACACCCACCAGAGCACTTACACAGACACACACATTCAGGGCCTGATTGCAAGCTCCTATGAAAATATGGAGAGTGTCTTTCCATCGTAGAATGGCAGCTTTATTATTTTACAGGGAGCTCAGAATCAGGCTCTCAATACACATTCACAGCATTCACACAAGCAGCCATGCACGCACACAGCTTCTTCTAATCATTCAGATGGCACCCACCAGAACACTTACACAGACGCACACATTCATAAACACATTCACAACATTCACACACTCATACAGCCTCTCTCTTAATCATAGACATGACACCCACCAGACCACTTTATTTATGAAAACGTACTGCCACTCACACCCGCACACTTTAAAAATACAATATCTCTCTCTCACACACACACACACACACACACACACACACACACACACACACACACACACACACACACACACTCTCTCTCTTTCTTTCTTTAATTTCAAAACTTACCTGAGCGGGTCTAGGCGGTGATCAAGAGCGTCAGGGGTCAGGAGATGCCCCTCACCCTTCCTCCTGCCTATTCCTGTATCAGGTAGAGGGTGGGCTCAGCATTCTGAACCCGCCCCCAGCCTTAGACAGACAGGCAGAGGAAGGGGTGCCTCCTGCGTGACGTCACACGGTCTCCCATATGCCTATCACACTGATTTACATGTGTGGAGGTATAGGTGTTTTATCCGTCAGCATTCACCCATTTAAAGTGCCATGTAGGGCATAAGGGACACCACCAGTCTTTGCATTTGAAAAGAGTTTAAATGTTTTTAGATTCTTTGCCAATACAAATACTACATTTGTATTATTATGGAAAATAACTTGCTCCATAATGCAAATGCACTTGTCTCTTTTTTATGTTGCTTCTCTGGGTTTCTTCTGGGGGACCTGGAGGACCCTGAAAATGACGGGCTGTGGTGGGGTGGGACTGCCATCCATGCACCCCCCTATGGGCGGCTCCCCCCACCCCCCACCCACTGACTGACACACTACACAGATTATCACAGGCGCACAGAAAATATAAGAACTTTCTGAAGCTGTTTGCCAGATGGGATGGTGAAGACTGGCATACAGCCAAGAGGAGAGAGCAAAACGGGGAGCTCCCTGGGTGTGGCTGTATACATTCAACCACAGAAGTGCCTGCTAGAGCAGGGACCAGTGCCAGCTTTAGCTGGGTGGAAAGAGAAGAGATACATTACTATGAAGGCCAAAATGATGAGACACTGTGCCTCATTCCGAGTATGTTGGTGCAGTAAAAAGGTGGTAGTATGGAAATTAACTCTATAAACAAAAAAGGAGGACCCCGGATAGTGGGGGATTATTGCGGGGTACAATTGACTATCGGGACAAAGAAATCCCCTTACTTTAGAGAACAATCAGGACTACCACCCAGTAGTAAAGTAGAGAAAAGTGACAAGTATCGCTGGTCAAAAATATCAAGTCTACATTTTATTTGTAAATTTCAATAGAGTTAAAAATATATCACATCAGAAATTACTGGGTGTGGTGATGGTAATTGTGTTTAGGTTGTAATAATTTGTATTTGTTATGTAATATATGCAGCGAATTGTGTGTTTTTTGTAATAATCGATTGTGAATAACATACATTTCTATACATTTTTATGATGTGATATATTTTTGTACAATTTACAACTAAAATTTAGACCTGATATTTTGACTGGCAATAGGTGTCACTTTTCTCTACTACTGGCTGGTAGGCCTGATTGTTGCCTAAAGTGATGGGAAAGGGAGGACCCCGGAATAATCCCGCACTAATCGGAGTCCTCCTTTTTCCCTAAAGTGAGGGATTTCTTTGGGCAGATAGTAAGGAAATTAAAAACACAACCGCGCTGCCAAACTCCAAGTTCTGAGGGAAAGTGGTTGAAAAACTTCTACCATATGGCTGGAGATTTTAACCTCTGCTTTACCTCCAAACAAATGCAGGAATTACCACGAGTGGGATTACCAATGACAGTAATTTCTCCAAACCCCATTGTAGTCCTACGCCATAATGAGGAATAACACCGCCTTGGAATCTGAAGAAATTACCCCTGTTTTGGAGGCGGTAATGAGACGGTCTGGAGGGTTGCCCAGAGCAATGGCAGAGGTTAAGATTCATTCTAAACCTTCCAGCCATCACCTCTTTGTTTTTGCTATGTCACCCCGAGTGGGACGGGTATGCCCAGACGTGGGTCCCGTGCCTGCTGGGCCTAGAGACCCAAGCTACTCCTCACTGTTGAGGCCCAACAAGGCTGAAACATGTCTGGGGATGCTTGTGTGGTCTCATGCAGAAGGGATGTGACCTATCAGATCGGGCTGGACTGCCCCTTTTGGCGTGGGGCCAAGCCTGATTTGCATATGGTCTTTCCCCTTCTGTAATGGCTTGGCAGGCTAAGAATGATGGTCTGGAAGGTTTCCCAGGGCAATGCCAGAGGTTAAGATTAATTCTAAATCTTCCAGCCATCACCTCTTTGTTTTTGGTAATGAGACAGTGCCAGTAAATGTGTTTGGCGCATTTATCACTGGTAAATCAGACAATTGTGTGAAAAGTCCTGCCATCATCCTCGAGGAGCCACCAAGAATATGTGACACGGGTACCAGCTCTCACTATGCAACCAGGAGCGATTTTCAAGGTAGTAAAAAGGTTGTAAAACCTTCCTCCTCTAATCCCTGTAAGTGACATGGGCGTCCCAGAATCCTAAAAACGCCTTTTCCGCCTATCTCCTCCCACTCTCTATCCAAGATGCTCTGAAGGAAGGTTTAATCCTAGATCCAGTAGAAGTAAGAACAAACACAATGGTTTCACAGACACCTGCAGCCAATGGGTCTTGCTCATGATCTTGTCGTCCCTTTGCCTTGCCCCCGTTCTAAATCTATGGGCCTCTGCCATGGCTGTGCAGCTGTTAGTTCTAACCAGTGTGTCTGGCCTAATGTGCTCCAAAGAGGCCCATCACCAAAAGGTCCAAACAACATACAACCAGGTACTACTCTGTGGTGCCCACTCCAGAAGCACCAGCTAAAGCGTCAAGTACTTTTTTCAAAAAGAATACATTAATGTCGTTTTCAGCCAAGAAAAGGACACTGAGTCCCAAGGTGATCTGGGGACTATCACCAGTTAAAAGTGGACAGAGCATTGGAGTCTATGTTCTGGCCCCTGTTTAACCAGAGGCCTTCTGGGATGGAAATGTGGCCCCTTCTTAGAAGGGTGATATGATACCTAGGCCCCTATGTACAACTGAAGCCCAAAGCGGCCTCTTATTTCCTCCATTTAATTGCTGCCTTAAAGGTAAGCTCCAAATTTGCGCTGGGCCACATAGAGGATTTAGCGAAGGGGCAACATCCGATCCCTTTAGGATTCCAGAGGGGGCCAGTGCTGAAGCTCGGACCACTGCTTGGACTTGTAGGACTAGCCCGGGGGTCCATATGCCAAAGTGTAGAGTTGTTTTGTTGCTTCACCCGTGGAGCAATCAATCCATGGGACCACCCGCGCCGCAAGTTCAAGGGGATGCGTCTCAAAATGTTGGAAGTAATAATAATATTGCATTTGCACACCTGGGCCCATGTCCAACACAGAGAAGAATGCTCGGCTACCACCCTGTTAAAATGGCAGAGTCTGGCAGAGGTGTGTTCTATTCCAATTTCAATTCATCTCTTTCTCGTAGATCTGCCAAAGGCCCTTTCGGGTGTGTGCTCGTTTTCATTGGAAATGGGGAGGTGTTATAAGGACCTGCTGATGTATGCAAACGATACCCTTCTTATGGATCTCAATTTGATCAGGCTTCAAAGAAAGCTCTGCGCTCCAGAGCATTATTGCAAAAGGAATATCTAATGTGTTCAGAAAGAGAAATTGAGAAGATGTTTGTAATTTGCGTGATATCTTAAGAAACTGAGACCTGAAAACATTCCTCCCTGCATCTTAATTCTGGAGCTGCCGGTGAATGAAGGTGAATCAGCCAACCAGCTAGCGGTTGTGTGCTGTTCAGCTGTTTCACCCTCATTTTGATGAATAAGTCCACCCTCCGGTGAAAGGCACTTGTACCGGGGCAGATCCTGGATTCCGGTGACTTTCCCTGCGGGGTGTGGTGAATCCAGAGTGTGCTCTTCTGTTTGCGCATGCGCACAGTAGAGCTTTGCAATGACAGCCACCATAACAAACGTGGCATCCGTAATTGCGGCACTGACTTTCGTGGATTGCGTTCATTGGTGCTGAGTAACACGTGATAGAGGGGACAACTACCCCCTTGGTCCTTTAGCAATGGAGGCAGGAAACACAAATGAGTCAGATGAAATATTAGGTTCGAATCCCGGCAGCCTTTCATCCTTCTGAGGCCGACAAATGAGCACCACACACTGTGGGTAATAATAAGCAGCACTCAGATACCCGAGGTTTCGTAGCGCTATATTAACGTTACATTATTATTATTATACTGTTGTAAATGCATTGAATTTGACAATAACCAGGGATCCACATGGGATTAATTCTTGGAAAGTTGTGTGAAGAGTCCCAAAGCCTGAAGTCACAAATGTAGTTCAGCAGGATGAGGCACGAGTTGAGATCTTATATTTTAAAAGCAGCCTTTAATATGGCTTAGTTCCAATTTCTTCTAAAAAAAATGTGCGGTAAAATGCACATATTCAGTTTGCATACATGCGCAGTTTCAACCTACGAAGGGTTCGGATTCCTGCTCTTAGCTTGATAGTTTGCTTATATTCAAGACGGAAGTGGGGGACTTTCTGCCCCGATATTGACATAAAGTTGGCCCCCATGTTTGCGTCAGCATTTTCCTGGCACAGGGAAAGCGGCATAATCAGCAGACATCAAGCAATTCCACTGATTTCTGAATACTGAACCCGTGAACCAGCTCCACGATTCCTGTAAGGTGCAGGAAGCCTGCCTGCAGACTCCAGTTTGGAGATTCCTTGTAGGATTCCCGCGCCATGGGAATCAGAATCAGAATTGGGCGGACTCAGAAAAAGTCAGAGTATGCCATTTAACATGCTTTTGTTCTATGTCTGCCCCATTGACATTGACCCTGTGAGTGTTATTTGGGCTACACTTAGCGCCTTCTTTTTTACATGAAACGTCATCAGACAGTCATTGGGAGAGCAAAAACGAATCAATGGCACTAATGTTAACACCTAACATGGAGGAATCTCAATTAAGCCGGTCAGGAAGGCCTCTGCAGCCACAATTGTTCCAATGGCGCGTATTCCATACGGAATGGCAAGGCTCAAAGTCTCTTTCTTCAGTCCAAAGGCAAGTGCCTCAGTCAGACACTTGGCTTATCCCTATCGACGCCCTTTTAGGCCAACCTTTGGGTGGCCGGGATTATCCCCAGAGAAATAACAGAAGTTTAGTGCAGTCGCTCCTGTTTCGCACAGATGCATAGCAGTGCCGCGCCTAAGCTCCACCACCGTTATTCCATGGGTGGAAGGTGTCGTAAGATTCATCTCATTTACCTCTCAACAAGAATAGGGGAAATTGAACAGGCTAGTTAGTGTTCATTCTTGGGCAGTATAGAAACGACGACTCAAAGATGCTTTCAACACAGTATTCCACAACAGAACTTTGAATGGTTAGGATGCTATCCTCTGGAAGCTGTCTGGCTGTCTGTAACATGGTTTGGGTGTTCTAAAGCCTATACGCTACCACGGTCCTATTCTCAGTATAGAAGGTCGATGATAGACACATGTTCTTGGAAAGGCACCCCCCATCCACCATGCTTGTGTGAATGCACAGGGAGCTTGCTGGGGGGGGAGGGGTTACTGAATATGCGCTGTACCTGACAAATTTTGGCTGTGTCTGTCAGTCCTAATACTTAGACCTGTATGAAACAAATATGGACTATAGATGAGGGGAGAGGCAGTAATGTTTTATTGGACCACGGTCTTGGTAAATATGCTGAGTAGCAGCTTTGCATGCTTTTTACAAAGGTTCCTTGCGCTGTCACCAAAAACTTTGTGTTGCTTCTAGATTTTCTTCTAAAAGTTTGTATCAGGTGTCTGATTGTGTTTCTAAGAAAATTTGAAATTGCCAATGTACATTTTTGGCTTCAGCAAAATAAGTATAAATGTGATTGAAAAGGGGCATCATTTCAAAGAGACACAGGGCAGCTTTTCTTTCAGAATCAAGGGTTGAGTAGTTCCGCAGATGAATAAACAACAGGCTGCTGTCATGCTAACATGGCTGCCCACAAAATTAGGGGCATAGACACAAATAACGCACTATTTAAACTCGCAGCTGTTGCTGGGCAACCATTTTGTTTGCACAGACACGGAGTGCGAGCTACAGCGTCCCGTGTTCCCATGGAGGTGGACTCTTTCTGAAACATTACGGTAAGCGCCCCTAGGAAACTAACGTTGCAGCGCCAAGCCCTGCACATAACCCTACAGCATTCCCGCGATAGAGAATAGCCCCAAATCAATTGACACCCGTACGGCGACCACGCCACCTTAGAATTTGTAATTGTCTGGCGACATCGCCACCTTAAAAGTGGCAGCATGAAGCAATCACAATATGAGTGCAAATAGTGCGGTGGAAGCACCACGCAATGCCCTGAATATCACGGCTCACCGAGCCACTCATAACTAGCTATGCCGACAGCACTCCTAAGAATTCTCACATTATTCCAGATGAGAATCCCAAAGCTTTGCCATGCAGGACTGGGGGTGATCAGACAGCAGACACCCAGTCCTGAACGGCACAGACTCTTGACACCGCTCCTTACTCGCTCAAAATGAAAAAGACATCATTGATACAATGCATATCTTTTATCCTTCAGGAAGACCCCGATCTCTACAGGGCCAGTTCAGACTCCTGATGAACACTCCTTGCCTGGACCACCACCCAAGGCACACAGCCTCTCGCGAGTAGAGCTGTGCATAAGGTAACTCCATGCAGGGGTGGGACATCCCAAAACCAACGTGTGGAATTAAGGGGTTATGTTTAGCAAATGATCCAAACTGTCCCAGTATAATGAAAAGTAATGACCAATGTGAATAACCAGATGTACCTTAATTAATATTGAACTGAAGAAATATCCACCTCACAAACTTAGACAAAAACCACTCTTTGGTTTTTCTCCTTAGGTAGACGGGGTGATGGTTCCCCGTCCTCCCTGATATACTGATCCAATGCAGACAGGCCTTGAATAACCGGTCCAGAGAAAGATGACTAACTAGAATCATCGAAACCGGTCGACCTTCTACAAGCTCGATATCCCAAAAAACAGCTGGGATACCAATAAGAAACCATGCTCTTTTAACGGAGAAAGAATTCTCCAAAAATCTGTTATCTGTGGACTCCTATACTCAAACTGAACAAAGTGGTTATGATTTACAAACCATATTATCAAGAAACAACTATAGGACTGGACAACTGAGTCCAGAACCCTCCAAAAAGCTAATTAGGAGCCCTCAACAACAAAAAAGGGTTATCATTCACGGGTGAACTATAACCCTTCGAATAAGTATATACCTATGTGACTGTGTATATATGTACATTTTTAAACCAAGCAAGTGATCTACATCTTGGGGCCCACACACATCCATAAAGGTCAATTAAAGAATAATGGGTCCGCTACCCATGGAAAATAGTTCCTCTTAGAAATGTGCCCCTAGTGTTTTCAGACACTGCCCCGCAACAACCATCATCAATTACCACGTGTTAAGAAGCTTAAACATCACATCACCAGGCACAATATCCCTACAACCCCCATCATGAGGTGGACAGGTGATACCACCACGCCATACCTAAGGACGGAAACCCGCACATGATGTGAGGGCTATCCTTGAAGAAAAAGCTGCTGAGGCTACACATTAAATGTCACTAAAATAGAACATTTCCACGAAAAATAGTGGTTTACGTGAAGTGTTTTTGTGTGTAAAAAACCATGTATAAACTAACACTTCAGGTTGAATTGCGAACTGTAATCTAGCTCTCCCCGATTGTGCTTCTGCCCTTTCTGAGTCATACAGGGACCAGACCACCCCCCTACCAGTCCATCCCAGCATCCTTTGCCAGCACTTTCCCTTGGGCTCCCTTTCCCAGACTATCCCAACCCAGTCCGCCTGCCCACAGCACTTTGCCTCCCCTCCCCCTCTCTCCCATGGCACTTGCTGCCTTGCCTGTACAGCACTTTCCCTCCTCCCTGTAGGGTCCCCTACTTTTACACTTCTCCCTCTACCCCTCCCTCGGTACATATTCTCAAGCACTTGCCGGGTAGGATTGTCACAAGGCCAATATAACCGTCTCTTTTTCTTGTTGCTGTTTTTCATATGATGTCCCATGATCCCCTTCCCCCCCTTCTTGTCTTGTGGCGCCTGGAAACACTTGTGCATAGGTGCCATACAAATGTCCAATAAAATAAATAAATACAGTTCAGAGGGTTACACCCATTTTGCATCATTTTGATGTTCTTTAGCTTAGGCCCACAAGGTTGTTTACACCTTCTTGGACTGAACCTCTGATGGTTTCATTAAAAAACGCTTATAGAAACAAGCAAGAAGACACACAAAGAAACAGTGGACTGGCCAGTGTGGTAATGGTGGAGTTGAAGAGAGCAGGAAGCGGGAAACAACAGCTGGGTAACTATCAGAATAAGGTAAGGGGACACATTCCTTTCCCAAATAGATTAGGCATTTTAATTTGTTGGCTTTAGGTACAATTCTTCTACTCATTTCTATTACTCACTTCTCTACTTTTCTTGTTTACCATTGACCCTTTCCTCTTCTTGAAATGTCATGTCACAGTTTGTTGGCCACATAGTTCCCCCTTTCCTCTTTCCTTCCGTCCTCAAGCCAATTCTCCCTTTGGAAAAAAAAATATTTAGGCCCTCATTACGAGTTTGGCGGTAACCATGCCGCTATTGGCGGCATGGCTGCTGCCGAAATCGCGTCGGGGTCCGGTCCTCGGAATGAGGCCTTACCGGGCCATTCTGAGTTCGGAAGGCCCGGTAATTCCTCCCTCCAAGGACCCGGACACGGTCCTTCCCCATTCCGCCCCCATAGGGCTGAATGGGAATGGGAGAGGGAGAAAACAACGGACCATTACGAGATGGCCCGTTGTTTGCTCCCTCTTCCCCTTGCGGGACCCGGTAAGCACGCCTGGTTTTCCCAGGCGTGCTTACCGCGTCTCGCAAGGGGAACTCATAATGCGGCGGTACGGAGTGAACGGAGCCGGCACCTTTTCCGGCGCCGTTCACTCCGTACCGCCAGGGTCGTAATGAGGCCCATAGTGTCTTATGGCTTAAATGAATAAGCCTTAACACAGTAGTAAAACATTTACATAAATTACATACATTCATAAAATATAAAAGAGAAATATAAAAAAGGAAGACAGAAAGAAAGAAAAAGAGAGGAGAAAAAGAGGGAAAGAGGGGAAAAGGAGAGAAAACAAAAGCATAAAAGCATTTGCAAATTCAATTTTCATAGGAAGGAAACGAACCAGATAAAAAAGCTCCCAGAGGATATTTCAAGGATTTAGGGCCTCATTACACGGATGGCGGAGAACCATGGCGCTATTAGCGCCATGGTTCATGCCAGTAAAATACCGGCACCGCCTTGGCGGAAAGGGGAATTACCGCCCCATTCCAAGGTTGGCGGGGCGGTAATTCCCCCTTCCACCATTGCCCTTCCCCATTCCCATTTTTGCCCCATAGGGCTCAATGGGAATGGGGAAGGCTCTAATTACGGTACCGCAAATTGCGGTACCGTAATTAGCTCCCTGGGTCCCTTTGCGGGTTGGTTTTTAACGCCTGCAAAAAGCAGGCGTTAAATCCCCCAACCCGCAAAGGGACCTCATAGTAAGGTGGTAAGGATTTACCGGTACCAGTATTTTACCGGTACCGGTAAATCCTTACCGCCATCTGTGTAATGAGGCCCTTAGTCTAAATCTCCCAATAAAACGGCCAAAGACGCTCTTCCTAAGCGAGGTCAAGGTAGGGCATTCACACACCAGATTATTCAATGTCTCAACAGAGTTCAAACAACAACTGCAAGTAGAGTCATCCACATCCTTCACTTTCCAACAAAATCTATTTTCCTTAATCTAAAGCGTAGGATGCATCTAGCAAAACCCCATGATGGATCCAGCAGCAGATGTGCAGCACAGGACCCAATTCTTTTGCATGTATTGATCCAATAATGTTGGTAGATCTTCCTCCTGACTAGCATGTAGTTTGTGGAGTCTGTTCCAGTGCTGTGGATGCCAAGCCCAGGTATCTGTCACATGATTGAACCAAGACATTCTCAACTGGAGTCTTAGTGGCATCCATATGCTCAAAGATGGAATTTACAAATGGCAGATAAATCTTCAGACGCAGTCGGGTCCTTTTCCAATGAGTTTGATTAATTAAATCCCAGTTCTGCTGAAATGGCCGCAATAGGGACCGAACTCGGGAGGCTAAGAGTACCTTTCCAGAGCAGTCCTTCTATATAATCGAAGTCATACTCTGTCAGCTGACATTCTAGGTCATAACACATTGGCGGAACCACCTTTGCATCATAGAACTTAAGCACAGATTTGAAATTGCTTGAAATTTGAACATTTGCCAAAACGACAGTGTAGTCATTTCATTTGGCAGGCCATGTGCTTTGTCTTGGCAACCACTTGGTCAATTAGGGATGTCTCCCTTTCATTCCATAGATATTGAAACTCATGAGTTTCAAACACTGGACCTTTTCGATTTTCCATTGCGTATGATCAGAATTCCCTAAGCAATCGTTCAAGGCCAACTTTAGAATGATCCAAAAGCAAGATGTCATCAGCATCGGTGATCCAGAATATTTTGCACCCAAGTACAGTGGGTGAGACAAACACTGCCTCAGCAAGATCTTCTCCGATATCTGATAAAAAGAGATTGAATAATAGAGGCGCTAGGACACAGCTCAGGTGCAATCTGTTAGTGGTTTGCATAGCTCAGGAGGTGTTGCCCTCCCGACTTAGTCTCACTCTAAGAGAAGTCCCTGAGTGCAAACTAATCAGGACAGAGAGGAGGTTATTAGGGATATCCCAATTTATTTGCTTGGTCCAAAGCAGGTCTTTTTCTACTTTGTCGAAAGCCATCGACAAGTCAATGGAAGCCGAATAGATTTCAGGTACTTGCTTTTCCCAGACCCTCCGTTACAGGTGGTTAATAATAAATCCTGCTGTGGAGGTCCAGACCCCTTTACGGAAACCATTCTGATTTGCTCATGAGGAGAAGTCGGCCTGCACAAGGGAGGCAAACATTTTGGACTCACAATCTAAGAGGGTGATTGGTCTGTCGTTAAGGGGGCTATATTTTTCTCCCTTCTTATCGATAGGCACCACAATCGCAGTATGCCAGGTCTCTGGGAATTCTTGATGTGTAAGGGCAGATGTGAAAGCTCAATATAGACTAGGGGGCCAAAGCCTGGGATCGGTCTTAAGGACTGCATTGCAGAGCCTACTCGGGTCAAGGGCTCTTGGTCGACTAAGCTTACATATGTTGACTTCAAAGTCATCACAAGCTAAATCAAAGTCCCATGACCTCTGCCCACCCTCCAGATCCCCCAATACAAGACTAGAGCAATAGAGCTGGGAGAGGTGGGACACCCGCAAATCCTCAGAGACTGGGCAGTCCTGCAGAATCACCTAATTTGTCTCCCTCTCTGAAGATTTGCCAGATGTTCTTGTCTGACTTATTTATGATAGCAGACAGAATATTCTCCCCTGCTCTCAGGTGTCTCGTCCCTCGTACAATTATCATATTATTGATACAGTGCTTCATTTCCTCTCTAACAACTAATAACCAGTCGGGGAGACTCAAATTTGAGTTTTTAATATTATGAATGTTCCTACTCATCTTGCGCTTTAGTGCCTGAATTTCAGGAATATAAGCGCCCTTTCTCATAGTTGCGCAGAAACCCGAAGTTTTAACACTTGCTAGCGTATCACGCAGCACTTTAGCAAATAGAACTTCTATAGGTACCGCATCCCTCGCCTCTTTTTCTATGCTGTTCCATGATTTCTCAAATAAAAGCATAAACCTACCCATGTTTCTGTCATTCCATGCAATTCGTTTTTTAGCTTTATTTACGTGAAGGCTCATCACCAGGCCATCCCTTTTGTTTTTGCGAGGATGCAAATTTCCCCCACAATATTGAGTGGTCACTTGGTTTGGCCGCAGTAACAGAAAATTGTTCTGCACGTTGGAACGGCGCCTGGGAGACGACGATAAAATCAATTCTGCAGACCTGATTGTCTCAATGCCAGGTAGTGCTCCCATCCAAGTCTCCCAGCACATTTCCATTTAATGGTAGAAGAGCCCACTCTCTCAAGAAGCTTTCCCACTTTCTCCCTGTTCCACTCAGATTATCGTTTTAATGAGAATCCCCCCGAGGCAATCTGTATTAAAATCACCAGCCAACAAGACGTGATTTAGCTTTAATTCAGTTATGCTACAGGATGGTTTCAAGATGTTCAAAAATAGCGGCCTGATTCATATCTTTGTAGTTGGCGCACAGATTTATAATCAACAGCGAGCTCAGATCACATTGAGTTGAGAAGCTCACAACCTGAATACAGGGCGAGTGGGACAAAAGGGGGTCTAGTGAGTTTGCCCAGTTTAGCTTTGCTGCTATAAGTAATCCCCCACGAGGCCTACCAAGCGGGTCTACCAAAGCCATTTATTGGGATACAGCATAATCTTCAATTATAGCCTCCTCTGTCAGGAAGGATTCCTGTATTAGAATCAATTCAACTTCACTAAGTTTACTGATAGCGTTTTCCTGACAGGATGGAT
This sequence comes from Ambystoma mexicanum, assembly GCF_040938575.1. Classification (NCBI taxonomy): domain Eukaryota; kingdom Metazoa; phylum Chordata; class Amphibia; order Caudata; family Ambystomatidae; genus Ambystoma; species Ambystoma mexicanum. The sequence goes on along the minus strand of NC_090934.1, from coordinate 386,050,989 downwards.
GCTTGAAGCCTTGTGAGTTACAACTGGTGATGTTAAAAAACCCACCTCATTAAACAGTCCTCTAGACCACTTGTCGTGTCAGGCTTGGGAACCCACACCCAATTCCCCCCACCCTCCTTCGTGTCTATGCAACCACTAGGAGCTCCTGTACTATGTTGGATGCTGCTGCTCCCTGATGGTTCACGAGACGCTAAGAGCACGGGAATGGGACATGAGTTATTATAGCGACGTACATCAATACCCCGCAATCTTAGATCTTTGCATGAAAATACATGCTTTTGAACTAGGGTTGACGGAATGTCAATGAGAGCTGTGTCCAAATTATTATCAAAGAGGAGCTCCACTCTAGAGATGTCCCTTGAGGTGATGATTAGGAGTGCCAGAATGTCACGCAGAAGTGATAGAATGGTGCTACGATTCATAATTAAGTCTGCTTCATCATCAAACACATACTCCATTAAAAACTGGTGTTTCCGTTCCAAGTCTAGTTTGCTACCATTATATGGGTTGAGATTATGAGCCATCCTTCTCCCAACCACTGGGCCAGAGTGGCCCCCACTCTCTCTGGTATGGGGAGAAGGAGAGCTTGTGAATAGTCACCCGTTTGGGTACATAATTTAGACTTGCAATTTTCTGGGCACCCAATGTGGTCTTGAGGTGCATTTACAATATAATGGTTGCCATCAAGCCATCAGGTAGATGCATGGGGGAAATTGTTGGAATTGCAACCTACATTTCAATCTCCTTTTGAGTAGGTCTCTCTTGCAGGCAAATTTGCAACATGGGCATGAGTAAAAAAAAAAGCCTGAGCATACCCGCCCAAAATATACGACATTGCGATTCCATGGGTGCTATATGCTGATGACCTAGTTGTCATGGATCAGACAGCGATAGGTTTGCAGCAAAGTCTTAACATCTTAGAGACCATATGAGAGACAATGGTCTGCGAGTTCATGTAAAGGAGACCAAAATAATGGCGCTGGCTAGCACCCAAGGTAATATAAATCCATGAGAGAAATGGTAAATGGACAACCAGTCCCTAGAAAGAGTCTACTCTTTTACCCATTTGGGCATACAGATCAACTGTAACATTAACGTGAGCGAGTGATTGAGAGTGCTAAGATCCAAATGCAAATGTTTGTCATCACAAGCCCTGTTATCAAAGAGGAAGTATTGTAAATGTACAATCTGTCCAATCGTAACCTTCTACAAACAGAAGCTAATCCCTATCCTAACGTATAAAGTGCTGAAACAGCCTTGAACCTAACGTGGAAATGTTGGGACCTTCTAGAGAGTGACTTCTGGAAAAAAGAACTTCATCTCCCCAGAGGTGCCTCCATAACATACAAATTGGGCTTGCAATCCTCAGAATCCCTCATATTATGGAAGTCATTAGCACTATACCGTAAGTACATTATGTGTGAGCATCTCCTTCCTTTTGAAATCTTATGAACAAATCCTCATAAGAAAAGAGAGTGGCTGCTCGACAAGTGGAAAGAGACATGCCGAGACTGGCTATACTCTCTGGACTTGTCTGAAGAGGTTCTGACAACAAATCCAGAGAAGGTGAAACATGCCATTCGCAGGCAAGATTGGATAAACACCTAAGAAAAAAAAACGATGCACCTACAAACTATTGCTAAATCTGGTACATAAAAGAAGATCGGTTGGTAAACTTCCTATGTACCTGTCCAAATTTCCTTGCTCAGGATTGAGAGATTTGTTCATGCGGCTTCGCTTAAACCTATTACCTACAAGAGAAGTATTGAGCCTGCAGAGACAAATCCCCAAGTCTGAGGCGTTCTGCAGATTCTGCCAAACACGTGATCAGATAGAATCTGTGAAACATGTACTTCTAGAGTGTAAAGAACTGATCTCAACAAGAACTACATTTTTGGCTGAGAACTGTAAACATTTAGGAACCTTATCAGTGCACGGGCACTCCACTCTGTACAGTCCCACTGCAGAATGTATGAATACATTCTTGTGTATTCATGTAGTAAATTCCTTAGGTAGAACACACTATACCATGCACAGTAAATGCATTGGTAATGTTAGGTTTGCTCATCATGTCCCTTCCCATTATGTTAACTGGTGTCTGGCAGGCATATAACAGTGGCATGGTAAGGTCATGTTCCCCAATGGAAAGTGGCAATTCGGCAGTAAACAGAACCAAATCAGTAGTCCCAGAGAAACCTTGAGCATTCATGTCAATGCCTGGCATGGGGTGGCTCTCCTCCTTAATACAGGATCTAGTCACTCCTGTATCTATGAGAAAAGAGAAGGTTTTGTCACCTACAATTACCCCTACATGTGGTTCCTCATTCGGGTTGGGTATAAAAGATAGGCTTCAGCACATTAAATCAGTCTGTGGGTGTCCTATTGTGGGTATAAAGTCATCCCTGTCCCTGTGAAAGGATTCCCTCCTACTATGGCCACTCCCCCTAGTCTCGATGCAAGAGTCTGCACTGTGGTATCTGTGTGTCTCGTGGCCACAGCGTTCTGCTGCGCCGGTGCATGTGCCGCTGTTTGCAGTGGCTGTTTGTACGCCTGTGCCTGCGGTGTATCTGTCATGGCTTGTTGTGACTGGGCTGATGTGTGTTGTGCTGGTGCCATTTGCAGTGCATATGTCGGCGTCTACGTGTGATCTTGGGCATAATGATCAGGTTGCCCAGTATTGTGTGCCAGCTGGTATATTGGCCCCCCATTCTGTTGCATCATGCCTCTGGTGCTACACACTTGTGATATGTGGCCAATCTTTCAGCATAACAAGCATTGTGGTGGACCGGCCATGGGGCTGCGCTGTCCCCCATTAAGCCTGTCTCCTTCCTGCTACGCTGGGTACGCTGCTCCGCACTCTCTGGGCACGCGTCTTCTTTCCTGCAGCCAATAGTTATTATCCCCCCCCTTCCTGCGGAACCTCCCCATGCCATTTGCTGCTGATACTGTGTGTTCTCGGTAACCACTCCCTCTCCACTCATCAACATTGCCCTTTCCATTGAATATTTTCACAATTATTTTTAACTAACTTTGCTTCTTCCTGTTTTTTTTCCTCGTGTTTCCTTCTCGCGTTTTCCTGCATCAGTCGACAATAATGTACTATAATCAACAGAATTTCTGTCCACGGTTTTGCCTCCATCCCCACTAATATTTCCGACAGATAACTTAAAGCTAATGAAACCAGTCGAAACCTTTCAAATATTCTCAAAAACAAATCTTCCTAAGGATTTGCCTCTGGCAAGACAGACTCAGAAACCCCAAACTAAACAAACCAAGGGGAATAAACAAACTGGCTCCCGAGCTTTCTTGAGGAATATCTCAAGCGCACCTGAGCCAAATAAAGAGACGAAACATATCATTAGAAACTGTAAGAAAAATACAGCAACGAAACCAGACCAAAAGGGCGAGCCCATGCCTCGCCCCATACAAATCCTCTCCGACACCCCTGATGTCGAAACAGACGATCTCCTTAATCTCACTACGCACTCAGCTTGCCCTGAGATTAACCATCAGACATCAACTATCAACGAATCAATACTCTTAATATTAGATGAGTATGCCATCGACTCAATCGAAGGTTGTAATGACTCACACTTGTCCTGCGAAACTATCTCAGATGCAACCACCTGTAACAATGACTCAAACTTATCTTGTGAAACTATTTAAGACGCTTCCTTGCGCCACACGGGAGACCTGGCAGATATATCAGATGCTCCATCAACCTATTCGAATGACACAAGTTACTCGACTGATAATTCAATCTCTACAAAGGTATCATCAACAGCCTCAGCAATTGACTCCCCAGAAACTCACCCAAAAGACACAAGGAACGCTCAAAATGCTAATAGCTATACTCTTCCACAATTCACTGACCCATGGAAGAAAAAAGAAAAATACATTCTTCGAATAGCCTGTATCAATGAGTCATGCACATCAGTTACACTAAACAGGGCTAATTTACTAAGACTATTTCATGCGCGTCCACAACTCAGATCAATCAACTCACAGGATATAAAAACGATGAGCTTCGAAGATGACCATTATCTAGATAAAGTTCAGATCGAATTGTATACTCCTGAGACCATGAATCGAGTACTAGACATGGGGCCTCATTATGACCCAGGCGGTAAGGGGTTAACAGCGCCGTAAAAGGTGGCAGCGCCGTTAACCCCTTACGCCTAATTACGAGGTCCCTTTGCGGGTCCCGACCTTAACGGCTGGTTCTTACCAGCCGTTAAGGATTGGACCCGCAAAGGGATCTTGGAGGTATTTACGGTACCGAAATTTGCGGTACCGTAACTACCGCCTTCCCCATTTCCATTGAGCCCTATGGGGGCCAAAATGGGAATGGGGAAGGGCCAATGGTGAATGGGGAATTACTGCCCCGCCCACCTTGGGATGGGGTGGTAATTCCGCCATTCACAATGGCGCAATCGGTAAAATACCGGCGGCAACCATGGCGCTACTAGCGCCATGGTTACCGCCTGGGTCGTAATGACCCCCATTGCCACCCCTCTGCTCACATTAGGATTTGCACTTACGCCAACTTCAAATGAACCAAGAGATGCTGACGTATCAAAGTCCCGCCGCAAACATCAAGTGTATTCATCTAACAACTATAACAAGCAACGAGATAATAGACCAGAAAGACATAGGAGTCCTTACCTTAACCCGTCCAGAAATCTCACTCCGTTACCAGGTAATCAATTCGAAACTGATAGACAATTTCAAGTTAAACAACCTTTTTGGAGAGATTATGAGGAAGACGCATCACAATTGATGACAGAGTCAGAAACTCGGTCATAACCATCAACCAACCCAAAGAGCAATAGGTGGAAACTGTGCTCTTGGAATACGAGAAGATCATCCCATCTCTTCAACCCTTCGGACCTCGCACTAGAATCTTGCCACATTATATGCCTCCAAGAGACTTGGATGACCAATACGCCGGCCTGCGACGGGTTTATCACTGTTCTCAATCCGGCCGTAAAAGAGACCAGGGGCCGGTCGGCTGTGGGCCTTTTGACGTTGATAAAGATATCTCCATTTTGGAAGTTCGTCGAAACAGAAAATATAAATTCCTGGACTCAACTGATTATCATCAAAATAAAAAGTGAGACGATCCAAGAATTTCTACTGGCATCACAACTTAAGTCAAGGAATATGATTGCAATCATCAATACATACTGGAACCCAGTAGCAAGCAACAACAACAACTTTTTGGATGGCATATTTCTAACAATGGACAGAATTAGTGCCAAATACCATGATATAAATTTCATTATTTGTGGAGATCTCAATATTCACCTATATGACAAAAATGGTCTCCTTAGTCATCCAAATGACCTTTCCATCAGAACTCTGCGCTGGTCGAAGAAGATCTCTGCGAGATACCAGAAACTATTAAATCAACCTCTTGATGATCAGAAACTGCCGATCCCGACATGGTCATGCCGTAACTCTTCTACCATCATTGACTATATATACTTATCACCAGCCATAACCAATATGCTACTGGACTTCCAAATAACACTTACAACTGAAAGCTATCATTCAATGCTTATGATCTCTGTTGCGGGAGCTGGAGATCTTTCGCCCTTACCGCCACCCCTGCGGCTTGATATCGTTGGAGGTAACACGAGATTAAGAATTAGCAAAAACCAGCTAGCTACGATTCCACAGATTTTCCAACAAACACTTCTGTCAAATGAACAGAAAATAAACTATGATTGGGTATTACTCCCTTTTTAAAAAAAACAAGCCTGCTACAGAGAAACTGATTCATCAACACTACTATAACCAGGAAATAGTTTTAAAAAAAAAGAAAACTGTTGCGGCAAAAACTGCGAAAATGGAGAAAAGATCCATCTCCAGTAAATTTGGAAAATATCCGAAAAGCAAAACAAGGATACAGAAATTGGAACAAATCAAATGTGATGGCAGTGCAACAAACGGATGCCAAAGCGATGCTAAACACGCTCAGAAACAAGAACCTGAGATCCCTATGGGACCTGCTACATAACAATGCCCAGCAGCAACAATTGATGGTATCCAACGTTAGACAAGACAATTGGGTCACACATTTCTCGAATCTTTACAAATCACAGAACAGCGACAAAAAAATGGAGATATTACCAACTTCAAATCAATGGTCCATCACCTGGGAGAAGCACATCTTTGTAGAAATGATTCGCAACCTAAACTCCTCTAGAGCACCGGGCCGGACGGACTATCGAATGCTGCCCTGAAATGTGATGCAGAAACATGGGCGAATCTCATGGACCATTTACTAACTTTAATTAACACACTAAAGTTATTACCAACAACATGGACCAAAGCGGTATTGATCCCAATTTACAAACAGGGCGATAGAGATAACCCTGCCAACTTTAGACCAATCGCCCTGCTAGATCCATTGGGAAAACTATTTGCATCATACCGGCTCCAAAAATTGACCATATGGGCCAAAGCCTCAAATCGTTTTGATACTCGGCAAATTGGCTTCACCAAGAATGTAGGAACCAACGTAAATCTCCTAATTCTCAACCTGATTAAACATGAAGCCATACGAAACAACGTGCCCCTCTATGCAGTGTTTATAGACCTACATATGGCGTTTGATGCCATAAATAGATCGATCCTGTGGGAAAAACTTGCCAAATGGAACTGCCCTGCAGAAATTAGGGAACCGATCAGACTCCTATATTCCAACACGACAGTGGCGATCAGGCTTACAAAAGAAGGAACAACAACGGAACCCATAAGAACTTGGAATGGCTTATAAACAGGGTTGCCCACTAGCAGCGACCCTGTATAATTTGTATACTGCTGATTATTCCATGAACATCGATCCTGCAAGCCTCAATCCGCCGAAGATAAACTCACTTAAGGTTCCATACCTCATGTATGCCGACACATGACAGAATCATATATGAGCAAGAACGAACTTCAGATTAACAACAAAAAAAACAAAATGATCGAATTAACAAACCATCACAAGGCTTCTAAGCGATACAAACCAACAAATTTTATTTTAGACAAAAAAGCGCAGGATGAAGTTACCTCCTTCAAATACCTTGGTGTATTATTAAATCAACAAAAAGAAGAAACAGCCTGGGTGACCAGGCTGGAAGGTAAAATCCAAATGTTGGCATGACAAGGCGTGATGCTACACAGACGTTATGGAAATTTTCAATGAAACCGATCATAGCATTTTACCGCCAAAAGGTAATTCCCATCATTACTTATGGAAGTGACGCGATGATTATTGCAACCAACATAAACTGGCAAAAGCTTGAAGCACAATTCTGGCAGAAAATCTTGCAGCTCCCAAAGAGCTTTCCCATGCCCAGAATACGTTTTGAGGTAGGCCTTCAATCACTAGCCTCAATAGTGCGTTGGAATCAGTTGGACCTCCTGCGTAAGGTCATAAATGAAGATCCAATCCCAGCCATGCAAATCCTTAAAATAAGGCAACATACAATGCATAATACCATCTTGAAAACATGGAGAATTGAACTGCTGAACATAATGGCAAAGGAACACATTACGGAAGAAATGCTCATAAATCGCCCACAACGGGCCAAGATCAAGCTACAGCAGAATGATTGGTCCAAAACAATCACGGAAAAAGCATCCTACTCAATGAACCTGCAATGCTTGATGGACATACGAGCACTGAATGAACTTCCACATTATCTGGAACTTTTTCCGGACCCAAGTATACGAAGAATCTTTCTGAAAATTCGACTGAATATTTTACCTACCAAACAAAGGCTCTCTCAAATTCGATCCATACCAAAAGAGGAACATTTCTGCCGTTTTTGCAACAACAGAGAAACACCGGAGTCTCTCAACCATCTCATCATGATTTGCCCTGCACTAACCAACAAAAGAGTCCTCTTTGGAGCCCTATTTAAGATCTCTCAAAATCAAGAACATGGTGACTCCAGATGGTTAAAACTTCGACATGGTCAAAATAATAAACTGATATATACAGTCGCACAATTTCTAGATAATATTTTGGAACTTACCCAAGCTATTTAAAGTGCGCCTGCTTTTTTTCTTTTTTCTCTTTTCTTTATTCTTTCTCTCACTTATTGCTTTGCGGCGCTATGTATTTTGTAATTTGTAAATAACGAGAAATGTTAATCAAAAATGAAAAGTTTATATATAAACTATATCATGTTAAATAAAAAAATTAAATAAAAAATATTTTCAATTGCTTCTGCACTTGCTCCGGTAATCCCTGGCAGTGTATGTGACAAGATAAACCCACAGTTCAGTCTCATGGTTCACGCTTCTCGAGATGGCAATGTTCTTGTATCCCCTGAATATATTTAAGGGGGCCTTCGTCCTCACTCAATTTGAGTGCCATAATTGCACTTAGGTCAGATGTGTCTGGATACTGCACCCTCAGGGCCTGCCATATGGCCGCTCTGCAGTTATTAAGCAGCACTCCATCGTGTGCTGTATTTTGCGCTGTCACTCCGGGATATACTGCCCATTTCCAAACATCGTCAGCTACCTCCCCAAGTATGGCAGAGAGTAAGCTCTTCATGTCACCCACTGCTAGTGTCATCCCTGCTGTCAATCTTTCTAGTTCATAAATCAATTTCCCCGTTCCTGCAGTCAATGATGGCAACTTACACATCAAATTATTCTTTTCCATCTGTTGCCATGGTATATATTTCACCCTTTTCTAAGAGCGGAAACTGCATCAGCCCCACATTTTTTGTCATAATTCCCTATGTCTTTCGTGATTGTAACTGCACCGGTCAGTTCTCTTTCATCCTGGTAACGCTCTCAACATCTGTGCTTATGGGGCAACCTTGTCTGCACTATGCAATCTGCTTTTGGTGCACTTAATGTGCCCTTCAGGCTCTAGCTTCCCCCTTTCTATATCCTCCTCTTCGTCCCACAGTGTCTCCCATTCTGCGTTTACCCCCACAGAGGGGTGCTGCGGCCTCCTCCCTTCTTCATCCTCGCTCTCCCTAACTCCTCGTCCAATCCCATCATCCCTAAACTGGCATTACTGTTGTCATCTCCATCGTTCTCAAAGTTAAGTCGCCTCAACATATTTTTTACCCTGCAGTCTCCTCGCTGCTGTATCCAGTGATTAACCCCTCCGACCCCAGATGGGTATCCCGCTACACTCCTGCTCACCTTAGGGGCAGCAGCGCTATCTCTCCTGCTTCTGTACAGTGTACCAATCCCCCTCTGTATTCCTGCTTCCTCATCATTGTCTGAAAATCTAGAACCCGTCATTATATCTTCTACCTCCTTAATGCATCTCTCCCTGCTTCTCTTTCTCTCCCACTCCTGCCATTTGTCCCTCTCTTTCTCCTCTATGTGACAATGTTCTTTAACAATTCTCGCAATCTCCATGTTTCTCTTCTCCCTTCTAAATTGCACCTTCCTCTCCTTTTCTTCTTCAGCCTTTCTCATCACCTGCTCCTCTATTTCTCTCTGTCTTCTCCTCTTTTCCCTTTCCTCTCTCTCCTTCTCTTTTACTTTCTCTGATTCCTTCCTCATCTAGTCTTCTCTTCTCTTCTCTTCTCTTCTCTTCTCTTCCTCCATTAACTCTGCCCATTCTCTGTCCTCTTCATCCTTCTCCTTTTCCTTTTGTTTCTTAGCTTCCTCCTCTAGGTCTCTGGGCTCCGTTACACTCCTTCCATCTAGTTTAAGCAATATCTGTCCTCCACCCACTCATTCAGTGGAACTGTCACCTCATCGTCCCCTGAGTCACTTTGTTGCCGCCTGTGAACTTCGCTTGCAGGTCGCTGCACTCTTTGCGTTCATCAATCATAATCCCTGTTTTCTTATTCGTCAGCTTAGCGCCACTAAGTTTGTAATTGCTACTATCTGCAGGAGGTGCATACACGGGGTAAGTGTACCCTGCTGCTGCTTTTAACTCCTTCAAGGGGTAAAATCCTTGACCTTCTGTCAATTGGCCTGCCGTTTGAGGAGGAGCCGTGGGCGCTTCACCCCACGCATCAGGCTGACTGAGCATCAATTCTCTCTTGGGTGGGTCCTCTTCCTGGGCCTCACACATCTTCCATAACTCCAGTATTGCTAATCTGTTACTTACTTTCTGTCCCTAATACGCAGCATGTAAATATGTGGACATGTGTTGCAGCACAGATTTTAAAAAACTGCCCTCCCGGGGCCATGGCCTCGCCATTTTGCGAGCCCATTCCGCACTATACTTGCATATTCTGTCCTGATACCGTGGAAGGGACATGCACAGATGTTTAAGGGGTGTATTCCCCATGGTGGTACGTCACTTTCTGGCTGTCGATACTTAGTTGACCTTAAATTGGGATTTATTTGTACACTCCAATCAATGCCAATTTCAATTTTACAATTGTTGTCAAAATGTACCCAACTTCTCCAAAACAAAACATTCTCCAGTCTGTTACAACAGCCTCTCCGGCTGAATAAAACTAGCAAGGGCATATTCCGCACACCGCCCACACTCTAATTTCGGCCCTTAAGGACAAGCCAAAATCCCTACAGGTGCTCTTCAAGCCAAACCCAATGGTACAGCAATCTTTTGATTTTCCAACGGTGCAACACTACCTTCACCCCATTATAAAACAATCCCTTTTTCATTTTTCTTCACCGCCAACTCTGTGCCCCTCTGCAGGCCGTGATTCTTGCGTCAAGGTGTTAAGTCATATTAACAACCTTTAGTGATGTCACCAACCACTGTGCATGTAAAACACTCCAAATAAGTGCACTTCTCAAACCCCACAATACACAAAAACACCATAATACAAACACGCCATCCTGCTTTTTTGTTCACGGGGAATCTACTTTTCAAAATGGCCACTCAAGGGCATGGTCCCTCTTCTACACTGTAGCGTAGGATGGGCCTCATTACACGGATGGCGGTAAGGGTTTACCGGTACCGGTATTTTACTGGTACCGGTAAATCCTTACAGCCTTACTATGAGGTCCCTTTGCGGGTTGGGGAATTTAACGCCTGCTTTTTGCAGGCGTTAAAAACCAACCCGCAAAGGGACCAGGGAGCTAATTACGGTACCGCAATTTGCGGTACCATAATTAGCGCCTTCCCCATTCCCATAGAGCCCTATGGGGCAAAAATGGGAATGGGGAAGGGCAATGGTGGAAGGGGGGATTACCGCCCCGCCAACCTTGGAATAGGGCGGTAATTCCCCTTTCCACCAAGGCGGTGCCGGTATTTTACCGGCACGAACCATGGCGCTAATAGCGCCATGGTTCACCGCCATCCGTGTAATGAGGCGCGATATCTTTAATCTGTTTTTTAATTTTCTTTAAAGTTCAATAAGGTACCACCTTCTACAACCTAAGCTAGCGCCTAGACACAGGGATCCATCTCGTCATCCGTAAACTAATCTAATCACCTAGAAACAGGGATTCATCTTGTCATCCGTAACCTAGCTAATTCCTGGAAACAGGAATTCTCTCATAAATAACACAAAAGACAAACCACAACACAACAATTCCCTCCCCTCAAAATTTGTCAGATTGTTGTACTCATACTTAAACTCTGTGGATCCGACATTGTTCAACATCTACATGATCCCATTTCTGCATCTTCTGATTGGCCTGGGCGTACTAGTTGCGAATTACGCTGATGATATGCAGGTCATCATTAAACTTTCGGCATATATCTTGATTACCTTGCTAAACTGAACACCATCTATAAGGCCATTCATTTCTGGATGGCTGCCAATTCTTTTGCCTTAAACACAAGTAAAACGGAGCTGCCCTTTGTGGCCTCTGGCCAAAAGTTGAAATCACTTCCAAGAGAATATGATTACTTTCAAATTCTGGACTCACCTATTGCTGTAAAAAGAAAAAGTAAAAACTCTTGGTGTGGTATTAGACGCAGAACTCTCGATGAGTCAACAATATGTCTTCTGTTAGATCTTCCTATGGTCTGATCAACAAGCTCCTACGTAGCATCCAACCTTTTCTCACACAAGAGAATCTGGCCATGTTAGCTTCAGTTCTCATTAACACTCGTCTTGACTATTGTAATAGTCTGCTTAGTGACTGTGCTAACTCTGTCATAGCTGCCCTATAGGTTACACAGAGCGGTGCAGTATGGGCCGTCACAAGTCTGGCCAGACGTTCCCACACCACTGCGGCCAGGAGGAGTTTACACTGGTTGCCAGTGAAACTCTGAATTACACACAAAATTCTCACCTTGACACATAAGTGTGTGGTGAATGTTGCTCCGGAATATCTCAAAGCGCGCCTCTATCCATATGTTCCTACTCGCCCTCTCAGGTCCCAACACGGTCTTAGAATGGTTCAACCTAGGTTTAAGCTGGTGAAGGCTGAGGGTCGCAGTTTTAATGCCCAAGGCTCTAACACATGGAATGCGTTGCCTCTCAGAATCAGAACGGTTGAAACGCCAACAAGGTTCCAGAAGGACCTAAAACATTTATTATTAACCTTTCACCTAATTAAGCACTTTTTCTGATTGTGGATCCCCTCCTCTGACTTATGAGTTCTGTCCCCGGCTATTCTCCCTCGCATGGTTTTAACCTATCTGTCCGGTTGTCAGTTTCTTTTTTTGTTTGTGCGCCCTGAGGCCTGTGGGCTTGTGGTGTGACGGTATAAAATGTCTTAATAAATAAATGAATAAAGCCCTCAGACACTGTCACATCCACAATCTGCTACTCTGCCTTCAGGTCTGCTAAGTGTCCCACAGGGAGCAGGCAGGAATTTGACCAAGGGGGCTCCTGATGACTGTCTCAGTTTCCACACGTGGTCAATGGTCCAGACATTGTGGGTCACTGTGCATCCCTTTGGGCACGCAGTGGGAAAAAAACAGTATTTGCTGACAATCTTAGTGAGAGTCCTCTGCTACCACCTGAAGTAAGGGGGTGTTCTGTTAATTTCCCCAAATACAAGCAAGCGAAACTGGTTCAGGGGAAATCCACTGCACTCAAAAATGGAAGAGTCTACAAATGTGACAAATCTGTTTATTGAAAGCTTTTGAAACAGGAATCAAATTATGGATGACATATGAGTTTCCAATACTTTCTCGCTGGTTACAGGCTTGTCACAAAATTTTACGGCGAAGTGACATCACAAAATAAATCCTACATTGCAAAAACCTAAGGTCAAATGGGATTAGATATATGGGTTTAGTACTTTTATTGGCTATATCGTGTCTGGTGGCTCTTCCTGTGAACACCTCCTAAATGTTGCAACTACAGACATGTCAGCTTAGAGCACTATCATTGGGTCTTGCAACAAAGTATGAGCTAGCGTGGAAGGTGGGTAGGGATTGGTCAGGGAGGGGCTTCTCAGCCTTGGCACTTTGGAAAGTTACCACCCCATGAGCAACTATTCAAGGTGGTGGGAACAGGCTCAAAGGTACTGGCTGTACCCAACAAGCTTACCATTTTTGAGACTTTTCAGCTTTTACTCATGCAGGTGTCCTACCTCTTCTGCTAATGTGACACATTCTCTCCCTCTGTGTCCTTGGCCAAAATATGTGTGCAGCCTGGTCTGCGCGTCTTTGCTGGATCAATGTGTCAGGCCTCTCTCTGTATCCTGAAGCCCTTTCAGTGCCTTCCATTTATTGCAATGCGGCTGTGGCTTCCATCTTGATTTACATGGCCACTCAAGTTAGTTGCATTTAGTGTCAGCAAGCGGTTCATACGTATTCTTGTGCGACTTGCGGTTACTGCATAGCAAAGGTGTATCTGTCCTCCATCTAAATGGGTCGTAAGCATGTTCTTTGTTTCTAAGAGCAATTTAATCTAAGTGTCTGCGTAGCTTCATGCAGGAATACATATGTGTTTCATGTCTAACACACCTATGTCATAATCTCAGTTGTAACATCATCAGCCTTTGCACAGTCACAGTCAGTCTGCTTAATCCATCGACTGCAAACATATCTCTTCAACAACGTCATCAGGATAGGGTCTAAAAATGGCTGTCTGAGTGAATAGCGTTTCTCACATCTGGAGTACATTGGTGATAGGGAGGAGGAGGCGAGGAACAATGTACATATTTCATTTCTCTAGCATCGATGCAAGGGTGGGACAGGTGCAATTAGGGCCACATTCATGTCTCCCCTCCACCTGTGCAGGCAGCCTCGCCAGATCTATAATCAACCACTCACTGACATCTGGGATGTTCCCAGAAGCATACAAAACCTCTAATGTCAAACCTCTACTAAAAGAAATGCCCTCTCTTGACCCTCTTCTCCCCTCCAGTGAATGCCCTATCTCTAACAATTGCTTCATAGCTAGACTATTAGATCGCACTGCATATTCCCAGCTCAACCTCTTCGTAGAATCCCACAGCCTTCTTGAACCTTCCCATTCAGGCTTCAGACCCCCACCCCCATGGAACTGAAACCCCCCCTTGTCTCAATCTGGGATGACCTGAAAAGAACAGCAGACACTGAAAGCTGCACCACACTCATCCTCCTTGACTTCTCGGCAGCCTTCAACAAGTTCAACCACTCCATTCTCACCAACAGACTCGTTTACCCTTAGATGGATCCCCGCTTTTCTCCCTCACTGCTCCCAAATCATTTTACTCCATTCATTCTCCTCTGCCTTTCACCCAGTCCCCCTTGGAGTCACTCAGGGAGTGTCCCTCTCCCTCTTCCTCTTCAACCTCTACCTTTTTCCCCTCCCTGTGCTTATCCGCTCCCACAATCTCAACTGCTACAACTACGCCAATGACACTTAGATAATCTTCAAGAGCCCCAACTACCCATCATCACCCCGCACAGATCTTGCATCTTGTCTCTCAGGCATAGGCTGCTGGACGATGAACAACCACCTCCTCTCCTCCTCAATCCTGGAAAAACCAAAATCCTAATATTCAGAAAAACAGTTCTCCTACTCCAACCTACCCTTTGCCCGCCTTCCTTAGAGCCCCCACCCATTGCATTACCCTCATTCAAAAACCTAGGATGCACCTTTAGCTCTGACCTTACCCTCTCTCGCCACATCAGTGCCGTCTCCAGGTCATGCAACTTCCACCTCTGCATTCTCAAGCAGATTTACCCGTATCTCTCTCACCCCCACATAGTCTCTGCAATCATGGCCATCATCCTATCTCACCTTCATTACCCTAATTCCCTCTCTCTAGGTGCACTTGCATCTCAACTCAGAAAGCTCCAATTTTATAATGTTTTTATTGTGTGTTTTGGTTAAACAAAATAACCCTAACACAAATTAAGAAGAGCATTTACAGTATCATATAGTATCATGATAAAATCACATATCTATTCAACTAGTTAAATTCATAAAACAACATGTTTAAAATGTAGGCACATACATTATACCCCAGCACATTAGCTATAGCTAATTTCCTGGTCCAGAGTAGAGCACACCGTGTAGCAACCACCAGGGGCCTTACTACTACTTTCCGGACGTAATAGGCTGCCCCTAAGATCGCCAGAAAATTGGCCCTTTACAGCGTAGACCAGAATTGGTCATCTTGAAAGTCGTTGCAATTGTGGACCAACCTCAAATATGCCCTGAGATATATATATGGACGAGAGTGGTGCATTGGGTCACTATGTGATGGCTAGATTCTATTTGTTTACCCCAGAGCCTACACAGCCCCGTCTCTAAAACCAAACTCAGACAACTAGCTCCCAATATATTTGTAAGTTGGTAAGATGTTTAAACGTAAATATATAATGAAGTCTCACATTTTTTGGGAGCAAGGACAGGACAGGTAGGTGCATGGTCCATCGATTTTGAAGGCCTGCTGTGTGAACACTGTATAACACCTCTGCACAGGGAGTTTGTTAAGAGAATTTCTAGGGCCCCAGTCCCAAATTTTCCTCTTCAATAAGGTCAGATAATCTGGGAAATTGACTATATTAGAGAGCTGGAAACCTATCTTTTCACAATGTAACTCAGTGGTTTTAGTCAATGTTACCGGGAAGGGGTTTTTGCAGGTCTCACCCAGGCCACGACTGACCACAATCAAAAGCTTGCAGTCGTCCAAGTGACAAAGTCGCAGGGCACAATATAGCTTAAACCGTTTAAGGAGCCAATGTGCCCTAAGCAACTGGACTCCCAATTATATCCTTAGTGCTTTGACCAGAGTTATCTTAGGGACCAATAGGATAGATCTTAGCAATTTACCCTCCAGTTTTTGCAACCAGGCCACGTGTACCTCGGCAAGGCGATCCAAGCAATGAGTCAGAGCAGGGACAATACTTGTCTGATAGATCTTAATAAGAGCCTTCATATTGCCGCCACCAGAGCTGGACGCTCCAATGGATCCAAAACTCTGCAGCAAGGCTTCTCCTCACACTCTCCCTTAGATAACACATCTTCCCTGCACTCAGGGTACTCCACTGGTTGCCCATAAGCCAACAGGCCGCTTTCAAAGCCATGTGCATTACCCACTGTGCCATCCATAAGAAAGGCCCTGAATTCCTCCAAACAAACTCACATGCTACCACCCCTGGTAGTCCCCCCTTTCAGGTTCTCCAGACTAGGAGGATCCTGCTTCTCTATCCTTGCACCCACCTCCTGGAACTCCCTCCCCCTCACTTTGTCTCATAGAGGATCACTTGGCTTCCAGGAAAGCCCTCAAAACCTGGTCGTTTCCTCCTGAATCCTGAACACCCCCGCCTCCCTCACACACAAGCACTGACCAGCAATCAGACCCCCTTTCCATGCCCACCCCCTCCTGCCTGTCTGCCATTCAGTTACCTTGCTTCGTCTCTCATTTATCTTCCCGGCTCTGCCCCCACACACTTCACCCTGAGTCACTGCACCAACCTCCCCTAGCACCTCCTCACCCAGCAATGCAGCCAGGGCTCGGCTTTCGAGAAGGAGTCAAGAGGGCATCCAGTAACTTGCACTTGATAAGAATTCTGAGAGTGGGTCAGTTATTGAACTCAAATGGGTTTTGCGGGTGGGCAACGTATTGCACTTAAATGCACCTGTAGGTCAAGCAAATGGATCAATTTGGAGGAAGATAATTAGTTGCATTTGAATCATCATTGGAGTTTGCCACTCTATGCGACTCTAATGCATACAAGGGTGGGCATTGCCGCTGCAACTAGACATCTAAAATGGGCCATTTATCACATTTGAAGAACCGGGGGATGGGCAATGTATCACTCTAAGATCCACACAGAGGGTGGGTATTTATTGCACTTAGATTGTATGTGAGATTAAGCAGTGCTCTTGTGCCTAACTGGAACCCAGGGGGTAGACAATGTTGAATGTTTAGCTAACCCATGTATTCATTTTGCAGCCCGCACCTTTGGAACTTAGCCGAAGGCACCGCCACACTCCCACACCCAACTGCTCTGACATATAACGCACAACACAACTGCCAAAATAATGCAGCCACCTCTAATGACAAATATTCGAACTGTAGCTACTGACGATCTATCCTCTTACACGCTCCTTCCTTCTTAGCTTCTAATATACATCCTTTCACCCATCCACATGCCATTCAGACATGGGTGACTAGCAGGGTCTTGGCCACCCTCTCATAACTTAAATGTCTGAAATGCACACACGCATAATAGCACCTCCCATATTTTCCCATACTCTGGACTTCTGTCCCTCTGAGGGCGTTCAACCACCAGGGCTTTGGGACCATAATTATGGTGAAAGGCGCTATACAAATCACATAACTAATGAATGAATTAATGTTTTAGTGCCAGGTATCACGACATGGAGAATACGGGCCATGCTTCAGAGTGTGTCATGGACCCCTCTGCTTGCCTGGGATCCCCCTTACAGTCCTATGACGGGCATAGTAAGTACATTCAGAACCCAGATAATTGCCCAATGTTTTCATCAGGTATGTCCGAGTCACTTTGGTAGTACTTTCAAGAAGAGTAAAGATCGATAGTCCACAGAATCCCCAGCCTGCGTATAATCATATATTGGTGGAAAGAGAATCAGAATGCAGCTCAAGGTCTGCAAGAATAATCATCTGAGCTGGTTCCACCATGCAAATAGAGGGGGGCAAAGCTAGTTGTTCCAACAACAGCAAAAGAGTCTTGACACCTGACTTCCGTCAAAACGAACTAAGGCACCAGGGGTGGTGAATCTAGGTACTCCACAAGTCCAGTAGGACCATTGTGACATCCTGACAAGTCCAGCCCACGTTCAGAAAGGCTCTGCAAGTTACCAGATGAAGTATGGGGCCTTCTAAACCCCACAGGCTGTGAGAGATTGGATTAGGATTGAGGACCACGCTTCTAAGAAAAGCATCTTCATTTGTACACGTTCACAACCCCCACCCAGTGAGCTCAGATAAACCTAATCCCCTGGTTAGTTTGGGCTAATCGGTGGTGCTTGCGTCACCGTTATGCCAAAACTATTGCATTAGAGTACAGATAGGGAGAAATGGCATATGAGGAGGGACACACAGCTTGTAAATATTGCTTAGCTATTTGCGCCCCTTTGACTGCCCAAGGCTTTGGTAACCCCTATGGCCATTCCAACCCATTTCCTGCCTCTTCCCACCTAAAACACCGCTTCATGGGAACTCTTTGAGCTTGATTTAATCAAGCCTTACCTTCAAACGTTGTGCTCAAAGGGCCTGTCAGTATTTTTTCAAAGCAGTGTTCTGAGAGTTAATGGGCCTCATTACGACTTTGGCGGTAGCCATGCCCTTAATAAGGGCATGGCTGCCACCAAAACCGGGTCCAGGTTCCCTGAATGTGGAATTACCGGGCCATTCCAAGGCTGGAGGGCCCGTTAATTCCTCCTTCAGGGAACCCGGGCCCGGACCTTCCCCATTCCCATTTGAGCCCCCGTAGGACTCAATGGGAATGGGTGCAGGGAGCTAAAAACGGGCTGATTACAACCGTCTCGTTGTTAGCTCCCTGGTTCCCTCGCGGGATCCGGTAAGGACGCCTGGTAAAACCAGGCGTCCTTACCGGATCCCGCGAGGGAACCTCGTAATGAGGCAGAATGGGTTTAACAGGTCAGCCACCATTAGCGGCACCCGTTAACCCATTCCGCAAGGGTCGTAATGAGGACCAATGACTTAAATAAAGCTGTAAACTAGTGTAATAAAAATGTCTTCACCAGGTCTGCCTTCAACCACTCAATTTATAAGCACTGTGTGTGCCCTTCACCAAAGTCCTGTTAAAAACTAGAATTGGAAATAGCATTGGAAATAGTGTTGGTTTGAGTATAAGTATTAGGCATTGCCAGACACTGCTATTAGAAGCCCAGGTACTCACACCATTTTGCACTTGCTACCATCAGTGGCCAGTTAATACCACCACTGTAGTGCCGGTCAAGTGCCTTCCCCATCCCTACACAAAAGCCCAAACTGTTGGCATTGCAAATGCTTGTTTTCTGTTTCAGGCAGTAAATAAAGTAAACTGATACTGTAGCTTTGAGTAGTGTCTCGACCCCTCGGCCGTAGCATATGCTAAGTGATGTTGGGTTTTGTTAAGTTATGCCACATTTTACAGGATGCTACATTATGCTATTTCCCATTATGTGATGCCATTTACGTAATTTTATTTTTCGTTACATTATGTTATGTTCCATCATGTTTTTTTATTTGATATTTTATCACAATATCTTATTTTACATGAGTACCCGGCGAGGGTCAATAAGCTTGTTAAAAGCAAGCTCATTGGCCCTCGCCGGGCCTTACCTGGCCGACAAGGCTCCGATGCTGCAGCTTCCTTGAGTTCTTCATGCGAGTGGCCACCATGGAAAGGGAGAAGGGACTGTGTATAGTCCCTTAGCCCTGATGGCCATTTTTTTGTGTGCTTTGTTTCTCCAGTCGAGAAACGGTCGAATCGCTGTTTCTCAACTCGAGATAAATTGCTCTTAGTACCCCGGCACGTGGCACTGTAACCCTCGGAGGGGGGGTATTACTGGTAGGGAAATTCCCCCAGAGCTTGGTTAAAAGCCCTCGCTTCGTTCGGACTTCTACCAATGGTCCTGGGGAGGGGGTCAGTGCCCTAGCGGTAATGCCCCCCATCCTCGGGTTACATTGCCTAATTATATCATATTTTGTTACATTGTACATACATGTCATTAGATTATGCTAAATTATTTTGTGCTACATCATTTTTAAGTATTATGTCACGTTGCTTCAGACAATATGGTGGTTTTAGGTCCTGAACCCAATTTATGTGCCTTTTGGGCGGGCCTAAAAGTCAGTCTCTCGGCCCATAACCTCTGGTGTTGCCCCTCAAAGAGGGGCTATAATGCTATCCACAACCATCCATGAGGCAGGGTGGTAGTCTTTGACCCTCAGTTTTTGTCCTCAGCATATCATTCTGTGTGCAGGGGAGAAAACATTAGAGTCAAAGATACAACAATATCACTCTAGCATGGCCACCAAACAACACATGTTCCGCACCTGTGGGGTGCGAGTGCCTTTTTAGTTTGAGCTAATAGCTGGTGCTTAAGCACGACCTATCAGCCAAATCTATTGCATTGGAGTGCTGGTAGAATGGCATGTGAGGAGGGACACTGCTTATGGGTGTTGTTTGGTCATTTACCCACCCATTGACTGCACATCACCCTGTGGCTATTCCTGCCCATTACTTGCCCCTCGCTGTCTAAAACACATCCTTCTGGGGATCGCTTTGAACTATTGCTATCAAGCAGTACATCCAACTTTGGTTTACCAGTGTTATTTCCAAGTAGTCTGCAGACAGTAAATGGCTGGCAATATGCTACTGGTGGAATACAAATGTCTTAACCAGGGGTGCCTCCAGTCACTTGATTTACAGCTGTTCCTTGCACTGCAGGCCTTTTAAAAAGCAAGCAATGACACAGCGAACAATGGGAGACAACCAGTGAAGGTGCCTCGCAAGCTCCTCAAGACTGAAGTGAACGCATGGAAGTCCCTTTAAATGGAAACGTGATGGCCCCAGCGGAATGCTCTTCAATGCATGTATTTTGTGCTGGTGGAAATATTTATTTAGAGGAACCTGTAGAGGGCTTAAGGAGAGGGTTGGTTCAAAGGGAATGGGGCTGTTCCCCATCGTTCCCTTTCGATGGACTGCATAAAACACAACATTGCATTTTTGTCGACCTTCATTCCACTGAAATCCCTCATAACACTGGGGATTGTGCATGTTGAAGTGACAGTCTGTTATTATCTAGCAGAGAACACCAAAGGTCCAACACGTTCAAACTCAATAAGGCTGAGTTGCCTGTCTTATAGGGCTCCGAGGCAACCAGGTGGGGAACGTGTCCACATGACTCTTCTGCTAACCACGCTAACACAGGTGTACGTGCCTGTTGCGCTGCCCGATGACAGGGCGCGCACGCGGCGGCGTGACATTGCACACCGCGTGCAACATAAATAAACGGGGTGTTTCCCGGCCGCGTCAGAGCGACCGGGAAGCCCGAACCGAGAGGACGTGTCGGAGTGAGTCCTTCAGGGTCTGGGGCTTACGGGAGGCGCCGGGGGTCACAAGCAACCCCCAACAGTGGCGACGAGTGGGGGAAACGATGCCTGGGCCCGGCGGTGACTTGACCGGCAATCTTTTTTTTGATGCAGCGAGGTTGTCTTGAGACTTTGCTCCGGCCCGCAGACCGTGCGTTAACCACGCGACTGGCAGCCATTTTGCAGATCAGGCCGTGAAACTTCTCTGAGCTCCGGTTTGAGCAGAGAGGTGCATCCAGGCCTCATTTTTGGCAATCCTGTCAGCAGGCAGTTATACCTGCACGTGATTATGCCCAGTTTGTGATTTTTCATTTTCCTGGGTCTCCTACCTCGAGTGCAAGCAAGGAGGAGAGCTACAATGGCTGGGCCTGCCTAGCCCACATTTCTTTCTTGTCCTAATTTTTGGAGCAGTTGGAAGCTGAGGCTTCTCTTCATCATCTTCATCATCAGACTGGTGGCCCCACTCATCTTCATCCTCTTCATCATCGCAGAGGTGTGTTACAGCAGCTATTTCTTCAATGGTGCATGCTGGAGTCATTTGGACTTGGTGTTTGTGTTGCGGCCCCTGTCTTCCACGCTGGGGGTGCCTGTGCGCTCGAACTGATGAGTGATACTGAGGACCAGGACGGAGCGGCGGTGCAGCAGCTTCCACGTGCGCCAGCAGCACTTCAAGGTTTGCTGCCTCCATTGCAGCCGGCACAGCAGCCTCCAGTTGGTCAGGCAGGTCTTCCGGGTCCTTTACTTCCAGCACAGCCCGCGGCAGCACCTGTTGTTCAGCAGATTCCCCCAGCCATGGCTCAGGTACGTGCACAGGCGGTTCTGCAGCCCATCCCGGAGTTTGATGTATCGGGCCGCCTTCCAGTTTGGGACCCAGATGGAGGAGGTGGGTGGACCGCCTGGACATGTACTTTCGGGCTGCCCAGGTGGTTGGTGATGACACCCGGCTGGCAACCATGCTGTACTCAGCAGGTCCCTCTGTCCAAGAGACTTTTGAATCGTTTCCGCCAGGGGATGGATCCTATGATCAGGCAAAGACCACTCTGCAGGCTTACTTTCTGCCTCCCGCCAATGCGGATTATGAACGTTTTGTTATGCTCTCTGCCAAACAGAAAGACGATGAGACTCTGGACACTTTCTATGGGCGCCTAAAGCGTCTCTCACTGGCCTGTGCTTGGGGTGATGCAGAGGACATGATCAGGACTATGCTTATCCAGGCGTGTTCATCAGGCAAGCTAAGGCGCCAGGTATTAAGAGAGCCCGGAATCACGCTTCAGCGCATCCTTGAACTGGGGAGGTGCCATGAGGTGTCGGAGGCGAGAGCATCTAGAATGGAGGCCGGGTCGCGCCCCATCAACACCGAAGAGGTATGTGCGATGTGGCGAGGTGGCAGGGGCACCCGAAGACCTGGCGGCCATTTCCGGGATTGAGCCAGGAGGGCAGGAGAAATCTGCCAAAAATGTGGTTATGACCTTCCCCACCCAGCAGAATGCCCTGCGGCTGGAAAGACCTGTGGACGGTGTGGGCTACCGGATCATTTCTCGAGGGTATGCAAGGCAGCAATGCCAGTGTTGGTGCCGAGGGGCCCGGGGTGGTCCAGTCTCACTCGCCAGGGTCGACCATCCAACGTCGCTCAGGTGGATCAGACTGAGGAGGATGCCCAGGTGGAGGAAGCAGAAGAAGCGGAGGAAGAGAACATCTTCTTTGTCTCGAGTGTGGGGATCCTGAAAAGTAAGAACAGGAGACAGCCAAGGTGCGTGTTCGAGGTGAACCGATCTCCAGTCCCGGTCCTCGTGGATACGGGGGCGTCGGTGAATGTAATGGCCCATGGACACTCTGATGCTATGGACCAGCCCCCCAAGCTGGCTGCTTCCAAGGCCCGCATCTTTATCTTTGGTGGTGTTGACCCTATCCCTCTGGACGGTGTGTTCATGGCAAAGGTAGAACACGAGGGCTCCCAAATCACAGCACGATTCTACGTGACACCGGTGAGCACCAATACGTTGTTAAGTTGTGCTGCAGCAGAGGCCCTCGGCATCGTCAGCTTCGCATACTCTGTCTATTTAGAGGACATTAATGACTTGCTCGAGAAGTATGCCGCACTGTTCAAGGGGATTGGGCAGATGGTCAGTGACCCAGTGAGGCTACACATTGATGAATCGGTGCAGCCCATTGCCCTGAAATATCGAAGGGTACCGTTTCACCCCGTGAACATGTCGACAAGGAGCTGGACAATTTGGTCAATCTTGACATTATAGAAAAGGTTGAGGGCCCGACGCCCTGATTGTCCCCGATAGTGGTTGCACGGAAGCCTAAACAACCTGATGCTGTTAGAATCTGCGTCGACATGAGGCTCCCGAACAAGGCCATTAAGAGAGAGAGACACCTCACCCCGACGATTGATGACATCATTGCAGAGGTAGAGGGTACTCGCTTCTTTTCGAAACTGAACCTCCGGGCGGGCTATCACCAGGTTGTCCTTCACCCCGAGTCGAGGTATATTACCACCTTTACGACACACCGAGGGTTATACCGCTATAAGAGACTGAGTTTTGGTGTGTCCTCGGCGGCGGAGGTGTTCCAGAACATTATTCGGGGCACCCTGGCTGATCTACAGGGCGTTTTGGACATAAGGGACGACATCCTGGTGTTTGCAAGAACAGAAGTAGACCATCTGAGGCAGTTGGCGAAGACGTTCGGAAGACTACAATCCTTGGGCCTCACCCTCCACAAAGAGAGGTGTGAATTTCTGCGACCATTGATAGAATTCCGATGCAGTCACCATAGTATTCAAGGAGTGGGGGGTGTCTCCTGATCCCAGGAAGGTGCAGGACATAAAGAAGGCGCAGCCTCTGGAGTCCGTGTCTGAGGTGCGAAGTTTCCTGGGCATGGTTACATACTGTGGACGATTCATTAAAAATCTTGCCTCCAGATCGGAACCGCTCAGGGCACTGACAAGGAAGGATGCCATCTGGAACTGGGGCCCGCTAGAACAGGCGGCTTTTGATGACATAAAGGGTGCCCTGGCAGCTGAGGATACCATGTCAATTTTCAATCCTGCGTTACCGTCTGAAATCATCATTGACGCCAGCCCATTCGGCCTGGGCGCCGTGCTAACGCAGATTGACAGTGATGGGGGTGTCCGCCCGGTGGCATATGCCAGCAAGGCCCTGTCCGATGCGGAGCAGCGGTACTCGCAGATTGAACGCGAGTCGCTGGCAGTACTTTGGGGATTCCGGCACTTCCGGCTCTACGTCCTTGGACGCCCGGTGACGGTGGTGACAGACCACAAGCCGCTGCTTCCCATCCTAGTGGGGTCGTCATCCAAGCCACCGGCACGCATTGAGAGGTGGATGCTCGCCCTTTTGGAATATGGAGTCACCTTGGTATACCGGCCAGGGGCGAACAATGCGGCAGACTATCTCGCCAGACACCCTGGGGCGTGCGGAGGAGAAGACCATGACGCCTGTGCAGAGGAGGCAGAGGAGCACGTCTGAGTGGTGGTGGAGGCTGCCACGCCGAATGCCATGCCTCTTCAGGAGCTGGAGGCAGCTGCAGCAGAGGATGAGTGCTTCAAAATCCTAAGACACTCTATGCAACAGGGCTCCTGAAAGTCGGTGCTGGAGGCTCTGGCGGGGCGCACTCAGGAGTCCAGGACCGGACTTGAGCAGCTATGGAAGGTCCGGGAGGAGTTATCGTTTTCAGCATCCGGCCTTCTTCTCCGCGGAGATCGGATTGTGGTGCCCCAATCGAAGGTGGACGAGGTGATCGCCCTGGCACGCCGTGGCCACCAGGGCGCCGCCAAGACCAAGGCACGCCTACGGCTGAAGGTGTGGTTCCCTGAGCTGGAACGCAAGGTGGATGACTTTGTGGCGGCCTGTGTTTGGTGCCAGGCGGCATCTCCCCTGCAGCATGAACCTGCCATAGAGACAATGCCTAGGGGGACGCGCCCTTGGGAAATTGTTCATGCAGACTTTGGGTGCACCACGATGGGCACCCACTTCCTGGTTCTGGTCGACGAGTATTCTAGGTACCCTGAGGTGGAGTTCGTGGAGTCTGTGGTGTTTGAGCACGTCATTGTGGCCGTGGAGAAGGTGTTTGCGGCCCATGGGTTCCCACGCATTCTGTGCTCAGACAACGGGGCGCCCTTCCTTGAGCTAACGCTTTTCAGAGCTGATGGAGAGCTATGGGGAGGTGCACAGGAAGATCATGCCTCTCTGGCCCCGGGCCAATGGTGAAGCAGAACGGCTCATGAGGACTCTAAATAAGACCTTTAGAATTGCTCAGGGGCAGGGACAGTCACTCCAGAGAGCCCTGTACCAGTTTCTGAGGGTGTACCGCACCACGCCACATGCATCCACTGAAGTGGCCCTGGCAGAGGCATTTTTCAAGCGGTGCCCTCGAGGTTTGCTGCCGGAGGTAGGAGAGAAAGAACCTGGGGTGATCAATGACCAACAAATCGAGATGGACCAGCGAATGAGAATCGAGCAAGAGAACGTTCGGGGAGGGCTTCGCCCGCAGCGGCTGGAGCCAGGCGATGAGGTCCTCATTCGAAATAGGCATCCCCATGGAAAGCTCTCCCTACTGTATGAGCCGGAACCGCTGGATGTTGTCGCAGTCCGGGGATCCATGGTGACTGCATCGTACGGCCGGTCTGCAGTAACTCGCAACGTGAGTTTCTTCAAGAAGCTGTGGGATCCAAGAACTGATCCTCCTCCTGATCCAGACCCAGTAGAGGTCCCTGAGGATGAAGGGGAAACACCCTGTCTGCCTAGTCCCCGGCCCGGGGCATGCCTGTGGACAGATCACATGTGCCGGAGGCGAGCAGGAGGTACCCCCAGAGGGCTGGGCGAGGGAAACCTGCTCACCTCAGCGATTACGTGTTGGGTCATCTGGCTGATTGTCCTAATGATGAGAACTGTTAAGTAAGGGGACCCGGGTGGATGGTAATAAAGGGGTGTTTTGAACATGGGGTTTTGTGAGATGTTATGTAGATATTTTGATTTGGTTTGCAGTGTCTAGTATTAGTATTGTTTATTGTTCTCCTGGAAAAAGGAGGAGTGTGGCGCTGCCCGATGACAGGGCGCGCACGCGGCGGCATGACGTTGCACACCGCCGCGTGCAACATAAATAAACGGGGCGTTTCCCGGCTGCGTCAGAGCGACCGGGAAGCCCGAACCGAGAGGACGTGTCGGAGTGAGTCCTTCGGGGTCTTAGGCTTACGGGAGGTGCCGGGGGTCGCAAGCAACCCCCAACAGTGCCATCATCAGATGGAATTGCGAGACTCGTTCTGCACAGCTGAAAAGTAGACATACTTCAAACCAGGGTGTACGTGGTGGGTGCTCCGCCCCACCCCCGCGAAAGGCCAATTGCGTGAAAGTCCTGTACGTTTGAACGGGACATTTATCTTTTTTGATGCCGGCCTCCCGAGCCTGAAAAAACAAACTTCAACGCCCCAGCTTCAAACATTTGAGTTTAACAGGCAGAGAAAAACACCTATCATGTAGGTCCAACTTATTGCCATCATCTAGTAGTACAAAAAGTCCAAAGAATCCTGCAGAATGCTCAGTTAGGGGGCTGATTCTGAGGTGCATGCTAAATAAGAAAAGTGCCGTGCCTCAGCAGAGACACTTTACCATGATGCAAAGGATGCTGAGCTAACCCGGTAATAAAACATGTCTGCCACTCCTGGAAAGCGTGATTAACGGCACAGCAACATCCTCGCCAACCACTTCATGTGTTAGTGTCTGGCAGCGACTGTATGATAAAGCCAGAACACCCTTTCTGCACCAGCCTAAAGGTACCTTGGGAGGTGCTGTTCAACTCCACTACACACTTTCCCCCATTATAAATATAGCATTTCTTGGACTGCAGCACCACTTTTCTAGTTAAATGAAACTTTAAGAAAACGTCCTTAACTTAGAAAAGTGGCAGTCTTTTAAAAATTGCATTTTAACAAAGGAAAACGTGTAAAGCAGCCTTTAATAGCACCTCACTGGTGTTGTATTTTAACTGTACTTATTGCCGTGCTAAAGCTGTGCCCTTGAGAGCAGAATCCCTTTGCAGTGCCAGCCCAGCATTTCACATGGTTGCTAAGGCCGTTGTCGAGCAGTAAATCTGGCTCATGCTAAAGTCGGCTTTGGTGCCAGACCACCACATTAGCACTTCATCAGAAAAGGGTGCTTCTGAAGAAAGTGTTCACAGGGACGTCATTTCACCAAAATGCCAGGGGTAGCGGAAGTGACATAACACGAACCTTGATCTCTGATGACATCACAGGAAGTGATGTCATTTGACCCCACCCGAAGCAATATCATAGGAAGCGATGGAACACCTTGACAAAACAGGAAGTGGCATCACATAGCATTGCTCCTAAGTACACTGAGAAAAATTTTACGATATCACTATAACGTGATATAAATTGCACACAAGAATGGAATGCCGTATGTATCACTAAGATCAGTGTGTATAGGCCCATGTTACCCAATACAGACGTCCGTAGCCAAATGATGATGTGTTATTATTATACAGCACTTACGCTTAAGCAATTTACATAGAAAAAATATACATACAATAACACCCAACCTCTGTTGGTACTCATTTATCAACCTCAGAAGGATGAAAGGCTGAATTGAGGTGTGTAAGAACAGACTAAATCAGTGACTCACCCCCTGAAGTGTTTCAGAAATAAACCTTTAATGAGTCTAGCAATTATTGTATAGAATTCTAGAAAGACAAATTATTTGGCATTCCTAGTCCTTCTTATTTAGAGTCACTGCTGAAAGTGTTAGACTTGTGGAACCCCTGTTCTTTTTTTTAAAATGTTTTATTTTGAAGAGGCCTGAACAAGAAAGCCAGCCACTCCAGAAGCAAAGAGCCACATGGCAATGGCCACAGCCCAGGACCTTGCATTATAAAAAAAAATGTTTTACATTTATTTTTTAGGGGTTGCAAGGGAGACCACAGGGGTAGCAAGGGAGAACGCAGGGGTTGCATTTGCAACCCCCGACTACCCCTAAATGACGTCCCTGGTGTTCATCCTTTGTGGATGAACATTTCTGTGTTTTTGCATGTACCCCTGAATCAGGCCCAGGGGGAGATTTTAACAGCGTTTGCTGCTGGAACGCACAACATTTCACCTCATTTATTTCCCCCACCTCAGAATGATGCTGCTGGAAATTAAAGGAGAGAATGGCGGCTTTCCAGGCT
Source organism: Ambystoma mexicanum (assembly GCF_040938575.1). Taxonomy (NCBI): domain Eukaryota; kingdom Metazoa; phylum Chordata; class Amphibia; order Caudata; family Ambystomatidae; genus Ambystoma; species Ambystoma mexicanum. The sequence continues at coordinate 386,022,396 of NC_090934.1, read as the reverse complement.
ATATTTAGCATGAGCTCAGATTACGTTGATGACTTGTTGCTAATTTCAACTCCTGTTGCATGCTGGAAGTTGTAGTTAGTCTGAAAGGGTAGAATGCATACGTGGAACATGCCGTCAACAGTTTAACACTTGTGACTGTTAGGGAAAGCACACCATGACTCAATTTCTTGCTGCACATTGGAGGGACCTTCATTGAAGGCCCAATTCACGGAATTTTGTGCACGGTTCAAAGTGACTTTGCACTGCTGAAAAGTGACTTTGCACTGCCGACACAAACCCTGATTCATGGAACTGTGCAAAGTGTATTTATTGCTGTGCAAAGTCAGTGCAAATTTATTTTGTACTGCAAAAATGACTTTGTACTGACTTTGCACTGCGAAAATGTACTTTACACAGTTACTTGAATTAGGGTTTGTGTCGACAATACAAAATCACTTTTCAGCAGTGTAAAGTCACTTTTCAGCAGTGCAAACAATTCCATGGATCGGCCCCAAAGTCTATTATTGGTCATCATGAGTCATTTTTATCGTTGCTTTTAGACTGTGAGTCAGAGTGTAATCTTAGTGCATTGTGGGAGCCGTAGTCTATCTCGTGTGATAAAGGTGCGTAGCCCTCTTGAAGACTATTTAGACTTTAAAGGGTTATGCACTATGCAGATTGTGTGTTGATACTTCCCCAGAGATTAGCAGATTTTTCTACACCTCTATAATCAAGTTTGCCAACATAGTATTTAGTGTCCTGTACCTCACTTCTCATCTAAGTAAGTGATTTGGAATCTCTGTGAATTCAGCTTTGGTATTTTTGGCCATTCGTGCCACCTCATCCACCTTTTAGTGTCTTGATACCTGGCACGCCAACAGCGTTCCCTTGCCTCCTCCTCAGTGTCTTGCTTCAGACGGAGGGCGAGCAAGCCATACACATGGGCTGCTTTCCCTTATTTATTTATTTTTATTTGTTGTGTATTTGTAAGGCGCTTATGCAACAAGAAATTGTGTTTTCAAAACACCCCCAGGGCAAAGGGGTGGAGGGGACATAGGAACAAAGGCGAAGACAATAAACAGCTGAACAGGAAAGGGGCAGTCGTACTAGGCCTTGTGGGCATTCAGAACGTGCAAGTGCAGGTAGAGAGAGAGGAACGGGGAAGAGGGGGAAGTGCTAGGGATTCCATAGAGGGAAGTGCTGAGGAGTTAGTTAAGTGCAGCAGTAAGTGCCTGGCTGGGATCGCTTGGTGCAGGGTGATCACCTGCTGTTAATAAGTGCAGGCCTGTGAGACACAAGCCAGTGGGTGCCAGAAGGCAAGTGCTAGATTGTGCAAAAGGCTGCGGGAGATTGGGAGGAAGGCCGGGACCCAGGAGGACACATAAGGTCTCAGGCTACCAATCTCAGCGACTGTGGGGTATTAGCACGGTAGCAAGAGGGAGACGGAGGAGGTGAAGAGGAAAGTCTTGAGGAGCTTCCAGAATTTGAGGAGATCCGGTTCAAGACAGAGAGGAGGCGGGAGGCTCTTCCAGAGGAGGGAGCCAGCCGAGGGAGAGCGATCTGTCACCTGCTCGTTGCTTAAAAAAGTGCCTGACACTCAGAGAGTTGTAGAGAAAATACCTCTGCCCCCACCCCCGCCACCCTGAACCCGTGCACTCAGGCTTGCAAGTTAAATGGCATAGGCTTAAGGCAAGAGGTACTTGAAGGAAAAGGTGACTGGGGTAACTCTTCATCGATTAGGTCGACTTAGTTTGAGCCTTTTCTTGCCGCACAAGTACAAAGTCTGCATGGCAAACATCACCAGCAATGCAGTTGCTGGAGCACAAATAAAAACAGGTATTGGCAAAGGCAGCAGTTTTGGGTCTTGTGTAGAAATGGGATAGGCGTTTTCCAGGCACTGACAAATTAATGTTTCTGTGTATTTTTGCAGTTCTTTTTTTTAATGACGCCCAGATTTTCCCCAAAAGCCATGATAGTGATACAGACATCTACTACTAACGTGAGGTTAGTCAGAATGGGACTAAACGCATATGATGATAAATTAACTGAACAGAGAGGTCCCATCAATAGAGGAGAACAGAAAGGTTTTCAGATATTTCCTGAATGATAAGAGATTATCATTCTTCTTAACATATAAGGGCAGATAATTCTACATTTTTAAGGCATAACTGAGAATGTTCACCCCCGCCCCACTTTCCTTTTTGAATGTAGGTTTAGTAAGGAAAAAAAAGAGTAGTCTCAGCGATTTACAAGACGAAAGTAGACGCATCATTAGCGATAAGGTATGTGTGTGGTTCCTGGGAACAGATTCATGAGCGAGCCCATCGCTTTTAGAGAGAATCCTCTGTGTAACTGGCAGCCAATACAATGAGCACAAGCCACAAGAGACATGCTCGCATTCCCTAAGCCCCAATGATAACTTGGCAGCGGAATTTCGCAATCGCTGTACGCTGGGCAGGCTTCTTTCGGTTTGACCAATATAATTACCATTTCCAAAATAATACTGATAAAATGATACTACCTGTCCATGAGATGACAACTGGAAAATAGTGTGAGTACCTGGGTATACGATAACAGTGTCTGGCAAATGCATATCTAATAGCTAATAACTGTACACAAGCCAACACGGTTGGCTTTGCCAGTGCTTGTTTACTATTAGCATGGCCAGCGGAACGAGCAGCAACATGGGGTGCCCGTGGATGCTTGCGGCGCTGGAGGGGACTATGTCGGCGGCAGACTAGGAAGAGCAGGTGAACGCGACAGCATTGGAGAGCTTGCGGGAGGAGGGCAGGTGGAGCAGCAGGCACTCCGATTGGTAGCTGACGCTCTGTGGCCGTACCAGCTATTAGTGCCCGAAAGCCCTGGATTGGCTGATAGGATCTCCGGATTCCACTCCAAGGGCTAATTAATTGGTCATAGATTGATATGCTATGTTTTTTCAAGTTATGTTTTTTTATCACATTATGCTCAATTGAGTTATACATGGTAACATTATTTATTTATTTATTTATTTGAATTTGTAAAGCACACTACAGCCCATAGGCATCAAGGCGCTGTAAATTATGTCAAACTATGTTAGGTTGACTGAACTGAATGAGAAAGTGGAGCCCTTTTGTGTCTATACTTTATTACAAAGGCTGTCAGGGTGGGGGGCATCAAGACCTATACGATGGTAAAAAAAAAAAACACAAACATCCGTTGTGTCTAAGACACCATATTAATGAGGCTTACTCAGTAAAGTGTCAAGCAGTACTTTTATTGTGTCAGCTAATGTACACATGAAAGATAATATCCTCGGATTGTAAATGCACAGACTTTGTTTGAAACCGCTATGGCCAGAGAGGTTAAATGTGAGCACCCCAAGTGAAAGAAAAGTGACCCCAGCATCTGTAACAAATGTGGCACTCCTAAATAGTGATTACTCTCTTGCTGCTATAGCTGTATGTCATCACAGAGTGCACAACGCAGTAGCAAGATCAGCGGAAGCACAATTTCCAAGTGCAGTGGATAACCTCCTTGCACTCAAAAGCCCATGGCTGGAACATCCTGTGCCACATATTGTAACCCCTTACCTCATATGTTATCCCTAATGAGATGTACACCTCTACGTTTTGCCCCACCTATGATTGCGCTATATAATATCCAAATCTAAATCCCCTCGTTTTGTAGAGTGAGTGCAAACATCTCACAGTTATCAACATGTTTCTTGCCACCAGATACTAAGGGAAATTCGTCAGGTTGTATTTCTCATTAGCACCCCAGGCGGGTGAGCCAGCCAATCAGGTGGCTAGGAACGCAGGCTTGCACCGCCGGTAAAAGCCTGCGTTCCAAGCCACCTGATGGCCAGCTCTCCCCACCGCCATCTTCCACCCACCCTCCGTCCCCGTTTTTTTTTCTTTATAAACCCCTGCCCCCCATCTTACCTTATTTGAGCTGCGGCGGCTTCCCACAATCACCATGAAAAGGGAAGAGCGCTTCCCTTTCCATGGGGGGCATGTTGGTAAAGGATTTTCCTTCCTACAACAGGACGCGCGCAGCGTCCCGCGTAGAAAGGAAAATCCTTTTTTTTGCACCCCGGGTTGCTGCTTTGGTAACCCGGAGTGCTAATTGCCTTATGTACCTGTTCCATGGGCAACACCGGGGGGATGCGGGGGGTGACGGTCCTGGGCCCACTTAATGGCCTTGCTTCGCTTGGGCCATTAACTGGGGCCGCGGTCCGACACCCCCCCACCGGTGTTGCCCGTGCAACGGGTACATAACGCCACATTAATGTCAACAAAAACATAAGCAGGGTGTGACACAAGTACTGAAAACAAATTGGTTAAAGTCCAAATAAGCTGCCTAGCTTTTAATTGCACTCTTTTGAATGGCCCTTTGTGGCGGCCCTAGAAGCCTTTAGTGGTTTTACCCCATTCCGAATCCTACTACTATTCTGGACAATCCAAGGGTTCAATCCAAGGTTTTATTGCTGTGCTGTGAAATAGAAGAGCGACTGGTCCTTAGACAAAGTCTGTTTTTACAATACAGAAAATGAGAGTGTTCACTTGTGCAGCTCCCTTAATAACAATACAGGCCAGCTGACACATGCATACTGCATTATGTATAACTGTTGCTGGAATCGCATTACATCATGTTATATTCTGCTATATTATATTATATTTTGCCATGCTATGCTTCATCATGTCAAGTTATGGCACATTGTATTTTCATGTCATTATGTCATGTGTTAGGTTACATTATGTTATTTCATACTTCAGAACCAGAATACAAGGTGCTGTACAGCAACATTGTTTCTTTGACTATCTTTTTTACTGCCGAGATGTAATTAACGTTAGGCTGCATTATGCTATGCCATGCTAAGCCTCACTATAGTACTCCTGCGCTGCATGCTGCCCCCGTCTGCTCGGTTCCACCGCAGTACATGGCGCGGGGCGCTGCAGCTTTGCTGTCATTAAATGGCTCCTCGCCGCATACTGCGGAAAGGTGCTTTATGGTTTATCGCCGCTGAGCATTTAGAGTTTTTCCCAGAGGTTGAACAAAGCACCTGTCTGTCCCCGCTCCCCCGAGGGCATGAAATAATGAACACGAGCATCAGAAAAAACAAATGACTAAAAAAAAACGCCTCAGGAATAACCAGAAATGAAAAGGCATTGAGGGTGTCCTCCCGGGAAAAGGGCAGCTTTTGTTGTCCCCAGAAATCAATAATGATGCCTCCAGCCGCCGCCGGAGAGAATAAGCACAGATCCGGCAGAGGAGAACAAGCACTGGGAGATATGAGGGGGGGAATAGCCAGGAGGGCGCATGAGAGGCAGCGAGCCGAGAGGGAGAGGCAGAGAGAGGAAGAGAGAGAGGGGGGAGGGAGAGAGAGGGAGAGGCAGAGAGAGCGGGAGAGAGAGAGAGAGAGAGAGAGAGAGAGAGAGAGAGAGAGAGAGAGAGAGAGAAAGGGGAGGGAGATAAAGAGAGAGAGAGGGGGGGGGAATGGGGGAGAGAGAGAGAGAGAGAGATTGAGGGAGAGAGATAGAGCACAGAGTGTGTGTGTATATGTGTGTGTGGGGGAGCGGATGTATGTATACGTTTTTATAAAGCGCAAAGCTAGTCGAGAGGCAACGGAGTGCCGTACAAGGTAGGAGCCATTTGGTGCAAGTATTGGCGAGATGGGCTCCCTGGGTGGGGTCAATGCCTTAATCCCGCGCAATGGAGGCCCCATGGTCAAAAGACCGGCCTTTTTATGACGTTCCTGGAGCGCAGGGCTTTAAGAGGGATGGGGCTAGCCAGTGCTGAGCCCCAGAAGTCTCTGATAATTGGGGTTTTACAGACGGGGCTCTGACAGGGCTCCCTAAAGTCTCCTGTTAACCCCAGCCCATTAGAAGCCAAGGCAATTTTTCTGAAGCCTGAAGCTCTAGTGTACACGCTACAGATTCTGGCTTAAAAAAAGCCTAGCCGTTTCTTCCTTTGTGATGCAGACCCCTGCCAGTGCCAGGCCCCCCCTGAACTGGGGATGCGGGGATGATCACCTTCATACCACAGATGCAGGGAAAGGAAGGGGTACCTGGCAGTGGGTTGGCATTGCAATGAGCCATCGACACTTACTTGACCTGAATGCCACTTGGTAGGCCACAGCCTTTTTTGCAACACTGTGCCGGGCCCAAAAAGGGGCGTGGCTTAACAGGCAGCATTCAGGCCAGGGAAGTGGTGCCTCTTAATTGTGGTGTGGCCCTCTACCAGACCACGCCCTTTTTTAGCCACACCCCCTTAAGTGTCCCGGCTTGAGTGTGCATACCACTTAAAGCACTGCCAGAGCGGCAGCTAAAGGGCAGGACGTTCGGCCCATCAGGGGATTTTTCTCCCCTGACCCCGCCTTGGCTTCTCTGTTTCGCTCTTCAAAGCCTGCATTCCCCCTCAGCAAAGGCACACACACATACACCCACACGCGCGCACACCTGCACATGCTTACCACCTCCCCCGTGCACTGCGCCTTCCCTCTTGGGGGGTGGGGGGGCGAGCATTCAGCCTTTTAGGCAGTCTCCTGGGCGCTCTTTCTTAAAGGTGTCTTAGGAAAGTCAGTCCAAAGACCAGACAAAGAGAGCAGCAGTGCACCCTGTAAATCCTGCACCTACCCCAAATAGTCTTATTCAGAATACTAGATACCAATTCGATCACAACTATGCACACACACGGCAAACTGCTAATGCCACTAGAATTCTCAATGAGCTTAAACACAGAGTGTGTGCACTTGCGCCAATAAAGATCTAATTCAATTGAAATCAAAAACAGCCTGAAATGATAGTATAAATCATTCATAGATGCATAATCATGTGTAATGATGTTGGACGGAACATTCAGAAGACTGACCGTGTCGTAGCTGAACACAGCTGGGGATCCATTCCCCCCTCATTACACGGGTATGTTGGTGGTCTGCGCTGGGGGGCATAATTATTTACGGAATCACTGTTTCCTAGTAACAGTATCCACTGGCGTAACAGGGGCACCCGCAGCCCCTGTGGTGCGACCAAATGTCCTGGGAGGGGGCCCCACTTGGAGTAAAAAAAATAAAAAAATGTTTTCAAATTTTCTTTTTTTTTTAAATTTCTTTTTGAATTCACTCTGCATTTATAAAGAAATAATTTCTGTAACAGAAATAATTTCTTTATGAAGGCAGAGTGAATACAAAAAGAAACTTTCTTTCTGAAGTCCCGGGGCCACTCCCATCCCATGAGATTAAGACCCTAGGCTGGAGGCCGCCATTTCACGGGGTGGGGGCAGCCCTATGACTTCAAAAATAAATAGTTTATTTTTTAAGTCACTCTGCCTTCATAAAGAAATTATTTCCGTTATGGTTCGGTCCTTAACAGAAATAATTTCTTTATGAAGTCAAAGTGACTTCAAAAACAAACAATTTATTTTTGAAGTATTATGGCTCCCCTCAACCACATGACGTGTGCGTGTATGGTGAAAGAGTGCACACAAATGTATGGGTGGCTGGGTATGCGTGTGTGCGTGTACAGTGAAAGGGTGCACACCCAAATGTATGGGTGGCTGCCTTGGTGTGCCTGTATGGTGAAATGGTGCACACTTAAATGAATAGGTGACTGTATGTGTGAGTGTATGGTGAAAGGGTGCACACTTAAATGTATGGATTGCTTTGTGTGTGTGTGTACATATGGTAAATGGTGTGTGTGCTTGTGTTCTGGGGCACAACAAAACGTACATTTCAGGGGGGCTAACCCTTCAAATGTTGGGAGAGGTGCTAACTTCACGTGTGGTGGGGGAGGAGCAAACTTATTTGTGTGGGGGCATCTAACTTCTTTACACATTTTAATGAGACTATTCTAGTGCAGCCTCAATGTTACAAACAGTTAACTCTCTCCTTTAAGTATGATAGCACCCACCTATGGACTGCTGTGAGAATGGCTGGTCTCCTGTTCCATCTCTACCCTTCCAATCACCCCCCTGGCATGCAAGTTCTAAACCCACATCACAATTTCAATTGCTTTATTAATGTGGCATTTGAAACAGTGAAATGCTGGACACTAGTAATTGCTGGGCCGGGCCCTTGTTAACAGCGAAACCCAGGTGCCGTTTAACATCTGTGTCCTTTTCTGTCCGGCAACTGCTCTGTAGGTCAGCCAGATGCTGAAGCCCAGTCAGCTCAATGGTGTTGCACCACTACTTGTGTTTAATGCCTGACTACTTATTGGTAATCTGCATTACTCCTAGACCTATTCTTCCTTATCCCAGTACTTGTGTATGAGGCAGTACTTGTGCACTATGCCTCATGCACAAGTACGGGGTTGAGGTAGAAGTACATGAAGGTAATGCCTGCCTTAGCTACCTGTAATCTTCATTATTACTCCTAGTCCCACTCTTCCTCATCTCAGTGCCTACCTATGAGGAAGGAGCCTCATACGTGTAAACTGGGACAAGGAAGAGGGACATGGAGGTAATTCTGGTCCAATGAGCTGATTTTGGAGGTTGGGGTAGGGGATGGGAGGGAGAGGGGATGTGTGGGGGGCGGGATTGTGCAATAAATCATAATGGTCATCCATGTCCATGCTAAGCAGGCATGATATGTGGTATTAGTGGCTAGAGAGGCATTTTAGTGCAGCCAGTCTAGTCATTCCTCAGTTTGGTATGACTTTTTTAACTGGGCATTTTTGATAAAGCAGTCCTGCTAAGTGTAATTACCTGGCTTGACTGGCATTTGGGTTCTGCCAGTCTAGTCTTTTCTTACTGCGGCATTGTATATTTTTCTGGGCATCTGTGATAAAATTATAAGTCATATATAACGCGCCTGTACACAGGTGTTTTTAGGCGCGACAAGACAAGTGAAGGAAAACAGAGGGAGGACACGACAAATGATCTTACTAGGCCTTGTGCAAGTGCGAGAACGAGAAGTGCAAGGGGGAGGGGGAAGATGCAAGGGAGAGGGGAGGGGACAACAGGGCAGCAATGCTCTGAGTAAGTGCAGCCAGGGCAGCGTTGCTCTGGGTAGTGCAAGTAGAACAAGGGACTGTAGGTTTACAGTTACAGCCCCTAACTGCGTGGTAGGCCCAGAGACAGTGCAAGGGTTACTGATCAAGAAAGAGCCTGGACTCAGTGAGACTGAGGGTAACCAAGCAACCAGTTGGTACAGCAGACAGGTAGGTCAGGTATGTTAGCAGGGGAGGGAGAGAGAGAGAGAAAGCAAAGGAGAAGATGAAAGTGTTGAGCTGCTTCTGGAACTTCAGGTGGTCCGGCTCAAGTTTGGGAGGGGCAAGGAGGCCATTCCAGAGGGAGGCACCTGCAGAGGAGAGAGATCTACCACCCACTCTCTGCCTGGAGAAGCATCTAACCCTTACGGCTCGAGAAAGAAGGTATTTTAGAAGAGAGCGTTGGATGCAGTGCAGATCCCAGCCCCAGAAAGCCATGTGGACAATGCAAAGGGTCTTAACTTGATCCTTGCAGCCACCGGGAGCCAGTGCAGACATTTCTTGGCTGGAGAGATATGATCCCTGGGCTTGAGGCCAAGGATAAGTCTTGCAGTCCTGTTCTGGATTAGTTGCAGAGGGCGGACAGTGGAGGAAGGCAGATTGAGAAAGTGGCTGTTGCAGTAGTCCTGCCGAGGGAGAACAAGGGCTCTGGAGACAGTGAGCTTCTGGGGGAAAGTGAGAAAGGGAAGAGTCCTTTTGAGGAGGTGAAGCTGGTAGTGGGACTTCTTGGTGATCTCTGAGATGTGAGGAGAGAAAGAGAGAGTGGAGTTGAAGATGACACCACGAATAAGTGAGGGAGGAGAGTAGGCTGAGGGGAGCCTGAAGGAAAGCTAAGTGTCATCCGCATAACACTGAAAGTTAGAGGAGAAGGTAGAGATCATGTGGGCCAAAGTGGCCAAGTAGAGCTTGAAAAACCAGGATGAGAGGATAGAGCCTGGGGAATGCCACAGGTAGAGAGAGGTGGCGGAGAGAAAGAGACCAAATTGGACCTGGGAGTGGTGGTCCAAGAGGAAGGAGGTCAGCCACTCCAGGGCCTAATCCATGATGCCCAGGTTCTCACAGTCGATTGATCAGGATGGCGTGGTTGACCGTGACGAAAGCAGAGGAAAGTTCAAAGAGGATGAGGACAGAAGGAATGCTGGAATCAAGGTTAGAGATCAGATCTTGACAGGTGTTCAGGAGAGCAGTTTCTGTGCCTCTGGAAGCTCTTAAGCCAAGCTGATGGTCATGGAGACAACCAACAGATTCAGTGTGGAGAGTAAGCTGGGAGATGGACAACTTTTACAAGAGTTTGGGAGAGGGGAAAGTTCCAGTGGGAAAAGAATGATTACAGAAATCGGCCAAGGCTGGAGCAAGGGTGTCAATATGGTCCTTGATGGTTCTGGAGGAGCGGGCGAGCACCCATTTCAATGACACTTCCATAGATGGGAACTGTCTAGAAAGCTTGTCAGGTGTTAGAAAGAGGAGAAAGGAGGCGGAGAGGGTGAGGTGGTCAAAGGGGGGCAGAGAGAGGAAGAGGTAGAGGAAGAGGAGATAATGGACAAGATGTCTTGAGTTTTAGCGGAGAAGCGAGAGGCTAAAGCTGTACAGAGGGCCTATTGAAGGAACAGGAGAGGTAGAGACTGCAACAGGATTGGCCAGATCCTTGCAGATTTTAAAGAGTTTGGCCGTGTTGTTAGAGGCCAGAGAGATGCAGGCTTGAATGTGTGCTCTCTTCTTGAGTGTTATTGCTTCGACTGGCATTTTGGTGCAACCAGTCTAGGTATGTCTAAATGTGGCCTGGCATGCTTTACTGTAATGGTATTACGTGTCTATACTGGTCTACATTGTGCATCCAGTTGGATATGTTTTCATTGTAGCATGCATTTTTAATCGCAAAGCGTTAATGTTCTTGTGCACTGTTGGTGACTTTCATGTATTGGATTGGTGTTACCCTACAAAACAATAGCCAATTTTTCTCAGAAAGTGTGTTGTATATTGCATTAAAACCCATACTTATATCTTTCTCCTAGTGCACTGTGCGGCATACCCCTTCAGCAGCACGATCGTGCATATTGCGCAAGCGTGGTAATCTAGGCCGGCCCAGAGAGTGGTGCGACCCGTGATTTGTTGCCGAGTTGAGATCTTGTGTTACACCACTGACTGTATCATAGTTTGCCATGACAAAGACCGGTGGGTCAAAACACGTATTGACATTTGGCTACGAATCTAGTCTGCCCTGTCTCGGCTCTTTTTGATACCAGGATCTGGTCACCCTTCTTCCTGGGTCAAAGTCATTTTCTATGCGTTTCCCTCCACTCTTCTTTCTGATCTGCCTGCCCAAATTGATATATCTCTTTCAACAGGATCTTGGAACTGGACATGCATGGAAGTTGCCTTCCGGTTTCCTTTTTTGTATCGATGTATCTGTTCTAAAAAAGAGGCACCCGTCTGTGTTGTGGTTTCTACTTCTGCACCTTCTCCTTGTTCCATAACTGCGTCAGTAATGTTATCTGGTTCCCTACCCACATCCAAACTTGCAGGGGAGGAACCGGGCTACTGTCATGTGAGGAAGCCTTGAGCATGTCATCATATTTCGGCTGAAAAGTAAATACTGTGTCCTCTCTGTAGTCTTTATGCACATGCACATTTCCTAGATTTCCTTAACATGACCTCATTTGATGTCTTTTGAGTATCTCATGCATAGTTTTATAGTTCTTTTCTTTAGATGCTAATGGGGCGTCCATAGTCTCAATTTCCTGTTTGAGTGCCTCTTTTTGTGTCACAAGCCTACCGTTTGCCCTGTCAGCATGTTCTATCAGGGGTTGGATCATTACCTTGGATCCTAATTTCAAGTTGTCCTCCCATTTCTGTGCAAGATCAATTTCATCCAGATTATTAACGTCAGGGAGAATGTGGATCCTCAGGCCCCTGCTTATTTTCTCCTGTTCTAAATAATTCGGGATGGGAACTCTTCCCCAGAATTTGTTGAATTCCTTTACACTCAGTATTTCTAATCTAATCCATGTTTGCCTAAGATCTTCTGGAGTCTGTGTTTTAGTTTTAAATGCATGTTGGATTGATCCCAGAGGGGTTGTGGTTCACAACAGGTACAATGCTGTTTAGACGGTTGTTTCCACAACGTTTCGACTTATCTTGCCACTCTGCCTAAATTGTCTTTTTGTCTTTTCCCTTTTCTGCTTAAACAGAAACCTTTGGTACAGAATTGTTACACTGGGTAAGGTGGTTCCCACTCCATTTAGATTGTTCCTGACTTTATGCCAACAATCAGTGTTTCTAATTGGATCCGAACATTAGCATTTATTTTTGTGTTTTATCTCCCTGCCCTCTCGCCCTCATATGCCATACACCCTTTTTTGCATATGGTATACATATTTAATATTGATGATACGATGCTATTAAAACTATATTTTGGCTACAATTTATGTAACCCATTTTGGAATTTTCACTTTGGTCTCTATGCCTGGGACTCACTTTTCGGGTGATGTATTGAATTGTTATGTTGTTGTTTGAAATGCATTTACATCCAGATGGCCTAAACAACATAGATGGTTTGGATTTGATGGACAGTTCAGCTCAGCTCAGGAAGAGAAGAATACATGTGATAAAATAGTAAATGAAACAAGACCTGAAATGCAGAGTCTAAGTAGTCCGTTGGGGGAGCAGTCTGCTGAGTCACTCACTATCCATTGTTTTTGAATCAGTAATAACCATTGAAGAAAAATTGCTATTAAATAGGTCACGAATTGTGTCTTTACTATCTTTGTTACCAGAACTTTCCAATATATTGTCCACAGACTTAAGGTTTGTGCATTTGTTTCACCGTAAGGAATTGGGAAAATGTGAAGTACAGTTCCATTCACATTTGGTTAAAAGAAATCGTTATGAGCATTCATGCTGCGTTTCTAAAAAGAGGTTAGGATTGCTATGAGAAAAAGTTACCTGTCCCTGTACAAGAGGGAGAGACTAATAAGTGTAAAGCCATAACAGATAAGTTGAACATAAAATGTTTAGAAGGCAAAGGAGGGGGAGGCAAGTCACTATTGTATTGGAACCAGCTGGATGGCTCTGCTCGCATCATTGCTCACATTCCCCCCCAGTGTAAGACTCATGAAGAAAACAAATGTAAGCTAAACATTCTTTCATGGAACACAATGGGTCATAAAAGTGTCCTATACGACAAAATGAGCACACTTTTTTAGTGAGCATGATCTTGTATGTTTACAGGAAACTTGGTTGTGTGTTACTCGCATTATCAATGTTTTCTGTATTCTAGAAAATGATGCAAAAAAGGGAGCAAAGGGACCAATGAGTCATTCTTACTGCAGTGAGGAATGTTCGGGCTGCACAATAATGAAACATAAGTGTAAGACTGACTCTTTGCTATGTACTACAATCTCACACAAACCAAGTAAAATCTGTGTTTCTACTCCAGTGATTAATGTCTATTATAATCCAGTTAGTGATGTTCTAGAGGCTTTAATCAATGACATAGATATTGTGCTGGTGAACTCTACTAGTGCTCCCGAGAAGCAATTAATAATTATGGTAGGGGACTTGAACAGTTTCTGCCCACACATAGATTTGAATAAAGAAAATATAGATGAGTGGATAGACAAGTCTGCTGGTTTGGGGTATAAACTACAGATGTCCAAAAGGAGCAACTGATGCATTTAGTCCACCTTTGTGGCAAGGTGGTATTTCAGCCAATTGATTACTCTGTTCTGTTCTAGACGGTGCCCACTTGGTCTGCAATGGGCCTAGAATCCACAATAGATTATATATACATGGAAAATTGTGAAGTCTCTCGCAGAACTTCCTTTGAAGTAAAAAAAACGGACAGAAGCGATCATGCTATGCTGTTAGCATCAGTTTAAGTTTCAAATTGTGAACGGGTCCTCTCTAAAACTCAATGTGTAAATCTAGTTATAAATGCAGCAGGGAACAGGGTATCACAATTTGGGATAAACCATAAAAAAGTCAATAGTGGCTTGGTGAAATTCCATTGACACTAAGGAGAAACATCTAAGGTGCTCTCCTTTGGAACTTCATAACACTGTTAATGCTCAAAGAAAAAACTACATTTTCAGTGTGTTGGAAGAAATGCAAATTTGTGGAAAGAAAATATTTGGTGGCACATCCAGAAATAAGTGCTAAAAAACACCTACTTAGACAAAATGTTAGGCAGGTGACTAAATCGAAGGAGGACTGGCAATTGAAGAAAATGGAGATCTGAGATCTAAAGAATAAGTATAAGACCTGCCTGAGAAATCAAACGTTGTTGAGTCACATTACGACTAATCAAGAACCTTTCTTGGATCTGCTGAAGTGTAATTCCTGGTCATTATGGGGTAAATTAAATTTGAAAGAAAATAATCCTATTTCTAAACAGTCTTCAACTATATCAGAGAACGATTGCGTGTAGTTCTTTCTATAAGACCAAATTCTGGGATAATGGTAGAAAAGTGATAAGCCACAGTATCACAGATGTTAATGTGTATTAATCTAGCTGGAAGTTCGATCTAGAAGCAGATGCAGATCTAATTTCATTGGTTATCGGCATATTGAAAAACTCTAGGGCTTGCGGACCGGATGGGGTTATAACCAAGCTATTGAAACTAAACCCCTCACTATGGTCTGAAATTCTACTTCTACTTTGTTCCCATATAGTGAAGATTGGATGCATTCCTCCATCTTGGAAGACGGCCATTGTAGTGCCAATTTCTAAAAGAGGTGATAGGAATTACCCTTTGTGTTATTGTCCAATATCCTTAACTGACACATTCTCAAAGAGTTTTTCGAATCTCCTTTTGAGGGAAATCCCCAAATGGATTGAAAAAGAGGAAATTCTAAGTCCCTTACAGATGGGTTATAGAAAGGGACTGAGCACTGTTCTTAGTGGGTTCACTCTTTCATCATGTTTAGCTCAGGCAGCAGGAAAGACGGGAGGACTATATATGTTGCCGTTTTGAACCTGTCAACTGCATTTGCTAATGTAGATCATGACACACTATGGAGAAAATTGGAGAGGCAGGAAATGCAACATGATTTACTAAATATACTACGGTTACTCCATTCTGACAACAGCCTTAAAATAAGACTAAATCCTAAGGGAGATCTTTCCAGAGAAAACTTAGTAAACAAAGGAGTACAACAAGAATGCGTGTTAGTCCTGATACTGTTCAACTTATATATGCCGGGCTTATGGGAATGCAGCAAAGAGTGGACTCTGTTTCCTCCAAGATGTGGTGGGGTAAGAACTAGCTGTATTGCATGTGCGGATGATCTGCTCCTCCTTGATTTTATGCCCCCGCAGGTCTTCAGCATGCTTTGGATGGAGTTGCAAAGTACCTAGCGGCGAATAAATGAACACTCAATCCGCTTAAATCTAAGATAATGGTGATTTCCAACAAAAGGGTTAGGAAGAGCTGTTTATGGAGAGTAAATCAGACTAGAATTGAGGAAACTGACACATTTTACTATTTAGGCTTTTTGATTTCGGTAAAAAGTCTAATTATACGTAAAAAAAGGAGGCTAGAAGAAAAAGTGATAACGTGTACCTCCATGATCCGGATCATCTACAGATGCTTCTGTGCTTACTCTTTGGATCCCTTTATTGAATTTTGTTAGACTCAAGGTGACTCCAATGGCCATGTATCGTATAGAGCTTATGTCTTTAAAAGATAGGAAAATCCTCACATTCTGGAGGGTTGAGTTTTAAACACAGGAGTCTTTTGTTATACCTTAACATATGTGAAACTGAGCACTCTGTATAACTCATTTTTTTTAAAACAAATGATGGATGCTGGAGTGAATGATTTATATCAAATGTTTTAGAGAGGTGTCAGAATTGAATGTTATTAATGGAAAGGGATGAAATGCCACCTTAGTCAGACCTGAAAAAAACTATTAAAAAATTGGATACGATCTGGGATATTGACGATCTGCAGAGACTGAAAAGATTGAAAACTCAGAACATAGTGTACACCCATATCAGAAACCTGAGATTATATGTCCAGCTTCTGTTCTTCATAAATGGTATATGAAATTTAGACAAAAATGCCTGGTAAAGCTTCAAATATTAGGATCCCAATTGAACATTCCCCTCCAACTCAGATTCTGCAGACTTTGCACAGAACAATGCACAGAGACAGAGTCATTGATTGCACTGGATTAACTAAATATAGAATTAAATATTTTAAATTACATGTTAATTCGATTGAAAGTGTTATTGGAGTCTTTTTATGGAATAGATTTCTAACATGCACACAAATGTCTCTAATTTTAGCCTTGGCAAATTTTTTGAGGAACTATCAGCGGTCTTAACTTAAGTGAAGTGGTGTAAATCATCATCAATTTTGTTTTTGGTAGTATTATGTCTATTCTCAAGTTTGTTTTATTTTTTGATTGAGAATACTGTTTTTTAAATGTTTAGATATCTGGTAAATAAAATAGCTTCTATTTTTAAATGGTCTGTTTATAGTGTAAATTTGATGGAAACTGTTGTGTAAGGTCTTTTTTTAACTATAAATGCAGCAATAAAAAAAATACATTTACAGCGTTATTATGACTGATACTGTACAAAAAGCTGTTATTTCAAGCGCACTAGTGTCAAAGGAGACTTTGGGCCTCATTACGAGGTGGGCGGAATGGGTTTAACGGCGCCAGTAATGGTGCCAGTGCCGGTAAACCCATTCCGCCCTATTACGAGGTTCCCTTGCAGGACCCGCTCAGAACGTTTGGTCAGACCAAATGTCCTTTGCGGGACCCGCTAAAGGACCAGGGAGCTAATAACGGGCCCGTTATTAACAGGCCCGTTATTCGCTCCCTCCCCATTCCCATTGAGCACTATGGGGGCTCGAATGGGAATAGGGATCAGTTTTTTGAATGAGGAATGACCGGGTCATCCAAGGTTGGAATGACCCGGTAATTCCTCATTCAAGGAACCCGGACCCGAGTTTGGAGGCAGCCATGGCGCTAATAGCACCGTGGCTGCCTCCAAACTCGTAACGAGGCCATTTCTCTTTAGTGTTCATGTCAGTGAGGCTGGCAGAGCATCACCCTCCTTCTCACTCTGACACTTACAGCATGAAGTTTGTGTAAGAGATTTTGAAATATTTGTAGAAGTGCTTCATTATTATCTTTCCTAGCACAGTTTGATGTAGGGTTCTTGTGCCCTAACCTTATCCATGTGTATAGAACAAGAAAAGGGCCGTCGCCTGGTCTTTTTTTCTGGCAGTTATTTGGTTTCCACTCCCACGATACTGCAGCTTCTGGAATCGGGCTAACCCCTGGAAATGTGTAGCTTTTTAGCTAGGTGTCTGAATTAAATCTGTCTTTCATGTAATACTGCAGCTTTTGAAGATGACACTGGCTGTTATCGGTGGCCCCTGAGCATGGGGGAGATAAGCGCAAATGTCCTTATGGCGGTGATTAGTTTTGGTGCGGTATGTTGCACCGCTTGCACCGAGGGCTGAGTAGGGACCCCTGACATGGGGGGCGTTCATCCGTATAGATGTGGCAGTACCAGTGGATGAGCATTGATCCTGATGCCGGGGTTTGTAGGGAGGGTTTTATTTGACAGACTAGAGATAGCTGGCATCGTACTGTGGGTATCTATGGTGATGTGCTGCCGCAATATAAAGTCAATATTGTGGCGCTCCTCTAGTTACAGCTGTGTGCCATCAGCATATTGATGCACAAGGATGTCTGGGTCCATGAGTTGAGCTCCTGGAGGCTGCAGGTGTAGGTTGAATGTAACCGGCAACAGGATGGACCCATGCAGGACTCCACACCTGAGTGAATGGCGCAGTGATCTGAACTTTGTCAACTGAAATATGTGGTGGCTGTCTGATTGATAAGAGGTAAACCCATCAAGTACAAAGTCGGCAAACCCTATCCATGTCTCCAGAAGTGTAAGTAATGTTGGGGCAGTTGATGGTGTTGAATGTCACAGAGAGGTCAATCAGGACTAGGGGGTGTGTATTCCTTCTGTTCATAAAGTGTGAAGGATCCTCCACTAGATCTCTTTCAATACTACACACATTGATAGTCCTGGAGCTGCCTGTGGGATCTATTTATTTGTGCAATTGCGGGGGCACAGTCTTTTCAATGATCTTCTGTAGAAAGGGCAGATTTGTTGAGCGACAGTAGAATGCAGGATCGTCTGCGTCCAGGTTTCATTTCTTGAGAAGCAGCGATGACGGGAGAGTCCCTCGTGAAAGAAACAATTTGATGATGCAGAGATGGGGTAGGTCCCCTGGATGGATTTGATGACAAAAGTCGGGAGGACATTGTCCTGGCATGTGGCTGGTTTGAAGGGCATGAGAATGTTAGCTAGTTCCGTGGTCGAAATGTGCCTGAATTTGGACCACTTGTGCAACCTCCTTGTGGTGATGTGTGGGGGAGGAGGGCTAGGTTGAGGGTGGTAGTATAATTGACGTGTCTTGAATTTTGAGATCTTTTTTGTTAAGTCACTCTGCATCACATTGTTCTACTGTTTGTGGTATGAGAGGATCTGGTAGGAGGTTGCAGCAGTGTTTTATGGCCTGGAAGAGTTCTCTGATTTGGTGTGTAGCCTCATTTACCATTGCTGTATAACAGAGGTCTGACACCTTTGGCTTTTCACAGATGTTGGACTACAAAGCCTATCCTCCCAACCCAGCATAGTCAATGCTGAGGGATCATGGGGGTTGACGTCCACAAAATCTGAAGAGCCAGAGCTTTCAGATCCCTGCTCTATAATATGGTGTTTTCACAGATTTCATGAGGGCACAGTGGTTGTTGCACTTTCGTTTTAATGTGGGGAGATGGGCAAGTCATTTACTAATCGGACACCAGTCATTTTGTCTGTTTGTCTCTCGAGTACCGGAGGGGGAGGGGGTTGTTTTGTTAATACCCGGTTTTGGACGTAAGTGTTAAGGTAAGGACTGCCATACTGTGGCCAAAAGTGGTGAGGAGGAAGGTTGATGTCCATTGGTGGACATGTAGGGATGGGAAAGATATGGAGCTTGGAGGCAGACACACACACACACTTGGGGGGGGGTTGCTTTATCCTATGAAAGTGACAAAGATAGAAGGTTTCTTGTGTTCTTAAGCAAACCTGTTAAGTATGCATAAAATAAATACAAAATCACTCCGATTCAGAGATTTGTTGGGATGTGTAATGACAAGAAGTTACATTTGTCTAAAAGAGAAACAAGTATTGGTAATGCCAACTGTTTGGGCTTTTGTGTAGGCATGGGAGTAGTGCTAGTCATGGGCCATTAATGGTAGCAGGTGCAAAATGATGCAGGTACCTTGGAATCTAAAAGCAGCGCTGGGCAAACGCCTAATAATTATCCACAAGCCAAAACTGTTGGCTTTACACATGTTTGTTTTAACAGGACTTCAATGAAGGGCATGCAGAGTGCTTATAAATCGAGTGGCTGAAGGCAGACCTGGTTAAGACATTTTAATGACACCAGTAGCGAGTTTGCAACTCCAATTAAGGGGCTGATTCATGGAATTATTTGCGCCGAAAAACAGGGATTTGTGCGCCATTCTGCCCGCAAACCCCTGTTTAAAAAATGGGGATTTGCAGGAAGAAAGGCGCACAAATCCCTGTTTTTCAGCGCAAATAATTCTATGAATCAGCCCCTAAGTCGTTAACTCTCAGAAGAGTACACGGTCTGATGGCAAGGATTGATTAAAGCGAGCTCAAAGAGTACCCATGAGGAGATGATTTTGGCAGGGAGGGGCAGGAAACAGGTTGGAATGGCCATAAGGCTTAGCATGGCCATGGGCAGTCAATCGATGGGCAAATAACCAAACAACATCCACAAACTGTAGTCCTCTAATGCAGTAGTGTAGGCTTATAAGTGTTGTAAGCGACACCTAATAGCCAAGATCAAAAAGAACACTCGTCAGTGAATATAACACAGTCTAAATATGGCAGATGTATAATTATAAAGTGAAGACCCCCACCCCCCTCTTGTGTACGCTGATGGCTTAGGTCCTACTCTGGTAAGGGGGATTTGCTAAATCTTGTTCTTGGTAACAGTCCTGGGAGGATAGCTCAGTGGCAAGGTGCTCACCATAGAAGCAAGACGACATGAAGCAATACAGGTTCAACCCCTTTGTCTACGCTTAGAAACCTCTGGGTATTTAAGCGTGTTATAAATACGCAACTGAGACAAAAAAAAAAAAACAATTCCTGTAACAGTGCCTAGATGCCTGCGGGCTGTGTGAACGCTTTAAAAATGCAAATAAATAAAATTTAAAAAAATAACAATGGGGACATAACTACTTATCAGATCGAAAGTGGTCCGAGGAGATCATTTAATTAAAATAATGCACCATTTTAAAAGGTATAACTTTACACTTCTCCCAGAGCAGGTGCGGAAATCCTCAGCTAAATGCTGATGAATTTGTTGAGGGACGCTCTTCCGTCTGCCATTTTGTTTGGCAGCTTTAAGGGGAAAAAGAGAGAGCTTCTCAAGTCCCTTGTGGATAGGAATGTCTGATATGACACAGAGCTCCTTGATTGGACTATGTTTGAAGCTGGAGCTCTGACTGCACCTGTTCTAATGGAGTTCAACTTCAGCGGCATGCCGACAGTTCAGAAGGAGTTGTCAAACAACTAGATGTGTTTCGCGGGTATTGAGATCTGAATGCAGTATTTGGAGTCAGTCCATGCTGGACATATTGGGCATGGAAAATGGAGCATAGTGCCAGAATGGGTCCGTTCTGTGGAAGCAAGCATGTTAAGTCATTTTACTATGTCTATAATGCTATCTGGCTTACTTGCAAGGGACCGGCTAAACCTTACAGTATAACAAATGCTGATGTTAATTAGAAATATCTATGTTATATTATACTGTGTAACAGTTACCAAAATGGCAACATTTCTCACTTACTTAGAACATTTAAACCTCACTATTGGTAAAGGGTGGGCTCAGTGAATACATTATTAAATGTGTGCACAGGACAGCCCTAGCACCAATTTGAAGCCAAGTAGTGATTCCATGTATGAATAGCTGTAAGACAGACGTCATGCTGTAGTCCAGGCTACCTCTTCTAAAGTGACTTGACAGAGTGCCATTCAATCCCTTCATTTAGACGGGTTGTTACATCGTTCATGCATCTGGGATCTCGATCAGCACAAAGGATCGTCCAAAGTGTATTCCCCCTGCTCCTTGATGGATATCAGGAAATATACAGGGGGGGGGCGGGGGGAGGTGGGCTTCAGTCCCATGCGCTGCCTTTCTTCCCAGGAGCCCAAACTACTTAAGCAAAAGTTACCCCTTTTCACAAGGGGCATTGGTATTTACTGATGGCACCTTGGAAAACACTAATCGACTGGTAAAGAAAGCATCACATAGCCATTAAAATGAGTCCCCAGTTGACTCCTGTGCTCTGCCATTTTGTTCCACTGCTTCCATGGTGTCATGGCTTTTGATTGCAGGGGACTTTCTGTAATAAACAGAGGCAATGGCTGCTGTTACAACGTACGGATAATGACTTCATTATAGGAAATATCAAGTGCACGGGTACAATTATTAAATTGACTAATTCACAAGTAGTCATTTTGCATTGATATTTCGAACCACTTTCCACCTGTCGGTCCTTCTTGATATTCGTGTTGCTATTTTTCCCTCTGCTTCTTCTATTTACTTATCTTTTATCCTTCTCTCAATATTGGGCTTATTTTCTTCTTTTCATTTATTTGTTGTTCAATCATTCTTTTTCCTCTTTTTCCCATCTCCTTCCTTCTCATCCCATGCTTTCGTTCCTCTCTCGTTCTTTCTCTCTTTTCACTTCCCCTCTATCTTATACTTTCATTTAATCCTTCATGTCAAATTGGTTTCCTTTTCTTCATTCTTCAATACTTTCCTTACTTCCACCTATTTCTGCTTCTTTCTGTCTTGCTTTCCATCTTTCTGTCTTATTTCCTTAATTTCAACTTTACCTTCGTTACTGTTCTCCTTCAATCCATCTTTCAGTTTCTCTTTCCTATTTTATTTTCTTCTTTTGTCTCCATCTTTCTTTTTCTTTCTCTGTTTCTTTCAACCTTCATCCGATTTGTGTCCTCTTTCTCTCACTGTCTCTTTCTTGCTTTCTCTTTTTATTTGTATCTCTTTCTTTTTCTCTTTTCCTCTCTTATTTCGTTTTCTCCCTTCTTTTATTATTTAATCCTTATTTTATTTATTTCTCTACATCTCTCTATTTCTCTCTAGCTTCTTGCTCTAACATTATTTCTTTCTTTGTCTCTCTTTTTCATTCTGCTTCCCTTTATCCAATGTTGCTCCTTGTTTCAATTCCAATGTTCCTTCTTCCCCTGATTCCTATTTTTTTCATCAACGGATACACCAAAATTCAAAACATTTGATGTCTTGTGATGATGCCTATCTGTTACATTTTCTGGTGGATAATGCATTGGAAGGTCTAAAAAATCGAACAGAATTATTTGGAATTTTTTTCCCATGAAAAGAAATGAAGACCAACCTTGCATCCCGTCATGAAATATCATGAACAGATAAGTGGGGTATCAGTCTTTTCTATGACTAGCAACACAGTTTTTGGACTGTTCAAACCTGGAATAACATTACAGCTGGAAGTTTGACCTCTGAAGTTAGCCTATTACATCAGAAATAGCTCATGCTGGAACAAAATCCCCGCCTAGTAGGAAAGGTCTCCACAGTGGATGCTGAAATTGCAGTAATATCTGGCCAGATAAAGGAACTTCAGTTACAAAATGAGAAGTTCACTGTAAAACTGTCAGAGAGGGAAGGCTACTCCTGGATGTATATATACCATGTGCATTGCAGGCCTCCCCATAACATCTAAGAAAGCAAAACACGTGGAGTTCAAGCAGGAGGTTCTGGTGAAAGTACTTAATCTGGACCCTGAGCTGCATTTTCAGGTGGAAAGGGCTCATAGAAGCCTGGTCCCCAAACCACAGACAGGGTAGGGGCCAAGCCGTTTTAGATACATTTTGAAGAGGCCCCAATAAAGAAAGTATTTTTGAATAAGCCCAGGGAACTGAAAGATTTGAACTAATATGGTCTAAAGGTAATCGTCTTTGGTGACTTAAGAAAAACGCAAATAATTCCCCAAAAGCAAAGGAGATGGGCAAACATCTGAAATCAACATGATTTATTATCACACTCTTCGAGTGATATTAGATGGGCAGAGGGACTCCTTTACTGCGCATCAGAGGCCACCCTAATTTGACTTGATCCAGAGCCTAGGGAAGAGACCCTTTGTTACCCCAGTATCTCCAGCAGCTTGCATGTACTTGAAACAAACACCCTGTGGAGCAGCTAGAACGAGAAGAGGGAAGTGAGCTATAATGCATGATGGCGGTGGCCGGGTGGCTATGGGACCAGCCCTGAGTATGTTTTAAAAGTTGCTTTTAGACCTCCTTTAATAGAGCTATTAATTAGCTATGTTTGAGAAAGTTTAGTCTTGTGTTCTGGCGCGGGCTACGGGGGCTATGGGGTTGCTGGGCACTCCCGGGAAAGCGGCTGGGTGCTACTTTGTTCGGGCTGTGCAGTGGGTATAGGAAGATTGGGTTTTATTTTTCAAAGCTAGCCTAGGCATGCCACATGGCATACTTCAACATCTTAGGACAGTTAGCATGAAATAGCTTTGGAAATGTATACATCCTAAATGTTGAACTTACAGACTTACAACGTGAGGTTTTTCTTAATACTGCAAACATCGCCCGTGTGATGTGGAGGAGCACACAACTAGGAAATTCATTTTGGAGCCTCGAAGAAAGGACCTTAAAGAATCTGTAGAATAACCTAATATCAGCAAACGTCGAGAGGAAACTGTTGAAGGGACATGAACGGTGTTTCCATAAAAGCCTTGGAAAGGTGGTCCTCCTGGCTTTGAGGTGACACTGAGAGTCCTGCTGCTAGTCGCAATCTTTTTCCTTGAGTCCACTGAGTATTTGTCTATTGAGTATTTATTGAGTGACAGAGATGACACTTGGAAGCCTTGGAAGGTTGGTCCTCCTGGCTTTGAGGTGACACCGTGAGTCCTACTAGTCCTGATCCTTTGCCATGAGTGCACTGCGTATTTGTCTATTTACTATTTATTGAATTAAAGGGATGACATTTTCATCAGGAATAACATACATAGGAATCAATGCAGATTACAGAGATGTATCTAGAGTAGTGTGCCTTCACAACAGATGATGGAAGTATGAAAGAGAGTGGGGGTTGGAGTAGTTGGATGGTAGGGAGCAGTTGGTGTGCTAAATTGTAATGGTCATGCATGATTAAGAAGGCATGGTATTTGGTATTAGTGTCTAGACTGGCATTTTGGTACAGCCAGTCTAGTCATGTCTTACTGTGGTATGACTTGTATTTAAATGGGCTATTTAAATGGGCTTCTTTAACAAAGTAGGCATGATAAGTGTTATTACCTGTCTACACTGGCATTTGGGTGCAGCCATTTCTTTCTGTGGAATGGCCTATTTTTCTGTGCATCTATAATTAAGTATGCACCAAAAGTGTTATTACGTGGCTAGACTAGCATTTGGGTGCAGACAGTCTAGCCATGTCTATCTGTGGAAAGGCATATTTTTCTGTGCAGCTATAATCAGGTAAGGATCATAAGTGTTATTATGTGGCTAGACTATATTTTACTGGGCATATCTGATAAAGCATTTGGGTGCAGCCAGTCTAGCCATTTCTTACTGTGGAATGCATATGTTTCTGTGCATCTATAATCTGATATGCACCATAAGTGTTATTACTTGCTTGACGTTTTGTTAATGGGTATCTCTGATAAAGTAATCATTATAAGTGTAATTACCTGGCTAGACTGGCATTTGAATGCAGCCAGTCTAACCTTGTCTTCCTGTGGCATGGCATGGTTTACTGGGCATCATAAAGGCTAAAGCAAACATGATCAGTGTTATTACTTGTCTAGACTGGCCTACATGGAGCAGCCAGTTTGGACATGTTTTCATATTGTGGCATGGCTTTTTTAATAGCAAAGGATTACATTAATTAAACTATTCATACTCATATGCACTGTTGGTGACTTGAATATATTTGATTTATGGATTGGAGTTACCCTACAAAAATAATGAAAATGCTCTGGATTGTTACCCAATTTTGTCAGAAAATGTGCTGTATAATGCACCATTTTAAACCATTATTAAAACATGTATCTTTGGGGGGCGAAAGGGGCACCCCCCACCACCCTCTTTTTGATGGTTTGTGCTCCTCGCTACATTGGTCACTCTGGTATATTTAGGGGAAATGTTTATGCCCCTTCAATTAAAGAATTCACCAACCGTCACTGGGTGAGTGACTGATGTGTGGCTGGGTATGAATGTGTGTGTGCAAGCTTGGGGCCCAAGGGGTATTAGAACATGGATTTTACTACATGTTTTACTGGCATTTTTAGGCCAAGTTACCTGATGAACGTTATTAAATAGACGGGTGTTTGGGGTGGGGGGTTAGTGTATAGTGAAATGTTTACCGTAGCATTGGATGTTTTACTGGCATTGGGGTCAAATTCCACTTGAAGAGTGGACTTACATGGTGGTGCGGCAGCTGGGCAGGCATTTGTGCAGCCAGCAATAACATGCTTTCTTTCTTTGGCAGGAGATTTTTACTGGCATTAATGGCAAAGCCAACAAGAGAATGTTTGCATATGGGGATACTAGAAGAACCAGCATGTACATGTCTTCTGATTGTATCATTATTTTGCATAATATGACTGGCCACGCACATAGTTGGCT
The DNA here is from genome assembly GCF_040938575.1 of Ambystoma mexicanum. Classification (NCBI taxonomy): domain Eukaryota; kingdom Metazoa; phylum Chordata; class Amphibia; order Caudata; family Ambystomatidae; genus Ambystoma; species Ambystoma mexicanum. The sequence goes on along the minus strand of NC_090934.1, from coordinate 385,996,704 downwards.
GGTAGATTTGGGTGTGTTTACTTTTACTTGCGTGGCGTATCACTGCAGTTGCATGGTCATTGTGCGTATTGCGTATGCATGGTCGTCCAGGCAGGCCCGGATCGTGGCGCAACATGCGCTTTGTTGTCTAGTTGGAGGAGCCCCTTCAGCATGGCTCGCAGGGGGGCCCCCACATTTTGTGCTACGCTTGTGATGGTCTGGCTTTGATGTTGGGGTGGAGGGCAAGTAGAGAGAAGGATCAGAAGTATGAGACAGAGAAGAGCAGGGAGTGGAGATGTTAAAGAGAGAGAAGGATTGGAGTGTTCAGGGCAATAGAGAGAAATACAGTTGGCTAGGTAGGGGGGTACCAGACGATGAATAGATTTATCAAGGAGTAGGAATGGTACATGGAGGGGTCCCCAGCATTGTGTCGGTGTCCAGAGATGGGGGAGGATCTTGAATGGTTGTGTACAGTGCATGTAAAGAAGTTGGGGACCTTGTTGAGGGGAGAGAAGGAGTAGACGGGAAGACTAAGTACTAGGCTTGAATAGACGTCATCAAGTTTACTCAGAACAAGAGTTGAGATAAGGGTTGTTTTCGAGTGGGAGGTGAGGTTAGGATAGGTTTTTCTTATTTTGCGGAGGTTAAACTTCAATGTGCCACAAATGTTTCCATTTGATGTGACAAGCTACTTTGAGAGACTCGCAGGCGAGGAGCGCTGGGCCCAGGGGGGTCCGCAGTGCCAGGTGGCCCTGATCAGACCACCTACTTGGAGTGATTATAGCAATTACATGTTGAATGGCAGCAGAGATGTACTACTGAATGCATAGTTTGCATGCCTTGTTGTTCAAGGGGAAGGAACATATGGATGGGTAGGTTTTGTTAAATGGGGTACTCAGTCGGGGTCAGGTTTTGTGGAGGGGTTGAGAGCTGGTGGAAGGATTTATTGTTGTGTGGAGGAGACTAGATTCTTATGGCGACGTTTGTAAATATCGTCACTCATCGTGTTAGGATTGACCAACTGATCTTTCGTTACCAGCAGTTGCTCTGCAGCTTCACATGTATTGTGCATTGAGTTTGCGTTCATGCGTGTCTGTTTTATACGTTTTCCCAAGCTCATGGAGGAAGTCTCAGAACAGCTAATGGATGTGATGCAGATCAGGGTCAGGACCCACTATAAGACCGGAAATGCAGCTTGCTGTTGCTGGCTTGGTGATAGGGTGTGGTAATGAACATGGAGGGATTATGATAATCCGTGCATGTCCTCTACAACAGCCAGCCTTCTTACTTTTGTAACACGGCATTTGAAAGGTCTGTGTGGCCAACCAGAAGTAAGACTCGGACCAGAGGACTTGTTTCAACGTTATTTAGTTAAATAAAAAGGAAATGCCTCGTTCGCCCTTTTACTAAAAGGTGCTTCTTAGGATGTCAAATAACTAAAAATCAGTTCTCTGTCCTAACCTGTCCAGCTAACTGACCCCACCACTTTATGAAAAGTAAACAAAAAACCCAAGAGAAATGTTTTCCCACTAGAGGTCGTAAATGCCTCCTAACCGACCCCCTCTCCTGCAATCTTCCCAAATGACATGGTTGTTCCAGGAAACAGCTTCTGATCTGCATCTCCACAATGTATTTAAAAAGAAGAAATCAAAAAGTTCAAAATCCAAGTCTGTAACCAGAGGAACTGAGATACATTTGGATGGTGAACTTTACAGAGTCATTCAGTTGGTGAAAGGTTTTCAAGTATGAAAAAAAACTGCTCAGTCAAAAAAATGTTTCAAAGTTGGCATCTAATGGGTTAATCAACTTATCCCCCTCCAAGTGCTGTATCTTAAGGCCCAACACACTCACTGGAGCCTTCACCCACCAGGGTAGCATGACCGTTATGCTTTCTGGTTCCCATTTGGGGCTGTCAGTATTGATATCAATCCTTGTGTCTGTCAGGACACCTCAGACCTTGTACAGGCTATTCACTGGTACTCTTTTTCCTGGGTTTCTCATATCTATCTCTGGCATGATTTGCGTCCCTTCCTCCTAATGGGCGTCACAATAAGACTATCATGGCTTTCAATGTTCTTATTATGTTGGACTCAGGTTGCTCACGGGCTCACTAGCTGGTGAATGATTTAGGGTTTCGGCTTCCCCGTAGTGTTGAACCGCCCGCCGCCTTTCTTCCTGTGCGGCCCGCGTACCTGTTCTCTCACAACTCTTCCGCATGGGAGGGTCAGTGCTTCTAATATTGGCGTCATTCATCGCCACCTGCCTGGTTATTGTCTCCTGCCTCTGATGCATTCTCGGGGCCTTGTTGCTGCTCAGGGCTCTCCCCATCAGCGTTTCTCGGGGATGGGGATTGGCGAGCTTCCACCTTGGCGTTCCTGGATTCGGCACTGTTTCGCAGGCTCCGGGCCTCCACTTTCTCTGTGTGGTCCCACCTACAGACTGCCTCCGTTCTGGGTGTCTCCTCCACTGGCATTCAGATTGCCGTCAGGGAATCTCCTCCTCCAGGTGAGGGTTTTGTGATTTTTATATGCGTCTCTGTAACGAGAGGCGACGGGTAGTTGTTAATATGATAGTGAGTCTGTGGTGGGTTCAGCAGTGGTGTCTGACAGATAAAAAGGTCTTGTCCTATTTTCAACTTCTGTGGCCCCCGTGAAGGTGGAGAGCAAAGTCTTTACGGGGATCTGACTCTACCTTGGCTGTTCTCATTCCCTAAGAGGGAGTACTCCCAGTGAGGTCCTGCTTGTCCAAACCCCTAGGGAGGGTCTTGCGAAGTGGCTCACCTCCATATCCTCAATGGCGGTGCCTCCCCTTAGGGAGAAGGGACAATTCACGTGGATGTGTCACATCTTATAGCCTAAACAAGAGGTAAAGGGTACTTGCAAAGGTCCAACCTCCAAGGCCTTCCTGGTGTATAGACAACCTGCTCAAAAAGGATCACAACACTAATTGGATAATAAGTTTACAGAGGTAAGTCTTTGACTGCTTTGATCACAAATCAAGTGGTTTTTCCATATTATCCCGGGCCATACACGCACTGAGAGTGGTAGAGGATGGAGACAGGAGCTTTTTACAGATAGAGGATATTGCTCTGATGCTAGGTTTGTGGGTACAGCCAAAGTGTTGCTAGTTATAGAGCTGTTGAACAAGCTGCCCACTCCCCATGCAGAAAAGTTTGGGATTGGGGGAGATTTCAATTTAGTTTTGGATGGGCTGTTACTTAGATCGGCTCATTGTAGCTGTACAAGCAGGGATATAAAAAAAAGAAAATGAACTTGCATACGCTGATTGTTAGTTGGATGGCCCGCCACTGGGCAGAGAAGCAATATTCCTCCTTTTCTTCCGCCGCAGATTAGTACTCCTTGAGACTCATTCCAAATTCCCTGGTATTCCGCCGGTAATTCTGGGAGGATACTGCGGAACTACCGTACCATTTCTGCCGTCCGATATTCGGGTATTACTGGGATATTACAGGCATTGGAGACACTGGTACCTCCCCATTTCATGGAGTCCTGTAGGACTCTATGAAATGGTGTTGCCCCATCACCAGCACCGTTAGTAAGCATTTATCTGCCGGTAGGTGCCTGATCTACCAGCATGTCAGGCCTGGCGGTAGATCAGAGCCCTTACCGGTAGACGTGGAGTTGGCCGGTCTGGAAAGGTGCCAGTAAATGTTGTTACTGGTACCTTATTTCTGGACTGGCCAACTCGTAATGAGGCTGCTTGTCTCTAAGGCTCTAATTACTGACATCTTGCTTGTTGGGATGAAGAAGCATGGTGTTTCGGGCCATGACAATAGGCCTCATTACACGGTAGGAGGTAACCATGCCGCTATTAGCGGCATGGCTACTCTCCTACCGCATACCGGGTCCGGGTAGGCGGTATGGGGGCTTACCGGGTCATTCCGACCCTGGAGGACCCGGTAAGTCCCCCTGCCAAATACTATTCCCCAATCCCATTCGAGCCCCCATAGGGCTCAATGGGAATGGGGAAGGAGCTAATAACGGTACCGCAATTTTCGGTACCGTTATTAGCTCTGAAGTCCCTTAGCGGGTCCCGTCCTTAACACCTGGTCAGACCAGGCTTTAAGGACGGGACCCGCTGAGGGACCTCGTAGTAGGGCGCTAAGGGATTACCGGCACCGGTGACCTTACTGGTACCGGTAATCCCTTAGCGCCTACCGTGTAATGAGGCCCAATGTGTTTATGAAAATGCATATGGCGGAGCACAGAAAGATATCCTGCAACTGGAGCCTAAATGTTTGTATGTTGCCTGATGGAAACTTTGTCACTACCCTTAAAATGATGGTGGGATATTTCTTCGGGTGAATACTGATATGGCTGGCCTGTGCTCTGGTAGGAGGACATTAACAACTGTGAGGGTGGGGGGGAGTTGATTAGCCATATGAGTTATATAATTAAGAATAATGTAAAGAAGATTAAGTTTCATTAACAGAGATTACAGAGCACGCAAAAGAATACGCACAGTCGGCTTCCACTCTGGACTATCTGGGAGTGGGTTGAGTTGTATGTGAGTTCAGAGGCTGCCGGATATCGTGGCTGAAAACGTTTTCTTTTACAGTAAAGAGAAATATTGGTGACAGGGGGATAGATGAGGTAGCCAGCTGGCAAGTAGACTGAAGGAGATACTTGAAAACGAGTTGATCAAAACCCGAATTGATGATGCGCCCAACCCTGCGACAAAGAATGAGGTTGGTCCAATGAGGCATGTACACTGGCCCAAAGAGCAGGGATCTGGAAGCATTTCCAGGTGCTGATGACAGCACTTGAAGAAGGTTGCAACTGCGCCACACTCACAGATATTGTTGAAATGCAGTGAATGTCTGCTGCAGATATCACCTGCGACCTACTTGCAGCCATTGCATTTGAGGACGTGGCTGCAGCAGCCGGCAGATGATACTTCTGGCTAAGAGACTGGTAAGGAGAGGCATCTAAAAAAGCGATGCAACGCCTACCATTTCCGGGTCAGAAACCCTTTGCTCCCAGAATGGCAGCACTTGTGAAGCTGACCCTGCCAACTGCTCCCAAGCCCATCCCCACGAAGAGAGGGCCTTACCGGCTTTAGACATAACCCCTCATTTACTCCCAGGGCCAGGAATCTGGGCTCGTTACATGCAGTGATTTCTGTCTGCAGCGCGTTACAAATACAAATGATGGTAAAATGAAAATGGACATGCGCTAGCAATCGTCAAGCCCAACCACACATCACAACCACAACAATGCCATGCTGAAGGTAAGCTTGAAAAGGTGCATTTTGTATTTAAATCATGTCATATTCGGGGCTCTTGCCCAATGTGCTTTGAATTGCACCATTTGCGGCTAACTTGGTATTAGCCCACAAACACATTCCTTGGTCTGAAAGCGGAGGGGACCTCCAACATCTATGTTTGTCCTGCCCACACAAAGGGCCTCATTCTGAGTTTGGAGGCAGCCATGGTGCTATTAGCACCATGGCTGCCTCCAAACTCTGGTCCGGGTACGTGGTCCGGGTCCGTGGTGTCGGAATGGGGACTTACCGGGACATTCCGACCTATTCGGACCCGGTAAATCCCCATTTCGAAAACCATTCCCCATTCCCATTTGAGCCCCCATAGGGCTCAATGGGAATGGGGAAGGAGCTAACAAAAATTGCGGGCCCGTTATTATCTCCATGGTCCCTTAACGGGTCCCAATAAGACAGGCTGGTAAAACCAGCTGGTCCTGGTGGGATCCGCTAAGGGACCTCGTAATAGGGCGGTAGGGGGTACCGGCACCAGCATCCTTACCGGTGCCGTTAACCCCCTACCGCCAGGGTTGTAATGAACCCTAAAGTCTCTAAAGGTTACCATTTGAAACAATAGTCCACCCCCCCCCGCCCACGATGTTTCGGTCTAGTTGCGCCCCCGGCAGCAGACATGGCAAAGTATTCAGGGGTAGGTATTGGTCCCATGATGGATTCCTTTATAAAGTGATATCTGGCAGCTGGGTTTATCACAAAGGGCCTCATTACGAGTTTGGAGGTAGCCATGCCGCTATTTGCGGCATGGCTGCCTCCAAACTCGGGTCCGGGTTCCCTGAATGGGGATTTACCAGGTCATTCCAACCTTGGAGGACCCAGTATTTCCCCATTCAGGGAAGCCATCCCCATTCCCAGTCGAGCACCCATAGGGCTCAATGGGAATGGGGAGGGAGCTAATAACGGGCCTGTTAATAATGGGCCCGTTATTAGCTCCCTGGTCCTTTAGCGGCTCCTGCTAAGGGCAGCTGGTTTTACCAGCTGCCCTAAGTGGGACCTGCTAAAGGACCTCATAATTCAGCGGTAAGGGGTTAACGGCACCGGCATCCTTACCGGCGCTGTTAACACCTTACCGCCGCACTCGGAATGAGGCCCTCAGGGCCTCATTACCTGTTTGGAGGTAGCCATGCCGCTATTTGCGGCCTGGCTGCCTCCAAACTCGGTCTGGGTTCCCTGAATGGGGACTTACCGGGTCATTCCAACCTTGCAGGACCCAGTATTTCCCCATTCAGGGAAGCCATCCCCATTCCCATTCGATCCCCCATAGGGCTCAATGGGAATGGGGAGGGAGCTAATAACGGGCCCGTTAATAACAGGCCCGTTATTAGCTCCCTGGTCCTTTAGCGGGTCCCGCTAAGGGCAGCTGGTACCTCAGAATGCAGCGGTAAGGGGTTAACGGCACCGGTATCCTTACCAGCACCGTTAACCCCTTACCGCCGCACTCAGAATAAGTTCCAAAGTCTTCAATTTATTAAGGCATACAGGACAGGACAGTTTAAGGAGCTGTCATGTTCTCCAATATCAGTTGGGCAATAATTAAACATTCCTGGTCGTTTTTAGGCTCATTACAAAGACAAAAAGGAAGTTAAAAAAGGTATTGGCATGCATGCATTGTTAATGTGTGTGTTTGGGCCTCATTCTGATGTGGGCGTAAAGGGATACCAGGCACTGATAATGACACCGGTGCCGGTAATCCCTTTGTGCCCTATTCCGAGGTCCCTTAGCGGGTCCCACCCTATTCCGAGGTCCCTTAGCGGGTCCCACCCACCCTTAACGCCTGGTTTTACCAGGCGTTATGGACAGGACCCGTTAAGGGATACCGGGGTCAATAACGGTACCGCAATTTGCGGTACCGTTATTGACGCCTTCCCATTGAGCCCTATGGGGGCTCAAATGGGAATGGGGAATGGCTTTTACAATGGGGACTTACCGGTCCCGCCAAGGTCGGACTGGACCAGTAAGTCCCCATTGAACGAGGGTGGACACGGTCCCGTTATTGGTGCTAGTCATGGCGCTAATTGCGCCATGACTAGCACCAACCTCGTAATGAGGCCCTATGTGTTTTTGGATTAAAGGTGCAGTTTGTGGGCAACATGATGCAGAACTGAAGGCAGCATGGGCATATATTGAGACAGACTGTAGGATTTATTTTGGGCACTAGACGCATTAAAGGTGGGCAGCCTGGGCATACATTGTTGAGACAGGCCAAATGGTTTATTTGACCAAGCAATCTGATGGGTGGAAGGTTTTGACTGACTCTGGGCAACCTTCCACGCAGCCTTTTTAGCCTATGTGCACCATTGCAGAAGATGAGCAGCCATATGCAAATCAGTGTTGGAACTGACATCAATGGGAGCAGACCAGCTGTGCTTGGCCACACCCTCTGTGCATGGAAACACAAGCAGCTCGAAACAAGTGTTGTACTGTTAGGGCCACATCGGTGAGGTGAAGCTTGAGTCCCTATGGCACAGTGAGGAAGGGACCCACACCCAGCCTCTTGTTTTCCTTTGGGAACTGCAAGCAGTGTGAACATGAAAATGTATTTTCCAGTGGCAATGCTGTCATGCATTGTTGAGACCAACCTCATTACTTACTTTGGACACAAAAATCATGAAGGGGGAACAGACCTCACGATTGGATTTCTGCAGAAATGCTGGCATACACTGTTGAGAGAGGCCCCATAGTTTTTCTTTGGGGACAGCCAGCATCAATAAATGTTGCAAAATGCTGTTGTGTGACGTGGGTGACCTGGCATCAGCGCTTTAAGTGGGGTAAGAAATTGAGGGGGGCCCTCATTTGGGGTGGTCTAAAAATTACCATAGTAAGGTACACAAACAAATATATAAATGTATGTAAGCATTTATATATTTGTATGCATACCTTACTATGGTTTGTGTACTTTTCAAGCCATCTTTTATAAACACAGAAATACATAACATATTTCTATATTTCAAGCCATCTTTACATATTTCTATGTTTATAAGAGATGGCCTGAAAAGTACACAATCCAAGCAACCTTTTATAAAACTTTGCCGACGGACAACACCCGAGGCGTCTTTTACGACAAAGCTTTATAAAAGATGGCTTGGATTGTGTACTTTCCAAGCCATCTTTATAAACATAGAAATATGTAAAGATGGCTTGAAAAGTACACAATTGCCCCTCAGCGAACCTGGGCGCTCCGTGAGCCCCCAAGTTGGCCGAGGGTCAAAGACGCCTCGTTGACCTGGGGAGGGGTTGGGGAAACAAAGGGACCGTAACTTCCTCTTGTGACCCCGAGGGGTCATGAGAAGAAGTTGCAGTGACTGAGAAGTGCCTGCCAGCCAGCCACAGCGTTGCTGGATTTGAGCGATGCTGTCTGGTACTAATGTCAGCTTGTCTGACTTGAAAAGGGCTGGCGCTTCTCCCGTCGCGGCTGCGGCCATGGTGGGAAAATGTGTCCCTCCTTGGCATGGTGGGACGGGTGGGTGGGGGGGGGCGGCAGGGTACCGGCTCAGCCCCACTTTTTGGAGACTGCCGGTGCCTAGCCCCGGCTGACGCCGGCCCACTTAAAGTACTGGCCAGCATCTATTGGGGTGCATCATGTTCCATTCTGCAGAATGGTGTATGTACATTCTACATTGGTAGCACATTTTCCTGCAATTTTTGCTACAAAATGCTCTATTTAGAACATCTAATTTTGCATTTTTTGTTTGTTTTTAAAGCGGGGCACGAGGCGCTGTTACAGGAATATGTCTCTTAGTCGCGTATTTATAGCGCGCTTAATAAATGCGGACCCGGGGATCGAACCTGTGTTGCTTCGTGTAGACTAGTCTTGTTTCCAAGGTGAGCACGTTGCCTGAGCTATCCTCCAAGGCGACGCACTGCCCACAACCTTACTGGATTCGTTCAAGGTGCGCTCGCTCGGGTCAGGTTAAGGAAAAACCTTCACACCCCTCCACTTTACAAACGCAGCAGATGCAACAGCTCTAGACTGCAGTGATATTGTCAGAGTGGGGTATGGAAGCCCGCGAAGATGAATGCGGAGTCCTGGTTCCCTTCTCTGGCCACACATTGGAAGAACCCTCTTTCCCCAGTCAAAGAAAATAGGACTATTTCCATTGTTTGAGCCCTCCTCCCTCAACCCCTCCACACACAAACACACACGCCTGCTGCCTCCAATGCTCACAACGCCTTCCATAAATTAACCCATTACCCCTCCTTCAATGTACACACTGCCTATGTGCATACATTTCCCAACATTTTACACGCTGAGACGGTGCTCAGCTTACTCCATATATGTTATGTTAACACGTTTTATATGCAATGACTACCAATGCGCAATCTTCCACACGTTGCTCCAATGATCAAATTACCTTCAGTCCACACGCAGACTGCCCACCACCCCATGAACACACCGATCCACGCATGCACACATTCATTAACACAAAACGCCCCCTTGAATACATTGCTCCAACTGCACACACCGCGACACAAATCTGCACCTTAGCTTAATGGAAGCACTGTCACCACCGAACGACTGTCCCATTCACAGATCTCTAATGCACACACGCCCCCTGTATACAAACACAGCCGCCATATAGACATCGACACCCCCCCCCCACAGGAACACGAGCCGTCTCAAAGAACACACAACCACTATGCACGCACTGCCGTGTGCACACTTCCCAGTAAAACAGACATACTACTCTCATGCGCACACTGCCCCAGAACGCACACTGCGGCCCATGCACAAACTGCGGCTACCCACCCAATGGTCCAAAATGCGCTACTGCCCCACATATAAATACAGCCCACAAATACACGCACTGCTTTGAAAGGCACACGTACCCACCCTGCCCACACATCAATTGCTTCCACACACGCAGTGCCTCCTGCACGAATAAAAAACAGACCCTCTGGCTGCCCCAACCGGCCCAGAGGAGACAGCTGAGGAGAAATGCTGTCTAACGAGTAGGCGAAAACAGACCCTGTGCAGCCGGCGTTGGTGGCGGCGCCGCCACTGCAGACAAGCCGGCGAGCCGACATTGCATTGCATGGCATTGTAAGGGTGCCGCTCTCTTACCTCCTGTCTCCTTCCTTCTGCTCGGCGGGATAAGATGGGCTCGGGGCTGCCGGAGCTACTGCAGCGCTGGATCCCCCTCTACCCCTCCCTCTGCCCCTTCACTAGTCTACACTCCTGTCTCCATCCCCATCCCTCCCGCCCTCCCTCCGTCCTCTGCATAGCTACAGCAACACAATACGCTCACCTTAAGCACCTCAGGGAGCGCTTACGCTAAGCGCCCCTCCTTTCACTGAACACCCTTATCCAGCCCTTATATTACCCTCCCCTCTCCCCTTACACCGAGCACCTGTCCTTAAACTGAACATGTCTTCCCTTTTTATACTGAACACCACTCAGGAGCAGGAATAGACCGAAACTGGAGGGGCTATGATTAGAGACTTCGGTGGCCGACGTACACGGGCCACCCTCTCAAGCAATGTTTGTGGGAACTAGTACACATTTGGGCCCCGATTCATGGAATTATCTGGAAAATATGAACTTTGCGCAGCAAACCACGTGCAAAGTCCCGTTTGTCGATTCGAATCGACTGCTCAGTACTTTTTCGTAATTTGCGCAGGCTCAGCACGTCACTGCGAGAGGCCGACTGTCTTGCGCGAGACACGATGCAGAGCATGGGCGGGGCTTGCGCTGAGGGCAGGGTAGGGGCCTAACTCAGAAAATGAGGAAGAACAAGGGAAAATATGGCCGTTACGAGGGACGGCCCGCAGACAGTCCATCACATGCCCACTATTGCGTGGAACGATACGTATACATGGATCCGAGTGTGCAACCTCTCGGCGGGGAAAATGGGCATGCAAAGCCCTCATCCTATCCGCCACCCAAAGGAAGGCGAACAGACACTTGCGCATAGGATTCACTGCGCAGAGGTAAGATTGGTGCTGGATTTAGGGGTGCGTATATGCATCCAGGGTTCCGATCTAACTTAGGGGTGTGCGTACACAGTGTAGCCTGTTGCAGGAACGGTTTACGGGGGTTTGCACACAGATTTTCTGAGTTTTATCCCAGTTACGATAAATCGTACGCATGTTGTTGGGGTGCCGGTAACATTTATGGGGACCCCAGCCCAGGGCCCCCGAGATGCAGGTCTGCTTGCAGGGGAATCTACGCACTGTATGAAGGGTGCATGTATTCACACACACCCACGGGAGCACGCAAAGGTAGCTGTTCTGGCTATTTTTATTTTGCGTGGGGGCGTGACAGGGGCATGCGGGCCGCAACTTTTGTATATGGTTACTTTACGCAAACAATTACATGAATACGCAGAGCACGCAGAAAAGCTCCTGTGCGCAGGCTTGCGCAGAGTCGTTCTCGGCATGTGAGGTTTGCAGGATCTCTGCACGTTTTTCCATTAATCGACGCTTGGTAACAAGCGCAGCAATTGCACCAGTCACATTGCCCCAAAACATGATGCCTTTAAAGAGAAATCACTGTGTATGCCTGCCAACTAGTATTGGCTATGATGTGGCACGTGGCTGCCTTTGGCAGTTGCTAGTTCGTGGTGCGTGTCAGCTTCATTGTACAAATACATGTAAGCCCGAGTGTTGTTACCTTTGGAGTGTCTTTGAGGTGTCTGTGGGCAGTCAGATGAGGGCTCTCGCCAACTGACTACAAATTGTGGGCCCTGAATGTGTGCCCTGCCATACATTGCCTAATATGACATGGCATGATTTAGCCCAACATAACAAGATATAGCATGAGGTGATAGGTGGTTATTGGGTTATTAGCCAGACAAGGTAGAGCCGCAGTACCCACCTCCAATTCATTTTACCTCCACTCACAACACATCTTGACACGCAAAACCAGCATTGAAGCAACACTACAACAACATAGGTTTACCCAATGTAACGTACACCACTCAAGGTATGTGTTTACACTACATTTCCTTAAACACCAAACATACACACTACAAATACACAAACAAAACCCTCTGCACTCTCCTTGAACACCACTCCCCCATACACCTCAAACAATCACGCAAGCAATGAACCTCAACAATGGGAGTGCACATTAACCACTACCCCCAGACAACTTGCAAGCTACTTAAAATGTACACATCACTCAGAGCCCTACTTTTTCAGATCTTAGACACCATGCATTTAAAGAGCAGAAGTTGTGTTATACAAGACACAATAACATGGCATAACAGGGCTCAGCAAAGATGATCACTTCTACACATGTCGGACAGAGCTTCGCCCGGCCCAAACACCTCCATGGATTGTCAGCAACAGGGCAGAAGGGGAGTACATTAATGCTCTCATTATGTAATGGTAATGTTTAATTGACCTACTCCTATACTCCCTCGTCATAGTCCTTATTTCTAAAGGCAAACGTCCTCACCCCACTCTTTTCCAAAATACATGTCCCATGTTTTTCCCTCGTTAACCACTCCTACACCCACCTCCCGTTCAAATGAGCAGAAAATCAGCACACATAAAACACTGGGGATATGTCTCAAAAGAAACCTAACATAATAGCATACACATACATTGATGGAACACAGATGTAGTACTTTAGAACAAAAAATGTCTTTTATTCTAGTTACATTTATCTGACAATTAGTATCGCTCCTTTTCATGTCTTGTATGAATGAAATGTTTAAAAGCACATTAGTGCTTAATAGGGCCAACGTTTTGAGGCGGTTTCATCACGCTCCGTCCTTGGGTGTGGTGGCCTCACAGGAGTTTTCATTTATTGAATTTCCTGATAACCAACGCACAGACAGAGTGACTATCCATCTGGTATCCAGATTGGCAAAACAACTAATACTAGATGAAGGCCATCATTTACGGCCGCTGGGATTCAATTTACAAGAGGAAACAGAGTTTCCATCAAAGGAGACGAAGACCTACGAATCGGAACCCTTGAGGGGGACAACTGGAGGTGACCAAGGTCGGCCACGAGAGGGAAAAAAGTAGTACAAAAGTAGTGGAAAAACCGTCTAAAAATGGAGATGAATCTAATTGGAAATGGCTAGTAGGATTACTAGCTGAAAACTTAAACAACCAATAGCATCAACCACTGCGAAAGGAGTGGTCCCTCGTAAGCTGGAATACTAGGGGATCCTCCTATTTTTTTGCCGAAGCTGGTAAAGATCTTGGGTCAGCTGATGTAATGTGCCTCCAGGAAGTGTGGCTTAGTGAAGCCCCCCTGATAGATGGATATTGGGTTTCACTAAATCCGGCAAGTCATCCAAAAAAATGGCCTATTGATGGTGGTAAAGAACAGTGTGTGCTGGGTGTTGGTGGGTAGTAACTTCCCATCACCCTTTGTTCAAGTGGCCGACTTCGAACTCCCTGAAAATGGGGAAACCACAAAGCAAATTCTCGTTGTGATAAATATATACTGGAACTTGGTGGATAACAGGAATAGCAACATGGCAGAAGACATAGCAGCAATAATCGATGAAAAAAGGGTAAAAATGGAACGATCCCTTTATATGAATAGCAGGAGACTTAAACTACACTTGTATAGGTAAGAATAACAAACTTCTCTTAAATGAAGGAGACTCCACAAACCTGAAGCAATAGTAGTCCCTATTTTTAAAAATGGATTAAGGTAAAATCCTGATAATTATCCACCAATCACCTTACTAGATGTGGTGGGAAAAGTATTTGGGACTATTTTACTAAACGCTCTGGTAAAATGGGGGAATATCTCACGCAATCAAGATAAGTGGCAAGCAGGATTTGTTAAAGGCATTGGGCCATCGCTCAATGTCTTTCTGATCAACTTGCTAAAGCAAAGACGATGTACAAAAAAAGGAGGTCAAATATTTATGACATTTATTGATCTCTCAAAGGCTTTCGACTTGGTTGAAAGAGACTTCTTGTGGGAAAACTCGTAAATTGGAAATGCCTGAATCAAATTATGTCCAATATTAAAGATCTTCATTCTGAAACGACTACTAGAGTTAGACTGGACAGGGAAGGAATCCTATCTGATCAAATCCCTATAAACATGCGTCTGAAACAAGGCTGCCATTTGGCACCAGAACATTTCAAACTATTCATTTCAGACATTGAGGGTACTTTCAGTGAGACAAGATCATTCCCACCTCAAATTGGTTAGAACATAATTATAAGAACATAATTGGAAGACTCCTCTACGCGGATGACATAGTGGTCATTGACCAAACACCGATTGGCCTGCAACAACAGCTTGACGCCATCCAAACATTCGTGGAAGAAAATGACTTGAAAATAAATCCTGGGAAATCAAGGAGCATGGTCTTCGGTACGGGAGGATTGGGGAGAAAGAATAAAAAATACTCTTGGTTTCTAGAAGGGCAACGAGTAGAATTGGTAAAAGAATTTACCTATTTAGGTGTCAGTATCAATAAAAGCAATTGTGAGGCGCCCCGAGTAGAGTCTCTGTGGAAGAAAGCTAAAAACCTGGCAGCGCAAAGTAGGATTCTGGTTAAAAATTACTTCCGGTATTCTCTGGCCCCATTGGTGCACTTTTTTAGGTTGAAGGCGGTGCCCATCCTGACCTATGGGGCTGAGACCTCGGTTTTGCTGCCCGAAGAGACCTGGTCCCAACTAGAGGGGCTATTTTGGAGAAATGCTCTGAGTCTGCCAAAAAGTACTCCACGGGCCATTATGAGAAGATAATTGGCATTAACATTGTTGAGAGCTATAGCCCTGTGGAAATCCTTATCCTTCTACCGCAAATGCATTGAAGAGTCACAAAAGGGGGGCTTCTCAGCATTAAAAGTGGCCATAGAAACATCAGACTATCTGGTTCTAAATCCTGAGCGGATTAATTTGAAGCTGTATAGTGTGGACTGGATAGATACTTTAGAGTCATTACAAAGGTACAAACAATATGAAGACTTCTGGGCGGCGCCTCGTAAATTGAATGTCCTGCCCCGATATGTGAGTATGTTTCCTAATCCATTTTTTAGGTCGCAATACCTGCGTTTGCGCCTGAACTTATTTCCCCCTAATTTGCAGCTGAGTGAAAGGAAGAACTCAAAGTTTTCACCAACTTGTAGACTATGTAAGCAAGGAGGTGTATATGAATCTATCAAACACTTGATTCTCAATTGTCCTGAACTTTTAGCTGAAAGAGACCAAGAGTTGGGAAAAATCCTTAATCAAATTTGCTGCAGATCTGTCGAGGACTGGTGGTGCACGATAATTAATGGAGAACAAGCCCATACTGGCTGTGGCGAAACTGTTGACTTTGATTCAGGCCAAATTAGAAGCCACAATGCTGAAGGAGAACTAAGTCATAGTGTGCGAAAAAAACAGTTATTTCTTTACCTGTCATCTTTGTTTCTTTCTTTTTTTTTCTGTTGTAATGATTTTACAGTTTCGATTGAATTAAGGATTAAAAATCAAGACCATACCCCATCGAGCGCAAAAAGACCAAAACACAGAAGCATCAGAGCCCTCCAACAGCCCGAACGCTGCCCAGAATGAAATGCAGCATTCATCTGAGGAAAAAACATGGTGGGCACAGCGAAGACATGAAGAGGAGAGCCTGACTTCCCGGCCAGCAGAAAAAACAGTGAAACTTGCGCGGATCAACAGACAGCCTCCATGTTCCCCCCAGCAAGCGGAGCATGCAGTAAGAAGCTGCCGCAGCACGCATAGCCTATATCCCCACTGAATGAAGGAAGCTTCAGGTCCCTGAGCCC
Source organism: Ambystoma mexicanum (assembly GCF_040938575.1). Lineage (NCBI taxonomy): Eukaryota > Metazoa > Chordata > Amphibia > Caudata > Ambystomatidae > Ambystoma > Ambystoma mexicanum. Next base: position 385,980,727 of record NC_090934.1, on the reverse strand, counting down.
CAGACAGGCGTGGGACACACAATGGCCTCCTGCCACACAGACAGGTGAAACAAGCCAGCAGAGAGAAACTCCCCTGCTCGACAACAAGCAGAGGGGGAGGGGAAAGAAATAAAGCCACAACCCAGGGGAACGAGGACAAATCTTGAAGAACCCAGCAAAAACTGTGGCTCACAGCCAACAAGCCATGGTCTCGCTAGCACGCTCCAGTGCCAGGGCTCGGACGCACCAAATCACAGTGCAAGCCCCGGGTCCTGAACCCCAACCAATTGCAAAGCGACAAGAGAACTCTCACAGCACACAAGACGGGGCAACCAACTGGGAGGACTGCGCCCCACTTCCAGGTGCAAAATGCACTAGACAAAAGCGGTGATTTGCAGCAGTAACCGGTGACTGTCCGCAAAAGAACACCAGACCGCTGCCCACACCCGACAAAGTGGAGCACATGGCAAATCCCACCTGCGCAACCAGAAATGCTGCCCTAACATGCAAGCGCATGCCAAACAACCAATACACCGTGGAACAGTGCACCAAGACTAGGCTGTATAGCTTTTGTTACGCGCCAGCAGATATGGAAACAAGCAAGGCATCAGACAACCAGCCGGACATCCCCGGGGCAGACCATGACAGTTCTACCAAAGTGGACATTTGACTCCTACTAAGGGAAATCAGGTCCATTAAGTCCACCCTAACGAGAAAGTCAAAAACCTGCAGTCCAGGATGGTGAAAGTAGAGGATCGCATAGAAGCGCTCGAAAACAACCAACTATCCAGCAACCTCACAGTTATGAACAGCGAAGCCCGGTTCCAGGATATGGAACAAAAAGAAAGAGATCTGGCACTGAAACTGGATGACATGGAAAATAGGGAACAGAGAACAAACATTTGCATCATGGGCCTCAGCAAAAGACCTGGCGAGTCATCATCCTCCCTGGAGAACCGAGTGAAAGCCCTGATAGCCTCACTCTTTGACCCCCCAGTATCCACGGAATTCAAGTTCAATAGAACACATAGAGCCGGGGGTCCACCAATGGCCCGAGGTCAGTCCTAGCCAAGTGTCACTACTACAAGCGAAAAACAGACATTTTGCTACAGGCGAGGGGGAGAGAACCCATCCTATTCGAAGGATCCACCATCAGAATTTTCCAGGACCATTCAGCACATACACACCTCAAAAGAAAGGGCTGCCGGCCCCTCACGGCCTGGTTACAAGAACAAGATGTGTGCTACAGACAGGGGTTCCCCTTTTCATTGAACTTTGAGTGTGGTAGAGAAGACTACTGTGTTACATCCGAAGAAGAAGCGAAAGGAGTCTTGGAAGGGCTGCGGACAGGCACACAGGAGATGGGTCAGAACGGCGCACGGAGGATAGGAGGCCCCATAGACAAATCGGTAGCCTCCTCCCCAAGCAGGGGCCATTCGCAAGGCTCAAGGAAATAGAAGCGCTTTAGCACTCTGTGAATGCAGATGTTGCACTGACTTCATGGAGAACGAGAATGCTTTATAACTCACTATCATTGGGTAGCCTGGTCCGGAGGGCAAGCTTAGCACCCCATGAGCACGGGTCACATTGGAAAAGGGATAGGGAGGAGAGCTCGAGTGAAGCAATGGAAACTCGAGATACTAACCCCCCATTTTAAGGTCTACATGAAGTACATAGTAGAACAGTTGTTTGGTTCTTTGTTTTATGCATGTTCACTAAGGCTGTCTGTTTACGCTGTTACAGTTATGGTTGGAGGAAAGCCACAAATAACTTGGGGCCTCTGTAGTGTGGCCCTTACTACTTAAGTGCATCTCACGTAGTGGACGAGTGCCAATGAAGGCACTTTTCAGAGGGAGGGGGCATGGGGGAATTCACATCAGACACGGGGAAACGTACTACCTAAAGCAACAACGTTAGAACAGAAAAGACAAACCAAGCGTTATTTACAAAGACACTGTTTGCAACCGAGTGAAAACACTGAGCGAACAGATCAATGGTCCAACGTAATGGGGAGTCATCTGTAAAGGGATCATTGTGCAGGCTGGCTAATGGAATACGGTTTGTGTCCCTTAACGCTAAAGGTCTGAATTCCCTGCAAAAGCGCTCCATGTTGGCGAGAGAATTTAAACTCTCCAAGTTGGATGTGCTGTTCATCCAGGAAACAAAATCTACAAAGGGGAAGGAATTCAAGGTAGGGGGGAGGGGTCTGGGAGGGGTGCTATGGGCACCAGGCGAACACAAGAAAGGAGGGGAAGGCATCGTTTGCAGGCAATCTTTAGCTCTCCAAATCACGCAGGTTCACAGGGACAAGGAGGGGAGATACATAGCGGTCAAATGGAAGGTAAAGAAACGCATGATGACTCTTTGCTCGGCCTATGCAACGAATCAGAAGCAGCTGGCCTTTAGCAAAAACCTCTTTACCTTTTAGACAGCTGGAAAACCGGTTCATTGATATGTGGGGGGGACTTCAATGTAATATCAGATCCTGCCATGGATTGGGATTCCATGAGACAGGGAGCAACGCCCACAGCCCCTTCTGTCAAGCCGGCGAACGATTTTCCGATCTCCTGAAAGCCAACTACTTGCTGGACGCATGGAGAGATGTGCATTCGCAGAAAAAAGCATTCACCTTCTACTCCCCCACCTCACATACACACAAATAGATTACATTCTCTTAGAAGCGGCAATGCATACACCATACACTTGGCTACCATTGCGATAATAGGGTGGTCAGACCACAAAATGTGTTTATTAGAACTGGATTTAGGACCCCCCTCTGCCCTGCAGACTGATCGCAGATGGATCTGTAACGAAACGCTCTATATAAAGACCCCGCTTTTAGGTATGCCCTGGTCAATGAAATAAAAGGCTACTTCATCAGCAATGATACAGCGGAACTAGCACTGAACACAATATGGGAAGTGGCCTCATTTCAGAGGGAGCGATCAGAAATAGAACCAGGCTGCTGAGAGATAATGCAACAAAAAAAAGGAAATCTGAGAAAAGGAAAAGCTCCTCCAAACCTAGACAACCCTAAAAGAGGAAACACTAGAGAAACTTGAAACACTCCGGAAGGAGCTAAGTGATATATAGCACAATAAAGTGCTGATTCAACTCAGGTATCTAAAGCAAAGAGGAGACAAAGGCTCACACCATGTTAGCCACGGGCCTGCATGCCCATAGGGTAGACAGAGTGGTCTACAAACTAAAATATGAAAAGGGGAAAGAGGTAATTGACCGAGGGGAGATAACAAAACACTTTCCCCATTTCTATGACACTATATACACCACGGAAGGTAGCAGCACCAAAGAGGGAATAGCCCAATACCTGAAGAACACCCCTTGAACCCAAATGTCAAGTGAGACCCTAATAATTTTAAACACCCTCATAACAATTGAGGAAATACAGGGCGCTGTATCCAAACTCAAGGTGGGCTCAGCACCAGGGCAGGATGGGTTTACCCCAGCTTTTTATAAGCCTATAGCAACTCCCTAGCCCCATTATTAGTGAAACTCTTTAATGAGATTCTGGAGTCCAGTCAGGCCCCAGCCTTGCTCACTGAATCCAGAATCATAGATATCCCAAAAGAAGGCAGAGACAGCAGCGACTGTGCATCGTATCGCCCGAAAAGCCCTAGATGCCAAGATTTACAGCAGCGTCCTGGCAGGTTGTCTTGCCCAAGTTCTCCCCCAATTAGTATATACAGACCAGGTAGGCTACGTAAGGGGCAGACAGGGTGCGGATAATGTATGCAAAACTCTAGACCTGATTGCCTCCATTAACGACCAAGACGACTGCCCCACCCTACTGTGAATTGACGCAGAAAAAGCATTCGACAAGGTGGAGTGGCCTTTTCTGCGAGCAGTGATGGTCTGGGCGGGGCTGGGACAGCAATGGATAAGAGGCGCACGGGCACTATATCGAGAAGCTACAGCCAAAGTGGCAGTAAACAGTATCACCTCAAAACCCTTTCTCTTGTCACATGGAACACGCCAAGGCTGCCTCTGTCACCCCTCCTATTTGCTCTGGTCTTAGAACTACCTGCGCAAACTATCTGATAAAACACACAGATACATGGGCTGGTCAGATCAGGGCTTGTATATAAGCTTGCATTATTATCTGCTGACAAAACTTTAGCATACCTGACCCACCCAAGGGAGTCCATCCCGGCCCTCTTAACGTCCCTTGCAGAATACGGGGCACTATCTGGATTCCGCATCAACCCAAACAAGACTGTAGCCCTCCCTCTAAAGCAGCCCTTCGCCCTCCCAAGTCACTTAATCACGACAGTGGGATTCCAACTGCAAACAGAGAACATAAAGTACTTAGGGATAGTGATCACTAAAGACCTTGCAAACCTGTTCAGTGGAAATTTCGCACCCCTATGGGGCCCAATCAAAGCAGATCTGCAGAAGTGGTCCAAAATGACAGTGTCCTAGACAGCGTGCTTTCCATCGATTAAAATGAACATACTCCCAAGACTACTGTTATCTACCAATTGCTCCCTATATTGATCCCAGAATCGTTCCATATAGAGGTCAAGCATTCCCTACTCAAGTTCTTGTGGGCAGATCAGAAGCCCAGAGTTTCCTACACGACCCTGGTGACACCCAAGGATAAGGGAGGCATGAGCTTCCCAGACCTCTTCGAATACTACAGAGCATCCCAACTACAGGTGCTGGTAGACCACTTGAGGGTTAACACAGAAAAGCAATCGGTTGGCCTTGAAAATAAACTATTTGTTTGTTTGTTTGTTTATTACTTGTATTGCGCTCCAGACCCATGGGTATCAGGGCACATATGCAGAAGAAAACTTAAAGCTTAGTTACACAACATCATCATAACATCCAATTCACAGATAGGTTACACATCAATATTAAAGTGACAAGCTATCATATAGTTTACCTCTTATCTACGCAGTAGACAAGGTAGTGTACTTATATACAGGTTGGTTCCACATCAATATTACAGTGTCATAGTATCATATAGTATACAACTTAGCTACACAGTAGAAGAGATGATGTACATATAATACAGGATGGTTCATAAGTCAGAGTGGGTTGTCCATCAAGGGACACCCCAGTGACGCTGAGCGAATAGCTTTGTGTCCCCATCGGTTACATGCCATGTAGGATTCGCGAACACCCTGTGCTCGAGGCGCAGTGGTCCCTCTGGCATACATCACCAAAGATGCTGGGGGTGACGTCTTGGCCATCGCCACTCAGTTGTATATGAGCGCCCACTATAAGAGACCTGTCAGTAGACCCGAGTGGCTTTGAGCCCCAGTACGAGGGAGGCTTGGTATGGGAAGAACAGATGTGGAGGAAGGGCACCTTTATAACAAAGCAGGAACTAGAAACGGTTCTATAGGGCATTACTATCTCTCTGCTGTGCCATCTCCAGCTAAGAAGCTTGCTTTTAGACTCACGCTGGCCCGACAACCTCAGCAGACTGTTAACCTCCTTAGAAAGTGTACTGACGAGAGTCAAACCACCAGAGGGCTGACAGCACGCTTTTATTCCTCTCTTATCAACAGAGATCACCTACCAAAACCAAACACACAATGTAAATGGAAGACAGAGCTGGGTTTGCAAGATAGCGAGGAATCCTGGCGAGTGATACACAGAGCAGTCTGGTCAACCTCAATTTCGAAGCAGTACAAAATTCGCAACGGGAGGTTACTATTGCGGTGACACATAACCTGACAAAGATTAACTAAAATGTACTCAGGGGCTACGCCACATTAATTGAGAGGGTGTCCAGGGGTTTGTGTTTATTGGCACCAGTGGTGGAGCTGTCAGAAGGTCCAGACATATTGGAAAGAAGTCCTGAGGTGGATACAAACCATCGATGGGATACACAGAAACCTATCTCCATGGCTACTAATGTTCGGGGTGGAAACGGAGGCGGCAGAGGGATATACAGTGCTGTCACACATGCCCTGGAACCTGCTCCTAGCGACAAGAGTTTGCCTGACAATCCGATGGAAATGTAGCACGCTCCCCTCAAAAAGAGAGTGGTTAACCAAAGCACATGATATATACCAGATGGAAAGCATCACGGCCGCGTTGTTAGAATCACACTCCCACATTGACATGACCTGGCTCCCCTTCCTTGAATATTATGCAGCACACAAAAACACATTAGCACACCTAACAGAAGATTGCATAGTTTAATAAATGTTTGAAGCCATTACCAGACGAGAAAGATGTCTCCTGGAACAGTGCAGCTTGGTCTGCAGATAGGTAAAACGGACCTACGAAATAAACAACGCTCGGACGAGAGTCCATATTAATCTGTAACGAGCCCTGAAGTGAGAAGTGGGTGGTGGGGTGGGAGAGGGAAAGGGGAGGGGAATTATGCCATTTCAGTCCTAGCAGCGACGAGCTGTGCAGCCACTCAGAACTTGTCCTGCAAAAGGTCCTGTATTTTTACAGTCATGAACATTTCTTTTTGCCTCACTATGCACTATAACATTGTCCTTGTTATTATGCTAGAATTTGAAGTGAACATAAAATCAAATTCAATTTGGAAAAAAAAGCACATTGTTGGCTTTTCCAGTCTTCTGGCTATTCTGGTGCTGCTGCGAATAATTTTTTTGTTCTTCCGATTACAAGTATGGGCCGGAAAACACCAGCATGCAAAGTGAAAACCCAGGACTGGTTCGTGGTGTTCCGCCTAATATATGCCAGTGTGAGTTCCTCTTCCTTTGTTTTGTTCACCTCTCTCCCTTGGCTCCCTGGTGTGTCACTCTCCCATGAAGGGTCCCTCTCCTCTGGAACTCAGCTCATCTGGTCCATCACCCCTCTGGTCATTGGCTCGCTTGTGAGTTGCTCCTATGACCCATAATTTCTCTGGTGCTTGGCATGTGGTGCATGGCTGGCTTTGTCAGCAGTTGATGGTACATGTGCATTGTATCATATCCGATGCAAGACTGAGTGCTGAGGAGTCAGGGACAGTCATAAGGGAGAGCCCGGGAAACTGCTAGAAAACATGGGTCCTTAATTTTTGCCGTGGCATAGCTGCAATTGATTTTGCAACACTTAGCCTAGCATTACACAATATGGCATAACAAGGCATAGAAGCTGGAGAAATAATGTTTTCCATTGATATAAACAAATAAATGGACTAACTGTAATGTTTCCAAAGTTCAAATGGTTGCTCACAGTTTTTATCAAGTGGTCTGTTGAAAAATAGATGGTAACAGTAACTACCTGGAAATCATTCTACACCCCCAATAACAAACAACACATCTTCACATACAGCTCCTCTCCGAAACAATAGGGATTACATAATGGAACACATTCTACCCAAAGAAATTCCTTAAATAGCATACTAGCCCACCACAGATACACCAGTACAGCTCCCCACAACCCCTTAAGCACTGCAACGACAGAGACACCATAATAACATAAATATTGTATGTTACTAATCTGGAGCGCACATTAATCACTGCTCCAGACAACTCACAAAATATATAAAACGTACACACCACAGATAACTCTACCTTTTCCGATCTTGCACACATCAACACTGCAACAAGCAACATTGCCCTGCTTCTGCATTATTCTCCTACCCCACCTCTTGAAGATCCTGAAAACTCAAGAAACCGGGTATAATGCTAGAGCTATACAATATCATAGCATAACAGGACATAGCAAAAGCTTCACTGATTCTCCTGTCGGGCCATACTGTGGACAGCCCACACCACTTTGGTGATTGGCATCTATAGCGGTGGAGATTATTGTTGGCTCTGCTGAGGTCATTCCTCTATACATTAATAGATTAAGTTATTTGCCCAGTATGACACATTCTGGCTAGACAGTGAAACTGGGATTTTAACCCAATCTGCAGTTTAGGCACTTTCAAGCTCAACCTGATACAAATATGTACGTTTTAGATTTCAAGGCCTATAATAATATTGCCTTATAAAGCAGAGTGCTCAAATTTCCTGTGGCCATATGTGAGAAGGCGATCCAGTCCTGTTTATGCTTGTAATTCTGGAACTTGGAGTTTTCCTGGAGTGCAAATGGGAAAGAAAAAATATAAGTCCAAGAATCCAAAGGGGGAAAAAACAGGGCTGGATGGCCATCTCACGCCCGCACACCACAGGAAACCTATGAGTTGTGATAGTTCACTTTCAAAATACACATATCTCAAATGAAAGTAACCTTGCAATATATAAATCAGCAGTGAAACATGTTAATTGTTGTAGTTTTATTTTCCACATCCTAAAATAACAGTCTCAGAATGAAAAATAATGCAAGCCTGAAAGTCTTCCTTTTATACAACTGCACGTTTCTCACGTTAGGAATCACTAAAAAATGTTGTAGTAAAGTCACTAGAATAAATATTACATTAGTCACAGACTTGCAGCTTGTTGTTGTGCAACTTATTAAGAACATTTGAATATCCCTATAAAGCAATCCAATGTTTTCTGGTTGAAGTAGTAGACTCAATCACTTACTTTAAAAAAGGAACCTTTCTTATGTAACTTTAAAAAGCTTCTAAGTGGACACCCACGCACTAGGTAAGCCAGCTGTGAGGAGACTTTTAGATGGAATACATGACCTATCAGTGCCAAAAGCTTAAACATATGCAAGAGGAAGGGCACACTGTTAAGACAAAGGAGTAAATGCAGGTCATGATTTCTGGTCCTCAAAGGGCTGTCTGCAGCCGTCAAGGAGCTCTGTTTAGCTGCCTTGTTGCAGAGTCAACAAGCCCACTTTAATCGGACTTGACGATACTCCTGGGGGAGGTCTTCACCTGCCACCTGGGACAGGAGGGGTGCACAGAGGGGGAACAACATTCTGAATGTCAGTGCCCGCCCTGGCCCTTCTCTGGCGACGCCACTGGCAACTCCCACTCTATTGTCCCATTCCACACTTCTGAAATATACCAAATATTGACCAGTTCATCCAGAAGTAAAGACAAAACCATAAGTGCCACGAAACCCAGTGCACCTTTATTACCAGTTATACCCAAAGAGGGGTCATCAAGGGAGAGCATCTCTGAAGACTGCAGAAGCGAAGTCGTGATCAGCTTGCTGATGGTGAACCTGATGATGATGTGTGAATGTACTCTAGGAAGCCCAAATGGGAGTCCTGCAATGTATAAAAGAAGGCCTCCTTAGCTTCCGCACAAGAAGTTTAACAATCCCCTCATCAATCTTCTTTACATGTTGCCATGCGGATGGAGACTGTCAGCGAGTAAGCCATGGAGAAGACCTCCTTGAGAAAAAAACTCAGTGGGCCTCATTACACGGAAGGCGGTAAACCAAGGTGCTAATAGCCAATATCCAAAAAATCATAGCATCCCTTAAACCTTCTAATTGTAAAGGGGACAGCTGCCCCACCCAGATCATCAAAGATGCTGCACGAGACCTAGCCCCCTTCATCTCCAACTAGTAAACCTATCTTTCTCGACCAATTCTGTACCCAACAACCTGAAACAGTCCTGGGATCTCCCCCTCCTAAAAAACAATCTCTCGACCCGGCCATTCCCACCAACTACAGGCCTATCACCACGGTCCCCTTCCTGCTAAAAATCCTCGACAGAGTTGCCTATCTGCAAATCCAAGATTACTTGGAGACCAATCATCTGTTAGGCCTGTGTCAATCTGGCTTTCGTCCTCAACACGGAACAGAAACTGCCCTTGTTGACCTCAAAAGTCAGATTGATGACATCAAGGACAAAAACAAAGCAGCTATCCTACTCCTCCTAGACCTCTCAGCAGCCTTTGACCTGGTTGACCACAAAATACTCTGCAACCACCTCTCTTCTGCTGCCCACCTCTCACCTTCTGCTGTCACATGGATACAATCCTTCCTAGCCAACAGAACCATGAGGGTTTTCTCATCTGTGGCTGCAGCTGACCCCATCCCCATCACATGCGGTGTCCCACAAGGGTCCTGCGTCTCCCCTACCCTCTATAACATATTTACAAAGCCTCTCCTTGAGAAACTGGACCATCTGGGTGTCATCTACTCCAACTACGCAGATGACACCCAGATACTCCTCACCATCACTGGCAACTACAACACTGACACCACCAGGATTAACGAAATCTTCGCCATCATTCAGGCATGGATGACCACACATGGCCTCTGCCTGAATGATGAGAAGACCGAGCTCCTCCTGGTCAGGTCCCCCAATAACCTACAGAAACTGAGCCCTGATTATTCCAACTTCATCATAGATGGCAACTTCATTCCAGTTGTGAATAATGTGAAAACCCTAGGCTTCTACCTTGACGCCAATACCAACCTTTCCAAACAAGTTAATATGACTGCCTCAGCTACCGCCTACACAGGAGAATTAATCAGGGCTTGTAGACCCTTTCTATCTACAAACAGCTGCCTCATTCTGGTGAGGGCCCTCATACAATCAAAGCTTGACTATTGCAACAGCCTCTACATTGGTGTCAACCAAGCTATAATCAAGAAACTTCAGATCCTCCAGAATAATGCGCTGAGAGCAGCATTAAATATTCCCAGGAGAGAGCACATCTCTCATATAAGAATATCTTGCAAATGGTTATCTATTCAACAAAAAAATGACCTGAAAACCCTCTGCCTCACCTATAAAACCTTAAACCACCTAGCCCCCCAGTACCTCACCAACAAACTCTCCCTTAAGCCAAACACAAGAATCACCAGATCATCCAATACTCTCTGCCTCACCGTGCCTAGATTCTCCGCCAAAAGAGCGGGGGGCTCGAGCTTTACTGTCCTCGCCCCTCAACTCTGGAACACCCTGCCACTGAGTATCAAACTGACCAAATCCTTCCAATCGTTCAGAAGACTAGTCATTAGTTGGCTTCTGGAGAAGGCAATCCTCAGATAGACTAAGATCAGTATCAACTGTATATATTGTACATATTCTGAAATGTTTCCTACTTCCTGCCTGTACATACTATATATGGCATATTAACGCCACAATTGTATAACTGCTTATATACTGTAACTATGTAAGCTGTCCTTAAGCGCCCATTTACCCCTGAGTCTGGAGCGCTATACTAAATAAAACAAACAAACAAACAAACTTTGGTCCATGCCGGTAAATTACCTGTACCGCCATGGAGGAAAGGGGAATTACCGCCCCATTCCAAGGTTGGCAGGGCGGTAATTTCCCCTTCCTCCATTGCCCTTCCCCGTTCCCATTTTTGCCCCACAGGGCATAATGGGAATGGGGAAGGTGCTAATTATGGTACCGCAAATTGCGGTACCGTAATTAGCACCCTGGTCACTTTGCGGGTTCGTTTTTCAACGCCTGCTAAAAGCAGGCGTTAAAGTACCAACACGCAAAGGGACCTCGTAATAAGGCGGTAAGGGTTAACGGTCCCGGTATCCTTACCGGTGACCGTTAACCCTTACCGCCTACCGTGTAATGAGACCCAGTGAGATAAATGAGATCTTGGGCCTCATTACGAGTGTGGCGGTAAGGGGTTAACTGCACCCGTAGGGATGCCGGTGCCGTTAACCCCTTACCGCCGCATTCCGAGGTCCTTTATCGGGTCCCACTAAGGCTGGCTGGTTTTACCAGCCGCCCTTAGCGGGAGCTGCTAAGGGACCAGGGAGCTAATAATGTGCCCGCTATTTGCGGGCCCGTTATTAGCTCCTTCTCCATTCCCATTGAGCCCTATGGGGTCTCGAATGGGAATGGGGAATGGTTTTCAGAATGGGGATTTACCGGGTCCTCCAAGGTTGGAATGACCCGGTAAGTCCCCATACCGAGAACCCGGAGCCGGTATGCGGTATGGAGCAGCCATGGCAATAATAGCACCATGGTTAGCTCCATACTCGTAATGAGGCCTCTTGTACCCTCTGTTGGCACCCCCAAAAATGACAAACAGGCTATTTGAGACTCTGCATACAGCAGTACTGCCTAGGTAGTAGAAAAGGATGTAGTGAACATCTAGGGATGACAGGAGCACCCTCTCTGCTAGCAGGAGGACCACTGGAACCTACTGGGACAAATGGTAGGTAGAGACCACTTTGGGCTGCAAGGTTGGGTCGTATCATGACCACACTGGGGGAAACCCTCAGGTGGCGAAGTGTGTAGATGAGTGCACATCTCCTTTATTCTCATGGTGGAAGTGACAGCAACAAGGAACATGGCTTACCAGGTGAGAGGCTTGAACACCACCAGGGGTGATACTCAAAGAGGGGACCCGAAGCACTTTAAATACCAGGGTTAGGCCCAAAGGATGTGAGAGGGGCTTAATCATCGGGTGTGATGAAGAAAAGCTATGCAACAGCCAGGTGATGGTGTCATCCTTTTGAATGACTTCAACTCAGGGACTCCAGAAGCAGAGAAAGCAGCCCACTGCACGCTTAGGGTAGAGTGGACCAGAACCAACTCAAAACTCCACTGCAGAGAAACTATGCTCTAGCAGACGAGCTGCAATTGAGGAGAAGAAGACTAGTCCTTCCACATCAGGACACAAATGAGTGTCAGGGACTTGAGTATGACCTTAGAGTGGGGGATCTCCTGGAGCTTTGAATCATAGAGAGATAGCCCGAGATCCCCTTATGTCAAAGGCTCACCCTCTCAAAGTTCAAACTACCCAAAACCAGTTGTTGGTCAGCTCAACGGTCCCCAGGAGTAGGACTGGAGGTGGAGACCTGTAGAGTAGAAGCAGCAGGCTGTGGCTAACAGAAGTAAGAGAGGATCTCTGGGTCGAGGACGGAGTAAACAGCTTCAACCAGGCCCTGCTGTTCTTGATCTGGTTTAAAGCACTAAGAATCAAAGGCATGGAGGGAAGGCATACAAGAACACTTCTGGCTCTGGCAAGGATGGAGCATCAATCCAGTAAGCCATAGTTTCCATACTCCTTGAGCAAAAGAGAGGGAGTTTGGCAATTGAAGATGAGGCACATAGTGCATCTCCGGAAGGCTGAAGAGAGCCGAGATCTTCCAGAAGCCTGATGGTCATGTCCTGAGATATTGGGAACTCTTGCTGATGGAGAATGCCAGGGTGTATCCACCACCTGATGTAGAGTGCTTCTGGTGATAACAAGTGCCTCTGCATCAATGAACCCATAGAAAAGGCAATCCGAGCCAATGGGTTGGACCCCTTGGGCCCCTGAGACTTGATGTAATCTACAACTGTGGTGCTGATGGTCTGGTCTAGAACCTCCCTACCCTTAATCAGGGAAGAGAAGACCAACAGGGAGCACTGGATAGCTTCCATTTCCCTCCAGTTGGAGGATCTGAGAGTGCCCAGAGGGGATCACTGCCTGTGCTTAGTTGCACTTTGAAAAAAGTCCCCCAGCCCTTGGCACTTACATCTGTTGTGATCAAATCTGGGATTTAAGGGTTGAATGGGAACCCATGCCAGTCAGGCGATGGGATCAATCCAACCATCACTGTAGATCCAACCTCATCAGGCTCCAGTGATGGTGGAGGACATTCAAGAAGGGGCGAACATGAAGGTGGGCCCACTGAGTGACAAATACCACAGCTGCCACCAGTCTCTGTACCCTTAGCCCCTTCTGCGCTGGCGCTGTTTTCATGGAACAGATGCGTGCATCTTCCCAGCTGATTCACTGCTTCTGTCTTCTTGCAAGAGTACTTGTCTGCAGTGAATCTTGAAATATTCCCCAGTGAACTGGAAATCTTGGGTCACATTTGGTTTGTATTTCTTGCTCTTGAAGAGAAATCCTTGAGCAGTAAACCCTGGAAAGACCAAACTCAACGCATGTTTTGGAGGGACCCTGGATCGAGAGGTCATCCAAGTAAGGGAAGATGATCACTGCTTCCTCATGCATTCGTTTCCAACAATGGTGCTACAACATTTGTAAAGACCCTTTGGGCAGATTTTAGGCTGATCAGAGGACGGGGAGCAGTAGTGATCAGGTATTTTAGCAACTGGGCAGAATTACATCATCTTCTCTACTGAGCATGCATGATTATCTCTACCAATGCACCAGTCTTTTTCCTTTGTTCTCGGTTCCTCATTTGAGCAGGGAACCAGATATTAGGGGAATGTTGTTTCAACAGAAACCTCCACTCCAGCGGTACGACCATGTTCCACAGCCGGACTGGGACAAGAAATAGGCCCGGTCACCCAAAAAAAAGTGGCCCACCCCTTGCCTCAAAAAAGTGGCCCACCCCTCGCCGCACAACCCTTGACCTCTGATGACATCACCAGAAGTGATGTCTTTTGACCCCATCCCAAAGTGACCTCCCGGGAAGCGATGAAACACAACCTTTCACCCCTTGACAAAACAGGAAGTGGCATCAAATGGCATTGTTCCTAAGTACACTACGAAAAATATGTTTATGATTTCACTAATGTGATATACATTTCATACAAGAATGGATCAACATATGTATCATTAATATATGTGTGTATAGATCCATATTGTCAAATTACTGTGAATGCAAGCAGACGTCCAAGACCAAATGATAATATGTGATTGTATAGCACTTACGCTTAAGCTCTTTTTTATAGAACAAATATGCATACAATATCACCCAATCTGTGTTGGTACTCATTTATCGACCTGAGAAGGATGAAAGGCTTTTTGAAAAAAAGAAAGAATATATATATATATATATATATATATATATATATATATATATATATATTTATTTATTTTTCAATTTTTTTTTCCAAATCAGCCCAGGCGTGGCCAGAAACAGGCCCCCACTCCCCAGGGACGATTCCTGCCTGGCCACGGGCCGAAAGGCCAAGGGGCCAATCCGACCCTGCCTGACATCCCACGTAGGAAACTACCTTGGAGACTGAATTTAAGTGCCTTACTACACAACTAGAAGACGACATAGAGCTCTTCTGACAGACTAACCTGTTGCTGGGCTACTATGCCCACATCTGTTGGGATGCCTTCAAGGCTTGTGTGTGAGGCCAGTGTATCTTGCAATGGTCCCACAAATTAAAAGCCTGGGGAAACTGGGAGACGCAACAATGGGCTGAAATCCAGGTACTGGAGAAACAGCATAAGTGCACACCAGAATCCCAAACCCTTGCACACCTTCTCAAACTCTGCCCGGAATTTAGACAAGTATCCTCTGCCCGTGCTCAAAGGGCCTTCACGAGTTGGTCACAGACATTCTTTCGGGATTGTGATGGGACCCTTTGATTGGGGGACGAACACATCAATGCCCAATTTGTGGAGTATTATAGTGCACTGTAAAATAAACCGGTAGCACAGGGGGCGCAGCACATGAGCGACTTCTTCACTTCTATCACGCTGCCCACACTCACAGTGTCTCAGACTAACAACCTTGATAACCTGATCACGGTATCAGAGATCATTAGGGCCATCCACTCACTTACTGGGGGCAAGGCATCTGGCTGGGACGGGTTGCCTTTCGACCTCTACAATGCTCTCTCTGATAAGGTAGGGCCAATACTTGAATCAGTATTTTCCTAGGCTGTTGAATGCAGTGGGTTACCGCAGGCAACGCTGGCAGCTAGCATCATAATATTCCATAAGATGGGGTGGGACCCAGAGGACTGTATTTTCTACAGACCCATCTCCTTGATCAACTCTGATGCAGACATTTTGGCAAAAAACCTGGCACAACGGATTGAGGGGATCCTCCCACTCTTGAGCCATAGGGACCAAACAGGCTTCATCCATAACAGACACTCCTCTGACAATGTGCAATGGTTACTTCATAAAGTGGTGGGAGAAGCTGATCCTGAGGATGCAGTCCTCACCTTAGATGCCGAAAAGGCATTCAATACGGCTTCCCTCTTTCGTTTGTTTCGTTGATTAAATTACTCTACACTGACCCGTTGCTGCCGTGGTCATGAATGCCACCACCTCGACTCTCTTCCGCTTACACTCGGGAACGCGCCAGGTGTGCCCCCTTTCCCTCCTCTGACCATTGAACCCTTAGCGATAAAGCTTCGACTCGACCCAGCATGGGTGGGTATGTCCAGGGGAGAAGAAGAACACTAGGGGCCTCATTACAAATAGGCCGTTATGGAAACAACGGTGGTGGTAAACCCGCCGCCACCGTTGTTTCCATGCCGGGCGATCACAACTCCTGCAGGCGGGAGGTGATGTTCCCGCCAGGTCTGACCTGGTGGGTTTAACACCGCCCGCCTGCAGGCGGACGAGGAAACACCGGCAGCATTACGAGATGCTGCCGGTGTTTCCATGATCCCCATTCCCATTGAGTCCCATAGGACTCAATGGGAATTGAGTCCCATAGGACTCAATGGGAATGGGGATTAACACCATTCCGCCTCCGTGATTCCCGGGAAACCAGGGTTGTAATGCCCCGGTAATTCCGGGAATCACGGAAACGGAATGGTAATACGAGTACGGCGGTAACCAGGCGGTTTTACCGCTGCGGTTACCGCCGGACTCATAATGAGACCCTAGGTGTACTTCTAACGACCTACTCCTTTATGTTGATAATTGCAGTGCCTTGCCCACACAGATGCAGCAGCTCCTTCAAGAATTCAGTCCGATGGCAGGGTACAAAATTAATTGGGATAAATCAATTGGACCAGGGTACTAATAGAATTTTTTCAGGACTCCCAGAAAAAAGAAGAAAAAAAAAAGATGGCTGCCATGGAACTAGAGAAGGGTAGTCCCCCTTCTCCCTTTCCATGACGGCAGAGACGCACCAGGCCAGAAAGGAGAAAGTGAGTGGGGCGAGAGCGGTGGGAAGGAAACTGTGTCAAAGGGGGTGGGAGACACTTACCTAGTTCCCCGTCGGGATAAAAGGCAGCCTCCAGCCACGAGGAGGCTAATAGAGCCAGGATTACCGTATGGTAATGCCCCTTCTCCGAGCCTCCCCATTGGCTAGGAGGGCAAAGCGACCCATACCCCCCTCGCCACCGGGTACTAATAATAAAAAAAAACAGTGGGGGCTGGTACATTGTATAAGTGGAGGGGCGTAAATATTTTTCCCAGACATGCTGTATTGACCGAGTGCAGCGAGGTAGCCCGAACCAATCGAGGGGTGTTCAGGGGGATTCTCCCCCCAAGATTTGTTTTTTTAATAATGGCTTAAAATGGAGCATTTTAGAGCACACTTTAAAGAAAATGGGTCTTAAGACTGATTTTCTATACTCTGGCCTGGTGGACAGATGTATAGAAGGCCAACCTATATTGTGACAGGGACAACTCTGGGAAGCTGTAGCCAATCCAGTTTAAGGTAGCAGTGACAGGCGGTCTAGGCTAAGTTCTTCAGAGGGGTGAGAGTGTAAAGGGTCCACAATGAGGTCACACAATGGGAGTCACAAATTACACTTAGACAGGATGTATAAAAATACAGTTGTTTAATTATGGCCGAACACACTATAAGAAAAATGAATACAAGCAGGTAGACATATCAACCAATACCATAAAACTAAAATACATATATACAGTCACAGGTTCAAGTGCATAATAGCAATCAACATACTCCTGCAAGGGAATGAATAGGTGAGTGTTAGGCAGAATCCAGGGCAGTTCCCTTAGGGAGCACTACCCCAGATTAGGACTACAGGTGAGAGCAATAAATCCCCTTTGGTATCATTCTGTACCACAAAGATTAAGTTGGTAGCTGTGGCTGAGCAGTCAGACTTATCTCAAGAGGGAGATGAGCAGTACTCAGGGTTGAAACAATAGGTAGTACAGTACTATGGAGCAAGGAAACACTGACCAAAGTTTTGTATTAAAAAGAGAATATATATTTATTTTATACACTTCTAAGTCAACACATAGATCACAGTTAATAAAGTAAGTTAAATTTAGTCAAAAGAAAAGCATATACAACTCCCTATTCAATTGTAGCCAAGTTTGCGGTATAGTGAAAACTGAGCAAAATGGCACAGTGAAAACCTACTACAAATAGCACTCTACCAATTCAACCAAAGGGAAGGAAAGTACAAGTTAAACCAAAATATCTTCAGACACCCCCTAGCAACACTTACCTGAAGTTTTGTGAACAAGTAATGCACAGTAACACTTTAACCAAAAGACAAGTGAATGAAAACTGAGCAAAATGGTACTCCACAAGTTAAACAGTAGGAAGGTAGAGGGGTTTAGAAGATTTAGGTGCATCAACACATTTCTCATTGAAAACTAATCTAGGGAGAGCAGATCTAACAAATCAGCCACAGTCAATAGGCCTGAGCCAGAGTCAGTGGTACAGGACCAAACGTTTAGGAGCAAAAATGTTCTTGTAGCTGCAGTCAAGTTTTTAGTAGAAAACTTTTGAAGAGGTAGATGCAAGGTGAAAGACAATGTTAAGAGAGGGGGCGGCCGACCCCACAAGTAGTTAAAGGATTTAAAACACCTTTAGGGCTACCACGGAGAAAAGGCGGCCTGGCGGAACAATGTACCTTAAACGTGGAGAAGTGGCTCCTGCGGTGGCAGTTGTTCCTGGTAGTTCCTGTAGGTCGAGGGGTCCAACAGAGGAAGAGAGGCTCTCGTCGTGGAGGAAGGTTCGAGTCGCTGCACTACCCAGGGATGAAACCAGCCGCGGTGCTGCCAAACGAAGTTTAAAAGTTACACTCCTTTTAATTGTTTAATTGCGGTCCGGGTCGATAGCTGCCTGGCTATCCGGTCTTCAAGTTCGGGGCACTGTCGAGTCGACCAAGGCAGGTCCGAGGGTGCGATAGGTGAACTGGTTGACCCCACTGGCTCAAGGGAAAGAGGCTTCTTCGCTGAAGATCCCATCTTGTCGTGTGGAAGAAAAGTAGTGAGACGATCAGGCAGGGCTTCACCGGTGCTGTAGATGCTGAAGATGTCTCTGGCTTCTCTTCCCTTCAGTTCCGTAGTTCCAGTGGTGACGTCTTGCTCTTCCAGTCCTCAGGACCCTGCTTTTATGCAGAAAGAGACCCATTCATACAGCCTAGCTGTCACTCACACAGTGGAGTGGTCTTCTTGGCGAGAGACCCTCCAGCCTCTCAGGTTAGAGTGCGACCTGAGTTGCTGTGGCAACTCTGTCCGGGAGTTCTACCCCCCTCCCAAACAACAGACCGACCCCAGACTCAGTGGCGCCGAAAGGAGGGCTTCTTGGCAGAAACCCGCCAAAAGGACGAACAAAGGATCCCTGACCTGGGTTAGGAAAATGGAGTAAGACTCGAGAAAGAAGTTTTATCAAAGTTCTGGCAAATAAAACCTACTGGAGTAAAGTTAATAATAAAATAAACCGGCGGTATGTTAGAGACTGTCAGTGAAAATGGTAGCCTCGTACAATGGGAAAATCCCATAGAGTAATATTTGCGGTCGAATATAAAAGGTAGTAACCACTGCCACCAGCCAGAAACCTTGTAGGTGGGGGACTTTAAGGTACCCTCTCGAAAATGAACATAGGGGAAAAACTATTAACCCCTTCCAGTACTTCCATATTAAGATGGGGTGTACTGGTTAAGTTCATAACAATCGATTAGTAAAGTCAATGGGGACTTTACATGCCCTGGGAGACAGTAGTCGGTCCCAGGGTATGGAGTCTATGTTTGGGGGTCGCTACGACACCTCTCTGTCACGGCACGGAGGGTGCTGTGGGACACATGTGCATAAAGATGGTTTCTATGGGTGAGAGAAAAGATCCCATAGGCATTAAACACAAAAATAGCCTAGAACACACATAGCAAAAATGCCTAAGAGTGGGAAAAAGAGTCTCTCTCTTAGCAGGTAAAGAGAAATAAACCCTTCAAATCCAGCAAAGCTGCTGGGGGACTCTATAGATAATGGAAATTAGCCATAAAATGAGAATTCTCCCTAACAGTGGGTATCACACATAAAAAGGTCCCCAGAGATGATCCCTTTCTAATATTATCGAACCCTAAGTTGCCTTGCGCCTTGTGCCCTATTGTTCAGGATACAATTACACAGAATTTAGGATGCAGGGAAAACATGTAGGTAGGATCTCTGGGGTCCAGTGATGGATTCTTAGAGTCAGGGTTCAATGTAGACAAGTGCCCAAAATTACCCCCAACAGTCAAAAGTCTTGCCAAGGCAAGTAATGGCAACGCCAATAGTGCTAGAATAAAGGTTACTATAAGTCCATTGACTTATATTCGGAGTGTAGGGGTATGTTAAAAGCTCAGTAACCTCCCACCTCACTCTGAATCTTCCCAAGTCTTTCCATAATAAAGGAAGGGTGTCCTTGCTTGCTTTTCCCACCAAAATCTGCGGTCCTCTATTTTCACGGGTTGCAGTTTTGAGTGATTCTCCGGTTAGGATATTTAGCTGGTGCAAGGACTCTTGATGAAGAAATGCAAAAACAAACGATGCAGCACCCTTCTCGGGACTGGAGGCATGTCAGAAAAACAGGTTTTTGACAGTGCACACTGCGCACAGCGATGCAACAATATTCAGTAGCTGCGGTTGGACTTACCGGTCTTTCTCGGTACCCCTTGGGGGTAGGATGCCGAAATTTCATTGATGGTGTCGCTGCAGTAGCAGCTGAGGGTGTGCCAGGTATCAGGTGGAAAATCGGAACAGCGACAAAGATAACCTGGTAGCCCAAAAACGAAGCTGGTCAGCCACAGCACAATTTCCGAGCACTTCCGAAGGCGGTTTTTGTGCTGGGCACCGAGTAGGCTTCGGGAGTAGATGGGACCTCTACTCCTGGGGTTGTAGCACCTTCGCAGGCCTACTGAAGATAACAAGACGACAGGGCTCCACCGCGACTGTAGCAGAAGTTGGTTGGCAGGCCTCCTTCAGACAGGTTTCGGGTTTCTTTGCAGATCTCCTCAGCTGGACAGATTCTTGGCTCCTTCAAGTTCTTCCAGGATTTCTGAGAAATGCTTGCAGGGGCCCTCTTCTTATCCTAAAAGCCAGGTAGGAGTCAAAACTCCCACTAGCCAATGGCAGAACTAGCCCACACACACACCCCACAGTGGTCCAATCAGGACCACTGGTGGGAACACTCATGCATACCACACAGACACACAGAAACCAGGATGTGTATTGGAGCGAGACTGGCCCAGCCCACATCCTGCCTGCAAACACACAAAGCCCTCCAGTAGCCCCCCAACAGCTGCTGCTTTCCCGGGCACTGGAAGTGCTTATAAGGATCTTTCTGGCCTCTGAGGCCAGGAAGAAGGCTAAACACCAAAATGCAAAAAGTAGCCACAGTAAGTAGCCAAACGTGGTAAATGCGGTTAAGCTAAAACGAAATTTCCCAAAAAGTGTGGAAAGTGACTGCTGTCACCAGCCCATCTTTTTTTTTCAAATTTTTTTTATTGGCATTTCTTTAAACATAAAACATCGGGACTCAACATAGTCCCCTCTCAACCCCCTTCCCACCCTCCTCCCTCCCCACCGGGTGTCAATCTTGCTGTACTTCTGCGTTCCCTAGATGGATCAATCTTAGCCTGTGAACATGTACAGAATACGTAGGTTATGAGGACACCATTGGAGCATGTAGTCGCTTTGCAGGTATTCAGTGGCGACTCCCCAGTCCGTTGCAAAGCGCTGTCTGTCCCCTTGGAGATTATATGTGATTCTCTCCAATGCTACATAAGTCCATATCCTGTGGAGCCATTCTTGCGTGGTTGGAAGGGTCTTTTGTTTCCATTTCTGTGCGATTGCTAGCCACGCAGCTATTAGAAGGCCCATAAAGTTCAGTTTTTGCGTCTTCGTGAGAGTCTTATCTCGAGGGGGCCACATGCCACACATCCAAACTTCTTCTCCTAGGTTATCTGTGCCTTTGAACAGTTCTTGCATTTGCTTCCTCACTTCCGCCCAAAAGTGTTGTAGTTCTTTACAGTCCCACCAGATGTGTCTCCATGTTCCTGTTGTGTCGCATCCCCTCCAGCATTTCCCTTGTACAGTCGGGAACATTTTGTGCAGTCTTTCCGGGGTGTAATGCCATTGGATCATTACTTTGGTCCGTGCTTCCCTCGTTTATATCGCTCGTGTCCATTTTGGGATTATTAGCCAGAGATATGTCCATTGTTCCCTCGCAATTTGTTTTCCTAGCGTGATTTCCCATTTTTTCATGTAGTGCCATGTTATGTTTTCTTCCTGGATGTTTATGAATTTATATAGGGTGGATACGAATTTCCTTTCACCCGTCTGGGTTATCATGTACGTCTTGAATGGAGTGAGGTCCCTTGTCAATGCCTTGGTGATTCTTAGCATTGTGAGCCAGTGGAGGATTTGTTCATACTGGAATCTGTCCTTTTCCGTGAGGCCCAGCAGCTCCTGGCAGTCTGCGAATGTTCTGATCTGCTGTCCCTCGAACATGTTTCCCACTTTTGTGCAGCCCGCGTCTCGCCATTTCTGGAATGTTCCTTTTTCCATGCCTGGGGAGAAGTCTAGGTTATCAAACATTGGTATGAGTGGTGCTGGGTCTATCGTGAGTGTTTCTTTTTTGGTTGATTTGTCCCAAATTTCCATGGTGGTGCTCATTACTTCACTTATTTTGATGTTTGGTGTGTGTGCTAGGGTTTCCTCCATAGGAGGTGTCGCAAATTTGTTCTTGCTACTGCTCTATCCTGCGCTTCCCACTATTTTTCTGATGAGTCTGTCCATTCGTTTAGGACCCATAATTGTGCCGCCTCGTAGTATTTCCTAAAGTGGGGGAGCGCCATACCTCCATCTGCTTTATGCGCCGTGAGAGCCTCTTGTGACAGTCTCAGCGACTTGCCCTGCCATATATATTTGGTTATTGTTTTGGTGAGGGACTTGAAGAAGGTCTTCGGTATTCGAGTGGGAAGAGCTTGGAAATAATACAGCAGTCTGGGAAGGATCATCATTTTAATGACCGTTATTCTGCCCCACCAAGAGATTGACAACGGGTTCCATCTGTCCAGATCTCTTTTAACGTCGTCTAGGAGTTTCATGTAGTTCCCCTTGTAGAGGTTTTTCATGGTTGGAGTCAATGTCACTCCCAGGTATCTCACGCCTTCTTCGGCCGTTTGTAGCCGTAGGTCTTTTGTAGTCTCGTAAATTTCATCTATATCTCCCGCCAGGGCCATTACCAACGATTTTAGTTTATTTATTTGTAGTCCGGATATTGCTCCATATTCTTCTATCTGCTGAATTAGTAGGGGTAGGGTCTTGATTGGTTCTGTAAGGGTCATCATCATATCATCTGCGTAGGCGGCTGTTTTATGCATATGGCCTCCCATTTCTATGCCCTGTATGTCTGGGGCCGCTCTGATCTTTGCCAGAAAGGGTTCGAGGAATATTGCGTAGAGTAGGAGTGATAGGGGGCCCCTGCTAGGTGCCCCTTCCTATTTTGATGGGATTCGACAATTCCCCGTTGACTGCGATCCTGGCCATTGGTGAAATGTAATTGGCTCCGATCATCTTTATGAAATCATTGCCCATTCCCATTTTACGTAGAATCGCGAACAGCATGGACCATTCTACCCAATATAATGCTTTTTCCGCATCAATCGAAATAATTGCTGACGGAATTTCCATGATTCCCGCTTTCTCTATAAGATTGACAATACGCCTAATGTTGTCGTGGGTTTTTCTGTTGGGGATAAACCCTGATTGTTCTTGGTGGATCAGCTTAGGGAGCAGGGGAGCTAGCCTGTTGGCTATTACGTTTGTGTAGAGTTTTGCGTCCATGTTGATTAGGGCTATTGGGCGGTATGAGCTCGGGTTTTCCGGATCTTTTCCTTTTTTGTGGAAGACAAGTATTTTTGCTTCATTCATGGAGGGTGCGATGTTGTTCGATTTCTTGAAAGTGTTGAATAGGTTTGTTAGATAGGGCATTAATATGTCCGCAAATGTTTTGTAGAAAGCTGCCGTAAAGTGACCTCTTCAGTCGTTATCGGTTGTTAAAGGGCTGCTTTTTCAGCTGGGGTTACTGTAGGAATTGATATATCTTTTAGGTATGCCTCCTGTTCCTTTTCATTTGGGTGCTGTGAAGTATATAGGTTCTGGTAGAAGTCCCGGAATATTTCTTTGATATCTTCCGATTGTGTTTTCTTTTCTCCCTGTCTTTTTTTCAAGGCAGTGCACCATTTGCTCTTGTCTTTTGCCTTTTAGTTGTCTTGCCAGCAATTTGTCTGCTTTATTTGATTTCATTGCGTACCAGTGTTTTGTGTGCAGCAGTTGGGTTTCTGCTCTTTTAGTCCTGATCAGGTCTAGCTGGCTCTGAGTGTGGCGATATGCCCTCTTTATTTTCCTGGAGGTATTCTTTGTCATTTCTTCTCTTATGTCTTCCTGTTTTTTTCCCACTTCGTCTTCCCATTTGTACGAAAGCTTATCTTTTTGTGCTTTCAGCACTATTATCTGTCCCCTGATCACTGCTTTGAAGGCATCCCAAATACTGCTCTGGGAGACGTCCGTGGTGTCGTTTTGCTCAAAATATTCCTCTATTTTTTCTCTAATTGTTTCTTTGGTCACTGGATCTTGTATGATGTCTCTGGGGAGCGTCCATCTCCATAGGCCTGATCGTTTTCTGAATTTGGGAAGTGTGATCCAAAGCGGGGCATGGTCTGATAGCGATATCTGACCTTTTTCTAAGTGCTGGATTTCCCCCACCAGGGGTCCTGTGGCCTAAATGTAGTCTATCCTGGAGCTTGAGTCATGTACATGTGAGTGATACGTATATCCTTTTGTTGTGCCTCTGAGTCTCTGCCACACGTCTTTCAGTGCCATATTCTGCATAGTCTGTTTGAGCGCTGGTGAGGGCATTCCTTGTTGGGAGGTTTTGGGATTCCAATGGTCATCTGTTTGGTTCCACGCTATGTTGAAATCTCCTGTCAGGATAACTTCCCCTTCCGCGAAGATTTCCAATTTGTTGATCGTATCTTTTATAAAGCCCTCCTGGCCTGTGTTCGGCGCGTAGAGGGTTGCTAGAGTCAGGTGGCGATTGTCTATCAGCACCTACGTAAAGACATAGCGGCCTTTTTGTCTGCCATTGTCGCTTTGATTTGGACTTTCAAGTGGTTGGCGAAAGCAATCAGCATTCCTTTTCTTTTCTCTATGCCATTGGATTGGAGTATTTGATTGTAGCCTCTTATCCGGGTAAGGCCTTTCCTCTTTTTCTGTATGTGTGTTTCTTGGAGGGTTATTATATCGAACTTCTCTCTGGGCAGGAAGTGTTCTGTTTTTATTCTTTTCACTGGTGTGTTCAGGCCTCTAATATTGAACGTTATAATTTTTTGCCCCATTCTTTGGTGTGTGGCTTGTGTTTCTTCTTGGATTCATCTTGTGGGTCGCCTTTGTATGCATCTGTACCGGTGGGTATCTCATTTCCCCTCCCAACCTTCCCCCCAACTCCCCTCCATCCGCCTTCCCTCCTTCCCACCCCAACTTTGATCCTGAGTAGGGCCCTGGGCCCTATGGTTGCTCCAGCGTTGTGCCTTTGCTCCATGCCCTCTAACGTCTCAGGTTTAGAAGTTTGCAGGGGTTCCTAAACCCTGCTTGTGGTGCAGATTCCTAGGTCGTCCCTTGGCTCTGCCGCACCTTCCTGTGAGCACCGGCCCTGTCTGTTGATTCAGTATGTTTGTAATCCCACCCTCCATCTGTTCTTGCGTACAGGTTCATTTTCGTTTACAATTAGTTTTCCACTGTTTTTTGGGATTGGAGTCTAGTTCTTCGCTTTTCTGTTTGCCACCCCCTCGGTTCCCTCTTTTGTCTTGGGAGCTCGCTTGTGTTTGGGGGCTCTTTCTCTTGTTCCTGGCCACCCAATATTTGGAGGCCTTCCTCGCACGTAGCGTTTCGGTATTGTTTTTCCTCCCATGTGAAAAGGAGTCCAAAGGGGAATGTCCATTTATATCTGATTTGTTTTTCTGTAAGGAGTTTTGTTACCTGGCCCATTTCTCTTCTCTTTCTAAGCGTTGATTGCGCTAGGTCTTGGAACAGAAGAATTTCTTTTCCATTCCTTCTTATTTGCTCTAGGGTCCTGGCCTTCCTTAGGATTTGTTCCTTCTGTATGTATCGTGTCATGGCCACTAGAACATCTCTTAGGTGGGTTCCGGGATCCCCTGCTCTCCGAGGGCTTACTCTGTGTATTCTGTCAATGAGGATTTCCTCTCCGGAGCCATCCTTTAGAATGTCTTGGAAGACTTGTTGTACTGCATTGCGCAGGTCTCTATCCTCCACGGTTTTCGGCATATTTTTTATTCTTATGTTCAATCTTCTGGATCTGTTTTCTAGGTCTTCACATTGTGATTCAAGCTCCATTGCCACTCTAGCTAGGCGGTCTTGTGCTTCTGAATATTGGAGAACTTCCTCATCCATATTCTGGACCGTCCTTTCCAAGTTATCTGTCCTTTCCTCGAGGTTTTCTATGTCTTTCTTCAGGTCATGGACCACTTGTTTCAATTCCCCCTTCATGTTTTCGAATTGCGTCTGGGTAGAGGATATGAACTGGTCCTGGAATTCCTTAAACCAGGTTTTCATGTCGTCTTTCGTGGCCATTTCTGTGTGTTCTTTCTGTTTTGGGGGGTCTTCCCCCTTGCTTTTCTGTCTGTTTGGCTGCTTGTTGTCAATATTTCCTAGTCCCCAGAATTGAGTCAGATCCTGGGCCTGTTTAGGACCACCTTTGTGTGCCACGGAGGCCTGTAATCGTAGTCTAGCCCTGGATTTTGACATGTGTGTGTGTCTTTAGTGGCCGGGCATTTGTTATTGATTGTTCGCTGTAGGTCTTAGGTTTTTATTGAGTGTTCCTTGTGGCCGGATTGCCTTCTACCCTTGGTGGGGTCTTCCCGCTTGAACTCTGATCGGGTTGCGTTAGTCTCCCTCTCAGGCCTCGCGTAATGGAGATTCCCTTATTTCTCGCTCTTTCATAGGGGGACGGGATTTCACCAGTGAGTTCCCCTCGGTGTCTCCTCAGGGTCCACGTTTAGGGTGTGGGTGTTTTCGTTTCCCCCCGCGGGGTCCTTCGTTATCCCCTGCGGTCTCGTGTCTTGCCTGTCAGGCTTCCCCTGGCCCACCTAGGGGTGCTTACCCCGACTCTACTCAGGTTGGGGTTATCGCGGAGGGGTCCCCGTGACTCTGGGGTGAGTGAGCTGGGCCGGGTTCTTGTCGTGGCCCTGCGCCTCCTCTGGTTTTCCCTGGGGGGGGATGGGCACTTGGCCCGCTCGCCTGATCTTTTCCTGTGTTGGCACCGGGATCGTATTTTCCCCTCTCCTGTTGTATCCCCCTTTATTGTGGCCGGGGGTCAGTGTTGCTAATCGCGTGGGAGGTGGGGCCCTTCCCGCCGCTCCCGATGGCGCTGCCAGGCTCGTACCTCTGCTCCGTAGTTTCTGCTGCTGTGCGTGGCCCTCAAATTTCTTCGCCTTTCCCTCCGGACTCCGACCGGGACTCGCTTGAGTCGCTTCTGCTTCTGCCTGGGTTGCTGCTTCTCGCCTCCGGGCCTCTCCGCGGGCTCGGCACTTGTTCCAGGCCCGGCCTCCGTCTCTTCTGCTCGATCTGCATGGGTGGCACCCGCTATCCGTCTGCTTTCTTCTGCTGCTGGGGGGGGTTCTTGATAGGGAGGAGCGTGGCCGCCGCTCTCCAGGCTCCGGTCCTCTTCCTTTCTCTGCCCGGCCGACGTTTCGGGTTGTTGGCTGGGCCTGCTACGGCCCCTGCTGATCCGCTCTTCTCCGGGTTGCCTTGCTGGAGATCGGGCTGCTCGGGGGTCTCCTCTTTTTCCTTTCTCCACCTTCCGTAGACTGTGGAGGGAGGATGTGCTCCGCTGGGCTCGGTGTTCGCTTAACTTGAAAGCTTAAATTGGTGCGGCCTGAGCTGGGGGACGGAGCCACGCTCACGCACGTCTACCCGGCTCGGCCGCCATCTTGGATCCTACCAGCCCATCTTTTAAGCACCTCTAGAGTAACCAAAAAATCCTTTGAGTGTTAGTCTAGGGAAAAACAAAAATGAACCCTATTACACTGCAGTGTAAGCTGCTTTGTGCAATGTTAAAAAGTTAACACATGTGATACAAAAGTAACCACAAGTAGTAACTTAGTCACAAGACTAAGGAAAACACTGTTTCCCGGTAGTGATAGCCTGAAGGACTGAAGGACATATCAGTTTCCCCATAACATGTGAGCAAAGGCCAGTACAGTTAAACTTAAGGCTTCACTGTGCTACAAAAAGTACAGGTCATATTGAAAAATAAAAGCAAAAAGTTTGGGGTTCCATAAAGATGGAAGGAAAGGTGCAGTAAAGAGAATCTTTCCTAACAATGGGTAAAAAGCCTAACAGTTTGCAATTAGTTTTGTAGGGTAACTCATGAAAAAAATTCAATATATGCAGGTCACCAACTGTGAACAGGAGCACTTTCACAACACATTTGCATGATGCCTTTGCCCACAAAATATGATTGATTTTGAAATTTCTTAAGCGCAAAGGGTCACCCAAAGTTATCTTGGCGCTGGAGAGTGAGGTAAACCTCAAATATGAAAACCACTAAAAGGAAGCAGCTGACTAGAAAGAAGTGTCTTAGTCGTTTTCCTAAAGGCCATATGATTTGAAAGTTTCTTTAGGGAAGTTGGAAGTTCGTTCCACAGTCTAGCAGTGACTATAGAAAAGGATCTGCCTCCAATCCTCGTGCAACGGTAGGAGGGCACGATGAGCAGATCAGCTGAGGCCGAACGGAGTTGACGATTGGGGTAGTAGCACGTAAATTCGGCCTGTAGGAACTCCGCACCTAGATCATGAGTGGCTCGGTGCACTATACATAGAGCCTTGAATCTTATGCACTGGCTAACGAGTAGTCAGTGTAGCGATCGCAAGACCAGAGATATGGGGCTCCATATGGGGTGCCAGTTGCCATCCAAGCCGCCAGATTCTGTAGGCGTTGCAGTCTTTGGATAAGCCCCTTAGGTTGGGCTAAATACAAAGAATGCAGCAGTCCAGCCGGGATAGTATCAACGCCGCTACCACAGGAGGGTGTAGGGGCACAGGAATTAAGGGAAGTATGCCACAGAACATATGTCACATGAACAGATAATCAATTATGTTTGCAACAAGGCGCTGGTGGGCTTAGGGCTATGCAAGCGGACGGGGCTTGCAGTTCAGCCAGCCCAGGAGCTCTCCCTCAGCTGGAAAAAGCAGATGAGGGAGCGCTCAGTGTTTCACTGGGCTGGCTCATCGGATCTCCTCCATAATGGACGAGCGAGCCAGTGGGTTGACACCCTCTCGCCCATTGTGGACGAGCCACCCCTGAATAAAACATACACAATAATGATTGTTGATCATCAAATCATAGGTAGAGTGTGACTGTGCATTACAAATGGGCGCTTTACTGGGTTTAACAAAGTCCACATTTATTTTGTGGTGTGTTTTCAAACCTTAAATGTGGGTAATCCGAAAGCCACTAAACTCCCTTGGCTGTTGTTAATGGGCACACCATCCTTTTCCTGGGCCTTTGTTGAAACCAGCTAGTAGGAGAGAAGCCTGTGATTCTCTTCTGCCATACCCAGTTACACTGAAGTATGAACAACAGTTTGAGATTCAGTACATGTTTGCTCCCAGATTTTCTCTGGCTGCTACATATCTAAATAAACAGGGAAAAGATCCACAGAATCCTGCCTGGGATCGAGCATGGGTGTTATAGTTTCAGAAGCTGGTCTAACAGTTTCACTCTCAGCATCCTGACATGCTCAGAATTCCCACATCCCAAAAGTGGCTGGAAATGATGTATGAGGACACATTTATGTTATGTAACTGAGATTTATACCACACAATGCTGCCTTGTGTATGGTCTCAAAACACTAGGATATCTGACAGTGTTATTGGAAGAAGCATAAACAGGGTAGGGCCTGAGTGGTCAAGGCCCACCCAAAATCTTGAAATGCCCACTCAGCAACGCTGTGTGGGTATTTACAGATGTTAATGTCACTGCGGTGGGCTCAACTACGTTAACCTTAGGCCCCACTTGTTAGACGATCCTGGCTCCGCTTCTGATTACTGGTTCTTTCAGCAATCTCTTAAGTGCTGTGGAGAAGCATCCTTCAATGATGCTCAATCTGATTGCCTCTTAATTTAAGAACTTATTAAAATCACAATGTGACACCAGTTTGCGCAACTTCATTGTGAACATATTAAACAAGAGTGTGCGAGCCACTCTAATGAAGATGAATATAGTTCAAATAACCTGCTCCGTGGAATCTCTTGCATTCATTAGGGTCTACAACCACGTTTTAGCTCACTGTATCCTTCAAAGTCGGAAAATATCCATTTGCATCTCAGCCTGGCCCCAGTAACAAGGGCAGTCCAGCACCGTGTTTCGACCTTGTTGGGCCTCATCAGTGAGTTGAAGCTTAGCCTCTCTAAAGCACATTAAGCAAGGGATCAATGACTAGCTTGCCTTTGATTACCTAGAGTGAAAGCCCACATTTTACAAATTAAACAAGAGTGTGGTAGCCCCCAACTGAGGACAAACATAGTTCAAATAGCCTGTCCTATGGAATTTATTCAATTTAGGGTGGGTCTACAACCACACTGTGAACATGTCCATGGATTCACCTGGCCAATGAAATGCTGTGTTGAATGTCTATCATTCACAATCAATGTTGCTCTGGTGAGCAAAATATACACCACCACCCTTCTGGGGACTTTTGCCTGCCTTGTGGCTGTACAGCTCAAACCATTTTAATTTGAAATTAACCCCCTGTAGTAATTCTCCCATATTCCATGCTCAAGCTCACTATACACAGACCAACTAAGATTCCCATTGTGAGGGGTCAGAAATTCGAGACGCACATAAAGATAAAGTAAAAAGGGTATTGATAAACACCTAACTTTCCCAAACCTAACAGAGAAGTCCCTACCTAGCAAACTAAAACTAAAATAAAAATGACCTGGTGTCCAAAATACCTCTGGCCCTCCCACTAATATACACAATCAAATGTTACGTTAAGTTCAGTTCAAAGAATTAGAAAAGTCACTGTCAACCACAAGGTCTTTCTTAGAGAAACAACAAATGTTTTTTTCACCATAGATGGTTGGCAGTCCAAACCACTCAATATCTCTCTCACAAGGGAGAATTAACTTAACTTTCTCCACCAAAACACAGATCCAAAAATCAGATGCAATTGTTTTGTTATCATGTCAGACTTTCTTCAACAGAATACATCTTCTTGTCAAGGTAGGACGATACTTTTTTAAATTAATAAAATAAAACACTTTTGTCAGGATAGAAAAAATTTACTTTTCTTAGTTGATTCTACTGCTTATTAATAAATGATAAAGTACACACATTCTCTACATTCACAAAAGTTCTTTCCACATATATAGCTGCCACAATGATGAAAAACCATATTCTTCTTTCCTGGTCCACTCACCCGCCAGGACTAACTACTATGAGCACTTTCCTGGTTTATTAACCTGCCAGGAAGAAATCGCCTACAAATAACTTCAAACTTAATGGTATGATTGGTGCCAATATTCACCACAACAATCCCTCCTGGAAGGAGGTTTAACCAACAATTGTCTCTTCTTATACTCTTTTGGATCTTGACACTTTGTGTTCCAATTTTCCCTAAACTGTTTCCCTAAACTGGGAACAACATGTGCAATAATTCTTCTTAAATGATTACTCAATGGCTTCTGGACAGCCTTTGGATTGACAGCAGTTTGGGTTATGAGATTCCTCCAATTTAAACCCCAAAAATGAAATGTTGCTCCCGTATCGCCTTAGTCTACTTTCACCATCGTTCGGCTGTTGACAGGGTGAGATACAGGTTTTTCAAAAGTATCTCTCTCAAGAAGGGTCTTATGATTCAGTTGCTTGAATACAGGGTTTTCACAACATTTTGGCTAATGGAAATGCTGGTTGTGAACTTTTCCCAGTGTTTACCTTAATATACATTTCTTATAGCTTCCTGGCTCTAGGTAATATTGGTTTGAGGCTTCCTTCACTGATATTTTACCCAGAGTCTTTTGACAGCCTCTTGGCTGTGGGTAATGTTGTTCACAAACGTTCTCCTCTTGTATTGCCTTATGAGGAAACCTTCCTCTTTACCACTTAATTTTGTCTTGCTTGACTGTTTGATTTTTATTAAATAAGTTCTGCTTTGCTTTATCAATAGTTTGGTATTCAAAACTCAGTTTCTATAACAGTTGTAGAGTACGTAGCACCCCGGCATTACCATTACCTCTCTGCCAACTCACCGTTTCTCTCCTGCGGCTCCTGCTGGCTCTTTGGCTTCACGGCGGTCCTCCTGTTTCAGGCTGGCTTTCTTCCTCACCTCTATAGGTCTCTGGTAAGTAAGGTGGTGGTCTTTGGGAGCGATGACCAACCCGTTGATCTTCCGCTGCAATGCCTGTCTGCCGCACGCTGTTCGGGAAACCCGCCTTCTCACCTGGGGTGCCTTTTAGTACGCTTTCTATCGCTGCACGTACTCTGCAGTCTTCCTTGTTTTTCCTCGTTGGGGTGGCTCCTGCAAGCAGGGATCTCCTTGGCTGCCGTTGCATCTTGAGTGATGGTAGCTTTGTCAGCTACGCTTCCCACATGGCCATCAGCTGCTCCACAACCACCTTCCTCTGCTTCACCATCATTCTCACTCTCCAGATAGGTTTCATCTCTAGGTTTAAATATCCAACTCAGGTGTTTCAATTGGCAGCGACTAGACCGCACCTTTCAGTATTCACCATTCTGAGGCCTCATTGCCTCTGAGCTCTTTTACTTTGTCCCAGTACTTTTAGCATTGTGGGAATTGAAGTCCATAGAAAAAGGTGTATCGTTAAGTTGTTCCGTTTTATTTCTAGTTACATTAATGTTCTATATACCAAGGGTTACTAAAGAAAGTGCAGCTTGAGCTTTTGGAAAGAGTCTCTTAATTTCACGTTAGAGGGATTGGTACATTGATAGTAAACCATTAAATATCTGGGAATGATTTCATCTTCATCCTCAGAGGGAGATGAATACCGCGTCTCTCCTAGTAGAGTCACCCCATCCCTTTTATAGCCTTCTCCTCCCATATGATCCTTCTCTCTGATACCACCCCGAGGTTTAGGATCAGGTAGCAGCTGCCTTCACCTGGTCACATGGTAGGAGACTTTAGGCTGGGGTTTGCTGAGGACTTCACTGGATTCATCACACCATACACATCAATTTAAAATCCCTCTCTATAAACTTCAAATCATTAAACTCAAAACCTCTGCAACAAACGTACTACTTTTCCAGCCAATGCATCCTAGCGTCGCGGGCGCACAAGCTTCCATCTATACACATTTGCCTCTATGCACCCCACACAAACACCTAGAAACAGACTCTCACACAGTAACCAGGTGCTTCAGCACTGCATGGACCAACACAACAGCAAAG
Source organism: Ambystoma mexicanum (assembly GCF_040938575.1). NCBI lineage: Eukaryota > Metazoa > Chordata > Amphibia > Caudata > Ambystomatidae > Ambystoma > Ambystoma mexicanum. The sequence goes on along the minus strand of NC_090934.1, from coordinate 385,947,592 downwards.
GTATCTTTCATTTGCTCTCTGTTCTCACTAACCTAGTCCACCCACCTTAGTCTGTGGGAAAGCACAGCTCATTATGACTACACTTCACATCGTTGGCCAAGAAGCACGCTTTCACTAACAGTGCCACTGATTAATAGCATTTTATAGTGTGTAATTGTTTGCCACTATCCTTAGTGTTATTTTGAGCTTTTATTGTTCAATACATGGAGTTAACTAATCCCTATTTGATGTTGCAGGTCGTTATTTCAGCAATACAATGTTGGTGGCAAAAATGCTCGAGGCAGCATTCCCCTTTACCCACCTATGATGAGGTCCTTTGTTTGACCATGGGAATGGGCAGCAGTGTGGTCATAGGAGCCAGGTGCAACCCCAAGATGGTGGATACTGGGCCCAGAAAAGATATAGGGGATCCCCAGCTCACTCTTGCTGTATTCCCAGGTTTAGCTTGGAATTGTCACATGAGTTTGCCTAGGGGCCCCATTGATGTCTTTGCGGAGGGGCTTCCCACTAAGGACCTGGTAGGCAACTGTCTGTCGTTCCCTGATTACAAGATGGTGTCCCTTTCAGCCACCTAAAGTGTGTCACTTGGGATCAAAGGGCAGGCCTGCCCCTTGCAGGGATCCAAGCTGCAGGGCTTAGACATGAAGAGACAATAGGCCTCATTACAAGTTTGGCAGTGAGGTAAATAAAGTGGTGTTAATTCATTTACCACAAAAAAGAAGGTGGGTGAGGCGCGCACTCCCGGTCCTGGTCAATTGAACCTGTTGCAAAAAATATAATAAGTAGCTGGGTCAAATCCCAAAATGGACAAATATTCACAGGGTTAGATCCCTTCTGCTGCAAATCAGGTACTCAGTAATAACAGGGTTAGATCCCTTGCTGCAAATCAGGTACTCAGTAATAACAGGGTTAAATCCCTCAGCTGCATTTCTGTGGTCTGTAGTTGTTCTCCTCCTAGCGCTTTCTTATCTCAAATAATCATCAGGGAGGCTGTTGAGCAGGTGTGTCTAATTAGACTCAAAGGATTCTGGTAGCTGTAGTGAAAACGTTTTTTTCTGTTCAGGTGACCAGCAACCGACACCCCTCCAAATCACAAGTCCTTCCCAAATTTGGGGGAGGGGAGAGAACCATCTTTATGATTCTCCAAGGTGGGGCACAGTCACCCCGTGGCGCTGCCTCTGGAGCCCGGGACTCCCATAGCATTCAGTACAAAAAAGAAGGTGGGTGAGGCGCGCACTCCCGGGCCTGGTCAATTGAACCTGTTGCAAAAAATATAATAAGTAGCTGGGTCAAATCCCAAAATGGACAAATATTCACAGGGTTAGATCCCTTCTGCTGCAAATCAGGTACTCAGTAATAACAGGGTTAGATCCCTTGCTGCAAATCAGGTACTCAGTAATAACAGGGTTAAATCCCTCAGCTGCATTTCTGTGGTCTGTAGTTGTTCTCCTCCTAGCGCTTTCTTATCTCAAATAATCATCAGGGAGGCTGTTGAGCAGGTGTGTCTAATTAGACTCAAAGGATTCTGGTAGCTGTAGTGAAAAGGTTTTTTTCTGTTCAGGTGACCAGCAACCGACACCCCTCCAAAGCACAAGCCCTTCCCAAATTTGGGGGAGGGGAGAGAACCATCTTTATGATTCTCCAAAGTGGGGCACAGTCACCCCGTGGCGCTGCCTCTGGAGCCCGGGACTCCCATAGCATTCAGTACAAAAAAGAAGGTGGGTGAGGCGCGCACTCCCGGTCCTGGTCAATTGAACCTGTTGCAAAAAATTCACATTCGGTTGCTGGTCACCTGAACAGAAAAAAACGTTTTCACTACAGCTACCAGAATCCTTTGAGTCTAATTAGACACACCTGCTCAACAGCCTCCCTGATGATTATTTGAGATAAGAAAGCGCTAGGAGGAGAACAACTACAGACCACAGAACTGCAGCTGAGGGATTTAACCCTGTTATTACTGAGTACCTGATTTGCAGCAAGGGATCTAACCCTGTTATTACTGAGTACCTGATTTGCAGCAAGGGATCTAACCCTGTTATTACTGAGTACCTGATTTGCAGCAAGGGATCTAACCCTGTTATTACTGAGTACCTGATTTGCAGCAGAAGGGATCTAACCCTGTGAATATTTGTCCATTTTGGGATTTGACCCAGCTACTTATTATATTCTTTGCAACAGATTCAATTGACCAGGACCGGGAGTGCGCGCCTCACCCACCTTCTTTTTTGTACTTAATTCATTTACCACCAATAAATCCTGCATTGTTTACTCGCTCTGCCGAATTCTAAGTTTGACCTTGAAGTGGAGTATTTCCCTTTGGAAAAATGCTATGGTCTCCAAAATGGGGATTTAAACTCTGTTGCCAGTACTCATAATCCTGTTGAAAGTCTGTAGGAATAAGTGGTGGCTGCGTTAAGCGATTTTGGAAGAAATTCAGCAAATGTACTGCCCATTGCAAGGATTCCAGGTTAACCTCAGCATCCTGCCGAGTCGAAGTAGGATTTATAATGGTTGTTCTGATGCATTGGGTCTCATTATGAGCTTGGTGGTAATCATGTTGGAATTACCACCAAACTCATTTACCGTTACCACCACTCAGTCTCACAGATTTGCCATGAGATTAGGAGTGGTGGTAAAGCAACGTTAATCCCCATTTTTGGAGGCCGTAGGACTTCACAGGAATTTCGACAGATTTACAGTGAGCGGTAGTGCGTATTGCTGCAGTACATCCAACAATGTTGGGAGGTAGAGTGGAGGGTTTACCGCTAGATATTTGCTTGAGTTATAGCCCCACATCAACCCCCACCTCAGAGTTCCTTGGTGTGCGAAACAGGCAGTAGAGTGGCAGTAATTCTGTTATCAGCATTTTACTGTCATTTTTTCCTCTTCCACTAAACTCATAAAATGCTCATTGTTTTCTCTGACAGCACTCCTGGAGACATCTGAAATCACAAATGTATTTTTTTCTGCTGCAGTGACACTGGAGGAAAGACGCAATCCTAGCATTCATACTAATGCGGTCAGCTAGACTGATGCCAATAAGATTGCAACATAAACAACCAAGTAAGGGACTGTCAGCACAGTCCACGGATCTCACACAGATACATTATTTTCCTCCCATTGTCCAACTATCACATCTAATGCTGCGGGGCACACAAATTGTAATTCCGCCCATAACAAAAGCTTTTTTGAGCAGACTGACAAACCTAACGCTGCTGAAAAGAAACAGAAAAAATGCACTACATAGTCAGCCACAGTTTGAAATACAAAATAGGAGCTTGCCTTAAAATAGCATCAGGGCATTAGGGCCAGACCCTGACAGACCACCTGGCCCAAAGCACACGCGCCAATCCAAAACAAAAACAGTCCACACCATCCAAATGCAGCGAGGTTCCCTAGACTCCACATCAGGGAAGGGGAAGCCAGAGTGTAAAGGCATCCCTGGACAGTCTCCAGGTGTGGTGTGTTTGAGTAGGAGCTGGGGAAGAGCACTTAGAGTGGAGGGGGGAGCTACAGGCACATTGAGAAGGCAGGAGGCTGGAGGAGGAAGTGGGAGGCTTGAGGACGAGAATGTGCTGGAGGAGGAGCTGTACCATTTAAAAGGAAGTGGTTTTTTGGAAGAGGCTTACCATCGGTGAAGGTAGTTCCTAGACGGAGGCAGCTGGAGAAGAAATGTACCAGCTAGCCCGGGCAGATACTGAACAGCATTACAGTGGATGTGACTGAACATTTTTTACAATGAAAAACAAAAACAAAGAAAACAACACAATGTTCTTTCAGATAACAGTGACACTACACTGTGAGTAATAAAGGTGCGTCTACACCGGGGTGTTTCTGCCGTCTACGCAGGGTAGATGAGCCACGTGTCTATCACGGAATTCATCAGGACGAAGTCTGTATGTGAAGGAAATCATGGAGTGCTGTAGAGAGGGAAACACCCCCTGAGAAATCTGTCTTGAAAAGAAACCCAAAAAAGAACTAAGGAGATTAGTGTGTGTCACCACTTTTGGACCATTGAGCCAATTTATACAGAAGACCATACAAAAAAAATTTGCATCTAGTGAAACAACCGGGCACATTGATCCTAACACCCTGTTTCGCCTTCAAGAAGAACACAAATTTAAGGGATTCCTTGGTCCACATGTTCATTGAACCACAAGCACGAGCAGAAAACACATTGTGGGATCTACCCCCGATCACAGGACACTTCAAATGTGGGAATTGTGTGGCTTGTCCTCTCACACTACAGAAAAAATCGTTTGAACACAAGAGCATCAAATGGATAATGAGTGAGCACACGAATTGCAATACCAAGGGCGTGATCTACATAATACTATGCCCCTGTGGTCTACTATATGTAGGAAAGACGATTCGTCCTATTAAGATGCGAATTGCAGAACATCGTTCATGCATAAGTAACATGATAGCCGATAAGCCCCTGGTGGAACATTTCAAGAAAGAACATCATAGAGACACAGACCTAAAATGGTTCATCCTGCAAAAAGTGACCCCGGCCAAGCGGGGGGGGGGGTGACCTTAATACAGGGGTGCACAACTGATTTTGACAGAGGGCCGAAAGTACCTTACATGAGGGCTATAGTGGGCCGAAAAGTAAAAGTGGGCGGGGCGGGGCGGTAGGCGGGACATGTCAGGAGGCTTTTTCAACCCCCAATTTGTATTAAACACATGGAAAAAGATATGTTTTTAAGGGGTAACAATTTTTATTGCATTTCAAACTTACATTTTGTACTACACATTTTCCATTGCTATCATTTATTTTGATTTAGTTATTGTATATCGTCTGTTTAATTAAATTATATATATTTTATTGACCCTTGATTGGACATTCCGTTATTTTGGACTGCTATAGTTTGCTGTTTGGGTTACCCAAGAGGAGTATGGCCTTCGTTGAGTCAGGTTTCCTCAAAAAAGCAAAGGATGTACATCTCCTAACTGTGCCTGTTTTAGCTTTATTATTGAGTTCACTCTTGGAGTGCAACACTATGCCCCATGGCTCCCATCCCCAACCAAACACTATGCCCCATGGTCCCCTCACCCCCAACCAAACACTATGCCCCATGGCTCCCATCCCCAACCAAACACTATGCCCCATGGCCCCCTCACCCCCAACCAAACACTATGCCCCATGGGCCCCTCAGCCCCAACCAAACACTATGCCCCATGGGCCCCACAGCCCCAACCAAACACTATGCCCCATGGCCCTCTCACCCCCAAACAAACACTATGCCCCATGGCTCCCACCCTAACCAAACACTATGCCCCATGGCCCCCACCCCCAAGCAAACACTATGCCCCCTGTCCCTCACCCCCCAAGCAAACACTATGCCCCCTGTCCCTCACCCCCCAAGCAAACACTATGCCCCCTGTCGCTCACCCCCCAAGCAAACACTATGCCCCATGGCTCCCTCACCCCCAACCAAACACTATGCCCCCTGTCCCTCACTGCCAACCAAACACTATGCCCCATGGCCCCCTCACCCCCAACCAAACACTATGCCCCATGGCCCCCTCACCCCCCTACCCCCCAACCAAACACTATGCCCCATGGCCCCCTCACCCCCAACCAAACACTATGCCCCAAACACACTCAAGCATGCACCCATACAGACCTGAACCCCCCACCCCCCAAATCAACACACACACAAACATGCACCCATACAGACCCCAACCCCCCACCCCCAACTCAGCACACACACTCAAGCATGCACCCATACAGACCCGAACCCCCCCACCCCCCCAACTCAGCACACACACAAACATGCACCCATACAGACCCGAACCCCCACCCCCCAACTCAGCACACACACAAACATGCACCCATACAGACCCGAACCCCCCACCCCCCTCCAAACCCCCACCCCCAACTCAGCACACACACACTCAAGCATGCACCCATACAGACCCGAAACCCCAACCCCCCAACTCAGCACACACACAAACATGCACCCATACAGACCAGAACCCCCCAGCCCCCCCCTTCAAACCCCCACCCCCAACTCAGCATACACACACACTCAAGCATGCACCCATACAGACCCAAACCCCCACCCCCCAACTCAGCACACAAAAAACATTCAAATCAAAACATTCATACACATCCGACACCCCCCGACCCCCGCATCTCAACATACACACAAAATACATTCAAATACAAACATTCACACCCCCTCACATCTCAACATACACACAAAATACATTCAAACACAAACATTCATACACATCCGACACAACCCCCCACCCCCGCATCTCAACATACACTCAAAATACATTCAAACACAAACATTCATACACATCCGACACACCCCCCCGCCCCCGCATCTCAACATACACTCAAAATACATTCAAACACAAACATTCATACACATCCGACACACCCCCTCACCCCCGCATCTCAACATGTACACAAAATACATTCAAACACAAACATTCATACACATCCGACACACCCCCCACCCCCGCATCTCAACATACACTCAAAATACATTCAAACACAAACATTCATGCACATCCGACACACCCCCCACCCCCGCATCTCAACATACACTCAAAATACATTCAAACACAAACATTCATACACATCCGACACACCCCCTCACCCCCGCATCTCAACATGTACACAAAATACATTCAAACACAAACATTCATACACATCCGACACACCCACCCCACCCCCGCATCTCAACATACACTCAAAATACATTCAAACACAAACATTCATACACATCCGACACACCCCCTCACCCCCGCATCTCAACATGTACACAAAATACATTCAAACACAAACATTCATACACATCCGACACACCCCCTCACCCCCGCATCTCAACATGTACACAAAATACATTCAAACACAAACATTCATACACATCCGACACACCCCCCCACCCCCGCATCTCAACATACACTCAAAATACATTCAAACACAAACATTCATACACATCCGACACACCCCCCCACCCCCGCATCTCAACATACACTCAAAATACATTCACACACAAACATAAAGCAAAACAAACCCGACACACAAACACAAACAGACCACTTACCGGAGACGTGCTGGAAGGCAGGCAGGTAAGCGGCAGGTAAGCAGGAACGCTGGACTCGTACTACGGCTGGCGTGGTCCAAGGCTGAAATGCCTTCCGGCATCAAGCCTTATGGACCACGCCAGCCGTAGTGCTGGCCCTCCATTGGTGCAGCACACACGCATTACGTGGCTCATAGGAGCGACGTGATGCGTGTGTGTGTGCTGAGCCAATGAGGGCCAGTGTTTTCACCGGCCCGGAAGACAACAAAGACTTTCCTAATGGAGGGCGGCCGCGGGCCGCCCTCCATTAGGAAAGTCTTTGTGCCTCGCGGGCCGGTCAAAAGGGCATGGCGGGCCGCAACTGGCCCGCGGGCCGTATGTTGTGCACCCATGCCTTAATAGAATCCTAACCCAACTCGAACAGCGGTGGGTACACAAATTGGACACTGTGCGAACAGGACTGAACATTTCCGTTGAATGGAAATCCTTCATGTGATCTATGTGCACAACATCAGTCTTTCCACACTAGCCTCTTCCATACTAAGTTTTTGGATCATGGTCACATCAATGTATTATAACTGGTCTAAGACACTATACCAAGGCTATACGTGTCTGTCTACAGAAGGACAACTATAATATTGGATGTACCTTATTCAGATATATATGTTCCCAAATATCATGCCAAATATTATGCCTTCATAGAACCCAGGTAGAACCCAGGTGGGGCTCACGCTGTTGTATATGGCCGCGGGGCCCACGCACACACGCAGACACAAACCACACAAGAATACGCAGGACGCGATGCTGCTTGCTCCGCGTCCCGGCGGGAAATGCCGCACGGGCGCACTTTATTGAACTACGCATGCGCGGGACCATAACGAGGCCCGCGCATGCGCACTAAACACAACTGGGACGTCACATCCCTTTTTAACTTCAACCAAAACAACGCAAACAGTTCAACTCGCATCACCTTGCATGCCAGGTATTCCGGGCGGCCATATGACCGCCTGAGTCTCACCTTGCCTCATTCAGTCCAGTCACGTGAGTCCAGGACATAGTCCTTGAAATGCCCGGGCAATCGCCTTTCATGGCGGGTAGGGTACCTTGGTGAAGCGGGAGGCGGAGGAGAATCGTCATGTTCCCGCCTCGATGTTTCCTCGTCTTTCCCCCTCTTCGGACCACCTGGCGGGCCCTGCCCGCTCTCCAGATCTTCTGGCGGACCAGCCTGCCCTGCGTCTTCCTCTGCTGGTCCATTCTCTGCCGGTCTTTCAATGCGTTTGAAGAACGACCGGTTGCGCGTGACTGTCCCTTGGTCGCAGGCTGCCGTCACCATGGTGCCTTTGACGTGCGTTACCTTCCACGGGCGCGGCTCGAAGGGCAAGGACAACTTCCCCTCGGGGTGCCTGTTCCGGACCAATACTGCGTCACCTACTCGCACCTCCTTTTCTTGCAGGCCCCTCCTTTCACTTTCTTTATCATTGCGCCTGGCCCGTACATCCCGGACACCATCATCGTCTATTACTCCGGGGAGCCGGCCATCCTCCTCCGGCAACATTCCCCTTGGGCATCGCCCAAATAGTGCCTCAGCTGGGGCCACTCTCGTGGACTGGTGGGGCGTCGTGCGGTATTCCCTCAGAAACTCCACGAGCTTCCTCTCCAGGTCTTCACCGCCGCAGGCGGAGATCCTCAGGACCTTGTTGAGAGTCCTCATCATTCTTTCGGCCTCCCCGTTGGCCCGCGGCCAGAGCGGGGACACCCTGCGATGCCGGATCCCCCTTTCACGGAGGTAGGTCGCGAATTGGCTGCCAGTGAAAGGTGGTCCATTGTCCGAGCACAGGAGGTCTGGGAATCCATGGGTGGCAAACATTTTGTCCAGTGCCTTCGTTGTAAACTCTGTCGCCGTCGAGTGTACCACCTCCACCTCGGGATATCTGGACCATTGGTCCACTGCCACCAGAAAGTACATTCCCCGACCAGTCGAGCCAAAATCCACATGGACGGTTTCCCACGGACGGCAACTGCGCTCCATCGACCTTATCGGCGGAGCTCTGTCACCCGGGGCCGCCGCTTGACATGCGATGCACCTCCTTACGAATCTCTCCACTCGCCCCTCCAGGTCCGGAAACCAGACTTTGTTTCTCAGCCGAGCCTTCATTCTGACAATCCCCTGATGTCCAATGTGGGCAAATTCGAGGATCCTTGACCGCAGTGCCCGCGGGATTACAATTTGCCGCCCTCGAGGAATGAGTCCATCGTCCGCGACTGAGAGTTCATCCTTGACCCTCCAGAGCACTCGAAGGTCACTCTGCGCCTCCGCTTGCCGGCGGGAGTTGTCCTGCAGCACTTCCCTCCACTCGCCGCTTCTCACAGCATTCTTGACAATGGTGAATACTTCGTCCTTGGAACATTCCGTTGCCATCTCTAGCCTTGATATTGCCATCGGAAGGGACCCTTCCACCACCTGACACAACAGCCCGTGGCACTCATTCGCACCGATGTCGGTGACAGCGCTCTCCTTGTTGGGATGGCGCGACAGGTAGTCGGCCGGGTTGTTCGTGCCTGGTCGGTATATGAGTTTCACCCCGTACTCCATCAGGGCTAGCATCCACCTCTCGATCCTGGGGGGGGGGGGTTTGGAGGCTCCCCCTGCCAGAATGGGCAGGAGTGGCTTGTGGTCCGTCACCACCACTACGGGTTTGCCCAGTATGTACAAACGGAAATGGCGACAGCCCCCATTCAATCTGTGAGTATCTCGTTTCCGTGTCCGAAAAGGCCTTACTCGCATACGCTATGGGGCGCATGTCTCCACGTGCGTCAGGTTGCATTAGCACCGCCCCCACTCCCACCGGACAAGCGTCAACCACCACCTCGGACTCTACTTTGGGGTTGAAATAGGCCATGGTGTCTCCATCTGACAGGGCATTCTTCAGAGTCTGGAACGCCTCCTGCTCGTTGGCCCCCCATTTCCACTCAGCGTCGTTCCTTGTTAGCACTCTGAGTGGCTCCGCCAGCGACGCCAGCCCCTTGATGAAGCGCCCGCAATAAGTTACCATCCCCAGGAAGCTCCTCACTTCCGTAGGTGACTGGGGGGCGGGGGCTTCCTTAATGTCCTTCACTTTGGCTGGGTCGGGCGACACACCAGCTGCGTGGAATATGAACCCGAAAAACCCAATGCGGTCTTTGAAGAACTCACATTTTTGCCGATGGAGGGTGAGCCCCAAGTTCTTCAACCTCCGGAGCGTGTCCTCCAACCTCTTCATGTGTTCCCGTTCCGAGTCTGCGAAGACTAAAATGTCGACATAGCCATGTTAGTGCACCTGAAAATGTTGAAAATGCTCAAAATGTTTGTACATGATTGTTTACATACTACGCCCCAGCGAGTCAGGGTACCAGAACGAAGTGTCTAGTTTGTGCATACTTTGTAATTTGATACCCCTTTTCGAACTGTACCTGAAACAGTGGAAAATGCTCAGAAAGTATAATTTCTCATGATTATGTATGTATTGCCACTCTATCAAGCCACAGTACACAAATCTGGTGCTGTATTATATGCATACTTGTAATTTGCTTTTTTCTGTGCATTGGGTGCGTACCTGTAATTTGCTATATTTATCCAAGTTGGAATTGATGATGCACAATCCGGCCAGAAACCGTAAACCAAGTAGGGATTTCTCACGTATACTATGTGATTCAGCCCACACGATATATACGAGCAGTAAGAACCATGCGATTCCCCTATGCACGCAGAACTGTCCTCACGTTACTGTACACCCGGAATACCACACAAATGTACACTTTATGATTTTACCAGGGACTTAACAGTCACCATGTGATACACCGGAAAGTGTAACGTATACCAAGAAATAATTATACTCCTCACACTGATCGTGATCCCGCCGATCTGGGATCGCGGTATCCATGGCAACCATTACTAACATGTTGCTTTCTCTAGATCATAATTATACATAGGTACTCTGCATCCACCTAAATTGTTCATTATGTATATTTGAGACGCCTGTGGGCTCTAATTCCACTCGTACGTCCGAGTGTGACAGTCACACACACTCCAATATGGCCGCTCGTATATAAGGATCAACGCCCTAGCAACGGCGTTAGTTATGCCAAACTTCCTGTTTTCTCTCGCCAGGGAGTGACTCAGCATTCCGCGCAGTGCTCTGCAGTACTTTGCCTGCATGCAGCGACCCGCGAGCGTCGCAAGCGAGATCAATTACATCAGGTGACTTATGTACTTACATATTGTCCTCTTTCAGGACTGTGCATTTCACGTGGGCACCGCAGATTTCAGATCCCTGCCCACTGTCCTCACATGAGAGGTAAGCTCTCTATCACTATTACAAGCACGATTTATGCGCATCCGTTATTATTTGTGCGTGATTCCATCTGTTCCCTAGAGTAGACTCCATTTAGTTGGTCCCCTTCTTATTTTGATGCAGGAACGCTGTCGGGATTATTCACCCAAGATGGTTTCCCAAACAAGTGCCTGGTTGAATTCCCTCCACACAGGTAAGCTGTCTTTTCCATGGTACTTGGCACATGGTGCAGCAAACAATTCATTTGTATATTTGTTACTCTTACTGGAGCACTCTTCTAAATAGCCTTCCATTTCCCTCTCTACAGCACTCCATGATTTCCTTCACATACAGAGTTCATCCTGATGAATACCATGGTAGACACGTGGCTCATCTAGCCCGCGTAGATGGCAGAAACACCCCGGTGTAGACGCACCTTTATTACTCACAGTGTAGTGTCACTGTTATCTGAAAGAACATTGTGTTGTTTTCTTTGTTTTTGTTTTTCATTGTAAAAAATGTCCAGTCACATCCACTGTAATGCTGTTCAGTTGATCATGACAGCAAGATATTGACCTCTTGTCTGGATACTCAAGCATTTGATCTCCATAGCGTTTTTGTATCCTTGTGATTACATTCTGTATGTTTTGTTTTGAAAAATTTGGTGAAAATCCTATTTTATTAACCAGTGCATTTTACTGTACCTCATATACAATTCAAAAGATTCCCCAATAGGGGACCAAAATGTGAGTGGCTGTATTCAATTGTGTCTGACCAGAGAGGGGAAAGGAGAGTGCAAAGGTGATATTCTCTTGACCTATTCAATTGTATCCTTGTTTATAAGTAGCCCTCCTGGGCAGAATAGGTTCCTTGCCAGGAGCCCAAATTTGTAAACCGGGCAGATACTTACATGAAACCTGAGGAGGAGGGTGGAACTCAGGTGACCCCTTGTCCCTAGTGAATAGGCAGGATACAGTGGGCCAGACTAGTCCAGGTGGGTGTAAATTAGTGGTGGGTGGAGGAATGAGTTGATGTAGCAATGAAGGGCAGGCAGCATATGCTAGACCCTCCCAGGTTACAGTGACCCATGGGACAAAGCCCCAAGAGGAGGGAGGAGAACAGAGACCCAAACAGTGATAACCAAAGCCCTCAGAGACGTCTTTGAGGCAAAAAGGTTTAGGCAGCAGCCTGGACGAGTTGGAAGGAGCTCTACGACTGTGGCGGGTATTAAAGCACCCATTAAAGGATGACTGGAGTGGGTTCAGGTACCCCTGGAAACCCACAACTATGAAGACAGTGATCAGGGATCTTCAGTTGATGCTGGACCAGCCCCCGATGGGAGACAACTAAGACACTTATAAGAGACTTATCTTTATTGACAATTGACTTAATTATTCCCTGGGGGAGGGAGCTGGGGATGGTCCCCTGCTTTGGAGCAAGATGGGAGGCATCCATTTTTAAAACGTATTATTAGAGAGAGATTGGCCTGGTTCCTCACATTACATCCTGACACTTGGAGACACGATCAACCCGACACTTGAAAACATAACCATCCTGTCACCCTGGTTATTAAGCTTTGTCACCACCTGAGGGGAGTTCGACCATATGAACGGTGGGTGTTTGCTCGCCTGGATTTTTTTTAATTTCAAAAGAATTTAAATTACGGTAGATGAACCTCCGGAAAATGTGTGGTGCTACCGCGCCCATTTTCCTATGCTCACCGCAAAACATACACATAGACCTGTGTACTCTGGGAGGACACAGCCTACAGGCGCTGTCCCCCCTGTCATATTTAGTTGGGATATGACAGCTAAGAGTACATCAAGGTATCTTAGCAAGGGGAGGGAAAAACCTTCCTCCTGCCATGTCCAGCCTAATTAACTATCAAAAGCTCCATGGATCCGCAATGTCCTTTTGTGTAAGCACTGCAGAATGGTAACAGCAATTAACATAATTAGCACACTAATAGAGTATGCTTCACACAGGCCCACGTGGGGCCTAGCTGCAGAGGTGAACAAAAGACAGGGAAACCCCAACAACTATTGATATGCACTGTGCCAACCTGAAGCCAGCTCCCGCCTCTCAGTATCAAGGGCAGTGACCTGGAGTGTCTGGGACTATGATATTACAGTAGGCAACACCCACAGGGGTCCACATTCAGAAGGTACAAGAATGTGGTTTGCAGGAGACAGAAACTCTGTTCTCGCTGCAGCTTCAAGAGAGATCTGCCGCTTTAATCAGGAACCACAGAGAGCTCAATTAACCAGAGAGACCCTTTGATCCACAACAGACAGGAAGATGGGTGGGACTTAGTATTACATGCTTTCACCACTTCACCTTTCTGTTGCAAAGCACTCTGTTTATGACCTCATGCATACAGGAGATTGTTGGTGGGGACCCAGGATTGGTCCATTAAGGTAGGCTTTGCCTACACCAATCACTGTGGCCCATTTGGCTTTAAAAGAGGGTTGAGCCCCTCTTTTGGCAACTCATCTGAAGACTTTGCATGGAGTAATACGAAGAACTGATATGGAGCCTGGCTGAAGGTACAGTCTGCCTTAGAGTTTATGCAAGTGAAGGAAGGCCTGGATTTCCAAAGAGGGAAGTAAGATCCCTCCCCTAAACATCTCCAGGGAAAAGAGGGCGATACTGAATCCAGAGGGCCCTCCAGCAGATCCAAAAGCGCTACCCAGCCAGCACACAGTGTGCCCTGCTAGGCTCTGCAAGCAAGCTTCCTAGGTGGGAAGTGCCAGAGAATCTCTGAACCAAACCAAGGACAAAGCCGTTGCCTGCAACAATCTCCTCAGCTTTGCGCCATCCGCCTTAAAGGACGACACAAGCCCAGTGAAGAAGCTAGGAGGAGTGCTTCGACAAGCATCAACCAGTGTCTGCCTTAAAGGACATTTTTGAGCCAATGGAGCCCCTCCAGCTGCAACCGACTGCACCGCTGACTGTTGTTACACCGCAGTCACTTACGTCGCCTGAGACGCCTCAACCAGTGCTTCAAACCCACCAACCAGCACTGAGAAAATTATTCCTGGCCCCAAGCTGCCGTGTAGGCCAGCCTGCAGACATCTGGCCAGCCTCTCTCGCCGAACTGCCTTCCGCCTGATACCCGCAGCTGTCCCCATCTTCACCTTTGTCGCAGAAGCTGCAAAGCACCCTGAAACCAACTTGATGCGGTCGAGCACCAACATCTTCAATAGGCACATGGTACATTGTGGTTCTGTCCCCCTGGTCCTTCTCTGAAGACCCCTAGTGACATTTTACCACCCATTGCTCTGTTTATGTTCAAACCAAGTATCCTTGAACTATTGCGATTCATTACTTTACCGACCACCATCCTGTCAGTATCCAGAGTGCATCCCTTTTCCTTCTTTGAAACTGTCCTCTGCATTCCTGACAGGGTGGGTTGTATTTTGTAATGTGATAGAACTGTCTGTTGTGATGATAATAATAAAGTAGAAATTTGTATACAAACTTGACTGGACAGTCCCTTTTATCATTGGGTAATAATTGTATTACGCTGTGTTGCAACTAACCAACGATCCACGTTACCAAAATAGGACAAAGAGGTTTATAATTTTCTTGGGCAATCTGTTCGGATCCCACCTGATGTACTAGAGGTGTGGGGCTGATTGATGGTTTAGAAACCGATATTCATCCCTGGACCACCGGTGCCCCGGAAGTTGATTCGTCACACCACCCTGATACGTTCTGTTTTATTCTGTACACAAAGGGTAATACAATTCTTCATCTGTATTCTGTGCTTGAGTCTCAGCTCCAGGAACAAACATGGTGACAGGCTGACATTCTACCAGCCAGTCACACCACCCTATCTGGGGTACCACGCAGGGTTATATATGGTGGGGAGAGGCAAGAGTAAGGGGGCACATAGGAAGCTCCTATGTGAAGAATACATACAAAAGAAGTGAATGCTGGCATATTACCTACCAGCAAAATGGAACCAGTAGTTTCAAAATGATCCTTGTTTGGTGGATAGAAGCATAAACTGCAGATTTCCTGTGAAATATCATAGGGCTTTATAGTATCACATTCTGCAGGAGACCGGACTACCAAAGGCACTGATCTCTATTGCCCACATTGATATACAAGTGGTTATTGTTGAAAACACAAGGGAGCCAGACAGTGTGGGTGGTGCCCTTTTGTGGCAGAAATATTAAATAGCAGAATTCCCTCCCCGTCCATCCCCAGAAGTGTTCAATTGTGCTGTAGGATGTCATTTTGAACAGACATGACTAACTTAGGGTATGTTTACACATGATGGAGGCAACCCCTGGGCAGTGTGCCTTTACAATATGCAATGCTTGTGAGTAGAGAGTAAACCGACTTTTCATGGGGTAGCAGGGGGACCAGTGGGTGAAGGCAAATACATGGTACAGTGACCAGGGACAGGGCGAACAAATAACACTGGTCCGAGGAGACAGCCTATATGCAGGGTAGTATGTGCAATGGTGTTCAGGGTGGGATAGCCAGGACTGGGGAGACATGTGGGAGTAAATGGAGTCTGCTCCTTCTTGATTAAGGCATTAGAGCTTTACTGCAGATTTGAGTCGATAGAAGTAGAGTTTGCAGAGGTTTGGGGTTCCAGTGGAGCAAAGCACGAAGGGGAAAGGAGCAGAAGCGAAAGGAGGAATAGAGTGGCCTGGGGACGGAGAGATTAGGGAGAGTACTAGAGTTGAGGATGCAAGAAGGCAAGCAGCAGGAGAAAGTGTTTGCTAGGTAGGGGGTACATGCTCATTCAGGTATTTGACCACAAGCAGTAGGAGTTTAAAGAGGCACTGGTTTTTCATGGAAAGCCAACTGGCTTTGAGGTGATGTTTGGAGGGTGGGGAATAGTGGGGAAGATTTTACAGGCTGCCAGTTGTGAAGAGGAAAGAAGGATTAGGGAGGGTAAGTCAGGAGAAGTCAGAGTTGTTGAGATGAGTGATTACTAAGGTCTTTATGAGGGTTTTGGTAGCGTTGTAATTGAGGACGACAATAATGGAGGAATGTGATTTTTTAAAAATATGTTTATATGCCCTTAACTATATCTGTATTTACATATTTTCTTTTTTAAAATAATTTGCTTGTATGTTTTATGGGCTGTGCCGGAAATAAAATGTGTTTAATGATGTGCATTGAGGACAGGCCTGATTTACCTGCTCTTCAGCACGCTAATGCTCTGTTCAGTGAAGGTAGTTATAATAAAGTGGTAAAGGTTGAGGATGCTGTCAAAAAGGCAACTGGCGATGAGAAAAGAGATGGGAGGAGGAAGGAACGAGGAGTCTTGGATGCCGGAAGGTAGATCACATTAGTCTCGGAGGAGGTTAGCATAAAACAACAAAGTGCCATTCAGTATCGGATCCTAGAGAGACGGGCTGATAAACATACACGGAGGTCAGAAGTAGAAAAGAGGGACGCAGAAGAAGACGTATCTGTCAACCACAAAGAGGTTATAAGCTGACCAAGTCTAGGTAGAGTGACAACGATACAGACATAACACCCATATACATAAAGGGGCTTGTGCACAATCTATGTAGGAAGAATGTGGATATTAACACATTTCCCATCATGAATAGCTAATATAACCTGTGGATGACAATAATCAACGTACCTTGCACTCTGGCATTTATCTCTGTGCAGTTTACAAGCCACAGGTGAACTCTGTCTACTTTGACTGAGATTTGATTACACTATATCATGACATTGTCACCTTCCAGGAAATGCATTCACAGAGAGGATTTTAACCAGACTTCATATGACAAAGACATATGAGATATTACTATGAAATCCACCCTTCCCATGTACAAAACTAAAAGAGGCAAGAGATCCCTTCATATATGCAAATATCCTGGCCACCTCGTCATGCACGAAGGGGTGAAGGTGGCTTTCTCTTTTAACAATAATCCCCATTCACTGGTTGTGATCAAATTGCATTATTCATGCAAAAACATATAGGCCAAATAACCGTAAACAGACTTATGAATCTCTATAACATCTAGGTTAAATTGATAAGGAAAAACAGAGAGAAATGCATGGCTCTACCCATGACACTTTGGAGAGGACCCACATGACCCCCCACCATCATCAATACAGCTTCTGATGAGATCTCTGTGAACCCATTTATGCAGCAGCAGTAGCTGTAATTACATAAAGAACCGGCAGACACTAGCTACACGAGGCACAGGCAAGAAGGTCATTGGGAGTACGATCATGCAAGAAATCACCACATTGTGGAAAGGAGATTGCAGAGGAGGCTACTGGAGAAATATTAGCTCACGGACCTAGCCTGGGGAACTATACGATTTCCCTTAAAATAGAGGCCAGACCATGGCAACTTTAGTAGGAAAGGGCGGAGATAGATGACAAAGTCACATTGTGGATCCCTTCTTTAAGATTTAGGGGGATGCTGGAGGACCAGCGTTGCCTACCTGCTGTGTGGGGTGTCACCTAGATGCAGGATATGGGTGATGCCCCAGAGCCTACCCACATATCCCACTTCTGTGTCTCCCACCTAAATATACCCCACATCCATGTCTCCTACCTCATCCTGTTTGCGAGATTAGTACTCACTCAGCACTTGTTCCAACATACACAACACCCCTAGGTTGGGATTGCATGCCCCACCAGCCTACTAGAAGGTATGGGTTAAAATCTAAACCCTCCAGCTCACTGTTAACTGCGAGCAATCCTACAGAAACCATCACATATGATAAGGTGTGTTTCATGGGAACGGAGCCCATAGGAAGAGCCCTGGTATGAACCACAACAGCTTATCATGCCTGCAACAGCTATCCCCAAGCCACTTGAGCCACGAGGTTGGAAGCCTGCACTGCCACCAACGGAGACAGGGCTTCGCCCTGCATGTCCACACAGTGGAAGAATATGAGCACTTGCCAGATCCCTGAGAAACAGCAGTTTCCTGTCTGCACCATAAGGTACACACAGGACACCATTGCTTCTTGGAACATAGCTAGCACAGTTTGCACATACCATGTGACTTCAAAGGAGGGGGCTGGTAGATTCAGCTCTCCACAGAGAATTAAGGGATCCTGAATCTCTGTTTGTGCCATGACCTCCCCCCAGTGCGATCACAACCCATAGCTTGATCAAAATATGTGTAGGTACTCCCTTACAGCCTACCTACTCTCGTCAGACTTGCTGGAATCTGAATAATAAACAAGTGGCACTTCAAGGGCAACATTATAAGTCCACAACAAGGGTACGGGACACATTTGACACATTTTAACAAACACCGGCTAAGTTACCAATTGTATCTAGGCATGAGATAGGCATTTGCCATGCACTGCAATAAGAGTACCCCCTGGACATAAGATCGCAACAGCTGGAAAATGATGTGACTACCTGGACATATGACAGCTTATCAGTGCCAGGAAAATGCCCATCTAATAACTGTGGCAGAGCGGCGCAGAGTGGCAGTCCGTGCAGTCAGTGCGGACTGTGCAAGCCGGGGATTCTGGCTTAGTGACTGCTGTGGAGATTGACCTGGGACCACGCACTTTAGTGGGTGAGTGTTGAACTGAACTGAATTGCTCAGCTCTAGCATTCTCCAACGTGGCCATTTTCATACTGACTTTGAGTGTTGCGGGTTGCACCTCCCCTTAACTAGCGGCAGAGGATTTGGACTGTGCAGCTGCCAATTATTTGGTGGGCTTGCGGAACGGGAACTCCTATGATCATCACCGATGAAGAAATCCTGGCAGCAGTGAACCTGCCGCTGCCTCCGTCACTGCAGCTTGAACAGGTCACTGGCACTGGTGCTGCCCCTGATGGGGGAGCGGGGAGTGGCAACGTGCTGAGACTTTCTCTCAAGTGGAAGCTATGGGTGGGAAGCAGACCACGATAATAAATACAACAGGTCTAATAATCTCCTTTTTTCAACCGAAAGCTAAGCCAACCAAGTGCAAATCTAGAGTGCCAGAGCCAGTAGGTTGTGTAACTTCCGTTTCACATGTTAATTTTTCAGTCCTATCCCCCTCTATGGAAGGTAACGAAGACTCAAGTTACCTTCATACGCCTCCAGACTTGGGACAATGATATGGGCCTGATTTTGTTTCTTCCCTTTCCTCAATTGGTTCTGTGTCCACGACTTCTTTAAAAGAGAACCCTGGTAACGTTCCTGGACCTTCCATTCGCAAGGCAGACTGGCCACGTTCCTGGACCATCCATTCGCAAGGCAGACTGGTAACGTTCCTGGACCTTCCATTCACAAGGCGGACTGGCCACGTTCCTGGACCTTCCATTCTCAAGGCAGACTGGTAATGTTCCTGGACCTCCCATTCGCAAGGCAGACTGGCCACGTTGCTGGACGTTCCATTCGCAAGGCAGACTGGCAACATTCCTGGACCTTCCATTCACAAGGCAGACTGGTAACGTTCCTGGACCTTCCATTCACAAGGCAGACTGGTAACGTTCCTGGACCTCCCATTCGCAAGGCAGACTGGTAACGTTCCTGACGTTCCTGGACCTCCCATTCGCAAGGCAGACTGGTAACGTTCCTGGACCTCCCATTCGCAAGGTAGACTGGTAACGTTCCTGGACCTTTCATTCACAAGGCAGACTGGCAACGTTCCTGGACCTTCGATTCACAAGGCAGACTGGCAACGTTACTGGACCTTCCATTCGCAAGGCAGACTGGCAACGTTCCTGGACCTCCCATTCGCAAGGCAGACTGGTAACGCTCCTGGACCTTCCATTCGCAAGGCAGACTGGTAACGTTCCTGGACCTCCCATTCGCAAGGCAGACTGGTAACGTTCCTGACGTTCCTGGACCTCCCATTCGCAAGGCAGACTGATAACGTTCCTGGACCTCCCATTCACAAGGCGGACTGGTAACGTTCCTGGACCTCCCATTCACAAGGCAGACTGGTAACGTTCCTGGTAACATTCCTGTACCTCCCATTCACAAGGCGGACTGGTAACGTTCCTGGACCTTCCATTCACAAGGCAGACTGGCCACGTTCCACCGCGGACTCGTTCTCTGGTGGAAATCAATCAGGTTTTGTGTGTTCTGTGCTCCTTATTTGAGAGCCTTCGGAAGAAAACGAAATCTAATTCAGCAGTGCTTGAATATCTGCTGTTTAAATTTAATAATATCAAATTACACATAACTGCGAAATCATTTGTATTCTCACAAGGCTTGAATAACATTAACAAGTGCCCAACATCAAAATATGCATTGGCAGGTAGTAGTGACCAAATACTGGGAGCCTCAGAGTCCATATTGCAGACTCCAATAACAAATGACCTGGCCATTGTAGGAGAAAATGCGCCTCGTGTGTCCCCAGCTCTACCTTGCCTGAGCAGTATACCATCGGAGAGTGTTACCATACTGGAAGGCGGCACTCCCCCATCATAGGAGAAGGTCGCTTGGGGCTGAAGACCCAGGGTATTCAACCCATTCCATAGCCTCTGAATGAACCTCTGAATGAACCCTATGACCTCCCTGATACAAGGCTCAATAATGAGAGTCGCAAGAGCACCTTATGTGTGACCAAAGAAGGAAATGTGCGAACTCTCTACCCCTCATTACGACCTTGGCGGTAGCCATGCCGATATTGGCGGCATGGCTGCCACCGAAATCGCGTCCGGGTCCACAGAATGAGGAATTACCGGGCCATTCCGAGTTCCAAGGACCCGGACCCGGTCCTTCCCCATTCCCATTTCAGCCCCCACAGGGCTAAATGGGAATGGGAGAGGGAGCAAACAACGGGCCATTACGAGTTGGCCCGTTGTTTGCTCCCTCTTCCCCTCGCGGGACCCGGTAAGCACGCCTGGTTTTACCTGGTCTTACCAGGCGTGCTTACCATGTCCCACGAGGGGACCTCGTAATGTGGTGGAACGGGTTTAACGGGTCCGCATCCTTTCGCGGCACCCGTTAACCCGTTCCGCCAGGGTCGTAATGAGGCCCGAAGGTCCGTAAACGTCAGGGTGTACAGAAGAGGAAAGCGAACAAATATTCTGTTGTGAACTTGAACTCGCAGGCTTTGAGATTTTTCTTGAGATCACTGTTCCCTCAACTAGACCATGGCAGAGGTGAAAATTGTGGGGGGCTAATATCTGTTGTCCCCCCCATGGACAGGAAACTGCCTGTAAGTGGCGGTACTATAACATTGGCTTCCTCTGCAGGTGGTCAAGCAAATACAGTTACTAATACTTCTAGGGGTGGAGGGTGAGGGGTCTGCCTCTGGTAGGTCAGAACCCTTGCCGGACATTTCTCAAGTGGGGAATCTTCCCCAAAGGGCTCTGTGCCCCCAAATGGGTGAAAATAAAGGATGGGGAGGTGAGGGCAATAAATGCGGGGGGGGGGCTGTGGCAACAAGTGTACAAAAGGATATGGAAATGAAAAATGGAAGCGTTGCGAAGGAAAAGGGTTAGGGCAATGGTATTGTATTTGAGTCGGTAATTCGAGAAAATATGTTTGAGAGTCTAAATCGTACAAATATCCTGCGTTTGTTGTCTGAGGTCCCCAGCATGCAATGTATTTTCTCAGCTGATATTAACAGGGTACCTTTTCCGGTGAGACACAGCGGGGCAAGATCAGTGTTCTACTTTAATTCTAAGTTGGTCGCAGATCTGGTTCTGCATGAAAGAGAGTCAATCAGAAAATGTGGCTTTGCTATAGGGGAGAATCTGGGTAACCAGTCTGGGTTGGGTACTATAATGAATTTAGCACCCGGTCACCAGCTCATGAGTAACATACAAGCTTTAAAATCCAGAATGAAGGCCTCTGAAGCCTCTGATGACTGGTCATGTCTGATTAGGTCAATGCACAGTTAACTAACAGACAAGTCCTGCGCGGGGACTAATGGAGGCAAATTCTTTTATCTCCTCTGTGGAATACACAGGGCCATTCACGACTCTTTGACAACCAAGTATTGGGGCGGGAGTTAAAATCCTACTGGGTAGTATGTGTTCAGGAGACCTGGCTGTGTACCATTCCCGTTATGGATGGCTTTGTGGTAGCTGGGCAGGTGGCATGGCTTGGGAGGATAGCTCAGAGGCAACAAGTTCGCCTTAAAAGCAAGATGACGTGGAGCAACACAGAGTCGATCCCCGCGTCCGCACTTAGAAACCTCAGGGTATTATTTATATATATATATATATATATATATATATATATATATATATATATATATTGGAGCTGCCTTCAGTGAATTGCAACTTCACCGCGGGAGGAGATGGTGAAATCGATTGATAAACTGAGGGTGGTACAGATAGATAAGGTCTTCGTTGGCACCTTCCTAACCCATGTGGAAGTGATTGGGGTTCAGCCCTTTCACTTACTGATTGTTAACATATACTGGCATGAGAATGTACTGGAGCTCACCTCATTTTTAGAACACTTGGTGAGTTGTATATGTGACTGGTGTTGTTTACATGATGATGGGCAAGTATTGCATGCAGGTGATCTAAACTCGGAATATGTGGCGCATGTTGGGCAGGCGGGTAACCACTGACTTGATGGACATACAGGGTCAAAAAACTCTAGAGGCTGTTATTGGCCGAACGGTATGGGAGGATTGGGGGGTCTGTACCCACTTAATTGGGGATGCAGGGGGGAGCGGGGAGTGGCAACGTGCTGAGACTTTCTCTCCAGTGGAAGCTATCGGTGGGAAGCAGACCACGATAATAAATACAACAGGTCTAATAACCTCCTTTTTTCAACCGAAAGCTAAGCCAACCAAGTGCAAATCTAGAGTGTCAGGGCCAGAGCCAGTAGGTTGTGTAACTTCCGTTTCACATGTTAATTTTTCAGTCCTATCCCCCTCTATGGAAGGTAACGAAGGGGATATTCCTCTTAATTATACTTGGACCCATGGGCACTCACATTCAACCATCGATTACATCTTTGCCACTGACTGGCTCTTTGAGAGGTGTCATTCTTTAACTGTCTCGTCAATATCACTTAGCAATCACGCTAGGTTAACTGCCTCATTTACTTTGGCTGGGCTGGTGACACACGTAGGGGAGGGGGATCTGGTTAATCTGGTCACCAACCCATCAGGTACTCGTGTTGTTTGGAATGAGAGAATGGTGTTACGTGCTAATAACTCACTGGCCGAGGTCTTAGAAAATGTAACGATGGACTGGAAGCTTCTGGTGTTCAACGCTTCCAATTTTGAAGACTTCTCAGGGGGTCTAATTCAAAAACAACAAGGAAAGGGTGGTAGGGGCCGGTTGTTATCGTTGGAAAAGCATGTGCATGCCTATAATTAACTAAGTAAGGCTTCTTGTAACAGTGCCACAATGCCCTTGGGCTGCTTGTGCGCTATACAATTTCAATCGATTTCCCAGACTCTCTGGAACAGGTGAACGCAATCTCAGAAAGTGATTGGTATGCACACTTTTCTGCTCTCTACGCGCAACCTGAAAAGTGTGTTCCATTTGTTTTCGTCCAGAGGATGTGGGTAGAATGAATTTAGCAGCATTCAATCATGACAGGATCCTAGAGGTCCTTAGGAGGATCAGTCAAGCGCACGCTCCAGGCCTTAATGGGCTATCACATTTTTTGTTTAAGGCTGATCCCTCCAACTGGCCTGAAGTGTTGAGCGTCCTGTTTAAGGATGCAGTAACTTAGGCCAGGTTTCAAGCTTCATGGTGAAGGGCCCATTTAGTCCTTATTTTCAAGGGAGGTCTGAAAACAAGCTCTCTTAACTACCAACCAATTGCCCTTCTGGATGCGGACAGCAACGTGTTCACATCTATCCTGCTATCCCATCTGGAGGATTGGGCCGTGGCAGAAAGGAGACAAGCCAAATGGCAAACGGGGTTCCGTCGGTGCCTGGGCACTAGCCTTAATGGGACAAATATGAAACTAATTCAGCATTTGGCCTGCTATGGCAAATATAAAACAGTCTAAGTGCCTCGCTAGATTTAAGGGCTGCATTTGACGCAGTTGATCGTCAGCTCTTGAGGACCTAATTGTATCAGTGGGAGGTGCCTGTTGGTCTTCTAAGACTCCTGATTGGTATGCATGCGCAGTCAGAAATTCAGTTGCAACTGAACTGTGTAGGGGCCCTGTCTCGTCGTATTCCTACGGGTAGGGGTGTCAGGAAGGGATGTGTTTTTGCACCCTGCCTGTTCAACCTCTACCTGTCGGATATCAGTGAGCATTTAAAATCTGCCGTACTCATCTCGCCTGCAGTTGATCAGTGCAGGCCATATTGGCTGTCATGTGCCGATGACTTTTGACCTCACACCTGTGGGCCTCCAAAGGCGTCTGAACGACTTCTCTGTCTACACGCAGTCCCACTCCCTTTCGATTAATCTTGCTAAAACTAAAGATCCTACAGTGCTCTAAAGGCATTACTAGGGCAAAGTTTAGGTGGTATGTTGGTAGTGAACCAATAATGAAAGTGAATTCATTGGTATATTTGTGTTTCCTAATCCAGGCAACTCCAGGCTGGACAAAGCTGAAAGCCTGGGTGAGAGAACGGGCCATCCCATTAATAAACCAACTTGTACGGGTGGATAGCCGGTATGGAAATTATACAATGATACCGACTATAAAATATTATGAGTGGAAATAGGTTCTCAAAATTACATACAGGATAGAAATGTATTCATTATCCTTAATGGAGATCTTGCCCAGTCTTGAAGCTATGGCCTGGCGTAGGGTGCTGGGCGTATCTAATGCAGTTCCAATTGATGCTATACACTACGAACTTGGGATAACTTCCTTGACTGCACGTGTTGAGTGGAAGCAGTTGTCTCTATTGAGGAAAATACTGATCCCTGTGGGGGTTCCTTGTTTGAAGACTTAAAAAGTATCCTGGCGAGTAGGAGTAGCTCATGGCTTACCGAGATATTTAATCACTGTGCATTGGTACATTTGAAAGTAAATAGCACTTTGAAGGAACTATCTGACAATCCAGAGTGGGTCAAGAAATCCCTATTTGAGCAAGACTGGATTACTACCGTGGAAAAAATGCATGGCTACTCTTCTCTTTCACACTTAAAGTGCGACCATAAGAAATTGGGTGTCTTTTCTCCATTTTTGTCTGTGTATCCTGCAAGATGGGCTTGTCGTTCTTTTTGGGGCTTCCATTGGAATCTCTCATTGACTGAGGAAATTATGTATAGATGGGGTTACATTGTTGGGGATTGGGTGGGATGTCGGTACTGTAAGAATGTTAGCAACGGTGCTGGTGTGCTTCTGTGTCCCCATTCCCGTGGAGTCCTATTGGACTCCACGGGAATGGGGACTTACAGTCCCCGCTGCCTGACACCCCGGCCCGCCAGGACTTGAATATCCCGGTGGCACCGGGATATCAGGCAGTGGAGACATTGTTACGAAGTCGGCAACAACCCGCCGACAACACAGGAGGGTTATCGCCGACCTCGTAATGAGGCCCATTGTCTCCAAGTTCTTATCTTAGGGCAAGGTTCAATTATTTCTGAATGTTTGACTTTCAAGAACATAAATAATACCTTGTTTTGTACAACTCTGACTTTGAAAGTACACAAATCACATGATAACCTGACTTGACAACATTTTAAAACAAAACTTTATAGACGAATGTTGTGCAAAAGGAGAATGATTCCAGCTTCATGTTCTACATCATCAATGTAAGGTACAAGTACCTGAATGTCAATTGGTGTCAGTTTAAAAGATTATCTGTGAAAATCTATTGTATTTTAAAGCTTTAAATATACCAAACACTCAGACTTGTTGACTTTCATATATGATGTGCAGAAGTACCATCGAAACTGTATAAGAAAGCAACCCATTTCTTGTGTTAAGAAAGCACACCTGAAAATATTCACACCAAAGGGCTGTGACATTTGGGCAGCTCTTTTCGGTATTGTATTGTATGGAAACTTCTAGAGCGCAGACTAAGGCCAAAGCATCTAGGTGCTGCGAGGAGAGTGGTGGAGGCTGATAAAACCAGAAATTAGAACAAAAGAGTCTTCAAAGTCTTCCAGAATTGTAGAAAATAAGAGGTTTTATAAAGATTTGATGGAAGGTAGTTTCAAAGTGTGGTATAGGACCCCTTCACTCAAATGGCCCACATAAAAAGAAAGATCAGGCAACTGACTAAACAATGGCACCAGTATGCGAGAAGGCAAACCTCACAGAAGGCAGCATAGTACTATACAGTGAGACAAGACAATTTCTCCAGGATCACTGTATCGTTTGCTGGAAAAGCCAGGATATTAGCCTCAATACTTTGGTTCCACACTTTTGATTATTTTAGCGAAGATATTATTGGACACATCCAACAAAGAAATTGACCTATACTGTGTTTGAGATAATCTGTCACCTCCCTTAAATATTAAAACTATCAAGGCTGAACTCCATGAATCCGGAAACCTTCTCGTTAATAGTATGTTCTTAAATAACAGTGATAGTAATTGAGCCCATAGTAGAACATTTGATTTAAGGGTCAAGTTTGACAGACCATCAGGCCCCGGGCATTTGACTTTTTACTTAATTTTATCAACCAGGCGATGTCGTCCAGCTCCCAACCAAAAGCCCCCTTGCAAGCTATAATCTAAAAACTGGGTGCTTTTGGTATTGCCTGGGACAACATACACCTCTGTGAAGTACTGCATCGATTCCCCCTCTGATATGGGGTGAGTTTGCAAATATTGGTCAGTTCCCTAGGCTTTATTAGCTGCTAAAATCTTGTGGAATCTTTTCCAAACATGCAACTTAACATTTTCTCTGCGTCATTGATCCCCATCAGGAATTTGTGGCCCTTAAACCAGTTTTTATATTTTTGTTTTATGGTGCAGATTTGATGTAATCTCCCAGATGCCTTTTCCTTCCCGCTTCCTTAAATCTTGGTGCATCTGCTTTTTGCACGCACTCACCAAAGGGTGGAAAGCATGGTTCACCCCCACCCTCCTACATCCCTTTTCCAAGTTCATTGCTGGCACTAGGCTCCCCAAAACCATTGAGATGCAGGGGGCGAAACCATCTGGAGAGCACAGGAACTCTGCACTGAACAAAAAAGATTCATGATCTTTCTATCAAAGGCCCCAATATATTTGGGGACCACTTAACTGCGTGGTTTCTAGGGTTAATCTCCACGTTCAGTGGCTTAGCCACACTATGTTTCACCCCGGAAATCATCAATTCACAATAGATCACAGAATGATTGTTCAAGTCTGTGTGATTAATCCTCACAGTTCCCCCTTTCTGAAACAGATCAACAGACATGAAAATATAGTCTGGGGTAAACCTCTGCGGACCATTTTGCCAAGTGAAACTCGGAGGGACATCACCTGAGGAATTTCCATTTAAAGGTGACCGGGCCCACCCATCTAACTCCTGTGTTATCATGTGTTCCCTCCTACGAGCTTCTCCTGATGTTTTTTTTCCTGATCGTGGATTGATACCAGATATCCTCCAAACATTCTGCATTAAAGTCCCCCACAATGACAACAGAGGCACCCTCTTCTGGTGTTTCCCCCAACCAACAGTAAAACGGATAGCAAGTTCAAAGCTTCCTCCATCTTTGTAGGATCTGAACATAGATATACATTCACCAGTAAACACTTGTTAAACTCCCCTACTCCTTGATCCGGCAATTCAAGCAGGACCACTAGCATGTCTTTTCTTTCCTGATCAATTTTGCATACTGTGAACCCCTGATTTTGCCTTATGGCCATTAGTATTCCACCAAAAAGGCAGCCCTTTAGACCTCGTTCTGCCTTAATAAATACAACATCAAAGCCTTCGATAATCGGAGTGTCCATCAACAGAGTCTCTTGCAAACATACAATGTCATATGACACAAACAGACATTGATTATTTATTATGTTTACAAAGTCTCTGGAGTTCCAAAACTGTAAATACCCTCAAATTTCAGGTTTCCTGGTCCCTGATATTATCACCAGCGGTCACACGGTACTGCCCATGCTTAACCTTGCATTGTGGAAAATGTACCTGTCGCCACAGCGGTTCACTCACATCAACCTGCATTGCGATTTCGTGCTCTTTCTTCCCTTGTGCCATCCTGAGTTGTAAAGGAGCAAGCCTGGTTATCATAAATGCACCTGCGTCTGCTACTTCGGATTCTAGGGTTAGAAAACATTCAATTTCAGCCAGAATCACGTCTTTAATGATCTGAGAGTAAAGGTATAATTTAACTATATCAAGGTTAAGTTACCAGCCTTAAACTAGGAATTTCAAACATCATTGACAAAATATAATGTCTATTAAGTGGAATTCTGTTGGAACTTTCAAAAAGGTGGCTTAGGAAGAGATATGTAACGTCTTCCCCAACCAACTTTTTAGCACTGTCCCTCATTGCCATTTGATTGCCACCTTTAATTTGCCCATACTTCACCTGCACATTTGGAACAGAAGCAAACCCCACTGCTAGATATTTGCTCTTCTTTGCACCAGACCCCCTTTCTTCAAACCATCGTGGTTGTTGCACCGGCATTTTTCCCCGTATGCACTCATCTAGTAATTCAGCATGTTTAATCATTGGTCTAGCAAAAATACAGTATAGCTTCTGTTCCTAAACTGGGGCCAATTCCTCAACCACCTTTTTGATCTCTGCCACATGTTGAGAGAGCTTAGGGCCCAGTAGAGGTTTATAAGTTAAATCCCTTAGGACACAGACTTTACCACATCCCCTACCCACAATCGCTTCAGCCTTGATTGAATCCTTTGGTTCACCACTCCCATCCACCCTGTTCACTGTATTCTCAATAGTGTAGGTTACAATATTACTTAAATCAAAAGAGGGACTTTCTTCAATTTGGTTGGCACTTTTAGGGACATTCAGACCAACCCCAGCAGTGCGCATTCTAATGAAGTACGAACAGGCACCACAGTCCCCTTTACTTTCTTACTTTTGAAGAACTCCCTCTTTTCCGTTCCAAATCTGAGTCCCTACCCTGCTCAACCTCCCTCCTCAACATTGCCATAAATGTATGTGTTCCCCTATTGTTTTGCTTTGGAGGTAGCTGACAGTTTTCTTATTTCTTTTTTTCAGCCACACATTTGTCTTTTTGTTTTGGCCCTTTTACAGGCAGCGGAGCGTCCTTGAAGCTCCTGCATAGGATTGCATGTGCCTCCTCATGGCCATTCCCTAAAATTGATACTGGCGACACAGGCTCTTCTACTGGAATATGAGGGGCTTCTCCCCGGGGGATATTTTTTAAAACCTCAGTTTTCAGTTATTGTTTCAAATTTGTTCCCAGTGGCGGTGGGCATCAGAGGTGGGTCAGCCCCTTCCTCTTGTCCCTTTGTTAATCCGAAAATAGGAGGCTACTGTAAAACAATGAAGAAACACTAGTCACGAGGAACAAAGGTATAAACAACAGTTTATTCTTATTCACACTCGAGTGCGGACCAACTTTTGCAAATGCACGGCATACAAGCATAGGAAAAGTGAGCCCCAACTTGTGGGCATACAGATGTTATTTACAGTTTTACAATATCATGATGAATTTGGGCTAGCTCATCACGTGATAATTGCTCGTGACCTAAAGACCCATGAACGTGGGCAATTCTCCATGGTATGTGGTCGAACACTCCATGTCACCCAGCAGATTATTTACTGTGTGGGAAGCAAAGCAGAAAGGATGTAGGAATATATTGGGCCTCATTACGATTTTTGGCGGTAGCCATGCCGCTATTGGCGGCATGGCTGCCGCCAAAATTGGGTCCAGGTCCGGGTCCCCAGAATGGGGAATTACCGGGCCATTCCGAGTTTGGAGGGCCCGGTAATTCCTGCCTCCAGGAACCCGGGCCCGGACCTTCCCCATTCCCATTTCAGCGCCTATAGGGCTGAATGGGAATGGGGAGCGAGCAAACAACGGGCTGATTACGAGCGGCCCGTTGTTTGCTCCTTCTTCCCATTGCGAGACCCGGTAAGCACGCCTGGTTTGACCAGACGTTACTTACCGGGTCCCGCGAGGGGAGCTTGTAATGAGGCGGAACGGGTTAAACGGGTCAGCCTCATTTAGCGGGTCCCGTTAACCTGTTCGGCCTCACTTGTAATGAGGCCCATTGTGTTCTTCAATGCATGGGAACATTCCTCACACTACGTTATGTATGTTTGTGCTAAGCTAAAAGGTCAGTCTGCATGGCTACCCAGTTGTTTGTTCATTTTAGCAACAGAAATTGCTGTAAATCGTGTTTCGCTTTAATAGTCTGGATGGCACATTCACAATCAACTGCGGAAAACAAGACAGTCAGGAAAGACAGAATGTCACCTAATTTACAGATTAGCTACGTTCGTGCCAGTGCTTCAAGGTTCTCTGTTGCAGAGTTCAGAGTGTTCAGTGATTCTTAGCATTCCTTTGTGGGGGCAGGTTTTAGGGAAGCTTCCAAAGCAGTGACTTTGTTAGCTTTGTGAGCTTTCACCGCATTCAGATTGAAAACTCGGAAATGAGAGTCAAGCAACCAAGATGGTGTTTTTGGAAACCGCAATGGTGCGGTTCAATGTGTATGTGTATGTGCTTTGGCCAACATTATAATGCAAGCTATGTCTACTTTTACACCTTTGGCCCCAATTCGGGGTCACAGACATTGATGAGGCAACTATGAACCCTTCTAGGAAGATGACCTTACCCGTAAACTCCTTTAGGGTCTGCCTCACCTCACGTAATTCAATTAATTATACCCCCTATAAATAGAATTCAGAATTTGGGACAATATTGGGAAGGACAGTTCCTCCACCACACATGATGTATGACCCCATGCCCTGATTTGAACTCCCCTCTGAGGTGGCTGGTTATCAGATACAAGCCCCACTCTGTCCATGGAGTCAGATGCCCCCATTCACTTATTGTCATCTGGGACCCCAATCTTCCACATGTACCATGTAACCGGAGGGGTGAGCAAGAAACCTCCACTCCACCTAGGTTCACTTCTTCCGACTGGTACAACATGATTTTGGTCAATCCATGTGCCCTTGCTGGGGACTCCGGAATCGACCAATGCTTTCTCTTAAAATCCAGGGACAATCTCACCCATTTACCCAGTTAGTGTGAAAGTGCTGGTGCCAAAATTGACACCTATGACACCAAATCCTTTGTCGAGCCAAAGTCCTCTTCCACCATATTGTTTATATCTGTTTCAATTATTGTTAGTACTTTTTTGACACTTCCTGTTTCCCTCTTCAATGAGTTATCCTGAGTAATTAAAGCCCCAATCTGCTGACTGTCTCCAGCCACTGCCAGTCCAATGCTATTGCTTAGAGCTTCAGTCCCTTTAATTCTAGGACCCGACAACAGCATGGTTGGAGTATTACAGTGGTTATATTCCCCTCCAACCCCCCTGTTGGCTCTGCTATCAGTCCCGTGCTTCTAAGGGTTGCCACCATCCTGAGCAGGTTTATGCTGATTAGCCTCTGGTTTTCCTTTTCAATGCAGTACGGTTTAATGGAAAAGTACTATATGGCAAAGTCACCTCATCTGCTGCTTTCTGCACCAGCTTTTTAATTAGGGGGTTCAAAAGCCCAACAGCCTGCAGTCACCCCGATTTTGATCAAGAATTTTCAAGGACTGAGCTTGGTTACTTGCTGATCCCATTCTAAGGCACTCTTTGTACCTCGCATAGGAAGGATTGGTCGGAATTCTTTAGGCGGATCTAAGGCAATATTGGCTCCTTAGAGCAGCACTCTGCGTGGACTGCTCGCTATTTACTATTTGCTATGTGCGTCAGTGCCTATTACCTGTACATGGAGCGGCAGAGTCTTTGCCGTCATCGCCCGCACACCCCGAACACACCAAACACACTGCTTTACACCACTGTACTCCACGCAGTGTGGCAGCTTTTGTAGTCCCCTCCTCCAGCAGTATGGAAACTGTAGAAACTGTGAAAAGACTCAGGCCCTCATTACGACCCTGGCGGAGGACCATGGTGCAATTTGCACCATGGTCAATGGCGCGGAGCTGCCAACTCCGCCATGGGGGTTGGCGGACTTACCGCCCCATTCCGACCTTGGCGGGGCGGTAAGTCCCCAATCCCCATTTACCCTTCCCCATTCCCATTTTTGCCCCATAGGGTATAATGGGAGTGGGGAAGGCGTTAATTACGCCACCGTAAATTATGGTGGCGTAATTAACAACAGGTCCCGTAGCGCCATGGATTTTTCCGCCCGGAAAAACCAGGCGAAAAAATCGCCATGGCGCTACGGGAACTCGTAGTCTGGCGGAAAGGTACGCCATGCATTACGCTGGCGTAAAACCCTTTCCGCCAGGGTCGTAATGAGGGCCTCAGTCTTTGCCTCCAGGGAAAAATGAGCAGCTCCTCCAACACACCAAACACACTGCTTCACAGCACTGCACTGCATGTAGTGTGGTGGCTTTTGTAGTCCCCTCCTCCAGCAGTATGGAAACTCTAGAAACTGTGAAAAGACTCAGTCTTTGCCTCTAGGGAAAAACAAGCAGTTCCTCCAACACACCAAACACACTGCTTCACACCAACCCAATCATGAGCGAGTGTGAACAATGAAGTCAATACCATGTGGCAATGAAGTGGACTTTCTAATGAGACGAGACACCTTTGCAACCAACCTAGACACTGCTATTGGGGATTAATTATTCTAATGTGTTTGCTCCATTTAGCCTGACACCTGTAGTTCTAATGGACCTGTTACTTCTCAATAGGGGCAGTATAACCACAACCTAGTGCAACACCTTGGCAATGTCTGGACACCAAGCCTTGTTCTCAATAAGATTTGTTCTCCACAGCTTCTACACTAATCTAATCAGATCCTCCAGGATATTGCGGCATAAAATGGCAAGTTTTGTTGCATGAAATGGCACATTTTGCGGCACAACCCTTTACTTATTGCAGCATTTTTGCTGCACATTTGTGTATTGACTGGAGGGTGCAAGATTGGCACATTGCAGGAACGAGGCAGTGTGCAAGGCTACAAGAGAGCCAAGGTGTCAGTATGTGTAGCTTTTGTATCAATTTAATAGGAAAAGCGCCAGATGTGTCTGGCTTGGCAGTGTTTGTTTTGGCATTTTTTGGTTTAATGTGCATGCCTACTTAATATTATTAATCATTATCAATTTCAATACTAAAAAATATTCCCCTTCTATGTTCTCCAATCCCCCAAATACCGACACACCTCACACATTTCACCAATCCCCCATCAGAACTTGTATTCCCGAACCTCACTTTCAGTCATACACATACTCACTTGCTCTGTCACACTACCAGGTCACAATTTGCACTTCCCAGTCCCGTTCCGTGCTCCAAATCATACTCTCAACTCACAGCTTATGCTCACCAATTTCTCCTGCAGTTATTCCTTTGTGCTACTCCATCTTGCATGCTTTCTCCCCTTCTATCGCACTCTTCCTCACCCTTTCTCCCAATCTGCAGCTCACTGCATCTTTCCTGCCAACGGCTCCCTCTCTGCTTTCTGGCCCACTGCTCCCCCTGAGCACACGCTCATTCTACTTTCTGTACCACCGCTCCCTCTCTGATTTCTGGCCTGACGCTCCCTCTCTGATTTCTGGCCCACTGCTGCACTGCTTCCTCTATGCTCTCTTGCCCACCGTTCCCCCCTCTGTACTACTGCTCTCCCTCTGCTTGCCTATCACCTCGCATCTCAACCATCACTCCCCTCTCTCCTTTTCCTCTTATATTATGACAATTTTAAAAAAATGTAGATTTTGGCCCAGATCCTCAAAAAATTGGGCATATATAGTATATGCTCTTTTTAGATAACCCATTTTTAGAAATGAGCAGCTAACCTTATTCTCAAAGGTGACCTGTGCATTTCCATGGGGCTGAGCTGTAGAAAATGATGCTGGTCAACTGCCTTGAATATGTTAGTGTCGGAAGTGCTCCCCTGACAATGTTCGACAGGATCCCAGCTCCCAGCGCATTTGACAGTGACAGGCCATTAAATGGCATGCCAATGTAAATTGCGACCCAAAAAAATGCATTTCTATCCCGTTTGAGGAACAGAAAAGGAAATGAGATAGCAGCGGTTCATACCTCTGCTGTTACACTTAAAAAACATAGAATAATTGCATGACAGGCTCAGGTGCATCCAGCAGCACCCCCTGTGCCTATTCAAAGCAGGCGGAGAGGGTTGCCTACAATTTCTGCACATTTAAAAGAGCCTCTTGTTTGTACATTTGGTATGTACTTTTAAATGCACAGAAACGCCCCCTAACTTGTGCAAAGGGGTGAAAAAAGGCCATCTGAATGGGCGCATATAAAATGCGCCCATTCAGATGTGTTTTGTGGATTGGCCTGCTCTTTTTTTTGTGCAAGTGATGAAATTATGGGGGTAATTGTCATGGGTATCACGCAGGTAGTTAGTTGGGGCAAGCTGGGTGGAGGCTTGGCAGGACTGGCATAGGCACACACAGAACCCATAACAAATCCCTCCTTTCATTCCTTCCTAGTGTTTGTAGTAACTTCCTGGTTACCACTTCCTGTTGCCAAACAGGAAGTGCATGATAACTCATGAGCTCACTAGTGTTTGGGTGTGACTGGCTATATAAGCCACACCCAAGATTCTTCAAGTGCTTCGTGTTGCTTATTGTGAGCTGTATCATCAACACACTTGCCATGCTCTGGATCAGCCAGCATCTGCTTACCTGCTCCGGATCATCCTGTTTCTGCTTACCTGCTCCGGATCATCCTGCTTCTGCTTACCTGCTCCGGATTATCCTACTTCTGCTTACCTGCTCCGGATCATACAGCTTCAGCTTACCTGGTCCTTACTCCACGCTGCAGCTATCTCCATTCAAGAGGGGACTTCTACACCGGCACCTGTAAGAACAAAGAAGAACAGCGTTAACATGCCCACATCAGTAACACTGCGCATACTCACCAAATCTTCCCGCGACGGTGGAATCCAGGTTAGTTGCATGAGCGCACAAACCCCTGTAAGAAAGAAGAGACATTGGGCCTCATTACGACCCTGGCGCTAAGTGAAAAACGATGGCGGTAAATGGTTACCGCCATCGTTTTCCGCCAGGTCCGATCATGACCCGTGACCGTTAACTACGATGCCATTAGCGGCACCGTAGTTAACGCTGCCGCTAACTGCACCAAGGGGGCGCGCACGCGACCTCCCACACCGTACTTAGCGCCATGGCGGAAAGGTACGCGAATGCCGACCCAAGCGGACATGCACCTAACGCCATCACCCAGCCCGTTAAGTACCTTACCGCCATGGTGCTAATTACGCCATCGCGAACCAACCGTAAAGGGCCATGTAAAGTGAATGCAGCTGCCACAGGTGCACAGAGACAGCACAGGTGAAGGCAATACAGACTCAGGAAGTACAAAAAGAGCACACCCCACCCCTTCCCACACCCAGTCACACTCCACAATGATACCAATACGACTAGCAATGTTGGGGCTGGAGGACCTGATAGCAATGCAAGTGCTACAACAGCAACAACAACAACAGGCAGCACAGAGGAGACGCAGGAGGAAAAGGAGGGCAAGGCAGGCCCAGCAAGCCCCACCAGCACAGCCAGTGCCACCACGCAGGCAGCCCCCAATCCCACGCATCAGAGCCAATCCATTCAACCTCACTGCTGAGCAGATCCACACCCTGTACCGTTTGGACCGGGACACCATCACCGCCATCGTAGACATGACACACAACGACATCGTCAGCATGATAGAAACTCCAACCGCCATCCCACCCCTACTGAAGGTAGTGTCTGTACTACACTTCCTGGCCACAGGCACCTACCAGCACACAGTGGGGCACTTGCATGGCATTTCACAACCATTATTCTCACAAACACTCATCCAAGTGCTCGATGCCCTCCTCAAGCACACAGACGACCACATCTCATTACCACGGACTGCCCAGGAGATTGGAAACACCAAAGTGGGTTTCCATGCACTAGCCGGCATACCCGGTTGCATTGGTGCCATCGACTGCACCCATGTGGAATTGGTGGTTCCACGTGCCATGGAGGTACCGTACCGCAACCGAAAACAGTTCCACTCAATCAACGTGCAAATGGTCTGTGACTCCAACAAGATCATCACACATTGTTGTGCCCGATTCCCCAGATCAACCCATGATTCCATGGTCCTGAGGAACTCCACAATACCACGCTACATGGAGCGACATGCAGGCCCAAGATCCTGGCTACTCGGTGAGTCCAATGTCATGGAAGTGGGCAGGTGAATGACGTACCGATGCATACTCCACCTGGCTGAGGGGGGGAATGATGCATACTCCACCTGGCTGAAAGGGGGGGGGAATGATGCATACTCCACCTGGCTGAAAGGGGGTGGGGGAATGATGCATACTCCACCTAGCTGAAAGGGGGGGGGGGAATGATGCATACTCCACCTGGCTGTGAGTAGCAGAGAGAACGGAGACAGAGGATACCCTGAAGCAACCCATACTCCACCCAACACCAGTAAAGCCAATAGCCAATGCATGCAGCCCTACCATGTGAATGAGGTTGTTTCCCAACCATGACACAACCATCTGCAAGTGCATTCTACCAAATCAGACCACATTGTCAACAATGAAAAGCACCTGCATGCACGTCACCAAACACCATCAACCGATAGGCCTGTCCCCCATAACTGCCCACGAAGGAGGCACATGACGGACAGAAACATCAACACACCATTCCACAGACAGCAGGCCCCCCACAATGTCCCTGTCTACATCAGCATTGCTCACTGGGGTCATGATGAGGCCCACAGCAATGTTGCAATGATGTGCGCATTGCCATCACAGGACATGTGCCAGGCCAACTAACCAAACGGCATGAACGGACACAGTGGATGGGCACTCACAATGCACCAACCCCTCTGCATACATTGGGTGATGGCATGCAAAACAGGCCATGGGAGCCATGAGCATATACTGGTTGCATTGCGTGAATCAATTAGTGCATGTAGAAGTGAGCCAAAGTAACAGTTGGATGCAAGCCATGGTGGCACATCATGTTCTTGATCAGACGACATGACTGACACATACATTCTCGCCTACATACAGGTGATGCAGGCTATCCCCTGAAGAGGTGCCTACTTACACCAGTCCAGAACCCGCAGAACCAGCACGAGGAGGACTTCAACCGTGCACATACACGTACTCGTGTGGTCATAGAGCAGACATTCGGCCTATTGAAGGCACGGTTCCGAAGCCTCAGCAGGTCTGGTGGGGCACTCCTGTACCACCATGAGAAGGTGGCAAAGATCGTCATGCTACACAATATGTGCGTTAGACGGAACGTGCCCCTGCCCCCTGACGCAGAACTGCAACCACCTGACGATAAGGATGAGGAGGGTGCAGATGGGGCGGCACCCCATGGAGGAGGCGATGCACAGGAGGGGCGTGCAATGCGCCAAAGTATCATCGACCACTGCTTCTAGGACACACGGCTGGTGTGTATCACATGGAGACTGCACTTGGGGCACTGTGTGTCTCTGGGACATGCACACTGTGGACTGTACACCAATAAAGCACACATGTGCAATGAAAATGTCCACACATTTCATTTCGGGAAAGCAAAAAGTGTATTTCAATCATAAAACGTTGTGACACAACCACTCCCCCTCCCCCCTCCCCCCAGCACACCCCAACACACCCTCTCCCCCCTCCCACCTGCACACCCCAACACACCCCCTCCCACCTCCCCCTGCACACCCCCTCCCACCTCCCCTTGCACACCCCAACACACCCCCTCCCACCTCCCCCCTGCACACCCCAACACACCCCCTCCCGCCTCCCCCCTGCACACCCCAACACACCCCCTCCCACCTCCCCCCTGCACACCCCAACACACCCCATGTAGGTGTCAACAGATGCCTGTGACAGTGGCCACAGGCTGTTACAAGCCCCCTCTCCCGGCCCCCGGGGCACCCCTGGCTGTGTAGCGCAGGTTACGTCCGGAACGTTGGACGGGGCTGCTCTGTGCAGAACTGGCAGCGGAGGATGTCCCTGCCTGCCCCCGTGCATGCACGTCCTGTAGGGTGTGGGTGAGCTCAGTGAGCGCACGACGCAAGCCGGCAAGTTCACCACAGATGTCCCTGGACATGGCCTGCATGGCATCCCTCAGGGTGGCAGTGCTCTGCGCTACTTCGGCCCTTAGGGTCTCCGTGGCCTGTTCAATGGTTGCCCTAGCCCCCACACATTCCGCGGCATGCTCAGTCAGCATCGTGGACAGTTGTTGCTGCCGTTCTATGATGTCCTCGATGGACTGCTGCCCCTGCTGAGCCATGCCCAGTGCTGGTGGTGTGATGGAGGGGCTGCTCCCCTCCTGTGGACTGAGGACTGGGCATGGGGTAGAAGGCCATTCCTCTACCTCTGTGTGCCCCTGTGTGTGATCCTCATGGGGGCTGGCGTCTGACAAACAGGGGGAATGTAGTAGGTCAGTGGGGCTTCTGACTTCGTGCTCCTCAATGTCAGAGTCTGAACATGCAGCAATTGCAGCTGTTTCTCCCATGTTGCTGCTGGCCGCAGACCCGGTGCCTTCTGTGGCAGGCAATGTTGGTACAGGTGGAGCTGCTGCTGCTGGCCTGCTGCCTACAGGGGTGCTTGCCGGTGGCCCGTCCGGTTTGCTTGCAGTGGATTCTGCTTGTTGTGGGGTCTGCCTCACTGCAGCTGAGGTTGAGGGTGCGGGGATGGTATTATTGGCCTTCTTGGCTCTCTTCATCGCAGGGGTGTCCTGGTCCTCGGGGTATGAATCTGTGCCTGTGGTGGAGCAAAGGAGGGAGGACGTTATTGATGGATCTGCGGACTTTGGAATGACAATGATTGACATGATTCTGGTCAGTAGATGAGGCAGATTTCAGGCAGGGCCATGCAGGTTGTCTCCTTTTTGTGTGGAATGTGGATGCAGGTATGTGGGTGCCAGCAGTGTATACAGGGTGGTGCTCGCATGTGGCTATGGGCAGTGTGGAGCTAATGTGTTGCATTTACACTCTAGGGCAACCTTGTGCTACACATGAATGGACTGCAGTGACTATGGCATGTATTCTTTGAGGCACCTACCTTCATAGCCTGATGTCGGAGCTCCCCTTTCCATCCCTCCGACGCCTTCAATGCCTTCCATGCCAATCGTGGTTGCACAAATCTCCTCCCACGGTTGGAGTTTTAGTGGGGATTCCAAACCTCCACCGGTACCCAGGGCAAGGTTGCGGTTTGCAGAGATGACGGCTCTGACCCGTATGCGAAGGTCATCCCAGCGCTTCCTGCACTGCTGTGGTGTGCGGGGTACGGTCCCCACCGCGCTGACGCGCTCGGCCACCAGGGCCCAGATGGCCTTCTTTTTCGCTATCGCTGTCCTGGTCATTTCCGGGGAGAAAACGGCAGCTGCGTTGTCTTGCAGGGTCTCCGGAAGCATGCAGAGTTCCTCCCGGCTAAATCTTTCCTGGCGCTGGCGGTCACATGCCTTCTTAACAACTTTAGGCATTTTTGGGTAGTTGGATGGGTGGGTGATTGGTTGGGACAGGTGTCTGGGTTGGATCTGGTGTTGTTCGGTAGGATGGCAATGGATTGTGTTTTTAAAGATGGCCGACGTGCTGTTTCCCGTTCCGCCGCGATGACGCTATTTCCGGTTCTGCTTTTTACGGTGACCGCTAATTGCGGCCACCGCTAATTACGGTGGCCGCTAATTACGGTGGCCGCTACTTACGGTGGCGGAAGTGCACCTTGCTCGACTTACGATGCCGGTAGGGGCCTTTTCCGCCATGGCGTTAATTGCATTACTGCCATGGCGTGATGCTCATGCGCGATGGGTCGTAATGTGGCGCTATTTACGCCATCGGCCCACGGCGTAAACGCTCATTACGCCATGGCGGTAATGACGGCAGATTACCGCCTGGGTCGTAATGAGGCCCATTATGCATTGCGCTCGCTCCAATAACGAGGACACTTATTTCACTGTGCTATCTCTCTCTACATGGTGCATACTTACCAAAAGCCTCTGTGCAAACTTACCTAACCACCAAGTCTCCAGTAGGGCTGAACCAGGACTCTAATACCACATAATTTCTCCTGCAAGGGAAAGGGAGAGACATTTCCAGGCGCGCTCGAATTGAAGGCGCTGTGCAAACCTACCAGCAGCTAGCTTCTACACGCAGCGCTACTCACCCACAAAAATGCCGGCAAACAAAGACAATACGGACAATTTTGGACACTCAACATTCTCCTCACAATGTTCACTTGTGGGAAGAACTTTCTAGCCAGTGAAGAAACTGGCGCCTTGAACTCTCTGCCTCGCTGTGAAGGCATAAAACAGCATTTGGCATCTGAACTCAGCCTACAGACATTGGCACCAATCACATGTGTTAATCGCGCCCCTGCAAATGCAGGATGGAGTGCACACCCTACTAAAGATCAAGGTAAGCTCATAGGGGGACATCACAGCACACAGTAAAGAGAAGGGAAGGGCCCAGGGGAATCAGGTGAATTCAGGTCTGAGTGTACACCTTGTATTTGACAGGTATTCCTCTGGGTGAAACAGAGGAAGTGAAGACTCAGGGTCAAGGGAGGCTCATCCATCGCTCCTGCAGAGACACAGGTGAGTGTGATAGAACACAAAGCCATCCTCAATACCTCTGCCCGAGCGATGGAAACCTCTGAAGTAGACCAGCTTTCCCTATTGTTAGGTGAACTACGGGCTTAAGTGTATGCAGCACGCTCAGAGTCAAATGCCTTAAGGTGCGAACTGGTAGTCAACAGGGACAAAACAGACCCAAGCTGGTCTAGCACCCCTACCAGGTGGAGTTCCACAGGGGCAGCCTACAGTGGCACCTGTAGCCACAACCATTCAGGTATTGCTTCCAGGCAACATCCCTTTAGCACCCCCAGAACGCTTCTCTGGGGATCCCAAATAATTTGGAGTGTTCATGATTCAATGCTGGCTACAATTCATATATAAACCAGACACCTTTCTGAACGACCAAGCTAAAGTAGCTTTTGTCCTCTCCTATTTAGGAGGGCATGCGGCGGACTGGTCTGTCCCGTTAGTGCTCAGGGATGACCCTTTGCTGAGAAATTACCCAGGTTTTCAGCGTGAACTGGGAAAAACTATTTGCCCATCGGACTCGAGGTCAGGCCCTGGATGATGAGCTACTCTCTCTGTGACAGGGTGGTCAGGATCTTATCTCGTATGTCGCCACATTCAATCGCTTAATAGCCGAATCAGGTTGGCCAGAGGCAAAACGAATAACGTTTTTTTATCGTGGACTGAAAGGAGAATTAAAAGATGTCTTGCGCAAGTAGTTAATCCTCCCGAAGAGTGCAGTGAATACATCGACCTAATTATGCAACTAGACCACCAGTTACAGGATCACAAGGCCGACCGAACCAGCTCAGAGCATAGACCAGTGTATGTCCGACCAAAGGAAGCGTCCCATCGACAGGCCTCAGAAATACACTCAGAGCCCATGCAATTGGGTGTTCTCAGGGGACCACTCACCAAGGCGGAGAAAGAACAGAGGCGCCAGGAAAAACTTTGCTTATATTGCGGCCAATCCGGTCACTTCCTCCAGAACTGCATGATTAAACCCCCACGGAAGACAATGGAGGTACTAGATAATACAGGGGAAGACACAGGTGCGGTAGTGGAAAACTGCAACACCCGGCAGATGTAGAGGTCGGTCTGTCGAGCCAGGAACAGAGCACTCAGATCTCACATTTCAGTATTCCTGTGGTGTTGTGCTAGACCGTTCACAGCCCAACTGAATGCATGCCCTTAAGGCTTTCATAGACAGTGGGGCTATTGGGAACTACCTGGACATAAACACTGCAAAGCCTTTGGGATTAGCATTCCACCGTAAGGACACCGCAGAAAGCATGACAGCTGTCGATGGCACACAACTCCTTTCGGGACCAGTAACACAGTGTACTTCCACCAACACCTTAATCTGCCAAGATGGCCACAGAGAAAGTATTAGATTCGACCTTATCGCTGCACCTCAATGCCAGCTGATTCTTGGGAATACCGTGGCTAGAGACGCACAACCCAAAGATAGATTGGCGAGCACGAACCTTATTCTTTTCCATGGAATGCGCCTCTTGTTACGACATCAGAGGGATCAAAGGAAGCCCATTGTTAGCTTCACAGGAAAAGATAGCAGGTTTAGGCTTGGTGGGCACTTTACCAGAGGAATACCAGGAGTTCCAGGATGTGTTCGCGAAGGAGCAAGCTAATACACTACCACCACATCGAGTTTACGACTGCCAGATCGACTTGCAACCAGGGGCACAAGTACCGTGCAGCTGCATTTATGCATTAACCGAGGAAGAAAACACTCGTCTACGGACCTACTTGGATCAATACCTGGCCAATGGCTTCATTAGACCATCTAAGTCACCAGTCGCCTCCCCACTCTTCTTCGTGCCGAAGAAAGAGGGGGACTTAAGAATATGGATTGATTACCGGGCCCTAAATCAAGTCACCATAAAAAATAAGTATCTGTTACCTCTGATACCAGTACTCATAGACCAGGTGAGACAAGCGAAGATTTTCACCAAGCTAGACTTACGCTGCGCATATCAGCTGGTACGCATGAAGAAAGGGGACGAGTGGAAGACTGCGTTCCATACCCGCTATGGCCTGTACGAATACCAGGTCATGCCCTTTGGGCTTTGTATTGCCCCGGCTGCGTTCCAGCATTTTATGAATGATGTGTTACGGGAACTCCTCAATTTCTGCACAGTCGTCTACATCGATGACATTCTGATCTACTCCACCACTCCCCAAAAGCACGTAACCCACGTGCGAGCTGTACTCCGCAAACTGCGTGAAAACCAACTGTACATAAAGCTAGAAAAATGCTCCTTCCACGTCACTGAGGTGGAGTTTCTGGGATATGTACTGACACCGCAGGGGATCAAGATGGACAATAGAAATGTGGAGGCAATCCTCACTTGGTCTTCACCCACGTCTGTAAAGGGAGTACAGAGTTTCCTAGCTACGCAAACACCTAAAGTTCGAATGGACACCAGCGGCGGAAGAAGCGTTCTGAGCTCTCAAGGAAAAATTCACCTCAGGCCCAACTCTGAAACACCCACAGCCCGATTTACCGTACATCGTGGAAACGAACACTTCAAGCATTGCCATGGGGGCCGTATTGTCTCAGCAAAATCCAGAAACCGGATGCCTTCACCCCATTGCCTTTTGGTCAAGGAAATTTTCCTCAGCAGAATTAAACTATGCAATTTCGGAGAAAGAACTCCTAGCAATCAAAAGCGCACTGTGTGAATGGCAACATTACTTACTAGGAGCAAAACACACCATCACAATAATAACAGATCATCGGAACTTGCAATACTTACGCTCAGCAAAAGCTCAGTCTTCTAGGCAGCTGTGTTGGGCCCTATCCTTAATGGAATACGACTTTGTAATCACCTACTGCCCAGGAGTTAAGAACGGGAAAGCGGATGCGTTATCCCACATTGGTACAGGAGAGGAAGTCTACAATGCCCCTAACCCGGTGGAGATCATACCGAGCCATAACATTCGCGGCCTCTGCATCGGCCCATCTCTGTCAAATACTCTGCAGGAAACAATACAAGAAAATATGTCTGAAGAAGACCTACTGGCTTGGGACACGAAGG
The DNA here is from genome assembly GCF_040938575.1 of Ambystoma mexicanum. NCBI lineage: Eukaryota > Metazoa > Chordata > Amphibia > Caudata > Ambystomatidae > Ambystoma > Ambystoma mexicanum. The sequence continues at coordinate 385,903,711 of NC_090934.1, read as the reverse complement.
GAGATCAGTTCACCATTCAAGACAAACTACCATACTACCAAAAATGCCTCTACGTTTTAACTAAGGATCTGCAACAAGCAATCATATCAGACTACCACGACTCGCTGTTAGAAGCCCATCCGGATATAGCCAAAACCATGAAGAAAGTAAGCAAATCTTATTGGTGGCCAACTTGGCGAGAAGATATTGCCATCTACATAGGCACCTGTGAGGTGTGTGGACAATACAAAACATCCAGGCAAAAACCAGCCGGCCTCCTTCAGCCAATCACCATTCTGCCAGCGCCCTGGCACACAGTATCAATGCACTTCATCACTGATCTACCTCCTGACTCAGGTTGTAATACCATCCTCGTAGTAGTGGACCTCTTCTCCAAAATGGCCCATTTCATAGCTCTAAAAGGTATTCCCTCAGCTCAGACCCTGGCGCAGGTTTTTCTAGACCGAATCAGCAAGTTACATGGATTCCCTACCATAATCGTTTCTGACAGAGGCAGCCAATTTGTATCTCGTTTTTGGAAAAAATGTTGTGCCCTGGCAAGAGTAGAAGTCCGTCTGTCTTCTAGTCACCACCCTCAAATGGACGGCCAAACCGAGCGCATAAACCAGAGCATGGAACAGTATTTGTGCTGTCTATTACACCAAACAAGCCAAAGCTGGACAGAAATCCTTTGGATGGCAGAGTATGCCTACAACAACTCAACACATTCATCAACCCAAGCAACACCCTTCTTTACTATATATGGTGGAAACCCCAGAACGTCAGTCTACGATCCGCCAGAAAAGATTGAAATGCCTGCAGTAAAGAATATACATGCCAGCATCATGAAAGCAGCCAGAGAAGCCAGCAGGAACCTACAGCAAGCCAAAGATACACAGAAAAGAAATGCTGATCGCCATTGACAAAGAGCCCCAGATAATCAAGTGGTCGACTCAGTCTGGCTGGCAACTAAAATCATTGCTTTAAAGGGTCCCAAGAAATTTCAGCCTAGACACATCGGCCGTATACAATAGAAAAAGTAATTAATCCAGCAGCCATGAGACTGGCGTTACCTCAACATATGCGTATACATCCAGTATTTCACATGTCACTATTAAAACCAGCACACCCAGGAACCCGAACTTCCACACCTCCCGCACCCATACAAGTGGGTGATGAAGCACCAGAATATGAAGTAAAGCACATATTAGATTCCAAAAAAGTACGAAAGAACCTGTATTATTTGATTGACTGGAAGGAGTACGGACCCCAGGAAAGATCATGGGAACCAGGCACGCACGTGCATGCCCCCCGATTGGTGCGGAAATTCCATCGGGACCATCCTGAGACACCAAAGCCCTCATACACACCATTGGGAGGGGTCTTGAGGTGGAAGACTGTCATGGGTATCAGGCAGGTAGTTGCGGCAAGCTGGGTGGAGGCTTGGCAGGCCTGGCATAGGCACACAAAGAACCCATAACACATCCCTCTTTTCATTCCTTCCTAGTGTTTGTAGTAACCTCCTGGTTACCACTTCCTGTTGCCAAACAGGATGTGCATGATAACTCATGAGCTCTCTAGTGTTTGGGTGTGGCTGGCTTTATAAGCCACACCCAAGATTCTTCCAGTGCTTCGTGTTGCTTACTGTGAGCTGTATCAGCAACACGTTTGCCATGCTCTGGATCAGCCAGCATCTGCTTACCTGCTCCGGATCATCCTGTTTCTGCTTACCTGCATCGGATCATCCTGCTTCTGCTTAACTGCTCCAGATCATCCTGCTTCTGCTTACCTGCTCCGGATCATCCTGCTTCTGCTTACCTGCTCCGGATCATCCTACTTCTGCTTACCCGCTCCGGATCATTCAGCTGCAGTTTTCCTGGTCCTTACTCCACGCCGCAGCTATCTCCAGTCAAGAGGGTACTTCTACACCAGCACCTGTAAGAACAAAGAAGAACAGTGTTAACACGCAAACATCAGTAACGCTGAGCATACTCACCGAATCTTCCCGCGACGCTGGAATCCAGGTTAGTTGCACGAGCGCACAAACCCCTGTAAGAAAGAAGAGACATTATTCATTGCGCTTGCTCCAATAACGCAGACACTTATTTCACTGCGCTCTCTCTCTCTCTGCACATCCTACTAAAGATCAAGGTAAACCCACAGGGGGACATCACAGCAAACAGTAAAGCGAAGGGAATGGCCCAGGGGAATCGGGTGAATTCAGGTCTGAGTGTACACCTTTTAATTGACAGGTATTCCTCCGGGTGAAACAGGGGAAGTGAAGACTCGGGGTCAAGGGAGGCTCGTCCATCGCTGCTGCAGAGACACAGGTGAGTGTGACAGTAATGCATAGAATTCGGTGCACAAGTGGCGCACAGCATATTCATGGATTTCAACATCCATAACCAGCCGTGTTGTAGAGCGGCGCAGCGACCCTGCAGCAGCGCCAGTTACACCCCCCAACAACCCTCCGTGCGCCAAAAACATTGCACAAATCCCCTACATGGCGCAAAGGCCAGTGGACCAGCATACAGCCCCCCAACCACGAAAACGTGTGGAAAAGTCCCTGCGCACCCCTGGAATACATGTACCCCGCTCGCGCTAGCGAAAAAAAACGTGTGTAAAAGTCCACGCGCACCCCCGGAATACACATACCCCGCTCGTGCTAGCGAAAACACGTGTAAAAGTCCCCGTGCACCCCCAGAATACACGTACCTTGCTTGCACTAGCGAAAACGCGTGTAAAAGTCCATGCGCACCCCCGGAATACACGTACCCCGCTCGTGCTAGCGAAAACGCATGTAAAAGTCCCAGTGCACCCCCTGAATATACGTACCCTGCTTGGGCTAGTGAAAACGCGTGTAAAAGTCCATGCGCACCCCCGGAATACACGTACCCCGTTCGTGCTAGTGAAAATGCGTGTATAAGTCCACGCGCACCCCCGGAATATACGTACCCCGATGCGCTAGCGAAAATGCATGTAAAAATCCCTGCGCGCCCCCGGAATGCACGTACCCGGCTTTTTCATTTCATTTACACTAGCGAAAACGCGTGTAAATGAAATGAAAAATTCAAATTTAAAACAAAAATTCACAACAGGAAAGTACAAAAGTAGTCCATTGCCATTATCCATATAAAGTACATTAAAAAATAAAAAAAAAACATTGCTCCATGGAATGTCCAAAGAAAGAAATTATGTACAAGTCTGCAACTATATACAATGGAAGTCCAAAGGGTCCATGATCCACCAACAAAAGGAAACCTACGAAAAGTCCTATGAATAAAAAACTATATACATAAAGTGGAGCAATGTCCATGAACTCCAGATAAAAATATTAAACAAAGGAAACCTAACCCTAAAGAACTATGTACAAAGGCGGAGGGCAAGTCCTACTTCTCACTCTTTGATGTTCCGGGCCAGGGCATCATCAAACTCTTCTTCAATGTCCCGGAGGCGGGCCTCTTCCCTGGCCCTAAGGTCTCGCAGGGATGCAGCCATGCCCTCCTCCAGCTCCCTGCGAGTTGTCTCGAGGCACTCAGCCTGCCTCAATGCCCTGCGCATGGAGTTATCTGCCCTGACCATAGTGAGCCGTGCCTCCTCCGCCCGCCGCCGCACCGCATCTATCTGCTAGGCCAATCACTGCCACACGGAAGACACTCCCAATCCAGAGTCCTCCTGCCCTCCGGTGGATGCCTGCCCCTGTGATATTGATGGCCCGAGCCATGATGCCTCCCACGCTGAGCCTGCCGCTGCCTCCGACGCAACTGCCTCTGCCACCACGACGGCATCTGGGATGATGGAATCCACCGGCGCCGTCGTGCACGTGCCCTGCCCGATGATGCCGGCACATCCACCATCCGCTGGGGTCTAGTTGGTGGGGTGTCCACCCCTGCTGGAGCTCCGACTCCCGACTGTGGCAGGGATGGGATCTCCACCAGGCTGACTGCGTTGGTTGGGGTAGATCCACAGGGGGCCCTAGCGGCATCTGGGCCAGAAGACGGCACGGAGAATGACTGGCATATAGTGTGCACAGAGGAGGAGAGGGCCGCAAGACTGGCCGACACATAAAGGAAACCCCCGACCATGGACCCTCCCAACTGGGCCACATTGGCACACAGCTCTTCGTGATGACGTGCGTGATCCCCCCAGGAAGCACGCACATCATCACGAATGACACGTGTGCGCAACACGACACCAATCAAGATGGTAGAGGAGGGCCAGATGACGTGGACCTCCCCCCTACCTGCGGATGGGCCTGGTATGGGGCATCCCTGCTGGTGCATGGTGATGCAGTCACAGTGTCAGGGACAGAGACATGCACAGGCACCTCCACCACAACCTGTGCTGCCTCCTGCCCCTGGACTGCACCACTTGCACCAGTGGTACCACCCCCACCAGGCCCCATGTGTGGCTCTGTAGCGGCCTCCTCCTCCTCTATACACACCACCAACCTGGATGGCTCTGCACCGTCTTCCATCGTTGCAAGCCCCTCTGGGGGCTCATCCGCCCCTTCCGCTGCAGCTGTAGTGGCAGACACAGCACCAGTCCCCTCGCTCCCAGATGATGGTATTTCCTGGGAGGGTGACTGGGCCTTGCGTCGCCGGCCGGTGGAGGCATCCCTGCCGCTTTCCTCCACAGCGCCGTCTCCGCCCTCTTCTTCACTCGCCGCTGTGTAAAGGGAGACATTGAACACAATCATCAGGGGACTGAACTATAGTCTCCTAGACACAAAGCAATAGCACATGAGTGGCACTGTCAAACGTCTCTTCCATCATGTCACTCCACAACACATGGGTCAGTGCAGGCAACACACATGCAGGAACAGGCATGGCACATGCAACATACATTGGCATCCATGTCCAAGGCATCGTAGTTGCATCCAATGGTGGGATGATTCTCACATGCATCATGGGACATGCTGGTCACATGCACACACATCACCGGAGGGTTATGCATCTAGCCCGGTATGCCCCCAGACACAGTGGATACAAGGATGACTAGGCTGTACCAGTGAATCAACACATCGTCACGGACATGTGTCATGCATCGTTGGCGCACACACTACTCAGACACATGGACATGCACATCATGCATGTCCATGACAGCAGCACACATCCCTCACGCCCCAAACATTTGAAAGTACAGACACAGGCATGCATGCATGTGTGCGTTCCGCATGCTGCTCCACATGAGGCATTGTAACACATACACCATCCATGTGGGTCACACCTGACTGGACTCACATGCAGCACCATCATGTCCCTGCACACACACATCCAAACATGACAGATGTCACACACACAGCCAAGTAGCTAAATACCAGCACACTTCAACATGCCCTTTTTAAAATGTGAATGCATGGCCACTTACCGCTCAACTCCAGACGAGCCTGCATCCTGAGGATCTGGTGGTGAAGCACTGGGCAAATGCACTCCAGGACCCTCATCTGCTGGGTGGTAAGATGGACCCGGTGCCCCACTGCATCCGCTGCTTCCAAGAGGTGCCAGGCCTTCATGAGGGTCCTGGACTTGTAGTCCTCCCAGCGCTTCTGGACGTGTTTGATGTTGCAGCGTGCCACCCCCTCTGCGTTGATGGCACCCACTTTGTCCTTCCGGATCCTCTTCCGTCCTTCCTTGTCGGAACGCGATGGTGTGAAGAGGGCATCATAATGCCCCAGAACCTGCTCCACCAGGATACAGCTTCCTTTTCACTGAAGCTGGTAGCCCTCTGCCTCTCTGCTGGGGGGTTGCCACTGGTGCCGAAAGGTGTTGTGTCGGACATGGCAACCCCCGAGGCAGGTGTGGGTGGGCAACTGGGCCCTGGGGCTGCAACTGGACCCCTGCAGATGGCAGATGTGCAGGCACCAAATGGCAGGGGTCTGTGGCAGCAGGCAGGCAGGCAGCAGCAGATGGCTCGTGGGAGGCTGCTCAGGGCTCTGGGGGGCAGTAATTCAGCTTTCTGGTCAGGAGCGTGGTCTTCCGTGTGTTGTCACGTGGCCAGCTTGATACAGAGTGATTTGGCACGTGAAAAAACAGCACATCAGTGTGTAATTTGAGGAAAGGCCCTTAGCGCATAAGCATGTCTGTGACATAACATGCGCGGGCGTTTCCCTCGCCATGGGTTGAAGGTCCCACGTGGGTTTCCATCGCTTTGTACGTGCTCTTTGTGGAAAGTGGTGCGTGTGTTTTCCAGACGTTGGGGTTCACACGCGATTACTTCACAGCGGCTACAGTTCGTACTTCTTCTTTTGGCGTGGTTGTTGGCTACGCGTTCTTCTTCTACACGCAAGGCAGAAGGTGAGTCGCATATGCTATTTTTCCTACTGTGGGTGTCCCTGTTAGTCACGTACCCCTTTTTTGCTGTCATACTAGCCCGTGTGTACACATTTTTTGTGTTCCTGGCTGCCACAGAGTACTTCATGTTTTTTTACAAGCACTTGGGCTACAGGGGTTGCTTAACTCTATTTCTTGCTTTTTTGGGATGCCTGAGCATTGTGTGACACGTCATTTCTCTTAAGGGGCCACGGAATGGGACATTCATGTAGCTGTATGTACGTGTTTGTTGTTTGTGTGCACTTTTATACTGTGCCGGGACGCTTCCACCTGCCTTTGTGTGGCGGACGTGTTTAGGCCTGTGCGTGCCTTTTGCTGTGCGCATGTTTCCCCTATTCAATTCCATGAATATGTGTAGTTCGCTTGCGTGTGGGCGTTCCGTGTATTTCCCAGCAGTTCTTCCCCAGTTACGCCCTCATTTTCACACGTTGTTCCCCATTCCGCGTGTTCCGCCCCCTTTTGGTGTGTGCGCTACACGTTGTGCCCTTTCACTGTGCATGTTGCGCATGGCGTTCGGGATGTTGCAATGACATGTGCGCCCTTGTGCGCCCGTATGCGCCACCCGCGGATTTGGCGCACATCCCGGGGAAAACACACGCAGGGCCTTCCATGAATCACACACGTGCGCATGCACTTGCTTTTTCACGCTTGCGCCACAAATTTCAGCGCACATTTGTTCCATGAATCAGCCCGTATAAATGTTCTTTTAATTGTTCTTTTTTTTGTGCTTGTGCATCTCATTTCTTGCATCCAAAAAAGGTTTGAGATCCTGACACTGGTGTCTTTTTTTTTTTTTTTTAAACAGACGTTTTCACTGCATTTTGTGGGATCGCAAAGTCTCTATAAGCTAGAGAGTCTGCCTTATTGACTGGACAAAACTGATATAATGCATACCGTTCACAGCTCCTGTGGACTGCTTGGCCTTGCACCATTAACTACTATGTGTGCGCTGCTTCCCCATTCATCCAGGGGCCTTGGCTTTCTAAACACTCACTGGGGAAAGGAGGAATAATACCTAATTAAATGAACAGCACAAAAGCTCCAAAATGCACCCTAATACCCTAACAGAAGCTGCAACCTCTAAAAGGGCCTAACTCAAAACGGCAGAAGTCTTGCTAAAGTGGCCAACATCCCTTAAGTTACTAAAAAAATCAACATCTATCCTAATGTTTGCACTATGTGGCAATTCACCCACCCTTTTACCAGCTACCAAAGCAACATATTCTGAGTTCTCCTGAATACAAACAAAGCACAACTTCTTTCAATAATGCTAGCTACAAAGCCTTAACAATATCCTGGTCCTAAACTCTAAATATAATCAGCAGTATTGTTGTTGCACCTGCTTTCACTGTGCTATGCTCTCTAAAGTGTGTTAAAGCTAACTACAAATAGCATGTGTGAGACTTCAAAACTGCTAAACCAAATGTCAAAAATACTGACCAGCTCTCCTTGTGATCAGAATTTAGGCAGTCTGAACCTCCTTCCACTTTTGGGATGTTGCACTTGCATAGCAACATTCCCCCCCTTTAGTGAATTCATGAACTAATCTGGATTTCCTCTTCCTGTTAAAATCATCCTTGGGCACCCACACTTTAAACACAATACGTATATTTTCTCCGCTAATGGCATATTCTTCTGGGGTACATGTTAGGAAACAGCAACCCCTGCCCCCTGAAGAATCTACCCAATGCTATGTAAAGTTCTAGGAATTGGGTGAGGATAGGAAAGTGTCACCTGGGGACAAATCTGATGTTCTATCCTGGATGCTCTATCCATTCTGTGTTCAATCCCACCATTCCATTTGTCTGTCTGTGTGTGTGCATGTTTCAAGAGGGGAGTGGCCTCACCTCTTTTAAGGGTTAGGGACAGCATTGTCATTCCTATGGATAGTGTCTTCCTGCAGCACCTTAGGACCAGCTGACAGGGGCAAAATATGACAAGCAACAGTACAACAATGGGCACTTGCACTTTTACGGCTATATTCAACCAGGATGGAGCCCATGAAAACATGGCAGTTAGCCAATTCTGTTCCACCACCCCACCTTCCTTTTCCATTTCAGCAAGTAGATTGAATAGAGCCCCATTGGCGTGTGCCAGTACTGCCTATTTTGGCACAAACCCCACCCTTCATGGCAGTGAGGAGATCGAGTATGTAGTGGTTCTGCAGCGTCATTAATCTGATCAAGTTGAGGCCATGCTCTGTGTCATTTGTGATCTTTATCAACTACCAGCGTGTAATTTGTAACCACTTGAAGTTTACCGCTCTCTGTATGACTGGAATGATCACCGACTAAAAAAAGTCTGTCTTGTTGAACATCCAGTACAGTTTGTGAATGGCCTTAATAATTTCTGTCAAATCTTGAGAGAAAAAGTTTGAACGTTTATGATGGCAGAGGCACATTGATCAGCGGACCCACTGGTCAGTAGGCGGATCAGGTCTGACTGGGGGAGGGGCACATTTGCTATGGTGAGATGGTCATCCGGCACACTTAAAACAGGGGAATGTAAAGTTGTTAGGGAACAGACCCCCTTCCAAACTGGACATATGCAAAGCTCACACATGTCCAAAAAAGGTCCACGAGTGCTGCAGTTCCTCCATTGAGGTCTGGAATATCAAGTGTTCTGAACAAACATGAGAGAGGTCTTTGGACTTCCCTCTTCCCACCTCTTGTATGTGATTGTACCATAAAGTGTCTGTGCCGGGGTGATGCACCTCCAAAATACTGTCCAAAAGAAACTCTTGATCCTCAGTATCCCTTTACCTTCTGGTCATGGATACACTACCATTTACTAATCCAGATGCTATTTCTGATTCATTATATACCTCCTTTCCAATCTCTGACAATATAAATCTTGTCATTAAAAGGGAAAGAAAGAGAGAGAGAGAGAGACAGAGAGAGAGAGACAGAGAGAGAGAGACAGAGAGGGGACAGAGAGGGGAGAGAGGGAGAGACAGAGAGAGAGAGACAGAGAGAGAGACAGAGAGAGAGAGAGAGAGAGTCAACCAATACACAACATAATTCTCCTATATGTATCCGCTGTTCCTGGATGCTGCAGAGAAGGGTTAGCATTTGCTCATCCAAAAGGACGCATTGATTTTAGAAATGTCAATAATATACAAAAAAAGAATCTTTAGGGCTTCCACCATTTAATATCCTTCTCCTGGGGAGGGGGTTTGGTGCTGGTGTCCTTCCAAATGTCAGTTAGATGAATTCGAGTTTTGTGTCCTTTAACCTTCACAGCAGAGGGTGTGGCGTTGACTACCTCGTAAGGTTCCTGGGATCCACTTTTGTTCAAATATCTTACAGATGTCTCCACAAAAATTTGATTGCCTGGAAAAAGCTGTGGTTGCTGCAGAGATGCTGGGTCATCCATCTCCAATGCAGCCGGCTGTTGTGGATGCGGTCCAACCTGTTGAGATATAACTTCAATACATTTGGTTAGGTCCCTAAAATATCCCTGAAACTCATCCCCTAGTACTTCTGCTGTTTTGTGAGTGTCAATAGCTTTTGTGGGTGTGAGTGGTGTGTGCAGCCTCCTGCCTGTCACAATCCTGTGAGGTGATTTTGCCTGGTTGATTCCTGATGCTGAAAAGAGTAATGGGAAGGCGCTGTAGAAAATTTTTACTTAAAGAATGACACAATTTGGCTGAATGTTGTTTCAATAGGCCGTTAAAGCAGTCCACAATTCTGTTTGCTTGCAGGAGGTAAACTGAGCAAGGTCTGTGCTTTATTCCTAGTAGGGAGGTAATTTAATTAACTAGTTCATTAAAAAAGTGTGTCCCGTTGTCAGATTTCAGGACATTACATATTCCCCAGTGAGGAAATACCTTGTGCACCAAAAATGTAGCAGCTGATTTCACATCAGGGTGGGCAAAACATCCTGCTTCAAGCCAACTAGAGAATAGGCACACTTCAACAATTAAATAATAAAAGTCACTGCACCTGTTAACCATGTCGCTATAATCTATATGATGCGCCTGAAAGGGCCCTGAGGGGCGGGGCATCATTCCCTTCAACGTTGCAAGGGTGTGGCCTATACTATACAGGTGCTATGTAGTATACTTCACTAAGAAATATCTACGTGTTCCTGGAGACTGGGCACAAACCAGTCCTCTTGAATGTCTGCTGCAATGCACTGCTTAGATGCATGTGTAGGGTATTGCAATTGTTTGAGAGAAACGGTAAGTAAGTCCTGAGGCGTTAATGCTTTTCCTGTGATATTTTGTCTCTAAATTCAATCTGTGGGAGGTAGGGACCACTCTCTTTTGAACCGTAAATCCTTCTCTTGTTGCGGGTATGTCCCTATAGTTCAATAATCTGAGTGAGGGGAACTGCATCATATGGGGCAGGCAACTGCACCTGCTGCAATGCTATGTCAGGGGCCTTTTGGCCTCTGGAATTTCCAGGTATGCTGTTTTTTTGGCTGCTCTGTCTGCTGAATCATTGCCACAAGGTATTGGGTCTGTATTGTTGTATGGGCTTGCACACTACACCACAGCAATATCGAGGGAAGTGCCAAGGCTTCAATCAATCTAGAGAGTAATGCTTCATTCTGTATAGGTGCACCTTCTGCTATGTTTGAACCCTCTTCTGAACCATCGTGACATCCCAGAGTGCACAGTGGAAGTGGCATATGCTGAATCTGATTATATGGTGATGTAAAGTGTGACGTCACACCCTTTGGACATTTGTAAAGCTTATATGAGTACTGAGTTCTGCCGCTTGAGCAGAATAATGCAGGGGCAACCTCTTTTTAATCACCACTTCATACTCTCCATCTACAAGGCTTACTACTGCTGCGCCCATGTGCCTTTCGCCCATGCTCTGATCAATAATTGATGACCCATCAACAAAGAGCACTTCCCCCTCCTCAAGTGCAAGTATCCTCATCTATGCCCCCTTTGTATGTCGTGCAATCATGTACTGAATTGTTTGGCTGTACAGGCTCTGCAATGAATGTTGCAGGGTTCACTGTGTGACATTTGACCGTGTGAATGGAGGAGTTGGACACTATCACTTCATAGCCTGATGCTCTCTGTGTAGTTAGAGTGGACTTACATTTCTCTAGAATGATTTTAAAAAACGGTGTGTTCCACCTATAATGCCACTGGACATCCCATTGGGATGGTGGAGGATTTCTGTATTGCGAATTTTGCTGCTGCTAGAGCCTGCTCGTGTGAAAAATGGCTGTGTATTGCAAGATCTAAAAGTCCACTGTAGTAAGCCAGAGGCTTGTGTACTTTTGATGTATAATGCATGAGGACAGCCGCCATCACCTGACCATTTGCATGCGAGAATAGAAATAATTGTTTGATGTTTTCTGGAATTGCTAACACTGGTGCATTACTGATTGCATTTTTGAGTTCCTGAAAACATCTGGTCATCCCTTCTGTCCAACTAATTGGTCCCTTTACTTTCTGCGCTTCCTTTAGCCCTTGCAACAGGGGTTTTGTGTAGCTGGAATAATCAAATATCTCCGACCTACTGTACTCACATAGTCCTAAAAAATGCTCCATTTATTTGACTGTGGTTGGCTGTGGTGTGGTTTGCAGGGCTGCTGCTGCTGTTTCTGGTGTCGTTTTCCTTCCTGCTGATGATATTATTTGCCCTAGGTATGCTACCTCTTTCTGGCAATACTGCAGGTTTTCTTTATCTACCTTGTAGTCCTTCTCTGCTAGTAAAGTTAAAAGATTAACTGAGTCTTCTCTGCATTGCTCTTCTGTTGTGCTGCAGACCAAAATTTCATCTCCATATTGAATCAATGTGCTCTGTACTTGTACATTTACAAAGGCCTTTTGCACTACTCTATTAAAAATGCTAGGGAACTCACAGTACCCCTGAGGTAATTTTGTGTGCTGAACTATCTGCCCTCGAAAGGTAACTGCTGTGCGATGTTTGGAGTCAGGGTGCAATGGGACTGAGAAAAATGCATTCTAGCAATCTATTACTGTGAGGTGTGTTGCTTCCGTTGGAATATTGCAAAGAATAACGGCATGATTGGGAACCACTGGAAATTCTGCTTATTCAATATTATTCAACGGGCACAAGTCCTGAACCATTCTCCAACTTGAACCCTTTGTGTTTTTCACAGGGTATAAAGCTGTGTTACACAGGGATTCTGATGGTTGTATTATGTCTTGTTGCCATAATGTTACAATGGTGGCATAGACCCCTTCATCAGCTTCCCTTGACAAGGGGTGCTGTCTCACTTGGGCTAACATGGCGCCTGATTTCAAATTTAACCAAACTGCTCCTATGCTCTTCAATACCCCTACATCGTGGTGGTTGCTAGTCCATGGGGCATTGTGTACCTTTTCTATATCCTCCTGTGATGGTAATGCTTTGGCAATGAGCATAGTCCTCCAGGGGAGATTGGAGTCTTGGGTGGAATGCAACTATATTATTTCCCCATTCAGCTGGGGTTTGGACGCGGTCTCGGAATGGCTGAGTAGTCCTTGAACCTTTATTTTGTGATCGATCACACGTTGTATATCAAGGATTAACCTATTTTCCTTGCATTTATGGATCTGAGCACTGCCTTTGACAAGGTAAATTGTTATTAGCTGTGGTGTGTGCACAGATCCATGAATTATCCAGGTGCACTAGTGGATCTTCTGGAGAGACTGCATTCTTCCACCATGGCTTGTGTAAGGAGTGGGGTGCAGGCTATAGGGTTGCTGGCACAAGCCATGGGCATGTTCAAGGCTAAACCGGTCGAGCTGGCGCTCAAGGTTTATAATGGGAAAGCTATTTTTGTTGCCAGGTATGGAATAGAGCTGTGGGGTTACAGCAATGTTGAGCCCATCCTGGTGGTGGAGAACACTTTTCTGAAACAAATATTGGGGCTTCCACGCTTGGCCCCTAATTTTGCAGTCCACCAGGAATTGGGCTGCAGGTTCAAGTGACTGCATCACAGCTCAGCCCTTAAATCTTTGGCTTAGAATCTGGGGGGAACAGCAAAGCTAGTTTAACTCAGTAGTTAAACACTTGGTTCCTAGGGACCAATCCTCAAGTTTCACTGGCTTGGGTATGTAAAGGTAATGTTGTCAGAAGGGGACATGGCTCAATATTTTGTTATGAGAGTGTTATGCTGCACAAGGTTCTGAGAGATATAAAAATAAGGGTGTTCCAGCGTATTCTGGTTAATAGGGAGTTATCTGAGACCCAGCAGCCCGCTAATAGGAAAAATGCGATCATTGCGAACCGAGGTCTCCAGAAATATTTGCGATGGGTACAGAACCATTCTCAGCGTGTTGTCATTACCAGGGAATGCTTTAATTGTATCCATCTAAGAGCAGTGGTGGCGGCCTGGTCCAATGGCAATGGAATTCAATTGTGTATTTTTTGCAACGTGCCCAAGGAAGACTTGGCCATTTTTTACTATTTTGCCAGGTTTCTCCTTAATTAGAGATCACACGCTAAAACACTCTTGCAGGGCCAGGGATTCCTTCAGTATGAACCTGCACTGTGCTAACTGTTATGGGTGAACTCAATATGTGTGAGTTGGGGTTTATTAGCATTTTTAAAGAACAAGCTAACTTTGAGGACATTCTTAATGAAAATGGTTTAAATAGAAAGTTTTTGCATTTTAAAATATTGCATTGTGTTAGGAGGGTGGAATGTTGCTTATTCCTTTATTGTGGAATGTGTAATTATGTTATCAATTGCTGTTGTTTTTATGGGAACATTTTGTATTCCCGAAATAAACTTTCTACCGGTTTCCACAAAAAAAAAAAACAATGAGCATAGTGGGAGGTACTTCCCTGTGTTGTATCATTATTTGGCAATGTATGCAAATTTCAAACAACATTTCACCTGTGTCCCCGGTGTGACAGCCCCCTCAGTGGCTGTGTTAGGTCTATGGCCAAAACTGTGCGCCATTCCGCCCTATCATCTTTACCAGAAATAATTACTTTGTCCTTTTTTGTAATCACTGCTTCCAAATCTAATGTAATAATGATGCCTGGTGCCTTTTCCTGGGCCACAGCTGGCAGAAAAGAAACTTGGCGGGTACACGCAGTGTCCAATCCTTTATCATGGGCACCGATCCTAGCAATACTGTTACCCTGCAAAGAAACAAATATGGATAGAGGGGCATTCCTTGTGTGGCAGTCACTGCAAAGTGCTTGTGTTATTGCTGCAGCCTTAGCATAGTATATGTCTGATGTTGAACACACTATACCTTTTTCAGTGAATTAAATGGTCATGGTCAGTTTACTCAGGAGTGGTCAGCCCAGAAGGTTAACTGGGGTATCTTTACAATACAATAAGCATGCTGACAACTCTTATGTACCTACATTTTGGGTAAATCTTCAGTGAGAGGAACCGATAAAATTGCAGAATTCTGTATGCGTTCATTATTTTACCTGACAAGGGAAACCTCCCTTTTTTGATACAGCACTTTGTAGCTCCTGTGTCAACCATAAATATGAATGTTATATCTCCTATATTCACTACTATCTGTGGTTCCTCTTCCGGGTCAGAAGTGACTGACAGAACTGTCTAAATCATGACAGTTTGCCAATCGTGTTCCACCACTCCGCCTTCCTTTTCCATTTCAGCACATAGATTGTCTAGAGTCCCAGTGGTGTGTGTCAGGGACCAATTATCGGAATCATGGGGTGGGCTTTAGGTGCAACAAGTACTGCCTATTTTGGCACAAACCCCACCCTCCAAGGTGGTGAGGAAATTGAGTATGTAGCGGTTCTGCAGTGCCATTAATCTGATTGAGTTGAGGCCATGCCTTTTGTCATTTGTGATCTGTATCAACTACCAGTGTGTAATTTGTAACCACTTGAGGTTTACAGCTGTCTGTTTTCCTAGAATGAACAGGGAGGTAAAAAAAAATAAGTCTCATTCTTACTGAACAACCAGTATTGTTTGTGAATGACCTTAAGCATTTCTGTCAAAGCTTGAGAAAAATAGTTTTAACTTTTATGATGGCGGAGGCACTTTGATTGACGGACCCACTGGTCGGTAGGGGGATTAGGTCTGACTGAGGGAGGGGCACATTTGCCATGGTGAGATGGGCATCTGGCACACTTAAAACAGGGGAATGTAAAGTTGTTAGGGAACAGACCCCCTTCTAGAACGGTGGAAACTGGACATATGCTAAGCTCACACATGTCAAAAAAGGTCCATAAGTGCTGCAGTTCCTCCATTGAAGTCTGGAATATCAAGTGTTCTATACAAACATGACAGAAGTCTTTTGACTTCCCTCTTCCCACCTCTTGTCTGTGATTGTACCTTAAATTGTCTGTGCCTCTGAAATACTGTCCAAAAGAAACCCCTGATCCTCAGTATCCCTTTTCCTTCTGGAAAAATAATGTCAACGTTAATGGTGGCAGAGGCCCATTGATCGGCGGACCCACTGGTCGGTAGGGAGAACAGGTGTGACTGGGGCAGGGGAACAGGTGTGACTGGGGGAGGGGCACACTTGCTATGGTGAGATGGGCATGTGGAGCAATTAAAACTGGGGAATGTAAAGTTGTTAGGGAACAGACCCCCTTCTAGAACGGTGGAAGCTGGACATATGAAAAGCTCCCACATGTCCAAAAAAGGTCCATGAGTGCTGCAGTTCCTCCATTGAGATCTGGAAAATCAAGTGTTCTATTAAGTTGCCCATTTGTACCAACAGGTATGCTGTCATTGCCCCTGAAACGCAAGGAGAATTGTTTAAGTATCAGAACTTTATTGGAACATTCATGTTGCTTGATCCAGGTCAGTTGTTTTATTTATTGTCCCCACACAGCACAACATGTCTCATTGATATGTGGCACTACTTCCCCCAAAAACCCCACCAGTCCTCCTGCTCTGCACCCCATCAGTCCTTTGACCCACTTATTGTTGGGGAAAACAGTGCCTTCCAGATATAATTGGGGTTTTATTCTGCATCATAAGTACTCATGCCTATTACCCTAAGAACATTCACTGTTTTCTGCTTCTAACACAGTTGCTTGCACCTTATGTCCCTTGAAACAACCTACACACCCTACATAGGGCCAGGTGCACAAAACATTGTGCTATTTGAGGTGGCATTGCTCTGGGAATAAACACTCTGGGTGTGCCAGTTGCATGCGGTATTAAAGAACAAATATGACAGAAGTCTTTTGACGTCCCTCTTCCCACTTCCAGTATGTGATTGTACCATAAAGTGTCTGTGCCGGGGTGATGCACCTCCGAAATACTGTCCAAAAGAAACTCCTGATCCTCAGATCCCCTTTTGCTTCTGGTCATGGATACACTACCATTTACTAATCCAGATGCTATTTCAGATTCATTATATACCCCCTTTTCCAATTCCCAATGATATAAATCTTGTCATTAAAAGGGAAAGAAAGAGAGGAAGGGAGAGATGGAGAGTCAACCAATACACAACATAATTCTCCTAATTGTATCAACTGTTCCTGGAGGCTGGGAAGAAGAGTTAGCGTTTGCTCATCCAAAAGGACGCACTGATTTTACAAATGTCAATAAAACACTAAAAAATAATCTTTAGGACTTCCTACCTTTTATGTCCTTTTCCTGGGGAGGTGGGCCAGTGCTGGTGTCCTTCCAAATGTCTGTTAGATGAATTCGATGTTTGTGTCCATTAACCTTCACATCGGTGGGTGTTGTGCAGACTACCTCATAAGGTTTCTGGAATCTACTTTTATTCATATTTCCTACATATGTCTGCACAAACCTTGATTGCATGGGAAGAGCTGTGATTGCTGCAGAGATGCTGGGTCATTGATTTCCAAGGCAGCCAGCTGTTGTGGATGCGGTCCAACCTGTTGATATATAACTTTAATACATTTGGTTAGGTCCCTCAAACTCATCCCCTGATACATCTGATGTTTTCTGAGTATCAGAGGCTTGTTTGCAGGTGTGAGTGGCGTGTGCAGCCTCCTGCCTATCACAATCCTGTGAGGTGTTATATGGTGATTTTGCCTGGTTGATTCCTGATGCTGAACAGAGTAATGGGAAGGCACTGTAGCCAATTTTTACTTAAAGAATGATAGAATTTGGACAAACATTGTTTCAACAGGCCGTTAAAGCTTTTCACAATCCCAGAGGCTTGCACGAGGTAAACTGAGCACAGTTTGTGCTTTATTCCTAGTAGGGAGGTAATTTCTTTAAATTGTTCATTAAAAAAGTTTGTCCCATTGTCAGATTTCATGACATCACATATTCCGTTGCGCACCAAAATCATAGCAGCTGATTTCACATCAGGGTGGGCCCAGGGTCCTACTTCAAGCCAACATGAGAATGGGAACACTACAACAATTAAATAGCAGAAGTTACTGCACTTGTTAACTATGTCAAAATAATCGATATGATGCTCCCGAAAGGACCCCAAGCAGTGGGGCAACATTCCCTTCAAAGTTTTAAGGGTGTGGCCTGTACTATACAGTAGCCATGTGGTATAGTTTACTAAGAAATTATCTACGTGTGCTGGACAAACTAGTCCTGTTAAATGTCTGGGGAGTTACTGCTTTTCCCGTGATATTTAGTCTCCAAATTAAATCTGTGGGAGATATAGAACGCCCTGTTTTGATCCATAAATCCTTCTCTTGTTGCAGGGTTCGTCCCTCTATTTCAATAATCTGAGTGAGGGGTACTGCATCATATGGTGCAGGCAATTGTGCCGTCTACAATACTATGTCAGGGGCCCTCTTGGCCTGTGGAACTTCCAGGTATGCTGCTTATTTTGCTGCTCTGTCTGCTGCATCATTGCCATAAGCTTTTGGGTCTGTATTGTCTGTATGGGGTTGAGCACTTCACCATGGCAACTATTGAGGAAAGTGACAATACTTCAATTAAACTAGAGAGTAATGCTGCATTCTGCACAAGTGCACCATGTGATATTTCTGAACACTCTCCTGCGCCATCCTGACAACAAGGAGTGCACAGTGGAAGTGATATATGCTGAATCTGATTATATGGTGATTTAAATGGTGATGTGACACCCTTTGGACATTTGTAAAGCTGCTATGAGTACTATGAGTTATGCTGCTTGAGCGGAATAATGCAGGGGCAAACTCTTTTTAATCATCACTTCATACTCTCTGTCTACAAGGCTTAGTACTGCTGCACCCATGTGCCTTTCGCCCCCATGCTCTGATAAATAGTTGAATAGTTCTGAATCGTTTCGCTGTACAAGCTCTGCAATGAATGTTGCTTGGTTCACTGTGTGACATCTGACCGTGTGAATGGAGGAGTTGCACAGTATCACTTCATAGACCAAGGCTCTCTGTGTAGTGAGCTTGAAACTACATATCTCTAGAATGATAAAAACTGTGTGTACCACCTATAATTCCACTGGATACCCCATTGGGATGGTGGAGGATTTCAGTATTGCGAATTTTGCTGCTGCTAGAGCCTGCTCACATGGAAAATGGCCCTGCATTACCAGATCTAACAGTCCACTGTAGTAAGCCAGAGGCTTGTGCACCATTGATGTATACTGATTGAGGACATCTGTCATCACCTGACCATTTGAATGCAAGAATAGAAATAATGTATTGTTATCTGGAATTGCTAACACTGCTGCATTACTGATTGCATTTTTGAGTTCCTTAAAACATTTGGTCATCTCTTCTGTCCAACTAATTGGTCTCTTTACTTTCTGTGCTTCCTTTAGCCCTTGCAACAGGGGTTTTGAGTAGCTGGAATAATCAAATATCCAAGACCTACAGTAGTCACATAGTCCTAAAAACTGCTGCATTTGTTTGACTGTAGTTGGCTGTGATGTGTTTTGCACTGCTGCTGCTCTTTCTGGTGTCACTCTCCTTCCTGCTGATGATATTATTTGCCCTAGGTATGCTACCTCTTTCTGGCAGTACTGCAGTTTTTCTTTATCTACCTTGTAGCCCCTGTCTGCTAGTAAATTTAAACGTTTAACTGAGTTTTCTCTGCATTGCTCTTCTGTTGTGCTACAGACCAAAGGTTCATCTCTGTATTGAATAAATGATCTTGTGTGTTGAAATCTTTGCCCTTGAACGGTAAATGTTGTTCGATGGGACTGAGAAAAATGCATTCTTGGGATCTATTACTGTGAAGTGCATTGCTTCTGTTGGAATATTGCAAAGAATAGCGGCAAAATTGGGGACCACTGGGAGTTCTGCTTCTTCAATATTATTCAATGGGCACAAGTCTTTAACCATTCTCCAACTTGCCCCTCTGCATTTTTCACAAGGTGAAGAGCTGTGTTGCATGGGGATTCTGATGGTTATGTTATGCCTTGTTGCCATAATGCTACAATGGTGGCATAGATCCCTTTATCTGCTTCCCAAGATACTGTCGCACTCGGGCTAACACTGCACCTGGTTTCTATTTTGCCTGAACAGCTCCTGTGCTCTTCAATAACCCTACATCGTGTTGCTTTCTAGTCCATGGGTGACTGGGTACCTTTTCCAGATTCTCCTGCAAGTGTGATGGTAATGCCTTGGCAATGAGCATTGTCTTCCTGGGGAGATTGAAGTCTTGGGTGGAATGCAACAATATTGTATCCCCCATTCAGCTGGGGTTTAGACCAGGTTTCGAAACAGCTGAGCAATCCTTGAACCTTTATTTGGTGGTGGCTCACTCTTTGTATATCAAGGATGAACCCATTTTCCCTGCTTTCATGGATCTGAGCACCGTCTTTGACAAGGTAAATTGTAATAAGCTGTGATGTATGCACAGATCCATGAATTGTCCATGTGGACTGGTGGATCTTCTGGAGAGACTGCATTCATCTACGGTGGCTTGTGTAAGGTGTGAGGTGCAGGGGCGGTGCACTGCTTTCTTTCAGGGGGAGCAGGAGATGCACCAGGGCTGTGTGCTAGCCCCGTGTTTTTCTGTCTGTACATTAATGGTGTTTATGACCATTTGCTTAATTACACTCTGGATGTCCCCAGGCTGGGTAGTCGGCATGTGCCTTTATTGACTTATGCAGATGATACGGTTCTGCTGGCCCACACTCCAAGAGACTTACAGCGCTTGATTGATGATTACTCTTTATTCATAGTTTCACTGGATCTGAAAGTTAAGGCCCAAAAATCAGCACTCATGGTCTGTACTTGGGGAAGTGTCCTCCAAAGCTTCAGGTGATGTTTAGTAATGGGGTCTTGATCCGCAGAGTCTCTAGTTTTGACAATCTGGGGGTTAGATTTCCTTCAAACTTCAGTCCTGTAGCCCATTTTACCAATCAGACTGCAAGGTTCAAACAGGTTATAGGGTTGCTGGGACAATCCATGGGCATGTTCAAGGCTAAACCGGTCGAGCTGGTGCTCAAGGTTGATAATGGGAAAGCTATTTCTGTTACCAGGTATGGCATGGAGCTGTGGGGTTACCACTGTTCCATTGTTGAGCCCATCCAGGTGGTGGAAAACACTTTTCTGAAACAAATATGGGAGCTTCCACGCTTGGCCCCTAATTTTGCAGTCCACCAGGAATTGGGCTGCAGGTTCAACAGTGACTCCATCATAGCTCAGCCCTTAAATCATTGTCTTGGAATCTGCAGGGAACAGCAAAGCTGGTTTAACTCAGGAGTTAAACACTTGGTTCCTAAGGATACCTAAGGAGACCTAAAGAACTCTACCTCAAGTTTCACTGGCTTAGGTATGTGAAGGCAATGTTGTCAGAAGGAGACACGGCTCAATATTTTCTTAGTAGAGATGTTAGGCCAGGTTCTGAGAGCTATAAAAGTAAGGGTGTTCCAGCGTATTCTGGATAATAGGGAGTTATCTGAGATCCGGAGGCCCGCTAATAGGAAGCATGCGATCGTTGCGAACCGAGATCTGTAGAAATATTTGCGATGGGCACAGAACCCTTCTCAGAGTGTTGTCATTAAATGGGCATGCTTTAATTGTATCCATCTAAGAGCATTGGTGGCAGCCTGGTACAATGGCAATGAAAAGCAATCATGTATTTTTTGCAACATGACCAAGGAAGACTTGGTCCATTTATTACTATTTTGTCCAGCTTTCTCCTTAATTAGAGATCACACGCTTAAACCACTCTGGAGGAACCAGGGATTCCTTCACTATGAACCTGCCCTATGCTAGCTGTTCTGTGTGGAATCAATCTGTTTGGGTTGGGGTTTATTAGAATTTTTAAAGAATGCACTAACTTTGAGGGCATTTCTAATGAAAATGGTTTGAATTTAAGGTTTTTGCATTTTAAATTATTGCATTGTTTTATGAGGGTGGAAAGTTGTTTATTCTTTTACTGTGGGGTGTGTACTTATGTTATCAAATGCTGTTTTTTCTGGTAGCTTTTTGTATACCCAAAATAACCTTTCTACCTGTTTTCGCACACAAAGAACAATGAGCATAATGGGAGGTACTTCCCTGCGTTTTTATCATTATTTGGCAAGGTAGGCACATTGCAAACAGCATTTCTCCTGTGTCCTCAGTATCTTCAAACAGCTGTTCATCAGACACGCCCCCTCAGTGGCTGCGTTGGGTCTATGCACAAAGCTGTGCGCTATTCCTCGCCTTCCTCGTCTGTACCAGAAATAATTACTTTGCCCGTTTTTGTGATTACTGATTCCAAATCTAATGTAATATTGGTGCCTGGTGCCTTTTCCTGGGGAACAGCTGGTGGGACAGAAACTTGCCGGGTATACACAGTGTCTTATCCTTACCTATCCCAGCAATACTGTTACCCCGCAAAGAAAACAAATTTGGATATAGGGGCATATCTTGTGTGGCCCTGTCACTGCAAAGTGCTTGTGTTCTTGCTGCAGCCTTGGTATATGCCTGATGTTGAACACACTATACCTTCTTTAGTGAATGAAATGGTCAGTTTACTCCGGTGTTCCCTGCTCAGAAGGTTAACTGGGGTATCTTTACAATACAATAAGCGTGCTGACAACTCCTGTGTACCTCAGTTTGACAAATTGTCTCTGGACCAACTTAGCTACTGCCTTTTGCACCTGCTCCGCTGTATCTTTCTCTTTGTGCTCCCTCCTCCTACAATAATGCACTATGGGCGCCTGTATTTTGGTCCATCCCTTTGCCTTTATACTGACCACTTTGTCCAAATCATGTTGCACTTCCACACGGAGACCCTTGCGCAACATGTGGTCAAATATAGCTATATTCTTGTCCCGTGCTTCCCCCATCTCTGCCTGCCATATCTCCTGAATCTGATGAATGTAGACTGTAAGGTCGTCATCTGCCTTCATGGTGGGGGCCATGATTGCATTTATGTCAGGCATGTCTGGATATGCATCCCGCAAAGCTTTCCATATGTGTGCTCGACAATTGTTAAATGGCACGCCATCATGATGGTCCTTGTTCAGTTGTACCCCTGGATACCCTGCCTTCTTTCATATTTCATCCGCCTGCTCCCCCAGCAGCACGGGAAACAAACTCTTTATGTCCCCTACAGCTAACATGATCTCTGCTGTCTGCTTTTCTAGAGCATATATCCATTTGCCTGCTCCCGCTGTAAGTGAGGGTAGT
Organism: Ambystoma mexicanum; assembly: GCF_040938575.1. NCBI lineage: Eukaryota > Metazoa > Chordata > Amphibia > Caudata > Ambystomatidae > Ambystoma > Ambystoma mexicanum. The sequence goes on along the minus strand of NC_090934.1, from coordinate 385,880,962 downwards.
GCCTTCATCAGGTTTTTCCGATCCATATGGGGTCAAGGCACAGTGCTCTCCCTAGTCCCTTTTGCAACAACGGAAACTGCGTTCCTTTCTTCTTTGTCTCGGATGTCCTCCCTCCTTCTTGTCCTTTACAAGGGCCACTCGGTCATGCCGTGGTCTAAGCCTCAGCCCCCAAGGTGTCATTTCCCCTGTTGTACCCTCTGCTCCTCGTCCATTTCCTAATCCTCCTATTCACCCTCTGCTTTCCTTTCGGAGCATACCAAGTTATAATCCATGCTATGACTGTGCTTGCTCCTCTGCTGTAAAGCCCCTTGATCCTCCCCTGGATTGCAGGATCCCTTATCCCAATCCACCATAATATCCTTAAAAGCCGTACTATCGAGCTTAAGAAGTACCTGTCCCACGCACCACTCGTCTATGCCTATCTCTACGCTCTGCTCCCTCCCCTTTTCTCTGCATCTCCCGTGCCAGCTCCTGCTCTGCACTCTTTACCACTGCTCATTATGCACCTTATTATCTACTTCCATAACCAATAAGTCCCTTGTTTTATCTTTAGGTTGCTCCGGGATTCCTGTCTTGAGCTTGATCAGGGGCGCATACCAGCGGTTGGTGTACCCTGCAATGGGCTATAAAGGAAAGCACCCATAAGGTGGCGGTGCAGTGGTGTGTGTGTCTGATTCATTCCTTCTGTGCTGTCATCAGGGGTGTTCTCTACATCCTCAAACCTTTTCCATAATTCAAGTATACTCTACCTGCTTCTCAGTTTGTTTCCTTTATATGTTGATGATAAATGCATGTACATATGCTCCATTATATTTTGATCATGCATGCCCTCCGTTGGCCAATCCTTAAATGTTTTTCCCTCTGTTAGCTAAACCCACTCACGGTGGTACTTCAGAATATTCTCATTGTACTGCAGGAGTGTCTTACACATATATTCCAATGGAGTACTCATTCTCTTTCTCCAATCTTATTTAAACCCAAAAATCTGCTGAACACCAATCCAGCTGCCTCTCACCTCAAAACCCACAATACTCCAACTCAACCAATGTACCTTCCACAACAAAAATCTACCCCCCAACACCTTTGCGGCTATAATCGCCACAAAAAGGCCTTATCCACACAATGGGCTACTACTGCCCCAGATCAAACCTCTCTAACTACACAACTACTAACAAAGCCACTAATAAAAACACATCTATTTATACAATGGTGTAATAGTGTAGACCCTTACCTCAGTCTCCTTCTCTCGAGACGAGGGAATCCAACCCTCCTCACGCCCCTTGCGCTCTAAGACAGAGGGATACTGGGTCCTTTCCATACAGGAATGTCACTTCCACTACAGCACTGTCTTTCCTCATCTAAGAGGAGATACCACACATCAATTCTTCACCTTTACAACTATTTATGATATCATCTTTCCCTGTGGTGGGGAAGCTACACCTCTCTATTAATAAAAACCTCATGCAAAGTCACAACATTGTCTTTCCTCTTCTTCAAGGAGATTCCCCTTCTCTTTCTTCACTCACTCAACACACAAAAACATCAACCCTTGTTTTCCCGCAAGACTGCACTCACGTTCTTAAGTTTCCTCCAAACTACTCCAGTGTGGTGCCCCCCCTTCAATTGCCTGCACAGCTGGGTGCAGCTCCCCGCTCCAAGCGCCTCCTGGAAACAGCGCCTGCAAAGCTCTTCAAGGTGTGCAGATGAACTGGTCACAGCAGATGGGTGCCGTAACCCAAGATGTGTGGTGGGGGAGCCCCCAGCCTCTCTGGGGAATCTGGAGATCACGTTGGGTTCACCAAATCTATACAGTATGCCCAAAAACTGATTGATAAAAAAACAATCCAAGAGGTCAATAAGGAGCACACATTTTATAAGAAAAACACTTTTTATTACATGCAAATATTTGTGGGGAGGGTCAGTCAGCTCTGTAGAACTGAAAACAAAGAACTCGATCAATACACCCGCGTTAATTGGATCTTTTAAAGAAAAAAATCACAAAAACTACATTTGGCATTATGTATCTAATACAGATTAATCCCACATTTCCTATTGGCTAGCCTATGCACAAATCTAAGCATGACTTCCATTTTAGTACCCCATTGATCAATTAAGTATCTGTGATGAGATGAGTACAGTTCCATGTAAATGACCCGATTGAGCAGAGAGCAAAAAATACTTTGTTCTGATTGGTCCATGACATACAGGTAACTTGTTGCAACAATGGACTTTCCTTATTGGTCAAAACAACTTCAGATAATTTGTCAGGTGCATGCCCCTCGAAGAGAACCAATCATGAGCGGGTGTGAACAATGAAGTCAATACCCTGTGGCAATGAAGTGGACTTTCTCATTAGACCAGACAACTTGGCAACCCTGAACAGCCCTTCGCCCTTGCAGCTGTACTTCTTAGCAACACCTCTTGCAAGCTCTGTCTTGAAAACTCTCTTGGGAACCAGGTGGCGTTATAAAAAACACAGCTCAGACACTGCTCTTGGGGATTCATTTCTGGGATTTATTTTCTCTATTTAGCTTGACACCTTTAGGTATAATGGACCTGTCACTTCTCAATGGGGGCAGTATAACCACAACCTAGTTCAACACTGTGGCAATTTCTGGACACCAGGACCTTGTTTTCAGTAAGATTTGTCCTTCGCAGCTGCTGCACTAATCTAATCGTCTAGACAAAACTGGTATAAGGCATTCCATTTACAGCTCCTGTGGACTGCTCAGCTTTGCACTACTAACTACTATCTGTGTGGTCCTTCCTCCTTCATCCGGAGGCCTTGGCTGTCTAAACACTCACTGGGGGGAATGAAGGATAAAACCTCATTAAATGAACAGAACAGAAGCTCCAAAATGGTCTGTGAGGGGCCAGGAATGAGACACAGACACAGAGACTTATATTTCTGGCTAAAGACTTTAAATAAAGAAAAGTGGGGTGGGAAAATGCCTCTCTATCCCTTCTCTAGAGGTGTTTCCCTATCAAACTATGGATCTGCCAAAGTCAGAATTTCCAAAACAAAACCATCCCGTGTCCAAAGTTCTATTCTGGCCCTCGCACTTTGACAAAATAAACTCCAAGGTAAAAAGGGTAATCTCTGTGCCCTTGTGTGTTTCATAAATGCGTATCTCCACAACAAATATGCCAACATTATAGAGTTCCTTATTCCAGGGGGTGGTTCCCTTCCCCGGGATTTCTCTTCCCTTGGTTGCTTTCTCAACAATGTCAGTTCCATGGATTTCTCTCTATCAAATGTATAAACCAACTTGCCTTTCTGTCTTTTGCAGGATACCTGGTGTACTCTCCTGCCAGGTTTTCATTCGTTTACTTATGATCAGCGTAGCCTGTTTGCTAATCTTGATTTTCTTTTCTCAGAGCCTCTTTGGTTCATGTAGTCCCCATACAATGTTCAATCTGTCCTTGCCTGGTATACTGTCTCTACCAGGATGTCCTTTCATGCACCCACTTGCAACTAACTGCCTGGCATACTTCCCTGCTAGGACTTTCTTCATGTTGCCTCGGCTCACTTCTCCAAGATTGACAGTCTTGGATTTCTGCTAGTTCTGCTTGCAACTGCCTCGTATATTTCCCTGCCAGGGCTTTCTTAGATGTACTATCTTGCAACTGCCTGGTGCACTCCCCTCCCAGGACTTTCTCACATATCACTCTCTTGCAACTGTCTGGCATACCTCCCTGCCAGGACTTTCTCATATATCACTCTCTTTCCACTGTCTGGCTTGATGGGCTAAACTGGGGTGGGGGGAGGAACAAAAGAGGGACTGATTAACCTTGCTGTTTTTAAAGGGCTTTCGCAGTAGTCATACTTCGACACACATTCTTACCATTATTTTTAAATAGTAGCGGGGTGGCACAATTGGCTGATGCTCAGTAGAACAGTATTGGCTGGGTTATACAGATCACAATGTAAACAACTGACCAGAGTGGGTCTTGCTGAAAGCCTTTCTCTACACATACTAGAATGCAAAGAAAAAAACAGGACTGGATAAGCACCTACAGAATGGAATGGATCATGTTGGCATTTATGAGCCAATACAGCATGTGGTATTTCTCTAGTGACAGAAACAATAAATATTTACAAGTGTGGACGCCAGGCAGAGGAGTCCCGCTGACACACAAAGAAGGGACAGCACTGTCGATCAGTTCAGCACAGCACTGCAAATAAGGATGGCTTGCATTGGATTTGACATGGCTACTAATAAAACATATTCGTTCAGGATTTGGGATGCAACAGCAGGGCTAGGAGGCCAATAAGTTAAGGACACTGGCGTTCTGACTCTTACAAGCACTTCATTCGCCCCAGCGCCAAACCATCCAGGGAAGAGTTTTATTGTCATTTTATTGAGTCATCTGTTAATAAACCAATAGAAAATGATGTCCTTACTAAACTTTACTAAGAACCATATTGTACATGCCTCTTCTCCTATGTGTAATGTAAAATGTCAGGAATTTGTCAAATGCCTTTCATAGATAGTTATAACAATTCAGAACATGATTTCCAATATTGCTTCTACTTTTCCAAATGTTCTTAGTAAAACCTCAGCCGCTTGTGTTGATTTTGCTATTTTGAGTTTAGAACCATGTTCAGCCTAAATGGTCAAAACGGAACCTACTTGTTTATTGATGAGCCTTGTCCTGCTTTTAAATGCAAGCAGTGTTTTAGGGCCTAATTCACAAAAGCGTTTTATAATGGCAAAACCCCATTGGAAAATGTTCTGTGAATTGGGCCCTTAGTGTTTTGCACCTTTAGTTCAATTAGTTGGCCTGTCTTATTCACGGTTTGTTTCCTGATCTTTGCAAAAGTGTTCATATCACCATTATTACCATTATTGAAGAAAACAAATTCGGACATACACTGCCTTTCTAATCTTCATCCAGTTACTTCTCTCCCCTTTTTGCGTACATTTCTTTAGAGTGGTTTTGGAACAGCTAAATAAATCAATAAAGGACCTCCTGGTCCCTTTTCAATCAAGATTTTGTTCTGGCCGCAGCACAAGACTGCTACGCTGCAAGTGCCGGATGATGGTCATCCTGGATGATGGGTTGCTTGCTTTCTGATGCTGCTGGATCCCTCAGTGGCATTTAACCTGATTGGCCATGGGGTGCTCCTTGATATCTTCTCTGGTGGTATGGGCATTGGGCAAAAGGTTCTTGGATGATCTGTTCCTTCCTTGCTGACATGTTTCATTAACTCTTTGTGGGTCTGACCTTTTCTGACCCTCTTCCAGTGTCACCCGGGGTACCCCAGGGGTCAATGTTGTCCTCCGTGTTATACAATCTCTGTATTGAACTCTTGGGAGATCTGGTTGAGGGTTGGGGCATTCCTATGCACCAGAATGCATATGACACCCAGATTTATTTTAGGATTTCTTCAGAGAGCGATATTCACTGCCACTGGGAGTATCTTCAAGGGATTGAGACGTACATGGCCTCCATTTCTTAAAATTCAACGGGCCTCATTACGACTCGGGCGGTAAGGGTTTTACGACGGCGTAAACAGCGCCGACCCTTACCGCCTGAGTACGAGGTCCCTGCTTTTAGCAGGTGTTAAAATCAATGGCGCTAAGGGACCATGGAGTTAATTACGCCACCGTAATTTACGGTGGCGTAATTAACGCCTTCCCTACTCCCATTATGCCCTATGGGGCAAAAATGGGAATGGGGAAGGGTAAATGGGGATTGGGGACTTACCGCCCCGCCAAGGTCAGAATGGGGCGGTAAGTCCGCCAACCACCAAACATAGTTTACGCCATGGTGGTAAAGTCACGGCCCAGGCGGTAACTTACCGCCTGGGTCGTAATGAGGCCCAATATGTCTAAGACAACAGTTTTGTTGTTTTTACTATTATATTCCTCAACTGTCTATTATCTTGGCTTTATAATGCTGCTGCTTCCTGGACACCTTTATTTGCCTTGTCAGCCAAATCCCACGTTTTTCTTTTGGATGACAGTCTTTTTTTATTGCATATGTGAAACAATTAGTTTAAGCTGCTAATTATCACCTTCCTTCCCTTCTTTGATGGCTGTCAAGCCTTATTTATCTGTATCTTTTTGCCTTTGAGGTCAAACATTACTTCTGTTATGGATAGATTTGGGTAATTCTATTTTGGTTGGTCTTTTGCACACTCCACTACTCGAACTCATATCACACATCACCTCTGCCTCTAGAAGGCAGCGAAGTCCCACGAAGAAATGTGCTAAAGCTGGGCACAAAATCAGTCTCCTTGACTCGCATACTCTCACATTAGCCCATTACAGCACCCATCCCCAAGGCAGTTCTCCATGGGTCGCTAGAAGGGACTTCGTCACCCCTACCTACTTCATACTGGCTAAAATGCACACACACATTCTAAAATCCACTTACCAATTCTCAGGCCTTCGACTTCGGTCCTCCAAGGACATTCACCCACAGCACTTTGTGGCCATACCAATGGCACTAGGCGCTGTACAAATGCCATATAGCATAACATAACTCCACTAAAGGCGGTTCTTAATGCTGCAGTCAGACAACTGTCCGGGGTCAATTAGTTTGGTCCCATTGGATATTGTGATTTTCTTTAAAATGGCTAGTTTAACACAAGGTATAGAGTCCTACGTATTTGGCTAATACATTCGTAGTCTCTGGGGTCATAAGGGACCCATGTAGTCTGGATAGTCTATGACTGGAAGCTTCTAGATTTAATTGATTCTCTTCTATTCAGAGGTATTTTTCTGGTACAGTTGCTGTTTTTTGGAACTCGCTGGCCACCATCTATGTCTTACCTCTGACGTCCTGAGATTTAGAAAACTACTGAAAGCTTGGTTCTAGAATGCTAGAAAGCTTGGTTCTTGGTTCTGTTTTTTAGTTGTATTTCTTTCTATGGGGGGTCATTACAAGGAAGGGGGTAAGGGGTTAACGGAGCCGGTAAAGGTGCCAGAGCCGTCAACCACTTGCCGCCTCATTATGAGTTCTGCTCGCGGGACCCGCTAAGGACACCTGGTAAAACGGTTATTAACGGGCCTGATGTTAGCACACTCCCCATTCCCATTGAGCCTATTGGGGCTCAATGGGAATGGGGATGGTTCCTTGAATGAGGAATTACCGGGCCCGCCAAGGTCGGAATGGCCCGGTAATTCCTCATTCAAGGATCCGGACCCAGGACCCGGTAAGGGGTTAGCCATGCCGCTAGCAGCATGGTTACCTCCTACCTCGTAATTACCCCCTTTGTCTTTTACCTATTTGTTATTTTTTTGTATATGATGTGTATAAGTTGCTTTGTGTAGCATTCTGATGCATCAGCATCCAAGTAACCCAGCTGTCTCCTTGGATAAGCTGACCACGAGCATGGCCACGCCTAGGTCCTTGCTGCTGAACTGATGTCCAACCAGGGGTTTCTGAGGAGAAGGGTCTTCACCACAGATAAGAAAAACATTTAAGGAGGCTGATGGTATCTGGGATGAATAACTTGCCATAGTGGCCAAAAAGTTTTAAAGCATTATTTTCCCTCACCAAGAGGGGTTGTTTAGTAAGCATGAGATAAGATTACCACCTTGTGGTGAGAGGCAGGGAGAGAGGGAAGCTTGTCGAACTGTATGCCTGAGCTTTGTGTGTATGTGGATGTAAACATTCATTATGACTCCCAGATAGAATTTACGGAAGTGTAGTGAGGATGCCCGGTTACTTGATGGGGGTGCTGCCCACCCAGAGAGAGTTTAATGGCTTGATGACTGTGGCGGTACCATTTGTGGCACCTGGTGATAATAACTTCTCTGGAGTTGGTAGGCTCTACCTAACCACCTACATGGGTAGACGTGGTAAACTAACGTAATCAAGAGGTCAAACATTTCCATTATCCGGTGTCTAGTAACTGTTAGTGTGCCACCTACCAGGGTCTGACTGTTGAGCAGAACATAAACGAGATTGGTCAGGGAGATCCTTTGCATCACTGATGGACCTGGTGAGTGAACTGAGACAATTTATATTCACAAGAAACTGAAAGAAAGGTGGGCCCAGGGGGAAGGATGCTGGACTCATGAAGTAACTGGGATGGGCCCCAAATATATGATAGGACACTGGGTTTCCCTATAGGTGACCACCAACTTGGCAAGCAGAAGATGGTGCACTCTTTAAACGGGGGCATTCCTCCCCTATCCATTTGACCTTCTATCTTTATTAATGACTAGCTTGGGCACCCGGCTTTGCCTGTGTCCTGATCGAGTGGTGGCTCATTTGCCCTAGAGGATGTTGCTCTTGTCGGCAAGTCTTGCTTCAGTTTGCTCTGGTGTCTCATGTGCCCTGGAGGTAGTTTAGTTTAGTTTATTATTGTTATTTATACCGTGCGCCAAACCCTCAGGTAACTGGTTGCTCTTATCCTCATGTCAGCAAGTCTTGCTTCAGTTTGCTCTGGCATCTCATTTGCTCTGGAGAAAGTTGCTCTTGTCCTCTGGTTGGCAAGTCGTGCTGCTGTTTGTTGTTGTGTTTCAAAAGCTCTTGATATTGATTTAACGCTTTGCATCAGATGGAGCTTTTCCAAGTGATGTTCGTTTTGTGTGCGGCATGTTTCAGCCACTCAATGGCTTCAGCACATTTGAGAAAATGTCCAAGAAAGATTGATTGATTGTGGACTCTTCTCGTGAATGAACTTAAGTAAACTGTAACCTTGCCATTTCCCATATTTGGAGTGGCATGATAAAAAAGGAAAACAATGTTATTTTTTTTATATACTTTATTTATGTTTTCGGCAACAACAATTACAAATCAAAACTCATTCTGCCCAACTGTGGGTCAGACAACTTGCACCAGTTCAGACCCCACCCTGCCACCCCAGTCCCCGCCCCTCTCCGCTACCCGCAGTGTATATTCTTGTCTTCATTCTACCGTGCCTGATACTGTTCTCCTTTATTGTTTCTCCCTTTGCATCGGTTTGTCAATTATTCAGCTTGTTGGTTAACTTGGGGATGAGAAGGATGAGGATTTTCCTTTGGTGGTGATCAGATATGCTACATAGGGTTCCAGATGTCCGGAGGGCGTGCATGCAAGGGTAATGTTTTAATAAACTTAGTCTCCACATCTTGACAGTAGATTACATCTTTCTGCCATTTTGCAAATGTGGGCCTAGGCCATGACCCCAGGCCATGGCCACTCTTCTGCATGCTAGAATAAGCAGTACGTTTGCTAATTTCCTCATCGTAGGTGTCAGGTGTTTAGTCATCCCAAGCAACGCTACCGTGGGGATGGGTTTTAGCTCCTCTCCGATTATTGCTTCGGTCTCTTGGATGACTTGTGACCAAAATTTGGTCAACACTGGGCAGCTCCAGGCGAGCTGAAGGAAGTCGGCAGCTGGTATTCCACATCTCTCACATTTCGCCGCTGACTCTGATCTGTGTATGCACTTTTTAGCTGGGGTGTAGTATGTTTGGTGTAAGTAATGGAAGTGGATCCCCATTCTTCATCGGGGATGGTGGCCTGCAACGCTTTTTCCAACCTCTCTTTTGTGCGCACGCTCTCCGGTGCCGTATTTGTTAGGAGGGATCTGTATATTGAGGGCACTAATTTGCCTTTCCCCTCTGCTTGTGTCACGCTGTGGAGTAGCTGCGACGTTGGTGGTTGTCATGGGAATGAGGGGAAGAGAGCCTGGATAGCGTAGCGTAATCTAAAGTATATGAATGTGTCCAGAGAGGAGGTGCTCCCTCTCTCCTTGGCTTGTTGTGGTGTCATAAATGTTTCTTCAACTAATAGGTCACCAAGTGAGTGAATATGTACTTTATCTGTCCATTGGAGGAAAACCTTTTCGCTAGTGAGGGGTATCCCTGGTATAAATCTAATGGGTAACAGCGGGGAGTATCTGGTTGTTACCCCATATTTCTGGGCAATTTTCTTCCAGATTGCATAAGTAGCCAGCACCACATTTATTGTGGTGTGTGGTACTGGTTGTTGGCTAATGATGATTGCTCTTACTAGATTGGGCAATGCCAGGGCTCGTTCTATTTGAACGTGTGGGCTGATAAAATGAGTAGAGTACCAATAACTCAGAAAATGCGCCTGTGCGGCCCAATAATATTGTTCAAGGTCAGAGAGCGCGAGCCCACCCCTTGTCACCAGCAGTATGAGCGTTGTATAGGCCACCCTCCCAGCTTGCCAGCCCAGATCAGGTCTAGTGTGAGGCTTTTTAATTTCCATAGATAATGACGCAGGAGTAAGAGTGGTATGTTCGTAAACAGGTAAAGGAGTTTCGGTAGGATTACCATCTTGACCAATGACGCCCTGCCCCAGAGCGTCAGTGGCAATGACTTCCATCTATTTACCTTCTCTTGAAGTGACCTCAGTACGGTTTCATAGTTGTCTTGGAAAATATCTTGGTGGCTCAGAGACAGGAGAATCCTGAGGTATCGCACATGGGAGCTCTCCCACCTGAAGTATAGTCATCTGCACATTTTCTGGTGCAAGGGGTTAGGGGAAAGATTATCGACTTGGAGTGGTTGATTTTCAGGCCTGAGACAATGCTGAATTTAATTATCTCATGCATTATGGGGTTAAATCTTCGCTAGGGTTTTAGCACTACGTCATCGGCATAGAGAGAAATAACCAGTCTATGGGGTCCCATGGTAAGGCCTCTTTGGATTTGCCGTGCTCGTAGGCTGGAGGCTAGCGGTTCCATCACCAGCGCAAATATTAACAGTGACAGTGGGCAGCCCTGTCTGGTCCTGCGTTGGAGATTGACATGTGTAGATTTCGTTGAACCGAGGACAATGGTTGATTTGGGTTTACTATACAGTAGCGCAACTAGTTTGATAAACTGGTTCCCTAAACCAAGTTGACTGAGTACCGCAAACATGAAGGGCCACTCAATAGAATCGAAGGCCTTTTCAGCGTTGAGGAGGACTGCGACTGCGTGATGTGTAGGCTCTATCGCTCCCATGGCTCTGAACATTCTTCTTATGCCGAACGTTGTGTTGCAACCAGGTACAAAACCAGCCTGGTCCGCGAGTACCAGTGCCGGCATCAGGGGGATTAACCTGTTGGCTAGAAATTTGGCCAATATTTTATTATCTAGGTTTATTAGGGAAATCGGTCTGTAGGAACCGCATTCCTCGGGAGGTTTGTCTTTTTTATGCAGGAGGATTACATTAGCTTCCCTTAAGGTTTGCGGGAGGATGCCTGTCTCTAATGCCTCTTCGTAAACTATCAGAAGGAAGGGTGCTACTAGAGAAGCAAATGTTTTGTAAAATTCACCAATTAGGCCATCGGGGCCGGGGGCTTTAGTGTTGGGAAAGCTCTTTGTTGCTTCCAGGATCTCTTCCAAAGTAATGGGGTCATTTAGGGGTTTGCGTGGTTCTCTCTCTACCCAGTACAGTCCTATGTCTGCTAGATAGTTGTGTAAAAGCTCTGGATCGTTTGAGTGTTGTGCACTGTAAAGGTCTTGGTAGAAGGCGCGGAAAACGTCAATTATTTTTGGTTCTGTGTAGGATGGTGTACCATGTGGGGTTCGGACTCTCTCCACCAGGGTGGGTTTTCTATCAGCGGCGATCAGGCGGGCCAGGAGCGCTCCAGGTCGTTGCCCCTCGCCGTATTGGCGTATCTGGTAGCTGCGTCGTAAGAATTTCAACTCTCATTCCGCTGTGTTTATGAATTTGAGTAGTTCTTCTCTGAGATCCGCTTGGGTGTGTTTTTGGTTTGTAGCAGTGTACTGTAGCTCTAAAGCCTTCAGGCGTTCTTCGCTGGCTGCTAACTCATGTCGTATTGTTTTTAGAATTCCATTTTCTTTGGCGATGTATACTCCTCTTATATAACACTTTAACGTTTCCCATAACATTCCCGCTGATGAGACTGAGTCTCGATTGATGTCTAGAAAGGATATGATCTCCTCTCAAGTTCAGCGGCGAAAACCTGATCTGGTAGTGCTCTGGGTTTAAAGCGCCAGTGCAGTGCCGACGACTTTGCGTTGGGGAGATTACATTCGAGTGTCACTGTGGCGTGATCTGAGAAAGTTTTAGGAAGGATTTGGCATTTACCCCATTGGAATATGCTTTGTGCTCAGACAAGCAGGTAGTCTATGCGTGAGCTGGTGTAGTGAACTTCTGAGTGAAAAGTATACTCACGCTTCTCCCAATTTCTGTGTCTCCATATATCAACCAGATTGTACGCTTTACAAATCTCTTGCACTTGAAGACTAGCTTTGGACGAATGGGCTGTGGTGGCCTGTGATTTATCTTTTTGCGGGTCAAGGTGGGTGTTAAGGTCACCACCCCAAATAATAGTTGCTGTGCCGCTCTGTGTAAAATGTGAGAGGACCCAGTCGAAGTTATTTGCTCCATCCACGTTGGGACCGTATGAGTTTACGAATGCAACCTGCTTTTCTGGCTATGACTCCCTGCACTAGGAGGGCTCTGCCCTCAGTGTCTTTTTCCACTTTTATCAGGCGGAAGCCGGCTTTAGGGTTGATGAAAGTGGCCACACCTCTGGCGTACAATGAGTAGGAGTAGAAGTAGCGTGGCAGCCCCAGTTTAGGGCCCAGAGGTGTTCTTTTTGTGCGATCAGGTGAGTTTCTTGTATCATTGCGACATCCACATTGTGACATTTGAGGGTCTGCAGGATCTTTCTTGTTTTGGATGGGATATTACCTCCCCTGATATTCCACGTTGCTACCTTGAAATAAGCAGGTGGGTTTCTTGTTCACGAAGATCGGGCTGAGTGCAGATTACTGGTGATCTCTAGTGAAATAACGGTCTATCTGTGGGCATGGTTGTGCTTGTTGGTTTAGTCTCTGTGAGCGGCGGGACAAGGCGGTGGGGGGCCGGGCTGGCCAGTGCATACCACAACAGCTCTAGTGAACTGTACCTTACACAGACAACCCCAAACCTGTCTGTTTGGTCTCCCCCACAAAGTAAAATGAATGCTGCTGCGTGTGGGGCGCTAGCGACCCCCCAGGGATAGGTGCTCCTTCTTCAATCTGTGTATTATGTCCTGATGTCCAGTATCGCTTGCCATGTTTTCAAAGCGTTAGTTATTTGCAGTTCATGGCAGGTTTCTCTCAGCCCGCTCCCTGCGCGGAGCCACCCGGCCGCTGCTCGGAGCCTTGCATCCTTGTCTAACGAGGAATAAGGTGGCTTCTTCCGGCGAATTAAAGAATTGGACTTTCCCGTCAAATTGGACGCAATGTTTTGCGGGGAAGAGCATTGACTATGTGATTTGGTTATCACGTAGCCGAAGCTTGACTGCTGTGAAGGATCTTCTTTGCACCTGGACTGTTGGAGAAAAATCAGGGAATAGTTGTATTGCGTCCCCGTCATATTGAAGGTTCCCCTTCTCCCGTGCTAACCGCAGGATGGTATCTCGGTCCTTGTAATTCAGCAACTTGGCTATAATTGGGCCAGGGGGTGCCCCCAGAGTGGGCCTGGTAGTTGGGATCTTGTGAGCCCTTTCTATTACGAACAATTGTGAGAGAGCAGTGTCGCCGAAGAGGTACCTGCACATTTATTCTATGTGGTCTTCATTTTATTGAGTGTTGCTTGTTCCCTGACTCCGACCACTCTTGCATTGTTTCGACGGGAACGCCCCGCCAAATCTTCATTCTTAGCCATGACCACTTTTATTTGGCTTTCTAATGTTGATACTCTCACAGTTAGTGATGCTGCGCCGTCATCTAGGTCTGAGATTCTTTGTTCGGCGTTGTCCAATATGTCTTTGTGCTTGTCTAAGCGATGTTGAAGTAAGTCTACCTTGGATGACAGAGTATCGATCTTGCTATTTAGGTTCCCGATCCCTGTTTTAAGATCTGTTTTAAGGAGGATCTTGCGGATGTCCATCTACTGCAGGTTTTCTTCTTCCATGCCGTCGTGGTTTTATGGGGAGTCTGGGCAGTTTTCTTGTCTTGGGGTTTTTGATGCGGGCCCTGCGTCAAAGTTGAGTCTCCCCTGCGATTCATCATGTTTGCCCATTTTGATGCTTGCCACGGTATCTCCTGGCGCTGCAGCTATATATGGCCACTGAGGATTAGGTCCAGCCTAGGTATTCTGGTGAGCCTTGTTCCAGTAGGAGGAGGGGCCTTGTGAAGGCAGACTGTTTGGTATTTCTATTTATTTTGAAAACGCCTGGTTCTGGGCCTTGTATGGCGAGGATCTTGTCTTCACGTGGCAGCAGAAGGGGACCGGTCAAGAGGTGTTAGGTTGGCACCCCTGGGGCTAGGATGAACGGCTTCTGTTGGCAGGTGTTTCTAGTCCCATATGGGCTTACCCTGCACGCCTCACTGGGTGCGCACTATACCGCCCCATGTCCCGTCTCTGCACTCCTCACCTTCTGGGTGCAGTTCCAGATGGGGCCATCTGTCTCATCACGGGCCGAGGCCCCATCCACCAGAGCTCTGCAGTGGCAGCACCGGGCGATCCCCGCCCGCTTAACCAGATGTGCCGCCGCAGAGGAGCGAGCCCTGCCTGCCGCCTCCACCAGCTCTGTCGGCGCAGCTGGCCCACGCCTGCAATCCAGGTCCGTCCCCGGGGCCATCGCCGCTGCCGCACGTGGGCCAGGGATCCGGCGCAGTGTTATTCCAAACCCCAGGGGGCGGGTCAGCCCAGTCCTTGTGGGCACGGCCCGTTATGAGATTGCTACCCGCGTCGCTGCCACTGGGCGTTCAGGGTCTCTAGGGTCGATTTCCTCCCCAATTTTAGACACAATCTGTGCAGCGTTCGCAGAGGGGTCTGTTTCCACAAGATAGATGCGACAAGTGTCAGGATTGCAGCGATTACTCAGGATTAATCAGGAGCCTCCTGGGAGCTCACAGAGGAGCCACCATCTTGGTTGGTCCTCTAGCACCCCCTCAAGGAAAACAATGTTTAACTCCCTTTAAAAATGCTTTACTAAACACTTTTGAACTGTATACAATAGTAATACATTTCAGAGGAATAATCAAACACATCGAACATTTTGCTTCAGACACTTTTCAAAATGTTGCCTCCTCCTAATACCTACTGTAGTGAATCAGGGTGAGCATCAGTGAATGAGGGTGTCTACGAAGTGAATTCTTTGCATCCAAACATGGACTACGATCTTGACCCAGACAAAAGAGGAATCCATGCAAAGTTTGTTAGCAGTGGGTTCAACGGTGTGGATTTGTATAGACGGATAAACATGGGTTGGTTGAGGCATATTTTCAATGCAATCTAAGTTGTAGTGTCTTTCTGTGCCTACGAGTCTATTATTTCTGTGTCTAACTTTCTACATATGCTATTGAAGCAATAGAACCCGAGGAGGGGTGGGTGGCATTACCGGTAGCGATAGTTAAAAGCCTTAGCAATGCCTACTTGCCTTATTGGAAACTGGAAAACAGTGTCCTACTAATGTTTATCAATTTTACTGCATATCGCGGTGGTCTATTTCTGATCATTTGTTTTTGTTTAAGCTGCATTTCGAGTTCAGGCAGGTTTTCAATTTGAATTGTGGTCTCATTCTCCTGTATCACTACATATCTATTGACAGAGTTGGTCACTCCTATCGGTTTAAAACATGGCATTCTTTTCGGTTTTAGGAAATAACGTATTTCCTTTGTGCAGTTCTTGTATTGAAATATTTACAGCACTGAGCTGCCATTTTACCATGCAGAGGAATACAGTTAGGGCGTTCCCTCTTATTCTGCAGGAATTGGATGCTTTCTAAATACTCTGGGAAATGCTCTAATGGACCTTGGATGGTTCCTGCACATTCAGATGATAGAACTCTGTTAACTAATAATGACATCGCTTGTATCGTGCATTCCCAGTTTTGAAGGTGCGGCTTAACACTTTCTAAACACTTTCTTAGATGCTATCTAGCTCGGTCGAACTCTGGCCGACTTACCTGTAGTTTTGCCATGCAATGAAGATGGCATCAAAGTGTTGTTTTTTTTCTCCAGGGAAATATATTTTTGTGCAAAATAATCCACGGGCTCTTGCACAAACTAAAAGACAAGGACCTCATTACAAGCCTGGCGGTCTGGAAAGAAGGGTGCCGATAGCAGCGTGCCTGCACCCTTTCCGGACTGCCACTGTGATTTTGGGTCCTGTTTTCTTGACTGAGTCAAATCTTTTGTTTCCCATCCTGTAGGTAAACAGTGATGTATGAACTGTTATCCTCTTGTTTGACACTAAACAGTTCCCTGTAGTTGTATATGCTCACATCCAATGTTATTTGGGGATTTCTAAATTTGGCAAGATTTCTCTTTCCAGTAATACGACCAAAAATACTTTTTGGGGAATTAAACCTATAACAATGTTTCCAAAAAGAAGCCCTAGACCAAACCAAACTTAGACCAGGTGAGGACAAGACTGCTGCTATGTGCAGTTGCTCAAATGCAATTTCTGCCTGAGAAATCGCAAGAAATCTACAAATCTACAACTCCATGCCGCCAAATTCCTGATTGCCAAAATGTTGGGGCGTATAGGCCTGAAGCATACAAATTGTTGACACAATTCAAAATCATGTGCAACTACAGAGGCACCTGAGTAATGTAGTTACATCCCTGGGTAACATTTGCAGATGGCAACCTGTGAAAAAAGGGTTAAATAGCCTCAGATATATGGTTAATCCAGAATGCCTTTACCCAGTCCATATCCCTCACCAGTAATTTACACAACCAGATTTGCTCTACTGATGGATATTGGGGGTGATTCATGGAACAAATGTGTGCCGAAAATCTTGGCATAAGCGTGAAAAAGCAAGTGCACGCGCACACGTGCGATTCATGGAAGGGCCTGCATGTCTTTACTCTGGGATGTGCGCCAAATCCGAGCGTGGCGCACACGGGTGCACACGGGCGCACACGTCACAGCAACATCCCGAACGCTGTGCGCGGATGCGCACAGCTAAAGCGCACAACGTGCAGCATACACACCAAAAGGGGGCGGAACACGCGGTATGGGGAACAACACGTGAAAATGAGAGCGTAACTGTGGAAGTACTGCTGGGAAATACACGGAACGCCCACACGCAAGCGAACTACACGTATTCATGGAATCGAATAGGGGAAACACGCGCATGCCAAAAGACACGCACATGCCTAAACACGTCCGCCACACGAAGGCAGGCGGAAGCGTCCCGGCGCAGCATAAAAGTGCGCACAAACAACAAACATGTATATACAGCTACGATGAATGTCCCATTCTGTGGCCCCTTAGGAGGAATAACGTGTCACACAATGCTCAGGCACCCCAAAATACAAGAAAAACGTATACGCAACCACTGTAACCCACGTGCTTGTAAAAAAACCTCAAGCAGTAAGCTGTGGCACCCAGGAATACAAAAAAGCATGCGCGATCAACACATGGGCTACAATGACCCCAATAAATGGTCTACGCAACAAACAGGGCCACCCGCAGTGGGGAAAATAGCGTGCAATAGCAATAGTGTGCGCAACTCATTGTGTGCGTGTAAAAGAAATATGTGTAGGCACTGCAACCGCTGTGAAGTAATCGCGTGTGAACCCCAAAGTAGGAAAAACACATGCCTCGGTCTCCACTGAAAGCATGTACATCGCGCTGCAGACCGGCGCAGACCATTAACATGTGCAGAAGGAAACGCCCGCGCGTGTCACATCACTTACGCGCTTACACGCTAAGGGCCTTTCCTCGAATTACACACTGACATGCTGTTTTTTCACGTGCCAAACCACTCCATATCAAGCTGGCCACGCGACAACACACAGAAGACCACGCTCCTGCCCAGAAGGCCGAATTACTGCCCCCCAGAACCCTGAGCAGCCTCCCATAAGCCATCTGCTGCTGCTGCCTGCCTGCTGCCACCATGCCCTGCCATTTGGTGCCTGCACATCTGCCATCTGCAGGGATCCAGTTGCTGTGACCACCCCTGCTGGAACAGAAGACTCCCGACTGGTGTTCCATCGCTCCACAGCCCAGCCCCAGGACCCAGTTGCCCACCCACACCTGCCTCGGGGTTTGCCATGTCTGAACCAACACCATCCGGCACCAGTGGCACCCCCCCCCAGAACAGAAGCAGATGTCTACCAGCTTCAGTGAAAAGGAAGTTGGTATCCTGGTGGAGCAAGTCCTGGGGCATTATGATGCCCTCTTCACACCATTGCGCGCCGACAAGGAAGGATGGAGAGGATCTGGAAGGACATAGTGGGTGCCATCAACGCGGAGGGGGTGGCACCCTGCAACATCAAACATGTCCAGAAGCGCTGGGAGGACTACAAGTCCAGGACCCTCAAGAAGGCCCGGCATCTCTTGGAGGCAGCGGATGCCGGGTCCAGTTTACCACCCAGCAGATGAGGGTCCTGGAGCGCATTCGCCCAGTGCTTCACCACCAGATCCTCAGGATGCAGGCACGTCTGGAGTCGAGCGGTAAGTGGCCATGCATTCACGTTTTAAAAAGGGCATGTTGCAGTGTGTGTGCAGGGAAATGATGGTGCTGCATGTGAGTCCACTCAGGCGTGACCCACAAGGATGGTGTATGTGTTACAATGCATCATGCGGAGCAGTATGCGGAACGCACACATGTATGCATGCCTGTGTCTGTACTTACATGTTTGTGGTGTGAGAGATGTGTGCTGCTGACATGGACATGCATGATGTAGATGTCTGTGTGTCTGAGTAGTGTGTGCGCAATGGATGCATGACACATGTCCGTAATGATCTGTTGATTCACTGATACAGCCTAGTCATGCTTGTATCCACTGTGTCTGTGGATTTACGGGGCCAGATGCATGACCCTCCGGTGATGTGTGTGCATGTGATCAGCATGTCCCATGATGCATGTGAGTTACAGCCCACCACTGGATGTTTCTACGCTACCGTGGACATGGATGCAAATGTCTTTTGCATGTGCCATGCCGGTTCCTGCATGCGTGTTGCCTGCACTGACCCATGTGTTGTTGGGAGACATAATGGAAGTGACGTTTGACAGTGCCACTCATGTGCTATCGCTTCCTGTCTAGGGGACTATTGTACAGTACCCTGATGTTTGTGTTCAATGTCTCCCTTTACACAGCAGCGAGTGAAGAAGAGGGCGGAGACGGCGCTGTGGAGGAGAGCGGCAGGGATGCCTCCACCGGCCGGCAACGCAAGGCCCAGTCACCCTCCCAAGTAATTCCATCATCCGGGAGCGAGTGGACTGGTACCACATCTGCCACTACGGCTGCAGCGGAAGGGGCAGATGAGCCCCCACAGGGGCTTGCAACGGCAGAAAACGGTGCAGAGCCATCCAGGTCAGTGGTGTGTATAGAGGAGGAGGAGGCCGCTACAGAGCCGCACATGGGGCCTGGTGGGGGTGGTACCACTAGTGCAAGTGGTGCAGTCCAGGGGCAGGAGGCAGCACAGGTCGCCGCAGAGGTGCCCGTGCATGTCTCTGTCCCTGACACTGTGACTCCATCACCATGCACCAGCAGGGATGTCCCGTCCCAGGCCCGTCCGCAGGTAGGGGGGAGGTCCACATCATCTGGCACTTCTCTACCTGCGGACGAGGGGACTCGTGACCGGATGGTGTCCGTCCTGATTGGTGTTGCGTTGCACGCACGTGACATTCATGATGACATGCATGCTTCCTGGGTGGAGCACGGACGTCATCATGAAGAGCTGTGTGCCAATGTGGCCCAGTTGGGAGGGTCCATGGTCGGGGGTTTCCTCCATGTGTCGGCCAGTCTTGCGGCCCTCTCCTGCTCTGTGCACACTATACGCCAGTTGTTCTCCGTGCCGTCTTCCAGCCCAGATACCACCAGGGCCCCCTGTGGATCTGCCCCAACCAACGCAGCCAGCCAGATGGAGATCCCATCCCTGCCGCAGTCGGGAGTCAGAGGTCCAGCAGGGGTGGCCACCCCACCAACTGGACCCCAGCGGATGGAGGATGTGCCGGCATCATCAGGCATGGGCACATGCACGACGGCGCCAGGGGATTCCATCAGCCCGGATGCCATTGTGGTGACAGAGGCAGTTGCATCGGAGGACGCAGAAGGCTTAGCGTGGGAGGCCTCGTGGCTCGGGGCCATCAACACCAACACGGGGGCAGGCATCGGCCGAGGGCCAGGAGGACCCCGGACTGGGAGAGTCTTCCGTGTGGCAGCGGTTGGGCCGGCAAATAGATGCAGAGATGCGGAGAGGCGGCGGGCGGAGAGGGCACAGCTCAGGATGGTCAGGGTGGAGAACTTCATGCACCGAGCTTTGAGGCGGGTGGAGGGCCTCGAGAAACTCGCAGGGAGTTGAGGGATTCCATGGCTGCATCCCTCGAGGCCAGGGAACAGGCCCGCCTTCAGAACATCGACGTGGCGTTCGAACAGTGAGCTGTGGGACTAGCCAGCCACCTTTGTAAATAGTTATTTATTAGGTAGGTATTTTCTTAGGTTTCTTTTGGATTGTTGGGCACATGGACCCTTGATTTTTACATTGTATATAGTTATGGACCTGATTTTACATATTTATTTTTACCATGGAGGAATGGTTTTGTTTTCATTTTGACTTTGGATTTGGTGTTATGGATGGACACTTTGGAGGCATTTTTCTTTGCATTTTATTCATTTCACCATTAATATTTTTTCCTTCATTTCGGACATCCTTTTATTTATCATTTATTTCTTGTGTCATTTTGTTTCATACATTAATTTTTGTATATAATACATTTTTATATTTAACTTCATTTGTGTGGTCTTCTCTCATTGGTTTTGTGCATGGCACAATGTGGGTTTTCTCATGCATGTGTCGCCATTGTGTGGGTCTGACGGACTTCTACTCATGCGCATACTGGTTATTTGGTGGATGGAATGCTTGGTTGGGTGTTAGGCCTGGGGTGGCTTGGGATGGGATTTGGGTGGCCATAAGGGCCATGGATCTGGATTGTCATGACGTGTTGGGTGGGGACATAAGTTGGGGCCTGCTGGCAGGTGCCCGTCACTGGGGGTGGGGACATAAGTCGGGGCCTGCTGGCAGGTGCCCGTCAATGAAGGGTGGGGGACATGAATCGGGGCCTGCTGGCAGGTGCCCGTCAATGGTGGGTGGGGGACATGAGTCGGGGCTCACAGGTGCATGGTGCCATGTGGGCTGCCTACAGGGCATGGTCAGGGGTGTGGGTTGTCCCCTGTGGTGTAGGCTGCCTGCAGGGCATGGAGAGGGGGAAAGGGCACACCCAGGAGGGCCCACAATGCCAAATCGCATGTAAAACTCCCTGCGCACCACTCGGAATACACATACCCTGCTTACGCCAAGCCAATCGCGTGTAAAACTCCCTGCGCACCCCCGAAATACATGTACCCCGCTCGCGCCAGGCGTATCATGTGTGAAAATACCCACGCACCCCTCGGAATACACGTACCCCGCTCGTGCCAGGCCTATCACGTGTTAAACTCCCTGCGCACACCCGGAATATGCACAGGCAGCCCATCCACCCTCCCCATGCCCCGCAGGCAGCCCATTCACCCTGGGCATGCCCCGCAGGCAGCCCACACAACAGGGGGGGACTTTTTCCACGTAATTTACCTGGTGCGAGCAGGGTACGTGTATTCTGAGAGGTGCGCGGGGAGTTTTAAATGCGATTGGCCTGGCGCGAGCAGGGTACGTGTATTCCGAGGGGTGCGCAGGGAGTTTTACAAGCGTTTTCGTGGTTGGGGGGGTTGTATGCTGGTCCACGGGCCTTTGCGCTATGCACTTGATTTGTGGGTTGTTTTCGGTGCACGGGGCGGGGTTGGGAGTGTAACTGGCACTGCTGCAAGGTTGCTGCGCCACTCTGCACCACGGCTGCTTATGGATGTATAAATCCATGAATACGCTGTGCGTCGAAATGGGTTTTGGCGCACGCGGCTGGCGCAGACTGCCGCACGCACACTCTGTGCACCAGCCGCATGCGCCACTTGTGCGCCAAATTCTATGAATTACCCCCTTAATCTTTCAGTCCGGCTATCAATTTGTGGATGGTATCCTAATAGTAGTTGAACCGCTGTTCCCACAGTATAAAAGGTTGAACAGAAGCTTGAGGTAAATTGTGGACCATGATCTGTCACTATGGGCCTCATTATGAGTTTGGTGGTATCCCACCAGTAAATCCAGCAGGTTACCACAAAACATTATTACCGTTACCGGCACCTGGTCTGCTGGTAACACCAGCAGATTGCAAGTGCCAGTTAAAATGGTAAATCCCCATTCCATGGAGTCCCAAAGGACTCCAAATCGGGGGATTGCCAGTATTAATACTGACTGTTTGTTGCCAGTGGGAAGGGGCCTTTGGCTGGAGGTAATTCTACCACCCCACCAGCAAACTTGTAGTATGCCAGTATGGAAACACGCTGGTAAATGGAATTACTGGCACGTTAATTCCACACTGGCATACTTGTAATGAGGCCCACATGACTGTGGGTAAACCATGAAGGTTGACTATTTCGTTAAGGAATACTAGTCTCCTAGATGAGGTTAATCCCTTGAGATTAATGACATTTCTCATTTTGCCAAATGGTCTGTGACTTCTTATAGGGTGCTGTATCTTGTCATGCTTGGTAAATCAGTCATCTCCATGAGATGTTGAGTACTGCAATCATTTTAATAATCCTGCAGGTATTTGTGAGCACAGGCACCACTAAAAGGGCTAGCCGCACATCCCTCAATGTCCTAAATGGCCACCAAGATTCCAAATCTCACATGACCCCTATGGCACCTCGGTAATGTATTTCAGTTTGCGGTTCTCACTCCAGACACACAATCCTGCTGATGTGCCTCAGTGCGGAGGACAGAGACCCCATGACATTTTTGCAAATTGGGAAAACATGTTTCGATCTTTCTCAGTTTCTCCTGCAGTGGAGTGTGAAGATTGTTTGCCATTCGGCTAACTAGGCGCTGGGATGGAAAACTTTACAACAAACTCACTAAATATCTTTTCAGGATGACATCCTGGGGGGAGAAAAGGTTGTTAGAGCGGGTAGGCACCCTCAGTGGCTAGGCTGTAAACCCTTGAATCTATGTATTACTGACTGTATCAAGAGGGTACTGTTTGAAACAGAAGCCCGATCCAAAGGATCATACCTCCACTTGTTTGATCATAGAAACAATGATTACAAAAGGGAAAACATCCGGCCATTAAATTGTTAAGGGGAAGGGTCTTTTCAAGGGAGGAGTTTGTTAAACTTAAAAAGCGTGAGTGCCTAGGGCACAGACATTTTGTAAAATCATTGAGGTTTGATCTCTTTTTAAAAGATAATCAGTCTATGGTAAGGACTGTGCTGAACGCGGACACCAGACAATGCTGGACATGCATTAACATGAAATCAAATGCAACAGCCAGACCCCTGTGGATGCTATTCAAGAAAATACCTGGGTGTCTTTTTTCTCGCAACAAATTTAGCATCCCATCAGAGTTGAACCATCACCCAGACTTATTGGATATTCCTCTATCTGATGGCCCCTGCCCTTGGTCAACTGAGGACAAAGTTTTGGCAATCAACAGACTGAAACCATGTAGAGCACCTGGTCCCGACAGACTCCCGCCGTTTTTGCTGAAAAAGGATCCGGTTGCCTGGGCTTATTTTCTCAAGCCTCACTTCGATGCAATGTATGCCTCCCATACAGATCCGGTCTAATGGACACAGTCCACTATCATTCCTACTTATGAAAAGGGTGACCGCAATGATCTGGGCAACCATAGTCCCATTGCTCAGATTGATTCATCTAGCAAGGGTATCACTACATATTATCCCCACCAAAAATATCGCCGTATATATGGTCGTCTGGAACGGCCGGAGGCGATATTTATTCGGGGGGGAGTAATTTTGGGTTTTCTTGGGAACAGGGGTTGCGGGGGTGTCCCCTGCTCCTTTCAAAATAATGCAGGGTTTGCGGGGGTGCCCCCGCAGGTTCCATGCCTTAATATCCCCGCAAAAATATGGCAATATTTTTGTATGGCGATAGTTTTGCAGGGATATTAACACATGGAACCCTATCAAGGTCTTTTCTATTCTGTTGCTCAAAGACCTTAACACCTTTCTGAGTAAAACAAATATTCTATCCTGATTTCAGGTGGGGTTTCGCCAACAGATGGGCACGCCTCTTAATGCTACCAGAATAAAACATCTGCTGCTCAGTTTCAAGACCTCCCAAGGGGGAAACATCTACATGGCCTCCCTGGATTTGCCATCAGCTTTTGATAGCATTGTGCGACAGCAACTGTGGGACAAGCTTCTGAGGCTTAACATGCCCCAGGAGCTTTTTCAGCTAATTGCTGCGCTGCATCATAATTCTTCACTGAGAATCTGCCTAAATAGGGAAGGGACCGTTTCTAATACCATTCAGGTTTACCTGGGACTTAGACAGGGTTGTACCCAGGGGTGGATTGGCCTATAGGAACTGATTTCCTGTACCCCGGGCCTCTTTTGTGTGGTGTTCCAAATGTTCTCATAGAAAAAGTGTTGGGCTTGCTGAAAATGTGTAATATGGGGCCACTTTGAAAACTATTTCCAGGGCCTCTTTTGGTTGCCAGTAATTATTTCCAGGGCATCTTTTGGTTCCCAGTCCACCCCTGCGTGTACCCTGGCACAGACACCTTTTAACATGTATCTCAATGGGCCTCATTACGACCCAGGCGGTAAGTTACCGCCTGGGCCGTGACTTTACCACCATGGTGTAAACTACGTTTACACCATGGTGGTTGGCGGACTTACCGCCCCATTCCGACCTTGGCGGGGCGGTAAGTCCCCAATCCCCATTTACCCTTCCCCATTCCCATTTTCGCCCCATAGGGCATAATGGGAGTGGGGAAGGCGTTAATTACGCCACCGTAAATTACGGTGGTGTAATTAACTCCATGGTCCCTTAGCGCCATGGATTTTAACACCCGCTAAAATCGGGTGTTAAAACCTCCATGGCGCTAGGGGAACTCGGAATTGGCGGTAAGGGGTCGGCGCAGCTAACGCTGGCGTTAACCCCTTACCGCCAGGGTCGTAATGAGGCCCAATGACATTGAAGACCTCTGGTGCATCGATGACATGATAGCAGTTAAACTGGACCATATAAGAATACATTGGCTGGCCTTCGCGTATGACAATATTATTTTTGACAGGACTCCACGAGGCCTCCAAGGAAAGCTTAACATCTTTTATTCATACACCATACAGAATGATTTGGTGGCAATGGGGCCAAATCTAAGGTGGTTATTTTCTCCAATGATAAAAACCCCAGGGTTATGCGATGGACCCTGGGGGCAGAAGCAGTTGAGTGGGAGGCCTCCATTCGATACTTGGGCTACAATCTATCCAGCACATTGTCAATTGAAATGTGGAGAGCAAAACTGAAAGACAAGATGTCTCCTTTGTTATCTCACATGAAGTGCATTCTTAGGAAGTTGTGTAGATTTTCAATTCTTCCTGCCTTGAAATATTGCTTTGGAAAGAATGACCCCGTGTTACTGTATGGGCTAGACATAGCCTCCGTAAATCTGGGTGCTTGTCTAGGCTCCATGCAGGGTCTACTTTGGAAGAAGGTGTTGGGTCTTTCAATGACAGTGCTGAATGTGATTATCCGACATGAACTGAATCCGATTTCCCTACAGGCTAGGTTAAACTGGAGACAGTTATTGATTTACTTTAAGTTTCTAATTCCTGCTGCCAATTCTGATTATACAGATTTGCATCAGATCATGGAAAAATGCTCTGTAAAATCGGTCAACGTTTTTGGGGCGAGAATGCGTAATCTGTTGGAGCGAATTGGTTCTACTGAGATGGATCTATCGGGAAATCCAGATTCAGTCAAATCCAAACTGTTCACAGATCATTGGAGAATGATGCTCAAAAACCAGTCTACTTACTCATCCTATCAGGAATGCGCTAGTTTTACTCGTAGGATGGGCCCTCTGTCTGTCTATCTCAAGTGTTTTTTCCATGTGTCAAGTCACGTCATGTGTTTCTAAGATTTAGGTTGAATCAAATCCATAAATAAGAGAAAAAACAAGAATTGGTCTACTGCACCCACAGAAGAGGTTTTCTCTCTGGCATGCAGTTTCTGTAAGGGAACGACCACTATGGAAACTCTAAGACATTGGATTTTGGACTGCCACACCATGAGTTCAGTCCGAGCTATTTGCTTTCACAATGTATTGGACAGTTTTTCTACAGACTATTCCAATGGTTTGTACTGGTCACGTCTCATATAGAGCAAGAATATATCTTTAATTATTGCACTTCTTCGCTTTTTAAATGAAATTGAATGTGTTAAATTGTATGTATGTATATGCAAAGAACATCATGTATTTGTGTTTTAATTTGTGTACATTTTTATGCAAACCAGATCACAATAAAAAACGAAATGTTTAAAAAAAAAAGATTGCTTGCCATTTACCATTGTTGAATTTCAGTACATTTGAGCATGTGCCCTGTTGTCCAGAAGGATTTCTACATGTCTTTTTTTAAAAGTTTGTTTTCAAACTTAAAAGCAGTGGTGGACATCAGTGCTTAATTTGTGAGGGTGTTTGCCAGGGCTCAGCCCTGGCACTTACTGTGGAGCCCTGGCACTTATTGTCTCAGACTCTGTTTGATTATGATGTGGTGTTTTGGCAACTTTATTGTTTCAACTGTCAGTCGTCGTAGTCAAACATCAAGCAACTACAGTGTGCAATGGTTAGGGTCTCTGCATCCTGGGCCAGCTCATTGTTTTCCATGAACCCGACGATTCGGGTGGGCAGGGCAATTCTAGTTATCGGTTTTAAAGGAGAACAATGAGTTGCAAGGTGGCAGTCAATCCTCCGTGCTTGTGGAGAGGACAGTGGCCATGCCAGCAGCACCAACGCAGGGAAAAGGTCAATACCCAAGAGCAGTGACTGCCATGAGTGCTAACCTATACAGAAGGATCCAGCTGCAGGGAAGTTAATTATCACAGTTATGATTTTTCCTGAATTTGCTCATCAGTTTTCTAGAGGAGGAAAGCACATTTGCTCTTTTTCTGTGGATAGATGGTCAACATGGTCAACACTTGCCACTTATGGAATCAAAGCCACATGGTAGTAATGATGTGTCTTAACAAGCACTTACATATTTCCTTTACTTCAAAAGACACAACTAGCATCTTGAGTTATTTTGTGTTAGGTTGATTGATATCTGTAAAACACACATATGCCTTGGGTAGTGTATCCATCAACCCTGATACAGTTACAGCTTTAACCCCAAATATCCTGACATTGTGGGGAACAGTCCATGGGTGGTGGCAACAGCGGAATGGGAGCTGCCTGCCCCAATGTGTAACGGGCATGCTTGAAAATATTTGGGCCATGGCACTTATCTTTTTGCAAAGGAAGTATGGGGACTGGTCTACATGGAACTCTGGAGATTTCCTGGTAGTCCTCTGTACCCTGCATCTCTTTTGGGTGGGTACCTTGGTTTTCTGCTCTTCTTATGCCCTCACCCATGTACCCTGCCCCCTTCCTTCCACCTCTCCTCATCTGCCACATCCCTTGTAAGTGAAGAATGTATTATAAAGCTTCCAGTATGGTATGCCTCGCTCTTAACGAATGTTATGTGACAGTTGTTTGTTATGTTTAACTACTTCTTCATCTGTGTAAATAGAAAAATGTGATTTAAACTTCACTGTTTGGTCCCGTGTTTTCCAAATGCTGTTGTGGGAGAAACTCCTAAACCATACTTGGAGAGGGGTTGGGCTTGCTTGCATGGTGTAATATGGGGCAAAATTGAAACACATTTCCAGGGACACTTTTGGTTCCCAGTCGAACGATTTCATTGAGACTATGATGCGGCAGCTTTAGCACTCATCAGCATGCAAATGTTGCATAAACTCCCTCTGCATAAGAAATCAGGAGACCTTCAATGTGGTGTGTTGCTTGGCACCATGTGACAATCACTTTTGTACATCATATTAATCCCAATATAATTGTTGCTTCTGCTTCTTGTGTGGAAACTGAAACAATATTGTATTAATTGATTGTACCAGATTGAAAAAAAAGGTGGTTTTATTTGGGGTGTACAGCACCACTTCAAAAAAAGATTCACCTGCATACCAAATCTTACTATTATAACATGCAGACATGAACGGCCTGCATTTAGAGGTGCAAATGCCCTTTGTAGTTTCCAAATATTGGTTGTCGATAGACTTCGAATTATCATGTTGTTCAGAAATGGTGTGTGCATAATGTCATTTGTTATCTTGGTAAAATGTAATAGTGCATTCATTTTTCACGTTGTAAAATTGTATATTTTTACGGTCCAATGTAGGATTTTATAAGACATTGGGCCTCAGTAAGACGTCGGCCGTAACCCGCCTGCGCTACCAGTGGGTTGCTGCCGACCTTGTTACATGGTTTCTGCCGCCTGATATCCCTGCGCTACTGGAATATTACAAGTGGCGGTGGACCGGGATGTCAGGCGGCGGAAACAGCATGTCCCCATTCCCGTGGAGTTCCATGGGAATGGGGACACTGAAGCACTGGCACCGTTGCTAACAGTGCCGGTGCTTCAGTGAAGACAATGCCGGTAGAGTCCAGAATGACTGGCAGGTCAGACCTGCCGGGGGATTCGTGGTCCCTACTGGCATTGTCGGAGTATGGTGGTCCGGAAAGGGTGCCTGTATGTTGTTACCGGCAACCTTGTTTCCGGACCGCCATAATCGTGATGAGGCCCATTCTCTCTCTCCCCGTTTCCCTTGATCTCGTTCTCTATCCCTCCCACTTACTCTCTCTCTATGCTTCTCACTCCATCTGTCTCAGTCTGCTCGTCTCTATCTGTCTCTCTATATTCATTGATATCTCGTGCTCTGTTCTTGACTCTGGGCCTCATTCCAAGTATGGCAGAGCGGGTAGAAACTGTCCTAATGCGGTGGTTAAATCTGTTACCACTGCAATACCTCACTGCCATACCACAGTTATGATAAGGTGGAGGATTTGCCTCCAACCAAAAGCTGGAGGCAAATGATCCACCTTACCGCCAAAAATCATCAAAATCGGCAAAATTATCGCCAGCGGTAATTTTGCCGAAATGCTGATGGAGTCCTATAGACTCCGTAAATGGGGATGAACACCACCTACCGCCACTTGTAGTTATGCTGTAAATCTCAGGGGACCAAGTGGTGGCAACGGTAATCGAGTTTGTTGCTAATTTGGCAGATGTATCGCCGAATTAGCACCAAAATAGTAATGAGGCCCTCAATGCCTTTGTTGCTTCCTGCCTAAATCATTGTCTTTCTCTCCCTCTCTCTGTCTCTCTGACTCCCCTTGACACTGTCTCTCACTCTATTCCTCGTTCTTGCCTTTCCTCTCTATGGTTCTCTTTGTTTCTGTTCTCTCTGTTTCTCTCTGTCTCGATCTCTTCTACTGCCCCTCCCCTTTCTCAACACAACAGAAGAGAGTAATGCTTTTTGGAATGTCTAACAGACACAGCCCCATCCAACAACCCATTCTCTCTCTCTCCCCGCACCTCTCCCTTTTCCCCATCTCTCTGTTTCTCTGCCTCCCCCTCTTTCTCTCTTTTAAGAGAATAGTGTTTTTGGGATGACTAACAGACACCATTTCTCCCACTCTCTCGCATTTCTCACCCATGTTTTTCGCTGATCTGCCCCCTGACACCCAGGGCTCCTTTGAAAGACCAAGAAAGGCACTGCGTCGTTTGTTTATTTTTGTCCTGCTGCGTTTTGCTAGAAAAATGAGTCACACGCGACTGTTAAAAGGGAATATTTCAGAAAAACAAGGAAGAGAAAAAAGATGAACAAAGCGATTGAGAGAAGCATCTGGAACTGATCTAAGCCTAGACGGCCGCAAATCAGAGCTTGTCGCCATGGCAACCTGATCACAGAGGAAGCTATTCTGTCGGATAAATAGCAGAAGAAATGATGGGGAGAGGGAAGAGGGGCGAGCTCAAGATGAGGAGGGCAGACAACGAGAGTGACAGGAGGAAGTGGGAGAGTGGTAGACAGCAGAGAGAGTGCTGTTGAGCACGCGACCAATGGAGGGCGATGGGAGAGAGAATGGTGATGGGGGGTAAGAGAAACCGATATGGGAGTGGAAAGTGGTGGGATACATGATAAAGAGAGTGATGAGTCAGGATGGAGAGACAGGGGAGAGGGGCAGGCAGGTGTCCCAGTGATAACGGACAGAACACAAAAGTGGGAACAATAATCGACAGGAGAGAGAGAGGGTGAGAGACACAGCAGCACACGAGACAGAAGAGGGGGGTGAGAGTAAAAGGGGCAGGAGGACCGTTGAGACAGGAGGGAGTGAGAGAGGGTAAGACCACGAGGCAGGTGGGTGGCACATATATGGGAGGGACAGGGCAGGAGCGACAGAAAGAGACAGGAGAGATAAGCAGGAGAAAGAAGAGTAGGATCAGAGGGAAGGAAAGTCAGGAGAAGGTGGCAGGGGAAATGGGCAGGAGAGAGGAGAGACGGATGGTGACACTAGAGAGGCAGGAGATGGGTTAGCAGGAGAGAGAGGAGGATACAGGAGAGAGGCATGGTGTGCATGTGATAAAATGACTATTGCTCTGTAGCAGCACAAAGAGGAATAGTGGCTAAACCGCCTAAACAGCCCCCATACTTCTACAAACCAACAGTGATCCCAATCATAAAGGTAAAACAAGCACAGCTAAGAGATTAAACCTCCTTCACCTTTTGAGGTGGCATGGGTCAGGGAAGGCTATACTCTCAGAAGGGGTATGTTTGTGTTCCAATAGAACCCAAACAGCAAAGTAAAACCGACTAAAATGAAAGGAATGTCCAATCAAGGTTCTTTAAAAATATATATACCTTTAGCAAACACACCAATGTACAGATAACTATTAAAAACACTATATAAAAACCCACCCCTGCCAACAAAATAGAGAAATGCAGAATGTTAGAGATGCAAGCACTCTGGATTTTTGACAGGGAGGAAAAAGGCAGTAAAATACCACAAGGTTCAAAAAGGATATACTAAAGGAGGAAACAGTACATAGCTAATCTCAAAGGCCCCAACAAGTGGACCAAAGTGACAGGGTCCTTACAACAGTATCTTATTCAGTTCATTGTGTTTCAACAGTTTCGAGCTAGGCTTCTCATCATTGTGCAAGTGGATCAAACCAGGTTTGAATGCGGCGAGTCATGTAGATTCAAGTGGTGAGCGGGCGTCGACTCAGTTTGAAGCAGTAACTCAGAGCAGTTTGAATACGGCATTCAAGCGATGCAGTTCTGAGGGCTCACCAGGGTCGGTTCGAAGATAGGGCCAGTTCGAGAGGTGGTAGCTGTTGGTTAGGATCGACGAGTGATGATTCAGAGGTTTCAGCCAAGGTCCAGTGATGGTTTGAGGCTGTGATTCCGATGATCAGATATGCGGTTCATTTAGGCGACGATTCCATGTTGAGGCTGTATGAGTCATTGGTAAGCACTGGTTCCGGTCGATGCATGACACAATGTTTCCAGTGGTTCAAGAAAAGGTCCAGTGATGAGTGTTTGGTTTGAGTCAAACAGGTGACAAGCTCACCTTGGTATAATGCACCACCGCACTGTTTTGGGGATGTGAGCAACAACAGTTCAAAGGCTGAGTGTCAAAAGCAGCACTGGAGGTCCTGTTGGGTTAACAGCAGGCAAAAGTGGTTTGAAGAAAGCTTGAAGTGGTTTGACAGTGAAAAACCAGGAGACTGGCTGTTCTGGCTCTCAGGATGCTTTGAGCTTCAATCCAGGAGCTCAGGGACAAGGTAGGTCCTTGCTCTCCTTCTTCCAACAGCGAGTTGTCTGGCAAACACATGCAGGGGTCCTTCACCTCCAGTGAGGTCATGGTACTGAAGTAACTGGTAGAGAGGCAAGTCTTGATACTGCAGCATCACCCCCAATGTGCCCTGGGAGTGTTAAGGGAGCAGAGCTTGCCTCTGCCCTGGAACATTCAATGTCCACCTCGCTGGCGGTGGGTTTTGGAAAAATCAACTCTCCCAAGAGAGAATACAGAATAAATTCTTCCTTGAGGCCTGGATGGTCCAGAAGTGAATCTAAGAGGGGATGGGAGACCACTCTTTTATAGGAAAATGTCCTTAGGCAATTGAACAAAAGCAAGTCTGCCTTAAAAGGCCTGAATCTATGTCCTTGTGACAAGTGGCCTTTGCTTTCTTGCATCATATCCAAAGTGCTTTGTGCTGAAGTAAGTGGAGGATACAGGCAGGTAGGAGAGGTATAGAGAGAAACAAGATGGTGGAATCCTCCCTCAATGATTCTGAGCTCCCTCTGACTACATTTACCCCATCCCCTCTCAGACCCAGAGCATCAAAGGCCTTTTGGTATGCAACACCCTGTTGTGAGAATAGTCCCTTTGTTTATGGTATGCCCTTTGATTCCTGTTTCCCAGGACAGCTCCTGCTAATGGGCTGTCTTAATGGAGAGTGGTGTTACCTGATTAAAGGATTAAAAGAGAGGTTAAGTCTCTCTGACTAGAATGCATACAACCCGTCCACAGCTGACCTGGGCTCACAGTATTGACACATGTATGGAATAGATCAGATGTGGCTTTAATAATTATGTGAATTACTGGCCACCATATCCCAAACTCTGGTATGGCGTATGTTTCAATAATAAACTGCCACCAGGATGGTGATTCCTCGTAATTATGTAGTTTTGGAATAGAAGTGCATATTTTAAATGCAACCACTGCAGTGATGTGGCTGTCACAGCAGCTGTCAAACGGCCATATATGACTTTTAAACCTGCTCTTTGCCACGGTGCCACTGGAGAACAGATGCTTCGAAACAGGATACTGATGCAACAGGGCGCATGTGTCATAGCATGCTTCTGGTATGGAGCTTCAAGGAAAGGGGAGTCTGGTTAGCAGGCCACCCTTTCTGCGATGGAATGATCCATATCGTTTGATTAATAAAAATTCAAAAAGGCTTCTACACCGTTGCCAGATGGCAATTCCTCACAGGACGTGAGACCAAGAGTGGGTGAGAGACAAGAGAGGGACAGGGAAGAAAAGAGAGACTGGGGGTACGGAGTGAGAAATCAGAGAACATAGAGCAGAGCAGGAGAGAGAGAGAGGCATCAGACAGAAGAGAGGGACAGCAGGGGGATAATAAAAGACTGCAGATACAGGAGAGATGGACACGACAGGGAGAAAAGGGGGCACAAGAGCAAAGACAGTGCCAGCAGAGAGAGGGAGAGATGCAGCAAGGGACAGGATGCCATATGCATGAAACTGAAAGGAGAAAGGCAAACGAGAGGGTGACTGGAAAGAGACAGCAGGAAGGACATGTGAGGCAGGAGAAGGGGCAGACAAGAGAGTTAGGGTAGTTGGGTAAGAGATAGGTAAGAAAGGGACAGGACAGGTAAGGGAGAGGGATAAGAGAAACCGGGGAATGACTGCAACATTATGTGATGGCGACATGGTAGTGACAGGGGAGTGAGAATGATGAAGCAGTTAAAAAGAGAGATGCACAGGAGAAAGAGGAAATCAGAGGCAGACAGGCCAATAATGGAGGGGGACAAGAGCCAAACTGGAGGGAGAGAGAGAG
This sequence comes from Ambystoma mexicanum, assembly GCF_040938575.1. Lineage (NCBI taxonomy): Eukaryota > Metazoa > Chordata > Amphibia > Caudata > Ambystomatidae > Ambystoma > Ambystoma mexicanum. The sequence continues at coordinate 385,847,547 of NC_090934.1, read as the reverse complement.
CAAGGGAAAGGGGTGGTGAGGGTGACAAGCGAGAGATGGAATACGGGGCATTGGATGCAAGGAGAGGGCATCAGACAAAAGAGTGAGCGGTGAGAGGGGCAACAGGGGAAATATGAGATGGGGAAAGAGGCAGGAATCAGTACACGAGAGCAAGACAGACGAAAGGGTGACAGTAAACACAGTATGGAAGTAAAGAAGAAAAGAGATGAGATATGGCCAGGAGAAACACGAGAGACAGGACAGGCATGGGAGAGGGGCTGGGAAACGAGGATAATGGGGGAAAGAGTATGAGAGAGGAAAGGGGATAGAGAAGGGGGTCGGGAATGGCAGAAGATGAAAATGGCATGTGAGAAGCATAGATTTTTCCTGAAGGGGTGGGGGGTGAATGAGGCAATTGCCCTCCCTATTTAATGTTGCCCCACCACTCCCCTGCTAATTGGTGCTCTGCCCTTCCAAATTCCCCCAGCTCTAGCTAAAGATACTTCAACAGCTTCAACAGCCTTACAGGGGTTCATTTCACTAGCTGACAATCACCTTTACAAAGTCCCTGCATTGTATTGTTTGTATTGTTTATTTATTTGTATAGCGCACCGGGCCGTTAGGCAACTGGGCGCTTGTGAAGTCTTAGGTTACAGTTACGGAAGTATCTTACATTTCTTAGGTTACATTTACATATATAACTTACATTTACCATCAAGGTAACGTTTACATATATTTCTTACATTTACCATCAAGGTGACAGTTACAACTGAAGATTGTATTTGTATTTACATAGGCAACTTGACATAGCCATAAGCAGAGGTATGCAGAGTGGAGATATGTATGTGTGCATCACAGGTGAGGTTACAGATACATATATATGGTTTACATTTACAATTATCGGCAACACAAAGGGATAGCAGAGGTATACAGAGAGAGAGAGTTAACACGGGTGTGTTAATCTCAACACAAGTGTCTTGGTGGGTGGGAACTGGCCAGTTAAGGGTAATGCGTCAGCAGTCGATAGTGTGTAGCCAGAGTTTAACATTGGTTTTGAAGGGGTGGAAGGAAGATGTGGCTCTTAGGGAATCCGGGATAGTGTTCCATAGGTGAGCTGCCAGTACTGGGAAGCTTGAGCCTCCAGTTCTTTTCAGATTGAAGTTAGGGATTCTAATACTATTGGCTTGAGCCTTTCTGATGGGGCGTTCGGATGTATGCTTAGTGAATTTCTCTGTGAGGTATGCAGGTGCTTTGTTATTGAGACAGTTATGTGTAATGCTCAGGGTTTTAAATTTGATTCTGTCATGGATGGCCAACCAATTGACGGCTCTTCTTTGGTCAGATATGTGCTGTCCTTTAGGAATGCCTAATGCTGTTCTAAGGGCGTAGTTTTGCAGGGTTTGGAGTTTGTTGGTGCTGTGTTTGCTAGTGCCTAGATAAAGTGTGTTGCAGTAGTCTAGTTTCGATAGGATTAAGCATGTGCTATAGTGTTGCAGCTGTCAGTGAACAGAAATGGTTTACATGCATGAATTAGTTTACAAGTGTAACTTGTTGCTGACACTATGGCATTTACTTGCTTGTCAAGGTTGGGGGCTGAGTCTAAATAGAAGCATAAGGTTTTTACATTCCTTGGCTACGTTGATTTTAATACCATCAATAGTGATAGATTTGTACATGTGGGAGAGTTGTTTAGTTTGATGATGGATCCAATGATTAAAATCACAGGTGAGGTTACGGATAAATATATATGGTTTACATTTACAATTATCGTCGTTAAGACATAAACCGTGTGTGGCCATCCAGGTTTGTATGATTTGATAGATTTTGTTTATGAGGTTAGTGTCTTTGTCGTAGTCTCCTTGGATTGGGCTGAGGATCTGGGTGTTGTCAGCATAATTAGTATATGAGACACCCAATTTGTCCAGGATATCGAAGAGTGGCTTTGTAAAAATGTTATACAAAGTAGGGGAGACACATGATCCCGGAGGAACGCCACAGGTGATGGGTACTGGGTCAGCAGCTGAAGTGGGTTAGACGACTCTTATAGTTCTGTTATCCAGGAAGGAGTTTATCCACGCAGTGGCCTAAGTGGAGAAGCTGGCAGCCGATTTGAGATGGTTGCATAGTACTTTATGATCTACCAAATCAAAAGCGGCTGACAGATCTAGGGGTAGAAGAATGGAGGTGTCTCCTCTGTCTTTACGCTCATCTACTTGGTTCTTGAGATCAAGGAGTGTCATCTCGGTTCTGTGTTTCGGTCTGAATCCAGATTGTCTGGTGCCCAGTAAGTTATTAATCTCCAAGTAGGATTGAATCTGTAGATAGGCAGCTTTATCTGAGATTTTAAGGAGGAACGGAACTGTCATTATGGGTCTGTAATTTGTTGGGAAACTAGGATCTAGGTTAGCTTTTTTAAGAGGGTTAATATGCAGGCATCTTTAAGGTTGGTAGGCACAGAGCATGATTTAAAGGATGAGTTGATAAAGGAGGTGATGAAAGGAGCTAGTTCTTGTGCAGCTTCTTTGATATTGGGGGCTGGGCTGGTATCGCCAAGACATCGAGAAGGTTTAAGAGATGTAATGATATTCTTAGCTTCTGCAATGGAGATGGCTCTAAAGTTGAATTGGTTGTGTGGTTTAGTTTGGTTGATGGCGAGTTCATATAGGATCGCTTCTTGAGTAGAGAGCGCAACGTTATGGAGGGAGGTTCTTTTGGCTGATATTTTGTCTTGTAGCATGGTGATTTTATTGCATAGTGCATTTTGAATGTTAGTGCACCAAGCTTTATCTTTGGTGCAGGAGTCTACCGGTGCGATAGGGGATTCTAATTCTCTGAGAATAGAAAATATTTCCCTAGTGTTTGAATTTGCTTTTTTGATTCTGTCATTAACAGTTTCTTTTTTTGCCTGTATGATTTGTTTCTTGTATCTATTAGTGAGGGCAGTGAGGACATTTTTATTTTGGGAGATGGATTTTTTTCATGCAAGCTGCTGCTTGTCTTTTATCTTTACGCAAGGCTTTTAGGCTAGGAGTAAACCAAGTGTTAAAATGGGCAAGAGGTTTAGATTTGCTCAGTTTCAAAGGCGCAATGGCATCTATAGCTGAGTTGATAGTGTTATTTTACAGGTCAACCAGATCATTAGGGTTGGTGATCAGATTGGAATGATTGGTGATGGACTGAATCAGAAGGAGGAGATTCGTGACTGTGTTTTTTTTTTACAGCAGGTGAGGGCTGGTGGTGCCGGTAATTTGGTTGTGTTGGATTGAGGTAAGTCTGAGATAGTAAGCGAGATCAGATAATGATCAGTCCATATGCATGGTTCTATGGCAGTTATGAGGGAGGCCCAGTTGATATCTGCCACCCAATCCAGGGTACGTCCTTTGGAATGAGTGGGGCCGTTGTTCCTGATGGTGAGGCCGGCTTCTGTAATTGTATTGGCTAAAATAGAGGCATTGGTGTCTTTAGGGTCATAAAGGCCTAAGTTGAAATCGCCAAGTAGGATAATTTGTGCCCCCGGTTTGGCATTAGTATTTAGAAGGGTAGTTATGTCTTCTTCGAAGGTTCCTAGTGGGCCCGGAGGTCTATAGATAAGGTGCACAGTGATAGTGTGTGAGGCAGAGATTCCTAGTTTTAGCGAGAGTAGTTCTGCTGATGGCCCAGTCATATAATATATTTCTTTGATAGTGAGATCAGCACTGCAGATGAAAGCTATGCCACCTCCTTTGGAGGTTTCTCTGTCTTTTCTAAAGATGGTGAAGTTCGTGGGTCTGGCTAGCATCAGGGCTGGGCCAGCTGCTTTATGCAGCCATGTTTCTGTCACTGCTAGGAAGTCGAGTTGGTTGCAGGGGATGATGTCGACAATTTCAGATGCATGGGCTATCAGAGTTCTAACGTTGATGATGCCTCCCTTGAGGTTATGCGTTTCTTTTATGGAAACACTAGTGTGGTCATTGTTGACTAGCGTTTCAGAGGATTTGGTGCAGAGTTTCTGAATATGGATTGGTTCCGTTTTTGAGGTGTTATAAGAGGCTTGTGTAGGCCTCATTTTAGAGTGGCTGTGTGAATGGTAGGCTAGCAGTGGCTTGGGCAATCTAGATCCTAGTCTATAGTTTCTTAGTATGGAAGGGCAGGCCTGTCTTTGTTACATCTGGGTAGTGGGATCTAAGGCCTGTTGGGTTGAAGGCAGGATTTGCAACTTGCTAGTCAGTTCCCTTACTGTCGGGAGTCTATAGTGGAGGGCTGCCTTCGTAGATAGGGCAGTAAGTGTGGTAAGGATGACTAGAAAGCAAGTGGATGGATTGGACATAGGAGATGTCATATCGGAGTTGGTGGATGGGGTTGCCTAGAGTCGGCCGGTGTAAGGCGTAGGGATGGGCTAGTTCAGAATAGCAACTGTAGGCATGGGGCCAGGCTAGTACAGAGTAGCAACAATAGGCATGGGGCCAGGCTAGTACAGGGTAGCAACAATAGGCATGTGGCCAATCTAGTACAGTGTATTAACAATAGGCATGGGGCCAATCTAGTACAGAGTAGCAGCAGTAGGCATAAGGCCAATGTAGTACAGAGTAGCTGCAATAGGCATGGGGCCAATCTAGTAAAGAGTATCAACATTAGGCATGGGGCTAATCTGGTACAGTGTATCAACAGTAGGCATGGGGCCACTCTAGTAAACAGTATCAACAGTAGGCATGGGGACACTCTAGTAAACAGTATCAACAGTAGGCATGGGGCCAATCTAGCACAGAGTAGCAGCAATAGGCATGGGGCCAATCTAGTACAGAGTAGCAGCAATAGGCATGGGGCCAATCTAGTACAGAGCCTCAGCAATAGGCATGGGGCCAGTCTAGTACCGAGTATCAACAGTAGGCATGGGGCCAATCTAGTATAGTGTAACAACAGTAGGCATGGGTCCAATCTAGTACAGTGTAGCAGCAGTAGGCATGGGGCATCTAATGTGAATTCGGCAAGACGTGAGGTAAATTAGCTGAGATATCGCTTAGCCAGCCTAGAATATTGTATTCAAAGAGCAATTAGGGCAGTGCAGGCGGAGCATAGGCAACTGGACGAATTTGCATAGCATGTTGAAATGGGGAAAGAGATATTTGGCCCGAGTCTGTAGCGAATCACTTCATACAGTTTCTAGCAACATGTCAGGAGCAATGCTATAGGACTGCCATATTTGAGTGGGCACTGCATATATAAAAACCAGTGAAGACAATTTTGCATGCTAAAATACAAGTATGTGGGATAGGGCTAAGGCAAATAATGTTAAACATTAGTCATGGGTGCATACAAATCAGATCTCGACTGGCAAAGTTGTGCAGTAATATAATGAGCATGCAATATAATGATGCATACAGTTACATGGATGGGTGTGGATGGTTGGTCGCTGGAGAGTGGGAATGGTGCACGGTGACGAGTGCAGCAGGTGGCCGGTAAAACTAGGTGATTCACAGTAAAGTCAGCGCCAGTGCTTACCAGTGGAGCTGATTATTGAGGGTGGCACCGGGAGAAGCAACATAAAGTTAGTAAATCAGCTATCAGCATGGTCAGAGATCCTGTGGATTGGATAGGCAGTTTACCTGGGGTGGCAGGGGCACAGCGACAGGTGTGCCGGAGACATTGTAGGAGAGGTGTAGGACTCGTGGCCCTACACTCGATGGCTCCTGACAGGCTCACGACAGGAAAAGGTGTCTTAGATCGTGTGCCTTCGAATGTGGGCCGGCTTGAACCTGCCGGCTCGCGATTGGCTCTCAAGTTTGTGCAGTGAGCCAATCAGGGTTAGATGCTGGACCTGTTGTGGTCCAGCCCATAGATAATGGCAGAAAGATGGCGGGCAGCCGTTTTGGAGTGGCTAAAAGCTCGTGGTGCTCACTAGTGGATGTTACACTCCGGTGTAATGGAGCCCAATTGATTTAAAAGGAAATCCCCATTCAGGAGTCGGATGGCAATAACGAATTGTGTCGGGGCTCCGGCGGGAGAAATGCAAAGCGAACAATGTTGTGCTGCAGGCTTGGTAGTGCAGCAGGATAGGGCACAAAGCCTACCTTGAGTTAGGGTGTGCCTCCAGGCATACCACAGCTCCTGCAGTGGGGGGGGGGTGCTCCAGCTCCTCCTGGGGCAAAGGCACTGAGTGAACCTCGGTGCCGAGTGAACCTGTGTGTGCTTAGCTTTCCTGAAGCAGACACCACAGGAGGAGTAGGACCATGAATATCATTGGGGTGGAGGCCATCCGTTTTAAAAGCGGAATTTCTACATGCTGGTCTCATTGTTTGGTAAATGTGCTGCCTACAGTTTAATATGAAACAACAAAAAGGCATTTCCAAAGTGAAACCTGTTTCTTAAGTATAAAGCCAACAGTTGATTTCTTTAACTTTGTTTCTTGTCCCCTTCCTTTTAGTATTTCATCCGAGAATATGCTTCTGAATATATTACTGACAAACTACTCAGTCTAAATCAATGCTTCTACTTTGCTGACAGCAGTTATTTGGAAACTGAGCTGTGGGCTCCCGGGTAGCAACCTTTTATTTTCAAAATGTGATTAGACATTGCATCACCTTCACCTTGAATATGAGCAAGTGATCAGGTGAGTTCTTTGTCTAATGGAAGTGCATTTATTTAGAAGCAATAGCAAAACTAAATATGCATTACAGGCAGCCATATAATATCTTTGCAACATTTATGCAACCTGCTGAACTACCTGGAGTGCTTTCTACTTTAGGATATGTCATTCTACGTTCAAAGTATTCAACCTCAGATATGGGTTCCTGATTGTGCTCAAAACCACTGTATTAGCAAGAGTGCAGTTCATGTACATGACTTTAAAGCCAATTGTGCTTTATGTCCAGCCGCAGTAACACTGCATGCAGTCAGTAAATGAAAACTGTAAACATCTATTCAGCGGCACAGTGCTGTTACGGCCTCTGTTGCCGAAGAACTAAGTGGGAAGTTGCCAATTTCCCCCATGTACTCTGCACCTGTGGGTGATATCTCACCTATTAAATGGACTGACTTTGACTACATGTTATTTTAAGCTTAGCTGGGAGTGACGTCTGTTTAAGTTAAAAGTACACTGTCGCTTTCTGAGTGCATACTATCAGGTTGCTGAACTCTCTGTGACATCGTCTCATGAAAGGTATGCAGTCACTTGCTTATATGTACATCATCCATCCAACAGCTGCATACCTGCATTTAAAAATGACTAAGAGCAGGTAACTATCACACATGTGTAACCTAGTGGGACGATTAAAGACATCCCAAATTAGCCCATGTCAGGTAGAGATGCTATACCACCTCTTTTAAACACCTTGACTTCTGGTACTTTTGCACCTGGTTTTGTAATCTGAAACTAAATCTACAATTACTGTACAAGAATACTGAATAAGGTGTGCTTAAAACATGCCATTCAAATACAGTAACAGAACAATACTGGTTGTAATGTGATTGAAAACTGTGATTATGAGTGAATAAATGAAAAAAGAAAATACAAATAAGTCGTTCAAAAGCAAAGTTTTTACATCCCAACTCAAGGGCTTTGTTTCTACATAATATTAAAACATAGGGCAAATAAGCAACAGTGCGCATGGCTCTGACATCTGTGTGAAACCCACAGTCACACATTGGAATTTTGGCAGCATTGATATGGTCCTTCATCCTTCAGAAGTTGATCAATTGAGTACCTTTTTAGAGCGTTCTCCTCTGTCCTATCAACCATACTATTGAGCTAATTTCCAGGTTAACTCTGCTCGGAGGACAATCACCTAGTCTGTGGAAAAATCTCACTAAACCACAACAGACAAACTCGCATGCCACCGTCCAGAGACTGCACCAATTAGAACTTTCAACCTGGGACTGTAAAATGCCCACTAGAACCCCTCAAATGAACCAGCATGGTCCTGCGACAGCCGAGGACTGGACAGTTATGATTTTGACATAATAGCCATGACAAATCTGGACGCTAAAAAACAATCAGAGGACGATCTTCTAAAATCAGGATGCCTATGCACAATACATACATCAGGAACACCTTGGAGATGGGAACCCAGTCGGGGCAGTCTCCACAACTCTTTCTCTCCATGAAACATATGACACTGACACGATCACCGTAAAATGGTACCCAGAACAGTAACAATACCACAGCTCGATGGATACCAACATTGCCCGATCTCTTCTGCTTTGCAATAATAGGACTCCTCAATGCCCTAAATCCCTTCCTTCTTCCCCAACTGATTGACTTGCCTTTCACTCAGCTAGCACCCTTAAACTACGCACGTGGCAAAACCAACCATGGTTGATTTATGCCTGCTAACACCACCCCAACCACGGGAATATTTGGGGTGCAAGCGGCTCAGAGTTTATCTCACAGCCCATTATATCTGTAGCTTTATCACATACTCGATGATACTCAACTCTTTCTAACTTTCTCTTCCTTTACTGCCGAAATTCACCACACCCTCACAGCCTGTCTTACCGCTATTAAATACTGGATGTCTTCTGAGTCTTAATGCAGGGAAGAAGGACGTTCTGTTCTTCCCTGCCAACACTCTTCCTCCCCATCCACCACCCCCGCTCATATCCTTCCCTCCCTCTAATCTTCCAAGTTGTAATCTTGGTCTCCACTTTGATTCCAATCTTTCCTTCTCTCACCACATTTCGCTCACTCCCCGTTCATTTAGTTTCCAGCTTCATAATATTCGTAAAGCTCGCCCCTTCCTCACTTTCCAGGTATCTAAACTTCTAATTTCCTCACTGATCTTCTCTCGACTCTTCTACTGCTCTACTACTCTCTTTGGTCTTCCAAGGTCTCGTCTTGCCCCACTAAAGTCAGTCTTTAATTCTTCTATTCTTTTACTTTGTCTTCTTCCTTATGGAAACTCCATTTCCTCCTCTCTTGCGACACTTGGCTGGCTTCCCTTCCATTCTCAAGTCAAATTTCACTCTCTTTGCCTCGTCTTTAAATTCCTCAATGGACTTGCACCTAACTACCTCAATGCGCTTTTATCTTTCTATACCACCGGTTCTCTTCAGTCTTCCTCTCTCTTTAGACTTGTGGTTCTTCATCCTCCATGTGTCCAGCCTCGCTTCCGATCCTTTCAGCTTCTTGCTCCCCTCAACTGGAATGCTCTTCCACCCTCACTTCTATCTATCACTGTTTACTCTCTCTTTCATGCTTCCTTAAAAACCCACCTTATGCAACATGCCTGAATGATTGCTATGTGGATTGGATTGTTTAACTGTTTAACCATTTTTTATTGTACCGTATTCTGTTTTAAAATGTTCAGCGCTTTGGATTAAGGTGCTTTATAAAACAGAAATAAAATACAAAAATAAAATACAAATACTATACCCACCAAGAGCTCGCCCAGCAGTGTCATGCAATAGATTTGACACGTTTTCCCTCTGGACACCTACCCAAGTACCAATGCCAACAACCTCATAGAGCAATAACAGCGCTCGGTACTCTATAACAAGTTTCCGCCATGAAGCACTAGATAAAAACATACGATTATTGTTGTTAAATTAACGCAATGAGTGACACTTTACGGAAGACCACAGAACTTTTAACTTGGAGTTCCAACGCGTAAGTGTGGCCGAGGTGCAATTCAGTGTGGTGTGGGTTCAACCTCAAAGGTACCTGATCAGGGGGAAGACTGGGGGTGATCGCAGACCATTCATTTATTTTTCAATTTATTTTTTTCATTAATTGATTTTAAAATACAGCAATAAAGGACGATGAAATGTGTTCAAAGAAAATCACAAAATGAAAGATTTGCAAGATAAAATGTCTTTGGGTGTTTTGTCTAAGGCCTTTTAACAACGGTTGAACGTGTTCCATTTTTAAGGTGGTTATTAATTTAATTCAAACCTTTTATTGTCCTAAACCTTCTCTGAAATTGCATAACGTCACCTTAAATATATGTTTACTTAAACCAATTTCGGCCGTTACCCCTTATCTGATTGTGTCTTCACGCACTCCCTAATCCTGTTCTTGCCGCCTGGTTTGCCCCCCTCCTCACCCTCATTTAATAATGATCTCGAGACACCACCGGAGACGAGCACGTGCCCCGTGATGAAGGAAGAGGGTGGGGGGGATAGGTGAATGAGAGAAGGACAAAAGAGAAGCTAAGGTAAGAGAGTCAGAGGGAGGGGGAAGGAGTGATGGGGAGTGGGTCAGAGACACAGGTGGGAGATGGCAAAATAAGAGAATGGGCATAGGCAGGAGAGAAGGATGGAGGAGAGTCGGGAAGTGCAATGAAAGGAGACGGAAAGGGGGATGCAATAACAGAGACCAAAGGGAAAGAGGGAACGAAAATCAGAGAAAAGGAAGGCGGAGGCAGCTGAGGAGGAGAGAGAGCGAGCAGAGGAGGGGTATAACGAAAAGGGTGAGTCAGCAAGGGATTGAGCAAGAACAGGTTGAGGGAGAAGAGACAGGAGTGCGGGAGATAGCGAAGGAAAAAGGAGAGCTAGAAAGAGAGATGTGAGATGAACAGAGACAAATGGAGACTGGCTAGAGAATGGGAAGGTGCAACGAGAAACGGAGACAGGAGAGAGGGAAAGGGGCCTTGGAGGGTGCGGAAAGGAGGATAGGGAGAGACATCATAAACATGAAAGAGAATCAGGAGAGGCGGACAGGAAAGATAGTGGGAATTAGGAGAGCAGGACAGGGGGGTGGACATGAGAGAGACGGATAAAGAGATCCGAGTCAGGCAGAGAAGCAAACATCGCAGCCAAGAGCAGATGGGCAGGAATGCAACGAAGGAGTGAAGTGTGGAAGGAGGTGAAAGAAGGAAAAGGGAAAGGAGACAGGGCAGAGTCAGAGGCAGATTTAAGGCAAAGGGCCTTGGAGCTGAGGTTGGCAGAGGGTCTCGGGTGGGTCGTAGAGTAGGAGTTAGAGGGGTGAGGATTAACTGCTGTGGCAAGAGCAACAAGGATGAACTTTAAGGACAAATGTTTCAAGTTTGTTTAAGTTTTCCTTTTTTCTTTTGGAGTTATGTGTTTAGGGGTCCGACTCTGGCTGGAAGCATCCTGGCCACTTCAACAGGTTTTGCTAACAAAGTGATTTGCCCAGGATCACATAGTTTGTTCAAGTGGGAAATCCACTCTCCTCTTCTATCCACTCACCGTTTCTAAATTCACAACCACTCTCCTTGCCCTTCCTAAATCACATGCTTTCCGCTTCACCTTCCCAAATCTTCAGTTTGCCTCTTCCACGTGCTTCCTCTTTGCTTTCCAAAAGCCTTCCACCTCTCATCTTCGGACCTCCACTCTCATCTTCAATCAGCCCCCATCTCTCTCACCTTCCAGCCACTCTCCCTCTCATCCTTTCCTTGCGGGGAAAACTGCTTTTGCTACAGCTTAAACAACTACAAGTGCATTCCCCTGAACAAGAGCCCTAGAGGCGTTTCCCAATTAATCATGTTCTATAAACAATAAGAACATACATGAATTAATTGAGCTCCCCCTTGCCACCAACCCTGTTCACCATCCTTCCACGCAGTATATGCAGCCCACCTTGACATGCTGGCCTGGACGCAGAGAAGCAAAAAGGATGCCCCCCCCTTTGCCCTGCGAGGACTGAACAACACGGCCACCAGTCCCCCTCCCCCCACCCCCAACTCAGCTTCATCACGTTCACGTTCCAACAATACCGTACTTAAAACTGTGCCTGCTCCCAGCAGGCCTTGGAGGAGGGGCACAGGAGCCTGGCAACCTGTTGCCAAAAACAATACTGCAGCAGAACGTTTTCATTACTGCAGCACATGTGTCACTGTGTAGTCGGGGGTATGGGGGTGCAAGGGAGTGGTAGTAGGCAGGAGAGGACTGGGTGCAAGGGCAAGGGCAAATCTAACCAAGATCCACAGGGCAACGCACACATACGGAAACAAATGCTTCTTTGTATGGTGAATTTGCATGGTCAATATTTCTACATATGGTTGCTGGGCACTTAAATGCCGAGTACCCTGATTTCGCTTTGCTTGAAGAAAAGGCAGATGTAGTGGCTGATATTAAGATTCCTGCGGCACAATTCAAACCAATTCCCTACAGTGGGCCAGGAATTTCAGGGAATAGGCATTTTAATAGTAAATGGAACTGCTCAGAAATTCCCTGGGGCGCTGTACATGGGCAAACAGAATTATAATATATACATTAGATTAGATTTGTGTGAATTTTAGTAGTGACTATCCAGTCGTCAGCCTTAATAGTTTAGAAATCAAAATTAGGGATCATTACCCATTCCCCTTATTGCTTGAAACTGGTATTAGGATGCCTCAGAAATCTAAATAAGTTTGGATCATAAATCAAAATAAAAATATTTGTGGTTGTGGGAAGGAGGGAATGGGGCGCAGGGAGCGCACTTACCCGACTCCTGGTGTAGGAATATGGTGGCCTCCTCGTCTGAGCAGGCTCAGAGCTGAGGCTTTACCGTGTGGTAAATAGCCTGTTCTGAGCCTCCTGATTGGCTGGGAGGCCGCCACACCCCCTCCTCCCCCTCGCCGGGTACTAATACAAAATAAGGGAGGTGAAATTAAGTTAGATGTTCAGGAGCGAAAAAAAGAAACCAATCCAATGGAACAGATGTTAAGTATTACATTTCTTGAGTACCTAAAATTCTTTAGAGGGGTGCATAAAAGTTATTGCCAAGTATAACAACTTACCTAAATCTATAAAACTATTAAATCTATTAAACTATTCCCTGGGAAAATCAAATGGTGTGAGTTCACAGGGCTCCAGATGAATACTTTTTGGATTTTGGAAGTGCTGGGTGAATCAGTTGTATTGACACACATGAGATTTTATGATATGATATATGGTATTTGTATCGCGCCCATAAACAAGTGTTTCAGAGCGCGACGAGGCAAGGGAGGGGAAACATGGGAGGACAAACAAGGATCTTACTAGGCCCAGTGACATTGAGAACATGCAAGTGCAGGGGAGAGCGAAGGGGGAAAGGGCAAGGGGCAGGGGGGAGTGGAAAGTGCTGAACATGTGATTGAACAAGAACAGGTAGTGCGTTAGGCAGGTAGTAGGTGCGAGAATAAGGTGTAGACAACAGGTGTCTCATGAATGCTGGAAAGGGACTGTAGGGTTGCAGATACAAACCCAAGTGCAGGGGTTGCCAGGAGGCAGTGCGGGTGTGTGGCTGGGGGGCAGGGATCTGGTCCCGAAATCAGAGGGTAACTAGGTGCCCGGTGCCAAAGCAGACAGATTAACAGTGGAGCGGAAGAGCGAAGGCAGAAGCAAAGAGGAAGGTCTTGAGGTGCTTCCGGAACCGAAGATGGTTATCCTCAAGTTTCATAGAGGCAGGGAGGCTGTTTCAGAGGGAGGCCCAAGCCGAGGAAAGGGATCTACCCCGAACTTGTTGCTTGAAGAAGCGACTGACCCTGAGGGAGTTGGGTGTGAAGGAGCGAAGAGCTCAAGTAGGAATCTATTTATGGAAGGGGAGTTGAAGGTATTGTGGACCCAGGCCTCAGAAAGCCTTGTGGACAATGCACAGGGTCTTGAATTTAATCCTTGCAGCCACTGGGAGCCAATTAAAAGATTTCAGGGCTGGAGAGATACAATCCCAGGGCTTGAGGCCAAGGATAAGTCTCGCAGTTGTGTTCTGGATGAGCTGCAGAGGATGGAGAGTGGTTGCAGGCAGATTTTGAAAGAAGCTGTTGCACTAATCCAGCCTAGAGAGAATCAAAGCTCTGGAGACAGTCAAGTTTACACATTTTGGTTAAGTGGTGAAGCCCGAATTTGAGCCTGATCTTAAGTTTGGTTACTTGACCATATATCTTTTTTTTCTCTTTTTTTCCAAGTATTAAAAGTTTATTTAAACTTTTACACTAACACACAATATAGAAACAATAACATACAAACAGGATAAAATTCATATCACGTGAAATACACAAATATAAAACATCATAAAACTGATCTCTGCTCAAACATGATTACATAATTAGACAGTGATAGATACACATTTTCTCTTAAAAGGGCATGAACCCTAATTAAATAATGAACCAAAGCAATCGTAAGCAAGTTCAAATTCCCACTCCTCAAGCGTTCCCAGAAACTCTGAATCATTAAATACTTGTAGCTATTCACAAACTTCTCAAATAATTGAAATCGAAGAGATAAAATGGCAGGACACTCAATCACTAAGTGCTTTAGCGATTCACATTGTCCCGTATCTTTACAAAGACGAAAATTCGTAGATTCCATGGAGTGGCCCCTAATGGGCCCCTAACGTTGCAATAAGGCTACTCGATTGAAACAGAAACCATATATATATACACTTGATGGCAAAAAGCAGTCTGGAAAGTGTGTAAGGTACTTGGGAGGAGCTGCAGGAGGTATATGCAATTTTGCACACTCCTTCCATAGGGAGTACCTAGATATTGAATCTTGGCCCCAACTCCAACTTAATTGACTTGTAAGTTCTAATGATATTATCCAGTAACATTTGCATACAGGAGTCTATATACATGAAGAAATTGTAACCCACAAAAGCCAAGAGCTCCAATGATTTAAATGATTTATTGGACCATGCAGAATGTAAAGTGACATATAATGAATTTGGGGGTAGGGGATCAAGAATGTTCCTATATAATTTTAGTTTGGCCCAGAAAACATATGACCTCCAGGACAATATCCCTAACGTGTGCTTTAACACAACATAGGAAAGGGACTGTGGGAGACCCAATAATTTCTTCCAAAGCATCCTTTCAATCACCCTCAATGTACGCCAATCTAAATTGTAAATTTCCAGACCATAAAGTATCAAAGGGAGCACCTTTGCAACGTAGAAACTAATCACAGGGGTAAATGTGAACCATGAATACTGCCAAAGGCATTTCTTTGTTTAGGCATATTGTGGAATTATATTGACCCACTCAACGGCATTGCCCCACATCACTAAACTGCATTGGCGCAGAAATAGCCAAATGGCTGCGCTGGCTCCTGCGAGCACCATGGCTCCAAACCGCATGTTGCAACAACAACCAAAAATGGCAGCACCGTCCTGCCAAGCACACATCGGGCAGGGTGGACCAAAGGGGGCACATTGAAGGAGATTGCCTGTGTGTGCCGACATCAACAAAAGGAAGAAAGTGGAAAAAGCTGTGTTGCTTTGCTACAAATTGCCAAAATATCCATTGAAAAGAAACCCTTTTTCACCTTTAAAAATGCTGCTCTGACACTATTTCCATCTGTTCTTCCTCCAACCACTGTGATTAATAAGTCCCTGCCATGCCCATGCATATCCCCACTATCCCTCCGCAAAACCAAGCCTTTTTCGAGAATGTCAGGCTTTGCCAGTTAAAACCTGAAAACCAACAAAAGCTGTACTGCATCAAACACGGAAAAGCGCGTAACTTTGGCTAAAAGCATCAAAATCACTGTTTGAAAAGGAATCCGAGTTCTATGTACAAATGTCAATTTTATGGAGACATTTGCCTTTTCCAGACTGTTGTGTAAACCAGATGGGAAAGACAGATGCCAAACCGAATTTAAAGGAAGAAATGCTAGCAGCTGCAACACTTGTAAAAAAAAAAAAGGGGGGGCTTTTGCAAAATAAAGAAAAACAAATGCCTGTGTGTTGGAACAGTACACTGGTGAATGAAAGCCTGCCAGTCTTTGGCAATATAAAGTGGTTTGTTGCTGGTGAGATTATATAACCTGCGTTATTTTATGCAACCGGCTTGCTTTCATTTGGGATCTTAGATCAGAAATTAAAAGGGTTAAAACTATTGTGGCTGGAGTTGCAAGTTGAAAAACAGGTTCTGCTTGGAGGGGTGGCACCAAAAGGAGGCTCTCTCTCTCAGCAGATACTGACAACCCCCTGATAATTACAGGGTTGAACAGACATTTGTCTCTGCTGGGACCCAAACAATGAAGCTCCCAGGGAAGGAAGCCAGAGGTGTGAAGGGGGAAACATAACTTCAATGAAGGGAGAAACCTCCCCCTGCTCTAAAGAAAATGACAGTTGGCAGCAGTGGAAGGACAGAAAAAAAAATGGACCCAGGAACAAAGAAACTGCCCTTTGTTCCCCAGGACTATTTCAGGAATAAACTTTAAAGACGTCTATCTTTGCAGCAAGACTTTGAAAAATTGTAAAAATGTTGCAGTATAAAAGTGCTTCTTCGTGCTTGCTTTAGAGACATGGTAGAACTCACTGACACATCGGAGACAGAAAGGGCAAAGTATTGAGGATAAATCAAAAAGTATCAATGTTGCAAACATACTTGTACATACATTCCTTGGGATAATTCGCATCTGTGTATAAAATTATGGAATTTTAGGACAAATCTTTCATGTTTAAAATTACCAAACTGTATCAGAAGGGCTAAACAAAGTCCCACAGACTTCAGGATTTGACTGACATGTGCTGCACATAATATGTAACCTGTGTGTATAATTTACCAAGAGCTTGCAAATGTGTAAATGTATGTTTTTGTCAAAATCAGATTTTCAGTAAAGTAAATGTGGGAGTTATTGGACATTGTAAAACTCACCTCATAAACCTGACATAATTCCCTTGGAAATCCAACCAGTTGAAAGCAAGGCAGAGACTAGCACCCCTGCCCATTCCAAGTAGTTTAGGGGTGTGCTTAGTTAACCCTGACCAGCCTATACTTTGATGATGTCATTTTGCACTATAAATAAGGGTCCCTGACAAAACTCTAGACAAACACTCTTCCTGATTTCCTGCGCTGTGCTCCTGTTCCTGTTTCATCTATTGCTGATCCTGCTCCAGCAAGGCCTCAAATTTGCAAACCACTAAAATTCCCAAATAACCAAAGGGAAAAGCTGTGGTGTTTTTGGGAAGCATCCTGATCCCATTAACTGCCTGCTTGCTGCAATCCTGCCATCCAGCTAACCTGTAGTATCCAGTGACCAGTATTGCCAGTCCAGAAAAGCTACCTGGCGACCAGAACTGCCCAGCTGTTTTGACAGGCGCCCTACCGTGTAGTGACAGAACCGTGGACTGTCCAAAATCCAAAAACTAAAACGTGGACTGTGAGTATCAATTTCCACCCCACCTAAACCCACAGCCTATATTGTCTTTGTCCTTATCCCACTCTCTAAGTCATCCTATCCTTACCCTGATAACTTGCTATACCGTCAGAATCATTCTTGCAACCCTGCCTTTGATTTCTAGTGCTCGCGCCATCTCTTTAGTAATTTTGCCTTGTGTAAATCCTAAGCCCTTACTCCTATTTCGAGTGTTCGGACTGGTTCCGCCAGGGTTGGGCGCCGAGGTGCTAGGGTTGAACTTGCAAATCAACCCTGGAGCTTACTGTGTCCCTCTTTGGTGGCCAAGCCTGAATTCTCTAGTGTAGACTGAAACAGTTCTTGTCAAAACTGATTTCCTTTCCTTTTTCACCGCTCCATTTTACTCAAAATGCACCTTTCTAGATCTTGCATAACTAACTCAATCAATTTACCAGCTAGAGACTTAATTTCACTTCCATATTGTACCTATGATCTATAGCTATCCCCCAACATAAACTTCAAATCAGTGTATTTCACCTGTTTTCATTAAAAACCATCTGGGGTCATTTCAGGCGGGAATTGCAAAGTTTGCAAAGTTTCCAACGTGTCAATTGCTGCAACATGTGTTAAACCCTGCCACTCTTTTTCGAACTGTATGCTCTTGGTTATCCATTCTTAGGGATTGTTAGTATATTTACATTGTTGCTTTAATGTTGAATTGTATCCACTTCAAGGTTTTTTTACACACATTTATTATTGCATTCATCCATTTAGCATTGCAAAGGGGTGAAAATCCGCTTTTTCTCTCTTATTTGGGGAGGGAAGGTCAGATTTCAATTCTGTTTCCTATTTGTCATTCCTGATTACCTGCTGCTTCTTTTCATCAACTCAGAATTGATTATTTGTGGGTTGAGGGAACCTTGCAGGGGGACATTCTAAACTTGAGTGCTATCTTTCCTAAAATCTAAAAGTGCTCCTATTTCCTGGTGTTTTGTAGATGTGTCAATAGAAGGTTAAACTAAGTGCATTGCTTACATTCCTATTGTTATTATCGCCCCTTTGGTGATTGCTGCCCCATATTAAATATTGTATGATTTCTTTTGAAGTTTAAAATAAATAAATATTACATTTTATCAACAAGCCATGTTCATGGTCCATTGTGACCCGGGGTACCTGAAAAGGGGGTGAGATATGAGTGGTGTACCATCTCAATATTGAATCTAAGATAAAAATAAACATTTTGGTTGTGCGCTGCATACTAGGCCGAGACTAAGGTGTGCGTCGCCTGATTGAAATCCTTAACAGTATACCAGAGCCAATTTTGTATTTAATCTGGCAGAGAATAGCTTAGTGGATGGTTCGGAGTAAACTGGAAATCCTAAATAAACTAACATGTCCATCTCTTAAAGTCTAGTGTTAATAATATACCATTTATGGACCTGTTTAGCTTTCGATTTACTAGTGAGCAGGATTGCTGACTTTGGGATACTTAGGCTCAAATTATTTTTTCCCAAATACAAATGTAGACAATTCAGAGTATGTTGCAGCATGGCCAGTGTTTTGTCCAGCAGGATAATATCATCTGCATATAGTAGGGTTGGAATGGCAAACAATGCTATTTTGCGGGGAAATAATCTGATAAAACTAAATCATCATAATAATCTGACAATAAATACTAAAAAGGCAGGGAGCTAAAATGCATCCATGTCGTAAACCTACATGGGTATTTACTGAGCCCAACACATTTCCTGCATGATTAAGTTTGACTTGAATTGTGGGACCAGAGTGGAACTCTGTTAGTAATTTTAATAATCCCTCTGGAATCCCCCACATTACCAGTTTATTCCATAATCTGAACCTATCCACACATGCGTGCTAGAGAGATCAGCACATGACAAAAAAAGGGTCCTGATCCTTCCGCCAAACCTTATTTTGTAAGAGGTTCAGGATCAGGCCATTTAGAGAGGTTCTGCATTTCTCCTGTAAACCTGTCTGGAGTGCTTTGAGTTTTCCGATAGATTTGGCCCATTTCTTCAAATCCAATAGTAAAAGAGGTAAACATTTTACATAAAGAATCTAATAACTCTATGGGGTAGTAATTGGAAGGATCTTGGTGATTCCCTTTTTTAAATATAGGGATAATTGGACTAGTCTTCCAAGACTGGGGGAACCCACCTAACCTCACTATATGTGTAAATAATGTATACAAATGCCCAGTCCAAACCGGCGAAAAATCCAGAGACAGCCTGATGTCTCCGAGTGATTTGTGCAATAGATGTTTCTACTCATAAACCACGCCGTCAAAAGTGTGGGACCTTGCAAAGTGTTTCTTCCTAGTGAATGGCAAACTATTCCGTACAATGCATGGAATTTTGTTACATTTATCCTCCAAGCCTAATGTGGTACAAATATTTGCTATTTTTTAGGTTTGAAGACCTACCACAATGCTCAGTTTTATAGAGATATCTTTAAAAGTACACAAGTCGCACAATAATCTAGCCTGCCAAAACATGCAATTGTAGAAACATGCTGAGTAAAATGAGTATGAGTATAGCTTTATTGTCCCCATCCAACATACAAAGTAAGGTAAACCTACAAACATCCCTTGCAAGGACAAATTGAAATAAAATGTCATGACAATGTTATTGTTTCACACAGCTTTCAGCTCCTTATGTAGCTACATAATGTGTATGTGGCAGATGCAGGATCTAAATTGGAAAGAGCCGCTTTTGCATCACCTACAGCGGAGGGACACAAGGTGTGCTAGACTGCCTACGCAGACGATTTCATGCTGTATGATCATACTCTGATAGGCCTGCAGCGTCTTCTATGTGCCTTCAGAGAATACACACTGGCAAACTCCCTTAACATCAATACAAAAAAACAGTAATCAAACGTGTCGGACAGGAGGTCTCGTACAAAATTCTCATGGTTTTTAAATCATGAGAAATTGGCAGTAAGATCTTCTATTAAATATCTTGATTTTTGGGGACAAGAAAAAAGGCTTCTATCGAGAATATTTGGAAGAGAAGGTGGACCCTCTAACTGTCCAATTAAGGAAAATTGATGAAAGATATGGGAAATTCTCGTTCTTGCCTTGTTTGCGTTTTTATAAATGCAAACTGATACCTCAGTTTACTTATGGCTTAGAACTTGCTCCCAAGTGGTGTAGAGAGGAACTTTTAAATCTGAATCCAAAATTCTGAAATATGCTTTTAGATGTCTCCTCAAATCTGTTCCACTTGCCGCATTGCGGTATGAACTTGGCCTGCTCTCTTTGTCAAGTGTGGTGGAGTGGCACCGGCTTTCTCTCTATAGGAAACTACTCACCTGAAAGAAGTCTACTCTTTACGATATCATGTGGAACTCCATGCATTTTGGTGTACGCGCTTCACAATACCATAGCACCTTGAAAAGTGTATGCCATGAAATCCTGCACAAAATTGGGGTCTCCATTGATTTACTGATTTTTAATTCTATGAAGGTAAAAAAAAACGACTCCAATTTTCTGATTGGAAGATTACTGTAGGAAAGGTCCTTTAATCTAAATTATACGGACATTTAGTATCTAACTATAAAATATTTGGGATAATGGAGCCCTACTTGGTTACATTTCCGGACAAACATTGGAGGCAGGAGTTCATGCGCTTCAGATTCAATGTGCTGGAAACCGGTGAAATCAAGGACATTAGGTGCAGACAGAATGTTAAATCATCTCTTTGTAGGTTCTGTAATTCGTCTGACACAATGGAAACGTTAAGTCATTTACCAATTGATTGTGTTGAATTGAGAGCTGACCGTGTTAAATGCCTTAGTAAATATGTGAGTAACACAGATTATGTGGATTAGATGTGTTGTGGTTGGATATGATGCATGGACGAAGGGTAAATCTGCAGATTGCTGTGGTAAGGTTCTTGATCGAAACCTGCAAGCTGACAGATCAAGGGGGATCATAATTAAATAAATATCCTTCGAGGGTACCACCTTGAGGACGTCCATGTGTGGGCATTTTGCAAATTGCCTAAATGCTATGTGTGTAATTGATTTTGGGACTGCTGTAACAGGTAGATAGGTGGTACCGTAATGAATTGTTAATCTTTTGCTATTGGGAAAGATTTTATTTATGCATGTTGAAATTTAGATTGTGACTATGTAATGTATGATAGTGTAGGCAAAATGGATGCCAATGGTCATATAAGCCTACATCTATTTCCTTATCTACTTCGTTTGATTCTTTATTTGGTTGTTTTGATGATTTGATGTACAAATATCTATGTATTTATATATATTTTCTTTATTATTGTCGGCTTTTATTCTGTTTTTGTAAAGGTGTCTATGTAACCAACACAAATAATAATAATAATTTAAAATCACCCAACAATTGCACTTTAAGTGCCACAGAAAATAGTCACACCCAGTTACCTATTGCCACCAATAATAATGACTATTCACTAACAGTTACCTGTTGTCAGCACTAATCATTGTAAATAGGCAGCTGCAATGGGTGTTACGAAGATTGAGACCTCACTGTGGGGCCGTGTTCAGCCCGAGCTGTTTATGTCTTCGAGGTGAGAGGCAGAGCTGGGGATCAGTAGGGCTGGTGGGGGCACCCATTGGCATTTGCTCCTTGGACACGTGATAAATCAAGCTGTGGGGAGAGTGATGGAAAGAGGGAGAGAGATACGAGAGAGTGACGTGACGGGGGGTGGGGGGGAGTGAAGACGAACAGAGAGAGAGAGAGATAGGTACAGGGTGGAGGGGAGAATGACTGAAGAGCAGGGGTATACTGGCGTATGGGGAACTCGGGAGATATCCCGAAGGCCTCTGCACCAGGACCTCTTTTGTGTGCTGTTTACACATTTTCCCGTAGGAAAAGAGTTGTGATTGCTGCACATGTGTAATATGGAGCCAGGGCCTCTTTTGGTTCCCAGCCCACCCCTGCTGAAGAGTAAAGAAGAGGGAGGGGCGTTGAAATAAAATGAGCTATGCGAGAGGGGTCATTGAGGACGTGGGAGAAGGGTGTAGTACAGGAGAGAAAGAGAAGAGTAAATGATGCAGAATAGAAGACAGGATATATGGGAAGGGGGGAAGGGGCCGAGTAACAGGGGGGAGAGGGAGGAAGGACGGTAAGGCAGTGAGGGAGAGTGACAACAAATAGGGGAGAAACAAAAGGAGGAGCAAGGATAGAAAAGAGATAGTAGGAAGGATAAAGGAAAACGAGATTGAAGATTAGAAAGGCAGAAAAGCTAGGGAGAACGAATAGAAGGGGGAGAACAAACAAGGAAATGGGAGCGACAAACAAGAGGAGTAGGAAGATAAAAGAGGAGCAGGGAGATCAAGACGAAGAGAGGGAAGAGAAAATAAAAAGATAGAAAAAGAGGGAAGAGCATAAATACAGAGTGTCAAATGGAGGGGAAGAGAGAGGGAGCAATGAGTGTGGTGAATAGGGCGTAAGAGAGGAGAGAAAGAAAAGTAGTGGAGAGAGAAGTGAGGCGGAGGAGAAGGAAAAGACAGGGACTCGAAGAAGAAGCGACGAGGGGAGTGGGGTCAAAAGAATGACAGGGATAAGAGGACCGGGGAAGAGAAGAAACAGTAGTGTAGCGGGAGAAGAGAGACACAGAGACATGAAGAAAAAGATGCGCGGGGAGAGGAAATGGGAGACAGTGAAGAAGAATGGGGAGAGGAGCATTAGACTGACAATGAGGAGAGCGAGGGAGAAAGATGAAGCGGTGCTGTAGATGGAGCTATAGAAATGCAACGTGCATATTCCGTTGCGACAAACCTACATCAGCTGCCGCAAAGCCAACGTTTCGCAGTAAATGCTCCGAGGAAGGGAAGGGCCGCGGCGGGTCGCTTCTGTGGACGTGCGGTTGGTTAGCTGAAAGGGGACCATTCACCTCCTATACGCGTAGCTGCAAAGCGCGCAGGCAGAACTGCTGCCCTGTTTTATTTGAAACTACCGTCGCATTGTGCCTCGCATTGATTAATAAGATTACTAGAATCCTATTTTCCACCGACGGGAGCGTCTAATTGGAAGTTTAGCATCGTCTGTGATGCTCTTATTTCACATCAACCGAAGGTATCGCCATGCGTTTGTCTCCGTGTTATTCCTCTCTCCACGCACGAGGCGCGCTAATCCACCTTGCGTCCCTGCGTCATTATTAAGACTTCCGGCTTTATCAGCGGTTCATCTAATAGAAGAGGCCGAGACTTTTGCACTCAGCTGAAAGAGGCAGAAAAGACCCCAGGCAGCCAGTGATGGACGAGCGCATTAGGGGCCGGTGCAAAGGGCGGAGTGTATAACGTGAGTGATAGAGGCAGTAGTTTACCAGAGGACTCCATGTGACCAGTAGCGCCACGCTTCTGCCCTGGGCTTTTCTCTCCATTCACTGCATTCTGGGAGCTGTAGTCGGTAGTCAATTAAATTAAAGTAAATACAATAAAGTAAAAGCAAAGCCCATGCCTGAAGGAGGCTGTCCCTGGACACATGGGTGCTCATTTTCGAATGAACAGTAAATTCAATGGAGGACACGTAAGGCTTGTACGCATTTCATTTATGCCACGGCTCATTTTCATTCTCTTGTATGGCGGAGAGGAGGGGCAGAATGCAACGAGCGTTTCCACGCCTCCCTTCCTCTCTGCCAAAAGAATGCGCCGTCATTTGCACCAGCATGCATTTTCAAGCTGGTGCAAATGCTGGGGATCGCTACCGAGTTAACCTTCTTCATGCACCAGCATGAAACAGGCGGACTCCATAGGAATCCATCGTGCACACTGACGGACATTCTCGCAGGTCATGGTTTTATGGCAGGAAGCATTTACAATTTTACAAATGCAGAGCAAAAGGCGGACACTTTTTCCCTGCACATTTGCACTCCTCCCTGAAAATTTCCACATTTGCCAAGCTGTTCAAGGGGTAATGGCAAAGTAATTTGGCTACACATCAAGGAAAACATCAAGCCAGTCCCAAAGCACCTAAGAAGGGTAGGTTTCCACCTGCAGGAAGCAGTGTCTTGAAAACTACAACAGGTACTGTCAAACACCGTTATAAAAAGAGCAACGGTCCCATGCCATGGATTTGACCATTGGTAGTAGTGCACAATGAAGGAAACAAAATTCGGCTGTGTGTCGACGTGAGGATGGCCAATACTGCAATAGAGAGAGACACCCAGGCCCAAAGATAAAATACATGATTGTACAATTGAACTATGCAATGGAATTCTCCAATTTGGACCTCAATCAGGGGTACCAACAACTGGAACTACACCCTGAATCCAGAGGAATCACCACGTCACGACCCATGATTGCTTATTCTGCTACAAACACATTTCACAATCTCCTCTGCCGCAGAGATTTTTCAGGAGACTGTTAGACACCTGTTGCTCCCAGTGAAGTCGGCATTTAACTATTCCGACGACATCCTTATATAAAGCACCCCCCAAGAGGAACATGACCAGGATCTCATAGATGTGTTTGTGATCTTGAAAGACGCAGGACTCACCCTAAACTATGCAAAATGCAACATCAGCAAGGACAGGCTGCGGTTTTAGGGACACATTTTCTAGCAAAGGAATGCAGCTGACCCAGAAAAAGTGTGCACCATCAGGGAACTGCTTGAGCCCACCCATGTGGGGGGAGGTCCGGTTGTTCTTGGGGATGGCTGGATACTGCGCTCCATACCTACCGAGATATGCCATCACTACCGAGCCACTGAGAAGACTACTGAAGAAAGAAGAGCCATTCTGCTGGTCACAATACTGCCAAAGAGCGTTCAACACCATCAAGGCTGAACTCGAGGATGCAACACCCCTCGCCTATTTTAATCTGACATGGCACACTGAAATCGTGGCTGATGCTATCCCAGTCAGGCTAGAGGCCATTCTAGCACAACTAGAGAGGCTAGCGGCACCCGCAAGCTTTGTGGTGGCAAATGTGAGCAGATCCCTATGCCAGACAGAGCATTTATTCACAGGCAGAGAAGGAGAGTTTGGCAGCAGTGTGGGCCTGCCAATACTTCCAACACTTAGCATTTGATTTACTAGACCACTCATGTCTCCTGAGCCGGCTAAGTCTCCAAGACCACTGTTCCACGAGTGCTACTAACTGGTTCTTGTCTTTTCTTGAGAACAGGACGTCAAGATTGTGCTGGGGTAATGCCTCCTCGTCTCTCAAATCCATTTTTTTGTATTTTTATGGTTTGTAGAGAAAAACCTTTACAGATACATTCGAAAACATCAAATAAAAAAAATAACATAAGAACATACATTACAAAAGATTTCATTCAAGATACATTACAACCCCAGGATCCTTTTTCTAAGAGTAGAAAACATTGACCAGACCAGTAAAATCAGTGCAGAATTAAAATTCAATACAAAATTTAAAAATCCAAGTCATACTTCCCTCTGCGTATAAAAAAAAATCAATAGAATTTCCAATTTATATACATACACAGTACAATCAATAGTGTAAAACATTTTTAAAAAAATTATCATATAGAATGATCATAGAGAAGGCGTATACAAATTTAATGACTTAATGAAGCCCGCCACCACAAGTCCATCTATGGTTTTGGAAATAGAGAGACACTGGAACCAGATAAGATTTTCTGCCCCCCAAAAGTCCCAGAGTATTGAATCTGCCTAAGTAAATGGCCCTAGGACCTTTCAAAGCAGCCCAGTCTAAAAAGAAATGACGGGCAGATTCAGTAACCCCAGGAGTGTGGCAAAAATTACATGTAAAATCCAAGTCACTGGTCTCCTTCCTTCTATGTAGAACTTCCTTGGTAGGCAGAAGGTTCCATCTAAGTTTCAAGAGAAGTGAGCGATAGTGGCGGTTAGGAAATTGTGTCAAAATAAAAGACAAACAGCCTCTCTTCTTGTGATCAAATTGCAGGTTGCAGAGAGATGAATAACTATGCAATTTTCCAGCGTATCACTCCAATCATAACAGAAAAGGCCCTCTTTAGCTTTGTTCGATTGGTCAGCAGAGTATCCCTATCGGTAGAGAGATCTAATAAGGTCTTATCACATAGGTCCCTACATTTTGAGAGAAATAGGTTTCGGTCTATGGATCCCTGTGAGAAGAGCATCTTACCCACATCATCATAAAGTGTGTCATATTTAGGAGAGAGCAGGGCAAAGAAAAGAGCGAGAGCCCTCCAAAGTATTCTTGCTCGCAGCGAGACTAAACCCAGTTCATACCTTATGGCTGCTATAGGGGCACAGTTGGGCAATTTCATGACCTTTCTCCAATAGATACCTTCAAGGGTGTCCCAAAAGGTCAGGAGAGCCAGATAGTGCAGCTCCATTCCATATATTAATTTCGGAATCACCTTTCCCTTGAAGAAATCTACAATTGGCTTAAAGGAGAACCTGCCATATTTATTATGCAGCTTAATAGATTGTGAAATAAGCGGGAGTACTTTATGTCTAAGGGAGCGTCTTAATACAGCGGCCGAACGTTGGACCAAAATAAGGAATCCCAAGTAGACAATTATGTGTGCTCTCACAATGTTTTCACCACCAATTATCCACAATTGTTTATTCCCTTTTTTTCCCCTAAGAAAATATCATCATGAAGGTTTTACTCAGGTTAATTTTTAGCCTGTTAAGTGTGGAGTATTCTTCAAACTTGCCTGTAA
Organism: Ambystoma mexicanum; assembly: GCF_040938575.1. Taxonomy (NCBI): domain Eukaryota; kingdom Metazoa; phylum Chordata; class Amphibia; order Caudata; family Ambystomatidae; genus Ambystoma; species Ambystoma mexicanum. Next base: position 385,820,951 of record NC_090934.1, on the reverse strand, counting down.
GTCTTTGCAAGCCCACTTTGGTCTGAATCAAGAGAAGGAAATCGTCAGCATATGCCAACAAAGAAAGCCTGAGATCTCCCAATTTTGCATTCACCATGCCTGCATTTCCAAGAAACTCCCCTACATCTGCCAAGTAGAGGATAAAAAGGCATGGAGCTAAGGAGCAGCCCTGTCTGCCCCCAATAGGTGTCCTTATTCTTCTAGACAGTGTACCTTCTAAATCAATCCTAATATGGACCCCCGAGTTCTCATACATTGCTATGATTAGATTTAGAAGACCTGCCGGGATCCCCCACTTTGATAGTTTTTCCCAAAGCCTTGACCTAATTACCAGGTCAAATGCATTTGACAAGTCGATTGAGGCAACATACAGAGTACCACCAAATTTTCCCCACATTGTAATTTGTAGGGCAGCTAGAATAAAGCCATTCAAATTGGTTGAATGGCCGACCCTGAAGCCTGTTTGTTGCTTCGGAAGGATGTAATTTTCCTTAATCCAAACATTCAGATGAGAAAGGAGCATGGAAGCAAAAAGCTTACAGTCCGCATCAATAAGAGAGATTGGTCTGTAATTCTTGACCATGGCTCGTTGACCTCTCTTAAAGATGGGAACAATGTGGGCAGTCTGCCAACTAGTTGGGACATTACCCGTATTTACTACATCTTGAAATAGCAGACACAAAAGGTTAGCCCAGATTTCTGGTTCCGCTTTGAATGTATTGTTTGTCAGGCCGTTAGGACCGGGGGCCCTAGATTTCTTGGCTTTAGCAATAAGCCCAACTATTGTCTCATAGTCAATGACAGGCTCCCAATTAGCATTAGGTGCACCCTCCCCAATTGTACAGAGTTCCAGACCCTCTTCCCCTGTACCGAAAAGTTCAGTGTAGTGGTCTAACCATTGAACCTCTGGGATGGCATTCAATTGGTCAACGACCGCACCATCATCTTGGGCTGAAAAGATAGCCCAGAATGGCCTAAGATCTCTTTTGACCAGGACTCTTAACATAAGCTCCGCGTCATTTTGTAGCAAACTAGATTTTCTCGATTTGCAGTAATTTTTATATTTTTGGCGAATGGATTTGATTTTTGCTTTTTTGTTATCCCAGTCAATATCAAGCCATTGATCTTCTCTGATAAGTTTCCGAGAATAGGCCTTTTTATTGGCCAATTCCTGGTCAAACCTATGAGCGTGAGATTATTTAGGATTGCCCTTCTTGAGTGAGTCATAAATACTACTATGGAGAGCGTTAAGGGAAGTATCAAAGTATACAATATTGAAAACTGCTTGTTTCCAGGAGAGGGAAGTGCGGTTGAATGAGGAGATAAGTTGGCAATTAAAGAGATTAATATTAGCAGATGACCAACGTACCCCGGTCCGTTGTCCCACAGTGTGAAGATGTCTAGGTCCGCCAGAGGGCAGAGGCTTCATAGGAAAAGGAGAGAGGAATATAAGCAGCAGAGACCCATGGTCACTCCATGGGTTGAAGGAGACCTGAACCTCAGACGAGAGAGAGGACAAAGAGTGGTCTACAAAGACATAGGGCCTCATCATGAGTTGGGCGGTAACGCCGGCGGTATTACCGCCGGTGGTATTAGCCCTACTGCCAAACCGCCAGCGCTATTAGCGCCAGATCACGGGTTTGGCGGTAATGGAATTCCCCATTCCCCACTGAGCCCATTCGGGAAAGCCCCATTCCCCATTGGGCTCAATGGGGAATTTTCGTGCTCTTACCGCCGGCGGGTTTCCTGCCGGCGGTAATAGTGCGAATTTTCGGCAGATTTCTCCCCAGCTCAGAGCTGGGGAGAAATCCGCTGAAGCCCTGATTTGGCAGACCCTTAAATCCAGCGGTAATAGCGCGACCGCCGGATTTAAGGGTTACTGCCAAACTCGTGATGCGGCCCATAGGCTAAAGTAGAAGTTGACAGACCTCTATGCCATGTGGGGCAGAGCGGGAAACTTGCATCATAGGAGCCATTAAGACATATCAAGCCAACTGAGTCCAAAGCGAGATTCCAAAGTCTACCCCAAACATATTTCTGACCTCTCCGATTGTCATCCTCCAAAGCCAATCCCAGGTCGCCATAGTTAGCCTCAGACGATATAGAACAGTCAGAGTTAAGGTCTCCTGGCAGGATCACTTTCCCCCTGGGATGTAGAGATCTCCATGCGAGAACCATATCCATTAGACTTTCCAGAAAAGGTTCAAGGGCAGCAATGCCCTTGTGCCAATAAATGTTAATCAAAAGAAGGTTAACCAGGCCATCTCCAGAAGTGGCCTCCAGAGCCAAAATACCAAATGGCGTGTCCGAAAGAACCTTATTTCCAAGGCCAAGAGAAGCTCTAATTCCAATAAGGAGGCCTCCTGAAGCCCTCCCTCCCAAACTAGATTTAGCATTTTGAGAATAGATTTTGAATCCATCTACAAAAGGGGGTGAGCGCAGCTAAGTTTCCTGTAAGAAGAAACAGTCTGAACCGCTAATCATATCTACTGTGTCGGTATTCGTGAGAAGATGTAAGTTTCCCCTGGAATTCCAGGAAAGAAAAGTGAATTTATTCGGGACCATGATAATAGGGGCTGAAGGAAGGCTGTTAGGAGAATGCTCAGTTCCACAGTCCAGAGGTAACCAGGGCCCAGTTTCTGGCATTACCATTGAATCTGGGTGTAAATTGCCTTTGTTGGAGCTATGGAGCTCATTCCGGGTGGTACACCATTGCAAGTGTACTGAGGAGCGGGGTTTCACTGACGGACCCATAGATCAGTGCGCACCCTCTAGTACCTGTAAGACAAGATAGCTGCACCATGTGAGGACGGTTTAGGTTGAAATGCTCGAAAAAAAAAGGTTGAAATGACCAAAAGTTCGAAAAATGCTACCACCAAAGGATCAAACACCAAAAGTTCAATCCTTTGGTGGTAGCATTTAATAAAAACGGGGGCTGCGGGGGTGTCCCCCGCATTGCCCCACTCACTATACTGTATGGTATAGTGAGCGGGGGCTGCGGGGGACACCCCCACAGCCGTCCGTGTAAAAAAAAAAAAAAAAAAAGCAAACGGGGGGTGCGGGGGGTGTCCCCCGCATTGCCCCGCTCACTATACTTCCTGGTATAGTGAGAGGGGGCTGTGGGACACCCCCGCAGCCTTCTGTTAAAAAAAAAGAGAAGAAAAGGACCCTGCAGTGCTGGTTCCCTTTCACAGAAGTGAAAGGGAACTGGCGCTGCAGGAACCAGCGTGAAGATGAAGGTAAGTGGGGTTTGTGCATGTTGGGGGTGTGGGTGGGGTGTGCTGGGGGTGTGGGTTGGGGGGTGTTGTGTGTGTGTATATGTGTGTGAGTGTGTGTGTGTTTTTGCAAATTATCGCGGCTGTAATGTCCGAAAACAAAGTGTTCGAACTTTTGGTTATTCGAACACTTTGGTTTCGGTCATTTCAGCCTCAATAATTTTGGCTTCGGCCAAATCACTGGGATTCGTGAGGACTGGGGGTAAGTCTGTTTAATGACAAGTACATCAAACAGAGAAACAAATGGAAATCAGCAGCATTGCGATCACTTGTCTTGCTCCAACTTCCTCGAACTTCAGTCAAACATTCATTGCTATAGGCAAAACTCTTCATTACTGACGTCTAATTCTAAAAAACTCGACATGCAATGTAATTGGTTAGGAAAGGTAACTTAAGTATAGGTGCTATATTTGTATATGATAATAGAGCATGCGGATAGGATAATTCTTATCGGGTGGGCTTCTACGCCCATCCCACTACATCACACATGATAGACGTCATTACAAGTATGACGTCTCATTCGTTCTACGATATATAGGACCATAGATAACTTGGTCCATTTTGATTGGGCAGGTTACACCCCTAGACATAAATCCCCATTTTAATTAGCAGCATGCAGAATGGACACCCAGGTGCCTGGTGCCCCAGGATTCACCCTGCCTCCTTTCCATCAATCAGTGTTTTAGGGTGATGTGTCAATTAGTTGGCTGGCTATGGCCTCGAAACTGTAGCCTCTTATCAGGAAAGGTTATGGCATCCTCGGGTCCTGGATGACATCAGGCGGTGGTACCTCTTCGCGCCTAGCTGGTCACGTGTTAGTTCACAATGAATCTGCTTCAGTTTCCAGCTTTTAGTGTCTTTAATTCTGTTTCGGCCTCGCCACCTGCATGGGCCCCCCCTTATCTTGACCTTCATGGGGCAGGCTGGTATGCTCTGAAGTTTGCGTCTTGTTAGCTGACGCTCTCCTCCCTTTCTCTGGATGACCTCGATTTCCTAGGCATGAACCGCTCTTTGTTGAGTTTCGATTCCGCTCCTTCTCCTGCCTTTGGCTGGGTTACGAAACTTGGCCTGTCAGGCCTCTGGCAGCCTGGGTACATTTCTGCTTTTCCAAAAGGGAGCTGCACTTGTATAATGTGTCTTATTGAGGTAGATATATAGTTGGCGCTTGCCGCTCTAATCTTCTACTAAGCATTGCAAGCAGTATCGTTTCTTTAGCCTCTTGCGTTCCAAGCCTATTTACACATGTTTAACTAGTCGGTTGCTTCCATCTTGTTTCGTAGCAACGTTTCCTTACGTTTTAACATTGTCTCTTCTCTGTGTCCATTACATTTATTTTTGTAGTTACTCGCACTGGTGTGCTTGTCTTCGACAGCCGCTTTTGTTCATTCACGAGTCTGTTCAGGCCCTTGTGTCATTTCCACTGGCCTTCCATTAGGGCTCTTTGGGTCTCTTCATGGACCGTCTGTAGCTACGCTTTGTTTCGTATCAGCGGCTGGTACAGCTGTCTGATAGGGTACCGTGCTGGCCAGGGTTGTCTGTTTATGGGCGCTTCAACAGGTATGGATCTTCTGATGTATACTGGGCAGAGTCCCAGTGCAGCTCTTTGTTGATTCATTTGCTCCTCATACGTCACATACCTTGGCGAGTACGCTCCAGGTACCTCGAAATGAGGGGATGGGGTGCAGGACATGTCTGGGACCTCCTAGACAATCCCCCCTCTGGTCGGTCATCGACCACTTCTGCAACCTCTTTTGTATTTATTTCTTTTGATTCTTCGTGTCATGTTCATCGTCTTCAGGGTTTGTACATGATGGTATGAATGTGTGTGTCTTTGGAGTCCATATTTTTTATCACTCCTTTCAAACTCCCTGCTGTTTTCACATGTTCGTCTTTGTTCCATGTCATTAGCTGACATTGTCCATTTGGACTGCAGTAGATCCATTTTCCTTCATATCTTCTTCATTCTTAGGATATGTGAACTTTGTTCCTTCTGGTGCAAATTTGCTGGCTTTCACAAAGTCTCTTATTTCTTCATCAGTCAGGTCTCTGGGCTTCCATCCTTGTTCAACATCAACCATTATTTTCATCCCAATGGCTTTCTTTGTAGTTTTATTGCACTGTGCAATGATTATCTTGATAACACAGGATCCTAGCAATACCATTGCTAGTAGGGCTCCCAGAAACTTGAATATATCGGCCATCCATTGTGGGACCCACGAGAATAGGTCTCCAAACCAGCTGTCATCGTCCACTTCATCACTTTCATTGATCATCTGGTTTTTCAGGTTTTTCAACATACTTATGGCCTCTGTTAAGGTTCAGTTTTCTTCATCGTGTGATGGTACAAATGTGCAACACGATTCTCCGATTTTTGCACAAACACCTCCATCCATTGCTGTGATCATGTCAAGCACATATCTGTTTTGGAGGGTCATCAGACTGATCGCTCTCAGCTCTTCTTTGAACACTTTAAATCCTTTTATAGTGGTATTGATGGTCTGTAATAACTCCCATCTGGTTATCTGCAACCATTTAGTATTCACTCCAATTTGGATGTGTGGCAAGAGCATCATGATGAACACTGTTGAGGTGAGGCTGAACAGCCTGTGTTCGTACGGGATTACATGGAACGCACTTCCGATTTGGCAGAGAAGTAATTTTCTCTCTTCATTCTGGACATCAGTTCCACAGACCTCCTTTTCCTCATATGAGCATCTGCTTTCGGGAAACTGTCCAACTTCAAGTCATTCTTAGGGATCACTAGCACGGGAACGTGGACGTTCACCAGTGTGCATATGCCTCCCCAGTTCTCCGGCAGTCTTATGTATGCCTTGGACCCACACGCCCATTAATGGTCCATTATGACTGCGGTTCATTGTGTCCCGCCTGGGGCTTCATATATTCGTCCGCAGTTTTGATTCTCACCCATCTTTCTTGTGCTATTACTTCTGAAGCATTGTTTAGGGCTTTCCAGGGGTACTATTTGCAGGGGTCCTCCTCTGTCTTCGACCCATGTTAGCAGCTTCACCAGTTTTGGCCATAGAGGTTTTCATAACCTCTGCAAATTCTCTATTGCTTCTTGTCAGGCTCCAAAGACCATCCAAGCTCGGCAGATTACTACTCCTTCTTCCCATCCATCTGGGGAAACCACTGTTCCCCAAATCTGCATTTGGCCTCTGTTCTTCCAGATTTGAGCTTCGTCTGCAGCTTTTCCTTGAATGTTCAGTCTTGGGTTTATTTCCCTTCTTATCCCTGATCCTCTGATCCTTTGACGCCAGGGTTCTCGTACCTGATCACGTGATTCCTTGTGTGCGCCCTGTTTCTTGTTTTAATGTCCTGGACGTAGCCATCTTCGTCCGGGTAGTCCTTTTCGTTGGCCCAAGTCAACGAGGCCAAGTCTCTTCCCATAAATTGTCCTCTGGTGTTGCACATTGCTACATGTGACATACAGTGTGCTGTGGGTACATCAATTTCTGCAGCCACGAAGATCTTGGATTTGCCCATGCTGTACGGCAGGAGAGCACAGACGAAGCATTCTCCTTCTGACTGCCTTCGCCCTACTTCCTTCATGTGCTGGTATCATATGTTGTTTCCAAGATGTGCTGTGCTGTCCAGGTAATCGTTAAGTTCATTGTTATCTTTGTGAGGACTTCTCTTGATTCTCAGCGTTTTTCTATAGTTTGTTATGACTATGTCTCTGAATGCATCTGTTCTGCTTTTCCACTCTGGCCGTCTCGGTGGAGCAGGGTACTTTGGCTGCATCGCTGTGGTAGGAAAAGGTTTTTCGTTTCTCTTCCTTTCCTTTTGTACATTTTCATTGAGGTTCTCTGGCCGCCATTGGCTCACCAACTCCCCAATGTGTGGCTGTGTCGTAGATCTGGTGCTTGTTAGCAGTGTTCCAGCTGGCGTGCTCATTATTACAGTCTCTGTAGTTCTATCTTTCAGCTCCTCGTCCAGTTTCTTTGCTCTGACTATGAATGGGAACAAATAATCTATAAGTGCTTGTGTTTTATCTGTGAGTTCCCTTGTGGCTACTTCTGCTCTTTTGAGGGATTTTGCTATGCCCTCTCTCTTGGGTTTCTCACTTGACTTCTCTTGGTTACTTCCACTATTTTCTGGAACTGATTGTTCGGCAGGCTGTCTCCTCTTCTCTGCAGCCTTCGTTGGAGGCCCTGTAGCCATTGACACTTGCTCTTGTCTGTGTGCATCCTGTGTGTGGGTGCGTGCAGTGGTCAGTGCCGCGTTTTCATTCATTCCGTGCTGACCCTGTCTCCAGCATTTCTTTTCATTTGTTACCTCAAATGTGTCTAAATTGCTGCTAATTACATTTAATTTTGGTATCAGGTTTTCTTGGGACTGGAATGACTATATAGGGTCTGGGTGCTTTCGTAGGCCCCAGGTGTTCATTATCTGGTGGATGCACTGAAATTGGGACACTTCGTGCACCAATAAAGAAAGCAGTTCTGATTGTTAATGACAGAAAAACAATAATAATTACTATACATATGCACATTATCGTTCGGAAAGACAATTTGCAACATTTTCTTCCAGGGAAGTGGGGGCGCCCTTCTGTTGGGGGTAAAACTAGGTTACTGCTTTGAGCCCCCATTTCAAACGAGTTCATAGTCAGTTATTTATTCCTTCTCTTGCTCTGTCCTCATAGCTCAAGAGTTCATTACTACTAAAGTGACGAGTGCTTTATAAATGTCTCCCCTCTTGTGGGTGCTGTCGGTGATCTCTGGGTATGCAGTACAGTTCCTTTTGCTAGACTATGGAAAAGGGTTAGGCTAGCAACCTTGGTACATCACATTCATAATGCATATCTATAGTAGGTAAGGTCCCAGTGCACTCCTCGAATTTGCTTTGGTCCTGAGGACATGCTGGAAACTGTTCAATGTCAAGGAATGAAAAGATGGAACTGCTAAAAATCACACAAAAATAAAATGTTGTAAAAATAAAAATAAAAATAAAAAATAAGGAAAAGTAGATGGAAAGTACAAAGGAAAAATAGGATGGTGTAGTTCTCGTCTTTGCTCTCCTCGATCTGTCCTGCGGCTGAATAGTTGAAGAACTGTGTCTCTATCCTCAATCTGTCCCACAGCGAAAGTCTTACTGGAATCTCCTAAGGTACTCTCACTGGAAGTTGGATAGCTCCACCTGGAGCATTATGCTGTGGAGGAGTGTGCCCATGTGTAGGGCGTTGGCTGGATCTCTAAGGAAGATGATGACGTCAACATCTGCAGGCCTCCCCACCATTTCCGGATAGTCTGTGACTAGTATAAGCAGGACGTTGTGCGCCAGCCGGGTGTCTTTGGGTGATGGGGACATTTGTCCTGTTTTGGCTGGGTCCTGGTCATTAGTTTTTCTTTTGATTCGCACAGTCTCTGCACCTTCCTGTTGCGTGGACTACCACAAGGAGATTTAGTTGAGTCCACAGTTGGTTCAACTGAGCTAGGTTTCTTGGGTCTCTGATGAAAGTGCGTGTGTCAGTGTTTCTCCCGACAAGTCGTGGGCATTTCACGATTATTTGAAAGAACAAACTAAATGTGAGTTCATCAATGTCTACTGGCGGTGGAAGCATTTGTGTTCTCTTTGGTGTTGGGTAGCTCGGCGAAGGCTTCCGTGATGACAGTCAGCAGTTGCCAAATTACCTTCTTGTTTGCAGGATCTTGAATAAAGTCTGTGACACTGGTCCCTCTCCCTACGAGGGACGGGTATGACAGCACCACCAATTGAAAATACGTAAGCACATCCCACGTGAGGCTTCTGCTAGGAGATACCATGAGTTCTGTGAACAAAGCCTTGACAGTGATTGCTTCAGGATACTGTGCTACACTCTCAGAAAATATTTTATTTGCAGTCTATCAGAGTCTTGATTCTTTGTACTACTTGGGCATGACGTGCTTTCGAAAGTTCGTTTTATCAATGTTGTTGTGGCTTTGGATGTGCTTCTCTTTACCCTGCAACTAGGATGCACAGAGTGTTCGTTTTATGTCCTTTATTATCTTTCACTGGTTTGCGAAAATGTCTTCTTTAAAAGCCACAATTTGAAACTGAGTTCTTTTTGCCTTTATTTCGCTGCTCATGCGTCCTTCTTCCTTGTCATGGATCTTGTCTGCACATGCTGAGGTTCTTCCCGTTGTCTGTGGTTTCTTCGTGGTTAGATGTAGCTTGGGGGCTCTCTCCTATATAAGGTTTAATGTCATTTATGAAGATCCATGCCCTTCTGCCCTGGAGCTTGACGGCGGAAGGGGTGCAGTCCTCTACAATGCAAGGGCCATAGAATCGTGGCTCATCCCACCTCTTCCTGGTAAAGTTCCTTATGAGCAAATTGTTACCAAGGTAGACGAGGGGCGCATGTAAACTTCAACTTGGCTATCCTCTCCTTTAACAGGTCGTTGAGCCGCTCACATATTCCATTCCCCTCCGGGTGATACGCCGACGAGAACTTGTGCTTTATACCAAGCAACAAACTAATCTGTTCAAAAACTGAATTTACAAAGTGGGCCCCATTATCTGATCTCATTACCTCACACACCCCCCCATCTAGGGAACACTTCCCTCACCAGAACCTTGGCAGCACAGGTAGCATCGGGTGTGTACAGGGACCTGCTTCTATCCATCTAGAGAATGGACACACCACCACAATTAAATACCTGTACCCATTGCACACTTGAATCATATCGACTTAATCAATGTGTAAGTGCTGAAATGGTCCATTTGGCCTGGGGATAACTCCTCTCACTACTTTTAATGTGTGCCCAGCAGTGAATTGCTGGCAGATTATGCAGTTCACCATGAAAAATGCAATGTGCTCCGCTAAATTCGGCGTGAACCAGTCTTCTGCGGGTGTTGCAGCTAGATTTTCTTTTGACATGTGGATGGGGTAGTGCACTTTTTCTAATGCTACCTTTAGCAGGGCAACAGGCATTACTGGTTTACCAGTGCTGTCTTACCTCCACAACCCGTCAGAGGGGTTTAAGGAACCCCCTCGATGCTTCCACACATTTTTCTCCTCCTGAGGTACCTCCCCTTGGAGTTCCATTAGCTGAGTCTGCCCCATGTTACTATAGGCCTCAGGTGTGGCTTGTGCTACCCTCATCCTCTCATGGGTAGGTGCCACCTCCACGTCCATGATTGTTTCATTTTTGGTTGCCATGCGCTTGGCTTCCGTGTCCGTTTCATGGTTTCCATGTGACACGAAATCTATCCCCTTGGTGTGGGTGGCGCATTTCACAACCGCTATGCCCACTGGGAGTTATAGTGCTTTTATCAACCTGTCCAATAAGTCTGGGTGTTGCACTGGCGTGCCGTCCGCTCGGAGGTAGCCCCTCCTTTTCCAGCGCGCTAGACTTGCATGTACTGTGGACGTCACATAGGCGGAGTCACTGTACACAGTTACTTCCTGGTCTGCATTATTCTCAATGGCGAGTATCAGCGCCAATAGTTCTGCAGCTTGCGCAGAATAGTGAGAGGGTATTCGCGCACTGACGAGTACTTGGAACTCTCCATTCGCTAGGTGTTTTACCACGGCCACGCCTGTATATCTTTGTCCGTCTTCTTGATCGATTCTCGAAGAACCATCAATGAACACCATTTCCCCACCTGCCAGGGCATTTTCCTTTACCCTGGGGATTTCATCATAGAATTCCTCATAATTCGCACAGTCATGTATAGGTTCTCCCTCTGTGACTGGCTCAGCTATGAATGTGGCTGGGTTCACAGTTTTACATGGCACTATTTTGATCGATGGGTTAGAGATAATCACATCATATGTGGATGCCCTCTGAGATGTCAGCGTGCCCTTTGGTTTTTCTAATATGGCGAATAACGAGTGCTCTTTGTACAATGTCATGGAGCACCCCATCACAATGGATGACGCCTTTTCAATGGCGAACGCGGCAGCAGCTAGATTTTGTTTGCATGGGAAGTGGCCTTTCATGACCGGGTCCAAACTCCCGTTGTAATATGCTAGGGGCTTGTACCTCAGTGAGGTTCGCTGAGCGAGTACTGCCGTCAGTATGTGAGACCAGGTAGAATTCCTCTGCATAATTCGGAATCCCGAGAACTGGGGCCGTGCAAATTGCCCCCTTAAGTTCTGCAAACCCCTTCTCCATTGCCTCACTCCATTCAATGTCTCCTTTTGTTGCCTGGGCTTTCTTCAATGCCTGAAGCAAGGGCTTGGTATACGAGCTGTAGTCGAAAACCCATGCTCTGACATAATTGCACAGGCCTAAGAAGCTTTGCATTTGTTTTTTCGTGAGTGGTTTAGGCCGTGTTCATGATAGCTTCAGTCCTTTCTGGGGTTACCTTTTTCCCTTCGTGTGAGATTAGCTGGCCTATGCAGCACCTTTTGCTGACAGTATTGTAACTTTTCCTTATCAACTTTATATCCATCTCAGCCAGGATAGTCAGTAGCTGGACAGAGTCGCGCCTGCATTGTGCCTCTGTGATGCTGCAGATCAGAATGTCATCCACATACTGCAAAACAACACTGTCTACTGCAATATTGCTTAGGTCCATCTGCAGGACTCTGTTGAATGGAGACTCACAGTACCCCTGTGGCAACCTCGTGCTTTTCAGGCGCATTTGTCTGAAAGTAAATGGCATCAGGTCTTGAGAGTCACGTGCAACGGGATTGAGAAAAACACATTTTTCAAGTCAATAACCGTGAAATATTTTGCCTCAGTGGGTATGTTGTATAGAATTGTGGATGGATTAGGGACTAGAGGGAATTCGGCTTCAACTATATCGTTTAATGCTCTTAAATCTTGGATTAAACGCCAAGACCCTCCCTTTGATTTCTTGACAGGGTAAATCACTGTGTTGCAAGGTGATTCTGACATCACTAGGATGCCCTGCACCATCATGGCAAAAATTGTCTTCGCGATTCCTTCATCTGCCTATCTGGACATAGGATATTGTCGATATTGTCGTGCTCTTGGTAAAATTGCTCCTGGTTTCAGTTTAATTTTCACTTCACCTGCCCCCCTCAGGAGGCCTATGTCATAGGGCCCTGCAGTCCATATCGCGGCAGGCACTTGGGCCATGTCGTCATCAAAGTATTCTAGACGTATCAGCGCCAACATCATTCTCTGTGGCACCTCCCGTTTGATCATTTTGACCCAAAATATGAGATGGACTTCCACCCTTGTCTCTTCTAGGTCAGGGTGTTCTTCGAACAGATCGTCATTGGTGAAGTCAGTTACTCTATACCCTTCTTCAATGGTGATAATCGCACACCATTGTCTGCCTTCGTCATCATATCCTTCGACCAATACCACTTTCCCTTGCACTGCGGCAGATAGTATCATTAAGGGAAATACTTTTCCCTCCTCTTCGTGCATAGGTATTCTGGGTCTGAATATAAACTCATCAGGTGTCCTCATAGTTCTATCTGCGAGACCTAGCAATCCCGCCATGAGCACCCGAACCCCATATGCGAAGACTTCTGGCTCTAACAGTATAGCTCTCATGGCTATGCGTCCTGAGTATGCTCTGATCATTTTGCACACGTTCAAATAATGCATTCCTGGAGTGGAGCACACTATACCGTTCTCGGTAAACAATATTGTCATATTCAACTTAGTCATTAAATCCTGACCGAGGATGTTTACTGGGGTCTGACGTGAATATAATAAGGGTACATTAATTTCGCATTCTCCTACAGAGACTGGGAATGCGTCTGAAAAGGAACTCTACTGTGAGGTCCCGTGAAACTCTGAGTATCTATGGCCTCGCCAGACAAGGAAAACTTGCCTTCTCGTATACACGAGCACATCGCACCCGTGTCAACTAAGAAGGAATATTCTTTACCCCCTATGACGACATTCACCCTAGGTTCCCTATTAGGGTCTGGTGTCACTGATAGGATAGAACACATCAGAGTCCCCCGTGAGCTGTCCTATTTCATATATAAGTTCGGCCCACTGTATACTTGCTGATTTCCCCCAGCCCCAGGGTTGACTCCCCCTCCGGAGCGAGTGCCCTGTGACATATGCAGTGGTGCCTGCTGGGATTGTGCCTGCGGTACGTTCCCCATGTGCGGGGGTTGAACCACTTGCAATGCACCTTGCTGCAAGCCTGGCGCCTGCTGCTGCATTGTTTGATTTTGTGCACTGCCCTGCTGTGGGATGGCAGGCTGATTCACCATGCCTGCCCCCATCCCTTGGCTATTTTGCCACATGCCTTGGCTTCTGCACACGCGCGCCACATGTCCTGTCATTCCACACAGCCAACACACTGGCGGTGGTCGGGCCATCTGTCCATCTGGCGTAGCTGGACTGCCCATCTGTGCGTTCTGAAAGCCACTTTGATTATTCTGAAAGCCTCCCTGGTTACCTCGAAATCCACCCTGATTACGCTGCCATCCTCTTCCTCCTAAACCCCTTCCCCTCGGATAAAATCCTGCACTACCTTGGTTATTCTGCACTGGGTTAGTTGCCTGCTGTGCGCGTGGTTCAGCTTGGCTTGTCAGCATGGCTCCCTCGAGAGCATACTTTGAGAGTTTCTTTTGCACCAGCTTCGCCTCCTCACCCTTACGGATTGCTTCCTTTTTCTGAATCTTTTCTTGCAACAATCTACAGTAATGTGCAATGTCAACCGTATTTCAGCCCATGGTTTAGCTTCTATTCCTACCAATTTCTTGAGCTGTTTTTGCACTGGCTCAGGCAACCCATGGCATAATATATGGTAGAATACAGGGATAGATTTCGTCCAAGACTCATGCGTTTCGAGCACACACGCGTCTTGAAACATCTGGATATAAATCAACGGATCCTCTGACTCTTTCATTTTCAGAGTCATTATAGCCCCCATATCAGAAGTGTCTGGATATAGCGTTCGCAGCGCTTTCCACACTGCTGCTCTACAGTTATTAAATGGCACTCTGTCATGGGAGGTGTTAGTTAGGGTTACCCTAGGGTAGCCTGCCCGTTTCCATACATCATCTGCTTTTTCACCAAGTATGGCAATTAGGAGGCCCTTAATGTCCCCTATAGCTAAGGTGACACCCCCCGTCATTTTCTCTAACTCATGTATCCACTTCCCGGCTCCCGATGTCAGCATTGGAAGCTCTTTTTTTCAGTTCTCTCGTCCATGTGTAGCCATGGAATATATTGTGGTCTTGCTCCCCCCTTTTCTAGTAGCGGGAATTGGAATACACAGTCTTCCTTTTCTTTCCCCATAGCTCTCCGGTCTATTGCTGGGGTGGCATTTCCGCCTTGCCGTCTCCCTGGCAATGCCCTTAATCTATCTGCATAGGCAGGTGCTGACGCCCCCCTCTGACCGTGGTGTGTTCCTTCATGTCGGCTGGACTGCGCGGTAGACTTCAGTGTCCTACTTGTAGACCCGCTAGCATGTGACCATCGTTCCCCTCGCTCCCCTGGTAGCCGTTTTTCGCACCGTCCCCCTTCCTCGTGGGCCACATCCTCAATTTCCCCACCGGAGTCAGATTCTGAATACTCCCAGTTTACACAACTCCTTGCATCTTCTTCGTTCTGCCCAATCTCCAGCCTGTCTAGGGACGGTCCCCTGCTCCCACCACTTCGGGTGACATCCTCAGTGTCATATAGCTGAGTGCTCTCTAAGCGCTCATCTTCCCTTCCCCCATCGGATATCTGTTCTAGCCCCATCTCATCGTATATTTTATCAATCGTTTCCCCGATGCTTCTGGTGTCGAAGTCATCTTCAATATTTGTCCCACTTATACCTGGTACCGCATCGCTTGCAGGAAAGAATTCTTCTATGTCTTCCCATTCTGCTGTAGGATTGGGTTTTATGACTTCCCGCTCCAAATATTCAAGATCTCATGCCCTTTGTCTCCATTTACGTTCTATTTCCTCGTCTATTTCTTTGCGCTTCCTTGCTTCTTCTCAAGCCTTATCGACTTCCCTCATCCATTAATTTCTACGTTCCTTTGCCCTTCTAATCTCTTCACCTTCTTTTCTCTTCACTATCTTCTCACATACCCTTTGCTCTTCTTCCAACCTCTGCTTATTCTGTTTGTACTGGTCATAGGCTGCCTTCTGTTTGCGCTCAAGCTGTTTTTCTTGCTCTTTGCAATATAGTTGGGCTCGCCTCAGCCTATCCTTTCTTCTTATCCTTTCGTCCCTCATTTCCTTCTCCTTTTCTTGCTCCCTTCTTTGCGCTTCATCTGGCCTTTCTCTCGGCCTTACATCATCACTTCCCTTCTCATCTAATTTCAATAATATCTGTCCTCCCATTCATTCGTCTTTTGCGAATACTATCTCATCGCTTCCTTTCCACTCC
The DNA here is from genome assembly GCF_040938575.1 of Ambystoma mexicanum. Lineage (NCBI taxonomy): Eukaryota > Metazoa > Chordata > Amphibia > Caudata > Ambystomatidae > Ambystoma > Ambystoma mexicanum. The sequence goes on along the minus strand of NC_090934.1, from coordinate 385,805,406 downwards.
TTTCCCTCTCTCTCTTTATCGATAGGTGCACTAGTCTGTGCCTGGTCCTTTCTTCCATAATCCCGTCTCTCCTTGTCCCTCGGGACTTCGGAGGTCAGATTAATTTCCTGCTCCTTCTCTTTGATTTCGTCACTACTGTATGTAGGTCACTCATATGCAGGGTTACTATACCCCGAGGCTGCCTTGAGTTCTCTTAGCGGGTAAAGTCCCTCTGACTTACTTCCCTCAATGGCTGGCTCAGGCGGGGCTGGTGGCACGGTAGGCGTCTCACCCCCCTCCGTACATGTCAGTCTAGAAATACGGATACCTCTACTTTGAGACCGCAAACGCATTTTGGTGGCCATGGGCCAACCGTCTCATGCACGATATGACAGAATATAGGTTTTCGAGTTTGCCAATGAATGACCATTTTGATGTAACAAGAATCGCCATTTTGTTTTCTAACCATTGCTCATTGCTTTCTGTTCCTATTGCTTCGCAGTATATTTTCCGCTTACACTGCTTGACTGTGGAACATTGTTGTCTGTATGTGAAAAGGACAAGGCCACAGGGCCGTGAGGATAACAAGAGTTCGCTGAAACACAAATGTAGGCAGCGCCAGGAAGAATGCCCGGCTCCCTCCCGAATGTAGCCTTGAAGCAGAGCTGCAGGGCATTTAATCATTTCACAGCTGCCAGCCAGTCTCGTTGTATGGTAGAATATGTTAGAATAATACCGCTAAAGGCTTGAATTATGCTTTTCTAATGGCCCCCCCTATGCTGAGCCCGCTAGAGCATGTCGGCTCCCAGGACGCGAATAGCACCTGATAGATAGCAAGGTCCGGAATGCAACTCCCCCCGTATGTAGTTCGCTTCCAAGAACAGAAGCGCTGTGTTCTATTCAATAACCGTAAGATGCCTTCGCACTCACAAATTGCAAATTGTTACTAGAATAGATGTTTGAAGGTGTCATAGTGGTCGGAGATGTCCATCATCACACCAAGTTCAAAGATAGGTACACTAGTCTGTGCCTGGTCCTTTCTTCATCATCCTGTCTCTCCTTGTCCCTCGGGACTGCGGAGGCCAGATTAATTTCCTGCTCCTTCTCTTTGATTTCGTCACTACTGTATGTAGGTCACTCATATGCGGGGTTACTATACCCCGTGGCTGCCTTGAGTTCTCTTAGCGGGTAAAGTCCCTCTGACTTATTTCCCTCGATGACTGGCTCAGGCGGGGCTGGTGGCACGGTAGGCGTCTCACCCCCCTCCGTACATACGTTTAATATCCAGTCTGCGGGTGGTTCTTCCTCCTTCGTCTGCTCGAACATGTTCCAAAGTTTGAGAACTGCGAGGCATTTCTCTAACTTCTTGCCAGTATATGTGGCATGTAGGAAAATCATCATATGCTGTAAAACAGCCTTAGAAAGGGACCCATTCTGTGACCAAGGCATAAACATCTTGTGGGCGGTACCCTTAACCCACTCTAAGCTATACTTCTTGAGTTTTGGTGCATGCTTGGGTAGCTGCTTGCACAAATGTGCAAGTGGAGTAACTTCCTCCATTCTTGATTTCATCGACCAACAATATCTTTATCTTTCCAATAGTATGAGCGAGCACCAAATATGCAAGCTCCAATCCAATATTTTTTCGCCAAAATTTGCTCAGAAAACCATCAATTTGTTGGCGATTCCCTCTTAGTTATAGAATCGCGTAAAAGCCAAATTACATTTCAAACAATCAATAATACAATTATTTTACATTCGACGTATAACAGAACACATTTGACAGACACTTGACAGACTAGACGGCACCAGCTGGTCATACATATATCTGCCTTCTAATCAATACCCCGTCATGGCGTTTAAACAAACTCCCTTAGTGCCGTCTTTAAACGTCACCGTAGTCTAATTGTCCCCCCTCTGTGGGCTCTGAGTTCACGTTTCTTCTGACTGCTGTATTAAAGCGCAGGAATAAGGCAAATCCTTACGTTTTTATCTCAGGTGCCCCCCTGGTATCCTCTCGTTTTTCTCTTGGGTGTCCCCCCCGGTAATCCTTCGTTTTTATCTCGGGTGTCCCCCCGGTAATCACTTTTTATCTTATACTCGAGTCATTAACCCCTATATATATATATATATATATATATATATACAGTCTTCTCTACTTCTAACTATTTTATTTTTTCTCCGCCACCCACCGTTAACTTTCCCTTACTTGCTCTAATGCCTATAAGACATTTGCCAAAGTAACAAGTTTATTGTTTCACTCACCGCTCGCATCTTTTCCTCTCTGGAACTTTGGGATCACCGCCCCTTCCTCTTCCAGCCTTTTAAAGTTTTTTCATCCGATTGGCTGCCTGTGGGAATGAGAAGGGTTATGCTTGGAAAGGCGGGTTCCTTCAGACCCACTGCAGATTTTTTATGGACTTACACTATCATTGTCCACGGGGAGCTTCTCAGTCTACTCAGCCGGAATGGCGAAAGGACTTGTGATATTGCCGAAGGCCCAGAGTTACTTTGTGCCGTCGGTCTATAGGTGTCTTATAAGTATATTAATCAATAATCAATGGCCGAAATCTCCCTCTGCTACCAAGTGTACTGAGGAGCGGGGTTTCACTGACAGGCCCATAGTTCAGTGTGCACCCTCTAGTACCTGTAAGACAAGATAGCTACTCCATGTAAGGACTGGGGGTGCAGGAGTCACTTACTCCAACACGACTCAATAATCAGAACTCAGTAATTTGGCAAAGGGAAGTCTGTTTAATGACAAGTACATCAAACAGAGAAACAAAATTAAATCAGCAGCCTTGCGATCACCTGTCTCGCTCCAAATTCCTCGAACTTCAGTCAAACAGCCATTGTTATAGGCAAAACTCATAATTACTGACGTCTAATTCTAAAAAACTCGACATGCAATGTAATTGGTTAGGAAAGGTAACTTAAGTATAGGTGCTATATCTGTATATGATAATAGAGCACACGGATTGGATAATTCTTATCGGGTGGGCATCTATGCCCATCCCACTACATCACATGAGATAGAAGTCATTACAAGTAAGACGTCTCATTGGTTCTACGATATATAGGACCATAGATAACTTGGTCCATTGTGATTGGGCAGGTTACACCCCTAGACATAAATCCCCATTTTAACTAGCTGCATGCAGAATGGACACCCAGGTGCCTGGTGCCCCAGGATTTACCCTGCCTCCTTTCCATCAATCTGTGTTTTAGGGTGATGTGCCAATTAGTTGGCTGGGTATGGCCTCGAAAATGTAGCCTCTTATCAGGAAAAGTTATGGCATCCTCGGGTCCTGGATGACATCAGGCGGTGGTACCTCTTCATGCCTGGCTGGTTATGTGTTAGTTTACCATGAATCTGCTTCAGTTTCCAGCTTTTAGTGTATTTAATTCTGTTTCAGCTTCGCCACCTGCATGGGCCCCCCCTTATCTTGACCTTCATGGGGCAGGCTGGTATGCTCTGAAGTTTGCGTCTTGTTAGCTGACGCTCTCCTCCCTTTCTCTGGATGACCTCGATTTCCTAGGCATGAACCGCTCTTTGTTGCGTTTCGATTCCGCTCCTTCTCATGCCTCTGGCTGGGTTACTAAACTTGGCCTGTGGGCCTCTGGCAGCCTGGGTACATTTCTGCTTTTACAAAATGGAGTTGCACTTGTATAATGTGTCTTATTGAGGTAGATATATAGTTGGAGCTTGCCGCTCTAATCTTCTACTAAGCATTGCAAGCAGTATCGTTTCTTTAGCCTTTTGTGTTCCAAGCCTATTTACACACGTTTAACTGGTTGGTTGCTTCCATCTTGTCTTGTAGCAACGTTTCCTTACGTTTTAACATTGTCTCTTCTCTGTGTCCATTACATTTATTTTCGTAGTTACTCGCACTGGCGTGCTTGTCTTCGATAGCCGCTTTTGTTCATTCACAAGTCTGTTCAGGCCCTTGTGTCATTTCCACTGGCCTTCCATTAGGACTCTTTGGGTCTCTTCATGGACCGTCTGTAGGTACTCTTTGTTTCGTATCAGCGGCTGGTACGGCTGTCTGATAGGGTACCGTGCTGGCCAGGGTTATCTGGTTATGGGCGCTTCAACAGGTATGGATCTTCTGATGTATACTGTGCAGAGTCCCAGTGCAGCTCTTTGTTGATTCATTTGCTCCTCATACGTCACATACTTTGGCGGGTACGCTCCTGGTACCTCGAAATGAGGGGATGGGGTGCAGGCCATGCCTGGGTCCTCCTCTACACAAGGTTACCCCTATATTCTTCAGACTTGCTTCAAAACCAAACTGCCTTAAGCCCTCCTTTTGGCCCATTATTAATTCAAATACCACTCTTGATATCAGAACAATATTACTCAAATCTAAACGTTCTTAAGAGGGAAAGAAAATCCTTTCCATGTCATAGCTCGAGATAAGGGAGAGAGGTGTCAATTGATGAAAGATTTTTAGAATATTTCTGCGGTTCAGACAAATAGGCACATCCTGCCCCCAAAGACTGGTAAATTGCAGGATCTCCAGAGAGTCCCTAGGCCCCAATGATTGAGGTAGTGAGTCAGCTATACGCTTGGTAAATTGACTTAAAGAGTCATCTTCCAAGTCAGTACCCCTTGAACCCCTTAGGATGGTCCTATTTTGGGATCCATGGGGTCCCACAGGAAGTCTTTCATAACCATTGGAAGTCGGCCTATTTTGGGAAATATGAGGCCCAACAGGTGAGCCTTCGAGACCATTGGAAGAGCCCCCATGTGGGGGCTTTAAATTAACAGAGTTAAGAGAATTGGGAACATAGAGATCCCCCACTGGTCTAAATCCCGTAGCACGCTCTCCTAATAAAGACTCTGCATTGGCCAGGTGGCCATCAAGGTGGCAGAGTGGTTGACCATCTATACAGGAGGAACTAGTTATAGGGGCCCTATCCTGAGATGAACCTAAAGTTGGATTAGCGTCCACCCCAGTAGGGAGTTTTGTAGTGTAGAGCTCCTGCAATAGTTGTTTTGCCATGTCAAGGTTAACCAAGTTCACAGATATTGGAGTAATAATAGGCATGGGGTGAGTAAGATTTAAACTGGATGGCGAGTTGCCTGGAATAGTTGAAGGATCTGTATCCGAAGAAGATGCCCTCGAATTGCATTCAGTTTGAGAGTTTGAAGTAACTGAAGCAGTATTATTTATAGGGTCCGGGAGGGTTGAAGTTATTTTTGGAGTGCAAATGGCATGGGTTTCTTCAGCCAACAGAGCATTCCCCACCACCACAAGGGGAATTCTGCCATTCGGCACAAAACTATCTGCCAATGATTCAGTCCGACTGGATGCAGTTAGAGTAGTAGGTAATACAGTTGACCCGACGGAAGCTGGGGCAGCAGTGGCAATATTAATCGGAGGGACTGCTGGTTCCACCGGATATTAACCTACTTAGAAGGGGTAATAGCTGTTACACACAAGGGAGCACTTGGCGGAACCAGATTTTTGAAGAATTGATTGGTAAATTAATTAATTTTTTTCATATTTTTCTGGTTTTTAGTTTTCTTTATTTGTTGATTAGGTTTTTTTTTACCTATATGAGCAAAGCCCTTTAGGTGTACTGTTTCTTTCGACGGGTCAATGAAGTCAGAGGACTTCTCCAAATTAGGGTGAGATTTAGAGTCTAAAGAGGGGGAAACATTGCCTCCCTTGTGTAATTTAGCCATTTCTAGTGTAGTAGGTTCACAGGCAGGCACGTGAGGAATGGAACCAACAGAATTGACGGCCAACCTCTCTGGGACTATTCCCACAGGGGGGAATGGTAGTCGGCTTTGGAGGGGTAATTGGCAGTTTTGCATCTAGGACAAGATCCGGGTGAACTCCCTCATCCTTCATGGGGGGGGAGTAACAGAGGCTTGAGCACATATTCCCCTATCTGGACAGAATGGAACAATTGAAGATGGGATTGTGTTAAGATCTTCCCCCAAGGTACTGACCCCTTCCACAATAAGGACCTTGTTATCTAGTGGCCCTTCCGTAATAGGTTGACTTGGCAAAGCAGAGTCCGACACTGTTTTATTATTGAAGGGTTATCTTCCTTAATAATTTTTACCAACTCTTCAAACCTATCTAGACCTTCCAGCCTAGTATAAATTTCAGAGAGCAGAAGAGAATGTGATCTAACCTCTGACCAGATATTGTCATATAGAGTCACAAAGGAGCTTAGGACCATATTCAGGGCAGAGACTGTGGGTTGAGTCAATCTTATTCTATCATCAGCCTCTTTAAGGGTATAGTGCAGTATAGACTCGCTGGCGTGTTCCATTTTCATATCTGGGAGTAGACCCCTTTCTCTGAGCCAGTTTTGCTTCTCTGTATACTCATCGATGAAATTAGTGAGTTCAGAGGGAGAACCCACGTAAGATGCATCACAAGTTTGTTGAGTTCCATCATTTGTGTTGGTAGAATTAGGTTCCAGCTCGCTTTCCGCTATTGCCTTATCTGCACATTCGATAATACTAACATCGTCGATATCATTGTCTGGAGGATCTTCAGTCTCTAATTTCTTTGCAACATCCGCCAGGTGCAGATGGTCCAGAGTAGCCACTGTCATTGTCAAGCTGAATTAGATTTAGTTTTGGGAGTATAAATCAGTGGTTTTTGTAAGTGAAGTTTTTAAAGACTGTAGATTTCACTGTAGGAGAAGGGGCACTACCAGCAGGAGTAACAGAAAGATTAACATGAATAGAAGTGTGGTTAACAGACCCACCAAAAGAGGACACCTCCCGGGATAGATTGACGGGAGAAATAGTATGATTCATGTTGCCCTCTAATATGGAAGATTGTGGAGCAATGACCCCATTAGGGGCAGCAGGAGATTCTATAAATTTTAAACCACACTCATCCAACGTAGAGGCAGATAGAAACAGCTTTGTTTGTGGCAGGACAGTGGTTAAGTGGGTAGTATTCATCATATTATTGTTCGGGTAGTCGGAACAGGTCCTTGCCACCCTCCTCCAAATTCAGAGCTATAGTAGCTGCTAGGCGGTCTTCCTGGGCAGTGATGGAAATATCTTGTTTGCCATTGAAGATGCAGCTATTATTGGCTGGAGTGCGTGGAATAATGCCCATCATATTCAATGCCTCACTCCTATCTTGTGAGTGGATTTGAGCAAGGGCCATGCTTTTTGGAAGAAAAGAATCCAAAGAGCTATTGTCATCCGCAACCGCTACCGCGGATGGCGGCTCCTTCCACGTTGGAGGCTCTCCGGCAGGTAGAGCCATTTAGTCCTTTCTTTGTATCTAGTACCTACCACCACCAATCACAGCACTGCCGGCAGTTTATCTGTCATCCAAGCCCGACAGTCGCTGCGTTTCAACCGTTGCTGGCGCTCTCTCCAGCGGCTCGTGTTTTTGCGCTCTCCAGCGTTGCCCTCTGCTAGCCTCGACTTGCAGCGGGTCTCCTTTGCTTGCTCACTCCTCATTTTTGGTATAGGAGTTCTTTTCCTCTTACCTATTTCGCTGTTTGATTACAGCGGCAGTTTTTTGCTTTTTGCAGCATTTTGTACTTGCCGATCCTTCGGCTCTTCTTCGTTTTTTCTCTTTCTAGACTCGCCGCTCCGGCGGCGGGCGTGCTATTTTTATCCTTTCGCTTTGCCGCTCTTTTCTCTCGCGGCTCTCCAGTTTTCCTTTTTTCTCTGTCCATCAGTTTTCTTTTCTCTTTCTCTCACCGCTCCCAACTTATCCGTGGCCTGGTTCCTTCCACCATTCTTTGGAGCATTGGATATCCCTCCTGAGTTCTAACCAGTGGATCACGCATCAGCTTCCAGTTCGATTCGTCCCACTCCTCTTTACCAGAACTTCCTAAGGGTTTTTTCCCACTTGTGGGTTTTTCCCTTTCTTGTCCGGCCTGTTCCCGGTCAAGGGGTCCCAGGACGGCTGTCCAGTCAGCGGTCACTGTGGCTTCTCACCGAGACAGGCAAGTGCTACCTAAAAAACAACGGGATTACCTGAGCCGGCGAAACCTACAGAACACCGGTGACTCTGAGGACTCAGGTGAGGAGAGTGTGGAGGGAAGAAAAGAGAAAGGGGAGACACAGCTTTCACAGCCACGTAAATCACAGATTGAAACGCCATCTAGGACCAAGATGTCTGCCGAAGAACAAGTCCAAGAATTATGGAAGGCTTTTCAGGCCATGTCACTGGAATTACAGGGGGTAAAGTCGGAGAATGCCCTTCTAAAGCAAATGGTAGCGGTCCGGGAACCCTCACATCCTCCGGAATTGCCTCCTATGACTCTTTCGTCAGGAAGATTTGATGGCTCACCTAAAAGGGTGAAGGAATTCCTGGAAGCCTGCAATGTATATTTTACCTTCAGACCACACACCTTCTCTACAGATCAAGCCAGAGTAGGTTTCATGATCTCCAATATGACAGGGAATGCTTTAGCCTGGGCTACTCCGCTAGTTACGAGCAGCAATGCTATTCTACAGGATTGCTCAGGTTTCCAGAACCTATTGAAACAGACTTTCGAGCGACCTGAACTATCTTTTACTGCAGGTGAGGACCTGCTGGATGCACGACAGGGTGCACTGGATGTGCTGTCATATATTTCCTCTTTTAAGACACTGGCGGCAGGAGCAGGATGGTCCGAACAAGCACAATACGCTGTATTCCGAAGAGGGTTGAGAGAGGAGATCAAAGATGAGTTAGCCAGATCTCCACGCTCTCCCACATTTCCAGACTTACTTGCTGCCGCGCTCCACATTGAATACCGTCTCCAAGAGAGAAGGACAGAACGCAGGAAACAAAGAGGACCAGGAAATCTCATGAACCCTCCTTCACACTCTCCTTCTGGACGATTCACCTCTACTCCAAGCGAAGAACCGATGCAGATCGGAGCTACCAGAGCACCTCTATCGTCAGCGGAGAGAAGGCGAAGAAGAGAAAATGGGTTGTGCGCCTATTGTGGTTCCGATCAACATGTACTGAAGGACTGCTCTGAAGTACCGGAGAAGAAGGTGGGAAACGATTACCCTCGGCGCCAATAGGGACGGGCAGCCGGGGGTATTCAGATCTTTTTCAGCGTCCCTATGTCACACTTTCGGTATCAGCGTCAGAATCCCAAGAGGATTCCAGACTGATGGTACTATCTGTTACCTTGAATTTGAATGGAAGACTGGTAGAAACATTAGCCTTATTGGATTGTGGAGCGGCCGGAAACTTCGTGGACACTCTGTGGGCAGACAAGATGGGGCTCACACGGATAGTACGGAAGGTGGGTCAGAAGGTAGAAGGAGTGGACGGTACACCTTTGTCATCCGGATTAATCACTCATACCACTGAACAACTCTCCATGGTCATCAACCAACACACAGAAAACCTGCAGTTCGACATCATTAGAGCCGCACATTTCCCCATAATCTTAGGCATTCCCTGGCTGCGCAGGCATAATCCGTATATCGACTGGACGGAAAATCGACTAAGCTTTTGCTCTACTTACTGTTCGGTACACTGTTTTCCTCCCGATACCAGGGCGGATCAACAGTCTATCAGAGTTCTCTCCAAGGATCATATAGGTATTCACGCGCTTCCTAGTTTCTGTGCAAGATATTTCGGGGTATTTCAAGAGAACCTTCACGCTCAGCTACCTCCCCATAGACCAGAAGACTGTGCAATCGATCTCGAACCTAATGCACTGGTACCATTTGGGCGCATGTTCTCTCTCTCTCAGGCCGAGAAGAAGGCATTAAGAGTCTATCTAGATACCAACTTGGAGAACGGTCTTATTAGACCTTCGAAGTCGCCTGCTGGCGCCTCCCTGTTCTTCATTAAGAAAAAAGACTCGACTGATCTTCGACCCTGTATCGATTACCGGGGCCTCAATAAGGTTACAATCCGTGACCGGTATCCCATGCCACTCATAACCGACATTATTGAGGCAGTACAAGGGGCTCGAATATTTACAAAATTGGATCTCCGAAATGCGTATCATTTGCTTCGCATCACCGAGGGGGACGAATGGAAGACGGCTTTTCGAACTCCATTCGGTTTGTTTGAGTACAGAGTAATGCCGTTCGGCCTAGTGAATGCACCGGCTATATTCCAAAGGTTCATGGACAGGCTATTCTCTGATCTGCTGTCAGTCTCAGTCATCATCTACCTCGATGACATTCTGGTTTTCTCCCCTACCCAGGAGGAACACGTTCAACATGTCACACAAGTACTGTCTCGCCTTCAGAAAAATCAGTTGCTAGTCAAGAGCGGGAAGTGTAAATTTGCAGTATCCTCAGTTCACTATCTCGGATTCATTCTTTCAGAGGAAGGGGTGGCCATGGACCAAACCAAGGTGGATGCGATTCTGGATTGGCCAGCTCCTACTTCAGTCCGAGAAGTCCAGAGATTCCTAGGACTAGCCAACTACTACCGCAGATTCATTTCAGACTTTTCAGAGGTAGTATACCCGATTACGCGCTTACTCAAGAAGGAGGCTATTCCTTTTTTTTGGTCTGAGGAAGCAGAGAAAAGCTTCAACTTTCTCAAAAGATTGTTCTGTACTGCTCCCATTCTCCAGCATCCGGATCAATCAAAACCTTTTGTTCTGGAAACGGACGCGTCGGCGGTAGCTGTAGGAGCGGTGCTTCTCCAGTTTATCCAAGGAGCGGAACACCCCGTAGCCTACATGTCAAAGACCCTTTCTCCCAGCCAGCTCAACTATTCGGTACTGGAGAAAGAACTTCTGGCCATGAAACTAGCCTGCGAAGAGTGGCGCCATCTCCTGCTAGGAGCCAGACATCCTTTTCTGATTAGGACCGATCACAAGAACCTCAAGGTATTACAAGAATTGGAATGTTCAAATTCCAGACAGGCCAGGTGGGCACATCACTTCGCACAGTTTGAATTCCAAGTCTCGTATATCCCGGGATCCCAGAACAGTCTGGCGGATGCCTTATCCCGCAAAGACTCTACCAAGGAACACTTGGAAGTAAAGAGGGAATCCATGTTCAAACGCAACCAAATTCTGGCCTTGGTTGGTTCTTTCCTCAAAGAAGTGAAGACTGCCCTCACTCAGGAAAGACTTCAAATACCCCTACGTAACACCTCTCCTTTTCAACAAAGAGGTGACTGGTTATTCTACAAACAGAAATTTTACATCCCCACGGGTCCTCTTCGTTCGAGAATTCTAAAGTGGAGTCACGACTCTCGCTCGGCCGGCCATAGAGGACCTGAGAGTACTTTGGAACTTCTCTCTAGAACATTTCTTTGGCCAAATGCTAGAAAGGAGACATACGAGTATGTCAACACTTGTCCAATTTGTGCCAGAGCCAAGTACCGCCTAGGAAAACCATTGGGTCTGCTCACTCAGGTCAAACTTCCAACGCGCCCTTGGGGTCTTATATCGACCGATTTCATAGTTGATTTGCCTGTTTCGGAATCCTGTACCTGCATCATGGTCACAGTAGACGCTTTTTCAAAGTTGGCTCATTTTTCTCCCCTTCCTGGTCTGCCCACTGCTGCTAAGATGGCGGAGGTTTTCTCTCGAGATATATTCAAGCTACATGGTCTTCCCGATAAGATAATCTCGGATCGGGGAAGTCAGTATATCTCAAAGTTTTGGACCGCCTTCTGCCACCGTTTGGGCATTGAAAGAGCTCTGTCTTCAGGTTTTCACCCAGAGACCAATGGTCAGACGGAACGCCTTAATGCAACACTGGAACAATACTTAAGGTGTTATATTTCTCAACATCAGGACAACTGGGTATCGCTGCTTCCCACAGCGGAATTCTCATACAACAATACTAGACATTCCTCGACAGAACTCTCTCCTTTCTACTGCACTTACGGGGTTCACCCTCGTGCAGTATTTCCGGAGGTTCCCAGTTATACTAACTCCCCTACAGTGGAAGAGGTATTAGGAAATATCAAGGAGGCCCAAACCTCTGCTATGCGGAGTTTAGAGATTAGCAGAAGATGGACGAAATCCAGTGCCGATCAACATCGGAAAGAATGTCCTGTTTGGAAGCCAGGGGATCAGGTGTGGTTATCCACCAAGTTTCTACCTAGATGGACAAGGCCTTCTAAACTGTCTCCTCGTTTTCTGGGACCTTTCACTATTCTCTCTAAAGTGAATCCTGTAGCTTTCCGCCTTCGGCTTCCTTCCTCTCTTCACCGCATTCACCCGGTCTTTCATTCCTCTCTTCTCAAACCTTACCATCCCGATCTTCACCAGAGAACTATCCCCAGATCTATACTAGCAAAGTCCTCGGAGCCTGAGGAATATGAGGTATCTAAGATCCGTGATTCCAGGTATTATCGTGGACGTCTTGAGTACCTTCTGTCCTGGAAGGGATACCCGGAGTCGGAGGACTCATGGGAACCGGTTTCTCAGGTTCATGCACCAAGGTTATTGGCTACTTTTCACCGCCGCTATCCGGGGAAGCCTGGGGCGGTTAGGTGGGGAGGGGGTCATACTGTCATCCGCAACCGCTACCGCGGATGGCGGCTCCTTCCACGTTGGAGGCTCTCCGGCAGGTAGAGCCATTTAGTCCTTTCTTTGTATCTAGTACCTACCACCACCAATCACAGCACTGCCGGCAGTTTATCTGTCATCCAAGCCCGACAGTCGCTGCGTTTCAACCGTTGCTGGCGCTCTCTCCAGCGGCTCGTGTTTTTGCGCTCTCCAGCGTTGCCCTCTGCTAGCCTCGACTTGCAGCGGGTCTCCTTTGCTTGCTCACTCCTCATTTTTGGTATAGGAGTTCTTTTCCTCTTACCTATTTCGCTGTTTGATTACAGCGGCAGTTTTTTGCTTTTTGCAGCATTTTGTACTTGCCGATCCTTCGGCTCTTCTTCGTTTTTTCTCTTTCTAGACTCGCCGCTCCGGCGGCGGGCGTGCTATTTTTATCCTTTCGCTTTGCCGCTCTTTTCTCTCGCGGCTCTCCAGTTTTCCTTTTTTCTCTGTCCATCAGTTTTCTTTTCTCTTTCTCTCACCGCTCCCAACTTATCCGTGGCCTGGTTCCTTCCACCATTCTTTGGAGCATTGGATATCCCTCCTGAGTTCTAACCAGTGGATCACGCATCAGCTTCCAGTTCGATTCGTCCCACTCCTCTTTACCAGAACTTCCTAAGGGTTTTTTCCCACTTGTGGGTTTTTCCCTTTCTTGTCCGGCCTGTTCCCGGTCAAGGGGTCCCAGGACGGCTGTCCAGTCAGCGGTCACTGTGGCTTCTCACCGAGACAGGCAAGTGCTACCTAAAAAACAACGGGATTACCTGAGCCGGCGAAACCTACAGAACACCGGTGACTCTGAGGACTCAGGTGAGGAGAGTGTGGAGGGAAGAAAAGAGAAAGGGGAGACACAGCTTTCACAGCCACGTAAATCACAGCTATCCACTGGTGTATGCGGAAGCTTACCCAGAGAGATAGGAGGGGGGTTCACAGGAGTGGTACCTTCTTTCGGAACAGAAGAAGGAGCCGCCTCAACTAGTTGAATGGAGTCAAGAGAAGCCTCCATAACTGACTGCCTCCTAAGTCCCTTACGTGTCATCCAAAAGGGGAGCTAAGCCTAAAGAAGCAAATACCAGAGAACAGAAGAGGTAACAGTGAAATGGATCTGTAAATAGTAGAGGGAGAAAGCTTCAAAGCGTAATAGTTAAGAATCAGTATCACAAATAACTAAAACACAGATTCTAGGAAATAGCCAGGCCTTTGTAATGATACGCAATATTAAAAGTGCACTGAATAAGAGTGGTAGCTAATACAAATCAATAGATATAGAAAACAAATATGAAACGGCTTCAGATCCACATAAAAATGAGAGACAGGCAGATATGGCCCCTACCATAGAATCAGGAAATAAATAGGGAGGGACGTATCACAAAGTATATCATTTAAGTAATAAAATCGAGAACTCACAGCAGAATATAAAGTCCCATATGTCTGCGGAAGCCCAAAAAAAGCTTTGAGTCACAGGGTAAGGAACATCCGACATCTTAAGGACCTGCCAGAGTCCGACTCTCCCCCCTTACCATAGTGACAGGTTTGAATTAGGGTGAATAATAAAGCAGCGTAGGAGCCCAGTCTGAAGTACTCACAAGATCGCTGTTGGCCGTTTCACAGGAACACAGGTCACAGCCAAACAGCAAAACAGAAGGTCCAGCCCTTACTGCCTCCAGGGCTAAACGCTGCTCAGGCGGTTGGGCCGGCAATAAATGCTGTGCAAGTGTCACGTGATCCCTCACGTAACCGCAACGAGGACCGCCGCCTCCAGGAAGCGGAATTGTTTCAGCAAGAGCTCAGCTCACAGTGCTGTTAATAGATAGAATGCTGCAGACAGTAGAGAATGTTCGCACAACAAAGCGGTCCTTCGAAGATAACAAAGCACCCCGCTCGGGCGGTTGGGCTGGCAATAAATGCTGTGAAAGAGTCACGTGATCCCTCACGTGACCGCAACGAGGTCCGCCTCCTCCAGGAAGCGGAATTGTTTCAGCAAGAGCTCAGCTCGAAGTGATGTTAATAGATAGAATTCTGCAGACAGTAGAGAACGCTTGCACAACAAAACGGTCCTTCAAAGATAACAAAGCACCCCGCCCGGGCAGTTGGGCCGGCAATAAATGCTGTGAAAGAGTCACGTGATCCCTCACGTGACCGCAACGAGGTCCGCCTCCTCCAGGAAGCGGAATTGTTTCAGCAATAGCTCAGCTTGCAGTGCTGTTAATAGATAGAATGCTGCAAACAGTAAAGAACGTTCTCACAACAAAGCGGTCCTTCAAAGATAACAAAGCACCCCGCTCGGGTGGTTGGGCTGGCAATAAATGCTGTGAAAGAGTCATGTGATCCCTCATATGACCGCAATGAGGTCTGCCTCCTTCAGGAAGCAGAATTGTTTCAGCAAGAGCTCAGCTCACAGTGCTGTTAATAGATAGAATGCTGCAGACAGTAGAGAATGTTCGCACAACAGAGCGGTCCTTCAAAGATAACAAAGAACCCCGCTCAGGCGGTTGGGCCGGCAATAAATGCTGTGAAAGAGTCACGTGATCCCTCACGTGACCGCAACGAGGTCCGCCTCCTCCAGGAAGCGGAATTGTTTCAGCAAGAGCTCAGCTCGCAGTGCTGTTAATAGGTAGAATGCTACCGACAGTAGAGAACGTTCGCACAACAAAGCGGTCCTTCAAAGATAACAAAGCACCCCGCTCGGGCGGTTGGGACGCAATAAATGCTGTGAAAGAGTCACGTGATCCCTCACGTGACCGCAACGAGGTCCGCCTCCTCCAGGAAGCGGAATTGTTTCAGCAAGAGCTCAGCTTGCAGTGCTGTTAATAGATAGAATGCTGCAGGCAGTAGAGAACGTTCGCACAACAAAGCGGTTCTTCAAAGATAACAAATCACCCCGCTCGGGCCGGCAATAAAGGCTGTGAAAGAGTCACTTGATCCCCCACGTGACCGCAGCGAGGTCCGCCTCCTCCAGGAAGCAGAATTGTTTCAGCAAGAGCTCAGCTCGCAGTGCTGTTAATAGATAGAATGCTGCAGGCAGTAGAGAACGTTCGCACAACAAAGCGGTCCTTCAAACATAACAAAGCACCCCGCTCGGGCGGTTGGTCCGGCACTAAATGCTGTGAAAGAGTCACGTGATCCCTCACATGACCGCAACGAGGTCCGCCTCCTCCAGGAAGCGGAATTGTTTCAGCAAGAGCTCATCTCGCAGTGCGGTTAATAGATAGAATGCTGCAGGCAGTAGAGAACGTTCGCACAACAAAGCGGTCCTTCAAAGATAACAAATCGAATCTATTAAGGAAGGGGTCCCTCGGGGGCTTGTTTGTCCCCAGCACTGTTTAACCTATTCATCAGGCCCCTGTGTGATTTGTTGACAACACTGAACGTGTACTTCTCCAACTATGCTGATGACACTCCTCTCATTCTCGAGCTGAGTGGCAATTACAAACAAGATTTAGCACGCTAAAATACATATACAGCATCATTAACGACTGGATGAACGTGCATTCCATGTGTCTTAAACCCTCCAAGACCGAACTGTTATTTGGCTCCATGCAATCCAGAAGCAAGCTTTCAGCAGTGTATCCATGCATGTTTATTGATAATTATGTTACATCCATTTTAGATAAAGTGAAAACCCTTGGTTTGTATATGAACGCAGATGTGAACTCCACGGCACATGTCGACGGTATTATTCATGATACACATTATCATCTTAAAGTAGTGAGACACGCCAAATCCTTTCTGTCCCAAAGAACCTGCGCTATCCTGGCTAGGGTAGTTATACTGCCACATTTAGATTACTACAACACTTTGCTGCTAGGGGCCTTGTCTCGCTGCATCAGTTTGTTGCAGACTGTACAAAATGATGCAGTGTGCTTTATTTACGATCTATCAAAAGAGGACCACGTATCCAGTGCCCGAAGGGAGCTGCATTGGCTCCCTGTCTCAGCCAGGTTACGTTTCAAGGCTATCACTTTGACCCATAGATGTGTTTTTGGCAATGCCCTAAATATCTGAAGGAGCATCTCACACCAGACACACCCTTGAGGAGGCTTTGCTCCAGCTCAAATGAGCTGCTAACAGTAGAGCAAAAAAGAGCAGGGGTCTGGGAAGATCTTTCCCTGTTCTATCTGCTTAACTTTGGAATGCTATCCCACATGTGCTTTCGCAGGAAACTAATCTGCTGTTTTTCAGAAAACCTTTGAAAACCTACCTTTTTACTTAAATCTCTTGCTCCCCAGGCATTGCCTTTTCTTTATGTTGTCCTGTTTTTGAAATGTCCGATGTGTTTTTGTGGTGCCCTGATGCCCTCAGGCTTTTGGTGCTCGATAAATAAATAAATATAAAAATAAATAAAAGTTCACCCTTGTAACGGACCATCAGGCTCTCCTGTTATTGTTCGGGAACCCCAGGATGTAGATGCCACTGAGGATTGAGAGAGGGGGCAATCGCCTCCAGGAGTATAACTATGTAATCACATACAGACCTGGGGTTGACAGTAACAACGCCGACTACATCTCACGACACCCGACCAAGAAAGCACAGCCACCAAGGGAAGGAGACGCAGAATACCTGTGCTACGTCACTGAGCAACCCATGTCACCTGCCCTCACCATTGAGGACCTAGCACGAACAACTCATGCTGACCCATCCATCAACTGGGCCAAAGATCTGACAGTCTCCAACAGGTGGAGGGACTATACGAGGCAACTGCACTGGCATGACGGTGCAAACAGACAGGAGCTGAAACGACTAGCAAAAGTAAGCGCAGAGCTTGCTGTGTCAGAACAAGGAATACTGCTAAGGAGATGTTGCATCGTCATCACATCGTCCCTGCGGAGGGGGCTGGTGATGCTCACACACAAAGGACACAGAGGGGTGGAAGCAACCAAGAACCTGCTTCAACAGACAGCATGGTTCCCACTGATGGATGATATGGTGGAAGAGGTGGTCAAAAGCTGTCTTCCATGCCAATGTGCAGCCAGAAGCGACCCGCCACTGCCAATACAGTCAACGCAGATCCCTGAAAAAGTATGGCAAGGGGTTGCGGTGGACTCTTACGGACCACTGGAATCTGGGGACCACCTACTATTGATAGTGGATAGATTCTCGAGATTCCCAATTGTCAAGCACACGTCATCAATGGCGTTCGCTCAAGTGGTAGGAGTCATTGACGAGGTCTACAGCAAGTGGGGCATTCCCGCCACAGTAAAGATGTGCAATGGGCCGCTGTTTACTGGCCAAGACTTTCACAGATTTGCAAAGAACATGGGGATCACAAACCAGAGGATAACTCCGCTATGGCCCCAGGCCAATGGCATGGCAGAGTGATTCATGTTGCTCATAAAAAGGACCAATCAGAAGGCCACAATCAAGGGCATGCCAATCCAACAGGCCCTGTGCCATATGTTACGCCACTATAGGAACACGCTGCACTCAGTGACTGGAGTGTCGCCCAGGTACCTGATGAGAGCGTACCAAGACAGAACACGACTCCCCAGGGAGTAGAGCAACTGAGGTGTAATTCAGAAGACAGGAGCATCCTGATATCTGAGGTGAAAGAGCGAGATGCAAAAGCAAAGGAAGAAACCAAAGCAAGGACCGACTGAGCTCGAAAGGCAAGGATCAAAGGATTTGAGGAAGGAGAGGAGGTGCTCGTGAAACAGAGAATGCAGAAGAAGACAGATGCCAGATATGGAAGCATACCCCTCAAGGTGACGGATGTGAAAGGGACCATGGTTACAGCCACCAACCCACTGATGGCTGTCACTAAGAACACGTCCTTCTTTCAACCTTTGAGTGTAGGGCCCTTTAGGAATGTGCATATGTAATAGATGGGATCACAAAGAATAACTCCAAATCCAAATAACTGTACCAACTCAGGAAGATGACAAAGCACTGTTTTATTAACAATTATCTAAAACAGGGAATTTACAACGAACATCAACGGACGTAGGCTCAGGTTCTCTTAGCGATCTTCTCACAAATCATAGCTTTTATAGCAGAAATAAGTCAGAGGTGACATCATACTACATGGCAATAATGAAAAACCTACTAAGGGTCGGGATTGGCTTATGAAGAACATCTAAGTATATTTCCTGTAGGAATTAGGAATGTGATTCGCTAGCCACTGTCAGGTGGACAACATATGCCTACCTCTAAAACTTGTAATCTTCAGAAACATTAGATGCACAGTTTCTCATTAGTTTTCAAACTATAAAGTCCTTCATTATATGGACCACTACAATTGGTTGGCACGCTTGTGCCAGGGCTGTACATTTGGTTCACTTATCAGCACGTAAGCCCAGACCCAGGTGCAAGGAGATGGGGCATGACACTACCTCCCCACCCAATTAGCCTAGCATCTCTCATCACCCATGCCTTCTGCCATAAAGATTATCTTTGAACTTGGCCTTGCAAAAGTATCTTTGTCTTTAGAATACATGGGAGTGAGAGCACTCACTATTGTGTTCCGGGACTCCAAGTCCGAACTTTATTTTCATCCTTGGCTCACGTGACAGGAGACCACAATTTGGTCCATATTGCAGGTTTTAAAATCTTTAAATTAATTAAACTTGGCACTTGTGGTGTTCTTTCTTTGCACCTTAACAAGGGATGATTCATTCTTTGCACCTTTGCTCCTTTCCACAAAAGATAGCTGACCTTGGCTGCTTCAGTCTGGACTCCAGGCCAGACAGCCTCATCTTGCAGCTCGACGATTCTTCTTATTCTTGCTGCAACACAATTTTCCCTTCCCTCATCATGGGTCCTAGCTTGCTAAATTCATGATACTGATGTCCAGCTTCTATACAATGGCGGTTTTGCCTGCATTCTATTCACTACGTATAGCCAGCTTCTATGATGATGTAGTCTAATTGCGTTTCAGTATCTTTACTCTCATTAAGGCACTGAGTGCTCCCTTTCAATCTGCCTAACTGCATCCTCTACCCGCAGTATCTCATAGGGAGATCATGTTACCACCTTCCCATGTAAATTCTACAGTGTATCTGTTGCTTTTGATGGAGCTGCAAAGCTCTTCTATGTCTGCAAAAACAATGCCTGCCATGTAAACCGTAAGATTTTTTCGTATGTAACCAGCATGATTTACTATAACAGGGCAATGATGTCTAAGGGCTGTTGTGCACTTTAAAAATGTGAATAAATAAATAAAAATAAATATCTGTACAAAAAATAGAACGGTTGATTTTCTGCAGCACTTTGTGCACGTGTAATCTCCTTTCTCGCATTTAAAAGCTTACTTGATTCTTTACTTCGTCATTAGTCTCTTCGGGATCTATACATCTTCTTCAGCCAGTATCTTGGGACGTTGTACATACTCTTCTGTGATGTCACTGGCTTCTTTTCTCTGCTCCTTCTCATACACCTGCAGGGAGTTCCTCCCTCAATTTGTCATTCGGTAGGGTTGTCTCAATGGGAATCTTCTCTCAAACACATGCTGCGGTATTGGCACAATTGCTTGTGTCAAACACGGCACAATCTCAGGTCTCCAACATATGGGAGGAAACGGGGGCAGGGTTTCCTGCAGCGGCATGCAGCTGCTCCTCTATACTTTTCATATCTGTGGAGACCCCGTTGTGGACAAAGACCCAGCCCAGTAACAGTGGACGCAGGACGTGGAAGGGGGAGAGGACGCAAGCGAGCAAAAGAAACCAACAGAAGGGAGAGAAAGCACTGACCCAGATGGTCACCCCAGATGGGTGGTCAAGAGACCCTGCCGGCTCATCGAAGAAATATGACATGGACGCAAGGAGATGTGTGAGGGGGAGGTGTTATGAGGGAATGTGACTGCGCCCTTAAGGGACAGACTGTAAGAGGAGATAGAGGCAGTTACAAATAAAGTAGAGGTCCAAGCTTCACAGTGTGTGTGTGTCCTCCTTGCTATTATATATATATATATATATATATATTCAGTAAAAAAAACGTTGTTAAAGGGACGTTATGGTTAAGTTGCGCTACTAAAAACCTATCAGGTTCTGTAAAAAAAACTTTGTTAAAGGGACGTTATGGTTCAAAGTAAAAACGAAAAACCCCTGAAATTCGGCAGGTATGGTAAGATAAGCAACCATAACTCGCGCCACCGTGCACTGCTAACACTAACACCCAGGACATCAAAGATGACATCACAAATGTAATTGATTACATCACTGAACCATAACGTCCCTTTAACAAAGTTTTTTACTGAATCTGATAGGTTTTTAGTAGCGCAACTTAACCATAACGTCCCTTTAACAAAGTTTTTTTACTGAATTTCATAGGTTTTTAGTAGCGCAACTTAACCATAACGTCCCTTTAACAAAGTTTTTTTACTGAATTTCATGGGTTTTTAGTAGCACAACGTAACAATAATAACTTTGACTTTATGAACATGTAATACGGAACATACAGAACCCTTTCTACTGAATTTGACTGTCCGCGGACATGTTCGAACAACAGTACCACCACCTAAAAACTCTGGGGGGGTATGTGTAATTGTTATATCATAACATAGGAACATTTAACAAATTCACAAAGCAGCACACATACAAAGTATATGTAGCAATACTTAAGAAATGTAACACATATATGTAACACACTAACCATTAATTTAAATACAATATGTTCTAAAATGGAATATAACAAAAGAGGATAAAATGGCTTCCAACATAATTACCTCACAGACACTCCACAACTAAGAGCAAGACCAGACGTACAGACTACTCATCACATACTTTCCTGAAATAGTAAGTGCACTTCATTCTACTCATATATTTATAAACTTTCTGTATTAGATAAAAAAAATATATTACTTTTTTGTTTTCTCACAGAAATGTGTAATACTCTGGAGTGGCTAGAGGAGCATTTCCCACAAGACGAAATGTCAGAAGATGTGTGTACCATTAGTTGCACTTTTACTATATAAACCAATGAATAAATATTGTTTTGTATACATTTAACATATACATTTAGTTTTTTTACAGACCATACAAAAATTGCCACTACCACAGAAAATGAAGCGGTGGATAACACTCTGGAACACTTAACCAAAAAATGGACCAACTTATGGCAAATTTTAACGATTTAAAGAACTTTGTGGAAGATCACCTAAAACTACCAATAACATACCATTGTCCCACCTGTACTTGTCCCCCCTCACCATATCCCACTCATTTAACCCCAAACCCTCTCCATGGACCAAAACGCTTTGATGACATTTCCATCCCTTCTTCACCTGATCCCAATTATGTTGAAATCCCTAATTCTCCTGTTTTTGTTTCCGTTTCTGCCCCACCTTCTCAGTCATAAATTGTTTATATATGTCAAATAAAGGTACTTTTTTATATTGTGTTGTAATTACTTTCAGTTCTTTGTGTTAAAACCAATTTAGGTGTCCACGGACACCGAAGTTGTTCGGAAATGTTCGTAAATAAACGAAAATGTAAGTGTCCTGAGGACACTATATCTGTCCGTAATGTTCTCATGCAAGTTGAAACTGTTCTAAGAACACTTGTACTGTCCTGAAATGTTCGTAAATAAACGAAAATGGAGGTGTCCTTAAGAACACTATGCTTGTTCGTAGTGTTCGCTAGCAAGTTGAAACTGTTCTAAGAACACTCCTGGTGTCCTGAATTTTTTGTAAATAAACGAAAATGGAGGTGTGCTGGGGACGCTATGTCTGTCTGTATTGTTCGCAAGTAAGTTAAACTGTGCTAAGAACAAAAGGCTGTCCGTAACTGTTCGTTTTACGTGTTACAAACTTTTAATTAGTTCAGGACCCGAACACTGTCCGTAGAACAACACGCATGCGCAAAACAATGTCCGTACATTGGGTGTCCTGCGGATGGCCGCTTCTTTAGCGAACATGATCACGAAGCAATCATGTGACCGCGCCCACGCTGATCGCGTGTTCTGAATGCGGACACTGTTCGTATCCCCGAACAGTTTAAAAGTACATTTCCAAGTAATCCACAATATTTCTCATTAACAACTCACCATACCACAAATCCCACATACTAATCCTAAGTTTCCACATACTTTTTGTGACTTTTGAACCTTTTTTGGTGTTCGATCTGTCTTGCGTACGGCGCGCATGTCCGCGAACCGCGTACAAGCACCCCTATAAAAGACCACGCCCTAGAGCTCATTCTCATTGTGTTTCTGGCTATTCCACAGAGCACACTGCATTTTGCTGCATACTTTGCAGATTTTGAGATTTCCATCTCCAAGACAATGACATCCATGGCTCCACTATTGCCACCTGGTGCTACATCTACCTCAGCACCACCCCCACCCCCTCCCCAAGGGCCTGAAGAGGGGAACAGGAGTGAGAATACAGAGGAGGAAGAAGAGGATGATGAGAATGAGGTAGAGGAAATCCCTACTACCCGCCCTCGGCGTGATTCTTGGGTGTGGCGGTTGTTTACCGTTCATGGGAATGTTCCTAAGGCTCGTGCAATGAGTGCAAAATGGTACTCAGTCGCGGGAGGCATGGTGCGTACAGCTTTGGGACCACGACCATGAAGCGACACCTGAACTCATTCCACACTGGGGCCATTCGCCAGGTTGTACCTTGCGAAGAGCGTAGTAGGTTGATTGCCTCTACTTCATCCTCCGTTTCTGATCCTGTCACCACAAGCAACACCTCTGTGGGACAGCGTCTTCCTCAAGCTGCCTCACAGGCCATACAGAATTCTGATGACCCTTACCTTTCGAGGGTCACAGTTGTATGTATGTACTGTGACACAGTACTCTGCAGGGGGGAGCGACTTCGGAGTGCTTTTGAGACTATTGTCTCAGAGCACGAGAAGACCTGCTAACTACCCAAATAAAACCCACTCTACATCTTCCTCTCTCAGCTCGCCCTTTCTTATCCCTGTGGTTGGTGTCCCCCCTTTCCCCTCCTTTCCCCTTCTCTCCTAGTGTGTCGTGTATAAAAAACAAAAAAAAAATAAATACAAAATAACAAAAATAAAAAAAAAATAAGGCTCTTTTCAGAGCCGCCTTTCACAGTTAAAATATAGAAGTGAAGATAAATAAAGCAGGGCCCTTTGTATATCTTAAAAGTCTGAGGACAGTTCGCGAACATAAAAAGAATTGGGGTGCTACCCTATTGTAACCATTGGCCAGGTACGTGTATTACAGGGGTGTGCGGGAATTATCACACGCAATTAGGCTGGGTGGGTCCTCACAGGTGTTCCCTGTACACCCTCGACGGCCCCAGCAGGCAGCCCACAAAACAGGGGACTACCCTGCACACCTGCTCATGTCCCCCTGCACCCCCAGCCCCCAGCAGTGCAGGGTCAACCACCACCAGGCCCCCACTCATGTCCCCCTGCACCCCCACCCCCCAGCAGTGCAGGGTCACCCTCCACCAGGCCCCCACTCATGTCCCCCTGCACCCCCACCCCCCAGCAGTGCAGGGTCAACCACCACCAGGCCCCCACTCATGTCCCCCTGCACCCCCACCCCCCAGCAGTGCAGGGTCACCCTCCACCAGGCCCCCACTCATGTCTCCCACCACCCCCACCCCCCAGCAGTGCAGGGTCAACCTCCACCAGGCCCCCACTCATGTCCCCCTGCACCCCCACCCCCCAGCAGTGCAGGGTCACCCTCCACCAGGCCCCGACTCATGTCCCCCTGCACCCCCACCCCCCAGCAGTGCAGGGTCACCCTCCACCAGGCCCCCACTCATGTCTCCCACCACCCCCACCCCCCAGCAGTGCAGGGTCAACCTCCACCAGGCCCCCACTCATGTCCAACTCATGTCTCCCATCACCCCCACCCCCCAGCAGTGCAGAGGCACCCTCCACCAGGCCCCCACTCATGTCCAACTCATGTCTCCCATCACCCCCACCCCCCAGCAGTGCAGAGGCACCCTCCACCAGGCCCCCACTCATGTCCCCCTGCACCCCCACCCCCCAGCAGTGCAGGGTCACCCTCCACCAGGCCCCCACTCATGTCTCCCACCACCCCCACCCCCCAGCAGTGCAGGGTCAACCTCCACCAGGCCCCCACTCATGTCCCCCTGCACCCCCACCCCCCAGCAGTGCAGGGTCACCCTCCACCAGGCCCCGACTCATGTCCCCCTGCACCCCCACCCCCCAGCAGTGCAGGGTCACCCTCCACCAGGCCCCCACTCATGTCTCCCACCACCCCCACCCCCCAGCAGTGCAGGGTCAACCTCCACCAGGCCCCCACTCATGTCCAACTCATGTCTCCCATCACCCCCACCCCCCAGCAGTGCAGAGGCACCCTCCACCAGGCCCCCACTCATGTCCAACTCATGTCTCCCATCACCCCCACCCCCCAGCAGTGCAGAGGCACCCTCCACCAGGCCCCCACTCATGTCCAACTCATGTCTCCCATCACCCCCACCCCCCAGCATCTAGGGGCACCCTCCACCAGGCCCCCACTCATGTCTCCCATCACCCCCACCCCCCAGCAGTGCAGGGTCAACCTCCACCAGGCCCCCACTCATGTCCCCCTGCACCCCCACCCCCCAGCAGTGCAGGGTCACCCTCCACCAGGCCCCCACTCATGTCCCCCTGCACCCCCACCCCCCAGCAGTGCAGGGTCACTCTCCACCAGGCCCCCACTCATGTCTCCCACCCCCCTGCCACCATGGGCAGCCCCCACCAGGCCCCCACTCATGTCTCCCACCACCCCCACCCCCCAGCAGTGCAGGGTCAACCTCCACCAGGCCCCCACTCATGTCCCCCTGCACCCCCACCCCCCAGCAGTGCAGGGTCACCCTCCACCAGGCCCCCACTCATGTCCCCCTGCACCCCCACCCCCCAGCAGTGCAGGGTCACCCTCCACCAGGCCCCCACTCATGTCTCCCACCACCCCTACCCCCAGCAGTGCAGGGTCACCCTCCACCAGGCCCCCACTCATGTCCCCCTGCATCCCCACCCCCCAGCAGTGCACGGTCACCCTCCACCAGGCCCCCACTCATGTCTCCCACCACCCCCACCCCCCAGCAGTGCAGGGTCACCCTCCACCAGGCCCCCACTCATGTCTCCCACCACCCCCACACCCCAGCAGTGCAGGGTCACCCTCCACCAGGCCCCCACTCATGTCCCCCTGCACCCCCACCCCCTTGCCACCATGGGCAGCCCCCACCAGGCCCCCACTCATGTCTCCCACCACCCCCACCCCCCAGCAGTGCAGGGTCACCCTCCACCAGGCCCCCACTCATGTCTCCCACCACCCCCACCCCCCAGCAGTGCAGGGTCAACCTCCACCAGGCCCCCACTCATGTCCCCCTGCACCCCCACCCCCCAGCAGTGCAGGGTCACCCTCCACCAGGCCCCCACTCATGTCTCCCACCACCCCCACCCCCCTGCCACCATGGGCAGCCCCCACCAGGCCCCCACTCATGTCTCCCACCACCCCCACCCCCCAGCAGTGCAGGGTCAACCTCCACCAGGCCCCCACTCATGTCCCCCTGCACCCCCACCCCCCAGCAGTGCAGGGTCACCCTCCACCAGGCCCCCACTCATGTCTCCCACCACCCCCACCCCCCAGCAGTGCAGGGTCAACCTCCACCAGGCCCCCACTCATGTCTCCCACCACCCCCACCCCCCAGCAGTGCAGGGTCAACCTCCACCAGGCCCCCACTCATGTCCCCCTGCACCCCCACCCCCCAGCAGTGCAGGGTCACCCTCCACCAGGCCCCCACTCATGTCCCCCTGCACCCCCACCCCCCAGCAGTGCAGGGTCACCCTCCACCAGGCCCCCACTCATGTCTCCCACCACCCCCACCCCCCAGCAGTGCAGGGTCACCCTCCACCAGGCCCCCACTCATGTCCAACTCATGTCTCCCATCACCCCCACCCCCCAGCAGTGCAGGGGCACCCTCCACCAGGCCCCCACTCATGTCCAACTCATGTCTCCCATCACCCCCACCCCCCAGCAGTGCAGAGGCACCCTCCACCAGGCCCCCACTCATGTCCAACTCATGTCTCCCATCACCCCCACCCCCCAGCATCTAGGGGCACCCTCCACCAGGCCCCCACTCATGTCTCCCATCACCCCCACCCCCCAGCAGTTAGGGGCACCCTCCACCAGGCCCCCACTCATGTCTCCCACCATCCCCACCCCCCAGCAGTGCAGGGTCACCCTCCACCAGGCCCCCACTCATGTCTCCCACCACCCCCACCCCCCAGCAGTGCAGGGTCAACCTCCACCAGGCCCCCACTCATGTCCCCCTGCACCCCCACCCCCCAGCAGTGCAGGGTCACCCTCCACCAGGCCCCCACTCATGTCTCCCACCACCCCCACCCCCCTGCCACCATGGGCAGCCCCCACCAGGCCCCCACTCATGTCTCCCACCACCCCCACCCCCCAGCAGTGCAGGGTCAACCTCCACCAGGCCCCCACTCATGTCCCCCTGCACCCCCACCCCCCAGCAGTGCAGGGTCACCCTCCACCAGGCCCCCACTCATGTCTCCCACCACCCCCACCCCCCAGCAGTGCAGGGTCAACCTCCACCAGGCCCCCACTCATGTCTCCCACCACCCCCACCCCCCAGCAGTGCAGGGTCAACCTCCACCAGGCCCCCACTCATGTCCCCCTGCACCCCCACCCCCCAGCAGTGCAGCGTCACCCTCCACCAGGCCCCCACTCATGTCCCCCTGCACCCCCACCCCCCAGCAGTGCAGGGTCACCCTCCACCAGGCCCCCACTCATGTCTCCCACCACCCCCACCCCCCAGCAGTGCAGGGCCACCCTCCACCAGGCCCCCACTCATGTCCAACTCATGTCTCCCATCACCCCCACCCCCCAGCAGTGCAGGGGCACCCTCCACCAGGCCCCCACTCATGTCCAACTCATGTCTCCCATCACCCCCACCCCCCAGCAGTGCAGAGGCACCCTCCACCAGGCCCCCACTCATGTCCAACTCATGTCTCCCATCACCCCCACCCCCCAGCATCTAGGGGCACCCTCCACCAGGCCCCCACTCATGTCTCCCATCACCCCCACCCCCCAGCAGTTAGGGGCACCCTCCACCAGGCCCCCACTCATGTCTCCCACCACCCCCACCCCCCAGCAGTGCAGGGTCACCCTCCACCAGGCCCCCACTCATGTCCCCCTGCACCCCCACCCCCCTGCCACCATGGGCAGCCCCCACCAGGCCCCCACTCATGTCTCCCACCACCCCCACCCCCCAGCAGTGCAGGGGCACCCTCCACCAGGCCCCCACTCATGTCTCCCACCGCCCCCACTCATGTCTCCCACCACCCCCACCCCCCAGCAGTGCAGGGTCAACCTCCACCAGGCCCCCACTCATGTCCCCCTGCACCCCCACCCCCCAGCAGTGCAGGGTCACCCTCCACCAGGCCCCCACTCATGTCCCCCTGCACCCCCACCCCCCAGCAGTGCAGGGTCACCCTCCACCAGGCCCCCACTCATGTCTCCCACCACCCCCACCCCCCAGCAGTGCAGGGTCAACCTCCACCAGGCCCCCACTCATGTCCCCCTGCACCCCCACCCCCCAGCAGTGCAGGGTCACCCTCCACCAGGCCCCCACTCATGTCCCCCTGCACCCCCACCCCCCAGCAGTGCAGCGTCACCCTCCACCAGGCCCCCACTCATGTCTCCCACCACCCCCACCCCCCTGCCACCATGTGCAGCCCCCACCAGGTCCTCACAATCCCCAATCATGTGCGTAATGGTCAGCCTCCACAGCCAAAAAGCCCTACCAAGTAACCCATTCACCCACATGGAAATGAAAACACATGTTACACCCCCAATGTTCATGAAGCAAATGAACCCATGTCCGTCACACACAGATTTTCAAATTGAATGGGAAAACACACAACATGACATGCATGAAACCAATGAGATGAAACCACACAGTGAACAATGGAAAAAAAAATGTATTGGACAAAAATACGAATGGTAAAGAAAGAAAAATAACTACAATGTAAATGTGAAAAAAATAAGCTGCATGTCCGCATAAAAACACAAAAGTAGAAAATCAAATCCATAAAATTTTGTCCAAAGTGAAATGTAAAAACTCTCCATGCAACAAAGAACTATGTACAAAAATAACAAGGGTCCATCATCACAACTGAACTAAGGAAACCTCCTAAAAAACCTACCTAAATATCAACTATATACAAAAAGTGGAGCAGTGTCCGTCGACTCCAAATCATAAGAAAAAACAAAGGAAACCTAAAACTAAAGAACTATATACAAAGGCGGCGGGCAAGTCCAGCGGCTCACTCCGTGGTGTTCCGGGCCAGGGCATCATCGAACTCCTGTTCGATGTCCCGGAGGCGGTCCAGTTCCATGGCCCCGAGGGTCCGCAGGGACGACGCCGTGTCCTCCTCCAACCCCCTGCGGATTGCCTCGAGGCACTCGGCCCGCCTCAGGGCCCTCCGCATGGAGTTCTCCGCCCTGACCATTGTGAGCCGCGCCTCTTCCGCCCGCCGCCGCTCCGCACCTATGGCGTGGCCCAACCGCTGCCACACGGAAGACACTCTCTGTCCTGGGTCCTCCTGCCCTCCGGCCGATGCCTGCCCCTCCGATGTCGAAGGCCCCGAGCCTTCATGGCTCCCACCATGTTGCTGCTGCTGCTCTGCCTCTGCCCGTGCACTGCCTCCTGCTGCCTGCACATCCTCCGCCGGCTGGGGTGCAGTTGTTGATGTGGCCACCCCTGCTGGACGTCCGACTCCCGACTGTGGCAGGGATGCCTCCTCCACCAGCCTGGCCGCACTGTCAGAGGCAGCTCCACAGGGCACCCAGGTGACTGATGGGTGGGAAGATGGCACAGAGGACGACTGGCGCGTAGGGGGTCCAGTTGAGGAGGGGGTCGGAACAAGCCCCATCAGACGGAGGAATCCGGTCTGGGTGACCTGTCCCAGCAGGCTGACGTGGTCAACGAGCCATTCGAGATGACGTGCAGTCTCTCCATGAAAAGACTGCAGGTCACCTCGCATGGCCCGTTGACGCAACGCCACACCAGCCAGGACAGGCTCAACCCGGACCTGGATAGCCACGTCCGCAGGCAGAGGAAGGCCAGTTGACGTCAGCTCATCCCCTGCCTGGAAACGGGTCTGGACGTAGGCATCCCTGCTGGTGCAAGATGATGCAGGGACAGGATCGGGGACAGGATTGCACACAGGCACCTCCGCGGCGGCCTGTGCTGCCTCCTGTCCCTGGTCCTGGACTGCACCACTAGCACCAGTGGGATCCCCACCTCCAGACCCCGTCTCTGGTGCTTGCACGGCCTCCTCCTCCACCAGACCCCCCACCAACCTGGATGACTCCGTGCCATCTTCCCCTGTTGGGCCCTGTGGGGTCCCAGCTGCCCCTTCTGCTGCCGAGGAGTCCAACTCCAACCTCCGCCTCTTGGACCTCCCCCCGGCAGCTGCGGCCTGGGACGCGGCACCGGACTCCTCACTCCCCGACGAGATGACAACACGGGAGGGGAGCCGGGCCTTGCGTCTCCGGCTGGCGGTCGGATCCCCGTCGCTGTGCTCCACAGCACCTTCTCCGCCCTCTGCATCAGTTGACGCTGCAGACAGGGAGAAACAAAACACAGGCATCAGGGCACTGTACAATGGACACATACACACATGACAGTTGCACATGAGTGGCATTGGCAAACCTCAGACATGTCATCATAATCCCCAACACACGTCATTGCAACTCGCACACATGAGCCATACCACAGCCATATCGCAACTGCCACCACCATCCATACACATACAACAGCATGAGCAGCCAAAGGTGACCCAGACATCACATGCAACACAGGAAGTGCACCACACATGTACACACACCACCACACTTGCATGCATGTGTACACCTCTGCCAAGTGTCGCACTGTTCAGACGGGCATCCATGTCACATCTGCCAATCAGGCTTACACATACCGCAGTCACATGCATCCATGTTGCATCACTGTTGCACCCTTGTCAAATACACACACATGCACATGTACACAGTGCTCATACATGCAGCCCAATACAACATACATGCGTGACATCACGGACATGTCTGCTTACATACACATACATACAAACATGTGTGCACGCACAACTGCATTTGCCATGCAAGCCTACACACACAAGCACCATCCATGTCTCACACATTACAGCCCTCGCATGTGTCAGCCCCACGGCCATGTACACCCCCACCCATACTCGACCCCATACAAACAGATGTGCAACCTGCACAATACCGAATAATCACCACACGCACTGCTCACAATCAGGATGCATGTACACTCACCGCTCGACTCCAGACGGGTCTGCTTCTCCAGGACCTGGACCTGGAGCGCTGGGGATATGCGTTCCAGGACCCCCATCTGTTCTTCCGACAAGTGGCCCCGGCGCCCCTTGGCATCCGCTGCCTTCAAGAGGCGCCGGGCCTTGTTCAGTGTCCTGGACCTGAAGTCCTCCCAGCGCTTCCTGACATGTTGTAAGTCCCGGACTGCCACCCCCTCCGCGTTGATGGCAGTCACGATGTCAGTCCAGATCCGAGTCCGTCCTTCCTTGTCGGCGCGGGAACTTCCGAAGAGGGCATCATACTGCCCCAGGACTTGCTCCACCAGGACACCAACTTCGGTGGCACTGAAGCTGGTGCCCCTCTGCCTCTCTGGCCGGGGGTTGTCAGTGGTCACAGATGGTGTTTGCCCCGACATGACAACCCCAGAGGCAGGAGTGGGTGGGCAACTGGGTCCTGGGGCTGGGCTGTGGAGCGATGGAATTCCAGTCGGGAGTCTTCGGTACCAGCAGGGGTGGTCACAGCAACAGCACCCCTGGCTGATGTGCAGGCAGCAAATGGCAGTGCATGTGGGCAGCAGGCAGTCAGGCAGCAGCAGATGGTAGGTGGGAGCGTGCTCAGGGCTCTGGGGGGCAGTAGTTCGGCCTTCTGGGCAGGAGCGTGGTCTTCCGTGTGCTTACGCGTGGCCAGCTTGGTACGGAGTGATTTGGCACGTGAAAATCCTGCACGTCAGCGTGAAAATCGAGGAAAGGCCCTTAGCGCGTAAGCGCGTCAGCACGCATACGCGATTCTATTGGACCAAAGGCCCTCAGCGCGTAAGCGCGTCTGTGACGTGACCCGCACGGGTGTTTCCCACACAGCACGTGATGACAGAGCACACGTGGAAAGACTGCACGTCAGAGTCTCATCGCGTGTGATTGGTGGAAATGGCCCTACACGCAGAAGTGACAAAGCGTGTAATTGGTGGAAATGGCCCTACACGCAGAAGTGACAAAGCGTGTAATTGGTGGAAATGGCCCTAGCGCGTACACGCCGCGTAAGTGACGCTGGACGTGTGGGCCTGTATAAAAGGTACGCGTAGAACACCACTTCCTTGTACGTGCTTTTCGTGGAGAGCGAGTGGGTGAATTCTGTACTTCTTGTCGTTTCACACGCGATTTACTTCACGGCGTTTCAAGTTCGTATTCCCTGTTACCTCTGACAGCTTTTTCTCTTCTTTCGCTTTTACTGGTTTACCTGGGCCTGTTCCCTCAAACAGTGTTCCCTTCTACTGTTGTCCTGTCTCCTCAGACAGCGTACAAATCTTCTTTTGGCGGGGGTGTTGCCAACCAAACGTGCTCCTTTTACACGCTCGTTTACCAGGCAGACGGTGAGTCACACACGTATCTAACATCTGTCCTTGCCCCGTGTGTAGCCTACCCCTTCAGAGGTCATTCTAGGCTGCGTGTGACACGCATACGTTCATTCTTGTGTTTCTGGGTGCCACAGCGTAGTGCAGGTTTTTCTTTCTGCACACGTGGTCTAGGAGGGG
Organism: Ambystoma mexicanum; assembly: GCF_040938575.1. Taxonomy (NCBI): domain Eukaryota; kingdom Metazoa; phylum Chordata; class Amphibia; order Caudata; family Ambystomatidae; genus Ambystoma; species Ambystoma mexicanum. The sequence continues at coordinate 385,773,206 of NC_090934.1, read as the reverse complement.
TTGCGTGCACGTCATCTCCCTTTTTTGGGCCTCCTGTGCGTTGCGTGACCCGTCATCTTTCCCCAGGGGTTACATTCAGCCTTGCTAGAGCACTAGGGTACAATTACCATCTGGTACCCAACCCCTTTGACCCCCAATTGCCCAGGACAATAGTCTACATCCACTCCCATACGCACATTAACATCAGTGCCATGGCTGGGAGGCGAGGATTCCGTAAGGGTGGCAAAGGTGGAAGAGCCACAAGTGGTGGCCGTGGTGGATCCGGTAGGGGACGTGGTCGTAACTTGCAGGGTGAGCCTGTCCCCCCATGTGTGGAGGACCAGTCACGGGCACCCATAACCCCCCCCCCTCCCCCCCTCCCATTGAGGCTGATGTGGCTGACACCATCCATGCTCAGCCCTTGTTGGACCAGCCCATTGTGGCACCAGACCTGGCTGACTCCATGGCTGACTTCCAGGTCAGCAGGGCTACGACACGTGCGCTGGTGCACGTTGATGCCATCATGCCACGTGGATCTGGGGCAGCAAGGTCATCTGCTGCACCAAGGAGGCAGGGCGGAGAGGCTGCAGGGGCAGCTGCGGCTCCATCCACCCCAGCCCTCACACACCCAGCCAGGACAGTGTCGGTCCTAGTCCATGCTGCTGACATTCCCCCTGACACCATCACACTAGAGCCAATGCCTGCACCAACTCCCATGCTGAGTGTGCAATCCCACACTCCTGATACAGAGTCCACCAGGGCTCCTGCCCCTAGTGTCCAGAGCGGCGCTGGACACTCAGGATCACCACCACCTTCCAAGCGGAAGAGGAAGAGTGCTCGTCCGGCACAGGCTGATGCCCCAGACACGGCTACACAGTCCGGCCCGTCCAGGAAGCCCAGCTTCACGGATGACGAACTGAATGCACTTGTCGAGTATGTGTCCGGACATGACAACGAGATGGTCATTGTTGCAGGATCCAAGACCACACCTGCACAACGCCAGGCACACTGGCAGACCGTTGCGGACATCGTAAGTGCCCTTGGAATTGTGAGGCGCACAGCCAATGATTGCTATAAGCGCTGGAATGACCTAAAGCGCAGGGGAAAGAGTAAGCTGGCCTCAAGTCATGCCGCAACTCTAGTGACTGGAGGTGGGTCTCCAGTGGTAGACATGGAACTCACTCCACATGAGTCAGTCGCTGGGACCTACGTCACGGAGGAACAGATCCAAGGCGTGGGAGATCTGGCTGATTACGAGGCATTGTCCGGTGAGTGCACATGCATGTGTGTGTCATCCATGTGCATGGTGTGTGTGTGAGGGCTTCTGTTTGTGTGCCAGGTGAGAGTGTGTGCGCCTGAGTCGTATGGGTCAGCCATGTGCTTCATGCAATACTTCCTGCGCAGCTGCATTTGGCCATAGCAGTATCCCTTCTGCCAACAGTAGACATCTAGCCCAACTGCACGCCAGTTGCCCTTGAAGTGTCACCTTGCCACAACATATTTGCTTATTTTTCACTGTTCATTCAGTCAGTTTGTTTGCATTCCACCACTTTCACTAGGCATGTCGCTGTCCACTAGTCACATGTCTGACATGGGTATGGTAAAGTGGAGTGACTTTGTTACCTGGATATCATTTGTACACACATGTCCCTGTGCAATTGGACCATTTCAGCCTGGCAGCTCCAGGTGAAAAATCTGACCTGTTAGAATTAGAAAAGCAATTACATGCGGGAACTGGACTGAATGAATAGGTGCTGCCCTCCTCTCCATCTTCACTCAATAGCAATGGTACATGCCATCTGTGTGATGGCATGTGTGTTTCACCTGGCAATCACAGGCCAATGTGTGATGCCACTGCCAGGCAGCATGCAGAAAATGTGTTCATCTTCCATCTTGGTGTCATCAGTGTGTGCCATTTGCCTGCACTTCATACGCAGTGAGGGTGCATGCATGGGAGGGTTTTAGTCATGTGGGACATGTGTCAATCAAGTACTGTTTCTCTTGCTTCTCAGCCCTCATTGTGTGCCATGGTGCTAATGCCTGTTTCCATTTCTTTGTTTTCATGTCTTTGCAGGGGAAGACGCACCTGATACTGCTGGGGTTGTGGAGATGGTGCAGACCCAGGAGGGGTCCGAGGGCCGACCAACCACCAGTGAGGGACGTGGTGTGGTGGTGGGGGAGAACCCACAAGTGCTGCAGGTCGTGCTCTCAAGGGGTGTCTCTGGCTGCACCTCCCCCGAGCTGTACTCAGGTGTTGATTCGGATGAGACCTACGTGCCGTCGCAGGTGAGTGTTCCAGGGAGGGATTCTGTTCTGTCTCACCCACCTGCACCAGGGTCAGAACCCTCCATGGGGATGTCAGTGTTGGCAGCTACGCCTTCGGTGGTTACGGATGCAGGGTCACACTCCGCGACATCTGATCCTGTTCCTGGGCCAGCAGATCAGAGGGGGAATGCAGTCCTGCAGCCTCAGGCAGTGCCGGCACAGCAAGGCGCAGTTCGCCTTGCCCCAGACAGGTGTGGTGCCCGCCGACGTGGTGGCCGTACGCCACCTGGCAATACCGCATGGGAGCAATCCATTTACGGTATGGCAACCCAACAGGCTGCATCATCCGAGTTGATGGCTCAGGCCATGGATAGGGTGGCCACTTCCATTGTCCCCCCAGAAAGGCTGATGGAGCGACTAGAGCAGGCAACCGACTCCATCTGCCAGTCACACAGGGAGGACATGTTGGGGTCCAACAGGGACAGGCGGGCGGCACTGGCGACTCTGCAGGAGGCCATCTCCATTGAGTCCCAGGGCCACAGGGAAGCCCTGAGGCAGGAGCACCTTCACCTCAGGACGACTCTTGTTGAGCTTGAGGCTTCAACACACCAAAGGACAGAACAGCAGCTGGAGCGTCTCACCCGTACGCTCTCAGCTGAGATGCAGGCAACGAGGGCAGAGGTCCGGGCATCCCGTGAGTTGTTGCATGGGGACCTCCGCACACTCATCCTCCAGAACCAGACCTACCACACCCGCATGCTTGCAGCCATGGAGGAGCAGACTAGGGCCTTGCGTGGGCTGCCTCCCATAGTGCAACCACCTCTGGATGCAGCTGCACAGGGTGATAATAGCGACAGCAGTGATACTCCCACAATAGGGTAGCCGTGTGGGCCATGAGCCCATGGAGGTGTTTTATCTTCCCAGGATCCACGCAGGTGGGTTCTGGTGTGCATCCTGTCCTCGGACCTCCTGGGTGGCCTCCCCAACCCCCCCGGGCCCATCAATGGCCATTTTTGATTGTTTCTTATTTTTATTTTTATTTTGATTTCTTTTATTCCCAATTTTTTTGGGACGATCTGTTGGCTTCCGTGGTTCCTGTGGGCATACGCTGCATTGTGGCTGGGCACATGCAGGCTTGTAATGTATTTGGTTCAGATGCTTGGGTTTGAGTCACACACACCCCCCCTGCTTCCCGTTTCCATGGGCTTGCAAAGGGTGTGCCCAAGTGACAGTGAATTACACAGTGACGTTGGACTCCCATGAGCTGTGTGGCCAGTCTGTAGTCAATACTGTGTATACATTCCTAGTGCATATTGCTGTTGTGTTGTACACTGCATGTTGCATTGATGTGTAACTCTTCTTCTGTGTCTACCTCCCAATTTGCAGGTCCCTTCCTCATGTCCACACAAGGACCTCTAGTCTGGAGATGGGGTCCATGTTGGCAGCAGTGCACCTACAACTCTACATGGCGACAACACTGCACAGTTGGTAGTGGTGGGAGTGCAGGCATTTCCAGGTGGTGAGACTACTAATATGTAACATTTGTGATGTCATGTTAATGGTAGTACGTGCTCAAGTATGTTGTTGGTCCGGCATTGCTGTGAGCATTTCAGGTGTTGCAGGTTTCTAATAGGGACACTGTACAAAGTGAGACTGATGTCATGTTGTGGGGATTACTTTGTTTACCTGCAATTAGCATGACATGGCACGGTGTGTCGTGTGGCGGTGCTGGGGTTGGGTTGGCTGACATGGCACTGTCCTCTTGTTGCATTTTGCAAGTGGGTATTCATTTTAGCTGCTTCAATGTGTAACTTCACAAAACTGCATTGGTGGTGTCTGTGTGGGTAGGGATGCACACATTGTGACACTTCCAGGTGAACAATCTCAGGCTGACATGGTATTCCCGGTTCATTCTCCAGACATTCAGGATCAGTGTCAGGTTGAGTCATCATTGTCAGATGGAATGTGCCAGGGCAGTGTGCACTCCACAGGGGTGTGATTTCTATGTGAAGTAATTAGCCACTAGCTGTGTACGGGCTGCCTCCCCCCGTGCCCTTTCCCCTCCCATGCGCAGCGGCTGTGCATGTGGTTGGGGATGTGGGGCCACCACCATGTCCACGGCCAGGCCCCGGCGTGTTGCAACGTTGTGCAGGACACATGCTGCCACTATGATCCTGCACACTACTGGGGGGAGCGTATAACAGCTGCCCGCCAGAACGGTCAAGGGAGCGAAAGCGTGACTTTAGCACTCTGAATGTGCGCTCCACTATGCCCCTGGTTGTAATGTGGGCTGTGTTATATCTTACCTGGGGTGGCATGGTGGGGTTCCGAATTGGCGTCATCATGTGTGGGCTGAGAGGGTAGGCACTGTCCCCTGTGGAGGTGGTGATTGGTATCATTGGTGGGGTTGTGACCTTGCTCAGTATCCAACATGCATGCATGTGCAGTGGCATACATACTCACCAAGCAGCCATGTATCGCCATGCCGCCCAGCTTCTAGGTCCCGGCTTAGGGTGGACATTCGGTAAATGAAGCTGTCGTGGGTGGAGCCGGGATAGTTGGCATATACTGAGGTGATGATTCCCTTGGCATTACATGCTACCTGCACGTTGATGGAATGCCAGTGCTTGCGGTTCCTATAGATGTGCTCAGATGCCCTGGGGGGACGTAGAGCCACATGGGTGCAGTCGATGGCACCTAGCACTTTGGGGAATCGTGCCACAGCGTAAAAATCCAGGGCGGCAGCATGCCTTTCTGCAGGTGTTCTGGGCAGGTATATGTGCCTGCGGACTGATGGGCGTGCAGTGATGATGTTCAAGACCTGGTGTAGGCAGCGTGACTGGGTGGCCTGTGACACCCCACCCACTATGGCACTTGTCCGCTGAAATGATCCAGTGGCTAAGAAGTGCAGTACATTGAGGACCTTCTCCAGGGGGCTGAGTGCTTGGGAGCACAGGGTGGGTGATGTGAGGTCATCCTCCCACTCACTCACCAGGTACAGTATAATGTGTGGTGGAAACCTGTACCTCCCATACACCTGGTCATCAGGCATCCCGAAAAGGCTGGTTCTGGGTGTGAATATTCTGGCCCTGACTATCCTCCTCCTCCTCCTTTGGTAGCCCACTGCCACTGCTGCTAGGAACGGTATGTTCATCCTGGCGTCTGAGCTTGTTATTGTTAAAGTCCGCAAATTTATGCTTTGCGCGTGTTCTAGGCGAGCGTGTGACCCGCGCACCCCTGGAATCCAGTTCCCAGTCCAATAGCATGTGGAAATTCACACGCACCACGGGATACAGTGTGTGACCCGCGCACCCCTGGAATCCAGTTCCCAGTCCAATGGCGTGTGGAAATTCACACGCACCACGGGATACAGGTTCGCTGACGTACTTGCGCGTGTAAGTGCCCGCGCACCCATTAAATACACGTACATAGGCCAATCGCGTGTACGCGCACTTTTGTCCAATTACACGCGATGACACTCTGACGTGCAGTATTTCCACGTGTGCCCCGTCATCACGTGCTGAGTGGGGAACACCCGTGCGGGTCACGTCACAGACGCGCTTACGCGCTGAGGGACTCTGGTCCAATAGAATCGCGTATGCGTGCTGACGCGCTTACGCGCTAAGGGCCTTTCCTCGGATTTCACGCTGACGTGCAGGATTTTCATGTGCCAAATCACTCCGTATCAAGCTGGCCACGCGAAAACACACGGAAGACCACGCTCCTGCCCAGAAGGCCGAGTTACTGCCCCCCAGTGCCCCGAGCAGCCTCCCACGTGCCATCTGCTGCTGCCTGCCTGCCTGCCTGCTGCCACCGTGCCCTGCCATTTGGTGCCTGCACATCAGCCATCTGCAGGGGTCCAGTTGCTGTGTCCACCCCTGCTGGAACTGAAGACTCCCGACTGGGATTACATCGCTCCACAGCCCAGCCCCAGGACCCAGTTGCCCACCCACACCTGCCTCTGGGGTTGCCATGTCGGGCACTTCCACATCTGGCACCAGTGGCAACCCCAGGCCAGAGGGGCACCAGCTTCACTGTCACCGAAGTTGGTGTCCTGGTGGAGCATGTCCTGGGGCAGTATGATGCCCTCTTTGGATCGTCCCGCGCCAGCAAGGAAAGACGGCAGAGGATCTGGGCCGACTGTGTGGTTGCCATCAACGCGGAGGGGGTGGCAACCCGCGACGTCCTGAAGATCAAGAAGCGCTGGGAGGACTTGAGGTCCAGGACCCTTGTGAAGGCCCGGCGCCTCGTGGAGGGGGGCCGGGGCCGCATGAGTTCCATCCAGATGAGGGTCCTGGAACGCGTACGCCCAGCGCTCCACGCCCAGATCCTTGAGAGGGAGGCCCGTCTGGAGTTGAGCGGTAAGTGTCCAAGCATTACTGTGTGAGACAGGGCATGTTGCGGTGTGCTGGTTCTATGATACTTGCCTGTATGTGTGCCATAGGCCATGTATGCATGTATGTGTGCAGGGACATCATGGTAATGCATGTGCGACCAGTGATGTGTGATCCACATGGTTGTTGCATGTGTTGAAATGCCGCATGGGGAGCCCTATGCAGATTTTGAACATGAGAGCATGCCAGTCTCTGTACCTGGACATGGGTGGGGGTGAGGGATGGGTGCTGATGCCAGGTACATATATGGTAGCCATGTCTGTGTGCCTGACCTGCGTGTCTGTGACTTGTGCATGCCATGGATGCATGACACATGTGTGTGACAATGCACAGATTCAGTGAAGCAGGCAAATTACCCTTGTATCCGCTGTGTTTGGTGTGTTTGGGGCCAGATGGATGTGACTGAGGTGAAGTGTGTGCATGTGATAGGCATGAGCCATGATGCATGTGAGTTACATATCATTGAATGTTTCAAGAGTCCATTGGACATGCATGGAAATGTCCATGGCATGCACCATGCCTGTTACTGTGTGTGTTTTGCCTGGACTGACCCATGTGTTGTGGAGGGACATGATGGAAGTGTACTTTGACAGTGGTGCTCATCTGCTATTGCTTCCTGTCTAGGGGACCATTGTACAGTGCCCTGATGCTTGTGTTCTTTGTCTCCCTCTACGCAGCGGCTAGTGAAGAAGAGGGCGGAGACGGCGCTGTGGAGCAAGGCGGCGGGGATGCCCCCACGGCTGCAGCGGAAGGGGTGGGTGAGCCCCCACAGGGGCCTGCTACGGTGGGAGACGGTGAGGAGCCATCCAGGTTGGTGGTTTGTACAGAGGAGGAGGAGGCCGCCACTGGGGCACACATGGGGCCTGGTGGGGGCATCCCTGCTGGTGCAAGTGGTGCAGTCCAGGGCCAGGGGCAGGAGGCAGCACAGGTCACCGTGGAGGGGCCTGTGCATGTCGCTGTCCCTGACCCTGTGAGTGCACCACCATGCACCAGCAGGGATGCCCCGTCCCAGGTCTGTCCGCAGGTAGAGGGGATGTCCATGTCACCTGACTCCCCTCCACCTGCGGACGTGGGAACCCCTGGCCGTGCGGAGAAGGTCCTGATTGGGGTCGCGATGCGCACGGCTGTGATTCGTGATGCCGTGCGTGCTTTCCGGGAGGAGCACGCACGTCATCACGAAGTGCACCGTGCCGACGTGGCCCAATTGGGATCGGCCATGTTCGGGGGTTTCCTGCATGTGTTGGCCAATGTGGCGGCCCTCTCCTCCTCTGTGCAGGCTATCCACCAGTCGTTCCCCTTGCCGTCTTCCAGCCCAGATGCCACCAGGGCCCCCTGTGAACCTGCCCCGACCAATGCAGCCAGCTCGGTGGGGATCCCATCCCTGCCACAGTTGGGAGTCGGAGGTCCAGCAGGGGTGGACAACACAGCAACTGGACCCCAGCAGATGGAAGATGTGACAGCATCATCAGGCAGGGCACGTGCACGACGGCGTCGGTGGTTTCCATCAGCCTGGATGCCGTCGTGCTGGCAGAGGCAGTGGCGTCGGAGCAGCAGCGGGCTCGACGTGGGAGGCATCATGGCTCGGGGCCATCAAGATCAGAGGGGCAGGCATCAGCCGGAGGGCAGGGCAACCCTGGGATGGTGGTGTCTTCCGTGTGGGAGCAGTTGGTCCAGCGGATAGGTGCGGAGCGACAGCGGGCGGAAGAGGAGCGGCTCGCCATGGTCAGGGCAGAGTTCTCCATGCGTCGGGCGTTGAGGCGGGATGAGTGCCTCGAGGAAGCTCGCAGGGAGTTTGAGTTGAACATGGGGTTATCCCTGCGAGACCTCGGGGCCAGGACAGAGTCCCGCCTCCAGGACATCGACATGGAGTTCGATGATGCCCTGGCCAGCAACATCAACAAGTGAGCCGCAGGACTTGCCCACTGCCTTTGTATATAGTTATATAGTTAGTTAGTGTTAGGTTTCCTTTATTTGTTTTTATTATTTTGGACCGCTCGGACAATGGCCACTTTTTTGTATATATTTTTTTCATTACGTAGTAGTAGGTTTCCTTTATGGTGTTGGGCTCATGGACCCTGGTACATTCCTGTATTTAGTTTGTTTTTTGAAGGAAAATTTTCTTTTTTTCATTATTGTGTTCACCATGTGGAAATGGTTTTTCATTCTTTTGCTTCTACTTGATATTGCTTTGGTCAACATTTGTTTTTTTATTCCTTTTTCGTTTTTTGATTTTTACTTTTGTTCTCCAACATGGACCATTTATTTTGTTATCCACATAGTTGTATGTTTGATTTGTTTACTTATTTTTAATCTTTAATAAATTTTTTATTTTTACTTCCACTTGTCTTATTTTGTCTTTGGTTTCATACATGTCATGATATGGGTTTTGACATTCACTTGCAGCCATTGTGTGTGTGACGGACATGTGTTCATTTACATACTTGCCATTGGGGTTGTGTCATGTCATTGCATTCACTATGTGGGTGGATGCAATCCTTGTCTGGGTGTTTGTGCTGGGTATGCTGCCCATTACTGCCATGATTGTGTATCGTCAGGACCTGGGGGCAGGGGGACATGGGTGGGGGCCTGGTGGAGGGTGACCCTGCACTGCTGGGGTGTGGGGGTGGTGGGAGACATGAGTGGGGGCCTGGTGGAGGGTGACCCTGCACTGCTGGGGGGTGGGGGTGGTGGGAGACATGAGGGGGGCCTGGTGGAGGGTGCCCCTGGGGTGTGGGGGTGGTGGGAGACATGAGTGGGGGCCTGGTGGAGGGTGCCCCTGGTGGCTGGGGGTTGGGGGTGGTGGGAGACATGAGTGGGAGCCTGGTGGAGGGTGACCCTGCACTGCTGGGGGGTGGGGGTGCAGGGGGACATGAGTGGGGGCCTGGTGGAGGGTGACCCTGCACTGCTGGGGGGTGGGGGTGGTGGGAGACATGAGTGGGGGCCTGGTGGAGGGTGCCCCTGGTGGCTGGGGTGTGGGGGTGGTGCGAGACATGAGTGGGGGCCTGGTGGAGGGTGCCCCTGGTGGCTGGGGGGTGGGGGTGGTGGGAGACATGAGTGGGGGCCTGGTGGAGGGTGACCCTGCACTGCTGGGGGGTGGGGGTGGTGGGAGACATGAGTGGGGGCCTGGTGGAGGGTGCCCCTGGTGGCTGGGGTGTGGGGGTGGTGGGAGACATGAGTGGGGGCCTGGTGGAGGGTGCCCCTGGTGGCTGGGGGGTGGGGGTGGTGGGAGACATGAGTGGGGGCCTGGTGGAGGGTGACCCTGCACTGCTGGGGGGTGGGGGTGCAGGGGGACATGAGTGGGGGCCTGGTGGAGGGTGACCCTGCACTGCTGGAGGGTGGGGGTGGTGGGAGACATGAGTGGGGGCCTGGTGGAGGGTGCCCCTGGTGGCTGGGGTGTGGGGGTGGTGGGAGACATGAGTGGGGGCCTGGTGGAGGGTGCCCCTGGTGGCTGGGGGTGGGGGTGGTGGGAGACATGAGTGGGGGCCTGGTGGAGGGTGACCCTGCACTGCTGGGGGGTGGGGGTGCAGGGGGACATGAGTGGGGGCCTGTCCACCAGGGGTGACCCTGCACTGCTGGGGGGTGGGGGTGGTGGGAGACATGAGTGGGGGCCTGGTGGAGGGTGACCCTGCACTGCTGGGGGGTGGGGGTGGTGGGAGACATGAGTGGGGGCCTGGTGGAGGGTGACCCTGCACTGCTGGGGGGTGGGGGTGGTGGGAGACATGAGTGGGGGCCTGGTGGAGGGTGCCCCTGCACTGCTGGGGTGTGCGGGTGGTGGGAGACATGAGTGGGGGCCTGGTGGAGGGTGCCCCTGGTGGCTGGGGTGTGGGGGTGGTGGGAGACATGAGTGGGGGCCTGGTGGAGGGTGCCCCTGGTGGCTGGGGGGTGGGGGTGGTGGGTGACATGAGTGGGGGCCTGGTGGAGGCTGCCCCTGCACTGCTGGGGTGTGGGGGTGGTGGGAGACATGAGTTGGACATGTGTGGGGGCCTGCTGGCAGGTGCCCCACAGTGCTGGGGGGTGGGGGTGGTGGGTGACATGAGTGGGGGCCTGGTGGAGGGTTCCCCTGCACTGCTGGGGGGTGGGGGTGGTGGGAGTCATGAGTGGGGGGCTGGTGGAGGGTGCCCCTGCACTGCTGGGGGTGGGGGTGGTGGGAGACATGAGTGGGGGCCTGGTGGAGGGTGACCCTGCACTGCTGGGGGGTGGGGGTGGTGGGAGACATGAGTGGGGGGCCTGGTGGAGGGTGCCCCTGGTGGCTGGGGTGTGGGGGTGGTGGGAGACATGAGTGGGGGCCTGGTGGAGGGTGCCCCTGGTGGCTGGGGGGTGGGGGTGGTGGGAGACATGAGTTGGACATGTGTGGGGGCCTGCTGGCAGGTGCCCCACAGTGCTGGGGGGTGGGGGTGGTGGGTGACATGAGTGGGGGCCTGGTGGAGGGTTCCCCTGCACTGCTGGGGGGTGGGGGTGGTGGGAGTCATGAGTGGGGGCCTGGTGGAGGGTGCCCCTGCACTGCTGGGGGTGGGGGTGGTGGGAGACATGAGTGGGGGCCTGGTGGAGGGTGACCCTGCACTGCTGGGGGGTGGGGGTGGTGGGAGACATGAGTGGGGGCCTGGTGGAGGGTGCCCCTGCACTGCTGGGGTGTGGGGGTGGTGGGAGACATGAGTGGGGGCCTGGTGGAGGGTGCCCCTGGTGGCTGGGGTGTGGGGGTGGTGGGAGACATGAGTGGGGGCCTGGTGGAGGGTGCCCCTGGTGGCTGGGGGGTGGGGGTGGTGGGTGACATGAGTGGGGGCCTGGTGGAGGCTGCCCCTGCACTGCTGGGGTTTGGGGGTGGTGGGAGACATGAGTTGGACATGTGTGGGGGCCTGCTGGCAGGTGCCCCACAGTGCTGGGGGGTGGGGGTGGTGGGTGACATGAGTGGGGGCCTGGTGGAGGCTGCCCCTGCACTGCTGGGGTGTGGGGGTGGTGGGTGACATGAGTGGGGGCCTGGTGGAGGCTGCCCCTGCACTGCTGGGGTGTGGGGGTGGTGGGAGACATGAGTTGGACATGGGTGGGGGCCTGCTGGCAGGTGCCCCACAGTGCTGGGGGTGGGGGTGGTGGGTGACATGAGTGGGGGCCTGGTGGAGGCTGCCCCTGCACTGCTGGGGTGTGGGGGTGGTGGGAGACATGAGTGGGGGCCTGGTGGAGGCTGCCCCTGGTGGCTGGGGTGTGGGGGTGGTGGGAGACATGAGTGGGGGCCTGGTGGAGGGTGCCCCTGGTGGCTGGGGGGTGGGGGTGGTGGGTGACATGAGTGGGGGCCTGGTGGAGGCTGCCCCTGCACTGCTGGGGTGTGGGGGTGGTGGGAGACATGAGTTGGACACGTGTGGGGGCCTGCTGGCAGGTGCCCCACAGTGCTGGGGGGTGGGGGTGGTGGGTGACATGAGTGGGGGCCTGGTGGAGGCTGCCCCTGCACTGCTGGGGTGTGGGGGTGGTGGGAGACATGAGTTGGACATGGGTGAGGGCCTGCTGGCAGGTGCCCCACAGTGCTGGGGGGTGGGGGTGCAAGGGGACATGAGTTGGTGTTCATTAGTTCAAGGAGACATGTCCCTTTGCTGGGGGGCATGCCCATGTTGGGTGGGCTGCCTGCGGGACATGACCAGGGATGCAGGGTAGTCCCCTGTGGTGTGGGCTGCCTGCAGGGGCCGTGGAGGGTGTACAGGGTACACCTGGGAGGACCCACACTGTCAAATCACATGTGGAACTTCCCGCGCACCCCTGAAATACACGCGCCCAGGCTATTCGCGTGTGGAATTTCCCGCGCACCCCTGAAATACATGCGCCCAGGCTATTCGCGTGTGGAACTTCCCGCGCACCCCTGAAATACACGCACCCAGGCTATTCGCGTGTGGAACTCCCCGCGCACCCCTGAAATACACGCGCCCAGGCTATTCGCGTGTGGAACTTCACGCGCACCCCTGAAATACACGCGCCCAGGCTATTCGCGTGTGGAACTTCCCGCGCACCCCTGAAATACACGCACCCAGGCTATTCGCGTGTGGAACTCCCCGCGCACCCCTGAAATACACGCGCACCCAGGCTATTCGCGTGTGGAACTTCCCGCGCACCCCTGAAATACACGCACCCAGGCTATTCGCGTGTGGAACTCCCCACGCACCCCTGAAATACACGCGCACCCAGGCTATTCGCGTGTGGAACTTCCCGCGCACCCCTGTAATACACGCGCCCAGGCTATTCGCGTGTGGAACTTCCCGCGCACCCCTCAAATACACGCGCCCAGGCTATTCACGTGTGGAACTTCCCGCGCACCCCTCAAATACACGCGCCCAGGCTATTCGCGTGTGGAACTTCCCGCGCACCCCTGGAATACACGTAGCCCGCTCCCCCAGGCCCGATCGCGTGAGGAACTTCACGCGAACCCCTGTAATACACGTAGCCCGCTCCCCCAGGCCCGATCGCGTGTGAAACTTCACGCGAACCCCTGAAATACACGTAGCACGCTCCCCCAGGCCCGATCGCGTGAGGGACTTCACGCGAACCCCTGTAATACACGTAGCCCGCTCCCCCAGACCCGATCGCGTGTGAAACTTCACGCGAACCCCTGAAATACACGTAGCACGCTCCCCCAGGCCCGATTGCGTGAGAAACTTCACGCGAACCCCTGAAATACACGTAGCCCGCTCCCCCAGGCCCGATCGCGTGAATAACTTCACGCGAACCCCTGTGATGCACGTACCCTGCTGAAATCGCGTGTTAGACTTCCCGCGCACCCCGGTATACACGCACACGTATTTTTTGTCAGCGGGTGTCCGTGTTTGTGGGTACCCCTTTGCACGTCATTTTTCCTGGAGGGCCACAGTATGGGACATTCATCATGGCAGTATATAGGTGCTATTTGTTGGTGCACCTTTTGGCGCACATTTCTTACAGCCGCAGAGACGCTACCGCCTGCTTTCTTGTGGCGGTCGTGTTTGTGCCTGTGCGCTGGTTTGAGCGTGCGCTTTTTTGCCCTATTCTATTCCATGAATACGTGTTGTAGGCGAGCGTGTGGGCGTTCCGCGCACTTGTGCCCTGTACTTCCCCCGTGACGCCCACGTTTTGGCAAGTTGTTCCCCATTCCGAGTGTTACGCCCGTGTTCCGCCTACTTTTGTTGCGTGCGCCGCGCTATGTGCGAATTTCGCTGTGGCCTGTGCGATTTTCGCTGTGACCTGGCGCACGCTGTTAGATGGCCTGTGCGCCAACGTGCACCGCGCACTTTTTTATCGCACATGCGCTGGTTTTCTCGCGCACGGCCTTCCATGAATCGACGTGCGCTGCTTTTCGTGCGATTTTCGCAATTGCACTGCGATTTTCGCTATTCCACTGCGATTCACACGTTTTTGCCCACTTGCGCCGCGCTAATTATTCCATGAATCGGCCTCAATATTTTCATTGTGAAAAGAGGACATGCCAAAATCTCTTAGGAAGGCACAAACAGCCTTATTGACATTACGCCTTGCTTTCTCCATTTGTGGACCATATGAGAAAGAACGAAGCCACATTTGTCTCTGCGCAATCCGTGAAAAAATTACTTTGGAGTTTGGAAACATGTCCATGATCTTCTGAAGTCCTTCTTTCATTGCAAATTGCAAAGAAATTCCAGACACATGTCCTAAACTGTTCCCTCCACAATGAATTACAATTATGTCTGGATGTTCCTCTATCTTCAAAGTTGCACAGAGAGGTAGCAAGTCCAACCACTTCATTTCACGCACTCCATGCCAGTGCACTTCCACATGTGGGAATCCAAGATCTATAGATACTCCACAGCTTTCTGCATGCACCTTCAACCAATGTATCCACGAGTCTCCCAAAATCCACACAATCTGTTTTTTGAAACACTCAGCCATAGCTATCTGTTCTTTTCTCAGCAAAAAGAATATCTGAGAAAACCTCTCCTAGCACAACACACTCACTAAACTTTACTGACCAATCCCTTGCTACATTCAATCTCATTTGCATGCCTCCCCTCCCCAAATTCCCCGGATGTAATACACGGTGTCCTAGAACTACCGCCATGTCCGCGTACATATAACATGGACAGCCCTTCTACCATTTCCACTTCACTCTCTGTACCATTCCCTCATTGGATGTAGCTAAGAAATCACATGACCATCCACCAATCAAATCCAAGACCTCTACATGTAACTGCATCATCATAGATCAGCACTGAAAATGTAGGGTGAATCTCTCGGAGTACAAGTCTCATGCCATTGGCAAGCACGATCTCCGAGAAATACTATACAAGTCTCCAAGATTTCTACTTGCAGCTTCGCCTATATCCATATGCATGAACACAAACTACAGATATGCATATTTTCTATACAGTACATGAACACATTTTCTAACCGACTTTTACCTTGTATAATCTGTAAAATGAATCTACGATCATTTTTTCATTGTCCTAAAATGAACTGTGACTTACAAACCTTTATACCGTTTAATTTCTTCATACACGCACACACGCAAATAATGTTAAACCAACATTTTTGAAATAAAATATATAGACTACATATAATCAAACAAAATTACATGCGCACTCTATGATCAAATCTCAAACAATAATATTTGTACAAACACATAATTGATTTTATTTTTTTCATTTTATATAATTACTTACATTTATATAGGACAAGCAGGCTATGACATTGACTCACTATTGCGTGGAAAAGCAGGCTATGACATTGACTCACTATTACGTGGAAAAGCTTAGCTACAGGAATAGTGGTATACAGTGGTACATTATGAATTTCACAAGCCATAGTAAAGATATTTTCTTTCCTACAGTTAGTCATAAGATAGTTTTAATGGTTTTGAGGAAGGCGCTGAGCATTTCAATTTAAAAAATCTATGTCTAAATTAAAAACAGTGCTATATACAAACCAAATTACTAATTTCTTTCTTTTACAATTGCAGTGAAGACCATTCTCCAGAAAAGAAGCAGCCGAATTTGAAGTACAAAGAACAACTAAGAAGCAAACTGCTCATTTTAGAAAAAAATAAGTAAAATGTTACCATAATATTTGAATTATTACTCGAACACACTGTAAGATTAATTCAGGCTATTTCTGTGCCTAAAAATAGAGATTCTGCCCCATTCTGACCAAAAATCCCCCAGTCTTAAACAATGATTTACTGGCAGAATGCCCCACAACTTCCTATTTTTCGACACACAAATTACCCAACTCAAACGCTAGAATTTAGATGTTGTAGAACAAACAACTGTTTTAATTGTATAGCTTTAGATATACTATGCATACTTCTCCAACCCACTGGCTTACTTTTTTCTGTCATCTGAACCCCAGTTTAGTAACACATTAATTCAAGAATACCCATCCCTAGTAGTTGTACTTCCCAAAGTACAATCACACACCATTACATACATCTTTATCATCTTACTCAAACACTCATGCACACAACACACATGCATTCCAGAACGCCCCAACCCATACCTTCTGTATTTTTTCAACAGACCCTAAAGAATGCCTACCAAAAAGCAACTCCGTAGAAAGGAACGCAGAACTAGAGCAAATGAAAAGAAAACTCTCCAACATAAACATCCACCTGTAGCAGAATTTGTAAAAAAAAAGTTGAAA
The DNA here is from genome assembly GCF_040938575.1 of Ambystoma mexicanum. Classification (NCBI taxonomy): domain Eukaryota; kingdom Metazoa; phylum Chordata; class Amphibia; order Caudata; family Ambystomatidae; genus Ambystoma; species Ambystoma mexicanum. The sequence goes on along the minus strand of NC_090934.1, from coordinate 385,756,947 downwards.
CACAACAGCTAATACAGTCATGTAGTGAAACAGAAGAGGTTTCTAGTACAAAAACTTTGGCTCCTCTATCAAAAAGTAAAACAAACCAAAAAACAATTAACAGAAAATCAACTATCACTACAAATAAAACTTCTTCTATAAATCTTGATGTAGTACAAAGTAAGCATAACAAGAAAAGTATTTTAGCCAAAATGTTCCGTCACAAAGTCCTTCAAAATCTTATGAAAACAGGAGAGAAACCAGGTTCAACACTTCAAACCTATCGTAGAAAAGAAGCGTTGATAGACAGTGCAATTCTTCTCAAAAGAAAGTTATTTATTTTAGTGTTAAACAGAATAAAACCACTAACAAAACTAATAACTAAATTACAAAAAAGACTTGTCAATAAATGAAATGTCAACAGAAATAACTTCTTAAATATCTGTGGAGGTGAATGGAGTCACACTACAAGCACAGAACCATACTTTAATGAAGAAGCGTACAAACAAAAGCAAACAAAAACAATTGCCATACATAGCAGTGGTCGAGGTTATGAAAAAGTTAATAATACCATAATGGAACAAGAAGTACTCCTTACAAAAATATGCCCTGAAAACGTAGATTTACCCCTCCATTCAACTGAATCAGAACATCACAAGTACAAATGGCCATGCACGTCAATGTGTAACATTCCCAAAAAAATGTTCAAGTCTTTACGCCAATTCCTCAATCAATATGTGAAAAGCAAAGACAAAATCAAAATTAAACTACTGCAAAATATGGATGCATGTCCAGTACGCAAGTACACAGGACTACAAGGACATTCATTGGCCTGCATTACAGGACCTACTTACAAAACAACCTTCCATGATATCAAAAGGATATCAACACATCATGCAAGTATAAGAAATCTAGTTTATAAACTGCACTATGCTAAAAGTCCTGCTTTAGCACTAGCCAATTTAAATAACATTCTTCTACATGGTACAGCAAAAGACCTACTAAAAGAAATCGACTATATCCAGACAAAATATTTTGGAAGTGAAACCCACTTACAAGATGAATTAGCTGTAAACCAACTTCGTAACAATTCTGCACATGGCAACCTTTCACTACACACATACAAAAAAGAAATACTAAAATTTGAAAGTACGTCAGCTGAAGTACCAAACCACGTGTGTGTATGTTGCCGCAGAACTTTTTATAAAAGTAACACAAAAACTGTAGACCTATCATACAAAATAGAAGACAATGAAGAATCTAAATGGTTTGAATTAGCTCTCTACCTTATAGCAGAAAACAAATACGAAATAACTGACCCCATAATACTTTGCAGTTACTGCACTACAAAACTTGACAACAACCAAACTCCTTCACATGCTATCACAGATAACTTGGAATTATATCCACTACCAAAACCCCTTCAACAACTTAATTTTTTATGAGAGCATCATAATTCAAACAGTGCACCCATTTCAAGCAATAATACGCCTTCAACCAAAAACTGCAAAATTACCTCCCTCTGAATTAGTGAAAGGTATTCGTGGAAAAGTAGTGTATTTACCATTAGATCTAAAAGAAAATGTGCACACTCTAGGAGTGCAACGTCCAATGCAACAATCTTTAATTATCTTGGTAAATGGAGTACCTACAAAAGACAAAAAAAATTGGCAACAACTGGTAGATTTACATAAAGTTAGAGAAGCCCTGCAATATCTTAAAGAGAATAATGAATATTACAAAGAAATTAACATTGAATAAAACTCGAAAGATACAACTGAAATAATTCAAGAGACACAAGAAACTGGTAAATTTCAGCTCCTAGATCCTGCTACAATATCAAACACTTTAGACCATTATACAATTCATCCATTGCACTCTAATGACACCATAGAAGATGCACTGGAAACGTACCAAATGCGTCAAACAAAAGGATCACCAATCAGCATATGGGAAAAAAGTATAGAAGCACATGCTTTTCCTCTACTCTTTCTGACTGGCAAAGGAGGAAGATACGATGATAGACCTATTCAAATATCAGCATCAGAATATCGCTCATTATGAATGTATTCTGAAGATCCCAGATTTTGACAAAATGTGGAATACATATTCCACCTACTCTTTGAAAGTGAACTATCAACTTTATGTTACGGAGTTGCACACATATTAAAATCAGGATCACACTTTCAAAATATGACAGCTACACAATTATTACAAAAAGTTCAACAAAAAGATGAGGTTTTACAAGCAAATCTTACAAATCTATTAGCAAATATGCGTGGTACTAAAGAGTACTGGTTTCAACGTCATGGAGATGTACGTTGCATGATCAGAAACCTTGGCCCACCCACTTGGTTTGTTACATTAAGTTGTGCAGAATATGCATGGGAAGATTTACATGCTTTCCTACACATATCAAACGAAAACAAAACAAACATAGATATACTAACACCTGGAGAACTTTGTTCTCAGGATCCTGTTAATGTTTCAAGATATTTTCACTATCGCTTCATTGCTACGCTACATCTTATTAGTAATAAAACTGTTCCTCCCCTTGGAGAAGTGCAACACTTCTTTTGGAGAAAAGAATACCAAGCCAGAGGAGCACCACATGTCCACATGCTTTTATGGATTAAAGATGCTCCTAAATTTGGTCAAGACAGTGATGCCACTGTTTTACAGTTTATTGAAAAATATGACACTTGTGAAATTCCATCAGAATCCACAAATAGTGATCTTCATGCAAAAATGTTACGATTCCAAAGACACAAATGTGGCAAATATTGTCGTCGCAAATACAAAAACAAAGGGAAATACTACACCAAATGCCGATTTGGTTTCCCTAGACCAGTTACAAATACAGGTCAAGTGAACAACCTCATGTCTTCAGTTAGACATAGTGTTAAAGGTAAGTCACCTAAAAATACATATTGCATAAAAAGAAAAGAAGAAGAAAAATATATCAATGATTACAATGCAATCATTGCCCACTTATGGAATGCAAACATAGATGTGCAGTACATTGCAGACAATTCTACTGCAGTTGCACGATATGTCGCAGCATACTTAACCAAATCAGAAAAGACAGAGCTCCAAGACCACTGGAATGACCTGTCATCAGATAAAACAGTGTCTCAGAAATTATACAGCTTGGGCTTGGCGCGAGTTATGGTTGCTTAGCTTACCATAATGGGAGAATGTGCAGTGGTGTTTGGTTGCACTATGAAGTATAACATTTCTTGAATGAATTTATTTTACTGATTGTACATATATATGTATGGCAGGGAAGGAAAAGAAAGGGGCTAAACAAGTGATGTCGTCATTGATGTCAGCATTGACATTTGAGATGACATCTTTCATGGTCTGAGTGTTAGTGTTAGCAGTGCACAGGGACGGTGGCAGGGTGGGGGCTTAGGGTACCATAACTTGCAAATTTCAGGGGTTTTTAGGTTGTAATTCGAAGCATAAAAGGGAGGAGGGAAGTTTTCTTTTTGTGAAGTGTACATGGTTTTGTTAGTGCAACTTAACCATAACGTCCCCTCAACAAAGTTTTTTGTAGTGAATTTCACTGGTTTTTGGGAGGGCAACTTAACCGTAATGTCCCCGTAACAAGGTTTCATGAATTTGTGGTAATGAAGTTGGTGAGCAGAATATGCACTGTCATCATGTGATTTTGAGAGATATGTAGTATAAACCATGTAATTGCCATAGATTTAACATAGAACATTCAGAACCCCCTCCCTATTGACTTTAGAAAGGGACGGACAGAGCGCCTGTTTGCGGACGGGGGCGGACAGGATCAACATGACCCAAAGAGGCGGGGGTATCTGAAAATGTACTATTGTCTTACACAAAAAGTGGGAAACGGTGAAGAAGGGCATAAAGATATTGTAAGTACTAATAAGTGAATATGGAAACCTAAAGGTGGGAAATGGAAATGACACATTTAATAACCATGTAGAATGAAGAGGATGGTACCAAAAAAAAAAAAAAAAGAAAGGATGGCACCACTGTAATTACTTCACAGAAACTCGGCAGCCTGGAAGGATAGTGAACGGACGCATTTGGACGAAGGGAGATTACAGCAAAAGAGTGAGTGCAGGTCATTTTTTTTAAAGTGAGTGTGCTTTTTTTTTTGTATGTGGTGCAGAAATAATAATTTATTTCTGTTGTTTTGACTCAGAAATGGCTAGTACTTTGGAGTGGCTGGAGGAGTATTTCACCTGGTGTGTTTTTTTTTTTCAACAGATCAGGAAAAAGAAGAGGAAAGGGCAACAGAAGAGGTAGAAGAAGACAGAATAAAAAAGGATAGAGTCGAAAATTGATGTTTTGAACGACAATTTTCAAAGTTTACGAGAGTTTGTGGAGGACGTCGTGAGAGGGGAAAGTTCGGTACCATTGCTCCACCTGCACCTGCCCTGCTTCTCCATTCCCTAGTGACCCATCCCCAAACCTGCAACAGGAAAATAGACGCTTCGACGAAGTATCCATCACTTCTTTCCCTCACAAATCTACCCCTCAGAACCAGCCCGTGTTAAATCCAAATACCCCCATATTTGTTTCAGTGTCCGCTTCCTCTGCTGTTTCATTAGAGAGATGTGTGCTTTTGTGTGTATAGTAAATGGTTTTGTACTGAAGTTGTAGAGATAGAGTTTGTGTTTACATTTTTTTTAAAAAAAGACTTAAAATGTTTGTGAACAGCGCACCTGTTCGACCTATCCGCAAGCAATGGAGTGTGGGTGCTGTCCAATGCCAAATAAGACGGATGTGATGTGTGACTGCAACATCTTTTAACAAGGTGCGTACATAAACAGAAAGGGGTGCCCAAACAATATACTAACTCGGCGTACCGTTTGGGAACGAGATAATACATGGTCGTAGAACACACAAGATGGCCAGAATGGGTGTAAATGAGTAGAAAGGGAGTGTGTGAAGGACAGTATAGCGGGTCGTAATGGGCTCAGTCAAAATGGTGCCATCCGTAGGCACGGTGGGCGGCAAGGTTGGAGGCAAACAGAATGGAGTTGTCCTAAGGACACTGGACCTGTCCGTACAGTGAACATAGCATGCAAGCACATGTGCAGTACAAATGAAAGGATTGCCAACATTGCGCCAGTTCCTAACTGACCGTCTCACTTGTGTCGCACTTTCAAGTACTTTGAGAAACTGAACACTGTCCGTAGGACACTTGGGCGCATGCGCACGTGTGAATCTTTGCTTTTGCTGTCCAGGGGACTTTCATGAAGGGGGCGGATGTGTTGAGGACGTCATCTTGTGACAGCACCTACGCTGAGCGTGGGGACTAGTTGCCGCGGTTTGTGTGCTTCTGCAACACTAAAAATGAACTTTTAGACACAAGGCAAAGTATTGTGGAGTGGAAAAATGTAATTTCACACATCCCAAACAATAGGCCACCTCAGGAGATGAGGTGTAAAAGTGAGTGAACCACTTTGTAAGGACGAAGACGGTCACGCCTTCAAAAGGCCACACCCCCAGAGCGCATCTTCATTGTCCTTCTAGCTATAGCAGATAGAGGTGCATTGCCTTTACTGTTGTAGTGACGAAAAGGAAACAAATTACTATGGCTTCCATGGCAGCTGGTGGGTTATTAGCCTCTGTACCTCCCCCAAACCCACCACCATCACCACCTCACCAAGGGCCTGCAGAGAGATATTTGGGTGAGGATGTAGAGATTGAGGAAGAAGAGGAGGAAGAGAATGAAGTGGAGGAATTGCGCACTAGGAGCACTAGGCAGGAGTCATGGGTGTGGCGGTTATTTTCCGTTTATGGGAACGTACCAAAAGCACGTGCGAACCTGGTGAAGTGTAACCAGTGCGATGTGGTGTTGAGTCACGGGAGATGTGGAGCGTACAGTTTTGGTATGACAACCATGAAGCGCCACCTCACTTCGTTCCACACTGCGGACATTCGCAAGGTGGTGCCTTGTGAAGAGCGTAGTCGTTTGAGTTCCTCCACAGCATCCTCGGAATCTGATCCTCCCAACACAAGAGACACTCCTGTGGGGGAGTGCCTCCCTCCAGCTGCTTCACAGGCCATTCACAATGCTGTGGACCCTTACCTTTCAAAGGGGACACTAGTGTGCACGTATTATGACGCAGTACTCTGCAGGGGGGAAGAGTCTTCGAAGTGCTTTTGAGGCTGCAGTCAGCGAGCACAAGAATATTTGCTCCTTAAATAAAGATCACCCTTAATATTTCTCTGTTCAGTTGCCCTTTCTTATCCCCGTGGCTGGTGTCCCTTCCTTACCCTCCTCTCGCCTCTTCTCCTAGTGTGTGGAGTGCTCTTAATCAATGAATGTAAAAACAGCAATAATGACAGAAAAGGCTCTTTTCAGAGCCGCCTTTCTCAGTGTAACAATAGAACTATGAAGAGAAGGCCGTAGAGCCCGGCAGAGTTCAACAAATGTTCGCAGACAGTCGTAGAGGGCAAAAAAGGGAGAGTGCAAGCGGAGCAAACGCAATAAAGTGTACGTTGGGAGTAAGTCGAGGCTCTGAAAAGAGCCTTTTGGTGGGGTGTTGTGTGGGTTGAAAAGCAGTGGATTAGGTGAAACGGATTGTCAGATAGGTTAGTGTGATTGCAAAAGAGGGCACAAAGCATTTTGAGTATTGTGAAGAAACATCTGATTGCCTGCATGTGTGAGGTGGACTCCATCTCTGCGGAAAATGAAATTTCTACGAAACAAAATGTTTTCATTGTGGAAAGAGGACATACCAACATCTCGTAAAAAGGCACACACAGCCTTATTCACATTGCGTCTCGCTTTCTCCATTTGTGGACCAAATGCAGAAGAACGCAACCATATTTGTCTTTGGGCAATACGGGAAAACAGTATTTGACAGTTTGGAAACATGTCCATGAGCTTCCCGAGTCCTTCCTTCATGGCAAATTGTAAAGAAATTCCAGATACATGGCCTAAACTGTTTCCGCCACAATGAATGATGAGTATGTGTGGAGGACGCTCTCTCTGTAAAGTAACACAAAGAGGTACCAAGTCCAGCCATCTCATGTGGAAATCGGAGATTTGTAGATAAACTGCAGCTTTCAGCATGCACCTTCAACCAGTGGATCCATGAGTCTCCCACAATCCAGACAATGGCCCTCATTATGAGTCGGGCGGTACAGGGTTAACGGCACCGGTAAAGGTGCCGGTGTTGTAAACCCCGTACCACCCGATTCCGAGTTCCCCTCGCGTGACCCGCTCTGCACGTCTGGTCTCACCAGACATGCAGAGCGGGTCCCGCGAGGGGAAGAGGGAGCAAACAACGGGCCATCTCGTAATGGCCCGTTGTTTGCTCCCTCTCCCATTCCCATTCAGCCCTATGGGAGCTGAAATGGGAATGGGGAAGGACCGGGTTCGGGTCCTCGGAGGGAGGAATTACTGGGCCTTCCAACCTCGGAATGGCCCGGTAAGTCCTCATTCCGAGGACCCGGACCCCGACGCGATTTCGGCGGCACCCATGCCGCCAATAGTGGCATGGTTACTGCCGAACTCGTAATGAGGGCCAATCTGTTTTCGAGCATGGAAAGCCATGGCTGTGTGGTGTCCTGTGAGGGAAAAGACGGTCTTACCAAAGTATGTCGAGTTGAATACACCTACTGAACTTTGTGGACCAATCCCTAGCTCCGCTCTTTCTCATTTACATGCGGCTCCAACCTTGAATCCCTGGTGGTGATATGTGCTGGCAATTAACTACCGCCATGTTCGCGGACATGTAGAGGAGCAGAGCGTGACGACGGTACATTAAAGTACTAGTCCCCTTTTCCCCCTTTAAGGTAGGCTCTGAGAGGAGCCATTTTTTTTTTTTGGCCACATATCGTACAGACATGTGGTATTTTATGATTTTTTTTGTAGTTTTTGTCCTTGCTATTACAGAACGTTCTCTAAAGCAAGTCTTATGTTCCAGAGAACATCGCATTTCCCAAAGAGGATAGTGCAACGCCATCTCCTTCAAAGTAATGCGCATTGCTGGGAGCAATGTTATCGTGACTACAAAAAAACATACCAACTCGCAGCATGAATGCACGCATGCCGCGACTGATGATGCACCTCCCGGTGCTTTGATCTGGACAGAAAACAGAAGTGTTGGTCCATTGTAGTCTGGGGAGTAAAGCAGAAAAAATAACTTTGGATGTTGGGAAGATGGCCATGATTGCTTCAACCAACTGTGCCAAATCTGCCGCGAAGTCAGGTATCCCAAGTGGCAAGCACCGTAGTGCAAAATTACAACATGAGGAGTGGTCATTGTACGCATATCTCTGCAAACTTGCAGAATGCCGCAGCATTGGCATCAGTGTGAGTGCTCCAGACCACCTCCATAGCGCGCACATCGAAATGGTGTGCCACATGCCTACTCTCGGCATAGTGTTGTAAGCCTTGCACAAAAATGTCTCTGAGCAGCAAAACCCTGACCCTTTGCACCTCTGCCATTTTCAGTGTATGCACCATCTTTCGACACAAAAGACTAATGTGGACATCTGATTGGCTGATGGCTACAGTCGTGTTTCCATGCAGGATTAGCTATAGAAACCCGTATGTGACACGCCCTTCCAGCGGACAAGCGTTGCCTACGTGCGGCACGTAACCCTTAGCCAGTCCTTCCACCCTTTCTACAGCGGTACCAAAGCGAGTCCATCATTGGACACAACTAAGCGGGCGCACAATCAGTCACCAATCACATTGAACCTCGCCAATTTTAACTCCGTCATCAACATTGAGCACTTCAAAATTACTGTCGATGATTCTTAATGGAAAGCGCATACCATTGCAAAGGACCTACTTCACAAACTACTGTGCAAAGATTGCAAATTTCTACGTACCGCTCCATGCATGACCACATGCATCAGTATAGAGTACAGGTATGTTCATTCTAATCAGAGTACATGTGGAAGCCTTATAATTTAAAATAGACAAAATAATGCTGGTAAATGTCCATAGGAAGCATATAACAATGCTCTCCCTTGTAAGTGCAAGTTTGCCGATTTGCCATTAACAAATTGCACGACTGCTTACTTTCTTCTGCATAACCTGTACATACGATGCAAGCATGCCTATTTAGGTAGAGCTCTCAACCATTTTTGTGTGAAGTGCGGATGAAATGAGCTGATTTTGTTTTTGGTGGGTGACACGCCCATTTGAATGGCCGTGCAGGAGGCTTGGCGGGTGAGTTTGCCCTTTACAAGGCGGGTGACACCCACCAAAAGGGTGTGAGTTGAGAAGTATAATTTAGGGCAGACCTTAATTTTGTATCTGGAAATGCCGCAGTTCTGTCCTCTGTACTGCCAACAGTAATGCTACTTGCAATGTGATCGTATGAGAATAGTAATCACTCCCGATTGTGGTGCTGACATCTCCTTCGGAGGGTCTCCCAATTTTTGGACATCGTGCTTTTCATTAAGAATTACAAAATGGTTGCCCATCTACTATGTTGCCTTATCGCTTAGAAACCTCTCTCCTATGCATACTACACTTTGTAAAGAACAAGGCATTTCCAAACCCCTAAAAAAAGATAGTTATTTTGAAGGACTTTGAAGTACCATATTGAAATGAGTATAGAAAGAGTGCGCAGAGAGAAGTGAAATGTGCACATGGATTGGGTTGAAACATGAAAGTTGATTCCTATGACGAAATAAGTACAAGTGAAGGCTGCAGTATCATGACGGCCGCAAACACACAAAATAATTGATATCGTTTTTTTAATTCACAGTGAAGACTACTCTCCTGAGAATCAACAACATCTGCACTGCAGACGACATATCCGAAGAAACCTTGTCATTTTACACAAAAACGTAAGTACAGTACACCCTTCATATTGTAACTTCTGCTTAAAGAGGCTGCGTGGGTTATTTGTTTATTTTGGGCAGCAAAGGAAGCAGGCATTTGTAAACCATTCTGCCTACAAATATCCATTTATAGGACAAAGATTAACAGGTGGAATGGTTGACAAATGGCTGTGTGTTTGGTACTGAAATGAGATAGGAAATCCGTAGAAGGTTAGATTGTGAAAATAAGTGGCGGTAGCAAGTTTTTGCCATTTTTGTTATTAATAATGGTTCTCGGCACAAGTAGGGCACTGTGTACTCTCACCTGAGGCACATTGTACTACTATTGAAACAGTAATGTAGGCTTACCAAATGATAGTTAGAGGTCACTGTGCATTTACACACCGTGCCAAACAGTTTCCCCATCACACTTGTGCACACATGCACACAGCACACATACATTGGACAACAGACCAAAGAATATATTTTTTTCTCAACAGACACCAAAGAATGCCTACCAAAAAGCAGCTCCGTAGAAAGGAACGCAGAATTAGAGCAAATAAAAATAAAGGTACCCATTGTAAGCATCCACCTGTTGTAGAGTTAGGCGAGAATCTTGGTACAAACCACCTAATGCAATTGGTTAACATAATAAAAGAAGTCTCAACTGCCGAAACTGTACGTCCTCCATCAAAAACTATCTCAAAACACAGAAATGATGTCAAAGAAATGGCTGCCAGTACAGCTAACAATGTTCCTAATAATCCTGATAGTGAAAGAAGAATGCATAGTAAAATAATTATTTTAGTAAAAATGTTTCGCCACAGAGACCTTCAGAATCTACTAAGAAGAGTACCAAAGTCATCCTCACCCCTTAAAACGTACCATAGAAAGTTAATTGTGCAATCACTTGGGGACAGTGCAATCCTTCTCAAAAGGAAGTTGTTCATATTAGTGTTAAAAAGGATGAAAGCACTAACAAAAGTAAGTACCAAACTATAAATGAAACTAAGCAATAAACGGAATGTGAACAAAAAATTTTTTTTACATGTTTGTGGTGGTGAATGGAGTCACACAACAACCACAAAGCCATCTTTCAATGAAGAAGCATACAAACAAAATCAAACAAACACAATTGCCATCCATAGCAGTGGACGTGGGTATGAGAAAATCAATGCTACCATCATGGAACTAGAAACACTGCTTACAAAACTGTCTTCTGAAAACTCAGAATTACCTCTCGATTCAGCAGAACCACACCGTCCAGTATACAAATGGCCGTGCACATCAATGTTTGCCATTCCAAATAAAGCTTTCAAATCTTTACGTGTGTTCCTCAATCAATACGTAAAAGGTAAAGACAAAAGTAAAATCAAAATGCTGCAAAATATGGATACTTGTGTAGTGCGAAAACACACGGGACTAAAAGGACATTCACTAGCCTGCATTTCTGGGCCTATTTGCAAAAGTACCTTCCATGATATAAAAAGACTATCAGTACATAATTCTAAAGTAAGAAATTTAGTGTATAAAATATATTGTGCAAAAAGTCCAGCTTCAGAATTAGGCAATTTAAATACCACTCTTCTTCATGGTACACCCAAATACTTACAAGAAGAAATGGACCGTATTCAGAAAATGTATTTTGGAAGTGAGAGGCACGTAGAAAATGCAACAGTTTTAGAGCATAGTAGCAACAATTCTGCACATAACAACCTTCTATTACACATATACAGAAAAGAAATACTAAAATTTAAAAGGTCTTCGGCTGAAGTACCAAACCATGTGTGTTATGTTGCCGCAGACGTTTTACAAAAGGGACACATAAAATGTGGACATAGCATACAAAATAGAAAACAATGAAGACTCTAAATGGTTTGAATTAGCTTTGTACCTTTTAGCTGAAAGCAAATATGAAGTAACTGAACGTGTAATATGTTGCACTTACTGTACTGCAAAATTAAACAACAACCACACTCCTTCACGTGCAATTACAAATAATTTGGAAAACCAAAAATCCTGCAACAGCTCAATTTGTATGAGAGCATAATAATTCATTCAGTTCACCCATTTCAAGCAATTATTCGCCTTCATCCAAAAACAGCAAATGTACCTCCCTCTGAATTGGTGAAAGGCATTCGTGGCAAAGTTGTGTACTTGCCATTATATCTAATGGAAAATGTGCACACTCTAGGAGTGGAACGTTCAATAGAGCATTCTTTAATAGTCTTGGTAAATGGAGTACCAACAAAGGACAAAACATTTGGCAAGAATTAGTAGACTTACACAAAGTTATACAAGCATTGCAATATCTGAAAGACAACAATGAGTACTACAAGGAAATAAATATTGGTGAAAGCTTAAGACAAACAACAGAAATAATTCAAGAGCCATCAGAAACTAGACAATTCGAACTTCTGGATCCAGCTACAGTATCCACTCTCTTAGACCATTACACAATTCATCCATTGCATTCCAATGAAAGTATAGATGATGCACTATAAACTTACCAAATGCGACAAACCAAAGGGTCACCAATGAGTATATGGTAAAAAAGTATAGAAGCACGTGCTTTTCCACTGCTATTTCCTACTGGCAAATGTGGGAGGTACGATGATAGACCCACTCAGATTGGGGCATCAGAATACCTCTCATTAAAAATGTATTCCCAAGATCCCAGATTTAGACAAAATGTGGAATACATATTCCACCTACTCTACGAAAGTGAATTAGCAACACTATGTTATGGAGTTGCACACATTCTTAAATCTGTAACGCACTTTCAAAATATGTCAGCTATGCAGTTAATACAAAAAGTACAAGAAAAAGATGAGGTTATACAAAGTATAACAAATTTGTATGCAAACATGCGCGGTACAAAGGGATACTAATTTAGACGGCAAGGAGACGTGCGTTGCATGATCAGAAACCTTGGACCACCAACTTGGTTTGTTACGCTAAGTTGTGCAGAATACGCATGCGAAGATTTGCATGAGTTTCTACGTATTGCAAACAGTAACAAAAACAACATAGATATATTAACACCTGGAGAACTTTGCACTCTAGATCCAGTTCATGTCTCAAGATATTTCCATCATCATTTCATTGCAATGCTACACTTTATTTGCAATACAAGTGTTCCTCCCCTTGGAAAAGTGCAATACTTCTTTTGGAGAAAGGAATGAGAGAGAGGAGCGCCACATATTCACATGCTGTTATGGATCAAAGATGCTCCAAAATGTGGGCACGACAGTGATAGCACTGTTTTGCAGTTTATTCAAAAATATGTCTCATGTGAAATCCCTCACAACAGAGTCACAGTGAGCTGCATGGGCAGATTTTACAATTTCAAAGACACAAATGTGGCAAATATTGTCGCCGTAAATACAAAAACAAAGATAAATACTACACCAAATGTTGCTTTGGTTTCCCCAGACCAGTTACAGAAACAGGTGAAGTAAACAACTTCATGTCTTCAGTTCGACATAGTGTTAAAGGTAAATCACCTAAAAGCATGTATTACATAAAATGAAGGGAAGAATCCAAATATATCAATGATTATAATGCAATCATTGCCCAATTATGGAATGAAAACATAGATGTGCAGTACATTGCAGACAATTCAACTGCTGTTGCACGATATGTTACAGCCTACTTAACAAAAGCAGAAAAAAACAGCTTCAAGACCTCTGGGATGACCTAGCATCAGACAAAACATCACATAAATTGTACAGCCTAGGCATAAAAATGCTCTCTCATAGAGAATGTGGGGCCTATGAAGCAGCAGATCGTTTAACCGGCACTGCTTTGTACGGAAAATCAGACAACATAGTATGGCTCAGTCTTGGTCCTGCAAAATGTAGAAATAGAGTGCTAAAATCATATGAGGACATAGAAACTATTGCCAGAAATGATCCCAACAGCCAGGACATTCTGAAAAACAATTTACTGGACACATACTATCCGAACAGGAGTACCACTCTGGAAAGCATGTGTCTGTATGACATAGCTCAAAACTTTGCATACAAAAATAATGTAAAACCCGATGAAAGTAAACGTAGATATAGAGTGACCGATTGTGAAGGGAGCTTAGTGAAACTTAACAAATGAAGCTTAATTAATCATGTGAAGTTGTCATTAAAAACTCCTCAACAGAAAGAACTATATTACATGTCTCTTTTGCAACTTTTTAAACCATGGAGAAACGAGGAAGACATACTATGTAATTATGACTGCTATGAAGATGCTTTCAAAGCAAATGAAAGCACTATCACCGATGTTAACTTTACACAGTACAAAACAATGTTACACAATGAGCAGCAACAAGAAGAAGAAATTCAGGCCCAACTAGATAAAGACTCTTCCGACAGTAGTCAACCTTCTGTAATAGGAAGTCAAGAGCCATTAGGGCAACCACTGATAGCAAATGAGGCTGAAGTTGCTATAGCAGAAGTAGACAACACCATGTATTAGTATCAAGAAGATGCAGAGGACTTAACAGGAAAACTTAACAACGATCAGCGCACCATTTTTGAAGAGGTAACAAAACAAATTGTGCATGGCGTACAGCACGAAAATAAAGAATGTACCTGTAAAAATTACAAACCTATACTGCTCTATGTCAGTGGTGAAGGCGGATCAGGGAAAACATTCTTAATCAAAATTATTAGCAAGTTCCTGCAGCAAATGACAAACAACAAGCTGTCAGCTGTTGTAACAGCACCCACAGGTTTAGCTGTCTACAACATAGACGGTGTGACTTTACACCGATTACTACTGCTTCCAGTAGAGCATCAAAATAAATTAGACTACTACAAACTTTCTGCAGAAGCTTCAATGGAATTTCAGAGAGTATTGAAGCAAATGAAAATGCGACTAATAGATGAAGTCAGCATGGTCTCCAATCTAATGTTGGCTTTGATTCATCTCAGATTGCAAGAAGTACTTAAAAGTAATAAGGAAGAACTCTTTGCTGGGAAACACATTATCGTTTTTGGAGATCTTCTACAATTGACACCAGTAAAAGGTGAACCGATTTTTAAAACCTTAGGCCACAAACTCTGCTGGAAAACTGTTGGTAGCATAGGTAATGTTAACCTTTGGCAACATTTCCAATACAGAGAATTAACTGAGAACATGCGGCAATCTGCAGATCTCACTTATGCCAACATCTTAAAAAGTATTAGAGTTGGTGTATTATCCCAAGAAGCACAACCTGTATTGAAAAAGCGGCATGTACATGCACTTTATGGCGATAATGCATGCGTAACTGATATTATGGAACAAATAGCACACAAAAATGTCAATTGTATGGTCTTAATGCCAACTCTTGCAAGCTGTTTCAAATTCAATTAAAAAATGCTAAAGAAAGAAAGGCAACCAATAGTAGAAATTAGCGCCACAGACAAACTAGACGTACATGGTTTGACAGTACCCATGTGTGAGCAAGCCACAACAAGACTAAATAGTTTAGAACATTCAATCTCCAACACAGCTGGGTTGGAAAAAAGTATTGAAATTATCATTGAATTGTAGAGTAATGCTTAAAAGTAATCTTGACGTAGAGCAAGGGCTAGTTAATGGAGCACTGGGCACAGTTGTTGGCTTTTAATCATACCCACGTGATAACAGCATTCAGTTTGTAAATATTCGCTTTGATAAAGTTTCAGAAGTAAAAAGGATAGGGCACTCAATGGCTCGATTCCTTCTCTTCAAAGACATGAATGTACATAGAGAGCAATTTTCTCTAACTCTTGCATATGCATTTACCATTCATAAATCCCAAGGTCTGACCCTAGATAAAGCATTGATAGATATAGGAAAGACAGTGTTTAAGGAAGGCATGAGCTACGTAGCATTATCACGCTTACGTACACTTGACAGTCTTTTGTTAATAACTTTGATTCAAGTAAAGTGAAAGCCGATATTCCTTGCATTCTAGAATACAATAGATTGCGTTCACTGTACACCCCTCATCTGAAACAATACCCTGTTCCAGATAAAGTGAAACTTGGTAAAAGAAAAGTAAATGAAACAGAAATGCAACAGAATGCAACAGGAAATTCTGGAGAAAAAAAAGAAAAGAAACTAAAGTATCATCAATTGCCACAAACATAGAACAACCTATTAGGGAATGTAAACCAGGCACGTCGGCAAACAAACAACAGAAAACCCGAAAAATGCACTCAGGTACAGAACTTCCTGGCCCATTCAAGTTTGCAAATGAAAGTGGGGTAAGTTGCTATGCAAATGTAGCAATGAATATTCTATTTCAATTGCCACCAATTGTTAACAATATTTACCTGCACAGCACAGACCAATTGTGTTTGCAAATGTTAGTACTGCACAGAAATGCAACAACCAATCCTGACAACATATACAGTGTTTATGGAGTAAGGCAACAATTGGACAACTGTGCTGGAATGGTGAGACTCACTATGAACTCACAAGAAGATCCACAAGAATTTCTAATGTACATACTATTAATATTGGAAAACAAAAGTATACCTGTAAATGAAATCTTCCAAATTTCGCACATGTGGAAACATACATGCACTCTCTGTAACAAAGTGATACAGGAAGAAATCCCAAATGACCGATTTGTGTATATTTCCATAGCAAATTGTGAGAGCATTCCTATTCAGCAACTTGTACAAAATGCAAACCATGGCAGATTATGTAGTATTTACAATTCAGACAATCGCTCTACCTTACTGATACAATCACATAGTGTCTACATAATACTTATGCTTCTACAATATAATGCAGATGGCACCAAAAACAACTGCAAACTAACTGGATTTACACACGGTCAAGTGTAACTTGGAAATAAAACCTTTACAACAGTAGGAATAATCTACCATGCAGGAGCTACAACCAATGCAGGTCACTACACTGCATACATTAAAAAGATTGGGAATGCTTTGAATGTAATGATAGCACCATTACTCTAAAGCAGAGGTTGCCAGCTAACTTAACAAGTGTGTATTTAATCTTCTAGAAGCCAAAATTTACGAAATAATGTGCACTTCAAAATTGTGAACAAAGTAAGTGAAAGACTACAAATAGTTAGAATACACCCACAGGTATCTAACTACCCACCATGATGGAAGAAAGACAAAAAAAATGATTATCACTGATTGTTGGAAACCAATGTAGAGGCACAATACGCCTATATGTATCCAATTGTAGTTGAAGATTGGCAGGAAGGCAACAAAGAAAACATTAATGGGAAAGATACAGGATACAGGATATGTCAACGACAGAAATTAATGAGTATCCCAAATCTGTAGGAACACATGCACAGTTAGAATACGCCTACAGGTATCTAACTACCCAACAGGATGGAAGAATGACACAAATAAATGATTATCACAGATTGTTGGAAACAAATTCAAAGGTAGAATATGCTTATAGGTATCTAAGTGTTGTTAAAAAATCGGCAGGAAGGCAACAAAGAAAACATTAATGGGAAAGATGAAGGAAACGGGATGTAACAACAACACAAATGAATGAGTAGGGAAAATGTGTAGGAACAAATGCACAGTTTGAATACGCCTATAGGTATCTAACTGTTGATAAAAATGGGCAGGAAGGCAACAAACATAGCATTGATCAGAAGAATGAGGAAAACACTGAAAGGAAAAAATGTAGTACTTAGTTGCATTAGAAATGAAGGTTTTTTTAATCCGACAAGGATTTTTTTCCCCAGACCCAAGGATTAGATAAGGAAACACAGAAACTGAGCGCAATGCACGGTACACTGGTTTGTAAAGTAAAAATGAGGGTCTAAAAAAAAATGTCTATTAAGCAATGTGGTAAATGTGGAAAATCTGCAAACATTAACACACCTTTTTCTTTTATCACAGAAGTGGAAAAAGTGATACTTTCGCCAAGTACAAAAAAGCAAACATAAAAAAAGTTTCTGGATTGTGAACAAAGTAAGGATTAAGTATATTGGCAGGCATTTTCTACACATGGGAATGTACTCGCCTAATGTGTGGTAGTAATATGCTGCAGTGCCTGTAGGCTGGCCTTCCGTCTGCGGTGAGTAACCTACCACCTACGCCTTACAAACAAGTTGCAAGGAGTACAGGTCATATCCACAACCATCACTGCATATGTGAAACATGGTCCTTGTAAATTAGCTGCTTATAAAGTTACTTTTCGGACCATTGTCTGCAGCCATGAAGTGAAGAAACTAGGGCATCAAAAGAACGACCAGAATCCACCACACCCATATTAACTTGTAACTCCACTGCTTATGACTTCTGTATTGCATGCATGGGCTTTAGCCATGCACCCAAGACTGCAGGGTCTCCCCACAACCACCTCGGTGATGTGTGGTAGTGGGGGTTATTCTATATGTGTGTTATCCTGCTGTACCTCTGCCCACAGCCTTCCCTCCTACGTGTATGTCTTTAGATCTTACATGGGATGGGTGTGCAGTGTCTTCCAAGTGTAGTACGTACCACTTTCTTGTTGGGGGCATGGCCTTCGGCCATGGACCCAACACTCCATGCACTCCCCACATCTTGACAATGAAAATACAACACAAGGGGTGTATGCAAGGTTGGCATATGCAGCGGTGGTTGTGGCCAGGGCCTAGAGTCTTGGAAGTAAGGCCTTCGGCCGACGGCCATGCATCCAAGACTCTAGGCCCTGGCCACAACCACCGTAGCATATGCCAACCATGGCAGCGTACTAATGAATATACTAATACCCATTGGAAACAGTAATACACGTGTCCCTACAAATCTAACAACTCCCCCATGCACTTTACGGGCTGAAATACTGGCCCCATTGGACCCCTCATTTTCTGTGCGTACAAGGAGGCCACAGATCATACGTCGTAAAGTATGTATAAATGTATTTTTGGGTGCATGGCCTTCGGACATGCACCCAAGAAACCAGGATGTTCCCACAACCACCCCACAATCACCACTGCACGCACTCTCCACAACTTGCCAATGAAAATGCAACACAAGGGGTGTATGCATGGTTGGCACATGCTGCGGTGGTTGTGGCCAGGGCCTAGAGTCTTGTAAGTAAGGCGCATCCAAGACTCTAGGCCCTGGCCACAACCACCGTAGCATGTGCCAACCATGGCAACGTACTAATGAATATAATAATAGCCATTGGAAACAGTACTGTATTCACAGCATGTAGGCAACTTCAATGTTCCCTAACACCAGACGTGTCCATACAAATGTAACAACTCCCCCATGCAATACACGGCCTCAAATGCTGCCCTTAAATAGTGGCCCTTTTGGACCCCTCATTTTCTATGTGTACAAGGAGGCCACAGAACATTCGTCGTAAAGTATGTATAACTGTATTATTGGGTGCATGGCCTTCTGCCTTGCACCCAAGAGAGCAGGATGTTCCCACAACCACCTCTTTGTTTTTGGGTGCATGGCCATGCACCCAACACTGCACCCACTCTCCACAACTTGCCAATGAAAATGCAACACAAGGGGTGTATGCCTGGTTGGCACATGCAGCGGTGGTTGTGGCCAGGCCCTAGAGTCTTGGAAGTAAGGCCTTCGGCCGACGGCCATGCATCCAAGACTCTAGGCCCTGGCCACAACCACCGTAGCATGTGCCAACCATGGCAGCGTACTAATGAATATAATAAAAGGCATTGGAAACATTACTGTATCCCCAGCATGTAGGCAACTTCAATGTTCCCTACCATCAGACGTGTCCGTACAAATGTAACAACTCCCCCCTGCAATACACGGCCTCAAATACTGCCCTATTGCACCCTCCTTTTCTGTGTGTACAAGGAGGCCATAGAACATACGTCATTAAGTAGATGTGAGTGTACTGTGCGTACAAGATGTCCATATACTTTAGATCATGACGGCCGACCCCCAGAACAAGTGCATTAATCACACATATGTGAAGACTGTAGCCCCTGGCCACTACCACCGTAGCATGTGCCACCCATGGCGGCTTACTAATGATTGTAATAATAGGCATTACGAAAAATAATACGGACACGCCATGTTGTCAATTTCAATGTTGCCTACCTGTACCCGTGTGCTTTCAAGAGTTACACATTTCCTAACCACTACATGCAGTCAACTGTTACAAATTTCCTGGCCACTATATGGACTGAAGTGCTATCGTTATTATCCCCCACATTTACTGTACGTACGAGGTGTCCATAGAAATTACATCATAACGGCCGAGGAACAAATGCATAGATCACCCATTTCTTACTGTGTGAACCTTTCCCAATGCTCTGTGCCACAGCAAAATAGGGTAACGGAAAAAGCATGTATACGCTGTTTATTACTCCGCTTTCCGCGGATCCAAGATGTTGGGCGCATCCAAACGATCTGACGCAGAAGACATCTCGCAGCAGCCAATGGACAGAGACATCGCTTGTGCGCGGTCATGACGGTCGTCCCATAGCCAATCGGTTTCTTGTTCGTCGACCGAACAGGAAGTGTGACCGCGGAGCGAACATAGATATCACTAATTATTTCTGACCTACTTTTTCATAATTATAAATGAACGTACTGCATGTATGCTGACAAAATTTACAAAAGCCCGCTTTCTGGACCAAGCCCCTGTACCTCCCGCAGATTTCGTCAAAATCCATCCAGCGGTTTCACCTGTAGCCGTGCGCAAAGTTTTTCCCCATTCAGTCTATGGGGAAAAAAGATGTTTTGGGACCACCCCTATAAATCCTGGACGATTTCTCACCAAACTGTACAAAAATATTCTGAGTGGGCCATATACTTGTTTTGCAAAGTTTGGTGATGATTCGTCCACGAGAAGCAGAGTTATAAGCTGCCCAAAAAGTGCTCTTCCTATGGAAACAGCAAACAGCAACTAACTAACTAACAGCAACTAACTAGCGACCACTATGTCCAATTTGGACATCAATACTGTTCCGAAAACTAACTTTTAACAACTAATATTTGAAATAACAAAATTGTTTTCACGGACGCCAATGACAACATAGTGGATTTCCAACTCTACCTATTATGGCTTCCCAGGCCAGTAGAGAGGCAGCAAGGAAGGAACAGGCAACCTCTCTGTTTAATGAAACTTTGCGAACAATGAAGGAAAAGGATTTACCTAGAACAGACAAAAGCAAGGACAATACTGAAATAACATTGCTCAAAGATCTAGAAAAGGCACGGAAAAAAGAGATCAGTAAATGGTGGGAGGAGCACTCCTTACAGAACTATCTGGACGTGGGCAGAATGCCACGTGGGATACGAATCCTCACTATAACATCATTTGAGGAACAGGATCCCCTAATGCTGCAAGAATGGGGCGATGCAACCAATCATTGCTCAAAGAAATTTTTACAGTTATTAGTGAAATATGCAAGCAATGATCGTACAAAAATCCTGCAACAAATTGCGGATTTGGAGGACAAATTGAAAACTACAAAAGAAACGGAAGAGGGAAAAAAACTGCAAGCAAGTATTGAGACAGGAATACAGTCTTATGAGGAAGAAATCAAATTAAGAAAACAACGGAAGTTCTTTTTTTTTTAACACTTTATTTTAGGGTTTTAACATAAGCGGAAGTTCTTAAGAGACAAAGGCGATTACGAACAGGGCCGCGTCTATACCTTTGCGCACAGATTTGACCAAATACGACAAAAAGCAAAGGAAACACCAATGGCTCAACAGGAGACAGACACGGGGCATGAGAGGGGGGTGGGGGGGCAACAGGAGACAGACACGGGGCATGAGCGAGGGGTGGGGGAAACAGGAGACAGATGCAGGTGGTGGGGGGCAACAGGAGACAGACACGGGGCATGAACGGGGGATGGGGGAACAGGAGACAGATACGGGGCATGAGCGGGGGGTGGGGAGAACAGGAGACAGACACGGGGCATGAGCAGGTGGTGGGGGGCAACAGGAGACAGACACGGGGCATGAACGGGGGATGGGGGAACAGGAGACAGATACGGGGCATGACCAGGGGTGGGGAGAACAGGAGACAGACACGGGGCATGAGCAGGGGGTGGGGGGCAACAGGCGAGAGACACGGGGCATGAGCGGGGGGGTAGGGGGGTACAGGAGACAGACACGGGGCATGAGCGGGGGTGGGGGGAACACGAGGGAGACACAGGGCATGAGCGGGGGAGTGGGGGGGTAACACGAGGGAGACACGGGGCATGAGCGGGGGGTGGGGGGCAACAGGAGACAGACACGTGGCATGAGCGGGGGGTGGGGCCAACAGGAGAGAGACACGGGGCATGAGCGGGGGGTGGGAAGAACAGGAGACAGACACGGGCATGAGCGGGGGGGTGGGGAGAACAGGAGACAGACACGGGGCATGAGCGGGGGATGGGGGGAACAGGAGACAGATACGGGGCATGAGCGGGGGGTGGGGGCAACAGGAGACAGACACGGGGCATGAGCGGGAGGGTGGGGGGCAACAGGAGAGAGACACGGGGCATGAGCGCGGAGTGGGGGGTGTACAGGAGACAGACACGGGGCATGGGTGGGGGCAACAGGAGACAGACACGGGGCATGAGCGGGGGGTGGGGGGAACAGGAGACAGACATGGGGCATGAGCGGGGGGTGGGGGGCACAGGAGACAGACACGGGCATGAGCAGGGGGTGGGGGGCAACAGGAGAGAGACATGGGGTATGAGCGGGGGGCTAGGGGGGTACAGGAGACAGACACGGGGCATGAGCGGGGGGTGGGGGGCAACAGGAGAGAGACACGGGGCATGAGCGGGTGGGGGAACAGGAGACAGACACGGGGCATGAGCGGGGGGCAACAGAAGACAGACACGGGGCATGAGCGGGGGGCAACAGGAGACAGACACGAGGCATGAGCGGGGGGTGGGGGGTACAGGAAACAGACACAGGCATGAGCGGGGGGTGGGGGATACAGGAGACAGACATGGGGCATGAGCGGGGGGTGGGGGGTACAGGAGACAGACACGGGGCATGAGCGTGGGGTGGGGGCAACAGGAGAGAGACACAGGGCATGAGCGGGTGGTGGGGGGGTACAGGAGACAGACACGGGGCATGAGCGGGTGGTGGGGGGCAACAGGAGAGAGACACGGGGCATGAGCGGGTGGTGGGAACAGGAGACAGACACCGGGCATGAGCGGGGGGCAACAGGAGACAGACACAGGGCATGAGCAGGGGGGCAACATGAAACAGACATGGGGCATGAGCGGGGGGTGGGAAGGTACAGGAGACAGACACGGGGCATGAGCGGGGGGTGGGGGGTACAGGAGACAGACACGGGGCATGAGCGGGGGGTGGGGGGTACAGGAGACAGACACGGGGCATGAGCGGGGGGTGGAGGGCAACAGGAGACAGACAGGGGGCATGAGCGGGGGGTGGGAGGCAACAGGAGACATACACGGGGCATGAGCGGGGGGTGGGGGGAACAGGAGACAGACACAGGCATGAGCGGGGGGTGGGGGGAACAGGAGACAGACACGGAGCATGAGCGGGGGTGGGGAGAACAGGAGACAGACACGGGGCATGAGCGGGTGGTGGGGGGCAACAGGAGACAGACACGGGGCATGAGCGGGGGGTGGGGGGCAACAGGAGAGACACGGGGATGGGGGGAACAGGAGACAGACACGGGGCATGAGCGAGGGGTGGGGGAACAGACACGGGGCATGAGCGGGGGGTGGGAGGAACAGGAGACAGACGCGGGGCATGAGCGGGTGAGGGAACAGGAGACAGACACGGGGCATGAGCGGGGGGGTGGGGGGCAACAGGAGATAGACACGGGGCATGAGCGGGAGGTGGGGGGAACAGGACACAAACACGGGGCATGAGCGGGGGGTGGGGAGAACAGGAGACAGACACGGGACATGAGCGGGGGGTGTGGGGGGCAACAGTAGACAGACACGGCACATGAGGGGAACAGGGGACAGATACGGGGCATGAGCGGGGGTGGGGAGAACAGGAGACAGACACGGGGCATGAGCGGGGGGAACATAAGACAGACACGGAGCATGAGCGGGGGGTGGGGGGAAGGGGAGAGAGACACGGGGCATGAGCGGGGGTGGGGGAGGGAGAGAGACACACGGGGCATGAGCGGGGGTGGGCGGGAGGGAGAGAGACACACGGGGCATGAGCGGGGGTTGGGCGGGAGGGAGAGAGACACACGGGGCTTGAGCGGGGGTGGGCGGGAGCGAGAGAGAGACACACGGGGCTTGAGCGGGGGGTGGGCGGGAGGGAGAGAGACACACGGGGCATGAGCGGGGGGTTGGCGGGAGGGGGAGAGACACACGGGACATGAGCGGGGGGTGGGCGGGAGGGGGAGAGACACACGGGGAATGAGCTGGGGGGTGGGGAGAAGGGGAGAGAGACACGGGGCATGAGCGGGGGTGGGGGGAGGTAGAGAGACACACGGGCATGAGAGAGAGGTGGGGGAAGGGGAGAGAGAGACACGGGGCATGAGCGGGGGGTGGGGGGAGGGGGAGAGACACAAGGGGCATGAGCGGGGGGTGGGGGGAAGGGGAGAGAGATACAGGGCATGAACGGGGGTGGGGGGAGGTCGCGAGACACACGGGGCATGAGCGGGGGGTGGGCAGAAGGAGAGAGACACACGGGGCATGAGTGGGGGTTGGGGGGAGGGAGAGAGACACACGGGGCATGAGTGGGGGTGGGGGGGAGGGAGAGAGACACACGGGGCATGAGCGGGGGTGGGGGGAGGGAGAGAGACACACGGGGCATGAGCGCGGGTGGGGGGAGGGAGAGAGACACACGGGGCATGAGCGGGGGGTGGGGGAAGGGGAGAGAGACAGGTCATGAGCGGGAGGGCGGGAGGGTGAGAGACACACAGGGCATGAGCGGAGGATGGGCGGGAGGGGGAGAGACACACAGGGAATGAGCGGGGGTGGGGGGAGGGAGAGAGACACACGGGGCATGAGCGGGGGTGGGGGGAGGGAGAGAGACACACGGGGCATGAGCAGGGGGTGCGGGAGGGAGAGAGACACACGGGCATGAGCGGGGGGTGGGGGGAAGGGGAGAGAGACACACGGGGCATGAGCGGGGGGTGGGGGGAGGGAGAGAGACACACGGGGCATGAGCGGGGGGGAGGGGGGAAGGGGAGAGAGACACAGGTAATGAGCGGGAGGGCGGGAGGGTGAGAGACACAGGGCATGAGCGGGGGGTGGGCAGGAGGGGGAGAGACACACGGGGCATGAGCGGGGGGTGAGGGGAAGGGGAGAGAGACACGGGGCATGAGCGGGGGGTGGGGGGAAGGAGAGAGACACACGGGGCATGAGCGGGGTTGGGGAGGAGGGAGAGAGACACACAGGGCATGAGCAGGGGTGGGGAGAGGGAGAGAGACACATGGGCATGAGTGGGGAGTGGGGGGAAGGGGAGAGAGACACAGGGCATGAGCGGGGGTGGGGGGAGGGAGAGAGACACAAGGGGCATGAGTGGGGGGTGGGGGGTAGGGGGTGAGACACACGGGGCATGAGCGGGGGGTGGGCAGGAGGGGGAGAGGCACATGGGCATGAGCTGGGGTGGAGGGGAGGGGAAGGAGAGAGACACGGGGCATGAGCGGGTGTGGGGGAGAGGGAGGGAGACACACGGGGCAGGAGCAGGGGGTGGGCAGGAGGGGGAGAGACACACGGGGCAGGAGCGGGGATGGGGGAGGGAGAGAGACACACGAGGCATGAGCAGGGGTTGGGGGGAAGGGGAGAGACACGGGGCATGAGCAGGGGTGGGGGGGAGAGAGACACATGGGGCATGAGCGGGGAGTGGCCGGGAGGGGGAGACACACACAGGGCATGAGCGGGTGGTGGGCGGGAGGGGGAGAGACACACAGGGCATGAGCGGGGGTGGGAGGGGGAAAGACACACGGGGCAAGAGCGGGGGTGAGCGGGAGGGGGAGAGACACATGGGGCATGAACGGGGGTGGGAGGAGGGAGAGAGACACACGGGCATGAGCGGGGGTCGGGGGGAGAGAGAGAGACACAAGAGGCATGAGCAGGGGGAAGGGGAGAGAGACACGGGGCATGAGCAGGGGTGGAGGGGAGGGAGAGAGAAACGGGGCATGAGCGGGGGTGGGGGGAGGGGGAGGGAGAGAGACACACGGGGCATGAGCGGGGGGTGGAGAGACACACAGGGCATGAGCGGGGGGTGGGCAAGAGGGGGAGAGACACACGTGGCATGAGCAGGGGGTGGGCGGGAGGGGAGAGACACACGGGGCATGAGCGGGGGGGAGAGACACACGGGGCATGAGCTGGGGGTGGAGAGACACACGGAGCATGAGCGGGGGGTGGGCAAATGGGGGAGAGACACGCGTGGCATGAGCAGGGGGTGGGCGGGAGGGGGAGAGACACACGGGGCTTGAGCGGGGGTGGGGGGAGGGGGAGAGATACACGGGGCATGAGCAGGGGTGGGGGGAGGGGGAGAGACACACGGGGCATGAGCGGGGGTGGGGGAGGGAGAGAGACACACGGGGCATGAGCGTGGGGTGGGGGGATGGGGAGAGAGACACACGGGGCATGAGCGGGGGATGGAGAGAGACACACGGGGCATGAGCGGGGGTGGGGGAGAGGGAGAGAGACACACGGGCATGAGCGGGAGGGGAGAGACACACGGGGCATGAGCGGGGGTGGGGGGAGGGAGAGAGACACACGGGGCATGAGCAGGGGTGGGCGGGAGGGGGAGAGACACATGGGGCATGAGCGTGGGGTGGGCGGGAGCTCTAGAGACACACGGGGCATGAGCGGGGGGTGGGCTTGAGGGGGAGAGACACACGGGGCATGAGCAGGGGTGGGGGGAGGGAGAGAGACAGACGGGGCATGAGCAGGGGGTGGGGGGGAAGGGGAGAGAGACACACGGGGCATGAGCGGGGGGTGGGCGGAGGGGGAGAGACACATGTGGCATGAGCGGGGGGTGGGCGGGAGGGGGAGAGACACACGGGGGTGGACGGGAGGGGGAGAGACACACGGGGCATGAGCGGGGGGTGGACGGGAGGGGGAGAGACACACGGGGCATGAGCGGGGTGTGGGCGGGAGGGTGAGAGACACACGGGGCATGAGTGGGGGTAGGGGGGAGAGACACACGGGGCATGAGCGGGAGGGGAGAGAGACACGGGGCATGAGCGGGGGTGGGGGGAGGGAGAGAGACACATGGGGCATGAGCGGGGGGTGGGCGGGAGGGGGAGAGACACACGGGGCATGAGCGGGGGGTGGGCGGGAGGGGGAGAGACACACGGGGCATGAGCGGGGGTGGGCGGGAGGGGGAGAGACGCACGGGGCATGAGCGGGGGGTGGGTGGGCGGGAGGGGGAGAGACACACGGGGCATGAGCGGGGGGTGGGCGGGAGGGTGAGAGACACACGGGGCATGAGCGGGGGGTGGGCGGGAGGGGGAGACACACACGGGGCATGAGCAGGGGTGGCCGGGTGCGGGAGAGACACACGGGGCATGAGCGGGGCGTGGGCGGGAGGGGGAGAGACACACGGGGCATGAGTGGGGGTGGGGGGCGAGACACACGGGGCATGAGCGGGGGTGGGGGGAGGGAGAGAGACACACGGGGCATGAGCGGGGGTGGGGGAGGGAGAGAGACACACGGGGCATGAGCGGGGGTGGGGGGAGGGAGAGAGACACACGGGGCATGAGCGGGGGTGGGGGGGAGGGAGAGAGACACACAGGGCATGAGCGGGGGGTGGGGGGAGGTCGAGAGACACACGGGGCATGAGCGGGAGGGGGAGAGACACACGGGGAATGAGCGGGGGTGGGTGGGAGGTGGAGAGACACACGGGGCATGAGCGGGGGCGGGGGGAGGGGGAGAGACACACGGGCATGAGCAGGGGTTGGGGGGAGGGGGAGAGACACACGGGGCTTGAGCGGGGTGGGGGTGAGGGAGAGAGACACACGGGGCATGAGCGGGGGGTGGACGGGTGGGGGAGAGACACACGGGGCATGAGCGGGGGGTGGGCGGGAGGGGGAGAGACACACGGGGCATGAGCGGGGGGTGGGCGGGAGGGGGAGAGACACACGGGGCTTGAGCAGGGGTGGGGGGAGGGGGAGAGACACACGGGGCACGAGCAGGGGTGGGGGGAGGGGGAGAGACACACGGGGCATGAGCAGGGGTGGGGGGAGGGGGAGAGACACACGGGGCATGAGCGTGGGGTGGGGGGATGGGGAGAGAGACACACGGGGCATGAGCGGGGGAGGGAGAGAGACACACGGGGCATGAGCGGGGGTGGGGGAGAGGGAGAGAGACACACGGGGCATGAGCGGGGGGTGGGGGGGAAGGGGAGAGAGACACACGGAGCATGAGCGGCGGTGGGGGGTAGGGAGAGAGACACACGGGGCATGAGCGGGGGGTGGGGGGAGGGAGAGAGACACACGGCGTTCGTGTGCAGGCGGCAGACGCGCTCCTCCGTGTGCCGATGGCGTGAGCGGGGGGCTGGAGGAACAGGGGAGACACGGAGCATGAGTGGGGGTGGGGTGGTCAAGAAGGACACACGGGGCATGAGCGGGGGCGGGAGGAACTGGAGACAGACACAAGACTTACTGTGCAGGCGGCGAGGAACAAAGATGGCGGGCGTCTCTGAAGCAAGACGCACTGCACGCTTTCACCGCATCCAATGAGAGAGCACGTCAGATGTCCGCGGACATCACGCAAGCTGCTTGCCCAATCACCTTCCTTTCCGCGGACAATCTTGACCACTAGTTTTCTTAAGACTATCGACCTTAAAGGTGCCACTCATTTTAAAAGTGGCAAACAGATGTGCGGGGCAGTGGCATGTCCAGGGAGTAGCCTGTGGTAGCATGTGCTACCCCTGGAATCTGGTTGGCCACCCCAGGTGCCACCCTATTATCCTAAACTATGACCATTATGTGTGTGTGCTTGTACTTCATGCCATCCATGTGTAGAGAGGCAGATGGACATGTTGTTTATAGAGCCCACCCCCTCACCTCTGTCATACTGGAGGAACATCAAGAAAACACTGTGCACGACACCTGGTATTCTCCCAATTCCACATCAAAGATATGAGATGATATGCGCTCAGACAACCATATTTTATGTACCCTCAAACTGATGAGGTAGACATAAGGCTGCAGACACCACTGGATATGGAAGAATTATAAGTAAAGTCTGACGGATGAAAAGTGATGCCACTAAAGAGAGAAGATACGCAGACACACTAAACCTGATGCATGTATATCTAAAGAATGAAGATGTAATTTAAGCAACGAAGTAAACACATGTGAATGAAAAAAAAAACGTATACACTAAGAAGATAAGTGACGAGAGATGCAATAGTTAAATATACGCATAAACGCAAAGTAGACAAGACAACATAGAAGCTTGCTAAAGTACAAAATAGAATGTGAGTAAAGTAGCCATGTTGAGAAAATGGACATTAGCATTATCTAATAGTAAGCCAAGGCTGCAGTGCCGACAGGCACTGAAATACAGATTCATGCAAGAACAAAGGATATTTGTTTGGTTTAGTATCAAGGATGCCACAGCAAAAGCAACTCCCTGACTCAAAAGGAATCAAAGGGGATAAGCCATGCACGTAGGACATACTTCTCTTAGATTAAGTGAAGGAGTGAATAATTCTGAGTTCCAAGTATTGTACAGTTAAAGACGCGAAAAGAACGTGCAGTATGGCGTGTAAAGGATTCCAATCGGGCGTCACACACCGGATCAGGACTCTTGCCCTTAGCCTAGGATGTAGCGCTCCATTAGAATACTTTTTCTTTATTTTCAACAAATTCGAATTGAGCTGGCACCCAACCCGTCTCACACCCCCTTTTACAAATACCCTGGGTCACCATGGATCATGAAAGAGGCTGGTTGGTAGGAATACAATATTTATTTATTTTAAATTCAAAGAAAATCACACACGTTTTAAATTGGGCAGCAACCACCAATGGGGTGATAATTACAATGAAAACTACTAAAATGCATTTGGTTAACCTCTACAAGAACATATCCAAAGCACAAATGAAAAGAACATATGAGAAAGGTAAGGTCTACAAGCATAGTACCTTTTCAATGTTCACTTCCTGCCTGTCAGAGAAGAAAACCACCTGCCCTACATATGTCTGTGAACAAAAAAAGAGGGAGCCAGAAATGTGATGTCATCAGTAATGACATTTGTGATGTCATCTTTGATGTCATGGGTGTTAGTCTCATCAGTGCACAGTGGTGGTGTGAGTTATAGTTGCTTAGCTTACCATAACTGGTACATTTTCCATTAGGATATATAGCACCCATGCAATGTTCCCTCAAACCACAATTAATCGATTTTTGGATAGAAAGGAGCAGCAAGGAATCAGGGATATGAGGCAGCAAACAGAACCAATATCTGACCTTCCCTCACAAAATTAGAGGCATAAAATGGCACTCGGATTTTGACAAATAATACATTTTATGTGTGGTTAAATAATGAGATACATATGTTTTCTCACAGTATAAGTTTTAAATGTCAAAATGTTTTTGTTTTTAAACTGGTGAAATATACCGAATTGGAATGCGTTTTTTTAGGCTGGGTGATAGATGTACATCACAGGGACAATATAAAAGTGAAAGAGTGACTATAGCTGAATAATTAGAGGAGATTTTCAAGGTGAAAGAATTTCGGTTTTGGTCAAATAAAGCAGTTAAAAAGAGAAAATTGGTTTGGAAAGAAAAAGGACAAGTTTCACTTACACTAGATTTAATGGCTAGAACAGGAAAACCACCCGTGAAATTAAAAGTTACGCTGCAGTTGTAACCGTTCATGCGGTGTACCCCTTTTCTTTAGGGAAAATTAATTAATTTAATCAAAATATTGCTAAGAAGTTACAAGATGGGGTGAATAAAAGAATGGCGCTAACATTAGGAAATCCAGGACAAGATGCATAGAGAATTAGAACAGTTTTAGACAAGTTATCAGGGTATGGATAGGATTAATTTGAAAATAGAACAAAGGCAAAGGGTCAAGATGGGGTAGGCTATGTGTTGCTTTGGGATGGAGAAATACTCACAATCCGCACTTGTGTTTGGGATCTGGGACAGCCAACCATGTTTCTGGGCTCATGGCTCTGGTCACCACACGGCAGACTCTCCTGGCAAAAGACAGCTGGGCCAGTCTGGTCACTGGATGGCAAGAGTACAGCGGGCATGCAGGTAGTGGGCAAAAATCTGTTCTGGTCACAGGATGCTCCCAAAAGGGTACCACAGCTTTTTCCCCTTGTTATTGGGATTTTGTGGGGTTTCTGGATCAATGGCCTTGCTGGGATAGGGTCAGCTATGCTTTGACCTGGCAGTAGAGTCTGGAATCTTGCAAAGGTGGATCTGGAATGTCTGGATACGCAGGCGCTGGAAATTCAGGCGAGAGTGTCCTGTCCCTGTGAGCTCCCACCCCTTATATAAAAGCGGGTGACATCACTGGGTTTATTGTTGGGCAGAACTAAGCTAGACCTACCCCCAAGAACTGAATAGGTCAGCCCATGGTGGTCGCATCCTCCAGTAGGGGACTCAGTTTAGGGGGTTGTGTTTTATGAAGTGCAAAACCATCCCACAGTCCTTTTTGCCAAAAATCAATCTTAACATAAATCACACATTTGTACAGTTGTGGCACTTTGGCAAGTTACATAAGCAGATTACATATTTCACACAGAGCATGGAAGTCCAATTCTCACGTTTGTAGGACTTTGTTTTGTCCGTCTAATAACTTTTCATAATTTTCAGTGAAATTATATTACCTAAAATTCTATAACTTTATACATGTGTAGATATTATCATAAGGCAGGTAAGTACTGAATTTCAAAGTGGCATCATATACAATTTCCTCAGAATATCCAATTTGCTGCCATTTCTGTCCACAATATACAAGTGAAGGCTACCATGTCTTGTTTAAGCCACAAAAAATACATTTAAACTGTGAAACTTTTACATTCCTGCAAAGTCTTGTTGCAGAGATAAAAGTCTTAAAAGTTTATTAATTAATTCTTACTTTTGTAGGACTTTGTTTCGTCCGTCTAATAATTTTTCATAATTTTCAATGAAATTATATTACCTAAAATTCTATAACTTTATACATGTGTAGATATTTTTCATAAGGCAGGTACGTATTGAATTTCAAAGTGGTATTGTATACAATTTCCTCAGAATATCCAATTCTCTGCCATTTCTGTCCACAATATGCCAGTGAAGGCTACCACGTCTTGTTTAAGCCACAAAAAAGTTTATTAATAAAATAGTCTTTTCAGCCAAATGGCCAGCACGGTCTACAAAATAAGGGCATAGCTTACAAGGCTGCTCCGGAGTTGGCTTTGAAGCTCCCCAGTAGAAGTTGTGGGGAGGTGTTACTTGAGTTTTCACACGTAGGCATCCCAGAATCTATTGTGTCAACCTGGAGCACAGACAGAACTCTGACAAGCGTGTGATATTCTGTCTTCTGGTCCATTCAAAGTTTCAAAGGGCATAATTAACACAGAGGTGTCCCAGAATCTACTGCTGTTCCTCTTGGGGGCAGGGTACTCCTGTTGTCAGCACCCAACTAACTGTCCCTTGAGCCATGGCAGAAACCTGTTTGGGCTGATTTCCCAGTCCAGCCAATGCATTTATTTCTTTATTTTATTTTGTTCTGAATCAGAAGCAAGCCTGTTGAAATAAAACATCCCATATATGTTTCCAAGCAAAATCCCTTTTACATTGCTAGGCAAGGGCAGCGGATTATTTGACATTGCACTTTTAAAACAGGTATTTTTCTTATTGGCAAAAGCACATTTTGACATGTGGTGAAGTGATAAAAGCAGTGTGATGTTGAACAGATGTAAAGAGCATCAGAGAGGCATCATTTTAAATGTAAAATACAGCACTGCTTTTCACTTTGCTTCTTTAGTACACCCAAGCACACATCCTGGCAGCCTTTCTCGGTGTGTTCCCTTTACCAACGTGCCCAATGGTGCTTGGCAAATCAGTGCAGCCATCATTTTGTAGCTGCAAAACGCATTTTTGATGTGAGGCAATGGTGCTCCAAGGAGCCAGGGCAGCCATTTTGCTGTGAACTGCTGAAATGTTGCTTGATTATGGATGGGAATTCTGCTGAGTGGGTCAATGTATCCCACAGGAGCAACCAAGTCTCCAGAGACCAAGAAGAGTAACAGCACCCAATATAATTGAATCAAATAGCACTAAATAGAAGGACAGAATGTGCAAAATCATGGTCTCCTAAAATGTGGTATAAGAGCAGAAGACAAGGCTTATTCATAAAGCTCCAGACGAAGATAGAAATGTACCTTTAAAGTTCTGAGGAAGAGAACATGGAGCAAGGTTGTGATGCTGGAAATGCATCTGAGGGGCAGGGCCTCTGAATCCTTGTCCTTTACTGCTTTTTATCGTGTGTTCTGTCATGTTTTCTGCCCAGGAGTCCATGTGGGACTCCTGGCAGTGCAGCTCTCTCTTTTGGTTTGGTGAACAGACCCATGGGATACCCTTATGGCACCCATGGGTAGGGGTACAACCCTGTGCCCCTAGTGTATGTTTTTGGGCACCTGTGGGTAGCCCACAGAGCAGGGTATGGGCTGGTGGCAGCTCCATGCTGAATTCGACAAGTGCTCTGGGTGTCCTCCATTTTGGGATACCCAGGCCCTGCCATTGGGATCAGTTGATTCCTGATAGGAAACAAGATGGCCCCTGTGGCCTCTTGCTTTCTATTGCCTGTTATCTTGTTTTCCCAAAGTCCTGAGAAGCCCTGACTCTGTCCCTTCCCCCTGACTGGCTGTTGGGTGGAAGTTCCCTATATGGTGTTGTGAAGGCCCAGCTAGACTGACTGGAGCCTTCCCAGTGACTGTATGTTGTGGGTACCTCCTGTGGGTGGGACCTGGGTGAATGGAGTGTGTGGCCAATATACACTCCTTGTTGTGGTTGTCTGGTTTCTGGCATGAGAGACAAAGACTGAGACAGCCCTGCCCGAAACTGGCCTGAATGCAGTGTGTAGTGTTGAATGGCTGGGTACTTGTCCCAATCCACATTCCTTGTTGTGAGTGTCTGAAAGGGAGGAGTGTGGCCTGAATGCACTGTGTGCCTGATTGGTTGACTGACTGCCTGAATGCCCTTCTGTCTGATTGGCTGCTGAGTGTGTGCCAGCAGTGTGGATGAGAGACAGACTAGTATATCTGGGGACCTCTCACCACTGGTGTTGGTTCAGAAGCGTCCAGGAAGGTTCAGGAACGTGCAGACACGTTTAGAAGCGTTCTGGAGTTGAGTCTCCACTCTAAGAGTAACTGGAACTGCTGATCCTCGACGTCAAGCTGGAAGAAGACGACTTGCTGTGGCATTTGCTTCGACCGATCCGAAGGCTGTCGAAGTCGTCGAGGACTGACCCGAGAGAGGACCTGGTAAGGCGCCCTCTTCCCGTGCTCCGAGGGACCATCGAGCACTGCTCCATCTTCGCCGAAGCGCCCTGGAAGTCAGACCTTCGAAAGGCTGCCGACCCGAGACTGGACCGCCGAGGAGATCGAAGTGAAGCACCCGGACATCGACGTCGTCGAAGTCCATTGCCGTCGACCAGGGTTCGCAGGTTTGTGTGACCGCTGGAGGCCCGTCGAAGTTGGGTTGCCCAGCCGTGGGAACCACTTGACGCCGTGCCGCCGACGACCGGAGCCGTCCGCTCCTTTGCCTAAGAACATTCAATCGAAGGACTCTCTCGACCGCACCGTCGATCGCTTATCCTGCCGGAGAAAGTCGAGGACGACCAACGCGCCGAGGAGAAACCTGCCGGTGGGTTTCCCGCCACCCGAAGACCACAAAGACTCGAACGAATCGACGCCCTTGCTGGGCCTCCGTCTCCACAATCTTTGCGGTGAACTATTGTCACCGAGGTGCCCCGCAAGCCTCTGCCTTGCAGGACGCCGACGCTCTGATGCCGACGAGCACCGCTCGGACGAAGCTGCCGCCTCATCGACGCCGTTCTACCTTGTTTGTCGACGGACGTTCGATGCCCCGTGCCTCCCGCTTGAAAGGGAAGGCATTCAAGAAGGGCCGTCGACTCCCCGTCGCCGAACACCGAGTTTCTCAACGTTTCTCGACGTCTCTCGACGATCCATGACTCCCGCTTGAAAGGGGGGTCGCTCAAGAAGGATCTGTCGACGCCTCTTCGAAGAACTCGACTCCACCAGGTACATTGGGGGGGTAAAAAACATTATAGGAGGGAATAAGACTTACAGAACAATATATGGACTGGGCTTGCGCTATATCTTTGTTTTACAGGTTGCCCAGGTGGGGGGATCTCCACACAGAGCTGTGCCTAGTGGTAGGGGCCAGTATTCTGCCTATTGCTCAACCCTCTTATTTTCTCTCCTCTCCCTATTGCTGGTTTCACTCTATTGATCTGTGTGCCATTGTTACAGCATTGTTGATGCACTTTACTAAGATCCAGTACAAAGGGTGGTACCACTTTAGAATTGTATATATTTGTCATTGTTGATTTTCCGGAGTACAAAGTGAGTTATTGCGATAAGTGTACATAACCTTAACTATTGATTATATAAAGACTGTGTTCTAACCAATACAGTGTGTGGATATTCCTTTGTGGGGGCTTGGGGACTACACTGTACTTAAGAACCAGCCTGCATCACCTCCTGAGAAGCTAGGCCTTGATTGCTCGTCCATTGCTACCGTATTAGAGAATCTTGGCTGGGGTCTTCTGTGCCTCTCTTCTACCATATAGAGAGCAGAAGTACAGACACCCCCCACCGGTTCGTTACAAAGGTCAACTACAAAGAAGAAGCTTTGGATTAGGGCCTAACTGATGAGAGATGGCAAGCTAATTGGCTGAGAAACACAGTTGTCAGACGTTGTTCCCTTGCACATGGCTTTTCGTTGTTTACATGCTGCTAACAAGCTGAATGGCCAAGATTGGTAAGAGTGCCAACCAATCATGAGGGCCTATGTACTGGTGGACCATACATTGTTGCACGGGGCTATCCGCTGCTGTTACTACGTTATTATCTGTATTTAACGTAGTTAGAGGTAGTCCAAGGCGTGCCTACCAGATAAGGGGCCTCCAATGATGAGACTAACATTCATACACACTATATGTATACGTATCCCCCTAACCAATCCCTCCACCTAGTAGATGTTTACAGTTATCCAAGTAGGATGACGTCCTAGCTGACGTATGTCAAGGTATAAAACTTTTTGTTTAACTGAAATGCATTTAGAGTGTGTGAACTGCAATCTGTTTGTTCGGTTTCCCTACTTTATTGAATTGATAATAAAGTAGTATTTTGCCACATTCCTCGAGTTTATCCAGTTATTTGGGCCTGAGATCATTTATTGTGGCAATCCCATTCAGCACTTGGAACGCTCCAGGTGCTATTGCACACATAGCTCTCAATTCAAACGCTTTTGGCGGGTGTCACCCGCCTTGTAAAGGGCTGACTCACCCGCCAAGCCTCCTGCACGCCCATTCATCCCAATGGGCGTCTCACCCGCCAAAAACAAAATCGGGTGATTTCACCCGCCCTTGCAACACAAATGGTTGAGAGCTATGTGCACACCTGCATAAGTCAGTGCCCAACTTGGGCCACCCCAGTCAAAACAGAACAGTGAATGTTGACTAGTTTGTACGCTGATGAAAACTTGGGGATGTATAGACCACTATCCTCTCAGCGCTCTGTCCCCGGCTTGTTGTGCTAGACCACTATCCTCTCAGCGCTCTGTCCCCGGCTTGTTGTGTGCGCGGTCACCATCACTGTGGCGTTCTGTTCTGTTAGATCAGATTTGGGCATGCCCCCTCTGTCTGTGCTCTCTTTCGAGCTGCCACCTGCTTGGCTGTTGGCATCCAGTCCAGTGGCAGAGCCAGGTGAACAGAAGGGGGAGCGGTTGCCCCCCCTTCCTTCCCTCCCTCTGGTGCCTAGTACACCCCCCAGCCTCCTGCTGCCAACTGATTATCTGCCCCTCCCCCCGCCCCATTCCCCAGCACCAACAGCTGCCTCCACTACTGATCCAGTTAATCAGATATAGACTGCTCAGCTATCTAGTGACAGGTTGTAGACCTAGTCTTCACAGCACTTTGTAACCAACTGCATGGGCTCTGATCTTTCAGCATAGTCTGAACACCGCGCAGCAGCAGGTGGCAGGAGCCTGGGGGAAGGAAGGATCAGAATGTTACAAGCATGACGATAGGCGAACTGTGCTTTTCTAAGCAACGAGGATTACACTTGCTCACAACAGCGCCTCATGCTGGCCCGATCAAAGCACCAGCCACAGCCCGGCTAAAAGGAAAACGGCACCTGGCGAACAGCACTGATAGGACTCCCCGTCTTTCTCCCTCGTCGCCTTAGCATTATCATGCGCGAGACGTACACGCTTGTTTGGCCTTGCCAGTTCCCGTCGCAGCTAGAGGCCGCATAAGGCACATTTGTACAGGCAGTGGACTGAGATGTCAAGAGCCGACAGTTCTGAGAGCAGAGGATCGGGTGAGGGGCGGAAGCCGGTGATAGTGGGATTTACAAAAAAAACAATGGGGCGTACACAACCAAAAAGGATAGAGCTATGAGTCGGGAAGCGGCACATTTGTATATACTTTTGCATTTAATATTAACTCTATCCAGCTACGATTGCCTTGCCTTCATATATTCCATTATATTGCTCTACGTTTTCAGGATGTACCTGTCTCATGCTTGAAGCAGCCTAAGGGAAAATCAAACCATTCGAAGTGTAGGTGATTTGACGTTCGGTAAACTTTCAAACTTTTCCTGAAAAAGGTTTCCAAGCAGACAAGGGCCCTACCAAAGAGGGCAGGCTGACGTGCGCAGGAAGATACTGTTTTTATTCAATTTGAAATTTAAGTAACTGCTCAAGCTAGTAATAGAAACCATATTTTTCGTACTTTACTTAGGAATAATGCTATGTGATACCACTTCTTGTTTTGCCAAGGGGTGAAAGGTCGTGTTCCATCGCTTCCCTGATATCACTTCGACGTGGGGCCAAGTGACATCACTTCCTGTGATGTCATCAGAGGTCAAGGGTCGTATGATTTCACTACCGCTACCCCTGGCATTTTGGTGAAATGACGTCCATGGACAAGGGGCCTACAAAGGAGGGCAGGCTGACATGCGCAGGAAGATACTGTTTTTATTCTATTTGAAACTTGAATAACTGCTCAAACTAGTAATAGTTTCTATCCATAGAGAAAGCAGGCCCTCTCACACTGGAACAAGAATAACACGGCCCTCTATTTCGAGTGCAAGATCTACTTGTGGTAGAATTTGTAGCATATCAATTATTTTCTATATCCAGCATCCACCCATGCTAGCACTAGAAAAGATTTTTTCTAACTCTCGCGCTGACTTTTTTTTTACTTCAAGGAAAAGGGTCTTCTAGCACAACAACGAGTATCTTTCTATGTCTGCCCCGCAATCCGCACCGATACCACCCTGCAGGGCAATATAGTAAGGAATTAGAAAGCAAGTGTGGTTCAGAGGGATCCTTGCATTGGTTCACTCCCTCTGTGAGTGACCCACAAATATGGTTTGGCTACTGGATGATTAAAGCGGTGAACTGTGAATACTCGCAGGCCACCTTTAGGGCCTGTTTAACACCACAGTCATAATCACATTCTTTCAAGGTCTTACACAGAGTTAGAAATGGGTCACTCCAGGGCACCCACCCACCAACCATTGTAGTATCATTTAATGCACTTATCTATGTGGAGAGAGCGACCAATAGCTTGTGACATTCCATGAGTGGGCTAGAAGGCAATTTAGCCTGCTCTATGAACTACATTAACAATCAATATTATTAGTTTTGGCTATTGGGTGCTGCTCAAACACCACTTATAAGCCAAAACGATTGCATTGGAGTACAGGTGGAAGGGACATGCACAGATTGTGGGTTGTGATTGTTTATTTGCCAATCCCTATGGCCATTCCGATCCACACCACCTACCCCTCACTTCGCAAAACAAATCCTCCTTTGACCGCTTTCAGCTAGCTCAATCAAGTAGTAACATCAAATTTTGGCCCGGCAGTGTTATTTCCAAGCAATCTGCTTAGAGTTAATGGCTTCAATTCTGTTCTAATTCACTACTGATGTGAAAATGTGTTAAGCAAGCATGCCTTCAGCTCATATATTGGTAAATGTTATTTGCACTGTAGTCCTGTTAGAAATCAGCATTGTCAGAGCCAAAAGTATTGAGTTGTGTGTACATATTAGATGTGCGCTTGTCTGGCACTATCCAATGTCCAGGTAATCTCACTATTTTCCAGCTGTTGTCATTTTATATCCAGGTAATACCATCATGATTGTACCTGGCAAATGCCTATCCCATGCTTACACAGAAGCCCAAACTGTTGGCTTTTCCAATGCATGTTATATATTGAGCAACACTGTCTTATTAAACTTTGCAAAAGTGAGTCTCTTTCTATAATCCACATTTAAGAAAATCACTTCTACGTGACCCCAATGTTGACAGCTAATAAAAATAAGAGCGATGTAAAGGGATTAGCCCTAGATCGCATAATTTGGTCAAGGGTAAGTCAGAATTTGAGTCCCTTTCTCAAGGAAACACATCTTGCAATTTAATCAATAGCCTATCTGGAATAGCCTATATGGAATAGTCCATCTGTAATACCTTATTCCATCCCATTAGTTGTGCACCAATTCCATCACATTAGTTGTGCACCAACATATAATGCTGCATAGTTGCACTAAAAATCAGTGCTGTGTTCAATGGACATACTTATGCAACTGCATGCAAATCAACCCAGGAGTACAGAAGATGTCTTAATAGAAACAGGTTATACAAAGCAATTATCATTCCCTCTGAAAGCAAGTACACAGCAGAGTCTGCGCCTGCAAAATAATTACAAAGCAATGGGTCACCAGGGGGCACAGAGATATGCTGATTTCTCTGTGCTGCTCCGACACCGTCGGGACTAAAAGAGTTCTGAGCCCCCCTAAAAGCCCCCACACAGATGAACAGAATACCCCATCTGGTGCCTCAACACCCCGTGTGCACAATCAGTTGACGGTTTGAACCGGGATTCCAGGGAACACCGAAGTTACGCCAGTCAGCCGCTCACCCAGAGACGACAGCTTCTCAGAGCCGTCCCTCAGCTCCGGGGGGAAACAACACAGTACCGATGCAGGCCAAGAAAAGCAGTGATTGGCCACACCTAACCCCCTCCTTACAAGGTCCATTGGAAGGCCGCTGGTCCTAGCCCCAGGACTCCACAGGCCATAAGACAATCACCTAGGCTGAGATCCTGAAGCGCTGGACCAGGTGGAGGAGACCCCAGGGGAGCGGCCTATGAGAGACACGTTATGCAACACCAGAGAGCTACTGAGGGGAAACCATTACCCCCCCCCCCCCCCACCTCCGAACTAGGGTGAAGGAAGCTCTTGGACCCCCTCTTCCCCATTTAGGTCACAGGGAGAACACACCAGCAACGAGGGTGGCCCGCCCGCAGAGACTTCCAGGAGAACCCACAAGGCCACAGACTACCCCGCTGATGCAGGCAAATAACCAGAACAGGGCATGTAGAGGGCCCAGAAACTTCCACGGACTTCAAACCACATAGTGTGGCACCCTATAGGTGGAAGAGGGGGCATTAGCCCACGGCGGGGAGAAGGAGTGAACTATTCAGTGGACCACAGAAGGAAGTGGGGAGGTGGCAAGGGAAAGAAACAGTCCAAGGATACAACTACGTTTGCCAGAGGTGCAGCCTCTCCATCACATGATTTTACACCACTATGCCAGGCCACCACAAACCTACACAGCTTGCCGGCCTGGATGATCTGAAAAGTGGCCTTACTGGAAGTTTGCTATCAGGAAGGCCCAGAACAACTAGTAGACATGACCATCAGGGAGATGGCGGACCAGGCAGCCAACACTATGACCACCAAAAAAAAAACATTGCAGCTTTGATGCAAGAAATTAGAGAAATGCGGGCCGACTTCCGACTTAGGGCATAGACTGGAAAAGATGGACCAACGGGTGGACAAGATAGACCAGAGAGTGGACAGGATGGAGGACAGAATCCAAGGTTTGGAGTCCATTCAATCATCAGTGGATATTCTGGAAGCACAGATTGACCCCAGACTGTCAGCCCTAGAGAGGAGGGATGAGGAGAAAGCCCTCAAAATGGATGATTTTGAGAACAGGGATTGGAGGAACAACCTCAGGTTTTTCGGCCTTCCAGAGGTGGAGGGAGAGACAGAGAGAGACATCTGCCGAGCCATCAAAGAGAGAACCGCTTACTGTTTGGTGATGTAGCGGCACCCACCATAGACAGAGCGCACAGGGCCGGTGGTAGAGGTGAAGGACCACGCTCCATCCTTGTTCGTTTTCATTACTATGCAGAAAAGGTAAAGATCTTAGAGGAAGCCAGGAAGTCGTCCAACATCACATACAATAATGCAACAATCTCAATCTTCCAATACCTCTCTTCATTCAACCTGGCCAGAAGGCAGAGGTGTGCCCCGCTGACACAATGGCTAAGAGAAAAGGGGATATGTTACTGGTGGGGATACCCAGTCTCATTGACTTTTGAATACATGGGCCAGCAAGCTAAGCTGATCTCCGATGAAGATATTAAAGGAGCGATCTGGGAACACATGGAAAGACAGAGTGGACAAAGACAACCCTCCCTGTGTGTCGGCGAAGGAGGAGCCAAGAGATGGGTCCTCGGGGGACAGGAGAAGGGTCCAAGGCTCGAGGAAATTTAAGAAATTGAACACCCCACTGCCAGATATGATGTGGACACAGGAAAAATAGAACTTAAGACTAGACCAGTGATGACATACCTCAGGGGAACCACAGAAAGGGCGGAGAGTGAGGATATCACCTTCCTATGTGGTGACCTGTGGAGTGCCACAGATCTGGTGAGGGTGTAGATGGGGGGATCCTTCTGCCATGGGGAGAACTGATCTGAATGAGGGGGGTGAGGAGGTTGATGACTTCCCAAAGCAAGTGGGGTGGGTGGGGGGTTGGGGCTCAACATATGGAGCACTTTTAAGGATTGGCCCCGGGTGACCGGGCGCCTTGGTGGTTCAGTCAGGGACGAGAAATGAGTGAGGGACCTGACTGGACACCGGGAGAGGGGGGTGGGAGGGATCCAACAGGGGAGCGGGGAAGGCGGTTGGGGGAGTTGGGGGAGAGGGGAGTCTGGGCTCTAACTGGACGCGGGGGCCCTGAGGTACCTGAGAAATGGAAGGTAGGGTTCAGTTAGGTGGTCCAAGAGTGTTGGGGTTTATAGTTCTGACAGTTTTATGCTTTTGGCAAAGTTCGTATTCACTCCCGCAAACAGTAGTGGAAATATCATGGGTCGAGGGTGGAAGTCATAACGTGCAATTAAAAGGATCTTGTTTCCTAAGTAGTAATGGCTAACGCATTGCCAGCCCTGGTGGTGGGCTCTCTAAACGCTAGAGGAGTCAACACTCTGACAAAGAGATCGCTCCTGGCCCGAGAATTCTCTCGAGCTAAGCTTGGCCTGCTCTTTCTCCAGGAAACGCATTGGGTGAGGGGGAAGGAACAGCACTCCGCGGAGATAGGATAGGGGAAGTTCACCGAGACTCATTCATATAAACGAAAAAAAGAGAGGAGTAGCCATTATTATGGCAAGCAGTCTGGGTTTCAAGGTGGAAGCGACACTGAGTTACCCAGAAGGTCGCTACCTGTTTGTTAAATGAGATATGATGGGGAACCCATTGAAACTGGGAGTGATCTATTGCCCGAACGAAGGCCAGATAACCTTTTGGGAAAGTGTTTGGGTCAAGCCGCAACATTTCACAGGGGGCCCCATTATGGTAGGGGGAGACTTTAACATGGTACTGGATCCCTCCAGAGTCAGAAAAAGAATGGGCACACAGAGACTGAGGTTGGTGGACTCTCTGACCTCCCTAGCCTCAGGGTATCCCACTTCACATTCTACTCACGAGCTCATGAACCCCTTTCAAGGATCTACCACATCTTGGTAGACAGCTCCTTGTTTAGTCATGTTGGGGGCTCCGTGTAGACGCAGTACCCTGGTCAGATCACAACTAAGTGCGCATAACGGTGGGAGACAGCTGGGGGCGCCCACGGCCAGGAAGGTGGAAATGCAATGACTCTCTTCTGAAAGATAGGGAAATTGCCCACACATTGCATGCATGTTACAGAATATTTCGAGCTCAACGATAATGAGGAGGTGGGTCCACACACCTTGTGGGAACCATTCAAGGCCACAATCAGCTGAGTTATAATCCAGATAGGATCCCAAAAGAAAAGGGAGGGGAAGAGACAAGAAGATCTGCTTTGGCTGAAAATTGCAGAGCTCCAACCGGAACGTGCCCCGGGAGATTCCATCTCCATGGACCAGACAAGATCACTGTAAAATCACAAAGTACAGTTAAAAGATCTCCTGCTGAGCAAGACAGAGAAGAAACTGCTCTTTCTCAAACAAAAATACTACGACAAGGGCGACAAGGCAGATAAGATTCTAGCTTGGAAATTAGGGGAATCCCAGAAAAGTAAGATGGTTAGGGCTGTGAAAACCAATGGGGGGACCACACAAAAAGGACACCACTAGCATAGGGGCAGCTTTCAGACAATAGTACAAACCTTTATATAAGTCCGAATTTGATGGCGACAAATCGCACATAGCTGAATACTTGGAACAACTACCCATTCCAAGCCTACCCATGGAAACCACCTTTGACTTAGATGTTCCAATAACAGAGGAAGAGGTCATCCTGGCACTCA
Organism: Ambystoma mexicanum; assembly: GCF_040938575.1. Lineage (NCBI taxonomy): Eukaryota > Metazoa > Chordata > Amphibia > Caudata > Ambystomatidae > Ambystoma > Ambystoma mexicanum. The sequence goes on along the minus strand of NC_090934.1, from coordinate 385,713,514 downwards.
AATCAATGAAAGGGGGCACAACACTGGGCAAAGACGGGTTCTCAGTTAAATTCTTCAAGATATATCGGTCCACTCTGGCACCGTACCTGACAAGTGTCTTCAATGCATTTCTGGAGGGGGGACATTGCCCAAGTCAATGATGGGGCCCATCATAGTGGGGATCCCGAAAGAGGGTAAGGACCTGTCGCAGTGCTCATCCTACCAGCCAATCTCCCTACTTAATACAGATGTAAAAATCCTGGTGAAGGGGGGGCGTGGCCAGCCGAGGATCCGTGTGGATGGCTCTGAGGTGGCTCTGCAACCCCTTTCCCGTTATGGCCCCTAATCCCCCTTAAAAACATTTGTTTTCGGCTACAAGCAGAGAATATAATGGCGGAATACATGAGGCACCGCTGGGGAAAAGGCGAAGCGCCGGAGCTCTGTTATGAGCGAGATCGGAGAGTTTGAAGCAGACGTCCCGATCTTCCCGCCAAGATGGCGGCCCGGCACTGAGTAGCAGCGGGCTCCCGTATGAGGAAGACGGTTAGCCCCGCTTTGCCCTGCATACGAATACTTATAGCTCTCGTTTCCGTATGGAGAGGAAGACTCTGAGCTCCGATACTGTGGAATGAGACAGGAGCCGCAACTCCGGCGCTGATACAGAGAAGCGCCGTGGAGACCTGCCTCAGAGCCCACAGAAGGTAGAGCCATATTACGCAGTGAGCGAGCATGCATGCATGTTTACATACGGCCCGGCGCAGCTGCCTGACAGCTCTTCCCGCAACGTAGCCCGGGTGCGGCCAGCAGAAGCACCGGGCCCCCCTTGAGAGGAGGACTAGACCGACGCATCCGTTGAGCAGAAGGGGCCATATGCAGGCTCTCGGGCTGCTGGTTGAGCCAGCCTGACCTGTGCCTGGGGTTTGCCTGTGACCCACCCGGGTTTGTTACCACCCGGTCTATGAGGTGAGAGGGGGAATGGAGACCCCCGCTTTTAACGGCGAGGAGACGGCATAAGAGAAGAGGCGGCTGCCGCGTAACAACACGCACCGACCATGTGTATGCTAACTTCTCTCCTCGCCACGCTAAGCTACTGAACGGAGGAGCCCCCGCACCACAACCAGGCACAGGCATTATCGGCCGGGAGGAAGGAGGGAACAGCCTTACTTAATGTGAACTGAGGAAGACACGGGCACAGGAGGGAGAGGCACGGAAAAAGAAATCTCGATCACGGTACATCGGTGGAGCGTATCCTAGAAAGCTCCAATGCACATCTACACAACAGCTGGTACCCGCTGAAGATGTCGGGACCCTATAGAAGACCTACAGACCCTGTATGTATCAGTGAGGGAAGCTTACACGCGGGCTGTGCCACGACTGTGGAAGTGGTGATCAAGCAGCCCAACGGCTGAAGTGGTCTCGACACTGAACATATTGGCCCGCAGAATCACCCATCGGGGTGTACTGCTCAGATTTTTTTATGCATGGAGTGAGACAGGAGAGATAAAGCCCCAGTGGGCCCCGCACTCCTCGTGTTCCCCATAAGACCTCAGAAGAAGGAGCTGTGAGGGGCTCCCTAGGCAGCACAGCAGAATCTTACAGATATATCAGTGGCAGACCCAGCTTGGCGCACCCCGGCTCCCCCCATCGCCTAATCGGCCATGTCTAAGCAATCTACTAAAGCCAAGGGAGGAGCTCCGGGGGACATCAAAATGATGTTGCAAGCGGCGGAGACACAAAAGCGGAATCAGATTCAAGCCACAGCGCAGGTGCACCTCTCCCCATCGGAAGATCTGGCTGATACAGCAGACCCACCAATCCGGAGGTCCGACCTCCTGGCGCTGCTTCAAGAATTGAAGAAGGACATTAAAGAAAGTGCTGCGGACCTAGCTAAATCTATAGCTGATCTTAACAAGGGGGTCATGGCAGCTGAACGAAGGATAGATGAGGTGGAGACCGCTGTAGCCGAACAAGGGCATGAACAAGAAGAACTAAGCAGGAGAGTGCAGGAGCTCGAGCACCAGACGGAACGTGTCCAGAACAGGCAGGAGGATGCTGAAAATAGGTCTAGAAGGAATAACATATGGATCCGAGGGATTCCCAAAGCTATGACAGACCCGGAACTACAACAATATGTAACAGACCTGTTTCGGCACATCCTAAATACCGGAGAGGATAAGGAAATAGTCCTAGACCATACGAATAGGGTCTACTCAACGTACCAACTTGACAAAAATCTCACTCCGGATGTTCTTACGAGGGTACACCTGTTCCAAGAAAAAGAAAACATTATGTGCGCTGCGAGGAAGAAAGAACCTATACAGTTTAGATCGGCGACCATCCAAATATATCAGGACCTGGCACAAGCAACCCTTCTCAAGAGGAAATGACTGAGGGTTGTGACGAGCTGGCTGCGGGCTAAGGGAGTTCGCTACCACTGGGCATATCCTACCGGTCTTCGATTTGAATGGGAAGGTCAACGCTATACGATCACCAAGGAGGAAGAAATGGAGAGTCTTATGGGGGACAATGAGACTAGGCGTAAAGGCAGTGGGAGCAGCCCCCCACCCAGGGGCCAAAAGAAAACTGATTCAGCAGAGAAAGAACAATGGAAACCGGCGCGCACTCGCCCAAAGGGTCGCAACAAGGATAACAACGTTACAGACCCAAGGTGAAGGTACAAAATTCAGCCTCAGAGGCTACCTCCACATTATTAGATATGGAGTTGCAACATATAGGAGCTCCGACAAAATGGGGTGTAAATATGAAAATGAGAGTTAAGGACAGAGCCCGTGAAAGACTTGCAAAAACCGGAAACACACAAGAACCAATGTAAGAGGGGAGTAAGGGGGGGTTACCAGACCCCACTTTACCAGGGACGGTTACACCTGGTACCTTGTGATGATGTTCTCACTAAAAACGTTTGTAAAGGAAATTATAGTTTGGGAGTTTGAAAGCTTGGGGGAAAGTTCGAGTTTTGAGGATGACGGTGTTGCGATATATTCATGGTATATTTCTAAAAATGGAGAGAGCCCCGGATCCTAAAAGTAACGAGAGTGCAGGACATGGCTATGGCTGAATTAACATTTGTTACACTAAATGTCCAGGGGCTTAACTCCCCAATTAAGCGCAAATCGATGTTGGCCAGACTGAGCGACATGCAGGCCTCAGTGGTTTGGATGCAAGAGACACATCTACTTAAAGCTGATGAACATAGATTGAAGCATAAGGCGTTCCCCAGACAGTTTTTCGCCACTAGAGGGACCAAAAAACGAGGAGTGGGCATCTTGATAGCTAAAGGGATCATCTTTGAAAGTCAATTCTTGAAAAGAGACCCTGAGGGCTGCTACCTGTTGGTGGGAGGGATTTTGATGGGACAGCAGGTAACGTTGGTATCATTATATGCCCCTAACGAAGGTCAAGACCGTTTCCTAAGGGCGACCCTCCCGATCATTGTGCAATGGGGCAGGGGGCAGATATTAATGGGGGGAGATTTCAACGGGGTGATGGGCGCTGAGATGGACAAGACTCTCCCTGCCACCTCCCATGACCATACATTCAGACAGGCCTTAGCTAAATTCATCAGGGAATTACACTTGATTGAATCGTGGCGCTTCTTCTACCCACAGGTGAAGGCTTACACACACTACTCGGTGGTACACAAAAGCCACTCCCGGATTGACATGGTGCTGATCTCAGACTCACTAATTCCACAAGTTACGGGATTGGAGATTGGAGTGAGGTGCCTGTCAGATCATGCCCCAGTCCTCCTAAAATTGGAATCTATGAGCCCACAATATCGGCCCCGTAGACTGTGGCGCTTAAACGAAATAATTCTGAAAGATCTAGCCCTTAGAGCAGACATCGAAGGTTCCCTAAAGAATTACTTCCAAGAAAATCTCACCCCTGGGGTTCATTGGGACACCATCTGGGATGCAAGCAAGACGGTAATAAAAGGGAATTTATAGCACATACGACAAACTATATCAAAAGAAAAGAAAGGGTGAGGCGGGATATGGAATCCCATCTGGCAGAAGCTGAAACAGAATACAGAACAAAAGGTTCGCAGAGAGCATGGAAGGTTTTGTAGAAAGCCAGAGCGGCTCTAGAAACCCATCTGGTGGATGAGGCTGCACTACTCCTAGTGCAAACCAAACAGTTTCACTATATAAAAGGAGACAAAGCAAACCGTTTCCTTGCTGCTAACCTGAAGCAGCGGAAGAACCGGAACCGCACAATTCAACTCCGGAATGAACAGGGGGACCTGGTATGGGGGGAGGAGGCAGTAGAGGAGGTACTCCACTCTACTATACTAAGAACGCAAAATGGGAAGACTTTGGGAGAGATAATCAAGCTGCTTTCCTCAACCAGATAACCCTACCGCAAATCAACGACTCAGATAGACAATTCTTGGAAGCCCCCATAACAGAAGAGGAAGTGGGAGAAGCAATAAAAGCCTTGAAAATGAATAAAGCCCCTTGGCCCAGATGGGCTTAGTAACGCATATTATAAAACTTTCAGAACCACCCAAACAGGCCCCCTAACAAAACTGTTTAATTATATTCGGGATACGGGCAGGATCTCCAGGGATATGAGTCAAGCGACCACAATATTACTTCTAAAACCAAACAGAGACCCTAATGAATGCGCGAGCTATCGCCCCATCTCACTACTAAATAGCAATGCAAAGATTTATTCCACGATTTTAGCTCGTAGACTAGCAGAGGAACTGCCAGGGATAATCCACACTGACCAAGCAGGCTTTATACAGGGGCGAAATACACACAATAATATTTGTAGAGCTATAAATACAATCGAATGGGGCCGTAGAACAGGACAGCGATTCTCTTTCTTAGCTCTGGATGCCTTCCGTGCATTTGATAGCCTGCACTGGGGGTATCTACAGATGACGCTTGAAAAATTCGGTTGTAGCCCGACTTTCATACGAATGGTAATGGCCAACTTCGCACACCCATCCACACAATTAATGGTTAATGATCGGTTCACAGATAACATCCCCATCTAGAAGGGCACAAGACAAGGGTGCCCGCTATCACCATTAATATTCACCATGGCCATGGAGCCGTTAGCACAAAAGACCCGCGATGACGCAGAGATCCGAGGGGTATAGGTGGGCGCAGAGGGTCCTCAGATAATCGTGCTTTACGCGGATGAAATTCTTCTGTTCATCAAAGATACAATACACTCGTTACCTAAAGTACTGGACCTCCTAACGGAGTTCGCGAAGGTCTCAGGATTTAATATTAACTACAACAAGTCTTGCGCACTCAATATCACTGAGAATGCAGAGCTAGTGACAGAATGGGCGGATAGGTACCCGCTAATGTGGGAACCGAAAGCAGTAAAATATCTGGGAATACAACTGACCCCAAATATCGGAAACTATACGGGGCTAATATCCCGGACTTACTGAAAGAACTAGCTGAAGACCTAAAACAATGAGAGGCCCAAGAGTTGTCATGGATAGCAAGAATACTGGTGGTAAAGAGGACCCTTCTCCCAAAGTTCCTTTATGCAGTAAGAGCCCTACCATTGCGTATCCCGACTCCAGTAATCCAAAAATTACAAAGGGAGATAATGGCTTTTATTTGCAAAAGGAGAAAACCACGAGTCCCCAAAAAGGTCCTGTTTAGGCCCCAATCACTGGGAGGGTTAGCTGTCTGTGAAGGCCGCAGATACCTATGGGCGGCGTAGCTGGCTCCAATGCTGCAGTGGCCACTTAGAAACACCCAGATGAGCTGGACGGTCCTTGAAAGAGAAACTACTAGAACCCCCCCCCCCCTAGATAATCTCCCCTTCCTTCCTGAACGTCACAAAAACAAAGAAGGCACTTTGCTCGAATCCACCAAAGCATCCTTATGGTATAGGGACAAAGCGTTACGCAATAGTGGAGTAAGAGTTGGAAGGGGACCCCTGGCGCCGGTTGCCTACAACCCAGACTTCATTCCTGGGATCTGACTTCTGGGCACATTGGGGCGCGAATGAGAGAACACTAGTGATGGGAGACCTATACGAGGAAGGCACACCGCTAACCTTTGAAAGGTGCAAGATTAAATTTAACATTCCTGAGACTGAAAGGTTTCACTATATCTAATTAAGACATTGATCACTAAAAGGAAGGTCCGCGAAGAAGCAACCCGAGAGCCAGTGGGTCTAGAGCTCACGATAAAAGAGGGCCAACCTAAGAAAGGGGTGTCGAAACTGTACAGCCTCATGGGAGCAATAGACCCCGAAGTATTGCTTCTTTATATGCAGCGGTGGGAGGCGGATGTGGGGAGATCGATCTCTAGTGAGACTTGGAGTCAAATTTGGAAAAGAGCCACAAAATGCTCCAAATGCACTTCAATCAAAGAAGCGGCATACAACATGTGTTTAAGATGGTACATGACACCTGCACGCATGCACTCCATTAACCCAGACTATCCTATAACTTGCTGCAGACAACCAGGTGATTTAATACATATGTGATGGGCCTGCCCGTTTGCCAAAACTTATTGGAAAGAAATCCTCAGTCACATCAAGGAGATAACTGGGACACAATTGCCATTTGACCCTTTGGTGATCCTATTGGGGGAGGCGGTGGAGGGATGCTATGCTAAATCGGGCCCAAAAGCCCATCTCATTACTCACATGCTAAATGCGGCTAGAATAACTCTGGCTCATACGTGGAAGGACAAATAGGGCCCAATAGTGACCAGGTGGTGGGTGAGACTGCAGGGGTGATGGCCATGGAAAAAACTACTGCTTTAGCCCATGGTTCTTATACAAATATCTGGACATTTGGATGCCACTACACAACTATACAAATGACAGGGAACAAATGTACTTTAAACTGAGACTACTGCGCAGCATTTCTGTTATTTAAATACAGAAGCCAAATTGGAAGAAGGGGCGATCCATGATATATAATCGTCGGGATGGACTGCACTGTATCCTTTGTTGGGTTGTTGGGGGGAGGGGTGAAATACATCTGGAATGTTTGTACTTTTTTGAAAAAACAAAATAAAGTTGTTAAAAAAAAAATCCTGGCGAAGGTGCTAGGAAAGAGACTTGAGGGAGAAATGCCATCTCTGGTCCACTGGGACCAGGTTGGCTTCATCAGAGGGCGTCAGGGCTCAGACAATATTAGGAAGACACTAAATCTAATGCACTATGCCAAGGAGGTCGACCTTGATGCATGCCTCCTCTCTTTAGACTCGGAGAAAGCCTTTGACAGGGTGGAGGGGAAACATATGGCTATGCTCCTGTAAAAGATGGGAAGATGGGAGAACATCCAGAAAAGGGTTGGAGCACTATACAGAGCACTGCGCACCCGGGTCCAGGTTAATGGGGAATTATCAGCGCCCTTCCAGCTAACCAGAGGCACGAGACAGGGGTACCCCTTATCCCCCCTACTATATGCACTCACGATGGAGCCCCTGGTGATAGCAATAAGAAAACACTGTGGAATGCAGGTTATCCAAAGAGGAGAAGTTGAGTTCAAACTTTCCCTATTTGCTGATGACTTACTGGGGTATCTGGTAGACGCTCCCTCCTCACTTCATGCACTGTTTGCACTCATTGAAAAATGTGGGGCCTTCTCAGGTCTGCAAATTAACAAATCCAAATTGGTAATAATGCTGATCCGCGCCACAGACCTCGGCTAGATAAAAAGAACCGTATGCTAGGGGTAAGAGTAGAGCAATCAGGGATTTCATACCTGGGGGTCCGTATCCCTAGAAACCTGGCGACGCTTGTGTCAGTTAATTATGAACCTCTTCTGGTGGCCATAGAAACCGACCTAAACCGTTGAAGCACCCAAATATACTGGTATGGGCGAACGACAGCTGTAAAAATGACCATTCTCCCTTGACTCCTATACCTATTCACAGCCCTACCCACGAAGATCCTGGAAGCCTACTTTACTGACCTCCAACATAGCGTGCAGAGGTTTGTCTGGCAAAATAAGACCCAGAGGATTAAAAGATCCACTTTCACTCTCCCAAGGGAAGATAGGGGCTTTGGCTTCCCAGCCTTTGCCCTTTCTCACAAAGCTGCCAGGCTATGTGTGATCCTAGAACATAAGAGGGATGACCTGGGGAATTATTGGACCTACTTAGAAGACATGGACACCCACCTGGCCAAGGTGAGGGACTTACTCTGGGCGCCTTACAGGGAGATACCGAACAGGCTGCCCAACCACTCTTGTCTGGGTGTACTATTGGCTCTGCGGAGGGAGGGGAGAAGCACTGAGAGTTTGTCCTCCTGGCCTTCAATGATGACCTTGGTGTTGTGCCCAGTTATCGGGCTGGGGAGCAGGGGATTCCGCAACATGCAGGCATCGTCTGAGAGGGTCTGGAGAGGGTGGGACAGTTGTCAAAGGATGAGGCATTCTTGGACTATGAAGTGGTTGCAGAAGTGCTCAATGGGGACAAGATATCCATATTTGGATACCTAAGACGGAAGGGGATCCTCACCAACCACAGCTGGGGTGACAAACAAATGCCCACTCACAACATTTGAAAAAGCACTAGACACCTCGTAGTCGAGGTGAGAAATAGTGTCTAGACTCCATAAGGCACTGATCCCAGTTGATAAGAAGGACAGGCAAACCTTTAAAACATACTGGGATGACTTGGAGGGAGAGGTAATCTTGGAGGAAGTCTGGGGGAAGATATATAAAATTATGTTTCATGAAAGCACCATGGAGCACAACTTCAAGGTCCTACATGGGTGGCACAGGAAGCCCCTGTGAATATCCCGAATGTTGTCAAGGTCTACTCCACTATGTCCTAGGGGATGTGGCTTAATAGGTTCTCGAGCACAGATATGGTGGCATTGCCCGTGAGTTCATTCATACTGTCAGGACCTACTGGGCTGGATGTCAGAGATTATAGATGAGGTCCTTCCCCTAGTCCCTCACCAAATGCTGCTGGGGCTCCCCCGAGAGATTCTGACATTTATAGATACCCGAGAATGTGGGAAGTGTTGTTCAGGGCGGCCAGGGCCGCGTTAGTGCGGAAATGGAAAAGCGGGTCACTCCCTGATAGAAACGGCTGGCTGCAGAAACTAAACTGACAGCAATGGTGAACGATCAGATAGGCGCATTCATGGCAGATTGGGGCCCTGTAACAAGCAAATGGGGATGGGACGTGCACTAGTGGGGCTCGTGAAGGTCATGGCCACCCGGGGGTGGCATAAAGGAAGAGACAGGGGGGAGATAGTTGGTGAAAACCAGAGAAACGAACAGGGGGATAGAGCTTGAAATCAGGGGGCATCCAGCACAAGGGAAGATGGGGTATTGTGGACTGTGCACCACCGGAAGGGCACATTGTCACAAGCCAAGTTCCACAGCAGACCTTGTTCAGGACTTAAGTCTCCATAGCTGGAGTGGAGACATGGGGCCTAGAAGAGACACTGCACAGAACCACCTGTTTTTATATTGTTGGGGCAGGGGGAGGGAGAGGGAGTTGAATTCGAAGACCCAATAATGCTTTGATGTGATATGTATAATTGGTTCATTCAAAAACATTTCAAGTTTTGAAAACAATTATTACATAGCAATCCAGCAAAGTATGTGATTTTAAAAAAGAAAGTGTGTCTTTCTTTACAATACCACCGGGCAAGGAAGAGAGGCAACTGTTTTTGCATTCTGAAATCAGCGTGTGGCATTCATTTACCATGGTAAAACCTCTAAATATAATTTAGGATTAATAAGCATGGTGTGTTCAGATAATTGCATATATAAGGATAGACCATAACACGGAGGACAATGATAGTAACATAGCTTAGTGGGTTAAACACCCATCGCAAGTTGGAATCTTGGGATGGCCCACATCACTTTCACCATCCAAAGTCAATAAAATGATTACCAGTAAATAAAGTAATAGTATTGCCCACCTAGGGACTCATTACATGGGTTAACCATGGTTGCACTGTGTACTTGCAAAAGGCTAACTTTGCAGAGACTGCCATTTACTAGATCCAATCCCTCGCGGTCCTAGGAACATGAAAAGCCAGATTAATGCAAGGACGTCATTTAGGGGACGCCAGGGGTCGCAACTGTGACCCCTGCAGTCTCTGTCGCCCCTTGCTAACCCTAAAAAAATGTAAAAAATAAAACTAACCCTAAAAAAATGTAAAAAATAAAAATTACAAAAAAAATATCTTTTTTAAAACATTTATTTATTGAAGCTCCTGGCCTGTGGCCAGCAGCATGTGGCTCTTTGTTTCTGGAGTGGCTGGTTTTCTGGTAGCTATAGGTGGTAAGATAGCTCAGTGGGTACAGTGCTCACTGCTGCAATGTGTGTGTGATCTGCAGGTGCAGGTTTGACTCCCGACAAGGTCAACTCATCCTTTCTTCCTGCTGATGTTGATAAATGAGTACAAACACAGGTTTGGTGATATTGTATGTATATTTGTTCTATATGAAGCGCTTAAGCATAAGTGCTATATAATAACACATCATTATCTTTTGGCCTTGGACCAGGGGTGCAACGAAACCTACATTTCAGGATCGGTGGGGGCTAAGTGGTGAAGAGAGGGGCCACTTCATTAAATAGGTGGGGCAAACTTGGAGGCTCCCATCCCCCAGTCTTCTACCCGTCCCCCAATCATGGTCTGGTGTGTGGACCATATATCAAATAGTATATTGTAAAGCGCAATATGCAGACAGGCGTTGAAAGTCTTTCTTGAAAGTAGCAGCTTTAAAGTTTTACTGTGTTTGTTCCAAGTACAGTTTTCTGAACAAACACAGTAAAACTTTGACTCCCCCAGTTTTGGGGAAAGGCTCCCCCCACCTCTCTACCTAACAAAATGCAAGTGCGCACATCCAGGAGTACAGCTATGCTAAAATGTAGGCAGGGACTAACCCTTCAAATGTTGGAAGAGATGGTAACTTCAGAGACGGTGGAGGAGTAGAAAACGTACTTGTGTAGGGGCATCTAACTTCATTACTCATTGTAATGAGACTATGCAAGTGCAGCTTCAATGTTACAATCAGTTAACTCTCTCCTTTAAGTCTAAAAACACCCACTTCTTGCAAATACTTAAGGTCCTAGAAAGTGTGAAAATGGCAGATGGTGTGCAATGAAAGATTCAATATCATAGCATAACAGGACATTGCAGGGTGTGGGGCAGTACTCTAGATGGCGCAAGCAACTTCAGTGGCTGGGAGCCTCAGGGGAGAAAATGTCATTTTGGTTGTACCACAGTTAGTCCGCTATACTAGAATCTCTGGTGCACTGACTGGCTGGTGAGACTATGTCTGCCTGTCAAATCAAGTGATACGAGATTGGGGGAGGGCCAGTGCAGCAATAATGCAATTCTATGTGACAGTATTGGAGCCAATAGCAGAGAAGCACCAGGAGGACCAATTTGTCCCTACACTTATTAAAACTGCCCTATTTTAACGGTGTACACGTAATCGCTTGTAAGCACTGACATTTTTGCAGTTGAAGTCAGGGTGAGATTACATTATTTGCCCAGGATCACACACTTGCGCTAAACAGTGAAGCAGGAGTCCCACAAGGAGCAAGTCTTTCGCCCTGTTTTTATAATATCTTTACTGTACCCTTTTTCTCTATGCTGGTGCATGAAAACATCGGGTTCACTAACTTCGCAGATGATACCCAATGTATCATTCCCTTTACGGGAGGACACATACAAGATGGAGAGCGTAGAAACAAAGTCTACACCTGTATCGAGAATTGGATGGTACGAAATGGACTGGTGCTTAACAGAACTAAAACGGAGCTCATGGGTGTGGGATCCCCTAATCGGATTTTAAAACTTGACCCCAGGTACAGCAAAATTCAACTTGGCGAAGTTAAACTAGACACACTTAAAAAAGTTAAGTCGCTAGGGGGTGATTCTTGATCAACACCTCTCTATGAATGCTCATGTGGGAAGTGTTGTATCAGGGGCAGCCTACTATCTAAAACTCTTCACTCACCTCAGACCTATGATTTCTCAGGCCAACGCCGAAACACTGGCGAGAGCCATACTAGGCGCAAAAATGGATTACTGTTGCAGTCTGCTGACTGGTATCAGCAAAACGGAGATTAATCGGCTGCAAGTTATCCAAAATGGTGCTGTGAAGGTGGTCAGAGGCCTCTCCAAGCGGGACCATGTTACACCAGCAAGAAGAGCGCTACACTGGCTACATGTAGAGGCGAGAATCCAGTACCGCCTTATGTTCCTAACATTCGAGAGCCTTCTGGGCATTATGCCCCGCTACATCAACAAATTCATTCTGCCTAAGTGTTCTCCTCGCATTCTCAGGTCTCAGGATACTAATATGCTCTTAATTCCTAAAAGCAAATCTCTGAAAGTGGAAAGAGGTGCATTTGCCGCCACAGCAGCCCCTATTGCCTGGAATCGCCTTCCCCTGGACCTTAGATTAGAACAGACTCTCGAGGCCTTCAAAAGAAAGTTAAAAACATGGCTCTTTGAATAAAGCCCAGTTGAATCCTCGGTTCTCTCCCCTAGCTTTTCTGCGCATATATGTTTTTTGTTGTCTAGTCTCGTCCGCGCCATCATGCCCACGGGTTCATTGCTGCACAGTACAAATGCAATAAAGTAAAGTAAAGTAAAGGGATTTGAACCCACTCTGCAGTTTGGGTGTGGCCACCTTCTTCCACACTTTATTTGGAACAAATATTTAAGTTGTGGGTGTCAAAACCTGCCATAATAATGTCCTATAGAGTTTACTTGCAAAATACAAAAATTGTATAGTCAGCATCATGACACCATGCAAATCCTTATAGCAGCATGTTGGGCTAAAATAATATCAGTGCAACTTTATTTTCCACATCCTGAATGGAAAACTATAAGATGCAAAATGCAAAATATCTATTTACACACTTTATTTTCAGCGCTTTAAGAGACACAATTAAATAAATTCTGTCATAAACTCACTCAGGTTTGGAGATTCGTCAGAAACCTCCAGGGTGTTGTTATGTTGTTATGTATGGTTTCAAGAACATTCAACTAAGGACATCAAAGCAAACTTTACTTTTTAGTATACCAAGCTATGAGACGTTATGGGTATGAACACATTTTAAAAAGGGTGCTTTATTGCGTTGCTCGCTTTAACTCTCACAGATTTGCAAGGTGAAGGGTGGTCTTTCAGTTGGAAATTCACCATCATGCATAAGAAAGGCTATGCTGCTGATGACAAAAGAAATGTGTTGTCAAGTTCATTACGCACTGGCTGCGGAGCCAGGGACGCAGCCTGTGTGTCTCAGGGGGGCTGTGACTCGGGGAAACAGGCAGGTGCTTGATCATCCGAGTCAAGCAGATTTTAGATTTGCCTCAGAATTAACAAAATGCGCCCAGAAGCATGTTCCTGATCACTTGAACTGTTAAAGGGCATGGAAGCCCTGCCCCTCAGCTAACATTTCAGAGGGGGTGCCTTAAGTCTGGTCAGCTCAATGGCATTGCGCTCCTGCATTGCACATCTGCTTGCATTCACAGTAATTTGGTAATATGGGCCTAAATGCACTGATATTAATGATACATATGGTGATACTTTCTTGTATGCAATGTATATCGCTTTACAGTGATACCGTAACCATATTTTTCATAGTGTACTTAGAAACAATGCCACTTCCTGTTTTGTCAAGGAGTGAAAGGTTGTGTTCCATTGCTTCCGTGATGTCACTTTGGGGTGGGGTCAGATGATATGATATGACATTTGTAACGCGCCTATACACAAGTGTTTCTCCTGTGATGTCATCAGAGGTCAAGGGTCGCATGATGTCACTTCCACTACCCCAGGAATTTAGGTGAAATGACATCCCTGCTGGAGTGTCCGTATGGGTTCAGCAAAGATCCCTAATGCACTCGAAATGGGCAGGTCTACTGGTATTGGGGTTCTGCAGCTCTAGAAGCTCCTAGAACCACAGGAAATGGCTAGTTTCAAAGTTTGTCTTGGGACTGGTTCTTCCCACCAGCCGAAGGGAAGGAGTTGCCATCTTTGGAGCTCCCTGTGTCATAGAAAATGGGGTCAGGACAGCAGTGGTCATTTCACTGTGTTGCCAAGGGTCTGCAGGCGTCTCTGGTCATCTTCTTCTATTACTTCTGTTTCCAGTGGTTGACTTGCCTTTCACTCCAAACGCCTCACCTGTCTTACAGTTCCAGCACACACTCCTCTGCAATCTCTCTCAGCATTTTACAGAAAGGAGTTTTTGGCTGTCCAATCAGGACAGCCAGACCCCTCACACCCCATGGGAGCTGGACCTATTCAGGCACTCTGACAGACAAAGGACAGTGGGGCGAAAGACTCCCCCCCCCCCCACCACCACTTCCTGCCTGCCTGCCCAGACAATCTAGAGCCTAGGCGGGCATACGTACTGGTTCCTGCCAACAGCAACACACACACACAGACCTCCCCCTCCCAGAATGATAGAAGAAGGGCTAACAAACAACAACTTTGCGAGTAATGGCAAAAAAAGAAGGGAGGCCCCAAGTTGGTCCTTGGGTGCCCCTATTGTACACTACCAAGGCTATGGACATAGCCTGCGGTATATAAAATACACAAGAGTTGGTAGAACACATCCACTGCTACCAGCCATAACTAGGTGATTGTCTATATGACTAAAAAGTCATAGGAGCAGAGACAAGGGGTAGCTAGGTAACCCTTTGGCACTCCAATGAAGGTAGTGTGTGCCAATCTCTAAGACTATAGAGTTTTTGGGAGACATACTAAGAACTGTAGTTACTGGAGGATATAGAAAAATAATCTGAAAAAAGGGTCCCCAGCAACGCTGCCCAGAAGGAGCTGTGTGTTGAGGCAGTAAAAACACAGATGCCTTTAAGAGCTATGGCGCAGACAGACTCTATAGTACAGGTAGAATACAAAGAATAGAGTTCCAAAAGACAAATCCCACAAGAATGACTGATAGGAAAAAGCCTCCACTCATTCAGGAATGAAAGAAAAAGGACAGGAAGTCCAGCAAAAGTGCTGGGGGTCTCACTAGGAGAGGGGAGGAAGCATAATAATGAGAAATCTCCCTAACACCCTAAATGTATACCTATGCCTTGTACCTAAAACTTCAGTAAAGATGTTTCCTGTTCCTACACCAGTCTCAGTGTCATCTCCTCCAAGACATCGTTATTACACGGGGCATGTCCAGACAAGCTTAGAAAAGTTAAAGTGACTATCTTGTGCTCTGACTCTTATCTTTCCCGATCGCACTGAATTATACTTTAATAGGTTGTCTTGGTCACTTCCCCATGGGATGTGTTCTAAACATGGGAAGGTGGACCGGTTTGGGAGGGACTGGGGAGGGGGGTACTGCCATGCACACAAGCAAAGGAATCCATCATGTTTGGTTCCTAAAACAGAAAAGGGGTTCACTCATTACGCTGTTCCTCTGTGCTCCTAGATGTGTCAAATGGCAACCCTTACTAAAACACAGCTGGAATCCCTTTTTATAGAGTTAAGATGGTCATGAAGTTCTGAAGGTATTCGGATTGCATCGCTTACTGTGGTGCCTTTAGAGGTCTGACACCTTCAATTGTGTTATATAGGCAGCTGGCATTGCCATTTGCTTTATGACTTAGTGTAATTATTGTAGGTTGCACATATACTGCAACATTTGCATAAACCCTGCTTTTCTGTCTGCTCTTTGATGTGCCCAGGAGGTCCTTGCAATGAGACCAAAAGTCCTGCACGGTCTCTGGCCCAATGTCCTTGTGTTTTTCATTTTTCCAGACTGGTTACCAACCTGTTTCCGGATGAGTTTTAACTCAAAGACACAGAGACATCAATGCCGTATGTTTGCCACTCACTTACGGTTTATGAAATTAAATGATATATTATTTATATCGCGCTCGTACACAAGTGTTTCAGAGCGTGACCAGGCAAAAAGGGAGGGGAGCAAGGGAGAAAAATCTGAAAAACAGCGATCTTACTAGGCCTAGTGACATTTAAGAAAGCGCAAGTGCATGTGAAAGGAAAATGGGGGAAAAGTGCATGGAAAGGGGGGGAGTGGAAAGTGCGAGGCAGAGGAGAAAAAACATAAATAAATATTAAATAGAACAAATAATAAATAAGGGCGCTAAACCATGGAAGTGCAGCCAGCAAGTGGCAGGTGAAAGTTAGTCAGAAAGGTATATCTGATAGGTGCAGAAGAAACATGGGAGGGGGACTGTATGGTTACAGATACAGAACCCTAGTGCAGATGGTGGCCTGGAGGCAGTGCAGGAGGGTGGCAGGTTGAGCAGGTACCTGGGCCCGAAAGAACAGAGTGTGGCCAGGTGCACAGTGCAAAGAGAAGAAACAGTTCAACAGGGGAGAAGGGGGGCAGAGGGAAAGAGGAAGGTCTTGAGAAGTTTCCAGAACTGAAGATGGTTTTCCTCAAGTTTCAAGGTGGCCTGGAGGCTATTCCAAAGGGAGGCACCAGCCGATTACAGAGATCTACCCCCAGCTTGTTTTTTGCAAAATGACTAACCCTGAGGGAGTTAGAAGTAGAGGAGCGAAGGGCTCGAGGGGGGAGGTATTTACGGAGGGATAGTTGAACGTATTTTGGACCCAGGCCCCAGAAAGCCAAGTGGACAATGCAGAGGGTTTTACATTTAATCCTTGCATCCACTGGGAGCCAATGAAGGGATTTCAAGGACGAAGAGATACTATCCCAGGGCTTGAGGCCAAGGACAGGTCTCGCAGTCCTGTTCTGGATTAGTTGTAGAGGGCGGAGAGTGGAGGCAGGTAGATTTAGAAAGAGGCTGTTACAGTAATCCAGTTTGGAAAGAACCAGTGCTTGGGAGACAATGAGCTTTTGAGGGAAGGAGAGGAAAGGCAGAGTAGCTCTAAGGAGGTGAAGTAAAAAGTTGGATTTTTTGGAGACATCAGAGATGTGTGCGGAGAAGGAAAGTGTAGAGCCAAAGATAACCCAAGGTTCTTAGCCCCGCAGGTGGGGTGGGAGGAGGGCCAAGGGAGGTCGGCCAGAGAGTGAGAGGAAAGGATGGAGATGGTGTACCAATAATTACTGGAATATAACGTAGCATTGACAAAGCAAACAATTATGGCTTGTGGCGAATGAAAAGGTTTACTTTGTTTTACTGTAAAGAAAGGTTTGTCACTGTTAGTCCAGTTTTAAAATCACATGACTCCATCAGATGGTGCAGGATGACAACATATAAGGAACTTTGGAAGCTAGATGCAATGCATTGTTCCACCTCTGCAGTATATTTCCAGTTAGTCCAATAAAATGGCCGAACAGAGGTTATGAACCAAACATACTTTCAGTTGAGAGGAAAAGGATTGGAAAAACTGATTATTCAGCAAAAATACATATTTTGTGGCAGCACAATATCTAGGGGGCAGGGCCCTTTAGACAATGAACATACACGAGATAATGACAGATTTCTTTCACAATACTATTGTCTATTTTGCTGTGTCTATTACTCTCAAGTACTTTAATTACTAGTTGATAAAACCATGGTTTTCTTTTTATTGGAGTGATTTTAAAACGTTGGAGTAAGGTTTGCGGTATGGGGCACATTTTAGTGTTTGGATTTAGGCACTTTATTGCCTACAAACTACCCTGTATGTAGGAACCCACAGGCCAGGCTTTTGCAGCCTCACCACTTACCATCCTGCAGCTGCTCTGGTCCGCCATGCCCCACTTGCTATTCTCTGCAGTTTCATTTGCATCCAGGTGTCAAGGGTGTTCATTGGAGTGCGGACTTGTGATCTTGGGCATACAGTAGATTCTATTGTGTGCTATGGGTAGGAAATTACTCCACACAGGCAATTCAGGGATTAACTGCAGTGTAACCTTATGATTTTGAATGAATTTGTTTGATTTATGTATAACGCGCAACCGAGCAGGGCGAGCTGCATCTAGTCGCCGAGTTAAACATGAATAAAGAAATAAATCAGGAATTTATAAGATAAACAAAATAAGTGAATTTTCAGAGCCTTTCCATTTGGATAGAGAAATTCAATAGACTAAATGGGTAAAGGGCGACAATTCTATTGGCTCGGGCCAAGCAGAGAAACTGCGATCCCCTTGTCCAACATTTTGCTTTAGGAATATTTAACAAAAAAAGATCTTTCTGACCGCAAGGAGCGAGGGGGTTCACATCGTGGGCAAACATTGTATGCAGAGCACTTGGGTTCCCTGGGAGGAAAGCTTTTAAGGTTCTTCATTGATTGTGTCAAATGTCCTATTGCCATGAGACAAGGCTTTTCCAGGCTGCAGTCACGCATACCTGCTTGTCTCAATTGCATGTGTGTTTTTTTCCTTAATGCAGTTTACCTACTTGTTCCTGCACTTGTTTTGCATTTATTGTACCTCTTTTCTTCCTCCCCCATCACTTCCCTCCATCGCCCCTCTCCCTTCCATGTTCAGCACTTGCACATTCCAAATCATCTCACGACCTAGTCAGAATGTTTAGTCGGTGGCCTCCTCTCTCCCCCACTCATGCACTTCTCCTCTTCCCCTTCGTCCCTTCTCTCATGCCATAGCACTTGCACGTTCCGAATGTATCAAGACCTTTTAAGAACGTTTTTGTTTTTACCTCCATCCTCATCTCTATTCCCCCCTTGTTTTGAAGCGCCTTGGAACACAAACATTGCTGTATAGTGTGCATTACAAATAACCAATAAATAAATCAAAAATAAGATTGGTTGACTAAGAGAGGATGCCGATGGATGTTATCCCCATGTATACAAAAAAGGTAGCAGGCGCCCCTCTCTCGAAAGAACACAGCAGAACCTGTTCAGTGGTTTTTAACCAATTTGAGAGTTCGTAGCCATCTGCTTTTTGCTCACTGTACCTTTCACAGATGGGAAATATCCATTTACATATCATTCTTTGTCTCGCCCACATGGGCAGTCGAGCAACGAAATGCTATGACAACTCCCTTCTGAACAAGAGTACCAACAGCAACCCCATACACGTGTTTCAGCCTTGGTGGGCATCATCAGTGAGGTGAAGCTGTGCCTCTCTGAGCACAGTCAGCAGGGAGTCCACGTCTGGTTGCCCCAGGTAACTTAAGGTGACCAACCCCAAGTTCCTTCCAAAAATACAAAAAAGTTAGCAGGAGCCCCTCTCTCGAAAGAACACAGCATGATAACCTGTTATCCCCATGTAACTTACCTGATGTTTCCTATGTTAGAGGAGTTTTCCTGGCAGTAAGACTTTAGTTTGCTATCCCAGTGGTTTGTAGATCTCCAACTCTTAGTATCAGCCTGTACTAGCTCAGGACCTTGGTAGTGTGGCAGAGCAGTCAGGCTTATCTTAAGAGGAAGATGTGAACTGTAGGTAGGTAGGTACACTGAATCTTAGCTGGACAGGCTCAACAAAGAAGCACTTACACATATAGGGCCTCATTACATGGTAGGCAGTGAACCATGGCGCTATTATCTCGTGATGGTGCCGATGTTTCCACGTCCGCCTGCAGGCGGGTGTGGTGTTAAACCCGCCAGGTCAGACCTGGCCGAAAGATCACCTCCCGCCTGCAGGACTCGGGATCGGGCGGTCCGGAATTAATAGTGGCGGTGGGTTTACCGCCACTGTTAATTCCGGACCGCCCTACCCGTAATGAGGCCCAATGTTATCGGATTATCGGTTATTGCACACTCATGCGGTTTTCAATGGTTTATACAGTAGTACATTTACTCTGCAAACACATATAGAAAAGTCACTTAAAGGGAGTAAAAAAGTTAGTTAGTGCAACATAAGCTTAGTTCAAGGTTCTAGAGACATTTCTTCGCCTACTAAGTCTTAAGTGCAAAAACACAACCCTAGGTAAAGGCAGTTCGTAGAGGACTTAAAGTCTTGACAAGCAGCAAATTACAAAGAGTTCCTGTGGATTTCTTCCAGTGTCTAGAGTTATAGTAGCAGCAAGTTAACAACTAACAAGGGAGACCTTAAAACAGACTCAAGAAGAGGACACAAGCAGCAGCTTGGGTCTAAGGTAAAATGGGTTTGCCCTCGACACCTCCAAATGCACGCCAATGCTCTGGAGCGACTTCTTGGAATCAGGTAAGCAATACTTTTTAAGGCAGGACAATGGATGGGATCTCCCAGCAGCAGTCTCGAGGGAGGACCTGTGGCACGACATTCAGCAACTTCTTGGTTCACTCTGTGGTTTTGGTGGCTTTTCTGCAGCACCAACAATGGACACAGATCGCCCAGTCAATCTTCTTTGCTTCCTGCAGTCCCACACTCTGGTGAGGCGTTCTGGGCAAATTGGATCAGATCTCTAAAGTGCAGGGACATCATTTAGGGGTCGCAACTGCGACCCCGGAAGTCTCCCTTGCTACCCCTAAAAAAAAAATACTAACAAAAAAGAAAATCTTATTTACAAATGTTTTTAATTGAGGCTCCTGGGCGGTGGCCAGCAGCATGTGGATCTTTGTTCCTGGAGTGGCTGGTTTTCTGGTAGCTATAGCTGGTAAGATAGCTTAGTGGGTAGAGTACTTGCTGCTGCAATGTGTGTGTGATCTGCAGGTGCACGTTCGACTCCTGGCGAGGTCAACTCAGCCTTTCATCCTGCTGAAGTTGATAAATGAGTACCAACACAGTTTGGGTGATACAGTATGTACATTTGTTCTATATGAAACGCTTAAGTGGAAGTGCTATGTAATATCACATCATTATCGTTTCGCATTGGATGTCTGCTTGCATTCACTATAATATGGCAATATGGGCCTATACACTCTGATATTAACAATCCATATGGTGATCCATTCTTGTATGAAATGTATATCATTTTACAATGATATCCTAACCATATTTTCCGTAGTTTACTTAGAAACAATGCTGCGTGATGCCACTTCCTGTTGTGTATGGGGTGGAAGGTTGTATTCCATCACTTCCTGTGATGTCACTTTGGGGTGGGGTCAAATGACCACTTCCTGTGATGTCAGATGTCAAGGGTCATGGGATGTCACATCCGCTTTCCCTGGCATTTTGGTGAAATGACATCCCTGCATACAATCCTCTCATGGGGTAGGATCAGAAGCTTTTTTTTTCGAAAACACCAGGCTCTCTGCTTTTCCTAAGCGCAACCACTCTGATCCTTTGCCCCTCTCTTTGTTTCCTATTCACACTTTCCTTTTTACCTTTTTTCCTTCAGGTGCTTGTCGTGCACAGTGCAGTCTTTTATTCCTTCCACTTTGTTGTGCACTCTTGTGCTGTTCTTTTCAACTTTACACCTCTTCTGTGCTTCTTGCACCTTCCTGATTTATTGTGCGTCTTGCCCCTTCTATTTCAATCAATTCTGCTCTTTTGCCATGCATCCTTGCACCTTTCAACTGTCACTTTCTTTCTCTGTGTCTTCTTGCACCTTTTTCTTACTTTGCTTTCGGGGCGATTGCCCTCTCTTGACTTTCTCGTGTGCTCTCACACTTTTCTCTTGCTTTGCTTCTATCTCTCCAGCCACTTTCTCTTTCTTTCAAATCTATTTGCTTTCTGTCTTATAGTTCTGCACCACTCACACACACCGTTTCTCTTCTGTAACTTTCTTTCACTCGCTTTTTCCTCTTTCTACTTTTCATGCCATTTTACCAATCTTGCCTTTTCCTCCCTTTCACACTCCAGCCACCCGCATGCTCTTGAATTTGTCTCACTGTCATGCCAATCTCACCTTGTAGAATAGCGCTGGTGAACGGTCTCTCTGAGATGCTTTGGGTCAGGGTCTCAGCACCTGCCCCTCTGACACTCTTGGGCCCGGCGCATGGCCCAAGGGAATAAGCAATTGCACATTTGAAATGCTAAATTGCAAATAACAAAATAGATTTCAAGTAGATTTTCCATTGTTGAGTCCAAGTGTGGTTTGATAGAATGTCTCTTACTTGATGTTACAATTGCAGCATCCCTTAACCTCCTCTTGGGTTTACCACTACCTGTTCTATCCTTATACATTTAAATTCCTCAATAATGGTCTCTGAGCATTGTTCATGCCAACGCATGGCCAAAGGTGTTCTTGCATTATGCTTAATGTCTCTAAAATGTTATAGTACACAACCTTTAATGCTCCAAATAGTGTGTCCCACAGATTTTCTGATGGGTGCAACATATAACAAATGCATACAATTGTTAAATAATTGATAAAAGTAAAAATGAAAGTCCAAGGGCAGTTAATTGAAAAGACAAGTTGTAATAAGAGCACCTGGAGCAAGTGTTAGAAGCCAAGTTGTGCTGTGTAGCATTTTAGTTGGGAAGAAACTAGGACAGGCAATCTTTCTTAAATTGGGAGTTTTGGAGTATGTGTTGCTTGGCCATGGAGTAACGTATTGTATAATGTCTTTGTCCAATTTTAAGAGGTGCCAGAGTATTTTTTATTATTGTAAATATGTACAGTAAGAGGCGTAATAAAAGTGATCATACAGTCCAATATTGGTTCTGTGGGTTTCTTGTGCAATAGTTGAACACATGATTCTTGGGGACATTTTCTGCACTCTTCTTAAAAACTTTGGAACTTTAGCCTCATTATTTTACAAAAAAGCAGCTGATTCTTGTTAATAGGTACTATCAGTGCAGTTCTGATGTATCCTCAATATTTCAAATAAAGGGCATGTTTTGTTTTCTTTGGGTGTGCACTTGCTGCATGTAAAATGTAATCCCTGGAGATGGTTTTCTGAAAAATGTGTCGGCTAATGATGTGTCTTTGGTTGCAGATTGTAAAATCTAGAAAGTTAATTAATAGTTGGCTATATTCAGCTGTAAACAATTTTATATGGATTATGGTTGCGCTAATCTAGAAATTCTAAAAGTTTATGTATTGCCATTCCAGGTCATGAAGACAGTGTCTAAGAATATTTTCCATAACTTAACTTATGAAGGGGTTGTTAGTGTTCATTATTTCTTTTAGGCCACCAATGAAAGGATGTACTTATGTAGTGCCCATGGCTTTGCCTATTTCTTATTTTAAAATGCCCCAGAATGGGGCATAGAGTCCATTAATTGAAGGGGGCATATAGGTAGGACGGAGAAGCAATTTCTCACCTCACCTTATGCAACACTATTTCTACCTTTCTGCTTAGCTGTGACATGCTACCAGGAGAAAGACGATAGGATAAATTCACTATAGTTTCTGTTCTCACACTTTGTCTTAACCAAACAGACTGGGTGGACAGTAACCTCATTTAAGGAAAAAGTATTTACATTACGAGACAACCATTAGCATCAACTATTCTACATAAAGGGCTTATTCAGTTGCTTGGTTTTAATGGCTTATAACTACATATTCATCACCAATGCTCCAACATGCCAATCTCTGAAGTGCTCTCCTGAATGTCCCATGTGCCAACTTGCCAACCTACTTGCAATTTGCCCACTAGCTACCACATTACATGACAACCCTGTCATTTCCGTTCACCTCGGACTCGGTGCCTTCCCCACTGCTATTCCCTCACACCCTAAACCACACTCACATCCTTTTAACTTTACTTAAACAGCACCTAGGTCTCTTCACACACACCCCAGTTCCAACCTCTTCTACCACCACCTATCTCCTAATGGGACCAACCATCTCCTTCCTCCCACCACCTCTTGCTCTCACTCTGAACGTATTCCTTAAGTTTGAAATGGCCAATCTCTGCAATTAAACCTCCTTCCTCACTGTCCACTTGACTCCTACCAACCTCTTCGCTTTGATGGGCATCACAGAAACATGGCTTCCGCTACACAACATGATCATGTTGCATGCAGATCCTGCAACTTTCTCCCACTTGCCTACCAAAGAAAGCCAGTGGTTGGATTCATGATCAGCAAAGCATACCAAGTTTGCCCCTCCAAATTTCTTCACTTTCCCTTCAAAATTTCGTCAACTCACCCCTCTAACACCCTCATTTACATGCAACGGGCACTACTGCTTTCACAATATTAGCCTACTAGAATCTAGACCTAAATGAAGCTCTGCAACCCGTTGAAATGGTGGGGTCTTCTTTAACAAATTTACAGGCTGTCCCTGCCCAAACTGCCGAAACTATTTCTAAAATTTCAGAAATGTTGGGTGCAACATCAAATATCACTTGGTTGGCCCCTCTAATGACCTCAATTTCTGAATTCTCAAACAAACACAATCAATCATAAATATGTGTTGACACTAATTCTATTCAACAGGATCTCAAAATGTTATCCTGGAATTGTTGTGGAAAAAAGAAAATAGAGCAATGGTCTTCATGTTATGCAAAAATGAGCTCACTGGCAATTTCACTACTACAGGAAACTATGTGTGTTGGTGAGCTCAACATAGATGGGTTCTCAACCTTTAGCTTGCCTGCAGGCAAGGGCATAACTGGCCGTCCATATGGGGGAATTGCTATACTTATTAACAATGCCATAAATCATGAATCCAAGGTTGTATACGCAAAAAATGCTATGTTAGCAATTGAGTTTCTTGCAGTTGGTTTATCGACTTGTGTGTTTTTGGTGGTATGTTTGTATTTTAATCCAGCGAGTAACAACATAGATGCCGCATTCGACACCTTGGATGAAATTCTAGAAGAGGCTATGATTAGAAACCCAAACTATTCGATAGTCATTGGGGGTGATTTTAACGCAGTATGCATGTCATCAATGGCTACTCCTAAACAAACAAACAAATGTGCCAAAGTAGCTCTGCAACTGTCAAAGGGAAGCGTTGGATTGGGTGCTTTAAATAATGGAACATACAAGTGGTAAATTATGCATCTGGCACGCATAGAGGCACTTGGTCGAAGGGGCCACTTGCATCATACATAGATTATCTTTTTGTGTCCACATCCCTAATTGGTATGGTTGACAATGTGCATATTATTGATGACACACAGAGTGATCACAATCCGATTAGCATTAGTACAAGATGCAATGTAGCAACCCTAAGCAAGGAAGCTTCTTTAGGTTTGGTTACCCTTCATCGTGCTCAGACCTCGGTTCATTGGCATCCAAAAATGTGTAGAGAGCTGACCTATTTGGTACACAGAGATGTATGTAGGGTGTTTCACTCTCAAAAATAGCCAATCAACGCACATATGAGAGAGGAATGGAATGCCCACATAAAAAAAACATATAGAAACCCTTATTCAACGCCCCACACTGAACATGTCTGGTGATTTACAACAATACAACTCTGAAATTGGCAAAATAAAACGTGGAAAAAACGAAGGATAAGAGCTTTAAGTGGGCTGACTAACTTATGCTAACTATAGCGTGGCTAAGAAGTTGATAAAATTGGAATATAGTCGCATGTTAAAAATGATAAAAATTAATTCAAAATTATATGTAAATCAAAAAATGATTAAACTTATTATAACAAAAAACATCCAAAATATTTGGACTATCCTGAATAACAAAGAAAGGATTGCTGCACATGACTTGGGTTGCTCGATTGCTGCATCCACTTGGCAGGAATACATAAAAAATAAGTATAAATTACCTTCTCAATTCCGGCATTTAAACTCTGGAATATTAAAACATACATGTAAATATTGTATGTTCTTCTCTCTGCAGGATATTATTGATGGAATTAAGTCCCTAAATCCAACAAAGGCGGCCGGGCCTGATGGTCTTCCCTCTTGTATTTTAAAAGGTGATCCTTATTTTTGGTGTGCTATTCTTTATACTAAATTTTCACATATTTTGGCAACCAATCAAATCCCAAGGTCATGGCAAAATGCCATTTTTATTCCTATATATAAGAAGTGGAACCCTATGTTGCCTTCCAACTATAGGCCTATAGCACTCATGGATGCTTCAGCTAAAGTCTTTGCTATCATACCATGCAGCATCTACAATCATTCATAGACACAAATAATATTTACAGGAACTATGCTTGTGCCCGCACCTTCCTGCGCCAAGATAGATAAGTAACAAAATTGAAATCTTGTCATGAACCAGACGCTTGGAGCAGGAGCACTTGACTTTTGAGGTGGGATTGAACCCAGGAATTGCCTGACAAGATATAAAAAAAATTGTACCGTTTAAGGGGAAACCACAACATCATACGAAGGCCCGATTTGAGAAAGACGCAATATTTACGCCGAAACACGTGTCATACACAAGGGGCTAAGGAACAGAATAAACTGAATAAATTCAAAATTGTACTACAACGGCTGTTTCAATTTTGTTACTTATCTATCTTGGCGCAGCAAGGTGCGGGCACAAGCATACTTCCCGTATTATTTACAGACGGAGTTGAGGGACTCATTGGGCCTCATTACGCGTCCAGTGGTAACCGCGGCGGTAAAACTGCCTGGTTACCGCCGGACTTGTATTACCATTCCGCCTCCTTGACTCCCGGAATTACCAGGGCATTACAGCCCCGGTGTCCCAGGAGTCACGGAGGCGGAATGATGTTAATCCCCATTCCCATTGAGTCCTATAGGACTCAATGGGAATGGGGAAGTGGAAACACCGGTACCATCTCGTGATGGTGCTGGTGTTTCCACGTCCGCCTGCAGGCGGGAGGTGTTCAACCCGCCAGGTCAGACCTGGCAGGAAGATCACCTCCCGCCTGCAGGACTCGGGATCGGGCGGTCCGGAATTAACAGTGGTGGTGGGTTTACCGCCACTGTTAATTCCGAACCACCTGACCCTTAATGAGGCCCCTTGTCTCCGTCGTGGCCTTCACCCATGCAACAAACAACTGGCTAATATAGGAATAACTACAAATATATAAAGAAAGTACGATAATCACAAAGAACAAATAACATAAGTCGCGCAGGTACAAACAGAAGATATCGTCACAACTAAAGTTCCTCAAGGTTTAACAAATAATATTTACTCAAAATTTCAAATTGGATTTCACAAGAACATGGGGACTTCTTTGAATGCCTTTATTATATCACATATTCTTGTGCAATCTAAAACACCACACACAAGTCCAGTCTATATGGCAGCATTGGACTTGACCAATGCTTTTGACACAGTGATATGGGAAGTATTGTGGACTAAATTACTGGCCTTGGGCTTTCCTAAACGGGTGGTGCAATTGATTGCTTTACTACATAACCAAACAACATTCCAGATCAGAATAACTAAATCAGGAGCACTTACAACTCCCATTTATACTGAAACAGGGGTAAACAAGGATGTAATCTGGCGGCCACATTGTTTAACATATCTTCGTGATATGGACAAATTATGGAATGAGATTGATATGTATCCCGTAAAACCCTGAGATTTAAAAATATCATGGTTGTGCTTTTCAGATGATATTGTATTGTTTGATCAAACACCGAGTAGATTACAACTGAAACTGAATCAATTTCTTAAGTATGCTGAAAAGCACAACCTTTTGCCAAACTCTGCTAAATCGCAAATTGGCATCTTTCGCAATTTAAAAATAAATAAAATTATACACATGGCAACTGGCTGGAAACGAAATAGTATGTGAAAAGACAATACGCTACCTTGGCTATCCCCTAATGGATCAACACTCTAAAACATTTTGGGAACTTTATTTGAAAACAAAAGTGAACCCATTAGCATCCATAATGAAGGTTATATTTGGAAGGTATTGTGAATTTTCGCTATTACCACTCATTGAGTTCTAGTTATTAAAAGGTGAACCAATCCTATTATATGGTTTGGATATGTGCTTATTGAATATGGATGTAACCCTAAATCACATACAGGGTAACCTTTGGAAACGTACCTTGGGATTGTCCCTGTCGGTTCCGAATTCAATTGTAACGCACAAAATGGGATTATTATCTCTAGCAGCCAGATGGACATGGCGGAAATTATCAAGATATGCAGATATCATGGTGCCCTATCATACCTCTCTTTTCCTTGAGCTAAATGTGCTACTTAGTAAGGGAAGAATTAAATCCTTGGTTAGATTTGACCTTGAAATGAAAACGATCCTAGGCAACATTGATTCCTCTATATCTGATCTTACTCTACGTTTGCCAAAAATTTTGCGCAATCTATTTGATCGAGACTGGTCCGCAACTCTGGATTGCAATAAAAACTACAAAACATACTTTGAATATGTACAACGACCAAGGAAGCGAGAGTTGAGATCAATTTATCTATTACAATGTCCCTGTAGAAAAATACGTAACATCTATATGCGGTTTAAATTGAACCAGTTTCATACACTAGAGCGAATCCATCATTCACAAAAAAATATAATGGGAAAAGATAATTTTAAATGTTGATTCTGTGAATGTGGAACAGAAATTGAAACCTTGAAACATCTTGTTGTTGATTGCATCTTCTTTGAAGATGTTAGAAATAATTTCTTGGGGATATATGCACCAAAAGATACTGTTATATCAAGAAATGTTTTTTGGGAGAGATGTATGTATGGGGGGAGCATGTGTCTGATATTATCATTAGCTCGTATCTTATGGAAAATTGATGAGGCACTATCAATGAAAAATGCATCATTAATTACAGAAGCTTGGAACTTGGAATAAGAGTCTTAATCATATGAGTATGAATAATGTGTTATTGATTGCAAAATTTCATGTTTGTGAATAACCTTGGTTATTGATTCGAAACTGGAATGAAAATGTATTCTTTCACAAAATGTTACTCGATTGAAACAAGTGTTTAGTATTACATTTTTATCTGTTTTACACTGTCTATAAAAACGATGTAAAAGCTTATTATGTATAAACTAAACACAACTTTTAATAACATTTTTTTTTTTACAAAAATAAAAAATAAAAAGAATCTAGACTTTGACATCCCAGACGTACTCATTGAATACTTCAAAATTAAAGTTACTTAAGAATCAGCAACTTCTATTTGACTACAGAGTCTCTGGTTGCACCTGTTGGAAGGATTTTCCTAGACCCCCAAGTTGTGGTTTTGAAAGATCAAATCAAGGCTCTAAGTACTTTATCAGCCTGACTGTCAGCAGTAAACATGAAAAACCTACAAGGTAAAATGCAATAAGAAATAAAAGTTGTTGCCCAAACAGAAAGAGAGAGAGTGAGAGAGCGTGTGTGAGAGTGAGTGTGAGTGTATATATATATATGTATATATATATATACACACACACACAGAATAGTAAATTTGAGCCAAGTCACATATAACACAATGACACCTTTAAGCTATCCGTAGAAGTTCACCAGCAGTTCGAGCCACATCAGCAAGGCATTGTGGGTATGCAAATTAGGCAAAATGCTAATATTTTTCTCCAGAAAATTGTCTGTCTTTGAGGACAGTACTACGTTTTACATAGCTTAATCAAACGAAGACAGACATTTTGCAAGTATGTCAGGACAACAACATACCTGGTTTCACCCTTATTAGGGATAATCAGTGCAGTATAGTCCCCACAGCCTTGTGGTTTGAGCATTGGGGCATGTTTGTGTACATCATAGGGCAGGGTGCTATAGATCTATTTGGCATTTATAAAGCGCTCTTAGCCCAGAGGCATCTAGGCGCTAATATTTTATTGGAAACTGTTCTATGGTTAATAACCTTTGAGAATTAGGACGGATCAGGAGGGCGTTTGACAATTCTATTTTAGAAACGGTTATGGTTTAAAAGATATAAATGTTCAAACAAAGGGTGTGCTCTTCACTTTTCATTCATTTTCCCATAGGGAATATATCCATGTTTAGCTCACACGCACAGGCCAATCCGATGAACGGATTTGCACCAAATAAGACACAAGTTGGGCACAAAGCACACTAAGGAAATCCTAACTTGTTTTGGTGCAAATCTGTCCAGTATTTTATTTTATTTTGATTTGGCGCATCGCTGGGTGCCCCTGTAGCCCAGAAAATTGTCATATCTCCCATGATGCATTGCTGTTGCCAAGCTTTTTCCGTTCTGAAAGTCCAACTTTACGTAATTCGAGGATCAAGTTAAGAATTGACATTAGAATGTGCTCTAAAGTGATATAAAAGGGTGTTAAGTAGGGAGTTATGTGGACATGGTGAGGAAGGATGACTGGTGAAGGTTTGGGGCCTTTGGATAGCGTAGCTTCTTTTTTTTTTAATGAGATTGTTGCCAAGCTAGAGAAGCAGCACAAACATAATAAAGAAAGAGTAAATACTGGAAAACTATGATACATTGAGATGTGGTCATCACTGTGCTTCCTAGTTAGGGGAAGATTTAGGTATATCAAGTTAATTTAGGACTTTATTTTGGAAAATATATATACAAAATGCTTTCTACAGTAACTTAAAACATGTAGGGAGATTACATGAAGGTGATTTCACATTCTGTGTTTGTGTATTGAGATCGAGAACGGTTTCATTCAACTTTGTTTTGCAACTATAAAGTGCATCACTGAGACGTGTTCATGGCTGAGCCATGGTTACATTGCGTTTTGTTTGCATGAGGTTTTCACGTGATCTGCAGGAACCCTTCTCGATTCAGTGTTCTCTTCTGAGCGATTCTCGATGTCAGGCTTTCTGAAGTTTTAAAAAGTTTATTTTGTGAATGTTTGAAGGGTGGATGTGAGGGGTATGAAGGAGGTGACTAGTGTCAGTTTTGGGCAAGAGGCAGTGGGCACTGAGATAAAGCTGCACTAGTCCACATGATTTTGCGATTCATAAAAGTGTGACTAATGAAGAGTATGCAATGTAAACAAGGTGAATGAACAAATGTAAAAAATGAAAGATTTATTTTTAGCAGAAGTTTATTTTCCGAAAGTAAAAGATGTACAGAGTATTGCTTCAAGAACCGTGATTCTCAATTTAGATTTGGTATTAGAAGTTGATGGTGTTGTGTTTACTTTATTATGTTCATATTTATATGAAAAAGAGTTCAGGAGCAGTGGTGCAGCATATGCTAAAGTTAAGTTGTGCTTAACTTAACCAGAGGTACCTGTGCCATCCAGCTGATCTGTAGTATCCAGTGACCAGAATTGCCAGGCCAGAAGTGCTACCCGGTAACCAGAACTGCCCAGCGGTTTGCCAGGCGCCCTGCCGTGTATTGACCAGAACAGTTGACTGTCCAAAATCCAAAAACTAAAAAGTGGACTGCGAGTATCAATTGCCACCCTACCTAAACCCATAGCCTATCTTGTCTTTGTCCTTATCCCACTCTCTAAGTCACCCTCTCCTTATCCTGATACCTTGTTCAAACTGTCACAATCATTCTTGCAATCCTGCCTTGATTTCTAGTGTTAGCTCCACGTTTCTCTTCATTTATGTCTTGCATAGATCCTGTGTCATTAGCGATAGTGTTTAAATAAATAAATTTTCCCTTAAGAAAAGGGGTACACTGCGTGAAGGGTTACAACTGCAGCGTAACTTCTGATATTCACGGGTGGCGTTCCTCTTTTCTTAGCCATTAAATCAAGTTTAAGTAAGAGTTGCCTATCAATTTTAAAACAGATTCCTCTTTTCACTGCGTTATTTTCCAAAAAACAAACCTCACTCTACCTTCCATATCTCTTTCAATTTACCATCTAGAGACTTAATTTCACTCCCATATTGTACCTTTGATCTATAGCTACACCCGCACTCCAAATCAGTGTATTCCACCCGTTTTTATTAAAAATCGTTTGGGTAATTTCAGGCGGGAATTGCAAAGTTTGCAAAGTTTCTAGCGTGTCATTTTGCTACAACCTCTTTTAACCCTGCCACTCATTTTCAAACTGTATGCTATTTGTAATCCATTCTTTGTGATTGTTAGTGTATTTGCATAGTGGCTTTAGTGAAGAATTATATTTGCTTCAAGGTTTAACACACATTCATTATTTAATTGTCCATTTCCGAGTGTCATTTTATGACATTGCAAAGGGGTTTAAAATCTGTTTTTCTCTTTTATTTGAGGAGGGAAGGTCAGATTTGAATTCGGTTTCCTATTTGTCATTCCTAATGGGACCCCTAACTCCGCTGATTATATCAGTCCCCGATACAAGGGCACCCGACCAATCTTGGGGTATGTATGGACTTCCCCAGCTCCAGGGGGGGGGGTCCAACCATGTAAGTACCACCCCGGGAAATTTCCCTCCTAACTTCCCCCAGGAGGGCAGTAATTCCCCAAATTCTGGGTTAAGTTTCTTCCCCCGATACTAACAAAACCCCAACCTGCAGGACAACCCTCCTTTCTTTTCCCGCTTTCAGGAAACCAAACAACCCAATCCAGGAGAGGGGAGGCCAAGGGTGGAGGGTTACCAAACTTCACCATATCCAGGGTACTACGGGAGAAGGGATAGTTACCCTTCCCGTGATCCACCTAGAGTTGACCAGAGACCCCCGTACCAGCCGGAACAGGCATCCCAACTGGAGCTCCAGGTCCACAACATAAACCAAGATCTGGGTCGCATTTTGAGGGCTCAACAGAACCCTCAGATGGACATGGCGGCTCAGCACCCCACAAACCAAGGGTTTGGTACCCCCAGAACAATGACGGGAGAGAACCCTGACAACTCACTGGTTCCAGAGGAGGAGGAGGCACAGGGGGAAGGGAAGTGTAAAGCCCTAGAGGAAGCTTCCTTCCTTACTCGTGAAAAGCCCCTGGACACCCAGGAATCGGAACAAAAATCCCCTGCCCCCGAAAATCTGCAACCCAAGGAACAGAGGGTGGGTAGGAGAAATAAAGACCTCAAAAAGGCTCATTTTGTGGAGGAGGTTAGTGTCCTCCAATTTGAAGGGGAAGAATCCTTAGAGGATTCTGGGAAAAAGATCTTCTCCTTCAGGGATGGGGGTACTCCTCCCAAAGAACAATGGGTCCCAAGAAATCTAAATGAAGACTGGGTTGGTGTGGGGAGAATCGCCCATCCTTGAACCCCACAATCAGCATCCAGGAAAAGCAATAGTAACAGAGGGATCCCAAACCTCACAAACCACTTCTGTTGACTGCCTCTAAAAAGCAGTGGGGGGGGGCAGAATCAGAAAAGGGGGAGCCCAAAACTCCCCAAATATCCAAATGCAAATTTTTCTTTCAGATCTCCAAATGCCCACACAGAATTATGCCCAAACTACCACTGTGTCGGAGTCAAAAATAAGGAAATTGACCACCCAGCTTGCCCAAAATGCACATTATCTTTGCCCCCTTGAGGAGAAGGAGGGTAGATTTTATGCGCCGGTCCAAGTTCAAGAGCAATGTACATTTTCGGCACTGGTGGACACTGGATCCCAAGCCACTCTTCCATCAAAAAGGGCCTTTGATCAGTTAAATTCAGGAAGGGGGAGAGATACCAGATCCCTCTCACCCCTCTTCCTGGACAACTGCAGGATGGACCAGACTATTCCCACTGGAATTAAAAGAGGACAGAAACTGCAAAATCCTGACGCATATGTACACCTCAATGCCCATCTCCAACAGCAGGGGTTGGGGTTAAACCCTACACCATTAGTCAATGTAGAACACAACACCATTCCAATATTGACAGATAACAGTGGCCTTAGGAGTATCACTCTGGGCACAGGCACCATTATTGGAATGTCAGTTGAGGACCGAAATTTTTCATGGATCTTGGTAATGAACTGATAGGACCAATCCCCAATGACTGCTTTGACAGTGATAGTGACAATGTATTACCACCAGACAGGATCTTCAAACGGCAAGGGTGGAATCTCCTGGTGTACTCCCTCTGCCCTTACGGGGAGGAAGAGGTGACCTGCGACATCAGGCAGGGTGAGGTGATCTTGCAGGTAGACAAGGACTGTCTGCCCTACCTAAAACCCTCTGTCCAAGTCAATACTCTAACCAGGGACCTCTCCACCCAGCTGGAGGAGGCCGCTGAGATAGCAAAACCGGAAGTCTTTCCAGGCTTCAGGCAAATGGTTGAAGAATGAGTCAACCTAGCTGATGCCTGCCTGTGAGACACCGGAGCAAAAGCAAAAGTTGAAACAAGTTTTCTTAGATTTTCAAGATCTTTTTGCGGTGGACTCGTATGACTGTGGTCGCACCGAAATCCATACAACAATTCCCACAGACCCTGGAATGACTCCAGTGTTTGTGAAGCAATACCACTTGCCTCTCGCATTCATGGAGTCCCTGACAGAAATTATCAAAAACCTTGAGTCCCATGGGATAATTCGTCCAGTCCACAGCACCTTTAATAATCCGGTGCTGGGGAATTTAAAACCGAACGGCCAGTGGAGACTCTGCGCTGACCTGAGGGAGCTGAATACACAAGTCCACATGTCCCGATGGCCTCTCCCCTATATTAACCAGGGGCTGACCAGATCCAGGGGTCAAAGGTATACACTGCCATTGACCAGACCAATGGGTACTGGACCATGCCTGTCAGTAGGGAGGATCAATAAAAGCTGGCCTTTACCTTTGGGGGGCAGCAGTACACCTGGACCCGAACTCCCTTCGGATACATCAACAAATTCAACATCTTTCTACATAAGGCCATGCCGACTTGGGTGAAAGGGGGTAACCTGGCCTATGTGGATGATGTCTTGATAAAAAGCTCAGCTGTGGAGGAGTACATAACAGAAATCCATTATGTTCTGACACAGTTGAGGGTTTCCGGAGCAAAACTGTTAGGTAGAGCTACTCTGTGTAGAAGAGTAATGTATAGAATGTATGAGGTTTATGATGTCAATTGGTTCTATGATAGGAATGTATATGCTTGTGGGGAGGCAGTTGGCTTGGGAGATCTGAAGAGAAGGTTGGGGGTCTTTAGTGTTTTGTTATTTTCTTTTATTATTTTATTTGTATTTGGCAAATAAGCCTTTACAAATCTTACATCATATACAATTCATACAAATTCCATTATAAAATCACAACACATAACGTACAACTTATCTATTTACATATTTACATAAAAAAGAAAATAAAAAATTATCTTTACATCACATCACGAGATCATATGAGCGTTTCATTTTACTTTATAATGTTCAGAGAAGCTGTTCACTCTGCTAATCTCACTTACTACTTTTTTGTACATTTCACAAAGTATTTCATCTCCTTATTAGTGTGCTACGTGGAACCTACAATAAAGCCTGCTGTGTCTCCCAAAATGTTGTAGTGTGCATCCTTATAAAAACTATCCTTTCAAAAGGCGTAGTGGTGCAGAACACGTGTCAATTTCTTGGGGGATGAGATAACTCCTGAGGGTCTCTGTCCCCAGGAGAAGAAAGTGGAAGCACTCCTAAAACTTAAACACCCCACAACTCTGCGGGAGCTAAGAAGCCTCCTTGGACTGACTAATTACAGTAGGAAGTTATTTGAGGATTAAGCAGAGATCACAAGACCCTGATCCATCTGTTGAAGGGGGGGTCAATTGGGAGTGGGATCAAGAACAAGTTGAGACATTAAAGCAACTCAAAAGAGTACCCTGTCAAAAACAAGGAGTTCTTCTTGGAGACAGGGTTCTCGAATACATGCTTAACAGCAGTATTATACCAAAAGCATGACAAGGTCAATGAAGCCATCTCCTACGTAAGCAAGACTTTATCCTCTGTGGAGGAAAAATTCAACAATTTTGAGAAGGCACTCCTGGCAACGGTGTGGGCATTGAAAAATTTTCCGCCAGTTATCCAGGGGGAACACAACATAGTGGAGACTCCACACCAGCAGTTGCAATATCTCCAAAGTGACAGAATCCGGGCCGGAAATGTGAGTAATTCCAGAATAACTTCTTGGATTCTGTCAATGCAAGGCTTTCCTGTGTTTGTCAGATATGGCCAAAAACTCTTAAAAACCAGGACAACATGGAGGCGTACCTGAATTCCCCACACAAAGTCTATGAAGAAGACAAGTGCAATGGAATGCCCACAGTTTATGTGGACGGGTGCTCCTACCATGTTGACAACAACGGGGAAAAGGAACTGTTGGCTGGGGGTCGGAATGCCTGGGTGAATGATGCCCCGGAACCCTTGGTTGGGTACAAAATCGGTCTCTGTAGTAGTCAGGTGGCAGAGTTGGTGGCAGTTCATCAGGCCATTCTCACCGCCATCCAACACCAACTCCACTCACTGGTCATAATCACTGATTCAGATTATGTCCGGAACGGGTCTGTGGAGCACCTGGTAAATTGGAAAACCAGAGGCATGCTATGTGCTAACAACAAACCGCTTAAACATGGGAAGCTTATCCAAAATATTGATAATCTGGTCACCTCTAGTGGGATGACCATCTATTGAAAGAAGATCAAGGGTCATTCCAGAATAGAGGGCCAGACAAAACTACAACCTAGTGGATCAGTTGGCCAAAACCGGAGCCATCCATGGGGCTCTCCTTGAGATAGAGTCCCTATTGGGGGAAATCCAGGTCACTGCTATCACTAGATCCCAGAGAAATGCTCACAATGAACTCTCAACTGCCCAATGGAGTAAGGAGACCCCAGATGCTGATTTAATCACGGCACAAAAAGGGGATCCAATTATTGGTAAATTTTATCAACACATTGAGGACCCTGAGAACTTTCCCCTGACGTATACCGATTACATTGGGAAAGAGGACCTCAGGGTGTTGATGAAATGACCAAAAATGTTCTGAATTCAATACGGTTTGTTGGTAAGGAGATCCATATCTGGCTGTGACCAGTGGGTGGTCCCTACCTCATTCCGAAGCCTGATGCTAAATCACGCCCATGACACGGCCAAAGCCAGTCATCAGGGTTTTCACACTACTTAAGAAATCTTGCGAGAGGTTGCCTACAGGCCACACATGGGGCAGGCCCTAGACCAATACTTGAAGGGCTGTCTTGTGTGTGCACATTTCAGCCAATATCACTCAAACACCAAGCTCCCCTCAAGGAGAGGGGGATGACACTGCCTTGGTCATATTTACAAGTAGATTTCATCAGGCCCGTGATTCGCTCATCTAGGGGGAACAAGTACATGTTAACCGTAACATGCTTGTTTACCAAATGGGTTGAATGTCTCACTGCCCCAAATTGCAAGGCAGAAACAGCAGCTGCCCTGATGATCAACCACATCTTCTCGCGTTTTCGCCTACTCCAAAGGATTGAGTCAGACCGTGGTAGTCACTTCACCAGCAAAGTGATGACAAAGATGTGGGAGATACTTGGGGTAAAAAGGAAACTTCACATTGCATACTGCTGTCCTATAGTGGTGGAGTTGAGAGGTACAATAAAACCATTGTGAGCATTCTAATAAAGTTTGTGGCAGACTCTGGGCCAAGTTGGGACATCCGATTACCGCTTGTCCTGATGGCCATCAGATCTACAACTTATTCTGCAACTAAGATGTCTCCATTTGAGCTGATGACTGGAAGAAGGATGGTGCTACCTCAGCATCTGCTCTATAGAACACAAGACCAGACACTGATCAACACCTCCACAACTCATGAGTATGTTGAGAATCTAAGAAAACACATTCAACATGCTTTTGCGTACGCTCACCGGAATCTAGAAATATCTGCAGAGGGCATGAAGACTCAATATGATCTAAAAACAACCAAAAAGGAATGCCAAATAGGAGACAGGGTCTACTTGTACAATTTCCAAAGGAACCAGACCAAAGAGCCTACATTTTTACCCATCTGGCGGGGACCTTTTGAAATTGTAGATACAATTTCACCTGTCGCCTACAGAATCCACATCCCCAAAGGTGAATTGACAGAAGAGAAATAGGTCCATATTAATCAGCTAAAGAGTTGTCACCCTAGGCACACTTTGCAACAAATTGAGGAGCCCAGAGAGAATCAAATAGAGGAGACATCAGAAACCTAAGAATAAGAAAAAGAAGAACCAGAAGGGAATCGATAGGATTTATAAATATAGTTATGTAACAGGGAGTACGTTTCTTCATGGTCAACTGCCAGTATTGAACGCATGCGTATCCCACTGCTGTCAACCCTATTGGAGGGCAGTTAGTGGAGAATTGTAGTAACCGGTTTGTGTTTCTTTCATAGATTTATACTGGTTGCACCTTCATACCAAGGAGGACCTCCTTGGGGGCCTGGAAAGGAGAAACCAAAGAAAATCTGGGAGTGTCGCTCAACACCATAAGGGAAGATCCAAGAGAAAGCTGGGGGTATCATTCCACACTCCAACGAGAGACAGCGAGAGGGTTGGGACGTTCCGCTCTCTGATGAAGGACTCATACCTGACTGATCCTGCTTGGCCCCATTGAGGAATCCCGCTTGCCCGATTCTTCCTCGACTTCGAAGCGCAGAAGAAGTCGGGGGCGGGGGATATGTGGGATATGTTGACCCACTCAAAAGTATTTCCCCACATCACCAAGATGCATGTGCGCAGAAACAGCAAAGTGGCTGCGCTGGCTCCTGTGAGCGCTATGGCCTCAAAACTGCGATTTGGCAGCAACAAAAAATGGCTATACCTTCTTGCCAAGCACACAGGGGAAGGACGGAACAAGAGGACACACTAAGGGAGCGTGCCAGTGTTTTCTTACCTGTACAAAAGAAATGGAGTGAAAAGGCAGCACTGCTTTGGTGAAAGCCCAAGATCTCCATTATAAAGGACACTTTTCACCTATAAAATAATGCTGCTGACGTTATATCCCTCTATTCTTCCTTAAATCACTGTGATTAATAAGGCGCTGCCATGCCCAGTATCTCATTGTGCCTCAGCAAAACCAGGCATGATTTCTGAATGACAGGCCCTGACAAACCAACTCAGAGAAATCAACAAGGAACTTCACTTTTACTCGCACGGGGAAACACGTTCATTTCTTTACAAATGTATCAAAGCTCAGTAGTTCAAAAGAGACTCCAGCTATCTGAGCCATGTCAGTTTCAATGCATCTGTGCTTCAAATAAACTACTGCCTAGAAGAAAATAACTATGGCTGCAAGGCAATATTGGGAAGTCAGATGGCAAAATCGAATTTGAAAGGAAATGCTAGCAGTTTACAACACATCTGTAAAAATGGGCTTTTACAAACCTAAAGGAGAAAAATGCCTGTTTAAAAAGTGAACTGTTGAAGGAAAGCCTGCCATTACCTAGCAATGTGAAGGGGTTTGTGGCTGGTGAAAATACATACATGGGCTATTTTATTCTACAGGTTTGTTTTAATTCAGGACCAAATATCAGAAAATAAAGATTTAAACTGCCTTGGCTGGATTTGCAAGATGTCAAAAACAGGTTATTCCGGTTGGCAAAGTTAAAGCTTCCCCCTAGGATGGGAGGAGCCACACCATAAACTTCCAGGACACGAAAGTGATAATTGCTAGCTTGAAAAAACTTTCAATGGACCAAGACAAAGAAAGTTCACACGCTCATCAGACATTCGTCTGTGCTCCAGGCTGGCACAATAGAAGTCCTGGGACACTAACCTGTGAAGTGCAGGGGGCATAAAACCTTCAATTAAACTGGTAACCCCCACCCCACACAGGGCTGAAGTGACAGTTGGTGGCAGCTGAAGAAGAAAGGAAAAAATGGTCCAGTGACAACGGATTGCCATTTGCTTCTAGAGACCATTTCATAAATAAACTTTAAAGACTTTTTAGCTCGGCAGCAAGAATTTGTAAACATGTGAATATGTTATAGTTTAAATATGATCTTATGGGTTTTCATTGAAGACAGGGTAGAATTCACTGAGACTTTGGGGACAGAAATGGCAAAGTATTGCGGATTACAAGAAAAGCATCCATGTTAAAAATTCGAAGTTTTGTACATAAATCCCTTATGATCATCCACACCCATGTATAAAGTTATGGAATTTTAGGCTGAATATTTTCACTGAAAATGACCAGAAAAGTATAAAAGGACAAAACAATGTCTCACAGATTACAGGATTGGATGGCTGTGCTCTAAATAAAATATGTAACCTGATTATGTCCTTTATTAAGGTGCCACAACTGTACAAATGTGTACATTCTGGTATGACAGATATTTGGCACGAAGGTCTGTGGGAAGTCTTTTTAACTTCATAAAATGCAACCTGCTGAACTGACTGTTCCATCCATCCAGATTCCAGATCCCAACTACTAGGCCAAAGCATTGCTGACTCTACTCCAGAGCCCACTGCAAAACCCAAGCAATGCTGATCCTATTCCCAGCAAGGCCTCAATTCTCAAAACCCACTAATCTCCCATTAAAAAGGGGAAAGCTGTGGTATCCTTTTTGCATCCTGAACCAGCCTGGCTTGCTGCCCCCTAACTGCATGCCTGCTGCAAACCTGCCATCCAGCTGACCTTTAGTATCCAGTGACCAGAATTGCCAGTCCAGAAGTGCCATCCGGTGACCAGAACTGCCCAGCTGTTTGCCAGGTGTGCTGCTGTGTAGTGACCAGAACCGTTGACAGTCCAAAAATTCCAAAACTAAAAAGTGGACTGTGAGTATAATCCCCACCCCATAGAAACTCGTAGCCTATCTTGTCTTTGTCCTTATTACACTCTCTAGGTCATCTTATCCTCATCCTGATAACTTGTTGAAACTGTCAGAATCATTCCTGCAACCCTGCCCTTGATTTCTAGTGCTAGCGCCATCTCTTTAGAAATTTTGTCTTGTGTAATCCTAAACCATTAGTCCTATTTCGAGTGATTGGGCTGGTTTCCGCCGGGTTGGGCACAGGGGTGACAGGGTTGAAATCGCCAATCAACCCTGGCTCTTACTGTGTCCACCTTTGGTGGCCAAGCCTGAATACTCTACTGTAAAGTAAAACTGTTCTTGTCACAACTGATTTACTTTCCTATTTCACAGCTCCATTTTACTGAAAGTGCACCGTTTTATATCTTGCTTAACTCATCCAATTTACCAGCTAGAGACCTAGTTCCAGTTCTAGAATATCCCTGGGATATACCTCTATCCCCCAGCCAAAATACTCCACTCCAAATCAGTGTATTTCACCCGTCATTTTCCATACATCTCATACATACTTCCGTCCTCAAGTTGCAACAGTACAACATGACTTTCCCTTCACCCTACCCCCTCCAGGTCGAGCCAGCATCCTCAAAGTTCTTTTGGGGTGTGTCAATAGGAGGTCGCAGTTTTATGGTTATGGGGATTTCCAGTAGGGCAGGTGTTTGTTGTTTCAGTTCATAACCCATTAGATCACATCTTTTACATTGCATTCTTGAGCATTAGTCAGATTGGCACTTGGGCTTGCTAGAAAAGTGTTCACTAGTGAAGTTCATCCATGGGGCCTCGCATTGTGAGGATCTTCCATGTAGTGATGCAGTTATCATTTCCATTATGCATATGTTAGAGGCAACATTGATCCATTCATTTTTACTTGGAGCCGTTTTGGATTTCCATTTTGTTACAAGTACGGCCCGAGCAGCTAGTAATAACTGAGGGACCAGACCTTTAATCCTGTTCCAATCGTCTTCATCTTTCTCGAGGCCGAATAATATAAGGTGGCGATCGGCCACTCTATGGATATCGTCCATGTCTTTGACCCAGCCTAGGACCACGTCCAAAATACTTTTAATAGGGCGCAACCCCACCACATGTGCCAATAATCAGCGTTCTCCCCACATTCCCGCCAGCATCTTGGGTTTGCTGTTTGGAACATTTTAGAAAGCCTTAGAGGGTCATATTGCCATCTATGTAATGTGGATGTTTGTGTTGCCTCTTTACACATTTTTCTCCACAAGTCTGGACTTATCTGTTCTCCTAGATCTCTCTCCCATCTACCTCTCAACGGTTCTGTGGTCCCTTCCCCTGATTCTATCAGTTCTTTATACATTGCTGATATCAGGCCCTTCATCTCCACCTTAGATTCTAACAGCTTTTCAAAGGGGGTAAGGTCTCTCATCAACTTGTTCTTCCACGCTGGTTTTGTTAAGATGCCTTTTATCTGTATGTATTGGAAGGTAGACAGTGGGCCTATTCCCAGGGCCTCAGTCTGTTTTGGGAGTGAGACAAGAGTCCTTTTTCTGTAGTTGCCCCACCCTCTCTAGGCCTGCCTCTCACCATGTTTGGAATTGCTCTATGTTGGGGATGTTTTAATTGATTCCGGGGGACCATAGGTGGCTCAGTGGGGATGGCCATGTGGAGATCTTATGCATCCCTTTACCTTTTCTCCAAATTTCCCATATGGTGCTCAATATTGGGTGGCTTTTGAGTCTGTTATGGAGCTTTTTCTTGGGGGCCCAGAGCCATTCCGAAACCGTGGCCGGTGATAAGTAGTGGGTTTCCATGTGGACCCATTGGGTGTCTTTCTGGTTACGTAGGTGAGGGATCAGGACGCACAGTTGGGTCACTTCGTAATATATTTTTTAAATCAGGGAGCTCTACCCCGCCCTTGTCTTTGGAAATTGTCCGAGTGTCATATGAAATTCTCACCTTCTTCCCCTGCCAAAGGAATTTCACAATGGTTTTCTTGGCCTCGGAAAATAAACTTTTTGGTATCTCGATGGTTAGCATTTGAAAGGGGTACAAAAACCAGGGGAGGCATACCATTTTAATAGAATTAAGACGCCCTAACCAAGATATCATCAGCTTGTTCCATCTAGCTGGATTGGCACAGAACCGTTGGAGATGGGGGTGGGGGGAGTTGGCTTCGTATAGATCAGCCAGATCTTTGGTGATCTGTATATCCAGGTATTTCAGTTTAGAGGGTTCAATTTTAAGGCCCAGTGGGAAGAACCTGGTCTCATTTTCTTCTTTCAATCCCTGTAGGGGAAAGAGTGTAGATTTGGTTTTATTCACCTTAAACCCAGAGAGCTGACCATATTCTTCTAGTATGAGGGCTCGGGGAATGGATCCCATGGGGTTGGTTACATGTAAAAGTAGATCGTCGGCATGAAGGGCCACCTTGCATTCCATCGCTCCCAGGTGAATACCTTCTACCAAGGGGTCAGCCCTCATTGTCTGTGCAAGGGGTTCTAAGGAGAGTGCGAAAAGGATTGCGGAAAGAGGGCATCCCCGTCAGGTTCCATGTTCTAGTTTGAACCATCTTGAGTATTCTCCTTTCACAAATATGGATGCCTTGGGTGCAGTGTACACCGCATGTATTCCCTTTCTAAACCCAAGGTCTATACCTACCTTACGTAGAACTGCTCTCAAGAATCCCCACTCTACCATGTCAAAGGCTTTTTCTGCGTTGATTGAAAGGAGGGCAGGGTCAGTGGGCATGGTCTGGTATATATGGATGAGGTGGAGTGTTTTGTGCATTGTGTCTGCTCCCAGTCTCCCCAGTATGAAGCCAACCTGATCAGGGTGTATAAGTTGGGGCATTAGTGTCTCTAACCTAGCGGCCAGTACATTTTTGCATCTAGGTTGAGTAGGTAGATGGGGCGCTATGATCCACATTTTTTGGGGTCTCTCCCGTCTTTGGAATTACTGTAATCAATGCGCGGGTAAAGGAATCCAGGGCTTTCCAGGTCTCTAATATCTTGTTAAAGAGTTCTGCCATGAATGGCGTTAGTTGTGCACTGAAGGATTTGTAGAATCCAGCTGTGTAGCCATCTTCGCCAAGGGATTTGCCTACAGTTAACCTCTTTATTGCGTATTGGACTTCTTGTTCGGATGTGGGGGATTCTAGCAGCTCTGAGTCTGGGCTTGATATCTTGGGCATATTGATCGAGGACAGATAAGTCTCTGTTTCTGATTGGTCAGGATTTTTTTCTGAGGTGTATAGGGTCTCGTAAAAGTTAGCAAAGCATTCTGGGATGGTGGGGG
This sequence comes from Ambystoma mexicanum, assembly GCF_040938575.1. Taxonomy (NCBI): domain Eukaryota; kingdom Metazoa; phylum Chordata; class Amphibia; order Caudata; family Ambystomatidae; genus Ambystoma; species Ambystoma mexicanum. The sequence continues at coordinate 385,670,159 of NC_090934.1, read as the reverse complement.
GTGTCTGTTGTGACAGGGTTGTTCGCGATTATTTTGAATACCTTTCGCTCAGCTCTCTGTTCTCTGAGTATGGCAGCCAGTAGTGCGTCAGCCTGGTCTCCTTTTTCATAACATTTTTGTTTCAGGAGTCGGAGCTTGCGCACTATCTGCTCTTGTTCCAACAGTTTCAATTCCTCCCTTTTCCTTTTTGCTTTGTTATTTTATCGTGATCAATCCCTGTATCCCTCCTAATATCGCCCTCCAGCTGACAGATTTCGGTTCTTAGTCTGTGTTCGATAATCTTTCGCTTCCTTTTCTTGGAAGACCCTTCCCTTATCAAAATACCTCTCCAAGTGGTATTGTTTATTTTGAGGAATTTGTTAATTTCAGTCTCCATTTTCGGTCTTGAAGACTGCGTCTTTCCAGAGACTCTCATTACACCGCCATTTTCCTCCCATGATTGGTAAATTCCCCCACCGGATATCTGCCAGCACCATATCATGGTCTGACCTTGTGATGGGGGCTATCTCTGAGTGTGTTGTGGTATGAGCGACATCTTTGGATAGGTAAATATAGTCGATTCGGGTAAATGTGTTGTGAGGGGTGGAGTAGAAAGTGTAGCCTGGATTGTCTGAGTGCATGTCCCTCCACACATCTATCATTTCATATGTATCCATCATCTCTGCCAGGTATGTACGGTCACCCCTAATCTAGCTTCTCGTATCGGGGTTGGCAGGTTTCCTATCTTTGGCTGGGTCTGTCCACTGATTGAAGTTGCCTCCTAGGATGATATGGCCTGAGGCCTCTAGCAGTATTTTGGGAATTTTTTGACAAGAAATCTAGTCTGTCCTGTGTTGGGAGAGTAGATTGTAGCAATTGTAACATTCACTTTGCCAATACTTCCTGTTACCAGTAGGTCGCACACTTCTACATCGGACCAAGTCGTGGCCTCCACAAAATCTATACCTCTTCTAACAAGGATTCCCACACCTCCCTTTCTAAGTGGTCCAGATCCCCAGAACTCCACCCCTGCACGTTTCCCAAGGATTTGCCGTTCTTCCCCCTTAGCGTATTTTGTCTCCTGTAATAGGAGAACATCTATTTTGACTCTTCGGAATTCTCTGGCTACGAGTGATCTCTTTGTTGGTGAGTTGAGTCCTTTTACATTAAGTGTCACTACCCTCAGGGAATCCCCTCCCCTTGTATCAGCAGTCAATGCCATTGATTGTTCCTATGAGGAGATAGCTTGTGTTACATGACCAGTATTTTATTTTCCCATTGATTTTCACACTATATCGAGTGCTTTGAACCACTAAAGGTGCTGCTTCGACCCCATCCCTTTGTCTGCCCTCCGTCCCTCCCTCCCTCCATCCCTCCCTCCCATCCCCTCTCCCCTTCCCAGTTGGTGAGGTTCGATCGAGCCCGGTTGATAGCACCAGACCTGCATCGTATCACCTGTGGGGGCCGTTACTTCACACCCCTTGACCTAATATGATACCTCAATCTAGATTGAACCCCTCGTGTGCCCCTCCCCCCCGGTGTTCCTGTCGTGACCATAGTGGTGTTATCAACTTGGCACCTTAAACAGGTCACATTCTAAACAATGGGTTAAGTTCCGTCTTACCAAGTTCTTGGATGTTCAGTTTTCCCCCCTCTCAGGAGAAATTACCTCTCCGGTACTTTCTCAAGCCTTTCACATGTTTTCTCCTAGGGCCCGGAATACGCCATTCTCGGTCTTCTCGTCCCGGCTCTTCTTGATTGCTTTCTTCTTCCCGGGGAACGATTAGTTTGGAGATGCATGCCTGGATTTCTTTTTCGGATCTCAATCTAATCTTGGTTCCCTCATATTCAAAGGAGAGGGAGAAGGGGCAGCCCCACCTGTATCGGACATTCTTTTATTTCAGTCGTTTCGTGAGGGGTCCACACATCCGCCTGAGAGCAAGTGTCAGAGGATAGGTCTTGATATATTGATATTTGGGCACCTCCTAAAGTAATAGCCTCACTGCCTTCTCAAATACCCTGGCCTTGTCTTGAAAGCGATGGAATCGGGCAAGGACTGATCTGTGGATCCGTTCTGTTTTGGGTTCATCTATAGCATCATCCGCGACCAGGAGCTTGATAATGTCATGAAGTGTTTTCCTAAGATCGCTTCCAGTTTCTCGTTCTCGTTCCGGAATCCCAAAAATGTGTATATTGTTCGATCTTTCGCCGTATTCCAAGTCGTCCAACTTGAGCTTGAAGTCTTCTTCTCGTTGTTCCAATTCTGTCATCCTCTGATCGAGTTGTGCTTCCAGAGTATCTATGGATGCCTGGTTGTTCTCTACTCCTTCAAGTCTGGTTGTTCTCTACTCCTTCAAGTCTTTCTTCCATGTTATCCAACCGTTGTGTGATTTTACCTCCTATGTTAGCCCCCATATTCTTCATTTCTCCCAACAGGGCTGCAATGTCTCCTTTCATGGCCACCAATCCGTTTCATGTGGTATCTGTGGCTGCCATGTTGGGATCGTCTGTTCCGATAGGCATGGAGGTGTAAGCGAACGGAGCCAATTTTTGTCTCACACTCATATAGCCTTTGGGGGGTGGCGATGGTAGTGCGTTGCGGTCCCTATGAGGGTGGGCTGGGTTGTATGTGTGACAGAGGTTTGGGTGTGGTAGCACCATGTCTCCCTTAGTTCTGCAGGATTAGGCCCTTGGTTCAATCCCTCTCTGAGGCACTATAGTGTAGCTCCTGCTGAGTATTCAGTTGTTTATTCAAAAGTTTAGTGCCTTGGCTGGTTCATTAATGTCGCTTTGGAGCATTGCCTTAAAGTTCAGCTTTTCCTTGTAGCCTTTTCCTTTTTAGCCTATTGTATAGTGAGTTGGGTCGTCCCGTAGGGTCACATTGATTACATTTATAAGGGGATGCCTTCAGAATAATTCCAGGATCTGGTTGTGATGATGGGGCTTCGTCAGGCCCACTACAATTATATTTGTAGCAGAGTTTGAGTGTCTTTAATTTGGTGTCCACTCTGGGGAGGACAGGGGGCAATATTGTTCTAGGCAGGCCCTCTTCTGGTCCTGTCTGGTGGATCACACTAGGAGTGTGTCGTCGTGCGGTCTGTTCACTTCCCCCACAGTGAGAGAGCTTCCAGCGCGCTAGTCACCTAATGTTAGGTTTGGCTTAGGTCTACTTGGGCTCCAAGGTAGGGCACTATCAAGGTGCTCAGGTTGCCCCTCCCTTCCTGCAGTTGGATTGGGGATAGCAGTAGCTAAGTAGGGTGTGCTTTGTCTCTGGATGTTTTTTGAGGGGTCTGGCCCTCCTGTAACTTTACGAGGCCACCGTCTCTTTGCTCACTCTGACCTTTGTCTGCATAAAAGGCGTTGTGTGAATGTAATTTCCTTGTGCAGCTGTTGTGAGATAAAAGTCCCCTCCCTACGTGCTGCGCATTGGATAATGATGTGGGTGCGTGTGGGATGGCTGCACCTCGAATTCAATGGGGCCGATGGATTTCCGTAGCAGGGTAGTTTCTGTTCCTTCGACTCACCATCTGATGCTGCTTTGAGTTCTTTACCTACCGGACCGCCGCATATTCCACGAGGATGCGGTCTGTATCCTGCAAACTGTAGTGGATGCGGTTGGGAGTCTCGGGGCCTCACTCTGGCTTTTGTCTCTGATCTTTTTTGGGTGGGGGACTCTGGTCACCTCCCCCGCACTGTCCTGCTCTGTGTTCCGCACAAAGGGCCTCAGCGGGGCAGCGTACAGCTGGGGCCAGGCTCGCAGTGGCCTTCAGCGTTCGACGCGAGTCACAGACAACAGAGGATCGAGTGCCTCGCGATAGGAGACACCTACTTCTTCAGTCCGCTCAGTCACCAGGGATTTCTCTGGTTCCTCTACTGCCAGAGTCCGCCCTGATGCGTTCGTTCTTGAGGGGACGCCGGTCTCCATCTAGACACGTGTGGTTGCGCAGTTTCGGTTTCACTTTTCCGGGTCTGGCAGGCCATAATTTCTGATGCTGTTTTCTGGCTGATTCCTGGTCTGATTTATTCTGGTATTTCCCCCATAGAGGGGGGAATCTTCCCACAACAGTCACTTGATTACCTTCCGCGGGAGGGGTCCACAAGTGGGGGCTCAATCCACTTTCCGGGGCCGTAGCAGCAGAGCTCACGCAGGGATCATAGTCGTCTCTGCACCCCCTGGTGGCCAGTTGCTTCAAGGTTTTAAGGTTTTTAACACATTCATTATTTATTTGTCCATTTCCGAGTGTCATTTCATAACATTGCAAGGGGTTTAAAATCCGTTTTTCTCTCTTATTTGGGGAGGGGAAAGTCAGATTTGGATTCCGTTTCCTGTTTCTTATTCCCGATTACCTGCTGCTTCTGTTTATCCACTCAGAATTCATTATTTGTGGGTTGAGGGAACATTGTTGGGGGAAATTCTAACTTGAGTGCTATCTTTCCTAAATCAAAAAGTGCTCCTATTCCGCTGTGCTGTGTATATGTTTTACTAGAAGGTTAAACCCAGTGCATTGCTCACATTCTCATTGTAATTATCTCCCCATTGTATGATTTCTTTTGAATTTTAAAATAAATAAATCAATACCATATTTTACCAACCAGCCTGGTTCATGGTCCAGTGTGACCCGGGGTATTTGAAAAGGGGGTGTGATATGAGTGGTGTACCATCTCAATATTGAATCTATAAATAAACAGATAAGCATTTCAGTTGTGCGCTGCATAATAGGCCGAGAACAAGGTGTTTGTCGCCTGATTGAAATCCTTAACACTTAACTATGCCAACATTTAAAAAAACATACGGATTGGTGTACTATCAAAGGCGGCACAGTCTTCCCTCAATAATAGACGCATCCATGAGCTGTACGGGCGTAACATGTGCTACTGATGTCATGGAACAATTAACTCTGAAAAATGTCAGCTGTATGGCCTTAATGCCAACTCTAGCAAGCTGTGCACAATTTAATGCAACAATGCTGCAAAACGAAAAACAATCACTAGTGCAAATTCATGCCACAGACAAACTGGACGTACACAGTATGAGAATACCTATGTGTCAACAAGGCAAAGCATGACTACAAGCCTTGGAGAACTCATCTTGAACACAGCTGGTTTGGAGAAAATGTTAACTTTGTGTCAACTGTAGAGTTATGCTAAAGCGTAACATTGAGGTAGAGCAAGATTTTGTTAATGGAGCACTTCGTACAGTTTGTTGGCTTCCAGACATACCCACAGGACAACAGCATTCAGTTTGTAAACATCAAGTTTGATAAACTTTCAGAAATCTAAAATATAGGACGCACAACTGCGATATTCCTTCTTTTCAAAGACATGTATGTACGCAGAGAACAGTTTTCTCTGTCACTAGCTTATGCAGGAACTATTCATAAATCGCAAGGTCTAACCTTAGATCAAGCATTGATTACTATTGGCAACACAGTCTTCAAAGAATGCATGAGCTACGTAGCACTGTCATGGCTACGTACACTGGAAGGACTGTATCTAGTTAATTTTGATGCAACTGTAGTCAGTGCAGAAATTCCTTGCATCATAGAGTTCAATAGACTACGTGCACTGTACACACCCCATCTAGAAATGTACCCTATTCCTCAAAAAACAAAAGGTTTGAAAAGAAGGCTCATTCTATCAGAAGTACTACATGATTTTGCCACTGTCATCAAAGAAATTGAAAGAAACTCCTACTACAGCAACGATCAAAAGCAAATACAAAAAAGTAAAATAGACAAACCATACCCAACTCCACCCACCAAAAAAAATGCCTCTGCAAAGAAACCACGTAGCCTTCCATCAAAGGGCTCAGACACAGAAGTACCTGGACCATTCAAATTTTCCAATACAACAGGTGTTAACTGCTATGCAAATGTAACAATCAATTTTCCATTCCAAATACCAGCAGTTGTTGAAAACATTTATTTACATGGCGCAGACCAGTGGTGTTTGAAAATGCTCTTCCTTCACAGAAATGCAGCAAGTAATCCTGACACCATTTACAGTGTCTCAGGAATAAGGAAGGAATTGAACTACAGTGCTGGAATGGTGAAATTCACTTTAAACTGACAAGAAGATCCACAGGAATTTCTAATGTACTTACTACAAATACTGGAAAGAAAAACCATACTTATAAATGAAATCTTTCACATTTCCTACATGTGGAAACATACATGCACTCTTTGCAACCATGTCACTGAGGAGCAAGTCCCTACCAAAATCTTTGTGTATGTATCAATACCTTACTGTGACTCCATTCCATTTCAGCAACTGGTGCAAAAAGCAAACCATAGCATGTGGTGTACATTGTGCAATTCTGATATTCGTTCGGCACTACATATACACTCACATAGTCAATATGTTATATTAATGCTCTTAAGATACAATGTGGACGGTACCAAAAACAACTGAAAATGTACTGCCTTCACACACGGACAGGTATCACTTTGCAAAACAACCTTCACAACTGTAGCCATAATCTACCATACAGGGGACTCCACCAATGGAGGCCACTATAGTGCATACATTAGAAAGCAATCGTCATGGTGGGAATGCAATGATACTTCCATCAGTCCAAAGCACAGACTACCTGCAAATCTTGCAAATGCCTACTTAATATTCTTGAAGCCAAAATGTACTTTTGATATACAAACCTACTATACCTTACTCCCCAGCACCAACCAGTACCTTCGTAAGTGGACAAAAAATATTTTTCCTTCCACACTATCGACCTAAAGCAACGTACCATACTGGAAGCATTGACGAAATGCACTACAGTGTGCGTTGGACAATTTTATCCCCAATGAACCTAAGGAGTACAGTCACACAAACAGTATGTGTACACAAAGCCCAGTACCAGTTTTTTCCACTGGATATGTGGAAGGGAAAGTGCAAAGTATGACGGTTCAAAACTATCCTCCGTAAACTCTAAAATCACCATTTACGCAAATGAGTCACCAGCTCTCCGAGAAAAGTCATACAACTCCAACACTTATGGATGTACCACCACGTAAATCCGTAATTGGACAGTACCACTTCAAAATGTACACAGATGTCCAAGTAACCAGAGGGATGCACAAGCTTCTCTACATACCCTTTACAAACGGGACACTGTAAACAGTTAGAATACGCCACCTGGTATCTAACTGCAACCTGAATACGACAATCTTATTTGCAGCATCACAACTACCCAACTCAACCTTCAACAAGTACTGTGCTACAAACATAGCTTCAAACACTTCCAAAGTATGAGCAGTTACAGTACGCCAACAGGTACGTAACTACCGTCAGAATTCTACACTACCAGGGACTCATCCAATGGAAGACCATGTACTACATACATTTGAAAGCAATGGTCATGGTGGGAATACAATATTTCCATCAGTCCAAAGCACAGACTACCTGCAAATACCTACTTAATATTCCTGAAGCCAAAATGTACTCATTGATGTACAAGCCTACTATACCTTACTCCCCAGCACCAACCAGTACCTTCATAAGTGGACAAAAAAGTTTTTCCTTCCAAATATCGATCTAAAGCAACGTACCATACTGGAAGCATTAACAAAATGCACTACAGTGTGTGTTGCACAATTTTATCCCCAACGAACCCAAGGAGTACAGTCACACAAACAGTACGTGTACACAAAGCACAGTACCAGTATTTTCCACTGGATACATACATGGGAAAGTGCCAAGTACAAGGGTTCAAAACTATCCTGAATAACCTCTAAAATAACCACTTACGCAAATGAGTCACCAGCTATCCAAGAATAGCCATACAACTCCAACACATATGGACATATCACCACGTAAATCCGTAATTGGACAGTATCACTTCAAAATGTACACAGATGTCAAAGTAACCACAGGAATGCACAAGCTTCTCTACATACCCTTTACAAACGGCACACTGTAAACAGTTTGAATACGCCACCTAGTATCTAACTGCAACCTGAATACAACAATGTTATTTACAGCAACACAACTACTCAACTCAACCTTCAACAACTACTGTGCTACAAATATAGCATCAATCACTCCCAGACTTTGAGCAGTTACAGTACGCCAACAGGTACAGAATTCTGCATTAGCACAGAACAATGTCATACTACTTGCAAACCACTAGCAGAAACCAAACGCGTAAACAAACAGTGGTACAAAAAGGAAGCAGGAAAACATTTACAAATCACCACCTGCTATACAACGCCACCCATCCTACCAACATGTATAGTCCAGATATCGTACACCCTTAAATGTCCTCCTACTTGAAGAGTACACCTTAAAAAGTGCTGTAACCACTCCAAACGTCACCATCATTCATTGTGCACCATAGTAGCGAGATTTTTACTTTTTGTTTTATCCAGCATGGATTTCTTTTCTCCACAGACCCAATGATTATGCAAAGAACCACAGGATCTGCGCTGATTGCACAGTACACTGGTTCAAAGCATAGTATTTCCGACGTACTAGTTATGAAGGTCCACAAAATAAAGAAACGTATGCTATGTAGTGGACTGCAAATTAACGAAATACCTGCGCTAACATATTCTGTTCTCTTTTCCCACAGATAATGGAGCAACCAATACCACAACATTCTACGCTCCATACACAAAACACAGTGCAGGCCTTCCTCAATCCAAACAGTAAGTCTGCTATAATTGTTATTATACTTTGTACAATATCCACAGTGCAATAAGTGCACTTATTTCAGCTATACACATACCAATACCACCATTTAAAATGCACACCTATATTACACTATGTAGCTTGTGCCTACGCCCTACACGCTTCACTAAACCCTGTACATTGTAGGGTCTCCAGCCATACACTTAACATTGTACACCCTGCCCACTATTGCCACTGCACTGCAGAACTATAGATACAAACATCTATCCACGTACCACTAACCCCACACAATACACAGCCACCTACCCCTTAGCCACTACAGTTGACATTGGCTTCTATTTCTTCCATAGAATAAACCGTTTCCTACGTATGTTGGTCACCTAAGCCTATAATAGGTTCACACACTGAACAAACAACCCTATAGTAACCTACCCTACAATCTACACAATCACAATACAACTTCATGCATGCATCAATACATTTTACGTAACCGCCCTAACTGCTGCAACATTTGGCTCCTTGCATTCCACTGGAACAGTGTAGGCCATTAGGTCATTTTCATTGTTATGAACACCATTTCCAAGAAACGTATCCAACCCATATTTCCCTGCAGCGCACACATCACCGCTCCCCAGCCATATTGCAACCATTGCCTTACTGCTTAACTTTTTAAACTTGTTTCCCTTTTTTATTGTGTAAAGGAAACACCATTTAAAGCCCATAACTGCCTTACAATGTTAAACAAACGTTCACACTAACTGCTTTCCTTTCCTGAACAGTAGCCCAAAACAAGGTCATGCAGCCCCACACAAAACTGCGTACGATTGACCACCCACCCACGTCTTCTGAAACAGCGAACACAGTCTGACAATTACTCACTGTTGCCTCGTATCACACTGCACATATAACTGGTCCTTACCAACTGTAAAAGCACATTTTATGTATTTTGCCATCTGTGCGTTCACAGGACCATTTGTACGGCACCATCATATCAACTTGTACGTTGCACTACCTTCACCGTAATCACACTACCAACATTCATGAATACATGCTACAATTGAAACAAGTTGCCGGCTGATTCCTTCCTTTTTTTCCAGGATCTTCTCTGGAAATCGAAACCTAACATACCTCTCCTTCAACAGGGCACACGCTCATTATAAAACAGCCTTGAGCAGGCAGCATGTTTCGCTCCAAGATCAGATAATGTATAGAAAAAAAAATACATACCTTACACTGCAGTTCCTCTGTCCACGTGCCCCAAAGGCAGTCTGCAACAAACCCATACGGTGTACACTGTAATTTCACGCCTACCCAATAGATGCATGGAATTTGCCAAAATGATAAAAGTACACCTTTACATCACATGTGTATTACAATTAACATTAACGTGCTCCTCAGTATGCATATTTAACTATTTACTCTACAGCTCACTTTCTCTCTCTACATTACACAGAACTTTGTGACGGCAGTAAAAAAACGAAACGCTGTTACATTGCCATGTCTCCACAATTCCCAGTAAATTGCAACTGTCATTGTACTTTTTGCTGCCATTCTTCCCCACACCCTCCAAATGCAGACATACAAGGCAAGACTAACATGGAACGCAAGTCGTACACTAAAGCACCACACCTTCTGCGCACTTGTACACTGCTACATTCCCTGTTCTGCCCTTTGCATGCCCTTTCACACAATTACTACGTCTACGCACCCTCAGTGTACTGTACGTTATAACGGCCACAGGTGCACACAGTGGTCAACCAGCACACAAACATCTACAGCTCACATTTCATTAATGCACTTCTTACCAAAGCCGCTCCTCCATTCTCCAGCAATCCGAGGTGACCCCATTACGTTTCTTATTGTATTACTTTCTTTGCAGACACACAGACACATTGTGCCGTGGGCCCAACTACACTCGCTACTACTGTCAACTTTTGTAAAAAGGAAACAGATGAAAACAGCATCTAGTCCCAATGGTTCCAATACATTTTCTTGTGTGCAGCTGTAAAATCACAGTATTACCTACAAACCAGAGACCAAGGCAGTGGGTTAACATATGATGCTACGCACTAACACACAGTTCATGGTCCATCAGGCATGCAGCTATTACTACATTATCCTTCCCGCAGAGTTTTTTCCTGTACGCTGCAACTAATACCCGCTACTTACATCTACTCTTATTCCAATTTCTACTCAGGTATCTTGCACCTTACTGCGTGTGCCACAACTTCCACATTCCAATAGACGGCTGGTGGACCAACCATTGGAAGATTACCATGAGCAATTTCTTTGCCATCGGTATTATCTGGGCCGACCGATATGGCCCGGTATGTCCATTTGCGGTTCCTGCTATACGAACCAACCTGCAAACTTTTATTCTGTAAGCCAACCCAGAGGCACCAGATGCTACCTTCTCTACCTTTCAAAGAAAATGTATTCTTCCACACAGGTCACCAAGCACCACTACGTACTCTTTTTCCCGCTTTGCTAGACGAGAACAGAAATACAGAATTGCCGACGGCATTGGTCACTGGATTTTGTTTGCAAAATAAAAGGTGCATATTTTTTGGTGAGTATAGGCAGACTCCATTGGGTATGGGGAGTGCATTGTAGACAATATGATGATATTTGCAGTCAGAGTGCTATGTTGTATTGTGCCTGCAAAACCCATACTGGCTTGTGTACATGGCTGGGGCCCTTGGACATAACAGGGTGGGCACTGGTTGGAAGTAGATAACAGAAAGTTGTCTTGATTGGGTTCATTACTGAATCGATATGTACCTGTGGACAGAAAAGGTAAGTGGTGACATTTTCCATGCATGGATCTATTGCTTTACAGTTGTTGTGGCGAAGAAGTGGCCTGTTGCTAACAAACCGGCAATGCCATGCTGCTGTGTATGGGAGTACTGTGATATTGGTATGTGGATTGCAGACATATGTACAAAGAGTAGAAACTTTGGCTTTGGGGTAAGTTGCTCTGTAGGGCGACACCTTATAATCCCAAAATTAAAAAGTCGCAAAAGATGATAATGGTGGATTATTGTCTCAGAGTACATGGGTGTCGCAGATCTCTGTAAACAGACGGTAGTAAAGCCTAACCGTCACCACAAGGAATGCAGAATAGAGGAAATTCCAGGACTCAGCGCCACCAGTTATAAGATCATTTAATTGTATTATATTGTCACACATTAAATGGTGAAGTGAAGCCCATAAGCGATAACATGTTTCGGCTCGCTCTGAGCCTTTTTCAAATTTGGGCTGATTTAACATCAAGTAAAAATAACAAAAATTGTGTCAAAAAATGTGTGACAACAGTATAGGTATAATCAGAAATTTACACAAATGTTAGTTAAAGCATCATGCCACAAAAAACATTGTCAAATCACAAGATTAATGGATAGACAGAAAAACAAGGGTTGGTTGAAGGGAGGATGCAAGGGTATAAAAAAAAGCATATCAGAAAGTAATGTAAACATTGTAACAAAAAACAACCCACAAAATAAAATGAAATGACACATTGGAGAAATGACAAAACAAGGATGAGAGAAGAATAGACATTTTAGTGATTATTAAGTATTTCGTAATCGCGCCAATGAGAACAATTAGACAATGAAATACGTGCAAGGAAAGACGCCAAGAAATCGCTTACCCGAATTGCGATGAACCAATCCAAAAAGACTGTATGTCAGTATAGTGGTAACGGGGTTAGATCCCCAAAACTCAATCTGAAATCAGGTAAACGTAATTTCAAACATCACTATAACAAATCGCTTGTCATTTAGCAAAGAGACATTACACCCAATTAACCTCTATTGCGTTCAAAAGTAACTTGCAAGTAGCATGATCTGCTATCTCGGATTAACGTTACATCTCACTGAATTCATAGATATGCATATGCTAGGGTTTACAACAGCAACTTGATACAAAATAAGTTCTAAGAGAGCCGTACAATAAGTACTGAACGCTATTGCGTGTTGATACAAAGTTAGCCACCAAAACAAAACCAAAATTCCTTAAAGCGGATCGTGGAATGGAGTGACTGGGTGTTTCCTTTACTACGTGGTGCATTCGCTAACAAAGCATTAGAAGGACCTAAACTAATTCTGACTTACCTAGATTCTACGACAGGAAAATCACACGCGTCGGCAAGAATGGTAAAATGGCCCATGCACGCCATTTTGTCAACTCTCACAAAAACGTTGTCCATGGCAACACGTCCAGCGTTGCCACAGAGATATGCATATGGCTGAACGTTCGAAAACGTCCGCCGTAATGTGATGCCTCCAGCTCAGAGGTAGCGGCCACCATTTGTAAAGGCGGTCAGGATGCACGGAAAACTATTAGCACCAGCACATATGATCAAAGAAATGCTACAGCTTACTTTGGACTTCAATATATTTACCTTTGACAATCAGCTATACCAACAAACTAAAGGGGTGGCAATGGCCGTTAAGTGTGCTCCAGCCCTTGCAAACCTCTTCATGGGCATGCTAGAAGACAAAGCAGTTTACCCGGAACCTTTCTACAGGACCAAAATCAAGATGTGGACACGATATATAGATGATATTTTCTGCATTATTGATGGAAACATAGATGACTTTCAGAATTTTGTGATAGACCTCAATTTGAATGGTTTTGACATAGAATTCATAGGGTCGTGCGACCAACATGTAATCAACTTTTTAGATTTGACAATTAATTCCGATGGTGACAAGCTACAGACTTGGACCTTCAAAAAACCAACCGAAGTTAATTCAACACTCCATGCGAGTAGTTGTCATTCCGACTCAACCATCTTCAACATACCATCAGGGGAATACTTCAGAGCGCGACGTAATTGTCAATGTGAAGATAAATTTGAAGAGGAGTGTACTTTTTTACAACAACGCTTCAAGAGTAGGGGTTATTCGGACAAATCCATAACAAAAGGCATATAAGAAATCTAGAGCAATTAAGCAACAAGACACCCTAGGATACCAACCTAAGAGGAACTCCGATTTGGACACGGTAATAGGTTTCATTACCCGTTACTGTTCTGACCATCGGAGAATCCAAAAAAAACTCAAGAAGCATTGGCACCTGCTTAAAATGGACGATCACATTTGCAACTTTGTGGGCGAACATCCACGCATGATCTACAAAAGAGCAAGCACACTCAAGTCCATCCTTAGTCCATCCCTGCTACCAGATATCAATAAAGTCAACCAAGGCACGTGGCTTGATATAAAGGACCTTGGTTTCAGGAAATGTGGAACATGTCCTCAATGTAAATATGAACATGCACCTACCACAGAGTTTCAGGATACCAATGGAAAACAATGGATTATTAAACAGGGTATTAACTGCAAAACAACATTAGTTGTTTACTGCATCATCTGTGTTTGCAAAAAAATGTATATTGGCAACACGAAACGAGCTCTAAGAATTCGGATACGTGAACATCTGACCAAGATTGGCAGCCAAGACCCATCCATACCATTAGCGGCTCATTGGCAGACCATGCACCAATTACACAATAAATCAGAGATCCGATTTATTGGTTTACAGCAGGTTTCTATGAACAAAAGGGATGGTGATAGGCTTAATGCACTGAGGAAAGCTGAGGCGAGAACAACATGTTTTTTCAATTCTACAGCCACAGGTCTCAACAGTGACAATGAAATAGTCTCTTTTTTGTAGTGTTGGTCAATTGTTACATAAATTACATTTCCATTTCGTGATTCTTGTGTTTCGATTTGCATCAGTTTCTACTTTCTCTGATAGTGAATTGCACTCTTTTCTGAAGCTCACATTGCGGCTAGCAAGACGGCACCCTGACTGTGTACTTACGCATACTTGAATGACTTTTTGCAATTGATCTGCTTGTTCCGTTTGCAGTTATGTATATTTGAATGACTTCATGTAATTAATTTGCCTGTCCCGTTTGCAATACGCAAAGTACTTACTTTAAATCTAATTATGCTTGACAGAGTTAGCACAATGTCATTAATTTGATCGATATGCGCTGGGGCTAATAGTTTTCCATGCATCCTGACCGCCTTTACAAATGGCGACCGCTACCTCTAAGCTGGAGGCAAACACATTACGGCGGACGTTTTCGAACGTTCAGCCATATGCAGAACTCCGTGGCAACGCTGGACGCGTTGCCATGGACAACGTTTTTGTGAGAGTTGACAAAATGGCGTGAATGGGCCATTTTACCATTCTTGCCGACGCGTGTGATTTCCCTGTAGTAGAATCTAGGTAAGTCAGAATTAGTTTAGGTCCTTCTAATGCTTTGTTAGCGAATGCGCCACGTAGTAAAGGAAACACCCAGTCACTCCATTCCGCGATCCGCTTTAAGGAATTTTGGTTTTGTTTTGGTGGCTAACTTTGTATCAACACGCGCTAGCGTTCAGTACTTATTGTACGGCTCTCTTAGAACTTATTTTGTATCAAGTTGCTGTCGTAAACCCTAGCATATGCATATCTATGAATTCAGTGAGATGTAACGTTAATCCGAGATAGCAGCTCATGCTACTTGCAAGTTACTTTTGAACGCAATAGAGGTTCATTGGGTGTAATGTCTCGTTGCTAAATGACAAGCGCTTTGTTATAGTGATGTTTGAAATTACGTTTACCTGATTTCAGATTGAGTTTTGGGGATCTAACCCCATTACTACTATACTGACATACAGTCTTTTTGGATTGGTTCATCGCAATTCGGGTAATCGCTTTCTTGGCGTTTTTCCTTGCACGTATTTAATTGTCTAATTGTTCTCATTGGCGCAATTACGAAATACTTAATAATCACTCAAATTTCTATTCTCTCACCCTTGTTTTGTCATCTCTACAATGTGTCATTTCATTTTACTTTGTGGGTTGTTTTTTGTTACAATGTTTCCATTACTTTCTGATATGCTTTTTTATACCCTTGCATCCCCCCCTCAACCAACCCTTGTTTTTCTGTCTATCCATTAATCTTGTGATTTGACAATGTTTTTTGTGGCATGATGCTTTAACATTAGTGTAAATTTCTGATTATACCTATACTGTTGTCACACATTTTTTGACACCATTTTTGTTATTTTTACTTGATGTTAAATCAGCCCAGATTTGAAAAAGGCTCAGAGCGAGCCGAAACATGTTATCGCTTATGGGCTTCACTTCACCATTTAATGTGTGACAATATAATACAATTAAATGATCTTATAACTGGTGGCGCTGAGTCCTGGAATTTCTTCTATATGTACAAAGAGTACTTTAACTTTGCCTTAGGTCATTTGCATAAGTTATTATACGCATACCTTATGCCATACAATGGCATCAGTGACTTCACTTGTGGACAGTCGTTCCTCACGGCGTGCACGCCAGGTATTTATTTTATGTGTGTGCCCAGCATAGCACACTCTGTCATGTGAGCACCTATCTCTGGAAAGGAACAACAAAGAAAAGCAAAAGCGGACATGCGCACACAGAGTATACGGTTCCAGAACACGCCATACTTTACTAACGTAAAGGACAACGTGTCAGTTGGTGCATTCACTGCTCTTATTTCGTGGATGATGGCCCCAGTCATTAGGAGAGAGATCACCTCCCCTTTCGCGAATTATCCCTTACCAATTGAATAATTACTATTTTGCAGATTCTCTGATCAAAAGAATGATTCCCTCTTCAATAAATAGCAGATATGATGTTGGTCACTCACAGAGAGTCTATCTCACTTTTCGCAAGATAATCAAACTGTTAACAATCCAGATAGCCAATGGTGGATGAATTTAGGTTGAGAGACAATTCAGTCCAAGGATTTGATTGTGAAATTGGTGAAATTAGCAAGATGGTCGAACTCAGATCTATATTACAAAATGTGTTTACAATAATTATTACTAAACTGTATAGAGATGAAATTTAAATACATACTTAAATGTATTTAATATACTTCATATGAATCTTTTTCATAGAATTTCTTTCCCCCTGGTGAAGAGTATTACCTCGAAATGCGTTGGGCCTTTCTTACAACATGAATAAAAGAAGAACTTGTGATTACAAGCTAACTGTCATTTTGAATTATTTTTGAATATATTTGCTGCAAATTGACTTGTGAAAATCTACCAATCCAAAACTAGGCTAATTAACTCAAAGATATCTGTCTGTGCTACACAGACGACAGATGGTGTGCAGGGGACAAGAGCTCCCTAACTGGGAACCTTTTCTTTTTCATGTAACTCTACAACCTAGATGTCAAGGTTGTTCATTTCTCCTCTGCACCCCAAGTTCATAGATAAACTAATATTTAAACGTTGGAAATGAACTTACTTTAAAGAACTCCATAACCAACAAGGTGTGCATAGTGTCTTGTCGCATTTTTGTATCTAGCCATCAGGCAGTGGCATTTGCTATCCACGTTTGCCACGCAGATGATGTGAACACTTTCCTCCCAAGAGCACAATCCTTTTTGCTCTATTTGTCGAGGGGAGCAGGGGTTGAGAGGGGTGTGGCCGCTTTTGTGAGTGGTTGTGACCACTAACCATTTGGGGGATAGCTGGCCCTTCACATACAATGGGTAAGTAGGTGCTGGTTTAGAGTTTCTCAACCCATGTGTTTATTGCTTTAGTTTGCACAGGATTGAGTGATGAAGGACTAATTTTCTTATTCACAGCTTTTAACAAGGGGATGTACTGGGCTACCACCTTTTTTCATTTAGTACATCTTTAATAAAGTCAGCGTCTTATTCTGACTCATTGGTCTTGATGTCAAATATGTGTGCTGCCCTGCCTAGGTCTATGTTCCTTCCATGCGAGCGGGGAGGAAGGGTGGACACATGTGAATCTAAGCAGATACACTCATCAGAAATGCTCTTACATTAAGTAATGCAGGGCTTCTGATGCTTGTTAATCTGCTTAGAATCACATGCTGTGCATAGACTAGCGAGCAGTACCCGGAGTTGGAGGTGGGGTGTGAGAAGGAACAGTAGTGAAAAGATGTCTTAATACTGCTTGTCCCACCTGAGAATCAGACCTTGAATGAGTATCCAGGCAACAGTGTTTTGTAAAGGTGTGTACAGAACTCCAGGTTGCTGCTTTGCAAAAGGACTCTAGGGGAACATTTGGAATTAATGCTATGGAAGCCCCAGTGCCCAGAGTAGAATGCGCTCTAGGCTTGAAGGGCAGTTCTCTCTTAGCAAGAGTGTAACAGAGAGTGATGCATTTGACAATCCACCTTGAGATTGCTGATTTAGAGACAGGATCCCCTTCTCTACCAGCTGCCACTGAAACGAAAATAAACAAGTTACTTACCTGTAACTGTTGTTCTCCAGCATGGGTCTGGCATGGATTCACATGCTCGTGGATATTCCCCGTTGTCAGGCTGGGAATCCTCGATAAAGAAAAAAAAAGTTTCCGTTTCACTTCTGAACTGTCTTTCTCCTAACAACCAATCACTGGTCTCTGGGTCATACTGGCCCCAGCCAATGACTGCCCTCTACATAAGCCCCTCCTCTGGCAGCTATCTTCAGATTTGGTAGCAAGTAAAATGGCAGTAGGACGAAGAGAGAAGATCCGAAGAGGGGGTAGGCAGGAGGGTTTGCATGTAAATCCATGCCAGACCCGTGCTGGAGAACAACAGTTACAGGTAAGTAACTTGTTTCTTCTCCAGCATGGGGTCTGGCATGGATTCACATGCTCATGAATATTGAGTACATAGTAGTGCACACATGCACAACCACGGGAGGCGGCAAGGCTCAACATTAAGTATCTCATCATCTCAACATTAAGCATCTCTTACCTCCTCACCAGGCTCACCTTCAAGCGAATAGGTTGCGCAGCACTGCTTGGCAGACTCTAGACTCCTCCCTGGAATCCCTGTCGACACAGTAGAATCTCGTGAAGGTGTGCGTCGACCTCCACGTAGCAGCCCTGCAGATGTCCAGCAGGGGCACACCAGACAGGAACACCCTAGTTGCAGCGATCGCTCTGGTCAAATGGGGCAACGGTCGGTTTGCCAACCGGTAACAATGGGTGATGCAGCCACAGAGCCATCTGGAAATGGAAGCCTTGGAGAGGGCTATCCCTTGGTTCACAAGGCCAAAGTTCACGAACATTGTGACGTCTTCCGAAAACTCTGTGCGGTCCATGTAGAACGTCAGCATGCTAGCCACATCCAGCGAGTGTAATGTCCTCTCAGCCGGCGACAAAGGCGTTTGGGAAGTAAACAGGTAACACCAAGGGCTCGTTGAGATGAAAGTCCATCGGAACCTTGGGCATGAAAGAGGGGTGCGTCCGTAACACTACCCTCGTCTCGTGGAATATTAAGTATAGTGGTTTACAAGAGAGGGTCTCCCACTCGTCGTGCGGAGGTGATGGATTCAAGAAACGCCATTTTCCACGATAAGAATTTCAATGGTGTCGAATGCATAGGCTTGAACAGTGACTCATGAGCCTAGTCAGCACCGCATTGAGCTCCCACGCTGGGGCCAGAGCCTTCACCGGCGGGAACAAACGGAAAAGTCCTTTGATGAACTCCTTGACCAGGCAGTGTGACCACAACGACGACCGTCCCAGAGTTCTGATGTAGCGGGAGATAGCCGCCAGATTAACATAGATGGAAGCATGCGCCAGCCCTGCCAGATGAAACAGGACGAGAAACATCCCCTGGGTAACGCCCCAGTGCCATATGTCCTGCGCCTCTCTGGAGAGCGCTGGGGATCTGCTGCCCTCCTGCTTCCGGATGTAGAACATCGTGGTGGTGTTGTCCATGAAGACCCGTATCACCTTGCCCTTGAGGGATGGAAGGAAAGACTTGAGGGCCCAAAACACTGCCCGTAGCTCCAGTACGTTGATATGTAACAACTTCTCCGGTAGCCACAGGCCTCTTGCGTGGAGACTTCCAGTGTGCGCACCCAATCCTTCCAGGGAGGCGTCCGTCGTGACCGTCTCCTGGTGAGGCGGGGACTGGAAGTCTGTGCCCGCTGACAGATGCTCGCGGACTCCCCACCACAGTATCGCTCGATGGAAATTCTCGTCGAGAGAGATCTTGTCCTCAAAGCTTTCCGATACCTGAATCCAACGGGCGTTGAGGCACTCTTGCATTGCTGCATCTGCAGCCTGCACAGCCGAATGAGGTATATGCATGCCAACATCATGCCTATGAGGGACTTGATGGACTTCACCCTTGCGATCTTCAGGGTCAACAGCTGTTGTACCTTGCCCCGGATGGCTGCAATTCTCTCCTCCGACGGAGACGCAAGGCACGATACTGTGTTGAGCCGCGACCCCAGAAACAGCTTGTCTTGCGATGGCACCAAGCAGGACTTTGTATATGCTCCGTGAGCAGCTGGACACTCTTCGCGGTGTGTATGATGGTGCTCTCCCTCAATTTTGCTCGGATGAGCCAGTCCAGGTAGGGGCATATGTGGATTCCTCGTAGACGCAGCTGCGCCGCCACTGGAGCCAGGCACTTGGTGAAAACCCTTGGCGCCGACTTCAATCCAAAGGGGAGGGCCATGAACTGGTAATGTTGCCCTAGAATCACAAAGCTCAAACTTGCGGTGTCCCTTGTGAATGGGGATGTGAAAACAGGCATCCTCCAAGTCCAGCGATAATAGAAAATCCCCTTCTTCCAGCTGTCCTAGCACATGCTGAAGGGTGACCATCCGAAACTTCTGGGATTTGATGTACTTGTTCAGACGGCACAGCTCTAGGATGGGCCTCCAACCGCCCGTCTTCTTCTTGATAAGGAAGTACCGAGACTAAACTCAGGAGCCCCGCAGCCGCTATGGAACAAGCTCTATCGCACCCTTCTTCAGCATGGCCCGTACCTCCAGCAGAAGCTGAGGGATGTGGTTTTCCTGCCTGACCACGGGTGGTATGCAAGGACACTTTTGTTGGAATTCCAGGGTGTGTCCGTGGGCCAGACCGTCCAACACCCAACAGTCGGTGGAGATGGACTTCCACACGCTGACAAAGTTGGTCAGCCGGCTTCCCACCGGGGTGCGTGGGTGGGGACCCCGACGTCACGGCCGGTTCAATCTTGCTTCGCACGGAGGTGCCACATTGGCGATGATGGCAACCCCCTCCAGACTTGCTGCAGCCCCTGTAGGCCTCCTGGGCTGAAGAGTGGGACAGTTGACCGTAGGACGATGAGCTTCGCCCGAAGCCCTTGAAGGAACCTTGGGATTTGCCTCCGGAAGTCCGAAAGGACCGCCGTCGCTGTTGAAGCATGCCAAAGGCACAAGCCATCTTGGTATCCCCACCTTGATGGCCTGAAGGTCTTTCAGAATAAATTATCCCTGGCAAAAAGCATGCCCAATACCCTCGACTGCACCTCCTGGCAAAAGTTGGTGGCGTTCAACCATCCTCGCCGACGAAGGCAAACGCTGTTGTCCATTTGGCGGAAACCTTTGTCGGCAATGTCCGTGGCCACTGTAATGGCATGGTCCGATGCCATCTCGCCCTCCTGCAGGATCTCCAACGCTTCCGCTCTCTTGTCATCAGGAAGGAAGTCCAGGAGGGGAGAGATCTTAAACCAGAGCTCCCTGACGTAGCGCACCACAATGGCGAAGGCGTTGACTGCTTTGATGGTTGTTGCTGCCCATGTGATGACCCATCGTGTCTAACTTCTTCCCCTCGCTGTCCAGAGGGGGGAGGAGGTCGTTGACGCGGAAGAGCCAGAAGATTTCTTCGTCGCCGTCGCCGAGACCACCGAATCCGGTGAAGGCTGGGACCTCAAGCACTTGGGTACAGAGTCCGGCACCCCGTACTTCTTTTCATACCAGTCCCTCTCCGCCGGGGCCGAGGACAGGTTCTTCATAAGGGACAGTCCCTCGTCCCAAATCTTGTCCAACAGAGGGGATTGACAGCACGGTCTTCCTCTTCGCCTCGCAGCGTTGGTACAGGAAACCCTCTTTCTTCTTTTACTTTGTAGTCAGTTGAAAGAGATCCAAGGCCCTCAAGACCATGGCATGGAACAAGCCTATCTCGTTGGGCGGTGAGGCTGTGGAGACGGGAGGTCCCTTCACCCACCGTCGTCGACCGTGCCCACCGTCGACGTGTCCGTATCCTTCCTTGGTGGAGGGGAGGGGGCGAAGAGTGACAAGGCAGTGGACGATGAACTCTCCTCTTCTTGGAAGGGTGCGTGCCTGATGGCCCTGGTGCCGCAGGATCATCCGGTGCTGCAGGGTCTTCCGTCGGCGGAAGAGGCATCCTCGTCCGAATCTCCGAGCACAAGGTGTGAAGTGCCTGGAGGATGTCCACCGAGATGTCCGCTGGGGTGGCAGAGGTGGAAGCGACTGTGGCAGAGGTGGAAGCGACAGAGGCAGCGGTGTAGAGTTCTACAAGTCCTCCACATCCTGCTCCTCGTCGGTCTCGTCGCCGCTCTCAACAGCTCCTTTGTCGGGGTCCTTCCCGTAGGCCTTGGCCTCAACTAATTTCTTCTTCAAAATGGTCTGGAGAGTAGAAAGCTCCTCCTCAGAGATGTCCGTGCCCTGCAGGACTACCGTGCCCCCCATTCCTTTTGACCAGGGAGACGGTTGCGAGGAGTTTGATGGGCATCGCCTTCTCCGGTGTCTTCTCTATGGGCTGAAACAATGATTCCCTACTGGCAGGCAGGGAAATTCTCACCTTGGGGACCGTACCCTGCAAGCCTGCGTCCGTGGCCTTCATTAGGGATGCCACCATGCCTCAATGGAAGGCTTTGCCAGGTGAATCTGGGCCTGCACGGCCTTCTCCGACTGGCCCGTCCGGGGCTTCTCCAAAAGCTTACCTGGGTGGTCTGACTTCCTCTTCTTCGCCGAACCCCGAGCGTTGGCTTGTGGTCGAAGGTGCCGGAGACCCTGTACTCGCCCTGGCCGCCAGGGAGTCAGTTGCAGCAGCGCTCTTTGCCCGTGGACTCACAGTGCTTGGCCTTATGTGGGCCCCGTCGCCGGGGCGCCCGCAAAGGTCTTGTGGCTGGGGGAGGCATGCTGTCGCGACTCACCCATAGCAGGGACCGGAAAAATAGAGTAGAAATCTTAGAAAAATCACAAAACGCAGTAAAAGCTCGAGAGCTATAGCACGAGGACTCCCAACACTTGAAAGAGCGGTAAAAATCTGAAGATGGCTGCCAGAGGAGGGGCTTAGGTAGAGGGCAGTAGGACCCAGAGACCAGTGATTGGATGTTAGGAGAAAGAGTTCAGAAGTGAAACTGATTTTTTCTTTACAGAGGATTCCCAGCCTGACGATGGGGAATATTCATGAGCATGTGAATCCATGCCAGATCCCATGCTGGAGAAATTGGTTTGTCTTTCTCACTGGTTTAGTTCTGTCCAGGTAAATAATGACTGCACCACGGACATCTAAGGTGTGTAGGCTTCTTTCGGCCATGTTGGTAGGGTTCTGGAAGAAAGTAGGCAGTTCTATTGATTGGTTCACATGAAATTTGGAGATAAATGTAGGCGCAAAACCAGCTTATCTCTGAACTGTAACAAAAGGGTCTAGAATTGAAAGGGCCTGTATTCACTAACCAAGTGATAGCCACTAGGAAAGCTGTTTTATAGGTAAGATCCTTGAGACTTGCTTTATGCATAGGTTCAAATTGAGACCCCATAAGTCTGGTTGATACCACACTCAGGTCCCATCCGGGAGCTGGATTAGAAATGGGGGGATGAATTCTCTTGACCCCTTCCATGAAAGCCTTAATAACTGGTATTTTCCACCACAACACCTGCTGTGACGTGGTATAGGCAGGGAGCAGCGAAAGGACCTTAAACCAGGCCTGAGTCAAGTAAGTGAGTCAGGTACAATATAATGTGCGTGGGGAACAGTCAATGGGATTGATGCCCTTGGAATTGCACCAGATAACGAAGTGCTTCCATTTGTTGGAATAGCAATATCAGGTGTTCGGTTACCTCGCTTCCCTAAATATGCCCATGCATCTCTGAGGGAGTTGCAGGTGTCCGAACTCTATAACCTCAGGAGCCAGGCTGCTAAATTCAATGCTTGCGGGCATGGGCGGAGTGTCTGCCCCTTGTCCTGCGACACCATGTTGTACGTGCAAGGTAGCTTCA
The DNA here is from genome assembly GCF_040938575.1 of Ambystoma mexicanum. Classification (NCBI taxonomy): domain Eukaryota; kingdom Metazoa; phylum Chordata; class Amphibia; order Caudata; family Ambystomatidae; genus Ambystoma; species Ambystoma mexicanum. Next base: position 385,646,533 of record NC_090934.1, on the reverse strand, counting down.
CTGGGAGAGAGAGACATGTCCATCAGATAAGCGAACCAGGGTTGGCGAGCCCACATTGGGGCCACCAATATCATGGTGACTGGTTCCTGGTGCACTATCTTGTTGAGTAGGAGAGTCGGGGGAAAGATTTCTCTGACCATGTGATCTAGAGTCCGTTCCCCTTGGAACAGTATGTGGGTACCTGGAGGCGTAGTCTTGACATTGAGCGTTTTCCAGAGTTTTGAACAAGTCAATTTCTGCGAACCCCCATTCTGCAAAGACGTTGGAGATGATGTCTTTGTGTAATCGCCATTCATACTCCATGGGTGGTGGGAAATCTCTGCGGACTACGTCTGCCAGAAGATTGAGTTCCCCAGGAAAATGTTGAGACAACAGGAACATGTTGCGCTTGACAGCCCACTTCCAAATGTTCTGGGACAGTTTGGAAAGCCCTGGAGAGTGAGTGCCCCCTGTTTGTTTAGATAATACGTGGCCGTGGTGCCGTCTGTGAGGATCAGGAACGTCTTCCCTGGCAGTTGTGTCTGGAAAGCTCTGTGCGCTGTTTGTTGAAGCAGGTGAGCTCCCCACCCTGTGAGAGATGGGTCTGTAGTGAGAGTGGCCTCCACTGTGGGGGGTGGTGAAAGATTTTCCCTTCAAGAGGTTCTCCCTTGACCACCACCGCAGCGAGAGAATGAGGGCTGGTGAGACAACCACTAGATCGTCCCATTGTCTGCTGGCCTGACACCACTGGCTGTTGAGCCACTCCTGCATTGGACGCATACACAAGCGCGTGTGAGGAACCAAGTAAATGCATGACGCCATCATTCCTAACAGTCGCATAGCCCTGCGTACCATCATCTCTCGAATGGCTACACAGTGAGGGATTTGAAACATGTTTTGGACCCTCTCGCCGGAGGGGAAAACAAGGCCGTCCCTTGTTCGAATTAGAGCCCCTAGGAACTGCTTAACTTGACTGGGGTCTAAACTGGATTTCTTTTTTCGTTGATGGAAAATCCTAGGCTGAATAAAAGGTCTATAGTCCTTTGGGTATTTGACAGGCATGTCTCATAAGAGTCCCCTGTTATGAGCCAGTTGTTGAGGTACGGATAAACCGGGATGGACAGCCTCTGCAGGTGAGCTGCTGTCACTGCCAGTACCTTCGTAAATACGCTTGGTGCTGAGGCTATGCCAAAGGGTAGTACCTTGAACTGAGTGCTTGTCTTGTATCATGAACCTGAGGTATTTTTTGTGCGTTGGCAACATTGAAATATGAAAGCAGGCATCTTTCATGTCCAATGTTGCCACGTAATCCCCGTGTGAGCAGGGGGATGACCTCCTGCAGGGTGACCATACAAAGCTTTTGAGGTTTCACAAATTTGTTCGCTGGGCGCAAATCTAGTACAGGGTGTATGGTGAGATCCTTTTAGGGTACAGGGAAGTACACTGAATAAATACCTTTGTTTACCTGTGTAAGAGGTACAACTTCTATGGTGCCCTTTTCCAGCAGGGTCTCGACTTCTTGTAGCAGGATGCGCAGATGTTCTGGCGTCAGGTGTCTCGAACGTGGAGGTCTGAATTGGGGGGACCGGCAGATTTCTATTAAGCCCCCCTGGCCGACGGTCTTGAGTACTGTAGAGTACTGGTCTGTAGTTATCCCCTCCCATGCTTGAAGAAATTATGTTAGCCAGCCCTCGACCGGGGAGGTATGGGAGGGGACCCGGATCTGTGTGTCATTTTTGGCCTGAGGCCGGGGAGGTTCGAGGGGTAGAATTCCGTTCCATCCCTTTCCCACGTCGTTGACCTCTTGGGGATACAGTGTGGTGTAACTGGTGGTTCCTTGGGGAGAGGACCAATTATTTCCTGAGCTGTATTAGTTCCCAGGGAACAGTTGGCCCCGAAAGGAACATCTCGATCAGCTCCCCCTCCTTGGGGAAGGCCTCTGGGTGATCTGATCCAGGGTCTTGAAGGTGTCATGCTCCTTTTCTTAGCAGTCGCTTTGTCTACTGCTTTCCCAAATAGATTAGTCTCTTCCACCGGCTTATTTATTAGCGACGCTTGAGTTTCTGGGTTGAAACCAGAGTTTTGTAACCATGCGTTTCTCTTGAGAAGGGTACCTTGAGCCAAGGACCTGCCAGCCCTCTCTGCTCCATCCAAAGTATTTTTTTTAAATACTCTGATTAACTTGTCTGCCTTCTGCTACCATGGAGAGCAAGTGAGCCCGCAGGGGTTCAGGGACTTCTTGAAGGCCCTCCTGTAGCATGGTCCATTGTGCGTCGGCATAACTAACCAACTAAGTCATGTTATTTGCGATGCAAGTGGAAAACGCTGCAGCAGCCGTGATTCTCTTCCTCAGAGCATAAAGTCTCTTGCACTCCTTGTCCGGGGTGCCTCCCCAGTTGATAGGGGAACCCTCGCTCTTTTTCTGGTTGTAGTTACCACCAGTGAGTCTGGAGTAGCATGGCCCCTGATGAGAGGGGGAGGTTCGAAACAATGTTTCTACTCTAGGATTTACTGCTCTAGTTAGGGCAGGTGTCATTAAAGAAGGGGCCAACTGCTTTTTGATCGAATTTAGCAGAGTAATAGCTTGGCTGGCAGGTGGTTTCTCTTTTAAGATGTCCTTGACAAAATCAGCCTCTGGGACAGCTTCCTGGGTAGCAATGTGTAAAGGTTCTGCTGCTTTCCTTAATATGGCGTTGCACGCCATTTGGTCATCAACCGGGGAGGCCTGTCGAGTGGGTGTGGTCGGGGGGAAATCCAAGCACAAGGCATCAGGTTCCGGTGTTGGAGTAGGTGACTGCCAAGGCTGAGGATTACCCGTGTCGGGGTTGTCCCACCCAACCCTCTGTGGGGTCGATATGAACATCCTCAGTGTCAGCAAAGGGATATTCATCCTGATTGTATTGGTCCACAGGAACCTCATCTTCAGTGAGGTCATACGTTTATATTTTTTCTTCTTCCTGAGAAGGATCAAAGTCTTTTTGAAGTTTAGCGACAGGGGGAAAGGGACTCTCTTCCAAGGGCCTCTTGGGCGTGGACTTATCTGAGAGTTCTACAAACCTCTCTAACCTATCCATACATCCCTCAAATTTCTCACTGGTCCAAATAGATGCCCCAGAGGACTCTAGGGGTGGAAAAGGCTCTTGTATTGGATCTTGCACCGCAGAACGTCGAGACTTCTCCTTTAACGTCGAAGAAATCCCTCCTGTGCCTTTCCGAAAAGCCCTTTTGGGGAACTGACGGTTGATGTGAGTCCTTTTGTCTGTCCTTAGGCTTCTCTGTGAGTTCCGATGAATCATTAGGCCTATCCCTGGATTTTGACGAATCCTTAGGTTTGTCCTTAGGTATCGACGAATCCCTGGACCGTTGCCTCTGATTATCTGCCAAAATAAACGTAACAATGCTTTCGGCAACCTCTTCAGAGGCGGAAGGGCATCTAGAACAGTCCTGCGGTTGCCCGGTTGTTTTTGGTGGAAACGGGGCCTTCTTGACCGTGGATGCCTTCTTCCGATGCGTCTCGATGGGCTCCTGAGTATTGGGGACAGCGTCCTTCGATTTAGAATGCCCGGTCGCAAGGCGCACCTGCGGTTGCGGCAAGGGCTGTCGATGACCTTTGTGCATGGCCGAAACATTTGGTGTGCCTGTTGGCGCTATGGGTCGTTTCGACTGTTTTGTCGAAGAGGTCCCGGGTGTTGTGTCTTTAGTGTGTAGAGTGTGTGCACCCATGTCGCCAGGGTGTAAAGTCCCCATAGCAGGACCTGAGTCTTGCATTACCTGGCCGGACGAGAATGCTCCGCCGAGAGGTCAGTGGCCTCCGAGGCCCGTTTGTCACTTAGCCCCTTGTCACAATCAGCGGTTGTGGCAGCTGGAAGAACAAGACTCGGCATGCGACATTCCGTAGGCCGCCATCCACTTAACACAGCGCTCCTTTAGTGTCTTTGGACTCAGGAGCTTGCAAGCCGCATAAGCTGTCTCATCGTGTTTCAGGGGCAAACACCTATTACACTTCCGATGTTCATCCTTCCAAGGAAATTTGGCCTTGCAAGAAGGGCAAAACCTAAACAGAGTCCTCTCCATAACTGAGGAAAAATATAGTGACAAAGGGACCCAGGGGAAAAAAAAGAGGAAAGGGAAAGGCATTCTCAGAAAAGGAAATGTCCACCTCAACCCCACTCTCTCTACTGTGTAGACTGGCCAGAAGGCCACGTGGTCGGCAGCGCCGACCGGAACACTGTCCGTTGAAGATCCGTGAAACCTGCTTCGGCGTAGATCAGGAAACAGCCGTCGATCGAATGGATGGTAGGATAACAATTAATAACTTTAAAATATACGACCAATGGTTGAGGATAACAATAGCAATGTCTCTGGACGAGCTCTGCATAAGGCGACCAGTATGCTGGGTGGAAAAAACAATCTGAGGGACCTCGACGCGTGAGGGATTTTGGGTACACTACATGTCACATAGGGATAGTGTTACAGGCATGCCCATGTCGACGGCCCCTTTTGATTTTCGAAAGACAAGATGCTATACTCTGCGGTTACCACTGGATGTTGGACTATATGCACAGCATGTGATTCTAAGCAGATTAACAAGCATCAGAAATATATTTTAAACTCTGCATGATTGTTTTTTTCTGCAATCGGGTTGGATGCAATCCCAGGATATAAAGGAGCATGGGTAAATGTGCACATAGGTTAGGGATAGTGTGACAGGAACGCCCCTGTTGATGTCGTTTTTCATTCAGAAACACCACAAGATTCAATACTCCACACCAACCAGTGGATATCGGCCTATGCATAGCACGTGAATGCAAACCGATCACAAGCTCAAGAAGACATGCATTACTTTCCGTAAAAGCATGTCTGATGGTTGTATCTGCTTAGATTCAAATGCTGTGCATAGTCCGACATCCAGTGGTCACTGCGGAGTATTGCATCTTGTTTTTCGAAAGTTGAAAAAGGGACGTCGACATAGGCGTGTCTGTAACACTATCCCTATAGTGACGTGTAGTATACCCAAAATCCCTCACGCATCAAGGTCCCTCTGTTTGTATTTTTTCTGCCATGAGGGAGCCTTATGACTAACGTGAATGAGTACAGAAAAGAGAGAAAGTAATAAGACATCTATGATCCTGCCATCCGAGCGGGGAGGAATAATGGGCGCATGTGAATCTAAGCAGATAGAACCATCAGAAATGCTTTTACGTAAGTAATGCATGTCTTCCGATGTTTGTTAATCTGCTTAGAATCGCATGCTGTGCATAGGCTAGCGAGCAGTATCCGGAGTTGGAGGTGGGTTGTGAGAAGGAACAGTAGAGAAAAGATGTCTTATTACTGCTTGTCCCACCTGGAAATCAGATTTAGAATGGGCATCTAGACAATAGTGTTTTGTAAAGGTGTGTACAGAACTCCAGGTTTCTGCTTTGCAAATGGAATCAAGGGGAACATTTGTAAAGAATGCTATGGATGCCCCGGTGCCTCGAGTAGAATGTGGTCTAGGCTTGAAGGGCAGTTCTCTCTTAGCAAGAGTGTAGCAGAGAGTGATGCACTGGACAATCCATCTAGAGATAGTGGATTTGGAAACTGCATCTGCTTCTCTTCCTGCTGCCACTGAGACAAAGAACGGATTAGTCTTTCTTAGTGGACGAGTTCTTTCCATATAAAACATGACCGCCCTGCGCACATCGAGTGTGTGCAGGCTCTTCTCCCCCAAGTTTGAAGGGTTTTGAAAGAACGTTGGTAGTTCTATAGACTGGTTGGCATGAAAATGGATTTCGGTGCAAACCTAGGGTGTGTACATAGAACCACCTTATCTTTGTGAACTGTTACGAAGGGATCTAAGATAGAGAGCGCTTGTAGTTCACTCACTCTCCTAATGGAGGAGATAGCTATCAAGAAAGCAGTCTTAAGAGTGAGATCCATAAGGCTCGCTTTATGCATGGGCTCGAAGGGGGAGCCCATTAGCCTGGTTAACACGATGTTCAGATCGCATCCGGGAGCTGGGTTAGATATAGAAGGGTGAATTCTTTTCACTCCCTCCATGAAGGCTTTAATAACTGGAACCTTCCACCATGACACCTTGTGTTGTGACATAGTGTAGGCGGAGAGTGCAGCTAGGTGAACTTTAATAGAATTAAAGACTAAACCTGAGCCCAGGAAGTGAGTCAGGTATAACACAATATGTGTGGCAGAGCAGTCAACGGGGTTGATGCTCCTTGAGTTACACCAGATGACAAACCGTTTCCACTTACTAGAGTAGCAGTAATGAGTGTTCGGTTTCCTAGCCTCTCTGAGAATGTCCATGCATCTCTGAGGGAGCTGCAAATGTCCAAATTCTATGACCTCAGGAGCCAGGCTGCCAAGTTCAGGGTCTGCGGGCATGGATGCAGCGTTCGGCCCCTGTCCTCTGGCAACATGTTGTACGGGCAGGGTAGTTTCACTGGAGGAGACAGGGACATCTCCATCAGATGAGCGAACCAGGGTTGGCGGGCCCCCATGGGGGCCACCAGTATCATGGTAACTGGTTCCTGGTGCATCTTGTGCACTATCTTGTTGAGAAGGGGAGTCGGGGGGGGGGGGGGGCAGGGGGCAAAGCGTAGACACATTTCCCTGACCATGTTATCCAGGGGCCGTTCCCCTTGGAGCGGTTCTGGGGGTAACTGGAGGCGTAATCTTGGCATTGGGTGTTCTCCAGAGTTGCAAACAGGTCAATCTCTGGGAAGCCCCATTCTGCGATAACATTGGAGACGATGTCTTCGTGTAATCACCATTCGTACTCTACGGGTAGAGGGATGTCTCTGCCGAGTCCGTCTGCCAAAAGATTGAGTTCCCCAGGTACATGTTGTGATAGCAGGAACATGCTGTGTTTGAGAGCCCACTTCCAGATGTTCTGGGACAGCTTGGACAGTCCTGGAGAGTGAGTGGCCCCCTGCTTGTTCAGGTAGTACATGGCCGTGGTGCTGTCCGTGAGGATCAGCACTGTTTTTCCTTGTAGGTGTGTCTGGAACGCCTTCAGTGCTTTGAAGACCGCCAACAATTCCAGTAGGTTTATGTGTTTGGACGCCACACTTGGGAGTCCAAACTCCGTGCGCAGTCTGATGGGACAGGTGAGCTCCCCATCCTGTGAAGGATGCGTCCGTGGTTAGAGTGGCTTCCACTGCGGGGGTGGTGAAGGATTTCCTCATTACAAGGTTCTCCCTCGACCACCAACGCAGCGAGAGAACCAGGGCTTGCGAAACAACCACTAGATCGCCTAATTGTCTGCTGGCCTGACACCACTGGCTGTTGAGGCACTCTTGCATTGGGCGCATGCGCGCGTGAGGAACCAAATAAATACATGACGCCATCATTCCTAGCAATCACATGGCTTTGCGTACCGTCACATCTCGACCGGCTACATATTGAGGGATCTGAAACAGCATGTTTTGAACCCTCTCTGGGAAGACTAGGCTGTCCATTGTTCGAATTAAAGCCCCTAGGAATTGCTGGACTTGGCTGGGGGGGGTCTAGACTGGACTTCTTCTCGTTGATGGAGAAGCCCAGGTGGAACAAAAGGTCTATAGTCTTTTGGGTATTTGAGAAGCATGTTTCGTAAGAATCTGTTAGGAGCCAGTCGTTGAGGTAAGGATGAACCGGAATGGACCACCTGCACAGATGTGCAGCTGCCACTGCCAGTACCTTTGTGAATACCCTTGGCGCTGAGGCTATGCTGAAGGGTAGCACTTTGAACTGATAGTGTTTGCCTTCTATCATGAACCTGAGGTATTTCCTGTGCGCTAGCAACATTGAAATATGAAAGTATGTATCTTACATGTCTAGTGTTGCCATGTAATCCTCCTGTGTGAGCAGGGGGATTACTTCCTGCAGAGTCAACATACAACATTTTTGAGGTTTTACAAATTTGTTTGCTGGGCGTAGATCTAATTAATACAGGGCGCATGGTTAGATCCTTTTTGGGTACAAGGAAGTACACTGAATAAATACCCTCCTTTACCTGTGATAGAGGCACAACCTCTATGGCTCCTTTTTGCAGCAGTGATTCCACTTCCTGAAGAAGAATAAGAAGGTGTTCTGGTGCGAGACATCTTCCCTTTGGAAGTCTGGATGTCGGGGACCAGCTGCACTTGATGCAGTAACCGTGGGCTATTGTTGACAGTACCCAACAGTCTGTGGTAATCCCCTCCCATGCCTGGAGAAAAGATGTTAACCGGCCCCCGACCGGGGATGCATGGAAGGGGACCCGAATTATCGGGTCATTTAGTGGTGGTGGCCAGGGAGCCTCTAGGAGTAGGGCCCGACCCCTTCCTTTGCCACGACGTTGGCCTCTCTGAGCGTACGCCGTGTTGGTTCCTTGAGGGGAGGACCAGTTGCTGGCTGAGGTATACTGTTGCTGAGCTTGTCGTTGGCCACGAAAAAAGCACCTATTTCCATATCTGCACTTATTGGGGGGTATTGTGATATGGTCCAGGGTTTTGAAAGTCTCATGCTCCTTTTTTGCAGTTTCCAGTGCGTCAACTGCCTTTCCAAACAATTTGGAGCCGTCCAGGGGTTTGTTAATGAGGGACACCTGTGTCTCTGGCTTGAACCCCGATTTCCTAAACCATGCATGGCTTTTAAGGAGTACGCCCTGGACTAAGGAACGGCCAGCCTTTTCTGCAGCATCTAAGGTATTTTTAATGATGCTCTGGTTCACTTGAGTGCCTTCTGTAACAGTGGCCAAAAGATGGGTGCGAAGAGGTTCAGGGACTTCCTGTAGGCCTGCGCAAAACATGCCCCACTGGGCATCAGCGTAACTAGCCAACAGGGTGGTATTGTTGGCAATGCGCGTAGCGAATGCCGTTGAGGATGTAATCCTCTTCCCGAGAGCATAGAGCTTTTTCCCCTCTTTATCAGGGGGTGCTTCACTGGTGGAAAGAGGAACCCCCGCCCTCTTCCTGGTGGTCGTCCCCACCAGGGAATCTGGGATGGAATGACCCCTAATGTATAAAGGGTCTGCGGGTGAGGGGCTAAAGAGCTTCTCAATCTGTGGATTAACACCCCTGACTAAGGCTGGTGTAGACAAAGAGGGAATGAGGCGCCTCTTGATGGAGGCGAGGAGAGGAATGGCCTGGCTAGCAGGTGGATTTTCTTTGATGATTTTTTCAACAAAATCAACCTTTGGGGTAGCTTCTCCAGGATCGATTTGAAAATGTGCAGCCGCCTTAAGTAGCATGGCATTAAACGTGGGCTGATCGTCCACAGGTGAAGGCTCTCTGACAGGAGTAGTCTGTGGAGAGGCCCGACCTAATGCGTCAGGGTCGGTTGATGTGGGTCACACGTGACAGGGTCTTCCTCAAAGCCCCCTATAGGATCTTGTAGGTCCTCAGTATCCATGAATTCATCATCATCCTGAGTGTCAACATGAGGGTCCTCAGTGAGGTCATATGTATACAGTTCCTCTTCCTGGGGGTCAAAAAGTCTAGGGAATTTGGCTTGAGGGTCTTGAGGGATTACCTCCCTTGGTCTTTTAGGTGGGATGTGCTCAGAAATGGCCACAAACCTTTCCAACCTGTTCATACAGGTCTCAAATATCTCCCTAGTCCAGTGGGAGGACCCAGAACGGTCTAGGGGCGGAAAGGCTTGCTCCTCTGCCTCCAGGCGTCGAGATCTCTCCCACAAAGTGGAGGAAATCCCCCCATCGCCCTCCAAGAAGTTGTCCCGTGGGCCAGATGGTGGAGTAGTGTCTTTGGGTCTCTCCTTCGACCTAGGGGAGGGTTCCGGCAAACCCGTCGCGCCTTTGCTAGGTCTCGGCGTCTCCTTGACCTTTCAGTAGGCTTCGGTGAATCCTTCACCCGCCGTTTCTGGGAGTCTTCACAGACTATCCTCGCAATGCTTTCAGCGACCGTCCTCGATCCGGGAGCTGATCGTGAATTGTTTTCAGCGGAACCGGAACCTTGTCGTCGACCGACGCTTTCTTGCGTTGCGTCTCAACGGATGATATTTTAGGGGTAGCACCCTTTGTATTCAACTGCCGGTCGCTAGGCGCGAATGCGGCTGCAGGGAATGATGCCGATCCCCCCATTGGCGCAGAGGCCTTCTTCGATTTACTCGAATGTCCGGGGTTGTGTGTTTTGTGACCTGTAATTGTCCGTCAGCGTCGCCGGGGTCTACATCCCCCAAAGCAGGGCCAGAGCCGTGCTTGTTGGGGCCGGGGACAGATGCCACAGAGCGAGAGCGCTCCGTTATGGAGGTCGAGTCATCACTATCCCCCTCACCACATACAGCGGCTGCGGGTGAGGAATCGGCCTTCTACATCCCGTAGGCTGCCCACCTTTTGACTCTGCGTTCCTTCAGAGTTTTCGGGCAAAGGAGCTTGCAGGACGCGCAACTAGCTTTGTCGTGCTCGAGGAACAAGCAGCAGTTACACCGCTTATGCTGGTCCTTCCACAGAAATTTGCCTTTACAATTTGGGCAAAATCTAAAAGGAGTCCTCTCCATAGCGGAGGACGTAACCAGTGATAACGACCAGGAAGGAAAGGGGGAAGAAAGGGAAAGGCATTCTAGTATGAGACAGAAATATCCACCCTGACCCCACTCACCCTACTGTGTAGGCCGGCGAGGCCAGGCCACGTGGTCAGCAGAGCCGATAGGATCACCACCTGTCGAAAACCACCGTCTGAAGAAGATCTGGTCTCGGTGAGGATGTGGAATGGCCGTCGAAAGAGGGCTGGAGGTGATATGAGTTAACAATAATTAACAAAATCGACCAAGGGTCGAGCCAATGGCAATGTCTCTTACGAGCTCTGCTTAAGGCGACCAGTATTCTGCGTGGAAAAAAACTGAGGGACCTCGATGCGCGAGGGATTTTGGGTACACTACACGTCACTATAGGAATAGTGTTACAGACACGCCCCCTTTTGACTTTTGAAAAACAAGATGCAATACCCCGCAGTGACCACTGGACGTCGGACTATGCACAGCATGTGATTCTAAGCAGATTAACAAACATCAGAAGAACAAGTTACTTTCTTACCTGGTAACATTCTTTCGATGGGATGTTCCTCCGACGTATTCCACATCTATGACAGTAATCACGACAGCTGTGCTGCTTTGGAAAAAATTTCGGCATCAGTGTCCTACGTCGATATGCTGTCCCTCGAGGTCCTCTGTTGAGCCGATGTTATAAGTAGGACGCACAACACCTCCAGCCTCAGTTGTAGTTTTTTCCCCAGAACGTGTGCCACCAATCTTCTGTCAGTATGACTACAGAAAGCCTTGCGGAAACGTAAGCTGCAATTGCATAAGAAATTCTGCAGAGGGGCAGGCTGGGAGGGTGCGATATAGAATACATCAGAGGAACATCCCATCGAAAGAACGTTTCCAGGTAAGAAAGAAACTTGTTCTTCGAAGGGATTGTGTCCTACGACTTATTCTACATCTATGACAGACTCCCAAAGCAGTACCAACGTATGGAGGAGGCAAAAGAATTTAGAATTTTAGAACGCCCAATCAAATTGCAGAATAGAGGACCGCCTTACCAAAGGCCAAATCTTGCCCATGGATGGAATCCAGGGAATAGTGTGACAAAAGTATGGACAGATGCTCATGTGGCTGCTTCACAAATATTACGAATGGGAACACCCCTCTGCAGAGCAGTGGAGGCAGCCACACCCCTAGTAGAATTAGCCCATAAGCCCACCGGAGGGTCCTTACCCGCCAGATGGTAGCATTGAGAGATTGTCAAGATGATCCAATGGGACAAGGTTTGCTTAGAAACAGCTTGACCTAAACGCCTTCCAGCGTATCCTACAAATAGCTGATCATCCACTCTGACCCGGGACATGCGTGAGATGTAGAAACTTAAAGCTCTCCTTCGATCCAACCTATGGAGCCTCTCCTCTTACTTACCAGGATGCGGAGGAGGGTAGAACGCCGGAAGAATTACCTTCTGGCTCAAATGAAATTCCGACACAACCTTCAGAAGAAAAGAAAGATGAACCCTAAGGACAACCCTGTCCTTATGGAACACCGTCAAAAGGTGGCTTGGAGGATAGTGCCTGCAACTCACTCACTCTGCGAGCATAAGTAACCACAACTAAAAATACAGTCTTAAAGGACAACAGTCTCAATGGACAAGAATGTAAGGGCTCAAACGGAGCTCCCATCAGGAACTTTAAAACTAAGTTCAAATCCCAGCCGGGCACCTGGAAAGGTGACAGAGGAAACACATTAGTTAGCCCTTTCAGAAACTGAGAAATCAAAGGAATCTTAAAATAAGAACACTCCTCAGACGAGCGCTTAAATATGGACAGCGCCGCCAGGTAACCTTTAATGGTACCTACTTGCAGGCCCTTGTGGGCTAAAGAAAGCAAAAAAGACAGAACCACAGGAATTGAACACTGAAAAGGATCCACATTCTGTACCCTGCGCCAGTCGCAGAACTTTCTCCAACGGCACAGGGATTTTGTTGCTGGCCTTCTGGCCGAGAGCAAAACCTCCATCATGTCTTCAGGGAGGTCCCTATCCTTGTACCTCAACCTTTCAGAAACCAAGCATGAACGTTGGGAGACTTGCCCTCTGGATGGAGAACCCGACCCCACTCCCGTGAGAGCAGATCGTCTCGGTAGGGAAGACAGCGTGGAGGGCAGATGGACATGTCGAGAAGGTCCAGGTACCACGCTCTCCTTGCCCATGCTGGAGCAATGAGGATCATTCGGGAACCGAACCTCCGTAACCTCCGCAGCACTTGTGGAATGACGGGGACTGGAGGAAACACGTACAACAGTGGGAAGGACCACTCCACTACGAACGCGTCCCATAAGGCTCCTCTTGGAGGAAATTCCTGTGAGCAGAATCTTTCGCACTTCCGGTTGACACTGGTGGCGAAGAGATCCACCTGTGGGGTCTCCCAAAGGGCGAATATCTCCAAAAGAACTTCCTGAGCCAGCTCCCACTCGTGAGAGACTGTGCTCTGCCTGCTCAGAGCGTCGCCGCCTCGTTTTCGTCTCCGGCCAGATGAACTGCCAAAATCGAAATTTCCTGCTGGATGGCCCAGAACCAGAGCTGTATTGCCTCTCTACACAGTGGGAGAGACCCTGCCCCCCCTTTTGTTGAGGTAGTGTACGGCCACTGTATTGTCTGTCGGAATCAGGACATTCTTCCCCCGCACAGGCTGCAGAAAAGCCTTCAGGGTTAGCCTGACGACCCTCAGATCCAACAGATTGATATGGAGTCTGGACTCCGACAGAGACCAACGACCGCTGACTGTCAACTCGTTGGCATCAGCTCCCCATCCCGTGAGGGATGCGTCCGTCACAATCGTCACCTCCGGCCAGGGTAGCCAAAATGGAGCTCCCTTCATCAGATTGCCTTCAACGGCCCACCACAGAAGATCCTGGTCGACCGAGGGCGGCACCTGAACGGGATCCGACATCCTGTCGGACGACTGCGACCACTGCATCTTGAGAGCCCACTGCAGAGATCTCATCTGCAGCCTGGCCTCTGGCAACAGTAGAATGCAGGATGCCATGAGGCCGAGCAACCACAAGAACTCGAACGCCGGGAGACTCTGGGCATGTTGAAACTTGTCCACCATCTGCAGAATGTGATGAGCCCTCACCTGGGGAGGCAAACACTGATTTCAAGTGGGACTTCTTTAAGTTGAGGGAGAAGCCCAGCCTGTGAAGTGAGAGGCAGGTGACGGATAGATGATCCAGGACTTGCTCGGGAGAGCGCGCCCTGATCAACTAATCATCCAGGTAGGGGAAGACGTAAATCCCCCCCCTTTCCTGAGATACGCTGCCACCACCACCATTAGCTTGGAGAATACCCTTGGGCGGAGGTCAATCCGAACGGCAGGACCTGAAACTGAAAATGCGAGTCACCAACCGCGAACCTCAGGTACTTCCTGTGCTTGGGATGAATCGGCACATTAAAGTAAGTGTCCTTGAGGTCCAGAAACACCAATCAGTCCTGAAGTTGAAGGGCCTGGAGGACTTGAGAGAGAGTAACCATCTTGAACTTTTTCTTCCTGAGGAGCTTGTTCAAACCACGCAAGTCCATGATGGGTCTCAATCCCCCGTCTTTTTTCGGGATCAAAAAATATGGGGGGAATACCATTCCTTGTTCCTCTTCGCTACAGGCACCAGTTCTATGGCGCCTTTCTCCAGAAGGGATTTGATTTCCTGCGCAAGGAGCGGATCCGGACTCTCCAAAGAGAGCTTCCCTGGTGGATTGTCGTGAGGCCTCTGCCTGAAAGGAAGACAGTAGCCGTGGGCTAGGATCTCCAGAACCCACACATCTGAAGTAATGGCACGTCATTCTACAAGATTCTGCGCCAGCCTTCCCCCAACCGACGAACCATGGGACATGGTGTCATGACTGAGCGGAAGTGGCTGCGGCAGTGCCTGAAGGCAAAGAGGCAACTGCCTGCGCGGCTTTGGCACCTCAAGTACCTTGTTTACCACCTCTGGTACTCCTACGTTGGCCCCTTTGACTGGCAGCCCCCCTCGATTCACCAAAGAAAGAGTAGTATTGAAAGGAACCTCCCCTCCATTGCTGTCCCCTAGGACGAAAAGGCAGAGGTTGACGTACTGCAGCACTCAAAGACTTTGCTGCAGCTTTGGAGGTCTGCAACTTCTCAAGGCTCTCGTCGGCCTTGCTGCCAAAAAGATGGTCACTATTCAAAGGGCATGTTGAGAAGCCGGGACTGTACATCAGGAGCAAATCCCGACTTCCGCAAACACGTAAACCTGCGCATCACGGTGCTCACCGCCATGGACCGGCTGACACAGTCTGCCACGTCCAGACCCGACTGAACGGATTCACACGTGGCATCCTTGCCATCCTGAACCAAGTCAAGAAAACCATCCCATTCCTTCCCTTCGGGAATATGTTCACCCGCCAAAGATACACAGTTCCACAGAGTGTGAGTGAATCTTGCCAAGGAACAAACGGAGTTGGCTGCCTTTAAAGCCATACCCCCAGATGAAAACATTTTCTTCGCCCAACCGTCAAAGCGCTTGTCGTCCCTATCCGGAGGGATGGTAGGGTACGCAGCCTGCTTCGCTGGGGCTGTAGCCGCCTGCACCACCAAACTCTCCGGAGTATCGTGCGTAGACAAGTAGCCGGGGTCGCCACTGGCTGGACAGTATTTTTTCGTTATCAACTTATTCACTGCCGGGAGACTCTCCGGAGCAGTCCAAGCCGCAGCCACCCTTCTTTGTAAGGCCATATGAAATGGCAGGACCAGGTTAGTGGGTGGACCTTGGTCCAAAATATCTGTCAGGTCATCCTGCAGAAAATCCACAGGTGGAGCAGACCACCGCAAGTACTCTGTCACCCTCGACATGAGACACCTGTACGACGACTCTGCGTGTGTACCAGGCTCAGGCCTCCCAAACTCAACCTCCGGAGAGGTGTCCAGACCACTGGCGTCATGTAAGGATTGACGCAGGTCTTCCATCTGGCTATGACCTGATAACAGGTCATCAGGAACCTCAGGAGGAACAAACCCCTCCACATCTGACCCTTCATCCACCACTGAGATGTAATCCAAAGACTGGAATAAATCCCTGGATGAGGGTACAGAAAAAGGCTCAAACACAGGCCTCACTGATTTACTCAGGGCCTTCCTCTGAGTTTCCACCGGCCTCTGGGCACCTCCGACAAAGCCTCCTCAAAAGGCGTAGAGGGAATCGGCGTCGACGTCTAGCGAGGCGCCGACGACTTAGACAATGGCTTCGAGGCCGAAGCCCCGTGCGTGTCCGCCGATGGCGTCGACGACTTCCTCGGAGACAGAGCCTCGAGAGAGTCCCTCGACGGACATGGCGCTGACAGCATCAATACCTTCTTAGAAGGCCTCACAGGCTCCACCGGTCTCAAGGGTGTCGAGGACTGGGACCTGGCACGGCTAGTGCGATCAACCTTTTCCGATCTGGACCTCGACGGCTCCCGATGATCGCGCCGACCACCCGAACACGAAGTTGTGAAAGCGGTGGCCCTAGCGCGTTCCTTGCCGGCTTCTCTCGAAGGTGCGGACGGAACGGTGCCCTGCGATTCGAAAATCGCCATCATCTCCTTGCAAAATGCGTCCCATTCCGTCGGAGATGAATGCTTGTTGGGACAAGCTACTCGCCATCTGGCGGAGTCCTCGGACGAGGAAGGCGACCGGTGCCAGCGCTTCCGCGAATGCCTAGAAGAGACTCAGGAATGGCAGGAACCACTCCGGGACCGAGAACCCCTGGACTTGCGCCGACGCAGAGAGGCGCCCCTCGAATCGGCAGTCGAAAGCTGAGCGGATTTCAACTTACGGGGTTTGGAAACTCTACCTACAGACAACTTCTACTTCCGCTCCAGCAAGGCGTTCGACGTCAAGGACTGGCATTCATCGCAGTCATCAGTGGCGTGGCTCTCGCCGAGGCACCACAAGCAGACACCGTGCGAGTCCATAAGCGACATCTTGGAACCGCAGTCCTGGCACTTCTTGAAGCCCCACCTCGGGATATAAGACGAAGACATCTTTCACAATTAACCAAGTACGAAGAACCGATTCAACAGGAGAAGAACCGAGGCGTGCTGAGATTCCGAAGCGAACAGGTTCGCTGAAAAAACAGAACTGAGGCTGGAGGCATGTGCGTCCTGCTTATAACTTCCGGTGATGTCGGCTCGACGGAGGACCTCGAGGGACAGCGTATCGACATAGGACACCGACCCCGAAAACGTTTCTGAAGCAGCACAGCTGTGGTGATTACTGTCATAGATGTGGAATACGTCAGAGGACACAATCCCTTCGAAATATATTTACAGTGCATCCATCATTTCTACAGGGCATGGAAGTATCAGACCAGTACATCGAAGATCCCTTCACAGTCACCTTTAGCATAAGATACACAGATCAAGAAGAAGCATAGACAACCCCTTTAAAGAATGTACATATCCATCCAGCTGGACCCATTTCGAACTCTGTCCATGTATCTGGAGGATAATTTTGTGGTTTGATTATATTTTCAATTAAAAACAAACATGCTCTTTAAAATGATATCTATTACCCTTAGCCGTTGAGTGAATGCTAATGTTATGTACATTAAACGTCTTCATACGCGAGACTCACATTAGCATATAATTAGTGAAGTTCACTTAACCATGCACTTTGTTCCCAATATTTGTTAAATGAAGTGAGATCTTCTGACATATGTCCTCATGATGTATTAAAACAAACACTTGCTATAGACCAAATGCCCATCCAGTTGCTGTCGGGCACAGCAGATAGGATCTCAAAAAGAATGAGAAGAATACAAGTCAAATGTCTTTAATCAATTTCCATCATTTGCCACAAGATCCTACCAAAAACAGTTTACAGCAGTGTTTTTTTACTCTGCTGCTTCTTTTATTTTAAACATTAGACTTTTGGAAAAGAAAGTTCATATTTTGATGTATGCCAACATCATTGTTGAGCTTGTAGCAACAAGATAATCCTTTTCACGAAAAACTGGTAATTCTGCACATCCCTCGACTGCTCTTCATTCAGCCCATCGTCATTTCTGTCTTTTTCTATTTATTCCTCATTTTAGCTACGAAAGTCCAAGAAAAACCTGCAGTGCCTTTCAAGCCTTGAAGGAACCCCTAGCATGTAAGTTTGATAGCAGTATGAGTGGTTGGTAGGGGAGAGGTAAAAAGGTTGACAAGTTCCATGTGTAGGCCAGCTGCTGAATTTGCTCATCGATGATCAGTTTCTCCAGTCTTTCAGCCTAAGACACCAGCATCCATTGCCTCTCAGGCATCTTTCCCACCCACATATAAGCCCTGTAGTGTCTAGATCAACAATGAACAGAGGCAAACATTTCTTATCCCAACAATTGAAGAATTAAAAAAATCATACATTATAAAGAAAATGTATACAAATCAATTCCCTTCCCAGAAATTCAGTAAATTCAGGGTCTAGCTTAGGATGTAGTTTTCGGCACACAGTGCTTCAGTAAAATCGTTTCTGCTCGAAAATGTACTTTTTCCCTGCTGGTGCTTTCCGGAAGAACAGGCTGTTTCCTCGACTTAAGTTACCCTAGTAAAAAGCAAAAACATTCATGTATTAGAATATGTACGCTGAAGGAAATTCTGTTTTTGCCATAGTGTAAAAGTAGCCCCTTGTTTAGGAAGAACATTATTCAAATTGTCTTTGTTCAAAACCACTGCAGTGAGAATGTTTTCTAATAAATTTAGTCCTTACTCATGATAAACATTTAATTTAAATTGTTGCATGCTTCATGATTTATCAATTGAATGCTTCATCTTTAATAATGTAGACTTCTTTAATGTAGGGTTTCATGCAGGGTGATTTGCCAGGGATATAATTAAACCACTTTCTGGAAAGCAAAAAAAGGAGACTCTATATAGAAATGACATGCGTAACCAAAATATGGTTTCAAATTGTTTTGTACATTAATTTGGATTTTTTTTTTAAATGACCTTTTATTCCCAGGACATAGTTCATACTAAATGTGCTTGTGAAATTATTTTTGGGTTTCTGCAAACATTTAAGTAAATTCAAAATTTTTGAATGCTTTTTTGTATACAATCCATTATTGTGTTTCAAGTTAGGCAACATTGTTTGCCTTAGTCTGCGGAATGATGCTTTTTAGCTTGAATGGATGTCCGTCCTGTGCTTCTCTTGGAGCCCAATTATAAAGGTGATGTGTTTAATAGAAAATCAAAAAAATGCTATTAAGCATATTTCTGGTGTATTTGTATTTATTGAATTTTATAAAGCACTTTTAGCCAAAGCGCTTTGCATAGAACAACAAGTAATACATTACAAGCAAATAATTCTTATTCATGAACCATGTAGCAGAGAACAATATGCAGGACAATTCACCATGAAACGGTCAGAAAATAAACATGCGCAGGGCAGGAAAGTTGTCAAAAACAGTAGAGAACTGTCAGGCAGGTGACTGGAGTAGGTGGGATTTTAGAGAAGTGCGGAAGGAGGAGTACGAGGTGATGGAGCGGAGAGGGAGAAGGTGTAGAAACAGAGGAGTGTGCGCTGTGGTTCATTTGGTGTGTAAGGTACCCAATTTTTATCAAAACACCAATTTAAAAAATGTCTCGTAAAGTGGCAGTATGACCAAGAAAAGCGAAAAGATGCAATACTCTGATTACCACTAGATGTCAGACTATATGCAAAGCATGTGATTCTAAGCAGATTAACAAGCATCAGAACAATGGTTACAGATAAGTAACTTGTTCCTTCTCCAGCATGGGTCTGGCATAGATTCACATGCCCATGAATAACAAATACATAGCAGTACAATATTACACAAACAGGGGAGGCAGCAGGGCTCAACAGAAGGATTCAACTCTTACCTCTGGAACAGACTCGCCTCAAGCGAACAGGTTGCTTTGCTCTGCCTGGCCGACGCTGGCCTCCTCTCTGGAGTCCCTGTTGACGCAGTAGAATCTCGTGAAGGTGTGCATGGACTTCCACATAGTCGCCCTGCACATGTCCAGCAGGGGCACACCAGAGAGGAATGTCGTCGTCGCATCGATCGCTGGGTGGAGTGGTGTTGCTGACAGCGGGCAGAGGTTGGTTCGCCAAACGACAACAGTGCATGATGCAGCCGGAGAGCCACCTTGAGATGGAAGCCTTGGACAATGCTTTCCCATGGTTCAAAGGACCAAAGTTCACTAACAGTTGAGATATCTTCCGAAAGCCCTTTGTGCCAGTCATGTAGAACTTCAGGGCACAAGAAACGTCCAGCGAGTGCAAAGCCCTTTCATCCGGTGACAAAGGGTTTGGGAAAAAACAGGTAACACCAAAGGCTTGTTGAGGGGGAATTCCGACTGAACCTTTGGCATAAAAGAGGGGTGCGTTCGCAGCACCACCCTCGATTCGTGGAAAGTCAGGGATGGCTGTTTGCAGGACAGGGCCTGGATCTCACCTACCCGCCTTGCGAGTTGATGGCCACAAGGAAAGCCGTTTTCCACGAGAGGAACTTCAGAGGGGCTTGATGCATAGACTCGAAAGGGGCCCCCATGAGCCTCGTCGGCACCACATTGAATTCCCACGTCGGGGCAGAAGCCTTCACCGGCGGGAAAGATCGAAAAAGTCCTTTGGGAACTCCTTGATGAGTCGATGAGACCAAAGTAACGGTATTCCTGGAGACATGGTGTAGCAAGAGATAGCTGCCAGATGAACTTTGATAAGAGCGTGTGCCAGACCAGCCTTGGCCAAGGAGTGCAGGTATGGGAGAACCTGCAGGTCCGTGACCCTCAATGGGGTAATCTTCTGCGACCAGCACCATGTAGCAAATCGCTTCCACATATGCCGTAGCATTTCAAACACCTTGATCTTGGCAAGGAACTTTATGCAGTCCGGCAGCAACTCATTCTCCAAAGTCCTCGGGTTCAGTGATCCTGGGTCATGATGCAGGATTCCGCCCTCTTCCCATAACCACTGGTAACTTAACTGGAGGCGACGCTGACAGGCTGAGGAGGTCCAGATATCAAATCTGCCTTGGTGTCGCCGGGGTGACTAGTTTCATCTTGCACTGGCACTGTGAGTGTGTTGAGGACTCGTAGCAGGAGAGGCAACGGAGGAAACCCATACAGGAACATTCCTCCCCACAGGAAGGAGAACACGTCCCCCAGGCTCCTCGGTTGGTGGAACCTGCTAGCAAACCTCTGGCATTTGGCGTTAGCTGCTGTCGCAAACAGGGGCCTGGCCCGCTTGGCAAAGATTCGGTCCACCTGGTCCTGCCAAAGGTCCCACTCGTACCAGGAGCGCAATTTCCTGCTGAGGGAGTCTGTAATGGTGTTCTTGACTCCCACTAGGTGAAGATGGTCGAGGAACATCTCTTGTCCGAGCTTCTTTGGAGAGCACTGGCGTGGAGATGCCCGGTGTGGGATCCCCAGCTTTCCAGAGAAGCATCCGTGTTAAGTTTCGCCAGCGCCGTAGTCACTGTCGTCCTCTTCCATGTCCTCGTAGACTGTGTGCATGGACTCCAGGTCCTCGTCGTCCGTGGACAAAACTTGGGCTGATCTGGGGCCTCCTTGCCACCCCCACCCCTTTTTCCACCCACAGGGGTCGGAACCGGGCTCAGAGACGGCATCACCTTCTCCGGTGTGCAAGCAGACTTCGCCAAAGTCACTGCAGCGGTTTCGTGCCTCGGGGGCAGGGACACATTCTGCGCTGCTGGGGCTACATTCACGGTGTCAACCCCCCTTTGCCTTTGTAATAGCAACCAGCACCAGCTCTATCATTGAAGACTTCTCCTGCGCCAATTGAGCCTTCTTGGCCAGTTCAGCCTTCTTCTCCTCCGTACCAGGCTTCTCTGGCTTCTGCCGCTGCTTAGCCGGGTTGGACGATTTCCTTTTTGATGAGGAGCTCAATTGCTGTTTGGCAATGGAGGCAGATGGCGATGTCGATCACAACCTGGCCACCGAGGGACCCGCTTCTGCGGCGACCTCAGTGGACTTGCGGTTCTTGGCCTTGTCTCGGGTCCCCCTGGATGAGATGCCCTCAAAAGACTTAGAAGTTCGCTCCTCGGACTGGCCGGTCCTTTGTGAGGCATGACCCTGCACGGACAACGGGGCAGAGGCCTTGACGTTCAGCCACAATGCCAGTCTTCTGTGCCTGTCCTCCATTGTCTTCTTGGAGAAACCAAGGCATATCTCGCATTCTCCGTCTTTATGGTCTGGATGCAGACAGTAGAGGCATTGCAGGTGGTGCTGGTCTTCAAAAAACACATTTCGTATCCAGCACTTGATGCAGGGCCTGAAGAGGGATCTTCCTTCCTTCTCCTCAGTCATGGTCGGAGGGTGCAAAGTAGGCCCGATGTCCTTCTGGAAACTTCGCCTTCTTCGCCCTTGGGAGGCGCTGAAATTCACTGACAATGGATCCCTGCTGCCAGCAGATGAAGAAAAGAGCACACATTCTCTTTTGGGACATAAATAGAACTCTTTTCCATGAAAAACACGAAAGAATTTAGAAGTAGCTTGCAGAGCAAACTCGAGGACTCCCAACACTGAAGTGTGTGATAAAAATCTGAAGATGGCTGCCAGTGGAGGGGCTTAGGGAGAGGACTGTCATTGGATGGGGGCAGTATGACCCAGGGAACAGTGATTGGTTTAAGGGAGAAATACAGTTTGTAAGTGAAAGTAAAACTGTTTTTCTTTTACCGATGATTCCCAGCATGACGACTGGGAATATTCATGAGCATGTGAATCTATGCCAGACCCCATGCGGGAGAATGTAATTGTAACCACCAAGTTACAAAATAAATAGAATGATACAAGCTATCCTAACCGCGCTTCACTTTAATGTGTGATGTGTGCATTTAAAAATACAAGAAATACACTAAAGGACACAGTCTCCAAGGACTGGTAGCTTTAGGGACGGATTAAGTTTCCTGAAAAAAGTGAGCAAAAAGTAAGGGAAATAAAGCTGTGGGGTCTTTACCTACCTCCAAAAAGTCAGGTCACAAGCAAACAAAGTGAAAACTTAGGGTGTCTGCATAGAAGTCTATGGGAGGAAAGCAGCAAAAAGAAAACCTTTCCTCACAGTTGTAAATACAACAAGAATAACCATTCTTATAAATGTAGCCAGCTTCACATGTGAATGTAGCAACACAAGCCTAGAAGACACACAAGAGATGTAGGAGGGAGGGTCACATGCAAATCTATGAAAGCTACCAATGATGGAGAACAGGAGTTACAGGTAAGTAACTTATTCATGCTGCGGAATTGATCATTCATAGATTCACATGCTGTTTGAATAGATTACAAAGCAATACACATATACCAATGGCAGGGTTCAATATAGCAGAGATATTTAGCTCCAGCTTCTAGCTTCAGAGAGCCTAGTTCGCTTGAAACCATCAGTTACCAGGAGCTACTTTTGACTCCCAGGCCAACTAGTGCCATACAGACATACATATGTGATAACTCTGTATGTTTGGTAATATGAATAAACAGCAAAGGACACATCTTAGCGATCTTTAAAGCAGACTGAAACATACATTACAAACAGGAATTTGGTGTTTACGTCTCATGTGCAAGTAAGATTTTCTGCGTGCTGTGTACTAGCTTCTGGTTCTACTGAGGCAACCCCTGCCTTCCAGGTGATGCCCAATACCAAGGAGCTGCTTTTAGCTCCTGCTCCTCAAATCTCATTTTCGATCCCTAAATGGGCAGAGGTAATGCTCACCTAAAGGAAACCCACACATCACCCAAACAGGGTCTGTAGCGTTGCTGGCCTACCCTGGACTACTCTGTGGAATCACTGTCGACAGTTGAACCTTGTGAGGGTATTTACAGATCTCCATGTGGCAGCCCTAAAAATGTCCATCAGGGGAACCCCGCAGAAGAGAGCCTTTGTAGCTGCCAGTGCCCTGGTTAAATGGTCCCTGGGCCAGCTGATGACAGAACAAAATGCAGTAAGACGGCCAACAAGCATTGGAAGCTTTGGAAAGAGCATTGCCTATGCCGCTAGACCAAAAGCCCCAAACAGTTGTGAAGATCTGAGAACACTTTTTCAGAGGGCAACATAGAATTTTAGGGCTTTTAAAATGTCCAGGGAATGCAATGAGTGTTCCGCAGGTGAGGGCGGAAAGCCAAAGATGACAGGTAGCACAACATGCTCGTTGAGGTGGAATGTAGATTGAACCCCAAGCATAAAAGTCTGATTAGTGCAAAGGGCAGATTTAGATTTGTGTGAAGTCAAATAGGGCGGCCTGCACGAGAGAGCCTGGATTTCCCATACACATGTTGCAGAGGTGATTGCAACTAACAGAGCAGTCATGCAGGACAAATACTTTAAAGGGGCTTTGAGCCAAGGCTCGAAAGGAGGCCCCAAGAGCTTGGAAAGGACCACGTTCAAATCCCACGCTGGAGCAGGAGCTCTGACAGGAGGAAATGAGCGGAACAGCCTTGGAAGGAATTCTTTGATGAATCTCTGAGACCACAGGAAAGGCTTCCTGGGGAAACAAGTGAACCTGGAAATGGCAGCCAGGTGAACCCGATTGGACTACTGCTTGCGGTTTGAATGGTGCAGATCCTTACCACTGGTGGGCTTGGACTTGCTTCCAGGCAGGATTTCGGATAAGAAGAGGACTCCTGCAGCCATTTCTTCAGATCAGCGCTGGAGCCAAGTATTTTGTGCAGAAGAGAAGCCGACTGAAGATCAGTGGATGACTCCCAAAGAGGCCTGGAAATCCATTCCTGTGTTTGGCCCTATGATGCCCTGCTGGACTACCTGATCTGCAAAGGCCCTGAGAGCAGTGCTTCATCTCTTGGACTGGTGGAACCAACTAGTCTTGGACATTCGAGAATCCAGCCGTCCTGAGCCCTCGGAACTGTCCCTGGACCACCCAGTGGACTGACCAGCTCTCCAGTGGGCTACCTCAGTAGAATCATCGCCATTCTGAGTTTATCGCTGGACATTTGGTGGTCACAAGCTTGTGCCACAAGTCACCTTCCTGCCATGTGTGAGCTTCACAGCATCATAGGATCCTGCTCTGGAAGGTCTTCTTCAACTGTGACTAGAAAGACATATGCTGTTGCCCCTCTGTGTGTTAGCCATCACTGGAACTCGCCTTCCCACATCTGGTGAAGTGTCCTGAAGAGGTGTGCATCATCAGTGAGGTGGAGCTGTGCCACCCTAAGTTACCAGTTACCAGGGGAATCCAGACGTGGACCCCTTGCTCACTCTTCTCAGAGAGGCACAGCTCCACCTCACTGATGATGCCCAACAAGGCTGAAACACGTGTATGGGGTTGCTGTTGGTACTCTTGCTAGGAGGAGAATTGCCTAGCATTTAGATGCTGGACTGCCCCTGGGCAGGACAAAGACTGAAATGAAGGGATATTTCTTCTCTGTGAAAGGGACAGTGAGCTAAAGACTTGGTTGAGACTCTCTCAGGGGCCATCCACCCAAGAACAGGTCAATGGTCCATGTTTGTGCTGCTAGAGAGACTCCCAGACCCCCCCCCTTTGTTTTGTAATATCACACAATACTCAATTATCAAACATACTTTCAATACCACCCAGCGTTGCAAGGGTTTGTAGCTGGAATGCACGTGGGGGTCTCCTATAGCCTTGTACAGGTTTTATTCATCATAACTTCCTATTTTTGAAAAATCGCAAAATCGGCAATCTCACAAAATCGCCCATACTAATAGCACAGGGCCCTGCAGTGTGAATGGGTGGGGTTGGTCAAATGGAACTATCAACAGTAGACCCCAGACTGGTATGCTGACCTTGGGACACAATATCAGCCCAAAAACAGTTATGGGGCTGGAGCCAACCCATAACATATATATATATATATATATATATATATATATATATATATATATATATATATTCAATGACAAAAAAATGTTAAGGGGACGTTATGGTTATGTTGGACTAATAAAAACCTATGAAATTCAAAGAAAAAACTTTGTTAGAGGGACGTTAAGGTTTCAAGTAAAAACGAAAAACCCCAGAAATTCGCCAGTTATGGTAAACTAAACAACCATAACTCGCGCCACCACCGTGCGCTGCTAAGACTAACACTAGGACATCAAAGATGACATCACTGATGACATCACATGTGAAATACATTTTGATGAAAAGTCCCTACAAGAAGTTGTGTTTATATTGTTGGTAACAAGATGTCAGGGGAGATCTATCATGAACTACTTAATCTATTAAAGAATGTACTCATCTAATATCATTGTATTTGTGTTGTCGTTAATACAGAAACCTAAACATAGGCAATGACTGAAGCATGCACCATAAAAGTACACTATTTATAATCTTGTAATTTTGGATAGTACAATATGAATGCTACCGTATCAGAGTTTTGAGTAATGTTAAACATGTAATAACTAGCTAACAATTCAAGACTTACAGCACTTGAGCTGGTACAAACAATACATATGAAGAACCACAATGCATACAAATCAGAGGCACATACGGGGAAACTAAAGTAAGGAAGAAAGAAACTGCATCATCAGAAAATGTTAATGACATTAAAGTTTATCTTATAAACACTTTCATCAGCAACTCTTTGGTGAAACGAAAATAGGGATCACCGAACCATATTTGTGTAGAGCCCTGAATCCACAAATACGGTCTGCCATCATAAGATTGCGATTGAATTTATGGCATACCCGTGCCCTTATGGCCCCGAGGAAACTAATCAGTCACGACAAACAATTTTGCTGATTTTGTGTTAATTTACTACATAAAGAAACATTAGAACATTTGATCACAGACTGTATAGTATTATCTGTTGAGAGAAATACATTATTTGCAAAACATATGGTCACAATTGCAAGCATTCCATCGGAATATAGGTGGCCCATAATAGTCGCAACAACTAATATGAGTATGCGCATAGCAACAACTAATTTCCTCAATGCATTGCAACTATCAGATGTGCACAAAATGCTGCTGACTCATGGCTAATTCCGAGTTTCTAAAGTGTGTATTTTACTTAATATTTCATTCATGTATCCAAGATCTAAAAATGTTTTGCTTTGGTTTGTCATGTATGGTATTTACTGTCGTCATGTTGTTGCTCTTTAGTCAAGTCAATATTCATGATGTGAATCATGTATCTAATTGATGTTCTTAATTATGTTTACAAATTATGCTTGCAATCTTGCTCCCGTTTTAAATTCCGTTCTAATTTCTATTCTAAAGCATGTTATAAACAATTAAATTGATCATGAAATAGATTTTATGTTTTATATCAAAATTGTAATGTTGAGAAATCAGCTAAAAAAATAAAAAATAAAAAAAACATTAAAATTTATCTTCATGTATACAAATGAATTGTGTGTTAGAGGCCTGCTCATTTCCCCATGTATGTGAACCATGAGCTGAGACCAAACCCTAAGGAAAGTACTTAAAGAACATATGACAAGATTGACGTCTAGAGATATAACACCTTTTTCAATTTTATTATTCTGACTGCCAGTGAACAAAACCACCTGCCCTATATATGTCAATAAACAAAAAGAAGTGGCCCAGATATGTGATGTCTTCAGTGATGTCATCAATGACATTTCTGATGTCATCTTTGATGTCCTGGGTGTTAGCCTTAGCAGTGCACGGTGGTGGCGCGAGTTATGGTTGTTTAGCTTACCATAACTGGTGAATTTCTGGAGTTTTCCGATTTTACTTGAAACCTTAATGTCCCTTTAACAAAAAAATGTCTTTGAATTTCATAGGTTTATATTAGTCCAACATAACCATAACGCCCCTTTAACGAAGTTTTTTCAGTGAATTTCAAAGGTTTTTATTAGTGCAACTTAACCATAATGTCCCTTTAACAAAGATTTTTCACAGGTTTTTACCAGTGCATGCTATTTTCCTACAACGTACTAATATCATACTTATCCAATATACCAATGTTTGTGTCCAATTTACAAAGTGTCACCTTAAAACTCTGCCATTTCCCACCTTCTGGAATTATTTCAACTAGTTTTGCATCTGTAGTCGTCTACGAACATCTGACTTCATAGTGGACCTTCCGGACAGTGCCACATGACCATACGCTAGCGCGCGGCACGATGACGTGCCCGAGAACCCGTCCGCACTTCACGATAAGATCTCTGTTTCGCGGACAGTTCAGAACTGCATTTTCTACTGATCTAGGAACTTTCAACTTCAAAATTTCCCTTGCACAGCTCCAACACCTATTCCTACTCTTTATCCATTAACAATCTAGTACACAGTACATACTTTTACCAAAACTGCTTTTTATCTTAAAATGGCATCAGCTAATGCCATCCCTCCTGCCCAAGAGCCACCACTACTGCTGTAATCAAGGAGCATGAGAAACACTGCCCCCTACCTTAGAAATAACACACGCTTAACATTTTCCCTTGTCCACCTACCCCTCCATATTAGTGTTTGGTTCCTCTTCCCTCATTTCCCTCCCCATTCGTTCTTAGCTCTCCTGCCAAAAAAAATACATCCAAAAACAACAAAAGATATTCCTTTAGGAACCACTTTTCACAGTTAAAAAATAGAACTAAAAAAAAATGTATAGACTCCATCTACTTTATATTTCTCAGTAAAGTACATAGACTCAATATGATTTTCCAACATTGCCATTTGCATTTTGTGTTATGCTAATGGGAATATTGTGGCGTTCATCCTCCGTTCCAGGGACTGGAACGGTGGATACCGGCCCAGCAGCCCAAGTTATCAGCCCAAGCGAAGCGAGGGTGGATAACGAGGTCTCTGGACCATTATCCCCCCCATTCTAGCCCCTGAAATGGGGGATGAAGGCCATTACCACTCTAGGTTCCCAAAGCAGGAAACCGGGGTGCTAAAAAAGAGGATTTTTCTTCCTACACCGGGGTGCCTGCGGAAAATCCTTTACCAAGATGGCCACCATGGAAAGGGAAGACGAGGGCTCCTCTTCGCTTTCCATGGCAGCCTGCAGAAGGCAAAAAGAGAACCCTATGACCATATTACCACAAGCACATTTTGCTTCCCTTTCAGATGTATCCTAATTTTGAATAACTGCCACAAAGCCAGTCCCAGGTGGACATGGCCACTTTAATCCTATGTTTTGTCCCTTGTGGTCATGACCAGTAGCCAGATTGTCCGGATCATGACCTTATTCCATGACCCAGACAATCTGGCCACTGCCCATGGCCACAGGCTACCACTCAGTTAATAAAGGTATACCGCTATTTTTTGTAGCTCCATTATGACACTTGTCAAATAATAAAACACTGGCACATTTGCAAAACCATGCTTGTAGGTCCTTGCCAATGCTCCTTACGCATGTTTTCTGGAAATGCACCCATGTTTTATTTTTTCAAAAGTGTCAAATGTATGCACATGCAATCGTCATGTAATCTAGCCCCCACTTGACAAAATCCATTCAGACTTTACGAAAACATCTATATCTAGATCTATAATCTTTTTGAAAACCTTTGTGTAGATTTGTCAAATGGCACCACATGTATAAGCCTTTACAATATTTTGGGACCCCCCTCTAATTTTGCTCCCTTCTTGACAGATTCTCACCAGACTTCGCAATAACATGTATATCTAGATCTATTATCAGTTTGCCAAATGAAGTGTAGATTCGTCAAATGGCACCTCATTTATAAGCCTTTACATTATTTTGGGAACCCCCCTCTAATCTTGCCCCCTCATGCCAGAATCCCAACAAACTTTGCAAACTCACTCAGCATCAGGTCAGAAATATACACGCAAAACTTCATGCAGTTCCATTAAGTGGCGCCAAAGTTATAAGCCATCCAAGAACTGCATTTCACCAACCCTGTAATGCTGAGGTGTTTGCAAACTTTACCGAACTGTTCGCGGGCTTTCGTGGCAAAAAACACTTTTGCTTCTTGCAGCCATATCCCATCCCATCCTCATCACCCCTCACCTCCCCAGAGATTATTTGATAGGTTTGACAAGTGCAATGTTGTGTTTTTTTATATGTTTTTACCACGATGTCCGCAGACACCGGCCGCTGTCCGAAAATACAAGATGGCGGGCGTTTCCAAAAATCTGACGCACTTCACGCTCTTCACCATACAATCAACGAGCATGTCGAATGTCCGCAGACATTACGCAAGCCGATTAGCCAATAGGCGTTCTGTCCGCGGAGCGAACAGGGAAGTGTGTCCGCGGAGCGAACATAGATATCACACATTTTTTTAGACCTACTTTTTGGTCATTATAAAAAAAACTACTGGACGGATTTCCACCAAATTTACAAAAGCACGCTTTCGGGACTAAGCCGCTGCGTCTGTTGCAAATTTGGGGCAAATCCGTCCAGTGGTTTGACCTGTAGGCGTGAGCAAAGTTTTTTCCCCATTCACTCTATGGGAAAAAAAGAAATTGGGACCCCCCTGACCAAACTCTGCACTTTGCAAAGTTTGGTGAGGATTCGTCCAGGGGGAGCGAGTTTTAAGCCGCTCAAAAAGTGCTCTGCCTATGGGATTAGCAATTTAACCATAACTACACAGCCACTATCTTGGCTGTATATATTTATACATGAGGTAGCATGAGGTGTAGCGTGAGTACAGTTGTATCCAAGCAGATACGTATCAGACAAGCTCATAAGCATGCATGCGCCTTCTCTCCGAGGGGAGGAAGGGTGGGTCGCACGTGAATCTAAGCAGATACAAGCATCAGAAATACAATTACGGTGAGTAATGTATCCCTTCTGAGGCTTGTGGAATCTGCTTACATCACATGCTGTGCATAGATTAGCGAGCAGTGGAAGGATGTGAGAAGGTTCATGAGCGAATAAATGTCTTAAAACTGCTTGTCCCACTTGTGTATCTGTCTTGGAATGAGTGTCAATGCAGTAGTGTTGAGTGAAAGTATGTATAGAGCTCCATGTAGCTACTTTGCAAATGCTGTCTAAGGGGACATTTGCGATGAAAGCCAGAGTGGCTCCAGTACCTCTCGTGGAGTGGGCCCTCAATGTAAAAGGCAGTGTTTTATTTGAAAGGGAATAGCACAGTTGGATACATCTGACTATCCACCTAGAGATGGCATTTTTAGAGATGCGATCTCCTTCTCTGCCTGGCGCTATGGACACAAACAGTTGATCTGTCTTTCTTAGCGGTCTGGTCTCGTCTACGTAGCAGAGGACAGCCCTCCTCGCATTTAGTGTGTGGAGTTTTACCTCAGCAGAGCTTTTGGGTTCCTGGAAGAAAGCCGGTAGCTCAATAGACTGGTTTACATGGAATTTGGAAATTAATTTAGGTAAGAACCTAGGGTGCGTGCGTAAAACCAGTTTGTCCTTATGGATAGTAAAGAAAGGATCCTACACTGACAGAGCTTGGATTTCACTGACCCTTCTTATGGAAGTGATGGCTACTAAGAAGGCAGTCTTATAAGCCAGGTGTTTGAGACTAGACTTGTGCATAGGCTCAAAGGGTAGTCCCATGAGCTTAGCGAGTACCACATAAAGGTCCCAACCTGGCGGTGGGTTAGAAATTGGAGGGGGGAGTCTCTGTCTCTTTACCCCTTCCATAAATGCTTTGATGACGGTACCTTCCACCACGAGACCTTGTTATGGGAAGTGGTGTAGGCTGACAAAGCCGCCAGGTGTACCTTTAGCGAGTTAAACACAAACCCTGCATCCAGTAAGTGGAGCATATAGGTTAGAATGGCTGAAGGAGTACAATCAACAGGGTTGATTTGCTTATTATGGCACCAAATTACGAATCGTTTCCATTTATCATAGTAACAGTGCCTAGTGTTTGGTTTTCTTGACTCCTTCATATCCATACATCTATGTGGTAGATTGAGATGTCCGAACTCTGACATCAGGTGCCATGCTGCCAAGTTCATAGTGTGTGGTTGTGGGTGCATTGTTAGTCCTCCGTGCTGGGTGAGTAGGTTGAACTGATGGGTTTGCACATCGCCAGTCTGCGCAGATGTGGATACCACGGCTGTCTTGCCCACATAGGAGCAACAAGGATCAGGGTTGTCGGTTCCTTATGTAACTTGTTCACCACCTTCCTCATGAGGGGAGTCGGGGGGGGGTAGGGGGAAAGCGTAAGCAAACTTCCCTGACCAGTTCATCCATAGGGCGTACCGCTTGGATCCTGGCTGGGTGAACCAGGACACGAAGTCTGGGCATTGATGATTTTTGCTTTTGGTGAATAGGTCTATAGTTGGAAAACCCCATTGAGCAAAGAGGTGTTCTACGACTTCTTCATGTAGACGCCACTCGTGTTCCTCTGGTAGGGGATCTCAGCTCAATGAGTCTGCTAGAGCGTTGAGTTCCCCTGGAACATGTTGTGATGACAGGAACTTCTTCCGTCCGAGTGCCCATTTCCAGATTTTCTGTGCAAGTCTGGATAGATTTGGAGAGCACGTACCCGCCCTGTTTGTTGATATAAAACATTGCTGTGGCGCTGTCTGTCAGGATCTGCACCGACAGGCTTGTTAAATGGGGTTCGAACGCCTGGAGGGCTTTCAATACTGCCAGAAGTTCCAGCACATTGATGTGGTTCTGAGCTGCAGTGTGAGACCACAGACCCTGGGCTGTGTGGTGAAGGTAGTGAGCCCCCCACCCTGCCAGTGAGGCGTCCGCTGTGACCACTGCTTGCATCTGTGGGTCGTAGAAGGGTTTCCCCTTCGTCAGGTTTTCTCTCGTCCACCAGCGAAGATTTTGTACCAGTATTGGCGAAACAACCACTAGATCGTCTCACTGACCGCTTGCCTGAGACCATTGTTTCGCCAACCACTCTTGTATGGGCGCGTGAGGAACCAGGTATTTGTAAAATGCCATCATGCCAATTAAACGCTTTGCTTTGTGCCCCCTTATCTGGCGGCCGGCTTGATAATGTGGTATTTGCAGTAACAAATTCTTTATTCTCTCCTTGGAGGGAAAGACCGACCCTTCCTGTGTTTAGGATAGCTCCTAGGAACTGTTTGGAAGTGCTTGGCACTAGGCTTGATTTTTTCTCGTTGATTGAGAAGCCCAATTGAAAGAGGAGGTTGATAGTAGTTTGGATGTTTTGTCTGCAAATCAGAGGAGATTCCCCTATTATGAGCCAGTCGTCTAAGGGTACAATGGGATTGCCTGTCTGCGCAGGTGCGCTGCCACCACCACCACCAATACCTTGGTGAATACCCTTGGAGCCGAGACTATCCCGAAGGGCAGCACCTTGAATTGCTAGTGCTGGTTCGCCATCTTGAAACGCAAGAATCTTCTGTGCACTGGGAACAATGAGATATGAGAGTCGTGATCTTTCATATCCAGTGTTGCCATGTAATCCCCCTTTTTTGGAAGCGGGATTACCTCTTGTAGCGTAGTCATGCGCAACTTTTGTGGCTTGACATATTTGTTCGCAGGCCTCAAATCTAATACTAGGCGCATAGTTAGATTTTCTTTGGCACAAGGAAGTAAGTTGAATAAATATCCCTGCTTACCTGGTTGGCTGGGACCACTTCTATGGCGTCCTTTAATAGAAACGCTGTTATTTCTTCTTGAAGGATCTGCTGATGTTCCTCTGAGTGGACCTTTTGTCGCGGGGGGTGATCGTGAGGACGTTGAATAAGTTCTATGCAGTAGCCCCCTGCTACCGTGGACAGCACCAATATGTCCGAGGTGATACCCTCCCATGCGTGGGTGAAGTTGGAAATGCGTCCCCCTACTGGACATGCATGGGAGGGTACCTAGAGCGGAAAGTCACTTGCTCTGAGGTGGGGTGCCACCTCGAGATTGGCCCCTGCCCCGATTACCACGACCTCTACGTTGTCCTCGTCGATAGCCCTGAAAGGTTTGTCCTTGGTTGTTGCCATAGGAACCTTGGCCTTGGTTGTATCCTGATCCCCTCTGAGAATTTTGGCCCAAAAGCAGCGAAAATTGCTGTTACCTCTTTGCCCAGTGGGCTTGTTCGTGAGCTGACCTAAGGGCTTTAGAGTGTCATACTCATCCTTTGCTGTCTTAAGTGCGTCTTCTACAGCCTTGCCGAAGAGCACATCAGGTTCCACTGGCATATTAATTAGCGTGGCCTGTGTTTCTGGCCTGAAGCCTCGATGGCGAAGTCATGTGTGCCTCTTTATAATAGTTCCTTCTGCGATAACTCTCCCTGCATTGTCAGCTGCGGCAAAATTTGACTTGAGGTGACAAGTAGACATAGCTCTTCCGTCTGCTGCCACCTAAGCTAATTGAGATTTAAGTGGCTCAGGTGCAGATGAGAGTAACGCGGAAACCTCCTCCCACTTACGGCAGTTGTAACTTGCCAAAAGTGTAGCATTATTCGCAATGCTTGTCTGGTAGGCTGCAGAAGAGGCTACTTTTCTGCCCATTGCATATATCTTGTTGCTCTCCTTATTTGGAGGAGCCTCGGAAAAAGCAAGGGGTGTGCCTGCTCTCTTTTGTGTGGTGGTAACCACCAAAGAGTCTGGTTTTAACTGGCCCCTTATGTATAAGGGGTCTGAAGGTGCCGCCCTAAACAGCTTTAATACACGCGGGTTAACGGGCCGTGTGAGATTAGGTGCCTCCGAAGAAGGTTGGATTCTACGTTGCACAGATTTTAGCAGTGGAATAAACTGCCCTACTGTCTTTTTATCTCCCAATAATTGTTGAGCGAAGTCTAGGTGTTCCTGTACCTCCTGTGTGTAAATGTGGAAGTGTTCTGCCGCCTTGGTTAAGACTTCGTTGAGGAGGGGTTGATTTTCTACAGGGGAATCCACCACTGGAGAGTCCTGATTAATAGAGAGTCTACGGAATACATGTTCGCATCCTGGTCTGGGTCCTCATTGTCCCCATAATAAAGTTTGTCTGTGTCCTCATCAATAAGTTGAGGGTCAGATGTTTCCACAAATGAAAGATCGTCCTGATCTTCTGCATTTATTTTAGGGTCATATAGATCTATAATTTTGCCCTGTATGGGGACTTCAGAGCAAGCCCTCTTGGTAGGGGGTTGGGAGGCAGGGGGTTGAAAGCCAGAAGGGGCTGAGGTGGGACGGGTGGTCTGAAAGCTTAGAAGGTAATCTGGTCATTCCTCGCATAACTCTGTCTATATCCTGCGAAGACCATTCCTTTGAACTTGGGATTACAGTGTCGGGAATACCAATGTCTTTATTAGTAGGAGGTATAAGCTTTGGCCTAGAGTCTTTAGGTTTCTCTATGGGCTTGGATAAAATTCCCTTTTGTGGGGACCAGTCCCTAGTAGGACTCTTGTCCCTATGAGAGGTCTTAAGAGGATTTCTTATGGTATTTTTCCCCACCGTGGGGCCCAGAGGCATGTGCAACAGACTTTGGGGCCTGACGCTTTACTAGATTAAGAACGTTGAGCTTCCGTGTGTGGGGGCCGAGGCTTATTCCGCGGACAAACGACCTTCTGAAGGTGTTTTTCATGCAAGACCCTTGGCGTCTTTTGGCGTTTTAGCCCTGTCGTGTGGCGATCTTGAACGAGATTGCCCAGAGGACCGGGACTCGGTGGACCGTTCACAGGGTGTCGAACGTTGTCGAGTATTCGACTCATCTGTCGAATGTCAACTGGGGCTTATGTGTTTTGTGGTGTGTGCTTTTGGAGTGCTCCCGCCGCCGGGTGTAGTCCCCACAACATGGCCACCGGCCTGTCCTACGGGGTCGGGGGCCTGCGCTTGGGTAGCTGAAGCTACTCTGGTGCCCTCGCCGTCCGAAAGTGTGGCGTTGCTGCCATCGCAGAAAGGCTCCTTCTACCTCCATGGCCTTGAGTTGCCTGGCATAGTGGGCCCAGCGCTTAGTGGAACGGTCCTTCAACGTCTTAGGCTTGAAGAGCCTGCACGCTCGACAAGACGTTTCGACGTGGTCTCTCGGGAGACACAAGTTGCAAACTAAATGTTTGTCCACCCAGGGGAATTTACGGTTGCACTTAGGGCAAAACTTAAATGGAGTCTTTTCCATAATTCTGGGTTAAGGAGATGGCAGCTGGGCGAACAAAGTGTAGGAAGGGGAGAATATGCATTCTAAAATGGCCTAACAATGGCCTCCCCCCTCTCTCCCTACCATCTGGGCCGAGGCGCGGGCGGCCTTCCAAGACCGTACGGTCCGTCGAGATAGTCTCCGACTGCAGTATTCTTTCTCTTTCCTTGGCGTGGTGTTACAGCAGTCGAAGAAAGGATAGAAGGAAAAACTATCGTAATTATACAAAGTCAATGGTTTATCGCCGAAAGGAACTCCACTATACGCGCCCGTCTAGCCTGGCGGAAAAAAACAATCGGAGGGGCTGCGGCACGTGAGGGAACATGGGTACAGTGGACGTCACACTAGGGATAGTATTACTCGCACGCCCTGTCGAATTCCGTTTTTGAGTTTCGAAAACAACAACTGTAATACTCTGCAGCTTCCACTAGATGTCGGCCTATGATATATGGGATACATTACTCACTGTAATCGTATTTCTGATGCTTGTATCTGCTTAGATTCACATGCTGTGAATAGGCCGACATCTAGTGGAAGCTGCAGAGTATTACAGTTTGTTTTTCGAAACTCGAAAAAGGGCGTCGACACAGGACGTGCCAGTAATACTATCCCTAGAGTGACGTCCACTGTACCCATGATCCCTCACGCGTCTAGGACCATCAGATTGTATTTTTTCTGACATGAGGTAGCATGAGGAGTAGCATGAGTACAGATAATCCAAGCAGATAGATAGAAAGGTAAGACTACAAGCATCCATGCGCCTTCTCTCAGAGGGGAGGCAGGGTGGGTCGCATGTGAATCTAAGCAGATACAAGCATCAGAAATACGATTACGGTGAGTAATGTATCCCTTCTGAGGCTTGTGGAATCTGCTTAGATCACATGCTGTGCATAGATTAGCGAGCAGTACCTGAAGAAGGAGGTGGGATGTGAGAAGGGTCATGAGCAAATAAATGTCTTAGAACCGCTTGTCCCACTTGTGTATCTGTCTTGGAATGAGTGTCAATGCAGCAGTGCTGAGTAAAAGTGTGAATAGAGCTCCAAGTAGCTGCTTTGCAAATGGTGTCAAGAGGTACGTTTGCAATGAAAGCCAGAGTGGCGCCAATGCCTCTTGTAGAGTGGGCCCCTAGGCGTGAAAGGCAGAGTTCTTTCAGAAAGTGAGTAGCACAGCTGGACACAGTTAATAATCCACTTAGAGATGGCACCTTTAGAGACACGATCCCCCTCTCTGCCTGTAGCTACGGAGACAAACAGCTGATCTGTTTTCCTTAGCGGTCTGGTTTTGTTTACATAGTAGAGGACCACCCTACGCACATCTAGTGTGTGTAGTTTCACCTCAGCCGAGCGTTGTGGGTCTTGGAAGAAAGCCGGAAGCTCGATGGACTGGTTCACGTGGAATTTGGAAATAAACTTAGGTGAGAACCTAGGATGTGTGCGTAAAACCAGTTTATATTTATGGACAGTAAAGAAGGGATCTTGCACTGACAGAACCTGAATTTCACTGACTCTTCTTATAGATGTAATTGCTACTAAGAAGGCCGTTTTGTAAGTCAGGTGTTTGAGACTGCTTTTGTGCAATGGCTCGAATGGGGGGCCCATGAGTTTCGATAGCACCACGTTAAGGTACCATCCTGGTGGTGGGTTTGAAATAGGAGGGTGAAGTCTCTTTACTCCTTCCATGAAGGCTTTATCTACTGGTACTTTCCACCACAACACCTTTTTATGGGAAGTGGCGTATGCTGACAGGGCTGCCAGGTGTACCTTCAGTGAGTTAAAAACCAGTCCTGCATCCAGCAGGTGGAGCATGTATGTAACAATAGTTGAAGGAGTGCAATCAACTGGGTTGATTTGTTTATTCTGGCACCAGATAACGAATCTCTTCCATTTGTCAAAGTAGCAGTGCCTCGTGTTAGGTTTCCTAGATTCCTTTAGGATGTCCATACACCTCTGTGGTAAATTGAGATGTCCGAACTCTAAGACCTCAGGAGACATGATGCCAGGTTCATTGAGTTGGGTTGAGGATGCACCGTTTGACCTTGGTGCTGGGTCAGTAAGTTGTACCAGCCCGGAAGTTTGATGGGTTCGCACACCGCCAATTTGCGTAAGTGTGGGAACCACGGTTGTCTTGCCCGCATGGGAGCAACTAGGACGAGCGTCATCGATTCTCTGTTCATCTTGTTGACCACCTTCCTGATTAGAGGAGTTGGTGGAAAAGCGTACGCAAACATCCCTGACCAGTTCATCCACAGGGCGTTCCCCTGGGAGTCTGGTTGGGGGAACCTGGATGCAAATCCAGGGCATTGTCTGTTTTTGCTTGTGGCGAATAGGTCTATAGTGGGGAAACCCCACTGAGAGAAGATATCTTCTACGACTTCTCTGTGTAGACACCATTCGTGTTCCTCTGGGAAGGGGTCTCTGCTCAGAGCATCCGCTAGTGAATTGAGATCCCCTGGAACATGTTGCGATGACAGGAAGATGTTCCGTCTGAGTGCCCATATCTAGATTTTCTGGGCAAGCTTGGACAGATTTGGCGACCGAGTCCCTCCTTGCTTGTTCAGGTAGAACATGGCTGTAGTGCTGTCCGTCTGGATTTGCACTGACAGATTTAACAGGTAGGGCTTGAACGCTTTAAGTGCTCTGAATACTGCCAGAAGCTCTAACAGGTTGATGTGATTCTTGGCCACTGAGTGCGACCAGAGACCCTGAGATGTGTGGTGGAGATGGTGAGCTGCCCACCCTGTCAGGCATGCATCGGTTGTGACTATCGCCTGCATCTCGGGATCGTAAAAGGGTTTCCCCTTGGACAGATTCTCTCTTGTCCACCAGTGAAGGCTTTGTACAAGTGTTGGCGAAACGACCACTAGATCGTCCCACTGACCACTTGCCTGAGACCACAGTTTTGCCAACCATTCCTGCATGGGACGCATGCGCAGGTGCGCGTGGGGGACCAGGTAAATACATGACGCCATCATGCCCAGCAAACGCATTGCTTTGCGTACCGTTATCTGGCGACCGGAATGATATTGCGGAATTTGCAGCAGTATATTCAGAATTCTTTCCTCGGAAGGAAAGGTCAACCCCTCTTGAGTGTCTAGAATAGCTCCTAGGAACTGTTTGGATGTGCTTGGCACCAGACTTGACATTTTCTCGTTTATTGAGAAGCCCAATTCGAAGGGGAGGTCGATTGTCCTTTGAATGTTTGCTCTGCAAATTACTGGGGTCTCCCCCGTGATGAGCCAGTCGTCCAAGTAAGGGTACACCGGGATTGCCTCCCTGCGTAGGTGTGCTGCCGCCACCCCCAGTACCTTGGTGAATACCCTTGGAGCCAAAGCTATCCCGAAGGGCAGTACCTTGAACTGGTAGTGCCGACTGTCCACCTTGAAGCGCAAGTACTTTCTGTGCGCTGGGAACATGGAAATATGAAAATAGGCACCTTTCATGTCCAATGTTGCCATGTAATCCCCCTTCTTTAGGAGGGGGGATTACCTCCTGGAGAGTAGTCATGTGAAACCTTTGGGGCTTAACATACTTGTTTGCAGGCCTTAAGTCCAATATTGGGCGCATTGTCAGATCTTTTTTTGGCACAAGGAAGTTGAATAAATACCCTTGTTTACCTGGTGTCCCGGGACGAGTTCTATTGCGTCCTTTGCTAGCAGATTGACGATCTCCTCGAGGAGGATCTTCTGGTGGTCCAAAGAATGTATTTTTTGTTTTGGAGGATGGTTTCGGGGACGCTCTACCAGTTCTATGCAGTACCCTGCGGATACTGTGGACAGGACCCATCTGTCTGATGTGATCCCTTCCCAAGCTTGGGTGAAGTTGGAAATGCGCCCCCCTACTGGGGTTGCGTGAGAAGGGACCATGAACGGAGCGTCACTGTTTTGGTGCTGGCGTGCCGCCTCCTCTACTGGGGCTGCCTCTACCTTTTCCACGTCCTCTTTTATTACCCCTGCCGTAACCCTGGGTAGACTGTTGGTTATTATTGCTCCACAGTGTACCCCGCCCCCTGGGAATAGTTAGATCCTCTCTGGGAATTTTGGCCGTGTGGGCGACGAAAATTGCCATTCCCTCTCTGATTAGGGGGTTTATTGGTTAGTTGGCCTAGGGATTTGAGTGTTTCATACTCGTCCTTGGCATTTTTCAGCGCGTGCTCGACCTCCATACCAAACAATAGATCCGGCTCCACCGGTTTATCTAACAATGATGCTTGGGTTTCAGCCTTGAATCCAGACTGCCGTAACCAAGCGTGTCTCTTGATAACAGTTCCTTCTGCTATCAATGTGCCGGCGTTATCCGCGGCTTCAAAGGTTGCTTTTAAAATGCAACCGGACACGGCTCTTCCCTCTGCCGAGACTCGTGCCAACTGGCTCTTTAAGGGTTCTGGGGCGGAGTCTATGAGTGCCGCGACTTCTTCCCACTGATGGCAGTTGTAGCTGGCCAACAGGGTGGTGGAGTTGGCAATCCTTGCCTGGTAGGCGGAAGTGGAGGCTACTTTCCTGCCCAAACCATACAGTTTCTTGCTCTCCTTGTCGGGAGGAGCTTAGGACGATGACAAGGGTGTTCCAGCCCTCTTACGGGTGTTTTTAACAACCAGGGAGTCCGGCTTCAGATGCCCCCTTATATACAGTGGGTCTGATTGGGCTGCCCTGAAAAGTTTCTCAATCCTGGAGTTCACTGCCTTGGTGAGGTTAGGATTTACGAGTGAAGGATCTATTCTTCTTTGAATAGACTTTAGGATAGGGATGGCCTGAGCAACAGACCTCCATTCTCCCACTAACTCCTCGGCAAAGTACCTCTCCTCTTGAGCACCCTGGGTGTCAATGTGGACATGTTCAGCTGCTCGAGACAGAACTTCATTTAGGAGAGGTTGGTTGTCGACAGGGGAGTCGGTAACTGGGGGTTCCTTCTCCACCGGGGAATCTACTCTGTAGGTTTCCGGGTCGTCCTCATCCTCTTCTTGGTCCTCATCATCCCCATAGTAGCCCGTACCAGTTTGTTCTTCCAGTATGCCCAAATCTGGATCCTCACAAAAGGATGTCTCTCCTTGATACTGAGAGTAGGGCTGTACATAGAAGGGGTCCGAAGACCGTGTTGGTGTTTCAAACCGGGACTTTTTACTTGGAGTTATAGGATCCTTAGAGCCTGAGGGTGCTGACCTGTCGCGAGTATAAGAGAGAAAGTGTTCAGGGTTTTTAGTGTAAAAATCTGCCAATGATGACATCTTTGACATGACCCTGTCTATGCCATCACTAGACCATTCTCTAGAACTGGGAATTACTCTTTCTGGAAGTTTCTCTGACTTATCCTGACTAGACTTGGTGGTCTGAGCAGGGGTCTTTGTGATAGCAGAAGACTTGGACTTGTCTGTCTGTTTATGAGGAGTGGAGTGTTTTAAAGGTGTGGAAGTAGGCAGAGGCTGCTTCCTTTGCTGTTTTTCCCCCTCCCCGTGAGTGGAAGAGTGTTTTCCCTGTTTTTTCGCCCCTTAGGAGCCTTTCGACGCCTGGCGTCGAGGTTCGGGGGTAGTGTCCCTATCCCTCGAGTGTGGAGGTAGGGGCTCAGGGGCCGCCGTAACGCGGTCTGCGGTCGCCGACTCCTGGAGTGCGGTCTGGGGATGGAAGTCGGCTTCGTCCTCCGACGATCGAACTTCCGTTACCTTGGGGAGCGAGGCACTCTTGGCAACAGTGGAGGATTGCCTGGAGTCATGCGGCAATCTTGATCGAGAACGCCCAGAGGACGCCGAATCGGACTGTTCTCTA
Organism: Ambystoma mexicanum; assembly: GCF_040938575.1. Classification (NCBI taxonomy): domain Eukaryota; kingdom Metazoa; phylum Chordata; class Amphibia; order Caudata; family Ambystomatidae; genus Ambystoma; species Ambystoma mexicanum. Next base: position 385,605,426 of record NC_090934.1, on the reverse strand, counting down.
TGTGCCTCTTTCCGAGAACACGATGTGCGCGTCGAGTCCCGGTTGGACTTCATGTGTTTTGTGGAAGTGCTGTGGGAAGCGCTTGTGTCGCCGGGGGTCTTCCCCATAGCCACCCTGCTGGACGACCTTCCGGGGTCGAGGACTTGCGCTCGTCTGTCTTTCGACACATAATGCCCTCGCCGTTCGAAAGCACGGTGTCGCTGCCATCGCTGAAGGCGCCCTCCGCTGCCATGGCCTCGACGCCTGGCGTGGTGGGCCCAACGCTTGATCGAACGGTCCTTAAGTGTTTTGGGTTTAAACCTACTACATGCTCTGCAGTTCGCCTCGGGGTGGTCCTTTGGCAAGCAGAGAGTGCACGTGGCATGCCTGTCGACTCAAGGGTACTTGCGGTTGCACTTGGGGCAGAATTGGAAAGGGGTACCCTCCCTACGCACCTTGTGGCAGCGGGCTTGTAAGTGTAGGAATATATAAGAATGTACCTATATACCAAAAGAGTGTAGAGTATGTCCACCCCCCACTCTCCCTACTTGCAGGGCCGAGGCCAGCAGCCTTCCAAGGCCCGGGCCGAGGCCAGAGGCCTTCCGAGGCCCAGATCCGTCGTGCAACTGTCGACCGTCGAATTCTTCTCCGGGCTGGCGTCGAGTGTGGAAGTTTGGGTGACTCGACGTTGGGGTGGAGAAATGGGTAAATTTAACAATATTTAGCAAAAGTATGGCTAAGGCCAGGGAACTCCACGAAGTGCTTCCGACCAGTATGGCGGAAAAAAACAACCTAAGGGTCCTAGACGCGTGAGGGATCATGGGTACAGTGGACGTCACACTAGGGATAGTATTACTGGCACGCCCTGTGTCAACGCCCTTTTTCTTCTTTCGAAAAACAAACAAATACTCCGCAGCTTCCACTAGATGTCGGCCTATGCACAGCATGTGAGCTAAGCAGATTCCACAAGCCTCAGAAATATATATATATTTCTCCAGTCGCCTTAGGTTTTTAGGAGTGCATAGTATAACCTAGACCACTAAAAAAAGTAAAGTAGTGATGCAGTAGAATGAAATCAGTTCACAAGTATTATGCCCTAACTTTATAAATCCTATCCCTATGATGTATGGGGCCTTGTGCCCAAAAGTCACAACTTGTTCTTAGTAGAGGGGACAGATGTAGGAAGTTTTGTGGTGGTTAAAATGCTCCAGAAGATACTCCAACAATGTTACAGGTCAGTACAATTATTTTCCTATCTTTGATACAGCTTTTAGATAAAGCGATATAAAAAAGCGATGGAATAACAAAATGTTTTTATTCTAAGTTTTATTCTTCAGAGAAAAGGGGGCCGTGAATGTATTGCAATCAGTTACCCCCAACTCAGTTTCTTCCCTAGTGACAAGGCAGGTTGACTGTGCGTCACTGGAGGTAGGTTTACCCGCTGTTGGATCCAGTAGAAGATGCCCAGGAGCTGCGGGTGCAAGGATTCTTCTGGCAGGTTCCAAGGGCAAAGTGCAACCCTTTTCAAACAAGAAATACAGTAGGCATTGATGCACACCTCTTCAAAACACTTCACCAGATGTGGGAAGGTGAGTTCCAGTGACGGCTAACACACAGGCAACAGCATATGTCTTTCCAGTCACAGGGTGAAGACCATATAGAGCAGGATCCCTTGATGCTGGGAAGCTCACACATGCAGGAAGGTGACTTGTGGCACAAACTTGAGACCACCGAATTTCCAGTGATGAACGCGGAATGGCAATGATTCTAACGAGGTAGCCCACTGGAGAGCTGGTCAGTCCACCGGGTGGTCCAGGGACAGTTCCGAAGGCTCTGTACGGCTGAATCCTCGAGAATGTCAGAGACTAGTTGGTTCCACCAGTCCAAGGGATGAAGCACTCCTCTGGGCCTTCGCAGATCAGGTAGTCCAGCAGGGCTTCACAGGGCCAAACACAGGAAGGGATTGCCAGGCCTCTTCAGGAGTCGTCCACGGATCTTCAGTCGGCTTCTCTTCTACACAAAATACTTGGCTCCAACGCTGATCTGAAGAAATGGCTGCAGGAGTCCTCTTATCTCAAATCCTGCCTGGAAGCAAGTCCAAGCCCACCAATGGTAAGGATCTGCACCATTCAAACAGCCAGCAGTGGTCCAATCAGGTTCACCTGGCTGCCATTTCCAGGTTCACGCGTTTCCCCAGGCAGCCTTCCCTGTGGTCTCATAGGTTCATCAAAGAATTTCTTCCAAGGCTGTTCCGCTCATTTCCTCCTGTCAGAACACCTGCTCCAGCGTGGGATTTCAACATAGTCCTTTCCAAGATCTTGGGCCCCCCTTTCGAGCCTTTGCCCAAAGCCACTCTAAAGGTTTTGTCCTGGACGACTGCTCTGTTAGTTGCCATCACATCTGCAACATGTGTCGGGGAAATCCAGGCTCTCTCGCGCAGGCCGCTCTATTTGACTTGCCACAAATCCAAAGCGGTCCTTTGCAAAAACCCGACTTTTATGCTTAGGATTAAATCTAAATTCCACCTCAATGAGCATGTGGTGCTACCTGTCATCTTTGGTTTGCCGCCCTCAACTGCGGAACGCTCTTTGCACTCCCTGGACATTTTAAGAGCCCTAAAATTCTATGATGCCCTCAGAAAAAGTATTTGCAGATCTTCACAACTGATTGTGGCTTTTGGTCTAACAGGCATAGGCAATGTTGTTTCCAAAGCTTAAAATGCTTGTTGGCTGTCTTACTGCATTGCGTTCTGTCATCAGCTGGCTCAGCATCCATTCACCAGGGCACTGGCAGCTACGAAGATTCTCTTCTCCGGTGTTCTCCTGCTGGACATTTGCAGGGCTGCCACATCGAGATCTGTACATACCCTCACACGGTTTAACTGTCGACAGTGATTCCACAGAGGAGTCCAGGGTCGGCCAGCAGTGCTACACACCCTGTTTGGGTAAGGTGAGGGTTTACTTTAGGTGAGCTTTACCTCTGCCAATTTAGGGGTTGAAAATGAGATTTGAAGAGTGGGAGCTAAAAGCAGCTCCTTGGTATTGGGCATCACCCGGTAGGCAGGAGTTGCCTCAGTAGAACCAGGATCTAGTACACAGCGCGCAGCAAATCTTACTTGAGCATTAGATGTAAACACCAAATTTCAGTTTATAATGTATGTTTCAGTCTGCTTTAAATATTGCTTAGATGTGTCCTTTGTTTGCCTTTTAGTCCTATTACCAAGCATACAGAGTTATCACATATGTATGTTTGTATGGCGCTAGTTGGCCTGGGAGTCAAAAGTAGCTTCTGGTAACTGATGGTTTCAAGCGAACTAGGATCTCTGAATCTAAAAGCAGGAGCTAAATATCTCTCAGCAATATCGAACCCTGCCATTGTTGTAATTGGGTGTGTATTGCTTTGTAATCTTTTCAAAGAGCATATGAATCTATGAATTATCAATTCTGCAGAACGAATAAGCTATTTACCTGTAACTCCTGTTCTCCATCATTGGTAGCTTTCATAGATTTGCATGCAACCCTCCCTCCTAGATCTGTTATGGCTCTTCTTGGCTTGTATTGCCGCATTCACGTGTGCTTGCCTAAATCCAAAAAGGGCATCTGGGGGTGGAGGTAAGGGAGACCTGTCAATTGGCTGTGGGCAATGTGACCCAAAATGACTCTAAGAGCACACAAATAAGAGCAGTTTAAAAAATGTAAACCTAAAATGCTTTACTCTACAGTGGATGTGCAGCCTGACAACAGGGAATATTCAAACAGCATGTGCATCTATGAAAGATACCAATGCTGCGGAACAGGAGTAACAAGTAATTTATTTTTAGTAGTTCATATACGAAAGTAGATTCTTAGGACATTGTAATCACAGCTGTTAAATGCAAGTGTCTTATGTTTTCTTGAAACCTTACTTTGGCTAAATGTATCAAATGATCATTAAAATCCATTTCCTTTAAAGTAAAGCTTGTTTGCACATTTTATTTCCCAGACATCCCTTTCAATTAAGTTGCATACATTCAGTTCATCTAGAAACTGGCTGCATTTATAAGCATGGTTATTCTTCTTGTTTTTACAAATGTGAGGAAAGATTTTCTTTTTGCTGCTTTCCTCCCATACACTTCTATGCGCACACCCTTTCTTTTCACTTTGTTTGCTTGTGAACTGACTTTTTGGAGGTGGGTAAAGACCCCACAGCTGTTTTTCCCTTACTTTTTGCTCACTTTTTTACAGGAAACTAATCAGTTCCTAAAGCTACCGGTCCTAGGAGACTGTGTCCTTTATAGGATTTCTTGTATTTTTAAATGCACACATCACACGTTAAAGTGAAGCGCGGTTAGGATAGCTTGTATCATATTTATTTTTAACTTGGTGGTTACAATTGCATTCTCCAGCATGGGGCCTGGCATAGATTCACATGCTCATGAATATTCCCAGTCATGTTGGGAATCACTGGTAACAGAAAAACAGTTTTACTTTTACTTACAAACTGTATTTCTCCCTTAAACCAATCACTGTCCTCTGGGTCATACTGCCCGCATCCAATGACAGTCCTCTCCCTAAGCCCCCCCTCTGGCAGCCATCTTCATATTTTTGCCACAAACTTCAGTGTTGGGAGTTCTTGAGTTTGCTCTATGAGCTACTTCTACATTTTTTTGTGTTTTCACAGAAAAAGGTTCTATTCTTGTGCCAAAAGAGCCTGTCTGCTCTTTTCTACATCTGCTGACAGCGGGGATCCATTGTCAGTGAATTTCGCGGGGGAAGATCGTCGATGTTTGCAGAAGGCCATTGGGCCTACTTCGCGCCCTCTGACCATGACTGAGGAGAAGGAAGGAAGATCCCTCTTCAGGCCCTGCACCAAGTGCTGTCTACGGAATGTGTTTGTTGAAGACAAGCACCTGCAATGCCTCTACTGTCTGCAGCCAGACCACAAAGACAGAGAATGTGACGTATGCCTTGGTTTCTCCAAGAAGACAAGGAAGGACAGGCACAGAAGACTGGCGGCGTGGCTGCACATCTGAAACCGCTGTAGTGACTTTGGCAAAGTCTGCTTGCACACCAGAGAAGGTGATGCCATCTCCGAGCCCGTAATGTTCTTTCTATGGATTCTTCTCCCGCAGATTACTCATATAGATATCCTCATCCAGCCCTGCTGCTCGGAAAAACTTTGACAGGGGGTGTAGTGGACCTCGACTCAGCCACCGATCACTCTTGCTCAATACTCAAGTTGCCGGATGTGACGTTGGGAGTCGTATATACACAGGAAAATAGCAAGAGAAGAAGGCCAAATAGCCAATACAGGGTTAACAACAACTATCCCAAAGGGATACACAGACTTGGTGGAAAGAACCTCCACACTAGTAAGAACAAACTTTTTTAATTTTACTAAATAAAGAGTTTGAAATACATGCAGCTTCCTAGACCTAAAACGGTCACTCTAGGGCCATCATAAGGCATCTGCTCACGAAGACAGGCACGCCCCAACTACTAACACTTTCTGAGCGAGGATGGATGGGAGGGGTGATTAGGAATCTGCAAGAGAAGAATCCATAGAAAGAACATTCCAGTGGGTAATTTCTACTTCAATGGATTGCTTTCTCCCACAGATTCCTCACCCAATAGACTCCCCAAAGCAGTGGAACAATGGAGGAGTGCAGGAAGCTCACAGTAAATGGGTTTATAGCACTGCCCTACCAAAAAGAGCGTCAGCCCCACGGTATGGAGTCGTGACCAAGTTGCTGCTCTCTAAATGTCCTTAAGTGTGACCCCCCCCCCCATTGCAAGGCTGTGGATGCAGCGAACCAACCCTGGTCGAGTGTGCTCTGATGCTAGGAGGCAGTTATTTGCATGCAGATCGATATCATTCTGCAATGCATAAGATGATGCATCAAGAAAGCATCGGCTTAGTCACATTTAGACCTTTTCTGGACAAACAATAGGCCACAAATAATTGATCAGTTTTAGGATATTCTGCGATCCTTGCAACAAAAACGTAAGGCCCATTTGGGGTCTAACCAATGGAATGGCTCCGCTTCCTTGGAGGGGTGCAGAGGTGGGTAAAAGACAGGCAGATCTATAGTCTGTGAAAAGTGAAACTCTGACATCACCTTATGAATGAACCCGGGCCATACCGTAAGAAAAACCTTTTCGCAAAAGAATCGCAAAAATGGGGGATTACAACAAAGGGCCTGCAATTCACTGACCCAACTAGCGAAAGTTGTTAGGGAGAATTCTCAAAAAAATTGCTAATTCCCTCTACCTTAGAGACCCCCAGCAACTTTGCTGGATTTTGAGGACTTGATTTTTTAACCTGGAGAGATCGAGACCCTTTTTCCCCACTCTCGCATGTATTTTATGTGATTTTATGCACAGTTTCTTTTTGGTTAGGAAGTCTAACAAACGCCAAAGGTGTTACGGAGAATTCTCAAAAATGTGCTAATTCCCTCTACCTTAGCAACTTTGATGGATTTTGAGAACTTAGTTTTTTACCTGGAGAGAGTGTGACCCTTTTCCCCACTCTCTCATGTGTTTTGGAATGTATTTTACTTGTGTTTTCTTTGGATATGGAGTTTTAGACAACTTCATAGGCGGCATCTTTTCATGTGTGTCACACAGCACCCTCAGTGCAGTGGCACAGGGAAACCTTTTCAGGCCTTCCCCAGGTTTAAATACCTTCTCTGGGATAAACTACTGTTTCCCCAGAGTAAGTAAAGTGAAATTGACTTTACTAGTCTTAAAATTTCTAGACCCAGCACACCCTATCTTACAGTAAAAACAGGTCCCGGTCTTCTTTTTTCACCGTTTCTTTGTGGAAAGGTACTTCTAGATTTTTGCCCTGCGCGCCAAACCAAGTTTGGTCCCTTTGTTCCATCGCCTTTGGCGGGCTTCAGGACTGAAGACCCCCTCTGGCGCCCGAGTGTCTGGGGTGGGCAGGCAGTGAGGGAGGTGCCCGAAACTCCCTGTGCTTATTCTCCTAGGAGACCCAAATGCACTCTGGCGGGTTTGGCTGGCGGACTGTCCGGCAAGGACAGCAACCATGCTGGGTGAGTAGCAGCTAGGATGGAATGGATGGGAGGAAACTGGATAAAAGGAGAGTCTTTTGGCTTAGAAGGCAGAGTCGACCACTGGATGAAGAACCGAGGAAGAGCTTGAAGAGGACGGCTGCTGCAACTCAAGGACCATCGGTTTGCCCGGTGAAGCCCTGCTGCAGGTCCGAATCGCCAAGTTTGCATCGACAGAGAAGCCCTACAAGGACGACTTCTCCCTTTGAGTTGGTGGGATAAATCAACTGCCAAGTAGGCCACCTGGACACCCATCTCGGAGCTGTTTGAATTTCCTCAGAGTTGCTGCAGGAAACCGTAGAGTCAGCGAGAGGGACACCCGATTGTGTGCTTTGCTTGTAAGCACAAAGCAGGACTGACCAAGCCTGACCCCCCTCAGTTGAGTGCGGGACCTCAGATGTGAGGAAAGTACACCTTGACAGCCAGGAACTGCGCATATTGCCATTTGCTGTACTGCAAGGAGCTGAAACGTGAAACAGCCACTGAAACTAAAGATTGCCGGTTGCCAGCTTTGATGGTGCCAATACAGTGCAGGAGTCCCCCAATGTCCTCTCTCTTGTCCCCACAACTGAGGCCCAGGAACAGTGAGCTCTGCAGGGCTGTACAGGAGAACAGAAGTCTTCAGCTGCATCTTTTTCTTCTTTACTACGGTACTGTAAAACTAGCCTAAGAACTTAACTCTTACTGTGGAAGTGCTTGCAACTCACAAGTCTAATCAGCTTGTGGCCCTACATTTGATTCTTCTTTTTACCAAAGACTCCTAAAAACTTGTGCAGACTCTTCCATTTATTTACCTGAAGTGCTGCATCCTATACAAAGACTTTGGCCTATTGACTTTGGCTCAGCCTATTGAATTGAATGACTCTTCTAAGTGTTATCTGAAAGTATTTGCCTTGCTTATGAATATTTGTAAATTCTTGTGTTCCAATAACCCTTGCCTTTTACTTACTTTTTAAAGAGTATTCTGAATGCCAACAGTAAGGTAATAATGTCTCCAGCACTCTTGTTACTGAAGTCACCTGTGGGTGTAGGTTTTGTCTGTGGGCCATCCCAAAATGGCCTTGTCTGATCCAGAAACTCAGAGTGTACAGTACTGAAGTATATTTGTGTGTTACTGTTTGATTGCTACCTTCTGAAGGCAGTTTTTTAACTGACTGATAAATTATTAATTGTTTATGCAAGAAACCTTGAGTGTAAGAGTCTATTTGAATACCTGTAACTGTGAATCTTTGTACAACTCCACTACAGCTCACATTTCCCCTATTGAGATAAGCCCGGCTGCTCAACATGCTACCAAAACTGTGTAGTACAAGCTTATACCAAAGGTTGGGTTGCCTATACCTGTAGTCATAGTTGTTTGTAGTGTTCCCAGAGGGTACTGCATACAAACTTTGCCTGACAAAAGTAATGGCAACCAAGAAGGCAGTCTTTAGAGTAAGCAGCCGCAAAGAGCATGAGTGCAATGGCTCAAAGGGAGTCGCCACCAGGAACGTCAGAACCAGATTTAAATCACAAACTGGGACAACAAAAGGAGTTGGCGGAAACCTAGTCACAACGGGGTTGTGAAACAGGAACCTTTATTCAGAGACCTCTTGAACACAGACAAGGCCGTGAAATATCCTTTGACTGTGGTGACCTGAAGGCATGCTGAGACCAGTGACAGAAAGAACTCCATCACTATAGTGGTGGGGCAAGAGATAGGGCCAATCTCGTGGTCCCTGCACGCATACAGGGATCTTGTAGACGGGCTGCATGCAGCCAGCAACACTTCGAGCACCTCCTCAGAGAGGTACCAGTCATATCTCATTGTCTCAAGAGCCACGCATGTAGGCTGAGGGACTCCGGGTTCGGGTGATGCACCCGACCTTCCAACTGGGTTAAAGATCCGGGCGGCGAGGGAACCGGAGAGGTGGGCAGATGGTCAGATTCAGAAGGTCTGAATACCATGTGCTCCTCACCTAGTCCAGGGCGATCAAGATCATTGGTGCTCAAAAAACCTCCTCAAGCTTCTGAGAACCCAAGGAATGACGAGGATCGGAGGGAAGGTGTAGTGGAGAGGGAAGGTTCCAATCCACTAGAAACGCATCCCATGCCATTTGCTGGAAAATCCCTAGAGAACAACTGCTTGCATTTGGCATTGTCACTTTCGCATGCAACCGCTGATCTAGAATCTAACTGCCTTGCACAGTGCCATGCAACTTATAGCTTAGCACACCGTCAGACCATCACTATTGCAGCCTACCGCCTCCCTTATAACTGGATTACCTATTGCCTGTTAACCATTACACAGCACGCTCCATGTTATAACCATGCCGTGCCATTTTGCTTACTACTTGCCCTAAATGTAGCCTCATACTTGCCTGTACAACATGATATTGTTAGCCTAGCAAAACTGCTTTTGATTGTGCCTATTTACCTTTGTCACGCTTAATGCCTGCTAGGAAACGGAGCGTTGCCATCTGCATGTTCTTCACCCTATTGTCAAAAATCGAATTAGCCTATTTTAGCAGATTGCGTTGCTTTAACCCATTGTTAGTAAAATCGAACTAGCCTATCCTAGCAAACTGTGATGCTCCGCCCCACTGTTAGCAAAATCATACTAGCCTATTTTAGCAGATTGTGTTGCCTCAACCCATGGTTAGCAAAATTAAACTAGTCTATCATAGCAAACTGTGTTGTTTCACCACATTGGTGACAAACTCAAATCAGCATGCCTCAGTAGACTGCGCTATTTCACCCCATTTCAGTAAAATCGAACGAGCCTACTAGCGCAGACAGCCTTGTTTACCACTGCCCGCTTATCTGATCTGTTTTGATCACCCAATAGTACGCATGCTACCTACCTACCAATAACATACATTACTCCCTTGTCTGTATATAACATACAGTAATCAACATCAAGGGCACTAGGTTTGTGACTGGCATATACACAGTCCTGCTGCGAGCTATATTAGCACCAAGTTCATAGGCCCATACACCATACATGCACCGAACTCCACCCCAAGAGTTAATCTATCAGTATTCATGGAGGCCCTACAAACCCCACTAGCATCATACAATCAGAATCAAGTCCAACTGCTAACGCCTGAAGCTTGCACTCAAGGTCTACCCAAAACTAACATACCATGTAGCACCCCTGTTAGAAACTACAGACTCCGTTCCAGACTGCCCAAACTATTCGAACGACTTGCCAGATCAATGACCCTTAAAAATACCAGGAGAAAATTACCACTACTCAAACATACTAATATAAATAGTAACACTAACCTTCTCACGCCACCGATACCACAAAGAATCACCAGCAGAATAAACCCTTCACTGCATTACTCAATGTCGAAAAACAAATACTCAAGACCCCACAAATACAATTAACGGCTAATAAGGCACCGCACCTCAAGGGGGCTTTAATAAACGCCCGATTCCTAGTGGCACAAGCCACAGATATAGCCGACCTTATACAGGCAGAAAAGCTGGACTTTCTAGCTATTACTGAACCTTGGTTGCATTCCGTAGCTGGCCCCGCCCTTATGCTTGCAGTCCCCAATGATTACACTATACTCATAGCAGACAGAACTGAGGCCCGTGGAGGAGGCATAGCTCTTATAGCTAAGTCCAACCTCTCCATGAGACTAGCCCAGCCACCTGATGTTAAAATCGTGCGAAGTCCTGACTGTTAAACTACCTATAGCCGGATCCCAAAACTAACTATCAACTTAACATATAGTCCCCCAGGCCCATCGGGTTTTTTGAGGAGGATTTAACCACCATTCTATCCGATAACCTAAAAAACTCTTTGCAAGTACTCTTGCTAGGGGATTTCAACTAGGGATTTAAAGACCCCGAAGATCAGCAAGCAACTATAATCACTGACATTCTTACTGAACTCGGCTTCACTCAAAGAGTGACACTTCCTACTCATAACAAAGTAAGAACTCTTGATTGGGTGGCAGACTATAACTGCAATGCTTCCATCACGTCCATTACCCCCCAGTCTTGGACAGACCACCACCTCCTAGTATTCGCATTAGCAGTCAAAATGACCACAATTAAAAACAACTCTTCAGCCCCTCCCATAGCCACGAGGAACAAAAAATAACATTACAGTAGAGAAATTACTACCTCTAATACTACCAACACTCAATTATCTACCAAAGTCTACTGATCCCACCATCCTAGTCAATGAATATAACAAAATAATGACTGAAGCTTTAGACTCTATTGCCCCACTAAAAATGAGAAAAAGACAACCCAAATTGCATCTTAATACCTGGTTCACCCCTCACCTCAAAACCTTGAGAAACGATAAAAGAAAATGCGAATCCACATGGAGACAACTACCCTTTGATGACAATAGATCCACACTAAGTAATGCATCCTCCCATTGCAAGAAAGAAATACTTCTTGCCAAACAAGATACATACAATATGAGAATCCTGCAGGCCAACTCAAGTATAAAGGAACTTTTCGTTATACTAAAGGAACTTGAAACACCAATCCCTGTGCAAAACAACTGTTTAAGGACAAAAATTGGTGCACCAATATACAAAAAGCTCTATTCAACAAAGTAGCAACACTACAAGATAAGATTGCTGATAAAAAAGACAACATTCCCAATGCAATCCTACAACCCAGTACTCCCACAACCTTACACAAACCCACACCCCGCTTTAGGTTCTCTAAAGTTTCAATCCTCGAGGTTGAGAAAGTCATCCTCACACTCAAACCATCAAATTGCCAGCGCGACAATTGCCCAGCCCAAATCATCAAAGATGCGGCCAGAGACCTATCACCATTCATATCAAAGCTAATCAACGCCTCTTTCTCAACCGGCACCATCCCTAGCAACCTAAATGAGTCCTGAGTACTCGCTCTCCTTAAAAAACAAACACTAGATCCAACTATAGACTAATTACCACAGTACCTTTCCTGCTCAAAATACTAGATAGGGTAGCATACCTCCAAACACAGGAGTACTTGGAACAAAACCAACTACTGGGAGTCCGTCAATCAGGCTTTAGGACCCAAAATGGGACCGAAACAACACGGATAGACCTTAAGGCCCAAATCGACGCACTTAAAGACAGTGGAAAAACTGCATTGCTACTTCTACTACATCTCTCGGCGGCGTTCGATTTGGTGGACGATAAAATCCTCTGTAACCACTTGGACTCAGCTGTGCACTTCTCTCAAGAGGCCATAGGCTGGATACAATCCTTGAACAATAGGACTATGCGAGTCTTCTCACCATCTTCATCGGTCGATCCTATTCCAATCACTTGTGGGGTGCCACAGGGTTCATGCGTCTCACCCACATTGTATAACAAATTCACTAAGACCCTTTTTCGATGATCTAGACAATCTTGGTATCACCTACACAAACTATGCAGATGATAATCAGATCCTCATACTTCTTACGGGAGATTACGACAAGGATTTGGCCTTGGTGAATAGAGTGTACCTCATCATCCATGCATGGATGGCTGCTCACGGTCTATGCCTGAATGATGACAAAACTGAGCTCATCATCCTCGGCACCACCACAAATCTCAAACTTGGACACAAATACTCCACCTTTAACATTGATAGCAACACCATTAAAGTTGCCAAAGAGGTTAAAACATTAGGATTCTACTTCGATGCCTCCCTCACCTTTACCAAACAGTTAAACTCTATGACCTCCGCTACTGCTTACACTTGTAAGTTAATTAGAGCTGCTAAACCATTCCTTTCCGCGTACAGTTGCACCACCTTGGCCAGAGCACCAATTCTATCCAAATTGGACTATTGCAACTCACTATACCTGGGGGCCAACAAGTATATCATTAACAAAATTCAGATTCTCCAAAACAATGCCCTTGGAGCAGCGCTGGGCTTAGCAAAAAAATAACATTTCAGAGATAAGGAGACAGAATAACTGGCTCACCACCAATGATAACATTTCATAAAAAACTGCCTCCTTAACACACAAGTATCTTAACAACGCCGCCCCACTATATTAAACAGAAAATTATCCAACCGGCCCACTAGAACAGCCAACTCCAACTGCCTGATGGTTCCAAGGTTCAAACTTACCAAAGTGGGAGGGTGCAGCTTCCCAGTTAAAGCTGCACAGCTATGGAACCCTTTACTCCCCTCCCTGAGAGCAGACCAAACATATCTGCATTTTAGACATAATATCAACTGGATTAAAGAAAATGACAGCTAAATACGTGCAGCAGCTCCCTGCTGGTTCACCCCTTGCACTGTATATAGCACTGCGATTTCTAACTTTTTGCTGTTAGCCTGCCGATAAATAATATCCTAGGATTTTTACTATCTTGACTGTTTTAGAACATGTGTACTGTATTTTGTTGTTATACATATTGTTTATATATCTGTACAGCTCTGTAACATAAGCTGAAAACGTTCTTGCTTCTTCTGCGCCCCGATACCCTCGGGTCTGGCGCACATTACAAATAATAAAACAAACAGGCTTGCACTTCCTGTTGGACTCCGCGGCAAACAGATCCACTGCTGGAGTATAAAAGAAAGTGTGCGGCCCTGCTACATCAGCAACACCCATTTGTCTGTGGTAATGGAACACCACGGCTCAACGAATGGGATGTGAAAGTGGAGGGGTATTAGCAAAGTTTCACTTTAAGACAACTTTTCAACCATATTCTACAAACCCCAAACTTTTTGCTTTCGTGTTACACCTTGTTCTGACTTTTACAGAGAAGTGAAGTCTGCAGCTTCACTTCACTGGCCTTTTGTCAATTTGTTATGGGGAAACGGACTAGCCCTTCAGACTGTCAGTACTGGGAAACTAGGTTTTCCTTTTGTCTTTTTACTTGTTTTTTAAAAACGTTTTCATATTGCACAAAGCATCTTTTAATGCAGTGCAATGGGGATGCTTTGTATGTTATTTATAAACCCAGAGGTTTCTAAGCGCGGGCTCTGGGATCAAACCTGTGTTGCTCCGCGTCGTTTTGCTTCCAAGAAGAGCACGTTGCCCGGTAGCTATCCTCATCATAGACTTACACCGAAGGAATTTTTGGTTACTTCTAAATGTGCCTATAGACGAGCTGGTGGCAGCAGTTGCATTTTTAAAATGTTTGCTGTATTTTTAGTTTGCTCATTCGCGTTTACCGTGTTAGGCTACCAACAGTGGCTAGTGGCCCAAGATGGCTGTGCCACAAGATCTTTCGCTTGTTCTTCGGCCTTCTCTTTGCCTTCTCAGGCATTCCATTTTATGGTCATGCATCTGCCTGGGAAAGCTGCTGTTTTTTGCAAGCTAGTGCATGCCATGTGTGTATGGGCTCAGGAAGTGGGCTGGGACTGTGATTCCAATCCACATACTGGTGTCAGTGTGCCGAGTGTGCATGCACGAGTCAGCCCCACAGTGGTCGCTGGAGTGCATGAGTGGTGCAGGTCCTTGCCACTGGAGGGTTGAGTTTGGTCACTCACCTGCATTTAGGATGAGAAGAATCGTCCAGCAGATCAGAAGAGGAGCCAAGTACCCTGTGTAGCTGTGCAAGACCCGAAGACGAATCCTGAAGAGGCATGACAACCATTCTTGCTGATATCTCAGTGAAGCCCTGCAGGAATACCTGATCTACGAAGACCCTTGCGACTGGTGGGACCAACCAGTTTTTGTGCCTTCACACGATCCTGCAGCCTGGAAGCTTCAGATGTGTCCCTGGACCACATTGTGGACTGACCAGCCCAGTTTTGGGCCACCGTGCAAGAAGCCTTGGGGTTACGCGTTTTGGTCTGGAACTCTGGGGGTCTCCAGCTAGTCCTACAAGTCGCCTTCCTGAAAAGTTCCAGCATCCCAACATTAACTGATCCTGTTCTGGAAGGCTTCCTTTGTTCTCGACTGACGAGACGACCATCACCCGTGTGCAGTGACAGTTGCTGGAACCGGCCATCCCTCGTCTGGCACAGCATCCTGAAGAATCCTACATCGATGTCTGCCTCATTTCATCACTGGAAAGGGTTGCACTCAGATCCTGGACCCAACCAGATACTTGCTTGCACCTGCAGCTCCTGGGCATTTTCTACTGGATCCAACGTCGGAAAAACCTACCTCAGTAGTTTTACACACTCTTAGTTTCTTAATCAGCAAATTCCCATTTGGGATGGCATACAGACACTTCCTACACCCTCGGGTGACTGCAATAGTTAGGATGCTGTTGACATTAATGTATCACTGTTGCATTTAGAATATTCTTGAGAGGGGTGTTAAAGAGAAGAGAGGTCAGAATAAAACAAGTATTCACACAGTTATTCTTCAGCAGTTAAGTACTTTTGAAATAAGCCCCCAATGCAAAGTCAGTTAACCCTTTCCTGGAAGGAAGGCAAAACACATAAGCAGAAGAGAGAAGAGTCCTTCAGGGAGCCAGGCCAGCCAATGTTAAGTTAGCAAAGGTCAAGGTGAGCTGAAGCACTTCTTGCAGGTAAGTAGACAGTCTTTCACAATGTTTAAAAGTCTTTGTAGAATAGAAGAAATCAAAGTAGGGCCACAAGCTGATCAGGCTTGTGAGGCAAAGAAGCGGTTAGCAACTCTACAGATGCAACCGAGACAAGTCTCTAACGAGGACAAGCAAGGTGGCACAACTTTGTGCATGCCCGGATAGGTAAGATCTTTCACTTTATAGTACCTTTAGGTTGAAGACAAGTGCAGCAGATGGCTCCTGTTTCTGTGCAGCTCTGCAGATCCTGGTATTCCTGGGCCTCAGTCGTGGGGACAAGAGGAAGGAATTCTGGGGACTCCTGCATTGCAACGGGACGGTCACCGACCGCAACCGACAATCTTCAAACATGTGGCACTTCTGTGTTTCAGCTCCTCGCATTTATCGCAAATAGCAACACCCTCGGTTCCTGGCTGTCAAGATGGGCTTTCCTTGCATCTGGGGCCCCGCACTCATGTGGTGTTCCTCTCACTGGCTATTCGGGTCCAGCAGCGACTACAGTGGAAATTCAACCAGCTCTGAGAGGATGTCCAGGTGGCTTACTTTGGAGTTGATTGGTCCCACCAACTCAAAGAGAGAAGTCATCCTTGCAGGGGCTTCTCTGTCGATATAAATTTGGAGTTTCAGCACAGGAGCAGGGTTTCACTGGGCAAACCAATGTTCCAGGAGTTGCAGCAGGCTTCCTCTTCAAGTTCTTCATTGGATTCCTTTGTCCAGTGGTCCAGGACAAAAAGCCTTGCCTTTTATGCAGGTTTCTCCCATTCATTCCAGCCTAGCTGTCAGTCACCCAGACAGCCAGCCGGCCAATCACCTAAGAGTGCATTTCTGTCTCCTAGGAGATTAAGCAAAGGGAGTTTCGGGCACCTCCCTCGCTTCCTGCCCCCGTCAGACAGCCTTGAGCCGAGTTGGGCTTCACTTGTGAATCCCTCCAAAGGCAAAACGAACAAAGGGACGAAACCTGGTTTGACGTGCAGAGTAAATCTCAAGAAGGACCTTTCCACAAAGAAATGGCGAAAAAAGAAGACCGTGGCCATTTTGACAAAAATGGCACCCTTGGGTGCTTTACTGCAGCTGCCAACGCAGCCCGCGGTAAATGCACACCACAGTACTTAAAAGTAAATCAATGCCACCAGCCATTCATCGAGGAAAGGGTAACATAAAAATGTTACATTAGAAGCTAGACAAAGGGGATACTAAGTAACCCCTCCAGCACCCTATTGTAAGATAGTGTGTGCTGGGTCTAGAAAGTTACAAATTTAAGTAAAGTCAATTTCACTTTACTGCTCTTGAAAACAGCAGTTTAGCCAAGAGATGGTATCTAAACCTTGGGGGTTAATCTGAAAGACTTCCCTGTGCCACTGCACTGAAGTTGCTGTGTAACACAATGTAAAAGATGATGCCCATGGAGTTTGTCAGACTCCACAACCAAAAGAAAGATTTCAAAATCACATTAAAATACATATGAGAGTGGGGAAAAAAGTGTCTCACTCTCTCCAGGTTAAAAATTCAAGTCCTCAAAATCCAGAAAAGTTGCTGGGGGTCTCCAAGGTAGAGAGGCATTAGCACATTTGTGAGAATTCTCCCCAACATTGTGTCTCTTGAGGTTTCATCTACAGCTCAGCAAAGACTTGGAGGGATTTGGCCTCTCAAAGACGTTGGACTGTAAATGGGTCGGAGGTTACATGGTATTTGCAGTCTGGAGCTCTGGAAAGGCACAGCACCTGGTGAGATGGCTCAAATTGCAGTCCGTTCCAGGGCTGGTTGGTCCCACCAGCCAAAGGGAAGGGGTTGTCCTCTTCAGAGCTGCTCTGCCGACTGGAAAACAGTGTCAGGACAGAAGTGGCCGCTTCATGGTGATGCAAAGGATCTGCAGGTGTGTATGGTGGTCTTCAGCTTTGGTTACTTCAGATCCCAGAGGTCAACTTGCCTTTCACCCCAGGAACCTCACCTTTTATTCAGTTTCACCACACACTCCTCTGCAATCTCTCTCAGCAGTTTACAGAAAGCGGCAGGTGGCTGTCCCCGAATGGTAGAAGGGCTAACAAAGAACAACCACGATAGAAATGGTGAAAAGGGGAAGGAACCACCATGTTTGAACATAGGGAATGCTATTATGCACAACTGGGACTGTGAATACAGTCTGCAGTAGGAAATGGCACAATAGTTGGCAGGACACTTCAAATGCCACCAGCCATAAATATAGGGCTGCCCATGTGACTAAAAAGTCACAGGAGCAGAGAGAAGGGGGATACTAGGTATTCCCCCCCTTAACACTCCACATAGAGTGGTGTGTGCTAATCCCCCATAGTATAAAGTTTTAGGAAGGATACACATGATCCCTCTTATGCTTATGAACTGTAGTTGGTAAGGATAGACAATCTCAAAGGAGAACCCAAAGGGTTCCAGCAACACTGCCCATAAAGAGCTGTGAGCTGGTTAAACACAAATGCATTTAAAGAGATATGGAGGAACGCAGACTCCATGGTAAAACACATAGAACAGAGTTCCAAACGTCAGAGCAAATAAGAATGAATGATTGAAAAAAAACGCTTCACTCATTTAGAGTAGAATGAAAAAGGTCCAGAAGTTCAGCAACTCTCTCAACTAGGAGAGCGGATGAAGAATAAAAATAATAAATATTCCCAAGACCTAGCATCCCTTCCTGCGTTTGGCCCAGTAAAGCTTTGTTGTACTACCTTATCTGTGAAAGCCCTGTGCTGTGCTTCAACCCCTGGATTGGTGGAACCAACCTGTCTCAATGTATTCCCTAGGATCCAGCCGTCCTGAGCCTTTGGCAGTGTCCCTGGACCATCTTTACCGTGGCCTACCTCGCTAGAACCGTCGCTGTTCACGTTTGCAGCCGGAACTTCTGTGGTAACAAGCTTGTGATGTAAGTCGCCTTCCTGCCAAATTTCAGTCTCCCATCTTCAAGGGACCCTGCTGTGGAAGGTCTTCAACCACGACTTGAAGGACATCTGCCGTCTGTGTACTATGGCCATCGCTGGAGCTTACCTTCTCTCATCCTGTGAAGTATCCTGAAGGGGTCTGTATTGGTGCTTTCTGCATTTCTCCATTACAAAGGGTTGAACACTGCCCCATGCCCAACCAGGAAGAATCCTTCCAACCACAGTTCCTGGGCACCTATCACTGGAACCAACAGTGGGAAATCCACCCTCCAGCAACCCCCAGTCGACCCATCCAGTATTCTGGGAAAATAGATTCAGGGGGTAAACAAACACAAAGCATTTGTCTCCCCCTGTCCTGCATAGGATAACTTTGATAACAAGTCTCTTTGTATCCTTGCATTCCACTGCTTTTCTTGAATCCTGAAAGATTACACATTTTTACTTACCAGTAACTTTGTTGCATCAGATACATTCGGGGGGGGAAATATTGTGACTTTTGGGCACGAGGCCCCACTTTTCATAGGGCTGCAACTTCTGAAGCTAGGGGATATTTCTTGTTATGTTACTACATTTCTATAGCGCCAAAGCCCTAGGGCATCGAGGCGCTGTCACATACAAGGAAATCAACAGAGAACCAGCCAGGGTCACAAGTATTTTAGTCAAACAGTCTGGTCTTTGTGACTTGGTTCCATCTTACTGCATCACTTACCATAATATATTGATTTAAGTTATTAAATTCATTTTAGCATTGTATGGTGACTACAATTGGGTTTATTATTGTATACTAAGACTGGTGAGATGTGTGATTATTACCAGAGCCACACAGAAAATACTGTGAACATTAGCCTGCGTTGCACACCTTGAGAATTGTGAATATTGACCTGCGTTGCACCGTTAGAAAAGTGTTATTATTGCCTCGATTCACATCCACAGAGTGACACATTGATATAGAAATCTGAATGCTAGCCTGAGCCACATTGGGATAGAACTGGGAATAGTAGGCTGTGCCACATTGAGATAGAACTGAGTATTGACCCTGCGACGCACTTAGATAAAACCGCGAACATCACTTTGAGTCAAATCTAGTGAAGACAGTTACCACTGGCCCCAGCAACACTAAGAACAGAACTGCGAATGCTGCATTGAGTAACATCTACAGAGAACTGTGACCACTGGCCCGGCCACATTAAGATAGAAGAACAAGTTACTTACCAACTGGTAATGTTCTTTCAAATGGATGTTCCTCAACGTATTCCTCATTTTAGATGTATTCCATCCAGCTTCAGCTGCTTTGGAAAAAATATTCCCTCGGAGGCTTCCGTCGAGGGTGACGTCATCGGGTATACAAGTAGCACGCACGGCGGCCGTTGGCCTCAGTTCTGTTTTTCCTCCTCTTGCTTTGTTGTATGGATAGTGCAGGTAGCCCGGTGTCAGCCTTGTGAGTTGAAGTGGCAATAACCCGGAAAATCTACAGAGGGGTAGGATGGGAGGGCGATGAGGAATACATTGGAGGAACATCAAGTCAACAACGTTACCATTTGGTAAGTAACTTGTTCTTCGAATGGATTGTGTCCTCCAACGTATTCCTCATCTGAGATAGACTCCCAAAGCAGTGTATAAAACTCTCTGGAGGAAGGAGTAGATTTTTGATATTATTATTATATGGCCGAATATAGCACTGCTTTACCGAAAACAAGCTATTTAAACTGGGAAGCATCCAGACGATAGAATTTAGAAAACGTGTGCAGCGATGACCAATTTGCTGCTTCACAAATAGATTTTATGGGAACACCTCATTGAAGGGCTGTGGAAGAGGCTATGCCTCCGGTGGAATGGGCCCTTAAGTCTTCTCCTGGGTCTTTGCCCACCAATCTTTAACATTCTGAAATGCAAAGCACAATCCAACGTGATCTGGTTTGTTTTGACACCGATTGGCCCAATTTCCTTCCGGTGTAGCCAATGAAAAGTTGATTATCCACCCTAAGCTTGGAAAGCCTAGAAATGTAAAAGCTTAGAGCTCTTTTCGGATCCGGTCTATGTAATCTTTCCTCCTCCTTACTGGGATGAGGTGGAGGGTAGAATGCGGGCAGAATAATTTTCTGATTTAAATGGAAATCAGACAACGTTAGGCAAAAACGAGGGTTTAACCCTTAACACCACTCTGTCCCTTTGGAACACAGTATGTTAAAACAATCAGGGAAGATGTTTTCAAAGTTTACAACCTTAATGGACAAGTGTGCAAGGGTTCAAAAGGGGCACACATTAAAAACTTTAAAACCAGGTTAAGGTCGAAAAAACTGGGACTTGGAACGGGTATGGAGGGAACACATTAGTGAGTCCCTTTAAGAATTGTATTATCAAAGGAATTTTAAAGTAGGAACATTGTTCTGAAGAGCGCTTGCAAATGGAAAGCGCTCCAAGATAACCTTTAATGGTCCCAACATTTAGGCTTCTATGTGCAAAGGACAAGACGTCCGGGATAGAACATAGAAAAGGATCAACATTCTTTTCTCTGCACCAGTTGCAAAACTTTTAACGGCAATGGTATAGAGATTTTGTTGCTGGCCTTCTTGCCGAAGGCAACACTTCCATGACGTCATCTGGAAGGTCCCAATACTTGTATTTCAGCCTTTCACATACAAAGCATGAAGGTTGAGTCTTGACCTCTGGATGGAGAACCTAGCCCTCCATTTGTGAGAGAAGGTCCTCTCTCTGAAGAAGACGTAACGGAGGACAGATGGACATGTCTAGAAGGTCCGGGTACCACGTTTTCCTGGCCCAATCTGGGGCAATTAGGATCATGCGGTTTCCGAACCGTCTCAATCTCCTGATGACCTGAGGAAAGACGGGAATCGGAGGGAATGCGTATAGTAGTGGCAAGATCCACTCCACCACGAACGCATCCCCTAGGGCTCCTCTTCGGGGAAATTCCCTTGAGCAATACCTTTCCTACTTCTGGTTGATTCCGGTCGCAAACAGGTCTACTTGAGGGGTTCCCCTAAGGGCAAAGATCTCTTGAAGGACTTCCTGAGCCAGTTCCCACTCGTGGGACACCGTGCTCTGCCTGCTAAGAGCGTCCGCCGTCATATTCTCCTCCCCGGCTAGATGAACTGCAGTTAAGGAGATTCCTTCTTGAATTGCCCAATACCAGAGCCGCATTGCCTCTCTGCACAGAGGTAGTGACCCTACACCACTTTTGTTTATATAATGCATGGCCACTGTGTTGTCCGTCGTTATCTGGACATTTTTTCCTCTGACAGATGGCAGAAAAGCCTTCAGCGCTAGTATGATTGCTCCCAGTTCTAAAAGGTTGATGTGTAGTTTGGACTCCGATGGAAACCAACGACCGCCGATTGTCAGATCATTGGCATGAGCTCCCCACCCCATGAGTGAGGTGTTCGTCACTACTGTAACCTCCGGCTATGGTTGCCAAAAATGTTCTCCTTTTAGGATGTTCTCTGTGCAAGTCCAGCACAGAAGATCCTGCCGAACCTTGTTCGGAATCTGAAGAAGATCCGTCATTTGACCTGAGAACTGGGACCATTGAGTCTTTAGAGCCCATTGAAGGGATCTCATCCTCAGGCGTGCCTCTGGCACTAGGAAGATGTTAATGTTAAAGGACATTTGTACCGCACACTATCACCAGCGGAGTGGTCACCTGGCGGCTCTGAAAGAGGGAGGGAGAAGTGGGTTAGTGGGTGAAGGCTGGAAAAGTGCAAGATTGCAGTGATGTGCTGTTGGCAGCCTCAGCCCGGTGGTTCCGTCGGCTGGGCCTGGGGTGCATGCGGCCGGTAGTCATCGTGTGCTGATGTGCGAGTCTATGTGTATTTTTGTTTTGTTGTTGCAGTGTAGTGAAGTTCGTGCGGTTTGTTGTGCTGGAGGTTTGTGGTTGTGTTTGGTTTGGAGTTTGAGAGGTGTATGCAGAGAAGGAAATTGTTAGTGGTATTGGTTAGTTGGTATCTCTACCCTGGATTGACCAGTTGGGCTCGTGTAATCATACACGACGGGGTGCTTGCGCACCCTGTGCCTCAGAAGGTGCCCGTTTTGCATTCGAGGCCCCTTGAGCATTTAGCTGTCCCCTCCCTCAATAACTTTGCATGCTTTTCACCCCCATCCACATGACCAGCGCACCTGCTAGTGTCCATACTTCAGATTGTGTGGTGATTGGTGGTGTCTCGTCCGTTCCACAACCCCGTGGTACCCATTTGTAGCTATACGGGCGGTGGGGGATGGTAAGGATTGGCTGGGGTTGTTGCCTCCCTCTCGCTGGGTCTCGCAGGTGGACCAGTGTCCAGCGTCAGCCCTACTGGTGCTCAGAGTACTTCTGTCGGTTCTAGGGGCTTGTAAATGTCCTTTCCTGTTGAGTCATTTGTCTTACTGTTGTTTCGGTTTTAGTCTCTGGTGTTGAAGGGCCAGGTTTTTAGTAATTTTCTGAATTTAAGGTGATCTTTGGTGTTCCTTATTACTTTTGGGATGTTGTTCCAGGTTTTCGCTGCTAAGTGGTAGAAGGCGGTGCCTCCGAGTTTTTTCTTGATGTAAGGTTTTAGTTCCAGTCGGATTTCGTTGGTTGACCTGAGCGGTCTTGTTGGCTTGTAGTTTGTTATTTTCTTTTGTAGGAATTCTGCTCCTTGTCCGCAGATTGCCCTGTGCGTTATGCACATTGTTTTGAAGGTGATACAGTGTTTTACTGGGAGCCAGTGTAGTGTTTTTAGGGCCGGGTGATGTGGTCTCTTCTGGATAGTTTGAGGAGTAGTCTGGCTGCTGTGTTTTTG
Organism: Ambystoma mexicanum; assembly: GCF_040938575.1. Taxonomy (NCBI): domain Eukaryota; kingdom Metazoa; phylum Chordata; class Amphibia; order Caudata; family Ambystomatidae; genus Ambystoma; species Ambystoma mexicanum. The sequence goes on along the minus strand of NC_090934.1, from coordinate 385,582,265 downwards.
ATCCGTTGTAGCTTCTTAGGTAGGTATTCCGGTATACCGAAGTAGAGGCTGTTTGCATAGTCGATACTTGACATGATGAGGCAGACGATAGTGAGTGTTTTGTGTGTGAAGGAGAGGAAAGGTAGTATTTTTCTTGCCGTGTAGAGGAGGAAGAAGCATTTATTGACTGTTGCGTTTATTTGCGGTTCTCAGGACTCCCAGATTTTTTACTACCTTAGATGGTGAAGGTCCCATTTCCATTGGCCACGGGATGGCGGTTTCCTTCTCTTGGTCTTTGGATATGATCATGATATGATTTCTGTTTTTCCTGGGTTGATTTTCAGGTTGTTGGCATTCAGCCAGTTGAAGACTTCTTTTAGACAGTCAGTTAAGTTTGAATGATCGGCTTGGGTGTCTTCGATCTTGTAGATGATTTGATTGTCGTCTGCGTAGTTGTAGCATTTGATGCGTTTCTTGAAGATTCTGATAACTGGGGTTTGGTAGATGTTGAAGTACAGTGGCGATAGTGAGGATCCTTGTGGTACTCCACAGTCGCTGACTCGTGGGGTGGATTTGAAGGGTTTGATCCAACCGGTTTCAGTTCTGTCTGCTATGAATGAATTAGTCCAGTGTAGCGCTGTGTCCGTTATGCCTATGTCTTCTAGTCTTTTGGTTAGGGTGTCATGGCTAACTGTGTCGAAGGCTGCGGAGAGGTCGAGCAGAATAAGGGCTGATGTTGTGTTGGAGTCTGCGTTTGTTTTTAGGTCATCCCAGATGGATAGTAGTGCTGTTTATGTACCTCTTGTGGGTCTGAAGCCGACTTGAGCTTGGTCTAGCAGGTGGTGTTCTTCAACGTATTCTTGGGTTAGTTTGTATACATAGGTTTCGAGGAGTTTGGCCGGGTAGGGGATGTTGGAGATTGGTCTGTAGTTGGAGAGATCATCTACGTCCCCGCTTGTGTTTTTCAGAAGTGGTTTGATATAAGCCGATTTGAAGATTCTTGGTATGGTTCCTGTTGCCAGTGATAGATTTAGAAGGTTTCTGAAGTATTCTGCTGGCGTTCCTTGTGTGAGGATTGATTTGTAGATGTCCGGGGGACAGGGATCCATCGGTGAGCCCGCTTTCTTGCTGTGTTTTACCAGCATTGCGAATGCCTCTGCTGATATTTCAGGAAAGTTATTGAGTTTGTGCTGCGGTTCTGAGTTTGGTTCGTTTGGTTGTATGTCGCTGCTGGTTGGCCTCTGTTGGATGGTTTGTCGGATGTCATTGATTTTTTTTTTTGAAGTGGTCTGCAAGGTTGTTGCATAGTTTCTCCGAGGGGGTTGGGGTGTTGTCACAGCCTGGTGGGTTTCTCATTTCTTTAATGATGCAGAACATTTCTTTTTGTGTGTTGGTGGCATTTGTGATTCTGTCATCATAATGCCTTCTCTTTGCCTTTTGAATTTCCTTCTTGTATGCGTGAATTTGCTTCTGGAACAGTATTTTTTTTGTCTGGGTTGTAATCTTTCCTCCATTCAATTAACATCTTTTTTGTTTTCTTTTTTCATGGTGCTTAGTAGTGGGGTAAACCATTTTGCCATTGCTCTCTTTTTTGATGGTGTGAATGTTTTTTCTGGGGCCATCTTGTCAATTGTATCTGCAATCCATTTGTGTAATATCTCAGCTTTCCCGTCTAGGTCAGCTAGGTCTAGTTCTGTTGTTGAGGGCTTGGTTAACTCCAGTTCGAATAGGTTGCCTTTTTTGACGTCTTTCCAGTTTCTTTTGGTGGTGGTTGTGAGTCTAGGAGGTTGGGTGCAGACTTGAGTAGGCAGAGTGATTACGAATGGGATGATAAGATGGTCGCTCCACAGTATTTGTATTGGCGGTGCCGTGGTGATGAGTTTTTCCTCGGCGAAAATTGCGTCCAGGGTGGGTCCTGCCGAGTGAGTTGCCCCTTTTACTAGTTGTCGTAGTTTCATTGTGGCGAGTTGTTCAATCAGTGAGTTTTGGGAGTTGGCATGACTGTCTTCGAACCAGATGTCGAAGTCCCCCAGTATGATTAGGTGTTCGTGGTTGATGGCTATGTTGGTTATGGCTTCTATGAAGTTGTCGACGAAGGATGCATCATAAGTTGGGGGTCTGTACACCAGGATGAATGTGATGTTGGTTGTTGGGCTAGCTGTTAGGTGTATGACCATGGACTCGCAGTTGAGGATGTTGAGTGGTTTGTCTGTTCTTATTTTTAGCTGTTCTTTAAATGCTATTGCGATGCCTCCTCCTTTTTTGTTTTTCCTGTTTACTTGAAGACATTTAAGGCAGCTTTGGAGTGTGATTGGAGTGTGATTTTGTAGTTGTCGTCCAGCCAAGTTTCTGTGATGAAAAGGATGTCAATGCCATTGTCGTCGAGTAGGTCGAAGATCTTTGCAGAGTGTTTTGACAGAGTGTTTTGACATGGATCTTGCATTTATTAGACTGCAGTGGAGTTTAGAGGTGTAGTTTGGTTTGGCTTTCTTTGTTAGGGTCGTTTTCTGATCTTGTTCTGGAGCAGGTTTCAGGTTGTCGGCGTCCTCGAATAGTTCTTCTAGGTTTAGTCTAGGGTTTTTGTTTTCATCTGGTTCGTCTTCCAGGGGTTGTGGTTGGGGGTTCTTCTTGATTTGGTGATGTAAGGTGTTATTGCTTCAGTTGTGTGCTTGTTGTATCTGGTGGGGTTCGTCCTTCTTTGTGATTTTGTTAGGTTGTTTAATGTAGTTGGTTTTGGCCTTGTGTTGGTTCTATCTGGTGAGCAGGTCTTAGTGAGGTATGGAGTTAGGTAGAGGGATTTCTCTCTTCTTTCAGTGTTGGTCCGATTTTTGAACCGGTCTGTGGGGGTGTGTTCTGTTGTTGCGGTTCTTAGTTGCAGTTTTGGAGTGTTTGTTCTTCCTTCTCTTCTTTCCCTCTGGGTGGGTCGTTTGCGCGCCATTGTACGATTCCGAGTTGTTTTAATCTTATTAGTACTTGGTGTGGATGTTGTCCGCTACCGGTTTTAGTCTTTGTTTGCGGGTCGTATTTTCAGCTGATAGTGTTGACTATTGGTTTAGTGTTGTCTCGGTCGGGGTATGAGGGTGGAGTTAAGGGTTGTATAGTTATATAGTTGGGTTTTAACAGTGGGTCTCTTTGGTCTCCGTCTCCCTGAGCGTTGTTCACTGTGGTGAGCTAGCCATGTATGTTTAGGGGGGCACGCGCTGGCCCTGGAATGACTTTGAGGGGCGCAGCTAGGGCTTACTTCCTTGATGTAGTCAGGGCATCGAAGCCCTGCTAGGTTTGAGAGACAGGACTATAAATGCAGTCTGAGTATGATACAATGTAATATGGAGACGGAACCCTACTACACGAGAGACCTTTATAGTGGGAGAGAGGCCTATCAGTGCAATCTGCGTGCCATACTATGCAATTCGGAGACCGAACCTCAGCTGAACTTGATAGACCTGTATAGTGGGAGAAAGGCCTATCAATGCAGTTTGGAGAACAGACAATGCAATTTGGGCACGGCGGCCATGCTAAGTGTGAGACACCTGTATAGTGGGAGAGAAGCCTATCAATGCAGTTTGGAGAACAGACAATGCAATTTGGGCACGGTGGCCCTGCTAAGTTTGAGACACCTGTACAGTAGGAGAGAAGCCTATCAATGCAGTTTGGAGAACAGACAGTGCAATTTGGCCACGGCGGCCTTGCTATCAATGCAGTTTGGAGAACAGACAATGCAATTTGGGCACGGCGGCCCTGCTAAGTTTGAGACACCTGTACAGTGGGAGAGAAGCCTATCAATGCAGTCTGTAGAACAGACAGTGTAATTTGGGCACGGCGGCCCTGCTATCAATGCAGTTTGGAGAACAGACAATGCAATTTGGGGACGGCGGCCCTGCTAAGTTTGAGACACCTGTGTAGTGGGAGAGAAGCCTATCAATGCAGTTTGGAGAACGGGCACGGCGGCCCTGTTATCAATGCCTTTTGGGGCGACGACGGGTGATCACATTGGTAGCCATTGGTTTAGCCTAATGGCCAGGTTTCTAGGGTAGAGCTGTACCTCTCCCGACCCCAGCCCCCCCTCCTTACTGGTCCTTGTAGTTGCTGGGTGATGGCTGGCCACTGGGTTGGCTTTCCCTGCGGACACCTGTTGACACTTCCTGGAGTCGCCTCTGTTGGAGTCGCCCTTGGCCTTGGGGCCCTTAGCCGCTGGGGGCTGCCGGGCAGAGGGCTGCCCTGGGAGGACCGGTGATGAAGTGTGGATGCACCAGTGGGAGGGAGGGAGGGTCGGTCGGGAGGCGGGCGGGCGGACTAGGGAACTGGGAAGGGGTGCGGGTTGGCGGACTAGGGAACCGGGAAGGGGTGCGGGGAGGGAGGGGATGCAAGGACCTGCTCCTGGGCACGGGCCCACAGGTTACAAAGCTAAAACAGACACCAGGTGGGTGTTTCAACTGGGCACACACTCACCACGCTCCAAGGGTCTGCAAAAGGAGCCGGTGGGAACTTCTAAATATACACATTGGCCACTGGGTGCACCTCCAAATGCAACCCTTCCTCAGAGAGGCCATTGGGCACAACTTCTAAATGCAACCTTTCTAAAGGGAGGTTATTGGGCACAACCTCTAAATGCAACTAAGGGAGGCTATTGGGCACAGCTTCTGATTGTAATTTTCTCAGAGAGGCTATTGGGCACAGCTTCCAAATGCAACTATGTTCTCGGTGAGGCTATTGGGCGCAACTTTCACATGTTTAGGACAGAGTTCACACGTGCAAATATAATGCAGGAGTAATGAATTTACATGTTTTGTTAGATGAGTGGTAGGGTAGTATGGCCTGAAGTAGTTGCCTCTGGCCCTGCCCTTGCCACACTTACTTGTTGTTGGCTTCTTGCTTCTCCTGCAGATACGATCTGGAGCCGTCCACCGTATGAGCCGTCCTTTGCCTCGGGTCCTTAGCTGCAGGGGCTGCACGGGCAGAGGGCTGCCTTGGGACGGCCGGTAATGGTCTGGGTTGGATAGTGCGAGGGCCAATCAGGGATGGGGGGCAGGCTGGGCGGCGGGAGGCCGACGGAGCACCAGGAAGGGGAGGCAGGGAAACGCTGGGCAACGCGGGGCCTGGGGCTACAAGAATACACTAAAACCCACGCAAATGGGGTCGCAGGGCGCTGGCACACTCACCTGCTCCTCAGATGGGAAAGGGGAGCAGGCGCACCGAACGGCACGCTAGACCCAGGCAGCCACTCGCCAGCAGCCAATCAGGGATGGGGGCGGGCTGGGAGGCGGGAGGGCGACGGAGGAACAGGAAGGGGAGGCAGGAAAGCACTGGGCAACGCGGGCCTGGGGCTACAAGACAACACTAAAACCCATGCAAATGGGGTTGCGGGGCGCTGGCACTCTCACCTGCTCCTCAGATGGGAAAGGGGAGCAGGTGCACCGAACGGGTCGCTAGACCCAAGCAGACACTCGCCAGCAGCCAATCAGGGATGGGGGGGCGGCTGGGAGGCGGGAGGGCGACAGAGGACCAGGAAGGGGAGGCAGGGAAGCGCTGGGCAACGCGGGGCCTGGGGCTACAAGAAAACACTAAAACCCACGTAAATGGGGTCGCGGGGCGCTGGCACACTCACCTGCTCCTGAGATCGGAAAGGGGAGCAGGTGAACCGAACGGGTCGCTAGACCCAGGCAGCCACTCGCCAGCAGCCAATCAGGGATGCCATGAGGCCGAGCAATCTTAAGAAGTCGTAGGCCTGGAAATTTTGGGCATTTTGGAATTCGGAAACCATCTGAAGAAAGTCTTGAGCCCTTGACTTGGGAGGTGAGCTCTTTCCCAATGATGTGTCTAATACAGCACCTATGTACTGGAGCTGTTAGGAAGGTGTCATTTGTGACTTCTTGAAATTGAGCGAGAAGCCCAGTCTGTGGAGGAAGTGGCAGGTGACTTTCAGATGATCCAAAACTTGTTCGGCAGAACGTGCCCTGATCAACCAATCGTCTAGGTAGGGGTAGATGTGAATCCCTCCTCTCCTGAGGTGCGCTGCCACCACTACCATTAATTTGGTGAAGACCCTCGGGGCAGAGGTCAACCCGAATGGCAGGACTCGAAACTGATAGTGTGAGTCGCCAACTACGAACCTCGGGTATTTTCTGTGCTTGAAATGAATTGGCACATGAAAATAAGCCTCCTGGAGTCCCAATGACACCAACCAATCCTGAAGTTGAAGGGTCTGAAGGACCTGAGAAAGCGTGACCATCTTGAACTTGTCCTTCCACAGGAGCTTGTTCAAGCCTCTTAAGTCCAAGATGGTTCTCAGTTCTCCGTCCTTTTCGGGAATCAAAAAATATGGGGAGTACCATCCCTTGTTTCTCACTGTTACAGGTACTGGTTCTATAGCACCTTTCTCCAGCAAGGTTAAGGCTTCCTGCTGTAGGAGCGGGTCTGGAAACTTCAAACAGCATCTCCCTGGTGGATTGCTTTGAGGTTGCATTAGAAAAGGAAGGCAGTAACCTTGGGCTATTATTTCTAGAGCCCAAACATCTGAAGTAATGGGTCGCCATTCTTGCAGATGTTGTGACAGACTGCCTCCCACAGGTGTCTTGTGATGCAAGCCTTCAAAGTGGTTTTGTGGTGGTTGCTGTGGCCGGTGATGGTAAAGAGGCTGCAGCTAGGGCTGGCTTTGCACGTTTTCCTCATCCACCACGAGTGGCCTTTTTCTGGCCTCTTTGACTGGCCATTCCTCTCGCCTTTCCATATGAGTAGTAACAATAGGATCGTCCCCTCCAAGAATGTCCTGATGCACGAAAAGGCAGAGGCTGCCTAATAGCAGCTCCTAAAGACTCGGCAGCCGCTTTTGAGGTCTGCAACCTCTCAAGGCTCTCGTCAGCCTTTTTGCCAAAAAGGTGAGACCCGTCAAAGGGCCTGTTCAGAAGACGGTTTTGCACGTCTGATGCGAAACCCGACTTCCGTAACCACGTAAATCTGCGCATTACTGTGCTAGTGCCCATGGACCTGCTCACACTATCTGCAGTGTCCAATCCAGACTGAAGGGATTCCTGCATGGCCTCCTTTCCATCTTTAACAATGGCTAGGAATCCTTCCCTTTCATCCCCTTCTGGTATGTGCTCCGCCGCCATTGCAATGCACTCCCACAGACTGTACGAAAAGTTTGCCAATTTTAACACCATACGCCCAGCTGAAAATACCTTGCATGCCCCACCATCCACACGCTTGTCGTCCCTATCTGGAGGGATATAAGGGTACGCCACCGTACTAGAAGCTGTGGCTGCCTGGATCACCAGACTCTCAGGATTAGGGTGCTTAGACAGATAGCCGGGGTCGCTACTGAAAAGGGCGGTATTTGGAAGTAAGGGACTTATTCACTGGAGGAATAGAGTCCAGGGTCTCCCAATTTGTGGCCACCCTATTTTGTAAGGCTACATGGAAGGGTAAGATCGGATCTTCGGTGGGACCATGATCCAATATATCAGTCAGATCATCCTGGATGAGATGGTGGTCTAGCCCATCCTAAGTATTTGACCACCTTTGTCATTAGTTGTCTATGAGGGGCTGGCATGTTCCCCTGGTTCTGGCCTGCCAAAATCTGTTTCAGGTGAAGCATTATGCAAGGTCTCCACCAGATCCCTCACCCTGCTTTCCTCAGAAATCAGGCATTCTGGGACATTTGGGGTGCCATATTCCAGTCCAAAAGGAACATTCTCCTCATCAGATCTCTCCTGTTCTTCAAAAATTGAAGTTAAGGATTTGAAAAATTCTTTCCATGGAAAAGGTTTAAAATCCTTTTCTGGGAGAGGTGTATCAGTGGAACCTGAAGGCATTACAGCCTTTGCAGCCTTCTCTTTTGCTGTTATTTTGACAGCTTCTGGCTGAGTTGGCCGAGTTGAAGCCTTTGGAATATTTGCCGCCGAGGGCTTTGGGGTCGACGTCGACAAAAGCGTTGATGGCGCCGATGAAATAGTGGTCAGAGCTGGCGTCGATGCGCTCTTCGAAGACTTACCCTTCGAGGTGTGTCAGGTTCTGGATGGCGTCGGTGACCTTGAACGTTCAACTCGACTGGTCTTTTTCGCTCTGCATCCTGAAGAGTTCCCGATCCTTTCACCTTCGATCACCCGGGCTCGAGGGCGCGCGAGTGTCGGAAACGGTAACGCTCCCGGCTGGCTTTCGAAGAAGGCGCGGACCAAAGCTTAGCCTTTTCAAACACCTCCATCATTTTTATTCCGAATGCTTCCCATTCTTCGGAGAAAGAATGTTTTGTGGGGCATTTCATTCTTTTTGGGGATTCGTCCATGGACAAGGTGGTAAGGGGACCGGTGGCATCTTTTCTTGGACTTTTTCGTCAAAGACGAAGAGCAGTGTGAACCACTTTGGGACCTGGACCAATGCTTTTGCCTTTCGCGTCGAAGAGATTTCTCCTCACAGGACCTCGACTCGACGCTAGAGGCTTTTTGGTCTGGTTTTCGACCTACCTGCAGTTTTCCCTTCCTCTCTCGCAAGGCCTTCCCCGTCATTGCCTGACACTTTGTACAGGCCACCATGTCGTGGCCTTCACCGAGGCACCACAGACATTCTTGGTGCGGGTCCCTGATGGACATTTTCCAACCGCAGGATTTACACTTTTTGAATCCCGAACACGGGGTCGTAGTCGGGGTCGACGACATATCGAATATCTTCAGTAACTGCGTCACAGAACTACTCGAGGCGCACTGAGTCTCCGAAGCAACACGTACTGCATAAAAATGGAACTGAGGCCAACGGGCGCTGCGCGTGATACTTGTATACCCGATGAAGTCACCCTCGACGGAAGCCTCCGAGGGACCTCGACATCGCTGCACGGCACCCTCTGCCGAGGGAAACATTTTTCCGAAGCAGCTGAAGCTGGATGGAATACATCGAAGATTAGGAATACGTTGGAGGACACAATCCATTCGAACTGTGAAAATCAGCTGGCACCACACTGAAATAGAACTCTGATAGAACCAAACGAATAGCCAGAGACTTGCCCTAGCTTTGTAACCCCTGAATAAATAATCCCACAGACACCAACTACACATAGTTGGTCTTTCACCTTAGCCACATATCGAACCAGACACACGTCATCTAGAAAGTCACACCACCACACAGCCCACTAGCTTGTGTGGGACAAACCCGCCTAAACCCAAATAAACCCAGCGAGACAGCCAAAATAGACATGAAAGACTGACACTGCGTGACGACAGCACCACACCCACAATCATACAAGCAAGGAAGCAAAGAATCTAACGAAACCAATCAGGAAAACACATACAATCATAACAAAAGGCGAGCCAAATGGCAAAAGCACTGCACGTGAGCTACCGCCCCTGCAACCGCAACCTGAAGGAATCGACAAGAAATTATAAACCTACACATTTTACAAGGAACTCTACCCTGACAATCCAAACAAAAACCAAAAGGGAGAAACCCTCATCAACCCCACAACCTACCGTTTAACTAAACAAAATGGCACGAAAACTAGAAGGACCACGAGAAAGAAAGGGAAGAGAGAACAAACCCAACAGTACGTCACCACAGATCCACAACTATAGAACACACCCCCATCAACATTACCGAAAACAGAACTACCACTGAGAGGAGTGTAAAGTCGCTATAGCTAACACCATACCTCGCAAACAACCACTCTCCGGAACAATCCAACCCAACTAACTAATCAAGAAAGACCGACAACATAACCCAACCATGCAGAAGAAAAACGGACCAAGGCAGAGGGAGCAAGAACACGATAGACTACCTAAACCCATTTATCACCAAAACAAGAGGACCCAACCTCCAACAGCCTGAAAATCTAGAAGATGAACCGCATGAAAACAAAAACCCAAGACTTAACCTAGAAGAGCTATTCGACAACAACGACACAAACACAACTGAAACACCACCACAACCAGAGACCTGCATGGAAGAAAACCAAAACACCAGTCAGAAGACAACACTGACAATAAAGCACAAACCAAATTATACTATAAAAATCCACTGCAACCTAATCAACGCAAGATCAATGTCAAAACACTCAGAGATCTTCGACCTGCTGAGCGAATACCGAATCGACATCCTATTCATCACAGAAACATGGCTGGACGACAACTACAAAATCACATTCCAAAGCTGCCTCCCCATCAACTTCAAATGCAGACGGCTAAACAGGAAAGGAAAAAAAAGGAGCGGGTCTGGCAATAGCATTCAAAGAACGCCTGAAAATAAAAACAGACAAACCTCTAAACATCAAGAACTGTGAATCCATGGTTGTACGCTTATCAGCGAATCCTAAAACAAACATCAAATTCAAACTGGTTTACAGACCACTGACATAGGATGCAACCTTGTCGACAACTTCATAGAAGCCACCACCAACATAGCCATCCAACATGAGCATCTGATAATATTGGGGGACTACAATATATGGTTCGAAGACATACACAGCAACTCACAAAGATCACTAATCAGGCAACTAACAACAATGAAACTACAACAACCGATCAAAGGAGCAACACACTCGGCAGGACACACACTTGATGCAATTTTCACTAACAAAAAAACTCATCACCACCGCACCACCAATACAGATACTCTGGTGCTACCATCTCATCATCCCATTTGTGATCACGCTACCAACTAGAGCTACCAACCAGCTTCTCAAACTCCCAAACAGCACCAAATGAAACTGGAAAACCGTCAAATCAAGCAACCTAATAGAACAACTGGAGCTGATCAAACCATCTGCGACTGAACTAGAGAAGGCAGACCTACATGGAAAAACAGAGCTACTACATAAATGGATTGCTGATGCAATTGAAAACATCGGCCAGAAAAAACGTTTCCGCCTTGAAGAAAAAGAGCATTGGCAAAATCGGCCGCCCACTACTAAGCACCATGAAAAAACAAAAAGCTGCAATTAGAATGGAGGAAAGAATATGACCAAGATAAGAAAACTCTATTCCAGAGACAAATCCGATCGTACAAGAAGCAAATTCTAAAGGCAAAGAAAAGGCATTACGACATAATCATCAAAACCACCAACACACAGAGAAATGTTCAACATCAAACAAAATGAGAAATCCACCAGGCTGCAAAAACATCGCAATACCTTCATACAAACTATCCAACAACCCAGCGGAACATTTCAAAAACAAAATCAACAACATCCGGCAAATCATACAAAACAGACCGACCAATCCTGACACACTACACCAATCGGATCCGAGGAGCCAGAACACAAATTACAAAACTTCCTGCAAATATCAGTGGAGATATTCGTCAAGCTGGTAAAACCTAGCAAGAAAGCAGGCTCGCCCATGGATCCCTGCCCCCTAAACATCTACAAATCAATCCTCGCACAAGGAACGCCCTCAGAATATTTTAGAAATCTCTTGAATCAGTCGCTCGCGACAGGGATCGTTCCCCGATCCTTCAAATCAGCATATATTAAACCTCTTAAGAGCACAAGCGGCCAACTAAAGACCCCTTTCAAACATCCCATACCCGGCAAAACTCCTAGAAACCTATGTATACAAACTGACTCAAGAGCACGTAGAAAAACACAAATTGCTGGACCAAGCACAGGGTGGCTTCAGACCCGCAAGAGGAACAGAATCGGCACTCCTATCCATCTGGGACGACCTAAAGGCAAACGCAGACTCCAACACATCCTCAGCCCTGATTCTGCTCGAACTTTCCGCAGCATTCGACACAGTAAGCCATGACACCCTCATCAAGCGATTCGACAATATAGGTATAACGGACTACGCACTGCTCTGGAGAAAATCATTCCTAGCTAACAGAATGGAAACTGTCAGGATAAAACCCTTCAAATCGTCTCCACGAGTTACCGACTGCGGAGTACCACAAGGAACCTCACTATCACCACTGTACTTCAACATCTACCGTTAATCAAGATCTTCAAAAAATACCATCTTAAGTGCTACAACTATGCAGACGACACTCAAATCATCTACAAAATCGAAGATGCACAAGCAGAACACTCAACTCTGGGAGAATGTCTCAAAGAAATCTATGACTGAAAGAACGCCAGCAACCTAAAAATCAACCACGGAAAGACAGAAATCATGATTACATCCAAAAACCAAGAGAACAACAACTACATATCGTGGCCGATAGAACTGGGAACCGCACCCACACCATCAAACGTAGTAAAAAACTTGGGAGTCCTAATGGACAACGTGCTAATCTTAGAACCACAAGTAAACACAATAATTAAGAAATGCTTCTTCCTCCTTCACTCAAAAAAAGAAGCCTACCATTTCCTGTCCTTAACCCACAACACTGACAATCATCTCCCTAATCATGGCAAGAATCGATTACGCCGACAGCCTCTACCTCAGAATGCCGGAATACCTTCTGAAGAAACTACAACGCATCCAAAGCGCAGCGGCTAGACTCCTCCTCAAACTATCTAGAAGAGATCACATCACACCAGTCCTAAAAATGCTACACTGGCTTCCAATCAAACAATGTATCGCGTTCAAAACAACGTGCAGCATAACACACAGGGCAATCAGCAGCCAGGGAGCAGAATTTCTACAAAAGAAAATTACCATCTACAAGTCAACGAAACTCCTCAGATCAAGCAATGAAATCCGCCTGGAACCAAAGCCATACGCCAAGAAAAAACTAGGAGGCTATTCTTTCTCGCACCTGGAGGCAAAAACCTGGAACAACCTCTCGCAAGGAATAAGAAACACCAAAGACCACCTAAAATTCAGAAAACTACTAAAAACCTGGCTCTTCAACACATCGGAACCAGATGGAAACAACAAACAATATAACCGAAATACCAAAGAGAACCATATGACAGAACCCATGACGGTAAAGACAACACCTAGAACCGACAAAGGGAACACCCACAAGAACAAGAGAAACAATGCCAGGCGGAACCGACCGCGAGCGACAACCCATTCAGGACAGAAAGAATAGGTAACAAGGCTTATACAAACAGGCACAACTATCAACCCTACCCACTACCAAGTATCCTCCCAACAGACATGTATACTTGAAACTTGCATAAACCCCAACCCAATGCAACTGTGCATCCATGCTCACAAGACAATCATCCTCAAACCAACCCTCCATATAAGCTAACCCGCCACCTAAAGGAGACTACACTAAGAAAAGCACACCCAACGTAGTAAGTAGAAGACCGAATGCACTAGACTGACATACACGATCCCATAGCAGCGCTCCTGGAGAAGTACTAACTCACTTAAAACTGAATCCGTCACACACAACAAGTCACCTGAAACATAGGTATGGTCACCCACTTATGTGACAATCCAGGTGCCTGGTACGGACTCAAATCCAGGAAGACACACAAATGAAGGTGCGTTTTCTCCATGCAACAGTACCAATAACCAACCCTACTAAAACCTCACCCCTCTTCACACACCTCTCCAACCCACACCAAACACAACCATACCTCTTGAAACACAGTAAACTGCACGCACTTCACCACTCTGCAACAACAAACACCACACAGAAGCCCCACATAACAGCACGCGACGGATCCTGACCGGATACCACACCAAAAGCTCAGCGAGCAGTGTTAACCGAACTGAAACTGCCAACAGCACATCACAGCTCCCTTGCTCTCTCGCCAAACTTTATCCTACTAACGCGCCCTTACCCTCCCCCCCTTCATTTTCAGATCCACCAGGGGACCACTACAGTTGTGATCGTGTGCTGTATAAATATCCTTTAACATTGAGTGTTGTGCAATATCACCTGCTTGTTTCATTTTTTAGTGTGTGTTTTGGTCCTAGAATATAGTATTTTTGTACATTCCTCTCTAAATGGAATTATTGTGTGCTTCATCACTATGTGGACTCATTGTAGACTGCAGACCTTACTGATACTCTCGTGAGAATAGCCTTGACTGCTCGCCAGTGCTACCTTGATTGGGTTTTGGCTAACCTTTCAGAGTTCCTCTGTTCACTATAACTAGTTTGGTCCCCTATAATCTACCCACCAGGCAAGATTCTAGAACTCCATCGCGGCAGTTGGTGATAGAAGAAGTTACCCAACAATTTTACTAAGGTAAATAAATGAGTTCTTTATATTTCAGGTTACTTTACCCAGGTTTGATGACCAAAAGGTGAGTGGATGGAATACAGAAGACAAAAGGGACTTGTTGACAATGTTATCCTATGGAGGACTGGGCGGCAGGAAGGGGGGAGATGCACAGAGTTTACTAACCTCCTTTGACTCATTTTCCCAGATGACGTTGTGAATGAATCCCCCATTTGCAACTATCTAATGACCCATTGTGGTGCCTTCCCCTCTTCCACCCATGCAGAGTAGTGGAAAGCATTGGTCATATTCCGGAGGCCAACCCAATACTAAGTGGCCTTGTAAAATCTTGAAAGACTTTTCCCAGCTGCACACACTCTTATTCCAAACTTAGTTTGCCTTTATAACCTATCGCAAACATTTATACAGTATTCTCAATAAGGGACTTCTATACCCACTATCCCCACAACACTGGGATGAGGAAGAGGCAAGGAGTAATGATGATTACTTACCACTGTCAGCAGTCTAGTCTTTCCCCATATCCTTTTGGCCAGAACCAATATAAAAATGACAAAAGACTCAGGAACTGTGAGAGTTCCCCGGAGGACCTGGCTACAGCAATCCTGTGCTGGAGAAGCAAGAGCAGAATACTGCTGTGCCAAGAGAAGAAATTGGAAGCCCAAGCCTCGCAAATGCTTGTGGGGAGCTGGAAAGCACTGGTGGTGTCAAGGAAGCCAGTCTGCCCCCTCCAGGTTGAAGGGGAACTCCTGGGCATCAGTAGAGTGCAACAGCCCAGAAGAGGCTGCAGTCTCCATCACTAAGGGGGAAATATCAAAAAGTGTGTTTGTGTCCAAGTGGGGTGAAGCTCATTGAAGTTTATGGGCAGAGGTCTGAAGAACTTTGCTGGCGTGAGAGGGCTGATCCTCAGCTGACTATTCAGAAGACGTTGCATCTCCCTAGGAGGAGTGCAGAAGCTAGAGGCACGAGCCGGTGTGGTGGAGCCAAGGGGCACGCCAGCAGAGTGGGCAAGTATTGTTGCGAGGGCAGAATCGGCCGCAGAAACGCTAGGAACCAAAGGATGATTCCTGGCTGTTCGACAGCTGGAAGAAGCAACATCACCCTCACTGGGACCTGAAGGCATGCAGGAGTGGAGCGGCAAGAGAAGCCAGAGAGACGTCAAGCAGTGCTGAGTGGAAGGCAGGCGGCAAAGCTACGCCACGTAAGCGCAACCGAGACCGAAGACGCCACACAGAGCCGGTGAGTCAGTGAGAGAATTGGAGACCCTGCAGCGTTTTGGGGACCGGGCCAAACATAGTTTGAACATTGTAAAGCTGCAGACAGAAACAATACGAAGATTGCGAGTCAACAAGGCAGAGTACAAATATGGCCCATAATAATATATAAGTGCATTAAATGCTGATATGGGAAAACTGAAAGTGAACTTTGAAACAAATAGAAATACCAAACTGAGAAAGAGATGAGCAATTTTTGATGTAAGGAGAAAACTGTTTACACATATATGGAAATAAGTAGTCCTGGCAGGCGAGTAAACCAGGCAACTGCAAACTTACAAAAAGTCCAAAGAAAGGACACTGTTTAATTGAAGAAAACTTTTAAGAAGAAACCTTTTAAAAGCAGGAATTACAAGGCTCAACAGCTTTGTACCCAACAGGATTTCTGTGGGCCAAGAAAGACACAAAGAACTTTTAGACCAAGAGACATTGCCATACCAGGGGAAGGGAAACACCCTCTGGAACCAAGCTTCTGCTACCCTGGAGAACCTTTATGTTGGAGCTGTTCTATTTTAATTTATGAATACTTTTTGCTAATACAAGGTCAAAGACATTTCCCTTCTCACTTTATTATTTTGTTTGTAATGTGAGGGGCAGGATAGAACGTTTGGACACAAGGACGGCTTTTAATTTCTGACATCCTGACAAAGACAGTTCCTTAGTTTTTGGTTTTAAGAAGGGCAACTCCTCTTAGAGCATGGCCAGACAGGCGTTTTCCCAACCCGTTTATGTTAATAAAAGTCTTTAACCAAAAACATGACAACTTTGTATCCGGCTTTCATTTCTGACTCCATACACACCAATGGCAGCAGACTGCAGGAGATATTCCAGCCACTGGTATTACACCGCAGGAGTGTGGGATGTTTTTACCCATGCATCCAAGCCCTACCACAAAACTGTGCATTACTGACATTGAAAACATCATGATGGCCAAAACTCCCCAGAAAGTGCACAGGGAGAACATTAAGAATAGGCTGCCACCCATTTTTGCCTATGTTTGTGAGCACAGGCGGGCACTGCCTAAAACCACCATTGGGCTACACACACAGTAGCCTGAAACCATTGGGAATGGCAATGCTGATTGCCAAAAGCAACCCAGAACTATTGGGAATTAATTTTCTTGATGTCAAAAATTTGCTAAAATCATGGGCACAAAACCACCAAACAAAAATTCAACCCTGGTTGAGTGTTCTACGTTATTCTATTGTAAGGATTCCCATCAAAACAACGTTAAGCAAGGATCATATACTATCAAGCAAAATCCCCTTTTTGAAATGCATTAATTCAAGACAGATCCCAAAAATGGGTGCAGTACCGGCATTTTCCACAAACCGGCGCTAGCAGTCTAAACTCTGACAGTAGAACTGTACTTCAGGAGTTGCCAAAGGATCCTGAGCCAGCTGGAAACTTCAAAGCCTTTTGGTTAATTAAAATTCATTAACACCTGTTGTTCACAGAAGACAGGCTGATTCAATTAACATTCCAAGAGGCTGGGAAACCTTCTCACCTCAGAACTCCACAAGAGAAGCCAGGATATCACATGGCCCTGTTGATTGAGAGGGAGGAGTTCCTCCTCCAGCCTGCAGGACACAACCCAATAGACCCTTTCCATTGAATAGGATATGCTGATTTGGGTGTTGACTGTAAACAGAGCGCTGCCTGGTACGAGAGACATGTGATCCCTGACTCTCCCAGTTCCTAGGGGCGGGCGAGACAGGAGTTTGAATTCATATTGCAGCAAATGTATGTTTGATTAAATTGCTTATAGAATCGTGTATTAAGCTCACAGAAATGTGCAATTTGGGGGACCACAAAATGGAAAAGGCCCTCACGATTTGAGACCAAACTCCAATTTGTGCGGTGCTCTGGGACCGAACCCCGCTATTTATCAATATTGCAGGCACTGTGTTTAAGCTAGAGACATGGAAGTTTACTGGAATATGTGTAGAAAGGCGGTGTGCATTTGTGCCATTTTTGGTAAACGTCCGATATTGGTAAACCAACTAAAAACGAAAATAAGTTGTCATTTTTGAATGCAAGCTCTTAGGAAGATCAGAGTTGGAACAGAATGTACCATAAGTAATCTGTAATATGTACATGTAATGTCAACCACTTGTGATCTGGGAAATGTGTATTTTGATCAGAAATAGATTTGTGTGTAATTTGACAAGGGGAGGATCCTCTGACCATAAAACCTAACTCATCACTCTGACTCACAACTCAGTTCCCCCAATCAAGGGAGAGAGGAGAACTTGGCCAATGATAAGTTGAGAGGGGCAGGCTTAGTTATGCTATGCACACACCCATTTTCTAAACACATAAAAGGAGACTGTGCAGGACAGGCAGGAGATTCACTTTCCACTTTCTTGCGGGATGCTTTGCCGGGAGACTCCAGACTTCAAATCCATCAATCTCCAGAGACCAGAGATCCAGAGAGACCAGAACTGTGCAGTGCTGAGAGCTGACCCCGATCGCTGTGCACAGAACCAGTACCAAGTGGCGAGAGAACCGCAGCCAATCCTGACCTGATCCATGACGAAGTTGCATTCCTGTCCAAAATATAGTGAGAGTACTCAGCCAGAACTGTGCAAAACCAATCTCTTAGTTTAAAATAATCTAATTCAAACTATTTTAACCTATCTAGAACTACCTCATAGAATTGTGTGTCCTTCTGTGACTTTAAAGTTGCAAAAAACTGTCATCTGTCATTCTGAAATTTTAAGATTTCATTTCTGAAAAACCACCTTCATAAAATCGTCCGTATCTCTTGAACCGTTTGTGATAGAAGCTGAGATTCTAAGCCTTCCAACAAGCTCTAACCCGACTTGCTACTCCTTATACCTCCTCCGTGATTGCGCTCGACGCACGCAACTAAATTGCAGCAATTTGACATTTTGTTTCATTTCAGCCACGTGTAAAAATATTTGTTTTTTGCTTCCATTACGCAATTCCGTTTTCAACCTGGTAACCATCCCTGAATCATTGAAAGGGCTGGCCTGAACTGATTTAAAGTATCTCTCACTCACCCTGAATCTCTAGAGGGAATTAAAATCATTTTAGCATATTTTTCCCTTCTTTGCATACCACCTTTAAACTACTTTGCCTGTGTTTAAAATCATCCCTGTTTCTCTAAGCTTGCTAGGGGGGGAACTGAATTCGTATTGTACTGCGATTGTATTCCTGAGAACTGTGTGCTCTCCCTTCCATCTTCTATTGCATAGGGGGGGGGGATGAGTTGCCAAAAGGGGAAAAGTGATTCTATTACCTTTTGCTGAAATATCAAGTTTATTCCTGTGTTGCTTCTTTTCCACCTTGCATGTCCTTGTACCATATAAAGCATTCTCAGCTACCTTATCCTCTATACTACTCCTAAGTAATTAAACCAGTGTGCCAGTATAACATCATCCATTGTTGATCACTGTCATATGTCTAAGTGTGATATCAAATATTAATTCATTATAAAAGTGTGATATATATCTATTGTTTAATTTTTCAAATAAACCTTTTCAATTTGCAAAACAAACCTACTTCTTGGCTCAGTGCGGTCAGGGGGATTCTCAGAGAGGGGTGTAATACAAGGGTTCATCATCCAGATTATAACTTGTCATAAAAATATATAAATAAGGGCTTCCCTTGAGCAATCCCAGACAAGGCACTGACTTAGTGGGACTGCTTGATTGGAGTCTTTAACAGGAGAAGGGTCAGCAGCCACCACCATGTAGGTGCGCTGCCAAAAGAAGCACTCAGTGTCGAATCCTACGCAGCAGGAGACCTGTCCTCAAGCAGTGCCACAAAGTAAGGGTTACACCAACCCACTACGCTAACAAAAACCCTTCTACTGCCAGTATACCATACGGGAGGCTGTCCAGCTACTACCTTCTAAAAGGCAAAAGCACAACCAATTTACATCACAGAGAGGTCCTCCAGGCACAGCAGATGCCAGGAGGCCTATCGGGCACAGCATATTGTGCCAGTCGTATCAGATGGGAGGATGCCAGCCAGCCACATAGCCTGTTTACTGACAGTCATACCAAATGCATCCCACTGTGCGACAAGATGTAGAATATCACCCCTGGAGTGGAGATGGAATATAATTAAGGGGAATGGGTTATCCTGGTGTACAAAGGAAACAACAAGGGAGAAAACATACCTCTCTGCTTAACTGCCTCCAGCAGTCCACCCAAGAGGAATATACTGGAGCATAGGGAGGAAGACCACCAGCCAGCCTGAGGGATAGAGACCGCAGATTAATAAAAAAGCATAAAAAATTAAATCTGAACATGCCAACGTCTTACCAGCTCCGATGAGACAACCACTCACAGCCATTAAAGCCTCCCTTTTAGTGCAGAAGATCACAGTTCACATATAATGTAAGCCCATCCTTCCCCATGACTCAAATTCCATCCTGGTTCTCCCCCACATCCACACTGCGGCACTTGGACAGCATCAAATACACTGCTTACTTAGTCATTTAACTTGAATTACTCTACATGTCATCACTCTATGGGCAAAAGACAATGATCCAAAATGTTATTACTTCTCCTTCCCCAATAAGGCATACAACATTATAATAATAATGGCCACTGTAAGGGTGTGGAAGGAGGAGACTGACACGCAGGTAGCATTCATTTGGCTATAAACCAAGTAAGACTGAGATCCTTCTTATAGGGACACCTGCGCTCTGTTTCCCTCCTGCCCTCTGGCCGCCCTCCTTGGGCCCTCTACCTTCACCATTTCAGTGAGGTCAAAAATCTCAGTCATCTTCAACGCCTCTCTCTCCTTCACCCCTCACATCTTGGACCTTCCTTGCCAAGAAGGCTCACTTGCAGCTTCATCTCCTTAGAGGCATTCACCCTTCCCCCAGAAGCTCAATCTCTCCAGAGCTCTGGTCCTCTCTAGGCTGGACTACAACAGCCTCTTCCTCAATCTGCCCCTTTCTTCCCTCAGCCCCTTCAACTAATCCAGAATAGGGATGCAAGAGGTATCCTTGGCCTTCAGTCCAGGGACAGCATCTCTCCAGCCCTACAATCTCTCCACTGGCTCCCGGCGGCTGAGGGGATCAAATTCAAGACCCTCTGCATCACCCACAAGGCTGTCTGGGATCTCGCTATCTCAATCTTTCTCTCCCTAAATACCCGCCTGCTTGAGTTCTCTGCTGATCAAACGCTTCTCCAAGCAGACAGTGGGGATCCCTATGCAACAGCCTCCCTTGCCCCTCTCAGACCTGAGCCAGACCTCCTTACGTTCCTGAAACTTCTCAAAACTCTTCTCGTCTCTACCTCTTTTCCTCTCACCCCCCCACCCCTGCTAATTTCCCCTACTGCAGCTGAGACTGGCGGCCTGGTCCTTCATGAGTCTTACAGGTTACCAGGACCTCAGCCCAGTAGACACCAGCATCCACCCTCCTCAGCACTTCCCTCTGGGCCCCCAGTTGGACAGTTGTGCCCCCCCACCACCTTGGGACACCTCCACCCTCACACTTAGCCAGTGGCTTCTGCCCCTGGCACTTCTCCTAGGCTCACACCAGCACTTGCCCATACCCGTGAGCTCCTCCCTTCTCCCGTCCCTCTCCCATCCCTCACCCCTGTACTTCTCGTCACTGACCTTGTACATCCGAATGTCAAGGCCTAGTAGGACTATGTCTGATTATTTAATGCTTTTTGCTATCGTTTAATTTACCCCCCTGTTCCCTCCCCTCTTTTGGCTTGTGGCGCATGGGAAAACCATTTGGTTGTATAGGCGCCTAACAAATGCTCAATAAATAAGTAAATGAAAAGAGAAAACCCTAACTTTCCCCATCTTCTAAGAGGTTTCCCTGCCTCACTAAATACTAAAGATGTGTCAGAATGTTCATAAGCAAGGTCCACCGTCCTGCAACTTTTTGCTTTTGTCCAACCATCCTAGCCTGACTTTTACCAGTGGAGCCCAGCCTTATGCTGTACTCTGCTGGTTTTTTGCTCATCTCCTTAAGGGGAAACTGACATGCCCTTCAGACTGTCAGTACTGGGAGACTTTATTTCCCTTAGTCTTTCACTTTGTTGCCATTTCTTGGTAACTTTTTATCAATGCACTATGTACCGTCCAGTACAGTGCGCTGAGCCCTCTCATTTTTAAGGCCCTGGACACCCTCAAAGGATTTTTGGTGAATGTACAAGTGTGCCTTGGACAGAGCTGGTGGCAGCAGTTACTTTTTAACCAACTACCCATGGCACATCCTGCTTAACCTGCAAACAAGCCACTTTGGAAATGCTCCTGGACCGCCTAGTGAACTGACCAGCTCGTACGGGACCTTTGCTCTGGATTCATCGCCGTCTCAAGTCTGGACTTGAGACTTTGGGAACTGTAAGTTCTTGGTAAAAGACACTCTCCCGCCGACTTTCTTACACCTAGCATTGCTAGGTCTGGAACTAGGAGAGTCTGCCGGAACCCTAGCCTACGCAGTACCCGTGTCTCCCCGCTGTGATGACTAGCTTTGTGGGGGCACTGCTTCTGTGCCCTCCTGTGCCCTAAAACAACCTGTAGTGGAACTGGCCCGATCCCTTCCCCAGAAGTGGAGAAAAGGCCCCTCTCCCACCATGGACTGAAGTCCTGGAACACAGCCCCTGAAAGCTGGAGACATGCACAACAGCTGGACTCGCACCTACGAGCGAACTGGACTAGACTGGCAAGGTTTGATCCGGACTGCGTTGAGGGTCAGTGAGTACTTTTAACACTTACCGGAGTTCCCTGGTGCATCCATAGCCTTTTACGAACGAGTGTCCCCCAAGGGCCACTCACCTTATTGAGCAACAATCCTATTTCCGATTCCATGAAACCTCTCTACCCTCTTGTGAAGACCCTCTTTGAATAGTTGTTACGCTCACCTGGTTCCCACAGGGGCGTCGATCGGACCCGGACAGCTGCGGTCTCCACCAACGTGATGCATAATGCCGAGATGACTGACTGGACTGGACTGGCCTTCCTAATCTCGTCTGCTTGACCCGTAGAAGTATTCTCCTGCAAGTGGAGAAAGGGATCTAGCCACCCGTGGATTTTAGTGATGGCCCCCTCCCACTGTTCTCGTTCTCCCCACTTGTCACCTCCGATATCCCCTTTTAGTAACCTCACCTTATGTTTTTAAATGATGAGCTCTCCATCCTGCGTGGCATGCAGGGGCGCGTAGATACCAGTTACTTCACTGGTTTGAAGGTACTGGAGGATTTCCAGAGGAATATTGACTCCGGGGTTTACAAAGTTCAAAGAGTTCAATATGTCCGATGTTCACTCTTGTTCCATTCCCTTGTTGAATTGCAGCTGGTCCAAAAGAATATTGCCTGGAGGCAGCTGATGGCGTTCAGGTAAGAGTCTGTATTACCTAACTGTCTGGTAAAAGTTGCATGAGTTTAACTTGTTGTTTTCTCTCCCTTTATAGGTGCGGCATATGAAGATGAGGCGTATTAAAGGGTAATGCCTCCGGTGGTAAATCAGGTAAGCCTATGGTGGTAAGAGATTGTATTTGTCGGCTCTCTTGGCTCACCTTGTTATTTCTTTTGTTTTCTCCCAGGTGCTGGAGTTTGACGAAGAAAATGATGGAGGCAGTGCCGAGTCGAAAGATGCTGTGGACTGGCGAGTATGACGCGGCGCTGTTGCTGGCGATGCGAGCTGGAATAATGTCCTTTCCAGGCTCGGAGACGTGCTAGATCCGGAATCGGGTAAGGAATTAAAATAATGTCCGTGATCTAACCTTTTCTCTTTCTTTCCCCTTTTTCTAGGAGCTCCTGATTCGAGTCGGGCGTGGCAGAAGACTGGATGCTGACTTGCAGGCACAGTGAGCGTTACATCAGGATGCAGAATAACGCGAAGCGTGTGCTGCTGTTCGGGCGTGGTTTAAATAGCCTCCAAAGTAGTTCCAGGTAAGAAGTTCCCCAGAACCACACCCGAGTAAAAAAATAGTCCCTGTAATAAAATAGTCCCATCCAGGCCTCACGTTGGCTTGGATTCATTTGCAGCATGGTCTGCATGAGGTAAGTAATGACTGGCTTCTAAGATGAGCCTGGCGCCTAAGGTGCCAGGACTGAACCCAAACAGCCCCCAGCCGGGGCTGCTGGGTTTTTAACAAGTATCTGGATGCCTGCTCCCGGGGCTGATGGACTCGATCCGGATGCCCGGGGGTAGGCATTGCCTGTCTTCATTGCCTCACCTCTCTTCCTGAGACACTGCAGCTCCTTGAAGAGACCCGTTTTGTACTTTAACTCACGATCGAGCGCTGCTGCGCTAAACTTACTTTTGAGCACAAGGCTCCACACTTCCTAGGGATTGGACTGCCCATTAGTTAGGGTTGTGATTCCTGAAGAATTGCATAAAGTATATTTGCACTATTTGACCCTCTTCTGTTACAGGTTGCGGATCTATACTTGCTTAATATTGCTTTAGGAGAACAGTTAATGTATATATATTCACTAGTATAAGGCTGTGGTAAATTGTTAATATTACTGAAGTTTCATTTTGTGTTTGATTTAAGAGGCCTTTAATAAAATGTATATATATTTTTGATATATACACCCGACAGAGTAAGTTGTGGCATTTACTGTGTGTGCTCATTGTGGGCCTTCGATCACTCTCACCCCTCCTGAGATCTAGTCTTGACAACCACAAATGCAAACTTGATTGGTCTGGCTTGTCCAGACAGTTACCTTGTACAAGAAACTAGGCTGACCGTCTGAACCTCTGCCCATCAGGTCAGAGTTCATAAATACATTTTAACACTGAAGTAAAGGATTGGGGCAGATTCTTCATGCAGAAGAATGGTTCCCCTCTTCTGGTGAGCGGACTATCATGCCAGTAGTCTGGAGGGATTATTTCCTGAGGGAATGACTCCCTTCCCCAGATTGCAATCCCCTTAAGTGGCACAGCACAAAGTTCCAGATTGAAAAGTCACAGTTCACAAAGAAAGCTTCTCAATGACTTCCTTCCCAAGTCTTTCTCAGGTTTCTCACAATGTTCACAACACTAGAGGGAATGACTCCCCTCCGCTGGCCTTGCTCAGATTTCTCACAGGGCCAAGAGAATGACTCTCTTCCCTTGGCCTTTCTGAGGTTTCTCACAAAGTTCACACCACCAGGTGGATTGATCCCTTCCGATGGCCTTTCAAAGGGCTTTTGGGTCGCAGTGCCAGGTTCTTCGGCTAACTCGTTTGTACAGACCAGGTTCACTAGCCTGCCTGGTACTGCCACGAGTCAAGCACCAAGAAGGTGCTCCTCTGACTCTCTTTGCAAGCCCCAGTCTCTGTGGCCTTTATGACATGGATCACTTAATCTACCCAGTTCACTATCTAGCCAGGTAAGAACTTGTATGGTAGGGTTGCATACCCTTTCCAGAGAATGTCATTAATCCCCCTCTAAGACCTTAGAAGCCACAGTACCTTCTCTGCATTCTCCGATACATTTCTACCCGTTAGGGAGAATTGTCAGAAAAGTGCTAATTCCCTTCCAATTTAAGAGACCCCCTGCTCTTTTTGCAGGACTTTAGGATTTTTAATTTCTACCCTGGAGAAAGAAAGACCTATCACCCACTCTCTCATGTATTTTTATGTGATTTGGACTCTGCGTTTCTTTTGACTTTGGAGTCAGACAATCTCCATAGGCATCATTTTTACATTGCGACACACAGCACCTTCAGTGCAGTGGCACTGGGAAGTCTCTTAGATTTCCCAAAGTTTAAATACCTTCTCTTGGTGAAACTACTGTTTCCAAGAGCAGTGAAGTGAAATTGACTTTACTTACATTTTGTAACTTTCTAGACCCAGCGCACACTATCTTACAATAGGGTGCTGTAGGGGTTACTTAGTATCACCTTTGCCTAATTTCTCATGTAACATTTTATTATTACCCTTTCTACAATTAATGGCTGGTAGCAGTGGTTTACTTTTTACTACCATTGTGTGTTTTTGTCAAAATGGCCCTGGTCGTCTTTTTTCGCCACTTCTTGTTGGAAAGGTCCTTCTTGAGATTTGCTCTGCGCGTCAAACCAGGTTTGCTCCCTTTGTTTGTTTTGTCTTTGGTGGGATTCACGAGTGAAGCCGGCCTCTGGCTCCAGCATGTCTGGCAGGGGCAAGACGTGAGGGAGGTGCCGGAAACTCCCTGTGCTTAGTCTCCTTGGTTACAGGAATGCACCCACGGTTATTGGCTGGAGGGCTGTCCTCGGAGGACAGCCACCCTGCTGGGCAAGTGACAGCTAGGCTGCAAATGAATGGCAGAAACCTGTATAAAAGGAGGGACTTTTTGGCATGGAAGGCAGAGTCGACCACTGGACGAAGGAATCCGAAGATGTTGGAAGAGACGCCGCCTGCTGCAACTCCTGGACCGTTGGTTTGCCCGTTGAAGCCCTGCTGCTGTGCTGAAGCTCCGAATTCGCCTCGACAAGAGAAGACCTGCAAAGGACAACTCCTCCTCTTGGGTTGGTGGGACCAATCGATCCCAAGACGAGCTCATCAGGCAATCCTCTCGGAGCTGGCTGTACTTCCATTGCTGCTGCAGGAATGGAAGTGCCAGGGAGAGGAATACCAGAATCGAATGAGTGTCTTTAAGTCGGACCCGAGCACCAGGAAGATTCTCCGGACTTCCAGGAAGCAGGACTGACCAAGCCTGAGCCATCTCAACAGAGTGCTGGACCCCAGATGCGAGGAAAGTCCAAAGTGGTATCCGTGAACCGCAGTGTTGCTATTTGTTAGAGTCGCGAGGAACTGAAACCGCAAAGTGCTGCTGATCTGAAGTTTTCCCATTGCTGCCCCTGACCTTCAATTTGTAGTGCAGGAGTCCCCAGGCGTCCTCCCTATTGTCCCCACGACTGAGGCCCAAGAACAACAGGATATGCAGACCTACACAGGAACAGAAGCCAGCTGGAACCAATTTCTTCTAACCGAAGGTACTGTAAAACTAAGAGGACTTATCGCTTGTTGTGTGGCCTTGCTTGTTCTCAGTTGAGACTGGTCTTGGTTGTTTTTGCAGAGTTGCTTGCAGCTTTGCCCCTCACAAGCCTCCCAGCTTGTGGCCCTACAGTGATTATTTATTTCTACAAATACTTCTAAAACATTGTGCAAGACTTACTTAGCCACCAGAGGTGTTCAGTTCACCTAGACTTGTGCTCAATAAACTTTGGCTGGCCTGGCTCTCTGAAAGACTTCTTACATCTGACCTTGTGTTTTAGCTTTCCTCCAGGAAAGGGTTCATTTACTTTGCATTGAAGGGTTAGAAAGTACTTACCTGCTCCAGAATATTTGTTTAACCTTTGTTTTATTCCCAAACCCTTTTTTTTTTACACCAACTCAGTATTGCTTTAAATGTACCAGTGATATATTAGTGTCCACAGTGTCCTAGTTATTAAAATAACCTCAGGCTGTAGAAACCATCTGTGTGCTATCCCAAATGGGTACTTGCTGATTTAGAGAGCTAAGTGTTAATTTTGAAGTGTATTTGTGTGTTGCTTATATAATGCTCCCTTCTGAAGAAGGCTTATTGAACTGACTGTTAAATTAATAATTGTTTAATCATGAAACCTTGAGTGTAAGAGTTTATTTGGATACTTGTCACTGTGAATCTCTGTGTAAAAACCCTACTGCTCACTATTGCCAGGAGCTCAAGGTTTCCGTAGTCTCCCAAAAGGTAGGGCACACAATCTTGCCTAACACTGCCTGTGTCTCTGGGTCCTTGCGAATTTTCGGCTACTCCCCGTAGCCTTCTCCTGTTCCTGCTTGTATGCCCCAGCAGCGTTCTCTCCGATATGCCAATCCCCTGGCACGTGGTTTGCCGGCACCTCTCTACGGTATCTCGGTCTTCTCTTTCTCAGTGTTTGTCTCTCCACGGCAAACTGGACACAGATGCCTGAACCTCAGGTTTCACGCCCCAGGCAGCAGCTCTTCTCTTCTGGACAACAGGACCTCCAACCTCCTCGCTGTGCCTCCGGGGAGGTTCTGCATCGACTAGTAGTCCTCTCTTTATACTCAGCATACTATATGGTCTAGTATGCGGAGTGTGACTTTGCAGATCATTCTCTAAAGCTCTGCGTCTCTCGCTCGTCACTGTGCTAATTCCCTTTAACCTTAGAGACCCCCAGCTCTTTTGCTGGACTTTAGGACTTTTTAATTTTAACCTTGCAGTGAGTGAGCCCTTTTTCTCGCTCCCTTATATGTTTGGACCTGATTTGGATGATGCGTTTCCTTTGTTTTTGGAGTCTGAAAAACTCCATAGGCATCTACTTTTTCTATGGTGACACACAGTACCTTCAGTGCAGTGGTAGAGAGAAACCCTTTAGATTTCTCATAAGGTTTAACTACCTTTTCTTGTGTGAACTACTGTTCCCAAGCATAGTAAAGTGAAATTGACTTTACTTACATTTACTCTTTGTGAGTACAGCACACACCATCCTGGAGTGCTGGGTGGTTACTTAGTAGCCCCTTATCCTCCCTACTCATGTAAAAAGAAAAGTGTTAGTCACTACTTTAAATGGCTGCAAGCACTGGTTTATTTTCCTACCATTGTGCTTTTTTACCGCAGGCTGAATCCTCAGCTGCAGTACAGCACTCATGGGTGACCATTTTGTGAAAACGGCCTGGTCGTCTTTTTTCGCCATTTTCTGTTTGTGGGGTCTTTCTTGGGTTTTACTCTGCGCGCCAAAGCCAGGTTTGAGCCCTTTGTTAAGTTTTGCCCTTGGCAGGCTTCAGAACTGAAACCCGACTCTGGCTCCAGTGTGTCTGGAAGGGCAGGAAGTGAGGGAGGTTCCCGAAACGCCCCTGTCCTTTGTCTTTAGGAATGCCTGAATGCACCCAGTCCCGATTGGCTCGCTATCCTTCCAGGAAAGCCACCCTGCTGTCTGAGTGACATCTAGGCAGTGCATGAATGGGATAAACCTGATTAAAAGGCTAGGGTTTTGGGACTGAAGACAGAGTCGACCACTGGAAAGAACAATCCGTCGAAGAAATGGTGAACAAAGCTTGCTGCATCCTCCTGGACCTTTGAATTGGCCGGTGAAGCCCTTCTGCTGTGGGACAACTTCTTCCCTTGGTGGGACCAAATAACCCAGAGACTAACTCCACTGGACCATCTTCCCCAACTGGCTGAACTTCTTTGCTGCTGCAAGAACAGAGTGCCAGGGGTCGAGAAATCAGTAGTCGAGTGCAACATCTGTGATCCGGCCAGAAGCTCCAAGAGTCTCCCCAGGACCCTCCAGAAGCAGGATGACCAGAGCTCGTGTCCCCTCACCAAAGTGTAGGATTCAAGGAGTGAAGGAAGCCCAACCGGTATCCAAGATCCACAGTGGTGCTGTTTACGGAGCGCCGGAACCGCAAAGTGCTGCTGATCTGAAAACAGCCCATAGCTGCCACGACCAATGCATTGCTGCCGCAGGAGTCTTTCAGACGTCCTCCCTCTTGTCCCCACGACTGGTTGCAGCGATGCAGACCCTGGGTTCCTGGGCCACAGACAGAAGCCAGCTGGACCACTCTTCTTGTAACCAAAAGTACTGTTCTGACCTGGGGTACTTACCTCAGTATCTTTAGCTTTGCTCTTCTCAGTTGAGACTTGCAGTAGCTACTTTGCTAGAGTTGATTTCAGCTCTACCCCTCACAAGTGTAACAGCTTGTGACCCTATAGTGATATTTCTTCAACAAAATCTCTAGCTTTGTATAAGACTCATCTAAGAAGTACCTCTGCTCCATAGACACTGCTCCAATTGACTTTAGCTGTCCTGGCTCCTTGCAGACTCTTCTAGTCCATTTGACTTTGATACTTACTGTTCCTCAGAGGTGATAAGGAACAAGTTACTTACCTGTAACTGTTGTTCTCCAGCATTGGTCTGGCATGGATTCATATGCTCATGAATATTCCCTGCCAGGCTGGTAATCCTCGGTAAAAGAAAAAAATCAGTTTCAGTTTCGTTTCTGAACTGTCTTTCTCCTAATAAACAATCACTGGTCTCTGGGTCATACTGCCCCCAGCCAATGACTGCCCTCTACCTAAGCCCCTCCTCTGGCAGCCATCTTCAGATTTGGTGGCACGTAAAGTGGCAGTAGACCAAGAGAAGAGCCGTAGAGGGGTAGGAGGGAGGGTTTGCATGTGAATCCTTGCCAGACCCATGCCGGAGAACAACAGTTACAGGTAAGTAGCTTGCTCCTTCTCCAGCATGGGGTCTGGCATGGATTCACATGCTCATGAATACAAGAATACATAGCAGTACACGCATGCACAACCATAGGAGGTGGCAAGGCTCAACATTAAGCATTTCAAACACTCCCCTTCAAGCGAACAGGTTGCGCAGCAATGATTGGTCGACTCTGGACTCCTCCCTGGAATTCCGGTCGACGCAGTAGAATCTTGTGAAGGTGTGTGTCGACCTCTACGTAGCAGCCCTGCAGATGTCCAGCAGGGGCACACCAGACAGGAACGCTGTAGTTGCAGCGAACCCTCTGGTCGAATGGGCTCTCGGACGGCCAGGCAACGGTCGGTTTGCCAACCAGTGACAGTGTGTGATGTAGTCGGAGAGCCACCTGGAAATGGAGGCCTTGGAGAGGACCTTCCCCTGGTTCACAGGGCCAAAGTTCACAAACAGCTGTGACGTCTTCTGAAAACTTTTCGTGTGGTCCACGTAGAGCTTCAGCGCTCTAGCAACATCCAGCGAGTGCAAAGTCCTCTCAGCCGGCAACAAAGGCTACGGGAAGAAAACAGGTAGCACCAAGGGCTTGTTGAGATGCAAGTCCGACGGCAACTTGGGCATGAAGGAGGGGTGTGTTCTGAGCACCACCCTCGTGTCATGAAAAGTCAAGTATGCAGGCTTGCAGGATAGGGCCTGGATCTCTCCCACTCGCCGTGCGGAGGTGATGGCAACAAGAAACGCAGTCTTTCACGACAGGAATTTCAGTGGCGCAGAATGCAGGGGCTCGAATGGCGCCCCCATGAGCCTGGTCAGCACCACGTTCAGTTCCCACGCAGGGGCAGGGGCCTTCACCGGCAGGAACGACCGGAACAGTTCCTTCATAAATTCCATCACCAGGCGATGGGACCACAAGGACGCCCGTCCTGTGGTTCTGGTGTATCAGGAGATGGCAGCCAGATGTATCTTGATGGAGGCGTGAGCCAGTCCAGCCTTGGCCAGCGTCAGTAGGTACGGCAGCACTTGAGGGGCCGTAACCCGTAGAGGGTTAATCTTCTGTGCACGGCACCAGACAGAGAACCTCTGCCACTTATGTCCGTAGCACTTGAGAGTTGAGGACGCCCTGGCTTTTGCAAGGACCTCTCTGCAGTCAGCCGGGACATCGTACCCTCCAAACTCTAGCGCTGCAGGAGCCAGGCCTGCAAGTTCAGCCACTCTGGGTCGTGATGAAGTATGGCGCCTCCTTCTCTGGAGAGAAGATCCGCGTCTGTCGGAAGCTTGACTGGTGGGGACGCTGACAAGTCCAGCAGGTCCGGGAACCAGATCTGCCTCAGCCACGCCAGTGCGACCAGGATCATCCTGCACCGGGACCTCTCGAGCTGGTTGACGAGTCGGAGCAGCAACGGCGACGGAGGGAACGCATAAAGGAACAGGCCTTCCCAGGGGAACGAGAAAGCATTGCCCATGCTCCTCGGCTGGGGAAACCTGCTGGCGAACCTCTGGCACTAGGAGTTTGTCGCCGTCGCAAACAGGTCGATCTGGGGTTTTCCCCATCGTCGGAAGAGTCGATCCACTGGATCCTGACGTAGTTCCCACTCGTGGCACGAGCGCAGCTCCCTGCTGAGTGAGTCGGCAATGGTGTTTTTTATCCCTGCCAGATAAAAGGGCACCAGAAACATCCCTTGGGCGACGGACCAATGCCAGAGATCCTGGGCTTCCTTGGAGAGGGCTGGGGATCTGGTTCCTCCCTGCTTCCGGATGTAGAACATCGTGGTGGTGTTGTCGGTGAAAATTCTCACCACCTTGCCCTTGAGGGACGGGAGAAAAGACCTGAGGGCCCAGAACACTGCACGGACCTCCAGGATGTTGATGTGGAGTTTCTCCTCCGGGATCCAAAGGCCTCTTGCGTGAAGATCTCTGGTGTGTGCTCCCCACCCTTCCAGGGAGGCATCCGTCATCACCGTTATCTGGTGGGATGGATCTGAAAGTCTGTGCCCACCGTCAGATGAGCGTGGGTGCCCCACCACCAGATCGCTCATCGGTAGGTCTCGTCGAGTGGAATCCCATCCTCGAAGCTGCCCGTCGCTTGGATCCAGTGGGAGTCTAGGAACTCTTGCAGAGGGTGCATCCAAAGCCTGCACAGGCGCACGAGATATATGCAGGAAGACATCATCCCGAGGAGGGACGTGATGGACCTCACCCTGGCCACGTCCGTGGCCAGCAGGCGCTGCACCTTGCCCAGGATGGCCTTCGTCCTTTCTTCTGACGGTGAGGCCAGGAGCGCCACTGTGTCGAGCTTTGCTCCCAGAAACAGTGCGACTTGCGACGAGACCAGGTGGGATTTGGGAAAGTTGATGGAGAATCCCAGGTCCGAGAGCAGCTGGACGGTCTTTGTTGTGTGATCCACGGTGAGCTCCCTTGCCCCTGCTCGGATGAGCCAGTCGTCCAGGTAGGGGTAGACGTGGATCCCCTGTAGGCGCAGCCGTGCCGCCACCGGTGTGAGGCACTTGGTGAACACCCTGGGTGCCGACTTCAATCCGAACGGGAGGGCCTTGAACTGGTAGTGCCGTCCTTGGACCACGAACCTGAGGAACTTTCGGTGACCTTTCAGAATGGGGATGTGGAAGTACGCATCCTCCAAATCCAACGACGACAGGAAATCGCCCTCCAACAGTTGTCCCAGCACGTGCTGGAGGGTGACCACCGGAACTTCTGTGCCTTGATGTACTTGTTCAGCCGTCGCAGGTCCAGGATGGGGCGCCATCCTCCTGTCTTCTTTTTCACAAGGAAGTACCTTGAGTATACTCCGGAGCCCGGAGCCTCTTCGGGACGAGCTCAATGGCACCTCTTCTGAGCAACACCCTCACCTCCAAAAGTAGTTGAGGGACGTGATTTTTCTTCCTGACCACGGGTGGAATGCGTCCAGCACCCAACGGTCAGTGGAGCCGGACTCCCACACGCAGACAAACTTTGCCAGCCGGCCTCCCACCGGGGTGCTTCGGTGGGGGCCCGACCCCGCTGTCGGTTCAATCTTGCTTGGCGGACGCCTTGCCGCCTTGGCCTCCCTGGCGATGACGGCGGGGCCCCCCCGACTTGCCTCATACTCTATAGGCTTCCTGCGACAGGGAGCGGGCCGCTTTGCGGTATATAGAGGAGCCACCGCCGAATCCCTTGGAGGCACCCTGCTTGCCTCTGGCGCTCCGAAAGGACGGCCTCCGTTGCCGGAGAACGCCTAGGGCCCTAGCAGTCTCTGTGTCCGCCTTGATGGCTTAGAGAGACTCATCCACCGTTTTCCCCAAACA
Organism: Ambystoma mexicanum; assembly: GCF_040938575.1. Classification (NCBI taxonomy): domain Eukaryota; kingdom Metazoa; phylum Chordata; class Amphibia; order Caudata; family Ambystomatidae; genus Ambystoma; species Ambystoma mexicanum. The sequence continues at coordinate 385,549,525 of NC_090934.1, read as the reverse complement.
GGTTGTTCCCGTCGAACAGCATGTCCAGCACCTTGGCTTGTACATCCTGGCGGAAATCTGGCGCCTTGAGCCAACCTCGCTGTTGCCTAGCTGGCGGAAACCGGTGTCAGCAATGTCCGTTACCACCGTAATGGCGTGGTCCGACACCACTTCGCCTTCTTGCAAGATCTCCAGGGCCTCGGCCCTCTTGTCAATCTTGTACCATAACTCCCTGTCGTAGCGGGCCACGATCGCGAGGGCGTTGGCCGCCTTAATCGTTGTTGCCGCCAAGGAGATAACTCGTCCCATTGCATCCAGCTTCTTCCCTTTGCCGTCCGGCGGGGAAGTTGACGTTGAGACCGATGCGCCCCCCCCCCCCGCTTTCTTCTTGGCCGCTGCTGAGACGACCAAGTCCAGGGTAGGGGCCGCGTCGGGGACCCGGTACTTCTTCTCGTACCGATCCTTCTTGGCAGGCGTCGTAGACGGGTTCTTAAGAAGGATGAGACCCTCATCCCAGATGTCATCCAGTAGAGGCACAGCGAGGACCGACTTCCTCCTGGCCTCGCGCCGTTGGTAAAGGAAACCTTCCTTCTCTTCGGGGAAGATCTGAAAAAGCTTGGATGCCTTGGTGATCATTGCATGGAACAATCCGATCTCATCGGACGGGGCGGCCCGGGCTGGTGATGGGAGCTCCATCCCGTCCACACCACCATCATCGTCGGTACCCTCGTGGCCGTGTCTGTTCCAGTGTCATCCCCAGGGACGGGGGACGTGGGTAAAGGCCGAGCAGGCCGCGAGGGTTGAGAAGGCAGGGCTGGGTCGATCAGTCTTCTCTTGTTCGGGGGCTTCCTGCCGGGACCGGCTCTGGTTCCTCCGTCGGACCTGGTACCGGGTCAACTGTTGGTGGTAAGGGCAATCGCGTCCTTATCTCTGAACATAAGGATTGTATCGCCAACAAAATGGTCACCGAGTTATCCTGTGGCTCCGGAAGCGACGGCTGACTAGGACCCTTGCTGGTGCCGCCATCACTCTCATCGTCACTCTCGTCGTCACTCTCGTCGGGATCCCTCCCGTGGGGACGGGCCTCTTCGACGCCCTGGTCGAGGCTCTCTAGGACTTCTGCCAGCTCCTCCTCGGATGTTGTGTCCATGTCCACAATGGCCGTCCCCCCCCTCTTTTTCCGCCGGGGTCTTCACGGGGGTCTTTTCGATGGGTCTGAAAGAGGCTTCCCTCCGCAGAGGCAGGGAGACTCTGGGCCCAGAGGTCGCCTCCACTGGTGTAGCCTCCAGAGGTTGCGCCAGGGCCGCTGCGACTCCCTCGATAGAGGCCTTGGCCGGGTGAATCTAGGCCTTCACCGCCTTAGGCACACTTGAGGCCTTCACCTTGGGGAGAGGGTCACTGCCTCACTCCCTCTCTGCCGAATCCTTCAAGATCGACCGGGGCCTCTCCAGAGGCTTACCCGGGTTCTCAGATTTCCTCTTTCCTGAACCAGAGCGTTGGCTCGTGGTTGATGGTGCCGGGGAAGGCGCGCCCTGCCTAGCAGCCGAAGAGCCCAACCGTTCGTCTCTCCCGGCGCCCGCGACTTGCGGTACTTTGCCTTCTATTGGGCCCCTGTCTCCGGGGCGCCCGCACAGGATTTAGGAGACCGGTTAGACTTCTTCTTCTTCTTCTCACCTGACGGACTCCTTCATTCCAGCTAGTTGGAGAGACGAAGGTGTCGGTCCCTGATGGTCCATTCCGACATGTTCCTGCAAAACGCACAGTGTTTCTCCACGTGCGTTTTGTCCTCATGAAGGCAGTAGAGACATTTCGAATGCTCGTCCTCCTTGAACACATTCTGTAGCTGGCATCCAGGGCAAACCTTGAACAGCATTCCGGGCGTCGAACTTCCTTTCTCCTGGGCCATGTCCGGGTAGGCCGCAGAAACTTCTGGAATCCCCCAAGAAGCCTAACTCAACGAAATCTTCACCCTTGAGGGACGTAAAAATAAATCCGACACAGATAACCATTAATCGGATGTAGAGACGGTAGAGTTTGAGGCTCTATTTGACCGAAAAATTAGAAATTCTCTTTAAAAAAAGCGTGAAAACGCAGCAAAAGCTCGAGAGCTAAACACAAGGACACCCAACACTTGAGCGTGCGGTAAAAATCTGAAGATGGCTGCCAGAGGCGGGGCTTAGGGAGAGGGCAGTCACTGGCTGGGGGCAGTATTACCCAGAGACCAGTGATTGGTTACTACTGAGAAAGACAGATCAGAAACAAAAATGATACTGATTTTTTCTTTACCGAGGATTCCCAGCCTGACGACGGGGAATATTCATGAGCATGTGAATCCATGCCAGACCCCATGCTGGAGAACTTGGTTTTTAACGATTATTGCTGGGAAATATGTTTATCTAGACAAAGTGCTCACATGCTCTGAGAACCTGTTTAACCTTTTTCCTTCCTTTAACCTTTCCTTTCTACAAACCTCAGAATCTGCAAAGTGTACTAGTGATATATAAATGCCATTAATGTCCTAGTTAGTGAAGTCACCTCAGGGTGTAGGTAGTGTGTAAGAAGCATCTCTAAAGAGCATCTACTAGCTTTGTGTTGATTCTGGAAAAGGATTTTAAAGTATATTTGATTGTTACATACATTGCCCTTTTTAAAGAATGCTTATTTAAAAACTACTGTTAAATAATTTATATATGATATGATAGGATAGGTTATTCATAACAAGCTTAATACCCAGAGGTTTCTAAGCGCAGACCCGGGGATTGAAACTATGATGCTCTGTGTCGTCTTGCTTCCAAAGTGAGCACTTTGCCCCTGAGCTATCCTCCCGAGACAGGAGGAGGTTTGTATAACTACAAACCTTGAGTTTAAGTGTTACCTGGCTACTTGTATTTGTGGATTTCATTGCTACAGCTCACATTAACCCCTCTTGAGATAAGCCTGGCTGCTCAGTCACACTACCAACTTGCGTAGTACAGGCCTACACCAAAAGGTGGTTTACCTAAGACCAAGAGGACAAGTGTTGCGTCGTCTCCACAGGGTTACTACATTAATCCTGTGTTGCGTCGTCTCCACAGGGTTACTACATTAATCCTTGCCTAACACCATCTTTAGATTTTTACTGCAAGTTTTAGTGTTGGTAGTCCTCTCATATCACTCTATGAACCTTTTTTTTTGGATATTTCAAGTTTTTCGGTAATATTAGTCCCTTTTGACCAACGTTGTTCCATCTTCAACCATTGCTCGACTACCGGCAGCAGGGATCCGTGGTCAGCGAATATCAGCTTTCATAACGGATCTTCACTTCAAAGTTTTTTGAAGGCCCAGGCTTCGGTCTAGTTCACACCTCAACGATGTCAAGGGAAAAGAGGAGTCTCTTCCAGCTCTGCACCAAGTGTGGACTGCAGAACATCTACATTAAGGATCAGCACCTCAAGTGCCTATATTACCTGCATCCGGGCAACGATGAGGAGGGATGCAAGATTTGCAGCGGTTTTCTGTCAAAGACCAAGAAGGACCGTTGCTGCAGGTTAGCAGCGTGGATCAAGGGATCAAGGGAGGGGGGGGGGGGCCTCTGACTGGGCATCTGGGTACAGCCATGCCTCACCCAGGACCAGTCTCACAAGTGTGCCCCACTCTGAAAAAAGGTCATGACGGTCCTTTGAGAATGCCTCTGGTCAGAGGATCCAAAAGAAGGCGAAAATGCACACTGAGTAGCACGCAAGGGTTGCGGCAGTTGCAGAACCCAGTTTGGGAAGGACTCCAGTCCTCATCCCCATCCAATGTGAGCCTGCCGGTGGGGGGCAAGGGGTACCGTCCGCAAGAAGTTATTTACCCAGTTGAAGCACAGTTCCTTTTTTAAGGACAAAGGTGTGAAGGAGGGGCCCAACAACCAGTTGACAAACGCTCTGTCTGTTTTGGGGAGATTTATCCTTTATACAATTTGTTCCCTCTCCTAGTGAGACACCCGGCACTTTTTGCTAGACTACTGGACCTTTCTTAAAATCCTGAATGAGTGGATTCTTTTTTCACTCATTCCTTCTTATAGGCTCTGTCTTTTTGTATTCTATCTGTACTATGGAGTCTATTTTCTCCAGAACTCTTAAAGGCGTCTGTTTTTGACTATTTCAGCACACAGCCTTTTATGGGCAGTGCTGCTGGGGACCCTTAGGGTCCTCCTTCGAGATTCTTTTCTTTATCCTTGAGTAACTACAGTTCTTAAGGATAGAGAGATGACATGCATTACTCACTGTAATAGCATTTCTGATAATTTTATCTGCTTAAATTCACATGGTGTGCCTATGGTCCGACATCCAGTGCTAACCGCCGAGTATTGCATCTTGTCTTTCGGGGACGGAAAGGGGATGTCATCATAGGCGTGTCTGTAACACCATCGCTATCGTAATGTGTAGTGTAACTAAAATCCCTCACGCGCCAAGGTCCCTCCGATTGCATTTTTTCTGCCATGAGGGAGCCCAAGGCTATTGTGAGTGAGTACATGAAGCAGATACAATCATCAGAAATGCTATTACGGTGAGTAATGCATGTCTTCTGATGCTTGTTAATCTGATTAGAATCACATGCTGTGCATAGACTAGCGAGCAGTACCGGGAGTTGGAGGTGGGTTGTGAGAAGGAAGAGTAGAGAAAAGATATTTTAATACTGCTTGTCCCACCTGAGAATCAGACCTAGAATGAGTGTCTAGGCAATAGTGTTTTGTAAAGGTGTGTACAGAACTCCAGGTTGCCGCTTTGCAAATGGACTCTAGAGGAACATTTGCAATGAATGCTATGGAAGCCACAGTGCCCAGAGTAGAGTCTTCCACCAAGACACCTTCTGTTGTGACGTGGTGTAGGCTGAGAGAGCAGCAAGATGAACTTTTAGGGAATTGAAGCCCAAACCTGTGTCACAAATGGGTTAGGTACAACACAATGTGTGTGGATGAGCAATCGATGGGATTGACGCCCTTGGTATTACACCAGATGACAAACCGTTTCCATTTGCTGGAATAGCAATAGTGGGTGTTAGGTTTCCTAGCTTCCCTGAGACTGTCTATGCATCTCTGAGGGAGCTGAAGGTGTCCAAACTATGACCTCAGGAGCTAAACTGCTAAAGTCAGAGTTTGTGGGAATGGGTGTAGGGTCTCCCCCCTGTCCTCAGACAACATGTTGTATGGGCAGGGTAGTTTTACTGGTGGGGAGAGGGACATTTCCATTAGATGAGCGAATCAGGGTTTGGTGGGCCCACATGGGGGCTACCAATATCATGGTGACTGGTTCCTGGTGCATCTTGTGCACTATCTTGTTGAGTAGGGAGGGGGAAAGCATAAACAAATTTCCCTGACCATGTTATCCAGAGTCTGTTCCCCTTGGAGCGGTTCTGGCGTTACCTGGAGGCGTAGTCTTGGCATTGGCGTTCTCCTGAGTTGCGAACAGGTCAGTCTCTGGGAAGCCCCATTCTTCGAAGACGTTGGAGACCATGTCTTCGTGCAGACGCCAATCGTATTCTACGGGCAGTGGGAAATCTCTGCTGAGCACGTCCGCTAGACGATTGAGTTCTCCTGGAACGTGTTGGGACAGTAGGAACATCCTGTGTTTGAGAGCCCACATCCAAATGTTTTGGGACAGCTTGGATAGCCCTCGAGAGTGTGTGCTCCCTTGTTTGTTCAGCTAATACATGGCTGTGGTGCTGTCTGTCAGAACTAGCACCGTCTTCCCTTGTAGTTGCGTTTGAAGTGCCTTGAATACCACTAATAGCTCTAGCAGATTTATATGGTTGGATGCTACTTGAGGGGACCACACTCCATGCGCTGTCTGCTGAAGCAGGTGAGCCCCCCCACCCAGTGAGAGATGGTTCTGTCTCGAGAGTGGCTTCCACTGCAGGGGTGGTGAAGGTTTTCCCCTTCAAGAGGTTTTCCCTCGACCACCACTGCAGAGAGAGAACGAGGGCTGGCGAGACAACTACCAGATCTTCCCATTGTCCACTGGCCTGACACCACTGGCTGTTGAGCCACTCTTGCATGGGACGCAGTCGCACGTGGGGAACCAAGTATAATCATAACACCATCATAACTAGCAAGCGCATGGCTTTGCGTACCGTCACCTCCCAACTGGCTACATATTGAGGGGTCTGAAAAAGCATGTTCTGAACCCTCTCGTTGGAGGGGAAGAATAGGCCGTTCTTCGTCTGGATTAGAGCCCCCAGAAATTGTTTTACTTGACTGGGGATTAGACTGGATTTTTTCTCGTTAATGGAGAATCCTAGACTGAACAGAAGGTCTACGGTCTTCCGGGTGTTCAAAAAGCATGTGTCGTAAGAGTCCCCTGTTATGATCCAGTCGTCGAGGTAAGGGTAAACCGGGACAGACAGTCTGCGCAGGTGTGCTGCCACTACTGCCAGGACCTTTGTAAACACCCTTGGGTGCCGAGGCGATGCCGAAGGGGAGCACTTTCAATTGGTAATGCCTGTCCTCTATCATGAACCTTAGATATTTCCTGTGCGCTGGCAACATTGAAATATGAAAGTATGCATCTTTCATGTCCAATGTTGCCATGTGGTCCCCTTGTTTCAGCAGTGGGATCACCTCCTGTAGCGTTACCATACAAAACTTTTGAGGTTTTATAAACTTGTTCGCTGGGTGCAGGTCTAAAACAGGGCGCATGGTGAGGTCCTTTTTGCGTACTAGGAAGTACACTGAATAAATACCCTTGTTTAGCTGAAGAATAGGGACGGCTTCTATTGCGTCCTTTCCCAGCAGCGCTTCCACCTCGATTTAGGACCTGCAGATGGTCCGGTGAGAGGCGCTGTGAGCGTGGCGGTCTTAACTGTGGTGGTCTGGCGAATTCCACACAGTACCCATGGGCGACTGTTTTTATAACCCACTGGTCTGAAGTTATCCCCTCCCATGCCGTGTGGAAAGATGTTAAATGCCCCCCGACCGGGGTGACATGGGAGGGGACCTGGATCTGTTGGCCATTTCTGACCAGAGGCTGAGGCTCCTCTGGGATTGGGGCCGCTACCTCAGCCGTGTCGCTGACCCCTAGGTGGGTAGTAGGCGGGGCATCCTGATGTTTGTCCAGAGTTATAATTTCCTGTGCTATAGTAGTTCTGACTTGCACAGGACTGCCCTTGAAAGGACTGCCGCGAATTACCTCCCCTTTGGGGGGAAGGTTTCAGAGTTATTTGCTGCAAGGACTTAAGAGTCTCGTGCTCTTTCTTGGCCGTCTCCAGGGCATCATCAACCGCTTTCCCAAATAGATTGGTCTCTTCTATGGGTTTGTTGATAAGAGCGGCCTGTGTTTCAGGCTTGAACACCGAGTTGCGAAGCCAAGCGTGCCGCTTTAGAAGAGTGCCCTGGGCCAGAGACCTGCCTGCTGTCTCAGCAGTGTCCAGAGTGTTCTTGATTATATTCTGATTTACTTGCCTGCCTTCGGCCACGATGTTGAGAAGCCTGGACCCAGCAGGTTCAGGAACCTCCTGGAGACTTTTTTGTATCCATTGTGCATCTGCATAACTGGCCAGCAGCGTGGTGTTATTCGCTATGCGCGTGTTGTATGCAGCTGCCGAGTTAACATGTTTACCTAGGGCGTACAACCTTTTGGATTCTTTATCCAGAGGTGCCTCCCCCATAGCAAGGGGTACCCCTGCATGTTTCCGGGTGGTAGTGACTACCAAGGAGTCGGGGGTGGCGTGGTCTTTAATATATTGAGGGTCCGAAGGAGCTGGCTGTTAGGCAGAAACCTGTGCAGTTCCCTTAGGGACCAATGCAAAAGGCTTAGGACTACAGGTGTTGACGGTAAACCCAATTGGTAGCAGTCTGTACCACCCAGATTTACCTGGTAGCTATGCTGAGCAACCAGACTTCTCTCAAGAAGAGTTAGACAGTATATAGAGTATACAAGATCGGTACCAAAATACAGTAGCACAAGCAAACACTGACCAGAGCTTTGGTAACAAAGTATATCATTATTTATTTAAAGACACACTTAGAAACACTCCAGCACTATTATTGTAAGCAAGTTCAAAACACTCACTATTTATATATATACATCCCTTATTCTTTATTAGACAAGTCTTAGTTAACACCACTTATTTCCAGACAGAGGTGAGTGCTTAAATAAAGATGGCACTCCAATAAGTTAAAAAAAAGGGAGGGAAAAGGCAGAAATTAGAAAAGCACACAACACAATACTTTAGAAGTACCCAGCAAGGCAGGAACGTCAAAGTCTACTTGTGAGCAAAAAGTTCAGAGACCAGGCACCCTCTTGGAGAGAGTAGAACACCAATGCGCCCAAGATCACACAGTTTAAACGGCTTGAAAAATCTTGCAGGGAGTTCAAAAAGGAATTAGTTCAGCTCAGAAAAGTTCAGTTAGCCAGTCTAGGGCCAACCCAAGTGGTAAATTGATAATTTAAGAGACACCCCACACAGACCGTTGCGAGGGAGGCCAGGCAGACACAGTACCTTGAAAGTGGAGAGAATGCTCCAGCGGGGGCAGTTGTTCCTGGCAGCGGGTGCAAGTCGTGGCGTCGTCCAGAGGAAGAGATGGTCTCGACGTGGAGGAAAGCTGTAGGTCGTTGCACTGCCAGGGAAGAAACCAGCCGCGGAGTTCTCCGGTTAAAAGGTACTACCCTTTTATTCGCGGTAGTGGTAAAACGTGGTATCCCGGTTGCCGGGGTGCTTGGCACAGGCAAGGCGGCCACGAGATGATCCGGGAAGGCGAAAAGGCGGGCAAACTGGTTATCCCCACCAGTCAAAGGAAGAAGACTCTTCGGGATGAAGATCTCCTCTGTCGTTGGGAGAAGTGGTGAGACGGTTCAGCAGGGCTCCACCGGTGGTGTCGTCGTTGCAGGTCGGCTCAGCTTCTCCCTCTTCGGATTCTTTGGTCCTGTGGCGACTTCTGAAGTTCCAGTCTCCAAAGCCCTGCTTTTATGCAGAAAACCCCCATTCATCAGTCCTAGCTGTCACTCAAACATGCTAAGTGGTGAGCCGGGCGGCTCACCACTGGGCCAATCACACAAGAGTGCGACTTGAGTTGCCGAGGCAACTCAGTCCAGGTTGCCTAAACCCCCCTCCCAAACATCCTGTAGACCCAGACAGAGTGGCACCACTTTTGGAGGCTTCTGTGGTGAAGCCCGCCAAAAAGTGGAACAAAGGGCTCGACTTGGGTTGGAGTTACAGAGGCGAACACAAACGCCATTTTAAAACCGAGTCCTGGCAAAAAGACCCAACCGGGGAATAAATATTAAATAAATAACCCAGCGGTATCTTTAACATTGCACCAAAAAATGGTGCGTTTAAAATGAATGGGAAAATCCCATAGTAAATATTCTTAAGGAATATTTCGTGTGGTAACCACTGCCACCAGCCAGAAACTCGACGAGGGGGGACTGCACAGTGCCCCCTCGAAAAACAGACCCAGGGGCAATCTAATTACCCCTACCAGTACTTCCACAATATGATGGTTTGTACTGGTTTTGTTCCCAATTTAAGACTAGTAAAGACAATGGTGACTTTACATGCCCTGGGAGACAGTAGTCAGTCCCAGGGTATGGAGTCTATGTTTGGGGGTCACTATGACAACCCTGTGTTACTGCACTGAGGGTGCTGTGTAACACACTTCCCAAAAACCACATGAAACCCTATAGAGTAAAAGACCCCATAGCCCATTAAACACATTGCAAAGTCAAAGGATATCTCAAATCATGTCTAAGAGTGGGAGAAAGAGAGTCTCACTCTTAGCAGGAGAAAAAAATAAACCCCAAAAATCCAGCAAAGCTGCTGGGGGACTCACTAGGTTTGGGAAATTAGCCTTAACAGAGAATTCTCCCCAACACTGGCCGAAATTGTTTTTCCACTCTTGCGTTCACTGCCCGGGTCTGAGCTGGCGTGACCAGGGAGGGGGCCAATCTTCTTTTAACAGAATTTAGAAGGGGAATGGCTTGGCTGGAGGGGGGTTTCTCTTTGAGAATGTCCTCCACAAAGTCTTGTTCGGGTACCGCCTCCCGAGTACTGATCTGAAAGTGATCTGCTGCTTTCCTTAAGATGGCACTGAAGGCCATTTGGTCGTCTACAGGCGAGGCCTGGTGAGCCGGGGGGGTTGGAGGAGAATTCAGGCATAGAACATCAGTGTCCTGATCTTGTGTGGGGAGCGTCCATGGTTCCGTTTCCACTTGCTGGTTTTCCTCCCAGTTGTCCATGGCATCAGCCTAGTCCTCAGGGTAGTCCTGCAGGAAGAAAGGGTTGTCTTCTTCAGTGTAGATGTCCTGGTAAGTGTGTATCTGGACCACATCTTCATGGTGGATAGAAGCCGAGGGCTGAGAGTCCAGATTTTCTTGGAAATGTGAAGTTGATCTTAAAGGAGGGTCTTCACAAGATCTCTTAGGGGAAGGATGCTCAGAAAGCAAGACAATCCTTTCAAGATGATCAATGCACCCTTCAAATTTTTCCCTTGTCCACTTAGAAGAACCAGAAGGGCCTAAAGGTGGAAAAAGTTTGTTTCCCGCCATTTGGTGTCGAAATTCGTCCCCAAGGGTGTAGGACAGAGACTCCTGACTGTGCTCGTAGGTATCGCAAGTATTGGGGCACTGTGTCTTTTGACTTGTCCGCGGCGCGCTCCATGCGTTTTGACTTTGTAGATACCACCCCAACTGCCGAATTAATTCTTGCGACATTGTCCACAATCTCTGCCGAATCGGCGTGAGTTAACAGGTTAGGAGGCTTATCGGAAGATTTACCGTCTACCGCGGCGTTAGAGGGCCTAGAGGTAGAGTTTTCGGCTGGGTAAAGGCTAGGAGGCCTAGTAGTAGGTTTTGGGCCTACTGGGCCTTTAGGGACCGTCGAATGACCGCACTTTGGCGTGTGGACCCGATTTAAGGGTAGCGTCCATGTTTTTGGAGTGCCCAGTCGCAAGACGCTGCTGCGGAGGCGGGGAAGGCTCCTGATCTACCTGATCAGAGGAATCTGTCGAAGTTTTCGACGGCCTTGTTGGCGCTTCCACCTTTTTCGATAGAACCGTCGAAAATCGGTGGCGGGTTTCTGTGCTCAATGTGTCGTGGTTATTGTACGCCCCTACCGCCGGGTGTTGTCCCTGAAGCGAGACTTGTGTCAGGCCTTGAGGGGTTGGGGACAGGCATGGCTGACCTAGAAGTGTCTGCCTCAAGGTCTATGACATCCGATACAGGTGTTTGGTCATCGGAGGTGCCCCCGTCACTCGGCGGGTGTGGTGGTGGGGGAAGAGGGTTCAGCCCGCGACATATCGTACGCGACCCACTGCTTTACACAGCGCTCCTTAAGGGTCTTAGGCCGAAGGAGTTTACAAGTCGCACACGGCTTCTCGTCGTGATCTAAGGGGAGACAAGAATTACACGTTCTGTGCTAGTCTTTCCACGGGTACCTGACCCTACACTTGGGGCAGAACCTAAATGGTCTCCTTTCCATAGCGAAAGGTATAAACACAGATGACCAGATCTAAAGGGAAAAGAGGGGGAAGAGGAAAGACATAACAAAAGATAGGGCCACCCTGACCCCACTCTCCCTACTGTGTAGGCCGGCCAGAGGGCCCGGCCACGTGTATGACTCAGCCGCCGGATCTTAGGCGCTGAAATCCACCGCCGTCGAACATCCCGTAGTCTCCATTGAGGTTGCTTGAATCGCCGTTGAAGTAACTTAAGGGGAAATAACTGTCAAAGTCGGAATAAAGATAAACAATGTCTCTTATGAAGAGCTCCACTATAGGGCGACCAGTATCTGGGCGGAAAAAAACATCTGAGGGACCTCGGCGCGTGAGGGATTTTGGGTACACTACACGTCACGATAGGGATAGTGTTACAGACACGCTTATGCCGATGTCCCCTTTCGGTCCCCGAAATACAAGATGCAATACTCTGCGGTTACCACTAGATGTCGGACCATATGCACAGCATGCGATTCTAAGCAGATTAACAAGCATCAGAAACATAATATCTCTCCTAAAACTTTATAGTCTGAGAGATTGGCACCCACCACCTTATGTGGAGTGCCAAAGGGATACCTATTATCCCCCTTCTCTCTGCTCCTGTGACTTTTTAGTTAGTTAATAGACAATCTACTAGTTATGGATGGTGGCAGTGGAAGGAAGTGTTCTATCAACGTTTGTGTGATGTTTCTACCGCAGGCTATGTCTTTAGCCCCGGTAGTGCACAATAGGGGCACCCAAGTACCAACTTGGGTACTCCTTTTTTTTTTGTTCGCCTTTGCTAGCGTTGTTGTTCTTGGTTAGCCCTTCTTCTACCATTCTGGGAGGGGAAGGCCTGTGTGTGTATTGTGCCTTTAGCAGTTGCCCTTGAGTGTCCTCACCTTGGCTCCAGAGTGTCTGGTCAGGCAGGAAGTGGGGAGAGGTTTTCCACACCCCTGTCCTGTGTCTGCCAGAGGGCCTGAATAGAAGCTTGAATAGAACTAGCTCCCACTGGGGGTCAGGCTGTCCTGATGGACAGCCAAACATACCCTTTCTGTAAATTGCTGAGAGAATGCAGAGCAGTGTGTGCTGCAACTGGATAAAAGTTGAGGCTCCTGGAGTGTAAAGCAAGTCGACCAATGGAAGTTGAAGTAACTGAAAAAGAAGATGACAAGAGACACCAGCAGACCCTTTGCAATACCCTGAGGGGACTACTGCTGTCCTGACCCTGTTTTCTGTGCAACAATGGAGCTCGGAAGAGGATGACTCCTTCCCTTTGGTTGGTGGAAACAACCATTTCCAAGACAAACTCTGAATTGAGCCATCTCTCAAGGTGCTAGGAGTTTCCTGAGCTGCAGAACCCCAATACCAGGAGACCTGCTGCACATTTCAAGTGCATTGTGGTGGAAAGGCAGAATATGTCAAAATCTTGGCTTCACCCGTAAGGACACTCCAGAGATCTGATGCAACTCACCCAGACCCCCTCATCAGAGTTTGGGACTGCAGGAAGCAAAGAAGATTGACAATACGATCCGTGTCCTTTGTTGGTGCTGCTGAAAAGGTGCCAAAACCGCGGAGTGAACCAAGAAGTTGCTGAAAGTCGTGCTATACATCCTCCCTCAAGACTGCTGCTGAGACACAACGTCCATTGTCCTGTCTTTCATCGCAGAACAAGGAATCCCGAGGTCAGGTCCAGAGCTGCCACATAGCGGAGGAGCCAACACAAACAGTTTCTTCAAACAAAAGGTACTGTGGGGAAAAAAGTATTGCTTAACTGATTCCACAAATTCGCTCCAAAGCATTGCAGTGCACATAGAGGTGCCCAGGGCAACCCCTCTTACCTCTGACCCAAGCCGCTGCTTCTGTCCCCTTCTCAAGTCTGTTTTATGGTCTCCTTTATTAGTAGTTAACTTGCAGCTTCAATAACTTTAGACACTTTAAGAAATCCGCAAGAACTCTTCATAATTCGCTCTTTGTCAAGACTTCAAGCACTCTCCGAAACTGCCTTTAGCTAGGATTGTGCTTTTGGACAAAAGACTTGCCAGAACCTTGAACTAAGCTCATGTTACACTAACCACTTATTTTCCCCCCTTTAAGTGACTTTTCTATATACGTTTAAAGAGTAAATGCATTACTGTATGACCTGTTGAAAACCGCATGAGTGGGCAATTACCAATAATACGATAACCTTGTCTTTTCCCTTTGCAACACATCTAATGGCTAACAAACACAAAAATAAACGTGCTCTTTGAAGTGTATTATCTGGTATTCCTGAGTTTTCTATCGTAAATGTATCAAGTTTTAAAGTGATTCTGGTGTAAATATAATAAATCTATATCTTGTATATAAATATATGTATAAGTGCTTCTTTGTTGTGCCGGTCTAGCTAAGATTTAGTGTACTTACCTACAGCTCACATCTTCGTCTTAAGTTTAGCCTGACTGCTCTGTCACACTCCCATGGTCCTGAGCTAGTACAGACTGATAAGAAGAGTTGGGGATCTATACACCACTGGGATAGCTTACTAAACTCTTACTGCCAGTAGGACTTTAGGAAAACTCCCCTAACAAAAGTGATAGTGTTTGGCTTTTGAAATGTACATGGTTTTGCCTTTTTCTTGAGTTTAACTATTGTTGAAAAAGAGATGTAAGCAAAATTAGGTCAAAGAATGTATAGTGGCTAAAATAAACTAGCAGGTGAAAATATTCTGCCTTTATGAATATTAATAAAGCTCACAGGATGGAGAACCTAAAGAAAACATAACCACACTTTATAATGAAAAACATTCCTAAACCAGAAACAAGAAATGCATTGGCAGTATTGTTCAACCCGTGTCCAGAAACACAACTGTGGAGCACTCAACTGATATCTCTATTTCACCTTCAAGATACAAAGGCAACTTACCCACTGTTGTTGACAGCCATTAGGTTGGAGACGAGAACAAAGGGGTAGGTCAACATACTGGCAAAGAACTAAAAATGGATAAAAAGATAAATGAACAAGACATAAACATGACTCTCTCATAAGCAAGGCCCAAGATAAGATTTTGAAGTGGGAGTATTTTACTCTCTATTTTTGTACAGTTTGAAGTAAAATTACTTTAGGGAGTAAAAATGTACGTCCAATTTCCAATGGAGAATTTTACAAGCAAGTAAAAGGTTTTTAACTGGAAAACAGAAATGTTTTTGTAATAATTATTCCTTTGTACATAGTCATACACATTAAATGATACTTGTTTACTTCTTCCAATCCAATCAGGCAGTAATAGTAGTTTCTTACCGTGGTAACACGTGCACTACTGGTCCAAACATATCCATGGAGAACTGTTTGAAAGCAGGAGCACAAGGTCTATGTGGCCATTTTCCTATTTTTTGTTAGGAGTTATTTTACTCCCCATTTCTATTTTTTGGGTGTATTTGGCTATTTGAAAGGAGTAAAAGTGGCCGATACACCCTTTATCTGTAGGGCTGCTCACATTGAAGCCCACGCAAACCCTCACTTTCATGGACCGGTCATACCCTCCTCTCAAGTGATCTGAAATGCACACCCTTGTGCAAAGCATCTGACCCAAACCTGCACCAAAAGGAACCCTTCATTACCTTAGCAACACTTCCCCTATCTTTTTTTATTATGTTATTTAGTTCAAACAGAACTTTACATGTAAAATATCAACATTTAAATTTATATACAAAATCAATTCAAAACGTTTTTAAAAATTTTAAATTTTTCAACAGTTCAGAAAAAGTAAAAAAATCAAAATGTTACGTTTAATTTCTCAATCAATCTAAAGATTGTTATCTAAAAACCCTTCATACAACTCTAAAGAGTATCTAAAATAATTCTACTTTAAATTCAAATCAAAAGTTAAACTCAGATTTAAATTTCTAAAATATCTTCTTTCAATATTCGTCACAAAACCTTTTGAAACTACCCTTCAAATAAACCTCTGAATATGGAGCCATACTGGATAAATTGCAATATGTACAGAAACAAAATAGGTATTAAGGCAATAGGTCCAGAAATCCTGTTCTTGAATTGCTTCGTACCTATGGACCAGGTGCCCAAAGTGAATCATATACAGTGGGCCCAACCTAGGACATTCTGTAAAGAGATGTTTAATAGTTTCTTTGTTCCCTGTGATCTTACACATTCTAGAGAATCTGGACTACTCTTCCAATTTTAGTCGTGTTCGTATAATGGCAAGCACTGGCAGCTGATTAATACGCATCAACAGCCTGAGTCTACGAATCTTAGGATCAGGGGAGAGCATCAGATAGGGCTGAGGTCTCAAATCTATGAGTCATATTGGAGATTGCTGGATAAGCATGAAGTGAAGTCAGGTGTTCATAATTACAAATCCAGTCCTACTGTTCCACCTTCTTTGCAAAGACTCTCTTTAATACTACATAGTGTGTTTTTTTTATTATTAAAGTCAGTTAGGCAGGTAGCTAATTTACAGAGTGGAACGCATTCATTATCATTTGCAGACATTTATCATCCTTGTGTGACACAGCAGATCTATGTGAGACCATCCCAGCCAGTCCGATTTTACTTACTAATGGTTTTAAATATTTGGAGAAACAAAGGCGGACAACCCCATTTCGTCATTTTTGCCCACAATCGGTCTCTATTTACCAAGTCAAATGCAGACTTAAAATGCAAATAGGTAATATACAATGATGGACTCTGCTTACAATTTGCGTTGGAAATCATCTTACCCAAAAAGATGTTTAGATTTGTACTAGCCTCTGCCGAGAAACCAGTTTGTAACGGCTGGAATAATTTATTATCCTCTACCAATGATTGAAGATGTCTCAAAATCCAGGTGAAAACACCTTTCCGGTAGAATCTAGTAGTGATATAGTAACTGATAATACTCGGGTTGTGATCAGTCTCTGGCTTTAAAAATAGGGACTAGTATAGATCGAGTCCAAGATTGTGGTATCACCCCGTACTGGCATACCTTTTCAAATAAGAAGTATAACAACAATGCCCAATTTTCTGGGCCCACTTTTAGTACCGACATGGCCAAGCCATTCGGGACAGGCGCCCCAGAGTTTCTTGCCTTTGCAATTGTAACAATTATGATCTCTACATTGAAATCCACCAACCACGTGTCTTTAAAAGCAATTTTACTTCCCACCTAGGTTTTCATGACTGACCATTTTTGCTTCAATATATCAATATACTCCTGCCAGGTTTGTTCATGGATTGGATTTATGAGCTTGACTTCCCCTAAAATTCTCCTTAAAAGGGATCCAATCCAAAGCTGTACTGCATGTCATCACAAAAGCCCCTTTGGCCCCCAAACAACTATCTGATATTCTTCCCACCAAACACTACTTAACCCTTTAACCTCATCTCTTTCTTGTATTCATCCAAAATACTTGCATAAGATGTGCTATCCCAAACAAACCCTGTATGTCAAAAACACAGCACAAGGCATCAATCCTAACCCCTCAGCACAAGGTATCAACTCTGAACTCACCAGAGAGGCATGCCCCCATAAGGCATGATAACACACAGTAAAAGTGACCATGAGCTAATCCTACTGCCAAGACACAATAGTTTGAAACTCTCACCACCTAAGACATCCAGTCCACATCATCCTCCAAACCAACCTAGTTTTTTTTTTGTCAATATTTTCTGCCCGAACAATGTTGAGTAAACCTACCAGGAGATCTTGCAAGCCGTGGCTCTCCAAATATTTAGGACTTCAATTCCCATGATTCCGCACCATTGACTATGGTGACTAGGCCTGATGAGAGATGTAGTCCAACACATCTGGAGAGCCAAAGGTTCCAGACCCTGACTAACTGTTTGAAATTTATTTGGCAGAACATTTTTTTTTAAATTTTCATCTGAAAGGTGCATCATTACAAACAAACTGTGCTGAAAATATTAGAACAAAAAAGAACCAAGTGTTAAATGAATTTCATTAGGAAACAGACAAGTGGGGGGGCGTGGCGCGCCATCGTGAAGATTGCCACATGAGAGCCTCTGGCGTCGAGAGGGCAGGGGAGGAGGAAAATAGCCCACTGCGGGTGGCGTTCCCTGAAACGAAGGGCGGAATGAGCCTTCAGACACCCGCCACTGTACCCTGCTGTGATCCCTAGCCCTGGGGGTGCCAGCGTTCGCCAGTTGTGAGCCAAAGCAGAGGGGCCGCCTGGGGCACTGAAAATGGAGGCTTAACGCAGAGAGACAGAGTGACAGAATGCTGGCACTGCCCTGCGGCTCCATCTAACATCCCGGTTCGGAGTTGTGAGGAGCAGCATGTGCCCGGGGACCTCGTTGGCAAGGAGTGGCATCTGTCATCTGGGACCGGCTGGGGGCGAGGAGGAGCCCAGCGCCCTGCACCCGGGCGGACCCAGCAGGGATGATTGGGGCAAGTCCTGCATTCCGTGGGAACCGCTGGGGTGGTGAGGCACCCGGGAAGTGCCGCCTGCTGGAAGAATTGTGGAGACCGCCTCCCAAAACTAGGGCTGGCGCTGTGGAGAGGACAAGCAGCAGTGGGCGATTCCCCCAGAAGTGAGGAGCGCGCACTGAGGCGAACATCCCCAGTGACAGCTAGTGCCAGTGCAATCTCGGGGTGGGGCGCATCCCCCCTCCTCCATCCTGACTATCTGCCTGAGTGGCGGGGCCCCGCAGGGCTGACCCGCCTGAAGGCCGGTAGAGCTGCATCAACAGGAGAGCTGCACGCCGGGGAGGCCTGGGGGTCCCGGGATGGCGACGAGTTGACATGCAGCAAACAAAGGATAACAAACCATCCAGTCAGCATAACCGATGCTTCCCTGAGCCGCAGCACACCTATTAGCTTAAGCTAAACAAAGAAGACCTTTGCAGCTAAATGGGCCCATGGGCATACGTGGGCCTGACCAGTGTAGTGATGGAAGCTTGATGACTGTGAAGGGTGCAAGGTGCTCTGTGGCCACAGAATAACATAGGGGTTCCACCTTGCAGGAGTCATAAGCGGTCTACAGGTCAGCCCACAGTGCTACATCCTGGCCATCTTGGTATCTTGTACACGCCTAACGTAGGCCAAGACAGTGGAGGGGGGATGGGGGATTTCAACCTGGTACCGAATCCCACAGTGGATAAAACACTTCCACCTACCAAGCTGGACCTTAAACACTCCACTGCATTTTGCCTCTTCCTCAGGGAGCTGGGACTGGTGAACACTTGGAGGTTGGCTCATGGGGAAGATCAGGATTTCTCTTTCTACTCCCATGTTCACAGGGGTTTCTCAGGATTAAACCTAGTACTGATCCCTAGCATACTGTATCCATGCGTCAGGAAGGCAGACATGGGTACACACACACTATCCGACCATGTACCTGTAACAGTGACACTAGCAAACACGGATGGGCCCACAAGGCGGCCATGGAAAATGTATGATCCGGTGTGCAGGGATTCCACTCTGGCGGGGGAGATAGGGCTAGTACTTTCCAACTACGTCAAAGAAAACAAAAAGTCTGGCCCTCCGTAAGATATAGTGTTGGATGCTATGAAGGTTGTGGCAAGAGGGGAACTTATTAGTAGAACCACAGCATACACCAGAGAAAGGAGATTAATCCACGAAGGGCTAGAGAAAGAGGTTACCTAAGCTGAGCAGGAGCACAAGAAGCCAGGGTCACGTAGAGCACTGCGAGCGTTGAGGGTGGCACAGAAACAGCAGGAAGTGCACCTGGCAGACAGAACAGCCCAAACATTGATGAAAACCAGGCAATTTTACTATGCAAAAGGGAATCAGGCTAATCTTTTGCTAGTGGTCGAACTATGTAAACTCAGACCCGGAACTCGATTCAGGCACTAAGGGATGAACAAGGAGCGCTGCAGCAGGACGAGCCCGCTAAAATGGGTATCCTGGAGGCATATTACTCTGCAGTATTTAAGGGGGAGCTCCCACTGGAGGAAGCCCAGGCTCACCACCTGGGGGAGGCACACCTGCCTAGACTAATGAAGAAAGATCGGGAGACCCTTGGGGCACCAATAGTGCAAAGAGAAGTGGAATAGGCTATAAAGTCATTAAAGAACAAGGCCCCGGGGCCTGATGGCTTCACAGCCTCCTTTTATAAGAAATTTAGCAGTATTCTGGTCCACCCATTGGTAGGGTTATTTAATTCCTTCATGACATCTGGTAGGGTCACCCCGTCTACGGGCGCCTCAACGACAGTTCTGCTCCTCAAACCGGGGAAGGACCCGACCGTATGTGATTCATATAGACCTATTACAATTACTAATGTGGACTCAAAGCTTTTCTCCAAAATATTGGCCCGCCGAATGATGGGGGTCTTGCCCGGACTCAGATGTGGATTAGACGGGATTCATTTCAGGTCAGAGAGCACAGGATAACGTGAGGCAGACACTACGGCTGCTGGAGCTGGGAGGGAGATCGGATCTGTAATTGGGGATAATCGCTCTGGACGCCCATAAAGCTTTTGATAGGGTATATTGCAGTTACCTGAGGAAGGTCTTTGAAAGGTTTGGGTCCGGTATCCTTAGCTGGGTCATGGCAATCTATCAAAATCAATCCACATACCTCCTTATGAATGAGAGAACATCGTCCAACCTCAACATTACTAGAGGTACAAGGCAGGGCTGTCTGCTGTTCACGCTAATATTTTCTTTATGCCTGGAGCCACTTGCCAGTCGTATTAGAGCTGCAGGGACAATCAAGGGAGTGAGGGTTGGGGTCACAGATTATAAGGTGTCCCTCTATGCGAACAATGTCCTGCTTACACTGAGCAATACCGCCTCCTCCCTGGCAGCGGTGCTGGGTGAGATGGGCGAGTTTGGCAAGGCCTAAGGGTTTAGAGTGAATTATGGCAAGTCACATGGCCTGGATGTGTCACTTAGGCCCAGGGACAGAGAGTCTATAAGAGTATTTGCCCTCATACAGTGGTCTCGGGACTCTTTCCCGTACCTGGGGATTCAGATCCCGAGAAAGGTGTCAGGCGTATCGAACCAATTTCCCCCCCACTGTTTGCAGAACTGACCAGGGATCTGGGGAGGTGGTGACATCAGGAGATCTCCTGGTTTGGCCGCATAGCAGCAATCAAAATGAATCTCCAGCGTATTGAACAGGCCCCAATCACTGGTCGATTTGTCTCGGCTACCTTACATGGAGGGGAGATACCTGGGGCAGTAATGGAGCTTCTCTCCTTGCTGGCGACTAGATGCACACTCTACTACATGGGGAGGGCGCTTCGTAGACGGGGAAATACATAGTGGGTTTGGGGCCCCTCTCACCAGTGTGGAATAAGCTGAGCTTCTGTCCCAGATGTGTGGGGTTCGGGGATGAGGGGGGAGTTTTCGTAAAAATGGGCTGAGGGAGGCCTGGAATGCCTATGGCAACTTTATAAAGACAAAAGACCATTGACGTTTGAAGAATGTAAGCCTAACTTTAATGTGCAAGAATCAGAACGTTTTAGATACACGCAGCTGAGACATTGGGTCTGCCATCCGCGCACAGAGGTGGGGGTTATGAGATCCCTTTCTGCCCTGGAGCTGACACTACAGGATGGCATTATGGGGTTGGGGGGGAATTCTAAAGATTATACAAGTTTCTGGACAAAGGTTATCCTATCACGTGCCTGCCATACATGTCTAAATGGGAAGAAGATCTGGGGAGACCCATAGAAGATGAGGGGTGGTTAAGAATATGGGGTCGGATGCTCAAGTCTTCCTAGTGTGTCACGGATAGGGAATGCGCATATAAGTTCTGCTATAAGTGGTAACTCACCCCAGAGAGATTGCATCACATGGATACTATCTACCCTGCCGCCTGTTGGCAGGGCTGTGGGGCAGTGGGTGCATTGTTCCATATGGTGTGGGCATGTCCCAAGGTGGGTATTTACTGGAGGGAGGTGCTGGCTAAAATAGAGAGCACAGGGCTAGACTTCCCCCGGACGCACGTGTGGTGGTTTTGGGAGATACGGGTTGTGGGTGTTTCCCCTCACCCACCTATTGGCTACCTTGATCGGACATCTCCTACTGGTGGCAAAGCTGGTCATTGCCGGGAACTGGAAGGGGACCGAAGGCCCAGTGGCTCAGATGTGGTGGGAAAGTGCCTGGGACATATTGGTGGCAGAGAAAATCACAGCACTGTGCAAGGGGCGTTATGTAAGATATGTCTCGGTGTGGGCCCCATTCATTGGCTTTGCTGTAAAATACCCTGCTGTGGTCGCCAAACCCCCAAAGCTGTGGTCGCCAAACCCCCAATGTTGCAACAATTTTCTCCTCTGTGATCCAGCCCACTCCTGGAAGGCTGGAGGGAGCGGATAGATCCAGTGGGCGGGGGGCTAGTTGCACTGAGATGGACATAATCCCTGCCTGTAATGCCAATGTGGTCCAGTGAGCCTGTGTATTCACGGACCGTTCCTCAAAGATGGTCATATCGTACTGTATTAAAAGTTAATACTGTTTCTGTGCTCACAACATGTTGTCTTAAATAAAAGGCATTTGAAAAAGAAACGAAAGGGCAGGGGTGCAGGGAAACCCCCTTTTCAATCAGATCCACAGTATGTGCCTTCACTTTAACATTAACCTTCCCAGTCCTTCACTCAAATTGGCTTCATAACCACTCACAAGTCTCCCTTCCCTGAACACAGTGTTGGTCCTGTCACCATAATGAACCCCCTTACCTTAATAGAGGCGCTCCATTCCCCCACCTTCCAGCATCCTCCCTTTGCAATTCCAATTCCTTACTCCTCAAGCAGCCACACATCTCCCATCTTATCCCTTCTTACTCCCTGATCACATTATCTGATACCACTCTGGCTCTGGGGGAGCTGGGGGCAAGTGAATAAATAAGAGAAAATAAAAAAGAGAACTTACTCCAGTGACTGCCTGGGAATATCCTTTCATCTCACTCATGCCAGATGCCTGCAAAAAAGAGAAAAAACAAATTAAAATAATCTGAATTGGCAGGACAGAGGTCTGACCCTAAACACAGAAATGGGAGGGTCATATCCTGCAGCTTTTTTGTGTTCTAGTGGAATATAGCCTGCTGTGCACTTGGTATGTCCCTACCAACAGCCTAATGTAAAATTGTGTACCAATATAGTAACAGGTGCACATATTGACAGTCAACTGCTGTGTACTCTTTTCTTTATTTAAAAGCAAAGGATTGTTTGAAGCAACTTTGAACAAAAACCTATGAAGAAGTAGGCTGACACAAAAGGTACAGTTTGTCCACACACAAATCCATAGAAAATATGATAAACATTACATGCCTGTAATCCTCTTTCAGATGCTTGTATTTGATTAGATTCACATGCTTTGCATAGGCAACATCTAGTTGTTGGTGCATAGTATTACATGATGTATTTCTGATTTCGAAAAGGGAAGTCAACGGGGCGGTTCTGTAATACTATCCTACTATCCCTACTGTGGCGTATACTTACCCATGATCCTTCAGGCATCGAAGCCCTCCGATTGTTATTTATCTGACTGGATGTTGCACAAA
This sequence comes from Ambystoma mexicanum, assembly GCF_040938575.1. Lineage (NCBI taxonomy): Eukaryota > Metazoa > Chordata > Amphibia > Caudata > Ambystomatidae > Ambystoma > Ambystoma mexicanum. Next base: position 385,526,648 of record NC_090934.1, on the reverse strand, counting down.
GTGTACAGTGAAAATAGTAATATGAAGAATTGGGTTGAAAACCCCCACATAAAACATTCTCTATAGTACCTTCTACTGGCAACGAGGGGAGGATGGGTGGGTGCATGTAGATTTAAGCAGATACAAGCATGAGAAAGACGATTACAGGTATGTAATGGATAGGGTTTTTTTCCTAAAGTCCACTTGAGGTAAAACTTCATAAAACTGTCCCAATGATATACAGGGCCCCAACTCTTCGTATCAGTCTGTTTTATTCAGGGAACCTTGGCAGAGTGCAGAGCAGTCAAGTCTATCGTAAGAGGAAGATGTGAGCTGTAGGTAAGTACACTGAACACATTTATGCAAATCAAAGAAACACTTACACAAATATATTTATAGAAAATATATATTATATTTACACAAGAGATGGTTTTAAATACGTAGCACTTAAATCAAAACACAAGATTACTTGTAGATACTTTTCAAAGGCCACTGCTTAGTTTGTAGTTGCTCGAGGTTACAATTGTTAAAGCGTTTGACACCAATATAAGTTCTACCGTATTAGCAGTACTACCGAGCACTCGGGTAAGACAGAATAAATACAGTAATTACATTTAGTTAGGAAAACCACATATCATCAAGTCTTTTGGGAAGAAAAACAGTTGGTTCGTCAAACAGTAACAGAGCTTAAGTTTTAAGAGATGGTTTCGGAGCAAACTAACGCTTTTGAAGTCCAAATCCTAACTAGAAGCAAAAGTGAATTCGGAGAGGGCTCAAAGTCTTACGAAGCAGGGGAAAAGCAAAAGTTCCTGAAGATACTTTTTGTCTCTACAAAAGTATACTTGAAGACTCAACACAACAGTGGAGACACTGTTAAAGGAATAGCAAAAGGGACACGAGCAGCAGCTTGGGTCAGAGGTAAGAATGGACACCCTTGACACCTCTACACGCACTGCAACGCTTTGCATCGACTTCCCGGTTTAAGGTAAGCAATACATGTCCACCCCATATTACCTTTGGTTAGAATAAATGTACATGGTTGGATTCTCCTCTGTGCAGCAGTGATTGACCACGTCTCTGGATTCCTCGGTCTGGTGATGAAAGGCAGGAAAATGAACAGGATGTCTCTGTTGCAGTCTCTCGAGAGGACCTTTGGCACAGATTTCTTCAACTCTATTCATCAGTCTGCGGTTTTGGCACCTTTTCTGTAGCACCAACAAAGGACACAATTCACCTGGTCAATCTTCTTCGGTTCCTGCAGTCCTGCACGCTGGTGAGGGCACTTGGATGAATCTGATTGTGTCTCTGGAGGTTCACTTGTAGCTCAGCAAAGCCTTGCACGGATTCTGCCTTTGTAAGATGATGCACTACGATTGGGTCGGAGGTCTCATGCTATTTACGGTCTCCAGCTCTGGCAAGTCACAGGAGCTCGGGCGATGGCTCAGATTGTAGTTTGTCTCAGGGCTGGTTGGTACCACCAGCCAAAGGGAAGGAGGAGTCCTCTCTGGGGCTGGTCTGTTGCATAGAAAACGGGGTCAGAACAACAGTGGTCGCTTCACAGTATTGCAAAGGCCTTGCAGGAGTCTCTGGTCGTCTTCTTCGGTTACTTACATTTTCAGTGGTCGACTTGTCTTTCACCTCAGGAACCTCACCTTTTATTCAGTTTCAGCACACACTCCTCTGCAATCTCCTCAGCAGTTTACAGAACGGGGTGGGTGGCTGTACAATCAGTACAGCCAGACCCCCAGTGGGAGCTGGTTCCATTCGGGCATTCAGGCAGACAAAGGGCAGGAGAGTGAAACACTCATCCGTCACTTCCTACCTGCCTAGACACACTGGAGCCTAGGCGGGGATACCGTTAGGGAGAATTCTCATAAATGTGCTAATTCCATTCACCTTAGAGACCCCCAGCAACTTTACTGGATTTTTGAGGACTTGATTTTTTTTTACCTGGTGTGCGCCTTTTTTTCCCACTCTTTCATGTATTTTGATGTGCGTTTTACTCTTGTGTTCTTTGATTATGGCATTTTAGACAACTCCATAGGCATAATCTTTTCATGTGCGTTACACAGGGATGTCTTTTAGACTTCCAAAAGGTTTAAATACCTTTTCTGGGATAAACTACTGTTTCCCAGAGAATGTAAGGTTAAATTGACTTTACTAGTATTTTTAAATTCCTAGACCCAGCACACACTATCTTCCTATAGAGTGCTGGAGGGGTCACCTAGTATCCCCTGTGTCTAGAAACTCATGTAGCAGTGAAATGCTACACTTTCCTATCGAAATCGCTGGTGGAAGTGGTTTTATAACGAACCACCACGGTTTTTCCCCACCGCGAACAACGGTAGCTAAAAATCTCGGGAGCCACGTTTTCTCAAGATGCCGCCTTAAGCCCCTTTCTTTAAACAGGTCCCGGTGGTCTTTTTTCGCTGTTTGTTTTTGGAGAAGTCCTTCTAGAATTTGTCTCTGCGTGCCTAACCAGGTTTGGTCCCTTTGTTCGTACGCCTTTGGTGGGCTTCAGGATGGAAGACTGCCTCTGGCGCCCGAGTGTCTGGGGTGGGCAGGAAGTGATGGAGGTGCCTGAAACTCCTTGTGCTTAGTCTCCTACAAGACTCAAATGCACTCTGGCGTGATTGGCTGGCTGACTGTCCGGCAAGTACAGCCACCCTGCTAAGTGAATGACAGCTAGGCTGAAATGAAAAGGAGAAAACTGTTTAAAAAGCGAGTTTCTTGGCTTGGAAGGCAGAGTTGACCACTGGAACGAAAGAACTGAAGACTAGCTGGAAGAGGACGGCTGCTGCAACTCATGGACCGTTGGTTTGCCCGGTGATGCCCTGCTGCAGGTCTGAATTGCCAAGTTCATCTTGACAGAGAAACCCCTTCAAGGATGACTTCTTCCTTTAAGTTGGTGGGACCAATCAACTCGTAAGTCACCTGGATACCATTTGCGAAGCTGGTTAGGTTTAACCAGGGGGGGAGGACACCAGCTTGTGTGCTTGACTACAGCTACTCGAACCGAAGATCTTCCATTTGCCAGCTTTTGACCAGTCCCCTTGCAGTACAGGAGACCCCCGACGTCCTCGATCTTGTCCCTACGACTGAGGCTCAGGAACTGCCAGGAACCAACGTCTTGAGCTGCATCTTTTCTTCATATTAAGGTACTGTGCCAACCCGATTAAGAGAATTTACCTCTCGCAGTGAACGTTTGTGAAACTTTACCAACTTACAGGCCTAATCAGGCTGTGACCCAACATATGATTCTTTTTCGTACAAACTCCTTCTGAGAACTTTGTGGCAAAGACTTTACCATTTACTACAAGAACTGCTCTTTCCTATCCTAGACACTAGCCCATTGATTCTTGCCTAGGCCTATTGAACTGAATCGAGTCCTCTAGTGAACTGAAACTATTTGCACTGCCAAAGAAAGTATTTGTGATTATTTTATTAACTTGTGCGTTTTTACTCCTATTTAAAGTGACTGAAATATCATTTTGCTCCTATTTCAGGGGAGCCTAATCTACTCAGAAACGTATTGGTTTGGTACTGAAGTGTGTTTGTGTATGACATTAAGTTGTCTCCGTCTAGTGAATGTTTTCTAAATGACTGTGTAATAAATTAATAAGTGTTTTACCAAGAAATCTTGAGTGCAAGTGTCTACTTGAACCACTGTGATTGTAAGACCTCTGTGTAACATCTTTTACTGCTCACATTCCCTCGTGAGATAAGCCTGGCTGCTCAGCTCGCTACCAAAAACTGTGTAGTACAGACTTATTCCAAAGGTTGGTATTGCTTACACCTGTAGTCTTAATTCCCCTCCTGGAGTGGTAGAAGGGCTAACAAAGAACAACAACGCTAGAAATGGGGGTAAATGAAAAAAAAGAGCAACCATGTTAGACCATGGTGACCCTTTGTGCACAACTGAGACTGAATACAGTCTGCGTTAACAAAAAACACAATAGTTGGTAGAACACTTCCACTGCCACCAGCCCTAACTAGATGGTTGTCTATGTGACTACAAAGCCACAGTAGCAGAGATAAGGGGAATGACATGCATTACACACCGTAATAGCATGTCTGATGATTGCATCTGCTTAGATTCACATGCTGTGCATATAATCCGACAGCTAGTGGAAACCGCAGAGTATTGCATCTTTCTTTTTAAGATCGAAAGGGGACTTCGACATTGGCGCGACTAACACTATCCCTAACGTGACGTGTAGTGTACCCAAAATCCCTCACGCGTCGAGGTCCCACTGGTTGTTTTTTTCTGCCGTGAGAAAGCCTTATAGTCTGCGTGAGCGAGTACAGAAGAGAGAAGGTGTAAGAAGTCCATGTTGCTTCTACTCCAAGAAGGGAGGAAGGGAGGGCACATGTGAATCTAAGCAGATACAATCATAAAATATGCTATTAAGAAGAATAATGCAGGTATTCAGATGCTTGTGGATCTGCTTAGAATCACATGCTGTGTATAGACTAGCAAGCAGTACCCAGAGATGGTGGTGGGATGTATGAAGGAACAGTAGCAAAGAGATGACTTAGCATTGTTTGTCCCACCTGAGAATCAGACCTAGAATGTGTATCCAGGCAGTAGTGTTGTGTAAAAAGTGTGTACAGAACTCCAGGTTGCTGCTTTGCAAATGGAATCTAGAGGAATATTTGCAATGAATGATATTGTAGCCCCTGTGCCCCGAGTTGAGTGTGCTCTTGGCGTGAAGGGTAGATCTCTCTTGGCAAGAGTGTAACACAGTGTGATGCAGTTTACAATCCACTTGGAAATAACTCATTTAGAGACAGGGTCTCCTTCTCTACCAGCTGCTACTGACACAAATAACTGGTTTGTCTTTCTTATTGGCTTCATCTTTTCCAGATAGTAGATAACCACTCTCCTTACATCCAGTGTGTGGAGGCTTCTTTCCGCCACATAAGTGGGGTTTTGGAAAAAGGTGGATAGTTCTATGGACTGGTTTACATGGAACTTTGAGATATATTTTGGCGCAAAGCAAGGGTGTGCGCGCAAAACCACCTTGTCTTTGTGAATCGTGACGAATGGGTCCTGAACTGTGACGGCCTGCAGTTCACCAACTCTCCATATAGAGGTGATCGCCACCAGGATGGCGGTCGTGTAGGTGAGTGCTTGAAGGCTATCCTTGTGCATTGGTTCAAAGGGAGGTCCCATCAGTCTGGTAAGAACAACATTCAGGTCCCATCCGAGAGCTGGGTTGGAGATAGGGGGATGAAATCTCTTTACCACTTCCATACATGCTTTAATTACAGGAATTTTGCACCATGAAACCTTGCTTTGGGACCTGGTGTACGTCGAAAGTGTGGCTAGGTGGACCTTAAGAGAATTGACAACCAGTCCTGAATCAAACAGGTTGTAGAGGAAGAGCCAAATACCCCTACCAGAAGCTCTGCCCCCATGTTGCCTATATGCGACATGCGCAGTACCAGTGAGGATGCCTATGCCGCACAAAACCTTGAGACAAAGTATCCATTGAGAAAACCATATATGAAGAAATAATGGTCTTCTGGAAAGAGTCCCAGAAGAAGTGTGAAAATGAATGGGAAAGGAGACTGGTGACGTCATATGAAGCAGAAATGGCGCACCTAGAAAAGATACAAATGAAGAAGGAATATAGACATTCTATAGGATATGAGGATGAGGTATCAAAGAAAAACAACATTTTGGGATCGAAATGAAGATTGCTTGTGCAAAGTAACACTGAAGAAAATGCAGTCATTTTACAACTGTACAGATGCTGTAACCAATGTAGAAGTAGTAATCCTGAGGCTGGCTGCGTAGTAAATAGATTGCGGCTATGCACCAATGTATATTCATAGCAATGTATAGAATCTGGATGTTCCACAATGCACTTTAGCAAACTCAAACCCCGTGAATGGAAAGGGCTTCAAGTGTGGCGCAGTTGAAAACAGCTGATGGCGAAGGAGAATTCAAGAAAGGCTGGCTGGCCCAGCATCATGAGTCGGGGCCACCGTGAGCCTGGTTATCTGTCAAGAAACTACATGAATGTGAGAAAGAAGCAAACTCCTGTTGAGGTGCAATGGAAAAACACTGAAGGTGCCAAGAGTTCATCATTTAATAATATTTTATGCAAAGAAGAGCATAAAAATCGTGGTCTCCAGTCACATCGTCAGATGGAAATAGACTGTGGGTCGAGCTGCACCGAAACCAGAAGATAAGACCATGCCATACTCCCTTTTATTCTCAGGCAAAGTGAGCCTCTACAAGGCAGAGTTCAAAGCCTTAATTGAAAAGCAGACGGCAGGAGTGATGAGGGCTAATTGGTTGGGGTGGCATTACCAGGCCAACCCCGTAGCTGGTGTGCTGCTAGCAAGTGGAATATTCCAGAAGGGTACACGCGTGTCAACCAATTATGGAAGGCCACGTATTTAGGAGCCCTATAGTTTGTACAGCCAATAGGGTGTTGTGTATTGGTATGACACTGAAGATGACTTGCACTTGGGATGGGCTTAGTTGTCCACCTGATCTTATGAGACCCAATCACAACTCCCTTCAGTATGGAACGTATACCTAGATGTTCCCTTTAAGCCTATCACATACCCTAGTAGGTTTCTTAGTTTGCCACGTAGAATGAAGTAATGATGCATTTTTAGTATAAGAATGCTGTTTTTTCACGTGATGCCTTGAGAGAAATCGAGGGCACGTCCATTCATGTCAGTTGTAACTCCATGTATTAGATAAGTGTAAATAAAATAGTACAGTGTTTTGATAACTTCCTGAATCGGTCTGATTATTGATGTATGAGCAAGTTCGACATCCCCATCCATCTCTAAATACTGCTACCTCGTCTTAAAGGGCCCCAAGTCCCGGGGTTCAAGGTGAGTTAGGTACAGGACAATAGCTTTAGGTGAGCAATCAATAGGATTGATGCCCTTGACATTACACCAGATAAAGCTGTTCCATTTGCTGGAGCAGCAACGTCTGGTGGTAGGTTTCCGTGCCTCTCCGAGTATGTCCATACATCTCAGAGAGCTGAAGGCGCCCGAACTCTAGGACCCCAGGAGCCAGGCTGCTAAATTGAGAGTTTGAGGGTATGGATGTAGTATCTCCCCCTTGTCTTGCAACAGCATGTTGAAGGGGCACGGCAGCTTCCTGGGAGGGGAGACCAACATTGCCATGGGATGGGAGAACCAAGGTTGGCTGGCCCACATAGGGGCCACCAGGATGATCGTGACTGGTTCTTTGTGTTGTGCACTATCATGTTGAGCAGGGGAATCGGGAGAGGGGAGGTTAGACAAATTGCCCGGACCATGTTAGCCAAAGACCATTCCCCTTGGAGTGGTTTTGTGGGTACCTGGGGGTGTAATTTGGGCACTGGGCATTCTCCAGAGTGGTAAATTCTTTGCTCTTGGAAGCCCCATTCTGCGAAGACGTTGATTAAAATGTCTTCCTGTAGCTGCCACTCGTGCTCTACGGGTAGGGGGAAGTCTCTGCTGAGTACGTATGCCAGAAGATTGAGTTGCCCTGGAACACGTTGTGAAAGGAGGAACATGTGTTTGAGTGCTCGCTTCCAGATGTTTTGGGACAGCCCTAGAAAGTGAGTGCCCCCTTGTTTGTTTAAGTAGTACATGGACACAGTACTGTCTGTGGAGGACTACAACTGTATTCCCCCGGATGTGTGTCTGGTTGGTCTTCAGGTCCTGGAACACTGCTAGTAGTTCCAACAGGTTGATGTGATTGGGTTCTACTGCTGGAGACCACACACCTTTGTTATGTTATATAAACTTATAGAGCGCACGTTCGCACGAGGGAATCTTGGCACAATAGCAGAGAATGATCCACATTTTAATAAACAGCCTAGAATAACAAGGTTTTAAGGGAACGGCGAAAGATAAGATAGTCAGGAATGGCTCGCAGGGAGTGAGGCAGAGCATTCCAGGCCTTAGTCGCTGCCACTGAGAAGGCTCTCCCATAGTCTGACCCGTGCAACTAGGACCAGTAGGGCTGACCGAGAACGGAGGGTGTGAGGCGGAATATACTGTGGGAACTTGGCCTGAAGATATTATGCCCCTTCCCCCCTTCATAAAAAGCGTGATGAACAATGCATACCGATTTAAAGAATCTGCTTCTCAAGAGGCAACCAGTGAAGTTGTCTGAGTAGGGGAGACATATGCACTCCAAACAGGGGATGGAGAATAGACCTGGCGGCTGCATTTTGAAGCATCTGAAGACAGTGTATGGTATGAGATAGCGTGGCTGACACAGATAAAGTGAATTGCAGTAATCAACTGTGCCAAGAACCAGGGCTGCGACCACTGGCGCTTGAAATTTAGCAGGAATAAAAGGTAGAACCTTTGGCAAAATTTTGCTTAACGTGCCCAGTTTTACACACTGTAGATCAGGCTTGTCCAACCTTTTTGAATGTGGGGCCGAAGCATTAACTTTTTGTCACCCAGTGGGCGGCGAGCCAAAAGACAACGACCTCACCCAAAGTAGTATCATATTAGAAAGCGGTATTGTGTGACCTTTGACACAATAGCATCACAGGCAGTGATGTGCCATGCAGTCCCAAAGATAGCTTTTGGTGTCAGGGGCAGTATCTAAAGGAGCCCCTCCATCATAAATGGTCAAAGGTCAGTTGCTTATGATTTTTTTCAATGTGTAGGTATTAATATTTTCCTGAAATAATGGGAGCTATAAGTATCTGGAGAGGGTTTTCTTTTGTGGGGCGAAGGGGGTTCCCCCAAGAATTTATTTTCAAATATGGGGGTGAAATGGCTTATTTTACAACAGAAATACTGAGCAAAAAGCCATAAAGTTTTAAATCAGTTCTAAAGTGGAACATGAAAATTCCATGTCAAAATAGCACACAAGAACGTTTTACAACAAAACACATTTTAATGATCAATGTGTCCATGATGTAAGACAGCACTGTCACTGATCTAACACATTGTCATGCTGGTTGTGCCCAAAATATGCCTCTGTAGCAACATGGTCATGCCGGCTGTTCCTAACTTAGGCCAGCATTGTCCTGTACAAAGCATGATTGATGCTGCCTGTGTATGAGACTATCCTTGTGAAGCTTCAATTTTAAAAGCTGTTAACCCTGTCCTTTACCTGTGAAAGCAGTAAAGCACCCACTTATGCTGTGAGAATGAGCAGTCATCTCCTGTGCTCCTCCCTCTCAATCAATCCCCTGGCATGAAAGTGCCAACGGTAACCCCACATCACAAGAAAATGTGTCCCACAGTTGCAAATGGGAATTCATTCCTTTTGTGACGCAGTTTGAATAGTACCCAGGGGGGAGGTTTTTGACAAAATGTGAGGCAAATTGTACATTTTTAAACAAATATTAATGCAGCTACACTTGTCACAAATAATTATTAGCCGCATAGTGAGGTAACTCATCAAACTGGCCCACATTGGCCAACAAAGTGCCCCACCTTGACCCAACAAAGTGCCCCATCTTGACCCAACAAAGTGCCCCATCTTGACCCAACAAAGTGCCCCCCCTTGACCCAACAAAGTGCCCCATCTTGACCCAACAAAGTGCCCCATCTTGACCCCAACAAAGTGCCCCATCCTGACCCCAACAAAGTGCCCCATCTTGACCCCAACAAAGTGTCCCATCTTGACCCCAACAAAGTGCCCCATCTTGACCCCAACAAAGTGCCCCATCTTGACCCCAACAAAGTGCCCCACAGAAGCATTTTTGGCTGGGCCATAGGCCTATTGCCCGATAAGCCAGTACGAGCCTGCAGTTGCAGATAGGAATTCATTCCTTTTGTGACGCAGTTTGAAGACTACCCAAGGGGGAGGTTTTTGACAAAATGTGAGGCAAATTGTACATTTTTAAAGAAATATTCAGGCAGCAACATTTGTCAAAAATAATCATTAGCCACATAGTAAGGTAATTTAGCAAAGTGGCCAACATTGGCCAAAAAGATGACTCACTTTGACCCAACAAACTGCCCCAGAGAAGCATTTTGCGTTGTTGTCTGGGCCGTGGGCCTAGTGCCTGATAAGCCAGTACGAGCCTGCAGTTGCAAATGGGAATTCATTCCTTTTGTGACGCAGTTTGAATAGTACCCAAGGGGGAGGTTTTTGACAAAATGTGAAGCAAATTGTACATTTCTAAACGAATATTCATGCAGCAACATTTGTCAAAAATAATCCTTAGCCGCATAGTGAGGTAACTCATCCACGGTAGCTGGCCCACAGAGCTTTCCATCTGTGCCCAAAGTTAAGAAGCATCTGATGCAGACGCTCCATCCAGGCAGGGTAGGTGCTGTGAGGTTTCTGGCGGCCATGGAAGACTGCAGTCAGAACTCAACCTGCGCTGCTTTAACTCCCCACCCCCGCACTCCTCCATTCTTAAATAGAAAGTAGGCGCCAACTAAATCCAAACACAAATGCGGCAGCTTCAAAAGTGGATTTTAAACTCACTAGACACCCCTCCTCTCCGACAGAATGTTCACATTTACAACCAAGCGATTCAACCGAATCCAAACCCACCTCCCCATCAGGCGGTTATCCAACCAAAACTCAAGTATCTGGCCAGCAGCATCTCAGACATTTGTGCAATGTACGGTCATCTGCATGAAGTTCACATTAAGCTAATGCCTCCACTGCTAGGACCATATCATATTCTCGACACTGGCTTCCCATTGCTAAGAATGTGACATACATATTCGGAAAGCATTTTCTATTAAAATCTCTTATTGCTGCGCAAGAAGGCATGCAACATTTAAGAGGTTAAAGATATCAGAGAAGCGCACAATACTACGAAGTTTCAGGAAAGCAAGTGAGGCCACCGTCGGGAACCGCAAGGGGGTGGAGGGGCGGCATCTGTTTTCTCATGAGAATCCAGCCCTGAACCCAACGCAGTTCTGATGGAAATTATGTAAGAAATTAAGTAATGCAAAATGGAGCTATCCTAAAGCTATCCTAGTGCATTTCCAACCGCAAAAGCATGTCTGGTCTAGGGCTACAACCCGCTTACCTGTTGCCCCACTAGCGGTGCTCTCTTCTATCTTCTTACTGCCCATCCAATTCTCTCCTCTCACAACATTTACACCTCGCTTCCGTTCCCCTCAGCAATGCAAGTTGTCTTAACTGAGAGTAAGTTCATTTAGTGCAGCCACGGTTGATTGGATGAATATCACCAGCCAATGGCTCCCAAGAGGAACAGACCCCAAGGTGAAAAGACTCCCAACTGGGATAAAAAACCTTGAGGAAGCAGGGATCTTCAATCAATACAGACTTGAGAGAGGGTGGCAAGACGGCAGTCACAAGGTGTGGATTGGAAACTCGCTAGACACCCCCTCCCAATACGGAATGTTCACATTACAACCACGCGAGTATCTCGGAGACTCAATAGCACAAAAGCAGCGCGTGCCTCCTGTGTAAACAAATGTTTTCCCCCTCAGCAATGCACTTTGCCTGAACAGCAGGAGAATAGCAGCGCGTGCAAATGTTGTTTGAAAATGGATCAGGCAGTACTTACCACTGCTGGAGACAGTCGAGGCAAGGATAACTAGGCCTCGTGGCACTGTAAGGCTGGGCTGCAGGCACAGGAAGGCTCTGCAACTGCGAAGTGAGCAGGTGGCGCTGTGTGCCGCTACTCCACCCACACACGTTACAATTTCCATTGGCTGAGAAACAGCCAATGGAAATACTGTTACCATGCAATGCATTTATTTATTTTATTTATTTCCACTAATGTAGTGGAAATAAAATAAATAATGCCTTGCATAGTAACAGTATTTCCATTGGTTGTTCCTCAGCCAATAGAAATCACGCCCGGGAATCCAAAGTTTACAACGACACCTGGAAACTGAAACTGACATTGCAGCCACAACGCTCGCTGCGTACTTTCACAAAAGTAAACCTAATGCTTTATCTATTCTCTTTTGCTACACAAGCCACAGAAAATGGCTTGGCGGGCCGCATTGCGGCCCGTGGGCCGTATTTTGGACAAGCCTGCGTGTACATACTTGCTCCTTCATGGAAAGAGGAGATAATTATTATCCCCAGATTTTTTGCCGACAAAGACGGCAAGGGAAATGGGCCAGGAGAACTTGGACAGGACTCAGCCATCCAAAAAGAAAGGAGTGGAGGTTCCAACCACAAGGACCTCTGTTTTGTCACTATTCAATTTTAGCCAGTTCTCTGCCATCCAAGACCCCAGGGCCCCAAGGCACGCCCTAAGACGTGCCGCAGTATCTGATCGAGTTAGATCCAATCAGACCAAGACCTGCGTGTCATCCGCATAGGAGTAGTATCTGAACCCATGGGATAGGATAAGGTGGATAAGGCCTTTGCACCATCGGTTTTCCCCTGCAGAAGGTTTTCCCTTAACCACTACTGCAGAGACCGAACGATAGCTGTCAAGACAACCACTAGATCATACCACTGGCCAGACACCATCTCCATCAGTCGCATGGCTTTGCGTACGGTCACCTGGGGACTGGCTACATAATGAGGGATTTGTAACAGCATATTTTGAACCCTTTCGTTGGAGAGAAAGACAAGCCAGTCTTTGGTCTGAATTAGAGCCCCGAGAAACTGACTTGGCTGGGGTTTAGACTAGATTTCTTCTCGTTGATAGAGAATCCTAAATTGAAGGAGATGTACCGTCTTCTGGGTATTTGGTTGGCATGTTCCGTATGAATCCCCCGTTATGAGCCAGCCGTCAAGGTAAGAATAGACTGGGATTGACTGCCTGCGTAGGTGAGCCGGTACTACCGCCAGTACCTTTGTGAATGCCCTTGGTGCTGAGGCAATGCCGAAGGGGAGAACCTTGAACTGATAGTGGGTGTCCTCTATCATGAACCTGAGGTATTTTGTGCGCTGGCAACATTGAAATATCCACAGCAGGGGGATTACCTCTTGAAGTGCTGTTGTCATCCGGAACATTTGAGGTTTGACATACTTTTTTGCATGTCTAAAATAGGGCGCATGGTGAGATCCTTTTTGGGTACAAGGAAGTACATTCAATAAATACCCTTGTTAACCTGGAGATGGGGGACGACTTTGATTGTGGCCTTTTCCAGCAGGTCCTGAACTTCTTCCAGCAGGATGCTAAGGTGTTCTGGCAGCAGGCGTCTGGTGGGTGGTAGCGAGGTGGTTGGAGAAACTCGCTACAATACCCGTGGGAAACGGTCTTTAGTAACCACTGATCTGAAGTGATCCCCTCCCAGGTGTGGATGAATGAAGACAAGCGACCCCCGACTGGAAGTGTGTGAGAGGACCTGAACCTGTCAGTCACTTGGAGGTGGAGGCCGGGGAGCCTCTAGGAGTAGAGTTTCTGCCTCTACCCTTGCCCCTACGAGAGCTTCTTTGCTGGTATTGGACATTATCAGAGGAGCCTTGACCGGAGGACCAGGGGGAATTGCCTGAGCTATATTGCCCCTGGGGAGAGCGGGAGAAGGATTGGCCACGAAAGGCCATGAGTTAGAGCCTCCACGCTGGTAAAAGGGTTTCGCTGTGATCTGACAAACCAACTTTTAAAGTCTCATGTTCTTTCTTTGGCGTCTCCAGGGCGTCATCAACCGCCTTCCCAAAAAGGTTGGAGGCGTCCACTGGTTTGTTAATGGGAGAGGCCCGAGTCTCAGGTTTAAACTCAGTTCTTCAACCAGGCATGTCTTAAGTAGGGTACCCTGGGCAAGGGTGCGTCCAGCGGTTTTGGCTGAGTCCAGTGTGTTCTTTAGTATGTTATGTGTTACTTTTCTGCCTTCCGCCACGACTGCCAGCAGGCGCGATCAGGTGTGCTCTGGAACATCCTGAAGACCATCCGGCACAAGGCCCCACTGGATATCTCTGTAACTTGCCAGGAGCGTGGTGTTATTTGCGATCCTGGTGGAGTGGGCCGCAGAGGTAGTGACCCGCTTACCCAGGGTGTAAGCTTCTTGCAGTCTTTGTCCAGAGGGGATTCTGCTGAGGACAGCAGTACCCCTGCCCTTTTCCGAGTGGTTGTAACGCCCAAGGAGTCTGGTGTGGTATGGCCCCTTATGAAGAGGGGGTCGAAGGTGATGGGTGAAAAATATTTTCAACTTGGGGGTTGACTGCCCGAGTGAGAGACGGGGACAGCAAGGAAGGGGCCAGGCGTCTCTTTATAAAATTAAGTAAAGGGCAGGTGACAAATCCGTTTGTGTCGGAGAAGAAGGGGGATCCAGACATATGGCATCAGGGTCAGAGGTATGTGTCAGAGTCAGCCAAGGGCCCTGGTCCTCTGTCTGATCCTGATCCCAGTCTGGGTCCTGAACAGCTGGGTCTTGTTCAAAGGGGTTTAGTTCTTCATAGAAATCCTCCTGGATTAGGTCATCTGGGACATCCAAGATGTCTTCTTGGTGTCTCTGTGCAGAGGTGGAGAGTCTCTGTAATTTGGAGGGGATGGGGCAGGAGTCCACTTCCCTAGGTCTCTTGGGTATAATCTATCGCTCTAAAAAGTCAATGAACTGTGACATTTTGGACATATATTGCTCAAACCTTTCCCTGGTCCATAGAGAGGAAGCTGAATGGTCAGGAGGGGACGGGGGTGAGGGGAGAGCTTCCCAGAAGGGTGAGATTTTCCCAATAAAGCGTTAAAGAGGGGGTGTTGTGCGCTTCTTCGATGACTCCGAAGAGGCCTTAGGGATTGTGTGCTTGTGTACACATGGTGTGTGGGCGTCCTTGTCGCTGGGGTGCGACTTCCCCATAACAGTGCCAGCGGCCTGTCTGTCGTTGCCGGGGACTGGCATTTGGGAGCACGCTGGCTCTGCTGAGAGGTAGATGGCTTCCAATTCGGAGCCATGGCAGACAACGGATTCCTCGTCCGAAGCAACTGCGCTGATGGGCGAAAGGTTTTCGGCCTGTATAGCATAGGCCATGCACAGTTTAGTCCTCCCGTCTTTCAACGTTTTCAGTCGGAAGAGTTTGCAAGCCTTGCACGAGTGCTCATTGTGGTCACAATGAAGACACCGATTGCATTGGCGATGGGTGTCCTTCCATGGAAATTTGCTGTTACACGACGGGCAGAATTTAAAAGGAGTCCTCCCGATAGCAGAGGTTAGCGGGAGCCAGAACAAAAGACGAAAGAGAGGGGGTGAAGGAAATACATTCTCAAAGAGGAATTAAACCCAAGGCCCACTATCCCTACAGTAAGGGCCATGCCAGAGGTCAACAGTCGCAGAGCAGTTGCAAATGTCATCGGCAGCAGAAAACGCACGAAACAGTCATCAAGAAAGTTGTTCGGGAATTAATAGATGACTGTAGGTCATGGGAACACATTTAGCAATATAATACTCTTACGAGCTCTGCATAAGCGACCAACTAGGTTGGCGGAAAAAAACAATCTGGTGGGACATCGACGCATGAGGGATTTTGGGAACACTACACATCACATTAGGGATAGTGTTACAGTCACGCCCATGTCGACGTACCCTTTTTATCTTTGAAAGAAAGATGCAATCGTCTGCGATTTCCACTAGATGTCGGACTATATGCACAGCATGTGATTCTAAGCAGATCCACAAGCATCAGAAACTAGGTTTCCTCTTAGTGTAAGATTACACGAGCCCAACTGGCTCAATCAGGATAGAGATACCAACTAACCAATACCACTAACAATTTCTTTCTCTGCATACACCTCTCAAACTCCAAATCAAACACAACCACAAACCTCTAGCGCAGCAAACCGCAAGAACTTCACTACACTGCAACAACAAAACAAAACACACACAGACTCGCACATCAGCACACGACGACTACCGGCCGCATACACCCCAGGCCCAGCCGACGGAACCACCGGGCTGAGGCTGCCAACAGCACATCACTGCTCTCTTGCACTTTTCCAGCCTCCACCCACTAACCCACACCTCCCTCCCTCTTTCAGAGACGCCAGAGCGCCAGGGGACCACTCCGGTGGTGATAGTGCGCGGTACAAATGACCTTTAACATTAGCACTCCACATAAGGTGGTGTGCACTAATATCTAATAGTAAAACGTTTTAGGACGGATACAAAGTATCCCTTTATCCTTAAGATCTGTAGTTACTCGAAGATAAACAAAGAATCTCAAAGGAGGACCCAAAGGGTTCCCAGCAACACTGCCCATAAGGAGTTGTGTGCTGCAAACGTTAAATACAGATGTCTTTAAAGAGATATGGAGGAAAGTAGACTCCATAGTAAAGGTAAAACACAGAACAGATTTCCAACAGTCACAGCAAAAAAGAATGAATGAGTGAGTGAGTGAAAAAGACTCCACTCATTCAGGATAGAAAGAAAAGGTTTCAGAAGTACAGCAAAAAGTGCTAGGGTCGCACCAGGAGAGGGGATGAAGCTTACAAATGATAAATCTCCCTTATGTTCATCTTCTAAAGCTTGCAGTTCTTATTTATTGATTGTTTCGCTTGTTAGGCGCTTATACAGCAAGTACATACTGTTTCATAGCGCCCAAAGGACAAAGGGAGGGAGCAAGGGAGTGAAACATAATACAAAAAAAACAGTGGAGGGGAAGGAAAAAAAGACAAACCTACTATGCCTTGTGAGTATTCAGAACATGCAAGTGCAAGAAGGAAGAGGGCAGAGAGGGTAGGTCCTGGAGTGTCTGCGCTCGTGGGTGAGCAACAGATCAGGTGCATGGTGTGGTGAGTGCTACACAGCTGGGATCCATATTGGGAATAACTGTGATACTGTTGGGAGTAAGTGCGATTCTGCTTAGAATCACATGCTTTGTATAAGCTAGCAAGCAGTACCAGATAATGACTGTGGGTTGACAGATGGAACAGAGACAAATATATGTTTCAACACTGCTTGTCCCACC
The DNA here is from genome assembly GCF_040938575.1 of Ambystoma mexicanum. Taxonomy (NCBI): domain Eukaryota; kingdom Metazoa; phylum Chordata; class Amphibia; order Caudata; family Ambystomatidae; genus Ambystoma; species Ambystoma mexicanum. The sequence continues at coordinate 385,509,883 of NC_090934.1, read as the reverse complement.
TTGGAGTCATTTCTGGCTAGTGCGTCATGTAAGGAAGGCATGGCATCAAAGTAAGACAAACAAGTGATCACAGTTCAAGGGTGTTTAATAAACTGTAAAGGGTGAGAAACGCCTAAGCTAAACCTAACTCTAAGATGGGATCAGAGTACGACCATCAAATAATACAGTCCTAGTGGAGTCTACTCAAATAAAAAGGGCCTATACTTAAAAAAAAAAAAAAAAAAAAAAAAAAAAAAAAGAGTGTCAGGATTGTTTCCTGTGTGGAGTCCATCTGCATTCTACACTTCATTTTCAACCGACTGCATCAGAAGTCTTTTTTGCTGCCTGTTACGAGGTGGGGTTAACACTCAAATATTCACTCCACGACGCGGAGCACCAGAGTGTCAGGCGTTTTTACTGTGTTCCTTGGGCTGACCGGGGTAGACCAGGAAGCCGTGCCTGACTCAGGAAAGAACTTTCTCCTCACCAGAATGGCGGCCAAAGAGTTCGGACAGAGTCGCATAACTCGACCTTCGCTGCAGACCACACACCAGGCGTGCCTTGGTATCCTGCAGCATGTAAACCTGCTTGCTGTGGATCCACGGGAAAGAAGAACTTACATCAACAGTGAAGAGTAGGTAAGCGCAAGTCAAACCCGTACTCATGGTTACGCTTATGCTCCCTCTTATATTAAAGTACGAGGAGTGCCTCTGCATAACCTGTCAAAAGGAACTGACTTTGGAGGGTGAGGTTAGTGCTGGCATCAAGGGCAGTGAGCATTTTTGAATTTGGTTGTGTTCTGAGGACTGTCTTTGCAGGATTCAAAGATTGGGTAGTTGCAGCCACCTGATTTTGTTGTTAGTTTTTGTAGACAGGCTTGGGTCTCTCGGATTACCCGCTATACCTTCCATGTCTGCAGAGCATCAACGGTCTGGTAGAAGGACCCTGGTCTTCTATTGCAGGAAGGGACTTCCAATTTTGGGTTCTGTTTTTTTTAAAGTTGTTGCTTCCTCAGTGTTGCTCCAGTTGTCTATTGTAAACCTAGGCGATTCATGGTTTCTTTGAATCGTCCACTTCATCAATTATAAGTACGACAATGACTGTTTGAATGCCTAAGTTTGTCTTTTGCTTACAAGTAGGCTTTACCTCATGGTAAAATGTTTTGCAATTATTTCCCGTTTCTGGTTTGTCAATACATTAATTTCTGTTCTATTTTGGTAGCAGAAGTGCCTCCCGGGCCACTTCTCCCAGTAGTTATTGGTCTTCTCCATTTTGTTTTTTTTTTTAAGTTCTATGATTGATTTCTGGGTCACCTCAGTCCGTCCTGTGTCCTCATTTGCTTTTGTTTGGAGCACAATTATGGAAGTTTTGATGTTTAGGAGCCTTGAATGCATCATCACAGTTAGTGTACTTTGATCTTTATAGTTTTCATTGATGTTTTCATACATCTTTCGAAAAGGTGCTAGAGCTATGGTTAAAGCTGACATGATGTTAGGGTTTTGCTCATGTATGACTTGCTGTATGATTTTTTATAGGACTTAATCCTTCAGGTTTAACACCAACTTTTCTGCTAGGTGCAGGCCTTCTGACTTTAGTAAAATCTCACTGTATGAAATAGGAGTCAGTTGAGGATTCATCTGATGTTAGTGTGTGGTCTTTGTTCATACCAGTTCTTTCAAGGTCAAATCTTTGTGATTGGCATTCTTGGTTTTGTGAGATCGGTCACATCTGAATTAGATTGTGAGCATCTGATGCTTGGTGAATGCTAGAGTCTAGTCGCCTCTGCTTGTTTGACCTAATGTTCACGCTAATTTTCCATTTGTGAACTTAATTCAGTTATGCAGTAGCTTATCAGCGACAGCCAATGAATTTCTACGAGAAGTGACTTCCCTTACAAGGTCTACTTCGTTTGTGGCATTGCTCGAACTTTCGTGCACGGGATGTGTAGAGTTGACATTTTCAATCCCATTGGTACGGGTGTTTTGAGTTTCACAACTCTTTGAACGGTTGTGAGTGGTGATTGTGTTGTGCTTTGATGCATCAGAGCCAGAATGCACTCCTGTAATTTCTGGTTGTGTGTAATCATGCAAGCTCATTGTGATAAGAAGTACTTTGTCTGCAGATTTAGTTGCATTGAGTTTGCTTTGCTCTGCTCCACTTTGCTGTGTAGTTCGAACTACGATGTCATTGGAGCAATCGGGAGCCGGCTCTCGAGTCCTGTGACAGATGTTCTGAAGTTAAGAAAGCAAAAAAATCTAACAAAAGGAAAAACAGCCTAAATCAAATAGCTCGCAGAAAATGTAATGCAAACGTACACAAAAACAAAAAGGAACCTCTTAGGCAAAAAAAGTAAGGATCTTCTTCAATCAGGCCGATCAGTCCATCTGATGACATGTCAATCTTGTTATAAACTTAACAACACATGACACAGATCCTGAATCCGAAAACTCCCAAATTCAGGAAAACTCGATCATGTCCATGTACGATGTGGAGTCTGAATTTGAAGAGCAACAAGATCAAGAGGCGTTAGTCGTGGACGCAATTCTTACTCCCGCCTACGAAGAATGCAAACAATACAAGACTAGAGTCGTGATAGGAAATGATCACCAAGACTTCTCTACGACTGACTTCCTCACTCTAGCTGAAAATAGGAAAAACATTGAATCAAAGGGGCGCGAGGAATTGTCACTGAACAAAATTGCAAATCTTGCTCAAAAGTCCTGCGACACGAACCATCGGGATGATTTGGCACTTGAGCTAGACCAGCCACAATGGGGAATGAGACATGCCCTAGTATCTCTCCCCTCAAGTCGCAAAGAATTGAACAAGGATGAGAATCCTCGAGAACATAAAAGCAGAGACAAAAAAACATTAAAAAAAAAACAGAACAAAAAAAACAATTGTGAACAACACTTGAACGCATCCCGATGGTAAACTATGGCCTGATTTTAAACCGTCACGTTTTACAGCTCCTTCACCACGTACTGGCATTACGAGCCATTGAATCTGAAGTCATCGCTATAGCAGAATTGAAGACCGACAACACTAGCGCATGCGGTTGCATATACATTCCAGGATGATCTGTGATCTATTGCTCTGTGCCGCTTCTTTGCTACTTCCTTTTGGATTCGACATCATGAAACTTCGACCCACGTCAAGTTCAGATAAAAATGTAAACAATTTCAACAGAAAAAACAGGAACAGAGAAGAACACAAAAGGTTACTGAAAATCACGTTTAAGTGCCCCAATACTTCAATGAAGGGGGACAAAATAGAAAAATGGAGCTGGCTAGCCCAGGCACTTTGTTCTGGAAACAACAGCTAATGCCAAGAACCACAACCCGCACCTACGTGCTTAATCGGATCCTGGAACACCATAGGGTTCATGCATGTGTTTTCCAATGACGTGAGCAACCTTACGCGTTTTGACATCTTAAGCTTGTAGGAAACATGGTTATATCCTCTGAACCAATTGCTGAAGGCTTAGACATTATTTATGAACCCAGCACTAAAAGAAATGAAGGGGTGACCAATGGCAGGCCTACTCACCCTAATAGAAATAAAAAAAATATGGATTTCGAGTAATTAAATCTGAAAATCCAAGTCCACACATTCAACTCTTTGTGATGGAACCCGGACAAAAAAAATCAAAACACCAGATAACACCATTGCGATTTTGAACATGTACTGGCAACATAAGGCAACGGGTACCATCCAGTTCATCGATCAAATAACCACCATGATTGATCAGCTCAAATCCTCTGTCATGAATCCAATCATACAATTGTGTGGCGATTTAAATATTAAAAAGTAACATCAGACAGATGGAAACAACAAAGTTCCCAATAGACCTAAGCCTAAAACAAGAAATGAAAGCAAGAAACATCTCCATCCCGAATGGCCAAATATAGGGAGATCTTACCTGCCTGGGACACGTGGAAAAGAGGATCCCAGGGATTCCACACTGGATTATTTTTTCAGCTCAGAAAGAGCAATACTGAGAGTAGTCTCATTGCAAGTAACACCAACAAAACACAGCGACTACAACATGCTGCAACTAACTTGTCACTTCCATATGGTCCCTAGGCAAAACTCTAAAAAATCTGGTAGAAACCGATTATGACTGAAAGCAGCAAAGGTGAACAACATCAATAAAGAATATCAAAAAACACCTAACAGCGTGGAAATCAAAGTAGACTACCTTTCGTTGCTTAAAAAATACAGAGAAATCCAGCAGGGATTTCGAAGATGCGGCTTTAGTCGAAGCATGCATCCAACCCCGAAATTTGAGCAAGAAAAAGAGCTGCGCATGGAAATCAGAGCGATTGCACACTGACAGATTGCTGAAAAAGCCACACAAAAATACAAAAAATGGCTAATCTCCCACAAATGCATAACTGAACAATGTGATGCTGAGTGTATGATGAGAGCCCTACTAAACAGAAACACAAGAGATTTCTGGGGGCTCAAAAACAACAAATGACACACAAGAAGCAGTTCAAAGCAACATGGTATCAGAAGATGATTGGATCAAACATTACGATGAGCTATACACAAAAAAAGGAACGACACAAAACACGAAATTGCCTACTCCCGACAAGTGGGAGATTACAAACCTGTCATTCTTGCAAAAAATCAAACAGGCCAGCACGCCCAGAGAGCCAGGCCCTGGTGGGATAACAATCCATATGCTAAAAGAATCACCTGATGAATGGCCCGACTTTTGCATGACACTATTCACAAGAATAGTAGAAAGGAAAGAAATCCAGACTCAAGGAGAAGCGCAATTGTGGTGCCGATGTTCAAGAAGGGAGTAAGAATGGACTCCAAAAAATATCGCCCAATTGCGCTTCTTGATGTGTTGTGCAAAATATTTGCCTCCATGCTACAGACAAAAATGACGACCTTGATTAAGACCTCTAGCCATTACGACTGCAGACAAACAGGATTTGCATGGGAAGTTGGTTGCGGACACGGACACAATTTACTTCTAATAAACCTGCGAAAAATGAAAGCAATAAAACAGGGAGAAAAAATGTATCTGGCCTTTGTAGACTTAGCTCATGCTTTTGACAGCGAGCTACTGTGGTCAACATTAAAAAGATGGACTTGCCTAATAAGCCTCCTCCAAGCGATCAAGGCATTACATTCAAAAAATGAATTATGAATACACTTAGATCAAGCGGGCACTTTGTCCAAGTCGATCAAAACGCATAGAGGTGTCAAACAGGGTTGTCCATTGGCGTCATTTCTTTTCAACGTATTCATATATGACATTGGAAGCTCAAATTTATTCTCACCGGAGAAATTATTGGAGAATATCTGGGATGGATGCTTTACGCTGATCATCTTGTGCTACTGGACTTAAAGGCATGGTCTAGTAAAAAATGTTATTTAAAAAATAGATAGGCAACATAAAAAAAATACTAGCATTCTCTTTTTTAAAACTTCCTATGTAAAATTTTGAGCTATTCAACTCAAAATTCGCAAAAGCAAGCACATAGGTGCATCCATTTTGTGAAATGGATGCCCTCCTGTGCTGGCTTTTGCTTTTGCGGCACTAATGAAGGAAAAGCCAGCCAGCTGTAGTAAACAAAAGCTACCGCTGGGTGGCTTTCCCTTCATTAGTGCTGTACGCGGAGGACGGGGACCGGAGACCAGAGCAGGAAAGCTGCAGCTGAATCTCGGTAAGTGCTATTTATTTATTTTTTAAAATAAGCACTAGCTGCGTTTTTTTTTTCTAAGTTTTCCGGGCTGGAGGAGCCCGGAAAACCTAGAAATAAAACCGCAGCTTTAAAAACGTTGTATTTATGTTTGCGGTCGCTTTTGAAGCGACTGCAAACATAAATACAACGTTATTGTGTTGGAAAACGCTGCGGTTTTTCTTTCCAAGTTTCTCAGGCTCCTCCGGCTCGGAGGGCCCAGGGGAGCACCGGAGACCCAAAGTGAAAGCCACAGCAGGCAGAAACACAACACGGTTGTGTTTACATGCCATGTAGTGTTTCTGCCTACAGCTGATTTCCCATTTGGGGCTCTCGGGCTCCCCGTGGGGAGCCCGAGAGCCCCAAATGGGAAATGCTAAATGCTGCGTTGTTTCTGCCTAAATCTGCTTTCCCATTTGGGGCTCTCGGGCTCCCCGTGGGGAGCCCGAGAGCCCCAAATGGCAAAGCAGATTCAGGCAGAAACAATGCGGTTGTTTTCCGCAATGCTGCGTTGTTTCTGCCTGAATCTGCTTTCCCATTTGGGAAAGCAGATTCAGGCAGAAACACAACGAGGTTGTGTTGGAAAACGCTGCGGTTTATCTTTCTGAGTTTCTCAGGCTCCTCCAGCTAGCGTTTATTTTTTAAAAAAAATAAATAGCACTTACCGAGATTCAGCTGCAGCTTTCCTGCTCTGGTCTCCGGTCCCCGTCCTCCACGTACAGCACTAATGAAGGGAAAGCCACCCAGCGGTAGCTTTTGTTTACTACAGCTGGCTGGCTTTCCCTTCATTAGTGCCGCAAAAGCCAGCACAGGAGGGCATCCATGTCACAAAATGGATGCGCCCATGTGCTTGCTTTTGCGAATTTTGAGCTTGAATAGATCAAAATTTTACATAGGAAGTTTTAAAAAAGAGAATGCTAGTTTTTTTTTATGTTGCCTATCTATTTTTTAAATACATTTTTTTACTAGACCATGCCTTTAACACCAATCGGTTTACAAAGGAAACTGAAACTACTTGAAACCTACGTTGAACACAATGGCCTTAACATCAATGCCGACAAATCAGAGGTACTGATCCTCCAAAACCTAAAAGGAAAGAAAAAAAACAACAAAAAGACCTTTCATTGGCGTTTAGAGAAAGAACTATTGAACCAAGCAGACTCAATAAGATACTTGAGAAGGTGAATCAACGCATCAAAGCAAACATAAATGACTCCCCCTGGGTGAGCATCACTAAGGCCAAAAATATGCAACTAATAGCGCAAGGACTACTATCTACAGGAAATTCGGAACATTTTCGATACTTCCGGCAACGTCATTTTACAAGCAGAAAGTGGTGCCGGCACTACTACATGGAGCAGATTGCACCCTAGTCTGTCCTTTGTAATCTGTGGTCATCCTTGGAAAAAAAACTTCTGACGATCAATCTTCCAAAAAGTGTGCCCACAGCCATTAGAAGGTATGAACTGGGCCTCATCTAAATAAATGCCAGAGTGGCTTGGTGTGTCCTCTCACTATACAGGAAAATCATGGATGATTCACCCTCACAGTTTAACATATTACGATCGCAATGCAAATACACCAACAAACTAACCCTCAAAAGATTGATCGATGTGACAAAACTTTAGCAGACATAAACCCGTCCACAACTACCTTGCTGACTAATCCAGAGGTCGTAAAAAGAAACATCTGGAATCGAGACTGGTCTGATACAGTCGACCATAGGCATAAATACAAATTGACCCAACACATGTAATTAAACAAAATCCATGAACTAACTGCTGAAATACTTAGAAAATTTCCCCAACCACCATCATCAGACTCTGAACTTGTTCCACACTAAAGTCACCCTCGAAAGTCGCAATAATGAACCGATTCATGAACAACAAGGGCAGGTTTTGTCAAAAACCAGTTGAAACACAAACATCTAACCTTGTTTTGCCCCCACACTGAGAACATCAAGATTGAGACATCGGAGTCTTCATCTTAGAAAGACTGCTAATAAGCGGAGCAGAATGGTGTCAAATATTCTGCGAAGGCCAGAACACAAAACCAACGTACGCTTTGACAGTTTTTCTGGCCCAAATATCTAAACTTCTCTCACCACTTACGGACAATTGCTAACTGCGATAAAATTAACAAAAAGAGATGAAAGTCATGTTATCAATGAGTGCTAATCACACCATGACAAGACACAAGGACTGTGGAAAGTGTGAGCTCACCTTGCTGGACCTTTTCGATCATCTTTAAAAAAATGTGCAACAAACTAAATAAAAAGAAAAAAAAAGAAAAATTAAAACATATTGCCAAGCCTTACCGCTATGCTACAAAAGTGTGTGATAATTATCACAAGAAAAGAAAGCGGTATTCACAAAATGATAAATCAGGATGTTATGGCCGGGGTCTCCCTTCCCCCACATTTTTATCACGGGACAAGGCGGGACTCAAGCACAGCACACTCCTGGACTCCCCCAGCACGAGGTTACAGTTCCTTTTCCAAGTATCAGGCCTTCTGTGCCAAAGTCTCTTTCATGCAAAGTCTTTTGCTTCAGAAGGCCTAATGCATCGTACACAACAACTAAACAAATGTTCCTTCAGGTAATCTTTACATGGGGTGAATACCGGTCAACCTTGGATCCCCCTCAGCTAGGCTCCGATCCTTCACAAGCATCAGTCTCCCTTAGTCAGGCTCAGACCAACTACTCACTGTGGACATCCCTCAATCGGGCTCACAATTGTCATCACAATGTTCATGGTCGTTTTAACACTATGCAAGATTAATTTCCCTTGGCTTTCTCTAGCCCACAGTCAAGCTTTCTCTTGAGCCCACAGTCAGGCTCTATTAGTTCTATTCTATCCTCACTACGGTTTTGTAGGCATCCCTCAGTCGTGTTCACATTTGCCCCAATAACAAAGTTTGTTTTGTTTAGCTTTTCTCTCTCCTACAATAATCATAAGTCTTAATGGCTTTTTAAACTATTGCACAATGTTCACAGTAGGTTCCCCCTCGTCGAGGCTCAGACCAACCAGGACACTTTCCAATCTCAACAGAGACTCATATCATCACAGGTCGCATGGCATTCACCTCGTTTGGGCACAAACGACGGTCTGTACAATAATAACAAAGAACTTCTGCAATGTGTCAAGGACTTTCGTGTGTACAAGGGATTTTTCTCGCCCCTTGTATTACGACCTTAACACTGTATACCGGCCTTCCCTATGGCCTCTTGGTAATAGTAGTTTCCTTTGTTCCGCTGGAGTCAAGGACGGTACCTCGATGGCCACCATTCCTTCCTGCCCTGGAAATCAGTGCGGTACGGTGCCACGTACCGCCGGCATACGTCACACCACCCGTCAGCTGCAATTTCCAGTCATGCATATCTTTCAACAGAGGCTTTGTGGGTCTGGGTTGAAAAGGGCAAGGGCAACTCCCTCCTTGACGTCCTTTCAGGTCTCGCCGCCTTTATCCTCCATTTGAACTGCCGCCCTGGAATGGCTGCCTCCTCGTGTGTTCGGCCTTGCTCGAAGTGTGCTCTTGTGCTCGGACCTTTATCGCTATGGGGAAGGGCAAGGGTAGCCAGGTGTGTGAGTGTGTAGTTGTCGGTAATTGCATGACCTTTGTGTTGTGACATGTCAGGTAAACAGCTCTGGTATCAGTCCGTTGTCGTTTACGCTGTGAGAAAATGCTCATGTTGGAAAAGGGGTGTGGGGGGGTAGAGGTGTTAAGTATCCTGCTAGGCAGGATGGGGAAAAGGTGTCATAAGAAATGTGATACCACATCTCACCCTTCAGCATCCCACTTCCACTTCCACTTCCACTTCCCGAGGACCCCTCATCCAGGTGATCATCCCCCACTGGTCCACCCCCAGGAACTGGATCCAACAGCGATGGCCGTGTCCTGGTCAACTGGCTGACAAATCCCTGGGTACTAGTAAGTGAGACATCGCCAGGTTTCTCACACAATGTTTGAAAGTGCGCACTGAACTCCATGTGGCTACCCAGATAGCCTACAGTGGCCTGTTTGTGATGAATACCAATGTAGCCCCTCGTACTACATGTGGAGTGTGTTTTAGGTGTAAATGGCAGTTGTGATGAATCATTAGGGAGCCCCTTCCCATGAGGCCATCGAGGTGAGGCCGCTACCCAATGAGGGAGGATCTCATGGGGAGGGCTTCTCACCCTCTGCCCCCTGAGAAAAAAGGACAACCATTTAAGGTGTAGCCCTTCTAGGACATCTCACCCAGACAAACTCTAGCTTCTTCTTCCTCTGCTAACCTCGTTGAAGAGATTAGGTCTATAAGTTGTTGTAAGTTAAACTACCTCAAGGTCCTGGAAAGTACTCAAGACGAAGAAGAAAATCAGGACCACAGCTACCTCAAGTACTGGGACAAGGTACGACACAGCAGCAATGAAGAACAATGACAAGAAGGAACTGCAAAGATATAGACTTTCGCAAAGGCGTGGTCCCGCTTATGCGCACACCGAGAGACCCACTTAAAATAGGGTTGGACTCATTAAGATAGGCTGGAATAAATAAGAGATAAAAGTTTGGAATAGTTTTACAAAGTGATTTGTTGCTACCAATGCTAATCTAAAGTTACAACTGTGGTTTAATATAATATATGATGTGGCATTTATCACGTACCTGTACAAAAGTGTTTCTAGGATCGACAAGACAAGGAGTGGGGAAACAAAGTGAGGACAAAACAATCTTACTAGGCATTGTGTCATTCAGATCGTGTCATTGCAGGGAAGAGGGAAGGGGAGAAGTGCCAGGTGGGGGAGGAGAAGGGAAAGTGCAGTTAACTCACAAGTGCAGCCAGCTGGTGGCTCATAAGTGCAGAGAGAAGGGATTTTAGGGTTGCAGATACAGACCCTTAAGTGCTGGGGAGCACGCAGGCAGGGCTAGGGCAACTGGACAGGCAGGCTTCTGGGCCCACGTGCAGAGAATGACCAGGTGACCAGTGCGCAGAGCGGTCAGGTGCATCGGCAGGTGAGAGGAAAAGAGAAAGCGGAAGCGAAAAGGAAGGTTGCTTCCGGAACCGGAGGTGGTTCTGCTCATGTTTGAAAGAAAGAGGCAGGGAGGCTGTTCCTTAGGGAGGCCCCAGCCGAGGAGAGATCTTCCCACAACTCTCTGCTCGGAGAACTGGCTGTCCCTCAGAGAGTTAGATGTGGATGAATGGGGACCTCAAGAAGGAAGATGTTTTGGAGGAGAAAGTTGGAGGTAGAGCGGTCCCAGGCCCCAGAAAGCCTTGTGGACGATGCAGAGGGTCTTAAACTTGATCCTTGTAGCTATGGTGAGCCAGTAAAGAGATTTCAGATCTGGAGGGACACAATCCCTGGGCTTGAGGCCAAGGACAAGTCTTGCAGTCCTGTTCTGGATAAGTTGTAAAGTAGAGTAGAGGTAGGAAGATTTTGAAAGAGGCTGTTGCAATAGTCCAGCCTAGAGAGGACCAGAGCTCTGAAGACAGTGAGCTTCTGGGGGAAAGTGAGAAAAGGGAGTACCTCTGAGGAGGTGCAGCTGATAGTTTGACTTCTTAGAGTCGTCAGAGAAGTAAGGAGAGAAGGAGAGGGTGGAGTCGAAGAGGACACCAAGATTCTTAGCCTCACAAGAAGGAGCAAGAAGAGTGCCCAGAGTGGGCGGCCAGAGAGAGAGTGAGGAAAGGAGGGAGCCAGTGTCCCAATGAGGAGGATCTGAGTCTTAGTGGCATTAAGGCAGAGATCATTGGTGACACGCCATTCCTGAATTGCAGCCAGACATTCTGGTATGAGAGAAGAAGCAGAGGTGGTTGAGGGGAGCCTGAAAGAGAGCTCAGTGTCATCTGCATAACATTGAAAATTGGAACAGAAAGTAGCGATGCAGTGGGCAAGATGTACCAGGTAGTGGTCAAAGAGCCAGGGAGAGAGGTTAGACCCCTGGGGAACACCACAAGTAGAGAGGAAAGACCCCAATTGGACCTGTACAGGACAAATACCTAAGTTTGCACACTCTGCACGGAACAATACCTACACTTGCCACTGCAAATAGCTAAATACACCCTCTGCACAGAACAAACTGCTACTTTCTACTGGAGCACAAGTAGTCCGCCAATCCTGACTACCCAAATGTATCCCTCTGCGCAGGTTAAATGCTCAAGTATGCCTGTGTTCATCAGCTCTCAACCACGATGCTGCCTCAAGGTCCTACCTGCCCGCTTGTGCGATGACAAGTTGCTAAACTGACAGGTGCAATGCTCAAGTATACCCCACCATACAAAACACATCTCCCCCTCTGCTGCTCGAAAGAGATCCACAAACTAACCCCAATCCCCAGCCAGGCCAAATCATCCCTCTGCTAGGGTGACCAGACGTCCCGATTTTGCCGTGACTGTCCCAGAATGCGGGCATCTCTCCCAACTGCCCGAGAGCTTTTTAAATTAAAAACCATGTTTTGGTTTGAAGGAAAGGGAGGGTGACCACTGAGTTCCATCACGAAATGACTGAATATTGATTCAACACTTGTAAATCAAAGAAATATCCAAATACTTAATGCATTTTCCTGTATCACATTAACCAGATCTCTGAAGTCGCAGGGTGGGCTCAAACCTTTCAGGTATCAAGGTACCCATCACACACAATACCCGATTGTTCCACAGTCTGGTTCCAAACGAATACATAGGAAGGCTGAAAACAAAATTTGCTTGGTAACAGAGGAACGACGGTGTTCATGAGCTCCCGGGTCGGATAAGATGCAGTCTTAAGGTCTGATCTTCCCCTCTCGGGCACGAGGCTGCAAGCCGTTCGTACACGCTTTGCAAAAAAGCCTCCACATTGGTTTATTATCCAAAGAATATTACAAAGTGATCTTGTGTTATCCTACAGTTTAAAAGTACTTACTTGACTTGTGAAGTATCACCTCTGTCTTAGTGTAGCCCGTTTTATTATGTAACGTCTAAGCGTATTAGTGTTTTCATGGACCAAGTGTATGCTCAGTTCTTTGTACCTCACTACAGCCTCCTGCCTCCTTAGAATGCCTGGCTGCTCGCCATTCTATCAAACCTTTGGGTGGTTCAGGCCTAAACTAAAAAGTGGGAACCCCGTTCACCTAAGGAGGCCTTTTCCAAGCTCTGTCAGAGCAACCTGTGTAAAACTCCCTAACAGGAGGTTAATGTTTAGAGGGGGGTCTGTAGAGTGAGTGAGTGAGTGAAAGGTGTGAGGAGTATAGGTAGAGTAGGAGCAGAGGAGTGATAGTGGTGGAAGTTGTGGACACAATAGTAGTTGGAAGTGGGGATTGGCAGAGGTAGTAGCAGTGGGGAGTGTAGTTAGTGGGAGTAGCGGAATAGCAAGTGAGGTAGAAGAAATAAGTAGTGGGAGTAAAGGATAATATTGGAAGTGGAGTAGGTAGAAGAGCGCTTTAGTGAGTAGAAGCAGCAGTAGAGGGCGGAAGAAAGGGTCAAGTATGCAGTAGCAATAGTAGGAGCAACAGAATAGTAAGAGCGCCAGTGAGAGGGAGAATAGGAGTAACTGTCAGTGTAGTGTGAGACAGATTACCACAGAAGAATAGCAAGAGGCAAGGAAGTAGAGTGGGAGGAAGTGGAGAAGATAACGGAGGTAGGGAGGCAGCTGGAATTAAGTAAGAAAAGAAGATCAAAGGGTGGAGGTGGAAAGGCGGAGTGCGAAATCAAAAGGATAGTAACGTAATGGGAGGAGAACATCATAAGAACTCAGTGTAGTGAAGGGTTAGGTAAGAACGTTTGTGAAAGACCATCAAACGACACTAGGTGAAAGAAGGCACCATCCCCCTAACTTCCTAGAATATTAAGCAGGGTAGGTCAGGGAAAGTCTAGAAAATCCCTGAGAGAGTTAGGTAGCCACCATATTGGGGAATGTGTGAAACCAAAATGTGTCTCACCCGCTAGTCCCCAGGAATTTGTCATCCAGGTGGTCAGGAACAGACATTGCTTTTGGATCCCGTTCCTTAGGGTGGACCAGGGCAGCAGGATCACCTGGGCGAGGGGCCTTCCGAGAGTGGGACACTGGATGGCGAGATGTGGTATCCCCTTCCCTGTAACATCTTTACCCCATCCTACCTGGTATGATATTTAGGAACTTGAACCACCTCACCCCATTTTTACAACACTTTCTCACTGACACACCGCTCTAAGGGAAAACAGACTAACACCTCAGCCATGTACATGACATGCCTCAATACTATGGTCAGGCGAAGTCAGGCAATTATCAACAATCACTCACACCTGACTTCCATTACACTTCCCCAGACGGATGAAAGGCGGAGCATGAGAGCACACTCTGAGCGATGCAAAGCACATGAGAGAGCAGCAGTTCAAAGATGGCAGTTCAACAATAGGAGAAAGACCGCGAAATAGAAGGGGATTGCAAGAAGGGACGTTACCTTGGCCTCTTCAACAAGGAACCGTTACTTCCACAAAACCTTGTGAGAAAGCATAAGACCAGGAAACCAAGCTGAAGAATCCTGCATTGTGAGTCAGAGGTGCCCGGGCCGGGGCCCACCACCGTCAGTAATCAAGGCGGGGAGAATCTCCAGCCACGGTTGTACTGTTTTGTCTCCAACAAGAAAGCCGCTTCAGTGAAAGCAACACAACCAGTGAGTTGGGGAGACAGATAAAAGACCAGGCTGTGCTGAAGCCAAGGTTGCAAGCAGCAACATTGTATGGCGAGCGCTCGAACGAACATTGTTAAAAGACGTGTGATAAGAGACGCAAATGAAGTTAACCTGCTGATGAGTGATTGAACTTGAAAGCAAACTACAATACCTTTAACAAAGTGATCCGGCACCGCGTGGGTGCTCAATCGAAGGTCTCTTAAAGGCACACAGTTGAGAAGTGATAAAAATAGATGAATTTGGTCTGAGCCCAACAGAGGGAGATCAAACTAATAAATGTAAATCGAACTGGTCGTGCGACGGGTCAATTCAAATCCCACGCACAGTCGAAAGTCTTCAATTTCGATGAAGTAGGGAAAGTTGGGAAATGAATTTGGTCTGAGCCCGACCAAAGGAGGTCAATTGAAAGCCTTATGTTAAAGTGGGTCTGAGCCCGGTGGAGGGGGGCGCGGGGTGAATTGAAAATCACCCAAGAAGCTATGCATAAGAATCCTGAGAAAGAAACTTTTGAATGCTTGTTTGTCACATCAGTCTCTCTGAAGTAAGACTTTGAATGGCAAAGAGACTTTTACATAGAAGGCCCCGATACTGATATTTGAACTGCATCCTCGTGCTAGAAAAGGCAGAGTCTGTGCTAAGCTTGTGGATGCCGCCTTTTCCTGTGCTGAAAACGTTGGGAAGGGAGGCAAACGGGTTGAATATCCTGACATATATTTCTTGAACACTTTTCTTTTTGCGTAACATTTTTTCCCACACTATTTGTATTAAGAAGTAAGGGTTGGCAATAGGTGTATTAATATAGGCCTTTTATTTTGACAAGACACTACTAGGACTGTGGTATTATTAGATGGTCGTAGTTTGCTCCCATCTTTAGCTTTAGGATTATATAGGCATTTTTCAATAAACACCTTTGAACTGTGATCACTTGTGTCTGTTTTACTGTTTATACCATGCCTTCCTTACAGGAAACATCAACAGAATAAGGCAGCGACAGGTGACCACGTTGGCGAGAAACTAACCTCCCTGTTAGTGACACATGGGCTAGGGAAGGGGTAATCCCGGCGGAAAGTAGCTAGCAAGGGGCAACCCTAGAGCCAAACTTTGCTAAATGCGCAATATGCCGTGGAGACCATTCTCAGTCTGTCTTATATTCTACAAAAAAGACCCTTAGACTTGCTATCGGTGTCAGTGTTTTTTTGTGGCAGGCCAACCCAATCACATAAAATAGTCATAAAGGTCCCAATGCAAACACTAAAATTCACACCATTTCTAGCCCTCTAGAACATAGTATTTGAAAAAATAAAAATGTGCGCAACAGTCAAAAAAGGTTCTAGGAATGGGAAACCTTACTAAAAACAGACTGGCCAGCAAAAGACATGACACATTTTACCTAAGGGCACCAAGAAACTGCACTTCAGGGAAAAATAGTTATAGTATAAATATGCATTCACAATTATAAATGTGGAAGACATGACTAAAAATAGATTACAAATCAGAGATGATGGCTAAAATGTCAATCGCTTGCCTAAATATGTGTAAGGGATCAAGAGTAAGACTCAGACACAGTAATCGTCTTTGGTGTTTTATTGATGAATTAAAAATGAGAAGGATTGGGGAAATCTATCTGTCCCTAATCCCGAGAGGGGTTTCCCTGCCTTAACAAAACGAAGGAACGTCTGTGTCAGGATGTTAAACAAAAGAGCGTCCTGTGTCCAAAAATCATAAACTGTCCATTACACTCTAAACGCTGTATAATGAGCAAAAGGGGATACTGGTAAACTATGTACTTGTAGCTTTCTTTCAAAGTTCTCAACATAAAGTTCTTAGGGTGCAGGAAATAAATATAAGTTCTAATAGAGAGGGGGCCTCCGTTCCACTATGGTTTCTCTGATGTCCCGCCAGCACTTCCGGAGAAAAGTCAATAGTGTTCCACTGCATCACCAAAACAGAGGGAGTTCCTCCCTTATGTTTCGCTCTTCACCCAATATTTCACTCCACAGTTTAAAGGAGTACAGCTTCTCCCTTGAGGTTGTATACTGCCACAATTCTGAGGAAAATACTTTTCCCTTAATCTCTTCCGTTTTCCACATTCAATACTTTCAACATCTTTCCACTTCAGACCAGGGGAATGACTGTTCCCTTTTGAATTCCTCCACTTGTAACAATTATTTCCACAATTCAACTTTACTCAAGGAGCATGACTTTTCCATTCAGTTTCCCTTAAGCGCACATTTCTTTACAATTCTTGGTTCTCCATCTACCGCTGGTATACCCTCCTGCCAGGGCATTTGTGACTTTCTTACTGATCCTTAAAAAGGGTATGAATCCTCCCTGTTGCAGTCTCAATTTCAGATTCACTTTTCTCACTCCTGGTTTACTCTCCTGCCAGGATATCACCACTGATGTGGCAGGATACATATATTCCACAATACTATGCTATATTATCCATTTTACCCTACGGCCAGCCTAAAGGCCACACACTGCACACATGACAGATCCACGCTCTGCTGGGCAGATCTCACAGGCCCCAGCAACAACCACTTGGCAGGTCACCCTGGTCCCCTGTCGCTATTCCTTTCCTCTACCTCCCTCACTAATAACATATATGGCGCATGACAGTTGTCTGTGCATTCGCTACAGCTCTGTATTGCACCAGAATGTACCCATGTAACTGCAAGGCTTGTGTTTGACCCAACTGTCACTTATCGCAGCAACTCAGCACAGCTATGAAAAGTACAACCTGGATCCATGCCCGTCAGGAAAGATTGCTCTTTACAGCACCTTTCCTTCCGTTTCTGTGGACCCCCAAACCTTTTGCTTTTATGCATCTGACCTGCTCTTTTTGCAGTGCAGTGAAGTTGCTCATTTGTCATGGAGAAACTGATATGTCCTTCAGTCTGTCAGGACTGGGAAACATTGTTTCCCATAGTCTTGTTACTGTGCAATTACATTTAATAAGTTATCACTTTGGTAACTTTTTATCATTGTGCAGTGCATCTTACAAAGCAGTACAATGGGGTACACTTGTTTTGCCCTAGAGTAACATGCAGAGTATTGTTGGTTACTCTAGATGTGCTAAAGGGACAAGCTGGTGGCAGCAGGTACTTTTTTTTCTATTTGTTGGTGTATTTTGTTTTAGCCTCATCAGGTTTGGCTACTAACTGTTGCTAGTGTATAAACATAGCAAGGCAATATGGGTTTTTCGCTTGTCGTTTGGTCATCTTGTTTTTAACCCTCCTCCTTGCCCTGTGAGGCCAGGAAAATCCTTATATGAACTTCCAGTGCCCGAGAAAGCAGAGGTTTGTGGCAGGCTACTGGAGGGCTGTGTGCGTTTGCTTCCAGGAAGTTGTTTGGGACTGTCTGGTCCCAATCCACAAACTTGTTTCTTCTTTATTGCATTCAAATTGAAAACATTTTTTTTTAGCAATATCACAATAACTTAAACCCTATATCCAAAAGATCAGATAAGGTAAAGGAAAAAGCTATCTGCAATAGTCATCCTTAACCTATAAAAAAATAAAAAGGAGGACTGTGCCGTCAGTAAATATGTGAATTCGTCAAATCAAACTTCAGGCAGGATTTCAAACAAGAATTTAGCCACAGCCATTACATTTTTCGTTTTTCATCCTTCCATTAGGGACCTCCACCAGGCTTCTGGGTCTAAGATTTGAAAATGCGACAGGAGAGGCCTAAAATGTTTTCTTTGTACATCAAGTGCCAGGCACACTGTAATAAGATGTAACAAAGTTTTGACCTTGGCATCGTCTTTGCAGTGGCGATAGTAATTTCCTTGCGATAGGCCACGAATTGCTTGTTATCTCATTCGTGGGATATAGATTCATACGAGCTCACAGGAATTGATCCCTGACCTTATCGGGGAACTGCTTTAGGTCATCCCAAACTGTATTTAGTTTCCGACATTCTGGAAGTAGATGGGCAACAGATTGGTAGATACCAGCCACCTCAAGAGTTAGGATCCAGTCTTGTTCTTTAACTTGTTTACCCATACAGGGTTGGTCATCAACTGCTCTAGTGAAGCTCCAATCTCTGCCAATTGATTTGTTGTTCTCAGTCGCCAACTGTTCAAAATTGGATTGCGGGTAGCCATCATTTCACTGTATACCATTTCCAGGATCACAGGGCGTAAGGGCATACAGCATTTCCTAAAGAAAGCAAGTCTGTTCCATTCAACTGTACACTTCAGGGATGTGAGCCCTAGTTCTCTCTGATTTATGACAGGAGTCCAAGAAGGGACACCTAGCACCTTTTTCCAAAATATGCCTTTGGGGGGGGGGGACCACAAAGTCTCGGGAATGTTAAACATGGCTTCTGCCCCGTATGTCACACTGGGACTACTTTTTCTTGGTAATACCCAAGGACTGGCATAATGGAGAAGCGACCGAACCTCTGATTTAATGCACATGCTGGCTGGTAAGAGCTTTCATCTTTGTTCGCAGATATGTCATAAGGGCTTTGGGTCTTGAAACACTCAGCCAAACACCAAAGTACTTGAAGGATTGCACCTGCTCAATCCCATCTCCATCTAGGTGCCAAGAGAAGTGTTTTTTCCCCAGTATTTGAGTTCCCAAAGCTCTGAATTTTTGTTTTTTCCTTGTTGATTTCAAGGCTGTTTGATGAGATGTATCTTTGTAAAGAGTCAAGTTGTCTTTCTCAGGTCTCAGATCGATTAGGACGTCGTCCGTGTACAATCAGCGCAATAAATGGACTCCTCCGAACTTTGGTGGAAAATATCTTGTTAACAGAAAAGCCTCTTGCATATCTTCCAGGAAGAAATTAGAGGTCCGAAGCCATAGGGCACCCCTGATTGACGCCCCTCGAGGTGTTGATTTCATTGGATAGGAGACCCACTTTATTCAGTCTTACTCTCAGTGAGGTGTTGGAATGCATAGCCTTAATTGGGTCAATTAGTGGTGCAGGGCAATTTTTCCTTTCAAGTTTCATCCAAAGTTTACGTCGATCAATTTGGTCAAACGCCTGAATCAGATCCACAAAGGCCACGAAACTTGCTTCAGTGTGTAAGTGGTATGCATGCGTTTTGCCTCCAGTGGTCCTAATTGGACCACTGCTGTGTTTGTAGGTGGGTGTGTGTGTGCCAGTTCTGTCAGATCTGTCAGTTTCAGCTCCTCCTGGGTTTTTAGTATAAGAAGAGGACCCCTGCACCCACTCTAGAGAGATCCTTGAAGAAACCAAAAGGAGCCAAGAATCTTGTCCAGCTGCAAGACCCGAGAGGAGACCGTACATAGGCTGTACCATCTGAAAATGTTGGCTGCATGGATAGATCAGCCAGACTTATTTTAGGAGGGAAAGAGGGCTGTAGCTTGGTCCAAAGAAATAATGAATCACTATGTATTGTAAAAATAAAGGGTTTATTGAAATACAAGTAGGCCAAAATAAATCTTGGGCAAGTAGGTATTATAACATTTCTAGACAACTATAAAAACAACTCAATACATGTGTTACAAGCCAAAGTATAACCTTATTTAGAATACACCAAGCAGTCAAGGCCAGTTCAACCTACAACACATTCAGAATGGCAGTCAGCTATTCCTGGGGAGTAAAACCAGGATATGACAATGCATTACTTACCGTAAAAGCATTTCTGATGGTTGTATCTGCTTAGATTCACATGCTGTGCATAGTCCGACATTCAGTGGTCACTGCAGAGTATTGCATTTTGTTTTTCGTAGTCGAAAAGGGGACATCGACAAGGCGTGTCTGTAACACTATCCCTATAGTGACGTGCAGTGTACCCACAATCCCTCACATGTCGAGGTCTCTCTGTTTGTATTTTTTCTGCCCTGAGGGAGCCTATTAGACGTGGGCGAGTACAGAAAAGAGAGATATAGAAGAAAGTCTATGTTCCTTCCATCCGAGCGGGGAGGAAGGGTGGGCGCATGTGAATCTAAGCAGACACCACCATCAGAAATGCTTTTACGGTAAGTAATGCATTGTCTTCTGATGTTTGTTAATCTGCTTAGAATCACATGCTCTGCATAGACTAGCGAACAGTAACCAGAGTTGGAGGTGGGTTGTGAGAAGGAACAGTAGAGAAAAGATGTCTTAATACTGTTTGTCCCACCTAGGAATCGGATCTAGAGTGGGCTTCTAGACAGTAGTGTTTTGTAAAGGTGTGAACAGAACTCCAGGTTGCCGCTTTGCAAATGGACTCAAGAGGGACATTTGCAATGAAAGCTATGGAAGCCCCGGTGCTCTTGGCGTGAAGGGTAGTTCTCTCTTAGCAAGAGAGAAACAGAGAGGGATGCATTGTACAATCCATCTATAAATAGTGGATTTCGAAACTGCATCTCCTTCTCTTCCTGCTGCCACTGAGACAAAGAACTGATTAGTTTTTCTCAATGGTCTAGTTCTTTCCATATAAAACATCACTGCTCTGCGAACATCCGGTGTATGCAGGCTCTTCTAACCTAAGTTTGAAGGATTTTGAAAGAATGTTGGTAGTTCTATTGACTGGTTGACATGGAATTTAGAGATACATTTTGGTGCAAACCTAGGATGTGTGCGTAGAACCACCTGATCCTTGAGAACTGTTACAGAAGGGTCTAGTACAGAGAGCGCTTGTAGTTCACTTACTCTCCTAATGGAGGTGATAGCTATTAGAAAAGCAGTCTTAAGAGTGAGGTCTTTAAGTGTTGCTTTGTGCATGGGTTCAAAGGGAGACCCCATGAGCCTGGTTAGTACCACATTTAGCTATGGAGGGTGGATCCTCTTCACTCCTTCCATGAAGGCTTTAATAACTGGGACTTTCCACCATGACACTAAGTTTGGAAGTGGTGTATGCGGGAAGTGCAGCTAAATGGACTTTAATAGAGTTAAACACCAAGCCTGAGTCTAGTAGGTGAGTCAGGTACAGAACAATTTGTTTGGGAGAGCAGTCAACTGGGTTGATGCTCCTTCCCCTACACCAGATGACCAATCGTTTCCATTCGCTAGAATAAAAGTGACTAGTGTTAGGCTTTCTATCCTCCCTGAGAATGTCCATGCATCTCTGCGGGAGTTGTAAATGTCCAAATTCTATGATCTCAGGAGACAGGCTGCTAACTTCATGGTCTGAGGGCATGGATGTAGTGTCCTGCCCTTGTCCTGTGACAGCATGTTGTACGGGCAGCGAAGTTTCACTGGAGGAGATAGGGACATCTCCATCAAGTGAGCGAACCAAGGCTGTCTGGCCCACATATGGGCCACCAGTATCATGGTAACTTGTTCCTGGTGCATCTTGTGCACTATCTTGTTGAGAAGGGGAGTCGGGGGGGAAAAGCATAAACAAATTTACCTGACCATGGTATCGATAGACCGTTCCCCTTGGATTGGTTCTGGGGGTACCTGGAGGCGTAATCTTGGCATTGTGAGTTTTCCAGAGTTGCGAACAGATCTATTCCTGGGAATCCCCATTCTGTGAAGACATCGAATACGATGTCTTCGTGTAACCGCCATTCGTACTCTGAGGGCAGAGGAAAGTCTCTGCTGAGTTCGTCTGCTAGCAGATTGAGTTCCCCTAGTACATGTTTTGACAGTAGGAACATGTGTTTGAGAGCCCACTTCCAGATGTTCTGGGACAGCTTGGACAGTCCTGGAGAGTGAGTGCCCCCTGCTTGTTGAAGTAGTACATGGCAGTGGTGCTGTCCGTGAGGACCATCACTGTCTTCCCTTGCAGGTGTGCCTGGAAGGCTTTCAGTGCCTTGAACACAGCTAGTAGCTCCAGTAAGTTTATGTGCTTGAATGCTACGCTCGGAGTCCAGACTCCGTGAGCAGTCTGATGGGATAGGTGAGCCCCCCATCCTGTGAGGGATGCGTCTGTGGTTAGAGTGGCTTCCACTGCGGGGGTGGCAAATGGTTTCCCTATTACCAGGTTTTCCTCCGACCACCACCGTAGCGAGAGAACCAAGGCCTGCAAGACCACCACTAGATCGTCCCATTGTCCGCTGGTCTGACACCACTGGCTGTTGAGCCACTCTTGCATTGGGCGCATTCGCAGGCGCGCGTGAGGTACCAAATAAATACATGACGCCATCATTCCTAGTAAGCGCATTGCTTTGCGTACCATCACCTCTCAACCGGCCACATATTGAGGGATTTGAAACATGTTTTGGACCCTCTCGTTGGAGGGGAAGACGAGGCCGTCCTTTGTTCAAATTAGAGCCCCTAGGAATTGTTTGATCTGGCTGGGGTCTAAGCTGAACTTCTTCTCGTTGATGGAGAAGCCCAGTTGAAACAAAAGGTCTACAGTCTTTTGGGTATTTTAGAAGCATGTTTCGTAAGAATCCCGTTATGAGCCAATCGTCGAGGTAAGGGTATACTGGGATGGACAACCTGCGCAGGTGGGCCGCTGCCAATGCCAGTACCTTCGTGAATACTCTCGGCGCTGATGCTATGTCGAAGGGTAGCACTCTGAACTGGTAGTGTTTGCCCTCTATTATGAACCTGAGGTATTTCCTGTGTGCTGGCAACATTACAATATGAAAGTATGCATCTGTCATGTCCAGTTTTGTCATGTAATCTCCTTGTGAAAGCAGGGGGATTACCTCCTGTAGAGTCACCATACAAAACTTTTGAGGTTTGACAAATTTGTTTGCTGGGCGCAAATCTAGTACAGGGCGCATGGTTAAGTCCTTTTTGGGTACAAGGAAGTACACTGAATAAATACCTTCCGTTACCTGGGATAGAGGCACGACCTCTATAGCTCCTTTTTCTAGTAGCTGGTCCACTTCTTGAAGAAGGATGGCGAGGTGTTCTGGTGACATGCGTCGTCCCCTTGGGGGTCTGTACGTAGGGAACTGTTGAATTCTATACAGTAGCCGTGGGCTATGGTTGATAGTACCCAGCGGTCTGATGTTATACCCTCCCATGCTGGAAGAAAGGATGATAACCGGCCCCCGACCGGCGAAGCATGGGAGGGGACGCGAATCTTTGAGTCATTTGGTTTTGGTGGCTTGGGAACCTCTAGGGGTGGGACCCCGACCTCTTCCCTTGCCACGACGTTGTCCTCTTTGGTTATATGGTCTGCTGGTGCCTTGGTTAGAGGACCAGTTACTTGCAGAGTATTGCTGCTGCTGTTGTTGCTGCTGCTGGCGTTGGCCTTGAAAAAAACGTTTGTTGCCATAACCACGTTTTTTGGGAGGCCTTGAAATTTGGTCTAGTGTCTTGATTGTGTCAAATTCCTTCTTTGCGGTCTCTAGTGCCTCACCCACCGCCTTACCAAAGAGGTTTGCATCTTCTATAGGTTTGTTAATAAGAGATGCTTGCGTTTCAGGTTTAAAGCCTGAATTACGTAGCCATACATGGGTCGAGTAGGATTCCTTGGACTAGGGAACAGCCAGCCGTCTTTGCAGCATCCACAGTATTTTTAATGATGCTTTGGTTGACTAAGGTCCCTTCAGTCACTGTGGCTAGAAGGTGAGTACGTAGGGGTTCCGGTACCTCCTCAATGTCGCCACGTAGTTTGCTCCATTGTGCATCTGCGTAACTTGCCAGCAAAGAGTTGTTGTTGGCAATTCTTGCGGAAAAGGCAGCTGAGGCTGTCCATTTATTACCCTCTTTATCTGGTGGTGCCTCGCTAGTTGACAGCGGGACCCCTGCTCTCTTCCTGGTATTTGTCACCACTAAGGAGTCTGGTACAGAGTGGCCCCTGATGTATAACAGGTGCGATGGAGGACTAAATAATTGTTCTATCCTCGGGTTGACCCCTCTGATCAACGCGGGAGTGGATAGTGAAGGAATAATTTGTCTCTTTACTGAGGCGAGGAGGGGAATGGTTTGGCTGACAGGGGGTTTCTCCTTAATGATCTTTTCTACAAAGTCGATGTCAGGAGAAGTTTCCCCGATCTCGAAATGCACTGCTGCCTTGCGTAGGAGTGCATTAAAGGTAGGTTGATCGTCTATAGGTGATGTATTCCTAATAGGTGAGTCTTTGGGTGGGGACAGGTTTATGGTTTCAGGGTCTGAAAACGCTGATGGGGATTGCCAGGGCTGTGAAGCGCCTTCTTCTGGGTCTTCTCCGAAGCCCCCATCACCCATATCCGGGTTGTCTTCAAAACCTTCCTCTAGGTTTTGTTCCCCTTCATTGCCTAAGAATTCGTCATCCTCCTGAAAGTGGGGTCCTCTCCAGTGAGGTCATATAAATCTACATCCTCTTGGCGGTGGATCAAACAGCTTAGGGTACTTGGCCCTGGGATCCTCCTGAGGTCCCTCTCTTGATCTCTTGGGTGTTGGAAGGTTCCGAGTCTCCATAAACCTCTCCATTTTGTCCATACAGAACTGAAGTCTCTCGGGTTTCTTGAGGTACCCCGGAGCGTTCAGGGGGAGAAAAGGGAGGGCCTTCCGTTAGAAAACGCTTCAACCTATGCCATAACGTCGAAGAGAGGTTCCCCTCGCCTTCTTAAAAGCCTTCTGGTAGGCCAGGAGTCCCTCTCGTCGGAGCGGGCGGTTCCTGCCTTCCTTCTGACTTTTTCGGCGTCTCCCGGGCATTATGAGCGGTAACCGACATCTAGTCGCGTTTGCGGTTATGTGGGGGGCTTCAGACTCTTACGGTCTGAGGAGGCCGCCGGTACGACCTGCGTCTCCGTTGGCGCTAATGTTCTCTTCGTCTTCGACGAGGAAGAGCCGTGGGTTGTGTGTTTATGGGAGTGTTTTCTGTGTGCGTCCTTGTCGCCAGGGTGTTCATCTCCATAAGCAGGGCGTGAGCCAAGCTTGTCGGGGCCGGGGACAGACGACTTGCGAAATGGACGTCGGGTTGTCACATTCCTCGTCACTTTTCAGCGGTGGCGGGTGATGAATCAGACCTAGACATAGCATAGGCTGCCCACCTCTTGACCCTACGGTCTATTAAAGTCTATTAAAGTCTTCGGCTTAAGGAGCTGACAGGCCGCACAGCCGTCTTCTTTGTGGTCGAGGGGCAAGAAACAGTTACACCGTTTATGCTCGTCTTTCCATCTTTTGGGTGACCATATATATGATTACAGGGGCAAAAAAAAAATGTGGGGGTTGCGGGGGTGTCCCCCGCATGTTCCATGCAATAATGTCGCCACAAAGAACGACAATTTTTCGGCGATATTTTTGCATGGCGATATTTTTGCGGCGACATTATTACATGGAACCACTCTCCCTACTGTATTTGGCCGTCGAGGCCAGGCCACGTGTTCGGCGAACGTCGAACAACCTCCTCCGTCGAAGGCACCGCCGTCGGAGATCTTGATCGGCGGTGAACAGCTTTGCAGCTACGACGCCGAAGGAGGGATGTAAGTAATAATATAATTTAAGGCCGAATAAAGTTTTTTGCAATGTCTCTCGAGGAGCTCCGCATATAGGCGACCAATATCTGGGCGGAAAAAAACAATCTGAGGGACCTCGACGCGTGAGGGATTGGGGGTACACTGCACGTCACTATAGGGATAGTGTTACAGACACGCCTTGTCGACGTCCCCTTTTCGACTACGAAAAACAAAATGCAATACTCTGCAGTGACCACTGGATGTCGGACTATGCACAGCATGTGATTCTAAGCAGATTAACAAACATCAGAAATATACTTTTAGAATACAATCAGTAGCTTTTCAAGGGTAGTAGACCCTGTCAGTCATGCAGTGGCACTCACTTACAGAAACCACTTAATAAACCATAAACACACAAAAACTATTTTAGAATAGCACTAATGCAATTCAGGGAAAGCACAGCCCAGTGTTAGAAATTTAGAAGTGCAGCAGCTATTCAAGGGAAGTAATATCATATACTTTTAAGAGGGGCTTCTAGCAACTCATAAAACAAGTATTAACTTCAAGACTATTTTAGATCTGTATAAGCAGATCAAGGAAAACAAAATCCAATGGTACACCTTAAGAATGACAATCTGTTATTCAGGATTAGTAAGCTTCTACACTCATTCAGTTAAGAATAATACAACAGTACCAACAAGCACTTCAAAGGTGACTGCTTGGATAGTAGTGGCTCGCACCCACAATTGTTACAGGAAAATTACAGTATTGACAGTTCCACTGCTTAAATAGTAGTGGCTTGCACTAGCAATTCTTACAGTTACAACACTAACTTATACGTACTTTTATACATGTTATAATTTTCAGACAGAATCCTTATAATCAAAGTCCTTCCCTAGTAGATAGCATGAGCCAGAAGAGGTAGTAGTCTACGGGCCAGTTGTAGGCAGGTCAGGATATGTTTCAGTTGCAGGAAAGCCAAAGTTCCAGATGAGATCTTCTTAAACAATTCAGTATTATCTTCAGAATTAGGTAAAGTGTTCAGGGACTTCACAGAAGGCTCCCTTATATGTGTTCCAGCATTATATCTGGGCAAGTGGTATGGGCAAATTCCCAACCACACAAATCATCCACTCAGCCTCACAGGATTCACAAAAGACTTAGGCAAGTATTACACAAGCCAACATCGTACCTTAGGAGAAAAGAAGAGCTTTGGCGTGGATGCCTTAAGGATGTAGGACACGGTCCATGGATTCTCGGTCTGGAGAAAAAAGAACTAGACACTGTATGGGAACTTGCAGCAGCAGTCAGAGGAGGTTTCCAGCAAAGGTTTCTTGGTGGATTCTCGCAGCTCTGTGGATTTGGCAGCTTTTTACAGCAACCAGATGAATAACTAATATCGCTGGTGGGATTCTCTTCACTCTCTCGGTCCTGCACTCTGGTGAGGGGACTTCAGGGATTCGAATCAGGTCTCTGGAGATCCAGCAGGAGTCCACCAAAGTTTCAGCGAGGTTCGGACTTCGGATGACCATGCACTGCATTCAGGCTCGAGGTCCCAAGGTATTGGTGGTTTGCAGCCTAGCAAGGTCGCAGAACGTCATGGGATGTCTCCTTGAGACTAGTGGGTTTTACCAGACCCTGGGTAGGAGTCGTCATTTTCGGACCCCAAGGTCGATTGGAAGGAATGTTTACATCAGGCTCTGGTTACACAGCAGGCTCTCTGGTCACAAGAAATCCGTAAATATGTCTTTTCTTCAACTTTCCTCTTTGGATTCAGCTCCAGTGGTCTACTTGTCAGCAGCTTCCAGGATCGGAGTATTTCTCAGGAACTACAGCACAACTTCAGCAAACTCTCCCTGCATTTTACGGAAAGGAACAGTCTGGCTGTCCAATCAGGACAGCCAGCCAACCCCCTCGCCCCCCCACCATTAGAACCTGGTTCCATTCAGGCAAGGTGAAAGAAAAAGTGCTGCAGAGTTTTAGACTCCTCCCTCGCTTCCTGGCTTCTCAGAAACTCTGGAGCCTTGGCAGGGAATACAAAGGATTCCCACCGAAGACACAACTTCAACCAATGTCGTTCCTGCCTAGAATGGCTGTAGATGACCTAGGAAACAAAAAGCAAACGAGAAAGGGCAAAATAAAAGTAGAAACCCACCATTCGAGCAGAATGGTGGCCCTCCAGTGCATTACAGAGACTGATTTGACAGCCTGCGAGTAATAATGAAAAGTAATAAAAGTAGTTTCACTGCCACCAGCCATTAAAGTAAACTTGCAAACTTAACACAAATGTTCCCAGGTAAGAAAGGGGATACATTGTATCCCCCAGCACTCCACATAAGGTGGAATGTGCTGGCTCATTAAAACCAGTGTAAAGGGGATGTGAATCCCACTTTACCTCTTGGGAACAGTAGTTCACCCAAGAAACAATAAGATGATTAAAAGGAAGCCACTGCATTTAAATTGTTGTGTATATTACAGGCAGTCCAAAGTTACAGGAAACTATACCTCCAGTCACACACTATAATTACCAAGTCCACGCAAAAGGTTCTGGTGTTGACACAGGTCAGGAAGATTTATCCTAAAGATGAAAATCTTACCTAATAGTATGTACTTATTTTGAGGTGATATAAGCATACAACTCCGATCAGTACCTTCAGCACAAGTTGCTGAACTCATTGCACTCACACGTGCCTGCATGGTCGCCACACAATGAACAGCCACATTATTCACTGACTCCCACTATGCTTTTGGCATCTCACATGACTACGGGACCCTCTGGAAACAGAGAGGCTACCTGACTGTACAGGGTGCTCCCATTCTTAACGCACCTTATGTTGAAGCACTGCTTTAGGTTACCCTACTACCCTCCTAGCTGGCTATTGTGAAATGCAAGGCTCATACACACTTTTCTGACAGCATCACGCAGGGTAGCATTGACAGAGCAGCCAGGCTTATCTTTGGAGGGAGAGAGGGCTGTAGAATCAGTACAAAGAAATTGTAATACACATATGGTCTAAAGAAACACTGAAATACTATGTATTGTAAAAATAAATGGTTTATTTAAATACAAGTAGGCCCATAATTAGAAAATAACTACCATCACAGATCATATAAACACATTATTAAAAAAAAACTATGCTTTAAAGAACACAGACCAAAGCATAGACGTTATTTAGAAAACTAACAAACATCTAGCTAAGTCAAGCCTCTTCATACACATTCAGTATAGGTCACACATATTCTTGGGGAGTAAAAAACATAAGTTACTTTCAGATTACTTTGAAGTAAAACAAGGGTAGTAAACCCTGTCAGTTACACTGACGCTCAGAAAGAAATCACTTAGTAAACCAACGGGAAAATATACTTCTTTGTGAATAGTGCAACACTTATTCTAGGTACAGAAAAAACATACATCTCTTTTGTGATATCCCACAGTTATACTAGGGGAGTAAAACCTAAGGATGTAATATTCTATTACAGGTGCTTTTGAGATCAGTAAAACACAGATTGAGATAAGCAATAACTCTTGTAACTTATTTTAGGATGGCAAACAGCTACCGAAAGGTAAGTAAAACCTATACACATTTTGAAGGACCCATCAGCAACTTAAGGGCAGGTATAAACCTCAGACTGTGTTTGTGTCTGTCTAAACAGACCAGGGAAAGCAAAAACCAGGGTTACACTTTATATATGACTCAAGGTTATTCTAGGTAGGTAAAACCTAATGCAGACTTATTATGGACAAGCTAACAGCAAGTCAGGGGAAGCAAGACTGAGTTGGGAAACATATACACCTATTCTCTGAAAGAAATAGTTACCAAAGCCAACATCATTACTTTTGGGAAGCGGCACAACCAATTCACAAGAGAGTAAAATAACCTTACATCTACTTTCTGTTAGAATGGTGAAAAAGTTTCTAAGGAAAGTGAGACTTTACATATATTTTCAGAATGGCAGAACATTTCTAAAGTTCCAGGCCCTGGAACATGCCGAGCATCTGGTTTTTCATCTCAACCCAAAAGCTTTGGATTACCAGGTATTCCCACCACATATGCTTCCAATTCTCCACTTGATTGCAGTCCCTCCAACATAAATTTGAGATTTGCAGAAACATTGCGTGTAGCCTCTCTGGCGTATAATGCCATTAAACGAGAATGTTTATCCACATTTCCCTCATTTATATGGCTCATGTTAACTTTGGGATAGTCACCCAGAGATATTCCCATTGGGTCCTGGATATTGTTTCCCCTAATGTTTTTTCCCATTTCTTCATATAATTCCACTGGATCTCCTCGTATTGTGTGTTTATGATTTTATACAAGTCTGAAACGAGTTCCTTTGAACCTGTGTGGGTTGTTATATAGGATTCGAAAGGTGCTGGCTCTCTTGTCGCCATGCATTTTTTTTAATGTCTGGGGTAGTCAGCCTGTGTCTCAATTTTTCGTATACAAACCTTTCCTTTGCTGTCAGACCCAGTAGGATTTTAACAGTGCTCAAACATCTAATCATTCATTCCTGAAACATATCGCAGACCTTTATCTACCCGGCTTCCTCCCATGTTTTGTATGCACACTTTTCCATCCCAGGGGGACAGGGGGATGTGTGGGGTCTGGGTTCCCAAACATAGGTCTAAAAGGGAGCTGGTTCTACCGTTGGCACCACTTTTTTGTTGTCTCGTCCCACACTTCTAATGCCACCCCCATCACTTTGCTTATTTTAAGGTTCGGATGTCTATGTTGTTTGTCTTTCCACAGTAGTTTTGATAGGGGCGTACCCACTACCGCTCTATCCTGCTGAGCCCAGATCTTATGTGATTCTACTGGTATCCAGTTCTTTAATACCTACGACTGTGCCGCTTCATAGTATCGGTGCAAATGTGAGAGGGCCAGGACCCCTTTGTTTTTTGGTGCCGTTAGCACCTTCCTTGCCACTCTGGGGGGTCTTTTTTCACATATAAATGACATAGTAGAATTGGTCAAGGATTTGAACATTTCTTTGGGGAAATTTCTTTGAAAATAATTCAACAGTTTGGGAAGAACATTCAATTTTATCGAGGTCATCGGACCCCGCCATGAGATTGTTAGCGGGATACATCTCTCCAGGTCTTGCTTTATTCTAGCCAATATCTGCGGGTAGTACCCTCCCACCCCCCATACAGATGCTCAACCTGTTCTGTGAGTATTAATTCCCAGATACATGACCCCTCTGTTGGCTACCTTTAGTTGTAGGGAAGAGAATAACCTGTTTAGCGCCCCGCGATCTCCCGGCTAGCACCAGCATTTCTGATTTCTGTCTGTTAATTTTCAAGCCCGAAATTGCTCCAAACTCTTTCAGTTCCTGCATCAGCGCTGGGAGAGTTTGGTCAGGGTCTGTCAATGTCATCAGCATGTCATCTGTATATGCAATTACTTTATGGGACTTCATTGCCATTTCTATACCCTTTAGATCCTCAGAGTCCCGAATTCTTGTTAAAAAGGGGGTTCCAGGTAGATCGCGTAAAGTAGCAGGGACAGGGTCCATACCAGTTTCGTTCCCCGTCCTAGCGTCACTCTATCCATGACAATTCCATTCACGGGTATGCAGATTCCTGGGGTGTTTTAATTAGCCTGGACCGTTTTAATGAAAGGGTTCCCAAAACTCATGTGTTTCAGGTTTGCGAAAGAGGAGAGACCATTCTACCCGGTCAAATGCTTTTTCAGCATCTAATGAGAGCTAAATTGCTGGGGTTCTGGCCACCCCGACTTGCTACAGAACATGAATTATTCTTTGTACGGTTATGAGCCTGCCTTGCGGGAATAAAACATGATTGGTCTGGGCCTATCAATTTAGGGAGCAACTGCGTTAGTCTGTTCGCCAGGATTTTTGTGAAAAGTTTTGCATTCAGATTAATTAATGTCGATATGAACCTGGGAGGGTCGGGTCTTTCCCTGGTTTAAGAAACACTAGTACCTTGGCCTCGTTCATTGACAGGGTAAAGTACCCTTCGAGCTAAACGAGTTAAAAAGTCTTGTTAGGACTGGTGCTATGAAGTCAGCATATTTCCTATAAAAGATTGCGGTGAATTGGTCTGAACCCGGGGTAGTTCTAAGATTGCTTTTTTTTTTTTACTTAGTCTATCTTTATTTCTTCGTCCAAGAGCAGCCTCACTTCTCTCGATATCTGAGGGATTATTATTGTTCTCAAATAATCTTCCTGTTCCTGTCCTGATGGGTTGCCTGACGTACAGAGGGTTTAATAATATTCTCTAAAATTCTCCCCGTCTTCCGTTTGTGTCCGCAGTAGCCCCGATTTATTTTGTACTTATTTAATCATTTGTGTACGCTGTTTAGCTCTCAGTTGGCTGGCTTAGTACTTGTCTGCTTTATTTGCCTTAGTATAATACCAGTGTTTTAGATAGAGAAGGCTCTTCTCTGCCAGTTTCGTTCTAACGCCTTCCAACTGGCCCTGGACAGGTCTCATTGTCTTCAGCTTATTACTGGGGTTCTGCGCTATTTCTCCCTGTATATCTTGTAGTCTCCCTTCTAGTTCCCTTTCCTATCGGTTCCTATGCTTGTCTCTTGCCGCTTTGAGTGCTATCAACTGTGCCCTAATGACAGCCTTAAAGGCTTCACAGATGGTCTCCTGCGAGACCTCCACTGAGACATTTAAAGGTAAATACTTTATTATTTTCCCTCTAATTGTACTCTCCTGTAGGGGATCTTGTAGAATGTCTGAAGGAAGTTTGCATTGCAAGAGCCCCGATTTCTTATGTGACCAGGAAAATTGTACCCAGAGTGGGGTGTGGTCTGAGATCGAGATAGGTCCCAGTTCTATCTCCTGTACTTTACCCAAGAACCCTGTTGATGCCCAATTATTATCCATCCTGGACATTGTGAGGTGTGCGTGGGATTAGTGTGTGAACCCATGTATTTGGCCCTTTCAATCCCTCCAGATATCATGCAGTGATCGCGTTTCCATTTTCCGTCGAAGGGTCCTTGAGGGAACCCCATGCCCCTGTGCTGTTGCCACTTCTATCTAGGTAGGGTTGCCAGGCTAGGTTAAAATCCCCTGCCAGTATTATATCTCCATTAGCGAAGATTTCCAGTTTCTCCAGTGTGTCCTTCAAGAACCCATCCTGTCCCATATTCGGGGCATAAATTGAGGACAGTGTTAGTAGGTTGTCCTCCAAGATCACATTCCCAAAGATAAACCTTCCTGTTTTATCTGCCTGTGCGTCATAATTTGCATACACACTTTTTTACAGAATGCCAGCAATACCCCTGCCCTTTTCTCGTCCTCATTAGTTTTATACCCTCTCAAACGCAATTTCCCCTTTCCTTTTTTCGTAACATGGGTCTCTTGCAACATTAAAACATCAAATTTCCCCTTATGTAGGAATCATTCTAGTTTGTTTCTTTTTACAGGGGCACTCAGACCACGTACATTGAATGTAAGAAAACATATCCCTTCCATTTATCTATATCCCAAAGCGTTTTCATCTCGCTTTCTGTATCCTGCTCTTTCAGCTCCCTTCCGAACGCCCCACCTCCCTCCCCCATCATGCCCTTCTCCCTCTCTCCCAACAAACCCCAACTTGTATTGACCCTCCCAACCCTGCTACAGTCCTGAGGAGGGACCAGGGACCTATGGCCGCTCGGGCAAAGTGTCCGTCGCGCCTGGCCCTCAGTAAACCCAGGGATAATTTTGTGGGGATTCCTATACCCCACAGAGGATTCAAGTGGTTGACCCCAGGATCGCCCCGCTCCCAGGCCGCAATAGGTCTTTTTAATCGCGATACCTTCTACCCCTGCAGGGGTTAGTCACTGTCAAAGTCCCTGCTGGAGTTTGTGTCGAGCTTGTATTGAAGTTTGCCCCTCCGGCTCTTCGAAGGCCATCACTTTTTGTTGCTATTAAGTTTTTCTTTGTTGGATGGTTTTCCATTCCCACGGTCTTCTACACACGTTGTCCCCATTTCATTGCTTTTCTGCTTCGCACTCATCTTTGTCCCGTATATTCAGAACCTGCAGCCCTTCACATGAAGATATTCTGTGCTGTTTTCCATCTCGAAAAAATAAAAACCCAAAAGGGAAAGTCCATTTATATCAGATTTGTTTTGTCATCAAGAATCTACCAACGGGCCAATTTCTCGCCTTTTCTGTAGCGTAGACTGGACAAGGTCTTGATGTAGCTGAATTTCCACCCCATTCTTCCGGATCTGCCCTGTTGTACTCGCTTTACATAGGATTAGTTCCTTCTGGGAATATGAGGAGAATGCATCTAGGACATCGCTCGGGCGTGGGCCCGGTTTCCCCCACTCTCCGTGCGCCTACCCGATGAATGCTGTCAATCATGATCTCTTCTTTCGTTACTTGACAGAATGTCCTTGGAGAATTGCTGGACCGAGTCTTTGAGATTTTTATCTTCCACGGACTCCACCATATTCTTTATCCTGATATTGTATTTGCAGGACCGGTTTTCCAGGTCAGCTCTGTCAGTTCTAGGTTATGCGGAAGGTGTACTACATGCTCTTGCGTTTCCCCGTTTTGAAGGGCTTCCCCCTCCACATTTTGTACAACTTTCTCCAGCATATATGTCCTTTCTTCTAACTTTGTGACATCAACACTTAGTTCCTGTGCTGCTTGCTTCATTTCCTCTTTTAGGGATTGAAATTGGTTATGAACAGAGGACATAAATTGCTCTTGGAATTCCTTGAACCACGTTTGCATGTCCTCTCTGGTAGCCGCAATTGTCTGGGCTAACGTGGTTCTGTATTTTGTTGAGTTTCTCCCGGTCCCTTCCCTCTCGCTTGGGTGGGTGTGTCGCAACTCCACAATTGTTTTAAGCTGGATTCTTGTTTGGCTGTGGGGTTCTGCGTTGTTGGTTGTGTTGCCTTTCCTCTCAGAGGCTCACAGGCTTTATTATTCTGCTTTAGTTGTGGCCCGGTGGGGAGAGATGCTTACGCACTTCTTCCTCCGCCAGCCGCTATCTTGAATCTCCCCCAAATAAGTAAACTTTAAACACTTATTCTCTTTTCTAGGCAAATGGCCTAATTCTTTGAAGTCTTTCCCTTGTTCTTGGAGCATAAGTGTTCTCAGTGGCATAAGGTGGATAAGTAGGGTCTAGAGTCAAACAGGCAGGTCAGGATATGTTCTTAAGTAACTAGAGTAAAAGTTCCTAAGGGAGACTGTTAGAACAAGTACTTTACTTTAGAATTAGTTGAGGGTCCAGGGACTTCAGAGAAGACACCTAGGGTGGATTCCAGCAGGAGCCTGGGTGCACTGGACGAGAGGACTCCCAATCATAGAAAACACCCCAAAACTACACAGGAACCACAAGCAACTTAAGGTAAGTAAATACCCAAGCCAGCACAGTACC
The DNA here is from genome assembly GCF_040938575.1 of Ambystoma mexicanum. Classification (NCBI taxonomy): domain Eukaryota; kingdom Metazoa; phylum Chordata; class Amphibia; order Caudata; family Ambystomatidae; genus Ambystoma; species Ambystoma mexicanum. Next base: position 385,474,979 of record NC_090934.1, on the reverse strand, counting down.
TTAGCACAGACGATTTTGCAGCAGGAGGACATCAAGATCTGCAGCCAAAAACCTGGTCGTTGAATTCCTTCATCAAGAAGACAGGACACTGGAAGGACTTTTGCAGCAAGGATCATGGGGAAGGTTCTAGGCACGGTTATCCTTGTGGCTGTATGCGGCTCTGTGGATTTGGCGCCTTTTTCAAGAGCACAGAAGAAGACAGAATATCACTGGTCTGATTCTCGTTTTCAATGTCCAGCACTCTGGAGAGGGGACTTATCAGACTGCAAACATGCCTCTGGAGATCCAGCAGTATGCCCACAAATTTTCAGCGAGATTTGGAATTTGGAAGACCTTGGGTATTGGGGTATTGCAGCCCGGCAAGGTTGCTTAACGACATGGGATGGCTGAAAATGCAGGTCTTCTTGAGTCTAGTGGGTCTCACCAGGCAGTAGGCCGCGGGTCGTCATTTTCAGAGTCCCCTTTTAGAAGGAAGGGCTTCAGCAGGCTCTGGTTACACAGCAGGCTCTCTAGTCGCTGGAAATCGCCTCAGCCGCAAAATTCTTGATCTTCCTCTTTGGTTCCAGTGTTCAACTACCTCTTCAGCTTTCAGGATCAGACTTTTATGCATGTACTCAGCCAATCAAACAGCCTTCCAACATTCAAACCTGGGGGCTTGGACTTCTTTTCAGGACAGCCAGTCTTCCACTTTGAGCTGGATTCTCGCAATCAGGCCGGAAGACAAAGGGCTGCAGAGTTTTGCACTCCTCTCTCGCTTCATGCCTTCACAGACACTCTGGCCTGGGCGGGAAGTCCACAGGACTCCCGCCGAAGATAGAATTCACACAAAGGAATTTCCCACCCTGGAGGTCAGGGGAAGGAACAAGAAAGGACAAGGAACACCAAGATGGCGAAAAGAAGACAATGGGTGTCATTTTGGTTAAATGAGCACCCAAGGGTGCCTTTAACAGGGCTGTGCAAACAGCACGCGCTAAGGGTGCACCAAATGAATAAAAAAGTTCCCTGACACCAGCCAATAAAGGTACATTTGTCCTTGTAACATAAATGTTACATTTAAAATGAAAAAGGGGATACTCAGTATCTCCCCAGCACTCCACAGAAGATGCGGGGTTGTTAAGCAAGATTGTGTTTAGTACCCTTTCTGAAGACTACAGTAACCTTGATCTCCTGGCAATAGGAACCCAACCTTTGGTATAAGTCTGTACTACACAGGTTGTTAGTGCAGCTGAGCGGCCAGGCTCATCTGAAGAGGGGTCAATGTGAGCAGTAGGGTTGTAACACAGAGTTTCACAGTGACAGTTATTCAAATAAACACTTAGACTCCTCAATGTTTCTTGATTAAACAATTATTAATTCATTTAGAAATCAGTTATATAAGCCTTCTTCAGAAGGGAGCAAAACATGTAACAATTATAATACACTTCAAAACAATCTATGTTTCTCTAAATCAGATGATACTCATTGGGGATGGCACACAGACACTTCCTACACCTTCAGGTGACAAATAGCTAGGACACTGTGGACATTGATTTATCACTGGTACATTTAGAGCAATACTGAGTTAGGTGCAAAGGTTAGATTGGGGAATAAAACAAAGGTTAAACAAGTATTCATAGACAGATAAGTACTTTTAAACCTTCCAATGTCAAGTAAATGTAGCCCTTTCCTGGGGCTAAGGTAAAGGCACAGAGTCAGAGGTAAGAAGAGTCTCCCGGGGAGGCAGGACAGCCAATGTTAGTCGAGCAAAGTCTAGGAGAGCTGAAGATCTTCTTTGCAGGTAAGTAAAAGTCATGCACAATGTTTTTAGAAATGTTTGTAGAAATAAAATTCACTTGAAGGGCCACAAGCTGGGAGGCTTGTGAGGGGCAAAGCTGTAAGCAACTCTGCAAGGGCAACCAAGACAGGTCTCAAATGAGAGCAAGTAAGGCTACACAACAAGAGTTAAGTCCCCTTAGGTTTACAGTACCTTTGGTTAAAATAAATGGTTCCAGTTGGCTTCTGTTGCTGTACTGCTCTACAGATCCTGGTGCTCCTGGGCCTCAGTTGTGGGGACAAGAGGGAGGACGTCTGGGGACTCCTGTACTGCAATGGGAAGGTCAGGGGAAGCAATTGGCAAACGTCAATTCAGTGGCACTTCTCGGTTTCAGCTCCTTGCATCTGACAGCAAATAGCAACACTGCGGTTTTAGGATACCACTTCAGACTTTCCTTGCATCTGGGGTCCAGCACTCTGTTGAGGTGGCTCAGGTTTGGTCAGTCCTGCTTCAGGGAAGTCCAGAGGATCTTCCTGGTGCTCGGGTCCAACTTAAAAGCAATCCACTCGTTTTGGTGTTCCTCTCCCTGGCACTTCGGTTCCAGCAGCAGAAGTACAGCCAGCTCCGAGAGGATGTCCAAAAGTGTTCACTTTGGGGTTGATTGGTCCCACCAACCCAAGGGGAGAAGTCGTCCTTGCAGGGCTTCTCTAGTCTAAACAAATTCAGAGCTTCGGCACAGCAGCAGGGCTTCACCGGGCAAACCAACAGTCCAGCAGTTGCAGCAGGCATCTCGTCCAGTGGTCGACTCTGCCTTCCAAGCCAAAAGCCTCGCCTTTCATGCAGGTTTCTCCCATTCATACCAGCCTAGCTGTCAATCACAGCAGGGTCAGTGTCCTTGACCTACAGCCAGCCAATCACGTTTGGGTGCATTCCTGTAACCAAGGGGATTAAGCACAGGGAGTTTTGGGGACTTCCTGCCCCAGCCAGACATACTGGAGCCAGAGGCAGAACGAACAAAGGGACCAAACTTGGTTAGGCGCGCAGAGTAAATCTCTAGAAGGACCTTTCCGACAGGAAATGGCGAAAAAGACCGGGCCATTTTGAAAATGGGCACTCATTGGTGCCGTACTGCAGCTGCGAATGCAGCCCGCAGCAAAAACACACAATGTTAGTAAAAAGTAAACCACTGCCACCAACCATTAATTGTAGAAAGGGAAACTTAAACATGCTACATGAGAAACTAGACAAAAGGGATACTAAGTAACCCCTCCAGCAGCCTACAGTAAAATAATGTCTGCTGGGTCTAGAAACAGTAGTTTAACCAAGAGAAGGTATTTAACCCTTTGGGAAATCTAAGAGACTTCCCTGTGCCACTGCACTGAAGGTGCAGTGTGCCACAATGCAAAGATGATGCCTATGGAGTTTGTCAGACTCCAAAGTCAAAAGAAACAGAGTCCAAATCACAGAAAAATACATGAGAGTGTGAAAAAGGTCTCCTCCAGGTTAGAAATTGAAAGCCCTAAAACCCAGCAAAAAAAAAGGAGCTGGGGCTCTCCAAGTTAGAGAGGAATTAGCACATTTCTGAGAATTCTCCCCAACAGGGGTGCTGGTCTCACCTAATAAAATGAAAAAAGGATCCAAGATCCTTTCTACCCTTGGGAACTGTAGTTCTCACAAGTTCAACCAGAGAAAGTTAAAAGAGGAGCCCCTATGGCAACCCAGCTACAATAGGCAATTATTGCCAAAAAGGTGTCAAAGAGGATAACCTTTAAAAGGCCCTATGGAGAGTCTTAGAAAATTACAACCATAAAAAAGTAAAAGATTCTGTAAGTGTGGAAAAAGGTTCCCACTCACAGAGGTATAAGGAAAAATAATCCACCAGTAAATGCAAAAAAGTTCTGGAGTGGACACAGGTCAGTAAGATGTATCGCTACTATTGATATTGATATTTTATTTCTATCATGCTCGTACACAAGTGTTTCAGGGCGTGACAAGGCAAGGGAGGGGAAACAGGGGAGAACAAAACAACCATCTTACTAGGCCGAGTGACATTGAGAAAGCGCAAGTGCATGGGGGAGGGGAAAAGTGCATGGAAGGGGGAGAAGTGGAAAGTGTGAAGCAAAGAGAAACAGATAAATAATTAATAAATAATAAAAGGCAACAAGCAGTGGTAGTGCAGCCAGCAATTGGCAAGTGCTAGGTTTAAGGCAGCAGACAGGGTAGGTCTGATAAGTGCAGGAAGAAACAGGGGGGTGGGGGGAGGGGTTGTATGGGTACAGATACAGACCCCTGGCCCGGAGGCAGTGCGGGAGGGTGTCGGGGTGAGCAGGTACCTGGGTCCGGAGGACAGAGGGTGGCCAGGTGCACTGTGCCAAGAGAGAACAGATCAGCAGGGGAGAGGGGGAGAGAAGGCAGAAGAAAAGAGGAAGGTCTTGAGGTGCTTCCGGAACCGGAGATGGGTCTCCAAGTTTTAGAGTGGCAGGGAGGCTGTTCCAGAGGGAGGCCCCAGCTGAAGACAGATCTACCCCCAGCTCGTTTCTTTGAAAAACGACTGACCCTGAGGGAGTTAGAGGTAGCGGAGTGAAGAGCTCGAGAGGGGAGGTATTTGCGGAGGGGTCGCTGAAGGTATTTTGGACCCAGGCCCCAGAAAGCCTTGTGGATAATGCAGAGGGTTTTGAATTTAATCTTTGCATCCACTGGGAACCAATGGAGGGATTTCAGAGCTGGAGAGATACGATCCCAGGGCTTGAGGCCAAGGACAAGTCTTGCAGTCCTGTTCTGGATTAGTTGTAGAGGGCGGAGAGTAGATGCAGGTAGATTTAGAAAGAAGCTGTTACAATAGTCCAACCCAGAGAGAGCCAGAGCGTGGGAGACCATGAGCTTCTGGGGAAGGAGTGTAAAGGCAGAGTACCTCTGAGGAGGTGCAGTAGGAAGTTTGAATTTTTAGAGACATCAGAGATGTGGGTGGAGAAGGAAAGTGTGGAGTCAAAGATGACCCTGATGTTCTTAGCCTCGCAGGTGGGGGTAGGAGGGCGGCCAAGGGAGGCCAGCTAGAGAGTGAGGCGAAAGTATGGTGAAGTGCTCCAAGTGTGGTATTGTGGTGGAGGTCCTGCTCGACTCCATACCCAGTTACTGCTGCTTTTGCCTTTCATCAGCGTCCAAGGCTGTACGGAGGAGAGAAAGGTTTACAGAAACCCACTGTGCGAAACACAGACATTCAAAGGACCCAAAGTCCCAAAGTAAATATCCTTCTGCTTTGAATACTTGCAATTTTGACACGATGGATGCGGCCTTGACCTAGTGGGCTGGATTTTTGAATGTGAGGCTGGACTTTTACTAAGTGGGCTGGGCTGACTTGTCTGCGTGTAATAGTGTTGTGAGAATCTGCTTTCTTTTACGTAATTACGCATTTATTTTTTCTTTTCTCTGTTTTCACTCAGAATTACTGCGTGCCTCTGCCCCGCCCCCGGACTGCTCAGCACGCTACAAAAACTTTAGTGCATGCGCGCGCATCCGAAGTGCTCCAAGTGTGGTGTTGTGGTGTTTGGGGGTGAGGTGAGTGCAAATACTGACTAAACAACGATTCTGAAATTTCATCTCCTAGAACTTATCTTGGTTAACCTGTTGTAAAACTTGAAATCTAAAGCTGGTTAATGGCGAGTGGACTTAGGAGTGAAAAGTGTGCCGGTACCGCACTCGTATAGCCTGCCTTCTTTGACTTTCCGTTGTGTTCCAATAAGTCTCAGGGGGCGGACTGTTTCGAGTCCGGTGGTAGCACACCCAAACTAATGGATGCCTCCGCCAGGAATGTTCCAACTTGAGAGTTTGCCGACAATGATACGGCTGTGTTAAATGATTTGAAAAGGCACGATAAGGAGTATGTCAATCAATCTATGACTGGAACTAAGGTTGATGTACAATTTGACCTTGACGATAATCTAATGTTGGGGGCAGTACAGCTAACCAAACCTTCTACATCAAATCCATCAAGTGGTCATACTAATCTTTCGAGTATAGGTTTGCCCCAAAATGCCATCTGTGAACTATCTAATTAATCGTGTGAATTCGGAGTGAATTAAATGGTGGAATTAGACCATCAGGTTCGGCTTTCTATTGGTATGCTAACTCCGCTGATTCCAAAAATGAATCGTGCCTTATATTCCAAGGATGAGAAGGGACGTTCATACGCCCACACCTCTTCTTATCACGATAGAAGATCCCTTTAGAGCAGAATACGACCTTAAGGGGAGTGATAAAGGGAATGCCAATTATAACCAATTACAAACAACTGGTATTGATATTGTTTCATTCCTCTCTCCAGACCCCAACGAACATAATACGTTTCCAGTCATTATTCGCATTTTAGATCTGCTTGATAAAGGCCACGACTTGACGCATCTAGAATTGCGTGACATAAAACATAACATGCAGGAAATGTCAAAATTAAACAGATTGGATGGATATGTTTTGGCTAGCCATAATTGTGTGAGTGAACGTTACAAGACTATACAGACGAAACCAATGATTACTCATGAGAAAGGGACTCAGTGGAGTTCAATACCAAATAAAACTCAGGGGCAGGAACTAGATACTGTTTTAAACGCCATTAGTAAAACCAACTCCAACATAGCTGACCTCAAAAATGAAATGGGCATTGTTAAATCCACCGATGTGAACCAGGAACCCCAAGTGGAAGAGGTACTTAACAGTCCAACTGCATTGACTAATATTATTGAACAACAAAATAGCGTAGATCTTCTGGCGGAATCCCCTTTGGCAAACCCAGGCTTTTTATCTAGGTGCCATCGCAAACTCCAGCAACGTGCAATTAAACATGCTGAAAAAAGAAGGTCTGCCAATGAGAAACTAAAAAAAAAAAAAAAAAAAAATCCTAATACTGTTAAGTCGAATTCTTCAATCTCAGCCCCTCCAATGAACGGGGACGACTATGTTATCGATGTTGATCAACTGTCCAAAGAAAGTCAGATACATCTCAGTACTGAAGGGGGTGGTGTCAAAGGGGATAACGAAGAACAGAAAACGGTGAAAGTAGGAATGGTTTCTTCAACCACATTGGCTCGCGACGAAGCGTTGCATAAACCTTGTGGTAAAAAGCTTAGTGCAAAAAAAAGAATGCACTTCACTAGAAGACTGTGGGGAAGAGAACTCAAAACCCCAGAAACGATCAAACATTTTCCTGAGTAATGGTAGGAAGTGCACATCCACCACCTCCTTGGATGATAGGAACGCAAATAAATTCAATACCAACTGTAATATTCCTATTGTGATTAATCCCCAAATTCATTTATATTCAGAAATATGTAGTAACTCGGTAACCGACTCCAATTACATGAATGACCAAATTAACGACTCATCTATACCCTGTAACCTAACCCTAGAACCACAAGTAAATGAAACAGTCAAGAAATATTTTTCCTCCTCCACGCAAGAAGAATCCTACATTTCCTCTCCTTCACACACAAAACACTCACTATCGTCGCCCTCATCATGTCAAGAATCGACTATGCAAACAGCCTCTACCTCGGAATGCCAGAATACCTCCTGAAGAAACTACAACGGATCCAAAATGCAGCAGCCAGACTACTCCTCAAACTATCAAGAAGAGAACACACCACTCCTGCCCTAAAAACACTACACTGGCTCCCAGTAAAACACTGCATCACCTTCAAAACAATGTGCATAACGCACAGGGCAATCAGTGGACAAGGAGCAGAATGCCTATAAAAGAAAATAATCTACAAGCTAACAAGACTCCTCAGGTCGAGCAACGAAATCCGCTTGGAACCAAATCCATAACTTCAGAAGAAACTTGGAGGCACCTCCTTCTACCACTTAGCCCCAAAGACCTGGAACAACATCCCAAAAGAAATAAGAAACACCAAGAATCACCTAAAATTTAGGAAATTACTAAAAACCTGGCTCTTCAACACCACAGACTCAAAAATTGGAACAGAAAGTAAAAGGGATGACTAAACTGGAGTGGACACGAACAACTCCCAGTGCCGACTATGAACAAGCCCCTATGTGAAGAAGCTAGCACTATCTGTACGAGTAGGAAGGGAAAACAGGTAGCACTGCGAGGGGGGCTGGGGGAGGAGGGACCCGGTGTGAAAGGGACCTTGAAGGCCGGACGGACCCAGATCAGAACTGAGGCGCAGGGGTGCCCCCGAACTCCACCTGGTGAGATTATGTAAGCCCAGCGCCTCCATTCAGGATAAAGATGACAACTAACCAATCACACTAACAATTCCCTCCTCTGCATACACCTCTCAAACTAAAAACCAAACAACCACAAACCTGCAGCACAACAAACCGCACAAACTTCACTACATTGCAACAACAAAACAAAAACACACATAGACCCGCACAACAGTACACGACGACTACCGAAAACACCCCAGGCCCAGCCAACTGACCCATCGGGCTGAGGCCGCCACCAGCACATCACTGCTCTCTTGCACTTTTCCAGCTTCTTCCCACTAACCCTCCGTCCCTTCTTCTTTCAGTGCCACCAGAGCGCCAGGGGACCACTCCGGTGGTGATAGTGCGCGGTACAAATGTCCTTTAACATTAAGATTGGTGCAGGGAAATGTAAGAAATTAACTACGGCTGAGGAGGGAAATAAGTATGCTATACTCACGGAACAAGTAATTCATCCAAAGAATAGCATGAATGTGCGAGTAGTGGAAAGACCACTTACAAGTTTAAATCAAAAGAATGCCAGTAACGAGTACAGAAAAGGTGTGAGAAAGGCAACTAATGGTAATGTCACAGGGACGTTGTTACCCCAAGGAGATAGTATTGATCGAGGCGAACTGGCAAAAGCATTAAAGAATGGCACTTTGACATTAGAAAGTGCAAGTAATTTATTACAAAACTCTCAACACATTACAACTCCCCAGGAACCTGCGAATAACTGTACAACAATGAGTTCCCAGAACGGGATACATACAACAGTCCAAGATTCATCAAATTTACATAGTGGTCTATCAAGTGCGAACAAGCAATCAATCAATTACCAGTAACCCAACTCCCCATGTACCTGCTGTATTACAAACTGCTAAATCCCATCAAGATTGTACAATAAGTGGTATCCCTACACAGGGGTTTAACATAATGGGACTGTATGGTTGCAAAGACATTTTGGGGCAAGCTAGAATAAACAGGAGATATTTGTTGGATCTAATTTATAAGATTCCATCCCTTAGAATACTTACTTCCAATGATTTTGATAAAATTGCTCTAGCATTGAATAACAACTATACGAAGACTTGCCATTTATTCTCAGAACATATTCTGAAACTTATTTGGTCGTTTTGACAGGAATTAGAGGACATGGGTTTTTTCCTCCATACCTTTAATGATGTTAAAAGTGCTCAAGAATTTCTAGATTATAATAAAAAAACGCAAAATGAGCACTTTGATGAAGAAATTGGGAATTCTCAAAGTGAAAAGCTATGTATTTCACAACTTCTTACTATTGCTCTTAAGACTCCTCAATTTAGCGTGGATGGAACCATTATTAAAAACAATTTTTCCCGCAAACCACAATTCATGCATAGAATAGAGAAAGGTGAAGCAGAAATTTAAACTAATTTCATGGAATTCGTGTGGGTTAACCAACATCCTTAAATGAATTTTGTCCTTTACATCTAATGAGCCACCTGCCATTATTTTCTTTCAGGAGACCATGAAGTTAGATGTATTAGAGGTCCCCGATTAATGTACTTACTGTACTTTTGCTCGTAAAGGAGTAGAGGGGCACCCATCTGGTGGACTGGCAATCAGTATAAACAATTCTATCGATTGCCATTCCAAGATGAAATACTCTTCGGAGCAAATTTTGGCAGTATTTGATTGATCTAAAGAGTATGGAATATAATCCGATTCTGTTGATTTGTCCCTATTGGAACCCTTTAAAACTTGCTATTGATGAGATATTCAATGAAATCGATGGATGTTTAGAACTTGCACTTAATCTAAATCTCAATTTTGAAGTAATTGTAGGGGTGATTTTAATTCGTTATGTAACCATTTCTCAGATGTTGGGAACGGAATGTATTCTGCAAGACTAAAAATGATGTATCAAAGAGGTAACAAATGGAGAACATTTAAACGATTGAGAAATGTCATTTGTCCAATATAAAGAATCATTCTTGAATTATACATGGCAAAGAGGCACTTCAGTCACCATGATTGATTATTTCTGCATTTCCGACTCACTACTATCGTCGATCGAGAATGCTGCTATAAATCCATTCATGGGTAGTTATCATGCCCCTATTCAATTGTTACTATCGATTGAATATAAAGCCCTCGAGGCCAATGATTTTTTACTTGCTGTGGAGACCAAGCGTTCACAAACCTCATTATGATAGAATCCTACTTTATATAGCAAACCTATGGTAATTGTATCCAATGAGTTGCACGGTAGGTGGGATTTCAACCATTTGGAATAGAAAGACCTGCAATATTCGGATAAATTGGTGGTTGAGGTGATTGACCATGCGTTATTTTATCTCTTCGGAAAATAAAAACCTGTATGACTGATTCTCGGCACCCATTTGACCCAGAAGAACAAGTTACTTCTTACCTTGTAACGTTCTTTCGATGGGATGTTCCTGCGACGTATTCATTATCTTTGATAGATCATCTCCCAGCTTGCTGGCCTTGGAAAAAGATTTTCAGTAGAGGGCGCTGCGCGTCGACGTCCCTCGACGGCCTCCGTATCGGCGCCGATGTCACCACGCATATAAATAGACTCGTACAGCGTCCGTTGCTCAGTTCTGTTTTGACGTTAACAGTTGTTTTACATGAATTGGTTATTGACCTTGAAGGAGCGTAAGCTGCAACCACAAGGGAAGTATTACTGCGGGGATGGATGGGAGGGGCGATAAGGGATACGTCAGAGGAACATCCCATTATTCCTTATCTTTGATAGACTCCCATAGCAGTGGTGTGCAATTGGAGGTGGGAGTAAAACGCCATGTTTGCTTTAGGAATGAACCGAATGTAATACGGCTTTGCCAAACCCAGTCTCTTGACTAGAGGAGGAATCGAGGTTGTAAAATCTTGTGAAGGTATGTGCGGACGACCATGTGGCAGCCGCACATATGTCTTGAACCGGAACCCCTCTTTGGAGGGCCGAGGAGGCTGCGATACCCCTGGTTGAATGAGCCCTAAGATTTTGAGGAGGCTCTTTCCCTGCTAGTTTGTAACATTCCAGGATGGCCAAAATAATCCATCTGGAAATGGTTTGTTTTGTTATCCGTAGTCCCAACTTGTGCCCTGAGTAACCCATGAACAGTTGGTCTGCTTGCCTAATCCTAGCAAGTCTGGTGATGTAAAAGATTAAAGGCCGCCTTGGGTCCAGCCTATGTAGCCTTTATTTCTCTTTCCTCTGATGGGGAGGCGGATAGAATGAAGGCAAAGTAATTTTCTGAGTGATGTGGAATTCAGAAACCACCTTTGGGAGGAAATTAGGCTGCACCTGTAGGACAACCTTGTCTTTATGAAAAATTGTATGAGGGGGTTTACAAGATAGAGCTTGTAATTCGCTCACCCTTCTAGCAGATGTTAAAGCCACTAATAAGATAGTTTTAAGGGTGAGAAATCTTAGCGAACAAGAGTGGAGCGGTTCGAAAGGATTACCCATCAGGAAATTTTAGACTAAATTTAAGTCCCATAAAGGAACCTTGAAAGGTTTTGGGGGGTAGACATTAGTTAATCCCTTTAGAAATTGTATTACTAAGGGTAATTTGAAATACGAAGGTTCCTCCGCAGTGCGCTTGAAGATTGATAGCGCTGGGAGATAGCCCTTGATAGTGCCAACTTGAAGGCCTGAATTTGCCAAGTAGAGTAGAAAGGATAACACCGTTGGTGTACCACATGAAAAGGGGTCGATATTCTCTTCTCTACACCAGCTGCAAAACTTGTTCCAACGGCAGCGGTATAAAGACTTTGTTTCTGGCCTTCGGCTGAAAGCAACACTTCCATGACGTCATCAGGGAGGTCCCAATACTTGTATCTCAACCTTTCAGAAGCCAGGCGTGAAGGTTGAGGGTTCTGATGTCTGGATGGAGAACCTGACCTCCCGTCTGTGAGAGAAGATTCTCCTTGGGGGGCAGACGAATTGGAGGGCAGATGGACGTGTCCAGAAGGTCCGGGTACCACGTTCTCCTGGCCCAGTCTGGGGCAATTAGGATCATGGTTCTCCGGAATCTTCTCAACCTCCTGATCATTTGAGGAATGACAGGGACTGGAGGAAACGCGTACAGGAGTGGAAACTCCCAGTCCACTACGAACACGTCCCGTAGAGCTCCTCTCGGGGGAAATTCCCTTGAACAAAACAGATCGCACTTTCTGTTGGTACTGGTGGCAAACAGATCCACTTGAGGGGTTCCCCAAAGGGCGAAGATCTCCTGAAGGACTTCCTGAGCTAGTTCCCACTCGTGGGAGACTGTGCCCTGCCTGCTCAGAGTGTCTGCCGTCAAGTTCTTCTCTCCGGCTAGATGGACTGCCGATAGAGAGATTCCTTCTTGAATTGCCCAAAACCAGAGCTGCATTGCCTCTCTGCACAGTGGTAGTGATCCTACGCCTCCCCTTTTGTTGAGGTAGTGCAAGGCCACTGTGTTGTCCATCATTATCAGGACATTTTTCCCCTGTACAGATGGCAGAAAAGCTTTCAGCACTAGTCTGATTGCTCTCAGCTCTAACAGGTTGATATGTAGTCTGGACTCCAATGGAGACCAACAACCGCTGATGGTCAAGTCGTTGGTATGGGCTCCCCACCCCGTGAGTGAGGCATCTGTGACTACTGTTATCTCCGGCCATGGTTGCCAAAACAGTTCCCCCTTCAAGATGTTTTTCTGGCAGGCCCACCACTGAAGGTCTCGAGCCACCTTGTCTGGAATCTGAAGGTGGTCTGTCATTCTCCCTGAGAATTATGACCACTGAGTCCTCCGTGCCCAATGAAGAGATCTCATTCTCAGGCGAGCCTCTGGCACAAGGAAGATGCAGGATGCCATGAGGCCTAGCAACCTCAAAAAGCCGAAGGCTGGGAGACGTTGGGCATTTTGAAACTTGGTGACCATCTGCAGAATATCTTGAGCCCTCACCTCTGGTGGCGAGGCTTTTCCCAGGGAAGTGTCCAGGACCGCTCCAATGAACTGGAGTCTCTGTGATGGTATCATCTGTGACTTCTTTAAATTGAGGGAGAAGCCCAGTTTGTGATGGAAGTGGCAGACATAACCTAGCTGGATTTGAGCTTGTTCCGAAGATACAGCTCTGATCAGCCAATCGTCCAGGTAGGGGTAGACGTGGATCCCGTCCCTCAGACTCGCAGCCACTACCGACATTAGCTTGGTGAAGACCCTCGGGGCGGAGGTCAGCCCAAATGGCAGAACTCGAAATTGATAATGAGAGCCCCCAATTGCGAACCTCAGGTATTTCCTGTGTTTGAGATGTATTGGCACATGAAATAAGCACCCTGTATGTCCAGAGATACCAGCCAGTCCTGAAGCTGGAGGGCCTGAAGGATCTGAGATAGAGTTACCATCTTGAACTTGTCCTTCCTGAGGAACTTGTTCAATTCTCCTAAGTCCAAGATAGGTCTCAGTCCTCCGTCTTTCTTCGGTATGAGAAAGTAAGGGGAGTACCAGCCCTTGTTCCTCTCCGCTACAAGTACCGGTTATATGGCACCTTTCTCTAGCAGGTCTACAATTTCCTGCAAGAGGAGCGGATCTGGAACTCTCGGAGAGCTGTTCCCCGGTGGATGACTCTAAGGGATGCGTAGAAAAGGCAGGCAATAACCTTGGGAAACTGTCTCCAATGCCCAAGCATCTGACGTAATAGCCTGCCATTCCCTCAGATGTTGAGTTAACCTGCCCCCTACTGGTGTTTTGTGAAGAGAGTCCTCAGAGCGCTTTGGAGGCGGCTGATGCAGATGCCGAAGGTAAAGAGGCACCTGCTGCTGCTGCGGCTTTTGTGTTTTTACCACCGTCCTCTGGCTTTTCCGAATGCGGAATAGAAGCGAAAGGACTTACCTCTCCAAGAGGTTCCTGAGGGGCAATATGGTGTCTGACAGCTTGCAGCTCCTAAGGATTTTGCTGCTGCCTTTGATGTTTGTAGTTTTTCTAAACTGTCATCCGCCTTCTTACCAAACAAAGAAGAGCCGTCAAAGGGCATATTCAAGAGTCTGCTTTGCACATCTGGAGCAAAACCAGACTTTTGCAACCAAGCAAATCTCCTGGTTGTTGTACTTGCTGCCATGGCTCTGCTGATACTGTCAGCAGAATCGATGCCAGTCTGAAGGGATTCACACATTGCGTCCTTAACATCCTTAATGATGTTGAGAAACGCTTCCCTTTCTTCTCCCTCCGGGAGGCAGTCAGCCGCTGATGAAGCACACTCCCAAAGTGTGTGGCTGAACCTTGCGAGCGTACAAGTAGCATTGATGGATTTCAACGCCATGCTACACGCGGAAAAGACTTTTTTGGCCATAGAGTCATATCTCTCATCATCCCTGTCCTGTGGAACAGTAGGGTAAGCCGATTTACTACCTGCTGAAGTAGCTGCCTGAACAACCAGAGTCTTTGGAGTTGGGTGTTTGGATAAATATTCAGGGTCAGCAGAAGACACCCGATATTTAGCTGATAATTTTTTGTTAACTGCTGGGATTACCTCAGGTTTCCCAGTTTGCCAATATTCTCCTTTGTAATGCCGCATGAAATGGCACCACAGGATCCTCCTGTGGACCTTTGACCAAGATGTCTGTGAGGTCGTCTTGCTGAAAAGCAGGTGAGGGTGTGGACCATCCCATAAACTACTATTCTTGCCATCAAGGTTCTGTAAGGGGTTTCAGCATGTTTCCCTGGGTCCGGTGTGGCAAATTCCACTTCTGGGGAAGTGTCCAGCCCACTTGCTTCCTGTAGGGTTTCATGGAGGTCTTTCAACCTACCTTCCTCAGAGGTAAATTCCTCGAGTGCAGGAGTTGCAGATCCCTGCAACTCAAAAGGTCTTTCCTGATCTTAATCCTCCCCTTCTTCATAAATAGAAGATAAGACCCTGGAGTGGTCAGGTCTTGAAAATGGTATAAATCCCAATTCCAGAGCAGAAGGAGCCAAATTTGTCATGACTGGTTGAGAAAACGTCGACAACGTAGACGTTAAAGGCTTCAAAGTCATCGAAAAAGGCGTCGAGAAAGGTGGTAGAGGCCTCGATGAACTCGAGAGCATCAGGATTGTACTCAAGGTTGTCAACGACATTCTCGTGCTCGAATTTCTGGGTATGGCCACTGGCTGTGAGGTTGCCGTGGGTTTATCCTTTGTCGGCGTCGAAGACGTCGTCGACTCGACTGACCTGTGCGTCGAAGAACCCTTTGATAACGGCGTCGACGACACCAATCTATATGTCGAAGGGATCTTCGATGACGGTGTCGAAGTGCAACTTTGCCTTTACTCGAAGGTTTGTGACGCTCTCGAGTGACTTCTTTCGCCAGGTACTGCGACTCGCGGCTTTTTGATTTTTCGGGTCTTTCACCCAGGGTATCAACCTCAGCAGTCTTCGAGGGCGTCGAGGCCGCTTTCTCAGACGCTTAGCATCTTTTTCTTGAATTCCTCTCACTCAGCCTGAGAGCTATGTTTTGTGGGGCAGGAGACTCTTTTTGGGGAAACGGAAGACGAAGACGAGGAAGGGGATCTTCGACGTCTCTTTTTTGAATGCTTAGATCTCGAAGAGTGATGGGAACTGCTTCGAGACCTAGAACGAGAATGTGTCTTATGATGGCGAGGAGACGAATGTTTCGACTCCGCCGAAGAAACTTTCAAAGAAGTTTTATCTGCCTTACCTCTCTCGAGCTTCCCCTTACGCTCCTTCAAGGCTTTCGCTGTCATGGACATGCAGTCCTCGCACTACGAACAATGGTGCTCGATTCCCAGGCACCACAAACAGATCCAGTGAGGATCCGTCAACGACATTTTCTTTCCACAGTCTCGACATTTTTTGAAGCCGGACCGTGGAGTTGTCGGTTCGGGTGAGGAAGCCTATGAGTTGGTATTCACGAGGAATATATCGATATATTTGACTGAAGACCTGAGCAACGATATTCCGAGACCCCACGAAGCGTGGAAAAACAGAACTGAGCAACGGACGCTGCACAAGTCCATTTATACGCGTGGTGACGTCGGCGCCGATACGGAGGCCGTCGAGGGACATCGGCTCGAGGGACGTCGACGCGCAGCGCCCTCTACTGAAAAAAGAAATTCCGAGGCCAGCAAGCTGGCAGATGATCTATCAAAGATAAGGAATACGTCGGAGGACACAATCCCTTTGAAATAAAATATCTAAAAAGAAAGAACAATAGAGACTTAATAAAACTAAAAAGAGAAAATATTAGTATGTCTCAATTCGGGTATCTTAAAAAAAGAATTGTACAAATCTACACGAATAAGATCAAAGAATTACACATAAAACACTATAATAACCTGAATTGTGACACGATTTGAGCCCTATGTAAACATAATACAACATATGTATGGTCTATTATTAAGACCAACCAAGAAACAAAATGTATTTCCTCAGAAAATATTATTTCAGCTGAAACATGGAGGGCTTTTTTTGGCTCTAAGTATCAAATACCGGACCGCTTTGCACATATCAGATTTAATGTACCACCTAAAGTGTTAGCATTTACGATGAAATGGTTGACTGCAGATATTGAATGGGCCATTAATTTACTGTCCAACTCTAAAACAGCAGGTCCTGATCAGATTCCAGCATGTCTCTATAAGGCAGATGTGAAATTTTGGGCTACTATTCTGAAAATCAAGTTTGATAAGATTCTGATTACTGGAGTAGTTCCTGAATCGTGGGTCTCTGCTATTCTCATCCCGATATTTAAAAAGGTAGACCCATCATGTCTTGCAAACTACAGGCCTATCTCGTTAACAGACGCAGCAGCAAAACAAAATTCAATTCTTGTTCTTTTTGAACTGGACAAACAACAGCTCGAAGTTTTAAACATATATTCAAAGTGGCAAATTGGCTTTAGAAAAGCTATGAGTACTTCTTTGAATGCGACGATCATGACCCACCTATTAGCAGGCACGAAAGCAAAATAATTTAGTACATTGTACATTGCATCAATTGATATGACGGTCGTTTTTGATATGGTGGTCCGTGACTTGTTGTGGACAAAGATGTACAAATCTGGCATATCGGTCCATATAATTAACTGGATTGCCAAATTCCATCAAACCACCTCAAATAAGACTCGAACAACGAAGGAGGGAGCATTAACCGATCCAGTTAATTAATATGTGGGATTAAAACAGGGATGCAACTATGCCGCAACACTGTTCAATTTATATCTTAGAGATCTAGACGAGGAGATATGGGAATCCAATTAAATTTTTCCTTCACGATTATGTTCCTTAAAATTGAACTGGATATCGTTTGCAGACGATATTGTTTTGTTGGATTTGACACCCGTTGATTTACAAAGAAAATTGCAAATGTTCTCTGAATATGCTTTTCATAATAATTTGAAGCCTAATTCTTCCAAAATGAATATCATGATTTTCCATTCTGGAAAAAGGTGTAAAAATGGTTCATGGAATATGGATGGGAAGGCGATTAATCATCCCAAGGAATTTGTTTATCTTGGATATAGGCCGAGTAATTCCTCAACATTGAAAAACTGGGTGGAACACTTGCACTCTAAGGCAAGACCTCTGTCAAACCAGATTGGATATGTGTTTGCATAATGTGAAATGCCAACTTAATTCCATGCAGGGGAAAAAATGATCAAATCAGCAATTCGCCTGTCTGCCTCCATTCCCAACTGCATAATCCGGCATGAATGTGGACTGATTTCCTTTGCATGTAGATGGGAATGGAGAGCATTAACAAATTATAGTAAAATCACTAATCTACCAAGTAATTTACTTTATCAGGCCCTCAGCCTTATGATTAAGGGTTGTAGCTCCAGCTCACTCATGGCATATGCCTCTAGTATGAAAAGAACTCTAGATGCATTGGGCGTAGAAATAAATGATTTACATATGTATCCCAGATATGTAAAAAAAAAAAAGCTCTTCGAGCGCGACTGCATATTTACCATGGAAGAACTTTCAAAGTTGAGTACTTATTCAGAGTATGCAATGTATCCACGTAAAAGGGAAGGGTGCTGCTCACATCACACAATCTTTCCCTGTAATACTGCACAAATGTCCTATATGAGATTTAAATTGAAGATTCACACTCTTGAAAGGGTAAAGCATTTTGATCTGACTAAATTAAAGTTGGGTACGCACTGTCGATTTCACAATTGCGATAAATCTTTTGAGACTCTTAGACATCTTGTACTGGAGTGTTCCTATTTTAAAAATGCTCGCACAAGGTGTTTCATGCAATTTGTTAATCTTAATTTTGCTGAATTGCATGGAGAATTTGTGGGATCGAATAATGCTGGGGCAGGGAAAAGCTTTAATCTTTGCCTTGGTAACTTTCATAAAGGTGAATGATGATGAATTACTATTATTGTACATTTTTGGAAGGAATTAATTGTAATGATAGAATGGATGTGTTTTAGGATCCACGAGTATTGTAAGATTACACTGTTCGACAAATGGAATATATTAATGTTTAGTTTTATACTAATATGAAAGAAATGAAATGTGAATAATAATATTTTGTATTTCTCTTTTTGTAAAGGTTTCTATTTCATGTAACCATATATAAATAAAAAAATATATATATAAAAAGAGAAAGGATGGTGAAGGTGTGCCGATGAGGAGGATCTCCGTCGTGCTGGCATTCAGACAAAGATCATTGGCGGCACTCCAATCTTGAATGGCAGCTAGGCAATCGGAGATGGGAGAGGAGGTGGCCGAGGGCAGCCTGAAAATGAGTTGAGTGTCGTCAACGTAGCACTGGAAATTTGAGCAGAAAATGGCATTGCAGTGGGCGAGAGTTGCCAGGTATTGGTTGAAAAGCCAGGGCGAGAGGTTAGACCCCTGGGGAACACCACAGGTAGAGCGGAAGACGGATGATAGGAAGGACCCAAGTTGGACCTGGGAGGGTCAATCAGAAAGAAAAGAGGTCAGCCAGACCAGAGCCTGATCAGTGATACCCAGGTTATCACGGAGAAAGTTGAGTAGGATGGTATGGTTGACCGTGTCGAAGGGAGAAGAGAGATCGAGGAGGATGAGGACAGAGGGAATGTCAGAGTCAAGGTGGGAGAGAAGATCTTCACGCATGTTCAGGAGAGCAGTTTCTGTGCTTCTGGCAGCTCTGAAGCCAGACTGGTGGTCATGGATACAGCCAACAGAATTAGAATGAAGGTAAGCTGAGAGATGGCCAACCTTTCCAGGAGTTTGCCCAGGAAGGGAGTAATAGAAATTGGGCGATAGCTAGCTGGACAAGAAGGATCAGCTGTGGGTTTCTTGATAAAAGGATGCACAAGGGAGAGCTTCAGAGGGGAGGAGAGGGAGCCTGGGTCAAAGGAGTGGCTGCAAAAATAAGCAAGGGCCGGAGCGAGGGTGTCAATGTGGTCCTTGATGGTTTTAGAGGAATATGGATGAACCTGTTTTGATGAGGCTTTCATAGATCTGACTTGTCTAGCGACCTCGTCAGTGGAGAAAAGAGGATAGGATGAGACGGATTGTGGGGGGTGGCTAAAGGAGCGTCAGCAAGCACAGATGGAGAGAGGAGGGGTGGGGGTGGAGAGGCTGGACAGGATGTCCTGGGTTTTTGAGATAAAGTGAGAGGCAAGGGCATTGCAAAGAGCCTGGGAGGCAACAGGAGGGGTAGAGACTGCAGCAGGGTTGGCCAGCTCCTTGCAGATTTTAAAGATCTATAAAAATCTTATCTAACACATCGCCAGAATTTCCACTGCTCTTATCCCCAGAGTGGCGAAATAGTGGAGAGAAACAACCTGGAACTGAAAAACCACCTTGCAAGGGTGAGCCAAGAGACTGAGCTAAGCTGGCCAGATGCCATCCCTCAGTTACTCATGATCTTGTTGTTTCCTATGGCAAACAAATATAATGTATAATAATAATTTATAATTGTTCATTTATAAACGCGCTTAATCCCAGGGACCAGTTGCTAAGGCAAGCCCGGGATTCAAACCTGTGTTGGTTTGTGTTAGGGAGAATTCTCAGAAATGTGCCAATTCCCTTCTACCTTAGAGACCCCCAGCTCTTTTGCTGGACTTTAGGATTTTTCATTTCATTTCTAACCTGGCGAGCGAGAGACCTTTTTCCCACTCCCTCATGTGTTTTTCTGCGATTTGGACTCGGTTTCTTTTGGCTTTGGAGCCTGACAAACTCTATAGGCATCATCTTTACATTGTGAAACACAGGACCTACAGTGCAGAGGCACAGGGAAGTCTCTTAGTTTTCCCAAAGGTTTAAATACCTTCTCTTGGTAACACTACTGTTAACAGGAGCAGTGAAGTGAAATTGACTTTACTTATATTTTCTAACTTTCTAGACCCGGCACACACTATCTTACAATAGGGTGCTGGAGGGGTTACTTAGTATCCCTTTTGTCTAGTTTCTCATGTAACATTTTTATGTTACCCTTTCTACAATTAATGGCTGGTGGCAGTGGTTTACTCTTTACTAAAAGTTTGTGTTTTTACCGCGGGCTGCAATTGCAGCTGCAGTACGACACCCATGGGTGCCCAATTTTGTCAAAATGACCTGGCCGTCTTTTTTTCACCATTTCTTGTTGGAAAGGTCCTTCTAGAGATTTACTCTGCACGCCAAACCAGGTTTGGTCCTTCCGTTCGTTCTGTCTTTGGTGGGGCACGCGAGTGAAGCCCGCCTCTGGCTCCAGCATGTCTGGCAGGGGCAGGAAGTGAGGGAGGTGCCCGAAACTCCCTGTGCTTAGTCTCCTTGGTTACAGGAATGCACCCAAGGGTGATTGGCGGAAGGCTGTCCTTGGAGGACTGCCACCCTGCTATGTGATTGACAGCTAGGCTGCGAATGAATGGAATAAACCTGCATAAAAGGTGGGCTTTTGGCTTGGAAGGCAGAGTCGACCACTGGACAAAGGAATCCAAAGAAGGACTTGGAAGAGACGCCTGCTGCAACTCCTGGACCGTTGGTTTGCCCAGTGAAGCCCTGCTGCTGTGCTGAAGCCCCAAATTTGCCTCGAGTAGAGAAGACCGGGAAAGGACAACTTCTCTCCTTGGGTTGGTGGGACCAATCGACCCCAAGACGAGCACATCTGAAATCCTCTCTGAGGTGGCTGTACTTCCATTGCTGCTGCAGGAACCGAAGTGCCAGGGAGAGGAACACCAGAATCGAGCGAGTGTCTTTAAGTCGGACCCGAGCTCCAGGAAGATCCTCCAGACTCCCAGGAAGTAGGACTGACCGAGCCTGAGCCACCTCAACAGAGTGCTGGACCCTCGATGCGAGGAAAGTCTGAAGTGGTATCCGAGAACCGCGGTGCTGCTATTTGCTATAGACGCGAGGAGCTGAAATCGCTAAGTGCCACTGAATTTAAGTTTGCCCATTGCAGCTGCCGATCTTCCCATTGCAGTGCAGGAGTCCCCCAGACGTCCTCCCTCTTGTCCCCACGACTGAGGCCCAGGAACAACAGGATCTGCAGAGCTGTACAGGAACAGAAGCCAGCTGAAACCATTTCTTCTAACCAAAGGTACTGTAACACTAATGGGACGTACCTCTTGTTGTGTAGCCTTGCTTGTTCTCAGTTGAGACTTGTCTTGGTTGCTTTTGCAGAGTTGCTTGCAGCTTTGCCCCTCACAAGCCTCCCAGCTTGTGGCCCTTCTGTGATTCTGTATTACTACAAAGACTTCTAAAACATTATGCAAGACTTAATTACCTATAAGTGCTTCAGTCCCCCTAGACTTTCAATCAATTGACATTGGCTGGCCTGACTCCCTGAAAGACTCTTCTTACCTCCAACTGTGTTTTACCTTTCCTCCAGGAAAGGGTTAATTTACTTTGCATTGGGAGTAAATAAGTACTTACCTGCTGCAGAAGATTGGCATAACCTTTTGTTTTATTCCCAACCCCTTTTGACACCAACTCAGTATTGCTCTAAATGTACCAGTGATATATTAATGTCCACAGTGTCCTAGTTACTTAAGTCACCTCAGGGTGTAGGAACCACCTGTGTGCCATACCAAATGGGTACTTGCTGATTTAGAGAAACAGTGTGTATTTTGAAGTATATTTGTGTGTTGTTTATATAGGTCTACCTTCTGAAGAAAGCTTATTGAACTGACTGTTAAATTAATACTTGTTTAATCAAGAAATCTTGAGTGTAAGGGTTTATTTGAATACTTGTCACTGTGAATCTCTGTGTAAAAACTCTATTGCTCACATTGACCCCTCTGGAGATAAGCCTGGCTGCTCAGCCACACTACCAACCTGTGTAGTACAGACTTATTCCAAAGGCTGGGTTCCTACTGCCAGGAGGTAAAGGTTACTGTAGTCTCCCAAAGGATACTGCACACAATCTTGCATCACAGTGTGCGTCTTCTTGCTTTCAAGAGAAACGTGATGCTTTTAAGCTATCCTCCCAGCCCTAACTAATGCCCGTTGTCAGTACTCACTTCCAGCTAATACAATAAGTACTTCAATGAACACCAGAAGCCCCGTGCCACAGACTCCTGCCTGGCGACTGGGTGGTCCTGAAGGTTCATCAACAGATGTCCTCACTGCACCTACGGTGGAAGGGAACATTCCAGGTTATGCTGACAATCAACACTGCGGTCTGCCTTAAAGGCCACGACTCTAGGGTCCATGACAGGCGGTGTGTGAAAATGGTGCCGCTGGTCAATGCCGATCACCATCCCGGGGTCCAGGACAGAGAATTCCCACCGTCTGGCAACACGGAAAACACAGACGCAGTCTCTAGGGGACCAGGACAAAGAAACCTCTCTTCCAGCTACTGGTGACCAAGTGTTAGGACAGTTTTTTTGAAGTCCAACTAAGGGCTTAGCAAAACCATTCAACTGAGACAGTACAAGAGTCCACTCTCAGTACAAGACTGTACTACCTGAGAATATGGTAGTGTAGACAGAGCAGCCATACTTATCTTAGGATGGAGAGAGGGATGTAGGAAGGTACAAAGACCTTGTAGTATAGCAAGGGTTCAACAGAAACACCGACAACCAGAAGTATTATAAAAAATAAAGGTTTATTACAAATACAAGTGAGGCAAAGCTACATCTTGGGGGGTAAGTACTTAGTCATAGGATCATAAACACATTATAAAAACAACGCAATGCTTGAAGGTACACAGACCAAAGCATAAACCTTGTTCAGAAAACTAACAGCATTTCAAGGCAAGTCAGATCTTATCAAACACATTTAGTATAGGACAACTATTCATGGGGAGCAAACCCATAAATTACTTTCTGATTACTTTCAGTAATACAATGGTAGTAGACCCTAGCAGTTGTGCAGAGACACTAAGTTAAGTAATCACGTGGTAAACCAACCTGCAAGTTTACTTTTCTGAACAGCGGAACACTCACTCAAGGAACAGTAGAAACCTATAACTTTTATTAAGGATAACGCAGTTATACTAGGTGAGTAAGACCTTTTGGTGTAATATACAATTACAGTTGCTTTTTTAGCTCAGTGGAACACAGACTCAGGTAAGCAATAACTTATCTTATTTTAGGATGGCCCAAGGCAGACCAAGATAGGTAAAACCCATATAATTGTTAAAGGAGCCATCAGAAACTTAAAGGAATCTATAAACCTAATACTGTTTTAGAATCTGTATAAAACAGACCAGGGAACGGAAAACCCAATGTTACACTTAAAGAATGACTCAGTTATTCCAGGTAGGTGAAACCCACGGCAGACAGTTTAGACGGGCTATAAAGCAGGTCAGGGGAAGCAAGACCCAGTTAGGGAACTTCTACACTAATATTCTGAAAGGAATAGTTAAGTTAAGTGAACAGCATTACTTTTAGGAAAGAAGCATAACCAATTCACAGGTGAGTAAAATAACCTTACATCTACTTTTCAGAATGGCAAAACACATATTCAAGGTAAGTAAGAACTTACACTCTCAGAGTTACAGTTACCAACCACCTCGTTTACAAGTAAGTCCACTTTTAAACGCTGGTTAAACTTTTCAAGGCAGAATCGTTTTCTTATCCAGTCCTTCCCTAGTCTATTGCATGAGTTCTCTCAGAGGCAGAAGAGGGGGGCCTAGTGATCTAGGTGCCAGCTGTAGGCAGGGTGAGATAGGGTTCAGTTGCAGAAAAAGTCAGAGTTCCTCTGGAAGACTGTTCACTTTGGAGTTAGTTAGAGTCCAGGGACTTCAAGTAAGACATCCTAGAAGGATTCTAGCAGTGGGCCTGGGTGCACTGGATGAGAGGACTCCCAATCACCATAAACACCCCAAAGCTAAACAGGAATCACAAAGGCTTAGTTTAGGTAAATACCCCAGCCAACACAGTACCTCAGCATGGAAGAAGAGTTGCAGCAGGGAAGACTTCAGATCTGCAGCCAAAACCTGGTGGCTGAATTCCTTGTCATGAAGACAGGACACTGGAAGGGCGTCTGCAGCAGGGAGCCACGGGGAAGGCTCCAAGCAAGAGTTTCTTCACGGCTGGATGCAGCTCTGGTTTTGGTGCCATTTTCAGGAGCCATAAGAAGAATTAATATTGCTGGTCTGATTGTCACTTGCAAGGTCCAGCCCTCTGTTGAGGGAACTTTTCGGATTCGATTCACATCTCTGGAGGTCCTGCAGGATGCCACCAAAGTTTCAGCTTGATTCGGAGGTCCCACGGTAATGCAGCAACACAAGGTCGCATCAAGACGTGCGATGGTTCAAAATGCAGGTCTTCGAGTCTAGTGGATGTCACCAGGTACTAGGCCGGGGTCGTCGTTTTTGGAGTCCCCAGGTTGCTTCAAAGGAAGGGTAACAGCAAGCTCCGGTTACACAGCAGGCTCTCTGGTTGCTGCAAATCATCTCAGTCATGGTTTCTTCATCTTCCTCTTCAGGACCAGTGGTCGACTACTTGTTCAGATTCCAGGATCATACTTTTATGCAGGGACCCAGCCAATCAAACAGACATACAACATTCAAACTCGGGGGTTGGCAGTCCTTTCAGGACAGCCAGCCATCCAGTTTGAACTGGATTCTCACAGGCAAGCTGGAAGACAAAGGGCTGCAGAGTTCTGGACTCCTCCCTTGCTTCCTGCCTTCACAGACCCTTTCAAGCCTGGGCAGGTTTGGCTGAGGTCTCCTGCCAAGGATAGAAATCATCAAACTCTGCAGAGCAGGGGGACAACCAAGAAGGAACAAGAAGCACGAAAATGGAAAAAAAAGACGACCGGGGTCATTTTGGTCAAATGAGCACCCATGGGTGCCTTTAGCGCAATTGTGACAGCAGCCCGCGGTAAAGGCACACCGAATTTGTAAAAAGGTTCACTGCAACCAGCCATTGAAGACAAGCTTTTCCCTGTAACAGAATTGTTACAGTGCTAGTGAGAAAGGGGGTACATTATATCCCCAAGCACTCCACATAAGGTGGGGTGTGCTGGTTTCACCTAACAAAATGTAGAAGGGATAGAAATATCCTTTCTACCCTTGGGAACTGTAGTTTTCACAAGGTTAGCCAGAGAAAGTAAAAGGGGAGCCCCACAGGGCAACTCTAACAATAAAAAGGTATATACCAAATGTTGTCAGAGGATAAAATTAAAAGGACGCTACGGAGAGTCTTAAAATTGACACCATTAAAAAGAGTAAAAGGCTCTGTGAGTGTGTAAACAGGTTTCCACTCACAGAGGTATAGGGAAAGAATTTTCCAGTCCAGTAAAAAGTTCTGGGGTTCTCACAAGTGAGTTAGATTTAGCTCTTAAGTTAACCAACACCAACAGCCTCACCGGTAGCACATCATCCAGGTCTCCTGGACGACAAAACTCTGCAACCCATCACAAGGTAGAACTTGCGGAGTGCTGCTACCATATTGCCCGGCACCCAAGGGTAACACCAACACACAGAAATGTGTTTCTGCGATACCTATCTCCAAGGGGTGACCCGACACTCAAAATCTTCCTTTCATTAGGCAGCCATAATAATGCTGCGCACCTGGTTTATAAGTGCATAAGTCCATCCTGCCCAAGTGGTCGGACTGTTGGCTGAGAGAGCCCAGCGCCTCAGCATCTTCTTCGTTGCTGCATATGACACCCACACCAGTCCCACTTCAGGACTCTGGGTTCCCTTCTTGCTGGTTTGCCAACCTGATCTCGGGTTTCAGCTTTCTCCATCTGGCAGGAACAGTCTGGTATGCGCACCTGTGTTTTATTCTTGCAGCACACCAGATGGCCATAGCTGAACAATGGCCATACTTCTTCCATCTCTATGCCGTCATCCTTGTCATTCCTGCTGGTATCCTAAACTTAAACATCAGTATCTCCTCGATCTTTGTGTATCTTTAGCTCTGTAAAGCGGTTTGGATTAAGGCATTATATAAATAACACATCATTATCATTGGAACTTTCGGGCACAAGGCCCCAGTCACCGCTGGGCTGGGCAAGTTAGGTCTAACGTTACTGTTACATATAACTATTACCAGTGCCCGTGTCTTTCCTCCCTGAAATGTAATTCTTCTATTGTATATTGCCGCTTCTGTCATTCAAATGATTACAGCTCATTTCACCCGGTCTCAAGCAACACAGACTAAGAGTCTGTGGAGAAGCTACTGTCCAGACTGCTGGGCCCGACTACTCATACTTTTCAGTCTCTTCCACCTCATTGCCTTTTGTGTTATTGCATACATTTTCCTATACTGGATTCTGCTTTTCTTGTCCCTCGTAGCAGCTCTCCACTCTGCACTCTATGTACACGGCTATACTATATGCAGACCCGACTGGTGAGTTTCTTAATTAAACGCTGCCAGATCTCAGGGAAGGGCATACTCCTTCACGGTGCTCCTCCTATACATCCTGCTCACGCACGGATTTAACGCTGGCACAGCTCCTTTCTTAATCATCTCTCCAGCCGCCCGAGGTGTAAACACCTATTTGAATATCTACTGCAGTATACCAAACTCATTAATGCATAGGACTGCTATGTATGTGCCCATATACCAATGCATGCTAGAAGGGGTATTCCATTGCTCCCAATTCCATTCGTCTGGGCCGACAGGTGTTTTCTTTATAACCTTAAATACTCCTCCTGTCTTATCTACACACACCCTTTACCACGTCACTGGTACATTCCCAAAAATACAGCAGCGCTCCCCCTAAAAAACATTCCGCCTATGCACCCACTGCACTCATCTTAATTACACTGAATGGTTCATATCCTTTGGGGGAATCAAACGCTGGTTATTATCATTTGCATAACTAACAGGTACATTTCACCAAATAAAATGCCTCATGCATGAAATTCATGGGCAACCCCAAAAATGGGTCAGCGCGAATCTACATTACTTTCACTGGAACATACTTTCTTTGAGACTCCAGGGCCTACCAATGGCTACCCACCGACTGGCAAGGGGCCTGCACAATTGGCTTCATTAAACCAGCAATCTGACAACACAGTTTCCAACCCATGGCCATCTCCCCACCGCTGGAAACAGTCTTTTGCAAAATGGTTCGAAGGGCTCATTGCCTTCCTTGTACAAAGCATTAGCATTGTACTCTATAGGGCAGACTTGCCCGCTTTCTCCACCCTCCTCAAGCAGGTTGTAAACAATACTGCCAGAGACATTGCAGTGCTTGACGTAGAACAAGTAGCCCTTAGAGCTATGGTGCTTCAAAACAAAATGGCCTTCGATTACATCTTAGTGGGACAATGAGTGACCTGCAAAATCAC
Source organism: Ambystoma mexicanum (assembly GCF_040938575.1). NCBI lineage: Eukaryota > Metazoa > Chordata > Amphibia > Caudata > Ambystomatidae > Ambystoma > Ambystoma mexicanum. The sequence continues at coordinate 385,447,381 of NC_090934.1, read as the reverse complement.
AGGACAGGAATGTCGCACATGCATCCTCGATAACTCAGAGCAGATTGGAGACAGAATAACTCCTACAAGATGTAGGACGCACTCTCCATGACATCAATGAAGGATACTCATGATCCTTGTTTGGCTGGATAAAGGATGTTTTTGGCTCCCTTGGATCCTGCATACTGCAGGGTATTCCGAACATTGTAGTGATTATAATTGCCCCGGACATGATAGGATGTCTCATCCATCGTTTACTTGCCTGCTGTGCAAAGCAGGCGTCCCACATTCCTGCCGAGATAAAGCTACTGCCATTGACCCTAGAACTGCCACTGCAACACTTTGATCCAACCAAAGTAAAGGAAATGTATGACATTCTAGGCCTGCTCTCTGATAAAGAAATGTACCAAATTTAAGGGGTGTAGTCTCTCGATTTATATGATGCCCACATACATACTATGCCAATAAAACGGAAAGTGTGTGCCACTCCTACCCCCTGTGGTCTAAACACAGTCTCAGGGATTACCAAATGGGGGTTTGATGTGGCAGGATACATATATTCCATGATGCTATGCTATATTATCCAGATTATCCTATGGCCAGCTTAAAGACGGCACACAACGGATCCAGGCCCTGCTGGGCAGATCTCACAGGCCCCAGCAACGACCATGTGGCACGTCACCCTTGTTCATCTGTGTCGCTATTCCTTTCCGCTACCTCCATCGATAATACCATATATGGCTCATGACAGCTGTTTATGCATTTGCTGCTGCTCTGTGTTAATGTACCTATGTAACAGCAAGGCTTGTTTTGACCCAACTGTCACTTATTGCAACTCAGCACAGCTATGGAAAGTACCACCTGGATCCATGCCAATGCCATAAAATACTACTGGTATGCTTTTATAAGACGCGCTACGGGGCCAGCAGCGCAGAGCTCCTACTAACAACTGCTGTAACTTGTCAATGTGCTAACCCGAATCTCAGCTGAGCATTCGGGTATCCTGTTTATTTTCTGTCTAATAAGAAACCTTTTTTATTCATTATTTTGGTTTTGTGTCTATTATTGCTGTGGGGTTCCACCAAGGACCCAGAGGAGGTTTCAGGCTTTATTCTTTTCTCTTCCTTTCATGGATGCGAGTCCCAGACTAAGTATCTTCCTGGTTCATTAATCTGCCTGGGTGTTTACTCTCTCCATTCACTCTCTCTTTCATCGACGGTACAATGTTTTTCCAATATTGGGCTGACCCCCCACCCACCGCTCCCCCCAACCCATTTTGACAAAGTTAGGTCCTTATTTAATTCCTCTTTTCAAGTGTTGGGTCTCCGACCCTCTCTGAACACTGTTCACATGTTTATCAAATCTTCTGCTCAAGCATTGGTTCTTCGAACCACCTTTAACACTGTTCGCATATGTATAAATCCCTTCTTTGAAATACTGGGCCACCACCCCTTTCTTAACAATGTTCTCATCCGTACCAGTTTCTTTAACATGTTCAATTGGTCTCTCTTGCATTATCATTGCGATGCAGCATTTGTCTTCCTGTGCCCAGGTAACCAATTAGTTTTCCCTGGGCTTACTACACAAGTTGGTAGAGTAACTGAGCAGCCAGACTTCTCTCAAAAGGGGTCAATGTGAGCTGTAGAGGGGCAACATAGAGATTCACAGTGCCAAGTATTCAAATAACACTTATGCGCAAGGTTTCTTATTAAAATAATGTATTAATTTAACAGTCTGTTTTAAAATGAGCCTTTTTTAGAAATGGCAATAGGTAACAATAAAATATACATAAAAAATACACTACTTCAGTTTTAGTTAAGTAGATACCATTTTGGGGTGTCTCACACACACACTTCCTACATCCTGATGTGACTTCAATTGCTAGAACACTGTGGGCATTGATATATCACTTTAACACTTAATGCAATACTGGAGTTGTGGAAAAAGGAAAAGGTTAGGTAAGGACACAAAATTTAACAAGTTCTTTGAACAGGTAAGTACTTTCCAATCTGTTAACCATTTCCTAGCTGTCACTCACACAGCAGGGTGGCTGTCCTCCACCTTTGGGTGCATTCGTTTAACCAAGGAGACTAAGCACAGGGAGTTTCGGGAACCTCCCTCGCTTCCTGCCCTGCCAGACACGCTAGAGCCAGAAGCGGGCTTCACCCATGAATCCCGCCAAGGACAAAATGGACAAAGGGACCAAGCCTGGTTTGGCACGCGGAGTAAAACCAAAGAAGGACCTCACAAACAACAAATGGCAAAGAAAAGACCAGGGCCATTTTGACAAAATGGGCACCCATGGGTGCAATACTGCAGCTAAGGATTCAGCCTGCGGTAGAAACGCACAATGGTAGGAAAATTAAATCACTGCCACCAGCCATTAATTGTAGTGAGGGTAACATTAAAATGTAAAATGAGAAATCGACAAAGGGTATACTAAGTAACCCCCAGAACTCCACATAAAACGGTGTGTGCTGGGTCTACAAGAGAAAAAGGTAACTAAAGTCAATTTCACGTTACTACTCTTGGAAACAGTTTATCCAAGACAAGGTATTTAAACCTTAAGAGAAATCCAAAGGACTTCTCTGTGACACTGCACTGAAGGTGCGGTTTATCACAATACAACAAGATGATGTCTATGGAGTTTGTCAGACTCCAAAAGAGTCAAAATCAGATAAAAAATACGAGAGTGAGAGAAAAAGGTCTTCCTCACTCCAGGATAAAAGTGTAAAGATCTAAAGTCCAGCGAAAGATCTGGGGGTCTCTAAGGTAGAAGGGAATTAGCACAGAAGAACAAGTAACTTTCTTACCTGGTAACTTTCTTTCGATGGGATGTTCAGACGATGTATTCCACATCTATGACAGGTAAACACCACAGCTGTGCTGCTTTGGAAAATTTCGATACCCTGTCCTCGAGGGCCTTCATCAAGCCGATGTCACCGGATGTTATAAGTAGGACGCACGAAGCCTCAGTTGTAGTTTTTTTCCCAGAACGTGTGGCACCAATCTTCTGCCAGAATAACTACAGAAAGCCTAGCGGAAACAGAAGCTGCAATCCCATAAGAAATTCTGTAGAGGGGCAGGTTGGGAGGGTTCGATGTGGAATACGTCGTCGGAACATCACATTGAAAGAACGTTACCAGGTAATAAAGTAACTTGTTCTTCGAGGGGATTGATTCCTCTGATGTATTCCACATCTATGACAGACTCCCAAAGCAGTACCAACGTATGGGGGTGGGAAAAGAATTTAGAATTTTAGAATGCCCAATCAAATTGCAGAATAGAGGACTGCCTTACCAAAGGCCAAATTTTGCCAATGGATAGAATCCAGGGAGTAGTGTTTGATAAAAGTATGAACAGATGCCCATGTGGCTGCTTCACAAATGTTACGAATGGGAACACCCCTCTGCAGAGCCGTGGAGGCAGCCACACCCCTAGTAGAATGGGCCCTCAAGCCTACCCGAGGGTCCTTAGCCACCAGATGGTAGCATTCCAAGATGGTCAAGATAATCCATCTGGACAAGGTCTGCTTAGTAACAGCTTGACCCAAACGCCTTTCAGCGTATCCTACAAAGAGCTGAACATCCACTCTGACCCGGGACATGCGTGACATCTAGAAGCTTAACGCTCTCCTGGGATCCAACCTATGGAGCCTCTCCTCTTCCTTACCAGGATGAGGAGGACGACAGAACGCCAGAGGAATGATCTTCTGGCTTAAACAAAATTCCGACACAACCTTCGGAAGAAAAGAAGGACGAACCCTAAGGACAACCCTGTTCTTATGGAACACTGTGAAGGGTGGCTTAGTGGATAGTGCCTGCAACTCACTCACTGAGATCGGAAGTAACCACAACTAAAAATACAGTTTTAAAGGTCAACTGTCTTAAAGGGCAAGAATGTAAAGGCTCAAACGGAGCTCCCATTAGGAATTTAAGAACCAAGTTCAAATCCCAACCGGGCACCTGGAAAGGTGACGATGGGAACACATCAGTGAGCCCTTTCAGAAACTGAGAAATCAAAGGAAGCTTAAAATAAGAACACTCCTCAGACGAGCGCTTAAATATGGACAGCAGCGCCATGTAACCTTTAATGGTACTCACTTGCAGGCCCTTGTGGGCTAACGAAAGCAAAAAAGACAGAACCACAGGAATGGCACATGAAAAAGGATCCACATTCCTAACCCTGCACCAGTCGCAGAACTTTCTCCAACGGCAACGATACAGGGACTTTGTTGCGGCCCTCCCGTGAGAGCAGATCGTCTTGGTAGGGAAGATGGTGTGGAGGGCAGATGGACATGTCGAGAAGGTCCGGGTATCACGTTCTCCTGGCCCATGCCGGAGCAATGAGGATCATTCGGGAACCGAACCTTCGTAACCTCTGCAGCACTTGCGGAATGACAGGGACTGGAGGAAACGCGTACAGTATTGGGAAGGACCACTCCACTACGAACGCGTCCCCTAAGGCTCCTCTTGGAGGAAATTCCCGCAAGCAGAACCTTTCGCACTTCCGGTTGACACTGGTGGCGAAAAGATCCACTTGTGAGGTCCCCCAAAGGGTAAAGATCTCAAGGAGAATCTCCTGAGCCAGCTCCCACTTGTGAGAGACCGTGCTCTGCCTGCTCAGAGCGTCCACCGCCATGTTTTCGTCTCCGGCCAGATGAACTGCCGAGATCGAAATTTCCAGCTGGATGGCCCAGAACCAGAGCTGCATCGCCTCTCTGCACAGAGGGAGAGACCCTGCCCCCCCCTTTTTGTTGAGGTAGTGCATGGCCACTGTATTGTCCGTCAGAATCAGGACATTCTTCCCCCGCACAGACGGCAGAAAAGCATTCAGGGCTAGCCTGACGACCCTCAGCTCCAACAGATTGATATGGAGTCTGGACTCCGACGGAGACCAACAACCGCTGACTGTCAACTCGTTGGCATGAGCTCCCCATCCCGTGAGGGACGCGTCCATCACGATCGTTACCTTCGGCCAGGGTAGCCAAAATAGAGCCCCCTTCATCAGATTGCCTTCGACGGCCCACCACAGAAGATCCTGGGCGACCGAGGGCGGCACCTGAACGGGGTCCGACATCCTGCCGGAGGACTGTGACCACTGCAGATTGAGAGCCCATTGCAGAGATCTCATCCGCAACCTGGCCTCTGGCACCAGAAGAATGCAGTATGCCATGAGGCCGAGCAACCTCAAGAACTCGAACGCCGGGAGACTCTGGGCATGTTGAAACTTGTGCACCATCGGCAGAATGTGATGAGCCCTCACCTAGGGAGGCGAACACTGCCCCAGGGATGTGTCGAGCACTGCTCCGATGTACTAGAGCCGCTGGGTAGGTGTCAAGTGGGACTTCTTTAAGTTGAGGGAGAAGCCTAGACTGTGAAGGGAGTGGCAGGTGACTGACAGATGATCCAGGACTTGCTCGGGAGAGCGCGTCCTGATCAACCAATCGTCCAGGTAGGGGTAGACGTGAATCCCCCCTTTCCTGAGAAGCGCTGCCACCACCACCATGAGCTTGGTGAAGACCCTCGGGCGGAGGTCAATCCAAACAGCAGGACCTGAAACTGAAAATGTGAGTCGCCAAACGCGAACCTCAGGTACTTCCTGTGCTTGGGATGAATAGGCACATGAAAGTAAGCGTCCTTGAGGTCGAGAGACACCAACCAGTCCTGAAGTTGAAGGGCCTGGAGGACTTGAGAAAGAGTAACCATCTTGAACTTGTCCTTCCTGAGGAGCTTGTTCAAACCACACAAGTCCATGATGGGTCTCAATCCCCAGTCTTTTTTTCGGAATCAAAAAATATGGGGAATACCATCCCCTGTTCCTCTCCGCAGTTCTATGACGCCTTTCTCCAGCAGGGATTTGATTTCCTGCACAAGGAGCGGATCCAGACTCTTCAACGGGAGATTGCATGGTGAACTGTCGTGAGGCCTCTGCCGGAAAGGAAGACAGTAGCCGTGGGCTATGATCTCCAGAACCCACACATCTGAAGTAATGACACGCCATTCTACAAGATGCTGCACCAGCCTTCCCCCCAACCAGCAAACCATGGGACATGGCCTCTTGACTGAGCTGAAGCGGCTGTGTCTGAGGGCAAAGAAGCAACTGCCTGAGCGGCCTTGGCACCTCGAGTACCTTGTTTTCCACCTCTGGTACTGCTATGGTGGTCCCTTTGACTTGCAGCTCCCCTCGATCTACCAAAGGAAGAGTAGTATCGAAAGGAACCTTCCCACCATTGCTGTCCCCTAGGACGAAAAGGCGGAGGTTGGCGAACTGCAGCGCTCAACGACTTCGCTGCAGCTTTGGTCTGCAACGACTCATGGCTCTCGTCAGCCTTGCTGCCAAAAAGATGTAGACCATCAAAGGGCATGTTGAGAAGCCGGGCTTGTCCGTCAGGAGCAAACCCCGACTTCCGCAACCACGCAAATCTGCGCATCACAGTGCTGGCCCCATGGACCGGCTGACACAGGCTGCCATGTCCAGACCCACTGTCATGATGCCTACCTCCAAGGAGCCATGTCCGACCCAGCAACCCCAGAGGCAGGCATCATTTCCCCCAGGGGAGTGCCAGCGGGCCCAAGCTGGGGCCCTTTGGACACAGTCCTGGCACCTTAGGCGCCAGGCTCATGTTGGACCACTGTTCTGGCGCCTTAGGCGCCAGGCTCATAAAGCTAGACATGTGTTCAAGTGTTTTAATGTGCACTTACCTGAGGCAGACCATGCTGCCACATCCAGGCCCTCTTGAGGCCTGAATAGGAACTACTTTACCTGTGGGACTACTTTCCACCCGGGTGTGGTCGGGGAAGGATACATACCTGATCGGAGGAAGGATACACACTTGGAACTTCTTCCAAAGCTATTTAAAACACACCCGATCAGCAACTCACGCTTCGCGTTGTTCTGCTCCTCGCAGCTGGACGCTCACCATGTCAGCTCCTGCATCTTGACTTCAGCCACGCCTGTCAGCATCCTGGGTCACCTGCAAAGGGAGACAAGAGACCTACCAGCTAATCTGAACCACAGAGACATCACCGACGATCCTGAAAGGGAAGACATCATTTTTAAAAGCATTTCGTTACGATCGCTGCAGCGATGTATTTCACTCACCTTTCCTGGGTTCCTCCATCTTCAGCAGCGATCATCCGGATACACAGCCACTTCCCAGAGCCTAGAGAAAAAGACAATAATAAGAGGTGAGAGAAGGAAGGGAATAGGAAAAGCGCAGTTTCCTTCTAAGACTTGCCTGTTGGGTCATTCCCATTTCATTTTGGGTCTTGCTGCTTCCAAGCATTTTCCGGACCCCGGCCCCTATGGGGGGAAAAAGACAAAGACATTAGATGAGCGAATTCAAAAACATTACCTGAGCGCTCATCTAGGACTTACCAGATCTTTACTGGAACTGCATGTTTCACTTCGCGTCGGCGCCATATCTCCGGCATTCCGAACCCCGGCCCCTATGGGGAAAAGACATCAACATTAGCGCTTTGTTGCAAGAAGTCTCCAAAGGAATCTTCATTCATCACCTGAAAAAAGACAATGAACATTATTATTTAAAGCTTGAACCTTTGAACTTGCAACAGAACTTTTACAGCGCCTTACCAGTATAATCAAGCTTACCTGAACTTCCATCCAAACCTCAATCCAGTGAAGTAACTGGGTTCAACGCGCCCCTGCGTCAGAAGCAGGATGGAGAGCTCGTCCTTTCAGACCCTAAGGTGAGACTTCACGGGGAATCGTGGAAGGGTATCGTGGAGGGTTGGAAGAGAGTGGGAGGCTTGAACATAACTCAGTCAGTAGGTAATACTCCCTTTGCACGCACAGGGGTATATTCCTACGAGCCGGTGAAGCCAGAGTAGAGGGCCCTTCCTGTCCATCTTCAGAGTCCTGCGCTTCACCATTGAAGAAGCATCAGCACTCGAAGCCAGACCTGCGCCTCCGTGGGAACCAGGTGAGCGTTACACCCACCTGAACGGATTCACACATGGCATCCCTGCCATCCTGAACGAGGGCAAGAAAACCATCCCGTTCCTCCCCTTCGGGAATATGTTCAGCCGCCAAAGACACACAATTCCACAGAGGGTGAGTGAAACGTGCTAAGGCACACACAGAGTTGGCTGCCTGTAAAGCCATACACCCTGAAGAAAACACTTTCTTCGCCCAGCCATCAAAACGTTTGTCCTCCCTATCCGGAGGGATGGTAGGGTACGACGCCTGCTTCGCTGGGGCCGTGGCCGCCTGCTTTGCTGGGGCCGTGGCCGCCTGCTTTGCTGGGGCCGTGGCCGCCTGCACCACCAAACTCTCCGGAGTGGGGTGCGTAGTCAAGTAGCAGGGGTCGCTACTGGCTGGACGGTATTTTTTCGGCAACGACTTGCTCACTGCCGGGAGACTCTCCGGAGCAGTCTAAGCCGCTGCCACCCTTCTCTGTAAAGCCATATGAAATGGTCAGTGGGTGGACCTTGGTCAAGAATATCCGGCAGGTCATCCTGGAGAAAATCCACTGGTGGCGCAGACCACCCGAAGTACTCAGTCACCCTCGACATGAGACGCCAGCCTGAAGACTCGGCGTGCGTGCCAGGCTCAGGCCTACCGAACTCAACCTCTGGAGAGGTGTCCAGACCACTGCCGTCGTGCAAAGACTGACACAGGTTATCCAACTGGCTATGACCAGACAAGAGTTTGTCAGGAACCTCATCAGGAACCAAACATTCATCAGACCATTCATCCACCTCAGAGATGTAATCCAGAGGCTGGAATAAATCCCTGGATGAGGGCACAGAAAAATGTTCAAATACAGGCCTCACTGACTTCTTCAGGGCCTTCCACCGATGCACGGGTTACCTCTGGTAAAGCCTCCACAAAAGGCGTTGAGGGCATCGACGTCGAGCGTGGCGCTGATGGCTTTGACACATGCCTCGAGGGCGGTGCCCCGAGCGTGTCCTTCGACAGCCTCGGGGCCGATGGCGATGACTTCCTCGGAGGCGGAGTCTTGAGAGAGTCCCTCGACGGACATGGCGCCCATGGCGTCGACGTCTTCTTAGAAGACCTCACAGGCTCCGACTGTCTCGAGGGTGTCGAGGACCGGGACCTGGAGTGGGCATGGCTAGAGCGATCCACCTTGTCCGATCAGGACCTCGAAGCGGTGGCCCTAGCGCGTTCCCTGCCGGCTTCTCGCAAAGGCACGGACGGAACAGAGCCATGCGATTCGAAAATCGCCATCATCTCCTTACGAAATGCGGCCCATTCCGCAGGAGAGGAATGCTTGTTGGGACAAGCAACCCGCCGTCGGATGAGGAAGGCGACCAGTGACGGCGCTTCTGCAAGTGCCTCAAGGAGGTAGAGGAATGGCGGGAACCACTCCGGGACCGAGACCCCCTGGACTTACACCGACGACGTGGAGAGTCGCCCCTCGAATCGTTGGTCGAAAGAGTGTGGGAGTGTGAGTTAATGTTGTGAGTGGAGGGTGAGCTCCTGGTCAACATGGTATCGCAGGGTAGCTGTGTGCGGGTGTGCATCTGGTGTGCTACAGGAGATGGCAGACGAGGTTGGGTAGCAGTGTCGGGCAGTGGCAAGACAAAGGTAAGTAGCAGTTTAGACCAAAAATTACAATGCTTCAATGACCCATTAGACAAACATGCGACAGCCATCGCTAACATCTTATCCAAACTTGGCATAACCCAAAAAATGAATGAACCCACTCACATTAAAGGGAGAATCCTGGATTGGGTTGCTGATTATAACTGCACAGCTAACATCAGCGCCTTCTCCCCACAACTCTGGACGGACCACTTTTTGTCCTTTTCACTTGTAACGGCTAGACCTGCCCCTTTAGTTATTCCTGCTGCCCCACCTTGCCTGACAATGAACAAAAAAAACATCACAGTAGAGAAAGTGATCCCTGCCATACTCCCTGTCCTCAAATCGCTCGCTGTCAATCTGGATCCAGAAACGCTTGTTAACGAATATAACAAAATTATGCTATCTTCACTTGACTCTATTGCCCCAATAAAACTCAGACCGAGTAAGCCTAAACACCACCTGAACAAGTGGTTCACCCCAAGTTAAAAAACCTACGACAACTAAAGAGGAATTCCGAAGCCTCGTGGAGAGCACTCCCTTCAGAAGCCAACAGAACAAAACTAACTGAAATCCCATCACAGTATAAAAAGGAAATTTCCCTCGCCAAACATAATTCCTACAACGAACGGATTTCTAACGCCAATTCCAGTATGAGGGAATTATTCACTATCTGAAAGGAATTAGAGTCTCCTATACCTACCCCTGAAATCTGCACTAAAGCTAAAACCTGGTGTTCAGATAAACAACATGCACTCTCCAACAAAGTTACCAATCTCCAAAACAAAATAGCATTAAAAAAAGCCTACCTTAATCATCCATCTCACCCGAACAGCATTCCTGACCTCCCCATTCAGGAAACCGTATCTGACTCCCGTGCCCGTTTCAACTTTACCAAAATTTCCATTCTTGAGGTAGAAAACGTTATCCTTTCATTCAAGTCCTCCAACTGCCAGGGAGACCTCTGTCCAGCACAGCTCAAAGGATGCTGCTAGAGATCTCGCTCCCTTCATCTCCAAATTATCAACGCCTCATTTGCATCCAGCACTATCCCCACCAACCTTAAACAAACTTGGGTACTCCCATTACTGAAAAAGCAAACTCTTGATCAACTCATACCTGCCAACGACCGTCCTACTACGACAGTACCCTTTCTGCTAAAAATAGTGGACAAGGTTGCTTACCTGCAACTCCAACAATACTTGGAACGGCATAAACTCTTAGGTGCCCGACAATCAGGATTCCGTCCGCAACACGAACAGAGACTGCACTTATTGACCTGAAGACACAAGTCGATGAGTTAAGAGATAAAGGGAAAACAGCCCTCCTTCTACTGCTTGACCTCTCAATTCAACCCCGCGGACCACAAGGTCCTATGTAGCCACCTAGACTCAGCCACCCACTTCTCCAAAGAGGCTATAACTTGGATCGAGTCATTAAAGACTCTTGGTTTTTACCTCGATTCCACCCTCTCCTTTACTAAACAAGTGAATTCCATGGCTTCCGCCACCGCTTATACTTGTAAGCTTATTAGAACCAGCAAACCCTCTATCTCTGCCGATAACTGTACCATTCTGGCCAGAGCCCTCATACTCTCTAGGCTAGATTATTGTAACGCCCTCTACATTGGTGCCAACAAATCGATCATCCAGAGGACACAAATCCTCCAAAACAATGCCCTAAGAGCAGCCCTCGGTGTGGCCAGAAGTGCACACATATCTGAGATCAGAGGCCAAAACAATTGGCTCTCAACTCACAATAAAATTCAAATAAAAACTGCATCTCACACACAAAGCACTGAACAACGCTGCCCGCAGCTATCTCACGGACAGATTCCACAGGAGAACCTCATCCAGACCGGTGAGACAAATCTACTCCAATTGCCTCGCTATCCCTCGATTTAGGCTAGCAAAGGCCGGGGGCTGTAGCTTTCCTGTTAAAGCGGCCCAACTGTGGAATTCCCTGCCACCCCCAATCAGAGAAGATCAACCCTTTCTAGACTTTAGACTTCGATACATCAACTGGCTCAAGTCTACTGATCTATAAGACCCGACTAGCCAGATTAACACCAGGTATTGTATCTGTATATTCGACTCAATGTATCTATTTATTGATATATACCTTTAAAACTGCCGTTTGTTAGGGAGAATTCTCTGTAAAGGCTAATTTCGCAAACCTAGTGAGTCCCCCAGCAGCTTTGCTAGATTTTTGGGGTTTCTTTTTTTCTCCTTCTAAGAGTGAGACTCTTTTGCTCCCACTCTTAGACATGATTTGAGGTGTTCCTTTGACTTTGTATGTGTTTTTTGGGCTATGGGGTCCTTTACCCCATAGGGCTTTATGTGTTTTTGGTGTGTGGGTTACACAGCACCCTCTGTGCCGTAACCCAGGGGTGTCGTAGCGACCCCCAAACATAGACTCCGTACCCTGGGACTGACTGTCTCCCAGGGCATGTAAAGTCACCATTGGCTTTATTAGTCTTAAATTGTGAACAGAACTAGTACAAACCATCATATTGTGGATGTACTGGCCGGGGCAATTCGATTGCCCCGGGGTGTGTTGTTCGAGGGGGCACTGTCCAGTCCCCCCCGACCAAGTTTTGGCTGTTGGCAGTGGATACTACTTTTTATATTCGACCGTGAATATATTCCTATGGGATTTTCCCATTGTTCGAGGCTACCACTTTTGAATATAGCCTCGAACATACCGCCGGTTTATTAAATTAATATAAATTCACCAGTTGGCATTTTTTGCCGAAACTTGGTTCCAAAATGGCGTTTGTGTTCGCTTCTGTGACTCCAACCCAAGTCGAGCCCTTTGTTCCACTTTTTGGCGGGCTTCTCCACAGACGCCTCCAAAAGTGGTGCCACTCTGTCTGGGTACCACAGGGGATGTGGGAGGGGGTTTAGGCACCCTGGACTGAGTTTCCTCGGCAACTCAAGTCGCACTCTTGTGTGATTGGCCCAAGTGGTGAGCTGCCCGGCTCACCACTTAGCATGTTTGAGTGACAGCTAGGCTGAATGAATGGGGGTTTTCTGCATAAAAGCAGGGCTTTGGGGACTGGAACTTCAGAAGTCACCAGAGGACCTAAAGAATCCGAGGAGGGAGAAGCCGAGCCGACCTGCAACGACGACACCACTGGTGGAGCCCTGCTGAACCATTTCACCACTTTTCACAACGACAGAGGAGATCTCCAGCCCGGAGAGTCTTCTTCCTTTGACTGGTGGGGATAACCAGTTTGCCCGTCTTTTCGCCTTCCCGGACCATCTCGTGGCAGAATTGCCCGTGCCAAGCACCCCGGCAACCTGAATACCACGGTTTACCACTACCCCAAAGAAAAGGGTGGTACCTTGTAACCGGGAAACTCCGCGGCTGATTTCTTCCCTGGCAGCGCAACGACCTTCAGCTTTCCTCCACATCGAGACCTCCTCTTCCTCTGGACGAAACACCGACTTGCAACCGCTGCCAGGAACAACTGCTCCCGCTGGAGCCTTCTTCCCACTTTCAGGTACTGTGTCCCGCCTGGCTTCCCTTGCGACAGATCATTCGGGGTGACAGTAAATCCTCGACTTTCTAACCTGGGTTAGCCTGGGACCTGTTAACTAACTTTTCCTGACTTGATCTCAATCTTTTGTGAACTTTCTACAAAGACTCTTTGGGCATAACCCCACTGCGTGATCCTGGACACATTTGGCTTGCTCTCTCTAAGAGTGGGCCTGGCATTTGAACTTCCTTGCTCTCCAGTAGACTGTGCCTAACCTGCCTCACTGCGGTTCTTCGAAACGTATTGAAATTTGTGTGCTTTCATAACCCTGCCTTTTTCCCTCCCTTTTTAATAACTTATTAGAGTGCCATCTTATGTTAAGCGCTCACCTCTATCTGAAAATAAGTGGTGTTTCTCATTAAGACTTGTCTAATAAGTAATTAGGGTTGTATATATATATAATAGTGACTGTGTGTTGAATTTGTTTACCTCTTGTGTGCTAGTGTAATTTACAAGTGTGTCTTTAAATAAATAATTATATACTTTTACACCAAAGCTCTGGTCAGTGTTTGCTTGTGCTACTGTATCGCTGTACCTATTGTGTATACTCTATATACTGCCCAACTCATCTTGAGAGAAGTCTGACTGCTCAGCCACAGCTACCAGTTAAATCTGGGTGGTACAGACTGCTACCAATTGGGTTTACTGCCAACCACCTGTAGTCCTAAATCTTTTGCAGTGGTCCCTAAGGGAACCGCACAGGTTTCTGCCTAACACCGTTTATATTTTGTAACTGTAACTGTGTAACTGTAACCTAAGCTTTGCATTTGCTGAAACTATTGCGCCCCGATATCCTCGGGTCTGGTGCGCATTATACATGAATAGCAAACAAACAACCAAACAAGCATATCCGCTTTGCCACCGGCAGCCTTCAACGTCTTAAGGATCGGGGTGGGGTGGGATTAGTCCCTTCCCTGCCGCAGTGATCTGCTACCCTGCTGTGCCCGTGCTATATGGACGTGTTAATTTCCCATCTCCCAGTCGCCTCTGTGCACCTTCAGCAGGTAGAGTGGGTCACTGGTGTATGGATGGAGACGTCACTCCGTAGTCCAACGCTGCCTGATTCTGGAGCTCTGTTCGTGACCCTTCGCTGCGCTCACCAAGGCACCGGGATCCAGCACCCCTCGGGAATGAATGGAGGCTCAGTATAAACTCCTTCTTTTCGCTCGCTTCAGTTATGTGCTTCGCAGGGGGGCGGATCACGTATCAATGCATCCTCCCTAGCCGGCTGGTATCTTGTAATCCCTCAAGTGTGGTGGGTTTTAAACATCCTGGCATAGGTCCATATTTTTCAAAGACTAGAACGCAGCGTTGGCTTACTGCTTCTGGTCATCTTCATTGCTCCATCCCTCTTCCTCGTCTGAGTCCTAAAATGGGGTTAAGGAGGTGTAAACAGGGTGACTGGTTGGAAAAACTTGTGAGATTAGTATCTATGTCACAATGTGTCCATGGAGGTATGCTGTTAAGGTAAATGAGTGCCATCTGGACTTCTGGTTGCAAGGTTCTTTTGGTTCCGTGTTTTCCTACCTTTCTGGATTTTGTCTTCCCCTGCGTGGTCCTCTCAGATAGCCACACCCAGGGTCAGGTGGCTTCTGCTTTTTCCTGGCCACGTAAGGGAAGCTTCCCTCCAGAGAATTAGTGACGGTATTGTTAGATTCGTCACATCTCCCATGACCCAAACTGGATGCAGGAAAATGGCCTAGGGGCAGGTAAGTACCCCCAAGGTCACTTTACTAGAGTTTCAGGTGTATAAAATGTTCCCATTAAAATCAAAGGGACACAATCAACATACAATCTGTGTGTATGTGGAAAAGGTAGGTTAAGTTCCAATTCTACCCCACAGGTGCGGATCTGGTGGCAAAACACTCCAGGCAGGATGAGAGAGAAGCCAATGAAGAGATCCAGAGGTTGGTTTAAGAACTGAGATTCTCAGAAGAAGATGGTACAGCAGGGAAAGTGCTAACGGAATCCAATGGAGAAATGCGGCTGCCTGTGACAGATCCCGAACCCAGACAGCAAGCACCATCAAGTGTAATGATTGTGAATGATCAGGAGTGAGAGGTTAAACGGAGAAGAGATTTGTTCAGTGTTAGGCAAGATTGTATGTAGTAGCCTTTTGGTGCACTACAATAACCCCGACCTCCTCTCCCATCCCTTCCCTTCCTCTACTCCCTGCTCTTCCTGTGGCCCTTCTGCAGCCACCTCTCCTCCCTCCGTCTCTGCCTTTCCCCTGTCCTCCGCCGATGAGGTTTCTAGACAAGTCCGATCTATGAATGTCTCGTCAAAACAGACCTACCCCTGTGGCTCCTGCCCTGGCCAATTTCTGCGACCACTCCTCCCCTAAGCACTCCCTTGTGACCCTCTTCTTAAGAAACCCTCTGCTGGCCCCTTCTGCTCGGCCAACTATCGCCAATCTCCATCACTCCTTTCCTGGGCAAACGCCTAGAAAGGCTGGCCATCTCCCAGCTTAATCTACACACTGAAACTGTTGGTTGTCTTCATGACCATCAGTCTGGCTTCAGAGCTGCCAGAAGCACGAAAACTGCTCTCATGAACATCTGTGAAGACCTGATTTCCAACCTTGATTCTAACACCCCCTGTGTCCTCCTCTAGCTTGATCTCTCCTCTGCCTTTGACACAGTCAACCGCGCCATCCTGCTCAAATGTCTCTGTGATAACTTGGCTATCACCGGTCGGGCCCTGGCTTGGATGACCTCATTCCTCTCTGACCGACCCTCCCAGGTCCAACTGGGGTCTTTTATCTCCGCTACCATTTTCTCTACCTGTGGTGTCCCCCCACAGGTCTAACCTCTCTCACTGGCTCTTCAACCTCTACCTGGCACTTCTTTCCCACCACATTGCTGCTCTCTGCCCCAACTTTCAGTGTTATGCGGATGGCACTCAGCTCATTTTCAGGCTACCTTCAGCCCCCTCTTCTCCTTCCCTCATCACTGACTGTTTCTGCTATCCAGGAGTGGTGTGCTGCCAATGACATCTGCCTTAATGCCAGTAAGACTAAGATTCTCCTCATCGGCACACCCACTCCCTCCTTTCCTGTCACACTCTGGACGGCCTCGTTTGACCCTCCTCCTGCTCCCACCTGTGAGGCTAAAACCCTCGGGATCATCTTCGACTCCACACTCGCCCTCTCTCCTCACATCTCTGACATCTCTAAGAAGTCACACTACCAACTCCACCTCCTCAAGAGTTATTCTTCCTTTCCTCTCCTTTCCCCAGAAGCTCACTGTCTCCAGAGCTCTGGTTCTCTATAGGCTGGACTATTGCAACAGCTTCTTTCTAAATCTGCCTGCCTCTACTCTCTGCCCTCTGCAACTCATCCAAAACAGGACTACGAAACTTGTCCTTGGCCTCAAGCCCAGGGATCGTATCTCCCCAGGACTGAAATCTCTGCACTGGCTCCCAGTAGCTGCGAGGATTAAGTTCAAAACCCTTTGCATTGTCCACAAGGCCTTCTGGGGCCTGGGGCCTCAATATCTTCAACTTTCTCTTCCTAAATATCTCCCTTCTCGAGCTCTTTGCTCTTCCGCCTCCAACTCCCTCAGGGTCAGTCGCTTCTCCAAGCAACGAGTTGGTGGTATATCTCTTTCTTCGGCTGGGGCCTCCATCTGGAACAGCCTCCCTGAAACTTGAGGAGAACCATCTCCGGTTCCGGAAGCACTTCAAAACCTTTCTCTTTGCTGTTGCTTTCTCTCCTCCTCTCCCCTGCTGACCTACTGGTTGAAACAGCAACTGCACTGGTTACCTGGCCACCCTCTGATCTCGGGCCCAGGTCCCTCCCACACCAGTCGCACTCGCCTGCACTGCCTGCCCGGCAACCCACGCACTTCGAGACTTTACTTTTGTTATTATTCTATTCCCATGTATTGTACTTTCCCCTCCTCTCCCCGCGATCTAAATGACACCTGGTCTAGTAGGATTGTTGTCTCTTCTCCCTTTGTTCCCCCTCCCTTGCCTCGTCGCGCCTTGATACACTTGTGTATAGGCGCGTTATAAATGCCATATCATACCAATAGGAACCCAACCTTTGGTAGAAGTCTGTACTACACAGGTTGGTAGCATGTTGAGCAGCCAGGCTTATCTCAAGAGGGGTCAATGTGAACTGTAGGAGAGTTACACAGAGATTCAAAGTGACAAGTATTAAAATAAACACTTACACACAAGGTTTCTTGAATAAACAATTATTTTATTTATCAGTCAGTTAGAATAAGACTTCTTCACAAGGGAGCAATATAAAAGCCACACACAAATACACTCCAAAAATACACACTCTTAGTTTCTAAATCAGTAAAGACCCTTTTGGGATGGCCCACAGTCACAACCTACACACTCAGATGACTTCAATAGCTAGAGTGCTGGGGACATTAACATCTTACTGTTGTATTTAGAACATTCTTAGGAATTGGTCAAAGGAAAAGGTTATTAGAACAAACAAGAAATCACAAATATTCTTAAGCAGGCAAATACTTTCGGATTCCCTAAGCAGAGTCAGTCAGTGTAATAGGTTAAGGCAAAGTCAGTAGGCAAAAGTTTGTATGAGCTGAAGCACTTCTGGTAGGTCAGTAAGAAAAGGTCTTTGTACAATGTTTGAGACGTCTTTGAAGAAACGAAGAATCAATGTAGGGCCACAAGCTGTTTATGCTTGTGAATAGTAGAAGATACTAAGAGATAAGTTCTCTCAGACTTTACAGAACCTTTGGGTTGAAGAAAAAGTGCAGCAGATGATTATTGTTCCTATGCAGCTCTGCAGATCTCACTGTTCCTGGGCCTCAGTCGTAGGGACAAGAGGGAGGACTTCTGGGGAACTCCTGCACTGCAATGGGACGGAACGGTCACCGCTCGCAAATGGCAATCCTCAAACAAGTGGCACTTCTGTGTTTCAGCTTCTTGCGACTACCGCAAATAGCAACACCATAGTTCCTGGCTGTCAAGATGGACTTTCCTTGCTTCTGGGGTACCACACTCTGTTGAGGGGGCTCAAGCTCGGTCAGTCCTGCTTCCTGGGAGTCCGGAGGATCTTCCTGGCGCTCTTGGCCAATCTAAAAGCAACACACACAATCTGGTGTTCCTCTACCTGGCTATTCGGTTTCCAGCAGAAACACTGAAAATTCAACCAGCTCGGAGAAGATGTCCAGGTGGCCTAAATTTGGAGTTGATTGGTCCCACCAACTCAAAGGGAGAAGTCGTCCTTGCAGGGGCTTCTCTGTTGATACGAATTTGGAGTGTCAGCACAGCAGCAGGGCTTCCCCGGGCAAACCAACGGTCCAGGAGTTGCACCAGGCGTCCTCTTCAAGTTCCTCTTTGGTTCCTTTATCCAGTGTAACTCTGCCTTCCAAGCCAAAAGCCTCGCCTTTTATTCAGTTCTCTGCCATTCATTCCAGCCTAGCTGTCAGTCACCCAGCAGGTGGCTGTCCTTGCCAGACAGTCAGCCAGCCAATCACCACAGAGTGCATTTTGGTCTCCCAGGAGACTAAGCACAGGCAGTTTCGGCCTCCATCACTTCCTGCCCCCGCCAGACACCCTGGAGCCAAAGGCGGGCTTCACTTGTGAATCCTGCCAAAGGCAAAGAGAACAAAGGGACCAAACCTGGTTTGGCGCGCAGAGTCAATCTCAAGAAGGTCCTTATAAACAAATGGCTAAAAAAGATGTCCGGGCCATTTTGACAAAGATGGCACCCTTGGGTGCTTTAATGCAGCCGAGAACACAGTCCGCGGTAAATTCACAGTAGTTAAAAGTAAACCACTGCCACCAGCCATTCAGCGAGTAAAGGGTAACAAACATTTTACATGAGAAGCTAGACAAAGGGGATACTAAGTAACCCCCTCCACCACCCTATTGTAAGATAGTGTGTGCTCGGTCTAGAAAGTTACAAATGTAAGTAAAGTCAATTTCACTTTACTGCTCTGGGAAACAGTACTTTATCCCAGAGAAGGTAGTTAAACCTTTGGGAAATCTGAAGACTTCCCTATGCCACTGCACTGAAGATGCTCTGTGACACAATGTAAAAGATGATGCCTATGGAGTTTGTCAGGCTCCATAACCAAAAGAAACACAAAGTTCAAAAATCACATTAAAATACATGAGAGTGGGAAAAAGGGTCTCACTCTCACAAGGTTAAGAAAATCAAGTCCTCAAAAGCCAGCAAAGTTGCGGGGGGTCTATAAGGTGGAGGGAATTAGCACATTTCTGAGAATTCTCACTAACATTCAGCAACACTGGCATAGAGGCTCCTTCAAACTCTGCTCCTCAAAAGCGAGGATTGCTGCAGTCCTGCAACAACGTTAGGTCTTTCTCTTCTGCCGCTGATGTGGTCATTTGTGGTCCTCGGTAGCGCTAGAAACAAGACTACGGAAGTGAGTCACACAAGTGCAGTTTGCCGAGGTCCACCTCCAAGCTTCATGTGCAGGAGGGGAGGCACAGGGAGTAAAGCGATGGTTCTGGGTAGAATGCACTAAATAAAGGGATTGACTATCAGCGTAACCCCATTACTTTATTCCTGCTGTGTTTTTTCTGGGACTACAATTTAGGAAGTAACCCATGAATGGAGTACAATCTACACAGCAACTTAGCTCATTCTGGAGTCCCTTGTACCCAAACACATAGCACTGAACAGGAAAGGAACTTAGCTGCTGAGAATTGTGATGAGGAAGTGGTAGGGACCTTACAACTAAGATAAAACGAAATGGGAAAGTGGTAGATTTTCTTTCAACATTTCCACATTAATTGGTTGGCATTTGCAAAGGAGCTTTTCTTTTTTTTTTTTAAACTTTACATCAATAGGTCTTCAGCACAAACAGCTTTTTCATCCTACGCTAAGACTTGCACCTTAACTGTCAATTCCCAAAAATAATAGTGTTCACAAAATTAAGGAGCCCATAAGTAATGAATTGGACAATGGCAGTGAACAAGGCTGAGAAAGTAACAAGCCTTGCCTACTTGGGCTTCACTATTTAAAACGCAGTGTGTAAAATGAAAAGTGAAGAGGCACTCAAACAAAGCTAAACCTGTGAAAAAATCCTGGACAGATTATCTAGTACTCTATGATCCCTGTAATTAAACAATTTACCATGAAGATGGGTCCGGTTATCATTTATGGTCTAGAACTTAAATGGGTAACTCAGAATAGGCCTTCCCCCAAAAGAAGCCACACTAGATTCTGGGACACTTACCTGTTAACTGCTACCTTTGAAACATTTGAATGGACCAGGACAAAGAAATGTCACAGGCTCGTCAGACATTTGTCTGGGATTCAGCTTGAGACAATAGATCTGGGATACCCATGTGTGAAGTGGGGGAAGTGGCGATAAACAAACATTCAATCAAACTGGGAAACCCCCCCCCCCCATGGCCCCCATGGCCACCCTGGCCTGAAACGGACAGTTGGTGGTAGCTGAAGAAAAAAATGGTCCTAGTTGAAGGACAAAGGCTGACCATCTGTCTCAAAATACTATTTGATGAATACACTTTTAATTAATTCTGTAACCGGACAGTGCAGAATTGTAAATGTTGTGCAGCTTAAATGTGATTTTCGGGCCTCCTAAACATGATAATGTAAATCATGGGGAAATTACATATGGTGGAACGTTAAAAATTAATAGAAATCTGCCCTATGATAATATGCACACACACCTTGGGATTTTGGGTGAAGCGGTTCTCACTAAAATCGCAAAAAACTATTTGAAGGGCGAAACAATGGCGTACAGACCTGGGAGTGGGAACACCATGCTCCGAGTGAAATATGTAAACTGCCTATGTAATTTGTTAAAGTCCCACAACTGTACAAATGTGTAATTTATGTTAAGAATTATTTTTGGCCCTAGACTCCACAGAGCCAGCAGATGCCGGTAGAAAAGCTTTCACAGAAATGATGCTCACATATAGACTACGGAACATATGGCGGACTCTAAACCCAGATACAAGAGGCTTCACCTTCTAGTTGGCACCCCATGGCACATACACTAGAATTGACTATGTCTACATCTCAGCGGTAACTACAAGCTCGACAATCAAACCCATCTCCTGGTCAGGTCACGACATGGTATCTGTAGAACTAGACCTTGGTGCACTCCCACGCAAGTAAACGAAATGGCGATGCAATGAATCGGTATGGAAAGATAGTCTTTCATACAGAGATGACAACCAAAATAGAGGAATATATTAAAATAAACAACACTGGCGAGATTCCCCTAAGAACAATATGGGAGGCAGGGAAGGTGACCTGGCGAGGGATACTAATAAGAGAAGTCGCCAATAAAAAAAGGGAGAGGACACTGATAGAAAAAAGACGGAGCAGAAATAACACGCTAAGACTGGGAAGCATGTAATGTCACAGAGGGAAGGATAGAGAAGATCGCCCTATCTAGGCAAAAAAGAGAGGAACTCCGCCTCTTGGAAGAAGGCCGAGTGGTCAGGAAGCTCCATCTCCTCAAGCAAAAATACTAAGAGAAAGGGGATAAAGCAGATGCCCTCTCAGCGGCTAGGCTGCATGGGCAAAGGGAGGAAAGGTGGGTGGCATGCATTCGCGAAGAAACGGGAGACTCCCGGGGCGAGCAGAGCACTAACATCCCAGAGATGTTTGTGCAGTATTACCAACAACTATATAAATCAGAGGCAAGACAGAGCAGTCAAGAGATAGAAGACTACTTAGCCGGGATAGAGATGCCTGGAGTAACACGGGAGGAGGACAGACACTATGGACGCCCCAATCACCCCAGAGGAAATTGAAGCAGCTGTGAAAAGACTCTCGTTGGGAAAAGCCCCTGGCAATGATGGATACACGTCTGGCTTTTACAAGACGTTCCTCTCCCCTCTTCTCCCCTTGTTGGTGAAACTCTTTAATGAGATCCTTGAGACAGGCATAGCCCCAGACTCCTTCTCCGAGGCTCTAATCTTTGATACCAAAGGAGGGGAGGGACCCAGCGCACTGCGGGTCATACCGTCCAATCTCACTACTTAATATAGATGCAAAGGTCTATGCGAGAGTACTAGCTGCACGCTAAGGCACACATATGACCAAGCTCATACACCCGGATCAGGTAGGATTTATCTTGGGAAGGCAAGGATCGGACACAATGCGAAAGACCCTACACCTCATTCATGTATCTGCTCGAATGACAGGAGACCCAGTGCTCCTATCCATCGATGCGGAGAAGGCATTCGACAGGGTCGAATGGGGATTCTTAGAGGCGGTCCTGACAAAAGTCCGACTTGGCAACACATTTGGAAGAGGGGTAAAAGCACTCTACACTACACCCAAAGCCTCAGTAGCAGTGAACTCCGACTATTCAAAATGGTTCTCATCAGGAAGAAGAACAAGACAGGGGTGCCTGCTATCGGCCATCCTATTCGCTTTGTCACTCCAACCCCTAGCACAAGAAATCAGGGCGAACAGATGGTTGAAGGGATATCAGTCAACGGAAAATAATTCAAAATAGCCTTATATGCTGATGACTTATTGCTGCACATTACGAACCCGTTAACATCTATTCCTATGCCGTTATTAATGATAGAACGATATGGCCTGCTCTCTGGATTCAAGGTCAATAAAAGCAAGCCCATCTTGTTTCCCCTTCACGAACCTACACCTAGTGACACAGAAAAGTACATGTCCCTGGGGTTAGCTATTAGAGAAACCACCTCAAGATATTTGGGGATGAATCTGGTAAGACGCCTCGATGCTCTCTATGAAGCAAACTTCCCCCCTCTCCTCGAGAAATTCTGCACCAACCTTAAAAAGTGGCAAAAACTCACAGTATCATGGATGGGAAGAGTGAATGCAGTAAAGATGGTATGCCTCCCACGATTCTTATACCTGTTGCAAATTATCCCAATAAAGGTTCCCAAAACAGTCTTCATCGAGGCGCAAAGAGCGGTGTTACAATTCCTCTGGGAAGGGAAGAAACCAAGAATCGCATATGATGTCTTAACACTCCCCAAAGAAAAGGGAGGAGTGGGTTTACCAGACTTGGAAAGATATTACATGGCGACTCAACTAAGGATACTAATCCCACACATGAGAAATCATACACGCCTGCAATGGCTAGACCTCGATAACCTTTCATTCACCCCCGTCACCCTTTCAGAGTGGCTCTGGGTTCCGAAGAACAAATTAACATGTAGAATATTACAACACCCGATCCTCAATACTATATGGGAAATCTGGCGAGAAACCCTGTGCATGCGCGGGGTTACGACATGGCCATCCCCGCTGAGCCACATATGGGCACCAGGCATTAGAGAAGAAATCCCAGACCATGCACAGTTCCAAATGTGGTTTGAAGAGGGCCTGGAGAGGGTGAGCCAACTCTGGAGGGAGGGTACATTCATCACGATCCCTGACCTATAGAGTGCCCTGGGCATAGGAATACTATCAGTCTTCCACTTCCTTCAACTTAAAGGAGCGCTAATGAGAGAACCATTGTAAGAAAAGCAAAAAAGGGAACTAACGCCCTTTGAAAAACTCCTTGACACACTTACAGACACAAAGGGTTTGATCTCAAACATTTATAAGACATTGGCAGAGACAGGAAAAGGTTCCACTATGAACCTTAAAGGCAGATGGGAAACAGACATGAACATAGAAATTACCCCTGAACTATGGTCTAAGATGTGCAAAGGAACCTTGAAAGTATTAATAGCCTCTCAATACAAATTACACGACATTAAGCTCCTTCACAGGTGGCACTATGACCCTCAGACTGTCCATGATGTACCAAACGGTGAGTACCCAATGTTGGCGACACTGCGGACACAACGCAAACTACTGGCATATGTGGTGGGAGTGCCCCAAGGTAAAGGTTTTTTGGGACGAAGTGCTTGGTTGGATTAAAGAAATTGAAAGGATCCACCGTGAACAAACTCCCCTCCTGATACTATTTGGACTTGAACAGTATGAAGATACGTACATCAGGGCGTCAGGTCTGATTACCCCACTACTATTAGCTGCCCGAGCTTGCATCGTCAAAAAATGGAACGCAGAGGGGACTCAGAGTAAGAAAGAATGGATAAATGTGGCAACAAGTATATGTGTTATGGAGAAGATCACAGCTGCCCTACACAAGAAGTCCACACAATACGAAAACCTATGGCAAGACTTCACGGCCAAATATGTATAGAAGCACTAGAGAAGGGGAAACTTAAAAGACCCCAGGAAGAGACCTCTGACCTAATTACCAAATGTGCCAAACAATCTAATGTGCATGAGAGACCCCCCCCCCGCCCCTTTGGCCGTTACACTGAGGCACGTTGTAGGGACGCAAATCTGACTTTAAATGATGTTAAGAGTACAAAGAACTGTAAAAGAACTCAAAGTGAATTGCACTGTAACAGGGGGAGGGATGGGAGGAGGGAAACGATAAGTTGGGGAAACAGTTATGTAACAAAAACATAGTAATGTAACCCGAATGTTACTCCATCATTAACCTGTTATATCCACTTGTTATATGAAAACCTAATAAAATCGAATTTAAAAAAGGAAAATAATTATTTTTGGCAAAAAGGACCGTGGTAAGGCTTTGCAACTCATAAAAACACAACCCCATAAACTGAGTCCCCACCTAGAGGAGGCAACCAACATTGGCTGACCTATCTGGTTCTTGGGGGTATGTCTAGCTCGGTTCTGCCCAACAATAAACCGGTGATGTCACCCACTTTTAAATAAAAGGGTGGGAGCTCACAAGGACAGGACACACTCTCTCCAGAATTTCCAGCCCTGCGTATCCCGATATTCTACATTCATCTTGCCAGATTCCAGATTCTACTGCCAGGCCAAAACATAGCTGACCCTATTTCAGCAAGGCCTTGATTCAGAAATCCCACTCAAATTCCCATGAACAAAGGGAAAAGCTGTGGTACCTTTTGGGGAGCATCCTGTGACCAGACCGGCTTTTTGGCCACTAACTGCATGCCCGCCGTACCCCTGCCATCCAGCTGTACCTTTGTCATCCAGTGACCCGACTTGCCCAGCTGTTTGCTGTAAGGGGCGCCCGCTGTGCGGTGACCAGAACCCGGTTGACAGTCCACGCTTGAGTTTGGGATTTTGGGACAGAGTATTTCCCCATCCCTTAGCAACACATAGCCTACCCAATCTTGATACTTTGTCTTTGTTCTACTCTCTAAGTAATCCTATCCATGCCTTGGTAATTTGTTCAACTGTCAGAATTCTTTGTGCATCCTGTCCTTGATTCCTAGTGCTAGCCCCATTCTTTCATTCACCCCATCTTGTAACTCCTTAGTAATATTTTGAATAATTTAAGTAATTTCCACATAAAGAGAAACGCGACGTGGAGCGGGTTAATCCAGTCGCTTAACCTGTTTCATGGGCAGCGCCATCTTCTTGATAATCAAGTATAAGTAAACTGTCTTGTTCTTTCCAAACCGATTTTCTCTCTTTAACAGCTTTATTTTTCCAAAACCGAACCTCCTTTCATCTTGCAAATCTCATCCAATCCTTCAGATAGCGACATCATTTCACTTCTATATTGTCCCTGTGATGTGCATCTATTCCCCAGCCCAAAAACTGCATTCCGATTTCAAGTATTTCACCCGTTTTTCATAGAAACCGTTTTTGACATTTAAAACTGAAAATGAGCAAAATGCAACTTTCCAACGTGCGATTCGGCTGCATTGTGTTCTTATTTTCAGCTTGCTTTTGGACTGTATTCCTTTTGTTGATACCTTGCCTTGTGGTTGCTAGTGTTTATACATTCCTGCTATTGTGAGAAATCATATTTGCCTCATTGATTTAACCGTACATTAATTATTTGTCAAATTCCCAGTGTCATTTCATGCCATTCCAAAGGGCTTTAAACTCTGTTTTGCCCATTATTTTGTGAGGGAAGGTCGGATTTTGATTCTGTTTGCTATTTCATATCCGTGACTCCCTGCTGCTTCTTTCTATCCACTTCAAAATCGATTGAGGTTTGGGAGAGCATTGCAGGGGGAAATCTTAACTCCGGTGCTATCTACGCATATTTCAAAACTGCTCCTATTCATTTGTGCTTTGGCTATGTTCTTGTAGAAGGTTAACCAAGTGTATTCCAGTGGTTTTCATTGTAATTATCACCCCATTGGTGATTGCTGCCCAATTGTCATGATCTCTGCTTCCAAAAGGTCAGGGTTTTCCCAACTCCCTTGGAAGCAGATCCATAACCCAGGTTCCGAGTGCCAACCAGTCCCAATTGGGACCTTTTGGACCCAGTCCTGGCGCCAGTGGCACCAGGCTCATAAATATGCCCAGTCCCAGCGCTGGAAGCGCCTGGCTCATAATGCTTGGGTGGACTTACCTGCAGCAGACCATGCTGCTTACTTGCCTGCCAGTTGAGCCTCTGATCCTCTTCTGTTTGGAACTACTTTTCCTGTTGGGTGGGGCAGGAGCCACTCCCTAGATTCAGAACACTGGAACTCTTCTGAAAAGCAGGAACTCTTTTCTTACCTAGGCGTGGCTGTGGAAGGAGACACCTAAGCACTACAGGAGGCTATTTAAACCACACCCGATGGATGAATCTTGCTTTGCGTTATTCTGCATCCTCTGCAGCAGAACGCTCATCGTGTCTTCTGCATCTGATCCTGGGCCTAAGGAAAAAGGCTTACCATCCTGAATCCAGTCTTCAGCAACACCTATAAAGACAAGAAAGAACAGGTTAGCATTACGGTCTTCAGTGTCAGCTCTTCACTTACCTGGTCCATCGGCTGTCAACAACGCCTCGCGCTGCATTCCGGCATCTGAAAGACAAAGGCTTACCTACTCTTCGTGCGCTCCGGAGGTCTTCACACTGCATTCCGGCATCTGAAAGACAAAAGCTTACCAACTCTTCGCACGCTCCGGAGGCCTTCGGCGCTGCATCCCGCATCTGAAAGACAAAACAAGGTGCGTTTAAAGACATTGGGGAACTTTAATACTCACGTGCCATTACTCCTTTCCACATCTAACCCAGTGGGTATTCCGGCACCCTGCAGCCGCTCCGAACTTGTACCTGCAAAATAAAAAGACAGAT
Source organism: Ambystoma mexicanum (assembly GCF_040938575.1). NCBI lineage: Eukaryota > Metazoa > Chordata > Amphibia > Caudata > Ambystomatidae > Ambystoma > Ambystoma mexicanum. The sequence goes on along the minus strand of NC_090934.1, from coordinate 385,420,279 downwards.
ATAGCGCATCGTGAAGCAGGCAACAAGCGTTTATTTACGTGCTTCCAGGCGCTTCTATTCATCACACGGGCTCCATCTTCAACTCACTTCAGCCCGTCATCCGCCATCGTCGGAACCCTACAAAACAAGAAACATCATTACTAAAGACTTTAACGACATTAGAATTACTCGAAACTTACCTTTCGTGCAGTAAACGACAGACAGCAGTCCTCTGAAGTCAAGAGGCCTGCTCCCCTTATCCAGTGAAGAAACTGGTTACAGCACCCTGCCCCGAGACAGATGGAGAGCACGGCGTTCACTTACCTAAGGTGAGAGCGTTAACCTTTGGGGTTCTACAGGAGAAGAGAAAGGGAAGAAGAGAGAGACATTCAATAACCCAGTTCCTTAATCCCATATTTTCTATCTGCAGACATCTTACCCTTCGAGTCAGACATACAGTGCACAGAGGTCCAGCCCAAAGAGCCAGCCGTGTGTTACACATCACCTTTGAAGATACGGTATACGCCCAGTCAAGACCGGCGCCTCTACGGGAATCAGGTGAGCGTTACACCAATATTAAAATGTTTGTGCTTTCTTTGAATTTTAAAATAAATTAATATTGCATTCCCACCAACCGGTCTGGTTCATGGTCCATTGTGTACCGGGGTATTTGTAAAAGGGGGTGTGAGACGGGTTGTGTGCCATCTCAATTTGAATTTGTTGAAAATAAAGAAAAAGTATTCTAATTGAGCGCTACAACATAGGCTAAGGGCAAGAGTCCTGATCCAGTGTGTGACCCCCCCGGTTAGAATCCTTCACAAATTGGGGGCTCGTAGCCGGGGTTTGTGTTGCCACCCGTGGCAGTTTAACACAGCAGACTAACCTAAGGTAGTGATACTTTGTGTAGTTGGAACACTGGGTTACATTGTAGAAGCTCCACCCAAAAAAATATATTCTAAGTACCAGGCCCGTGTATAAAATTAAAACGACCCCAAAAACTAGACAAAAAGCAACAGAATATAGATCACCCCTTGCATAAATAAATTAATAAAGAACACTTTACAAAATGGCCACAGTAGAGATCAATATAGTTAGGGAACTCCTTCTGCACAAATTCCTTGTCAGGGGGCAATGGCCAGAACAAGATGAAAAAGTCTGGCTAGAAGAAATGGTGCAACAGGTCACCTCCATGAACATGGACACGTGTCGGGACGGTGGCCCATTACATCAAGCTTTGAACAAGTTGCGCATGACTCCGAAATTTAAAGAGGAGCAGATTAAAATTGTCAGAATCACGGCCTACATGTATCTCCATATGTGAGTGATGCGGGAAAAGCATGAGGAAAATACAACTTTTGCGAAAAATCAATCTGAATTCTTAACTAAAATCCAGACTGAACTAAAATTAGTGGAACAAAAATTACAAAAGAGCCAAGATTCTAAGGCAGAATCTGGAAATTACATTAAAAAATGTAGAGGACTTGGCTCACCAACAGCAAAATAATGTTGACAAAGAAACCCAATTAGATGCATTAAAAGTAGAATGTCAGGAAAAGGTTGCCGACTCAACAATTAACATATAACAGGGCCTGCTCAGGACAAATAACCCTGCTGCAAGACCAGGTCAAAAAGGTTGGAAGAGGAGAATCAAATTCATTATTAAAGAACTCCACTCCCAAGCAGAATTTGATCAAGAGCGCCAGAAATTAAATACCATCAAGCAACAAAGGGATGACCTGGCTGAACAGAGGGGCACCCTAAATCAGAAGAATGATGCCCTTTGTCAGGAAGTAAGCAAATAGATTTACAGTAAAGTGAGTTGGGCCTCCAAAAACTAAATGAACTCAAAACAGAATATGGAAAGTTATTGGAGCACACTAAACGGGTAGAAGGTGCTCTGGAAGAGAACACCCAAACTAAAAATGCACAAACTCAGGAGGCGAGTCTCCTGCAACAAAAATTGGCTCAGTGTTCCCAAACTATACAGGCAGCACAAAGAGATAATGAGGCCCTCAGTGAGGAGACAGATGGGCTCCCCTAGTGTATGGAAGGAAAGGTCTCTAGGACGCCCCCTCCCCTTAAATCCCTTCCCAACGTGAGGCCTATGACTCGCCGGCAGCCATCTATGCACCTGGGACCGAGATGCGGGATGGCTGCGGGTCGACGCATGAGGCTGCACGGCTCATCCGATAGCATGATACAGACTCCATTGTGTAATATACCCAGACTCCATTCTGAACATAGTAATCTAGGCTTCATTGGCACAAGCGGCCTGCAGGGCTGCAGCTCTCCCCACCTAACCGCGCACAGTGAGCCCAGCACTTCCCTCACCCTCCTCCCCTTGCCGACTCAGCTGAAGGCCTGTTCTCACGGGAGACTAGGCGCGAACAAGCTACATTACAAACACTATATTTCACCTTCCGCAGTCCATCATTGACCTGACAATCACCGGGCCAAAGCTGGGGTCTGAGAGAAACAAAGCTGCTTCCATAAAACTCGCCCTGTCCTATCACAGACCCCAACATTTACGATATATCCTGTGGATAACCCCTGACCCTGTTCGAAGTGCCAGACATGTCATTTATGCTAAAGCCTGTGTGCCACCCAGTAACACCCATGCTGCTAAGCCATCTGTAAGAACTATAACTTAGCCCCAAGTCCATGAGATTGATCATGTAAAACGGCCCTCTCCCATCCCAGATCACCCACACGTGAAGTTATCATATATATGTGTATCCAAACCTGTCATTACCAATCAAGGATTACTGTTGTTGCACAATATTTAAAAGCAATGTGCGATATCCATATGAACTCTATAATTGCCTACAACATGTAAAAGTTTATAAGTAGACAATTAAGTGTTGCAATATGTATGAGTTTTTTGAGGTAATGTGTGCCGACCATATCAATAGAATGTCTTTTGAAGTATTTGTTTATTCTTTGTGCATTATGAAACACAAATTAGATTATAAGCAGAATGTTGCAGACTCCTTCCTATGCTAGTATATAAGCCGACTTGTTCCTACCTCACTTTTTAATGCTAGCTTTTCTCGTGTGTTCCGCAGTAAAACCGTAGCCCTGTGAATGATGTGATGCTAACAAGACCTTTGTTGATAGAAGCTATTTTGCAAACATGGTATTTGTGATGTACGAAAATGTGTAATACACATAATGTTCACAAGCTCGCATGATCCTTGATATATATGTCTCATTTATAATAATGTGCATGCAACCATATAACGTAGACGTGCGAGAAGACACAGGACCATTTCTTCCTCACCCTGCAGAGCCGCATACTCAGCCCCCACCCTCCTCAGGCTGGGCTGACTATTGAAGGCCCTTGTTTTACTGATGCTGGAATAATACAGGTGTACATCCTCATATTCCTGCTGTACCCGCACAAGGTATTTGCCTTCCTCCATTCCCCCTGACACAATGCCACCATAAAACCACTTTGTACCTCCATGGTCTGGTCAAAAGAATTATGGGCAGCAAGCCCCCAAATCCCACCGCCTTTTGATGTACTAGCTGTGTGCCCCCTGACCCGATCGTATTCTAGTTCACCCCAACCTCGACTGACCATGGAGGCGGTTTTTTCATTCTTGTACTAACATACTACAAAGATGTCTCCTACTAACTCTAACAAAGCAAAGTGATAAAGGTACCCTAACTTATGCCCCCTAATAAGGCACCTTGGCTCATGAAGCTGCCCCTTTTTTAAATAAAGTTTTTGATGATTATGCATTAAGAGCATAGGAACATATAGAGTTGTGTGTTATTTCTCTTGTGATGTTAGATTAACAACTTGTAGGATTTATAAGACAACTTGAAGCAGATGTTAACAATGAATGTGTATGTGCGGCCACAAGGGCAAAATGTTAGTGCAGCCAAGATGTATCAACTCGAACAGCTCCTAACCTGGTACTCCACCCCGATGAGCCCAGCTGACCCACAAGCATCATCACGACACCATGCAGAGTCTCACCAATCAGGAGCGCCGACCCTACAGAATCTATATTGTTTATTCCCCTTTGCCCAATCTCATCAATTCATGTAATCCCTAGTTCCCACGTCATAGGTGACGTGGATTTGTAACAAAATGTAGATGTTTGCTGATCTTTGGCAGAGCGCTCTCGGAGTTTGCAGAGTTCTCTTCTTGCCCTATATTGGTTTGGATAAACCTTTTGACTTCACCCGCACTTGGTCTTGGTCTCATTCCCATCTGGGATTTGTCCATTATTGACTCTCATTGTGGAATTTTAAATGCCTTTTTGGAGGACGCTCACTTTCACCAGCAAGTGGTAGCTCAAGAGCGGGTCATAGAGGCCAGTAAAGCCCTGATAGCCGAGAAAAAGGCTCAGATCTTTGCCTATTATCAAGCGAAAAGGGCTGAGAAGGCGAAACTAGCGAGGTTGGAGAAGGACTATACTAGATTCAACCCAAATTGCAGGGACTCCCAACAGGTAGAGAGGGACAGGGAAACCCCTGATCATAGTATGATGACCTCTGTACTAAGGGACTAAAACCCATTTAATACTTTGTGCACTGTTGACTTCATGGCTACCGGGTCACATGAGCCAGAAACCATGAGGCCATCAGAATTAAGTAGGCCTAGCAAAGGTGCAGACAGGTCAGCACCCCCCACAAATTGATAGGAGGGCGTCGCTGTATAGATACAAAAATACAAATGGTTGATGTCTCTGACCAGGGAACCTCCTATGAGAAGAAAGTCAGGGAATTAGATCTGCAGAATCACTACCTCCAAAAGGGACCAGTTGGTTCGATTTGCAGACTCTCTGAGTCTGAGAGTGAATGAACTCCAGTGACGCGGCGTAAGAAGGCAGATAAACCAAATAGAGTTCGGGTGAAAGACTCCATCAGACAGATCAAGGCCATCTGGAATTTTATGACACTACAATAAAAACGCAAAATATTCGGTCTGGAAGCATTTGGAACTCTATGAACAAATGATGGGACACATTTTACATAAAAGATAGCCAGAACTGTATAGATTATGCCAAATGGACATTCTCAGAGTACTCCAGCTTCTTTGATAAGATATGGACCCCAAGGAAGCATTTCTTCAGACCTAGATGTCTAGATACAGACGATGAAATTAAAGTGGATGCAAAGAAGGAAGTGAGAGTGGTCGATGAATCGCCCAGAGGGGGGTGTGAAGAGGAAGTGCCAAGTGTCATCCACACTCCAGCCACCCCCTTCGTAGTACCCAGTACTTTCACAACAAAGAATGTGACGTATGAAGAACAAATAAACCAGCAAAGGCATCGGTTGGTCTCTGCTCAGTGCCCATCAGAGTAACAGCACCTATTGAAGTACCGACATCTAAGAAAACCTGGACAGTAAGGTACCCATTGAGAAAACCATATCTGCAGTCAAGACAAAATGACGATTGTCAGAATGGAATACCCAAAGAAGCCAAGAAGATAATAAAGGAAGAGGAATGGTGACGTCATAAGACATCTGACAGACATACAGATGATATAAAACCAGAGAATGCCGATGAAAAACTAAGTCAAAAGGAGATACTATGGATAAATGCATCTTCAACCCAAGATGAGAAACCTATGCCATATACACGAGAAAGATATTCAGTTAGTTTAAGCGTGTACAGAGGCAAAAAACCGCAAGAAGCAAAAGAATCGTGAAGCTTGCTTATGCTTAATAGTGAATAGATTGCGGCAAGTGTATGACAATGCATTACTTACCGTAAAAGCATTTCTGATGATTGTATCTGCTTAGATTCACATGCTGTGCATAGGTCCGACATCCAGTGGTCACTGCGGGGTATTGCATCTTGTTTTTCGTAGTCGAAAAGGGACGTCGACCGGGCGTGTCTGAAATACTATCCCTATAGTGACGTGTGTTGTACCCACAATCCCTCACGTGTCGAGGTCCCTCTGTTTGTATTTTTCTGCCCTGAGGGAGCCTTCTAGACGTGAGCGAGTACAGAAAAGAGAGATATAAAAGGAAGTCTATGTTCCTTCCATCCGAGCGGGGAGGAAGGGTGGGCGCATGTGAATCTAAGCAGATACAATCATCAGAAATGCTTTTACGGTAAGTAATGCATTGTCTTCTGATGCTTGTTAATCTGCTTAGAATCACATGCTGTGCATAGACTAGCGAGCAGTACCCGGAGTTGGCGGTGGGTTATGAGAAGGAACAGTAGAGAAAAGATGTCTTAGTACTGCCTGACCCACCAGGGAGTCAGATCTCGAGTGTGCATCTAGACAGTAGTGTTTTGTAAAGGTGTGCACAGAACTCCAGGTAGCCGCTTTGCAGATGGACTCAAGGGGAACATTTGCAATGAATGCTATGGACGCCCCCGTGCCTCGAGTAGAGTGTGCTCTAGGCTTAAAGGGCAGTTCTCTCTTAGCAAGAGTATAGCAGAGAGTGATGCATTGAACAATCCATCTAGAAATAGTGGACTTTGAAACTGCATCCCCTTCTCTTCCTGCTGCCACCGAGACGAAGAACTAATTAGTCTTCCTCAGTGGTCTGGTTCTTTCCATGTAGAACATGACCGCTCTACGCACATCTAGTGTATGCAGAGTTTTTTCTCCCAAGTTGGAAGGATTTTGAAAGAACGTTGGCAGTTCTATAGACTGGTTTACGTGGAATTTCGATATGAACTTCGGAACAAACCTTGGGTGCGTGCGTAGAACCACCTGTAACAAAGGGGTCTAGAACAGAAAGAGCCTGTAGTTCACTTACCCTCCTGATGGAGGTGATAGCTATTAAAAAAGCAGTCTTAAGAGTGAGGTCTTTAAGAGATGCTTTGTGCATGGGTTCGAAAGGTGAGCCATGAGTCTGAGACGTTAAGGTCCCATCCGGGAGCTGGGTCAGCTATCGGGGGGGGGGGGGGTAATTCTCTTTATTCCCTCCATGAAGGCCTTTATAACAGGGATCTTCCACCACGACACCTTGAGTTGGGAAGTGGTGTATGCAGAAAGTGCCGCTAGGTGGACTTTAATGGAATTGAACACAAGACCTGAATCCAACAAGTGGGTCAGGTATAGAACAATATGTGTGGGAGACCAGTCAATTGGGTTGATGCCTTCCCCTCTGCACCAGATGACAAATCTCCTCCACTTGCTAGAGTAGCAGTGGCGAGTGTTAGGTTTTCTGGCTTCCCTGAGAATGTCCATACATTTCTGCGGGAGCAGTAGATGTCCGAATTCTATGATCTCAGGAGCCAAGCTGCTAAATTCATGTTCTGGGGGCATGGATGCAGAGTCCTGCCCTTGTCTTGTGACAGCATGTTGTACGGGCAGGGGAGTTTCACTGGGGGAGATAGAGACATCTCCATCAAGTGAGCTAACCATGGCTGTCGGGCCCACATTGGGGCCACCAGTATCATGGTTACTTGTTCCTGGTGCATCTTGTGCACCACCTTGTTGAGAAGGGGAGTCGGGGGGAAAAGCGTAAACAAATTTCCCTGACCATTGCATCGACAGACCGTTCCCCTTGGATTGGTTCTGGGGGTACCTGGAGGCGTAACTTAGGCATTGTGAGTTCTCCAGGGTTGCGAATAGGTCTATTTCTGGGAATCCCCATTGTGTGAAGACGTCGAAGACGATGTCTTCGTGTAGTCGCCATTCATACTCTTCGGGCAGGGGGAAATCTCTGCTGAGTTTGTCTGCCAGCAGATTGAGTTCCCCTGGTACATGTTCTGACAGTAGGAACATGTTTTGTTTGAGAGCCCACTTCCATATATTTTGGGCCAGTTTGGACAGTCCCGGAGAGTGGGTGCCCCCCTGCTTGTTGATGTAGTACATGGCTGTGGTGCTGTCTGTAAGGACCAACACCGTTTTGCCCTGTAGGTGTTCCTGGAAGGCTTTTAGCGCCTTGAACACAGCTAGTAGCTCCAGTAGATTTATGTGTTTGGATGCTACGTTCGGAGTCCAGACTCCGTGAGCAGTCTGATGGGATAGGTGAGCCCCCCATCCTGTTAGGGATGCGTCTGTGGTTAGAGTGGCTTCCGCCGCGGGTGTGGCAAAAGGTTTCCCTTTTTCCAGGTTTTCTTTTGTCCACCATCGTAGCGAGAGAACTAAGGCCTGCAAGACCACCACTGGATCGTCCCATAATCCGCTGGCCTGACACCACTGGCTGTTGAGCCACTCTTGCATAGGGCACATGCGCAGGCGCGCGTGAGGTACCAAATAAATACACAACGCCATCATGCCTAGCAAGCGCATTGCTTTGCGTACCGTCACCTCTCGACCGGGCACTTTTTGAGGGATCTGAAACAGCATGTTTTGGACCCTCTCGTTGGAGGGGAAGACGAGGCCGTCCTTTGTTTGAATTAGAGCCCCTAGGAATTGTTTGATTTGGCTGGGGTCTAGGCTGGAGTTCTTTGCGTTGATGGAGAAGCCCAACTGGAACAAAAGGTCTACAGTCTTTTGGGTATTGGAGAAGCATGTTTCGTAAGAATCCCCTGTTATGAGCCAGTCGTCGAGGTAAGGGTAAACTGGGATGGACAACTTGCGCAGGTGGGCTGCTGCCACTGCCAGTACCTTCGTGAATACCCTTGGTGCTGATGCTATGCCGAAGGGTAGCACTCTGAACTGGTAGTGTTTGCCCTCTATCATAAACCTGAGGTATCTTCTGTGCGCTGGCAACATTAAAATATGAAAGTATGCATCTTTCATGTCCAATGTTGTCATGTAATCTCCCTGTGATAGCAGTGGGATCACTTCCTGTAAGGATACCATACGAAACTTCTGGGGTTTGATAAACTTGTTCGCTGGGCGCAGATCTAATACAGGGCGCATGGTTAGATGCTTTTTGGGTACAAGGAAGTACACTGAATAAATACCTTCCGTTACCTGAGATAGAGGCACAACCTCTATGGCTCCTTTTTCCAGCAGTTGTTGTACTTCTTGGAGAAGGATGGCAAAATGTTCCGGTGTCATGTGTCGTCCCCTCGGGGGTCTGTATGTTGGGGAACTGTTGAATTCGATGCAGTATCCGTGGGCTACGGTGGAAAGTACCCAGCGGTCTGAGGTTATTCCCTCCCATGCTGGAAGAAAGGATGTTATCCGGCCCCCGACCGGTGTTGCATGAGAGGGGACGCGAATCTTCGCGTCACTTGGTATTGTTGGGGGCTTGGGAGCCTCTGGGGGTGGACCCCCGCCCTCTCCCCTTGCCCCTGCGCTGTCCTCTTTGGCTGTACTGCCCACTATTGGTCTGGTAACTGGTGGCAGGGTACTGTTGCTGCTGATTCTGCTTTTGGCGTTGGCCACGAAAAAAGCGTGTGTTGCCATAGCCGCGTCTGGTAGTGGGCTTAGAGATCTGGTCAAGAGTTTTGATAGTATCAAACTCTTTTTTTAGCCATTTCCAGAGCCTCATCCACCGCCTTCCCGAAGAGGTTTGCGTCCTCAACAGGTTTATTTATTAAAGACGCCTGTGTCTCCGGTTTGAACCCTGAGTTGCGCAGCCATACATGGCATTTTAGGAGTATTCCCTGAACCAGGGAACGTCCCGCTGTCTCAGCAGCATCCAGAGAGTTCTTTACAATACTCTGGTTGACCTGGGTTCCTTCGCCAATAGTTGAAAGCAGGCGTGTACATAATGGTTCCGGCGCTTCTTCGGCGTCCTTGCGCAGTTCGGCCCACTGCGCGTCCGCGTAGCTAGCTAGCAAAGAATTGTTGTTCGCAATTCTTGCCGAAAAGGCAGCCGAGGATGTGACCCTTTTAGCAAGGGCATATAACCTCTTGCCCTCCTTGTCAGGTGGTGCCTCACTGGTGGACAGCGGCACCCCTGCCCTCTTCCTTGCATTAGATACAACAAGGGAATCCGGAATGGAATGTCCCCTTATGTACAGCGGGTCTGAGGGTGAAGGAGTGAAAAGTTTTTCAATCCTTGGATTAACTCCTGATTAGTGCGGGTGTGGATAGCGAAGGGATGATTCTTCTCTTCACTGAAGCGAGGAGGGGAATGGTCTGGCTGACTGGGGGTTTCTCCTTAATTACTCTTTCCACAAAGTCTATTTCCGGAGAGATCTCCCCAGTGTCCAGTTCGAAATGTGCTGCTGCTCTGCGCAACAGGGCATTGAATGTGGGCTGATCGTCAATGGGAGACGTGTTTCTGACAGGTGAATTGTCTGGAGGATTTAGGTTCAGGACATCAGTGTCCGAATATCCTGATGGGGATTGCCAGGGATGAGAAGGTCCTTCTTCTGGATTTTCTCCGAAGCCTTCTCCTACCATGTCTGGGCTGTCTTCCAGACCTTCCTCTTGGTTCTGTCCTCCTTCATTGTCCACAAAATCATCCTCCTCTTCTAAGTATTGTTCCTCACCAGTGAGGTCATACACATTATCGAGGTCTAAGGCTGTATCCTGCCTCGGGTATTTGGACCTGGGGTCCTCCTGAGGCCCTTCACTTGTTCTCTTGGGAGTGGGAGGGTTCTGGGTGTTCATAAACCTCTCCATTCTCTCCATGCAGAGATGGAGCCTTTCCATGGTTTCATGGGGTACCCCTGAGCAGCCTAGCGGTGGAAAATTAGTGTTTTCTTGCTGAAAACGGCTCGACCTCTCCCACAACGTCGAGCAAAGTGTCCCGTCGCCCTCCGAAAAGCCTTCCGGTGTACTGGGGGTCCCCCCGACTGAAGGGGGTAGTCCCTGTTTTTCTTCGGGCTTTTTCGGCGTGTCTTTCGACCTTTGCGTAGCGCTCGACGTGTCTTTCGGCGTACGCTTCTGGGCGTCGGCTACAACGATCCTCGCCAAGCTCTCTGTGACTCGTTTGTCAGCGGAGGGCTGTGGTTTGGACGTTACGGGTGTTGAACGTTCTACGGCGGCGTGCGCTCTCTGCTGGTGCGCGCCGGCCGATGGTTTGGGGGTGGCGCCCTTATTTGGCGAAAGCCCAGTCGCTGGTCGCGGCTGCGGGAGGGGCTTCGAACCCGAACGGTCCGAGGAGGCCACCGGTATAACCTGCGTCTGCTTGGGCGCTGATGCTTTCTTCGTCTTCGACGAAGAAGAGCTATGGGTTGTGTGCTTATGTGATGTATCGTGTGCGTCCGTGTCGCCGGGGTGTTCATCCCCATAAGCAGGGCGTGAGACAAGCCCGTTGGGGCCGTTGACAGACGACGAAGAGCGCGAGCGCTCTTTAGAGGGGTGTACGACTTCTGTAGCGGAGGTCGTGTTATCACGTTCCTCGTCACTGTCGGTGGTAGCAGCGGCGGGTGAAGACCCGGCCTTCGACATAGCGTAAGCCGCCCACCTCTTGACCCTACGGTCTTTTAGAGTCTTTGGCTTTAGAAGCCGACAAGCCGAGCAACCCTCCTCTACGTGATCGAGGGGCAAGCAGCGGTTACACCGTGAATGCTTGTCCTTCCAAGTAAACTTGCCCTTACAAAGTGGGCAAAACCTAAAGGGTGTCCTCTCCATAGCCGAGGCAATAAAGCGTGATAACTACCCCAAGGGAAAGGAAGGGGAAAAGGAAAGGCATTCTCAGAAAAAGAATCAGAGATGTCCCACGACCCCACTTTCCCTACTGTATTTGGCCTGCGAGGCCAGGCCACGTGTTCGGCAACGCCGACGGATCTCCTCCGCTCGTCCCCTCCGTCGAAGATCTTGCTCGGCGGAGACAGCTTTACCACTGCGTCGAGGGAGGGATCGGTATATTAAATCTTTAAACAGGAAAAGACGACCAAAGGTCGAGGAGATGGAATGTGCAATGTCTCTCGAGGAGCTCCGCGTAAAGGCGACCAGTAGCTGGGCGAAAAAAAACAATCTGAGGGACCTCGACGCGTGAGGGATTGTGGGTACAACACACGTCACTATAGGGATAGTATTTCAGACACACCCGGTCGACGTCTCTTTTCGACTACGAAAAACAAGATGCAATACTCCGCAGTGACCACTGGATGTCGGACCTATGCACAGCATGTGATTCTAAGCAGATTAACAAGCATCAGAAATATATATATATATATATAGATATATAAGATACATTACTCACCGTAATCGTATTTCTGATGCTTGTATCTGCTTAGATTCACATGCTGTGCATAGGCCGACATCTAGTGGAAGCTGCGGAGTATTACAGTTTGTTTTTCGAAACTCGAAAATGGGCGTCGACACAGGGCGTGCCAGTAATACTATCCCTAGTGTGACGTCTAGGATCCTCAGATTGTATTTTTTCTGACATGAGGTAGCATGAGGAGTAGCGCGAGTACAGATAATCCAAACAGATAGATAGAAAGGTAAGACTACAAGCAACCATGCGCCTTATCTCAGAGGGGAGGAAGGGTGGGTCGCATGTGAATCTAAGCAGATACAAGCATCAGAAATACAATTACGGTGAGTAATGTATCCCTTCTGAGGCTTGTGGAATCTGTTTAGATCACATGCTGTGCATAGATTAGCGAGCAGTACCTGAAGAAGGAGGTGGGATGTGAGAAGGGTCATGAGCAAATAAGTGTCTTAGAACCGCTTGTCCCACTTGTGTATCTGCCTTGGAATGGGTGTCAATGCAGTAATGCTGAGTAAAAGTGTGAATAGAGCTCCAAGTAGCTGCTTTGCAAATGGTGTCAAGGGGTACATTTGCAATGAAATCCAGAGTGGCCCCAATGCCTCTAGTAGAGTGGGCTCTTGGCGTGAAAGGCAGAGTTCTTTCAGAGAGTGAGTAACACAGCTGGATACAGTTAATAATCCACTTCGAGATGGCACCTTTAGAGACGCGATCCCCATCTCTGCCTGTAGCTACGGAGACAAACAGTTGATCTGTTTTCCTTAGCGGTCTGGTTTTATTTACATAGTAGAGGACCGCCCTACGCATATCTAGGGTGTGTAGTTTCACCTCAGCCGAGCTTTGAGGGTCCTGGAAGAAAGCCGTAAGCTCGATGGACTGGGGTACGTGGAATTTAGATATAAATTTAGGTGAGAACCTAGGGTGTGTGCGTAAAACCAGTTTGTCTTTATGGACCGTAAAGAAGGGATCCTGCACTGACAGAGCCTGAATTTCACTGACCCTTCTTATAGAAGTAATAGCTACTAAGAAGGCCGTTTTATAAGTCAGGTGTTTGAGACTGCTTTTATGCATGGGCTCGAAAGGGGGTCCCATGAGCTTAGATAGCAACACATTAAGGTCCCACCCTGGTGGTGGGTTTGAAATAGGAGGGTGAAGTCTCTTTACTCCTTCCATGGAGGCTTTAACTACTGGTACTTTCCACCACGAGACCTTGTTATGGTAAGTGGTGTATGCCGACAGGGCTGCCAGGTGTACTTTCAGTGAGTTAAAAACCAATCCTGCGTCTAGCAGGTGGAGCATGTATGTAACAATAGTGGAAGGAGTGCAATCAACTGGGTTGATTTGTCTACTCTGGCACCAGATAACGAATCTCTTCCACTTGTCAAAGTAACAGTGTCTTGTGTTTGGTTTCCTAGATTCCTTTAGGATGTCCATACACCTCTGTGGTAAATTGAGATGTCCAAACTCTATGACCTCAGGAGCCATGCTGATAGGTTCATTGAGTTGGGTTGCTGATGCACTGTTTGACATTGGTGCTGGGACAGTAGGTTGTACCAAGCTGGAAGTTTGATGGGCTCGCACACCGCCATCCTGTGTAGGTGTGGGAACCACGGTTGTCTTGGCCACATGGGAGCAACTAGGACGAGCGTCATCGACTCTCTGTTCATCTTGTTCACCACCTTCCTGATGAGAGGAGTTGGTGGAAAAGCGTACGCAAACATCCCTGACCAGTTCATCCACAGGGTCGTTCCCCTGGGAGTCTGGTTGGGGGAACCTGGATGCAAATCCTGGGCATTGTCTGTTTTCGCTTGTGGCAAATAAGTCTATAGTGAGGAAACCCCACTGAGAGAAGATATTTTCTACAACCTCTCTGTGTAGAACCCATTCGTGTTCCTCTGGGAGGGAGTCTCTGCTCAGAGCATCCGCTAGGGAATTGAGCTCCCCTGGAACATGTTATGATGACAGGAAGATGTTCCGTCTGAGTGCCCATATCCAGATTTTATGGGCAAGTTTGGACAGATTTGCTTGTTCAGGTAGAACATGGCTGTTGTGCTGTCCGTCCGGATTTGCACCGACAGGTTTAGTAGGTGGGGCTTGAACGCTTGAAGCGCTCTGAATACTGTCAGAAGCTCTAACAGGTTGATGTGGTTCTTGGCCACTGAGGGAGACCAGAGACCCTGAGCTGTGTGGTGGAGATGGTGAGCTCCCCACCCCGTCAGACATGCATCGGTAGTGACTACTGCCTTTACTTCGGGATCGTAAAAGGGTTTTCCCTGTGCAAGATTCTCTCTTGTCGACCAGTGAAGGCTTTGTACTAGTGTTGGCGAAACGACCACTAGATCGTCCCACTGACCACTTGCCTGAGACCACTGTTTCGCCAACCATTCCTGCATGGGACGCATGCGCAGGCGCGCGTGGGGGACCAGGTAACTACATGAGGCCATCATGCCCAGTAAACGCATTGCTTTGCGTACCGTTATTTGGTGACCAGACTGATATTGCGGAATTTGCAATAGTATATTCCGAATTTTTTCCTCTGACGGAAAGGTCAACCCCTCTTGAGTATCTAGGATTGCTCCTAGGAACTGTTTGGAGGTGCTTGGCAACAGGCTTGACTTTTTCTCGTTGATTGAGAAGCCTAATTCGTGGAGGAGGTCGATAGTCCTTTGAATGTTTGTCCTGCAAATTACTGGGGTTTCCCCCCCGTTATGAGCCAGTCGTCCAGATAAGGGTACACCAGGATTGCCTCCCTGCGTAGGTGAGCAGCCGCCACCGCCAGTATCTTGGTGAATACCCTTGGTGCCGAAGCTATCCCGAAGGGCAGTACCTTGAATTGGTAGTGCCGACTGTCCACCTTGAAGCGCAAGTATCTTCTGTGCGCTGGGAACATGGAAATATGAAAATAGGCATCTTTCATATCCAAGGTTGCCATGTAATCCCCCTTTTTTAGGAGGGGGATTACCTCTTGTAGCGTAGTCATTCAAAACTTTTGGGGCTTGACATACTTGTTGGCAGGCCGTAAATCCAATACTGGGCGCATTGTCAAATCTTTTTTTGGCACAAGGAAGTAAGTTGAATAAATACCCTTGTTTACCTGGTGTCCCGGGACGAGTTCTATCGTGTCCTTTTCTAGCAGAATGGCGATCTCCTCGATAAGAATCTTCTGATGTTCTAAAGAGTGTACTCTTTGTCGTGGAGGATGGTTCCGGGGACGCTGCAGTAGGAACAAGTTACTTACCTGTAACTGTTGTTCTCCAGCATGGGTCTGGCATGGATTCACATGCTCATGAATATTCCCCGTCGTCAGGCTGGGAATCCTCAGTAAAGAAAAAACCAGTATCAGTTTCGTTTCTGATCTGTCTTTCGTAGTAATAACCAATCACTGGTCTCTGCGTCATACTGACCACAGCCAATGACTGCCCTCTACCTAAGCACCGCCTCTGGCAGCCATCTTCAGATTTGGAAGCACGTGAAGTGGCAGTATGACCAAGTGAAGAGCCGCAGAGGGGTAGGCGGGAGGGTTCGCATGTGAATCCATGCCAGACCCATGCTGGAGAACAACAGTTACAGGTAAGTAACTTGTTCCTTCTCCAGCATGGGGTCTGGCATGGATTCACATGCTCATGAATAAAGAATACATAGCAGTACACACATGCACAACCACGGGAGGTGGCAAAGGCTCAACATTAAGCATCACATCAACTCAAAATTAAGCATCTTACCTCCTCACCAGGCTCACCTCAGGCGAACAGGTTGCGCAGCACTGCTTGGCCGACCCTGGACTCCTCCCTGGAATCCCGGTCGACGCAGTAGAATTTCGTGAAGGTGTGCGTCGACCTCCACGTAGCAGCCCTGCATATGTCCAGCAGGGGCACACCAGATAGGAACGCCGTGGTAGCTGCGATCGCTCTGGTGGAATGGGCTCTCGGACGGCCAGGCAGCGGTCGGTTTGCCAACCGGTGACAGTACATGATACAGCCGGAGAGCCATCTGGAGATGGAAGCCTTCGAGAGAGCCTTCCCCTGATTGACAGGTCCAAAGTTCACAAAGAGTTGTGACGTCTTCCGAAAACCCTTCGTGCGGTCCACGTAGAACTTCAGCGCTCTAGCTACATCCAGCGAGTGCAAAGTCCTCTCAGCCGGCGACGAAGGCGACGGGAAGAACACAGGTAACACCAAGGGTTCGTTGAGATGGAAGTCCGACGGTACCTTGGGCATGAAGGAGGGGTGCGTCCTGAGCACTACCCTCGTGTCGTGGAAAGTCAAGTACAGGGCCTTGCAGGAAAGGGCCTGGATCTCTCCCACTCGTCGTGCGGAGGTGATGGCCACAAGAAAAGCTGTTTTCCACGATAGAAACTTCAACGGGGCCGAGTGCAGAAGCTCGAACGGAGGTCCCATGAGCTTGGTCAGCACCACGTTGAGCTCCCACGCCGGGGCCGGAGCCTTCACCGGCGGGAACGATCTGAACAGTCCCTTCATGAACTCTTTCACCAGACGATGAGACCACAAGGACGTCCGCCCGTGGTTCTGGTGTATCGGGAGATCGCAGCAAGATGAATCTTGATGGACGCGTGTGCCAGACCAGCCTTGGCCAGCGTCAGCAGGTACGGCAGTACTTGGGAAGCTGTAATCCGTAGAGGGTTAATCTTCTGTGCGTGGCACCAGACAGAGAACCTCTTCCATTTGTGTCCGTAGCATTTAAGAGTCGAGGACGCCCTGGCCTTTGCAAGAACCTCTCTGCAATCGGCCGGTATGTCGTATCCTCCAAACTCTAGCGCTGCAGGAGCCAGGCCTGCAAGTTCAGCGACTTCGGGTCGTGGTGGAGGATGGCGCCTCCTACCCTGGAGAGTAGATCCGCGTCCGCCGGCAGCTTGATCGGCGGGGACGCTGACAAGTCCAGAAGGTCCGGGAACCATATCTGCCTCGGCCACGCAGGTGCGACGAGGATCATCCTGCACCGTGACCTCTTGAGCTGGTTGACGAGCCGGATTAGCAGAGGCAATGGAGGGAACGCGTAGAGGAACAGGCCCTCCCAGGGGAACGAGAAAGCATCGCCCATGCTCCTCGTCTGGGGAAACCTGCTGGCGAACCTCCGGCACTTGGTGTTCGTCGCCGTCGCGAACAGGTCGATCTGGGGTGTGCCCCACCGTCGGAAGAGGCGATCCACCAGATCCTGCCGTAGTTCCCACTCGTGGCACGAGCGTAGCTCCCTGCTGAGTGAGTCGGCGATGGTGTTTTTTATCCCTGCCAGATGAAACGGCACCAGAAAAATCCCTTGGGCGACGGCCCAATGCCACAGGTCCTGAGCCTCCTTGGACAGCGCTGGGGACCTGGTTCCGCCCTGTTTCCTGATGTAAAACATGGTGGTGGTGTTGTCGGTGAAGATCCCCACCACCTTGCCCTTGAGGGACGGAAGGAAGGACCTGAGGGCCCAAAACACTGCACGGAGCTCCAGGACGTTGATATGCAGGGACTTCTCCGTCGGGAGCCATAGTCCCCTTGCGTGCAGATTTTCGGTGTGCGCTCCCCACCCTTCCAGGGAGGCATCCGTTTTCACAGTCTCCTGGTGGGCTGGGGTCTGGAAGTCCATGCCCGCCGTCAGATGCGCGCGGGTGCCCCACCACCGTATCGCTCGTCGGAAACTCTCGTCGAGCTTGATCCTTTCCTCGAAGCTGCCCGTCGTCTGGATCCAGCGCGCATCCAGGAATTCTTGCAACGGGCGCATCCGGAGCCTGCACATGGTAATGAGTTAGATGCAGGAAGACATCATCCCGAGGAGGGACTTGATGGACCTCACTTTGGCCGCGTCGGCCACCAACATCCGTTGCACCTTGCCCAAGATGGTCCTGGTCCTCTCCTCCGACGGGGAGGCCAGAAGAGACACTGTGTCGAGCCTCGCTCCCAGAAACAGTGCGACTTGCGCGGGCACCAGGTGGGATTTGGCGTAGTTCACGGAGAATCCCAGGTCCGTGAGGAGTTGGACGGTCCTTGCCGTGTGGACCACGGCGAGCTCCCTCGTCTTGGCGCGGATGAGCCAGTCGTCCAGGTAGGGGTAGACGTGAATCCCCTCGCGGCGCAGCTGCGCCGCCACCGGTGCGAGGCACTTGGTGAATACCCTGGGTGCCGACCGTAGTCCGAAGGGAAGGGCTTTGAACTGGTAATGACGCCCTTGGACCACGAATCTGAGGAATTTTCGGTGCCCCTTTAGGATGGGAATGTGGAAGTAGGCATCCTCCAAATCCAACGACGATAGGAAGTCTCCTTCCTCCAGCTGACCCAGGACGTGCTGGAGGGTGACCATCCGGAACTTCTGCGCCTTGATGAACTTGTTCAGACGTCGCAGGTCTAGAATGGGGCGCCATCCTCCCGTCTTCTTCTTCACGAGGAAGTATCTCGAGTAGACTCCGGAGCCCCGAAGCCTCTTTGGGACGAGTTCGATGGCGCCCTTTCTGAGCATCGCCTTTACCTCCAGGAGAAGTTGAGGGACGTGAAGTTCTTTCCTGGCCACGGGGGGGACGCGCGGGCACCTTCTTTGAAACTCGAGCGCGTGGCCCCGGGCCAGGGCGTCCAGCACCCAACGGTCGGTGGAGATGGACTCCCACACGCTGACGAAGCCCGCCAGCCGGCCTCCCACCGGGGTGCTTCGGTGGGGGCCCGACCCCACGGCCGGTTCAATCCTGCTTGGACGCGGCCTTGCCGCCTTGACCTCCTTGGCGACGACGGCGGGGTCCGCCAGACTTGCCTCGTCCTCTGTAGGCCTCTTGCGACGACGAGCGGGCCGCTTGACGGTAGGAAGCGAAACCGCCGCCGGAACCTTTGGAGGCGCCCTTGCCTCCGCCGCTCCGAAAGGGCGTCCGTCGTTGCTGCAGGACTCCAAGGGCCCGGGCCGTCTCAGTATCCGCCTTGATGGCCTGAAGGGAATCGTCCACTGTCTTGCCAAACAGGTTGTTCCCGTCGAAGGGCATGTCCAGGACTCTGGTCTGGACGTCCTGCCGGAAGTCCGTAGCTTTGAGCCATCCACGACGTCGAAGGCAAACGCCGTTGCCCAGCTGGCGGAACCCAGTGTCGGCGATGTCCGTCGCCACGGTGATGGCGTGGTCCGAGGCCACCTCACCTTCCTGCAGGATCTCCAGGGCCTCCGCCCTCTTGTCGTCCGGCAGAAAATCCAGCAGAAAATCCAGCAGGGGAGCTATCTTGTACCAGAGCTCCCTGTCGTAGCGGGCCACGATAGCCAAGGCGTTGGCCGCTTTAATCGTCGTCGCTGCCGACGAGATGACTCCGCCCGGAGGCATAGGGGGGCCGTGTCAGGGACCCAGTACTTCTTATCGTACCGGTCTCTTCTAGCTGGCGTCGTGGAAGGGTTCTTGAGGAGGGAAAGGCCCTCATCCCAAATGTCGTCCAACAGAGGCACTGCGAGGACCGTCTTCCTCTTGGCCTCGCGCCGCTGATAAAGGAAGCCTTCCTTTTTCTTCTCCTCAGGGCAGAGTTGGAAAAGCTCGGAAGCCCTAGAGATCATGGAGTGGAAAGATCCGATCTCGTCGGGCGGAGAAGCCCTGGTGGGAGGCGACGACGGAATATCCTCGTCGTATGCCTCGTCGTCCGTACCCGTCGCTGCCGTGTCAGTCCCCGTATCATCCCCTCGGGTGGACGGGGAGGAGGGCTGGACGGGGCGCGACGGTTGAAAAGGAGGTGGTGGATGGATCCTTCTTTTCTTGGTAGGGGGAACACCAGAAGGTCCCGGTTCTGGATCCCCCGACGGGAGAGGTTCCTCCATCGGTAACGGTAGCCTCGTCCTTATCTCGGAGCATAAGGACTGTATGGCCAACAAAATGGCCGCCGAGTTGTCTTGCGGCGCTGGCAGAGGGGAATCCGACGGGCGAGCAGGGGCCCCGTCGGTATCCTCGACGATGTCGTCGTCGTCACCTGCGTCGGGGTCCATTCCGACGGGCTGGCCTTGTTCCACGCCTAGGCCGTGGCTTAAGACCTCGATCAGCTCCTCTTCTGAGGTTGAGGCCGAATCTACGACGACGCCCTGCCCCCCCTTCTTCCCCACGGAGGGTTTCACGGGGGTCCTATCGATGGGCACAAAAGAAGACTCCCTCCGAGGAGGCAGGGAGATTCTGGGCCCTGAGGACGCCACCACTGGTGCAGCCTCCACAGGCTGAGCCAGGGCCGCCGCGACCGTTTCGATAGAGGGCTTGGTCGGATGGATCAAGGCCTTCACCACCTTAGGTGCGCTCACCGCCTTATCCTTGAGGGAGGGGGCACTGCCACGCTCCTCCTCTGCCTTAGAGCTCGACCGGGGCCTCTCCAGGAGCTTCGCCGGGTGCTCGGCCTTCCTCTTACCCGACCCAGAGCGTTGGCTCGTGGTTGATGGTGCCGGGGAGGGTGCGCCCTGCCTGGCGCCCGTAGAGCCCGACCGTTCGGCGCTCCCGGTGCCAGCGGACTCGCGGTGCTTGGCCTTATGTTGGGCCCCCGTCGCCGGGGCGCCCTCAAAGGTCTTAGAAGACCGCTCGGATTTCTTCTTCTTCTCGCCAGACGGGCTCTTACCCTCCAGCCAGTTGGCGAGACATTGATGACGGTCCTTCATGGTCCGTTCCGACATGTTGCCGCAAAACGCACAGTCCTTCTCCACGTGCGTTTTGTCCTCATGAAGGCAGTAAAGGCAGAAAGAGTGTTCGTCCTCCTTAAAGACGTTCTGCAGCTGGCATCCAGGGCAGACCCTGAACAGCTTTCCGGGCGTCGAGCTTCCCTTCTCCTGGGCCATCTCCGAGACCGGGCCTGAGAAGCTTCTGGAGTCCTCCGAAGCGTAGCTCGACGAAATCTTCACCCTTGAGGGGCACAGACGAATCCGACACGGGTCCCCGTTGATCGGATGTAGGATCGGTGGAGCTTGAGGCTCTTTTGACCGAAAGAATCGAAGTTTTTGTGAAAAAGCGCGAAAAAATAGCACTAACGCTCGAGAGCAATAGCACGAGGATCCCAACACATGAACGTGCGGTAAAAATCTGAAGATGGCTGCCAGAGGCGGTGCTTAGGTAGAGGGCAGTCATTGGCTGTGGTCAGTATGACGCAGAGACCAGTGATTGGTTATTACTACGAAAGACAGATCAGAAACGAAACTGATACTGGTTTTTTCTTTACCGAGGATTCCCAGCCTGACGACGGGGAATATTCATGAGCATGTGAATCCATGCCAGACCCCATGCTGGAGAAGTTCTATACAGTACCCTGTGGATACTGTTGACAGCACCCATCTGTCTGATGTGATCCCTTCCCAAGCCTGGGTGAAGTTGGAAATGCGTCCCCCCTACTGGGGTTGCGTGAGAAGGGACCCTGAACTGAGCGTCACTGCTTTGGTGGAGGCGTGCCGCCCCCTTTGCTGGGGCTGCCTCTGCCTTTACCACGTCCTCTCCTATTACCCCTGCCGTAACCCTGGGTAGACTGTTGGCTGTTGTTCCACTTTGTACCCTGTCCCTGGGAATAGTTAGATCCTCTCTGGTTAGGGGGTTTATTGGTTAACTGGCCAAGGGACTGGAGTGTCTCGTATTCGTCCTTGGCATTCTTCAGTGCGTCCTCGACCGCCTTACCAAACAACAGATCGGCTTCCACCGGTTTGTCCAACAATGATGCCTGAGTTTCTGCCTTAAAACCAGACTGCCGTAACCATGCATGTCTCTTGATAACAGTACCTTCTGCTATCAATCTGCCTGCGTTGTCCGGGGCGTCAAAGGTTGCTTTTAAAATGCAACCAGACACGGCTCTACCCTCTGCGGAAATCCGAGCTAACTGGCCCTTTAAGGGTTCCGGAGCAGAGGCTATGAGTGCCGCGACTTCTTCCCACTGATGGCAGTTGTAGCTGGCCAACAGGGTGGTGGAGTTTGCAATCCTTGCCCGATAGGCGGACGTTGAGGCTACTTTCCTGCCAAAACCATATAGTTTTTTGCTCTCCTTGTCTGGAGGAGCTTCGGACAATGACAAGGGTGTTCCAGCCCTCTTACGAGGACAACTAGGGAGTCTGGCTTCAGATGTCCTCTTATATAGAGAGGGTCAGACTGGGCTGCCCTGAAAAGTTTTTCAACTCTGGGATTGACTGCTCTGGTGAGGTTCGGGTTCACCAGGGACGGGTCTATTCTTCGCTGAATAGACTTGAGGATAGGGATGGTCTGGGCAACAGGCCACCTTTCTCCTACTAACTCCTCGGCGAAGTCCCTCTCCTCCTGGACAACGTGGGTGTCAATATGGAAATGTTCTGCTGCACGTGCGAGAACCTCGTTCAGGAGGGTTTGGTTATCGACAGGGGAGTCGGTAACCGGGGCTTCCTTTTCTACCGGGGAATCTACTCTGTAGGTTTCGGGGTCTTCCTCCTCCTCTTCTTGGTCCTCATTGTCCCCATAGTAGCCCGTCCCGGTTTGCTCTTCTATCATGCCAAAATCTTGGTCCTCACCAAAGGAAGTCTCTCCTTGATATAGTGAGTATGGTCGCGAGTATGGTTGTACCTCGAAGGGGTCTGTAGACCTCATCAGTGTCTCAAACAGGGGCTTCTTACTCGGGGGGATAGGATCATTAGAGCCTGAGGGTGTAGCCCCTTGTGGATCATATGAAAGGAAATGGTCTGGATTTTTATCGTAAAAGTCTGCCAAGGAAGACATCCTTGACATGACCCTATCTATGTCATCACTGGACCATTTTTTGGAACTGGGAATGACTCTCTCAGCAAGTTTTGGAGATTTATCTTGAGTAGATTTGCTCTTTGAAATATCAGCAGACCTGGTCTTGTCTGCCTGTTTAGGAGGAGTGGAGTGTTTTACAGGTGTGGAAGAGTGCAGAGGCTGCTGCTTCTGCTGTTTTCCCCCCTCCCCGTGAGTGGAAAAGTGTCTTCCCTGTCCCTTTGTGGCTCTGGAGTTTTTCGACGCCTGGGGTCGAGGATCTGGGGTAGAGTCCCTGTCCTTCGAACGTGGGCCGTGCTGATCTTGTCTGCGGGCTCCTACTCCTGGTGTGCGGCCTGGGGGTGGAAGTCGTCTTCGTCTTCCGAAGATCGAACTTCCGTTAGCCTAGTGAGCGAGGCACTCTTGGCAAGAGTGGATGATTGCCTGGAGTCATGCGGCGATCTCGAACGCCCAGAGGACACCGATTCGGACCGTTCTGTTTGTGCCTCTTTCCGAGCACTCGACGTCGTCGAGTCTCGGTTGGACTTTGTGTGTTTAGTGTGGGTGGTGTGTGAAGCGCCTGTGTCGCAGGGGGTCTTCCCCATAGCCGCCCTGTCGGACGACCTTCTTTCGACACCGTAATGCCCTCGCCGTCCGAAAGCATGGCGTCGCTGCCATCGCTGAAGGCACCCTCCGCTGCCATGGCCGCCTGCCTGGAATGTGGGCCCAACGCTTAGTCGAACGGTCCTTAAGTGTCTTAGGTTTAAACCTACTACATGCTCTGCAAATCGCTTCGGGGTGGTCCCTCGGCAAGCAGAGATTGCACGTGGCGTGCCTGTCGACCCAAGGGTATGTGCGATTGCACTTGGGGCAGAATTGAAAAGGGGTACCCTCCATACGCACCCTGAGGCAGCGGGTTGTTAAGTGTAGGAAATGTATAAGGTGTACCTATATACCAAGAGTGTAGAGTATGTCCAACCCCCCACTCTCCCTATTTGCAGGGCCGAGGCCAGAGGCCTTCCGAGGCCCAAATCTGTCATGCAGCAGCCGACGGTCGATTTCTTCTCCAGCCGGCGTCGGGTGTCGAAGTTCGACGTTGGGATGGGGAAGGATGTCAATAAATCAATATTTTAGCAAAAGTATGGCTAAGGCCAGGGGACTCCACAAAATGCTTCCGACCAGTATGGCGGAAAAAAACAATCTGAGGATCCTAGACGCGTGAGGGATCTTGGGTACAGTGGACGTCACACTAGGGATAGTATTACTGGCACGCCTTGTGTCGACGCCCATTTTCGAGTTTCAAAAAACAAACTGCAATACTCCGCAGGTTCCACTAGATGTCGGCCTATGCACAGCATGTGATCTAAGCAGATTCCACAAGCCTCAGAAATATAGATATATATAGGGTCCGAAGACCGTGTTGGTGTTTCAAACCGGGACTTTTTACTTGGAGGTATAGGATCCTTAGAGCCTGAGGGTGCTGACCAGTCGGGAGTATAAGAGAGAAAGTGTTCAGGGTTTTTTGCATAAATATCTGCCAAAGATAACATCCTTGACATGACC
Source organism: Ambystoma mexicanum (assembly GCF_040938575.1). Classification (NCBI taxonomy): domain Eukaryota; kingdom Metazoa; phylum Chordata; class Amphibia; order Caudata; family Ambystomatidae; genus Ambystoma; species Ambystoma mexicanum. Next base: position 385,396,098 of record NC_090934.1, on the reverse strand, counting down.
CTGTCTATGTCATCACTAGACCATTCTCTAGAACTGGGCATGACTTTCTGGAAGTTTCTCTGACTTATCCTGACTAGACTTGGTGGTCTGAGCAGGGGTCTTTGTGATATCAGAAGACTTGGACTTGTCTGTCTGTTTATGAGGAGTGGAGTGTTTTAAAGGTGTGGAAGTAGGCAGAGGCTGCTACCTTTGTTGTTTTTCCCCCTCCCCATGACTGGAAGAGTGTTTTCCCTGTTTTTTCGCCCCTTCGGAGCCTTTCGACGCCTGGCGTCGAGGTTCGGGGGTAGTGTCCCTATCCTTCGAGTGTAGGGGCTCGGGAGCCGCCATAACGCGGTCTGCGGGCGCCGACTCCTGGAGTGCAGTCTGGGGATGGAAGTCGGCTTCGTCCTCCGACGATCGAACTTCCGTTACCTTGGGAAGCAAGGCACTCTTGGCAACAGTGGATGATTGCCTGGAGTCATGCTGCGATCTTGATCGGGAACGCCCAGAGGACGCTGATTCAGACCGTTCTCTATGTGCCTCTTTCCGAGAACTCGACGTGCGTGTCGAGTCCCGGTTGGACTTCATGTGTTTTGTGGAAATGCTGTGGGAAGCGCTTGTGTCGCCGGGGGTCTTCCCCATAGCCACCCTGCCGGACGACCTTCCGAGGTCGGGGACTTGCGCTCGGCTGTCTTTCGACGCCATAATGCCCTCGCCGTCCGAAAGCACGGCGTCGCTGCCATCGCTGAAGGCGCCCTCCGCTATCATGGCCTCTTGACGCCTGGCGTGGTGGGCCCAACGCTTGATCGAACGGTCCTCAAGTGTTTTGGGTTTAAACCTACTACACGCTCTGCAGTTCGCCTCGGGGTGGTCCCTCGGCAAGCAGAGATTGCACGTGGCGTGCCTGTCGACTCAAGGGTACTTGCGGTTGTACTTGGGGCAGAATTGGAAAGGGGTACCCTCCATACGCACCTTGTGGCAGCAGGCTTGTAAGTGTAGGAATATATAAGAATGTACCTATATACCAAGAGAGTGTAGAGTATGTCCACCCCCCACTCTCCCTACTTGCAGGGCCAAGGCCAGCGGCCTTCCAAGGCCCGGGCCGAGGCCAGCGGGCCTTCCAAGGCCCGGGTCGAGGCCAGCGGGCCTTCCAAGGCCCGGGTCGAGGCCAGCGGGCCTTCCAAGGCCCGGGTCGAGGCCAGCGGGCCTTCCAAGGCCCGGGTCGAGGCCAGCGGCCTTCCGAGGACCAAATCCATCGTGCAGCTGTCGACGGTCGAATTCTTCTCCAGGCCGGTGTGGAGTGTGGAAGTTCGGTAACTCAACGTTGGGGTGGAGAAATGGGTAAATTTAACAATATTTTGCAAAAGTATGGCTAAGGCCAGGGAACTCCGCGAAATGCTTCCGACCAGTATGGCGGAAAAAAACAATCTGAGGGTCCTAGACGCGTGAGGGATCATGGGTACAGTGGACGTCACACTAGAGATAGTATTATTGGCACGCCCTGTGTCGACGCCCTTCTTCGAATTTCGAAAAACAAACTAATACTCTGCAGCTTCCACTAGATGTCAGCCTATGCACAGCATGTGATCTAACCCTTGTTTACCTGGTGTCCCGGGACGAGTTCTATCGCGTCCTTTGCGAGAAGAATTTCGATCTCTTCGAGTAGGATCTTCTGGTGGTCTAAGGAGTGTATTCTTTGGCGTGGAGGGTGGTTTCGGGGACACTCTAGGAGTTCTATGCAGTATCCTGCGGACACTGTGGACAGCACCCATCTGTCTGATGTGATCCCTTCCCAAGCTTGGGTGAAGATGGAAATGCGTCCCCCTTCTGGGGATGCGTGAGAAGGGACCCTGAACGGAGCGTCACTGTTTTGGTGGAGGCGTGCCCCCTCCTTTATTGGGACTGCCTCTACCCCTACCACGACCTCTTTTGTTACCCCTGCCATAATTCTGGGTAGACTGCTGGTTAGTGTTCCATGTAGTAGCCTGGCCTTGGGAACAGTTAGAGCCTCTTTGGGAGTTTTGTCCACGAGGCCGGCGAAAATTGCCATTCCCTCTCTTGTTAGCGGGTTTGTTGGTTAGCTGCCCTAGGTTCTTGAGTGTCTCGTACTCGTCCTTGGCATTCTTTAGTGCGTCCTCGACCGCCTTTCCAAACAATAGATCCGGCTCCACCGGCTTATCTACCAATGATCCTTGGGTCTCGGCCTTGAAACCAGACTGCCGTAGCCAAGCATGCCTCTTGATGACCATGCTTTAAGCAATTAATCTGCCGGCGTTATCCGCGGCATCGAACGTTGATTTTAAAATGCAATCTGATACGGCTCTCGTCTCGACCGAAACTCTTGCCAATTGGCTTTTTAAGGGTTCTGGGGCAGAGTCTATGAGAGCCGCGACCTCTTCCCATTGATGGCAGTTGTAACTAGGCAGCAGGGTGGTGGAGTTTGCAATCCTTGCCTGGTAGGCGGAAGTGGAGGCTACTTTCCTGCCCAAGCCATAAATCTTCTTGCTCTCCTTGTCGGGGGGGGGGGGGGGGCTTTGGACGATGTCAAGGGTGTGCCCGCCCTCTTACGGGTGTTTGTAACAACCATGGAGTCCGGTTTGAGATGTCCCCTTATGTATAGTGGGTCAGATTGGGCTGCCCTGGAAACCTTTTCAATTCTGGGGTTTACTGCCCTAGTGAGATTGGGGTTAACCAGGGAAGGGTCTATCCTCCTTTGTATTGAATTAAGGATAGGGATGGCCTGAGCAACAGGTCTCCTCTCTCTCCCACCAGTTCCTCTGCAAAGTCCCTCTCTTCCTGAGCACCTTGGGTGTCAATGTGGAAGTGCTGTGCCGCTCTGGACAGGACCTCATTCAGGAGAGGTTGGTTGTCGACCGGGGAGTCGGTAACCGCGGGCTCTTTCTCTACTGGGGAATCTACCCTGCATATATCTGGGTCGTCCTCTTCCTCCTCCTCCTCCTCCTCCTCTTGGTCCTCATCATCCCCGTAATAGCCTGTCCCAGTTTGTTCTTCGAACATGCCCACGTCTGGATCCTCAACCAAGGATGGATCTTCCTGGTATTGAGAATAGGGCTGTATATAGAAGGGTTTTGAAGCTAGAGTTGGTGCTTCACCCCGGGACTTCCTACTTGGGAGTATTGGATCCTTTGAGCCCGAGGGATTTGCCCCTTCTGGTGTACAAGAGAGAAAGTGTTCCGGTTTCTTGGCATAGAAATCTGCCAATGATGACATCCTTGACATTACTCTATGTCCTCACTGGACCATTCCTTTGAACTGGGAATAACTCTTTCCTGGAGTGCTTTCTCTGTTTTATCCTGACTAGACTTACTGGTTTGAACAGGGGTCTTAGGGACAACAGATTGAGATTTTTCCTGGCTAGACCTACTGGCCTGAACAGGGGCCTTAAGGACAGGGGTTTGAGACTTGTTCATCGGTTTAGGTGGAGTAGAATGTAGTTTAGGAGAGGAAGTAGGCTGGGACTGCTTACTTCGTTGTTTTCCCCCCTCCCCGTGGGTGGAAGAGTGCTTCCCCGACTTTTGGGCCCTATCAGAGCTTTTCGATGCCTGGCGTCAAAATTCGGGGGTAGAGTCCCTGTCTCTGGAGAGTCTAAGGGATTCAGTAGCAGCCTTGCCGCTGCCTGCAGACGCCGACTCCTGGAGTGCGGCTTGGGGGTAGAGGTCGGCGTCGTCCTCCGATGACCGAACCTCAGTCACTCAGGGGAGCGAGGCACTTTTAGCAACAGTGGAGGGTTGCTTGGTGTCATGAGGCGATCTCCAACGCGAACGCCCAGAGGACACTGACTCGGTGGACCGTTCTCTACGTGCCTCTTGCCGAGAACTCGACGTGCGCGTCGAGTCTCGGTTGGACTTCTGTTTGCTGGAAGTGGTGTGGGTAGCGCTCTTGTCGCCGGGGGTCTTCCCCATAGCTGCCCTGCCGGACAACCTTCCGAGGTCGGGGACTTGCGCTTGGCTGTCCATCGATGCCACATTGCCCTCGCCGTCCGAAAGTACGGCGTTGCTGCCATCGCTGAAGGCACCCTCCGCGGCCATGGCCTCTTGTCGCCTGGCGTGGTGGGCCCAACGCTTTGCCGAACGGTCCTTAAGGGTCTCCGGTTTAAACCGACTGCACGCTCTGCAATTCGCCTCGGGGTGGACCCTCGGCAAGCAGAAGTTACACGTGGCGTGTGTCAACCCAAGGATACTTGCAGTTGCACTTGGGGCAAAATTGAAAGGGGGTACCCTGGATGGGCACCCTATGGCAGCGGGCTGGAAGTGTAGGAATATAAGTAATGTACCTATATTAAACAGAGTGTAGGATATGTGCCACCGCCCACTCTCCCTACTTGCAGTGCCGAGTCCAGAGGACTTCCGAGGCCCGGGCCGAGACCAGAGGCCGTCCGAGGTCCAAATCCATCGCTGTAGTCCGACTGTTGAATTTTCTCCGATCCGGTGTCGAGTGTCGATGTTCGGAGACTCGACGTAGAAGTGGAATAAACGGGGAAATATATAACAATATTAGCAAAATCTGACTAAGTCAGGGAACTCCGCTCAGTGCTTCCGACCAGCATGATGGAAAAAAACAATCTGAGGGTCCTAGACGCGTGAGGGATCATGGGTACAGTGGACGTCACACTAGGGATAGTATTACTGGCACGCCCTGTGTCGACGCCCAATTTTCGAGTTTCGAAAAACAAACTAATACCCCGCAGCTTCCACTAGATGTCGGCCTATGCACAGCATGTGATCTAAGCAGATTCCACAAGCCTCAGAAATATATGGGATACATTACTCACCGTAATCGTATTTCTGATGCTTGTATCTGCTTAGATTCACATGCTGTGCATAGGCCGACATCTAGTGGAAGCTGCGGAGTATTACAGTTTGTTTTTCGAAAGTCGAAAATGGGCGTCGACACAGGCGTGCCAGTAATACTATCCCTAGTGTGACGTCCACTGTACCCAAGATCCCTCACGCGTGTAGGATCCTCAGATTGTATTTTTTCTGACATGAGGAAGCATGAGGAGTAGCGTGAGTACAGATAATCCAAGCAGATAGACAGAAAAGGTAAGACTACAAGCAATCATGCGCCTTCTCTCGGAGGGGAGGAAGGGTGGGTCGCATGTGAATCTAAGCAGATACAAGCATCAGAAATACGATTACGGTGAGTAATGTATCCCTTCTGAGGCTTGTGGAATCTGCTTAGATCACATGCTGTGCATAGATTAGCGAGCAGTACCAGAAGAAGGAGGTGGGATGTGAGAAGGGTCATGAGCAAACAGGTGTCTTAGAACCGCTTGTCCCACTTGTGTATCTGTCTTGGAATGAGTGTCAATGCAGTAATGCTGAGTAAAAGTGTGAATAGAGCTCCAAGTAGCCGCTTTGCAAATGGTGTCGAGGGGAACATTTGCAATGAAAGCCAGAGTGGCACCAATGCCTCTAGTAGAGTGGGCCCTTGGCGTAAAAGGCAGAGTCTTGTCAGAAAGAGAGTAACACAGCTGTATACAGTTGATAATCCACTTCGAGATAGCGCCCTTAGAGACGCGATCCCCCTCTCTGCCTGTAGCTACGGAGACAAACAGTTGATCTGTTTTCCTTAGCGGTCTGGTTTTATTTACATAGTATAGGACCGCCCTACGCACATCTAGGGTGTGTAGTTTCACCTCAGCCGAGCTTTGCGGGTTCTGGAAGAAAGCCGGAAGCTCGATGGACTGGTTTACATGGAACTTGGATATGAATTTAGGTGAGAACCTAGGGTGTGTGCGTAAAACCAGTTTGTCCTTGTGGATAGTAAAGAAAGGATCCTGCACTGACAGAGCCTGAATTTCACTGACCCTTCTTATGGAGGTAATGGCTACTAAGAAGGCCGTTTTATAAGTCAGGTGTTTGAGACTACTTTTATGCATGGGTTCGAATGGGGGTCCCATGAGCTTAGCTAGCACCACGTTGAGGTCCCATCCTGGCGGTGGGTTCGAAATAGGAGGGTGAAGTCTCTTTACTCCTTCCATGAAGGCTTTAACCACTGGTACTTTCCACCACGAGACCTTGTTATGGGATGTGGTGTAAGCCGAGAGGGCTGCCAGGTGTACTTTCAGCGAGTTAAAAACCAACCCTGCATCCAGCAGGTGGAGCATGTATGTCACAACGTTGGAAGGAGTGCAATCAACCGGGTTGATTTGTTTATTCTGGCACCAGATAACGAATCTTTTCCACTTATCAAAGTAACAGTGCCTTGTATTTGGTTTCCTGGACTCCTTTAGAATGTCCATACACCTCTGTGATAATTTGAGATGTCCAAACTCTATGACTTCAGGAGCCATGCTGCTAGGTTCATAGAGTTGGGTTCCTGATGCACTGTTTGACCCTGTTGCTGGGACAGTAGGTTGTACCAGGCTGGGAGTCTGATGGGTTCGCACACCGCCATCCTGCGTAGGTGTGGAAACCATGGTTGTCTCGCCCACATGGGAGCAACTAGGATGAGCGTCATAGATTCCTTGTTCATCTTGTACACCACCTTCCTGATGAGAGGAGTTGGTGGAAAAGCGTACGCAAACATCCCTGACCAGTTCATCCACAGGGCATTCCCTTGGGAGTCCGGCTGGGGGAACCTGGATGCAAATCCTGGGCATTGTTTGTTTTCGCTTGTGGCGAATAGGTCTATAGTGGGGAAACCCCACTGAGAGAAGAGATCTTCTACTACGTCTCTGTGAAGGACCCATTCGTGTTCTTCTGGGAGGGAGTTTCTGCTTAGAGCATCCGCTAGGGAATTGAGCTCCCCTGGAACATGTTGCGATGACAGGAAGATGTTCCGTCTGAGTGCCCATATCCATATTTTCTGGGCAAGCTTGGACAGATTTGGCGAACGAGTCCCCCCTTGCTTGTTCAGATAGAACATGGCTGTCGTGCTGTCCGTCCTGATCTGCACCGACAAGTTCAGTAGATGGGGCTCGAACGCCCTTAGCGCTCGGAATACTGCCAGAAGCTCTAGCAGATTGATGTGGTTCTTGGCTACTGAGTGAGACCAGAGACCCTGAGCTGTGTGGTGGAGATGGTGAGCTCCCCACCCAGTCAGGCATGCATCTGTAGTCACCACGGCTTGTACTTCGGGATCGTAAAAGGGTTTCCCCTTTGCGAGATTCTCTCTTGTCCACCAGTGTAGGCTCTGTACGAGTGTTGGCGAAACGACCACTAGATCGTCCCAATGACCACTTGCCTGAGACCACTGTTTCGCCAACCATTCCTGCATGGGACGCATGCGCAGACGCGCGTGGGGGACCAGGTAAATGCATGACGCCATCATGCCCAGTAACCGCATAGCTTTGCGTACTGTTATCTGTTGACCTGACTGATAATGCGGAATTTGCAGAAGTATATTCCGAATTCTCTCTTCCGAAGGGAAGGTCAATCCTTTCTGAGTATCTAGGATAGCTCCTAGAAACTGTTTTGAGGTGCTTGGCACCAGACTTGACTTTTTCTCGTTGATGGAGAAGCCTAATTCGTGGAGGAGGTCGATAGTCCTCTGAATGTTTGACCTGCAAATTCCTGGGGTTTCCCCCGTTATGAGCCAGTCGTCCAGATAAGGGTACACCGGGATTGCTTCCCTGCGTAGGTGTGCAGCCGCCACCGCCAGTACCTTGGTGAATACCCTTGGTGCTGAAGCTATCCCGAAGGGCAGTACCTTGAATTGGTAGTGGCGACTGTCCACCTTGAAGCGCAAGTACTTTTTGTGCGCTGGGAGCATGGAAATATGAAAATAAGCATCTTTCATATCCAAGGTTGCCATGTAATCCCCCTTTTTTAGGAGGGGGATTACCTCTTGTAGCGTGGTCATACGGAATTTTTGGGGCTTGACATATTTGTTGGCAGGCCGTAAGTCCAATACTGGGCGCATTGTCAAATCTTTCTTTGGCACAAGGAAGTAAGTTGAATAGATACCCTTGTTTACCTGGTGTCCTGGGACGAGTTCTATCGCGTCCTTTTCTAGCAGAATGGCGATCTCCTCGAGAAGGATCCTTTGATGCTCTAGGGAGTGCACTCTTTGTCGTGGAGGATGATTCCGGGGACGCTGCAGTAGTTCTATACAATATCCTGCGGATACTGTTGACAGCACCCATCTGTCTGAGGTGATCCCTTCCCAAGCCTGGGTGAAGGTGGAAATGCGTCCCCCTACTGGGGTTGCGTGGCAAGGGACCCTGAACTGAGCGTCACTGTTTTGGTGGAGGCGTGCCACCGCCCTTGTTGGGGCTGCCTCTGCCTCTTCCACGACCTCTCTTGTTACCCCTGCCGTAACTCTGGGTAGACTGCTGGTTGTTATTCCATTGTGTACCTTGTCCCTGGGCATAGTTGCCTCTTTGTGAATTTTGGCCGCGTGGGCGACGAAAATTATTGTTCCCCCTCTGGTTAGGGGGTTTGTTGGTAAGCTGGCCAAGGGATTTGAGAGTCTCATATTCATCTTTGGCATTTTTAAGTGCGTCTTCGACCGCTTTCCCAAACAATAGGTCGGGTTCCACTGGCTTGTCTATTAAAGAAGCCTGGGTTTCTGTCTTGAATCCCGACTGCCGTAACCACGCATGTCTCTTGATAACAGTACCTTCTGCTATCAATCTCCCTGCGTTGTCAGCGGCGTCGAAAGTTGCTTTTAAAATGCAACCAGACACGGCTCTCCCCTCTGCCGAGATCCGAGCCAGCTGGCCCTTTAACGGTTCTGGAGCAGAGGCAATGAGCGCCGCGACTTCTTCCCATTGATGGCAATTGTAACTAGCCAACAGGGTGGTGGAATTCGCAATCCTTGCTTGGTAGGCGGACGTTGAGGCTACCTTTCTGCCAAACCCGTAAAGTTTTTTGCTCTCCTTGTCGGGAGGAGCTTCTGATGAAGATAAGGGCGTGCCAGCCCTCTTTCTAGTGTTGGTCACCACTAGGGAATCTGGTTTAAGATGTCCCTTTATATACAGAGGGTCAGACTGGGCTGCCCGGAAAATCTTTTCAATTCTGGGGTTGACAGCTCTGGTGAGGTTAGGATTCACCAGGGAAGGATCTATTCTTCGTTGGATGGATTTGAGGATAGGGATGGTCTGAGCGACCGGTCTTCTCTCTCCTACAAACTCCTCCGCGAAGTCCCTTTCCTCCTGTACACCGTGGGTGTCGATGTGGAAGTGTTCCGCTGCTCGAGCGAGAACCTCGTTAAGGAGGGGCTGGTTATCAACTGGAGAGTCAGTAACTGGGGCTTCGCTTTGTACTGGGGAATCTACTCTGTAAATTTCCTGCTCATCTTCTCCCTCCTCCAGGTCCTCATCCTCTGCATAGTAATCTGTCCCGGTTTGTTCTTCCATAATTGCAAACTCCTGGTCCTCTTCAGGGAAAACTTGTCCCTGATAACTGGGGAGTGGAGTAGAATATGGAGTGGAGTAAGGCTGAACCTCGAAGGGTTCAGGTCTTTCGACCCGGGGCTTTTTACTTAGCGGGATAGGATCGGAGGAGCCTGAGGGTGTGGCCCCTTGAGGGTTATATGAAAGAAAGTGTTCTGGGTTCTTATCATAAAAATCAGCCAAGGAAGACATCCTAGACATAACCCTGTCTATGTCTTCACTGGACCATTCCCTGGAACAGGGTATTAATTTAGCAGGTGATTTATTTTCAAGGGTAGACTTGTGTTTGCTTGTCTGCTTAGGCTTTACAGGGGTGGAAGGCTGTGCTTTCCGCTGTTTCCCCCCTTCTCCGTGCGTGGAAAAATGTTTTCCCTGTCCCTTGGGGGCCCCAGCGACTTTCGACGCCTGGCGTCGAGGGTCTGGAAAGGTATCTGTGTGCTTCGGGCGTGGGGCCTCACTGGTGTTAACCGCGGTCTCGGTATCTTGGAGCGCGGCCTGGGGGTGGAAGTCGTCTTCGTCTCCCGACGATCGAACTTCCGTTAGTGTGTGTAGCGAGGCACTCTTGGCAAGAGTGGATGATTGCCTTGCGTCGTGAGGCGATCTCGATCGAGAGCGCCCAGAGGACACCGAGTCGGACCGTTCTTTTTGTGCCTCTTTCCGGGAAGTCGACGTCGTCGAGGTCCGGTTGGTCTTAGTGTGTTTAGTGTGTGTTAGGTGTGTAGCGCTTGCGTCGCCGGGGGTCTTCCCCATAGCCGCCTTGCCGGACGACCTTCCGAGGTCGGGGACCTGCGCTCGTCGGCTGTCTTTCGACGCCGTAATGCCCTCGCCGTCCGAAAGTACGGCGTCGCTGCCATCGCTGAAGGCGCCCTCCGCTGCCATGGCCTCCTGCCTGGCGTGGTGGGCCCAACGCTTTGTCGAACGGTCCTTAAGTGTCTTAGGTTTAAACCTACTACACGCTCTGCAGTTCGCTTCGGGGTGATCCCTCGGCAAGCAGAGATTGCACGTGGCGTGCCTGTCGACCCAAGGGTATTTGCGATTGCACTTGGGGCAGAATTGAAAAGGGGTACCCTCCATACGCACCTTAAGGCAGCGGGCTGCTAAGTGTAGGAATATATATAAATGTAACTATATATCAAGAGTGAAGAGTATGTACCACCCCCCACTCTCCCTACTTGTAAGGGCCGAGGCCAGCGGCCTACTAGGCCCGGGCCGAGGCCAGCGGCCTACCGAGGCCCAGATCCGTCGTGCAGCAGTCGACGGTCGATGACTTCTCCAGCCGTCGTCGAGGTTGAGGGTCGACGTTGGGGTGGGGAAGGGAATGAATAAGAATTAAAATTATAATAACAGCAAAAGTATGGCTAAGGCCAGGGAACTCCGCAAGATGCTTCCGACCAGTATGGCGGAAAAAAACAATCTGAGGATCCTACACGCGTGAGGGATCTTGGGTACAGTGGACGTCACACTAGGGATAGTATTACTGGCACGCCTGTGTCGACGCCCATTTTCGACTTTCGAAAAACAAACTGTAATACTCCGCAGCTTCCACTAGATGTCGGCCTATGCACAGCATGTGATCTAAGCAGATTCCACAAGCCTCAGAAATATATATATATATACACACCTCAAAAGCACTTTATAAAGGAGTATAATTCCACTACGCACATAAGCAGAATTGAACAAAGGTTACTAAAGGTCTCAAGAGGAGAGTGTTGCAGCAAACAAATCAAGAATTAAGATGGAGAGAAACTCAGCTGAAGGTAACCATGCCAAGAAGCCAAGACCGTATCTGGAAGGAAAAGGCAGACAGTGGATACAATTAAGGAGACAAGAACAGAGTATCCTGTTCAGAAAGGTCAAGATAAGCCACAGATGGTAGAAGACTGTCAGAATTAAATCAAATACAAGACAATACATGAAGAAGAGGCCGATTGCACAGTGTCCTAGTCACGTGACAAGGCAGGCTGGAAGAGTGAGATTTTCATACCTACGCATGGATATCTGTCATGCCCATACACCTTAAAAGTTCTCAGACCAAGAAGCAGACTCGAGGCCAAACTAAAAACCAGTAATTGACACATGATCACTGAGGTGATGATTGATTGTAACATAATTGGAGGGAAGCTGAGCTGGGGTGCAGACAAACTCCCTGCACCTGGCTGGTCTTTCTGCATGCTGCTAGATGTAAGTGGAAAAGTATGAGTTGGGTTGATGCCAACCCAATCATAGTGGAACGTGTAATCTAGGGTCCTATTCCTATAGAGAGTAGAGCCAATGGGACATCGTACTTTTAGTGACATTCATAGGGCCATTTTGAAAGAAGAGCTTAGTTGCCCCACCTGACATTGATTATCCAATCCCTTCACCTCGTTACCACATACAGATATAGTACCTATGAAAAAGTTACCTTCCTATAACCAATCACGTTGCATGTTAGGTTTTTAAGATTGCCCGTCAATGATGACGAGTTTTTGTTATAATAACAGTTTTTTCTGAAAATAAGTGGAGTTAGAAGAGAGAGAAGCTCGAGCAGTTGCTGATGTTCATTGTACTCCCCGTTTTATGTACTTAAGTCATTAAACTGACTCCCTTTGCCAAACTATTGAGTTGGCATAGTTATTTGATGCACGAGTATGAATCTGCATCCCCATCTATCTCGAGGGTACTGCTGCTCATCTTAAAGGGCTGTTCGGAGATCCCCAGTCAGAGGGCTGGCTGGAGACCATCCAGTTCAACGGATTTAGGCATGACGTCTGTGCTGTCTTTCGACAGCCAGGCCTGTCATGCAGTGATCGGGACCTCGAGTGCCCAGGAATGGATTCTGTGGACCTCTCCACAGACGTCGTGTGTAGGCCCTTGGTAGACAAACGCATCCAGTCACGGCCATTGGCTGTGTGCTTAGTGGTAGGGGCAGTGTGAGAGCCGATGCAGCCGGGGGTCGTATCGGTAACAGGACCGCCGGCCTGTCTGGTTTCGCCTTCGCCGTCTGAAAATGCAGCGTTGCTGCCATCGCTGCAGGTCCCCTCCACATCCATGGTGGCCTCTGCCTGTATAGCGTGGTGGGCCCAGCGCTTTGTTAAAAGAGGTTAAAGGAGCTTACAGGCTCAACAGTTCCCTTCAACGTGATCCCGTGGGAGACAAAAGTTGCACACCAAGTGCTTGTCGGAATTTTTTTGTTGTCACTTGGGCAGAACTTGAAAGGGGTTCTATCGATAATTAACTTAAATGGCAACCAGGCGAAGATAATGTATGAAAAGGTGTAAATACATTTTCCAATGTCCTCCCCCCTCTCTCCCTACTGTGTGGGCCGAAGCGGCCCTCCAAGGCCGAAAGGATCCGATGGGAGTCTTATTCGACACTCGTCTTCACCGCTGTCGGGATGTTATCGATAGTCGGTGAGCGAAAGTTATAAAGGATAGGAAGAGTAACTAATTGATTAATCAAAGGCGTTATGCCGAAATCTGAATGCTGCTATTTTGCGTCCGTCTACGATGGCGGAAAAAAACAATCTGGGGGACCTCGATGCATGAAGGACCATGGGTACAGTGGACGTCACACTAGGGATAGTATTATTGGCACACCCTGTGGACCTGCCTTTTCAAACTTCGAAAACAACAACTGTAATACTCTGCAGCTTCCACTAGATCTCAGCCTATGCACAGCATGTGATCTAAGCAGATTCCACAAGCCTCAGATGGGATACACATTACTCACCGAAATCGTATTTCTGATGCTTGTATCTGCTTAGATTCACATGCTGCGCATGGGCACTCAAACGGAAAATATTCCGATCATCACAGCACGTTCCACGGGAACTCAACTCTCTAGCAGACTTTGCTTACACCCGCCCCTCCCCCCAGACCACTCACCTCCTGACTCCTCTCCTGAACAAGGTAGTGAAAAAGATCCACAAGGAACAAGTGACACTCATCCTAGTTGCTCCCATGCGGGCAAGACAACCATGGTCCACATCTGGCAAACTGGCGATGTGCGATCCCATCAAGCTACCGTGCCGACCAACTTACTCACTCAGCACAGGTGATTAACAGTGCATCCTCAACCACACTCAATGAACTTGGCAGCGTGGCTCCTGAGGTCAGAGTTCGGACATCTCAACCTACCACAGAGGTGTATGGATATCCTTAAGGAGGCACGAAAGCCTAACACTAGACACTGTTATTTCGACAAGTGGAGGAGATTTGTAATTTGGTGCCAGTCTAAACAAATTTAACCCCATAGAATTTACCCCATCCGACATTCTAAATTATATGCTCCACTTGCTAGACTCAGGGTTAGTTTTCAACTCTATAAAAGTCCATCTGGCAGCCTTGTCGGCTTACACCACCTCCCATAATAAAGTATTGTGGTGGAAGGTGCCAGTCATCATGGCATTCATGGAGGGAGTAAAGAGACTCCACCCTCCAATTTCGAACCCGCCGCCAGGATGGGATCTAAATGTAGTACTCGCTAAGCTCACGGGACCCCCTTTCGAGCCGATGCACAAGTCAAGTCAAACACAAGTCAAGTCAAGGATCCTGCATTGTCAGTGCAGGATCCTTTCTTTGTCATACTTAAGGACAAACTGGTTTTACGTACTCATCCTAGATTCTCTCCTAAATTCATATCAACATTTCATGTGAACCAGTCCATAGAGCTTCCGGCTTTCTTCCAGAACCCAAAAAGCTCAGCTGAGGTAAAACTCCACACACTAGATGTAAGGAGGGTAGTCACTTACTATGTAAACAAGACCAGACCGCTAAGAAAAACAGACCAACTGTTTGTCTCCGTAGACCCAGGCAGAGAAGGGGATTGCATTTTCAAGAATGCCATCTCCAGATTGATAGTCAGATGCATACAACTGTGCTATTCCCTGTCAAACAAAACAGTGCCTTACACGCCAAGAGCTCACCCCACAAGGAGCACAGGAGCTACTTTGGCATTTATTGCAAATGTCCCCTTAGACAGCATTTGCAAAACAGCTACAATGAACTCAGTTCACACTTCACTCAGCACTACTGCTTTTACACACATTCCAAGACAGATCCACAGGTGGGACAAGCGGTTCTAAGACATCTCTTTGCCCATGAACCTTCAAACAACCCACCGCCTTCTCCCGACACTGCTCGCTAATCTATGCACAGCACGTGATCTAAGCAGATTCCACAAGCCTCATAAGGGATACATTACACACCGTTATCGCATTTCTGATGCTTGAATCTGCTTACATTCACATGCGCCTACCCTACCTCCCCATGGACAGAAGGCGCATGGATGCTTATGAGCTTGTCGGACACATATCTGCTTGGATAGACTTGTACTCACGCTACACTTCATGCTACCTCATGTCAGAAAAATTACAAACTGAGGAACCTCGACGCGTATAGGACAATGGGTACAGTGGACGTCACACTAGGGATAGTATTGCTGGCACGCCCTGTCGATGTCCCTTTTTGAATTTCGAAAACAACAACTGTAATACTCTGCAGCTTCCACTACATGTTGGCCTATGATACATTGGTGCACCGCCGCAATCTTTTCACTACATAGCCAGCCTTAAAGAATACTTTGTTTACTGGCGTTTCTGCGACTGTACACTTGTAAAATGACTTGATAACTTCTTTATTATTTCCGTAGCATGAACATCTTCATTTCGAGCCCGAAATGTTGCTCATCTTTAACACCTCCTCTTTAGAGCTTATAGAATCTTTATGTTCTCTTGTCTCTGCATCTCTTCTGGGTGCGTCAATTCTGCTCTTCACGACGTCACCAGTCTTCCCTTTTGCTCAGTTTTCAAATGGCCATCATATTGTCGTGTATGCATGAATGGCTTTCTCAATGGAAATCTTACTTCCAGGATTCTCTTCGGTATTGGTATTTTTACTGGCAATGCACGCGTTTCACATTCTGGCTCCCAACATAAAGCCAGCATGGGGGAGGGGCTTTGGGTGGGAGTACTTGTCTTCATTTCTACAAGTGTAAGGGGGTAACTCCTCCTTTAAGCAGCAGCCACAGAAGGCAGCAGACTCAGAAAAGGCAGCTGGAGCACAGTAGCAGTAAGGCCAACACTCCAAAGTTAGAAAGTGATTGCTTACCTTAGTCTTTGTCCTAATGACCTGAGAACCAACTGTAATAGTATATTTCAACATTAGATTTTACCTGCCTAGAATAGCTGTGTGCCATTCTTAAAAAGTGTTCTGTAGGTGTAGCTGACCTTGGTCTGCCTGGTGCAATCCTAACCTAGTATAAAGAGTTCTTGCTTCCCTTAGACTGTTACACTGAGCTGAAAAACAACTGTAAGTGTACATTACACCAAAGGGTCTTACTTGCCTTGTATAAGGAACAAGTTACTTACCTGTAAATGGTGTTCTTCAGCATGGATCTGGCATGGATTCACATGCTCATGAATATTCCCAGTCAAGGCTGGAATCCTCGGTAAAAGGAAAAAGTTTCACTTTCACTTACAAACTGTCTTTCTCCTATAAACCAATCACTGAGTTCTGGGTCATACAGCTGCCAGCCAATGACTGCCCTCTCCCTAAGCACTTTCCTCTGGCAGCAATCTTCAGATTTTTACCGCACGTTCAAATGTTGAGAGTCCTTGTGTATTGCTCCGTAGAATTTTTCTGCATTTTCCAGTTTTACCGTTAAAATGTCAACATTTTGTCAAATAGAGCCTGTGTGCTCTTTCATGCATTCGACCGGCAAGCATATCAGTCTCCGTCTTTCGTCGACCACACAAGGGCAAGAATCATTGCGTTTTCATAGAAGATTCCATAAGGCCATCGGGTCTACACTGCATGCCGGACCATGTCAGAGAAGGATGGATGTTCTCTCTTCACGCTCTGCTCCAGCTGTGGACTAGGGAACGTGGTTGTGGAGGACATCACTTCTAGTGCCTCTACTGTCTCCATTCGGATCACAAATTAGCGCTTTGCGAGATTTGCCTTGGATTCTCGAAACACACCATCAAGGATCGACAGAGTAGAAGGGTGGCGTGGCTCAACGCCCAGGCCTCTAACCTGTGCAGCAAGCAGGGGAATGCCTCAACTCGGGACCGGCCGTGGACAGGGGCAGTGCCTGGAGATGCACAGTCACATTGGCTAATGCAGCTGCGCGCACGGGTGCATATGAAATTGAGGGATTGTTTTGTGTTACCAAAAATGGTTCCAAGTCCAGCCCCGGTGAGAGGGAACTGCAAAGAGTATGGAGAGACGCGATGTAGAATGGGAAGGATTATGTCTCAAGTAAATGTTTTTTGGTTTCCGCACTGCCCCCAGCACAGTAACAGAACCCAACGTTGGGGGGAAAAAACGATTTGAAGATGCTATTAATTTATCTGGCATGCCAGGCTTAACATTGCAAAATCATTTTAGACATGTACAGGCAGTGCCGGAAAAACATTCAGACAAAACGAGATGCCATTTACAAAAATCAACTTACTAGAATGAAGGGTTATCAATATTTGAATATATACAAGATTTTCCACAACAAAAAACCATGCCCACCAAGAGAGGTGTGCACCCAAGATCAATGACACAAATTGGAAAGGTTAGAGGCTCTCAGGCATTGACAACTCCCATTGTTGTGGCCAGAACCCCTCAAAGGTTCTACCCTAAAATCAGCATACTGAAGACATCAGACAATCAGATACCTAACGAACCAGGTAGGGTTCTTAACCATTCAGAGTTACACATATGCCAAGAGGGAGATGGAACTATTCACAAATTGCCACATCAATATCTCAGTCCAACAATTGTGCAGTGGTTCAGACACAAAGTGTTATACGCAAACACTCAATGTCTAAGACAGGCGCAGAGAAGCTCACATCTTACCCCATTATCCAGTGCGTAGGTATTGATGAGGTAGGCCAGCATATTACACAGCCACAAGGAAATGATGTCACCAAGGAGACGGGGTATAAGGCCCCTGGAGGAAAAAAGGAAAGATCTCAACGAATGAGCAAAATAAAAATATTCAATAACACCCACACAAGAGGCAATGACTGAAAATGTAAATATGCAGCTTGGAACATTTATATAAGACAGTGAACAAGCCTTCAAATCAGAACTGAACAAAGGCTAACATTCTGTCATAAGTAAAACCTTCACCAAAGGATACAGTGACAGATATATGAAAACCGTCAGAATTTGGCCTACATGATTTTTATCCATTCACAAGAAAATCTATATAAACTTGCGTGCTATGCTCCATGGCCACTCAATGCATGACATACATGCATTTCTACAATAATTAAAATTAGATTTTGTGAGAAGGGTTTTACCCTGTGAGCAGCTCCACTATTTGTTTGCCCGTGTTTGCGTCAGGCATCCCAGGCTGTTTTGCTTCAGCGTGGTCACTTTTGGAGATCCCGTACTTGTGTTCTCCAGACCCTTGCAAAAGTAATCATTGGACTCAGATAGGCACAGAATTACACGCAACACCTTTTGTGATAGGTTTAAGAAAAATGGTGCATTATAGGCCCTTTATTCATTCATAACATACAAACAGAAAAGATAAACACATTATAGGTATGTGTGAACAAAAGGAGAACAAGACTACACCGTTAAGATCGCTACAGGAGACGCCTTCATCTCAGCCACAACACTACTGCTTAGTCCCGCAGCAGGTAGGCAAAGAGATCGATTGGTCTAACGGGATCTGGAGCAGAGCGTCCTCCCTTCCAGCGAGATTGCAACATATCATATCAACAACCATATCTACTTTTGATAGCCCTTCCTGAGCCCAGCTACTCAGATTTGTTAACATTTTAGATCTACTATTCACAAGGTGGGCTTGAATATCTGCATATAGCGTACCCTACTTTGCCGTCATAATAAGCCGGAAGAGGGAGATCAGCTTCCAACCTGCTTGAGCTTTTAATGATCGCAAGCCCAATTCAAATCTAAGACTTGACATGGGTAGACTCATTGGGAGTCCGAGGACATTCTTCCAAATGAGACCCTCCCATCTTTGCCAATTAACGTTCCACATAAGGGGCTGTTGGGTGTCCTGACCCACGTTTAAGCTATCATGCCACAACATTTGGTGCTGTGGGCTTAGAAAATTCAAGATGGCGGAAAACCCACATGTGCGCCGAAATCCAGGAAAGCTGCGCAGTTTGTGCGCCCACCAAAATGGTTGCCTCACTTGCCACCCACCAGTGCGAGAATGAAAGGCCGGGTTGCCATGAGGGAAATGGGTTGCCAAAGGAAAAACCGTAGCGCCGGTTAGCTTCAAAGCGCTTTAAAACCACCATTGGACTACCCGCACAGTAGTCTGAAACCATTGGGAATGGCAATGCTGATTGCCAAATGCAACCTAGAATTGTGGGGAATTCATTCTTAAATCCCAAAAATGGGTGCAGTACCAGTACTCACCACTATCCAAAAGCCGGCGTTTTAAAACCACCCTGTGTTTCTCTGAAGGCAAGCCAAAATGCCTATTTCAAACATTGCAATATGTGCAAAAAACTCACTGGACACCAGCAGACATTTGGTAGAATGGAGTTTTGTGTGCCTACAAAATCTGGGAAATGAAGAGCCCAGAACAATGCTTATAACAAAACTGGCTGAGCTATGGAGTCAGCAGTTTAAGTTGCACTGGATTTAAAGACACTAAAATCGAAAATGTTTAGATTAAATGAGTGACCTATGTTTGGTGTCACATGCCTTTGTAACTGTTGAAATGTCATAGTTTTGCACTTAGAATCAGCATTCTAGCTGCATGTGTAAAATTGCAAGTTAATTTAAAAAGCAACAAAAAAACATGACAGTTAGCTGAAAGTCTGGCTTAAGGAACTTGATTCTGCCTGGCAACTACCCCCATCAGGAGTGAAACTTGAGTCACAGCTGTGTTCCCAGGCCTAGCTGCCCTTTTGCTGCTCACACTAAGGATATGCCATCTATCTGATAATTGAATTACATGTGCTCTACAGGAGCTCTGAACAAAGCCTGTCTTGACTCAGGCAAAGGTTTTATTACAGCGGTCGTAAAATGTAGCTTCCTCTTGGCAGAAGCTGGGAGGGGCACTGCCTGTGAGAGCAAGCTGGCTTGGCAGAACTGGATAAACCAGTATTTCCACCATGTGACCTGGGAAACTACACCCCTTTGGAGCCAGAACATAACTTTAAAAAGATGGATCATTCATAGAGCGGACATGTGAAAATTTTATAAATTATACCATAATTCTTGTGATTTTTCTGCCCACAGTTTAAGAGGTTTTTAGAACCGGTGGTATGTTCAGGGGGGTGTCAGCAGAAAAGTGGATATTACTCTAAATGTATGCATGTTAAAAATCTGAAACTTCATCAGTTAATGTCCATACTCCCTGCGCACATGTATGTAAAGTTGGGTCAATGTCAGAAATTGAAAAATCAGTTAAAAAGTCAATTATGTGCCATTTCTGAATGCAAGCTCTTAGAAACAACAGATTTGGACAGAGACATGGCTAAATTCAGCCACACCATGTATATGTAATTTCAAGCAACTGTGTAACTGTGAAATATGTCTTTTGTTATCAAATATAGAATATGTGCAATCTGACAGGGGAGTGTCCTATCTGCAAGCCATAAAATGACACACACTTCCTTCCCCAATCAAATGAGAAATGGAAGTTTGACCAATTAGAAGCTGAGAGAGAGGTAGGGTCAGTGATGCTAGAACACACCCACATTCTAAACACATAAAAGCAGACAGACAGGACAGATAGGGACTTTTCAAATCCATCTGCCGCTGGAAGCTCTGCCGGAAAAATCCATACTTACCTCCATCAAACTTCAAAGAGCCAACACTTGGACTCCAAGATAAACAGAGACTTCAAATCCCTCAATCTCCAGAATGCAGAAGCAGTGCGGTACCCAGAGAGGGAGACCAGGCCATTGTATCCAGAGTGCTGACCCCGATGCTGTGAGCAGTTCCAGAGGCCAGGCGCTGTGAGCGGAACCCGAGGAGACCGGACCAGACTGAAGTCCGTGACCAAGTCGCTTTCCGGTTCAAAATCTCTTGTGAGTACTCAGCAAAACTCAGAACACATCTCTTAGTTAAAATAATATAATTCAATCTATTTAATCTAAGTAGAACTGCCTCCTAACTGTCACCTGTCATTTGTAAAGCTGTCACTTGTCATTTTCTAGTTGCAAGCTGCACTTGTCTTTTTGAACTTTAAAATTTCAAATCTGAAAAACGACCTTTATTTAATCGCTCATATCTCCGCGACCGTTTGTGCTAGAGACTTGCAGTAACTTTCATTTGAAAGCTTAGAATCTTAGCGTTGAATCGCACCAAGAACCACATTCCTACCCCTTATAGTTTTACCGCAATCGCGGAACACGCATTCGCGAATTTTACCGCGATTTGCAAATTTCTTCACATGTAAAAACTGCTGCTGCTTGCCTTCCATTTGCCAGAAATTCGTTTAACCTGCTGACTATCCCTGAATCATTGCAAGAGTGAGCCTGAGCTAATATTAACTAGATACCACTCAACCTGAACCTCTGAAAGGGAATTAAAAGCATTTCCAACATATTTCTCATCCATTGCTAGCACATATCAAAGCATTTGGGCCTGTGTTTTCAAAACTCCTATCTGTTTTCTGTAGTGTAAGCTTGCTGGGGTGAACTGAATTACAGTTGATTGCATTTCTGAGAA
This sequence comes from Ambystoma mexicanum, assembly GCF_040938575.1. NCBI lineage: Eukaryota > Metazoa > Chordata > Amphibia > Caudata > Ambystomatidae > Ambystoma > Ambystoma mexicanum. The sequence continues at coordinate 385,375,116 of NC_090934.1, read as the reverse complement.
CTGTGTGCTTCCTTCCATTTCCTTGCATTGCATCAAAGGGGGGGGGGGGGGATTGCCAGAGAAAAGTGATTACATTGTTTTGTTGAAATCATATTGAGTATTTTCTATACTGCATTTCATTCATTCAACATTCCATCCATTTGAACTCTATAAAGCATTCTCTACCACATTATACTTCTGTACCTATTTACCACTGTGCTACCTTATCCATTTCATGTCAACTCCTTATTGATTATAGAGAAGCGTGTTAGTGCCAGATTCTCCGTTGTTAATCTTTATCATATCAGATTAAGTGTGATATTCAATTATTAATTTATTATAAAGTGTGATCTATATCTATTGTTTAAATTATCAAATAAACCTTTTAACTTGCAAAACAGAACTACTTCTTGGCTCAGTGGGGTCAGGGGGATTCCAAGAGAGGGGTGTTATATAGGGGTAGTCATCCAGAACGCATGAACTGGACATAAAGATATATCAATAAGGGTTTCCATTCAGTATCCCAGACTAGGCATTGACTTAGCTGTAGTGTTGAATTGAATCCTCTTACAGGGCTTTGCTTCCAGCCCATACAAGACAACAGGAATGACTTTCACTTGATAATATTTGATTAGCGGGAGGATTGAGAATCTACAATATATCACTAATATTTTTCTCATCTGAGGAATTAACTGCATGATTTTACTGTGGACGTCTTGCTCCACTTTACAAATTGCTGGAGAAGCATAGACTTTATAGCCCAAATAGACCAACTCTTCAACTCTTATAGTAGGCTGACCTCCCATCACCCACTGGGGATAGATGACCCTTTTATTCCTGTGTTTGAAGACTAATATTTTAGACGTTTTTGGATTGAGTGCAAGTCCATTTTCCTTTACATTGCTATTGTGTCTGTTCAAAAGATGCTGCAGTCCCACCGCAGTCCTATCCAACAGCACCACATTTTCAGCGTAGGCCAGCCAATGGATCTTAGCTCCATTAATCGCTGGGCTTGCCAACGCCGACAATTTCAGCCAATCACCTGCATCCGCTACATATAGGTTGAAGAAGACGGGTGCCCCCAGGCAACCCTGGCGGACTCCTCGCTCCACCCTATTAGGCTCGGATAGATGTCCCTCCTCATCTAGCCGTACTCTGACTGTTGCGTCCTTGTGGATTTCGACCAGCATTGCCAAGATCCCCTTTGGAATACCCCACGCTCTTAGCTTTGACCAAAGCCGACTTCTGTCTACTTGGTCGAATGCTTTTGAGAAGTCGACCCAGGCCCCATAAAGCTGCTGCTCTCCCTTGAGCCCTGTATTTTCACTCAAAATGTTTATGGCCAATCCATTGAGAGCCATAGAGAGACCCCTCCTAAACCCTGTTTGGTACTTGGAGAGGATTTTAGTTTCGTTCACCCAGTTCTCTAGTTCCCCCAGAAATACAAATCCTAGAAACCAAGGCAAGAAGAAATGGGATCATGAAACCCAAGGAAGCTCTAATGATTCCCAGAACCAAACTTGACCAAAACTTCATAACATTAGAACAAAAAATGTTGCTAACACAAGGCATAGGTCACGCCAAATGAGAAAGGGGATGGACCTCTAAGTGATGTGGAAGTTAAATGACCACCTCTGGCCTTTGAAGAAAAAAAAGCAGGTTTTTCTAAATGCATTCTGTTGGATTGAGTGCTACATCTAGCTGATGCTTTTACAGTGAATCGCAGTAATGTTTTGAGGCTACTATATCACATTCCGAAACTGAGCTCCATAGACTCTCACAACATTGAACTGATAAGCGTTTGTAAATGACTGCCACTTTAGATTTATTTGAACTCCAACTTGATCAGATTATACTAGAAGGGGACTTTGACCTAATGGAAGCATCCCCTGAAAATACTTTGTCTGGAAAACAAGTTGGGGAGATAATGGGTCATAACGTAATTGAGGACGCTACGCCAAAAGTAGACAATCACGGGGGTGTCACTCAGGGACGTCATTTCATCAAAATGCCAGGGGTAGCGAAAGTAACATCACACGACCCCTGATGACATAACAGTTACTGATGTCATGTGACCCCACCCCAAAGTGACATCACAGGAAGCGATGGAACACAACCTTTCACCCTTGACAAAACAGGAAGAGGCGTAACATAGCATTGTTCCCAAGTACACTGCAATAAATATGATTACAATATCACTGTAATGCAGAGGTCTTCAAACTGTGGGGTCGCCCCAACAGGGGGGAGCGGCCGTATCCCAACGGAGGCTGGGGGTCCGGTAGGCTCAAGAGCCCAGCATGAAATGTAAAAAAAATAAAAAATCTTTTGATTGGAGGAAGATGGGAAGGGGCGGCTCACATGGTTGGATTGGGCCATAAAACGGTCTCGGGCACAAATGAAAAAGAGGGTGTTTTTTGTTAAAATGTAACAAATTGTGATATTTGAATAATATTTATTCAACAACATTGGTCAAAACTACTAGCTGCATAGTGAAGTAACTCATTAAACTGGCCCGCATTGGCCAAAAAAGTAGCCCATTTTGACTGGCCTACACTAGCATTTTGCATTTCTGGTACAGTCATTGCCCTATAGGCCAGTCCGAGCCTGGCGGCTCATCCATAATGGGCGAGGGGGCATCCACCCAGTGTCCCCCTCACCCATTATGGAGTCAGTCCAGTGAAACACTGAGCACTTTCAGCTGCTTTTTCCAGCTGAGTGAGTGCTACTGGGCTTGCTGAACTGTCAAAGTGAAACACTGTTTCCATTTCACAGTTCAGTTCCCCAGCCGCACATGCTCACTGAGCAATGCAAGGCTGTGGGCATTTTGCTTCGCCAGCTTTGCACAGCTCATTGGAAATGCTGGCTGGGGCACTGCATGTCTGTATGTGCGAGGGGGAATTCCTGCACCTCCTCGCACATACAGACAGAGCAACCTGGAGAGGGGCATTTCAGCATCCACACGCAGGCCCCTGCAGAAGGTAAGTTTATGTTCATTTATTTTTTATTTAAATATGAGGATGGATGCGTATATGCTTGTGTTATGAGTGAGCATGGTGATGGGTATGAACTGGGGGGTAGAGGAGGAAGGAGGGTTGTACAACAAAAACATTTTACAAATCAGCTCTCCTCCTGAGGCGCCCACGGGACAGGGATGGTATTTTTTTTTACTGGATATCTAACATAGATGTCCAGTCAAAAATACCATGCTTTCCCCCTTGGATCCCCAGCACCAATTGCAAACTGTTTGGCTTTTTATCAATTTTTTTGTTTTTAAGTATGCTATAAAATGCAGCATTTGAACCCTTTATTTTAAAAAAGATTTGTGGGGGCAAATCCCCCGAATCACCGTTGATTGGTCCGGACACCCTCGCTGCGCTCGGTCACTATGGCATTTTTGTGGGAAATAGTTATGCCCCTCCTCTTAAAAAAAAAAAAAAAAAAAAAAAGAAAATCACCTGCTCCCACTGGCCCTCGGACTGTGTTGGGAGTGGGGAGCCCAGGGTCTGTGATGGGGTGGGGAGAGCCCAGGGACTGGGTAGCAGTAGGATGAGGGAGCCCAGCAACTGTGATGGGAGCAGGTGGGGGAGCCCAGGGACTATACTGGGAGTTGGGTGCAGTGACGGCACACAGTAGTTCATAGCCATTTGTACATACTGTCCATGTGGCATTTTTGGGGGGGCCCGGGCTGCCCACATTTTACTCAGGGGGACCCAGGCCAAAAAAGTTTGAAGACCACTGCTGTAATGCGTTATACATTTTTTTACATTTCTTTATTTTATTTTTATTAGTAAATGTTTTCGTTTATTACAAACTTTATATTACTAGTCACAATTAACACTTAAACAGCCTCCTCATTTCGACAAGAGTCAATTTTCAAGTTCATCGTTATTAACTTATTCCTTCCTTTATCCTTTAGAATGAATCAAAATAGAATCATGATAGTCTATCACTGCAAATGTTAACTGAAGCTTCCCACCAGGCAGGATATTCCACCACCATGCCTCCATATCGCCATATTTAGTGGCGGATTTCAAGAGGATCGTACTTCGCTGTGTTCTTAAGTTCAAACATTCCGTGACCAAATAGATCAGTGTTTCAATAACCTGCTCACAGAATCGACATCGATTATGTGGAATCTCGGCAGTCAGTCCGGCAAACAGGATTTCTCTCGTGGGGTATAAGTTTAGGTGCAGCCGTAGGAACTGATCTCCGTGGTATCTACTTGGAAACTTGGTCAGATATCTCACCAGCATATTTAAACCTCTAGTCTCTGGTCCTAGATTTAATGAAAGTTTATGAGAATTCCTTTTATTCACAGTTGCAGTCCAGTCTCGCAGACCCAGTTTCTTCTTTGCTGTACATGGGTTAGTCAAAAGAGTCAACACTAATATTTGCCGAAGTCAAGTTCTCTACCATCTTCGCTGACCATTCTTTCAACAGATATGGGGAAGTTGATATTGCCGTATGGTCAAAGATCTTGTAAGCAGAGCTTGGGGTTGGTAGATGCATTTTCCTCCACATGGATATGGATTTCCAGAGAACCGTCGCTGCCATAGATTGTAGCCCCAGCTCATAGCGTATACAATCAACTGACAAACCGCGTAGGAGACAAAAGAACTTGACACCAAAATTGACCCTCTAGTCTCTCCCAAACAAAACCAGCAATGTTTATTTTTGCTTCGCTCCCAAATGTTATGGTCGCCAGAACATTTTGGCAGTAAAACATTAGGACTGGGTTCATAGTACATTTTCCAAACTCTGCATTCAATTTCATCCCTTGCAATGCAAGGTTTCTTAGTCTGTTTTTCAAGTCAGTGATCCAATTTTCCTCTCGAATTGACCTGTTGAACAGGATTCCCAGATACCGAACCCATGTTATTGTCTCTAGTCACTCATCTCCTGCAAACCAATTAAAGTGCTTCCCTCTTTTCCCCAGGTTTGTTCCAAAGCACATGACTTTCGATTTCTGGGCATTCAGTTGCAGGTCTTTAACCTTTGGTGGAAAAGCATTGCACTTTACAAAGGCTGAGTGCAGATCTGCCATGAAGAGTATGAAGCTTAGACCATAGCATTTCTCTACTGACACAGTCAAAGGCCTGGCGAAGGTCTATAAATGCCAGGAACAGATTTTTCTTTTTTTGGATTGCATCAAGATCAACAAGGTTTAGTATCATCAGGCTGGCTTCCACGCGACTCCTTTTGTAAAGCCGGTTTGCCGATCGTCTAGAACCTCATTGGCCTCAGCCCTTTTTGGCAATCTTTGTTGCAGCATGGAGGTGAACATCTTTCCGATGACATCAAGGAGGGCAATCGGCCAATAGTTGTTTGGATCTGATCGAATACCCTTCTTAAAAATAGGCACAACTACCGCTGATTGCCAGGAAGATGGAATTTTTGGCGTTCTAAAGATGTGGCTGTAGAGCGCATTTATAAACAAAGCCCATTGGTCAGGATGTTTTTTGAGCATGTTAGAGAGACTGTCCGGTTCAACAGCGCCAGAGGTCTTCAATTTTCCAATTGCTGATAGTATGTCCTCTACACATTAAGGCGTCCCACGAGTAAAGTCGTTTAACTTTGTTGGTTGTTTCTATATGTGACCCCCTCATGAAGACTGATGAGTAATGTTCAGTCCAGACTTCTGCGCTTACATTCGTAGTCATTAACGCATTCTGTGACAAAGATCCCTCGTTTATTATCTTCCAGGTATCTCTACTGTCATATTGGAAAATAGTTTTGAGCATTACTTCTGCTCTTTCTTGTTCTTGAATTAACTTGAATGATATTAGCCAGTTTTAATATCTTTGGCGGCATTGTCTAATTGCCAATTTACTCTCAGTTGTCGATCTTTTCTTTAAAGCTCTGATCTCCTTCACCATGGCCTTTTTCTCTACAGATACCTTCAGACTAAAAGGATGTTTATTCTTAAGGTGGTCAGGCTTAAACCCACTTTGTCGGGATTGGTATTCAGCTAGCGATGGTTCATAGTCAGTAGCATCAATATTTGCGTTGCATTGACTTGCGAATTTATGTTGAAGCCATTTAATAGCATTCGCACTACGTCTTAGCCTGAGGGAGAAGCCCAGCTTGTGAAGGGAGTGGCAGGTGACGGACAGATGATCCAGGACTTGCTCGGGAGAGCTCCCCCTGATCAACCAATCGTCCAGGTAGGGGTAGACGTGAATCCCCCCTTTCCTGAGATGCGCTGCCACCACCACCATGAGCTTGGTGAAAACCCTCGGGGCGGAGGTCAATCCGAACGGCAGGACCCGAAACTGAAAGTGCGAGTCGCCAACCGCGAACCTCAGGTACTTCTTGTGCTTGGGATGGATCGGCACATGGAAGTAAGCATCCTTGAGGTCGAGAGGCACCAACCAGTCCTCAAGTTCAAGGGCCTGGAGGACTTGAGAGAGAGAGTAACCATCTTGAACTTGTCCTTCCTGAGGAGTTTGTTCAAACCGCGCAAGTCCATGATGGGTCTCAATCCCCCGTCTTTCTTCAAAATCAAAAATTAAGGGGAATACCATCCCTTGTTCCTCTCTGCTACAGGCACCAGTTCTATGGCGCCTTTCTCCATCAGGGCTTGAATTCTTGAATTTCCTGTGCAAGGAGCGGATCCGGATGGATTGTCGTGAGGCCTCTGCCGAAAAGGAAGACAGTAGCCGTGGGTTATGATCTCCAGAACCCACACATCTGAAGTAATGGTTCGCCACTCTACAAGATGCTGCGCCCGCCTTCCCCCAACCGGCGAACCATGGGACCTGGCCTCATGACTGAGTGGTAGCGGCTGCGGCGTTGCCTGAGGGCAAAGAGGTAACTGCCCGAGCGGCCTTGGCACCTCGAGTACCCTTGTTTCCACCTCTGGCACTCTAACGGTGGCCTCTTTGCTGCTAGCTCCCCTCACTTTACTGAAGGACGAGTAATAGCGAAAGGAACCTCCCCACCATTGCTGTCCCCTAGGACCAAAAGGCAGAGGTTGGCGAACTGCAGCTTTGGATGTCTGCAACCTCTCAAGGCTCTCGTCAGCCTTGCTGCCAAAAAGATGTTCACCATTAAAGGGCATGTTGAGGAGCGGGGACTGCACATCAGGAGCGAACCCAGACTTCCGCAACCACGCAAACCTGCGTATTACGGTGCTCGCCGCCATGGACCGGCTGACACAATCTGCCATATCCAAACCCGACTGACCGGCCTCACACATGGCATTCTTGCCATCCTGAACCATAGCAAGGAAACCATCCCGTTTGTCCCCTTCGGGAATACGTTCAGCCGCCAATGCAAAACAGTTCCACAGAGTGTGTGTGAAACGAGACAAGGCACATATGGAGTTACTGGCTGGACGGTATTTTCGCGACAAAGACTTGCCCACTGCCGGGAGACCCCTCCGGAGCAGTCCAAGCTGCCGCCACCCTTCTCTGCAGAGCCATATGAAACGGCAAAACCGGGTCAGTGGGGGGACCAAGATCAAGGATGTCCGTGAGATCATCCTGAACGAACTCCCCTGGGGGAGCCGACCAACCCAAGTACTCGGTGACCCGAGACACAAGGCGCCGATATGAAGAATCGGCATGAGTGCCAGGCTGCGGCCTACGAAACTCCACCTCCGGAGAGGTGCCCAGTCCACTGGCATCATGCAGTGACTGCCTCAGGTAATCAAACTGGCTATGGCCCGAGATAAGCTCATCTGGTACCGTAACCGGAACCAAGCTGTCATCAGAGCCTTCATCACCCTCTGAAATGTACTCCAGGCGGGGAGAGGAAGACATCTGGGGACCAAAGCAGTGCCTGACCTTAGCCAGAGCAGTGCCATGGGGCCCCTCCAACACCACCGCCTCAAAAGGCATTGAGGGCGCCGAACAAGTCGGCGCCATCGTCGACAGAAACGGCGTCGACATCAGCTGCAGCGCCGGCAGCATCGACAGCGTCGACACAGGCCTCGAAGCCGGAGCTCCGAGCATGTCTCTCGACGACCTAGGCGCCGACGACCCCCTCTCGGAGGCGGAGCCTCGAGAGAAATCGTCGACGACCTCGGCGCCGCAGGCGTCGACGTCTTCTTCGAAGACGGCACAGGATCACGCGGTCTCGAGCGCGTCGAGGACCGGGACCTGGAACAGGCATAGCGAGAACGGCTACCCTTGTCCGAGCGGGACCTCTCCCGCGAGCCGTGCCGACCACCCTGAGCCCGAAGGCGTACGAGCGATGTCTCTCGACCGGTGCCGACCGACCCCACTCGGAGGCGCGGACGGACCGGTGCCCTGCGATTCAAGAATCGCTAGCATCTGCTTCCCGAAGGAAGCCCATTCCTCCGGTGTCGCTTGCATGGAGGGTTAAGCGACCTGCCGACGGGCGGAGTCCTCGGAAGTGGACGGGGAAGGCGACCGATGACGGCGCTTCCGGGAATGCCTCGAAGAGGCGGAGGAGTGGCGAGACCGACTCCTGGAAGGAGACCAACTGGGCTTCGGACGATGATGCAGAGAGTCGCCCCTCGAGTCATCCGTCGAAAGCCCCGCAGACCTCGACTTCCGGGGCTTAGACACCCGACCTAACGACAGCTTCTTCTTGCGTTCCCGCAAGGCCTTTGCCGTGAGCGACTGGCAGTCGACACAGTCGTCTGTATTGTGGGCCTCCCCGAGGCACCAGAGGCAGGCGTCATGCAAGTCCGTGACCGACATCTTGGACCCACAGTCCCCGCATTTCTTGTAGCCCGGACGCGGGGTTGAAGACGAAGTAGACATCGCCACAAACAGGTCTTCACAAAAAACCGAACAGGTTCAACGAACCGAGAAGAAAACAGCAAACTCCAAAGAGTCGAGGCGTACCAAGATTCACAAAGCGAACACGTTCGCAGAAAAAACAGAACTGAGGCTATGGGCGTCGTGCGTCCTACTTATCACATCGGGTGACGTCGGCCCTCAGAGGAGGTCCTCGGGGACGGCGCATCGACGTCATCGACGCAGGCGCCGAAGATTTTTCGAAGCAGCACAGCTGTGGACCTTACCCGTCATAGATATGGAATACGTCGGCGGACCCAATCCCCTCGAAACAACGTTTGCTTCTAGAAAGTTAGTTCCCAAAAGGTTACACAAGCAGGGGTACAGGGCTTTTTCTAAGCACGTTTTACAGGAACCGGTTCCCAGGTTCTTGATCCCTAAGCAGACTACTAGAACCACAACAGAGAAGAAAATCCAGCCTTCCCATTATGAAACCCCTCAAGCCTGAAGCAACAGCAAGGATGACCCAAGCAAGTTAAGAGATCCTAATGAAAACTAATTTGAAAGCTCAGCATGCAAAAGGAGGCAGCTCGCCAGCAGAGACAACTGTGCGTGGAGACTCAAGAATGTCCAAGGAGCAGATGAGGTGGGGTATTGGTGTCCCAATACTCTTTCAGGTGATGGCAGGGACGTGCTACACTATTCAGCTAGTATGACAAAGGTGAGCCGGCAATTGCAGCAACAGCAGGCCATCCCCCAGTTGTTAAGTAACCCTGTTTGCATTGAAAATCCAGCAATAATAGAGTTTAGGCACAGGGTTCCCCTTAAATACCACCAATCCATCAATCACAGTAGGGGGCTATGGACAGAGGGGTCAGTTGTTGCATCTTAAACTGGGAATCCTCATTCTCAAACCTACTTCTCTAACAGTTCATTTGGGGTTGCCCGTCTTTCATTAGGGCGCTAGGAACAAGGGGCCTTTTGCTACATCTTCTAGGTGAGCCCCTGTGACTGCCACCCAACCCGGACCACCCACACAGGACATGATAGGAACAGCCCAGTGACAGATACTGGTCTAAAAGATTAAAACCCAATATGGAGGATGCCAGGTGGGCTCACAAAGAGACCACATGTGCAGAATTCTAAGCCTACCTTGTGGTTTCCTAGAACCAAGGAAGCACCAGAAACAGAACGGCAGAGCAATGGACTTGATCAAATGTATTGGTACTCCAATGGCTATCAAAAAGGTACACTTGGCAAACTCTGTAAAACTGCTTGCACCCCTTGTCAATCCAAGACTAAATTACAGCTGCCACCAGCCTACTCCCTAAAACAAATGTAGAGTGATCTAATGATCCTAGAGAAGAAATGTGGTGGTCAAGCAAAACTCCTGACACTCTGAGTCTTATGGACAACCCAGGACCGTACAGTCAAATGGAGTGAAAAAAAGTGTTGTAAAGGCAGGGGGACTTCAGTAGAAGTCCTCCTGACAACCCCCACCCCCTCCAAGACAGGCCAGTGAGCCAAACGGGGAAAAAGCAAAACATATAAAAGGACACAAAAAGTGCCCCTAGAAATTCAAAAATGGAAATTGTCAAAACAATGGCACAAAATAGTAGCACCTTTTACAACAGAATGGTGGGAACTTACGCAAAGAAGCCCAGGACACCCTCCTCACGGTAGACTGTGACTATGGAATCAAACACTCCGCTGCAAAGAAAAAAGGTTGGTGTTAAACATCGCTCAAACATATTCCCAGCGCATGTAGTAGTGTATCGTAAGCAATAGCCCATTGAAAGGTAAAGTAGACGATCTAGCTTTCACCATGATTTACATTACATGCAAGGTTCCAGATCCACCATCTATCTAAATCTGGAGACAAACAGTACACACTGACAGAGTGGATATGTACCAAGAGGGGCCATGGCAGATATTAATGCACATGCAATGGATGTTAAAATATTTGAAGCATGTTTCAGATGCACAAAGATCGACAAACAATCACTTTGAGAGCGAAGAAGACTAAACTTGGAATAAAGTCCTGAACTAGATCAGCAGCCACATTGTTAGAGAGACTACTAATTTCAGTGCCAGTCACCTTCAACCTTCGAGAACCCCAGCTCTTTTGCTGGACTTTAGGAACTTTGAATTTTAAGCTTGGCGTGAGTGGGACATTTTTCTCACTCATGTGCTGATTTGGATTCTGTTTTTCCTTTGTTTTTGGGGTCTGACAAACTCCATAGGCATCTAATTTTTGTATGGCGACACACACAGCACCTTTAGTGCAGTATCACAGAGAAATCCTTTAGATTTCTCATAAGGTTTAAAATATCTTTTCTCATGTGAACTACCGTTCCCAAGAATAGTAAAGTGAAATTTACTTTACTTCCCATTTTCTCTTTGTAGGTCCAGCACGCACCATCTTATGTGGAGTGCTGGGGGGTACTTAGTACCCCCTTACTTATCCTACCTACTCATGTAAAAAAATTGATGTTACCCTCACTACTTTAAATGGCAGGTGGCAGTGGTTTAATGTTCATACCATTGTGCTTTTCTACCGCAGGCTGAATCCTCAGCTGCAGTATAGCACCTATGGGTGACCATTTTGTCAAAATGGCCCTGGTGTTCTTTTTTCACCATTTTCTGTTTGTGAGGTCTTTCCTGGGTTTTTTTCTGCGCGCTAAGCGAGTTTTGAGCCCTTTGTTCGGCTTCAGTCCTGAAACCCGCCTCTGGCTCCAGTGTGTCTGGAAGGGCAGGAAGTGAAGGAGGTTCCCGAAACTCCCCTGTCTTTGTCTCTAGGAGTGCCTGAATGCAACCAGTCCTAATTGGCTGTATAGCTATCCTTTCAGGACAATTGGAGTGTACCAGACTGCCCATCATGGATGGATAAGCTTCTATCAGAAAATGAAAATTAATTTGCTTTCCTTCTTTTCCAGAAAGGTCAATGTGATAATGGGCAGAACCTTTTTTCTGGATTGTATGGAAATGCAGCCTGAGTTAATCATGCATTGAGTTTATAAGCAAGACGTCAGATTGTAATAGCACATTAAGGATTGCCACCAATGCATATACTATCAATGCCAAATTTGTATGGGAACACATTTTCTAATTTTTGACTTCTAAATTGCGAGATTCTGACGCCACCAATGTGTAAGACAGCATGTTTAATTTTTACGTGTCTTATGAAGCACATGGTCACTAATTCAAGCACTTTATACTGGTTTTCCTGATAAAGACGTGGACTAAATCATTCCTATATGTCGAAACCGGTTGAATAAAGTTGAAGATGTGATCATATGGACTATACTGATTAGATCCACTCCACCAGTTTATTACATGTTTTATTACTGATGTAATTTTAAAATTTAATGCACCTTATAATATGTTCCCATGTGTTTTTTTGTGGCTATTAGAATGTCTTGTTATACATTGAATTGATTTTCGTTTATGTTTTAGTGGTATGTGTTTGTATGGTAGGGAATGAATGTGGATGAATGAATGACTCACTTTAATTTGTGCAATTGTGATGTTTTTAAAGTTGATGCCTTCTGGCAACACACATGAAATTTGAAGTGTTAATCAACACATGATTGGTTAATTCTCTATACATTTTGTATCATGTTAAAGACATTTTGATACCCTTATTGAAAGTCATCTGAACAATCTTTCAGCATACTCTATCCTTTCAGCACAGCCACCCTGCTGTGTGATTGACAACCTATGCTGTGCATGAATGGGAGAAACCTGCTTAAAAGGTGAGGGCTTTGGGACCAGAGGCAGAGTCGACCACTAGGAAGAACACCCGCTGAAGAAACCGTGAACAAAGCCTGCTGCATCCTCCTGGACCTTTGATTTTCCCGGTGAAGCCGTGCTGCTGTGCTGAAACGCCTTTTTCTGATCGACAAGAGAAACTCCGGAAGGGACAACTTCATCCTTGAGTTAGTGGGACCAACTAACCCTGAGACAAACTCCACTAGACCATCTTCCTCGAAGAGCTGTACTTCTTTGCTGCTGCAGGAACCGAGTGCCAGGGGTCGGAAATCCGTAGTCTAGTGCAACGTCTGTAATCCAGCCAGAAGCTCCAGGAGTCTCCTAAGGACCCTCAAGAAGCAGGACGACCAGAGCTTAAAACCCCTCACCAGAGCATAGGACCCAAGGAGTGAAGGAAGCCCAACCGTTATCCAAAATCTGCAGTGGTGCGGTTTACCGCGCGCTGAAAAGTGCTGCTGATCCGAAAAGACCCTGTAGCTCCCAACGACCTCCAAATTGGTTCAGGAACCCAGGATCTGCATCACTGCAACAGGACAGAATCTAGCTGGACCACTCTTCTTCCAACCAGAGGTACTGTTCAGACTTCAGACTTAGGGTACTTACCTCAGTGTCTTTAGCTTTGCTCTTCTCAGTTGAGACTTGCAGTGTCTACTTTTGTTGGAGTGGTTTTCAACTCTGCTTACCAAAAGTGTAATAGCTTGTGACCCTACAGTGATTGTCTACAAAACTCTAACTTTGTGCAAGACTTTTATTAACTACAAAGTGCCTCAGCTCCATAGACTGTGCTCCGATTACCTTTGGCTGTCCTGGCTCCCAGCAGACTCTTCTAGACCATTGACTGAGATTTTTTGTCTCTCAGAGGTGATAACTTGTGTTTAGACTTATTGCCGGGAAAAGATTTGTGTAGACTTCATTGGAAGATTTAAGAATACTCACATGGCCCGAGAACCTGTTTATCCTTTTTCCTTCCTTTACCATTTTTCCTTCCTTTACCCTTTCCTTTCTGCAACCTCAGAATCTGTAAAGTGTACTAGTTATATATATATATATGCCAGCCTTGTGAATGAAGTCACCTCTGGCTGTAGGAAGCGTGTAAAAAGCATCTCTAAAGAGTATCTACTAAACTTATGCTGATTCTGGAAATGTATATTTGATTGTTACATATCTTGCCCATTTTAAAGAAGGACTATTTAAAAACCTGTTAAATAAATAACTATTTATAACTGAAACCTTGAGTGTATAAGTGTTACTTGGCTACTTGTAGTTGCGAATTTCATTGCTCCAACTCTACAGCTCAGATTTACTCCTCTTGAGATGGGCCTGGCTGCTCAGTCACACTACCAGCTTGTGTAGTACAGCCCGATACCAAAAGGAGGGTTAACTAATACCAAGTAGACAAGTGTTGTGAAGTCTCTCACAGTGTTACTACATCAATTCTTGCCTAATACACACTCCCCAACATCAAGGCGTACAAGCATCAACGAGTGTTATACCACTGGGATACAATAGTGAAATAGAAAGCTAGCAGAAGGCACAACCGTCTCGGGAGGATAGCTCAGGGGCAACGTTCTCACCTTGGAAGCAAGACAACACGGAGCAACACAGGTTCAATCCCTTGGTCCGTGCTTAGAAACCTCTGGGTATTAAGCGCGTTATAAAAAAACAATCACATCATATCATATAACCATACCTTGCAACATTTACCCACTTCAAATGAACAATCAGCACAGACTGATACGCCAAGTTTGATACTTACCTGTATTTGGTCTCACGGCCAATGAATTGCACCATACATCGTAATGTGATTACTGAGGGAGGAAGAACATGTGGAAACCTCAATATCAAATTAAAACCACTGTGCTACAGCAACTTTATTTTAGCTTCAACCAAGACAAACGCATTAGGAAATCCCAGAATGAACGGTTTAATAAGCATCTGCATCACTGAGCACAAATAGCATCATTACAATGGAATCAATGGGTGCTGTAAGGAACTCATGGTTACAACAGTAAAGACAGACACAAGTGATCACAGTTCAAGGGTGTTTATTGAACTATAAATGTAGTGTGGAAAAACACAAACTAACCCTAAATCTAAGATGGGAGCAAGCGTCGACCATCAAATGAAAAATAAGGCAGTCCTAGAGACGTTGAGTAAAATTAAAAGGGCCTATACGAAGAAAAACCTATTGCCGACTCCTTACAACTAATTCCATAAAGAGTGTGGGATAGGGTATCAAAATAAAGAAGAAAGTTTTCACAAATAAGACAGGATGAGATTGCCTTCAGGTCTCCCTTCTCCATGTTTTGAACACGGGACAATGTTGGACCTTGGAGCACAGCACACGCTCCAGCCTTCCCAGCACGAGTCGACAGCTCTGTAGAAGCTATCAGGTTCTTCGATGGTTAAGTCTCTTTCCCAGAAAAGTCTCATGCCTTCGAGGGCCTGATGCTTTCAACAAACGAACACAAAGTTCTGCTCACATATATTTTGGGTGACGGCTTCACACCTGGGCAGAGGCGTAGACAGGGTAGGGCTTGAGGGGCAAGGCCCACCCAAAATCTGTAAATGCCCACTCAGCAGTGCTCTATGGGCATTTACAGATGTTAATGTCCCTGCGGTGGGCCCAAGTACATTAGCTTCAGGACCCACATGTTAGACACTCCTGGCACGCCTCTGTCCATGGGTCCCCCTCTTCCGGCGCAGACACTTTTCCAGTCGTATTCAACAAAACTAAACAGTCCCTTCTTCTAAATGAACTTTGGGTGGCTTTCCACCTCTGGATCTCCCATGGCCAGGCTCGGACCCAACTGACAAGGGGGACACTACACTTCTCCTTGTTGTGCACCATTTCCTGTTTTAATGTCTTTACAAACAATGCAGTGGGACTCTCCCTCGATTTGGTTCACTCCCGACACACTGTTCATAGGGACTTCAGGCCTCTCCCCTTTCCGTTAGTATCCCTCCATCAGGTTCACTCTTGCCAACCTTTACGATACAGTTAATTTCACCTCTTTGTCGTGTTCACTTAGTTTTTCACCTTATTTTGGATTGTCGGCTTTCCTAAGCTGGGCTCACTCTTTCCAGCCTTTACCAACAATTCATCTTGGGACTTTACTTTTCACCTCTGGATCTCCCTCGGTCGGGCTCAGACCCAAATGATGACAAGGGGGACACTTCCCTTCCCCTTGTCTTGCAATACTTCTCGCTTTCCTAAATCTCAATGTCTTTTTAAACACATTGTTTCGGCCTTTGCCCCCGGTTGTCGGCTTTTCTCTGCTAGGTTCACTCTCGCCAGCTTTTGCCTGTTGTCTTCCCTCTGCCGGGTTCTCACTCGCTGACTTTTGTAACACACTGTTCATGCACTTATTTTCAACATGTGAGATTCACTTCCCTTAGCTTTCACGTTTCTGTCGGTCAAAGACTTTCGACGGTACAGCGGATTTTAGAGACCCCTGAATGACTACTTTGACCATTCTTCGCCTCTTCCAAAGGCCTTCTGGTTACGGTAGTCTACCATTGGGTAATTGCCCAGAGTTTCCTGCGTGAACACCCACATAGTGTCGGAGTCCTCTGTGACTGGTTTTCCCCCACTTTCTCAATAGTATCCTTTTGCTTTCAAATTTCAATTTATACTTCGGCTACTTTTCATTCAACACAGTTCGGTTTCTTATCGACTCTCCCCTCGACACACTGGCTGTATTGAACTGCTTGGCTTTCTGATGTCTTAAAGTTAAGGTTTGTACCACTGAGATCAGCGTCTCTCCCCGGCTTGGTAATCAGCCAAGGAGGGTCTCGCATACCGGGTACATCTGTTTCAATACATGTTGGTTATTATTTGCATACTTATCGTTCCCTCTGCGAAGGTTCCACAGGCCTTGGTTGGAAAGGGCAAGGTTGACTATCTCCTTGTTTCCCTCTCGGTCTGCGTCGTCTTTCTCCTCTTCTTGAACTGCTGTGTTGAGTTAGCTCGTACGTCGTGCCGTCTGCCTTGTTCGACCTGTGCTCTTGTGCCCCACCTTTTATCCCTGTGGGGGAAGGGCCGCCAGGTGTGTGCGATTCTGGTCAATTGCCAGACTCTGCCTGACCCTTATACTGGGACATGTCAGGTAAACGGCACGGGTGTTAGTCTGTTGTCTTTTGTGTTGTGCCAAAGTGTTTGTGTGGGAAACAGGGGTTCGGGGGGGGATCAGTGTTTTGGAATATCCTATGTGGTAGGATAGGGAAAAGGTGGTGAAAGGGAATACCGCGTCTCACCCGGTGTCCCACTCCCCAAGGACCCCCCCATCCTGGTGATCCTCCCTCACTGGTCCACCCCCAGGAACTGGATCCAACAGCGATGGCCGTGTCCTGGCCACCTGGATGACAGATCCCCGGGGACTAGCCAGGGAGACACTGTCAGGTTTCTCACAGTGCCAGATGACACACATTTAAAGCTTGACAACCAAACATCACAGAGGACTCCCAGAGTAAGATCATGGAAGTATAGCCCAAAACTAGCACACGGGTAATGGAGAGGTGATAAAAGCAACAAGGTCACAGAGCCTTGAGATTGGACATTTCAAAACAGAGAGAAACTAAATGTATACTACTTGCACCCAGGCACAGGGCGCAGCATTTTCTATTTTCCCAGGCCTGGTTCACCCGATTTATACCAGATATGTCTTTATCTGAGGCCTCAATAGATGTGGATTCTAATGTGCAAACACATCAGGGTACTCTAATCAACTTGTTTTTTCTGTGGCTTGAGACAATAAGTATAGGAACGTTTTCATGGGTGGTTTTATTAAGTTGGAACATAACTGCCCTTCAAACATTTAGCATATGGATTGCTCGCTCTGTAGAGTTCTGTGGATTTTGAAAGAAAGCTGGCAATTCAATGGATTGGTTGACATGGAACGTAGAAATGTATTTTGGTGAGATGTGAGGATGCGTTCTTAAAACCACTGTTTTTATGTATTGGGACAAAAGGTTCCTTCAAAGATAAAGCATGAAGCGCACTTAGTTTCCTAACAGATTTATGGTTAAAAACGAAAGTGACCTTGTAAGCATAGGCTCAAAAGGTGGGCCCATGAGCTTGCTTAAGAGTAACATTTAAATCCCATCCCTGGAGTGGTTTAGCAATGGAATACATTTGTTTTACTTCTTCCATGAAGGCTTTAACAACTGGTACTTTCCACCATGAAACCTTGCTCTGCGATGTTGTATATGCAGACAATGCAGCTGAATGTACTTTCAATTAATTAAATACTAAACCTGAATCAAACCAGTATAGTACACAGTGTACTATATGTGATGGTGATCAATAAATTGGGTTGACATATTACAAACCTTTTCAATTGGATAAAGTAGCAGTGGTCTAGTGTTAGGCTGACATATTACTTTTAATATTTCCATGCATCTAGCTGGTAAATTAAGATGTCCAAACTCTAGAACTTCAGGAGCCAAGCTGTTAAATTGGTTGTCGAAGGAAATAGGATTAACCCTGATTCTGTGACATGTTTTACAGGCATGTTTGTGGATTACTCTGTTCAAACATAGTCTTGGTCAGGGATATTGGCATACGCTTTTCCTCCAACTGATCCACAGTTCGTTCGCCTTGGATTCTTTCTGTGGTAACTTGGAGTAAAATGTAGGCATTACCCGTTTTCATTTGTGGCAAAGAGATCAAAATTTGGTTTGCCCCAGGGTGTAATAATTTCATTTAGTATGTCCTATTGTAGCTTCCACTTGATTTCCGAGGGTTGATGTGGGTTTCTGCTTAGTTGTCTGCTAGACAGTTCTGTTCCGCTGGAACATGTTGTGCCAGGAGATGTATGCCTCTCGGGAGGCTTGTTGGGTAAGATTTTCATATGAGGGATACATCTTCTTTACTTTACATTTCTACCGTGCTCCAGTTACCCAAAGGCTTAAGGGTGCAAACATGAAAAACACAGTACGAAAAACAAGTAGATGGGTGGGGTAAAAGGGGTTCAAACTCATGGGGAGGGGCTATCAAAAGTACTAACATTCTATCAAAATAGGAGTGTTTTCAGATTCTTCTTAAACAGGTCTGTGGACTCAATATTCTTAAGGTCTGGGGGCAGGACATTCCAGGCCAGTGGAGCTGCTATGTTAAAAGCTCCCTTGAGGGCTTTGATTGTTTTACAGTGTACGGTTTTTTGAAGATTGGTATTGTTGGATCTTAAGGGTCTGGGGGTCTGCTTTTTCACAAAAGCTTCTGATAAGTAGGCTGGCATGTGGCCCGTGAGACATGTGTGTGTGATGAGTAACATCCTAAAGTGTACTCTAGCTTTAACAGGAAGCCAATGCAAGCTTGGTCTTGCCTTTGACACATGGTCCTCCGTCTCAGACCTTTCACCACCCTCGCTGCGCCATTCTGAATGACCTGGAGGCGATTGAAGTCTACTTGAGTGATGCCGACTAGGAGGCAACAATAATCCATTTTTGATCCAATAATAGCAGTGGCTATGGTCGCAGTGTTTTTTTCCAGTATAAGTGGACGGAGGTGTCTGAGTAACTTGATATAGTATGATGAGGTGAAGACCAGGTTGATCACCTGAGCTTTCATGTTCAAGTTCCTGTCCAGAACACCCAGCGTTACAAATCTTCCTGACCTGTGTCAGCCCCAGAACATTTTGCTTGGACTTGGCGATTATTTTCTCTTGTCCCTAGGTGAAGTGGAATCTTTTCCCCCTCTCACCTAGTCTTTTACTCTTTTTATGGGTGACCTTTTTATGTCTCTCCATAGTGTATGGTTGGCGGTATAGTTTCCTATAACTTTTGGGTTTGCGCTGTGTTGCTGCTTAGGGCTTCCCTGTTAATTTCTCTTTAATGTACTTCAGTGAACTACTGTTCCCAAGGATTAAAGAGAGATGTTCACCTCCTTTTCATAGTATACAGTGAGCCATCACATCCCATCTTATGTGGAGTGCTGGGGGATACAATTTATCTCCCTGCTTACTTACCGGTAGCATTTTTGTTACAATTGCAAGTTTACTTGAATGGCTGGTGACCGTGGTTTTACCATCGTGACGTTGGTCTCATTACTCACAGGCCGTTAAATCAGCCTCGTAATGCACAGAAGGACAACTTTCTACTAGAATAATGGGTTCCTTCTTTTTCGCAATGTTTAAGTATCCTTGTTGTTTCTGAGGTCTTCACCTGCCAGTCTAGGCAGCAACAACCTCAGTGGAGGTTTTGTCTTCGGCAGGAATCATTTGTATTCCCTGCCTAGGCTCCAGAGAGTCTGAGAAGGCAGGAAGCGAGAGAGGAGTCCAGAATTCTGCAGCCCCTTGTCCTTCACCTTGCCTGAAAGGAGCTAACTGCTAGTGGGGGGCTGGCTGTTCTGCAGATTGCCCCTTTCTGTAAACTGCAGGGAGAGATTGCAGAAGTTATGCTGTAGTTCCTGATAATTACCCCAAACCTGGAAACTGCTAAAGCGTGACGGGCAAATTCACCCCCTCCTATAAGGTACATGACGTGGAAGAAGGCCAGGAGATATTGTGAACGCTCATAGTATTTCGGACCACTTCCGAGTGCTCCAATAATTGATAAGTATGTCGAGGGGTACCCACTCAGCCAGCCCTACAGACCAGGAGCAGTACAAATCTTCCCCAGAGTGGACAAGTAGCCTCAGGCTGCAACCAAATAGACCTCAATTGACAGTATTGACTAAAGACAGAGAAGCCAAAGCCACTGACGTCGTTAGAGTACCCAGACGTAGCAGCGTTAGACGGGAACCAGACATGCCACCCGCACAACAGGACACAAACACACACTTGAATACATGAAGAACACGAGTGTACAGTTCTATAGAGAACAGATACATATACATACTGTTACTGCTTTTATTATTTTGTCATTGGCTTAACACAGCAACACGGAAACTGCAAGAAGCAAGAGATCCTGAATACAGCTTGCAGATGCTTATGTGCAATTAACCTTATGAAACTACAGCAGCACTATGGGACCTGACAGAGCCAAGTGTGACTAACATGTGGAGAATATATATGGAGAATATAGAATAGCATAGACACTGTAGGAACCACACAATGGTTTAGGAAAATGACAGCAGGCCACAAGTCTCTCAGCAAGAGCTGAGTGTAATGCTCACCTAGTATCCATGGGGAAGTCACTCAGCCTGTTCTGACCTCTTACGACCTCGAACCCTTCCCTGGAGTCTACTCGACTGGAGACTGGGCCTGAAACACAGGATAGGTAGAGTTCAACTCCCTATTGTCTCCGTGTGCTTGAACCCCTTCTTCCCCGGGGTCCAACCCTTCCCTTTGATCCACAGCTCACCTTGTTTTCTTGGAAAGTGTGCTCTCCGTCCTGCTTTCAGCGCAGGGGTGCATTGATTGATGCAGGCTCATTGCTGCCTAGTTACTTCACTGGCAAGTGTCCGACAGATAAGTATAATGAGTCTTTTGAACAGTTCTCTAACTTCGTTGCTTTCCTTCCTTAGATGATGGCCGGCGTCTGGGGATGGCGACGTGCTGCTGAGATGAGTAGCGCTGAAGGTGAGTGAGAGCGCGATGCAACCCTTTCGTATATGTATTGAGCCCAGTTCTTTTTCTGTCTCTTTTAGGTTCCGCGATGTTTTCAGCGTGGATGCCGGTTATGAAGAAGAAATGCGGTGAGTAAGCGTGGTACGCGGCGCCTCTAGATGTTTCCAAGCTAACCTGAGTGTCTTTTCCCTCTTACAGATGGATGAGAAGTTCCGGAGACAGAGTTCCCACAGAGCGGCTGGGATTCAGGTAAGCGTTTGAAGCGCGTTCCCTCTTACAGATGGATGACAAGTTCCGGAGACAGAGTTCCCACAGAGCGGCTGGGATTCAGGTAAGCGTTTGAAGAGCGTACAGTCTTTAAAAATAAGCAAAGATTTGCTGAATGCTTACTAATGCCTTTTTCCTGTTCTTTTCCCTTAGGAAGCGGCGTGCCGGGATGGGAATGACACCGCCAAAGATGCCCGCAGAACAGAAGAAGTGATGAATGATGGGCTGAAGCGCCACAAGGTAAAGCTGTTCCTAACCGTGTTCTTGTTCTTGCAGGAGCTGAGCGCAGAAGAAAGATGCAGGCCTACTGGAGACCGATCCGAACACTGAGTGTCACGCTGCAGGTGCAGAAAACACAAAGCATGTTTCTCAGCCTGGGCGTGGCTTAAATAGTCTCTGGGTATCCCAGGTGACTCTGGGCTGAACCACACCCAAAAGACTAGACTGCACATGCAGTTCTGGGAACCGAAAATATGTGGGGGCATCCATCTTGTCCCCATCAATGCACTACAAGTCCAATCCCCAATGTTATCCTATGGGAGTGAGTGAGTCTGGTGCCACACTCGCCAAGTCTGACCCCAAGTGGGTCTTTGGCGGGATGGGGAGGCCCTTGAGGGCTATGTAGGTGATTGTGGCCTGGCTCCGGCCTGACATCTTGGAGGGCTGGGGACATGAGGGCAGGAATCATGACACTGAGGTGAATTCAGGCTGAACAGAGAGCAAACGTGTGAGACAAGACCCGCTGCCAAGGCCACCAGATATGAACGACATTCCATTCCCTGAACGGTATTAACACCAGCTGCCATAAATGCAAATAATTCCTCATAATTCAGAGCTGCAGAAGCTCCAAATCATTGTCTTCGAACACATGACCCGGCTGACCAAGATGATGAATAGAAACCAGAGCTGGCAAAGATTCGATCTCACACCGCCAGACAGAAGCTTGCAATAAAGTTGTTACATTGAGAGACAAGCGTCGCAAGAGATGAATGAGCACGGTCATAGTCGAAGGTGATGCACACAATATACAATGTAGACACAGTTGTTCTTATTACCTTAAAATGGTACACCAATAGCTGAGAAACATTGCGGATCCCAGGCCTAGGGACGTCGGCTCTAGCCAACCACAGTCCAGTATCCTAGGGGTGGGTAGCAACGGGCAAGAACCAATGGTAAGACCCTCACACTGCAACACTGTTTAGAGATGGTAATTTGGGAATGAACCAGGCCAGCCACCGGACATGTGAGAGGCAGTAGAATAACTCATATAGTGGATTATATAGGTATTTAGGCTCCTGACTACCAATCCAGTAGTGCGATAGGTTTTCTGGAGAGGGGCCCAGGGTGTGAAATCATTCTTTTGTAGTTTAGGGACAAAACTTGCCAGCGAGGAAGGGGACGTAGAAATGTCTGGATTTCTTCTATCCTTGTACTGATCCTTGTTGGTTTTGGCTGTAATAAACCGCAGTTTGAACTTGCTGTCTGGCTGGGTCTATGTTCATTTTGGGGGAATGTGGTGAGCCTTCCGAGAGTCTGTGAACTCCTACTAGCCCTGAACCTACCTGGGTGTTTGTCCCAAACACTGGTGAAAGTCAACCACTGGAGCTGAAGATTAAGAAAAGACGTCTCTAGGGATTTCCAGCGACCGGAAAGCCTGCTGTGTAACCAGAGCCTGATGCAACCCTTCCTTCCAATCGAACTGGGGGTCCCAAATGGTACGTCTCATACCCCAAAGCTGGCGAGATCCACTAGTATCAAGAAGACCTGCATTTTGAGCCATCCCACGACATGCTGAGACCTTGCTGGGCTGCAAGCCGCCATACCCTGGGACTTCGAGCCTGAGTGCAGTGCACGGTCTTCCGGAGTCCAAACCTTGCGTAAACTTTGGTGGACTCCTGCTGAATCTCCAAAGACACGATTCGACTCCCTGAAGTCCCGTCACCAGAGTGCAGGACCGAGAGAGAACAGAATCTGACCAGCGATATTCGTTCTTCAGCTTGCTGCTGTAACAAGGCACCAAATCCACACAGCCACGAGAATCCATTAAAAACCTTTGCGCAAAGCCTCAGACGACTGCTGCTGCAAGTTACCATCCAGTGTCAAGCTCTTTCCTCTCCAGACCAAAAATCCAGGGACCGGGTTTGCTGTTGCTGCATCCTGAAGCCATCCACTCCGAAGCTCTTCTTTTCTCCCAAGGTACTGTGTGGGCTTGGGTAATATAACATAGGTCTGGGTGTGCATCCTGTGAGGCTGAGTGGGTGATACGCGTGGTTGGGAGTTTGCCCATACCACTTGCACAGGCCTTATGCTGGGAGCCTTATCAGAAATCCCTGAACACTAACTCTAAAGCTAATACTTACTTGTTTAAGAAGATCTCCTCTGGAACTTTGACTTTCCTGCAACTTAACCCTATCTCAACCTGCCTACAGCTGGCTTGTAGACCACTAGGATCCCTCTTCTGCCTCAGAGAACTCATGCAATAGACTAGGGAAGGCCTGGATAAGAAAATGATTCTACCTTGAAAGTACAACAAATGTAAAAGTTCTTACTTGCTAAAGAAGGTATTGTGATAACTGTATCTCTGTGAAAGTAGAAGTTAAAAAGTGTCATTAAGTTTATGCTTACCTTTGAGTTGCATTCTGCTCCTCTAAAAAGTATATAACTTTGAATGATCTCCCCCCCCCAAAAAGTAACAAGTGTTAGTACTGTTTTAGTATTCTTAACTGAACGAGTGTAAAAGCGCACCAATAGGGTTTACTAACTTGAATAACTGTCATTCTTAAAGTGCGTCACTGGGTTTTGATGTCACTGGTCTACTTTAGACACGTCTAAAACAGTCTGGAAGTTAATACTTGCTTGTAGCCCCTCTTAAAAGTATAAAGGACTTACTCACTGGCATGTAAGGCGCTATATAAATGCAAAATAACATAACATAACCTTAATTAGCTGCTGCTCTCCTAAACTTGTAACCCTGGATTGTGCTTCCCTGAATTGCTTTGGTGTTATTCTAAAACAGTTTCATAAAGTTTGTACTTATCTTAGAAACTGTATTATACACTTAAAAGTATACTGGGTATAACAAGCTATTAGATACCGGATAGTTATGCACCAATACGTCAATTACTTACCTCGAAATACATTGCGTCTCAAAGGGTAATTGGGATTTGCTTTCCCCGATTTGCTTAGTGCATTCTAAAATAGTTGAGTGTTCATACTTACCATAGAGTAGCTTAAGCCCCCTCCAGAAAGTATATGAATTGATTTACTAGCTCTGAACTAAGTTCTAAAAAATAAAGTTGCATTGAGTATATTGTTTACAGGGTTGGTGTATTATGTGATTTCAACTACCCTTGAAATACTGATTGTATTCTAAAAGTATATCTAACCTGGTCTTATTCGCCAAGAATAGTATATTACTAACCTGAATGTATAACCTTAGGTTTGATTCACGTTGACTGGCTTCTAGCTCCTCTAAATAAGGTTATACTTTGGTTTGCATACCAAAGGTATTGAGTTGGTTTTTACGATTGCGTTTATTTGATGTTATAGTACTTAGCTACCCAAGAATTATCTTGGTCTACTTGTATTTAAATAAGCCCTTTATTTAACATTACATAGTGTTTCTTAGGGCCATATTTTATGCTATTTCTTTGTACCAAGCTACAGGCCTCTCTCCTTCCTAAAATAGACCTGGCTGCTCTGTCCGTACTACCAACATTCCCCCAGGTGGTAGAGCCCAATACTAAAATTGGAACTTATGTACTGTCTCAGATGTATAGTTTTTGGAATTTAGAAAAACTGTCCTAACAAGGCTCCATCTTCAAATCCTCTCTGCCAGTGTAGAAAGACTTAGGGAGTGATCCCGCCCAGTTTGTTGATGTAAAGCATAGCTGTTGTGCGGTTTGTGATTTCTTTCACACATTTCTCCCCATTAAGTGATGTTGGAATGCTTGCAGCGTGTTAGGGAGAATTCTCTGTGTAGGCTGAATTTCCTAACCTAGCGAGTCCCCCAGCAGCTTTGCTGGATTTTTGGGGTTTATTATTTTCTCCTGCCAAGAGTGAGACTCTTTTACCCTCACTCTTGTGATTTGAGTGTGTTTCTTTGAATCTAGATGTGTTTAATGGGCTATGGCGTCTTTTACTCCATAGGGTTTCATATGTTTTTGTGATGTGTGTTACACAGCACCCTCCGTGCAGTAACACAGGGGTGTCATAGTGACCCCCCAGTATAGACTCCATACCCTGGGACTGACTACTGTCTCCCAGGGCATGTAAAGTCACCATTGACTTTACTAGTCTTAAATTCTGAACAGAACCAGTACAAACCATCATATTGTGGACATACTGGCTGGGGCAATTCGATTGCCCCAGGGTCTGTTAGTCGAGGGGGCACGTATCCGTCCCCCCTGATCGAGTTTTGGCTGGTGGCAGTGGATACTACTTTTTATATTCGACCGCAAATATTTTCCTATGGGATTTCCCATTGTTTTAGCCTACTATCTTTATTTAAGGTAGCCTCGAACATACCGCCGGTTTATTTAATTAATATTAATACTCCGGTTGGTATTTTTTGCCAAAACTTGATTCTAAAATGGCGTTTGTGTTCTCTTCTGTGACTCCAACCCAAGTCGAGCCCTTTGTTCCACTTTTTGGCGGGCTTCTCCACAGAAGCCCTCCAAAGTGGTGCCACTATGTCTGGGGTACTTAGGAGGGGTGGGGGGAATTTAGGCACCCTGGACTGAGTTGCCTAGGCAACTCAAGTCCCACTCCGTCCTGATTGGCCCAAGTGGTGAGCCGGCCAGCTCACCACTTAGCATGTTTGAGTGACAGCTAGGCTGAGTGAATGGGGGTTTGCTGCATAAAAGCAGGGCTTTGGGGACTGGAACTTCAGAAGTCGCCACAGGACCTAAGAATCCGACGAGGGAGAAGCTGAGCCGACCTGCCACGACACCACGACCGGTGGAGCCCTGCTGGACCGTCTCACCACTTTTACCAACGACAGAGGAGGTCTCCCGCCGGAGAGTCTTCTTCCTTTGACTGGTGGGGATAACCAGTTTCACCGTCTTTTCGCTTTCCCGACGTATCTCGTGGCCGCTTTGCCCGTGCTAAGCAGCCCGGCAACCGGGATACCACGTTTTACCACGACCGCGAGATAAAGGTACCACCTTTTACCGGAAAACTCTGCGGCTGGTTTCTGGCCTGGTAGTGCAACGACCTGCATCTTTCCTCCACGTTGAGATCTTCTCTTCCCCTGGAAGACGCTGCAACTTGCAACCACTACCAGGAACAACTGCCACCGCTGGAGGATCCTTCCCACTTAAGGTACCGTGTCCCGCCTGGCTTCCCTTGCAACCGACTGTACGGGGTAGATTTAGCCCCCGGCTTCCGAACCTGGGTTAGCCTGGGACACCCTGGCTAAACTTTTCTAAGCCTCTCTAAACTCTTCTCTGAACTCTCTGCAAGACTTTCTAAGCCTAGTGTAACTGTGTGATCTTGGGCACATTTGTGCTCTGCTCTCTCTAAGAGTGGGCCCAGCCTTTGGACTTTGGCTCACCAGTGACTTTTTGCTCTCTGCATTGCTAACAGTGTTCCTGAATCGTAGAGAGGTGTAATCCTGCATATTCTGTCTTTTTCCCTCCCTTTTTCACAACCTTAGTATAGTGCAATCTAGTTAAGCGCTCACCTCTGTATGAAAATAAGTGGTGTCTTACTGTGATTTTCTAATAAGGGAAAAAGGGGTGCATATATCATAATAGTAACTGTGTTTAGAATATTTTACAATAAGAGTGCTGGAGTGTTTCAACTGTTTGTTTATAAATAAATAATTATATACTTTGATACCAAAGCTCTGGTCAGTGTTTGCTTGTATTATTGTATCTGAGTGCCTATTGAGTATACTTTGCATACTGCCTAACTCTTCTTGAGGGAAGTCTGACTGCTCAGCCACAGCTACCAGGTAAACCTGGGTGGTACAGACTGCTACCAAGTGGGTTTACTGCTAACACCTGTAGTCTTAAATCTTTTGCAGTGGTCCCTAAGGGAACTGCACAGGTTTCTGCCTAACACAGCGTTTCGTAAACTGCTAGCAATTCCAGAACATTTGTTTCTTTGAAAGCGGGTGACACCACGTTTCCTGGGCTGTATGGTGGAGATAGTGGGCTCCCCAAACTGAGAGTGAGTAGTCTGTTGTGATTTTGAGGTGTGTCTGCAGGCTGACAATTTTCCTCGTAACAGGTTTTCTTTTGTCCACCACTTTAGTGCCAAAACCACGGTTTGCTAAACCTCCACTAAATCAGCCAAAGTGCCTTTCACTTATTGTTCTTTCGCTAACCATTCTTGTACTGGAAACATATGTAGCCTTGCATATGACACAACGAAGATGCATGATGCCATCATGCCAAGAAGGCACATTATCTTTTGACTGTTATCTGTTGAACGGCTGTATAAGAAGGAATTTATTGCAGTAGGTTTTGGACCCTCTCGTTGGAGGGAAAAACGAAGGTGTTTGCAGTGCAAATGATTGCTTCCAGGAACTTCGTGACTGCTTGGATAAAATAGGAAACTGGATGTCGGCTAATTTGTTAAAGCTGAATGGAAATAAAACGGATGTTCTGGTGTTCGGGCCCCACACGGCAGACAACCTATGAAATTCTCAATATTGGCCTGACTCATTGGGTCCTTGCCCAGGTGCCTGCGCATCTGAAGAGCCTTGGGGTGAGGCTTCTTCAAAATGGCTCACGAAAGGCGCAGATTTTGGCAATGTGTAGTGCAGGGTTTGGGAAAATTAAAGTTTCGAAGAAAATTCTACCTCCATTACCCCCTGCCAGCCCAACAATGTTGGTAATATCTACTATAATGGGGTCACTGGACTACTGCAACAGGATATATTTGGGTCAACCCAAATATCAGATCCAACGTATGCAGGTTCTCCAGAATTCAGCAGCAAGACTGGCACTCATGGCGTCTTGTCTGACCCCTTCTGCATCGCCTTCATTGGCTCCTGGGGGCGGCACGGATTGAGTTTAAGGTATGCATCAGGCTGTGCATAATGGTTTATAGTCATTTTTTCGAATACCATTATGTCGAAAAGATTTGGTCTAAAAAATGTTTTTGAATGTTTCTTTTTTTTTTTAATGGGGGGCGCCAAACCCCTGTTCTTTTTAACACTTTTTCAACTTAGAAAAAACCCCAAAAAATGTATGAAATAAAAATAATAAATTTGAGAAAAAAAAAAAAAACAAACATATCGACGAAATGTTTGAGATGATTGCATTTCAAAAAATGCATTCGAAAAAATGTCCGGATCCCGTGCATAATGTAGGCCCAGAGTACTTTAATAAGTTAGTACGTTACTGTCCAACCAGACTTATGAGCTCCGCCTCGCAGTTACTCCTTAAAATACAGGTGTTATCGACGTGAACGGTTGGGAGGTCGTTCATTCTCATTTATGGCTCCCAGGTTGTGGAATTCACTTCCAATATCATTAAGAGTCATAGATGAGTACCTCTCCTTTTGTAGGGCACTTAAAACCTATTTGTTCTAATTTAGCAACTGTACAAATTGAGTAGGAGCCGTTTCTCACGTTACTGTCGACACCAGCACCTAGGCGGCCTTGGGCCTTAGTGAGCGCTCTAAACATTCTCAAATAAATAAACTGTTTTGCTGGCTGGGAACTAGATTTGAATTCTTTTCGTTGACTGAAAAACCCAGTTGGTGCAGAAGATTGATGGTTCTCTGCATATTGTTTTGACAAATAGAAGTTGTTTCTCCTGTTACTAGGCAGTCATCCAAGTAAAGATATTTTTGTATACTCTCCCTGCTACCACTGCTTGCACATGTGTGAATACACAAGGGGCTGATACGATCCCAAAGGGTAGCATCTTGAATTGGTAATGTGCATGATCAATTTTGAAGCTTAGATATTCTTTCATATCTACTGTGGCTGTGAAGTCTCCTTTCTTGAGTGATGGGATGACTTCTTGCAACATTGTCATTCTGAATTATTGCAGTTCCACATAATTGTTCGCTGGCCTTAGGTCGAGCATTGTTGTCTTGTCTTTCTTTGGAAAGAGACAGTACACTGAATAAATACCCTCGTTTACTTCAGTTGCTGGGAAGAGTGCTATGGCTCCTTTTTCCAGTAGTGGCTGTACTTCATCTGACAAATACAAAAAAGAATACACTTCAAACATCAACAGATTCACAAGCTGATCACGCGGTTGCTCTAGAAATTAGATGCAATAATCATCTTTCACTGTTGACAACACCCCCTTCTCTGATGTGATCAACATCCCATATGTGGGAGAATGATGTTAACTGACCCCCCCCCCTTGCAGGGGCGACGTAGGGGGGGGACTTGGAACAGGGACTCATTGTTTTGTGGGTGCAGACAACTCTCTAGTCGATTGGCTTCTACCCTGGCACGGCCCATGCTGAATTGTCTAGGAAAAGAGGACTGGGACGTTGACTGCAGGCCTTGATTGGTAAAACAAGTACTGGACCCATCAGCCAAGGTATAGACTGACTGCCCCAATATTCTTGGGTAGCTTTGGCCACGAAAACATCGGTGGTTGGAAAAGGAACCTCTTTGGTAGAATATGGTCTGCTGCTTTACTGAATGAGACACTGTCTTCAACCAGGATGTTAAGCAGTGTGGCCTGAGTTTCCGGTCTAACACCAGAGTTCCTTAGCCATGCATGTCTTAATTAGAGTACACTAGGCAATTAATGATATCTTCCATGTGATTCCATTGTGTTCGGTTAAAGCTTGCCATGAGAGCTGTATAATTAGCAATTAATATTTGTTAAGTTACTGATGTTGCCATTCCCCCCCTAGGGCATAAATCATTTTACTCACCTTGTCAGGAGGTGCTTCTGGTGTGGCTTGGGGTGCTCCAGCCCTTTTGAACAAATGGTAGTGACCACGAGTGAATCTGGTTTAAGATTCTCTTTTATGAACAGAGGGTCAGTTGGTTTCAGCTTAAAAACCTTTTCAATGCATGGATTAACAGCTTTAGTTAGGGCTGGAGTGGAAAGGGATGTCATTCTCTTTTTGACAGATTGTAACAGGAATACGCTGTCCAATTTGATTTTTCTCATTGAGAAAATCATCAACAAAATCTCTTCTTCAGACTGGTTTCAACTTTAAAATATTCTGTCGCCTTTTTAAGAAGGTCGTTCTATAAGAAGTGATCATCTACAGGTGCTGATGATATGGGCTTGTCCTTCATGTCTGGGGATGGAACAGTAAATTCAACAGGCTGAGTGCCTGGCTCTTCCTCAGTAAAATCTTCCTCTTCTTCTGCATATAGTTCAATTATGGGCTCTTCATAGTCAGGTTCTACCCTTGCTTGTTAAGGTGGAATCTCTGCCTCCTGTGCAATATGCTTATGTTTAATGGGATGCTTAACTAAAAAGTCCATAAATTAGGTAATTTTATCTAAAGACACTTCAAATCTTTCTTTTGACCCACCACCAGTAGAAGGTGGGGCTTGCAGTGTAAATAATACCTCTTACTTCAAAATGAAAAAGCCCATTTTTCTTTTTCAGTGTATACATCAAGGGTGAACTACTACCTGTATAACCTGTGTGTTTCAACTGGCATCGAAACAGTCTGTTTCAGGGCCTGCGTTTTGTTTTTAGGTTTAGTAGATTTTGGTGCGGAACTGGTTACTTAGGCAAAGTAGCAAGGATGTTTTATGAACATGTGTCGAGAGGGGGTTACTCAGAACAGAGGTGCTCTATTGCCGAACCGCTTGCTGAAGTTGCATGTTCCACCGAAGGCTTTGTCCCTTTTGAAGAGTGCGTTGAAAAGGCAGGAGTGTGTGTTGAACGGAACGTTTGTGTGTAGTAGTTTGCATATGTTTTGTCAGCGTTGTAACAGTGTGCGTGGAGCTTGTCGCATGAGGATGTTTATGTTTGGCCTTGTCGCTAGGGGAATCCTCCATAGCAGAGCTTGACGCCTGCCATCAGAGCTGGGAATCTTCAAGTTCCCTATCGGAAGTCTCCTCGGTGTCACTAACTACACCGGGCTGTCCTACGCAGCCTCCGATTCCTCCACCCCGGTGGGGTATTCTGTCGATACCTCAGCGTGCATCACATAGGCCGCCCAATGTTTTGATGTGGATCCTTAAGCATTTTCATTATGAAGGCCTTACAAGCCAGACTTTTACTATCCTTGTGGTCTTGTGGAAGACAATAATTACACATGTTTATTGCATCTTTCCAGGGAAATTATCAGCTGTATGTGGGACAAAATTCAAAATTTTAATGGAGTATTCTCCATTATTAACGCTGGTGAACTGTGAGACTGTAGGTATTAAGGGGAAAATATATGGAGACATGCTCCTATTAATGTCCCCGGAGGATAGCTCAGTGGCAGCGTGCTCGACTTGGAAACAAGATGACACGAAGCAACACAGGTTCGATCCCTGGGTCCGCGCTTAGAAACCTCTGGGTATTAAGCGCGTTATAAATAACCCATCATATATCATAATGTAAAATTATAAGTGTTTTCCCCACCACTCTCCCTACTGTGTAGGCTGAAGCCTGAAGAGTTGTAGGCAGTTGAACGATGACCCTCTGGAACATCGGAGAGCTGCATGCGATGATGTTTTTCAGCAGCCGGTAGGCACCATGGAGTGGTGTCGGCAAGGAAGGCATACTTAACGATATTAATAGGATTACTCAAATATGCTAGATCACAAGCAACAAACTATTTAGAAGAACTCTGCAAAGGTCAACAATCTGAGGACCTTGACGCATGAAGGATCATGGGTACAGTACACGTCACACTAGGGATAGTTTTAGAGAAAAGCCAGATGGAAAAAGCATGTAATACTACGTACCAACCACTAGGTCGGCCCATGCAAAACATGTGATTCTAAGTAGATCCA
The DNA here is from genome assembly GCF_040938575.1 of Ambystoma mexicanum. Taxonomy (NCBI): domain Eukaryota; kingdom Metazoa; phylum Chordata; class Amphibia; order Caudata; family Ambystomatidae; genus Ambystoma; species Ambystoma mexicanum. The sequence continues at coordinate 385,342,987 of NC_090934.1, read as the reverse complement.
CAAGCATCAGAAATAAACATATATGGTATACATTACTAGCCGTAATTGTTTTTCTGACACTTGTATCTGAAATTCGAAAAAGGATGTAGACTGGGCTTATTTGTAATACTATCCCTTGTGTGATGTGTACTGTACCCATGGTCCTTCACGCATCGAGGTCCCTCAGATAGTTTTGTTTCTGATATGAAGGAGCATGAAGTGTTTGCGCGAGTACAAGAAATTCAAAGTAGAAAAGAAAAAGGTGTACACCATTTATGCACCTTCAGCTCCTGGAGGGGAGGAAGGGTGTGCGTATGCAATTCTAAGCAGGTACAAGCATCAGAAATCCAATTACGGTAAGTGATTTATGCCTTCTGAGGCTTGTGGATCTGCTTAGAGCCACATGCTTTGCATACATTAGCGAGCAGTACCTGGAGAAGGAGGTGGGTTGTTTGAAGGTACATCAGCAAAGATGTCTTAATACCACTTGACCCACCTGGGAATCTGCTTTTGAGTGCGTGTCTAAGCAGTAGTGTTGTGTGAATAGAACGCCAAGTATCTGCTGCATTACAAACTGCATCCAATGGAACATTTGCAATGAAATCTATAGTAGCCCCTGTACCTCAAGTAGAGTTGGCTCTCGGTGTGAAAGATAAGGATGTTTTGGGTAACAACTAAACTTGGATGCATTTGACTATCCACTTTGAGATCGTGAATTTAGAGACACAGGGCCTCATTATGAGGTTGCCTTACCGTTTATGCTGCCCGATATCCCAGTAATATCGGGATATTACGGGCGGCAGGAGAACAGTACGTTCCCATTCCCGTGGAGTCCCATAGGACACCATGGGACTGGGAACACTGAAGCACTGGCAACGTTATTAACAGCTTCAGTTAATTATCTGCCGGCAGGGGCATGAACTACCAGCAGGTGTTAGGGAGATTTGTACGTTTTATGCTTAATCCCCTCCCCTAGTGAGATCCCCAGCACTTTTTGCTGGACTTCTTGATCTTTTTCCTTCTATTCTGAATGAGGGGAGCCCCCCCCCCCCTAATTAATTCTTATGTGCTCTGACTTTGCGAACTCTGTTCTCTGTGCCGTTTTACCTTTTCTATTCCTCCATATCTCTTAAGGTATCTGTGTAACTTTTGCAGCTCACAGCACCCTGAGTGCACTGTTGCTGGGGACCCATGGGTCCTCTGAGATTCTAGCACTATCCTTGAGAAGAACAAGTTACTTCCTACCTGGTAACGTTCTTTCGACGGGATGTTCCTCCGACGTATTCCTTATCTTTGATAATACGTTTCCAGCTTGCTGGCCTTGGAATTTTTTTTCTGTAGAGGGCACTGCACGTCGACGTCCGCCGAGTCGATGTCCCTCGACGGCCACCGTATCGGCGCCGACGTCATCATGCCCATAAATAGCCACGCGCTGCGTCCGTTGCTCAGTTCCTTTTTGTAGCATAAGAAAAGTCATGCCTGAATTGGTTATTGACCTTGAAGGAGCGTAAACTGCAACCACAAGGGAAGTATCACTGCGGGGATGGTTGGGAGGGGCAATATGGAATACATCGGAGGAACATCCCGTCGAAAGAACGTTACCAGGTAAGAAGTAACTTGTTCTTCGAAGGGATTGTGTCCTCCGACTTATTCCTTATCTTTGATAGACTCCCATAGCAGTGGCATGTGTTAGGGAGAATTCTCTGTTTAGGCTGAATTTCCTAACCTAGTGAGTCCCCCAGCAGCTTTGCTAGATTTTTGGGGTTTCTTTTTTTCTCCTGCCAACAGTGAGACTCTTTTACCCTCACTGTTGGACATGATTTGAGGGAGTTTCTTTGAATCTAGATGTGTTTAATGGGCTATGGGGTCTTTTACTCCATAGGGCTTCATGTGTTTTTGGGATGTGTGTTACACAGCACCCTCAGTGCAGTAACACAAGGGTGTTATAGTGACCCCCCAGGATAGACTCCATACCCTGGGACTGACTACTGTCTCCCATGGCATGTAAAGTCACCATTGACTTTACTAGTCTTAAATTCTGAACAGAACCAGTACAAACCATCATATTGTGGACGTACTGGCTGGGGCAATTCAATTGCCCCGGGGTCTGTTAGTCGAGGGGGCACGTCTCCGTCCCCCCTGATCGAGTTTTGGCTGGTGGCAGTGGATACTACTTTTTTAATTCAACCGCAAATATTTTCCTATGGGATTTCCCATTGTTTTAGGCTACTATCTTTATTTAATTATTTGCGCTAGCCTCGAACATACCGCTGGTTTATTTAATTAATATTAATTCTCCGGTTGGTATTTTTTCCCAAACCTTGATTCTAAAATGGAGTTTGTGTTCTCTTCTGTGACTTCAACCCAAGTCGAGCCCTTTGTTCTACTTTTTGGCGGGCTTCTCCACAGAAGCCCTCCAAAGTGGTGCCACTCTGTGTGGGGTACTTAGGAGGGGTGGAGGGGGATTTAGGCACCCTGGACTGAGTTGCCTAGGCAACTCTAGTCGCACTCCGTCCTGATTGGCCCAGCTTAGCATGTTTGAGTGACAGCTAGGCTGAGTGAATGGGGGTTTTCTGCAAAAAAGCAGGGGTTTGGGAGTCGTGCTGGACCGTCTCACCACTTTTCCCAATGACAGAGGAGATCTCCCGCTGGAGAGTCTTCTGCCTTTGACTGGTGGGGGTAACCAGTTTCACCGTCTTTTCGCCTTCCCGACGTACCTCGTGGCCGCATTGCCTGTGCCAAGCACCCCGGCAACCGGGATACCACGTTTTACCATGACCCCGAACAAAAGGTACCACCTTTAACCGGAAAACTCCGCGGCTGGTTTCTTCCCTGGCAGTGCAATGACCTTCATCTTTCCTCCAAGTCGAGATCTTCTCTTCCCCTGGACGACGACGCGACTTGCACCCACTGCCAGGAACAACTGCCACCGTTGGAGGATCCTTCCCACTTAAGGTACCGTCTCCCGCCTGGCTTCCCTTGCTACCGACTGTACGGGGTAGATTTAGCCCCCGGCTTTCGAACCTGGGTTAGCCTGGGACACCCTGGCTAAACTTTCCTAAGCCTCTCTAAACTCTTTTTGAACCCTCTGCAAGACTTTCTAAGCCTAGTGTAACTGTGTGATCTTGGGCGCATGTGTGCTCTGCTCTCTCTAAGAGTGGGCCCAGCCTTTGGACTTTGGCTCACAAGTGACTTTTGCTCTTCTGCCTTGCTAACAGTGTTCCTGAATCTTAGAGTGGTGTACCTTTCCATATTCTGTCTTTTTCCCTCCCTTTCTCACAAACCTATTGGAGTGCCATCTAGTTAAGCGCTCACCTCTGTATGAAAATAAGTGGCGTTTTACTGTGACTTATCTGATAAGGAAAAAGGGGTGTATATATTACAATAGTAACTGTGTTTAGAATATTTTACAACAAGAGTGCTGGAGTGTTTCAAACTGTGTTTTTAAATAAATAATTATATACTTTGATACCAGAGCTCTGGTCAGTGTTTGCTTGTATTATTGTGTCTGAGTGCCTATTGTGTATACTTTGCATACTGCCTAACTTCTTGAGAGAGGTCTGACTGCTCAGCCACAGCTACCAGGTACATCTGGGTGGTACAGACTGCTACCAAGTGGGTTTACTGCTAACACCTGTAGTCCTAAATCTTTTGCAGTGTTCCCTAAGGGAACTGCACAGGTTTCTGCCTAACAGCATGTAATTGGAGGTGGGAGTGAGAATGTTATGTATCCCTTTAGGGATGGACCGAATGTAATACGGCGTTGCCAAATCTGGTCTCTTGAGCAGTGGAGGAATCCAGATTGTAAAATTTTGTGAATGTATGTGCGGACGACCATGTGGCAGCCGCACATATGTCCCGGACCGGTACCCCTCTTTGGAACGCCGAAGAGGTTGCGATACCCCTGGTTGAATGAGCCCTGAGATTTTGGGGTGGCTCTTTCACTGCCAGTCTGTAACATTCCAGGATGGCCAAAATAATCCACCTGGAGATGGTTTGTTTTGTTATGGGTAGTCCCAACTTGTGACCTGAGTATCCTACAAACAGTTGGTCTGCTTGCCTGATCCTAGCCATTCTGCTGATGTAAAAGCAGAGAGCTCGCCTTGGGTCCAGCTTATGTAGTCTTTCCTCCTCTTTCCCCGGATGGGGAGGAGGGTAAAACTAAGGTAAGGTAATTTTCTGAGTAATAAGAAATTCAGAAACCACCTTTGGGAGGAAATTAGGCTTCACCTGTAGGACAACTTTGTCCTTGTGGAAGATTGTATGTGGGGGTTTACAGGAGAGAGCTTGTAGCTCGCTCACCCTCCTAGCAGATGTTAATGCTACCAATAGGACAGTTTTAAGCGTGAGAAATCTCAGCGCGCAAGAGTGAAGTGGTTAGAATGGAGTGCCCATTAGGAAGTTTAAGACTAAATTTAAGTCCCATAAGGGAACCTGGAATGGTTTTGGAGGGTAAACATTAGTTAGTCTCTTGAGAAATTGTACCACTAGAGGAAGTTTGAAATACGATGGTTCCTCCGCAGTGCGCTTGAAGATAGAAAGCGCTGCGAGATAGCCTTTTACAGTGCCAACTTTAAGGCCTGAGTTTGCCAAGTAGAGTAGAAACGATAACACCGTTGGTGTACCACATGAAAAAGGTTCGATATTCTCTTCCCTACACCAGCTGCAAAATTTGTTCCAACGGCAGCGGTATAAAGACTTTGTTGCCGGTCTTCTGGCCGAAAGCAACATCTCCATTACGTCATCAGGGAGATCCCAATCCTTGTACCTCACCCTTTCAGAAGCCAAGCATGAAGGTTGAGGGTTCTGGTGTCTGGATGGAGAACCTGACCTTCCTTCTGCGAGAGAAGAGTCTCTTTGAGCGGAAGACGGATTGGAGGACAGATGGACATATCTAGAAGGTCCGGGTACCACGTTCTCCTGGCCCAATCCGGGGCAATTAGGGACTGGTGGGAACGCATAAAGGCGTGGAAACTCCCAGTCCACTACGAACGCATCTCCTAGAGCTCCTCTCAGGGGAAAATTCCCTTGAGCAGAACAGATCACACTTCCTGTTGGTGCTTGTGGCGAACAGATCCACCTGAGGGGTTCCCCAAAGGGCAAAGATCTCTTGAAGGACTTCCTGAGCTAGCTCCCACTCGTGGGAGACTGTGCTCTGCCTGCTCAGAGCGTCCGCTGTCAAGTTCTTCTCTCCGGCTAGGTGGACTGCCGATAGAGAGATTCCTTCTTGGATTGCCCAAAACCAGAGCTGCATCGCCTCTCTGCACAGTGGCAGTGATCCTACGCCTCCTCTTTTGTTGAGGTAGTGCATGGCCACCGTGTTGTCCGTCATTATCAGGACATTTCTCCCCTGTATTGATGGCAGGAAAGCTTTTAGCGCTAGTCTGATCGCTCTCAGCTCTAATAGGTTGATGTGTAGTCTGGACTCCGATGGAGACCAACGACCGCTGATGGTCAATTCATTGGCATGGGATCCCCACCCCGTGAGTGAGGCGTCTGTGACTACTGTTATCTCCGGCCATGGTTGCCAAAACAGTTCTCCTTTCAAGATGTTCTCTGGATAGGCCCACCATTGAAGGTCGCGGGCTACCTTGTCCGGAATTCGGAGGAGATCTGTCATTCTCCCTGAGAATTGCGACAACTGACTTCTCAGTGCCCACTGAAGAGATCTCATTCTCAGGCGAGCCTCTGGCACAAGGAAGATGCAGGATGCCATGAGGCCTAGCAACCTCAAAAAGTCAAAGGCTGGGAGACGTTGGGCATTTTGAAACTTGGTGACCATCTGTTGAATATCTTGAGCCCTCACCTCTGGTGGCGAGGCTTTTCCCAGGGAAGTGTCCAGGACCACTCCAATGAACTGGAGTCTCTGTGATGGTATCATCTGTGACGACTTTAAATTGAGGGAGAAGCCCAGTCTGTGAAGGAAGTGGCAGACACAATCTAGCTGGGCCTGTTCCTGTTCCTAAGATACAGCACTGATCAGCAATCGTCCAGGTAGGGGTAGACGTGGATCCCTTCCCTCCTTAGACTCGCCGCCACTACCGACATTAGCTTGGTGAAGACCCTTGGGGCGGAGGTCAGCCCAAATGGCAGAACTCGAAATTGACAATGAGAGTCGCCAATTGCGAACCTCAGGTATTTCCTGTGTTTGAGATGGATTGGCACATGGAAATAAGCATCCTGAAGGTCCAGAGATACCAGCCAGTCCTGGAGCTGGAGGGCCTGAAGGATCTGAGAGAGTTACCATCTTGAACTTGTCCTTCCTGAGGAACTTGTTCAATTCTCCTAAGTCCAAGAGAGGTCTCAGTCCTCCGTCTTTCTTCGGTATGAGAAAGTAGAGGGAGTACCAGCCCTTGTTCCTCTCCGCTACAGGTACCGGTTCTATGGCACCTTTCTCTAGCAGGTCTACAATTTCCTGCAAGAGGAGCGGATCTGGAAACTTTAGAGAGCTGTTCCCCGGTGGATGACTGAGGAATGTGTAGAAAGGGTAGGCAGTAACCTTGGGCAACTGTCTCCAATGCCCAAGCATCTGACGTTATAGCCTGCCATTCCGTCAGATGGTGAGTTAACCTGCCCCTACAGGTGTATTGTATGGGAAGGCCTCAGAGTGGTTTGGGGGCGGCTGATGCAGATGCCGAGGGTAAAGAGGCACCTGCTGCTGCTGCGGTCTTAGTACTTTGACCCGTCCACCTCGGGTGGATCTACTTTGGCCTCTTTGAGCCGGCTGTCCTGTGCCTTTCCCGAATGCGGAATAATAGCGAAAGGACTTTCCTCTCCCAGAGGTTCCTGATGGGCGAAAAGAAGTTTGGCGGATAGCAGCTCCTAATGATTTTGCTGCTGCTTTAGAAGTCTGTAACTTTTCCAGACTGTCATCAGCCTTTTTCCCGAATAATGAAGAGCCGTCAAAGGGCATATTCAAAAGTCTGGCCTGTACATCTGGAGCAAAGCCCGACTTTCGCAACCACGCATGCCTGCGGATTGTTGTACTTGCCGCCATGGCCCTGCTGATACTGTCAGCGGAATCAATGCCAGTTTGAAGTGATTCGCACATGTCATCTTCGCCATCTTTAATAATGTTAAGGAAGGCTTCCTTTTCCTCTCCTTCGGGTATGCAGTCAGCCGCTGATGAAGTACACTCCCATAGTGTGTGACTGAACGTGGCGAGTGTACAGGTGGCGTTGATGGACTTCAACGCCATACTACAGGCAGAGAAGACTTTCTTCGCCATAGAGTCGTACCTCTTGTCATCTCTATCCTGTGGGACAGTAGGGTAAGTGGTCCTACTGCTAGATGAAGTTGCCCCTTGAACCACCAGGCTCTCTGGGGTCGGGTGTTTTGATAAGTATTCAGGGTCAGCAGCCGCTACCCTATACTTGGCTGACAATCTTTTATTGACCGCAGGGATTACTTCAGGAGTTTCCCAATTAGATGCAATTTTCCTTTGTAAGGCTGCATGGAAGGGGACCACCGGGTCCTCCTGTGGGCCTTTGTCTAATATATCTGTTAGGTCATCCTGTTGAAAAACAGGTGAAGGCGCAGACCAACCCATAAATTCAATAATTCTTGCCATCAGGGTTCTATAGGGTGTTTCGGCATGTTCCCCTGGGTCTGGCTTAACAAATTCCACTTCTGGGGAAGTGTCCAGCCCACTTGCCTCATGTAGTGACTCCTGTAGGTCCTTCAACCTTCTTTCCTCAGAGGTGAAATCCTCTGAAATAGGCAGTGTGGTCCTCTGTAACCCGAATGTTTCCTGGTCAGAATCTTCCCCCTCTTCATAAATTGAAGACAGTCCAGGGTACTCTGACCTCTGAAATGGTATAAAATCCATCTCTAAAGCAGAAGGAGCCAAACTCGTCGTTATTGGGCGAGAAAACGTTGATGTCGTCGACGCCGATGTAACAGGCTTCGAAGGCGCTGAGAACGGCGTTGAAAAAACTGGAAGGGGTCTCGAAGAACTCGAGAGGATCGGGATCCTACTCGAAGGCATCGACGACAGTCTCAGCGTCGTGCCGGAGGCCCTTGGAATCACCGTTGGCTGTGGAGGGGCCTTGGTCCTCTCTTTCATCGGCGTCAAGTCTATCGACCGATGCGTCGAGGAACCCTTCGACAACGGCGTTGATGGCGCCGATCCGTGCGTCGAAGGAATCTTCGACGACGGCGTCGAAGATGGTGCCTTCTTACCCGATGGCTCATGGCGCTCTCGGGTGGAATGTTTCGCCGGGTGCTGCGACTCGCGGCGTTTTGATTTTTTTGGGTTTTTCACCCAGGGTATCACCCTCAGCTGTCTTCGAGGGGGGTCGAGGCCGCGTTCTCGAAGACGCTTAACATTTTCTTTCTGAATTCCTCCCACTCAGCTTGAGAACTGTGTTTAGTGGGACAGGAGACCCTTTCTGGGGACACAGAAGACGACGAGGAAGGGGACCTTCGACGTCTCTTTTTTTTGAGTGTCTTGATCTCGACGAATGGTGGGAGCTCCTTCGAGATCTAGAATGGGAATGTTTGACGGCGAAGAGACGAATGCCTCGACTCAGCCGACGAAACTTTCGAGGAGTTTTTGACTGACTTACCTCTCTCGAGCTTCCCCTTGCGCTCCTTCAAGGCTTTCGTCGTCACGGACATGCAGTCCTTACACTCCGAACAATGGTGCTCGGATCCCAAGCACCACAAGCAGATCCTGTGTGGATCCGTTATCGACATTTTTTTACTGCAGTCTCGACATTTCTTGAAGCCGGATCGCAGCGTCGTCGGTTCCGATGAAGAAGCCATCGAGAACGATAAGGTATATTCGAGCAGATATAGTTAGTTATCCTGACTGAACTGAGCAACGACGTTCCGAGGCTCCACGAAGCGCGGAAAAACGGAACTGATCAGCGGACGCAGCGCGTGGCTATTTATGGGCATGATGACGTTGGCGCGGATACGGTGGCCGTCGAGGGCCATCGACTCGGCGGACGTCGACACGCAGTGCCCTCTACAGAAAAAATTTCCAAGGCCAGCAAGCTGGAAACGTATTATCAAAGATAAGGAATCCGTCGGAGGACACAATCCCTTCGAACTACAGTTCTCCAGGATACAGGGATACTTTGTGTCCATCCTAAAAGGTTATCCACATAGGTTATCCTACAAATAGGGTTCAGCACACACAACCCTATGTGTAGTGCTAAGGGGATACCTAACATCCCCTTCTCTCTGCTCCTGTGACTTTTTAGTCACATAGACAATCTTATAGTTATGGCTGGTGGCAGTGGACGTGTTCTACCAAATATTGTGCTATTTTCTACCGCAGACTGCCTTCACAGTCTCGGTTATGCACAATAGGGTCACCTATGTCCTAACATGGTGGCTCCTTTCTTTATTCACCATTTCTATTGTGGTTGTTCCTTGTTAGCCATTCTATCATTCTGCAAGGGGGTGAGGTGGTCGGAATGTGTGTTTTGCCTTTGCCAGGAACCCTTGGGTGTCCCCCTAGGCTCCAGTGTGTCTGCGAGGACTGGAAGCAGGGGAGACGTTTAACACTCCCCTGCCCTTTAGAGTGCCTGAATGGAACCAGTTCCCACTGCGGGGGTGGGGGGGCTGGCAGTCTTGATTGGATAGTCACCTGCCACCTTTCTGTAAAATACTGAGAGTGTTTGCAGAGGAGTGAGTGGGAAGAATGAATAAAAGGCGATGTTCCTGAGGCAGAAGGCAAGTCGACCACTGGAACAGATGAACCAAAGCTGAAGACAACCAGAGACCCCTGCAGACACTTCCAGTAACTATGAAGCAACCACTGTCATCCTGACCCCCTTTATATTTTTTTTTTACATCGACAGAGGAGGTCTTAATAGGACTCCTTCCCTTTGGCTGGTGGGACCAACTAGCCTCAAGACGAGCTACAAATTGAGCCATCTCCCAAGGTGCTGTGACTTTCCAGAGCTGCAAACCGCAAATACCACAAGACCACCGACCCATTTGAGTGCAATGTTTTGGGGTGAACTAACCTGCCCAGAAATTTGGGGAGCTCCATTTCATTTGGATCTTCAGAGGCACAATCCCACTCATCCAAGTCCCCTCAGAGTGCAGGACTGCAGAATCGAAGAAGATCGAGCAGGCCGTAACGGTCCTTTGTTTGGAGCCGATAAAAAGGTGGCAAAACTGCAGACTGAAACAGACCGAAGAAATCCTTGCAGAGAGTACTCTCTTGCGACTGCTGCTGCGACATCCCCTTCAGAGTCCGTCCTCTCGTCACCAGACCGAGGAAGCCAGAAGCTGGGTGCGTCGCTGCTGCACAGGAGATAATCCAGATGAATTTACTTCTGCTACCCTAAGGTACTGTGGGGTTAAAAGTAGAACTTACTTTAAGCCGAAGAGTCGCTTCAGTGTGACTGGAGTGCGTGAAAAGGTTTTGGTTGTCCACAAAAACCTCTAGCCCAGGCTTAACAGCTTGTGCTCTTTTAGGGAGTCCTTTGCAGGGTCCTCATAAATAGCGTTATCCTACTAAAGTATTTTATTTAAGTAACTAAAGAATCCTGAGGAACTTTGCCTTTTCTGCTGCTGCATAAGACTTTTGCTCCCATTCTACACATACTTTGATGAACTCTTATTTAGGGATTGGACTGCAAAAGTATTAGGAGCCTTTTAAAGAATTGCTAGAAAATAAATCACTGCTAATTGTGTTGAATAACCCTCATTTACATTCCTACAGACTGTCTGTGTGACTTTGTAAATAAATAAAACTGTCATTTCACTGTAACAAATGCAGGTGCGTGCCACTACTATTTTTAACAGTAGAACTGCCATCATTGTCATTTTCAGTAACCATTGTAAGCGTGAGTAACGATTGAAGCAGTAACCTATGAAAGGTTTTGTTATTTCCTATACGTGTTGATTAGTCTAATATAGCATTTACCTACCTTGCGTATATAAAATAAATGAATAGTTTAATACATCTACGTGTGTGTAAGAGTTTCTCTGGGCTAATGTACCAACTGGGTTCATTGTACTCACCTACAGCTCACATCCTCTTAATAAGATAAGTCTGGCTGCTCTACCATTCTACCTATCCTTTGGGTAGTACAGACGTATAGTACACGTTGGGGACCTGTATACAAAGGGATAGTTCTATAGAGTTTTACTTAAAAGTCGACCTTAGGAAAACTCCCCTAACACACTTAGATGGATTAAGCTAGTAGGAATTGATTGTTAGGGAGAATTCTCATGTCTGTGCCAATTCTCTTCAACCTTAGAGACCCCCCAGCTCTTTTGCTGCACTTTATGACTTGAATTTTTATCCTGGAGTGAATGAGACCTTTTTCTCACTCAGGTATTTTTGATCTCATCTAGACTCTGTGTTTCTTTGTTTTTGGAGTCTGATAAACTCCATAGGAATCTACCTTTTGTACTGTGTGACACTGCACCTTCAGTGCACTCTCACAGCGAGACGTACTTTGGATTTCTCTTAAGGTTTAAATACCTTCTCTTGGGTAAACTACTGTTCCCAAGAGTAGCAATGTGAAATTGACTTTACTTACCTGTTTTTTTCTATGTAGGTCCAGTACACCCCATTTTATGTGGAAGTACTAGGGGGTTACTTAGTAGTCCCTTTACCTTCTTACTCATGTAACATTATTTATGTTACCCTCACACTACTTTTAATGGCTGGTGGCAGCGGTTTAATTTTCCTACCATTGTGCGTTTTTACTGCAGGCTGAATCTTCCGCTGCAGTACTGCACCCATTCAGTCTTGTTTTTTCGCCATTTCTTGCTTGTGAGGTCTTTCTTGGGTTTTACTCTGCGCGCCGAACCAGGTTTAACCCTTTTGTTTGTTTTGCCTTTGGTGGGCTTTAGTGCTGAAACCCAGCTCTGGCTCCAGTGTGTCTGGCAGGGCAGGAAGCTAAAGAGGTGCCTGAAAATCCCTGTCCTTAGTCTCCTTGGTTACCTGAATGCACTCAGTCGTGATTGGCTGCCTGGCTGTCCTTACAGGACAACCACCCTGCTGTGTGAGTGACAGCTAGGCTGTGCATGAATGGGAGGAACCTGGATAAAAGGCGAGGTCTCTTGAACAGAAGGCAGAGTCGACCACTGGAAGTAACATCCGACGAAAGAAACTGGAAGAGAAGCTTGATGGACCCTTGAAGTGCCCGGTGAAGCCCTGCTGCAGTGCTGAAGCATCAATTCCGTATCGGCTAGAGAAGCCCTGAACAGACGACTTCTTCCCTTGAGTTGGTGAGACCAACTGACCCCAAGATGAAAGTTGCTGGAGCCCCTCTCCCTGCTGGCTGTAGTTTCTTGCTGCTGCTGGAACCGAGTGCCAGGGGTCAGAAAACCCATAAACAAGTGCATCGTCTTCAAGCCAGACCCAAGCTCCAGGTAGATCCAGAGGACCCTCCCGAAGCAGGACAACCCAAGTAGACCCAAGCCTGAGCCACCTCAACAGAGTGCTGGACTCCAGAAGCAAGGGAAGCCCGTCAAGTGTCTAAGAACAGCGGTAGTGCTATCTGCCAGTAGCTGATTTGGAAAGAACCTGTTGCCACCGACGACCTTCGAACTGCAGGAGTCCTCCAGACATCCTCAAAGGAATTCCTCTTGTCCCCACGACAGAGGCCCAGGAACCCAGGACCTGCAGGACTGCAACCAGAACAGAAGCCAGCTGGATCCTCTTCTTCCAACCTTAGGTACTTTGCTTGACTAAGAGGTACTCACTCTTGTGTCTGTAGCTCGCTTGTTCTCAATGGAGACTTGCAGTGGCAGCTTTGCCTTTCACGAGCCTAACAGCTTTTGGCCCAACAGTGATTTTATTTCTACAAACTCTCTAAAAAACATTGTGCAAGACTTTTGTGCTATCTAAAGAAGTGCCTCAGCTCCATAGACATTGTGCAAAGTGACTGGCTGTCCTGGCTCCCTGCAGACTCTTCTGACCCATTGACTTTGGTTTTAACTGTCCCTAACCATTTCCTTTTCCACAACCTCAGTATGGCATTAAGTGTAAAAAGTGATATATCAATGTCCACATTGTCCTAGCAATTGAAGTCACCTCAGGGTGTAGGAACTGTGTGTGTGACATCCCAAAAGGCTATTTACTTGCTTATCTTAAATCTGAGGAAGTGTATTTTTATTGTTGCATATTGCCCTTTTTAAAGAAGGCTTATTTAAAATCAACCGTTAAATAAATCATTATTTATTAGAAAACCTTGCGTATAATTGTTATCTGGATAATTGTAATTGCGAATCTCAGCGTTACATCTCTACAGCTGATATTTACCCCTTTTAAGATAAGTCTGGGTGCTCAGTCACTCAACCAACTTGTGTAGTACAGACCGATACCGATAGGTGGGTTACCTATTACCAAGGGGACAAGGCTGGTGCAGTCCCCTGCGGGGTTACTACATACAATCTTGCCTAACAATATTGCACTTAGTAGACTGCACATGTAGGTCAACACATTTGTTGCACTTGGAGCAGGTTGTCTAAGTTATCACATGCATTCGAATATCTGAAGACTAGCACATGCATTGCACTTAGAAGTTATTAGTAGGTCAGCACTACTTTGCGCTCTAATTCATTTGTAGGTCTTCACATTTACTGCTCTTAGAAGAACTATAAAGATTAGCTCATGCTTACTTGCAGGCAATTGTGTGGGTTAGCACATGATTTGCACCTAGTAGAAATGTGGGTATGTCTAGTACTTGTTTGTACCTGAAGAACATGAAGGCTATCAATTTGGGAAGCACATAAAATTAACAGACTGAACTAGGTAGTTTGGCATAGACACTAAACAAGAAGAACTATGAAGGCTAAAACTTGTACTGCTCTTGAAGAATTCGGAAGGTCTGCACATGCACTGCATTAGAAAAAACAGTGAATATTTAGTAGTCACATTTACCTTAAAGAACCGTCAAGGAGGTCACTTGTACTGCACAAACAGTATTATTTAGAGTCCGGGGGTCTCCATCCTTTAAGTTGGCAGGAGCTACTGTTAGTTAATGGCCAATAGGCGAGAGCAACTGGTGAGAGCTACTGGAGTGGCGATATCTATAATTATGATGTGTACCAAGATTTTTTGGGGCAGTTGATTTGCTCTTTATAACAAAGAAACAACAAATGCACCTACCATGATATTAATAACTTCAAAAACATGTATTCCATTATTTGGTATTAGTAGCTGACTCGTAAAAATTGTCAAGCATATCAGAATGTAGGAAACCTATTGAGACAGTGTGAAGGCTGACAAAGCATGCTACCCACCAGTGCTCAGTAAAATGGTGTGTAGCTTGAAACCGCAACAGCACTCAGAATGCTATCTGGCGCAATTTCATTTCAGGAAGGTCATTTCTGGAAAAGGCAGATACGCAGAGATGGGCAATCACATTGGCTGACAGTGCAGATGCCCTCCTTGCCATAGTGTGTGCACCTAAATGCACACCTGATATGGCAGACAAATTCAGGACAGTTTATTAAATCTCTTACAAAAGACTCAATAACGGGAGTCACTGAACCCTTGACAATGCATCATACGTAAAAGTGCAGCAGAGTGCCGGCAAATCCAGAGTACTGTTGGTGGGCCAGGCATCTATTGGAATTTTCTGCGTTAGAAAATTACTTGTAAATTGCTTGGCCGACTGTGGCCTCCTCCCTGGAATCCCGGTCGACGCAGTAGAATTTCATGAAGGTGTGCGTCAATCTCAACGTAGCAGCCCTGCAGATGTCCAGCAGGGGCATACCAGACAGGAACGCTGGTCACCGGCGGAAACTAGCGGAAAAGTCGTTTCATGAACTCCTTAACCAGGCGATGCGACCACAGCGACGATCGCCCCCGGAGTTCTGATGTAGCGGGAGATAGCCGGCAGATGGATCTTGATAGAGGTGTGTGCCAGCCCCACCTTGGCCAGCGACAGCAAGTACGGCAGCACTTGAGGGGCCGTAATCCGTAAAGGGTTTATCTTCTGAGCGCGGCACCAGATGCTGAACCTCTTCCATTTATGTCCGTAGCACTTAAGAGTCAAAGAAGTCTTGGCCTTGGCAAGTACCTCCTTGCAGTCCGCCAGGATCGCGTATCCCCCAAACTCTAGTGCTGCAGGAGCCAGGCCTGCATGTTCAGCGACAACGGGTTGTGGTGCAGAATCACTCCTCCTTCCCTGGAGAGAAGATCTGCGTCTGCCGGAAGCTTGACTGGAGGGGACGCTGACATGTCCAGAAGGTCCGGGTACCAGATTTGCCTCGGCCACGCCGGTGCGACGATGATCATCTTGCACCGGGACTGCCTGAGTTGACTGATGAGTCATAGGAGCAACGGTGAGAACGAATAGAGAAACAGGCCGTCCTAGGGGAATGAGAATGTATCCCCCATGCTCCCCGGCTGGGGAAACCTGCTGGCGAACCTCCGGCACTTGGTGTTTGTCGCTGTCGCAAACAGATCGATCTAGAGATTGTCCCATCGTTTAAACAGTGGATCCACCTGATCCTGCCGAAGTTACCACTTGTGGCAAGAGCGCAGCTCCCTGCTGAGTGAGTCAGCGACAGTGTTCTTCACTCCTGCCAGATGAAAGGGTACCAGGAACATCCTCTGGGCGACGGCCCAGTGCCATAGGTCCTGCGCTTCCTTGGAGAGAGCTGGGGATCAGCAAAACACGGCTCAGAGCTCCAGAACGTTGATGTGTAACGTTTGCTCCTCTGGGAGCCACATACCTCTTGCATGGAGATCTCCAGTATGCATGCCCCATCCCTCCAGGGAGGCGTCCATCATCACCGTCTCCTGATGCGCCGGGGTTTGGAAGTCCGTGCCCGCCGCAAGATGCACGCGAACACCCCACCACCGAATCGCTCGACGGAATGTAACGTTGAGGGCGATCTTGGCCTCGAAGTTTCCAGACGCTTGCATCCAATGGGCGTCAAGGAACTCCTGCAGCGGCCGCATCCGCAACCTGCACAGTCAGACCAAGTAGATGCACGACGACATCATGCCGAGCAGGGACTTGATGGACCTCACCATGGCAACCTTCAAGGTCAACAGCTGTTGCACCTTGCCCAGGATGGCCTTTATCCTGTCCTCCGACGGTGCGGCTAGGTGCGCCACCGTGTTGAGTCTGGCTCCCAGGAACTGGGTTTCCTGAGATGGCTCCAAGCAGGACTTTGCATAGTTTATCGAGAACCCCAGTTCCGTGAGCAGGCGGACGGTCCTCGCTGTGTGCCCGACAGCGAGTTCCTTTGACTTCGCTCGGATGAGCCAATCGTCCAGGTAGGGGTAGACGTGGATCCCGTGCAAGCGTAGCCACGTCCCCTTCCTCCAGCTGTCCCAGCACGTGCTGGAGGGTGACCACCCGGAACTTCTGGGATTTTAAGTATTTGTTCAGGCGGCGAAGATCTAGAATGGGCCGCCAGCTGCCGGTCTTCTTTCGGATGAGAAAGTACTGCGAGTAAACTCTGGAGCCCCGGAGCCTCTTTGGGACAAGTTCTATTGCACCCTTTTTAGCATTGCTCGCACTTCCAACAGAAGCTGCATAATGTGGTTTTCTTTCCTGGCACCGGTGGAAAACGGGGACACTTCGCTTGGAACTCCAGAGTGTGCCCGTGGGCCAGGGAATCCAGCACCCAACGGTCGGTGTAGAAGGACTTCCACACTACTTCTCGTACCGGTCTCTCTTCACCGGAGCCGAGGATGGGTTCTTCAGGAGGGCCAGCCCCTCGTCCCAGATGTCGTCCAACAGCGGGACCAAGAGTACTGTCTTCCTCTTGGCCTCTCGCCGCTGATACAGGAATCCCTCCTTCTTCTGCTCTTCGGGGCATAGCTGAAAAAGCTCCGAGGCCCTAGCGATCATGGCATGAAAGGAGCCAATCTCGTCGGGAGGAGAAGCCCGGGGGGAGGCGATGGGAGATCAGTTCCATCGTCGCTGCCACCGTCTGTCCCCATCTCGTCCCTCGGTGGAGGGGATGGAGGTGAAGGATGAAAGGGCGGGGGTGGATGTACCCGCCTCCGCTTGGATGGAGGGCTCCCCAACAGTCCAGGCGCCGCTGGATCGTCTGCGGAGGCAAAGGCATCCTTGTCCTTATTTCTGTGCACAGTGTGTGCAAGGCCAGCAAGATGTCCTCCGACCTGTCTGTCAGTGCTGGCAGCGGTTGCGACAGGAGTGTCGGCATTGGCGTAGTGTCCTCCGGCTCCTTGTCGATCTACTGTTCTCCGTCCGCTCTCCACATCGCTCTCCACATCGCTCTCAACGTCCGCCTCGTCGGGGTCCTTCCTGTAGGCTCTGACCTCGACGAACTGCTTGTCAAGAACTGACTTGAGGCCCGAAAGCTTGTCCTTGGAGGAGATAGCGGAGTCAGGTAGGACTATCGTGCCCCCCTGCCCTCTTCTTCTCGCCCAGGGGCTTCACGGGGGTCTTATCGAAGGGCATGAAAGACGATTCCCTCCGGCCGGGCAGGGAAACTCTTGGCTTGGGGGCCGTCTCCACTGGGGCCGCCTCCGCGGTCTTCGCCAGTGTTAGGTAAGATTTCCACAGAGCTGGTAAATCTTCCTTTCCTGGTTCAACTCCAGAACTTTTTGCTTTTCTAGTGGGATATTTTTCATTAATACCTCAGTGAGTGGGAACCTTTTTCCACACTCACCTAATCTTTAAGTCTTTTTATGGGTGTCATTTTTAAGACTCTCCATAGTGTCTTTTTAAAGTTATCATGTCTAACAACTTATTGGCAATAAGTGCCTGTTGTTGCTGGGTTGCCCTAGGGGCTCCCCCTTTAACTTTCTTGTGCTAACCTTCAGTGAACTACAGTTCCCAAGGGTAGAAAGGATCTTTGAATCCTTTTTACATTTGATTCTGTGAAACCAGCACACCCCACCTTATGTGGAGTGCTAGGGAGATACAATGTATCCCCTTTCACATTAAAACTGTAACAAATCTGTTACAGTGACAAGCTTACCTTTAATGGCTGGTGGCAGTGATACCTTTTACTAATTTGGTGCACCTTTACTGCGGGCTGTAATCACAGCTGCAGTAAAAGCACTTAAAGGTGCTCATTTTACCAAAATGGCCCCCGTCTTCTTTTTCTGCCTTTTTAGTGTTTGTCGTTTCTTGTTCCTTCCCCTGACATCCCGGGTGGGAAATTCCTTTGTTTGAGTTTTGTCTTTGGCGGGAGTCCCCTGGACACCCTGCCCAGGCTCCAGTTAGTCTGTAAGCACAGGATGTGGGTGAGGAATCCAAAACTTCCCCCTCCTTTGTTTTACGCCTTCCTTCAACTGGGACAAATCCCAGTGGGGGGCTGGCTGTCCTGATTGGACAACCAGACGCCCCTTTTTTGTAAACTGCAGTGAGAGAATGCAGAGGTTGTGCTGTAGTTCCTGATAAATACTGGAAACTGAAGTCATGTCGACCACTGGAACAGAAAACCGAAGAGGATGACGAAGGAAAAGCGGCAGGAATGATTTCTAGCGACTGGAGAGCCTGCTGTGTAACCAGAGCCTGCTGCAGCCCTTCCATCCAATCGACCTGGGGTCTCCGAAAACAACAACCCGAACCCAGAGCCTGGTGAGACCCACTAGACTCAAGAAGACCTGCATTTTGAGCCATCCCACGGGTTGCTGCGACCTTACGTTCTTGCAATACCCCAATACCCTGGGACCACCAGCCACTGTGCAGTGCATGGTCTTCTGAATCTCGCTGAAACTTCGTGGGCATCCTGGTGTATCTCCGGAGACACGAATCTAGTCCGAAAAGTCCCCCCACAAGAGTGCTGGAACTTTTAAACGACGAGAATTCAACTGCGATTTTCTGTGCTCCTTGAAAAGGCGCCAAACACGCAAAACACAAGGAATCCACTGACTGGGTATTTGGCTGCCGTCCCTGAAGTTCTCCTGCTGCAATCTCTTCTTCATTGCTGAGGTACTGTGTTGGCTTGCGTATATACTTACCTTAAGCCTGTTGGGATTTCTGTGTAGTCTTGGGGTGTCTTCTGTGATTGGGAGGTCCCTCATCCAGTACACCCAGTCCCACTGCTAGAATCCTGCTGGGGTGTCTTCTGTAAAGCCCCTGGACCCTCTTCCAACCCTAGAAGTAAAGTACTCACCTGTTTGCCCAATTTTCCTAAGGAACTCCGACTTTTGCTACTAAAGAACTTATTCTAACACTGCCTGTTGGTCACAAGTCCTAGTGACCCCCCCCCCTTCTGCCACTGAGAACACTCATGCTCCAAGGGAAAGCTTTTGAACGTATTGGGACATCTGCCTGGAAAAGAAATCAAGTGTTTTACTTACTTGTAAAGAGTCGATTGGTGACTGTAATTCTAAGAGTGAACAGTTACAAAAGTTCTTACTGACCTTGAATGTGTGATGCACTATTCATAAAAGTATGGTTAACATCTTTTCTTCCTTAGCCACTGTTTTTGCCAGTCTAAAAGAAAGTAGATGTGAAGGTATGTTACTCTCCTGTGATTAGGTTGTGCCTCTTTACAAAAGTAATGTGTTGGTTTCACCAGATCATTCCTGTAGGGTAATTGTATGAGTATCCTCTAACTGTTGGTATCACCAGGTTAGTCCTGTTAGGATAACTGTATGAGTGTCCCCCAACTGGGTATTGCTTCCCCTGACTTGCCTCTAGCCTGTTCTTAATAAGTCTACATTAGGTTGTTGCCTACCCAGAATACTATTCAGTAAAGTGTGACATTGGGTTTTACTTTCCCCTTCATTGTGAAGTTAAAGTATGTGGGTTTTACTTACCTTGTGTTAGCCTTGTGCCATCCAAAACAAGTTACCAGAGTTATTGCTTACCTCAATCTGGGGTTCCCTGATTTCCAAGGCATATGTAATTGTATATTACTTCATTAGGTTTTTACTGCACCTAGAATAAGTGTTTCACTATTCACCAAAAGTCTATTGTCCAGTTGACTGTGATTTGTTCCAAGAGTCACTGTACAACTGGAAGGGCCTACTGTCCTTTTATTACCAAAAGAAATCTAAAAGTAACCATTGGTCTTTTACTCCCAAAGAATAGGCTTGACCTATACTAAATGTGTATAACAAGGTTTTGACTTCCCTAGAACTACTGTTTGGTGTTCCAAATATGGTCTATACTTGGGTTTGTGTACTCTCAAGTATAGTGTTGTGTTTTATATTGTGATTTCTTATAATGTGTTAGTACTTACTTAACCCCTAGATTTATCTGGGCCTTCTTGTATTTAAATAAATCCTTTATTTTTACAATAGTGTTTCAGTGTTTCTTTGGATCATTTGTATTACAATTTCACTTGTACTGTATCTACTGCCCTCTCTCCCTCCTAAAATAAGCCTGGCTGCTCTGTCTACGCTACCCCGAACTCAGGTGGTACAGCCTTATACTAGGAGTGGAGTCTTGTACTGCCTTAGTAGAATGGTTTTACAAAAGCCCTTAGTTGGACTTCAGAAAAACTGTCCTAACAGCCAGGGATGCTGCCACTCCCTCAATCGAAGCCTTAGCCTGGTGAATCTGGGCCTACACGACCTTAGGCATGTCTGAGGCCTTCACTGTGGGGGGAGGACCGCCGCCTCGCTCCCCCTAGGATTTCTCGAATCGGAGCATTGGCTCTTGGTTGACTGCGTCGGTGATGCTGCGCCCAGCCTGGCAGCCGAGGAGCCCGTACCAATGGCGCTCCCGGTGCCCGCTGACTCACGGTGCTTTGCCTTATGTTGGGCCCCCGTCGCCGGAGCGCCCTCAAAGGTCTTAGAAGACCGATCGGTTGCCGGGGCTCACCTGCCGCCGTGCTCTTCGACTCCAGCCAGTCAGCGAGTCGCTCGTGACGGTCCTTCATGGTCCGGGAGGACATGTCCTTGCAGAATGCACAGGCCTCCTCGATGTGCGATTTATCTGCGTGCAGGCAGTAGAGGCACCAGGAGTGCCCATCCTCCTTGAAGACGTTCTGTAGTCCACATCCTGGGCAGATCCTAAACAGAGGTGTCGAGTCTCCTTTGTCTTCCACCATGACCACGAGGGGTAGGCCTCGAAGATCTTCTGGAATCCTCCAAGAAGTGAAATTCGTCCTTGAGGGGCGTAGAGATTTCCGAAACGGGTCCCCGTTAATCGGAAGAGGAAACGGTGGACCTTGAGGCTCAATTTGACCGAAAAATAAGAGTAAAATCGTTTGAAAAATGCAATACGAAGTAAAAGCTTGAGAGCTAAGCACGAGGACTCCCAACACTTGAACGTGCGGTAAAAATCTGAAGATGGCTGCCTGAGGAGGAGCTTAGGTAGAGGGCAGTCATTGGCTTGGGGCAGAATGACCCAAAGACCAGTGATTGGTTATTAGGAGAAAGACAGTTCAGAAACGAAACGATTCCCAAACTGACGACGGGGAATATTCATGAGCATGTGAATCCATGCCAGACCCCATGCTGGAGAAGCTATATTAATCCTATACATATCAAAATATATACATACAAGTCACCGTTACTTTTTCTCACCTAATTACTTCATTTGCAATCTTGTTTCATAAAACATAGGCTGAAACACAACTCTCAAAGTCATGGCATTGATAGTAGATATCATTTTACATTCCTGCTTAGTTTCAGCTTTATAAATTTAAGTGGACAAGCACCAAAATGCAGTCCAGCTAGTAGCTTTCCACATTTACTTAAATATAAAATGCTTTTAGCGCTTCAATTTCTGTATTGGGACACGCAAAGAGGTGGGCTCCTCCATATCACTGCAAATTTAATCTGAACCCTTCATACAATTTGGGGTACTACTGTTTTAAAACAAGCAGTCTTTAAAAGGAAAGTAAGATCTAGAAAAGTCGTTTTTCTTACCCTTTAAATATGGTTCTGCATTTCTGATCGTCTCCTGAATGATGTTTTTGCATTGTTTAGCATAAAAAAGATTTGAATAAAATATGACATTCACTAAAGCAGATTTTGCCATTTGTTAGTGCTAATAAAAGTAACAGGTGGTACGGTTAATGAGAACTCACCCAACTCATGGTCTAGGATGCAAGTTTGCCTTCATAAATTGAGGAAGCAGGCAATCCTTAAGCCTTTGTTGCAGACTGCCTAACGAGCACACCAACTCTCAAAGACAGTCCAGGGGTTTTTATTTGATTTGAAGTTAAAGGGCTGCCTAAGGGCTATCCACATCTATCTAACCTAGGGATGGGTGGTAATTCCCTAACCCAGGGGTCCCTCAACCCAAGGCCTGTCTAGAGATCGGTAACCCCTACAATTTAACAACTGACTGATGGCCTGAAAGAAACCACGTTACCTCTCTAACTCCCTCAGGCAGCTATTCATTTTCCTTCTAGGTGAAGGCTTGGGGACCCCTGCAACTATTTTCCCCTACAGTTTGTATTGGGCCATTGCTCTGTTCTCATGATTTGCTTTTCCCAATAGGCCTTTCTCTTCTCTAGATTCCCCCACTCTTGCTCCCAGCTCTCCCCCTAAGGTGCGCTGAGCCGTCTCCCACTGTTGATAATCATTGCCCATGCTGTTCTGTTGTTCGTTGCAACTCTGTTGTAGGAGTGGTTTCCCCGGTTCCATGTGTTAATTCCGCGGCAAAAATATCGCTATATTTTTTGCAGCGAAATTCACACATGGACCCTGCGGGGGACAGCCCCGCATCATTTTTTAATGTGAGGGGGACACCCACGCAACCTCAACTCCCACATAATATCCCCACCAAAAATATCGCCTATGGCGAACCAAACGGCCATATCTATGGTGATATTTTTGTTGGGGATATTATGTAGTGATACAGTTTCCCTTACCGTAACCTACTATTCGTCGCAGCGTTGGTACTCATCGTCTCTGCTGTTCTGTTGTACTCTGTTCTAAAATTGTTACCATACTGTAACCTACTATTGTTAACCTGTTCCGTGTACTTGTGTATCCCTGTGTTCCCTCTTCTCCCTCCCATTCTACACCCTCCCACACCCACTATGGTGCTCTCTATTTCCCCCATCTTCTCTAATTGCTTCTCTATTTCCTATCCTTCTCCTCTCACTAAGTCTGGTAGGATGAAGCTTAAGGTGGACACACTGGTCTACAACCCAGGTATTCCCATCGCTGACACCTAAGTCGGTGCTTGCGCCAGAGAGACTCTCACCGACATACTCTGTCGTTCCTTCACCCGACCTTTGGACCCTGCATATGGTTGCTCTGCTATCTCCTTATTCATCCTCACCCATTAATGGTGGCACACATTGGGAGGTCCTCTTAGCCTCCTTCCATTCCTCAGGTCATCATTAATGTCCATCTCAATGGTACCATCCAAGTACATAGGCCACAGCCCAACCTTTTACCTTTCGAAAGGCACCTCCCTCGCCTTATCAACTTCCTTCCTTCCGCCACCCGCCTACCTGTGTGCTGGCCCCTCAGCCTCCTTCCACCACCCAGTCTCCCTTGCCTTGCCATCTTCCTCCCTGGTTCCCTTGTCACCCCATCCCTCCACTGTTCTGGCTCCCTTGCCACCTAATCCCTCTGCTACTCTGGCTACCTTGCCACCCCCTACCTCAGCTACTGTGGCTACTTTGCCATCTACCTCCATGGCTCCCTTGCCACACCCTCCCTCCACTACTTTGGCTCCCTTGCCAGCTTTGGCCCTCTAGGCTCCCTTGCCTCCCTCGTCCTCTGCCCCTCTGGCTCCATTGTCCGATGCCTCTCTACTGGCTACCTCGCCTCCCTTGGCCACCACCTCTCTAGCACCTATGCCTTGCAGGTCTTCCTTGGATCCTCTGCCTCCTCCTCCCTTTACCTCTAAGGCTCCTCTGTTACTTCCAGTGGAGACCCCTGTACCCCTCCCCGGAAGTCTTTCAAAAGCGTCAACCTGCTCCACACCGCTATTATTAACTGTCCCTTTGCTGTCAAACTCTCGACATCTGCCACCTCCTTGAATTGCTGGATGTAGATGTTCTCGACCTTACCGAGACATGGTTTAAGACTAGCTCTGTCACATGTTTTGACACTTCTACCTGAGGGCTACAAGATCCTCTCCAAGCCCAGGCACAACAGGCCCTGAGGCGGAGTGGCCCTGATCTTTCCCGAGTGGATTCCTGTCTCCATCATTCCCACTCAAGCCTACTCCTCCTTCGAATGCCTGGTCTGCAGGCTCTCTGTTTCTCCTGTCTCCTCTCTGAGCCTGGTCACCTTCTAAAGGCCACCTGGCCCCACCTTCTACCAGCCACCTGGCCAGTCCACCCTCCTCCTCTCTGAATGGGCAGACCTCACTTCCTCTATCTCCTAGCATCTCCTCCTTGGGGATCTCAACATCGACCTGGACTCTCCCAAATCCTCAAGGCTTTTCCGGAACCTTTGTGACTCTCTTTCTGTCCATTCTACCTTCTGGTCTGACCCACCCTGCTGGACACACCTTCTCATCACCTCTGACATCCCTCTCTCTCTAACCCTCTCACTATTCCTCCTCACTGATCACTTTTTCCTCTTCTCACTTGAAGCTTCCTGTTCCCCTGGCAATGGCCCACCCAGCACTGCCACCCTCCTTCACAGTCATCCAACCCATGAAGAGAGTGTCAGTGGCAGCCTTCACCTACTCTACTCCACCTACTCCTGCGGCTGACTCCCATCCTGAAACAACCCTTTCCAAATTTCACCTTTCCATATCTAACACTCTTGACATCCTCTAACCTTTCCCAACCTCCTTTTCTCTCTGCCTTCCCTCTGCTATCCTTCCCTTCCTCCTGCTGTTACATTGACTGGCTGCCTGGCGCTCCTCTGAGTCATATAGGACAACTGCCCCCCCACAACCCTCAAGCCAGTCAATAGCACTTGCCTTCGGGCCCTCCTGCACTGCCAACTGGCCTTCCTTACACTTCCTGGGCATTTTCCCCTTGGAGGCCCTGCTTTCCTGCACTGAGCCCAGGGCACTGTTCTACTGGGTGCACTTCTCCCCCCTTCCCCTGCACTTCTTGTCTGTGCATTTGCACAATCTAAATGATACTAGGCCTAGTAAGATTGTTTGTCGTGTTCTACCCTGTTTTCCACCCCTCCCTGCCTGGTTGCGCCTTGAAAAACTTGTGTGTAGGCACATTGTAAATATCATATCAATCAATATCGGTGGGTCCCTGACCTAAAGGTCCACAAAGGATGTTTGCTTTGCTAGGTCCCTTTCAAATACACAAGCCCCATTTGCTCTCTTATTCAACACGGTTTTCTTAATCTCCCCCAATCTTTCTGTCTCACCCTATTCTCCTCATTCTCCTCTTCCTTCTCTACACCACCCGTCTCCCTTCTCTCTTACTTTGGTGTTCCTAGCTCTACTCCACTACCTTACACCCTGCAATCTTACACTCCCCTTCCTACACCACTCCCACCCCTCCGATACTCCCACCCCTCTCCTTCACTCTGTTACTACCCCTAGGCTACATACTACTCCCATTACCCCTCTCTCAACACTATTACTACCCCCTCTTCTCCTCATTGCTACCACTAAATCTTCTTTCTCAGTCATCTTTTCACACTTCCACTCACCTTGCCATATACACTTTTGTATTATGTTGCTCATGTTTGAGTTATGTTACTCTCGGTCTCACACTTTCCACACACACTTGCAACCAATTTCTCTCATCAATCAATACCCTTACCTTGCACACTCCTTTAGCAACTTTCCACACTCTTTGCCACCATAAGTCCTCAGCCTGATCTCTTGGTCCTCTTCTTCCTCCCTCAACTGAATAACCTACACCTTCCTGTTCACCCTTTTATCCGCCCACCCACCCTCCTTACCCTTCCATGGTCTACTCCCTGCACTGGTTTCACCCGGCCAACCACTGACTTCCATTCCCCCGGGGTGTGTAAAGGTGAGTGAATGCATAAATGGGAAAGTCCGGCCCCTTTCTGATGCACGGGGGTCAGCAGACAGTCTTTGCGTCCCAGTTTGTGGGAGGGCTTCCCTGCATACACAGGCTGCTGGAGTCAAACCAGACCACCCCACAACCCAGTAGTGGTTAACATTCCAGTCCTTGTGGGGGTCCGTGTTGCTCTACTTTGTCGTAGGTGTAGTCACCATTGGTGCTCTGATCATGTAGGCAGCTTTGAATTACTGTTCTGGTTACAGAGTTTTTCCACTGCCTGGACGTCTTCTGGTATTTCTCGCCTGATCGGGCCGTTTGCTCGATCTCATACCGCTTGAAGTCCCCTTGGGGAAACAAAAACAGATGGCAAGCATCGTGCAATCTAGGTATAGGGCAGGAAAATGCACTACTTAAATGATGCATATGCAGGCACAAAGTTTAGGGAGAGGGCTTTGCCCTCCTAAATTACACACCCTGCTTCTGAGGCAGGACTGGTTCTGGGAATCCTTGTGGTAGGCCTGCCACCACCAGCTGACCGGGCTCTGCATCCCTTCTTGACAGCATCAGGGAGCAGACTTAGTCACATCTTGCATTAATCACATTGAGGTAGTTGTGGTTGAGCAGTCATGGTCACCTCTCAGGAGGGGAGTGGTAAAGACGAGTGTTAGGAAAGATTTTCTTTTTGCAACATTCCCTCATTTGACATCAATGGAACCCCAACATTTTGCTACCGTTTGATTCCTGGCCTAACTTTCAAAGTTACCTAAATCATTCTGGCTTTACTTCCCTTGCTTAGCTCATCTGTTTTGGAGGCACTGGTCAGAAGCTACCAGTGCACAGAACCGAGTCTCCCTTTGGGACATTCTTTGTTTTTTTCAAGCTGAACCACATCACCTTGCAGTCAAGCGCAGCAGGGGTAATTTGTAGACTATTTTCTTATTCTTTGCGCAACATTTGTATTACTTTAAATGAGGTGACCAAATTGGGATATTTTTCACGTGTTGCATTTTGCATTTTACTGCAGGTACTTTTAAGTACCATATGCTAGAACTGGCAATACTACGTGTTTTCTCCCTGTCCTTTGGTCAGCTTGTGCTATAGCCTTCATCCTGCTCACTCAAGTCAGGAGATTTCATACAGAAAGCCCTTTCCTTGGAAAAGTGGATGTGTTGCATCTGGCTGGCCATTCCCAGGCAAAGCAGAGGGGTGAGCTTATGGCCAGATGTGAGGGCTGCGACTGCGCAGTCCAAGTCCACAATTAGGTCAAAGGTAGGCCTGCTGCTGGGCAGATGTAGGGCAATATGCTGTTCATGACTGGTACAGTTTGTTTGACCTTGGAGGAAAAAGGATACAGAGTTTGCACTGGCAGTCTGCCTAGGAAGGGGCAAATCTCATGGTAAAGTGTAGAAAGACAAGGCAAATGCAGCAGCGTTAACTAGAATCAGAATGTGTCCTCACATCTTATCTATTGACTAATGATGCATCTCAATCTTGCTGCAATTGTTTTACAGTGGAACTTCAGCAACCATCTAACTTAGGAAATATTTGGATTTAACACTTCAGCCACTCACTGCCTCAGCACTTAGATTTTATAAGCTGCTCACAAGCCATTATCCACATACACACACGTGTTAGTTTTATTTTTATTTCAAAACCTTTATCCCTCTTAACATCTCAGGACATTCACCACTTTGCAAATTTAATGAATAAAGCATTCTAGTTGTACTCCCAACTAGACAAACGCATGACAAGTTCCAGCTAAAACGTGGCTCCTTAACTCAGAAAAGTGGGTGGCCTCAATACATTCCGAGAGCATGTACACAATATAGAAGGTTGCAGTTGTTTCAATCCAAAACATTAAAATCAGTGAACAACACTACCCAGGACAGAGGCCTGTTACCAATGCAAACGTGGACAAAAGCTTTAGCATTCAAGAGGTTTCAGCCAGAGTAGTGGGACAGATTCACTGAGTAAAGATGCCAAGGCAGACAGTCATGAACCGTATCTACCTATGGCACAGCCTGCGGAAGGGAATCTAAGATTCACCAATTCCAGAGAGCAAGGGCACTGCAGATTTATCATTTATAAGCCAATGGCAATCATAAGAACGCACCGTGGAATGGGTGTGTGATGAGGGTAGCAGCAGAACGAGCAGCCATCTCCCGAGACGTCTGCAAACAAGAAAACAACCCAATTAATATAAAACATCTCAAATAAAAAAACAAGAACAGTAAAGTTCACATTAGAAGAACAAGAACACCCTACCCACTTACCATTATGAAAGTGAAGACACCAGTGGTTCTTCTGCAACTCCACTGAATGAAGCCTGAGATGTACAAAGTGTTCAGAAACCGCCGCCTTTACCTCAAAATGTAGAGAATCACCCAACCACACTCCAGAGACTTCCAAGCCTGCCACACCCCTCGTGCCCCACACACCCACGATAACAGACAAAAGGTGGGACTATACTTAACTGCTGGAGTGCTCTACTATGCAATAACTAAGAAACCCGGCTGTGCAAGTTCAGGTTATAAACAAAGAGCATCAAAGAAAGTAAAACCATAGGATTCCTTGCACTATTCTAAATCGCCAGGAACAGATAAACCTGAACAAAGTCCTGGGACTTTCAAGAACCACTTCAGGAAGATGAAATATCACTTGAAAATCATCTGTACTATGAACAGAAAACTAGTAAAATCAGAAAACTTTTGACGTGCACGACAATTTAAAAAGGATACCATTTTAATTTAACTAGAACATTCCCCTTGGCACTCATCCTACTCCAAGAAAAACTCACCTTCAGCTCATCATATTTGAACACTCACAAATACTGCCCTCCCACAGCCACCACCGCCAAGAGTTCCTACCATAGCACCCATCTTTACAGAGCCAGATCCACTCCCCACCAGCAACTTTGTCAGCCCTACACATCAATCCTGCCAGCGACAAGTGCCAACCAAGGACCGCCTGCCCATTCAGACATTCACCCAAACACACCCAATTCATGCTTAAATATGCTTAGTAAACACATGCAGCCTCCGCTCAAGCACGTCATTTAGGCCCAAACCCATCCGTACTGTAAATGTGAAGCTTGTGCACAAACATCAAAGTCAAGCACAGTTGCACATTGTTTTAATACATGCTAGCCAGACACACGTAGGCCTGGTGCGTCAACAGTACAATTACACACATTGCTTGTGCCTTATCATACACATCACAGAAACTGATGCTCAAATGCATCAGTCAGGCACACAAGCACCTCCACATTCAAAACATGCGAGTCACAGACATGCTTGTGCTCAAACATGCATTTGCATACAGATACATCCGAGTGTTACCTCTTTGATAACTTGGTCCAGTGAAGAGGCCATTTCTTTCTGTCCATTTATTGTATCCTAAAATAAATGAGCCCATTAAAAATTAATTAGAACAAAAGGATTAATACAGGGACACCAACATCCATTTGGTGTGCTCACACTACAGAGCTCTGCCTCTAAGGCACACAGTAGGCACAGTTATGAAGGTCTAGAGCCAACTAAAAAGAAAACCAGACCAAAAAGAGAAAAAACAGTTTCAACCTACCTCGCCCTGCTCACACTCCTGGAACTGCTGTTGAAAGAGCGAGAGAGAGAAGTGTTAGTGTTCATCTCTGACAAGAAAAAGCATGTTAAAGAAAATAGACAAGCATGAGATAAAGGCACTGGGACTTTACGCAGCATAACATTGCATGAAGGTCACTTTGCTTCCCTTTTCATTGTCCTGGTTCAGCAACTTTTTTCCCTAGAAAGCCCCAATCCAAGGCCTCAATAGGGATGAAACTTTGTGGTGTGTGAAATCAGAGCCCTTAAAAGCCTCTCTGGGTAGGGTGCCCTAAAGGTCCCTTCTTATTTTCCTGGGCCAGTGAACTTGCACCCCAGAAGATGGTACAAACAATACCAGATTGCAAGTTGTGCAGGTTTTTGCAAGTAAACAAGGATCTAAAAGATGCTAGCAGAACACTGCACATGCTAACATCATTCCTCCAGCAGCTTATTGCTGCCCTGCACTTTTTGGGCCAGCCCTAAACGGAGACTAGTTTGTGTAGCCAGTATCTACACTTTTGGATGCAGTTGTGGGGGATGCCAACCACACCTCCATTTCGCACCCTTGCTTAATCCCATCCTGTCCACAGTGGTGTGTCAGGAGGAGGACACAGACTAAAGTACACACTTGAAATGTCTTATAAAGGAAAGGATAATGCCCATCTCTCCCTACTTCTATGGGGTAATCTCTACCTAAAGAAAAACTAGTCCAGGTACTATCTCAACTATAGACAGGAGAATGACTCCCTTCTCCTGGGTTTTGTTCTTGCAAACTTCTGTTCAATAGCTGATTTTCAAATAGTCTCCTGCGACGACTTTGATCAGTTCGTACAGTTCTTTTAACACTTTATTATGCTTCCGATTCTTCTCAAAAGGATGTCCCTTTGACTTTAGATTGATATCTTCTCCATTGTTAATGGTTTCTGTTGGTGTGTTCCTTTCTTCTGCAATTTTATTACAAAGAGTTATTCTTCGTCTTTTCCTAGGGTAACCTCATCTAACCTTTACGATTCTCTCTTGAGACTCTTCCCTTCTGCATAATTCACAACCTTGATTCCTTCTATTGAATCGTTCTTTGGACGTGTATATCAGTTTGTCCTTCTCTTCAGGATGTTATCTTCTATTTTTGCTTTCTTTCTTGATCATGTTTTCTTGGATTGGACTAGGACGAATAGGAATATTCCTACAATGATCATCCACTTATCTCGCTTTCAGTGTTATCCTCTTATTATCTTGACTGGGACGAGAATGATTGGTCCCATAATAATTCTCATTTGCTATTCTTGCTTTCAATGTTATAATCTCATTATCTTGACTGAGTTGAGTAGGAGTAGTCCCATAACGAATCTGTCTCTCTCCCAGGTCTCCTGTTTTCCCCGTTACCTCTCAGGGATAACTTCACTAGGGTTTCTCTCCATTCAGGTTGGTCTTCACTGCCTGTCGGGCTTTTTTTTTATCCTGTCAATGCTTTGTAATCCATATCCTCCATTAGGATGGCCGTCCAGTGTTTCAGATACTGCAACAAGATGTTGTTCCAACCTTTTAGTGGTTTTGGTGTAGTTTTTGGCACCCAATCTCTTCGTGGTCATGCCACCACTCTTCGTTCCTCTCTCTCTCTCCAATTTACAGGACGATGCGCGCCCAGCACTCGGGTTTCTGTCTGCAAGCTGTTTTGCAGGCTTTTCCGAATTCCCAATCTCCGCCCCATTCTTCTTAGGGATTGAACTGCAGAAGTTAGGGAAAAATCACTTATGAATTGGTTCCATCTTTACTGCAATGATTTACTCATCTCTCGTGGTGTTTAAGTCATTTGAATGCATTTTATGAACTGTGGTGAGCCAGAAGGAGGACGCAGACACCTTAAGGACATGATTCACTGATTTTATTAAATAATATAAGGCCTCGCTTTCCCTATCGCGATGGGGGGTCCCTGTCCAACTTACTAAGGTGCTCGTCCGTCATGAGTAAAAGTCCAAAAATAAGTCAGTTGTCCACAATTTACAACTGACCATACCACTACAAAAACTAATTTATAACAGGGGAATGATCCTCTTCTCCTAAGGGCACTTCCAGTAGCATCAAAAAATAGTCCATAGGCACCCCTCTGCGAGAACGAACATTGCTAAATTACCTGTTCTTCGGGAAGCTACCCACTCGAGAGTCCGCAGCCACACTTGAGCTCACTGTGCCTTTCACAGAAGGGAAATATCCATTTGCATATCAGTATTTGTCCTGCCCACAGAACCAAAATGATATGGCAATTCTCTTCTGAGCAAGAGTACCAACAGCATCCCCAGACACGTGTTTCAGACTTGTTGGGCCTCATCAGTGAGGTGGAGCTGTGCCTTGCCTGTCAACGCTGTAGAATCTCGTGAAGGTGTTTGCTGACCTCCACATAGCAGCCCTGCAGATGTCCAGCAGGGGCAGACCAGATAGGAACGCCTTAGTTGCAGTGATCGCTCTAGTCAAATGGGCTCTCGGACGGCCAGGCAACTGTCGGTTTGCCAACCGGCGACAATGGGTGATGCTGCCGGAGAGCAACCTGGAAATGGAAGCCTTGGAGAAGGCCTGCCAATGGTTCACAGGGCCAAAGTTCACAAAAAGTTGCGACGTCTTCCGGAAACTCTTTGTGGGGTCCACATAGAACTTCAGCGCTCTAGCCACATCCAGCGAGTGCAAAGTCCTCTCAGCCGGCGACAAAGGCTTCGGAAAAAAAACAGTTCACACCAAGGGCTCATTTAGATGAAAGTCTGATGGCACCTTGGGCATGAAGGAGGGGTGCGTCCTGAGCACCACACTCGTGTCGTGATGAACCAAGTAAGTTGGCTTACAGGACAGGGCCTGGATCTCACCCAGCCGTCTTGCAGAGGTGATGGCTACGAGGAACGCCGTCTTCCACGACAAGAACTTCTGTGGAGCTGTGGGCATAGGTTCGAAGGGAGGACCCATGTGCCTAGTCGGCACCACATTGAGTTCCCACGCCGGGGCTGGAGCCTTCATCGGCGGAACCGAACGGGACAGTCCTTTGCCAAACTCCTTAACCAAGCCGTGTGACCATAACGACGACCATCCCAGAGCTCTGATGTAGCGGGAGATAGCAGCCAGATGAACTTTAATGGTGGCATGGGCCAGTCCTGCTTTGGCCAAAGACAACAAACACAGTAGTACCTGCAGAGCCGTGACTCGTAGAGGGTCAATCTTCTGTGCACAGCACCAAATGGCAGACCTCTTCCATGTATGTCCGTAGCATTTTAGAATAGACGATGCTCTGGCTTTGGCAAGCACCTCCTTGCTGTCTGCTGGGAGTTCGTAGCCCCCAAACTCTAATGCTGTAGAGTTTCAGAGGCCTTCAGGTTCAGTGATCCTGGGTCGTGGTGCAGAATTGCACCTCCTTCCCTGGCGAGAAGATCTGCGACCAACAGGAAGCTTGACTGGAGGGGACGCCGACATGCTGAGAAGGTCCTGGTACCAGATCTGCCTCGCCCCCGCCAGTGCGATGAGGATCATCCTGCACCGTGACCGCCTGAGTTGATTGATGAGTCGAAAAAGCAACAGCAATGGAGGGAACGCATACAGAAACAGGCCGTCCCAGGGGAATGAGAATGCGTTCCCCATGCTCCCTGGCTGGGGAAACCTGCTGGCGAACCTCCGGCACTTGGTGTTCGTCGCCGTTGCAAACAGATCGACCTGGGGACTGCCCCATCTGTGGAACAGCTGGTCCACTTCATCCTGCCGAAGTTTCCACTCATGGACTGATCGTAGCTCCCTGCTGAGGTAGTCGGCTACAGTGTTCTTTACTGCTACCAGATGGAATGAGGAACATCCCCTGGGCGATGGCCCAGTTCCATAGGTCCTACGCCTCTTTGGAGAGCGCTGGGGATCTGGTGCCCCCCTGCTTCCTGATGTAAAACTTCATGGTGGTATTGTCCTTGAAGACCCTCACCAGCTTGTCCTTGAGGGACGGAAGGAAGGACTTGAGGACCCAAAACACTGCTTGAAGCTCCAGCACGTTGATGTGCAACAACTTCTCCTCCGGCAGCCGCATGCCTCTGGCGTGGAGACTTCTGGTGTGAGCCCCCATCCTTCC
Source organism: Ambystoma mexicanum (assembly GCF_040938575.1). NCBI lineage: Eukaryota > Metazoa > Chordata > Amphibia > Caudata > Ambystomatidae > Ambystoma > Ambystoma mexicanum. Next base: position 385,309,603 of record NC_090934.1, on the reverse strand, counting down.
AGGGAGGCGTCCGTTGTGACCATCTCCTGGTGTGGTGGGGTCTGGAAATCTGCACCTCCGGACAGGTGAGAGCGCACTCCCCACCGCTTTATCGCTCGACGGAAGCCCTCGTTGAGTGTTATCTTGTTCTGGAAGCTTCCTGACACATGTATCCAACGGTCGTCGAGGAACTCCTGCAATGGACGCATCCGTAGCCTGCACAGTCAGATGAAATAGATGCATGACGACATCATGCCAAGCAGAGACTTGATGGTCCTCACTGTGGCGATTTTCAGTGCTTCAGTAGGCGGACGGTCCTCGCTGCGTGGTCGACGGCAATGTCCTTCGAACTGGCTCGAATGAGCCAGTCGTCCAAGTAAGGGTAGATGGAATCCCTTGCAGTCTCAGAAGCGCCACCACCGGCGCCAGGCACTTGGTGAAGATCCTTGGTGCCGACCTCACTCCGAAGGGGAGGGGCTTGAATTGGTAATGCTTCCCCTGAACAACAAAGCGCAGAAACTTGCGGTGTCCCTTGGTGGATGGAATGTTAAAGTACACATCCTCCAAGTCCAGTGACAACAGAAAGTCTCCCTCTTCGAGCTGTCCGAGCATGTGCTGAAGAGTGACCATGCAGAACTTTTGTGACTTCACGTATTTGTTCAGTCGACGGAGGTCGGGGATGGGCTGCCAACCCGCTATCTTTGTTTTCACGAGGAAATACCTTGAGTATACTCCGGAACCCCTGAGTCTCTTTGGGACGAGGTCTATTGCGCCCCTTTTTTAGCATGGCCCGCACCACCAGCAGCAGCTGAGGGACGTGATTTTCCTGCCAGGCCACAGGTGGTATTCTGGGACACTTCAGTTGAAATTCCATGGTGTGTCCGTGGGCGAGAGCGTCCAGCATCCAACAGTCGGTGGAGATGGTCTTCCACGCGCTGATGAAGTTCACCAGCTGGCCTCCCACCGGGGTGCAGGGTGGGGGCCTGTCGCCACGGCCGGTTCAGTCCTGCTTGGACGTCAAAGGACCAACCTGGGGTCCCCGTCGACAACGTCCTCCTCAGAAAGCCTTGGAAAGGCCCCTGTTGGTCCCTGTTGGGCCGAGGAGCGGGAGGGCTGGCGGTAGGACGAAGTGCTCCCACCAAAACCTTTGGAAGATCCTTGGGACTTGCCTCCTGAGGGCCGAAGGGACGGCTGCTGGAGAGTGCCCAGCGCATGTGCTGTCTCTTTGTCAGCCTTGATGGCCTGTAGAGACTCCTCTCCAGCCTTCCCGAACAGGTTATCTCCGTCAAAGGGCATGTCCAAAACCCTCGGCTGAACATCCTGACAAAAGTTAGTGGCCTTGAGCCAGCCACGACGATGAAGGCAAACGCTGTTGCCCATCTGGCACAACCCTGCATCAGTGATGTCCGGGGCCACCGTGATGGCGTGGTCCGACGCCACCTCGCCTTCCTGCACAATCTCCAACACTTCCGACCTCTTGTCGTCAGGGAGGAAGTCCAGGATGGGGGCGATCTTGAACGATGGCTCACGGTCGTAGCATGCTAAAAGATCGTTGGTGGCCATGATGGTAGTGGCCGCAGATTAGATAAACCGTCGTTCCACTGCATGCAATGTCTTCCCCTCACTGTACGGAGGGGTGGACGCTGCCAAGGGAGAAGCCGGCGACGGTTGGGCCCGCAAGCACTTGGGCGCAGAGTCCCGCACCATGTACTTCTATCCCTCTTCGCTGGGCCATAGAAGGATTTGTCATGAGGGACAGTCCCTCGTCCCAAATGTCATCCAGAAGTTGGACCGAGAGGATGGTCTTCCTCTTCGCCTCATGGCGCTGGTATAAAAAACCCTCCTTTTTCTCCTCTGGAGTGAGCTGGAAGAGCTCCGAAGCTCTGGAGATCATTGAATGAAAAAGGGTGATCTTGTCTGACTAGGAGGATCTGTGGGGAGGCGACGGGAGGTCTCCTATCCCACCGTCGTCCGTGTCTGGGTCTGTCTCATCCCTCTGGGAGTGGGTGGGGGGGGGGGGGAGAGAGGGAGGCAAGGGTGCCTCCTCCTCTTCTTGGTCGGTGGTTCCATCGAACACCAGCGGGGGGTGCAGGAGGGGGACAAATTGGCCGTCTGTATCTCAGAGACCAGAGTATGCAGTGCAGAGAGACTGTCCACCGAGAGGTCTCTAGGAGGTAGTTGAGGCGGGGGTGGCAGCTGTAGTGGCAGCGGAATAGACAGCTGGGCACCGGCAGGGCACCCGGGCCCTCATCGCCTTGCTGCTCTTCCTCGAAGGTATCCTCGCCTTTGTCGACGTGCTCTTCGTAAGACTTGTTCCTTACGTTCTCTTCCTCCTGGATGGTTTGCAGGCAGACAAGCTCCTCCTCAGAGGAGCTATCCATACCCTGGAGGGCCACCGCGCCTCCATCCCCTTCTTTGCTTCCAGAGGGGAAGTCTCAGGGAGATGACGGGCATCTTCTTCCCTGTGGTCTTCTCTATGGGCTGGAACGCAGCCTCCATCCTGGACGGAAGAGATACCCTCGGCTTCGGGGTTGCGCCCGGCGTAGCCATCTCAGCGGCTTTCGCGAGAGACGCCACCACCCCTTCAATGGAGGGCTGGGCCTTCGCCGGGTGTACTTGGGCCTTCAGGGTCAGGACCAGAGCCTTGTCCTTTTTGGCCTTGGGCGACCCTGACACCTGGTTTTGCTTGGCCTTCTCCTTAGGGGAAGGGACAGCACACTGATCCCCCTGGGCCTTCTCCAGCAGGTCACTCTTGGGCTTCTCCTCGAGTTTGCCTGGATGGTCCGACTTCCTCTTGGCCGACGATCCTGAACGCTGACGAGTGACTGAAGTCGCTGGTGACGTTGGAGACGCCCTGGCTGCCAGGGTGCCCGCTGCAACGGTGCTCCCGGGGGCAGTGGACTTGTGGTGCTTAGCCTTCTGTAGTATCCCTGCGGGAGGGGCGCCCTCAAAGGCCTTGGAAGCCTGTTCAGCTTTCTTGGAGCTGGCAGAGGCATTCTGCTGGCACCCACCCAGAGCAGGGGCCTTGGCCTGCAGCCACTCCTTCAGCCGCCTATGCCGAACCTTCAGCGTGCAAGGCGGCATCTCCTGGCAAAATGCACAGTCTTCCTCCACGTGCGCCGGGTACAGGCAATAAAGACACTGGGAATGCATGCTGTCCGAAAAGACATTTCGCAAGCCGCAGTCGGAGCCAAGTCTAAACAGGGGGCCTGAATCCTCCTCCTCCTCCTCCTCCGACATGGTCCACGCGGCGTAGGCCTGAAGAATCTTCTGTAAGTCTCCAAGAAGAAACTCGATGAAGAAATCCGAAAAACGGGTCCCCGTTAATTGGAAGGTTAATTGATGGAGCACAAGGCCCGATTGACTGAAAAATAGAGTAAAACTCTTTCAAAAAGCGAAACAATGCAGTAAAGGCTTGAGAGCTTAACACAAGGACTAAACATTTGAGCGTGCGGTAAACATCTGATGATAGCTGCCTGAGGAGGGGCTTAGGTAGAGGGCAGTCATTGGCTGGGGGCAGTGATTGGTTGTTAGGAGAAAGATAGTTCCGAAATTAAACAAACAGATTTTTTCTTTACCGAGGATTCCCAGCCTGACGACGGAATATTCAGGAGCATGCCAATCCATGCCAGACCCCATGCCGGCGAATAACGCCTTGACCCAACAGGAAGGAACAGACTGGGAAAGGGGGGGAAGCAACACGGATGCTGGAGGGGTCAGAAGGTACAATTATCCACAAGAAGCAGGAGTTTAGACACAGCTGATGTTAAGGTGGGACCGCCGAACTACAGACTTGAAGTGGGGCAGCACCTACCCTGCATGGTTAGTTACCAGGAGTAGCAGTTTAAAAGGTACTCGCTGCTGTGCGCCCCCGATGGCCAGATGGGCTGGGGGAGGTGAAAGTGGTTAGGCCTGAATATGGCTGGAGCAAATGGGTCAATGTGTTATGGTTACTGGGGAGGAGTGTTGAACCTCGCAGAAGGTTATCTTAGTTGCTGGTTGGGTTTGTTTTGTTTACTGGGGACACTCTATCCAAGAGAGGGTTCGGAGTAATTTTGGGAATTTTTGTAGAGTATGACAAGTACAGAGTGGAGGGGCGGGTGATGGAAAAATGGTTCATTAACAGCAGGGCCTATTGGGAACAGGGAGGGTCCACAGCTATGACCAGCAGTGTTATATTTCTAACTTGGAATGTCAGAGGCCTTAATGGGTACATTAAAAGATTGAGAGTCCATGCTTACCTCTGTAGGAAAAGAATCGACATAGCGCTCCTGCAGGAAACCCACTTCCCGGCAGAGAGACAAGACACCCAGGCGAGGAAATGGGGAGGGAAAACTGGTGGGCCACCTTATTCTGCATTCGCAAGAGGGGTCCTAATTTGGAGGAACTAGAACATTGAGAAACTACTCCCATTGCTACTCCCTTCCCTCAATGCCGCTGCATATTCCAGCACTGACCCTACATTCTTAGCGGACACCTATAATCGTACTATGCTCACGGCCATAAATTCCATCACCCCTATCAAACTCAGGAAGTCTAAACGACATGCACAGCTTAACTCGTGGTTCACACCATAGTTAAGAGTGCTTCGGAAAGCTAAACGCTGCGCCGAAAATCGTTGGAAAAGTCACCCTTCCGATGAGCATAAAGACGGTTTCATCCTTGCCTCCCTCACCTACAAAGACGCCATTATCACTGCAAAAAAGGAGTCCCTTAATAACCGCATCCTACAAGCAGACTCGAACACACAAGAACTTTTTAAGATCTTAAAAGAACTTGAATCTCCGTAAATGGTGTGCTAACATCCAGTCCGCTCTTCTGAATAAAATCTCCACCCTACAATCTAAAATCAAAGACAAACACGACAACCTGACACTGCACAACCGTCCACCCACCACTTTAAGTGTCGCCCCTTTGCCCCTATAGATTTGCCTAACATTAAACCTTTTTCTCCCCTCTCACTATCGCTGAAGTAGAAGACATCATCATGAGAATCAAACCTTCAAACTGCCAAGGTGATCCGTGCCCTGCTCCCATCATTAAGGATTCTGACCACGACTTGGCCCCATTTATCAGAGCCTTTATTAACTCCTCTTTCAAAGCAGGCACTGCCCCCAAAAACCTCAAGGATGCATGGGTGATCCCACTACTCAAAAAACCATCCTTCGACCCATGCATACCCACCAATTTCAGACCTATAACCACTGCCCCATTCTTGCTCAAGATTTTAGACCGTGCGGCATACCTGCAGATCCAAGAATACTTGGAATCCAATAATCTGCTAGGCTTACGACAATCTGGATTCCGTCCCAGACATGGGACTGAAACGGCTCTGATAGATCTGAAAACCCAAATTGAGATCCTAAAAGACAATGGGAAACTAGCTATTCTACTTCTCCTAGACCTCTCTGCGGCCTTTGATCTGGTCAACCACCAAATCTTATGCCGGCACCTTCACTCTGCTGCACACTTCTCGGACTCAGCCACGGCATGGATCAAATCCTTCCTGAGTAACAGATCCATGAGGGTCTTCTCACCCTCCGCAGCTGCTGACCCCGCTCCAATCCACTGCGGCGTTCCCCAAGGATCCTGCGTGTCACCCACACTTTATAACATTTTCACTAAACCACTCTTTGATGCACTTGATTATCTGGGTGTCTCCTATACCAACTATGCTGACGACACCCAGATACTCATCCCCATTACGGGTGACTACCTAGTTGACACCAAGGCCTTGAACGACGTTTATCTGGCCATCCAGGCTTGGATGGCCAAACGCGAACTATGCCTCAACGACAATAAGACGGAGCTCCTCATCTTGTGCTCCTCGCAACGGCTTAGCAAACTAGATCCCTCCTACCAATCATTTAGCATTGATGGAAACAACATTAAAGTCTCCAAAGACACAAAAACACTAGCTTTTTACCTTGATGACACCCTATCCTTGTCGTGTCAAATAATTGCAGTCAGATCAGCTTCTGCGTACACCTGTAAACTTATTGCAGCTTGTAGACTGTTTCCGACTACCCCGAACTGCATCACCTCAGCCAGAACACTCATTATGTCTAAAATTGACTATTGCAGTGCCTTCTATTTAGGGACTAGCCAAGGGAATCTTGAATAAACTACAAATTACCCAGAATAATTACATAAGGGCAGCCCTTAACATTCCTAGAAACCACCACATCTCTGAATCCAGATTCAACTTACACTGCTAACCTGTCAAGTAGAGAATCTCACTAAAAACACTTGCCCTTAAGCATAAATGCCTAGCCAACAAGGCACCCCCCTACCTTTGCAACCGGCTCTCCTTTCACTCCTCCACCCGAACTCAAAGAACTGCGCATAGCCTGTCCATTCCAAGGTTCAAACTCCAAAAAGCGGGGAGCTCGAGCTTCCCTGTCCTTGCTTCTAAGCTGTGGAACTCCCTCCCTGTCACCATCAGATCTGAAGACTCATTTAACACCTTCAAGCTGAAAACGAAATCATGGCTCTTTGATCAAAGGTGAGGCACTCCCTCACCTGCGTTATATGCCATAGCTCCACAGTCGCATGCTCATGCCCTGTCATTGACTACTCTGCTATTCGGTGAAACACCTCTAGTTCACTATGCCCATCGCTTCTCTCTACCCACTTATTTCTGTGCGTTGTACATTTTCTGTCTTCATGCCAATGTTAACTATCATTGTAACTCATGTATATCTCTATGTTTACATATTACCCATGTACATAACTATGTATGTATGTAAGCTATGTATGTATATAAGCTCAAGTTGCGCCCTGATGCCCCCGGGCCGGATGGTGCGCGTTACAAATAAACAAAATACAAATACAAATGGATAGCACACACTGTCCCCTTTAGTATTGGAGACAAAGCGAGATGGCGAGGGGAGAATGGTGCTAAAACATGGGTATTTAGAGAATTGCGAGGTCTATATAGTTAAGACATATGCACCAAACCATGATGCAGGCCCTTTTTTCAACTCACTGTACCCACGGTTGACCACATATGGGGAGGTTCTCTGGTTTGAGGAGGTGACCTAAATTATATACTGGACCCCTCTATCGACAGGTCAAACGGGAAATATAAAAAACCGGCACCCCCGGCCAAGAAACTGCCAGGGTTTTTGAGACACCTAGGGCTCATAGACATATGGAGGGCAGATACAAGGCTATTCACACTACTCGGCCCCACACTGTGCACACCTGCATAGACTACCTATTTACCAGAACTGAGACAGCTGGAGAATTTGGGAGCACTGAATATCTACCCAGGGTGCTCTCATATTACGCCCCACTGGTCACAGTGTGGCGGGAGACCAGGTACAGACCATCAATCCCAACTTGGAGGTTACAGGCAGAAGCATTACAAGATGACACACTCGGGGTACACATAGCAGACAAGATAGATTGCTACTTCGAAGTAAATAAGGGTAGTGTGGACAGCCAATGAATTACAGGTGGAAGCCTTAAAAACAGGGATAAGGGGAGAAGCAACTGGGCAAATGAGCGGCCTCAGAAAAGAACTACTAGCAGATATCGCCTCCGCAGAAGAAGATATAGCGGAAACAGAGCAACGGCACATCAAGGAAGGGGGACAAGGAGGGGAGCTGATCCAGCTCACATAACAATGTATGGCGAGCTGGGAGAGGCTAGGAAAATTCGACTATGCTAAATACACGGAAAGGTTGCATGGAGAAAGGGATAAGCCTGGTAGGCTGTTGGCGTGGCTATGCCATTGAGAGAAGAGGGGAATTATTTGTGCCAATGAAGACAGAGGCGGGAAAGTGTGTAGATTCCAAGTTGAAAAAAATGCATTATTCACTGAATTCTATGAGAAACTATTGTCAGGAGGAGGTGGGACACTGAGGAAATAGAAGAGGCATTGTCCCAAATAGCAGTACCATCACTTTTGTGGTCAGTGTGTTTCTCCTCATGAGAGAGGGTATGCCCAGACATGGGTCCCTTGCTCGCTGCGCCACAGGGAACCAGGCTGCACCTCACTGAGGAGGTCCAACAAGGCCGAAACAGGTCTGGGGTTGCTTGGTTTTCTGTGCAGAGGGGACCTGGCCTAGCAGTTCGGGTTGGGCTGCTACCTTTGGTGGCGGCAGCTGCTGACTGATATGCACACGGCTGGTCCCCTTTTGCAATGGCGCAGACGGGCTAAAAAACGGTGGTGTGGAAGGTTGCCCAGAGCAATTGCCAGTGATTTAGATTCATTCGAAACCTTCCACCCATCACTTTTGTGGCCATGCTGCACCCAGACAGGGCAGAGATATTGGATGCCTCACTAGCGATAGAAGAACTGCAGGAGGCTATTAGGGCACTGCCTACAGGGAAGACAGCGGGTGCGGACGGGCTGCCTGGGGAATTCTATAAAGAATACACGGAAGAGCGAGCGCCCAAACTACTAGAACTGTAGGTCTACGAGCGAAGAGAGCTACCAGAGAGCCTGCAGAGGATCTATTATTGTACCAGTTCTGAAGCCTGGGAAGCCCGTTTCCCAGTACGGCTCATACAGACCTCTCTCTATGATAAATGTAGATTTTAAGATCCTTACTGCGGTTCTAGCCACCCGCCTCCAGAAGCTAATAGACACACTGATACACCAGGATCAGACAGGCTATGTACCAGATAGGAACACGTCCTGGAACCTGAGAAGGCTAAACCACCTGATAGACAGAACTAATTCAATGGACGAGAGGTGCGCGGTGGCCACGCTGTAAAGGTGTTTGATTCTGTCAGGTGGGACTGGCTATATGCAACAATTTGGCATAGGACCAGGCTTCCTGGGATGAGTATAGCTGATGTACACAAGACCCACAGCTACAGTACAGACAGGAAGACGCATCTCTGGGAGCTGGGAATTGAGAAGGGGCACACGACAGGGTGTCCACCATCCCCCACGTTTATTCTGGCCCTGGAACCACTAGCAGTGTTCCTGAGGACAGAATACGTAGACATAGGTATCTCTGAAGAACAAACAACACGTCAATTCACTGTATGCAGATGACATGCTGCTTTATGAGAGACCCAGAGGATAATCTCCCTTACGTGCTAGAGGCGCTAGACAGGTACGCAAGACTCTCTAGGATACGGATTAGCAGGGAGAAATCCTGTTTGTTTCCGCTGGCTAACATGTGAGGTAGAGAGGAACGACAACTGCCGGTACTAGAGCTGAAGTGGTCGACACATACATTCAGATATCTGGGGGTTAACACCTAGCATGACTTCAAGGAGGTGCACAAGGAAAATATGCAGAAAGCAATGGACAGTATTGGTAAATCCATGCAATTCTGGAAGAGACTGCCTTTGTCGATGGCTGAGAGCGGCTCTGATAAAAATGGTAGCCCTCCCGTGTATACTGTACCACCTAGTGAACATCCCGTATGAGAAATACGGCAGGTTCTAACAGAAAGCAGATATTAACAACAGGGAATTCCTCTGGGCGGGGAAAAGGAACAGGAATGCGCTGAGCACATTACAAGGGGACCATGCCCAAGGAGGAATCAGGATGCCTAACCTCGAGCTGTACTATGTCTCGGGACATCTCCAGTTAAAGGAGATACTCCTGCAAGAGACACACTTACTGACTTTTGACAAGAGAATGTGGAAGAGGGCATTGAAACACATAGGTACTGAAAACCCATACTCCCAGAATATCCCACTAGTGGCAATGGTGGACGGACACTGGGAAAAGCTACAGACAATTAGAACGCACTGGGAGGCTAAGGGGGTAGCCACGGTCGGAGACCTGACAAAGGAAGGGCGGTTAATGAACTTTGAGATGTTGACCCGGGAAAAGGGGAATCCCAGCGGGGCAGTTTGTTCCACATGCACAGGAATGCAGAGAAAATAGTGTGCAACGGGATGGAAGACAATACCACACTAGAGATCCCATGATATTTCCAAGAGAAGTCATGTAATCTCTAGAATATATGAACTGCTGTCGAGACGGCAAGAGCCCGCCTATCTGAGAGCATGTGGGAAATGGGAGATAGAGTTAGGGAGAAAGTTCACTGAAGCAGAACGGACCAGGGGATTACTCTACACAAAACAGGTCTCGAGAAATACTAGGTACAAACTCACGAAACTGTACCCAACACACCGAACATACATGACTCTACATAGGACTTAGTTGCTCCCAGGAGCAGGGAGACAGCGTTGTCCTAGGTGTGACGAAGAGGAGGCAAGGACTGCTACACATGTTTTGGACCTGTCCGGTAATCAAAATATTCTGGTAATCAATTGCGGGTATGGGGGCGCTAGAGGGCCAACCAAGATGGCCGCTCTTACCTGAGCTCCCGCTCTGCCCGAATAAATCCTGCTGAATCCTGCGGTTCCCGGCTACATTTTGAAAATTAGAGGACTTCTCCCTGCTTCTGTTTGCCCCGCACACTCCCTGCCGAGATTTGGGGAAGAATCGGCCAGTCCAAGTCCCCACACCACTTCATCGGCGCGAAGGCCGGGGCCTCCCCGGGCGCCGGGCGAACGCCGAGGGGCGAGGCGCGGCTTTGCAGAGGCCGTTGAGCGATCGTTCCTTGCTCCGGAGATCCATCGCCCACGGACACCGGGTTCGGGGCCGAAGTGAGTCCCGACATGTGCCTGCGGAGCCCCCCCCCTCCGGATCGGGGCGTCGGCGCTCCGGACACAGGGCCCTGGCCGGTGCTGGCGGGACCGCCGGGGGCCCGGCAGACAGCCAGCTGCTCCCCATCCTTCCTGGGACCGCCTCGCCGACAGACCCCGTGGGCAGCCATCGTGCAGGGCCACACCGATCCGAGAGGCAGCGACGGAGGCGGTGGAACGTTGGGACGCCCGCCCGACAGATGAAGACCTGAGGTACGTGCCCGGATTCGTCGAGAGCCCCGAGAGTAGATTGCAGCGGCCCCCAGACGTGGCCGCGGCACGGTTGGCCGTGGGTGGCGGCGGCTCGGAGGGCGGAACTACCTCCAGTCCACGAAGAAGCCCATAAGACACCTTGACCCCTAGGACCACCTCGCCCCAGAACTCCTGATACCTTACTAGGGGTCGCACCCCCACCGACCTAACGCCGGATCTCCCTCGGACTCGGCGGCAACTGCAAGCCACCTCGCCGCCGCTGACCCTTTTCGCCGAGACTGCATACATTCGCCCGCCAAGATGGGCAAAGTAGACAAACTTCAAAAGAAGCTGACATTTGACAGCAACACTGCACCCAAAACCCCAAACCCACAACAAGGGGATGACCCGTCACCGTGCAGTTCCAGTCAACCAGTAGCCGAAAGCTATCCGATGGAAATAAAAGAACTCCTTCTAGATCTAAAAGCAGGCATAGGGAGACTAAATAACAAGATGGATGGTCTATCCTCCAAAGTTGATCTGATGCAACATCGCTTAGACACACATACAGAACGGCTAAACGACGCTGAGCAAAGAATCTCGAGCCTCGATGACGGGGCCACATCCCTCTCCAACAAAGTCGCGCGACTTGAAAGCCAAATGTCCGCAACAATGGCCAAGTGCGAGGACCTGGAGGGTCGCTCTAGACGGAACAACATCCGAATCGTTGGGGTTGGGGAAAACACTACCCCAGGGAAGATGGAGGTCTTTGTAGAGTCCGTGTGCCTCTCCCTCTTCGGCCGAGACTCCTTCTCGCAAATGTTCATGATTGAGAGGGCCCACAGGACCCCGTCCTCCAGACCAGCCCCGGGCGCACCTCCTAGAGTCATCATAGCGAGGCTGCTCAATTACAGAGACCGCGACACCATCCTGCGACTGGCAAGGGAGAAGGGAGAGCTACACCATGACGGAGACAAAATTCATATTTACCCCGATTTCTCATCAACAGTACAGACCCAGAGGAGAGCTTTCACCAGCGTCAAACAACGACTACGTGAAGGGAAGCTCGCATATTCCATGATTTTCCCTGCTCGTCTCAGGGTACAATACAACGAAAAGACCCACTTCTTTAATTCTCCTGAGGAAGTCCATCTATTTCTGGACCGTAACGGTTGCCCAGCTCACAATCCTCAACGACCCCACGCACGAAGAGAGAGGGTCCCCAGGAATCCTCCTTAAAACCCAAGCCAGGCTCCGAAATATACCCAAACTGCCGGAACACGCTCACTCACCATTAAACATCTGGGCAGAGTTCTTGGAAGGACCCCAAGCGCCCCGAGCACAGCATCTGTTTTCTCACTCAAGTTGAGGGAGATCCCGTCGGACATGTTGGGGGTTGTCCGCGAAATGGGAATAGTTCTAAGGGCTGTTGGACTGTTTATTGTTTTTTGTTCAGGGTCAGGTTAACAACCACCCTTCTGGCACGGCCAGATCTAGTTACGTGCGAATCTCTCATTAGGAGAGACCAGCACCCTCCCGAGTTGCCTCCCCTCAGTTTCGCTCCTCGCTCTCTGCTGCCTGTCGTCATGCTCCATGTAATGTACCACGATATGCTCCATACCCACCATTCCACCCCAAACTACATGACGACCGTTGGACCAGAGAACTCCCAACGCTATTCCAAACTTTCTTCTCCTTTCAACACTCAAGGTTGCGACATGGAATATAAGGGGAGGTAACATCCCCTCCAAAACCCGCAAAAACCTACAATACCTAAGGAGACATGAGATTGATGTGGCAATGTTACAGGAAACCCACCTAACACCCGTGAAAGAACGCACATGGGCCAAGTCGTGGGGATGCCATAGATATTATTCATCTTACTCCTCCTACTCCAGAGGAGTGGCTATTCTAGTACACAGAAGAACCAATTTCCGTCTCACACACGTTGCAAAAGACTCCATAGGAAGATCCGTACTGGTCAGAGGCATAATTGCAGGCAAAGCGATAACCTTCATTAACTCCTACGCCCCCAATGTAGATGGTCCAGATAACTTTGGCTGGGTGATGTCGCAGCTCTCCTCACTTGAACATTCCACGGTGGTTTGGGGTGGCGACATGAACACGGTCATAGACCCGGCCAAAGACAGATCACACTCCTCGTCTCAGCAGACCTCTAATATACGGAAATCTGCCGCGCCTTTGACTTAAAGGACGCCTGGAGAACAGTTAACGGAGATCTGCGGGACTACACTTTCCACTCAGCGGTCCATAACACCAGCTCTCGCATCGACTACTTGTTCACATCCAGAACAGGCCCCCTACGGCCCGGTCCCTGTCACATCCTTCCACGGACGCTATCAGACCACTCGCCAATGGTCCTTTGTCTCCTCCCCTCCCAGCCTGTCCCCAGACTACAGAATTGGCGCTTCAAGACAGGTTCCATGCTAGACACAGTTTTCGCAGCGGAGCTAAAAGAGGAGATCGAAGTCTTTCTCGGAGCCAACGTGGGGTCAGTCTCCTCGGCCGGAGTGCTATGGGAGTCTCTGAAATGCTTCGTAAGAGGCGTATGCCAAGCCAATGAGAACGGCATCGTCAAACTCATTAGACGCGAACTTAAAACCTGCGAAGACCGCCTCAAAGATCTCGAACGTAAAACCAGAGATTCAGACGAACTGAAGACGAAAGCTATCCTGAAAGAAGAACTGCTGAAGTTTAATACACTCGCCGAGCGCGAACTAAAATTTCTCCACCGTGGCACGGTAGTCAGGCAATACGGTGAGGGGCAAAAGCCTGGAGCTCTCCTGGCGAGGTTGCTGAGAGCTGACCACACACCGACGCCTATTACAGAGATTCGCAGCCAACAGGGAAGAACGTCGAACACAGATGCCGACATGGCAGAGGAATTTAGGCTCTTCTACCAGGAGCTTTATAGTTCCCAACACCCCGGAAATTCTGATGCCCCACTGAGATACCTGAGGGAGACTGAATTATACTGGGCAGAGGCACAACTAAGAGAACCCCTCAATGAACTGATTTCCCCAGAAGAAATAGCTGAGGCAATTAAATCACTTCCGAACACCAAAGCCCCCGGCCCTGATGGCTTAACCGGGGAATTCTATAAAGCCTTCGCGCCTACCCTTGCTCCCCTTCTAGCCGATGTATACGAGGAAGCCTTAGAGAACGGTACCCTACCCCAGACCATGCGTGAAGCCAATGTGATTCTCCTGCTCAAAACAGACAAACCACCGGATAATTGTGCTTCCTATCGCCCCATTTCCCTCCTAAATCTAGACAACAAGATTCTAGCAAAAATCCTAACGAGCAGACTGATGCCACTAATGCCTGCTCTAGTTCTTGCAGACCAGGCGGGGTTCATACCGGGCCGCAATACCACATTCGGCATTAGGAGACTATTTGGAGTGATGGGAGCACTGGACCCAGCCCAACAAGCCATTGCTCTTCTTCTTGATGCTGAAAAAGCGTTCGACTCGGTGGAGTGGCCATTTCTTTTCTCGGTACTCGCCAGGATGGGCCTGGGGGCTCGCTTCATTAAACTAGTTTCCCTGCTATACTCTAAACCTACAGCCAACATATTAGTCGGCACAGCTAGATCGTCCATCATCAACCTACAACGGGGTACCAGGCAAGGCTGCCCACTGTCAGCTCTACTATTCGCCCTAGTAATGGAACCCCTTGCCTCCAATCTTCGCGAGCATAGCCAACACCGAGGTCTGGTCATAGGCCCACACAAACTCATCATCTCACTTTACGCGGATGACGTGGTTCTTTACATAAGAGACCCAATCGACAATCTGAACCCCATCATGCGCGAAGTGATCAGATTCGGGGCAGCATCTGGCCTCAAAATCAATCAAACAAAATCAATTATCTTCCCGCTCACCCCGGCGACTCAGCCATTTCAAGACGACTTCCACCTCACCTGGAAGTCATCCAAGGTGCGATACCTAGGCATCCAAATGTCACTAAATCACCAAGAAGTATTCCGGGACAATTACGAGGTGGTGTTTAAGTCCCTAACAGAAAAGGTGGCCCGATGGAAATCCCTACCCTTAACACTATGGGGAAGAACCTCTCTTGTCAAGATGGTGATTCTTCCGAAACTTCTTTATCTCTTCACCAACATTTCCATCCTACTTCCACAACCATTCCTGAAAAAACTAAAGAGTCTGGGGTCCTGGAACTACTGTGGGCCGGTAAACCCGCCAGAGTGGCTCACTCCACGCTAACTCTCCCAGTGACGAAAGGTGGCCTGGCGCTCCCCGATCTGGAGAGGTACTACTGGGCGGCCCAGGCGCAATTTCTTAGCCACTGGTACGCCACAAACCCTGTTAGACCACATGTCCAGATTGAGAGGGCCCTAGCCTCACCGAATCTACTGAGAGCAGTCATCTTCGGGAAAATCCCGGTCCCCAATGACACGATGAATGTAATCCTAACAACGTACAAGATATGGAAGCTTTTAGCGCAGAAACACAACATCGTCACTCGATACTCTCCACTCCTACCTGCAAAATTCATACCAGGGATTTCGTTGACGTCCGAAAAAGTGTACCTCCAATGGCTAGAAAAACTTCAAATTAAGAACCTCGGGGACCTATTCACTGATGACAGTTTCCTGACCCCCGATCAAGCGAAGGAAAAAGGTGGCACTACCTCGCTAGACATTTTTATCTACTTCAGGGTACGCCACACTCTGCGAGCAATCCTTCCCACCTTTCCACAACAACCCCAAACATGGCAACTCTTACACTCAGTAATTCAGTCTCAGGGTGAAGGAAGACCCCTCTCTCAGATCTACAAAACCATCACTACGGACATATCTCCCACTATGTCCCGAGCCAAGACTAGATGGGAAAGGGCCCTAAATATAACTTTCTCCGACACCGATTGGTCCTTTATCCTTAGACAGACACAGAAGATTGCCCTCAACACCCGCCTCAAGTTAGTCCACTTCAACTACCTGCACCAAACGTACTTTACACCAGCCAAAGCAAAAATACAGCATCCAAATTCATCCTTCAGTTGTGAGAGGTGTGGATTAGCATCTGCAAACTTCCTTCATCTAGCATGGGACTGCCCTAAACTGGCCTCATTCTGGCCCCAGGTGCTGGAAATCACGAGCAAGATAATCGGTGAGCCGATTCTCCCAGCCAACACGGCAGCGCTGTTGGGCATGACCAGACTGTTGAAGGCCCCTACGAGAAAGCTAGCAGGCATCCTACTGACACTGGCTCGCAGAAGAGTCGCCATGGCATGAAGCCGTGGTCCTCCCCCAACAGTCACCGCATGGCGCAGAGATATTCTTTACTGCCAAGATGTCGAAACAGATTTCATTAAGCTGCTGCCACAACATGCACGCCCACCCGACATCTGGGGACCCTTAGTAACCTTTTTGATGAATGAATCAGCGGGGGCTCCTGCCTCGCCGACCAGTTCTCGGTAGAAGCTGTATCCTCTCATTAATGGCAACTAGGGAAGTTTCCCTTCTCATACCAACCGCTGACTCGATTGCATACTCATGGACCTGGGGGAGTATACACAGGATAGGGGCCGGGGGGCGGGGGGTGGAGGTAGAGGGGGAGGTCGAGGGGGACATGGATAGGCTAATTCCACCCTAATGTGGGTGAGAAGTTGTTTGTTGTTTGAAAATAAAAAAAAAAAAAAAATCCTGAAAAAAAAAAAATCAATTGCGGGTAGAGTGGCAAAATGGGTAAATCGAGATGCGTGGGTGGCCGCCGGAGGCCTGCATACTGGGCCTGTTCCCTCGCAACAACAAGCGTGCCGCCACCCTAACAAAAATGAAAGATCTGATATGTATACTAGCGAAGCGCAGAATAGCTATGGCCTTGAAGGTGGCAGCGGGCCCTAACGTACATGCTTGTTGGGGAGACCTGAAGAGGTGGGTACTGACAGCATTATGGCACAGAGCAAGGCGTAGAGACCTGAGAAAGGCAAGCGAAGATGTGGAATCCTGGAATGTGCTCACACAGACAATGTTTGACACCAAGCCGGAGGGGGAGGGTACAAGTCAGGGGGTGAGCCCCAGAATACTTAATGAGACATTGGTATTAAGACACAAGGGGTTGGTAAACTTGAAGGGGGTAATGCAATGTGGGTGTATAATCACAAATACTGTAAGAGACTTGGACAGATCCTGAGTGAGAATAACGCTCCCTGAGGTGCAACATTGGTCAGCCTGCCTGTAACACTACATAAACAAGATTCTGTGGGAAATGCAGCAAATCTAATGTCTACAGAATGCATATGCTGCAGTCATACCCCACAGGAAAATCACATCAACTCAGTCGCTCTTACGATTCTCCCCGGGATAGGGAATGCGGGAGAGGGGAGAAGGGACTGTTGAATGTAATGTTTTGTTAAATGCATAAAACCAATAAAACAAATTGTTGTTAAAAAAAGAAAGAAATATTTGATAATATCACCAGCTAGTTTAATTTGTTTGTGCGTTTAAGACCTAGAATAAATATTTGTATTTTTATACATTCCTGTCTAAATTAAATTAATGTGTGCTTCACTTGTGGACTCATTGTGGGCCCCTGACACCACTTGTACTCAGAGTAGCCTGGACTGCTCTGAAGGTATCCCTTGATTGGGTTTTGGCTAACCTCTCAGAGTTCCATGTTCACTCTAATTCGGGTGATCTCCTAAAATCTGTCCAAAAGGCCAGATTCTAGAAGTCCATCTTAACAGGTAGAGAGGGGACAGGGAGGTGGGGGGTGTCCTGCAGACAGATTTATTACAGATTATGGAGAACACATTTCTCAATAGACTCCTTGGGCTTCTTAGTAGAGGTTCTAGTTTTCACCTACAAACTGAAATTTGGATTCCATCCATTGTAGATAGGCTAGTGCTTCTCCGTCCGTGCTATACTGGTGTCTTAAAACAAACAGTAACTCTTACTCCTGCAATTCTGAACATCATCTTCAGATGCGCGTTTGGCAACAAATTTCCCTGGTTAGTGTATATTCATAAGACAGTCTAATTCGCTAATTGGTATGCAAGTCCAACTAATATACCAAAGGAAGGCAATTGTCTTGTCAAAAACGTAATCTGGCATATGTACACAGAGGAAAGAGAATCAACTGCTATGATCACATCTGTGACAATTTAATATCTGTTAATTACCACCCATAGTGAAAATCGGTGGTTTGGGGGATTACTCGTCACTGGAAACAAACAAGAATCAGTTAGAACATTTACCATGTTTGATTTAGTCATTAGATATATTGGCAAAGCAAAGGTTATTACAACAGGCAGATTGTTCTTACGCACCCATGCTCAAGGCATTTACATCCAATCAAGCTGAACGCTCCAGGTTTGACACTATCACACATTGTGGGTCAATCTGTTCACTGGTGGAGTTTTGGAAAGATTTTGTCCTAGTTCTTGCCAACCTCAGAAAACGACATACAGTACGTAGGGATTGAAATACCATCACCATCAAGCTGGTGTGACAAGGTGATGAGGATTAGTTTCCACCTTAACTACAAACTAACAGCCAGCCTGCCGGTTGGAATCTCTTTGTAAGTCTAGTCAAAATTGTTCCGTTTTGAACAGCTTCCTAGATGATGGTCCATTGCACTAGATATACTGGACGGTTATGTCTCAGACATAAGGTTAACAGCCACATTATGAATCTGGTCTCCTCGTTCCCTCTGTACCCTCCTATATTGTGGGGTTGAATGAATATACTCGTTAGCCCGCGTTTTTAATTCTGTTAAATCTGGATTACTCCAACTGGTTGGTTTTTTGCACCTTTCCCTCCATAGATTCCTATGGGACCCCCAGTCATTTTGCTTATATTTTAACCCTGATCCGACATTTGGAGGTCAGTAAAGCCTTCTGCTTTACTTCCTTGCCCATTTTGCTCAGTCCTATGGGGAACCCGACTAGTCCCTAAGACTGAGTACTGAGATACTTGGTCTCTCGATTGGAATTCATGTACTTTTACAATTGCACACATCGCCATACAGTGAAGTGCAGTTAAGATAGTTTGTCTCCTTATTACTTGATGATTTTTTGGCTACTTTGACGTTGTGCCCATGACAAAGAAGAGAAGCCCGCTGACGACCAGAGGACGACTCCTGCAGATGACTAGCATCAACCCCAGTGAAACCCTGCTTCACTGCTTTATCTCACATCACTCTCGTTGGTGCTTCAACCCTTAGAGCAGTGGGAACAACCAGTCTCGACCCAAGCTCACAGATCCACACCTTGGAAGCCATCAAAGTGTCCTGAACCATCTGGTGGACTGACAAGCTCCCATCCGGGCTTCAACCATTGCTGTTCTGAGCAGAGACTTGGGACTCGCAGGATCTTCAGGGTAATGCAGTGTTTATAAAGAAAGAAAATGTTTTTAATGACACCTAAATAACGACAAAAAGTAGAATCTTTTAGTAAATGTATATATGGGGCTCGGGTAAGGGATTAGTGGGGGTAGTTGGGAGGGAGGGTAAGGTGGTAGAAACAAGGGGCTTGAGGGGGACACCACCCCAAATAAAATAAAAAACAAAATTGACTTTTTTCGTTATTCAGGTGTCGTTTTAAAAGTATGTTGTTATTTAGGGTGTCGTCTAAAAACATGGAACAGATCTTCAGCTTATGTCATAAGTCGCTGTCCTCAAAATTTCACGACAAGTGTAGCTGAGCTGTGGCTGCCCGTGTTCACCGCTGGAAGATTGCCTGTCACCGCTGACTGACGTGACCTCCACTGGAGCCATCCTTCTGGAATCTGTGATGTGTCCTGAAGGGTCTGCACCACCAAGTTTGCATCTTTTCATTGTTTGGAGGTCTTCAAGAAGTTGTCTGGAACTGTCTGGTGAGAACCACGACCAGCTCCCGATATGAAAAGGGAACTCTGGAGGCACTACCGCGAGGCCCCCTCTTTCGAATCAAGGACAGAAGATTGGAGCCTCAATACATTCTGGAAGACCTGCAGTGTCACCTGGAAGTATCGGAATTGGGAGGATAAGTGAACATACCAGTTTCAGTCCCCCTTCACCCCTGGGTCTCCCATAGGGTATCACAGGGTGGCTTGTCCCTAGACTCCCTCTGGTCTGGCCTTTGGTCATCGAAACCTTGTCAAGGATCCCGTCTTAAGAATTACCTTTTTAACAGAATAGAGTGGGGTACTTCGCTTATTTATAGTAAATACTTACATAACTTTAAGGAACTTTTCAATGAGCACCACAGCCCACTGCATAGAGAAACCCTATTGGAACTTGTGACCTTTTGGGCATAAGGCCACATAATATCTTAAGGCTTTAAAAAACAGTTGGAACTGAGTATTGATTATCTAAATGTAACGGTTGTTCTTGCATTGAATTACTTACCTCTTTGACTACTAGTAGGTGACATTATCTCTAAAGGTGAATGTGTACATATTTGATATATGGTTTTTGATTATTATATTAACATTACTGCACTTACTTGTGATATTTCTATGAGTAGTGTGTTTAAAAAGACCTAATAAATAATTGTATTTTGTAGATACTCCCTGACTAACAAAGTATTGGTGGTGTTCGGGTGTGCAATCATTGTAGCCCCAGACACCTCTCATACTTTTCCTGAGACTAAACCTTGACTCTGCGCCCACACTACCTTGATTAGGTTTTGGCTAACCTCTCAGTGTCTTTCCCATTTACCATAAACAGGGTGGCCTCCTAAAATCCTCCCCCCAGGGTTTAATTTAACCGTCAACTTACTTCTGCCCATGCTTACAAGAGCCTTCTTATTTCTTTTCCACAGCAAGAGCTGGCAGCAGCCACATACTGTCACAAGTCTGTCCCCTTCTCGCCTGTTTTTCTTGTTTGCTTGTGACCTTCTTTGGTGACTTCTTTCGTACGGTCCGGGATTTATATAAGCCCGTGTGCTGGTCTTCGGATTCCAGCGTGAGAAAGATGTTTCAACTCCAGGATACGTTCAGAAGTCCAGGAAGGAATAGTGTCCGGGCTCGGAGGCACGGAATGCCGTGACTCGAGCGCAGGCGAAAATCCTGTAAGTTAAGAGGTAAGTTAGAGGGAAGAAAGGAAGGAGGAGGATTCAAGGAACTGGGAAACAGGAGTGAGGAAAAAGACCAGTGCGAACTCCGGCAACACACGTCCAACTACAGCGAGTGGTAGCGTTGAGACACGGAGCGCCGTGGGGGCGTGTCTGTTTAGTAGTGTGCAAAGCATGGAGCGCAGAGACTGGCAGGCTGCGTTCTGTATCAGGTGGCCATGTTGGGAGGATTACTGCATTCAGTCCTCTATGGGTCAGGGACCACGAAGTCCAGAATGGACGCAGGCGACGGTTCATGACACATACCAGCCTTCCTTTTGGCCATACAACAACAGCTTACTAGTAAGGCTTAATACAACAGCTCTTTACTCTAGGAAAAAAGAAAAGCACTGCACCAAAGCACCTCTGGGATATCATCACCCAAACATGGTACCCCAGAACCAGCATGACTCTGGACACTTCGGGGTACTCAACAGGCAGGGTCATAACTCAAACTGAGAAAATATACTTTCTGAACAGACTACTTCTGTGTAACATGCACTTCATTTTACTTGGCTACAGAAGATAAAGTATTCTTATGACATAACTGCATCTCCAATCAGCCATGTAATCTATATGTGTGCTAAACTCATACTTTAAAGCCACTCTCCTGACTTCCCAACAGTTCGCCTGGGCTGTTTAGCCAATACTACCACTAGTGAGCCAGGGAAAGCTTGCAAGAAACTGTGCAGTCTTGCTCAGTGACCCCAGTCCCCTTAGGGTTGAGTTACATTCTCCCAACAGTATCTTGTAGTTTCCAAATGGGATTAAGTCAATGCTCCAGTCCAGTGTAATGTGGGTGTTGTGAGTGGCTGTGCTGGTGTTTATGTCCAGTGGTGAGGGTGGAGTCCCTGTCGGAGGATATTCACACAACTAAGAGCAAATAAGTGGCTTCTCACAGAAATGTTTTGTGTGTGTGTAAGGTCACCTTGCCAACCCAGGTTTTCCTTGAACTCTCGTCTAGCTCATCATGTGGTAGCTGTGGTCTACAAAATCAACTAAGAAGGGGATACCTGTGACAAGAGCACATTGTAACGGTATAACTTTGAATACAGGAATGTCCATGCATTGGTCTTATGAAAATAGAATTTGTATCCTACAACGGTGTTGTGAATGTAACATCATGTAAATAATGCCTGTAAAGGGCACGCTGTGTTATGAGCCGCAGCGTGCCCAACTCACAGAACAAGCCGGATGCCGTAGGAGCATCGCTCCATGAAGCCAAGCCCCTTTTCATTTATAAGTACCTGCGCCGGCCCACAGTGGTGAAGCCTGCATGTAAAGGATGCGCAGTGTTGTACTCTGCAAGGTGTTAGGCACAGCAGAGGTCCAACAACCAGAGAACTATGCAAGTCCTACTTTACACGTTTTTTACATGACACACAAATACCGAAGAGCACAGCGCTCCCCTACTGATTAAGAGCAGTGAGATCCTATTGGGCCTCTAGGGGCTCACACATCGTCTTTAGCTGGTGTCTGTAGGATCAGGTGAAGACTAGCCCGAAGGCCAGAGATCTCGTGCAGCGTACGATGAGAGGGCGGGAGTCAGACTACAGGGCCCCCTTCCCTCGAGCAGTCGAGCGTGCCTCGCCCCGAGGCTTGCACCCAGTCCTGAGCACATGGTCATTGTTGTGGGCTGAGCTTTGCGAGACACAGCCCCGTTTGTTTTCTGTATGAACTGAATAACGAGGCACCTTTTGGACCCAAGGCGGTCATCGATTTAACCTGATCTGACTGGAACTGACTTTGCCCAGGGTAATTTGGTAGCAATTACAGAGGTTCGCACTGGAGCCACCCGCCCTTCGGCACTGGGGAATGTGGAAAATACTGCAGATCCCCCATTAAACCCTACCTAGAGCCTCCTCCGAGGTGGCCAGGCGAGGGCAGATGCTTCCTGATCCCAATGCTGTGGGTGGTGTATTGCGGATCACCTGGGTGGAGACCGGGCCCAGAGAAGTGGGACGATTTCGCAGGGCGAGACACTATTTTTCCTTGAAGAGGAATACTTTTTTTATTTGGAGTCCAAATGGCTTTCCAATAGAAGTCTGGAAAAGACCCTGCAATACACATGTGGGCTTCCCGATATAGAGAGTTATCTTCATCTACAGTTAGAGTTGGAGATCTTGCTACTGGGCCATTACACCACTTGTTCTCCCAAAGCAGACAAGATGGTATTCTCACTCCCCCATCCCCGACCGCAGAAAGGCATGCATTGTAGTTCTTCCCAAAGCAGGCCAACTGCTAGAACGCTGCCTCGTACAGGCCAATCTCAGTCATAAATGGGAAGGCCAACGTCTTGGGAGAGCCCTGGCCAACTTAGGGGTGATTTCCTCCCTAATTCACCCGGATCAATGTGGGTTCATGCCTACCAAAATCTACTCAAAAGAATCTCTGCAAAGTTCATCTAGCCATAGGCCAAGCCTCCGAGATACCGGACCCACTTGCTCTTCTCGATTGATTTTGAAAAGGCTTGATTCTGTCCAGTGAGATTTTCTTTGGGAAATTATTATATGCATGGGTTTTGGGAGTTGGAGCCGCCTACTTTACTATTCACCTTTTGCAGCATTCTGGGTCGAGTCTCCTCTAGGACCTTTCTCGTGGGGCACGGCACGCGGCAGGGTTGCCCCTTTTCTCCCCTATTTATGCTATCGATAGAACCTCTTGCGATCAAACTTAGGACGGACCCAAACTGGTTGGGATTCAGGTGGCCCTAGGGGAAGGAAGATCAAGTCTTTTGGCTGTACGCATGTGACCTCCTGATGTACATGGGCAATCCCTCAGTCTCCTGCAGGACCGTGACCCAAACACTGGATGACTACCAAGAATTTATTGGACTCAAAATAAATGGGCATAAGTCTGTTTTTTCCCCTGATTCAAGTGGGGAACGAGGCAATCCCACGGGACTGCCCCTATCAAGTGTCAAGAGCGGGCTTCACTTACTTAGGTATTCAAGTGGGACTCCATCTCTTCGAGTTTCTCCAAGCAAATCTCCACATCCTCATTGGCAGATTTACTCAGGACGTTATACTTTAGAAATCTCTCCCACTAAATGTGCTAGGTAAAGGAGCTCTTTAATATGTTGGTTTTGCTGAGATTCATTTGTGTGCTTCAAAATGCCCCGCTACCGGTCCCCATGTCAGTCTTTTCTAGGATAGATGCAGCACTCCGAGATTTGTTGTGGGGTGGGAAACCGCCATGTATCGCCTTGAGAACTCTACAACGTATCAGTATGGGAGAGTGGGATAGGCCTGCCCAACTTACAATGATATTATTGGGCCGGGCAGTTGGGTGTGGTAAATAACTAGTTGCACAGAGACCCCAGGTTTTCCCATATTAAAGCAGAGAAGGGTTGGATGAAAGGAACATTACCTACCCAGGTGTTATACAACTACAAACAGACAACATTGGTACTCCCAAACATGACGCAGCCTAAAAATATAGTCAGATGCACACAAATATATATGAAGGGGTGGGGGGGGGGAGCAGTGGTAAATAGAATGCACACCAGCCTAAAATAAATGAACGCTTAAATAAATTAAAAGATACTAACCCTTGCAAACGTGGGGAAAGAGGGATGCATCCTTCCCTTTGAGACCCTGCAACACACATTTGAGCTTCCTGATATAGACCGTTATCGTCATGTACAGTTAGCTCACGCTATGGGTTTCCAGTTTCAGTCCTTGGATGAAGTTCCACAAAGTTCTTCCCTTGAGGTTAATATCCTCCCTGAACGAATTGTCATCAAGGTCACTTCCACTCTGAACCAAGCTATCACTGCTTTTGGGACCAAGGAATTAACACGTCTTAAAGACAGGTCGAAGAGGGACATTGTTTCGCTGGAATTAGAGGAATGGGTGGAAGCGCTTTTATTTCCAAGAGAAATAGAGATATTGGGCAGGTGGCATCTCATACAATACAAGATCTTCATTGAGTCGACTATTCCCAAACTGCACTGTTTGAGTGGGGTAGGAAGGACAGGGACAACTGCTTAAAATGTGGAGAACACAATATACCTTTTTACACACATTACGGGAATGTGCTCAGATTCAAGTCTTCTGGGGAAGGGGTCTTGTATTGCTTGGGAAATGGAGGGAGTCTACGTTTACCAAACATAACCAAATAGTTTTTGTCTGTAACTATCTGACTGATGAAACAAATCATTGCATCTATGTGGGGGGTGGCGGACAATGTCCGGGTCAGCCGATGGACTGCTGAAGTGGAGATGGGCATGGCCCTGGAGCGAAAGGTCTATACACTGCATGGGGTTGCTCTTCAAAGTTTTAGAAAGTGTGGGTCGAGGGAGAAGAGTTGAGAAACATTGCTTTCCTTTACCTTTTGGCCTCATCCCTCTCCTTGTTTGAACTCAATATCATTCCTTCCTTTACCCTCTCCATATGTATGTGCAGCCTAATTGCTCTATCCAATCAGTAACAGTGTTCTTTATTTGTCAAATAATACAACAGGCAGATTTGTTACTTGCATACTAACTGTGGAAGGTGCACAAGAGAAACAACACAATAAGGCTCCTAGGCGACGATGGTTAAGCCCTATACACTGATAGGGAGAAAATGGAAGCCCTAGGGTTAAAATGGCAGGTCCGCCAACACCTTCCTACCTCCAGATACAATACCTAAGTTCTGGCAGTGCCCCCCACAAGCAAGATCAATTAGAATCCCTAGAAGATGCAATCACAGTGGAAGAAATAGGGGCAGCTATAAAATCCTTGAAAAACACAGACCCAGGCTCTGATGGACTAACAACAACATTTTATAAAACTTACTCTCACATCCTAGCTCCACACCTCGTCACCCTGTTTAACTCCTTCTTGACAACGGGGAGCGTTGCAAGATCAATGGCTGAATCACTAACAATACTAGTCCATAAACCAGGGAAAGACCCGGAGCAGTTTGCACCTTACAGACCAAGAACGTCGATGAACAATGACGGGAAAATATTCTCGAAGGTGCTGGCATCCAGATTAAAAGAGTATCTCCTAGACATGATAGCCCGTGACCAGACAGAATTTATCTCGGGTAGGGGGAAACATGATATCAGGCGCACAATCAACCTTATAGGGACTGGGGGAAAGAATGCTGGTCATCTCATTAGATGTCCACAAGGCATTCGACCTAGTGGACTCGCGGTATATAAGGAACACTCGTACACCTAGGGTTCGGCCCCAACTTCGTAACATGGACAATGGCCAACTATCAAACCCCTTCTACACAACTGAGGGTCAATGGGATTAGATCGGAGAAAATACTAATTACCAGAGGAACAAGGCAGGGTTGCCCTCTATTTCACCTAGTGTTTGCCCCGTCTATGGAGCCATTTGCGGAAAAGGTCAGGCAAAACCCCAAAATAAAGGGGCTCACAGTAGGGGGACGGGAGTACAAGGCTGCACTATATGCAGACGATGAGCTCTTGACAATAACACATTCGGACATATCATTGGGCCCCCTCTGGAAACAGATTCAAGCATTCGGCAAAACTTCAGGATTCATGGTAAATTATGAGAAATCCTCGGCGCTAGCAGTCAACCTTGCAAGGAAGCAAAGAGAAGATCTCACTCCCATGCTACCTGTCCCATGGGAGGAAACCGCGATCAGATATATGGGGGTTCAGATCCCCAGAAGCACTTTGCAAATCTACCAGAGCAATTTCCTGCAACTGCTCGGCAAATTCAGAAAAGACTTGGCTCAGAATAGCCACAGTAAAAATGAATCTAAAACCCCGACTGATTTACCAGTCCGCCGCACTCCCGGTCGACATCCCAGAAAACAAATTAACCTCCTTGCAGAGAAACATACTAAAATTCATATGGGGGGTGGGGAAGGGTTGAAACCCGGTGTAGCTAAGAGGATCATACTCCGAGGGCAGAGCCTGGGTGTACTGGGGGTCCCTGATGTGTCCAGGTCCAAGAGTACAGCGCAACCATCATACACATTGACATGGATACAGATCACAGACCAGCCCTACTGGAGACTAATAGAAGAAGCATGGTTCTCCCCACCCTTGGCGGACCTTCCACACTTCCCGACCGTGAAAACCTAGGCCAACCTAGGCCCCCTCAGAGCAACGAGAAACACAGTACGAAACTGGAAATAAGCAGCCGCCCGTAAATGGAGTTGTATAGGTACTCTAGGCCCACTAACACCAATCGGAAATAACCCAGAGTTCTCTCTAGGAATTCACCCCCATAGTTTTGCAACCAGGAAGAAGGGAGGTTTGCAGAAGGTTTCAGATTACCTGGAGGAGGGCAACCCACTTAGATCCGAAGAATGCAAGGCTAAATATAAGGTCACAGAGATGGAGCGGTTTCATTACTCCCAGCTCCGACACTGGTTAACTGCAGTCGGGGAGAGGGGAACGAGACATCTCACAGCACTCGAGAGGACCTTAACATCAACAGCCCCTCGAGGGAAAATCTCTACTCTATACCGCCTGCTAGACAAAACAGACCCAACCACAAAAGAAAAATATATGCTTAGCTGGGAAAGGGACCTGGGACGTGCAATAGACATGGAAGAGCTGGATTGTAGCTGGACTAGACTGCATAAAAGCACCCAATGCATACTAAACAAATTCAATCCAGACTTCCGACCAGGATGCTGGAGGGGCTGAGCAGACGGGGGCACTCTGTTTCACTTACTATTGGCCTGCCAGCCCAAAAGCTGGGGCTTACTGGAGAGGTGTTCTCGAGCAGATTAAAGGGATCACAGGACTCAATGCCATGCGATCTGGGAAAAATTCTTCTGGGAGAAACGCGGGGGGTAGGGGGGTTTCGGGGCGAGTACCCACTCACTGGCCAGATTGCTTGCCTATGTACCTATCTACTGACAGCTGCCAAAATAGCATTGGCCGACTATGGAAGAACCCAGAGGGGCCCTCAATCCCAATCAGGTGGTCCAAATGTTGGGAAATCGCAGTAGCGGAAAG
Organism: Ambystoma mexicanum; assembly: GCF_040938575.1. Classification (NCBI taxonomy): domain Eukaryota; kingdom Metazoa; phylum Chordata; class Amphibia; order Caudata; family Ambystomatidae; genus Ambystoma; species Ambystoma mexicanum. Next base: position 385,281,784 of record NC_090934.1, on the reverse strand, counting down.
ACTAACGGCGATCCGGTCAGGGAACTTGAACACTTTCCGAAACACGTGGGCACCCTTTATGGATTATGCTGAGAAATATCCAGGAATCACCCGGACACCACCACTGAGGCTACAATGAGGCCCGCACGAAAGGGAACGGAGCAGGCCTCACCAAAGCCCCATGAGTATATAGACAGAGTACGGTCCCAAGAACGGTCCCTGTAAAGAGAACCGCCTTTCAAGAACCATGGTTGTGATCTGTATGTGTTGAAAAGCCGATATGATGTCACTGTATACATAACCTGAAACGCCCAATAAAATTATTTGGTTGAAAAAAAAACAGTCTGATTTGAAAAAAAAATAAACAATAGACTGCACAACCAGTGTATACCCAAGAATGCCAGACAACCTCTTTGAAACTACAACGCATTCTAAACGCAGTGGCAAGACTCCTCTTGAGACTAGACAGAAGAGAATACATCATGACAGCCCTGAGAAGTCTACATATGTTAGCGGTCAATAACCAAACAACTTGAAAGCCCTCTGCTTCGCACATAGAGTTCTACACGGACAGGGAAATTAATTTCTTCAATCTAAAATCACAATATCAACCAAGAAGAATCCTAAGATCCAGTACCGACATCCATATAGAAACAAGGCACTATGAGAAAAGTACATTCGGGGTAACAGCTTACTACATTCTCAAAGCCAAGCTATGAAATTCAATCCCGAAGGAAATCAAGACAATGGTGGACCACTTGACGTTTCCTACAGGGCTAAAACACGATTATTCAACTCGCCGGAATAGAATTGTCTGAACAATAACCAAACACTGATCACCCCGTTGAGGGTGTCACATCCACTCCATAAAACACCATACAACACCCCCAAAGGCATCTTAAGCACGAGTGCAAAATAAACGGATAGAAAGGATCCAACAACGTGCCACATTTCTCACCCAAATGCATCAAGAAAGACAAGTTGCACATTATCCTGACTATACCAAGCCACACAATATAGCCTGCCAAACACAAGCGCACAGGTTTTAGTGGAAGAAGGGGTCCTAGGCAACCCAATAAGCCCCCCTTCCTATTCCATGCCGCTCAAGGAAAACACTTCCATCAAAGACAGTTGAAGCATCACAACAACAATTCACTACAATTCAAACTCTTCTCTGCCTCCTACCGCCAGAAAACCACAACTATTGCACCAATTTCTAAAGGAACATAACTCCACACCCATGCGAAGAAGAGTACCCAACAAAAGAATAAGGAATTAGGCAGCGGCACAGTACCCAGAGACCAGCCGAAATCTCAATACCTCAAAACTACTAACCATCTCCTTTCTTCTTTCACTCTCGCTCTCCACCTCTCCCCAGATGGCTAGAAAATCTCACATCTAAACATCTGCAAATCATTAACTGCTTTTCAAACTCATAAATGCCCTACTAGCCTGAAACACCCAACAACTCAGGTACTGGATGATCTCCATCAGGAATCAATAAGCCTCCGGTTTAACAAACAAAGCACAACCAGAAAGCACAGACACCAGTTACTCCTGGTTGTTCAACACACACCAACAGGTGAGCACAACACCCGTCTTATCCCTCTTTCTATCCTAAGCAACCCACCCCACTTTACCTTGCAGAGCCACAAGAGCATCTGGAGACCATTAAAATGGCCATGATGTGAGGTATAACATAAAATAACCCCATAGTTAGGGAGGGGGCTTTGTCACAGGCCAAACCTCCAAATTAACATGATCACTAGTCTAAGGTCCAATGAGCCACTTAATGCTACACAAAGTTTAAGAGATAGCAGATGCAAGAGGGTGGCCTAATACAACAGACCATACCAACTTGGATCAGTCTGTCTTTCAAATACAGATCTACAGAAGCAGTGGTTTGCTAAAAAAAGTTCCAAGCAATGAAGTGTTGAAACATTCAATGTGAGCAGTTACTAAAAGAGTCAGGCCACTGGTTGCATTAATTGGAAGACCTATCAGAAAAGCAATCTCACAGAAACGTATGCATTAGATGGGAATTCCTTTAACAGGCACTATGTAAAGCGAATAAGGATCATAGATTGGCGGTGTGGGAGTAAAGGTGAGGTTAAGCATTGTTGTACCAGTATTTCCTGAATTCCATGACCCGCAACAATTGCAAGAACACCAAAAATGGTGCAAGGACGACAGCTTGCAAATGTAATCCCCTAACTGCAAACATGAATAAACACTAAAGCATCAATGTGAAGTAGATGCCAGAAGGCCATTGTTGCTGTGTACAATACAGCAAGCATCAGCCACACATGGGTAAAGCCTTTCAAATGTTTTACTTTCTGCTATGCAAGCATACTCTAGCCCAGTATGTTCCTAGAAGGATAGCTCCTCAGTTTAGAGTAAGTGGGCAGTGGCATTCAAGGGTTGGCACAGACAACTAAGGCATTATGAACACATACAAATACGTTAGCATGAAGGAAAAAAGAAGCTGGACCCACTCACCTGTAAAACTTTGCTATGCACTATAGTTCCAACGGTGCCCGCACAGAGTCGGGGGAGTAGCCCACTGAAGAGCCCAGCCTTTCCATCGACCTTCACAATGTGTTTAGCTAACAAAAAATATAGGAAAATAATAGTGATCAATAAGACTGCATAACCCAAACAGAAATATCAGAGCAAACACAGATACTGAGAAAACGGTCAGTTTCAGATGTGGCGATTTAATGGCAGAGCTCCCAACAAGGCCCATGTAAAGAGTGTGGCATTTCTTTGCATTCTGGGACTAGTAGCTCTGCATTTAAAACAGAAAAAGGAAAAATAACAAATCCCAGATACAAAATAGAAACAGAACTGAAAGTGCTATACCCGCTTGACCTGCATTCTAACTAATTGAAAGCTCCACAAGACTGACATTTTTAAAAGTAAGAGAAGAACTCCGAACTAGACCTCTGTGGAGGATGATGTGATAATACTAAAACTACAAATATCACGAGCCAATGAAACTCAGGCAAGCATAACCTAAAATATCAGCTAAAATACATTGTATACCGTGGCACTAAGACTCAATAGTGTGATAACTGCACCACTATTGTGGGTCTGACATCTTGTAAAACATGTGAGAGATGATCGGAACATAATACCCGAACACGCAATTTAAGATCTCCAGTTGCACCACATTACATAGAGAGGAATAATATCACACAGATGAGATTTGCCATCCTAGAAGTAGTACATCAATCCCCCAGGAGGGTGACTATTTCCAAAAGACTAGCACAAAGAGAATTGCATTGTACTGATTATCTTGGAACAATGTACCCTTCAGGAATGAATGAATAATTTAATTTAGGACCCTCCATTTGAATTTTACTACATGTACTGTTGACAAATCATGGTATTGTATGGATGAATAGTTTAATAATTCATTATTAAAGGCAATGAATGTTCATGATCCATTCTGTTCTGTTTGTGTATTATTCCCCTTCCTTTTTCTTATCGATTATTAAGCATATTTAAGATAGTTAAAAGATATTTCAGTCATTTTCTAGTTGTTAGTGAGAACTATACACTTATCTATGGATTAGCCTCTTCTTACATATTGGATATTATGGATGTAAACACCATTTCTTCCAGAGAATGTGATGCCTTGTAACTTTGATATATAGGTTTAAAATCAAAGGATCTTTAAATGTAACTTTATCCACCTCTGTGTTTTGACATATATGCAATGACGTCATCACACTATTTAAATATCCTGGCATTTTGCCCAATCAATTGGGTCTAATACCAGTGAAAAGGCTACTTCAGCGTGCCCATGACATTTTTTTACCTTATTGGGTTCATCGACTTTTGATATTTGAGTATTATAATTAAATCTTATACATAAGGTTACTTTAATATATTTTTTCACCATTTCATTTAGATGTCGTATCCTTTTTTGCTCGTAATAAGCACAGAAACTCGAGATTAAAAGGTTATTTTCTCTCATTTTTAGCCACATTTATAAAGACTGTTCTACCCCCTTCATTTTGAATGCAATACCTTAATTTGATTTGATTCATATTACAGCATAAACATCTTTGTTATTGAACATAAAACCAAATACGTGTCCAGTTATTGAACACATATTTGGTTTTATGTTCAATATCTTAATAGATGTGCAGTCCTTGGGTTAATTAACTGGATACTAAATATTGTACTACATCATTGAGAGATTTTTATTTTTCGTATTATTGTGATGAAACAGAATATCATCTAAACAGGTCAAAATGTATATTTTGTTCATGATTATTTCTCCCATGGGATTGTTTAGAAAGATTCACAGTTTTATTTACATAATTAGTATACATGCTTAGGATGAAAGTATTTGATTTCTCGGAGGACATGTTAGCCAAATAATTAATTTTTAAATATTACTTAACAGATGTTATGTTGCTCCTGATGAAGGGATTGTTATCTCCATAAAAGCACTGACCTCACATATCAAATTCTATCAAGAGCATGAAAAGATGTATGGAATTGTACTCAACAGTTTACATGGGTTTCCTATTCAGGATGTTATACATCTGTTGATGAATTCATCTTGAAATTATTTATTTCAATGTGTTGATGTGATTCACTTTGATGTAAAGTGAACCTTTCTAATATGTATTTTATAATATCTGAGTGCTTTTCCAGTTATACGGTTTTCAGGGGATAGGTGTTCTACTGAATTTAGGGATACCAATCATTTTCACTATAGCACTTGTATGTCATGGATGTGCGTGTGTCCACCTCTCCTGGACCAGAATGTATATATACTTCTTGTATAATATATTCCTTTAGTTTATTAATCAGACTTTCTGGCATGCACCAGAGTATGACACTTTTCTGAACAGCACCACTATTGCCCAGACAACAGTTCCACTTCTCAACAGCACCACTATTGCCCAGACAACAGTTCCACTAACAGGCAGCATAACAGGGCAAACAGCCAACCCTAGTATTACAGGCAAATTATCCCCATGCAAAATATCCCATCACAAACAAAATTCTACTACTGGAAATCACAATATAGTCACAAGCACAACATGACCAGTCACAAAAGAATACAAAAAGTTATGGCAGGCCATAGTAGGCAAACAGAAGGCCCTCACATCAATGACTAGAAACATGCATATCATGGGACCATAAATTAAGGGTTCTATGTGCTTAGATCGCCAGGATTTTTTGTTCACTGAGTTTTTTTATGGAGAAGTTGCAGTCAAAAAAACTTGATTTGTTTTGATATATTTAGGAGGTTCCCCCCAGACCCCCCTCCCAAGTCCCCTTCTTTTATTATCTAGTCCCTACACCCCCACAGCATTATCTCACCTTATCCCCCACCCCCCATATTTTTCAATTCGATTTTCAGCCGAAATTGTTCTGTAAAAGAAATCTGCGATTAAAAAGCCTGCCGATCCAATACTGTCTTACCAAATTAAGATGCTTTAGTCTGGATTTTTCTTTTAAGAATAGTAATAATGACCAATAATAGCTACAAGAACACGTTTTGTAAAGCATTTCAACAGTAAACAATTTCTTACCATTTTGTACCTGCAATCAAACAGTAAATGTAAGTCAACCGTTTTATGATGTGTCTGTGGGCTCAGTTAGCTAACCCGACCAATACATTCTCAGAGCACACGACAATTCAAAAAACATTTCTAACTTCAGTTTGTGGTTCTATCCAGCCACTTTTACACCCTAAAACCACGCACATCCTCTCAAAGAAAATGGGGAGTAAAAATACTATCAGAAGAAAAAAAGCAAACACCTGGCACGTAAGAGTCTGCTTCTACAGGTCCCTGGACATGTTCAGATTGGTGGCACCAACATAGTGCCACTGGAAAACGCTCAAGTAGCATAGCTTGTCTTGAAGTGGAACTTACTTGCTGAAGAAATTTGGCTGTCAACGTCACAAAATGGGGAGTAAAATACTCCACAACCTAAAGCACTGAGGCCACAATAATGATCATTGCACGGTTGCAAACGTCACAACATATCTGAGTTAATGGTTAAAATGTTTATACAATACCCTTTCAATAGTGTCAGTAGAGCTCTAAAATAAAAAGTCCTTTGAAATGGTGTATTTTTCAATATCAAAGCTTTACTTTGATTTAGTATACAATCGTGACTGTTTAAAACACCAATAAAGAAATACACAAAAACATTACAATATTTAAGAAAAAGAGAACAACCTTATAAATACATACTTGACAAGAATCACAATGTTTCAATGGATTACGAATTTTAAGAGCAGACTGAATTACATAAAAACAAAGCACAAGTGGCCACATGCCCTAAGGAGATGAAGTAACCAATTAACTAGATCTCGGCGACACTTAAAAAGTAACCCTTTCAAAATCAGAATCAGTTTCCTTCTAAGGTCTTTGTACTTTGGCCAAAAACACGTAAATGCATATTGAATTCAATTGTAGATGGGCAGAATGGGCCAAAAACATGTTTCTCTGATGCGTCCCACCTTTTAGCTAATGTTGCATCTCAGGGGAAACTTATTAAAACGCAAACAGTGCTTGGCCAAACATTACATCACCATAAGTAGTAAATACTCTAAATATGTTTTGCTTCCTTTCTACTAACAGACCTGTCCAATCTACTGCATATGGTAGTCATCACTTTTGCCGAATGGCAACTTTGCTGAATAAGTTTGTGGTGCATTTCTTTTACCACAAGCTGGTGGAAAATAAGTTGGGGTAAGGTATACATTGGGGTGTAAAGGCAGGGTGCGGGGGGGTATCCCCCCCCAAAACTCCACCCCTCCCCTGTGGTTTTTGGTTTAAAAGAAAACAGCAGAAAAATGTAATTGGGCATAGCTTCATAGAACCCTGCACATTGTATACCGATGGAAAAATGGTCGGGAAAAGACACTGCTACTGGAAATCGCAACAAACAATAGACCAACACACGACCAAACCATGATCAGTGCATGAAAATGCTAAAGCAGCACCACAGAGTCCCATCAGGAAGGGAAAGCAAAATCCTCCCCTGCACCACTACTAAGGATCTGTGGACACTGAAAGAAACCCTGGAATATAACAATCCCTTCAGCAACAAGGACCACCAACTTAACAATTATAACTCAGGACCGCTCAGACAACCACAATTCAGATTGACACAGTGACCAAACATGTAACATTCCTTAACTATTCAATGAAGAACATGGGGCAATGAAGAATGTGATCTCTACCCCCAAGTCCAGATGAACAACACTGAAAATAAGAATAACTCAAGACGGCAAGACCAGCATTCAACGACAAGCAATAGAATAATAGGAACCTTCATTAACATTAGTAACATGTCCAAGCATAGAAAGCGGATCCGCCAGATCCTCAGTGAAGGAGGCACCAGCATACAGGAACCTGGTTATTAGGGGAGTACAAATTAGTAGCACATGACACCATACCAACCAATTATACATTACTACAGGCCAACCAAAAAGGAAAAAGGAAGATGAAATGCTGTGGTTTACAAGAAGCATCTTGGAATTCCCAACATCACACCCACTGGACCCAGACTGCTTTCATCCGCCTAGATGCCAACCACCAGATTAACTTCTCTTTCCTTCTTGCATACCAACCTGCCACTTACAATCCTACTTTTGGAGGAAAGCTGCAAACATCTTTTAGTAGCACCTTGGAGATCTTAATATCTGGTTTCAGGAAGAAAACAAAACATCATTATCTCTACATGTTCAGCCTTCACCTTAAACATATGATCTAAATAGCAACACACACCAGCTGGACAAAGTTTGGACACAATTTTCTCAGAAGGCTAAACACCAGGGAACATCCTCCCTTCTCTCAAAGGACTAGCTGCCACTGCCAATAGAAGCTGGAAAAGTCTCAATTTAAGAGGAACTTGAACTATTGGAGGACACCAAACCTACTGTTTCACCAACAAATCACTAGCAGCCAGAGGAACGAGCAGAGATTCTATACAACTCGATTGTGGAAGCCCTAGACACGCTTACAAATATGAAGCACTTCATACCATCAGAGAAAAAAGCAGCAAAATCGTTCACTCCTCAACTTCGAACCCTGAAGGAAATTAACTGGAAACTAGAGCAATCATGGAGGAATCCCTACTGCCAAGAAGAAAAATACCAGCAACATATCCCACACTACAAAACACCAATTTTAAATGCCAATAAACTACACTACACCAAACATTCATACTGGAAGCAACCCGAAGATAGAAATGTTCAAAATCAAGGAGATAAGCAACCACCTTCCTGCAATAATGCAAATAATAATCTCCAAAACTTTGTGACAACATAGATAATTATTTTGTGAACTGCTCCCTGGAAACCCAAGTAGTTCCAAGACTTTCCATGACTGCCTACGTTAAGCGACTTCCCAAAAAGATACCTGAAACCCCAGATGACCCCCACAAACTACTGACCAGCAATGTTCCCTGTAAGGTGCGCGCCTGTGCGGCCGCGCACCTTTTGATTGTGAGCCGCGCATAGTGCTTATTTTGCCGCGCACTGCAATCATCATTTTGTGATTTTTTTTTTTCCCCAGCCCGCGGCCAGGAAGTCAAGTCGGACTCCTGGGGTGAAATGATTATTTATTTATTTATTTATTTTTTTCATCCCGCGGCCGGGAAGTCAAGTCAGACTCCTGGGGGCTGGGCCGCCTGGGGCTGGGTTGGGCAGGGCAGGAGCCAGGAGGCACCGGCGGCACTGTCTGCAGACTGCACTCTGCAGTGTCTGCACACAATTCATCATCATAGCAAGTTAACACTAGATGTTGTTACCTTGCTTTGATGATTGCATCATGCATGCATCATAATTTATGATGCATGCAGATGCATGTGCAGCAAGCAGGCAGCATCATTCAAAATGGTGGGCGGGCCACCAGCGGCCGTGGGGGGCCGGTGCCGTGTGGTGCTCGGCCCGCGCTCTGCTCGGGCCGGCCGAGTTCAACGTTTACTTTGATCTGTGGAGGGAGGCGGCAGGCGGCTGAAGCAATTGCACACACTAAAGCAATTGTAACACCTGCCGCCTCCCTCCGAGTCCTGACCCTGGGGGGGCAGCCTGCCTGCAGGGCTGAGCTGGGGCCCAGTGACATTGCACACTAGTTGCTTCAACTTTGGAGGAAGTAACAACAAATTTGTTGTTGCACTTCTTTACAAAGTTGAAACAACTTCCACTTGTGCCTGGGGGAAGAACAAGCCAATGAAAATTCTTGTCCGCCCAGACTCAGTGCCGCCAGGTCCATCACGGCCTGACGCACGTGACTGATGCTATTGGGCCTCTGACCCACCCTGGCCCTGCCTGGGCATGATTTATTGGGGTGCACCAGTGGACCTCAGTCACCAGTCACACCACCAGCCAGCCCTGTGCCCAGCCCACACACAGGACAGCCACACTGAGGAGGACCACCAGGCGAGGTGACGACGACCCAGGCCACAGTCAGCAGCCAACAGTCAGCCTGTCACTGTGCTACAAGGTAAGGAGGAGAGGACTCTCGTCTTATAAAAGGGTTTGGCAAAAAACGCTATGGTGTGTTTCCCCATGGATGTCACTCAGCCGCCCCCTCCCCTCCACCCATGTGCGCCCCATGCTATGAGGTGCCCCGGTAGTTCTTGAAGCCACCCTGCCTGTTTTCGCGCCCAGGCCCTCCAACCTGAAGAAGGCCCAGCCAGCAGCTCCTGGGGATTTATGGGGGGGGAGGGTCTGGCTACAGCAGCTCCTGGGGATTTATGAGGGCGGGGGGGTCTGGCTACCGGCTGCCGCCGGCCCCGTCCAAGCACCGATTGGGCCTTGCCTTCATGGCGTTGCCGTGTCCTGATGGGGGGCACCCCACCCGAGACGCTCTATTTAAGCGGGGTGACCTGTCGGCTCAGGAGGGCCATGGACCCTCCTGGGGCTGACGGGCCAGTGGGCCCACTGCACCAGGGCTGCTCGCTATCCGACTGGGCCTGCTGGCTGGCGGCCAGGTCCGAATTTATGCAAATCTCGGGCCGAGCAGGGCCTGATGGGAGAAATGAACTGTGCTACAATGTGCCTCTTCTGCTGGGCTCTGCCTGCCGGAGCTTCTCCCTGCCTGTGGGGCAGGCAGCTCTGCAGACGCTCAGGGCTTCTGGGAGGGCTGGGTCTGGGTCAGTGCCGGTCTTCTCACCCTCGCTTAGCGGGGCTTCCAGAACAGGCCCCGCCGCCCAACCCCTGCCCTCTTGCTCGCAACTCATACTTACCTGGCAGGGGAGCATCTGTGATCAGAAAGGCAGAGCTCCCCGGGTGAGGCTCATCCATTGCACATCGGATTTGCTGACTCCTTCGATGTCCCCAAATGCAGGGTACTCGACTGCATTATTTCTAGTAGTGGGGGACTGCGTTTGCGCTAACCCCTGATTTATTGGTAAAAGAAAGAAAAAGTTTAGTGTGCGAGTCAGCTGGTTTACACACAGAGCCCCTGGTCTTGCAGCAGAGTTTCTTTTGCTGTAGTCAAGAGGGCCAGCCCCGAGCAGCTCAGGGGTCCAGCCCTGATGCATTGGTGAAAGAAAGAAAAAGTCACTGGGACCCTTATTGGCCCATGTGGGCCAGTTTGATGAGTTAATTTACTCTGCTGCGACTAGTAGTTTTGACCAGTGTTGCTGAATAAATATTCTTTAAAATGAACAATTTGCACGTCACTTTATCAAAAAGCTCCCCTGGGTACTACTCAAACGGTATCACAAAAGGAATGAAAAGCTATTTGCAAGTGCAAGCCACTTTTTCTTTGGTGCCTGAGACAATTACATGGCCCAGTCTGACCCCGGATGATGCTAGCCTTTGTTGCTGTGTGCAGTTCGGAAGCACCGACCCCACAGTGTCTTTGTTGAGGGCATAGGGGCATTGGTATCCCGAAAGGGACCAGGGCAGGGAGTGGACAGGTGGTGATGTTGTGTAAGTTGGCTGTAGAGGCGTTGTCTGGAGTGTTGTAATGTAACAGACACATGAACCCTCAATATGTTGAATTGGGCATATGTGTAGCAGAGATAGAGCCATCCCGTGCTTGCCACACGATTGTTCTCCACCCGACCTGGTGTGTGGAAGGTCAGTACTCCATGGTGCGACAAGTAAAAACCTTGTAGAATTAAATCCAGTTGCAAATAAATACACAGTGGGCCTCATATGGGCAGAGTATTGTAGAATGAACACCTCTTTTCTCCACTGCTACACATATGGAGATCACATGATCTAAAAGTTACGTTACAACAGACCTTATGTTTAAACACTGGCAGTCACATGACATTCACAAATGGCATTGGTGAGGTGAGTGGTGACAATCATCTGAGATTACATGATTACATGATTCAGTGCTTTTTATTTAACTGTCAGAGTCCAATGTTCATTCATACCCCACCTTCTATTAAGCCGTCTTTGTCATTAATCATGTTCATGTACTGTTTATTTCATTAAACCAAGAGAAAGCATTTCCTTTATATTCCATACATTTAGTGAACTGAGAATGGAGAAGCTAATGCTGTGCCAATATTAATTTGTGAGGCAGAATCTGTGTTCCACTACAAGAACCCCTCTGTTCTTGTACCAACCCATCATAAAACGAAAGATCTTGGTTTAGAGATGTGAAAGGACACAATTTCAGAAGAGCTAAAGTCTTGGGAGGAGAATAGAGCACCCAAATGTCCCTTGAAGTAGAGCTTGTTGTACCGCAAATTCGCATTCCTCGCTTGCACACTGTGGAATCTGATCACTAAGCTTTGCTCACTGGTGGGGCGCTGCGCCGCCGCTGCGCCGACGACCACCCCCGGTCTGGCAGCGCATCACTCAGTTGCGCACATGACTGAAAAACAGCCCGCACACAACTATTCTTTGGCGCACACAGCCCAAAAAAAATAGAGGGAACATTGGTGTGCACAGAACTCCAGGTAGCCGCTTTGCAGATGGACTCAAGGGGAACATTTGCAATGAATGCTATGGATGCCCCCGTGCCTCGAGTAGAGTGTGCTCTTGGCCTAAAGGGCAGTTCTCTCTTAGCAAGAGTATAGCAGAGAGTGATGCATTGAACAATCCATCTAGAAATAGTGGATTTTGAAACTGCATCTCCTTCTCTTCCTGCTGCCACCGAGACGAAGAACTGATTAGTCTTCCTCAGTGGTCTGGTTCTTTCCATGTAGAACATGACCGCTCTGCGTACATCTAGTGTGTGCAGAGTCCTTTCTCCCAAATTGGAAGGATTTTGAAAGAACGTTGGTAGTTCTATAGACTGGTTTACGTGGAATTTAGAAATAAATTTCGGAGCAAACCTAGGGTGAGTGCGTAGAACCACTTTATCTTTGTTAACTGTAACGAAGGGGTCTAGAATAGAAAGAGCCTGAAGTTCACTTACTCTCCTGATGGAGGTGATAGCTATTAAAAAAGCAGTCTTAAGCGAGAGGTGTTTAAGAGATGCTTTGTGCATGGGTTCGAATGGAGAGCCCATGAGTCTGGTGAGTACCACATTAAGGTCCCATCCGGGAGCTGGGTCAGCTATCGGGGGGTGTATTCTCTTTACTCCTTCCATGAAGGCCTTTATAACAGGGATCCTCCACCACGACACTTTGAGTTGGGAAGTGGTGTATGCAGAAAGTGCAGCTAGGTGGACTTTAATGGAGTTAAACACTAGACCTGAATCCAATAGGTGGGTGAGGTATAGGACCACATGTGTGGGAGAGCAGTCAATAGGGTTGATGCTTTTACTCTTGCACCAGATGACAAATCTTTTCCACTTGCTAGAATAGCAGTGGCGAGTGTTCGGTTTTCGGGCTTCCCTGAGGATGTCCATGCATCTTTGCGGGAGTTGTAGATGTCCGAACTCTATGATCTCAGGAGCCAAGCTGCTAAGTTCATGTTCTGGCGGCATGGATGCAGCGTCCTGCCTTTGTCCTGAGACAGCATGTTGTACGGGCAGGGGAGTTTTACTGGGGGGGATAGAGACATCTCCATCAAGTGAGCGAACCATGGTTGTCGTGCCCACATTGGGGCCACTAGTATCATGGTCACTTGTTCCTGGTGCATCTTGTGCACCACTTTGTTGAGAAGGGGAGTCGGGGGGAAAAGCGTAAACAAATTTCCCTGACCATTGCATCGACAGACCGTTCCCCTTGGATTGGTTCTGGGGGTACCTGGAGGCGTAACTTGGGCATTGTGAGTTTTCCAGGGTTGCGAACAGGTCTATTTCTGGGAATCCCCATTGTGTGAAGACGTCGAAGACGATGTCTTCGTGCAGGCGCCATTCGTACTCTTTGGGCAGGGGGAAATCTCTGCTGAGGCTGTCTGCTAGCAGATTGAGTTCCCCGGGTACATGTAGTGATAGTAGGAACATGTCCTGTTTGAGAGCCCACTTCCATATATTCTGGGCCAGCTTGGACAGGCCTGGAGAGTGGGTGCCCCCTTGCTTGTTGATGTAGTACATGGCTGTGGTGCTGTCTGTAAGGACCATTACTGTTTTGCCTTGTAGGTGTTCCTGGAAGGCTTTTAGCGCCTTGAACACAGCTAGTAGCTCCAGTAGATTTATGTGTTTGGATGCTACGTTCGGAGTCCACACTCCGTGAGCAGTCTGATGGGATAGGTGCGCCCCCCATCCTGTGAGGGATGCGTCTGTGGTTAGAGTGGCTTCCGCCGCGGGTGTGGCAAAGGGTTTCCCTTTTTCCATGTTTTCCTTTGTCCACCACCGTAGCGAGAGAACTAAGGCCTGCGAGACCACAACTAGATCCTCCCATAGTCCGCTGGCCTGACACCACTGGCTGTTGAGCCACTCTTGCATTGGGCGCATGCGCAGGCGCGCGTGAGGTACCAAATAAATACACGACGCCATCATTCCTAGCAAGCGCATTGCTTTGCGTACCGTCACCTCTCGACCGGTTACATATTGAGGGATTTGAAACAGCATGTTTTGGACCCTCTCTTTGGAGGGGAAGACGAGGCCGTCCTTTGTTTGAATTAGAGCCCCTAGGAATTGCTTGATCTGACTGGGGTCTAAACTGGACTTCTTTTCGTTGATGGAGAAGCCCAACTGGAACAAAAGGTCTACTGTCTTTTGGGTATTGGAGAAGCATGTTTCGTAAGAATCCCCTGTTATGAGCCAGTCTTCGAGGTAGGGGTAAACTGGGATGGACAACCTGCGCAGGTGGGCCGCTGCCACTGCCAGCACCTTCGTGAATACCCTTGGTGCTGATGCTATGCCGAAGGGTAGCACTTTGAACTGGTAGTGTTTGCCCTCTATCATGAACCTGAGGTATTTTCTGTGCGCTGGCAACATTAAAATATGAAAGTATGCATCTTTCATGTCCAATGTTGTCATGTAATCTCCCTGAGAAAGCAGTGGGATTACTTCCTGTAAGGTTACCATACGAAACTTTTGGGGTTTGATAAAGTTGTTCGCTGGGCGCAGATCTAATACAGGGCGCATGGTTAGATCCTTTTTGGGTACAAGGAAGTACACTGAATAAATACCTTCCGTTACCTGAGATAGAGGCACGACCTCTATGGCTCCTTTTTCCAGCAGTTGTACTTCTTGGAGAAGGATGGCAAGATGTTCCGGTGTCATGCGACGTCCCCTCGGGGGTCTGTAGGATGGGGAACTGATGAATTCGATACAGTATCCGTGGGCTACGGTGGACAGTACCCAACGGTCTGACGTTATCTCCTCCCATGCAGGAAGAAAGGATGTTATCCGGCCCCCGACCGGTGTTGCATGGGAGGGGACGCGAATCTTCGCGTCACTTGGAGTTGTTGGGGGCTTGGGAGCCTCTGGGGGTGGATCCCCGACCCCTCCCTTTGCCCCGGCGTTGGCCTCTTTGGCTGTACTGCCCACTATTGGTTTGGTAATTGGTGGCAGGGTATTGCTGATGTTGATTTTGTTGTTGGTGTTGGCGTTGGCCACGAAAAAAGCGTTTGTTGCCATAGCCGCGCCTGGTAGTGGGCTTAGAGATTTGGTCGAGAGTCTTGATAGTGTCGAACTCTTTTTTAGCCATCTCTAGGGCTTCATCTACCGCTTTTCCGAAGAGGTTAGCGTCCTCGACAGGTTTATTTATCAAAGACGCCTGTGTCTCTGGTTTAAAGCCTGAGTTGCGCAGCCATACATGGCGCTTTAGGAGTATTCCTTGTACCAAGGAACGTCCTGCTGTTTCTGCCGCGTCCAGAGAGTTTTTAACAATGCTCTGGTTCACTTGGGTTCCTTCGCCAATAGTTGACAGTAGGCGCGTACGTAAAGGCTCCGGTGCTTCCTCGGCGTTTTCGCAGTTTGGCCCACTGCGCGTCTGCGTAGCTTGCAAGCAAGGAATTGTTGTTGGCAATTCTTGCTGAGAAGGCAGCCGAGGAAGTAACTCTTTTTGCAAGGGCATATAGCCTCTTGCCCTCCTTGTCAGGGGGTGCCTCACTGGTGGAAAGTGGTACCCCTGCCCTCTTTCTAGTATTAGAAACCACTAGGGAATCAGGAATGGAATGTCCCCTAATGTAGAGGGGGTCTGAGGGTGAAGGAGTGAAAAGTTTTTCAATCCGTGGGTTGACCCCTCTGATCATAGCGGGAGTGGACAGCGAAGGTATGATCCTTCTCTTTACTGAAGCGAGGAGTGGAATGGTCTGGCTGACCGGGGGTTTTTCCTTAATCACTCTTTCTACAAAGTCCAATTCTGGAGAGAGTTCTCCGGTGTCGAGTTCGAAATGCGCTGCTGCTCTGCGCAACAGTGCATTGAACGTCGGCTGATCGTCAATTGGAGACGTGTTCCTAACTGGAGAATTGTCCGGAGGAGTTAGGTTTAGGACATCAGTGTCGGAATACACTGATGGTGATTGCCAGGGGTGTGAAGGTCCCTCTTCTGGGTTAACCCCGAAGCCTTCTTCTATAATGTCTGTTCTGTCTTCCAGACATTCCTCCTGGTTCTGTTCTTCATTGTCCATGAAATCATCTTCTTCCTCGAAGTCTTGCTCCTCCCCAGTGAGGTCATATACATCTTGGAAGTCTGAGGCTGTGTCCTGCTGGGGATCGACTAGCCTCGGATTTTTAGCCCTGGGGTCCTCCTGAGGTCCTTCTCTGGTCCTCTTGTGTGTTTGAGAGGCCTGGGTGCTCATGAACTTTTCCATCCTCTCCATACAGAGGTGGAGTCTTTCCATAGTTTCATGGGGTACCCCAGAGCGGTCTGGCGGGGGAAACATAGGGTTATCTAACTCGAAATGGCTCGACCTCTCCCAAAGCGTCGAGGAAAGTGTCCCGTCGCCCTCCGAAAAACCTTCCGGTGTGTCGGGAGACTCCCTGTCTGAAGGGGGTAGTCCCTGCTTCCCTTTGGGCTTTTTCGGCGTATCCTTTAACTTATGCATAACGCTCGACGAAATCTTCGGCGTACGCTTTTGGGCGTCGGCTACAGCGATCCTTGCTAAGCTATCGGCGACTCGTTTGTCGGCGGAAGCTTGAGTTTTCGACGCTATGGGTATCGAACGCTCTACGGCGGTCTGCGCTGTCTGTTGATGCGCACCGGCCGATAGTTTGGTGGCAGCGCCCTTGTTTGCCGAAAGCCCATGTATTGCTCTCCTCTAAAAAGTGCACGGAACTACCATAAATCACCAGTGCAATTATAGAGCAAATACTTCAACCCAAAAACAGACACAATAATTCACAGCCACGCACACTTTAGAAGATAATCAGCTCTTTACGGCTATTTATTCAAAGCTTACAGGTACATAGAAATAACTCGTAGAAACTCACATGGGCATAGATCACAGAAAACATAAAGAAGTCAAAGAAAGAAATACATCACCGTGGGCGTAGCTTAATGGAACTTCATCTGGCCAGAAGCGGCTGAAAGACCCCGATAACAGCCAGGCCAAGAGCACAACAACCCACAGGAGTGTCGGACCGAAGCGTCCCCCCTCCGACTGAAGTCTTTGTGCTTATCCCGTCTGACCGCTAAGGGCTTCCGCATATATGCCCTCCTCAACAAGGGGTGGCAACTTCTCGAACCTTCTGGCAGTGCGCTTGCGCATTGATGGGTGACCGTTGGTTGCCAGCTGAATCAACCGACAGTAACCTCAAGGAGCAAAGCACTTCTCTCTCCTAAACGCCCCGGGAAACAATTCCACAACTCATCTCAAAACCTTGGCACAGGCCGAGCAAACCCAAAACAAATTTCGCTATCAGGTACCAGCCGGCACCTGCGGATCTTAGCTTTCCCAGTGCCGTGTCCTTGGCTGGGAATGCCTGCATTCCAAGCCCATCAGCAATAACGTTGAAAACATGTTGTTTCGCAAAGCAAGTGTAGCTTTCCACTGAGGCATGGATAAATATCCATCATGGCTCTGAGTTCCCCCAGAATGCACTGCGCACCAGCGCCATGTTTTAGCTCAACCATCACAATCCACCCTTGGATATTTACTTTCCATAGCCCAGTGGCAAAAGAGGCGGTCTTCAAAACCGACGAAATGTTAGACAACAACAACAAGCTATTATGATAGCTAATATAATACAAATACAAGCGAAAGCATAACGCAGTGTACCTCCAATATCGGGAACCCAATGAAATAACCAATCCCATCAATTCCCAGTATGCTCTTGGGACACTTGAGAAAATGAGAACCCTCAAACCTCTAATATGACTTTCAATGGATCTACAGTGGTCACTTAGATTAAAGCAACACATCCCTTCAACTGCGTTACAACCTAAATTATTTTTCAGCAATAGATAATCAACAGCAGCTCTGTTTTGCAAAGTAACTCTTCTAATAACTTCACTATCAAGGAGTAACTCTTGTAAAGCTTGCGAAATATGATTGAAACTCTTAACTACTAAACATGCTAATTTCATCAAAGATTTGGAACCCCACAGCAGCTAAACCCCAAACACCTACTAATGAAAGGGTTAATGCTTAAACCTCAGCTTCTGATAGCAAATGTACATGTTAATCACAGTCAGGAGAATCCCTACAGATGCAAAGGTTGACCTTTTATCTCGAGTTATCACTGAGTGTAAAGGAAACATCATTAGTTCTAATCAAGTCAAAGCACATGTTACCACATGGAAAGAGCCATCCTGTTTCAAAGTCAACCATCTCTAATTAGAGCTCACACACTTGGCAGCATTACTACAAATCAAAGGCCTTAATCGCACAGTTAACTCTGGTGTGCGCATTCCTTTTATCTCAAAATCTCGCCCAACCCTGCTGCCCAAACAATTCATGAACCATTTTTCTGGCTGCATGCAATGTAGTAATTTTGGAAAAGGCAAAACATATTAATCTCTGGTTAAGGCAATTCCTTTGGAAGGGCAAAACCTTTCATTTTTTCTTTTTCATATATTAATCTCAAAATGCATTTAAGAATCAGGTTTCAACATGTTGGCATTCAAGTGCTGTTTCACACAGCTGTTTGTGGTGCATGATGTCATAGTCCACAACTCATTGTCCACAGTCCTTTAGACAAGAAAGGTAAAACATATCAATAAGGTCATTACAACCGTCGACTGAATCATTTGAATATGCAGCATCAAATGTTTGACAATATGCCAAGTCCGGACCGTGACAGTTCAGCAAAAGTTATTACTTTGTTGGACACTTCTCACAGGTTGCCGAACAAATGTTTTCACTTTTCACGCACGTTAGCAGCCTTGAGTGCGGTGCAGGACAGGTTCAAAGTTGAAATAGCATGTCGCAGTGGCTCGCTTTCTCTGAGAATGCGTCTGCTTGACTGATCAGTGTTACCCGGCAATTGCACACGTCTACCCCTTAATTTACTTTCTTGGTTATTTGCCTAGGCAAAATACAAACAGAAAGGTTAAGATTTCATCAAAAGGTACACTATCAGTGTTATCCACATTAGGATGTCATCAAGACTTCAATATCAACGTTGTCCACCCCTTCCCTTAACACCACCCTTCTGCATGTGACTGGGGGCTTATTTGCACTCAACCATACGGGGTGTAACCGCCTACTCACAAACTCATTTGTGCAATGCGATCATAGTTGGTCAATGGTACCTCAGACTGATCTGTGATTTTACAAAAGCCATATAATAAGTACCCAAGTCGCACTTCTCAACGGTCGTTTTCACCAAAGCAATCACGAATGCCAGGCACCAACTTGCTTCCAGTATTTCATGATCTTGATTTAGATTGCCCTGTTGGCATCACTCCATTTCTTATAGGTAAAGTCCTTTAGTCCAATACCGCCGGCAGTTGTACAAGCAGCCTTGTTTATTTTCAAGCCTCTGGTTTTCCACTTGTCATTTTCCCAAAGGGTGTTTGTGGGCCACCCTTTGAGAGCGGTAGTTTGAGTCAGTTCCTTTATTTGCTTCAACAAATCATTCATTCTTGCACTAAGCCGTGAGGCTTCTGGATCATGGCTAATGTGCAGTGTTCATGTTATACTCCAAAGCCTTGCTCTGCATGTTGTCTCTTGCAAAACGGCTATCTTTGTCAGTTTGAACACCATAATGTCTTTGTCAGTTACTCCAGCCCTGGCAATGTAACTTGCATTTTGCCGGCTGTGTGACAGCTGTGTATTTTCACTCACAAAGCGCCTAGAGGTTTCTTCTCCAGTGCACAGCGCTTTACTTCAGTTGACATCACATGGGGCACCGGAATGCAGCTTGCATGGCAATGTCTCTTGAAATGGGCAGCTGTGTCTTTTCTTAGCTCATTCACAAATGCACAGTTTTCCCCAAAGGTTCATATGCGCGATACGCCCAGTCTGCCATTTGATACTGGGCAAATTCTTTACTTGTATACATCATCCTTCAGTTCAGTTTCAGCATTCGGTAATTGCACCCCCCTCCTCAGTTTTTGACAGTGTCTCTCTCTGGGGATGGAATGCAGGAATGTCATTGTTTATCTTTCGCGCAGCAAGCTTATCTCTTTGCTCTATAAATCTTAAACTGTGGCGGCTTTAATGGAAGGCACTCGTTTCAGACAGTTCACTCAGATTAACTCTTTCCTGCACTGTTCCAGCAACTTAGATCTGCCAGCTTCTGTAAACACCATTTCACCGAACAGGAGTGCTTTTTCTGCTTTCCTTCAACAGTTTTTTTTTCTTTCGCGCACCTCGCCCAAGACAGTGCAAGTTATCTCCGAGCCACAAGCTCCGCACAGCAAGACTCCCATGTTCAAAAGAGGCACATTTTCTTGTCATCATATTCAACTTCATGTAATTTTGCAAAATGTCTTTTTAGCCTGTTTAAACTGATGTCCCATTTAAAGGCATACATTTTTTTTCTTTTTCCTCGTAACCTTGAAGTTTGGCTTCACAATCTCACTCCATTGCACTGTGCGATCTTTCAACAGAATCCGTAACCCACTAAATCTTTGTGCCGTCTTATCACACACAGATTTTCCATTCTGTTGTACCATTGCCAGAATATAACCACTTATGTCAGTGCATTTAAAACATGTCATGTGTAGTGCAGCTCCCTGCACGTTATCTACAAAAGCAACCCACACTCTGTATTGCTGCTTGTGGGCCGTTAATTTGTCAACAACATTATCACTATATATCACAATCAACTTGTCCTTGTCTCGTATCAAACATACATCCCTTAATAACAACAGTACTTTTGCTTTTAGCAGCAATTCCATGGTATAGCGTGCAAACAGTCAAAATACTCTAGGGGCAATTTAGAAAATACAAATTGTCTTTTCCCCCCAAACCAGTGCAAACTGGTTCTGCAATTTCAAATCAATACACAAAAATCGAAAATTCAAATGCCATTCACCAAAAATCGAAAATTCAAATGCCATTCACTCATTTTTTTTTTTTTTTTTAAGTGAGCCTCTCACCCATTGTAAACATGGCACAACAGGCAATTTTAGTGTGTTCCTTAAACATAATGCACCGCCAGCACATGGAATTTATAGTTGCCAAAGACAAACCCTTTAAGCTTTCAACACCGATGTTACTCTTTTCTCCTAAACACGGCTCATTCCCACGTTATCTTCAGGAATGTGAACACTTCAAAAGCATACATCATAAGAAAGGCGCATCCTCGCCTCCTTGATATTACAGCCCCCCACTCGCTAGCACACTGGGGCTGAATCGCAATGTTTAATGTTTAAACACTAGTTCACAATTTGCTCATCAAATACTTGCAATTGTTTCTTTCTCTGCTCTCATGCCAAAATAGAGCAAGCTTTCACTTTACAACTTTGTCAAGGGAAACCGCATGAAAAAATTCTTTCCTAATTGAACATATATCTTTAATTCATCATTCATCGGAGCACTGTGAACATAGACATTTTTTCCTTTCTGCTCACGGCTTTTCGGCTCCTTGGTTTCATTTCCCAGCAGTAAGTCAGCCACGACTACTTTACTGAAGGGGAAAGATCTCAAACACACATGCTATCGGCCGCGGCAGGCCAACACAAAAGGTACTGTCTATTGGCTGTCTCAGAGCTGCAGTGAGACGACCAAGGAAAGGCGACAGCCTGCTCTGCACTCTCTCACACAATCGTTATTTTACAGCAAAGGAAAAGGAAAAAAAAACAAAACAGCTTAACACAGTTCAACACTCACTGCCCAGTTAAAACAACCTTTCGCTCGTTCAAACAGATTATTTGGAACACCTCATCACAAATAACTCAGCTTCAAACAGACGGATTCTTTAATATTTGGAGCAATTCATCACAAATATCCCATCCTCTCGTCGCCAAAAATGTATTGCTCTCCTCTAAAAAGTGCACGGAACTACCATAAATCACCAGTGCAATTATAGAGCAAATACTTCAACCCAAAAACAGACACAATAATTCACAGCCACGCACACTTTAGAAGATAATCAGCTCTTTACGGCTATTTATTCAAAGCTTACAGGTACATAGAAATAACTCGTAGAAACTCACATGGGCATAGATCACAGAAAACATAAAGAAGTCAAAGAAAGAAATACATCACCGTGGGCGTAGCTTAATGGAACTTCATCTGGCCAGAAGCGGCTGAAAGACCCCGATAACAGCCAGGCCAAGAGCACAACAACCCACAGGAGTGTCGGACCGAAGCGTCCCCCCTCCGACTGAAGTCTTTGTGCTTATCCCGTCTGACCGCTAAGGGCTTCCGCATATATGCCCTCCTCAACAAGGGGTGGCAACTTCTCGAACCTTCTGGCAGTGCGCTTGCGCATTGATGGGTGACCGTTGGTTGCCAGCTGAATCAACCGACAGTAACCTCAAGGAGCAAAGCACTTCTCTCTCCTAAACGCCCCGGGAAACAATTCCATAACTCATCTCAAAACCTTGGCACAGGCCGAGCAAACCCAAAACAAACTTCGCTATCAGGTACCAGCCGGCACCTGCGGATCTTAGCTTTCCCAGTGCCGTGTCCTTGGCTGGGAATGCCTGCATTCCAAGCCCATCAGCAATAACGTTGAAAACATGTTGTTTCGCAAAGCAAGTGTAGCTTTCCACTGAGGCATGGATAAATATCCATCATGGCTCTGAGTTCCCCCAGAATGCACTGCGCACCAGCGCCATGTTTTAGCTCAACCATCACAGCCCAGTCGCAGGTCGCGGCTGCGGTTGCGAGAGGGGCTTCGAACCCGAACGGTCCGAGGAGGCCGCCGGTGGAACCTGCGTCTCCTTGGGCGCCGAAGGTCTTTTCGACTTTGTCGAAGAAGAGCCGTGGGTTGTGTGCTTATGTGGATTTTTGTGTGCGTCTGTGTCGCCGGGGTGTTCATCCCCATAAGCAGGGCGTGAGCCGAGCCCGTCGGGGCCGGGGACAGACGACGAAGCGCGTAAGCGCTCCTTAGAGGGGGTTTCGACTTCCGTAGCAGAGGTCGTGTTATCGCGTTCCTCGTCTCTGTCGGTGGTAGCAGCGGCGGGTGAACCTTCGGCCTTCGACATTGCGTAGGCCGCCCACCTTTTAACCCTTCGGTCTTTTAGAGTTTGAGGCTTAAGAAGCCGACAAGCCGCGCACCTTTCCTCCTTGTGATCGAGGGGCAAGCAGCGGTTACACCGTGAGTGCTTGTCCTTCCAAGTGAATTTGCCTTTACAAAGTGGGCAAAACCTAAACGGTGTCCTCTCCATAGCCGAGGCAATAAATCGCGATAAACACCCCAAGGGAAAGGAAGGGGAAAAGGAAAGGCATTCTCAGAAAAGACCCAGAGATGTCCCACGACCCCACTCTCCCTACTGTATATGGCCTGCGAGGCCAGGCCACGTGTTCGGCAGCGCCGAAGGATTTCTTCCGCTCGACCCTCCGTCGAAGATTCTTTTCGGCGGAGAACAGCTTACAACTGCGTCGAGGGAGGGGTTATAAATATTAGATAAAACACGACCAGAGGTCGATGAGTTGCAATGTCTCTCGAGGAGCTCCGCGTGAAGGCGACCAGAAGCTGGGCGGAAAAAAACAATCTGAGGGACCTCGACGCGTGAGGGATTGTGGGTACAACGCACGTCACTATAGGGATAGTGTTTCAGACACGCCTTGTCGACGTCCCCTTTTCGACTACCAAAAACAAAATGCAATACTCCGCAGTGACCACTGGATGTCGGACCTATGCACAGCATGTGATTCTAAGCAGATGAACAAACATCAGAAATCTGTATCCCATATCCATCCTGTCACATTACATATGTATGTCGCTATGTACGTCCCCACCGTCGTGCTCACATGCCTGGTCTCAGGCGTTTTTACTGATAACCACCTTATCACACCACTACGCTCACTCTCTTCTATACACCATCACTCAACTAGAACACAGCTATACCCCTGATAATTCAGCCTAGCTGTTCACATACAAACACGACCCCACAGTCACCTCATCACCCTAATAAAATGCAGCTAGCTGAAGCACATCCCGGGTAGCCTAGGCGTTCCTCAGGCCTACCGCAGCCAAAACCCAGTCTGGGTGTCCACCCACCTGACTGAACACATCCAACTGATTTCCTCAGCACATCTATCATCTAACAACTACACCAGCTGCACACACAACCGGTGCACCCACGCACTATACGACTCTCTCTCTCTCTCTCTCTACGGACTTGAACTGCGGTTCCCAAGGGCGTTCAACATACAAGCACTTTGAGGTCATACCAATGATATATAAGGCGCTATATAAGAGATGCATTACTTACCGTAAAAGCATTTCTGATGGTTGTATCCGCTTAGATTCACATGCTTTGCATAGTCCGACATCCAGTGGTCACTGCAGAGTATTGCATCTTGTTTTTCGAAAGTCGAAAAGGGGACGTCGACATAGGCGTGTCTGTAATACTATCCCTATAGTGACGTGTAGTGTACCCAAAATCCCTCACGCGTCAAGGTCCCTCTATTTTTTCTGCCATGAGGGAGCCTTATGACTAACGTGAGTGAGTACAGAAAAGAGAGAAAGTAATAAGACGTCTGTGTTCCTTCCATTTGAGCGGGGAGGAACGGCGGGCGCATGTGAATCTAAGCAGATACAACCATCAGAAATGCTTTTACGGTAAGTAATGCATGTCTTCTGATGTTTGTTAATCTGCTTGGAATCACATGCTGTGCATAGACTAGCAAGCAGTACCCGGAGTTGGAGGTGGGTTGTGAGAAGGAACAGTAGAGAAAAGATGTCTTAGTACTGCTTGTCCCACCTGGGAATCAGATCTAGAATGGGCATCTAGACAATAGTGTTTTGTACAGAACTCCAGGTTGCCGCCTTGCAAACAGACTCAAGGGGAACATTTGCAATGAATGCTATGGATGCCCCAGTGCCTCAAGTAGAATGTGCTATAGGCTTGAAGGCCAGTTCTCTCTTAGCAAGAGAGAAACAGAGAGTGATGCACTGGACAATCCATCTAGATATAGTGCATTTCGAAACTGCATCTCCTTCTCTTCCTGCCGCCACTGAGACAAAGAACTGATTAGTCTTTCTCAGTGGTCTAGTTCTTTCCATATAAACATGACAGCCCTGCGCACATCAAGTGTGTGCAGGCTCTTTTCTCCCAAGTTTGATGGGTTTTGAAAGAACGTTGGTAGTTCTATAGACTAGCTGACATGAAATTTTGAAATGAACCTCGGTGCAAACCTAGGGTGTGTGTGCGCAGAACCACCTTATCTTTGTGAACTGTTACAAAGGGATATAATATAGAGAGCGCTTGTAGTTCACTCACTCTCCTAATGGAGGTCATAGCTATCAAGAAAGCAGTCTTAAGAGTGAGATCCTTAAGGGTTGCTTTATGCATGGGCTCGAATGGGGAGCCCATTAGCCTGGTTAGTACAACGTTCAGGTCCCATCCGGGAGCTGGGTTAGATGTAGGAGGCTGAATTCTTTTCACTCCCTCCATGAAGGCTTTACTAACTGGAACTTTCCTCCATGACACCTTAGTGTAGGCGGAGAGTGCAGCTAGGTGAACTTTAATAGAATTGAAGACTAAACCTGAGTCCAACAAGTAAATCAGGTATAGAACAATATGTGTGGGAGAGCAGTCAACGTGGTTGCTGCTCTTTGACTTACACCAGATGATGAACCATTTCCACTTGCTAGAGTAGCAGTAGCAAGTGTTCGGTTTCCTTGCTTCTCTGAGAATGTCCATGCATCTTTGTGGGAGCTGCAAATGTCCAAAATCTATGACCTCAGGAGCCAGGCTGCCCAGTTCAGGGTCTGTGGGCATGGATGCAGCATTTGGCCCCTGTCCTGTGACAACATGTTGTATGGGCAGGGTAGTTTCACTGGAGGAGACAGTGACATCTCCATCAGATGAGCGAACCAGGGTTGGTGAGCCCACATGGGGGCCAGCAGTATCATGGTAACTGGTTCCTGGTGCATCTTGTGCACTATCTTGTTGAGAAGGGGAGTCGGGGGGGGGCGTAGACAAATTTCCCTGACTATGTTATCCAGAGACCGTTCCCCTTGGATCGGTTCTGGTGGTAACTGGGGGCGTAATCTTGGCATTGGGTGTTCTCCAGAGTTGCGAACAGGTCGATCTCTGGGAAGCCCCATTCTGCGAAAACATTGGAGAAAATGTCTTTGTGTAGTCGCCATTCCTACTCTGCGGGCAGAGGGAAGTCTCTGCGGAGTCCGTCTGCCAGAAGATTGAGTTCCCCTGGTACATGTTGAGATAACAGGAACATGTGTTTGAGAGCCCACTTCCAGATGTTCTGCGACAGCTTGGACAGTCCTCGAGAGTGAGTACCCCCTTTCTTGTTCAGGTAGTACATGGCTGTGGTGCTGTCTGTGAGGACTAGCACTGTCTTTCCCTGAAGGTGTCTGGAAAGCCTTCAGTGCTTTGAAGACTGCCAGCAGTTCCAGCAAGTTGATGTGTTTGGATGCCACACTCGGAGTCCAAACTCTGTGTGCAGTCTGATGGGATAGGTGAGCCCCCCATCCTGTGAGGGATGCGTCTGTGGTTAGAGTGGCGTCCACTGCGGGGGTGGCAAAGGGTTTCCCCAACACAAAGTTTTCCTTCGACCACCATCGCAGCGAGAGAACCAAGGCCTGCGAGACCACCACTAGATCGTCCCATTGTCCGCTGGCCTGACACCACTGGCTGTTGAGCCACTCTTGCATTGGGTGCATGCGCAGGCGGCGTGAGGTACCAAATAAATACATGACGCCATCATTCCTAGCAATCGCATGACTTTGCGTACCATCACCTCCCGACCGGCTACATATTGAGGGATCTGAAACAGCATGTTTTGGACCCTCTCGTTGGAGGGGAAGACGAAGCCGTCCCTTGTTCGAATTAGAGCCCCTAGGAATTGCTTGACTTAGCTGGGGTCTAGACTGGACTTCTTCTCGTTGATGGAGAAGCCCAGGTGGAACAAAAGGTCTACAGTCTTTTGGGTATCTGAGAAGCATGTTTCGGTTGAGCCAGTCGTCGAGGTAAGGATAGACCAGAATGGACAACCTGCGCAGTTGTGTGCCGCTGCCACTGCCAGTACCTTCTTGAATACTCTTGGCGCTGAGGCTATGCCGAAGGGTAGCACTTTGAACTGATAGGGTTTGCCTTCTATCATGAACCTGAGGTATTTCCTGTGCGCTGGCAACATTGAAATATGAAAGTATGCATCTTTCATGTCCAGTGTTGCCATGAAATTCCCCTGTGTGAGCAGGGGGATTACCTCCTGCAAAGTCACAATACAACATTTGTGAGGTTTTAAGAATTTGTTTGCTGGGCGCAGATCTAAAACAGGGTGCATGGTTAAATCCTTTTTGGGTACAAGGAAGTACACTGAATAAATACCCTCCTTTACCTGTGATAGAGGCACGACCTTTATGGCTCCTTTTTCTAGCAGCAGTTTGACTTCCTCAAGAAGGATGGAGAGGTGTTCCGGTGATAGGCGTCTTCCCCGTCGGGGTCTGAATGTTTGGGATCGACTGAATTCGATGCAGTAACCATGGGCTATTGTTGACAGTACCCAGCGGTCTGTGGCAATTCCCTCCCATGCTTGCAGGAATGATGTTAACCGGCCCCCGACCGGAGATGCATGGGAGGGGACACAAACTTTTGTGTCATTTGGTGTTGGTAGCCGGCGAGGCTCTGTGAGTGGCGCCCCGACCTCTTCCCTTGCCACGACGTTGTCCTCTGAGCATACTGTCCACTGTTTCCCTGAGGGGAAGAACAGTTGCTGGCTGAGGTGTATTGTTGTTAATTTTGTCGTTGGCCACAAAAAGAGCGCCTGTTGCCATAACCTCGCTTATTAGGAGGTCTTGTGATTTGGTCCAGGGTTTTTAGAGTTTTGTGTTCCTTCTTAGCTGTTTCCAGTGCGTCATCAGCCGCCTTGCCAAACAAGTTTGAGTCTTCAATGGGTTTGTTGATGAGGGACGCCTGTGTTTCTGATTTGAAACCTGAGTTTCTGAGCCAAGCATGTCGCTTAAGAAGTACACCCTGGACTAGTGAACGGCCAGCTGTTTCCGCAGCACCTAAGGTGTTCTTGATGATGCTTTGGTTTACCTGACTACCTTCTGTCACAGTGGCTAATAAGCGGGTTCGCAAGGGCTCAGGGGCTTCTTGTAGGCCTTCGCGCAACAGTCCCCATTGGACATCGGCATAGCTAGCAACAAGGTTGTATTGTTGGCAATACGCTTGGCAAAAGCTGCCGAGGATGTAATCCTCTTCCCTAAGGCATAAAGCTTCTTCCCCTCTTTGTCCGGGGGTGCTTCGCTAGTAGATAGCGGAACCTCTGCCCTTTTCCTCGTGGTGGTTACTATCAGGGAATCGGGTATGGAATGACCCCTAATATAGAAGGGGTCAGAAGGTGAGGGGCTAAAAAGCTTCTCGATTCTTGGATTGACCCCTCTAACCAATGCAGGTGTAGATAAAGAGGGAACAAGGTGTCTTGATGAAGGCGAGAAGGGGTATGGCTTGGCTAGCAGGCGGCTTTTCCTTATTTTCTCAACAAAATCTATTTCTGGGGTAGTGTCCTCTGTCTCAATTTGAAAATGTGCTGCCGATTGCATAGCATTGCATTGAAAGTGGGTTGATCATCAACAGGCGAAGGGTCTCTGACCGGTGTGGTCTGAGGAGAGGGCAGGTCTAAAACATCAGGGCCTGTTGACGCCGCTGGTGACTGCCAGGGCTGTGGTTCACATATGTCTGGGTCTTCCTCAAAGTCCCCTACAGGGTCTTGTAGATCCTCAGTATTTAGGAATTCTTCCTCTTCCTGAAAATGTGGGTCCTCTTCAGTGAGGTCATATGTATCAATTCCTCACGTGGGTCAAAAGGTCTTGGGAATTTGGCCCTAGGGTCTTCAGGGAGCCCCTCCCTTGGCCTTTTGGGTGTAATGTGTTCAGAACTGGACACAAATCTATCTAGCCTGTCCATACATGATTCAAATCTTTCCCTAGTCCACTGGGATAACCCTGAACGCTCTAGTGGCAGAAAGGCTTGCTCCTCCGCCTCTAGGCGCCGAGATCTCTCCCATAGCATGGAGGATATACCCCCGTCGCTCTCTGAGAACCCTTCTCGTGGGCCCGGCACTGGGGACATATCTCTGGGTTTTCCCTTCGATGTGGGGGGAGGTTCCGGCATACCCTTCGTATATTTCGGTGTCTCTCTGACCTTCTGAGCGGGATTTGGTGACTCCTTCACCAGCCGTTTCTGCGCATCTTTGGAGACTATTCTAGCTATGCTTTCCACGACTAGTTTCTCCGTCGAGGGCTGGCCGTGAATAGTTTTCGGCGGAGCCGAAACATTACCATCGACGGACACCCTCTTACGCGGCGTTTCGACAGACGTTTTGGTGGTAGCGCCCTTAGTTGAAGACGGCCCAGTTGCTAGGCACGCATGCAGCGAGGGCTGGCGACCCTTACGGTCGGCAGAGGCTGCCGGTTGATTAAGCGTCTCCGTTGGCGCTGAGGCCGTCTTCGATTTACTCGAGGAGTGGCCATGGGTTGTGTGTTTAGTGACTTGTTCGTGTGCGTCAGCGTCGCCAGGGTGTACATCCCCATAAGTAATGCCGGAGCCGAGTTTTTCGGGGTCGAGGACAGACGCGATGGAGCGGGAGCGCTCCATTGAGAGGTCAACAACCTCCGTTATGGAGGTAGCGTTATCACTATCCCCCTCGTCACACTTGGCAGCGGCGGCCGCGGGTGAGGAATCAGTCTTCGACATGCCGTAAGCTGCCCACCTTTTGACCCTGCGTTTCTTCAAGGTTTTTGGACGAAGGAGTTTACAGGCCGCACACCCGGCCTCGTTGTGGTCGAGGGGTAAGCAGCGGTTACACCGCTTATGCTTGTCCTTCCACGGAAATTTGGCGTTACGTGGGCAAAATCTAAAAGGAGTCCTCTCCATAGCTGAGGATGTAATCAGTGATAATGACCAAGAGGGAAAGGGGGAAAAAAGGGAAAGGCATTCTAGAAGAAAACAGAAATGTCCACACCAACCCCCACTCTCCCTAATGTGTAGGCCGGCGAGGCCGGGCTACGTGTTCGGAAGCGCCGATAGGATCACCTCCGTCGAACCCACCGCCGAAGATCTTGACTTGGCAGGAAAGTTGAATGGCCGTCGAAAGACTTCGGGTGACTTAGTTGTGATGGCCACGTAGTGATGTTTTCCATATCCTTGCCTTTTTGCCATATATCCCATATGGTTTCAAACATCGGGTGTGCTTTAGATTTCTTTAAAACTCTCCTTCTAGGGGACCATAGCCACTCAAAGATTGTCACCGGGACAAGTAGTGATTGTCCATGGCAATCCATTGAGATGTTTTCTGATCGCAGAGGTGGGGAATGAGGACTCGCAACGGGCTGCTACATAATATTTCTGAATATCCGGAAGGCCCACCCCTCCCTTATCTTTCGGTAGCGTCAGGTTGGTACATGCAATTCTTGGTTTCTTCCCTTGCCACAGGAACTTTATGATCGCTTTCTTGACTTCTGTAAAGAATTGGCGCGGCATTTGGATAGGGAGCATTTGAAAGGGGTATAAAAATCTCGGGAGACAGGTCATTTTTATTGCATTTAGGTGTCCCAGCCAGGATATGGTTAGTTTGTCCCACCTGGCATTTTTGGAGAAGCACCGGGAAGTTGGCCTCATATAGATCACGTAGAGATCTTGTGACATGTATCCCCAAATATTTCAATTTCTCATGCTCTATCGTAAGGCCCAGGGAAGAATATCTTTCATTGTTCGCTTCCATCGATCCCAGTAGGGGGAAGAGTATTGATTTGGGCTTGTTGATTTTAAATCCCGATAAGTAGCCATATGCATCTATTAAATTTAGTGCCCTGGGGATGGATGTGTTGGGGTTTATCACATGGAGAAGTATGTCATCGGCGTATAGCGCCACCTTGTATTCCACCTGCCTCAGTCTCATTCCCTCAATTCGGGCGTCATTCCTTATTTTCTGGGCTAGGGGTTCTACAGAAAGGGCGAAGAGTATGGCCGATAGGGGACATCCCTGTCGGTTGCCACGTTTCAATTTCGAACCACCTCGAGTACTCTCCATTGACTGACACTGCGGCTCTAGGCGCTATGTACACTGCTTTTATCCCTTTTCTGAATTTTGGTCCTATACCTACGGCGCAGAGGATTGCGGCAAGGAATTCCCATTCCACTCTATCAAATGTTTTTCAGCATCAATGGAAAGCAAGGCTGGTTCACCATTCATATTTTGGGAGGCTGCGACCAAATGGAGAGTTTTTCGCATGGTGTCCGCCCGTTGTCGCCCGATTATGAATCCGACCTGGTCGGAGTGAATAAGGTGGGGCATGTGAGCCTCCAGCCTGGCAGCCAATACCCTCGTGTAGATTTTGGCATCAAGATTGAGCAAGGATATAGGGCGATACGACCCACAACATTTGGGTTACCTTTTCTAGGACCTCATTGAATAATTCAGCCAGAAATGGGGCTAGGAGGGCACTGAAGGTCTTATAAAAGCAGGCTGTTTATCCATCCTCTCCTGGGGATTTGCCCAGTGTTAGCCTTTTGATCGCTTGGTGTACTTCCTCTTCCGTTATGGGGGCCTCAAGGTGAGCAGAGTCTACTTTAGCTATTTTGGGGAGATCGATGTCAGCGAGATAGTTATCTATCTCTTGAGATTGGGTCAGTTTCAGAAGAGTATAGGGATTCATAACAGTTTGCGAACAGTTCAGGGATGGATGGTTTGTCTTGTCCCTGGTCAGGAGTATTGGATGTTATTTCCTTTAGCCTTCGTTCTGCCCGTTGCATCCTAAGCCTAGCAGCCAACAGTGCGTCGGTTTTGTCCCCTTTTACGTAGAACTTTTGTTTTAGTAAATGCAGTTTACGTGCTATCTGGCCCTGTTCTAGGTGACGAAGCTCCTCCCGCTTCTTTCTAGCTTCTTGAATCTTATCGAGGTCTGTGGCGTCCCCTTCCCTGGCCTCCTTATCCAATCGACATATTTCGTTCCGAAGCCTATTTTCAATGAGGGCCCTTTCCCTTTTCTTCCTCGCCCTCTCCCGTATAAGGATCGCCCTCCAGGTTGCTTTGGCCGCTTCCCACACACCCTGTTTGGAGATCTCCCCAGTGTCGTTAGTTTTGAAATATTCTATAATCTCGGTTTCCAGTTCCTCTCTAAAGACAAGGTCTCTCCACAGGGTCTCATTGCACCTCCATTTCCCACCCCTGATCGGTAAGTGCTCCCACTGTATATCCGCTGTCACCATGTCGTGATCAGACCATGTCGTGATCAGACCATGTGATTGGGGGGATCTCAGAGTGTGATGTGATGTCGTGCAGCTCCCGTGAGAGGTAGATATAATCTATTTGAGTAAAAGTATTGTGCGGGGGAGAATAAAAAGTATATCCTCTTTCGTCAGGGTGCATATTCCTCCATACATCAACCAGCGCGTATACTTGCTTCATGTTCACATAATCATTATGGTCCCCTCTCATTTCAGTATTGACAGTTGGATTACCCGCCTTACGATCCAAGCTAGGGTCGGCCCACAGATTAAAGTCCCCGCCCAGCACAATATGCCCCATAGCCTCCAACATTATTTTGGGGATGGTTCTCGAGAGGAATCTGAGCTGCCCTACATTGGGGGAGTAGATCGTGGCTATCGTTACTTCCACGCTCCCAATGGTACCTGCCACCAATAAAGCTCGCACATCCGCATCTGACCAGTATTTTGTGACTTGAAAATCTATTCCCTCTCGAATAAGGATTCCCACACCTCCTTTGCGCAA
This sequence comes from Ambystoma mexicanum, assembly GCF_040938575.1. Lineage (NCBI taxonomy): Eukaryota > Metazoa > Chordata > Amphibia > Caudata > Ambystomatidae > Ambystoma > Ambystoma mexicanum. The sequence continues at coordinate 385,249,245 of NC_090934.1, read as the reverse complement.
TGGTCCAGAGCCCCAAAACTCGAGACTGAGACGTTGCCCTAGAATGGGCCTCTCCTCTCCCCTCATGAACTTGGTTTCCTGCAGGAATAGGATGTCCATCTTGGCTCTCTGAAATTCCCTTAATATTAGCGACCTCTTAGTAGGCGAGTTAAGCCCCTTAACATTAAGCGTTCCCACTTTCAAGGGGCCCCTTGTGGTGACTTCAGGGGTAGCCATCTATTTGTGACATTGGACTATTCATAATCATAAGCAGCCATTCCCTGTGGTTTATGCCCTCAACCAGTGTCGACATTTTCCCCTCTTCAGCAGTAATTGAAAAAAAATGTTTCGGTGTTTCCTTCTCCCATGTCTTGTGACCCCTCCCCCATTTACCCCCCCCTCCCCTCATATGGCGGTGTCCGAACGGGTCCAGTTAGTTACACTGCACCAGCAACGAACCACCAGCAGGGAATGTTGCCTCACTGTCCTTTTGCTAAAGTTAACTACAGCATGAGTCTGAGCCCCCAATCCGTCCCCCCCACTTAAACCTCAATTTACAACCATTGAACATAGGTGTTTTAGTACCTGACCCGTAGAAAGCCCTGATTTTGAGCAGTGGCATTAAATAAAGTTAGTTATTGCCTGTCCGGGTCACTTGTCCCCCTCCGGGGAAATATTGCCTCTGCGGTATTTTCTCGATCCCTCAACTCTCGGTCTCTTAGGGCCTCGAAGTTTCCATTCTCTTCCTTCACCTCGTGCTGCGTCTTCGTCGTTCCCTCGTTCATTTGCCTCCACAAGATCAGATATGCATGCCTTTATTTCCCTTTCTGATTGCAGTCTGATCCTCGTGCCGTTGTGCTCGAAAGAAAGGGAGAAGGGGTAACCCCATATGTACCTAGTGTCTCGTTCCTTCAACCATTTCGTCAGGGGGCCACACATTCTTCTCAGGGCTAGTGTCATAGCAGATGGGTCTTGATATACGGTTATTTGAGCTCCATTAAGGGAGATCACCCCTCCACGCCTTTCCTTCTCAAGAATTTTGGCATTGTCCTGATACCTGTGGAAGCGGGAGAGGACTGATCTCGGTCCTCCCGTGGGCCTCCTGCCCTGTGGATCCGCTCTGTCCTTGGTTCATCAATCGTATCATCAGCCGCGAGAATCTTAATGATGTCATGAATCGTTGTTTTTAAGCAAGCCCTCCTCAGTCTCCCCTTCGTGCGCCGGGATTCCAAAGAAACGCAGGTTATTTCGTCGTTCTCGATTTTCCACATCATCCATTTTTAACCTGTATTCCTCTTCTCGCTGCTCACGTTCTGTAATTCTGTGTCCCAGCTGCGTTTCCAGAGTGTCCATCGAGGCTTGGTTGTTTTCTACTCCCTCTAGTCTGTCCTCAATCCTATCATACGTTGGGTGACTTTGTCGATTTTGCCACCTAGATTAGCTCCCATATTTTTTATTTCTGTTAACAGGGCTGCCACGTCATCCTTCGTAGCCGCTGTCTCACCGTGTGCTGTTGCTCCAGTTGCCATTTTGGGGGAGACGATTTTGCGAGTGGGGGGGGACGTAAGCGTATGTGGCAAGCTTCTCTTTTGCCTGAATATATTCAGGGACCTTTCCCACCAATTCAGATTCAAATTTGCGATACGTAGGCTGTGAAGGGTCCACTCTCAGGTTATACTGTATGTGCACAGACCCTTCTCCCCCTCTCCGTTACTGTGCTCAGGTTGCTCTTTTCACTCTCAGGGCACAGCCTGGTTACTTTCTCCCAGTCTTGAGTGCTCTGTGCAGCCTGGGAGGTCCACAGTGGGGGAGGGTGAGTGCGGGGGGGGGGGGGGGGAGTTTCGAAGTACCCCCTATATGTCAGTCCTGTTATGCACCGGGGTACTTGAGGAGGCACACGCCCCTGTGTTGGTGGCCCTACCCTCAGTCCTGGTGGTCTCTCAAGTTGGTGCGTTCAGCACTGGGTGTTCTTGCTCCAGCGGGGGGTGCTCTGTGGAGGTTGTAGAGGCTCCTTAAGGTGGTTCTGGGCTATCGCAGCGTTTGATCATGTGGGGGGGTTCCGCAGATACAACTATGTGGACTGTGGCCGGTTCTGCCGTGTACCGGGTCAGAGCAAGTGTGGATTTCCAGAAGGTTCAAAAAAGGGGGACCTTGTCACTTGTAGCCTCAGCACGTAGCTTTCTGTAGATAGCGCGAGAGTGTGCAGGGGGGGCCTCCCGGTTTTAAGCTTGAGGTACTTGGTGCGCCCAGAAGGCTTCGCTCCGTTCTTTTCTGGGTGTTTGCCCTCTTGTTTCCTCGCACCTCCACTTCCTATCTCTGTCAGAGTAGAGTTTGGCTCCTTGTAGTGTTTACGTTGTTGCATGGGCTCTTTGGGGGGCCCCCTGGGTGGGGGGTGATGCAGTCCCCCAGCACACTTCCTCTTTGAGGTACCACCGGCGCCGGGCTCTAGGCCGCCGGGGGTGGGGCGCAGTGCCGGGTGTGTGTGCACAAAGCGCAGGCCCGTGGGCGGGATGGGGGGGAAGCTGCGGCCTACCTTGTCCGCGGAGGCGGGCCCGTTCACAGTCTTCACCGGCAGTCCTCCGTGCAAAGGCAGATGCGAATCAAGAAAGGCTAGTGCGTCGGGGGGGGGGGGGGCCGCAGGAACTCTGATGAAGTTCCCCCATTGAAATAGGTCTGCAGGCAGGGGTTGATGCTGGTCTCCAACTCCAGTTCCTCTCGTGGGGGGATCGTCAGGCGAGCCGTTACGCCTCCCTGGGGTCCCGCGTGCCCCAGTAGTTTCGTTTTCTTCTTTGCTGCCGGGCACTACGCAGACCAGCCACGTTTTCTTCGGTTTCCACCCGAGGGAACCTCCGATTTCGTTCACATTTTTTCCTAGCTGGGGGAGCCACACTCGTACGTCTCGTGTCCGATTGGCAGCTCTGGGGTGGGGGGGTCGGAAAGTGGGGGCTCAGGACCACTTTTCGGACCTCGGGCGCGGAGCTCACACGAACAGCAGGCTCTTCCGTGCGCCCCCTGGTGGCCGATAGCGTATCCTTTTTAACACACCTAGAGTAACCATAAATCCGTCTAGGGCAAAACAAAAATGTACCCCATTGTACTGCAGTGTAAGCTGCATTGCACAATGATAAAAAGTAACCAAAAGTAACCAAAAGTAACCAAAAGTAACCAAAAGTAACCAAAAGTAACCAAAGGTAGTAACGCGGCTAAGAGAAAGAAGGTTTCCCAGTACTGACAGCCTGAAGGACATGTCGGTTTCCCAATAATATATGAGCAAAATATAGTGTAGTGAAGCCTAAGGCTTCAATGCACTGCAAAAAGAGCAGGACAGAATCAAAAATAAAAGCTAAAGGTTTGTGAGTTCTACAAAGATGTAAGGAAAGGTGCAGTAAAGAGAAATCTTTCCTAACACTGATTACAAGCCAAGAGCTAGAAGAAGCAATGAACTTTATTTTTGACCACTATTCATTTTGATGCCCATATCCATACGCATTGTATGCAGTTAGTTGTGAGGGCAAGCATAGGTTTTGGACACAGACAGATAATTATTTTGGACTTCCTGACGCAGACCCTCCTTAGTTTTCTTTAGGTAGGGAAATCCCACCTTAGAATAGGGCAAGTTAGGCATTACTCTTTCGTGCCTTTTGAGTTCATAAAACTTTGTTAAACGAACTTGAACCACTTGTCTGTGTCCGACTCATGATCCCTTCAACTAGCTATCTAATGGCATGTTACTGTATGATCCCCTCTCGTGGATTTACCCAAAGTACCAAACTCAAACACCCTTTTTATAAACATTAAAATGGTACACTCCGAGATCAGGAAGTTAACATCACATCCTCTAGATGTTATGATTCTGCCTTATATCAAGGTCCAAGCTCAAAAAAGGAAAAATACCAACTCATCCTTTAATAACCTCGCCCAATGTTACCCAATCAGATGGGATTAACTAAGAATAAAACAAGCACATTATGGAGTTCAATTCCCATAATGCTCTTGCAATGCTAGACACAGACTCATACAATTTAAGATACTCAATAGACTGCAGTACACCCTTGCGAAAATTGCCAGGTTTGCCCCTACAGCGAATGGTGGCTGTATCAAACGCAATACAGACGTGGCCGATGCACACCATATGTACTGGGACTGCCCTCTGGTAGCCCAATTTTGGCATGAGGTTGCTGATTGTTTACAGGTATTTACGGGTGTCCCCCCCCCTTGTTTGTCACTCCCAAAATACCTGTTTGGGGGTAGTTGAGACGCCTTTTTAACCTTGGTTGCTTGGCCAAAATATGGATATTACTTAAATGGAAATCTAGGACTGCTCTGGACATTAAAATGTGGGTCCAAGAAATGACGTATGCCAACGAGTGTGAAGAGGCCTATGTGTCACTTGTAACACTAAGTTGCAGGCCTAAGGACATTTGGGAGCCTTTTAGAGAATACTTAAGTAAACGAACAACTGTTCAGTGACAAAGTATAAAGTAAACGTATTACATTTTGCGACTCGGACGATACCTACATGTGTGGACATTAAAACCCCCGATTAATGTAAATGCTATAATACTGTTGAAGATTGTATTTGAGGATGTTTGTTCTGCACTGCAATAAAATAAAGTTTATTAAAAAAATGTATTTTAAATGCCTGTGCGTACATAAAAGAAATATTTTCATACTTCAATCGAATTGGTCGTGCTCTGAGTTTATAAAAATGACCACCCCTCTCTCTGGATTCTCCAGACATTTGTGTTTTTTTACTAGTAGTTTCCTTAACCGTGCTTCCAATGTACTGTGGTAAGTGTGCTCTTGAACCCCTTCATTTAGAGAGCTGTAGAAGGGATGACTTGCTGTTTAACATGTCAACAGAGTGGAACATCTGAAGACAGAATCTTTGCCTGAACATCAAATACGTTCATGTTATTAAAGAAAGCATTAAGAACACTTAAGTGCTGCAGAAAGGAGTACAAGAAAGGCAAGGGGGGATGCATACATTGCCAGTATCCACGTCCCCTTGTCGCAAATGTAAACCTTGAACAGTGAGTGATCCGAGGTGCAAACCCTAACGCCTGTAGCCTGTAACTGATGGCAGACGAAGTAATGTCTCATGCCCACAAACATACTTCACCTCAGTGAAACCTGAACCTCAGTAATGCAATTGCTTAACAAATGAACCGCTTATCAATAGCCATCTTCCCCAGATTACACGCAATATATTAGCACCAATTGAGCAAGAATCTTACACTAAACGGAAGTAAACAAGCACAAACAACGAATAGAATCAAACAGAATAATGCTCACCATAAGCAAATAGACCAGGCAGCTGATTTACCTGTCGCCCAAATATGTTTCGCCCCAACGTAGGCGGATAAGGCTCATGTCCCACCTGCAAAAACCACAAGAATAATTAAATACTGTCAGAAGAGGACAATTCCAGCCCGGAAGGACATACAAGAAATTAATCTGGCTCACCCAGTCACAGATCACACACAGCAATAACGACATATGTAGGATCTTCCTTGCTTTATGAACACAGACAAGTACATTTTCACAGAGCGCCTAACAAAGTAATGTCACATTTTTACATAGCGTTTCATGCTGGGTTCCAGTTACTTCTAAGCATTGATAATGCATGCTTTACATTTTTTACCCAATGCATCTCCGGTGGAAGAGCTGAGGGCCGAGTCAACCATGCAGGAGGGGAGGGGCAGTGGAGGGAGGGGGACGGGGAGCAGGGAAAAAGAGGGGACTAGAGTGTGCCCTGCAATCTGAACACAGCCATTTGGAGAGTTCTTAATTTATACAAAAGGCATAATGCGGCGCCAGCTCTCCCCGACTAAATGAGTGAGTAACAGAGCATAGCCTTAATATCGATTTCAGGTTTAAGCAAATCTATTCTCCATGTTTTTAAGATTTGCATTAACTATTGGGTGTGGAATTATAGGGGTTGTGTCCAAAGTGAACTAACTGCCGCAAGTCTAGGTTCTGATTCATGAAAGTGCTTTACTTAGGTATTTGTTGCGGAAAGCACAGAGGCAGTATGTTTTAATCATCAGCCTTAAAGGCAATATTTGACAGCGTTTATTTATTTGTTTGGTTTGCTTGTTAGGTGCTACTACAATAAGAAATATAATTTCAAAGCACCCACAGGGCAAGCGAGGGAGGAGTGGGAAATACATTAAAATACATAAAAAAACAATACTTAAGAGCAGTGTAGGTGGGGAGGAAAGGAAAAGAGGACTAACCTACTGTGCCTTGCAAGTATTCAGAACGTGCAAGTGCAGCAAGGAAGAGAAATGGGGGGGTAAGCGCTGTGGAGGCTGAGCTCATGGGTGATCCACAGATGAAGTGCTAGGAATGTTCAGTGGTACACAGCCTGGAGCCGCAAGGGGTGAAAGTGCAGAGGATAAACAGGAGCTGGTACGATCGGGTGTGGGAGTTCAGGGCCAAGAATGTATAAGGGCCCAAGACACCAATCGCAGCAACTGTGGGATTAGCCGGGGAGAGAGGAAGGGAAGGAGGAGGAAAAGAGGAGAGTTTTAAAGGAGCTTCCGGAATGTAAGAAGATCCTGCTTAAGGCACAGATGGTGGTGGTGGGGGGGCTCTTCCGTAGGAGGGAGTCAGCTGAGGAAAGCAACCACCTGCCCTCTGTTTAGCAAAAACGCTTTACAAACAGAGTTGGAGCCAGAGGAGCATAGTGGTCTTGAGGGAGAGCATTTAGTAAGATACAGTTGAAGATAATGTGGTCCCCGGGCCCAGGCCACCTTGTGGATGATGCATTGGGATTTGAATTTAATCTGTGCAGCAACAGGGAGCCAATGGAGACTTTTTAGTGCAGGGGAGATGCGGTCCCTGGGCTTAAGGCCAAGGATAAGTCTTGCTGCCCTATTCCCGATTGGTTGGAGGGGGTTGCAGAGTGGAAGATGGTAGATTCAGGAGGCGCCTATTGCAATAGTCAAGCCTAGAGAGAACCAGGTCTTGGATCACATTGAGCCTCTGAGAAAAGGGAGAATTCCTTTGAGAAGAAAGAGCTGAAAGTGGTACTTCTTGGCAATGTCCTGAGTGTGTGAGGGAGGAAGGAGAGAGGAGTTTAAGATGACTCCAAGGTTTCTGGCTTCAGACGAGGGCACAGGGGCACAGCCCAAAGAGGAAGGCCAGAGTGAAAGGAAGGAGAGAGCAGGGGTCCCGATGGGAAGGATCTCCATTTTACAGGTGTTGAGGCAGAGATTGTGGGCAGTGCACCAGGACTGGAAGGCAGATAGGCAGTTTGGGATGATTGAGGGTGCAAGATGGTCAACAGGGTGTCTGAAAAAGAGCGGTGTGTCATCTGCGTAACACTGGAAGTTGGAAGAGAAGGAGGAGATGAGGCGTGCAAGCAGAGCAAGGTAGATGAAAAGCCAGGGGGGGAGAGGATATACCCTGGGGGACACCACAGGTGGAGAGATAGGTAGGAGAGGAGAGGATGGCTTGGGAAGAGCAGTCAGTAAGAAAGGATGTCAGCCAGTCTAGTGCCCGTTCTGGAGATACCGAGGGTATCGTGGAGCCTTTGTATGAGGATGGAATGGTTGACTGTGTCAAAGGCAGAGGAAAGATCAAGAAGGATAAGGACAGTTGGGGGAGTTGGAGTCCAGAGATGCAAGCAGTTCTTGACAGGTGTTCAGAAGAGCAGTTTCTGTGCCTCTGGATGCTCGGAATCCAGATTGTTGGTCGTGGAGACCACCAACAAGTTCAGTGTGTGAGTTGAGTTGGGGCAAAACCAACTTCTCAAGCAGTTTCCCCAGGAAGGGAGTGATGAAGATAGGGCGGTAATCGGCAGGGCAGGTGGGATCTGATTAAGGTAATTTCAGGAGTGGACGCACAAGGGATTGCTTAAGGGGGGAGGGAAAATTCCTGTGACAAAAGAGGGATTACAGAAATCAGCAAAAGCAGGGGCAAGAGAGCCGATGTAATCCTTGATGGTCCTACATGAGCAGGGGGGAAAACTGCTTAGAAGAGGCCTTCATGGAGCGGACAACTCTGGTAACTTCTTCAGGTGTGGCAGGGGTGGAGGTGAGGGGGTGAGGGACAGGTTGTGAGGGTGTGTAGCAAGGGTGGTAAGGATGTCATGGGTTTTGGAGGCAAAGTGTGAGGCCAGTGCATTGCGGAGGGCCTGGGAAGGAGAAGGGGAGGAGGAGTCTAAGGAGGGGTTGTCTAGTTCCCTGCAGACCTTTAAAAGTTCAGCCGTGTTTATTGGATGCACCGGAAACCCGGGTCTGAATTTGGGCTCTTCTCTTGGCACAAATGGAGTTTCTGTATTGCCTTTGGAGCAGGCGGCAGGCCAGTTAGTCAGTGGAAGAGCCTGAGGTTTTCCACTTCCATTCTACTGCCCTTCACTTACGTTTCAGGGCCGCAAGTTCGCTTCGGTAGCGTACCAGGTGTTACGCTTAGGGACAGGTTTCAGGTGGATCCTCTTGACTGGGGCAAGAATGTCAAGAGTATTAGTGACTGAGGGGTGAAGGTTGCTGAGGGCAGAGTCAGAGGTAGAATCAGAGGTTGTGGGGGATTAAGGTGGCAGCTGCAGACACGTTTCATCTGGCGGATGTTAGCAAACGAGATTGGTGGGATTTCCGGGGGCAGGGGGCAGTCAGGGGTCGCCAAGAGGACTCAAGTGGGAAGAGAGGAGTGAATGATCAGACCAGGAGAGAGGGGTGACTAGTGGGGTTCAGGGGGGTCAGAGTGTATGAGGGTATCCAGAGTGTAGCCAGCTGAGTGGGTTGGCCCAGAAGGGAGAATGAGGAGGGAACATGAGGTGCAGAGGTCAGTCAAGAGAGTGGATGCAGAGCCTGGGCGTCCAGTTGGATGTTGAAGTCACCCAGTAGAGTAGGATGAATGTGGAGGAAAGTAAGGAAGAGCAGAAGTCAGTCCATTCAGAGAGTAACATGGTGGTGGCGCCTGGAGGCCGGTAAATGGTGGCAATGGTCAGGGTGGAGATGGGAGAGATGACCAACTTGCAAACCAGGCTTTCAAAGGAAGAGTAGAGCTACATAGGTAAGATGGAAGCAGGAACCCACTCAGGGAAGATTAGACCAACCCCCTCCCCACCCCCAACAGTGCGGTTAGGTCAAGGCTTGGAGATGATCTTGAAGCCATCAGGGAGGAGGGAGTCAAAAGCAGTGACTGAGCTGGCACTGAACCATGTCTCGGTATGAGCGAGAATGTCAAGGTCAATGTCTTCAAGAAGGAGACAGATGTCAGCAGATTGTTTGTTGGCTGAGCGGGCTTTAAGAGTTGCCAGGTGGAGGATGTCTGTGCCTTTGAAGGTTTTCTGAGGTGGTATAAAGGGGCGTGGTACATGAGTCAGAGGAGGGAGTGGAGGGGGAGAGAGAGTAGAAGGCGGAGATGCAGTAGAAGGAAGGAACTTAATGAGAGAAGGCAGGATCCAGTCAAAGAGAAGGTTGAGTTGTGGATTCTGGACCAGGATAGTGCCAGTGTGATAGACATTAACGAAACGACGAGAGGATGAGAAGCCAGCCAAAAGGACTTCCCACTTGGTGCCACCTTTAATGGTAGAGCATGTGGAAGGAGAGAGAGTAGAGGTGAGATGGGGTTCCATAGATCTGGAGAGGGGACAGAGAAGAGGATAGCAGTGAAAACCTCTGTAGGGGAAGCACTGACATAGGTGTCTGCAATGGAAGTCCAGGGCTTGCAATGTCTTTTTTTGGTGCTTTTTTCTGCAGGGCTTTGTGAGATAAGGGGGATAGGTGATAGTGTAGCAGTTAGAGAATATGGGAGAAATGGAGAGAGCCATAGGTCAGTAGAGGTTTGCACAAGGAAATAGACGAGTGGCTGCACAGTACAGTTCTTGCTAAACTCACTAGGAGGCCTACTAGGAAGTCAAAAGGGGGCACAAACAGTGAAATGCAGGAAGTTCACAGATGAACACACCTAAATCCGAAATTCATGTGCTCTTTGCACTACTGCACTGAACTGTTTTGCAACTATTTACAGGTGCTATCCTTTGCTCTTGGACAGCCTTAAAAAGGTACACACATGAGATAAGGGCAGCAATTCTTCAGTGTGATACAGGGTGTGCCTACTACACATGTGGGTATTGGCTGTGCAAGACATTTAATTTGCACTAGTCTGGAAAAGCGGGATAAAGCGTGCAGTTAAACATAGGGAATCACTAGTGTTTCACTCCATGAAATATGAAAAAAATAATGCATTTTTATTACATAACATTTCTTGGATGAGGGCTTTTCAATGATGCAAAACGAGCAGCAGGGTCCCGGGGGTGTAAACGGAGATGGTAAGAGGTGTTAAACACGATTGAATATCTCAATGTCCAAGTCAAGCAGCTCCTGGGCATAATTACAAGGAATCACAAAAGGCATTTGTGAAAAAATGCGAGATAAACAAGTTTTCCACATTTTCCAAGAGCCTCATATTAGGCCAGTCATAGCCAAACTCAAGCTACCAAACATCTTTTGTTGTGCCTGCTAAAATGAAATTTAAACCGGGAACCTGGTTTGCAAGTAGTGAAACGAGGCCAATCTAAAGTCCCCACTGAAGGATTCTACCAATCATGACATTTTCTGACATACATTGAGCCAGGAATTGAAGTTTCAAGTTGCAAACCACTAGACAGGCATTAAAAACAATGATAAAAGAAATCAGTTGCCTTCTCAATTCTCCATATACAGACAGCACACCATGACATACTTGACGAGAGTATCACTCTACGACTAATGTCAATTTTGCAGACTGACCCGGTGAAGTAGAAAAAGGTCCGATCCGCTCCCAAATGACTAAACGGCTCTATCAGCAGCACGAACAACTCACATTTTTAAATGGTCGGATAAAAGCAGCAAGTCCTTAATTATTGGACGATAATCTCGGACTTTAATCCTTATACTATGCAGACGGGTCAGTCATGGGAAGATTTCATTAACAGAATGTTGCTATTTACCAGGTATTGCCTGAATTGCAGGTTTGCCTAACTATTAATTAATTCCTGCAGCACCAGGTAAGCTCGTTAAGTCATTCTTTACAGACTGGGGCCTTCCATTCTAAGTTTTAAAGGTCAGCCTTTTGCAACAATACAATACAGGCCATGCCCACTAATCTGCATACTCGTCAAGTAACATCACACAAGACAACCAGAGGAGGACCCTCATGATGGAATCTCATACTAAGTGTTGTGGCAATGTAGCAAACCTGGTGCAGAACACTTAAATCTGTAGATCTCAAGCCTCAAAATGTGTACACACCACTAATCATTGGCGAGTCAAAGGTGTGCAGTGTTTAGAAACGGGACCAAACAGCTTTTCATGCTCGACTAGTAGCTCGTAAATTTACATTTTTACCAGTGGATTATCGCAAGTAAAAAACGACTTCAGGAATTTTTTTATTTATTTTTACACAAACAGAAATGGTTCTAGTTTTGTCAAGAGAGCACTGTGGACAGTGTGCCCCCCACCCACCATAGATCTTTACCAGGCACTTCAAAGTAAACGTCTATTTTTTCGAATTTACAAACTTTAATGCTTAAACTTAATTGAATTATACTCTTTGTACACGATTACTCAACACTTCCGCTGGACACTTGAGGCAACTCCTAAACGCTGGAGACCTGCACAGTTTCCAACAAAGCCTCTTTCTTACCAGCTGCTCTGAATCGAACTAGATCACTGGACTCCAGTGTAACAGACTTCAATCCCTATTGGGTGCGATTGCCTAATTATTTTTGGAAGAAAGGAATACCACCACACAGTAAAATCCCCACGATACCACTGACAGTAACACTCGCACGCTTCACCTCATTGTCCGATACACTAAAGAAATTGGCTCTGCTCCACCACACAGTATAAACGTGGCCATGAGCTCTGGCAGCCTCGCCTCATATCTACGCTCCATCCATGCTATTCCGAGGGCAGTAATTGCAGGATGTGATCCTTTCACCACTAAAGTGGTTTTTTTCATTACAGCTGTTCAGCCCTGGATTCGAGCAGGAGGCTCACACCCTGGCACTTAGTCCAGTTAACTCTAGATGCTATCTTCGGGAGGTGCATTTGACAGTCAGTGGCTGGAAGGCTCAACTAGAGACGCACACTAAATTAACAGCAGCACAGGAAAAAAGCTACTGAGACATCGACCAGCAGCTCACCTTAAGTATGCGGCATGTGCACGGCTCAAATCTTAGGCACGTCACAGGTAAACTGCATGAAACTTGAATGACCAGCAGAAGACCTTGATTCCTTTCAGCACTACTGTAGGTGGCTATGGTGAGACAGTGAACATGATGACCACTGTGGAGAAGATTTTTGTGGCTGGCTCTCTGCATCTACCCTATTCTATCAATGAAGTTCAAGAAAACCTTGATGTCTACTAACCCCACCAATAAACGGAGATGTGACGGGAAAAGACCAATAGTGTTGGTTTCACAGCAATTACTTCAACGGAGGGATAAGTGGGGCTCGAGATACTCATGACAGGAGGAAAAGATTCAGAAGAGATGACAGATGGATTATACCAACATCCAAATAACACAGTGCCAGCGGTCCACAGTTCAGTTACTCAAGTCAGAAAAGCAGAATCCGTACAGAGACCAAAAAAAGGAAACGAGCATAACCAAATTACAGAATGCTTGTATGTGCACATAACTCCCAGAATAAAGTTCGAACCGAGCGACTAAAGTACACAGAGTAACGTAGCATCCAGAAGCTTCTCAAACAGGAGTGGAAGAAAAGGGATACATTCCAAAAGATGCAAGCTGCAGACTACGCTCCTAGCGAGAGGAACGACAGCGCCAAAGAAACAAGGAATCGCGGCAAGTAAGTGCAAAAGGGACTCAATTAGCAAGAAGGAAAGAGGTTGTCAAAGCAGTGAGAAAAGGCAAGAAGGTCTTCAAGCCATGGAAACTAACTCACAGCAATAAAATGGATTGAACGGCCTTAGAAAGAACTGCCAAGAGGGCATCAGTGCCAACAGTGTACACAAAAATCAGAGCAATGAGAGCACAGAATGGACCACAGCACCGGAATGACCACAGTGAGTAGAGGATGGTGGCCATATTGCCTCATCTGTTTGACTCATGCATCTATTTCACATGTGGTTAGTTCTTGCTGCACTGATCCTATTCTCCCCGCTTATCCATCACTGTGACAGTCTTGCTCGACCGAGACGTAGCCTGTTAGATATGGCAGCAACCCTCTGGTGTTACCGAAATCAGTTGGGGATTCCCCTGCTAGGAATTAACCTATATGGGTGTTACTGTGGGGCAGGAGGCTCAGGTACAGTTGTGGATTCAGTGGATCAATGTTGTTTCCTCCATGACTGCTGCTACCACCATTCCAGGGTCTTTCTCAAGTGTCGCAGCAAAGTTAAGTGGAAGAATTATGCCTTCATGTGCATAGGATCACAGACATACTGCACATCCAGAGCACTCTGTGGTCGAATGGCCTGCGAGTGTGACAAGCAATTTGCAGAGTGTTTGACACAAGCAAAACCAAACATAGCGCATTTCTTTTATAACAAACAGCAGCTTTGCCCCGGGGCAAAGAGCACATGCCCAGATACCTTTCCAAACCGGTCCGAGATAAAGAGCTGGGCAACAAAGATTACACAGCCTCAAAATGTTTCCAGGCACCGATATACTGTGGATATATGACGCAGACACAAAACGAACACCAGCTACCCAAAACAGACCGGAGCACAAGAGTTTTAAGGGTCTGCAAAACTGTCAAATGCAGATGGTTACATAGAGGGAGCAAGAGAATTAATTTAATGAGTTGCATTGCAATCTTGCAACATAACGTCCAAGTATGATACATTAGTACAAAAACTAAACCTCTTCTGGACAAAGGGCTTCAGAACACAGGCACAGACATTATCTCCCAAACCAATGTTGGACAGTTTGCTCCGACGACAGCTGCTGGCCACCTTCTAACCCAAGGATCTCAGACTCTGCACTAGGCTGAGTACAGACAGCAAAACATCTCTCCCAGACGACTGCTTGGACAAAGTCTGGACATCAGCACACCATTACAGATATTGACACTATTATACAGTGGATGGCCACTGGGCTTTGCGGCAAAGATACTATCTCTCCTGAAGAAAGGTCTGACATCAGACAACGAACACAACTACAGACCAGCTCTCAGATAACGGCTAGCTGATAAAGGTTGGGCATCAGACAAATGAATAGACAGTCTTGCCTTTACACTATACCCCTTAACACGAAGCTGCTGCGCAGATTTGAGGTTTTGTGTCCTGGTGCTTTAGATCAACTGACTGAGTAGGATATAATACCTCATTTCCAAGCTCCTAAAACACTTAGAAAGGCTTTTCTAATGATATTTAGCTTAATTCACCGTTAGCAAAGCAGTTGTCACCTTAAAGCCAATGTGATAGGCACTAAGCCTCATCAGACTGTTTTCGGATATGTTAGATGGGGCAGAGTCACGTGTTGAGGCTTTTCAATTTGAGCTGTATAAGCAGTGTTTCTCCAATTACAGTTTGCTCTACATGGTATGTGGACCCAATTCAGAGATTTTCAGAGTAGTGTACTAGGATCATCAAACTGAAAATGTAATTGTTAAACTGGAGTACACCAGACTGAAAATATACTTGATTAACAAACTGGGAGTATTCTGGGTAAGTCAACTGTGGAAAAAACAATTGTAATTTAAATGTATTAACTGTGTGTATAGTGGGTGTGACAAATTGGGAGTTTACTGGAACTATCGTGCTGGCAGTATACTGAATTTTTCCCAGCACCACAGATACTGGAATTGTGCAAAATGGGAATATAATGGAATGTTCACATTTTCCATATGCTGTGCCAGCTGGTATCGACTCACTGGAAGTATGACATTCTTAGTCAAATTTAGAGCACACTAGGACAAATGAAAGGAGGTTTTACTACAGTGCGATTTTGCATAATTTGCTATGTAGTTGGATTATAAAACTGGAAAGGTAAAGGGACCGGCAACCCCAGCATTGTAGCAGTTTCCACAAACTATATCGGAGTTGAAAACTTGCAACATTCTGGCATTTTGGAATTGTGCACAAACTGAAAACCTCACAACTGTGTCAAAGTAAACTGGGATTTTACTAGATTGGAATACACTGTGCTGTTTGTCAAAGTGGCAGATCACTGGAATTGTTACTGTAAGCCATGTCATAACAGGTGGAGTCATGGCAAGATAGATATTGTCCACAATCAAAGCATACAGGGACTAAGCACACATGGAGTATACTAGGGTTGTCAGAGGTTTACGTATGGACTACCTTTGTATGGAAGCCATGAGTTTCAGTTTGCATGGCATTGCAACAAACTGACTTTCTCTGATACAAGCATTGGTGCAGTGACCAAATTTGCACCAGTTCTCCACTGCACTTACAGAATGAATTTAAAGGAGGGGCTAATTCTATTGAATACTAAATACTGAAATATAAGAACAGTGAATATGCCAAATCAATATTATATTTAGACATTATTTATCCTGTGAACATGTAAAGAAAAAAACAAATTTAACTATTTGCTGCCACTGTTGCTGGCACTAGGTGAGTCCACACTTAATATTAATGCGCATTGATTCAAAGCAGCAGTGTTTAGAAAATTAGCTTTACAGTATGATCTGCAAAATCACTATAAATGGCTTGATTATGGAAAATGAGTGGCTTTCAAAGTAATTGTGTAAATAATTACACAGGAAAAATGTAGGTTAATAAATACTACTAGGAGGTTCATAGAATTTGAAAATTAGACCCGAATGTAATTGCAATTATAGACTAGACATAGATCAAAAATAAAGGTTTACTGCTATGAATTCACAAGTCAATGTGATTGTTGCATCTTTATAGTGGAAATTAGCGTATATATATCCACCTGATAGTTGGAAGTTAAGACTCTTTTGCTGGTCGACCACCAGGCTAAATAGCCCCGTGTTCTAAATAGCCTACATCAACATTAAGCATACGTTAATAGCATGGAACTGAAATATGTGCTAGGACACTACCCCATGTTTTCACCTACACAAAGCGAACCAAAGTCAATAGGCACACATTTACCCACACGGTCTCCCCATAGTTAAACTCTGTCATACTGTGAATACCTCAGTCATACTAAGTAAGCCCTCGTCCACTCCCCACTGCCATTCGACACCATGACTGACACTCTGCATACTGCTAAACTGTCAGCCATTCCCTATACATGCCCAGCCACACTCCATACAGATCTACCACACTATACAGCACCAGCCATGAACTGTGCACCCCTGGCTAATTGCGGTACTTCTACTCCATACTTGGCACCGATTCAACAACTCTACCTACCTATACCTGTGCCTTGAACCAAAGACATTAAGGACACCCACTATCTGTAGTTCAAGGTATGGAAGGGTGGACCAGCATTGCAGAATCTGGCCTCACCCTTGGGGAATCAGCTTTATTGTTTGGTTGTTATTACTTTGGGTAATATTTTGGAGTAAAGTTGTTTACGTGTCCCTTTTAGTGATGACTCAATACTTGGAGAACAGTAGATTCATGGTTTCTGAGGTGTGACAGTCACATTTGATGACCCCTACCCCCGTGATGATTGTGTGTGTGCCCCTCACCCGCCTTACCCCCCTTGTGATGGCTGTGTGTACCCCTCACCTCCCTTTCCCCCTGTGATGATTGTGTGTGTGCCCCCCACGTCCCTTGCTCCTAGTGATGGCTGTGGGTGTTCCCCTCATCCCCCTTGTCCCCTGTGATTTTTTGTGTTCCCCTCACACCCCTTGGCCCCCGTGATGGCTGTGTGTGCCCATCACCCCCTCCCCCCCGTGATGGCTGTGTGCGCCCCCCCGTGATGGCTGTGTGTGCCCCTCACCCCCCTTGCACCCTGTGATGGCTGTGTGTGGGCCCCTCACCACCCGGTATGATCCTGTGTGCGCCCCTCACTCCCCCTGATGATTGTGTGTGCCCCTCACCGCCCGTGATGATTGTGTGTGTGCCCCTCAGCCCCCGTGATGGCGGTGTGTTCCCCTCATCCCCTGTGATGATTGTGTGTGTGCCCCTCATCCCCTTCACCCCCCTTCATGATTGTGTGTGCCCCTCTCCCCACTTCATGATTGTGTGTGTGCCCCTCACCCCCGAGATGATTGTGGGTGTGTCCCCCACTTCCCTTGCCCCTCGTGATGGCTGTGTGTGTTCCCCTCATCCGCCTTGCCCCCCTGTGATGATTGTGTTCCCCTCACCCCCCTTGATGGCTGTGTGTGTGCGCCCCTCACCCCTCTTGCCCCCCATGATGGCTGTGTGTGCGCCCCTCACCCCCATTGCCCCTGTAATGGCTGTGTGTGTGCCCCTCACCCCTTTCCCCCTTACGGTGGCTGTGTTGTGCCCCCTCACAGGTCTCCCTTTGGTGTTTTGTTACCCCCCTTTCTTCCCCTCTCCTTCTCCAGCACTTTGCTATTCATATTTGCTTCCTAACCTGTACGATAGTTGCCGGTCTGTGTCCTCCCCTTTTTGCTCTTCTCCTACCCCTCCCCTCAGCACTACAAGGTCATCTGGCCTAGTACGTTGGTTGCTTGTTTTGTCCTGCTTCTCCTCCACCTTGCCCCGTCTCCTGCCCTCCTCTTGTTAAATTCCGGGACGATCTCAACAACCGTCAGGCATAGTAATTGTAGCCGCCTGTCTTTCTCATCCTCCTGCCTCTCCTCCCCTCCCCTTCTCTGTTCATTAGCACTTAACTCTATCACTGTCTCTTGACTTTCTGTGATAGCAGCTTGTTTGTTTTACCCCCCTGGTCTTCTCCTCCCACGTCCCTCTCCAGCACTATTCCGAATCATCATCAGACCTAGTACGCTTAGTCGCTTGTTCTGTTCCTCTCCTTCTCCCTCACTCCATATACCCCCACCACCCCCCTCTTGTTAATATTCCAGCACTACATCAATTGTCGTCTGGCGGCATAGTAAGGTAACTGCTTGTGTGTCTCATTTCTCTCCCCTCCCCACCAGCTTCTTTTATTGTTCCATGCACTTGCACTATCTGAAAAGTCGCCAACTGATTAAGATAGTTATTTTTCACATGCTGAAAGTTTCAAGGACTTGTAAAAACGTAACTGTATTCTCCATGTTCCCCTCCCTCCTTGAAGCGCTTTGAAACACACTAAGCGCTATAAAAATAATCAATCAATTAACCAGATCCGGCTAGAGCTATAAGCCCACAATTTGGTACAGGAAGTAGCAATACAGGATACAGCCTTGGAAACAAGAGCAACAAGGCAGATACTGACTGCTCAGGGTTAGATATCAGACACTGGTGAGGAACAAGAAGGAAAGTGTGCTGAGGGCTAGACCCAGACACCAAAAGGTTCCAGAACTACAGTTGGTGAGTGAGAATTTCAGAGCCTGGAAAATAGAAATGTGATGACATCAGAGGCAGATCTGTACCCTAAGCCAGTACAGTGGGAGGGTCACAAGAAACACATGTAGCTTTGTTCCTAGGTTGTCAAGAGCAAGCATAGCACTATAGCCTTAAGAACAAGATTATCAAAAGGCGAGATGGTTGATATATTCCAGAGAATAAATTAGATGGGGAATCTTAGTACTCCCTTAAGTATGACCTTTTATCCCATTTAGTTAACTTATTCCGAGACACTTTTCCAGAATCTATGTTCTTCAAGAAAAACAGTTCCAAAGTACAGGGAAGAATAATGGGTGGAAAAAACCTCTGAATGTTCAGACCCAAACACTCAATGAGTGATTCATCTTGGTACCTGTATGAAAACACGCACCACACCTACCCTGTTGCGTTTATCGATAAAGGTGTTGAAAATGACTTTGTCCGATATGTTCTTTTGGTTCTTTGTCGCAGTGGGCAACGTCACTCTGCCTCATTAGCTTTTTGATCAATAGCCATATCCTCAATAACCTCTGGGTATTTATCTAGGAGCAGACTCATCTATGCTCAACAAGCGCTTCATAACAATTCCTCACAGGCCTCTCCTCTCAAAACGCCAAGACAAACCATTTACAAGTAAAGATAGATGGGACTGCACAATTCAGTTTTTCAGTATTGTTTTGTGATGCACAGCAGTAATGCATCAAGCCCTAAATTCCCAAGTACTTGTTTAAAAACGTTTATGTCACGATTCCTTGTCATGGGAGACAACACCAGGCTAACACTGCTGCTATGGAGCATCAGATTGATGCAGCTGAATGGGATTTCATTTCCCAGGACATCAAGCATGAAGGGCACCTCGACGCAGCATCCATGATACTGCGCCGGCCAAATGACCATTTCTGGCAATGCACTGGAGTTGCAAAAGAAAACCATGGTCTCCAGGGACACTTAGGCTTCTCAATGGACAGTGTACCTGAGCAGCGTTTTTGGTTTGATTCATGACTTGTCATCGATACAAACCTCTACCTTGTTTTTCAGCATGTTTTTGGAGTATCCCCGACAGCCTTGGTGGGCGAGTTGCCACCTTGAGTTGGCCATGCTCACAGACATATCTCCTCTCCGTGTTTTCCCCAGTTATGCCTCCACTTTTGAGACGGCTCTCCCTGGTGTTGTGATTTGGATCAACTCCACTGTATTGGGTTTTTTAGAACTTCGAGCATCTTCTGGCGACTGGTCTTCACATCACTACATTGTTTCCTCACAACGTTCTGGAGTGTGAAATGAGCCTGTAGAGGAGGAGCCAAGTACCCCCACTCCACCTAGCCCGCCTACATTACCTGAAGCATATGAACCAAAATATTTGACGTATACTGAACAGCAAAGAGAAGAGTGCAGGCTCTGTGCAGTACCCATAAGAATACCTATACCTAAGAGAATATGGGAGGTAAATACCCATTGAGGGAACCAAACCTGCATACAAAACAATATGATGACCATTTGAATGAGATTCCTGATGAAACAAAGAAACTGAATGACCAGGATGAATGGTGACATCATACAAAGTTGAATCGATACCCATATAGAAAGATAACCAGACCAGAGAGGCAGATCTATAAAGAACGAAGAAATACCAAGGAACAGTGACATCTTGGGATCAAGATGAAGAAACTTATGCCGCAAACCTGATGAAGAAACTCAGGTAGTTTAAACGTGTACAGATGCAATGTAACGCAAGTAGCAAAGTAATCATGAAGCTAGCAACCCGCTTTTAAAATAGTTGGATCGCTGCAAGCGCCAACAATAGACACATATAGACCTCTATATTTACATTTGGACAAGTAAAGGATGGATGTTTACACTACGTATAAAGCAGTACTGAACAACGAAGGCGGCCTCATTTTAGTGTCGCAGTTGAGGAAAGCAATTGAATTAAACAGAATCCAGTTCAGCTAAGGAGTTGACTGAGCCAGAAAGCCAAGGTTTTATCAAACTGGAGTTGGCAGACATTAGATACAATTAACGTGAAATAACAGAAGCTCCTGTTCAGAGAGGTCAAGAAAAAAACAAAAGACATCAGAAGACTCTCGAAAATAAAATAAAATACACACAAAAGCTACATTTCATGGTGTCCAGTCACATGATGGAAGAAAGTTGGACGGATGAGAAGATCACACCTACGCACGGAAGCCGGTTAGTGCCTATACTCCTTAAAAATTCTCAGAGAACAGTATAGACGCAAGGCCAACTTCAAAGTACTAATTGACACTGGACCATTGAGGTGATGATGGATCACATTTTTAATTGGTGGGAAGCTGGTATCAAGACAAGCTCACCGACACCCGGTTGTTCAGTCTGCGTGCTGCTCACGTAGGTGGAAAATTACTGACGGGGTTTAGTAGCCAACTAATTGTAGGGGACCACGTAGTTGGGGGTCCTATAGTTTGAGTAGCCAATGGGACATCGTACATTTAGTGACGTTCATAGTGGCCATTTTTAAGGGAGGGCTTAGTTGCCCCACCTGATGTTAATTATCCTATTACCTCTCTCCGTTACTCCATACAGATATAGAACCTATATTAGTTATTGAGGTCAACATGTCAGCTATGACCAATTATGGGTATAAGAAACCAACTTTTTTATTAAGTAGTTAGAGTCAGACTATCGAGTGATTGCTGATGTTCGTTGTACTCCCTGTTTTAGATACTAGCATTAAAACAGACAACCTTTTGCCAAACTATTTGTGTCATCGATGTATGAGTAAAATCTGCATCCCCCCTTCTATCTCAAGGGTACTGCTGCTCATCTTAAATGGCTGGAAGCCTCCAGTTCAAGCCCATTACATTACCCAGAACTGTTCAGAAGACCTTAGAATGCAGACGTTTGAGCTAGACAATACTACTATTGTGATCTACCTCCTTGTGCCAGCTGGGTCAGGTCCCTTTGACTTTTTATTTTCCTCTGCGCTGGATTTGGGGGAAGGGTTTTTCCTGGCCTATGGACTCATACATCTGGGCAGAGGAAACACTCCGATACCCACCTGGTCCCCAACACGCTTACCCCAGATATGCGAAGGAGAGAAGTGAGAGGGAAGGAACTGGGTAAGCTATTGGTTCCACTTTACAAATCAGTTGTTGCTTTTTCTCTTTGCAGCCAAGGAGAGGGCCATGAGGCATTTGCTGCCTTTTTACCCAACTGTATCCCATTGGTGTGATTAGTGTGGTCTGTGAGGTAAGGTCGAGAGGAAAGGGTGTTGTGCCCCACCCCCCAGGAGAATTATAGTCAGAATTGACCCATATTGTGACAGTTTGCAGCAAACACTAAAAATGTGTGGTGGGTTTAAAAAAACTATCCTTCCACCGGAAACGTGAACGCAGAATTAGCCATTGAGCCAAGTTACACACAGCACCACCCACCATAGAGATCTAATGTTTAACGAGAAGTGTAGCAGAGCAGTGTTGATACTTATGAGTACCTAGATGCCTGTGAAAGACTACTACACAAAGCGTTTAGGGCCAAACGTATACAACTGGAGGGATGCAGCATTCTCCTTTTCCAACCAGAACAGATTCAGCCAGGTCATAATGAAGAAGTTTTCTGGATCAGAAGGGGCAAGTCCACTCTGGTGTAGTGCACTGCCGAGCTTAGATTCAAGAACCAGGATAAGATGCAACTTTGTGGAGCCAGAGGCAACTGAAGAACTTAGCTATATGATGAAGACTGAACTGTGTTACTAAATCACATTAACCAACTCTCTTGTTGGTCTTGGAGGAGCACTAAGAATCCCTCTGTTGTGTTATATCCTACTTGGAGGAAGCAAATAAGTGTTCCCAGCTTATCCAAGTTTAAACTCTGCAATGCAGGTATCCAACCTTTGGGAAAGTAACCTCTTTTCAACAATGCTTAAGAAGGTTTGGCCACAAATCTCTCATATACGCCATACATCTGAGAATTGCACTTGTTCCCGACCGGCACCTGCTACTAGATACCAGTCAATAAACTGGCAAGTATCTCAAACTCTCTCCAGGTTACAATTCCAAAAAATTCTTCTTTCTGCCCCAGGGTCTCGGTTTCCTGCACTGAGGAAGGCGTGTTTGGATGCCAACACTACTGGCATGCCGAAACGTGCATAAATGCCCATAAGATAAGAAGGGGCATTTTTGAACATTTGTTTTTTACGTTCACGTAGGCAGACTTCAGGCATGATTATAGTTTAATTGTGCCTTGACCTTCAGGGTATTATTAACTATACCTTGTAGGATTTCACAACTAGAATTGCAAACAATCTATGTAGGAATTATACAATTGTGTTATTGGTGCAATCTTTGGTGATTTGTTGTCATTTGTGTTATTGTATCATATTAGATATATTTTTCTTATGATTTTTTTAAATTAGTCACTGTCTTACAATTTAATGTTTGCAAGAATGCTTTTTGTGGTTGATATGCATGTCTAAAAATGTTTTTCTTTATCTGCACATATATAAAATATGAACCTAGGTTTGAGATATTTTCTGTGACTTTTTCAGCACGAAATCAACTTCTTTAAGTGAATATAATAACATTCGACATATTGAATTGTTTTGCAGCGTGGACACTTCTTAGCTTTTCACTAGATACCAGTATCCTTGCATGGGGGATGGCGGATGGAGGGTGGCAGGGGAGGGGAGCAGAGCCCTTCCTTTTAGGCTGAGACACACAGAAGAATGAATGTGCTTACTTTCTTCCTGAGTCACCAGCATCTAGCGCCTTTGCAGTTGGAAGAGACTGATCCGTGGTGTAGTTTATTTCCGTTTGAAATCAAAATGACAGATTTCTGTTGTCACAAGACAGGCGACTCGTGGCTAGATGATAATATCAACGCTTGACAAACACCACAAGGGGAAGAAATACTTGCAAGTTGGAGCCTATTACGAAGTAGTGCTACTGGCACAGGAGAGTGACCTGCAGTTACAGGGAAATAAATATCTGGACAATTAACCAAAATCAAGGGAGCAGAAGTACTTGCTTGCAATGCGTGTCAAGAAGCAAGCTGAGACTGTAGTCGTTAGGGAACACTTCGGCAGAGGAATATTGCCACAGGTAGGCCCTTGACACACAAGTTTATACATAATGAGATCTGCATGATAGTGTTCGCAACACTTATTTTCCGTCTGCTACCCCTAGATACCATGTCCCAGTCCACCAGTGCTCCAGCTCCTACTAACCAGAGTGGCACAAGCCACTCTGGGTATACACGTCCTTCCAAGAGGTGAAAGCGTGCAGCAGCGGGACAGGCTCCAACCCAAGGCACGCACAGGAGACCCACACGTCGAGGAAGAGGAGCTTCTGTGATGAGGAGCTGGACATCCTTGTGGACTACGTGTTGGGACAGACATGCTTATGCAGTCAGGGTGCACACATACGCTGCTCAGCGCATGGCCCACTTGCAGGCCATCACGGATTGTATAAGCGCCGTGGGCCATGAGAGGCACACACCGCAGGAGGTGATCAAGCGTTGAAATGACCTCAGACGCAGAGCCAAGGATAAGATGAGTGTCGTCTACTCCTCTACTCTGGTGACTGGAGGTGGGTCCCAGCCAGAGGACGGGGGACTCATTCCACATGAGGAGATTGTCAGTGATCTCATTGATGTGGAGCAGATCCAAGGCATGGGAGACCTGCTGATCTACGAGGATTAGTCCGGTGAGTGGTGATGCATGTGTGTCCGGGACATGTCTATGTTGCTTGGATAAGTGTAATGCTTGTTTTGCAGTTTTTTCAACATTTTCATGACTCACGTGGGTGGACCATGTCATGGCGGACTGGTATGTGCCTGTTGCCATATGGGCTGCATGCAGCCAATGAGCTGCCCACCGGGTCAATCCTCATCACCACTCCCGATCACTCATTCCATGTCACTCTCTCGACTGCCTCTCTTGGCCCTCTTCCTGCTGAAACCGGTCATGGCGTATTGCCTGTGCTTGTCATCCAATGCACACTCATTCTCTCATCGCATCTCTTGACGTTTGTGAGAGGTCAACCTGCCAGCTGTCAATATTGTTTAATTTTAAGTTGAGCATGTTCCCATGTACTGCAATGGCCCCGTACAGTTCCATGCCCAGGTCTTACCTTCTACATGGTTATTCTCTTGGATTCTGTCGATGTGACCTGAACTCATGAAATCAGTGTGCCTGCCTTCACTCTATTCCACCAGCCTAGCATTATAGCACAGTGTTAACACTTGTGTGTATGAATATTGGCATTTGCAGTTAATGTCATTTAACATGCATCAGGGGCAGTGCCCATCACCTTACATGTCATGCAGTTTGATCGTTCATGCATGTCCATGCTAGTGTCATCTGTGCGTGTGCATCAGTGATGCTGGTGACTCAACTATGCCCGCCTGGTGCTTGTGTGTGAAGCAGGTGCTAGGCACCATGCACTACATGTGGTGTTGTGCCCTTAACGCGCATCCATGTCTCATTTCATGATCCCCTTGCATACCAATTAGACTGTGTACGTGGCAGAGTTTGTGTACTCACTGACATGGCAGGTTGATGTGTTTGCATGACTGCATTATGATACCTATGTGTGTGGGCAGGGCTGCATTATGATACCTGTGTGTGTGGGCTGGGCTTTCTAACAGTGTCTTCATGTATTTGGCTGTCCTTCTGCAGGTGATGAGCCACTGGGTGCAGGGGAGGATGTGGTGTGTTGGCCCATGAGAACCCACTGGTGCTGCAGTCCATCATGGGAATTGCTCGCTCTGACTCTGCCTCTGAGGAAGCCTATGGCTCTGGTGGTGAGTCGGACAATAAATCTTTGGAACTGTCGCAGGTGAATGATTCAACTGTGGGTGCTGGCCTATCACAAGCATCTGTGGTGGGGGAAGAACCCTCACAAGGCCAGTCATTGTTGGCACGTCGATCTATGGTGGTTACGGCTTCAAGGCCACGCTCCATAGTATCGGCTCCTGTTCCTGGGAAAGCTGTTCAAGGGATGGATGCAGTCCTGCAGCCACAGACTGTGCCAGCACATCAAGGGCTAGGTTTCCTTGGGCAGAGCAGGCGTGGTGCACGCCAACGTGGTGGCCATATGCCAACAGGCCGTGATGTGTGGGAGCAGTCCATGTATTCTGTTGCACAACAGCAGGGTGCTGCTTAAGAGATGTTGGCTCAGGGCATGGATAGGGTGGCCAATTCCAATCTCCCCCCAGAAAAACAGGTGCAGCTCCGGCAGCAGGCAGTGCGGTCCACAAGCCGCTCACACATGCTCCAGATGCAGGCCAGCAACAGGTGCAGACGGGCAGAAATGTGGTCCTTGCTTGCAGCCATGTGTGCAGAGGGTCGAGCCCACAGAGCTGCCCTAAGGGCAGACGCTAGGTCACTGACTGCACTAGAGGCAGCATGCAGTAGACGCTCAGAAGTGCTCATGCAACAGTTGACACACACCATATCGGAGGAACTGCGAGAAATCCGTGAGGTGTTGCAAGCTGAACTTTGTGCATCCCATGAGGTGTTGCATGCAGACATCCATGCCATCATGTTGCAGATGCGCAGCTCACAGTCCAGCATGTCCACTGCCATGGAGGACCAAGCCAGGGCTACATGTGGACAGCCTCCCATACCAGTAACACCTTCTATTGCTACACCAGAGGGTGCCGACAGCAGCGGCAGGTCTCCCAATCCATGATGACAGTGCGGACCATGAGACCCATGGAGGTTTTTTTTTTCTTCAGCATCAACACATGTGGGTTGGTCATCCCCCTTACCCCGGTGCACCATGGGCATTTTTGATTTTCCTTACATGTTTTGTCTATTGTGCATTTATGTAACAGTGTGTTGCTTTGTGTGGCATCTGAGGGCATCCACTGTAGGTTCCGGCTGGGCCCGTACAGGCTTGTCTTGTGTTTGTACCCTCCTTGTAGGGTCCAGACACATATGCGACTCCTGCTTCCCCTTTCCATGGGCTTGCAAGGATTGCAGCGTGTGAAAGTAACTTACACAATGGCATTGAAGTTCTGTTTCATCTGTGGTCAGTCTCAGGTGCAACCTGCGTATACACCCCTAGTGGGATTCATGATTGTTTTTCCAGTGCATGTTTGGCATCCCTTTTTTTTTTTGACGTTCAGATAGGCCATTTGTTCATGTTCCATCTTCATGTATTTGCTTGCCCATCTCCATAGTGTTTGCCCTTCCAGCTGTATGTGCTTCCATCCAACTGGCATTTGGCAGGACATCACTACTGATGGAAGGGTGCCATGGGCTAGTTAGGGCACATTGATTCACTTATGGTATTCTGATTGGTGACCGTCAGACATATTCACTGTTGTGTCCTGTGTTTCTGGAATGTCATACTGGCCAATTGATGTTCCTGTATACTTTATTGTTTTGATGTGTGTGAGTTTGTTCTTTGAGTGGCAGGACAGTTAGTCGTTGACCAATTTGTGACAGTGATGTTATGCATTGGGCATTTATGTGTCACTGTTGACATTGCATGCCATGGCGTGCCAACTACGTGTCATGGAGCTTAGGGGGCTTTAGGTGACATTTCGTCATTTAGATGTGTATTTCTGCATGGGGGTGGTGGCATACTGCATCTTCCATGTTTG
Organism: Ambystoma mexicanum; assembly: GCF_040938575.1. NCBI lineage: Eukaryota > Metazoa > Chordata > Amphibia > Caudata > Ambystomatidae > Ambystoma > Ambystoma mexicanum. The sequence goes on along the minus strand of NC_090934.1, from coordinate 385,222,317 downwards.
CCTTTTGTGCACACAAGATTGTTTTGTTTCAGTTGTAAGGGAGGCCCACAATGTAGCACTTCCAAGGACAGTTTCTCAGGGTGGAAAGGTTGCGACAGATGATTGTCCCTTTCTCATCATCGATTGTCACCTGGTATGTGCCAGGCTTGTGTGCACTCCGCAGGGGTTGGATTTTAGGTGAAAAATTGTGCCACAAGCTGGGTACAGGCAGCCTCACCAAGTGTCCTTTCCCCTCCCATGCGCAGCCGGAGTGCATGTGGTTGGTGATGTAGAGGCATCACTATGTCCACCGGTACGCCCCGCTGTGTTGCAACATTGTGCAGAACACGTGCTGCCACGATGATCCTGCACACTACTGGTGCTGCATATAGTAGCTCGCCACCAGAGTGGTCAAGCGAGTGGAAGCGTGACTTGAGCACTCCGAATGTGCGCTCCACTATGGCCGTGGTTGCAATATGGGCTGCGTTGCATTTTACCTGGGGTGGTGTGGCAGGGTTCCGTATTGGCGTCATCATGTAGGTGCTCAGTGGGTAGGCACTGTCCCCTGTGGATGTCAGATGTCTTGACAGTGGTGTGGTTTGGTCTGTGTGAGACATGCATACATTTGCAGGGCCATTTGTACTTACCAATAAGCCATGTGTTGCCATGCCTCCCAGCTTCCAGGGCCCGGTGTAGGGGTGACATTCTGAATATGAAACTATCATGGGTGGACCCTGGATAGCTAGCATATACAAAAATGATTCCCTTGGCATCACATACAACTTGTACGTTGACGGAATGCCAGTGCTTGTGATTCCGATAGATGTACTCAGTGGCACTAGGTGGACGTAGGGCCACATGGGTGCAATCGATGGCACCAAGCACTTTAGGAAGTGCGCCACCCCATAGAAGTCAAGGACCACAGCCTGCCTTTCTGCGGGTGTTCTGGGCATGTATATGTGCCTGCGGACTGAGGGGCCTGCAGTCATGATTGCCAGCACCTGATGTAGGCAGCGTGACCTGTGAAACGCCCCGACTATGGCAGTTGCCCGCTGAAACGAGACAGTGGCCAACAAATGCAGTACATTGAGCACCTTTTCCAAGGGGCTCAGTGCTTGGGAGCAGAGGGTGGGTGATATGAGGTCATCTTCCCACTCCCTGACCAGGTCTAGAATGATATGAGGTGGGAACCTATAACTGCCATGTCATCAGGCATCCCAAAAAGGCTGGTCTGGGTAAAAAAAATGTGGGCCCTGGCTATCCTCCTCCACCTGCGGTGTCCCTGCTGCGAGAAATGGCACGTTCATCGTAGCTGTATGCGCTCATTTGGATTTTGCGTGTCTATTTATGCATTGTATTGGTGCGTCGTGACGCTTGGCGGACATGTTTCTGGGTTTGCATGTCTTTTCACGCGTGCCGGTGAGCCCTTCTCGATTTCCACGTAACGCCCACATTTATGCTTGTTGTTCCCCATTCCACGTGTTCCGACCCTTTTTAGTTGAATGCGCAGGACCTTGCGCCCCTTCGCTTGGTGTCTCGCGCACGGCTTTGGTGATGTCTCAGTGACTTGTTGGGCCTGCACGGATTTATCGCAGGTCTACGGTGAGCCACGTGCATTGTGTTCCATGAATTGGCAAACCGGCGCTTGCGCTCTCTAGTCCCGCTTTTTCGGCGCTCATTTTTCCATGAATTGGCCACATTACCTCTTCCAATCAAAATGGCGCATCCCATGGGGCTATCTAGACATATATGTAGATTCCCAGAGATCTTTGTGTAACTTGCATACATGTATGTTAGAATTCAAGGACAGTCATCTTTGCACTTTTTTGTGACATTAACACATATTGCGCAGCATGCTCCTTTGGGAACATTAAAAAGATGCCAATGATTTATCTAACCACTTTAAGGTTTACAAGTTGGTGGAATTCATGATCATTGTGAACTGCAGCATAAAATATAATCCCCTTAGTGAGAATCAACAGCCAGCACTCAGACACCCACGTATAGAAATGTCAAATGGTCCAATCTGTTTCATCGCATGAGATTGTAATTGCTATGAACAAGTAAATTACCTTGGCAGAAGAAGACTTTTGCCACCCTGTGTGAAGCAGCACAGCCTGGGCAGTGATTTGCACAAAAGACCCAAAAAACTCAGACACTGTTGTATCGCATTGTGCTCTGCCCCCGATAACGTCCTCTACACTCCGTGCACAGGTTTGAGAGAGACACATCAGGTCAGTCACAGGAGTGCAAGTGCCACAACCCATCAATCAAAACAAAATTACTTAAGTTGCCAGACCAGCCCACAGGACACTCGTAGAGAGACTGATACCCATTTCACTGGCATCGGCAGCTGTTTGTCCTGGGCCAGGTTCCAACGCAGCAGCCGGTGGAGCTATAAACCGGCCACTGTAAATCGGTAGGATGAGAACCTCAACTCGGTAGGACTGTAGAAAAAGCAGTAGCCTACCGCCTAAATCCATAGGGTTGGCAAGTCTGTCATTAGATATGAACAATTAATAGAAATTAGCAGATTTTTTTGAGACTTCAGCCATCAAACGAGAAATGAAATGGCACTTTGTGAGAGATTTGGTGAAGCATAGCTTTAACAATTGCCTTATACATGTCGTTTAACTTAAAAACGTAGGCAAGCGTATGAAACAGTAATATGGAATTATAATACATTACAGAACAAATGCATGAGATACCCTTATACCATCTGTGAATGTAGCTCGATTTAATAGGTATGGCTTCATTAAACCATAAGCAGGTGTCATGCCGAGCAATCATCCAGGCTGAGGAAATATTAAGCTCTCTGCATGAAATTTTGAGAAAGTGATGGGTGGGAAACAATTTAGAACTAGGATAGGAAATCATACGTAAGAATTCTAAGATTTGAAAAGGGGAAATTAGACCCAGTTCTATTTTGCAATAAGATTTGAAAAGGGGTAATTAGATCCAGTTCTATTTTGCACTATCGTGGAGGAGCATCCAGAACATCCGTAGAGTGTAAGCAAACAATTAACTGACGCAACATAAAAGAGTTGTGATATATAATGTTAGTGCACCACTTCATTTAATTACTGGATTCTTTGGGAATTATGACATTGCTGAAATTTCTTCACCCAAGACTTAACTTATTTATGGTCACTGGTTTTCATCTCATTAGAAATGTTTGGATGAATGGTCATATTTTGCTTGGTGGAATTATGTCCTCTAAATCCAAAAGGTGGTGCATATTCATTAGATGTAAAAGTTAAATGGAATGTGTTTATACAATGAAGTACTACTGCCTAATTATCTATGAATTGTACCATCATTTTGCAATTCCCCGTCCTACTCCCTCATGTGTCTTGTTTGATTACATGTTGTGATGTGTATTGCTCCCTGCTTGATTTAATGATTCATTATACATTTATAGCATGCTTCAATAGTTGGCATGTATTCTAATCGATGTGAACTACTTTCCATTTACCTTTTTAACCTCAATACAATGCTTTCTGGGGCCTGGGCCCAAAATCCCTTCAGTTATCCCTCCGCAAATTAATCCCCTTTCGAGCTCTTTGCTCCTCTACCTCCAACTCCATCATGGTCAGTCGTTTTTCAATGAAACAAGCTCAGGTAAATCTTGGGCTTCGGCTGGGCTTCCCTCTGCAACAACCTCCCTGCCCTCTAAAACTTGAGAACCATCCCCGGTTCCGGAAGCACCTCAAAAGACTCGGACTCATTGTACACTATATATCTATTTTTCCATACGAACACATTAACACAAAATTAGAAAAAAAGGATGTGATTTACTCAAGTAGTTTTAGCTGGAATTTGAAAAGCATGACACTTATGCTGATACATGTCATTTGGTTAGCGAGACCACCCAGAGAAGCAATTGCACAAGTTGCATAAATTGTTTTTCTATCAACTACATCGTTTCCAATTTAAGATGCAATACAGCCAGATGTGGCAATCTCAATAATCGAGGGTGCGAAATGATGCCAAAAGTATTCTTTTTTTTTTTTTAAAGGAAGATCATTCAACATACACTACTGCATAACTACGTAAAAGAATGTTGAACGTGTTCCTGTAAACAGGTGCATACATAAGCAGTAAGTAATACACATGAATGGATAGGTGGAAGGGACCGTGTTCACCCTCCGCTTAACATCACTTCTCCGTCGTACTTTATCACTCCTCTGGCAGCACAATCCTCACCTGCACGAGCACCTTGACGTACATGAGCGGGTGGGAAAGCACAGTCAGGCCGGAGCCCAGTAACACTTGACTGTACGTATCCGCCATCTTGAATCTTAAGAATCACGTGACAGGGGTCAGAGTCTGAAGGAGAGTAAGCGTGCATGACCCACCCAAGTGACGTCATTACGTAAAACACGGACATCTTTCATTATACAGATCAAGTGACGAACGGGCAGAAGCGTGTTATTTTACGGCATAGCGTCATGACGTCTTCAGTGGCTATTTTTGATACTGGAATTTACGCCATTGCGCACAGCCGTCGTTACCTGGATACCGCGTCCTGCTGTCTGGAGCTGGTGAGGTGAGGTACAAGTTGTGTGCTGAGCTGAGTTACGGGGGCCTTTTTACTTGTAGCAGGGAAATATCCGACGGCATATGTTAACTGCAAACGTGCATTGATCTGTTGTAGTTTAAATGCAAAATGGAAGTTGACAATGGTAAATCGTTTTTTGGGATGCACACCCAATTTTAGTTGGTGCAGTTTTGTATTCCAGTAGAACATAATACACAATCAATATGCATGCAGAATGCAAATAATTCAGTGCAACATAGTCAAAGCACTTCGGTTAGGAGGCAGCTGTGTGGTGCCAACATTATAATGTTTTAAAAATGTTTTCTAATTCACATTCCAATGGGTGATTTCCCTATTTTTATCATTTAAAGTTGCATAACATGAGCCCCCACCTTGCACTTCAATAATCGATGATGTTTGCTGCCTCACACGGAAGGGTAAAACATGTCTGTGATTATGGCACCTTTTGGGGAGTTATGCCTTTGTACAGCAAATAGTGACAGAGCCACTAATTGTGAACATAGATGCTTCTTTTGTGAGTATATGCTTAATATCAGCATTACCTTTGTGCCTCCTTCTTTCACAAAAGCCTACTTAAAGGGAGAGTGTAAGTGGCTGCAGATTATCTCAGAGAAGGTTTATTTTCCGCTGCAAGGACTTAAGTTAACAAACATCGGTAGCCAGCGAGGAAGAGAAAAACCACTTCAAAAGTTTGAAGCTCAATTTGAGTCACAGGGCTTTCCCAGAACCCAATGTGTGGGGGTGGCCCTTTAAGTAGCAAAGGTCGATAGGCTTAGTATTGAACCTGCATACCAGTGACTTTATACAGATCTGCCGTGCACCTTCTCTCCCAGGCGTTCCAAGTTAAACTTTTTTTTTTTCTGTTAAATAATTTTCATTAATGTTATGTCATGTTATTTTGCATTTATATAGCGCCTTATATACCATTGGTATGGTCTGAAGGCGCTGGTAGGTTGAACGCCCTTGGGAACCGAAGTTCAGATCAGTAGAGAGAGTAGAGAGGGTCAAAGGTGCGTGTGAGCACCGGATATGTGTGCAGCTGGTGCGGTATTCGTGTAATAGCTGCTTCTTAGTGGTAGGTGTGGTGGTTGAGAGATCATGAGTATGTGTTCGTTCTGGCAGGATTTATCCAGACTGAATGTGGCTGTGTTAGGCCTGAGGAGAACGCCTGGCTGGGGGGTGTGTAACCATGGGGAGTATGCGGCAGATGTTGGTATGAGAACAGTTATACCGAATGGTGTCATAGTATCTCTGTGTTCTAGTTGAGTGGTGGTGTAAAGAAGAGAGTAAGCATGGTGATGTGATATGATGGGTTATATGCTCTTTCAAACGTTCCCTGCACTCCAAACCATTCCATGTAAGTCACGCAATTCTATGCGCTCCAATCCGTTCCATGCACTCCAGTCCACTCCATTCCATGCACCTCAGTCCGCTCGACGCACTCACGCACTCCAGTCTGCCCCACGCACTCCAGTCCGGCCCACGTACTCCAATCAGTTTCACGCGTTTGAATATGTTTCATGCATTCAAATCTGTTCTATTTACTCCGTTACGTGTATTCTAAGTTGTTTTATGCACTCCATCCACATATTTCACCCGTACCATCCACATACGGCACACGTTTCATCCATATATGCGATCGATTCTATTCACATATATCACTCGTTCCGACACCCGTTCCAGCTACATACTTCACCCGTTCCGTCTGCTCTACGCATTCAGCGGCTCTACGTTCTCATCTGTTCTACGCACTCATCCGCACTACATGCATTCCGCTCTACGCAACTCGTCCTCTCCAGGCACTCGTCCGCTCTAGGCACTCGTCCGCTTTATGCCCTCATCCGCTCTATACTCTCGTCCGCTCTATACACTCGCCCGGTCTGCACATTCATCTGCTCCAGCGATTTACACACTCTCCGCACTTCCGCTCTCATCCGCTATACACCCTCACCTGCTCTTCACACTCATCCGCTCTACACTCATCCGTTCTGCACATTCATCTGTTATACACACTCCTGCGTTCTACACACTTCTCTGTACTTACGCACTCATCTGCTCTACACGCTCGTCCGCTCTACACACTCATCCGATCTACACACTCATCTGCTCAACGCATTCTTCCACTCAGCGCATTCATCTGTTCCACACGCTTCATCCATTCGAACTATTTCATCCACGCCATTCACTTCGTTCAATCATCATGCATTACATCGATTTTATTAGTTTAAATCTCGTTACTGTTTTCGTACGATTTATTCTTATTATCCACTTCACTGCTTTGATCTACTTTACTCGTTCAATTCTGTTTGTCCTCTTAGTTTATGTTAGCGGTTATTAGCTGTCGATTTCTCGCATCAAGTAGTTTGTTGGATTGGTGTCATTGAGATGCTGTTAGTCTGTTTGGTTTAGTTTCGTACGGGTTGGTTTTAGGAGAAGAGCCAGGTTTTCAGTAGTTTGCGGAAAGACATTAGATCCTCAGTTAGGCGGATGATTATAATGATTAGAAGAACATTACAACAAATTGATAAACATACAATTATGATTGATGATTAATTTGTAACATGGAAGAATTATGAAATATAATAAATATTGAGTAGTACATGTAAAAGAAATGCAAATTAAGATATTTTGCAAAATTGATACTAATAACTATAAACAGTAACAAGCATCAGCGAAGCCATTAGCTTTGGCGTTAACGGTTTATTGCATTTTACCTTGAAAGGCAAGAATGCAATAAATGCTGGGCCATACATACCCAGCAATTCCAAAGATAAGTTAGTGTTTGTTTGCAGACACCCTCCACCCTGCAATTCTCCACCCCCACTGTTGGTGAGAATTCTCTTATCAGGCTAATTTCCCAAACCTAGTGAGTCCCCCAGCAGCTTTGCTGAATTTTTGGGGTTTGTTTTTTTCTCCTGCTAAGAGTGAGACTCTTTTCCTCCCACTCTTAGGCATGATTTGAGGTATGTCTTTGACTTTTTGTGTGCTTATGGGCTATGTTTTTTTTTTTTTTTTACTCCATAGGATATCATCTGTTTTTTGTGTATGTTACACAGCATCCTCGGTGCAGTAACACAGGGGTGTCATAGTGACCCCCAAACATAGACTCCATACTCTGGGACTGGCTTCTGTCTCCCAGGGCATGTAAAGTCACCATTGACTTTACTAGTCCAAAATTGTGAACAGAACCTGTACAAACCATCATATTGTGGAAGTACTGGAAGGGGTTAATTCGATTGCCCCTGGGTCTGTTTTCAAGGGGGCACTGTCCAGTCCCCCCATGTCGAGTTTCTGGCTGATGGCAGTGGTTACCATGCAAAATATTCCACCGGAATATTTCCTATGGGATTTTCCCACTGATTTTAAACGCACCACTTTTTGGTGCAATGTTAAAGATAATGCCGGTTTATTTATTTAATATTAAATCACTGGTTGGGTCTTTTTGCCAGAACTCTTTTCTAAAATGGCGTTTCGTGTCCGTCTCTGTAACTCCAACCAAGGTCGGGCCCTTTGTTCCACTTTTTGGCAGGCTTCTTCACAGAAGCCCTCCAACTGGTGCCACTCTGTCTGGGTTCCACAGGATGTGTGGGTGGGGGAAATAGCACCCTGGACTGCGTTGCATTAGCAACCCAAGTCGCACTCTGTTCTGATTGGGCCAGTGGTGAGCCGCCCGGCTCACCACTTAGCATGTTTGAGTGACAACTAGGCTGTTGAATGGGGGGTTTTCTGCCTAAAGGCAGGGCTTTTGGGACTGGAACTTCAGAAGTCGCCACAGGACCTAAGAATCCGAAGAGGGAAGAAGCTGAGCCATCTGCAACGACGACACCACCGGCAGAGCCCTGCTGCAACAACCTCACCACTTTCCCGACGACAAGAGAAGATCTTCTGCTGAAAGAGTCATCTTCCTCTGAGCTGGTGGGATCAACCAGTTCGCCATTTCGCCTCCTAGGATGTCGCTTGGTCGAATCGCCCGTGCCAAGCACCCCGGCGGCCGGATAGCCAAGCTGCACCACTGTGATCGCGAATACCAGGAACGCACCTTTTTACCGACGAACTCCGCAGCTGGTTTCTTCCCTGGGCAGTGCAACGACTCCAAATTTCCTCCTCGATGAGATCCTCTCTTCCCTGGTCGAAACCACGAACTGCACCCACTGCCAGGAACAACTGCCACCGCTGGAGCTTGCTCACTCTTTAAGGTACTGTGTTCTACCTGGCCTCCCTTTTCTTCGGTTTGCCCAAGGTGACCCTTAAATCCTTGGCTTTCCAACTGGTTTGGCTCCCAGACATTCTAACTTTGTCTTTTGAACCACCCCAACCTCTTTTGAACATTTCTACAAAGACTTGAATGCATTGTTAAACCATGTGATCTTGGGCACATTTCGCTTTGCTCCATTGAAAGTGGGCCTGGGCTATGAACTTTGGCTCGACAGTATACCCTGCCTTCAGTAACTTGATTTTGTCTCTTAAAAGTGTTGGGAACTGTTTTTTATTTTTATGGCCTGCCTTTTTCTCTCCCTTTAACCTAATTATTGGAGTGCCATCTAAGTTATGCGCTCACCTCTGTTTTGACAAAGTGGTGTTTTAACTTAGACTTGTCTAGTAATTGCTAAGGGAGGTGTAAATACCTTTCTGATTGTGTTGGAACTTGCTTTTGATTAATAGTGCTAGTGTATTTTCTAAAGTGTGTGTTAAATAAATAATTATATACTTTTGAAGCTCTGGTCAGTGTTTGCTTGTTCTACTGTGTTTTTGGCCTTATTGTGTATCCTCTGTATACTGCCTAACTCTTCTTGAGAGAAGTCTGACTGCTCAGCCACAGCTACCAGGTAAATCTGGGTGGTACAGACTGCTACCAATTGGGTTTACTGCTTACTCCTCTGGTCTTAATCTTCCTGCAGTGGTCCCCAAGGGAACTGCACAGGATTCTGCCTAACACCCACCCATACCCTTACTGCTATTTCTAAGGCTGCGCTTTTGCAATGCCCACGCACACTTCAGTTTACCCCTGCCACCTTACAATGACCGTGTTTTACCACCCAAATTACCTGCTCTGCATTTCTCCAATAGATTTTCATTTGTGCCTCTAGTACGGAAAGTCACCTGCAACAGTAACCCCCAGAGCACTGGTCATAAGTTTAAGGAAGGGCAAGTGGCCCCAGGCCATGAGTGTACCCGAACCACACATCATGAAAACCTGCTGTTACTGCCCTCCTCTAGTCTGCACTTGGCACACAAATCTCCCTGCCTCTATTCGCAAATAAACTGTTCATACATCAATATCTTACTAATATCTTTCTTTCTTTGGTTTGCTGTACAGACGCATATATATTCTTGCTGTATGATGCTCTGTCTCCACATGTCCCTTCAATCCAACTTTATCTAGTCTCTTACCATCAGGATGAAGCCCCATGGTAGGGATCCTTGAGGATAGGGAGGATAGCTCAGCGGCAAGGTGCTCGCCTTGGAAGCAAGACGACACAAAGCAACACAGGTTCGATTGCCAGGTCTGCGCTTAGGGTATTAAGCGCATTATAAATACGCAACTAAGACATATTCCTGTAACAGCGCCTCATGTCCGCGGGCTGCGTGAGCGCTTTAAAAATGCAAATAAATCAAATAAAAATTCTAATATGCAAATACAACTCTGAAGGGCATTGGTCTTCCTAAAGTTTAACCTGTGTTTCTTTAAATATGCATTGGCTTGCCTATTCAGCACATACTGTGATAAATTAATGAACCCAATCAGCCTTAAGCACAGGTGTTGCCCGAAAAAAAGGAAATTAATCGATCACCAGAAACTGGCCACCCAAATACTCAACCAGCGCAAGAGCACATGTATGTATTTGGCCGTGTTTACCCTCGTAGGTATCTGGGGCGACAAACTTTCCTTTTGGATCTACCTCGAGGCATTCAACATGTGCCGATTTCCGTGGCAAGAGCAGCCGAACTTCGTTTTTCGTTGTTGATTTACTTTAGCATGGCTACGAGCAAAGCATTATCCAATAAATAATATATATGTTTTTCTCACCCCCATCTGGGGCTGGGTTACTAGTACATTGGAGACTGTCTCACTGTCAAACTTCCCAGCATTCATAAACATTACTCCTGATGCCATACTTCAGACATTGAAGACCGGTATACCTGCAACTTCTATTGTTTTCGCCATTTAAAAACTTATGAATGCATAATGAGATTATCCCAGTAAAGCAACAAAGAAGCCGGGGCGTTGCAGGTATGTTTGGTCATCGTCCGCAATTTGTGCCCTCAGAAAACATTTGGACAAGACACAAATCCTAGCATCATCACTGCTGACATTTAAGGTGTTAACGGGTATATTTGCAACTTATATTGTGTTAATTTACTGAAAATATGGGAAACTATTTTCCTCCTTTCTCTTCTCCCTTTTGTTGTTCCCTCTTCATTCCCCTGTTCAGATTTTTTCTGCTCTTCTTGAGCACACAGTAATGATATGGCATTTATAACGCGCCTATACACAAGTGTTTCAAGGCACGACGAGGGGGGAACAGAGGGAAGATAAACAGCAATCCTACTAGGCCAGGTGTCATTCTGATCAACCAAGTGCATGGGAAGGGGGAAAGTGCAAGGGAGAGGGGGAAGGGAGAGTGCAGTACATGGAATAATAGACTAATAACAGAAGTACAGCCAGCTGGTGGCAAGTGCAAGGGTAAGTGCAGACATCCGGTGTCAAGTGCTGGTAGCGGGACTGTAGCGATACAGCGACAGTCCTGAGTGCGGGGGTTCCTAGGAAGGCATTGCTGGTGTGCGACTGGTGGTGGAGAAGACCTGGGCCCGAGATCAGAGGGTGGCTAGGTAACCAGTGCAATTTCAGTCAGTGGTTCAGCAGGGGAGAGGAGGAGAAAAAGCAGAGGCAAAGAGAAAGGTATTGATGTGCTTCCGGAACCGGAGATGGGTTCTCCTCAAGTTTAGTTGTGGCAGGGATGCTGTTCCAGAGGGCGGCCCCAGCCGAAGAGAGGGATCTACCACCAACTTCTTGCTTGGAGAAGTGGCTGACCCTGGGTGAGTTGGAGGTGGATGAGCGAAGAGCTTGAGAAGGAAGATATTTAGGTAGAGAGAGTTGAAGGTATTGAGGCCCCAGAAGGTCTTGTGGACAATGCAGAGGGTTTTGAACTTCATCCTCCCCGCCACTGGGAGCCAGTGCAGGGATTTCAGTCCTGGAGAGATACGATCCCTGGGCTTGAGGCCAAGGACAAGTCTCGCAGTCGTGTTCTGAATAGGTTGCAGAGTAGAAGCAGGCAGATTTAGAAAGAGGCTGTTGCAATAGTCCAGCCTAGAGAGAACCCATTGGGGCCCGCAGCTAGTGAGGGTTTGCAAAGAGTAATTGGATTTCCTTAGTCCCTGCTTCATCACAGAACAAGACTTCATGGAAGCATCTAAGCGGCATGCCCCTACAGCCAGAGTTCCAAGGTTGTTCTAAGCCATGCCATAATTAGCTGATCCAGTGCTGTTGATAATGATTGTAGGAATTGGTGCTGCATTTTAAATGGGTTAAGGCTACAATGCCATGGAACGCAAAGCTAAAAGGAGCTAAATCTACTACAAGTGCAATGCATGCGAATGCATGAGCGTTTGTTTGTTTACTTATTTATATGGCGCTCCAAACCCAAAGGTATCTGGGCGCAAGTTTACATGTTAAATTAGTTACAATTGGAGTACAATGTTAATGGGTTACATTACACTTGAAATTGGCCTAAGGCTTAGCATGTTGTGATTGGAATCAGCTCAATGTTACAAGTTATGGCTGCACTGCTGTGCTGCCAGGTGAAAGGCCTCACAGCAGTATACATCCACGCTGCACTGCTAAAATGGCTCCCAGCAGCAGGATTCCCCTGCAATTAGGGTGCTTAGATGACACAATTTTAAACCAGACATCACGTTTCCTTGTCTAGGATTTCATTTAGCAAATGATTCAGTTATGATGTTCCAAATATTTCATGTAAATTGAAGCAAAACTGCACTTTCAAGCATACACTAACTTTTGAAACAAAGCCCAGGAAATGAGTGTGTCTAGGCATGTATCCCTACTGCGTGCAGGAGCTATGGCTTCACAAAATCATGCATCTTTAGTGCCTGCTGCACCACACCAGAAAAAACGTAATTGCAACAAGTCCTTCATACACCATGAAGACTGGACCCTGTAGAATAGACCCCCATCCCACCTACCCACAGTCCAACATTTTGAAAAAGGGTTAAAGTGCATATTTTAATCCAGGACGAGGAAGGGTTTGTTTTTTCCTCCATTAAGCAAAGTCACATTTTGTCTGGAGAAAGTTAAAGGTTATAAAATATCTACATATTCACCTATAAAATCACGAGTCAACTGTGGAAACTGCGCGAGGGGCTCTCCCTTGTTGTCCATTTTTCAAACCTGGTCCCACGTACACCGGTTCCTGAGATTCCACTTGTCCCGGCCACTGATTTAATAACCTAGACTAGCGTATGAGCTGCTATGGAGAAATAATTTAAAGTGTATAAAGAAGCCTGTCCTCTGAAGGGGGAGGGAGGCGGTAGACTGAGGTGGTAGGGGTGCAAGAAAGAGGAATGCATGGAACTGGCATGTACGATTCCGCTCGTGCACTTATTTTTGAGCATTTTTAATATCGGAATAATGTTTTGATACTATCCTTCACTAAAGCAAGTTTTTGATGCAACGTCAATTTTCCTTTACTGCTTCAGCCTACCTCCGGCTGTGAGGTATCTGTGCACCTGCTTAGAGATCTAGTTTTACAATCAAATGGCTGCTGGATCAGCAATTCAGTGACTGGCTAGTAACAGCCTCATAGGAGCTCCCATCATGTGACTAACGTGTGCAGGCTTGACCTGACTGAGTGCTCTTCTACTCAGTTAACTGTTACTGCAAAACAGGTTTCCGTAAAATTGGGAAATCTGCTGCTCACATTGAACAGTCAACTATAAGGAGGTCAGCCAGGCTTTCTCAAGATTGATCTCAGCTGAGGGGCATCAGTCGGTTCACACCTTAACATCTTTCAATGCCCTCTGCACAGATTAGCCCCGCCATCCCAGTGTGGTGTGTAACGTAACCAGATGACAGTTGGATTCCATCAACCACCCTCACTTGCTCGACTGAGGACTTCTTTCACCAGGGGATATGTAAACTCATTGCGTACACCAGTCACAAAAATGGGGCCCTGTTTTTTTATCATGTACTTTGCACCCACCACCCTCCTTCACCACCTTTTTCCCGTAGACTTGGATTTGGGGTTGTCAATTTTTGACGGGCCTCTAAATTCAAGAAAACTACATCACCTCTCCATGCTATGCTTGTTTAACCTGAACTCAATTTGAAGTTCAAAATTGTTTACAGCTTCATAGGAAGTTGGTCTATTTACGACCCCAGCCAAGCTAACCTTGAGTTCCTCCTGAAAGCCCTGGTGAAACAGTGATGCTTCTTCTCCTCTGACCACTCTCTTTCCAACACCAAGGAATTGAACTGAGCAAATATGCGCTACCAAGTTCTTGTTCCCTTATGTCAATTGTAACTCTATCAACTGCCAGTGAAACGGTCCTACGATCACACATTCAGATCCTAAAGAACCAAACTATTCTGTCTGACCGAATACATTGATGACCATTGTGCCGCATCCCCAGAAAGATAGAAAAGTGTGCATGTCACATTTAACTCAGAAGTTGGGCATAGCCTCTACTTTACACTAAAAATGAAGGCTGAATCTAGCTAAATATATCAGAAGTGTTCACACTTCCCAACTAAACCTCTCTGGTGGAGTCAAATGAATCACTAAGGAGAACAACAAACCTTGCAACATAAGTATTTCCTCTCAAAACTCTCCCCTTTCTCCTGTTTGGCAGATTTTGGAAAACCTGCTGCCATCCTAAGTCTGAGAGAGGCTTCTATTGTTTACTGAATTAATTTGTCCACTAACTACATGTATGAACTAAGAAAAAGGTAACTCCTTACCTAAAGCAGAATCCTTCTAAATTGTCTTGCATCTAAACTAAGTAACCCCCGTGGCTAAACACTTGCAGCATCTATTTACATAACTATTAAGTAAAAGATTATGAGGGTTCCACATCCAGTTTGTTGACTGCACTGAAGGATGTAGACTAACTCCTCTGCCAAGAAGGCCCACTTTCAGCTGCACCTCCTCAGAGGCATTCTCCCTTTACTCGCCTTCTCCCAGAAACTCAATGTCTCCAGAGCACTGGTCCTCTCTAGGCAGGACTACTGCAACAGCCTCCTCCATCTGCCTTTATCCTCCCTTCGCCCCCTTCAACTTATCCAGAATAGGACTGCGAGACTTATCTTTGGCCTCAAGCCCTGTGACCGCAACTCTCCAGCCCTAAAATCTCTCCACTGGCTGCAAAGATCACATTCAAGACCCTCTGCATCATCCACATGGCTTTTTGGGGCATGGGACATCCCTACATCCAACTCTCTCTCCCTAAATACCTCAGTGCTGGAGGCCTTCTGTCTTCAATTTCCAACTCTCTGCAGATCAGATGTTTTTCCAAGCACAGAGTGAGCGATAGATCCCTCTCTTCGGCAGGAGCCTCCCTCTGGAATGGCCCCTCTGCCCCTCTCCGGCTTTAGCCAGATCGCCTTAAGTTCCGAAAGCTTCTCAATACCCTCCTTTTCACTGCTTCCTTCCCTCTCGCCCTCCCCTGCTAAAGCCCCACTCTGCCACATTGACTGGCTGCCAGGTCCCTTCGGAGTCCTTCAGGGCACCAGGACCTCCTCACCCAGTCTACCCCAGCACCCCCGGTCTCCCTGACCACCCCCCACCCCCAACCTTCACTTGCACTTCTGGGGCCCCTTCCCCTGACTAGCCTGGCGGGGTGTGCATCTCTACTGAGCCTGGTCCACCCCTGTCCTTGCACATAGCATGTGGTCCTCACTCCCTGCATCCCCTGGCACTTGCCTACCTGGGCTACCTTAGCACTTGCCTAGCCCCAGGGGCCCTCATCCCCCCCATCCCCTTGTATACCTCTACTCTGCCCGCACTCCTCTCCCACCTCAGCGTTATCCCCTCTGCCACAACCGGCCCTCCCCCTTGCACTTTTTGTTACTGTAATTGCCCGACCCGAATGACACAAGGCCTAGTAGGACCGTTATTGTTTTCTTCCCTGTACCCCTCCCCACCCCCACACACTTTCTTTTGGTTTTGTGGCGCCTTGAAGCACCATTTGCTGTATAGGCACTTTATAAATAACAGATAAATATATAAACCCTGCCTTGCTCTTTCTCATGTGACATCTGGGAACAGACAATCCTGAATTCTTAAAATGTTCCCACTAACTCTTGAATAATTTTCTAAGCCTGAGCAGTTGTGAGTTGCTCCTATAAACACTTCCCTTTCCAGTAGTGGGTATTAGAATCTCTTTGAGTAGTGGTTTCTTTGAGCAGTGGTCTCTTTGAGCAGAGTAGTGGCCCAGAAAAATCAAAGTTCCACGGCGGCAGTGCAGGGAACTAGTGTATCACTATTGTCACTGCAGAATATACTGTCTCGCTCTGCTCCCCAAGCAAAAGTAGGGTGTTAGGCAGACACCTGTGCAGTTCCCTCTGGGACTACTGCAAAAGATTTAAGACTACAGGTGTTTGGCAGTAAACCCACTTGGTAGCAGTCTGTACCACACAGATTCACTTGGTAGCTGTGGCTGAGCAGTCCGACTTCCCTCAAGAAGAGTTAGGCAGTATACAGAGTATTCACAATAGGTCAAAAGAACACAGTAGAACAAGCAAACACTGACCAGAGCTTGGTGTAAAAGAGCTATAATTATTTATTTAAAACCACATCTAATAAAACACACAGGCACTAATATTAAGCAGTTCAAAAACACGGTCACTAAAAGATATACACTCCCTTAAAAGAATATTAGACAAGTCTTAAGTAAAGCCCCACTTGTTTTCAGACAGCGGTGAGCGCTTAACGCAGATGGCACGCCAATAATTCATTTTAAAAGGGAGAGAAAGCAGAGTTTAAATTGAAACAGATCCCAACACTTTCGCAAGAACACAGCAGGAGAGAAAGGCAGAGTCAAACCTTGAAGTTAGAGTTCAGAAGGCCGGATCCACTTTAAGAGGATCAAACCGAAATGTGTCCAAGGTCACACGGTTGAAAAGTGCACAAAAGTCTCAAAGGTTCAGAAAGAGTTGGACCGAAAGAAAGGGACCAGTTAGATGGTCAAGGCAGCCTGCCCAGTCCAGAAGGTTAAGGGATTATTATTACCTTGTAGCAATCTTTAGAAAGGGAGGCCTGGCGGACAGGGTACCTTAAAGTGGTGAGAATACTCCAGCGGGGGCAGTTGTTCCTGGCAGCGGATGCAAGTCGGTGCTTCGTCCGGGGGAAGAGAGGATCTCGTCGGGGAGGAAAACAGGAGTCAGTTGCACTGCCAGGGAAGAAACCAGCCACGGAGTTCTCAGTTAAAAGGAGCGGTCCTTCAGTTCGCGGTCCAGCGGTAAGTGGCTATCCGGTTGCCAGGGTGCTTGGCACGGGCAATTCGACCACAGGACGTCCTGTGATGCGAGAAAAAGAAGGTAAACTGGTTGTGCCCACCAGTCAGGGGAACAAGACTCTCCAGCAGGGAGATCTTCTCTGTCATCGGGAAGCGGTGAGTCGGTTCCGCAGGGCTCCACTGATGGTGTCGTCGTAGCAGGTCGGCTCGGCTTCTCCCTCATCGGATTCTCAGGTCCTGTGGCGACTTCTGAAGTTCCAGTCCCCAAAGCCCTGCTTTTATGCAGCACACCCCCATTCACTCAGCCTAGCTGTCAATTAAACATGCACCACTTGGGCCAATCACACGAAAGTGCGACTTGAGTTACCAAGGTAACTCAGTCCAGGGTGCCTAAACCCCCTCCCACACCCCCTGTGGTACCCAGACAGAGTAGCACCACTTTTGGAGGCTTCTGTGGAGAAGCCCGCCAAAAGTGGAACAAAGGGCTCAACTTGGGTTGGAGTCACAGAAGAGAACACAAACGCCGTTTTAAAATCGATTCCTGGCAAAAAATACCAACCAGTGAATTAATATGAAATAAATAAACCGGCGGTATGTTCGAGGCTATGAGAATTAAATAATTAAAGTTGGTAGCCTCGAACAATGGGAAAATCCCATAGGGATATATTCGCGTTCGAATATAAAAAGTAGTATCCACTGCCACCAGCCAAAACTCGATCAGGGGGGACGGAGACGTGCTTCCTCGACTAACGGACCCCGGGGCAATCGAATTGCCCCGACCAGTACGTCCACAATATGATGGTTTGTACGGGTTTCTGTTCATAATTTGGGACTAGTAAAGCCAATGACTTTACATGCCCTGGGAGACAGTAGTCCGTCCCAGGGTATGGAGTCTATGGTGGGGTGTCACTATGACACCCCTGTGTCAGTGCACGGAGGGTGCTGTGTAACACACATAGTAAAAACACATGAGACCCTATGGCGTAAAGGACCCCATAGCCCATAAAACACATTAACAGTCAAAGGAACACCATAAATCATGTCCAAGAGTGGGAGAAAAAGTCTCACTCTTGGCAGGAGAAAAAACAAACTCCAGAAATCCAGCAAAGCTGCTGGGGGACTCACTAGGTTAGGAAATTCAGCCTAAACAGAGAATTCTCCCTAACATAGGGTTCAGTGAAGCAATAAACGGGGAGCTATCCCACATGCTTAAAGTGAACATTAAAAGGCATTCGGGCCAATGCGCCCAACATTTCAAGGATTGACCATTGGTTAGCTTTGATGAATTCAGTGGAGTCATCACTGATTTCCTCTGCTGGCCTCCTCCCGTGTGGCCAAGAGACGGCAGCCGCTGCCTGATCTGGATCCTGGGGGCGGCTTTATAAGGAAGAATCATATGGGAGAAGATGGCTCCCTGGGGAGGTGGTGACCCCATTGGATGAGATGAGATATTCCACTATTTCCCTTGAGAAGGATTCTGGAATGCCCAATTCCTCAATGGCTTGTTGTCATTGAACCGCTCTATTCGAATGAATTGTGTACTCCCAAGTATTCCTCATCTTTCATATACAATATCCAGCTTCAGCTGCTTTAGGTTTTTTTTTTTCGGCAGAGGGCGCTGTGCATGGATGGCATCGACTCGATGTCCTCTAGGGCCTCCGTCTTGAGGATGATGTCATCGAAGGCATATATAGCACTCACAGCTCCCGTTGGCTTCGGTTCCGTTTTTCTGCGATAGCTTTGCTTCAAGAAATACAGCGCGCGTCTTTATTTTCATGACAACGACTTTGTTATTTCGAAAGAGAATCGAGAAAATGTCTTCTTAGCTGACACTGACAACCCCGAAGACCGGGTTCAAAAAGTGTTGTGATTGTGGGTCAAAAATGTAATTGACTGATCCACATAGCATATGTTTGTGGTGCCTCTGGGTAGACCATAACACCTTGGACTGCTCCAAGTGCCATTCGATGACCGGAAAGGCCTTGAAGCAACAAAAGGGGAAATTGAAGGTAGGTTGAATCGCTAAATCTCCTACCCCAGCCAAAAGACTTGCGACCAACAAGTCGAGAGGCGACTCTTCGGAGGAAGGTTAAGCGGTTGAGATCGAGGAGTGGCTTTCACCACTCATCCTTGAAGATGTCCAAGAGAAGGCACCATAGGTCGCCTTCTTCGACTTCGTCGGACGCTTCCCCTGAGAGGGTATCTTGACCAACCAAAAATCCAGAGGCCGTAGTGGGAGGCCTTGAGAGCAGAGATGCTCAAAATATTTGAAAAACAGAAGGCTCCAAGCCATGCTCCTACCGCGCCTTAGAAAGAAGCCAGGAAGGAAAGGGCTCGACCTAAATCCCACACCCCTTGGAGCACGGGACGAAGGCCAGATCCACATCGGGAGCCGTCGAGACCTCGATCCGATGACGTAACATCGAAGGATCAGTTGAGCCGAAAGCATAAGTCGAGGTCATCGACTCCTTTGACGTCGGCGGCGCCTTCAACGCCAGCCAAATCCTCAATGTCGACTTTGATGCCGAAGGCATCAATGCCAGCCGCGCCATCATTGCCAGCTGCACCATTGACGCAGAGCGCCCCACTGAAGCCTATGGCACCAATGAAAAAAAGTTTTGACTACTCCAGCGTCGAATCCATTGTTTGTAAAACCCCTCATACCTGAGAAGACCTATGTATTTTAAGTCTCTTGCTTCTATATATGAGGAGTATGAACAACCAGATGACAAGGCTCCATTTGGCCTCAATAAGGCTGGGGAGCATGCTGATGCATCCTACAGACAACTCATGTCCAAGATAGTGGACTACATGGGGTGGAGTGGGCCTCCATTGCCATTCAAACAGAATGATTTAACAGACATCCTCCGTCAGATCCTATATTACTGTTTCATATTGCCTTGCAAAAAAGAGTAGCGATGAATTGTGAAACACTGGACACCAATCCGGCTGTAAATAAAAACTTAACCAAGAAGTACAGCCCTTCCAGTAGTGGCCCCCACTATCTGTCGAAACACCCCACTTCAGAGTCTTGTGGTGCAGGCAGCTACTGCAACATCTAAGCAAGCAGCTTACCCTACCATCCCTCCAGATAGGGACGACAAAAGAGTAGATGGGTGGGCAATTTAGGTATTTTCTGCAGGGAGTATGGCACTCAAATCTGCCAACTCCCTATGTTTCCTTGCACAATGTGCATTCACTCTATGGGATTCCATTTCCATGGCAGCAGAGCACATTCCCGAAGGAGATGAAAGAGACTGGTTCTTACCCTTCATTAGAGACGGCAAAGAAGCCATGTGTGACTCTCTTCAGTCAGGTCTGGATTCTGCTGACCGCATCAGCAGAGCCATCGCTACTAGCACCGTTATGCGCAGGTTTGCATGGTTGCGGAAGTTGGGTTTCGCACCGGATGTGCAATCCAGACTCCTCAACATGCCCTTTGACGGGTCTCACCTTTTTAGCAACCAGGCTGACGAGAGTTTTGAGAAGTTGAAAACCTTGAAGGCGGCAACCAAATCTTTGGGTGCCGCTATTGGGCAACCTCAGCCTTTACAACCCAGTGGACAACCTTATAGGGGTAGTTCTTTTCGTTACTACTCCTCAGTTGGAAGGGCGAGAGGAATGGCTGGTCAAAGGGGCAAAAGAAGATTTCCTTGTGATGGACGAGGAAGAGGTGCAAAGCCAGCTCAAGTAGGGACATCTTTACCATCTGCCACTGCATTAGCCACCTCAAAACCTCTCTGAGGTCTTATGTCACAGTTCACCAGTGGGAGGCAGACTGTCTCAGCATCTACAAGAATGGCTAGACATTACTTCGGATGCTTGGGCTTTGGAAACTGTAGCCCACAGTTACTGCCTTCCTTTTATACAGAGAACTCAGAACAATCCACCGGGGAACCACTCTTTGAGGATTCCATATCCGCTCCTTGTGCAGGATATTTTAACCCTGCTAGAGAAAAGCGCTATAGAACCGGTGCCTGTAGCGGAGCGAAACAAGGGTTGGTATTCCTCTTATTTCCTAATGCCCAAAAAGGATGGAGGACTGATACTCCTCTTGGACTTGAGATAAGCGAACAAGTTCCTCACGAAGGACAAGTTCAAGATGGTCACACTTTCTCAGATCCTTCAGGCCCTCCAACTCCAGGATTGGATGGTGTCATTGGACCTTCAGGGTGCTTATTTTCATGTGCCAATCCATCTCAAGCACAGAAAATGCCTGAGATTCGCAGTTGGCGGTTCTCGCTATCAATTTCGAGTTCTGCCATTCGGTCTGATCGCTGCCCGAGGGTTTTCACCAAACTGATAGCGGTAGTGGCAGCAAGTCTCAGGAGAGGGGGGATTGACGTCCACCCCTACTTGGACGATTGGCTGATCAGGGCGCATTATCCTGAACAAGTCCTGGATCATCTCATCGTCACCTGCCACTCCCTTTACAGACTGGGCTTCTCCCTCAATTACAAGAAGTCCCATATGACACCTTCTCAGAAACTCCAATACATTGGAGCTGTTATGGATACATCCTTAGGAAAGAGCTCGCCACCCGAGGTGAGGGCTCAAGACATTTTACAGATGTTCACCAAATTTCAAAGTGCCAAGTGTCGCCCGACCTTTGATTTATTTCGGTTGCTCGGCCTTATGGCATCCTGCATTTTTCTGGTGCCAGAGTCCCACCTGAGAATGAGATCCCTTCAGTGGGCTCTCAGAACTCAATGGTCCCAGTTCTCAGGAAAGATGTCGGACCTCCTTCAGCTTCCAAGCACGTTCGCACAGGATCTTCTGAACATTCTTAAGGGAGAGGCTTTGAGGCAACCATGGCCGGCAATAACAGTAGTGACAGATGTAAAGATTGGAGGGGGGTTGTCTGTACTTCTGCTCTCTATATGGCAGAGGAGAGGCACAGAGGACCCCAGCCAAGATTCTCTATAGGGTAACGTAGGTAGAGAAATCAAGGCCTAGCTTCTCAGGAGGTGATGCAGGCTGGTTCTTAAGTACAGTGTAGTCCCCAAGCCCCCACAAAGGAATGTCCACACACTGTATTAGTTAAAACACACTCTTTATATAATTAATATTCAAGGTTATGTACAGTATCAAAATAACTCACTTTGTGCTCAGAAAATCTACAATGGTAAATATATACAGTTCTAAAGTGGTACCACGATTATTATCAGATCTCATTAAAGTGCATCAACTTTACTCTGGTCAAATGTCACACAGATCACTTAATAAAGGAAACCAACAAGAAAAATAGGAGGAAAGCAGTTGGTTAGAACAATGGGCAGAATACTGACCTCTACCGTTAGACACAGTTCTGTGTGGATATTCTCCCCCCCCCCCCACCACCTGGGCAACATGTAAAGTAAAGATATACCACAAGCCCAGTCCATATATTGTTCTATAAGAGTCTTATTCCTTCTAAAATAGTTCTACAAGGCCAATGTACCTGGAATAGCAGAGTTCGACGTCGGGTCGTTGACGGATCCTTCTTGAGCGGCTCCCTTTAAGGCAGGAGCCACGGATTGTTGAGATCCCATGAGGAAAAGGGTTGAACGATGACGGGGAGGTGGCAGCTTCGTTCCTGCGGGGCTCGTTGACGACAGAGCGTTGGCGTCCTGCAAGGAAGAGGCGTGCGGGGCACCTCAGTGACGATAGTCCAGGACCGCAAAGAGTTTGAAGAACTATGGCCCAGCCAGGGCGTTAAGTCGTCAGGATCTCTGTGGTCTTTAGGTGGCGGGAAACCCACCGGGGGATGCGCGTCGGCGGCTTCGACTTTTTCCAGCGAGACAAAGCGGTCGACGGTGCAGACAAGAGCGTCCTTGGATCAAATGTTACTTAGGCAAAGGGAGTACAGCGGCTCCGGTCGGCGACGGCGGTGATGGACAACCGTGTCCAGGCGCTTCTCCTTGTGATTCTGCGGCGGCCCCCGTCTTCCGGTCGGCAGCCTGTCATAGGTCTGTCTACCAGGGAGCATTGGCAAAGATCAGCTGGTGCACGATGGTCCCTCGTAGCTCGGGAAGAGGGCGCCTAACCAGGTCAGTCCTTGGAGACTCAGCAGCTTTCAGATTGGTGAAGTAGAGCAGCAGCAAGACCTCTCTTCCAGAAGGGCTTCAAGGTTAAGCTTCAGTTTCAACTCCAGTTTCTCCTCAGCTTCTGAAAACAAATTCTAACAGTGAGAGGCCCCCAGATATACTAGTTGATCTCTCATTCATTCTGCTGGGTCACACTCAGGCAACCAATCTGTCAGAAGGGCGTTCATGCAGGCAGGCAGCCAATCGGGTGCATAGTGCATTCAGGCAATTCACTTGTCCCAATACACATAACTTGTTGTGAGTGTCTGGAGAGAAGTACCCAGCCATTGAACACTCCACACTGCATTCATACCAGTTTCGGGCAGGGCTGTCTCAGTAATTGTGTCAAACACCAGAAACTAGACATCCACAACAAGAAGTGCATATTGGTCACACACTCCATTCACCCAGGTCCTACACACAGGGTGTACCCACAACATACAGTCACTGGGAAGGCTCCAGCCAGTCTGGCCTGGACTTTACAACAACACCATATATGGAACTTCCACCCAACAGCCAGTCAGAGGGAAGGGACAGGACTTTGGGAAAACAAGGTAACAGGTGATAGGAAACAAGATGGCCTCTGTGGCCTCTTGGTTTCTATCAGGAATCAACTGATTCCAATGGCAGAGCCTAGGTATCTGTTATGGTAATACATGCACAGGTCTCCTTAGAACCTTGTGCATGTAGATTCCATTTGAGAGTGCCTCGCCAGTTGATGCTTCCTCTGCAGCTACCTGGGGGCCTCAAATAAAGCTCTTCTCTTCTCCCATAATTTGTGCCTCTTTATTTCATATGGCGACGAGGCACTGTACCCCGAGGCCCCCGGGAGCGTATTAGGTCACCTGATTGGGCGCAGCCCCCCCCCTTTTTCGCTGCCGCCGACTTCTGCTGCCAGCGCCTGCAGCGGCCTGCCTGTCAGCTGTGGACAGCCAAGAGAGGCCTCGACATCACCTTTCAGTTCTCCACTGTAAAGGGTGCCGCTCCTCCCAGCTGGGAGTTTAGAGCGGCGCACATTGCACCCCTGCCCTACTCCAAAAGTGCTTCAGACAGCCTCCTCTGTCCATCTATCAGGTCAGAGGAGGGGGGAGGACTAAGTGAAACTTACACTTTCCTTTCATTTGGCATTTTATGTGTAAAACGGACAAAATGAAACGTACGCTTTCCTTTTATTGGCATTTGTTTTGTGTAAAACCCTCACTGCTGCCCTGAGCAGAACCCTGCATTGTTTTCAAAAGCTGCTAGCTGTTGCCCAGCAACACACACACAGCATTAGCAGTCTTCATTCTCTCAATGGCTACTCTGACTTTCCGGGACTAATCACTCACTATCTTGGTCCATTGTGACATCACAGCTGAACATTCCATCAGGTCTTCCCTGAACCAGCCAACCTGTGCTCACAGCCCATTGTGAGGTCACAATCTATACTAAGGACCATCCATACACTGAAGCCTAAAGACTCTGCAGTACAGATACACCTGGGCATTCTCTGAATCGGGTCCCACCCTGCCATGCAAGCAGTTCTATAAAGACTGTATCTCAGCGCCTCCTCGCTAACTGCCAACAGTACTGAAAACCTCTGCCTACACTACAGCAACTGATGCCACTCAACGCCATTCCTCACCACTTACAACCTACAATCAGGCACACCACCATGCAGGGCGTTCCGCCTCCCACCAAGTTTCTTCCATGCCCTGGGAGCCCAACCTGCCCATGGGAACAATGGATCGATGGATTCCACGTCTACCTCAGAGCCATTGGGGGCAGCAAATTCAATGATGACCTCAAGGAGGCGACCCTCTTGAACTGTATAGGGGCAGAAGCACTGAGACTTTTCAGGACCCTTCCCGAACCCGGCAACATAGGAGGAGATGGCAACCGCAAGTTTGACATAGCATTGGCCAAACTCACCAGTCATTTTGGCAACAAAACCAACGTAGTACTGGAAAGATACAGGTTCTTTTCCAGAAAGCAGCTCAAAGGCGAGTCTATTGATTCATACATAGCGTCCCTCAGGGCGCTTATGTCAACCTGCAGTTTCACAGGTGTCTGTGATGAGTATTTGAGAGACCAATTGGTGCTGAATGTGGCTGATCCACGCATCCAACAAAAATTGTGGCAAACCAAAAATCCCATCCTGGACCAAGCCACGGAGATAGCAAGGAGCATGGAATTGGGAGATCGATGCATGAGGGAAAGACGTGACCACACGACCAGTGTGGAAATCAAATGTGTCAGCCCTGAGTCCGAGCCTTACGAGCCTCTAGTAGCAGCAGTAAGAAAGGCTCCGCCATCAAGGGGTTCGAAATTTGGCTCAAGCAGAGCGAGGCCATACAACTCCCAGAATCCAACGTGCTGCCAGAGGTGCGGATGGTACAAGCATGCAAATCCTGACAAAGAATGCCCCGCCATCACTGTGGAGTGTTATAAGTGCAGCCAGATTGGACACTTTGCCAAAGTCTGCAAGAACACATGGGGAAAGACAACCAGATATGGCAATCTCACCACGCGACCTTTCATCAGACCGTCCTCTGTGAGAGTAATCGAAAGCAACCAAGAGCACAATGACATGTCATCTATCAGTCCAATGCAACAAAAGGTACAAATACTCACTGTAACATCCCAACAACAGAGCAACGGTCCCTGGGTCAAAATGCAAATCAACGCCATATCATTACCTGTAATGGTAGACACTGGCTCCCCCTACACCATCGTGGATCTCAAGACCTTTTTGAGTGTACTCTCTAACAGACATCCTCCGTCAGATCCTATATTACTGTTTCATATGGCAAGATACATGACCTGCGAAGCACTTGTGTAAGAGCTACCGGTTATGGAAAAACACCCATCGAGATAATGGGATATGTGTGGGTGAACCTCAAGTTCCATGACAGAGAAACATATTGCAAACTCTTTGTAGCCAAAGATGGCTCCTCCGTTGTGGGATGGGAAGAACAAGGCGCTCTTCGAGTAAGAATACACCCTGGAGAAGAAATCCCCGTGCTGAGTGTGCTCAATAATGATATGGACATCAAATCTAATCTAGCAAAACAATTCCCCAAGGTGTTCTGCGACAAGATTGGACTCCTAAAAGGTTTCCAACACAGAATAATCCTCAAAAGAGGTGCTGTCCCAGTGGCCCACCGAGTCCGCAGTATTCCCTTTGGAACAAAAGAGGCGTTGAAGAAAGAACTTAAGCGCCTCTGCAATGAAAATATCATACAGCCCATCGAAAGTTCAAAATGGCTTGCCCCAATTGTCTTAGTAAAAAAAACGGACGATTCCATAAGAATGTGCGTCGACTTGAGAGACCTAAACAAAAACATATGGGTTGACAGACACCCACTTCCCAATATATCTGAACTCCTATCGACCATGAAACCTGCAAAATACTTTACAACTCTGGACCTCTCCTCAGCCTATCACCAGATTGCTTTGGAAGAGAGTTCAAAGAACCTAACATCTTTTGTCACACCTCTCGGTGCATTCATTTTTAACAGAATGCCATTCGGACATGCTTCAGCCGCAGCAGTCTTTCAGAGACTCATGTCACATCTATTTGGAGGACTTGATGGCATACACTGCTTCCAAGATGATATCCTCATATCAGCCAGTACAGAAGAAGAGCACAACGCAAAACTTGTGGGTGTCCTACAGGTCATACAAAAAAGTGGGCTCACACTCAAATTAGAGAAATGCAACATAAAGTGCGACCGAGTTTCATACCTGGGCCATTCCATTGACGCCAAACGCATCAGCCCCAAGAGGAAACTCATGGACACCATAATGAATATCGCCGAGCCTCAAAATAAAGACCAATTAAGGAGTTTCCTCGGGATGACAGAATACTTCTCCAAGTTTATAAGCAACTATGCTGATAAGACCAAAAACATGAGAAACATCTTGAAGGCAACCAAATTCATATGGTCCACTGAATGCAAGAACGAATTCGAAGAAATCAAATTTCAAATTAACCAAGCCCCAGCCTTAGGAATGTTCGATTGTAAAGCTAAAACCATCATATCCGTAGATGCAAGTAAAACCGGACTGGGTGGTGTCCTAGAACAGCAACAAGATAAGGACATTGTGACGATCGCATTCGCATCGAGAGTACTGAGGGGAGCCGAACTAAACTATTCCACCATTGAGAGAGAAGCTCTGGGTCTGAGGTGGATTCTTCAGCATTTCAGGAACCTAACTTGGGGCTTACCCGTCATACTGAAAACAGACCATAAACCTCTAGTAAATGTCCTTCAATCCAAAACTCCTCACCTTATATCACCGAGAATAAGACGTTGGTTCCTCGACATCATGCAATACAACCTCCAACTATGCTAAACTCCTGGTCCACAAAACCAAGTAGCAGATTGTCTTTCCAGATTATCGACCAACATCGACACCGAGATTGCATCTCCAGATGAGGACATCATAGCTGTCGTAAACCCTGCCATCTCGAGAGATGAATGGAAATTTAATGCCAATACTGATCCGGAACAGCGAGAAATCAGGGAAGCGATAGCTAATGACTGGGTGGAAACGGGAGAGGCTTTAACAACCTTCATTCCCTTCAAGGAAGAATTATCCATGGACGATGAGCATATCTTCAGAGGCGATCAAGTAATCCCACCCACCCAACTCAGAAAAAAAGTACTCCAACTGGCACACAAAGGTCACCTAGGAAGAAGCTTGACGAAAAACAAGTTGAGAAACAACTATTGGTGGCCAGGAATGTGGAAAGAAGCAGAAGAACTGGTCAAAAATTGCTCCACGTGTGCCATGAGTGACAAGTCCAAGATCTTAAGAAAGACCCCCTTACAGCCTATTGAACCTCCCAAACATGTGTGGTCTAAACTGGCAATCGACGACATGGGTCCATTTGAGAACCTCAAAACAGTCAAAGTATATATCATAGTACTTGTCCATTACACCTCTAAATGGACAGAATGGGGGATAGCTGAGGACAATGTGACCTCAAAGAAAGTCATAGATTTCCTGACAGAGATCTTCAGCAGGGAGGGAGACCCCAAGGAATTGGTTTCGGACAACGGGTCTCAGTTCATATCTCTGGAATTTGCTGATTTCCTCAAGAAAAGGTCCATCAGCCACATAACAACATCTTTGTACCATCCAATTTCCAACGGACTTGTGGAACGCATGAACAGGCTCGTGAAGAGCGTAGTCCAACTGGCCACGGCCAACAACCTCCCGTGGAGAGAAACCCTCAAAGAAGCTTTGCATGCGTATAGAACTACCCCACACACCACCACAAACATAGAGCCCTTCACCCTCATGCGAGGTAGGGTTGCAACTAACCGATTTAGACCGGCGTGGATGTTCTTATACACGGGAGAAGCAAGGGTGAACATGGATCTACTTCAAAAGACAGTAAGAGAAAAACAAGCAAAATACAAAAGAGAATACGACTCCAGACATGGAGTAAAAGAGATGATGGTTCGTGAAGGAGACTGGGTACGTGTCAAAGAACCGAAGAAAACTCTCAAGGGTGAATCCATCTTCAGACCACCACAGAGAGTTGTGAGTTGTCATGGGAAGTCTGTCATCCTCGATGATGGAAAGAGATGGTCTGGAGATTATCTCATAAAAGTAACAAAAGACATCCAAGAGACCAGCATATCTAAGGACAACAGTCCTGACAAACCATCACAACACACCTCACATTCACCAAGAGAATCCCTCTGTGAACATGTGGACAATGACAGACCTCACTCCATGCATCAAGGAGTCCCCACTGGAAGAATGTCCAGAAGGAACCGCAAAATCATCCAAAACTTCAACAATGACTATGTTTATTACTAATGTACCCCAGTTTACCCACCTTCCCTCTGCCTCTCCCACTTGACACCTTTTTTTTTTCCCTTTCACTTTCCCGCTTTTCCACCACCTGTTTTTCCTTTTTCTTTTGCCTCACGTGGGGGAGATGTTATGGTAATACATGCACAGGTCTCCTTAGAACCTTGTGCATGTAGATTCCATTTGAGAGTGCCTCGCCAGTTGATGCTTCCTCTGCAGCTACCTGGGGGCCTCAAATAAAGCTCTTCTCTTCTCCCATAATTTGTGCATCTTTATTTCCGTATCCCAAAATGGAGGATACTCAGAGCACCTGTCAAATTCAACATGGAGCTGCCACCAGCCCATACCCTGCTCTGTGGGCCACACACAGTTGCCCAAAAACATAGACTAGGGGCAGAGGGTTGTACCCCCACCCCTGAGTGCCATAAGGGTATCCCATGGGTCTGTACACCAAACCAAAAGAGAGCTGCACCACCAGGAGTCCCACATGAACTCCTGCGTGGAAAACACCACAGAACACACGATAAAAAAACAGTAAAGGACAAGGATACAGAGGCCCTGTCCCTCCAATGCATTTCCAGCATCACAACGGATGCCTCACTCACGGGATTCGGAGCCCACACCAACGATCTGACAGTCAGCGGTCGTTGGTCTCCATCAGAGTCCAAACTGCATATCAATCTTTTGGAGCTGAGGGCAATCAGATTAATGCTGAAGGCCTTTCTGCCCTCTGTAAGGGGAAAGATTGTCCCGATAATGACATACAGCGCAGTGGCCATGTACTACCTCAACGAGAGGAGGTGTAGGGTCACTACTACTGTCCAGAGAGGCAGTGCAGCTCTGGTACTGGGCAATTCAAGAAGAAATCTCCCTATGGGCAGTTCACCTAGCCGAAGAGGAGAACACGGCGGCTTACACTCTGAGCAGGCAGAGCACAGTCTCGTACGAGTGGGAAGTAGCTCAGAAAGTCCTTCAAGAGATCTATACCCTTTGGGAAATCCCGTAAGTGGATCTGTTTGTGACCGATGTCAACCGGAAGTGCAAACTCTATTTCTCCAGGGAATTTCCACCAAGAGGAGCTCTAGGAGACGCGTTTGGGGTGGACTGGGAATTTCCACTCCTGTATGCGTTTCCTCCAGTCCCTGTCATTCCTCACGTGATCAGTAGGTTGAGAGAGTTTAGGAAACGCATGATCCTAATTGCCCCGGATTGGGCCAGGAGGACATGGTACCCAGACCTTCTGGACATGTCCTTCTGTCCTCCAATACGTCTTCCACGAAGAGAGGACTGTCTCTCGTGAGAGGAGGATTGTGTTCCCCATCCAGAGGTCAAAATACTCAGCCTTCACACTTGGTTTTTGAAAGGCTGAGATACAAGGATTTGGTCCTCCTGGATGATGTATGCAGATTTTGCTTTCGGCCAGAAGGCCAGCAACAAGGTTTTTGTACCATTGCCGTTGGAATAGATTCTGCAACTGGTGCAGAGAAACTCCAGATGCTTTATGCTTTCTGCTATCTTGAGCCAATTTGGGGCTCCAGATTGGTACTATTAAAGGCTATTTGGCGGCGCTGTCCATATTTAAGGGCTCGTCAGAGAAATGTTCATACTTCAAAATTCCACTGAAGACAATTTCTAAAGGGGCTCACCAATGTGTTCCCTCCATCTCCGTTCCAGGTTCCAATTTGGGACCTTAATTTGGTTCTAAAATTTCTAATGTGTGGACCTTTTGAACCTTAATACTTCTGTCCCTTAAGGTTGTTAACCTTTAAAACCATTCTATTGGTAGCTCTAACATCAGCAGGTAGAGTGAGCGAGTTGCAGGCACTTTCGTCCAAGCCACCCTTTACTATCTTTCATAAGTATAGGGTTGTTCTAAGGGTTAAAACTTCATTTTTACCCAAAATCATTTCTGATTTCCACATGGGACAAACTATTTTTTGCCTTCTTTCTATCCCTCAAATCCCTCATCCTGGCAAAGAGGAGAAGAGGTTACATAGGTTGGACCCTCATAGAGCTTTACACTTTTATATATCTAGGCTGTCAAAACACTGTATTGATGATCAACTCTTTATTGGCTATATTGGCCACAAACTGGGTCAGGCTGTTACTAAACAGACCTTATCCAGATGGATCATTCTGGCCAATTCAGAATGTTACAGGCCGACAGGGAAGGATCCTACTAAAGGTTTAAGGGCCCATTTCACCATGGGCATGTCTACCTCCACAGCGCCCTCTGCTGAAAAAGAAATTCGGAAGCAGCTATAGCTGGATATCGAATATCAAAGACGAGGAATACGTGGGAGGAACATCCAGTCGAAAGAACGTTACCAGGGGTAAGTAACTTGTTGTTCTATAGTAAACGTCAGAAAACCTTTCCTCTAAATCACTCTAGTCAAAACCCCATTTAGGACTCGAACACCCACAACTCATACATAAGATCGTCTGGTTTTGATGTGTCTTTATGTAAAACGTTTGAGCAAACACATCCAGTAATATCTATGGACTTCAACTCCCATAAACCCTAAGGTACTAAGATGAGAAAGAGGAGGAAGGAGTTTATGCAGATCAAGAGAAGTCTGAAGCCTAATGTGCAGGCTAGTTGTTTTGCTGGACCTAAAGTAAGCAGAACCTTTAAAAAAATGGCACAGGCAGTGCAGAAGAGAGCTGTGCAGGAGAAAACAAGGAACCCCAAGCTGGGTCTCCTGACCGCGGGGTATCCGGACAGGTGTGGCGAGACAGAAAGTAGAGCGAGGCGGAAGGAAAGCCATGGAGAAGCTGGAGGCTGAGCGGAAACTCCAGTGTGCACAACCGCCTAAGCAAACATCGCTTTCTGTTCCAGGGAAGCTTGCAGTTGCTCTTGCAGCCGTGTCGGATGCTGATACAGCGAAGGGGAAGAAACAGAACCGTGGTAGCGTGAGCAAGTTTGGAGAGTCAGAGATGACCCGGCAAGTCTACCTAGAGCAGCAGAGGACCCCAGGGCATTACTACGTGCACACTAGTGAATGTTTCAATTGGGTGAAGTTACAAATGACAGAGGCACAAAGCTTGTTTAAATGCAATCAAGGAAAAGCACAAGTTCAAATGCCAATTAGAAGAACATTTGAAAGCAAACAAAGTGCTGCAACAAGCTACAGGTAAGCATGGATGCATAAGATGTCGATGTGGGGGAGAGTTGGAGCAAGTGCCAACATAGGCAAATATACCAAGCACCTCACGGTATATGCTACTGTGGTACAGTGAAACAAATAATAAGAACTGGTAGCTCAGAACACCAGTCAGTTCGGAAGTAAATCCCGGGAGAGGTAAAGGGGGTGGCGGTTGTGGGGGGAGGAAAAACCCTCACCTCGTGAACCTT
This sequence comes from Ambystoma mexicanum, assembly GCF_040938575.1. Classification (NCBI taxonomy): domain Eukaryota; kingdom Metazoa; phylum Chordata; class Amphibia; order Caudata; family Ambystomatidae; genus Ambystoma; species Ambystoma mexicanum. Next base: position 385,190,075 of record NC_090934.1, on the reverse strand, counting down.
TGCATAAATACTGGTAAAGGAGTATATCAGATACCTGAAGTTATTGAAAAAAAATTGACATTGTGGGTAACTACCTGTCAGGGAAGTATACCAGGGGAATCTGAGAAACCCATGAAAGAAGGCCTGGCAGGTAGGTATACCCGGCACCGGAAGTTGTATAAACAGTTTGACATTATGGGAAGAGGCCTGGCATAGGAGTATACCAGGCAATCCACAATAATAACAAGAAGAGCTAAAGGACTGTTATGGAATTTATTGTTTGAAGCTGAAGAAAGATTGTTATGGGAGTTATTGTTTGATCAAGAACTTTGTCAATCCAGTTCCAAAGTCACAAAGAAGCTGTTGGATAAAGAGACACTTATTGCCATCCTATCTGAAAATCCACAGGAAGGGAACCACCCTCTGGATCCAAGGATCTTTCCTTGGAAACCCCTTTTGTTGGAGCTATTCTTATATTTTTGGTTGTGAACACTTTTTGCTAATATCAAGTCAGACATTTCCATACATCCTTTGTTGTTTTATTTCTTGTGTGAGGGTCAGGTTAGAAAGTTTTGGAGACATGGACGGCTTTTAAGTTACTGACTACTTGACACAAACATATTTTTAGTTTGTCCGGTAGGGAGAATTCCTTTTGGAATAGGGCAAGAGAGGTGTTTGTCCAACTCATTTCTGTTTAATAAAATGTCTGACTTTGAGAATAACATACAGTTGTGCCCACCTCTCATTTCTGACCCCTCGCATAACCTGCAACCCTGCCACTGCTCACATGATTGACAGAGCAAGACTCCCACCCATGCTGCAGTTTTAGTACAGGAGTGCTAGTCTGGCATCATCGTAAAAAGCAAAAAGTTGTGGTGGGAACCGTGATAGTCTCCCTGCACACCAATAACTTATCACACAAAGAGGAGTTGCTTAATTGTCTCCCTGCTCGCGCATAGCGCCACTCCACTAAGACATGGAACACTCTGCTTCCACCTTAGAGGGACCTGTGAGGGGTCAGAATGTGAGGCGGAAAACTTTGTGAAGAATTTTCATAAAATGGCATTTTATTAACTCCAAAGGGTTTGATAAATGCCTCACTATCCCTGCCCTAATGAGGATTTCCCTGCCTAACAAAGTAACTAAAGGAAACACCCTAACAAATGGAATGTTTCGGGAGGCTAGCAGCACAGGTTCGATCACCTGGTCTGCGCTTAGAAACCTCAGGTTATTTATGACGCACTTAATACCCAATCATATCATATCAATCTGTCCTTCACACTTGTACATACAACAACTTAACAAGTCAAAATATGGCAATTCAAATGTAACAGAAATAAGTTATGTTCAAAACCTTGTAACTGTTTCTCTTTATAACCTCTGTGATTTCCCCTTCCCCAGATTCAAACAGGATTTTCAATCAATAGTTCAAAATACAGAAGTTTTGCCTTATAACAAAGTTCTAATAAAGTTCTTCTTGTTCCAATAAGTCGCTCACTTGGACTTGAACAACAGTTCAGAATATGCAAATCTTGTATCTCTCCACTGGCGGCAGAGAGTTCCACACAACTGCTTCTCACAAAATGAGTATACTTCCACAGTCCAACAGTATTAACAAAAATGCTTCTGTCAGGATGATTCCCCTACAGTTCACAAAATACTTGCATCAGCAATATTGATTTGTCAGGATGATTCCGCAACAATTTACAATGTACTTTAGTGGCTTTGCCACTTCTTCTTCAATGTATTTACCCACACCACAGTACTTCAATACTTTTTACCTGGCCCACTCACCCGCCAGGTCTACAACTACAAGGTCCCTTCCCCCTGGTATACTCTCCTGCAAGGATTAATAAAACTACTAACACTACTATAAGTACTTCTGCGACACAGTTAACTTCAAACAACTTAGACTTACTACAACATCAGTTTTGACTACTTTTTGGGAAAAACATGAAACACATTGGTGCTGTTTGTTCCACACTTGTGATTGCCACATGCAATGAAGGTTATGCTCCTATCGTCCTGAATACTTTCTTTCAAAAGAGCAGCTTTCCTGCCACTCTTGTATTAACCAAGTGCTGATAATGGCTTTTTCTCACTCTTGCTCTTCTTTGGCTTAGGCTATGCTTGTTAGGTCAGTCCACCCTATTGCTTCTTTCTCCCTCAGACAATAGGGTCTACAAACAACCGGCTTCTTAATTGCCCTCTCTTGGCTTTGGCAATGTTGGTTCTTAATTTTCTTTGCTATTGCCCTCTTTCGGCTTTGGCAGTAATTGTTTGTATTGGCTTCTAGTATTATTGCCCTCCTCTTGTTGTTGGCAGTTATTCGGACCCTGTCAGCATAATGGCGCCTTTCTGACCTCTTCATCAAGTTCTTATTCTGTCATTTTCTCTTCTTCGTATCAGCTTGTAAAGCAGAATAATAATTTTGAATACCATCAGTTTGGTATTCAAAATACCAGTACCTGGCCATCCGGCAATCACGGAGCACTCTGGGGTCACAATATGCTAGTGAACCTGGGTCTTGCGTGCACGTCTGCTCAATCTGCTACCTCTGGGTCTTCTGCTGCGCTCGGCTAAGCAAACTAATTCCCTGTGTTTACCGTGGCCTGCGCTGGTCGGAAAAGGAAGGCTCCTCGCTCCAAAGGCGCTTCGGTGCTTTCCTGCCACTGTAGCCCTACTTACAATGGGGAAAGCTTCTAAACTTCCTGCAGGGGGAAGGTTTTCAAAAACAACTCTCCCTGCTGCGTAACCTCTGCAATCAAGGTCTCTGAAGGTAGAGACCCACTCAGAACCAGCACACGATGGCAGCTCTGCTCTTCTTCAGCTGCAACTGCAATGTGCAGTTACTGCAAGCACTCCACCTCCCAGTATTGCGCTCCTTGGCCTGCACCTGAGGTGGCCCTTTATGCCTCGGTCTCCCTCAGGTGTCATCATTAACACTATTAGGCTGCAACTTGCAGTCCTGTGCCTCTACATCCCTCTTCTTCGTACCCATACTTTGGGCATTGTGGGGACTTGAAGTCCACAACGTTCAAATTCCTCTTTTCCACAGTTTCAATTTTACAATAGGCCATTAGGGGCCATTAGAATAGTAGGGTATCTGGGAAAGTAATTGAAGGGGGATTCCCATTCCTCCTGACCTGTTTCCCCCCCTACCCCATTACCCATGTGATCGTCTTGCGGAGCATCAGCATCAGGATCAAGAAGCGTCTGCCTTTCCCTGGCCACATGAAAAGGCTCCCAAAACAGGGTTTCTGACGGAATCATCTCTGATTCATCACAGACCTTGAGAATTGGGCCGGCGAGGCTGGTTGGATGCTTCAAGGATCTGGCGTCCACAGTGAAACAACCTCTTCTAAGGAATGTCAAGAGGTGATCGGCAAGGATAGACGGGGACCCCTGAGCCAAACCTGGCCACGGAGTGTAATGCGCCCTGATTTTCCGCAGGGGCCAGGCAGTACATCCCTTGCTTGAGAACCAATTAGGTGTGCCATTGGGACTTCACATGCAGATCTCCAGGTCAGAGCAGGTCATGAGGCCTGAATATATGTGACACACACTGGTTAATTTGCCCATAGAGCTGCAGAGAATGTACCACTGAACACTGTAGTCAGGACTTTGCTTTTGCCAATGTGAGGGGTCCGAAATGCAAGGCGGAGGGCAGACAACGGACAACTGGATAGTAGCCATGTTATTAAATTATGAGGGTCTGATAAATGCCTCGCTTTCCCTAACCTAATGAGAATTTCCCTGCCTATTAAACTAAGACTAAAGGAAAACACTCAAACATCAAAAGGTATATGTCCCTCACACTTATGCATACTACAAAATCATACCGGTTTTATATGGCTGTTCAAACTCAACAAAATAAGTTATATTCCAACATAACCCTTATAACCAAGTTTCCTTGTAACAAGGGTTGGATCTCCTTCCCCAGGATTAATGCAGGATTTCTCAAATTAAAGTTCCAGTCAATAAAGTTCTTTTCAAGAAACAAGTTCTGCTTCAGACACAAAGTTCCTTTACTCCATGAGTTTTTCACTTGGTACTTGAATTTTCTAATTGTTAAACCAAGTTCATCGCACATAAAAATAATTCCTCTTTGAAGAACAATCACTTTCCCATTTCTTCTTCATTGACTTCAATGTTTTGTGAGGATGGTTATACCACTGTTCATCGTTAACAAATTAGTGGACTTGCCACTTTATTTCCACCACACTGCAATACCTCAGTGTCTTCTTCCTAGTCCACTAATCTGCCAGGACTACCACTATTAATCCCATTCCTGGTATACTCGCCTACCAGGATACAATTCCTACCACTACTATACGCTTGAAACAAGCTGATAGACTATTTCAAATTGCCGTTCTTAAGCTTCGGCAATACTGGTTATTGTCTTGCTCATAAATTGCCTCCTCTTTGCTCTGCAATGATGGCTACAATCCTGGTGCAATATTGCCCCTTCTTTACTTTGGCAATGGTGATTAATGTTTCTGTTCAATATTGCCTCCTCTGTTCTTTGTTAATGATAGTTACAAGCGTTCCCATATTGCTTTCTCTCAATATGCTTATTACACCAATATGGCTTTCTTTCATTAGTTATTCAAAATACTTTCGAACAGCCAGCAGTTTGCTGTGGAGCGCCCCTAGGTGACCCAACGAAGGCCAACTCGCCAGTCTCTTCTTGCGCCTCCACTCGACCTGCAGCTGCTGCTTCTGCTTCTGTCAGATCCTGAGCTTCTGACGGCTCTGGTTGGATCCCAGTGGCCCATGCCTTTTGGAAAGGGAGTCTGTCGTGCTCCTTACACACTCTGGTGCTTGCGAGTAGGGCACAGGATAAGGAGAGCTACCCTTTGCGCAACCCCTGTACTTCAAATCTTTGACTTCTATGAATCTCTCCACCGCAATCTGTTATGAATACGACAGCAGTCTGTGAGAAACCTGAGGGTATCCTCACTCCTACTTCCCCTGGATCCTCTTCTCAGGAGGCCAGGAAAAGGCCATTGCTTTTGGAACATGACCCTGGGGGTGGAGAAGCGAGGCAGGATCACCTGGGGGGAGGTTCCTTGGCGACTAGGAGTGGGGTGACCACAGGCGAGACATGGTATCCCCCTTTCCCTATTGAAGATCAACCTAACACTCCCCCGGCCTTTATAGGCTACTGTAAAACATCTCCCCTCATTTTCCCTTGTTTTCCCACATTTTACCTCTGACAGTACTGGGACGAGGAAGAGGCGACTGAGAGTAATGAACACTAAAACCTAATTTTCACCACTCTATGAGAAAGATGCATGCAGAGTACTGTGAGTGTCAGGCAAGTCCAATAGTGAGCCCACACTTGCAACCTGTTAAGTGGTTGTAGGTGTATAAACGGAGAGGAAAAGGGCAAAGGGAGCAACAGGGAGGCATGTGTGGGAGAGACCAGCAGGAGACCCTTCTCTTGTGGCAGCCGTGGTGGGGAGAGGAAGCCAGGACGCTGGCCAACATCCCAGAGGACCCGTGGAGCCCAGGGCAAGTGTGGCCATTAGGCTGCCACAGGTGTCCTTGTCCGTGCCAAAGAAGCAGAGTTGCCGGCGTGTGTAGGAAAGCACCCGGAGTGCAAGCAGGGCTCACAGAGGCATGCCCGAGAAGCAGAGAGGAAGCAGCAGGAGGCGCCAGAGAGGAACGCCGAGTGTCCAGGAAAGTCACTGAAAGCCGGGGCGCTCCTAGAGTACTGCGCATATGTAACAAAGTGCTGTATGAATCATATTGAATACCGAACTGAATTAAAACTTGCAATAGAGCTAAATTACGTATACTGAATCCCTAACTGAATGAAATCCCAGCTAAATTAAGCAGCGGAAGTGGTGCAAAAGTGGTGTTTCATGGGAGTCAGCGGCGGACCCTGGCTTCTTGGACTGGTTTCCTGAGGTGTGCTCCCTCCACCTCATAAATCTTAAGGTGCCTTGCTGCGCCTGGTCCCTTTAAGCAGCCTGCCTTGTGCTGGGAAGGAGGAGCCAACCTGTGAATCACCTCCACACCCTTTAAAACCACCCACTTCTGCGTCAGCGGGGCGAAAGTGGTGCAAAGTGGTGTTTCATCAGTGTTTGGCGGTGTTGGCTGGATGGCACCCCAACCGGCTAGCAGTGGTTTGTCTCCTGCGACGATTGACCCGCCGGCAGGCTCCTCGGCAGCAGTACTCCTGGATGTGAATCCCACAGAGATGCCTTTTACAATCTCAGCCGCCTAATGCTACAACCAGATTTCAGGTGAGGCAAAGACTCAATTCTTTTCACCCTTGTACTTTGCGGCATCTGCAATTTAATTCACCGGGGAGGTACACGGCAAAAAGGCTGAAACTTTCCCGCTATCCCCTTTCTGCGTGAGCAGGCCAGGACGACTTCTGATCGCACGAACTGCAGGACAGGGGTGGAGATATAGGTGAAACCGCTCGAGTCCAATTTTTCAACCACGGCTGAGAAACCAGGAAAAAAAAATCTAGCAAGAAAGCGGAAAGCAAATAGTTTGAGGACCTTTATACGGAACATCAAAACTCCCCTAGGGGATGAAGAGCACCAATGTGCAAAAAGACCGAGAAGAGAAATGGTGATTGTGACTCCCCAACTTGATTGTGCTACCCCTGAAGAAGTAGAGGTAATTATACTCAAAAGAAGATCTTGAGTCGTTGTCCATGGAATCAGAGGGATGCCTCAGTGATATTATTGAAATCATAGAAAGAAACAAGGACAACGAGGAGTGGAACAATCTCAGTTCATCAGATTGGGTAGAAATCGATCGACAAATGAGAAGCAGATCACACGAGAAAAGCCCTACCAACCCCACTTCTGAGAGATCCATAAAACATAAGCCTCCTAATGAGAAAAGAGGTAAAGAACTGCAAATGAAGCCTAGAGTTAGATACCACCCCTCTAACCAGTCGAAAAATCTCAAACATACTCATTTGGAGAGAAAGGATACAGATGAACTGAGAAAAGATCTCAAAGTCCAATAGAACAACGATAAGATCCAATAGTACATTGACCATCCCAAACAAGCGGATGGGGATAAGTGAATTGGAGGAGCAAAGGCTAAATGTGAAATCCAGGTCTAATCAAAAGAAACCTGAAGTAAAAAAAGTACATGAGGAAAGAGATAAACACACTTTAGGGAAAGGAGACTTTAGAGTTCAAATGTAAAAATAGTAAAAGACTTGAAGTCCTTTTTACTAAATCGACAGAGTGTTGCCACCTTCATGCAAATTCCACTACTCCGATTTGTTACTACTGAGGACATCTCCATTGTGGAATTTGTGAGGGAAACAAGACTTAACCTGGTAATTCTACATTTAAAATCGAAAAAGATCAAGGATGCATTCATGGAAATGACAGATAAATTAGCATCTGTGGGCTATGAAATGACTGATTATGATCACAGGAAAAGAAACAATAATCTATTGGTGATTAAGGAAAGAAGATCTGAGAAGCAAAGATGTGGGGTTCTAAAGCAAAGGAAAGACTCAATGACCCGAGAGTGGACAGGACAACTGCACCTACCAATATAGGGGATGATATCAACCCAAAGGGTTCCCTGATGCATATACCTAAAGCAAAAGCAAGCTGTAAAGAGTTCTCCATAAATGGTTGCTTCAACAATAGAGGAGGAAAGGACCAGGCCGATCTTGGTCAATTGAAGAAGTTGAAATTCACTGTCGACAACTCAAAAAGTCAGAGGAAGCCACTAGGCCCCTTGAATCCAAAAACATTGAGGATGTAGGGATGTTAGGCAGAATTATATGCAGTACCCTTTGGGAACACCACACACAATTAAGACTACAAGTGACAGTACAAATTCACCTTTGGTACAAGCCTGTACTACACAGTAAAAGTGGTAGCGATGGCTGAGCAGCCAGACTTATCTCAAGAGTAAGTGAGCAGTATCAATGGTTACAAAAAGGACAGCAATTACTATGAATCAAATAAACACTGACTCAAGGCTTCTGAGTAAAAGACTATACATTTATTTACACATCAGTTGTATAACATTTCACTGAAGTAAAGCAGTTGAAAATCACACTCGTAATACACTACACCACACCCAATAGATTCTGGACAAGTTACGCTCAAAATGAAGTGTGAGCAAAATGGCACTGCATCAATTTTAAAGGGGAGGGAAAGACCACCTTAGGCAGAAATTGAGTAACACCAACAAGTAAGTAAGCAGGGCAATCTAGAAAAAGAAACTACAGTGAGGAAATCAGATTCAAACCGACCTTGCCCAAAGTCAATGGGTCAGAGTCTTTTGCTCAAGATCACACAGTTCAGGGTAGTTCGCGGTTAAGTCTTTGTCAAGAGTTCCGAACGAAGTTGGTCGGTAGAAAAGTAAGTTTAAAGAATAGAAAAAGACAAGCCCTCGGATTGGCAAAAGGGTTCACACACTTTCACAGCAGCTGGACGGAACGAACAACCGGATTTGAACAGTACCTTAAATGGAGAATAAGGCTGTAGCTGAAGCAGACATTCCTGGCAGGTCATGCATGCTCACGGTTCCTGAAGCGACTGTTGGACTGACACAAAGTAGAAAGACTGGAGGGTCCTGCACTGCCCAGAGAAGAAACCAGCAGGAGAGCAAAGCAACAAATAAAAGGTGCGTTCCTTAAAACGCAAGCAGGGTCCGTTCCTCCTGGCTATTCAGTTCACTGTAGCTCTGCACAGCAAATTCGACCAGAGGCGGGAGCCTTGCTTGGAGTTTGGGTGAACTGGTTGGTCCCACCAGCTCAAGGGGAGAAGATTCCTTGCAGATCTTCCCTGTCGTCGGAGTATGAAGATTCGGACCAGCAGCAGGGCTTCACCGGACGGTTCAGTCGTTATAGGGGTCCTCGGCTCCTCTTCGGTTCTCTCGTTCCAGTGGCGATTCTGCCTTTCCAGCCACAGTTTTCCTCCATTCACACAGCCTGGCTGTCAATCACACAGCATGGTGGCTGTCCTGCCGGGACAGTCGCCACACCCAATCAGATCAGAGTGTGACATGGGTCTCCAAGGAGACCCTGTGCAGGGAGTCCTAAACCCCTCCCTCACATCCTGCCCCCCTTCCCCCCCAGACATACAAGCCGCCTAAGGGAGGGCTTCTGTGTAGAAGCCCACGAATGGTCGGCGAACAAAGCAACAAAACCTAGTTTGGCGCGCAGGGTAAAACACAAGAAAGACTTAAGAAATGGCGAATAAACCCAGCCGGGAACCTGTAAAAACGTATATGGTCTAGCGGGATCAAGTTCGAGGCTATCAAGATAGCCTAAAACAATACCAGGGTTATTTAAGATAACTGCAGTAGGGAAAAATAGGGTAGTTACAACTGCCACCAGCCCAGTCTTCATGAAAAGGAGTGAAACAATGCTCCAAGAGAAACAGACAAAAAGGGATAAGTATTAACCCTTTCCAGAACTCTATTTAAGATAGTTTGTACTGGGTCTATGAGTTTAAAAGAGACTAATAAAGTCAACGGCAACTTTACATGTTTCTGGGAGACAGTACACAGTCCCAGAAAAATGGAGTTGGGAAGTCTAAAAGACAACCCTGTTTACTGCACTGAGGGTGCTGTGTAACTCACAGTAAAAAGATGATGCCTATGGAGTAGGTGGGCTCCAGTCTATGAACACATGAACACATGAACATGTTAACACACACAGCCAAACACATGTAAGAGTGGGAAAGAAGACTTGCACTCTTACCAGGTGAAATAAATCCTAGAAATCCAACAAAGCTGCTGAGGGACTCAGTAGGTAAGGGAAATTAGCCATTCTGTAGAATTCTCCCTAACAAGGGATCATCGAGCCTGCCTGGGGATTGATCTATGAAAAAAAACTCAATAGATCAGAAAGAACGTGATCCCGGGACCCTTTGTAACGCTCACCTGATTCCCACGGAGGCGCTGGTCTTGGCAGGAAGGTGTCTGTGACTCAAAGTGATGTGCAGGACTCGATTGGCTTCTGGGGTCGAACCTCTTCGCACTGTGTGTCGAACTCGTAGGGTGAGGTTTCTGCAGGTGAAAGAATATGAGGGTTAATGGTCTGGGTGGTTGAATCTCTCTCTCTCTCTCTCTCTCTCTCTCTCTCTCTCTCTCTCTCTCTCTCTCTCTCTCTCTCTCTCTCTCTCTCTCTCTCTCTCTCTCTCTCTCTCTCTCTCTCTCTCTCTCTCTCTCTCTCTCTCTCTCTCTCTCTCTCTCTCTCTCTCTCTCTCTCTCTCTCTCTCTCTCTCTCTCTCTCTCTCTCTCTCTCTCTCTCTCTCTCTCTCTCTCTCTCTCTCTCTCTCTCTCTCTCTCTCTCTCTCTCTCTCTCTCTCTCTCTCTCTCTCTCTCTCTCTCTCTCTCTCTCTCTCTCTCTCTCTCTCTCTCTCTCTCTCTCTCTCTCTCTCTTCTCTCTCTCTCTCTCTCTCTCCGTAGAGCCCCCAGGGTCAACGTGCTCACCTTAGATAGGGGAATGCTGGACTCTCCATCTGCGTCTGGTGCAGGGTGCCGTTGCCAGTTCCTTCACTGGTGAAACATACGCCTCTTGAACTCAGAGGATCGTGACCGTCGTTAACTGCACGAGCGGTGAGTTTCCAGACACCTTTTTAGTCTTTATAGTCTTTAGGTGCGTGGCACGTTAATATTGAACAGGACTCTGTATAATGCTTTTCCCTTTTGTCTTGCAGGACTCTTGAGATGGAAGATGGAGTGAGCACCTGGAAATGCGTAAGTAAATGCAAGCGCTCTAATTGTCTTTTTCCCTTGCAGCTTAATTCGTGCTGAAGAGACGCTGGAGTATTTGCAGGGGTTCTATTGCGACGAGCGCGATGGGCGTAAGTAAATACCTGTCTAATGTCTCTTCTTTTGTCTTTCAGAAGTTGGGTTGCAGCGCCGGAGTCCGCGGAATGCCCGTAAGTAATAACAATGCTTTTTTCTTCACAGGCGGCGATGCAGCGTGAAGAAATCCGGAATTCGCGGAATGCCGGTAAGTAATAACAATGCTTTTGTCTTCACAGGCGGAGGTGCAGCGTGAAGAAATGGCCGCAGCCGATGGATCAGGTGTGTGGGTGCGATTTCTCGCCGTCGCCAAAACCAGTACAAAAGGGACCCTATGAAAACTCAAACAGAAAAGAGTTGAGTAAACATTGCTTTATTAACACACAAGCATTCGCGAATGGGCAGCAAGTTCAACCGTCTCGCAAAGCAAGTCGTCAAAGTGCCGCCCTTTGCCCTGCACATCGTGGTCCTTTTATACCCATCTGTTTTACATTGTCATACATTGCTGCACATAGATTATGTCCACCACAAGGCGGTTCCTCCCAGTCATGACTTTGCATCAAGGTCAACAGTTCAACATCTGCTATTGTGGTTTCCTGTTATCTGTTATTCGCTCTCTCTCGTGCCCCTCTGTGTATCTCTGTGCACGAGGCTGTGCTTACTCATTCCTTCCCCACCCGTAATCTGCAGATAGTTTTAGCAGGCTCAACATGCTTCGACATACAGTGACCAAACACAATTCTTCTGTTAAAAACAAGTTCTTGCCAGGTCAGCAGGTCTTAAACGCCGCTGTATAAAGAGAATGCCTCTTCTTTTAACAAAGGGTACATTCTTTTAACGCATATGATGATTAGTACAAACTCCAAGTGTGAGCACAACATTACATATGTATGCGTACCTTCAATCCACCCTTTGCTCACACTTGAGCATCAATCTAAACAGTCCTAGCATAAGCAGATGGCAGGAAAGCAACATCATCACATACTGTATGTACCATAATCTTCTCCAGGCCTCCCATGTCAAAAAATTCCTGTTGTACATGGCTTTTATCCATTGGATTTAGGCGCGTTATGCTGGAAGAACACATGGAAACACAGCACGACACACATACCGGGAAACATTGGATGCAGAGACAAATACCTACAACTATTGCCGCTAGAACCAGTATAGGCGTAAGAAGTTGCCATCCAATTTCTTTCAGGAGCTTCATCCACCAGCTATCTCCTGACCCTTCCTCCTGGTGGATGCTATCCGCCACTTTATGCAGTTTGTTTACTCCATCCAGGATTCCTGTACTCCCTTCTGGTATGTAAACACAGCATTGGGATCCCACCAAAAAACAGACTCCGCCCCTTTCTGCAGTGAGTATGTCTAAGACATACCTATTTTGGAGAGCCACTAGCCGAATTGCTTTCATTTCATAAGTGATGTTTTCCATTAGGTCTGCAGATTCTTCGATTACGAACTCAAGGGCCCTGCTTAGCTTTTGGATTTCTTGACTGTTCATAAAGATGCCCGCTGGAGGAACCAGGACCCCCATCAGATCTATAAACGTTTCCCATCAGGCACCGGCACGGCAGGATACATACCCCCACTGTTCTTAATCATCATATGTCTATCCAACTGATCTAGCCTCTCACCCTTCTCTTTTATCTCTAGATCATGTAATTTTTGATTTACCGTTCTCTTCTGCTCCTTTGCTTTTTGTTTATTCTGAGCATTGCGCCTGCGCATTGCTTCTACCCTCCATAGTCGTATAGCCTCAAACTGTGCGGGTCTAACCCGTCTTTTTACTAACTCTATTTCTACTTTGGATATGCGGTCCACATCAAAGGACCCGGTGTCTGGCCATTTATGCTCAATCAAATCTTTTGTGTATTCGGACCATTCTTTTAAGAACAATGTTGAATTCAATCCATGTTTAATCAACATATCAAATGCAGGGGTTCCTTCAAGAGGGGCATAGTGTCTCTTGCCTATACCACTCTTGCTGGAAGCCGCTTGACCCATTTTGTTGGTATACCACAATTGCCTAAAACACTCACCTTTCCCAAATATGCACCTATTGGCTAACAATAATAATACATCCTCCTGGCGTATCTAACATATCATATCATCATTTCAACATTACTTCTTCATAGACGGACTTACCACCGTCCTCTTCACAAACCCTGAATCATTATTTCCTTATTCCATCATGCATCCGTCCATACCACTTATCTTAAGGGTCCCGCCAGAGTGTTCCGGACCCGAAGGGCGACAGCCTGCTGTTCCACCGCCAACGGAGCCGGAAAAACAAGGATGACGCGTTGGTTGCAATCAAAGGTGCGGATTCAGTTGTTGGGGCCCCGTGATCAATTCCTTCTCCGGTTCCGCCGCGGCGTTCCTCACCCAGTGACGGACTGTCGCTCCTTCGCGTCCCACTTCTGACACCAAAATTGTGGGTGCGATTTCTCGCCGTCGCCAAAACCAGTACAAAAGGGACCCTATGAAAACTCAAACAGAAAAGAGTTGAGTAAACATTGCTTTATTAACACACAAGCATTCGCGAATGGGCAGCAAGTTCAACCGTCTCGCAAAGCAAGTCGTCAAAGTGCCGCCCTTTGCCCTGCACATCGTGGTCCTTTTATACCCATCTGTTTTACATTGTCATACATTGCTGCACATAGATTATGTCCACCACAAGGCGGTTCCTCCCAGTCATGACTTTGCATCAAGGTCAACAGTTCAACATCTGCTATTGTGGTTTCCTGTTATCTGTTATTCGCTCTCTCTCGTGCCCCTCTGTGTATCTCTGTGCACGAGGCTGTGCTTACTCATTCCTTCCCCACCCGTAATCTGCAGATAGTTTTAGCAGGCTCAACATGCTTCGACATACAGTGACCAAACACAATTCTTCTGTTAAAAACAAGTTCTTGCCAGGTCAGCAGGTCTTAAACGCCGCTGTATAAAGAGAATGCCTCTTCTTTTAACAAAGGGTACATTCTTTTAACGCATATGATGATTAGTACAAACTCCAAGTGTGAGCACAACATTACATATGTATGCGTACCTTCAGGTGAGTAAACACTGCGAGTAAAGGTTGCCTTGCTAACCTGTTGTTTCTTGTCTTTGCAGGTGCTGCTGTTGACTGGATACAGGAATGGTAAGTATAATTCTTGCAGGTTCAGGATCGAAAGAAGAAAGGCTGGAACAGACTCGGTGAGCGTTCTGCTGCAGATGCAGAATAACGCGAAGCACGTTTCATCTATCGGGTGTGGTTTAAATAGCCTTGGAGTGATGAGGCGTCTTCCTCCACGGCCCCGCCTAGGTAAGAAAAGAGTTCCAGTGCTGTATCCAGGGAGTGGAGCTTGCCCCACCCAGGTAAAGTAGTTCCTGTTCACAGAGGACTTCTAAGTGGCTGGTAAGTAAGCAGCATGGTCTGCTGCAGGTAAGTCCACCCAAGCATCTTCACACATATTATGAGCCCGGCGCTTCCAGTGCCGGGACCGATGGTTTTGATGAGCCTGGTGCCACCGGGGCCAGGACAAGGTCCAAAAGGTCCCAGTGGGGACGGGCTGGTGCCTAGGATTAGGATTAGGGTTAGGGGCCTGCTTCCAAGGACGTTGGGCTGGTCCTGGCTCCTTGGAAGCAGTGATCATGACGCCCTTTCTGTGTACCTCATGGAACACCAGAGGCTTCAAGCACTTGTACACAGGGGAGGTTAACTTCTTGGGCCAATATGAGATCATTTGCCTACAGGAGACTTTGCTTAGGATAAAACCTATTTGCAAGGCCTATGAAGTATACATGAATCAGGTATACACCAAACCCCTTTGTACAAGTTGTGGAAATCAAAAAACATATGGAGGACAGGACAATGGATTTACTCTTAATGAACACCTATTGGAGCGAACAAAACTGCCCAATGGAACAATACATTAAGGATATCACAGAAGTAATCGATGAATCCATGTTGGAGGAAAAAGAGAAATTGATAATTCTGCGTGGTGATTTGAACGTTAAACTACTAGAGAAGGATGGTGAAGATAAAAGGATGGAGTCCTTAAAAGGCAACAAAAAGTGTTGGAAAAAAGAAATGGACATCAGAGATATGAGAATGTTAAGTGGCTCGACAAATGGTGACCTACACTGAGCCAATACATGGTCAAACGACTCTAGTAAAGCCTGCCTGGATTATTGTTTTGTGGCGGCTAATACAATGAGATGGATTATCATTCGTAGTGAAGAAACAATCAGCGAGTGATCACTCATTATTAGAAATTGAATTCGAATGGGAAAGAAAGCTGGACATGGGGAGGAAAATCACACCCATGGAAGTTGGGTGGGGAAGAAATAAACTAGGAATAAAACCCCAGACTCTCCCTAAATTAGCGGTCACCTATACTTCCTACATCTTGGAGAATCCAGAGTCAGTAGACTATGCTTAGCTACTGAAAGAATTTGAAATCCAAGCTGGGCAACATCCGAAACCCAGAGTGATAAGGAAATATGCCTACTTTAAAGAACTTGTGGAGAGAAGAAAGTGATACAGAAGGGATCTCCTGTGACTAAAAAAAATCGATGAATATAGATCAGGCGGAATGTATAAGGAAATGTAAACAATCTTATAAGAACTGGGTCAGATCATCGCGAGCGAAACAATTACAAGCGGATTCTAAAAA
This sequence comes from Ambystoma mexicanum, assembly GCF_040938575.1. Lineage (NCBI taxonomy): Eukaryota > Metazoa > Chordata > Amphibia > Caudata > Ambystomatidae > Ambystoma > Ambystoma mexicanum. Next base: position 385,174,671 of record NC_090934.1, on the reverse strand, counting down.
AATGCTAGCAGTGGTTCGGGCAAATAACTCGAAGCTTGTGGGAAATCATCAACACTGGTGAAGATTTCCAAACTGCCATTACCACAAACCAAGTCTGTGAGGATCGCTGGGTGAATCATTATAGGATCCTGTTTAGAAAGACCAATGACTACAGGGAGCCAAAGGACCAAGGACTGCCTATATCTAAAGGATGGGATTTGAATTTCGATCGAGATGATATTTCAACAATACTTAAAACACTTAGCTCATCGAGAGCCGCCGGCCCGGATGGAGTCACGAACTTCATGCTCAAACAAAACAATGAGGAGCGGACGGAAATAATATACCTCCTCTTTAGGCAGATAAGTGTAACTAGATTGATTCCTTCATTGTGGAAAGAAGCAATAATTGTGCCTATATATAAGAAAGGTGACCATGGGGAGCCGGAAATTGTAGGCCAATGGCTTTATTAGATGCAATAGGAAAGTTCTTTGCATTGCTCCTTCTAAGAGATCTCAAAGCCTGGGCAAAGGAAGTCGACATACTGGACAAGCACCAAACCGCTTTTGTAAGCAGTGTTGGGACATTATTGAATCTCCTAAAACAGAAAGCCCTTGAGACTAAAGGAAGCATATATCTTGGATTTATCGACCTCAAAAAAGCCTTTGATGGGATTAGCCGGGGTCTATTATGGCAGAAACTTGAGAAGTGGAATTGCCCCAAAGATCTATTAGAAGCTCTACAAGCCTTATACTCAAACACCACGATCCAAGTACTACTAACAAGAGATGGATCAGTCACAAGGAAGATCCCCAAGTTTAGGGGAATTAAGCAGGGGTGTGCACTCGCGCCATTCCTGTTTGCCCTCTACCTAGCCGATATGTTTGAATCTCAGATGAATGTCAGAGCCTTCCCTCCCAAGATCGGAACAGCAGCCATATCATGGATCATCTAAGCGGATGATCTGGTCTTTATCGGCCAGACCGCTATAGGACTCCAGAGACAAATCGCCAAGTTTAAGAATTACCTGGATTCCAACGGAATGAAAATGAATATCAAAATGTCAATGGTGCTGGTGATGAAATCAGCACGTGGAATTCCAGGAAGAAAGGAGACCTTCAAATCGAAAATCAAAAATCAGATTTTGGCAGTAGTCGACTCAATTCTCTATCTTGGAGTATTGATTTAATAAAAATATCAATGAATTAGGCCACTAACAATTAATCAAGGAGAAGCCTTTATAGCTCACAAATCAAGGGAGGGCTCTACATCCACAATATGGAACCTTTTCCATGAGCCCCATAATCACCTTATTTTTTATTTTTTTTAAGCAAAAAGTACAAGCAGTTTTAACCTATAGGGAAGAGTCTTTCCCAAATCTCTCTTGGAAGATCTGGGAAGTCTGTGAAGCTTTCTTCAGGAAGAAAATTCTGAAATTACTAACTTGTTTGCCGGCATACTTAATCAGATATGAACTACGGCTCCAATCAATGACTTCAGTAGTTATGTGGAAAACTATTCCCTTGTTTCGAAATGCATCCTAGCTCCCGTTCCAGCACCTTTTTGAGATTTTAGGAGAATCAGGAACGCAACCGGACAAAAATCTCAAGAAATGGAAATCCGAGTGTGAAAATTACTTGAAGCTAAATAACATCGAGCTTGAAATGTTAAAATCAAACCCAGACAAGGCTAAGAAAAGTCTGAAAGAGAGAGACTGGGATTTTATCCTAGAACTGAAAAGTGCTAATAAACTGTGTGCTAATATTACATTGGAACGAAAGTCGTTGAATGTACTACATCTTACTTTAAAAATGTCCTTCACCATATTTCAGAGATCTTCTCCTACGATGTAGGTTGAACATTCTGCCGTCCAAAGAGGTGCAGCTACAAAGGAAACAGATAACACAAGAAGAAGCTATCTGTAGATACTGTAAAGATCTAGACTCTGTGGAAAATATCTACCAAATGCTCCTTGTTTGCCCTGTGATTGGGGAGATAAAGGAAAGGTGTATATAGGTGACTATTTGCAATCCTGCGATCAGAGTGGGGTTACAGAATTTTGGGAAAGGCTAATGACGGCGGACAATATCGGCCGCACTATTGATGCCCTGAAATGTGTGTCATTGGTGCTTAATGACTTAAATCCAATTCATGGACGGAGGTGGGAAGAATCTGGAACTACCAAGGGGGTATAGAGGACTGCTAGTATCACCTTGCAGGTTCTTGAACTGGATATTTTGTGAATCTGATCATGACCTCCTAGAATTGGCAGATATCCTATATGTTAAAGGTTTAAATGTGAATAACCAATAAAACTAAAACTAAAACATTAAGCATATTAAATACTGAACTGAATAAAATGTTATTGACAAAGCTAATAGCCGATAAAGTGCCCATTTGAAAACAACCTATGGAAAAAAGTGCAAGTGTGAAAGAGTACTACAGAAAGGTGTGGTATGAACAATACCACCACAAAGTGAACTTTATGAATGGATACAGTGCGGCAAGGCCAACATCTGGCAAGAGATGTTATACATTATGGAAAATGGAGAGGCTAACCCAGGATAAGCCAGGAGAGTGTGAAGCAGCAAATAAGCAAATAGAGCCAAGAGGCAGACAAGGAGAAGCTATGTGAATCTGTAGACTGGCAAATACAGAAGGTGTGTGGACTGGAGAGCCTAGGGTTCCTGGATGCACAACCTGTGATTGGTGACCTGCGTGGGATGACAACTGCGCCTAGACCAGGGAACCCTGAATTGTGAAAGCCAAAAACATTGTGAAACAAACCCGAGAATGAGCACTGTAAGTGAACTGGTGATGCAATTCAGAAAAATGGTGGCTGACCTAGAGTTGTGATGAACTTTGAAAGACTGAAACGAGTACAAGTTTCTATGTTAAAGTCTTGGGGAAGGGAACCCTGAGGCTTGATCAACTGCAAATGCTGTCTGCGGACGGAGCCTCAAGACCCGTTTTCTTTTTGCGTTGCCTTAAGTTGAGGAAGGGAATCCTGAGAATTGTGTGGAACTGTATTGCCTTGAACTTGGGGGAAGGTGATCTTGAGACTTTTGTGGAACCTTCTTGAACTTGGGAATGGGGAGCTAAAGAGGAAGCTAGGAGCTGGAAGAAGCTTAGAGCTTTGTGTTGATCACCATTTCTTTTATTATTGACATCTGTACACTTTGTTTAGCCTTAGTTGTGACGGCAAGGATAGGTTTTGGACACAGACAGACTTTTAAGTTGAACTCTTTTACTCAAACTTTCATTGGTTTCGTTCAGGTAGGGAAATCCCACCTCACGAGTAAAGACTTCTACCATCCAGACATTCGATTTAATAAACCTTTTTATTTTTAACTTTGAATCCGTTGTCTGTATCTTGATTCATGATGCATTCACAGGTCCTGGGGTCTTCACTTCTCTGCTTCTGCTTCTACAACTGCAGCTGACCACTTCTTCCACTGCTTCTGATGCCCTGCACCTGAAGGGGCTTTAAATATTTATAGGTCCTGCTCAGGTGTGGGCCATCAGAAACACTGGATTGCATTCTGCCTCTGAACCCTTCTTCGTCCCAGGACCTACCCATAAGGGACTTGAAGTCCCTAATGTTCATGTTCTTTTTGTCATCAAAGACTTCAATTTTGCAATATGCCATTAAAACCGTGGGATCACTACGGAAGTTGGTAAACGGGCTCTTCCAATTCTCCTGACCAGAGACCCTTCCCATGTGATCCTCCCACAGAACACCACACCCAAGATCAGGATCATGAAGCATCTGCCTTTCCCTGTACACATGATAAGGGTTCCAGGACAGGTTTTTTTGGATGATCACTTCTGATTCATCACACCGACCACCAGCTATTTGGCCATTAAAGGAGCCAGAGGAGCATTGCACAGAACAGGGATTTCCTCAGGTTGTAGCACCCCCTCTTGATAGTGAGCTGGGGTCAGTTTTCCAGACAGACAGCACTCAAATAGTAGTGGACCTTTGGGGATCTATGGATCTCCTAGGTTGTAGCCCTGCTCTGGCTTAGATTGAAGCTGCTTTGTATAGAGCACATTTATGCTGGTGAGGAAGAGCCCTCTTCAAATAAACACACAGAAATGGACACAAGACTGCTGGAAACAAAAAAAGGCAGAGTTCATTGTGATGAGAGAACAATCTCGAATATGTGCTCCAGATCTAAGTATTGTGAAAGTGAAGACTCTGGGCCCCTCGCCAAGGCTGAAGTATCCTGCATAGTAAATGGTGTCAGAAAATCAAATGTGACCTCATGCATTGGCTTCAGGGCATGCAGTATGACTTAATGGATGCCGTGGTGAGGCTACACATGGATCTGTGTGGGCTAGGGGAGAGGATCAATGACTTTGAGAAGTATCTCACAAAGGAACAGGAATGGCTAGAAACAATTAAATGTCGTCAGAGTGAACTGGACCTCAAATGTGAGGCATTGGAAAACCGTTCCCTTTTGGAAATTAGTGTGATGAATCAATTTACAGGCCAGCAGTGGTCCAGGGATGAATATCGGGTTCTAAACCATCAATCAGCCCACACCTCTAGTACACCAGAAGGGATCCGAACAGATTGAAAACACACATCTATTATAAACCTCCTTGTCCCATTTTGGTAACGTGGACGAACGTCAGGCTTATCTCTGTAAGGTCGTGGATCGTTGGTTAGTTGCAACACAGCAAAAATACAATTATTACCCAATGATAAAAGGGACTGTTCAGTCAAGATTGTATAAACATATCAACTTTATTGTTATCACAATAGGCAGTTCTAGCACACTACAAAATTCAACCCACCCGGTGAAGAAATGCAGAGGACAGATGGTTTCAAGAAGGAAAGCGGATGCATTCTGGATACTGACAGAAGGGAAGTCAGTAAAATAATGAATCTCAATAGTTCCAGGATACTTGGTTTCAACACAAGGGGATCAATGGGTCATATAATGTCACTTGGGGCCTTCGGAGAAGGACCTGAGGTACTGAACCACAATGTATCTTGTGCTTGTAGAAGTTCAAGGTGCTTGACGGGGTGGGATCGGTTTCAGGCCGCTTTGCAGCTTCTGCAACATAGTTCAAGCAGGGAGACAGCTGCGGGTATCGGGCGACTGGCAGTTCGGTGAACAAAGCTGGAAGGACGGCTGCAGGCTGGCCTACACAGCGGCTCGGGGTCAGGAATCGTTCTCAGTGCTGGTCGAGGCATCTCAGACAGCATGAGTGACTGTGGCGTGACAACATTCAGCGGTACATCAGTTGCAGCTCGAGGGGCTCGACCGGCTTGAAAATGTGCTTTCAGGCAGATGCTAGTAGATGCCTATCGATGCACTCCTAGCTTCTTCGCTGGGCTTGTCATTTAAGGCGGATGGTCCAAAGCTGAGGAGAGTGTTGCAGGCAACAGCCTTGTCCTTCTTTTGGTTCAGAAACTGTCTGGCACTTCTCACCTAGGAAGCTTGCTTGCGGAGCCTAGCAGGCCACGCTGTGTGCTGGCTGTGTACCGGTTTCATTAGCTACAGGAGGGTCCTCTAGATTCAGTATCGCCCTCTGTTCCCTAGGAGATGTTTAGAGGAGGGATCTTGCTTCCCTCTTGTAGTTCCGGGCCTTCCTATACTGGTGGAAGATTTAAGCCAGACTGTACCTTCTGCCAGGGTCCCAATGAGTTCTTCTTGTTACTCCTTGCAAAGTCTTCAGATGATCTGCCAAAAGAGGGGATCAACCCTCTTTTGAAGTCAAATGGGCCCCAGTGATTGGTGCAGGATAAGCCTACCTTAAGTAACCAATCCTGGGTCTCCACCAACCATCTTCTGTAATGCACAAGGTCATAACCAGAGCACTTTGCAACAGAAAAGGTAAAGGTGTGAAAACATTTACTACTAAGTCCCACCCATCTTCCTGTCTATTGTGGATCAAAGGGTCTCTGGTTAATGGAGCTCTTTGTGGGTTCTGATGGTTAAAGACCGGTCTCCCTTGAAGTTGTGCCGTGAACAGAGTTTCTGTCTCCATCAAATCACCTACTCCTACCATCTGAATGGTGGGGTCTCCCTACTGGGTTTGCCTACTGTAAACACATGTACCAGACATGACACTTCACTGCCCTTGATTCTGAGGGGCGAGAGCTGACTTCAGGTTGACACAGATTCATATCAAAAAGGTGTTGGGGTTTCCTGGCCTTCGTTAGCTCTGTGACCAGGCCTCTCACAGGCCTGCTTCAATTAACTCTCATCAGTATGTGCTGCCACCAGCAGGACTAACAATGGGCAGGGCGGATCCATGGAGCCTTTGATAGTTAATTAGACTGGCCATGGACGGAGGAAGGTTTTGCCCTCTTCCTTTTGAGAACTAAATGGAAGAGGGGGGTCGGGGCCTGTAGACTGTGTCTACCGAGAGTACTCGGATGTATGTGTTTGTTGTGCAGTGAGCATCAGAAAACGTGTGTGTGTGTGTGCGGTTTATCCCCCCCCATTTTTTGAGGTTGAACTCCCATCATTCAATTTCTTTAAAAAAATATCAAAGCCCAGTCGAGTACACACCGGATGGTCTAATTCCTCATAATTAGTACCCAGCGAGAGACAATCTGATTGGCCCTCGCTGGGTGTTGCCTGGGCCGACAAATACTCACCTGCTGCGCTTCAGAGTTCCTTTCTTTTCATTGTCCGGCCGCCATGGAAAAGGAGAAGGAAATGCGTGTAGTCCCTTCTCCCCATTCCATAGTGACCATTGTTTTTGCTTTTTTGGCTCGAGTTGAGAAACGTTTGACACACCATTTCTCAACTAGACTAAAAATACTATTAGTATCCTGGTACAATGTGCTGGGAGTACTAATAGCAATAGAATCCTCAGAGGGAGGCATTACTGGTTGGGTAATGCCCCAGTGGAGACGGTTACAAGCCTGAGCAAAGCGAGGGCTTTAACGTAGCCCCAATGGCATTACCCGACCAGTAAAGTCTCCCCTCAGAGGGTTCTATTGCTTTAGTATACCCTTCAGATTCCTTGCTAAAGGAGTTTAGGGCAATTATGTCCCTTTGGACATCCATCTCAATGTTGCTATCCTCCCTTGGAATCTGTGCTCTTGCTGCAGGTATTTCAGTTGCTATGAACGTTCTTAAAGCACTCATGGCGTAGGGGATTAAAGAGCAGACATAACCGCTCTCCCCGGTGGTTTCCTTACCTACTTTAGTCATATGTTTATACCACATGTTGTTGGATACTTTTGCTGTGTCAGTGAGCTGCATGTCAACTCCCTTCATGTCTGTTTGGTTATTTATATAGCGCACCAAACCATCGGGTATCTGGGCCCATTACAGCGTTGGATATACAATTACAAGAGCAGAGATAAACATATACAGGAAGTTATTTACAAGTGCATTACAGATATGTACAGAACTGACAGGTTAACACATTTGTTATGCTTCCTGCGAAAAGAGCCAGGTTTTTGCATTTTTCCTAAAGCCGTAGAAGGACGGTTCAGATCTTAGGTCGACAGGCTAGGAGTTCCATAGATTAGCTGCAAGAACGGGGACGCTACTACTGCCTGCTTTCTGTAACTTGAATCTGGGAACTTTGAGGCAGTATAAGTGTAGGGATCTTGTAGGTCGGTCTGATATGTTTCTGGAGAATATGCATGCCAGGTATTTAGGAGCAGAGTTGGAAAGGCATTTGTGAGTGAGGGTTAAAGTTAAATGCGATCAGTCTTTAACTGAGAGCCATTGGGCGTTGCGTCTTGCTGCTGATATATGCTGGTTCTGGGGATGTTGAGCGCGGTTCTTATCGTGTTACTTTGCATTATTTGTAGTTTTTCTTTTTTTTTTTTTACATTATGCTTACTAGTCCCTAGATACAAGGCTTTGCAATAATCTAATTTACATAAGATAAGTGCTCTTGCTAGTGTAATGCAGCTTGCTGTCGACAGAAATGGTCTGCAAGCATTGATTAGTTTGAATGTGTATGCCGTGGCAGAAGCTGTAGCAGTCAAGATTGTCAAGATCATCGAATAGGGGCTTGGTAAAAATATTGTAAAGCATCGGATAGACACAAGACCCATGAGGTACTCCGCAGGTGACCGGTGCAGACTTGGCTGATGCAGTTGGTGCAAATACCCTCATGTTTCTATTGCCCAAGAAGGATTGTATCCATGCAGTGGCTTTGGAGGAGCAATAGGCAGCTGTCGTGAGGTGATTACAGAGTACCTAATGATTGACTAAATCAAATGCGGCCGATAGGTCTAAAATAAGGAGCGCTAGCTTACCTTTATCTTTTTAGATCGTCCATTTGTTTTTTAAATCTATCAAGGCTGACTCGGTGCCATGTTTAGGTCTAAAGCCTGATTGTCGCAGGCCAAGGAGTTTTATAGTATTCGAGATGAGCCTGAATTTGTAAATATGTTGCCCTATCTAGGATTTTCAGGAGGAAAGGTACTGTGGTTATTGGCCTGTAGTTGGTCGGAATGTTGGGATCATGGCTTGGTCTTTTTTAATAATGGAAGTACCCATCACATGGTCCACCAATACAAAAAGGACAAACTTCAGCGCTCCTTTAGACAAGTCTATATTATGTTTACAAGTTTCTTTCTGGTATGTAAGACTTTACTTGGAACGTACTTCAGTTGATCAAAGACTCAGTTTTACTCCCCCACTTTGGCCTTTTCCACACAGTGAGTGGAATAACTTTCTGTGGTCCCACATGAACCATTACTTTCAGATTCAAGTGACTGCTGTTTTTCTAACACCTGTCTGTTTCTTTTTCAATCTGGTCTGGCTTCTGCCTCTCGGCTGCGTGTCTGGTCCAGGAAGACTATGTCCTGCATGTAAACTCTTCTCAGCAAGGTTCTACCCAGCTCTAGGGTATATGCTTCTCATTCCCCTATTTTTAGGGATTCCTCTATCACTTAGTTTCTAATAACCCATTTTGTTGTTCAGGATTCTCGTACCCCTTTGTCGGAATTTCGTTTCTCTTCTGGCTACATTACTCCGAGGCTGCAGAGCTCAACCACCCTCCTCCCCTCTCCTTATTGTCTTCTGCATACCTGCTGTTCTGTGGTCGCCTTCCAAGGGAGAGGTGGTTGCTCTGTATGCGGCGGAAGCATCTGGTGCTGGATGCTGGTTCCTGGCTCCCTCTTGTGGGTCCCTTTTCGGCAGCTGCCTTCTCTTTTCTGTCTTCTCTCTATTAGCCTCCTTTCCGGCCGGTTGGTCTCCTGTGTTGGCCGTGGTTTGGGCACTAACCAGGAGGGACCTTGCATCGGTGGTTCTCTGGCACACCTGGGCTCAGCAGAATTGTGTGGGCTCTCTACCCACCACATAACTGCTGTGGTCTTGCCTACATGCTGCATCCGCTCCGCACTGTAGCAGGGACGTCTGCTCTGCGCGGCTACTACGGGCTGGCATGCTTCACGTCTGCTTCTCTCACTCTCTCCAGGTAAGGACTGTTTCCTTTATATGCCAATCCCAAGATTGAGAGACACCGTCCCATTGATACTGGGGCTTCTTTAAGGAGAGGTCAGCAACCAAGCCAAGCATGTGCGAATATCCCTTTTGTTTAGTACTTTCACCTGTTCCCATGCAGGCAGAACAAACGTGGGACATTGGGGCTGAGGGAGATGTTATCAGTTTGTTCAACTGGGAGTCATTATCTCCTATGGGGGAGTAACTCCCAGTGAGATACCGCTTGCCCAAACCCCTAGGGTGGATTTTGCATAGCGGGCCCACCTCCCTAGTCGTACTAGGGTTGCTCCCCCTTTTTGAGAAGAGACAAATTCCCTGGATTCGTCAGACACTAGGATAAATTGGCCTGAGGAACGCGAAGGGGAGAAACAATGCAAGAAGAATGGGAGGATACAAGAAGGTACAGTGAACAGGAAGGTGTTATTTGGGTGAGGTCAGAGGAGGTGGACCATGGAGTATGGATGCAGTTAACAGAAAAGGTGAGGTAGTTGGCTGGTTAGAGAAAGTGGTACTGTGTTGTGTTATTGTGTGCATGCAAGGTGTGAGTGAGATTAGCAGTGATAGTGGGAAGTGAATTGTAGGGTGAATTACAGGGTGAATGAGGGAGTGTAAGAGGGATGACTGAGGAGAAGGCGGAGAGGAGTAGGTGTTGTGTGGAGGTTGGGTAGTAGTGGTCTAGAGGTGAGAGTAGTAGAAGTCTAGAGGTGAGAGTAGTAGAGCTGTGGAGTAGAGTAGTAGAGATGTGTGGAGAGGAAGAGTAGTAGTGGCCATCTGTGACAATGCATACCATAATTATTTGTGGTAGGCTACTATTGTCCTTTAGTACACAATTGTACATATATGTCCCAGTATCTCATTTGAATGTCTTATTTAAATCTAAAATAGAAAAAATATTATTAAACTGTACGGTAGGCATTGTACTTAACATAACTCATACTGCATGTTTTTGTTATCTGGCTGACTACGGAAGGTAGCATTCCAGATCGTGTGTAAATGTAGTGAAACACATTGTTTAGCTTTTCAAGATATTTGACACTTTCATATCTTTACAGCTATAAAATTGATGGTACCCTGATAAGAAACATGTCTCCCACTATGGCGGCAGATCTGAATCATGAGGTATGTGTGTGGCAGTTATTTGTTACATTAAACCACTGTGGGAAAGTGAGTTGATTAACATTTAGTTTTAGCACTAAAATAAGCTATTCAACTATCATTGATATTGCTTTATGTGATGAGGGGGCATTCATTGTCTTATTATTTTGCCTTTTCTTTAACTAGTGAAGTTTAAAATGTATGAATAAAACAGTACCTGTTTGCAATAGTGTCATATCTAGATAACCCATCTACGATTATCCACAAATACAGAATCAATAACCATGGCACTATAAAATGCAAAATATTTTGACACATTTTATATTCTTCTTTCTTAGTTTTACATTCAATTATGTCTGAACCCAAGTAGCATGTAATTGCCTTTGCCTTTTGCCCAGTAACCACATCATTGCCAGTTTCCAGCATATTTCATATTTACTTAGGACATTATTGCCAGTTTAAATTATGCGTTGTTGACACATTGTGGGTGGTTTCCAATATTCCCAGTTAGTACATGATAGTGTGTGGACTTAACTGTTGTGTGCAGTGCTTAAATCTCTTCGCTACTAATGCTAGAATTAAAGGAGGCCAATTCTTCCCTCGTTACCGGAGGGCTTACAGGGACTGCAAAAACACACCTTGTATTGGACACCAAGGTAAACATGTAGTCTCCCATATAGTGTATGCTGTTGGCTGGCAGGATGTTTGGATTAAAATTATGTGCCAAAACTGAGCTACCCCATGCAGCAAGCCAATCACAAGCATGTCTGGGCATGGCTGTTGACAGCAATAATTTTTGGGGGAAACTATTTTGTCACATATGCTGATATTCATGGTGGTGCAGTGGCCAGATGTGCGTAGGTTACAGTGATTACATTTTGTCTTTATCCTGCCAGTGTAATAATAAGATTTGCACAGGTGAAACCAATACACGATGACCAGCTATGCCATTAGTAAAAAAAAGCCAGAGCTGGCGGTTCCAGCTTCCCATATCTCGCACCCACTCACTGGAACGCCCTACCTCCTATAATCCGAGGTGAGGCTTCCCTTTGCACCTTCCGCAAATCCATAAAAACCATCTTATTCACATAAGATTCCTCGCACCAGTTGAATACATCTCCTATGTTCCAGTGCATAAACTGTGTTTAATGACCAACTGTACCAACCAAAACAACAGCTCTATGCCTGTTGAATACATAATGTACTGATGAATGCCTCTTTGCCTGTAACTAAGCTCTTGCAAGTAACAGCGCCTCAATGCCCATGGGTTACTTGCACGCTATATAAATTGAAATAAATAAATTTAGCACTATTAACTCCAACACAGATCCGCAATGGTGTCATGAATTTCATCATAGCCCACTTGCCAGAGCCCAATCTCCACCCAAGATTCCCACAATGTCCTCTTTTCGGAAATGCATGGGGTTCCCTGTTTTCCTTGCTGGCTTCGACACCCTAGGCCCAAATCTGTAGGTTGCTCACATGAACAAAATGTGCTGTGCCGAAAGGCTTGGGGTTACCAGTGGGTTACCCTTTTCCTTTTGCGCCCCAGGTAGGTGCACCCACACATGTGCGGTACCGTTTTCATCAGGACACGTGTGGGGACGCGGGAACGTAGGCCATGTGGTGTTGTTGGTGGTGTGTTTCGGTGGGTGGCCAGAGCGAGATGTCTGAGATGTGTCTTTATTTCCAGCCAATTCCAGAGACATTTCCCTCTGTCCACTCACCGAAACACGTCGACGACAACAGATATCATACCTTCTCGTGTTCCCACATGTGTCCCGACAAAAAACGGTACCTCACATGTGTGGGTGCACCTACCGGGGGGCAAAAGGAAAAGGGTAACCAACTGGTAACCCCAAGCCTTTCAGCACAGCACAAGAGGACAACCGTGGGAATGCACAGAGGTCTGACTTGCGCGAAGCGGCCCAGAATTTATTACCCAGAACCCCCGGCAAAGATCCACGAGGACGGTTGGCGGTGATATCCCTGGCCTTGGACATCCATGTACCATGTGGGTGTTACGGTCCCCTAAGCACAGCGGCAGCTCCAGGGAGCCCCGGCAGGAACCCCATTCCTCCCCGGAGGTGACCTCTGTAACGTAGCACAGCCAGAGGTAGAGCCTGGGCTTGCAGATGGACAACCCACATGGGAGGGATCCGCTTCCAGGGAAACACCAATGTTCTGCTGACATGGGGGCAATTTGTGGCCTGCCCCTGCAATTGTGTCCCAGCCCACCAAAATATCTGCCCAGACGGCCCATTCCCACCCACACCACCAACAATCCAGCCTCAGTCTCACCCACCCCACTGACAGTGGGCTCTAACCATAGAATATAAAAAACAGTACTTGCATAATGTAGCAGCTGCTCCCGTAGAAAAAGCTGTAAACAAAACAAAAAACATGTGTTACCTACGGTCACACCAGCAAAACCGAATCAATGCTTTTCAAGCATGCCCCCCCCTTGCAAGCCATCCCTGGTGGCCTACTGAACCTAACCCTCCCCAGTGAAAACCCATTTGCCCTTTCCTACAGGCAGATATCTGCCCCCAGGGAGGGCTACATAAGGTGCTCCCCTCCACTTGGGGTGGGGGGGGGAGGCCACCCCAAAACGTCGGACAGGCCCCCCAACGGATGGGGAAGTATGGTTTGGGCACCCTGGGGGCAGATTGGCACACCATGCCCATCTGCGCCAAGGGAAGTTTGGTAAACAAAGAAACACATTGAAAATGGTATGCTGCACTTTAGGGGGGGCTGAGGGGCACCCTAAACTGCCGGAAAATTTTGAAATGTAATGGGGGGTGCACCTCTCCACCCCCACCCCAATTGGAGGGGCGGTGCATCTCATGTAGCCCTCCCTGGGGGCAGATAAGGGGGGGGGCTGTCCTTCACTCCTCCCTGGGGTCAGGTGTCCCTTCCTAGGAGCAGATATCTGCCCCCAGGGAGGGCTACATGACTTGGCCCCCACTCCATTGTGGGTGGGGGACAATGGGGGTCACCACCCCGTCCCATTAGAAAATTCCCCGTCGGTTTGGGGTACCCCAGAGCCCCCCCTAAAATGTGGACTACCATTTTCACTTTTTTCCTTTGGTAACCCAACTCCCCTTGGTGCAGAGGGGCACATTGGTGTGCCAATATGGTCCAAGGGTGCCCAAACCTTACTGCCCCACCTACTGGGGGGGCCTGTCCCACAATTTTTGGTGGCCCTCCCCCCTCCCCACTCACCCCAAATGGGTGGTGGGGGCACTTCATGCAGGCCTCCCTAGGCCTCCTACAAACAGCTGCATGAGGTACACCCCCCGTCAATTTGGGGTGGGGGGAGAGGGCCACCAAAAATGTGTGGGACATGCCCCCCCAGTGGGTGGGGCAGTAAGGTTTGGGCACCCTGGGGCCAGATTGGCACACCAATGTGTCTCTCTGTGCCAAGGCAAGTTTGGTAAACAAAATGGAAAATGGTACACTACACTTTAGGGCGGGCTGAGGGGCACCCTAAACCGCCATGTAATTTTCTAATGTAATGGGGGGTGACATCTCATTCAGCCCTCCCTGGGGGCAGATGCCCCTTCCTAGGAGCGGATATCTGCCCCCATGGAGGGCTACAAGGGGTGTCCCCCCTTTCCAATTGGTGTGGGAGGGCCACCACCCTTTCAGGGGGGCAAAAAAAATCCCTGGTGTCTAGGGCCCCCCCACACCCATCTCCCATCCCCGTTGCATTTCCTTTTTTATTGTTTTATTTTTTGCCCCCTTCCCTGGGGTCTGCACATATGTACCCCCATGCTTTGGGGGGGGAGAGGGCTGCTTACTGTAAGCAGCCCCCACCCCCCCCGCATTCAAAGACATCCCTGGTGTCTAGTCGGCATTACTGGGCGTGGATCGAGCGCTCTGTGCCCGATCCACGCCCAGCAATGCTTTCACAAAAGGTGTCATTGGAAAGGGGAGAAGCTCCCCTTTCCGACGACACCTCCCTCACTCTCCGGCTTGAAAAACAGCTGGAGATCAAGGGGGAGAAAGGTGGAGACTCACCTTTCATTTTTACGCATGCTGACGTGAAATTGAAGGTAATTCAGCCCCCGGGCAGTGAGGGGGGACCTCTCCCTCACATAGCCCGGGAGTTGGATTACTGTTTTGAGCAAAGCAGGGATCGCTCAAAACGGAATGTCACAAAGTACGAGCTATCTCGTCCTTGGCACCCTGGAGGGAATTCTAAGGACGAGATACCTCGTCCTTGGCACTTAAGGGGTTAAGGAAATAAAACATAAACAACCAAACTCCGGCCAAATATTAAACATAAAACTCATTAAAAACACACCACTGTTCATTATAAGCTTCATCTCTATGCAATTTGTCAAATTTGATCTTCTCAAAACACGAAAGGAGCTGCACATGTACTAGCCATTCTTCAACGCATGGCTTTTTCCTTGTTTTCCAGACACGCAAAACATTTTTTGCTGCAACCAGAAGAACTTTAGTGACCCAACACAACGTCACACAATCCAAATGTCAAACACAGTTTGGGGATTTCAAAAGTACAGCTAAAGGTGTTCTTGAAAAAGCAATATTCCACACCATGTCAACCCTATCTAGAACATCATTCTAATAGCCATTCACCTTTGTGCAATCCCACAACATATGTAACATAGTGCCCCTTTCCTTCAAACAACCTCAACACTTATCACTATCACTCAGGCCAAATCGATACATTCTATCTGGAGTCCAATAAAGACGTCCGAAAATTCTCAGCTGAATGTAGCATAAATTCAGGTCCACTTTCGCTTTTATTGGGACTCTCCATATGTTTTCCCATTCTTTCAAAGACAAATGTACTCCTAACTCATTAGACCATGCAAGTCTCAAATTATCCCAGGAATCGACTGAATGACACTCCACCGGAAAGAGTTTCAAAAAGCTCGACACTTTATGGGGAGCAGCCACAATAAAATCACATCTCTCGGGTCTTTGTATCAGAGGAGTGGTCATCATATTTCGTCTTTCAATTAACAATGTTCTTAACAAGTTATACCTTCTTTGTTCCCGCTTTTGTTGGCCATACTTCCTTTGTAGGTACTCAAAAGTTTGCATCCCCCCCACCATCATCACACCAAACATCTTCTAGCAACAATATGCCTCTGTTGATCCAACTCCTCCAACACAAAATTCCATTATCAATTTGTAAGCCTGGATTCTGCCAGATGGAGGCCTCCCCGTACATGTACAACCCTTGACCACTACTCAAAATTAATGAAGTGAGAGCATCCTTTGAAGATAATACTGTTTGTAAATTCACAACTTGTTTGGGTACCCTACCGAAAGAATACAGACTTTTAAGGAGAAACTGTCTCATTTTGTATTTTTCAATCCGAGCCCAAAGTGGAGTCCCCAACACATTTGTAGAAAAATAAAAAGCTGATTTTATTTATTTATTTTTTTGTCAAAAAACCTTTATAATAATTATCAAGAACAGGGTAACCAACCCCTCCATCTTGAACACTTCGAACCATAAGATAGCTTGGTATCTTAGGTCTTTTCCAAATACCCCACAGAACATTTTGAAAAACTCTTACTCAACCCAAAACCTTCTTGGTGAATCTTAATGAAAGTGACTGAATGATGTATAAGACTTTAGGCAAGAGAACCATTTTGATGGCATTAATCTTAGCCCAAATAGATAATGAAAGCCTTCCCCATTTACGAATATTCTGCCAAAGAGCAATTATGATTCTATCCAGATTAAACCCAGCCATGCCTTTTTAGTCTCTAGTGAGATATACCCCCAAATATTAAACACATTCATTTTCCCATTTGCAGTTCCAGTCCATCAACTGGTTACATACAGGGGCATTCCGTACTGGAAATGCTACTGGTTTTTCCCAGTTTATTTTGTAACCTGAGAGTCTACCGACCTCCTCAATCATATTTCTCAAACTAGTACCCCCCTCCTCAGGGTTGCCAAGAACAATTGTAACATCATCTGCATAGGCTAGCGTTTTAATTTCGAGCTCCCCCAATCTATACCCCGAAAGACACAGAGCATGCCGAATAGAAATTAAAAAAGGCTCCAAAGCCAAATTAAAAATATAAGATGACAAAGGACACCCTTGATGTGTGCCCTTAAAAAGCTTAAAAGAAGCTGACAAGACTCCATTTACCCAAACCCTCACACCGATAACCGACTGTAGTGCTCCAACTACATTAATGAATAAAGGGCCAAAACCCATCCTCAACAGAGTGAAATTTAAGAACCTACTTAAGTCTCATGTATCAAATTACTCATAAACCTATCCAACCTGATCA
Organism: Ambystoma mexicanum; assembly: GCF_040938575.1. Taxonomy (NCBI): domain Eukaryota; kingdom Metazoa; phylum Chordata; class Amphibia; order Caudata; family Ambystomatidae; genus Ambystoma; species Ambystoma mexicanum. The sequence continues at coordinate 385,157,869 of NC_090934.1, read as the reverse complement.
TCCACATTTTAGTAAATACCTGAACATCAAAATTAAGAAGGGATATAGGGCGATCGTTACAATATTTGGTTGCATCTTTCCCCGCCTTAGGAATCAGTTACAATTACTTCCTTCATTGATGGGCATAATGAACCCTCCATAAGAAACCGGTTATAAAGAGCACACAGTTCTGGTGCTATCTGTTCACCAAAGGATTGATAAAATTCAGTCGGTAAGCCGTCAGGACCCAGCGATTTTCCAGACTTCAGATTAGATTCTGAATAGCCTGCAAAACCTCTTCAACTAATATTGGAGCATCTAAAAACTCTCTGGCTTTGCTAGACAAACAGGGGACATCAATCTTATCAAAGAACTCCCATCAGCTCACTTTCAAATGGAGTACGATCTTCAGCATACAATGTTTCATAGAAGGAGCTAAATTGTCTTTTTTTAAAAGTGGGACTACGCATGAGTTTTTCAGGTTAGTTTGGACAGTACATGTGCCGAAGGATGCATTGATTAACGAAGTGATGAAGGGAGCAAGTATACTCGCTGCTTCCTTTATGACAGTTGCTGGACAGGAGTCACCTTGGCAATTGGAAGGTTTCAGTGAGGCTATGATTTTTTGCACTTCTTGGGGAAATACTGGGTGAATTTGAAACGTTGAGCTGGTTTGGGAGTGGGGGGCTCTGATTCCAGGTATTCCCTTGAGGAGGCATGTTTTTTGGCAGTGATTTTTGTTTTGGGGCAGAGGGATTTTATTGGCTAGTGACTTGATTGCCCCTTAGGGCATGATTCCCTTCCCGCCCCCCTCAACCCCTAGGTAGGGCTGTGTGGGGTGGGCACAGAATCGCAAGTCTTTTTATGGTGAGAGGCGCCTCAGGGGTTTGGCCTAGCGCTTTTGACAGTTCCCTGAGTTCTGCAAACGTTGTCATACTTGACAAAAATATAGCCAGAAAATATTGTGTAGTCCATTGTGACTCAGAGACCTTATTATGAAGCCTTACTCAAAAATATGAAGCTGACACTTGAAGGTAGCAAGTCAATATATTATCACTTCTCTTCTCTACCAGCTTTGATCATCATTATGCCTGCTATAATGAGAGCCATGGTAACATAGTATATTTTCTTATATATGGAAAGCCTTATTGCATAAGCTAAAAACATAATTGGCATCTAACAAAGATTAAGTACAATTTATCATTTTTAACACACCCGCTTGAGCAATCATGGTGTTCATGTTATGTTGTCTGAGCTATGCTATGATATTGTCGCACTTCGAGGGTTCCACGATCAGTCTGAGGAATCACTTGGGTTAGATGCCGCTAAAGTAATTCAGACTTCCCTCCTGAGAGCACAGCTTGCAGGGAAAAGAAACACCTGTCAGGCCAAGGGCTCAGGCAAAAAGGCAGAACGCACAGCAGAGCTAGAGGGAAGAAAACAAACAAAGCAAATATTACATACCGTTTGTTGACAATTCCAGTCCCTCTACCCCCTCCGAGCCCCACAAGCTTACTTGTGTATCCCTTTCCTTTAGCGGAATACCTACTTGTGACAATACACAAGAATGGGAAGGTCAGAGGAAGTTTTCTTGCTTGAATGAAGGGGGACCATAGACTTCCCTCAATGATGTATTAGTGATGTCAACAGAAGAGTGTCCCCCAATCCGATGAGTGAAAACAAAATCAAATGTTCCAAAAGCAAGTAGGCAAAAGAAAACAGCAGAGCGTCCTAGTATCCAAGGAGTGAAGCCAAGTGTCTCAAGATCCAAGGGGGCGGAGTAAATGATAAGCACAGCAAAGCGTCCCAAAAAATCCCACAAGTGATGAACACAGCAAAGCGTCCCAAAAAATCCCACAAGCGATGAGCACAGCAAAGCGTCCCAACAATAATCAAGAAGTGAGGTTTCTCCGCTCGGGGAGCGGGTGGCCAAGAGTGATTTGAAGACTACGGGGTTGAAGGGAGGCGGAAACCAGACATGAGAAGCAGAATCCCAAAACAAGTCCGAGGTGTATTCCGTGGTCGAGCAGGGGAGTTGATCAAACGAAGGTCTAAAGCAGAACCAAGGAGACGATAACAAGGTCCAAGGTAAACATAGAATTCAGGAACCAGAAAGGCAAGGAATAGGGGAAAAGGAACTTATTCCAAGAGCGTAGCTCGCGTAACGCAATGGTTTAGGAGCACCGGCTTGCTGGGGGCGTGGCCAATTATAGGAAGTGAAATGTAATTGAGGCGTGGAACGCACGCAAAAAGAAAGTAAAAAACGTTCCAAAGGTTCCTTGCGGGCATCGTCCTCTTGGGAGATCTAGTTGATTACCGGCGGTGGCGTCGGCGTTGCCGCAAACGCCAAGTTAAACGCCACGGGCTTCTCCCCTGGGCATAAGGATAGCCTAAGAAACCGGGGGACGTGACAGATATGATCAGGAGTTGAGCGATATAATAAAGCATGCCGTCAGTCTAACATATGCAAAAAAAAGTTCAACCAGCACACTTGAAACTCATGATTTCCAGGCCTTGCTGTTCTGCATGCAAAGTGACCAAGGGGGCCTGTTGCTCTGACTTGCTATCGAATGCTCTTCCCAGCCCCCCACAATCTGGTGGTCTACTAGTGGCTGCCTGCTGCGGAATCCTCCTTTAGCCTTAGTCTGTTGTTATTTTTATATTAACACGTGTGACTTAGTCTACATGTACTTTGTGCGTCATTTCCTTGGCCTGGACATAACATCTACAGTCTGGACCTGCTCTTGAGCTTAGCTTTACATTGCACAGATGATTTACCTATGTGAAAACTCAAGTGACGGGCACTGTCTTTGCTTCTTGATTATTTCCATTAGAATGCATGGGCTTCCGCTTAACGACCATGCAAGGCGCTGTGTTCTTTTCTGGCATATTTCAAATGCCATTATATTGGATGCATTTTCTGAAGGGGTTTAGGCACGACAATTGCTTTGGACACTTTAACTGCATATCATGCTTCCTGTTCAAAGGTGCTTATCAGTGCAGAAGCATCTCTTGACCCTGTTACAAGCTCATCTACAACAGGAAGCTGTCACTTGTGGTTGGCTTATGTACACCTGCGTACTTCTATTTTGGTATGGTGTTCCCTGCCTTTGGCCTCTTATGTGTGCCAGGTGCGAAACCTAGCCGTTGAAGACAAGAAGCTGCTATCCTGTGGTTAGAAAGAGGAAATGATCGGTTATCAGACATTTGATCGAAATAAATTGGTCGACTGGACAAATGGTCGAACCAATTTGGTCGAATTTATTTATTCATTTCCAACCCACTTTTTTTCCCTAAAAAAAACCCTTTTTTTCCCCTAAACTACAACCTAAAAAAAAATTCGACCACTTGGTTTTCGACGAAATTACGTCGACCAAATGTCCTGTCGACGAATTTTTTCCGATGAAATGTCCAGACACCGAAATGATCAAACTGTGTTCATCGTATTTGTTTAGAGCCAAGGGACAGATTATGCACTTACTCTTTGCTGACTACGCTTCAGTGTGTGGTCAATGGAGTCGGCTCTTTAGAGCATGCGTGGATGCCTGTTCCTTGAAAACGGCTCCTGTATTAGAAGTGAACATGTGTTTAATGCTCTCCTCACACTTGTAGTCTCTTGCTTAAATTCGCCTGGTCTGAGCCAACTTGTCTTAATACGACATTAATCCATGACACTACGGCATCTTGAATTTTGGTGCACCGCTTTTGATCCTTGATGCAGTTGTCTGTAGGGGAGGTGGGAGATTCAAGTTCTCCTAGGATGGTAGAGTTCTCTGGTACTAGAGCTAGCTTTGTCTATCCTCTCGTTGTAGGTGTCATGTTTTGCTAGGAGAATTTCTTCTTTATAGTTGGCTGTAATTTTTAGCAGGGTATCTTTGTTAGCTGAGGAGGGAAGTGAACCAAGTGTTCAGGTGTGCTATGGGTTTGCTTTTGCGCATTTTTAAAGGTGCAATAGAGTAAGGCTGTTGTGATTGTCTTGTTATAGAGATCCACTAATTCTGCCGGATTGGAGGAAGGGAGGTAAAGGTTTAAACAGAGGTTGGAGGAATGGGTTAAGTTTATCTACCGTAATGTTTTTCTTATTCCTGGTCGGAATGGGTGGAGCAGTCGGATTCTCTCTGATGGGCAGTGTGCAATCTGGCACATTAAATGTCAGAAGGAAGTGGTCGGTCCAAGATTGCGGTTCGATAGAGGTTATATTAGTTGCACAGTTGAGGTCCGCTACCCAGTCTAGAATTCGTCCTTTTTCATGTGTGGGTAGGAGGGCTCGCTGAGTAAAGCCTAGTTCAGATAAGGAATTGTCCAGAATGAGTGCAGATTGGTCTGTGGGGTCATTGTATCCTAGGTTGAAGTCCCCTAGTATGAAGATTTACGAGGGGGGCTTTGTGTTAGTTGAGAGCAGGTTGTTAATTTCTTCTTCGAAGGAGCCTATGGGTCCAGGGAGTCTGTAGATCAAATGCATTGTTATGGTGCGTGAGGTAGTGAGGGGAAGTTTCACTGTAAGTAATTCACATGATGTAATGGGGTCATGTGGGACAATTCTGAGTCCTAGTGAGACTTTGGCGATAAAGGCAATGCTACCACCTCTCGAGGATTCTCTGTCCGATCTAAGGATCGTATAGTTGTCGGGTGTTGCGATAAGGAGGGACGGGCCTGCCATTGCATGTAACCAGATCTCGGCAATAGCAAGAAAGTCCATTTTATTTTCTATAATCAGGTCGCCAATTTCAGCTGCATCGGCTACAAGGGATCTGGCATTGATCAAAGCCCCATGGATGCAATAGGGCTCTTACTGTGGGCAGGTGGATCAGGAGTGCTTGATGTTGATATTGTTTGTTTTTTTTAAGCTCTTTATGATTTTTTAATGGGACTTTTTTTAGGCATTGTGGGGGGCTGTTTGTAGGTAAGGTGGTAGGAGGTTGTTTACCCAATCTGGTGCCAAGCCTGGCATTTCTTGCTGTGGTTGGGCATGGGCGTTTTGGGGTAGGTGATGTGTGGGGTGGTTCTGAGCTAGTATCAGGATTACTATGCCTAGTATCATGTATGAAACCGAACAACCCTTCATAGTCAGAGGGCTTTCATATCTAGTAGCTGTGGTGAGGCTGTAAAGGGAAGGATGGTATGCATTGGCTTCAGTGGTGGGAGGAATGGAGTAGGTTTGATTCTGCCAGTTAGTCATAGGTGGGAGTAAAATGGTAGATTTAACACAACAATCAGTATAACAGTGTTTGCACATGGTAAGGGAATCTCTGGGCTTATGGGGTTGTGGGTTGACGCTGGCAAAAAGCGATTTGGACTGGGTGATGATGGCACTTATAATGAGGGCAATAGTGTAAAGGCTAACCCAGGGTAAGACATTGCAGTATTTGGTAAGGGCATACATAGTTACAGGTCACAGTAAATGAGCGAATATTACAGGCATTAGTTACTGTTGATTACCAAGCAATTGTTACAAGTAGAGGTGGGCAGGCATAGTATGTAGAGGCATAGATGATACTGGCAGCTCAGGCTGATGGGAGTCCTATGGGGCACACATTTAAGCTAAGGTACAACCAGATATGAAATCAAATCAGTCAAGATGAAGTACATATGTCTTAGCAACAGTTGGTGGCAATTCGAGACAAATTAAGGTTATACATTTCTAGAGACATGTAATCCAGTGCGCAATTGCAGGTAGTTTGGAGTCCTATGGGGCATGTGTTCGCCTAAAGCTGCTACCTGAGATGTAAACGTAAAGGTCACTTTAGGGTGCACATAGTTTGGAGTACAAATAGCAAATTAACAGGTGAAGCTATGTTGTCATCCATAGTATACGGATGACAACATGTTATGACAACACGTTGTGTACAGTCAGAATTACATTAGGGCAGTTCAGGCATTTTGCAATATGTTGTAGTTTTCTAGTCATAGGGGGCACATGTATAAACTTGGAAGGTAATCAATGACCAAATTGTTATAGTCGCGGCTGGCACATGGAATGCTATGCAGCTGGCAGCAAAATGCAGCATTATAGATGCAATAGAACGGCACGCTGCTAGAGAGGTAAGGTAGTCAAGTAATCGTGCATTGTATGAGACATAGATATACAAAACGGTCTACAGCCGTAACAAGCTGACTACGTTCGGATGTATGCGTGGCAGTTGAATGCAGGCGAAGTAAATTGGCGGGGGTGGTGGGTAGGCATCAGGCACGATTAAGCCGATTGAACCTATGCATGTGGCGTGTGGTTGTATTTTGCGGGTCACATGGTAAACTTGGTGAGAGACTTGTGGTAGGGTCTGCCGTCTGGAATGTAGTGGACAGATTTTGTTGATACGAAGGGTGAATGAATTGGTATTAGTCATACCCTATGATTGGAATGGTTTCAGGGGTCGGTCTTTAGAGAAGATGCACGTGACGTAGCAGAGTTGCGCGTCCTATGGCCTTGTTTGGCCCGGACAGGCACAGACAGGCCTGTGCCTTTTAAGGATGCCTTCGAAGGAAAGCTGTCTCACGCCTTCCAGTGGAGGCAGGCCAAAGAAATGCAGGGCAGTATCCAATCAGGCGCATCGGCCTGTTGCTTGGCAACGAGAAAACAAAGACACGGCAGCCATTTTCTTGGCTACATGCGGTGTGCAATATGTTCCCAAAATAATCAATGCTCCACCAAAAGAAGCACAGGGATCAGCTGGGCAGTATATGCGTGTGGCGCATGGGGTCCACAGCCTGCAATTACCTTGAACGTGCAGAGGCAGGAGCACCATGAGGAGGATGCTTCTGTAGGCTCGAATGCCGGGGTGTTGCACTTCTACCGAAAGCAGCCGTCGGTTTCAGATGATGCAGGATGGGCTCCAGCCCTCCCCCCGAGAATCGACATAGCAGAGTGTGGAGTCGGACGGCCTGGCCTTCGAAGGAAAGCCGGCTCACGCCTTCCGGTGGAGGCAGGCCAAAGAAATGCAGGGGGGTATCCAATCGGGCGCATCGGCCTGTTGCTTGGCAACTGCCAAACAAAGACACGGCAGCCATTTTCTTGGCTACACGCCTGCGCACTATGTTTCCAAAGTAATCCAATGTGTGGCGCATGGGGTCCCCAGCCTGCAGTTACCTTGAATGGGCAGAGGCAGGAGCACCACGAGGAGGATGCTTTTGTAGGCCCCAATGCCGGGGTGTTGCACTTCTCCCAAAAGCAGCCGCCGGTTTCAGATGATGCAGGGTGAGCTCCAGTTTACGGCCTACTCTACACTACCTTCTCTACAATAATACTCCCTTCTCCCACACTACTAATACTGGTACCCTCCCCTCTCTCCACACGACTACTGCTACTCTCCCCTGTCCCCCACACTACCATGATGACTATCTGCTTACTCCATAATAATACTACTACTACTACTGCTGCTCACCCCTCTCTCCATACTATGACTAATACTCTTGACCCCTCTCCACATTTCAATGATTACCCTCCCCTCTCCTCACTGCTGCTACTCTCCCCTCTCTTCTATTCAAACACCTGGATTTAATTCTCACATCTGCTTCACCATCACTCGCTGCACTTCCTAAATACATTTGCCCCTCTTTCATGCACTCCCACACCGCAGTAACACTTGCACTCACTATCCGATGCCTCACCTGCTCCAGAGGTTTCCTTCACACTCCTTCTCGCTGCGCGTCCTCCTGCTGGTCCCTTGGTCCTTCACCACAACGTTCTCTGACCTTACCCAAACAACCCACACTTTCTGTCTCCAGCTGGTAATGTTTATCCCCTTTCCTAGCTCTGTATTGGTTCTCTATACCTGGTGCAATCTGGCCCTGTCCTCTGTGAGAAACCTGAAGGTGTCTCCCTAGCTAGTACCCAGGGATCTGTCATCCAGGTGGCCAGGACACAGTCATCGCTATTGGATCGAGTTCCTGGGGGTGGACCAGTGAGGAAGGATCACCTGGATGGGGGGGGTGGGGTCCTCAGGGAGTCGGACACTGACGGGTGAGATGCAGTATCCCTCCCCCCCCCCCCGCAACACTTCTTCCCCATCCTACCACATAGGACATTCGAAAATACTGCCCCCCCCCCCCTTTTTCCAGCATGAACAGTTTCACACAATGGACTAACACCAGAGCCGTTTACCTGACATGTCCCAATACAAGGGTCAGGCAATTGGCGAGAATCACACACCTAACGGCCCTTTCACTTCCCCACAGGGATTAAAGGTGGAGCAAGAGAACACAGTATGAGCATGGCAGAACGCACGACAAGACGGCTATCCAGATCCGGCAGTTCAAGAGAAGGAGAAAGACAGCGAATATCGAGAGGGTGACGAGGAGAGACACGACTTTGCCCTATTCGACAAAACCCACCAAACCCTCGGCAGAAGGAATCATAAGAGCGAGGACAATAACCCAAGTGTGCTGCAGCAGATGTCAAAGGTACACAGAGCGTATAGAAGCTGATAAGCCGGAGTGAGGAAGACTACTGCTTCTGTGGTACCAGCCTTGATTCCAGTAAAGAGGAAAGCCATGTGGTTCATCACATCCGGTGAGTCAAGAGGATAAGAATCGTGCAGTGGTAAATGAAAGTCGCAAAGTGAGAAAGTTCAAAGAACTATATAATTGTGAAGGGGAGAACTGATGCAGAAGGGGACCAGCACCACGCGGGCGCTGCTCTCGAGAAACTCTGATCGATCCACGAACTACAGATACCAGAAGGCCACAGGAGAGCCACCAAGATAGGTCAAAGTGGTCATATAGGAGGTCAAACAAAATCCCTGTACAGTCAAAAGCCTTTGACCTAAGAACTATAACGAAAGTAAGGGAAGTGAAGCCTGTAAACATTGAAAGTTAATGTGAATGTAAAGTTGGCAAGAGTGAACCCAGAAGAGGGATGCTGACAAGAAGGAGGCAAGTCTAAAGTCCCAAAAAACCGTGTGTTGACAAAAGTGAACCCGGCTGAGGGATGTCCACTGGTACTGTTTAAAAAGACATTGAGATTTGTGAAGGAAAAGCCATGCTGAACCTGGTGGAGGGAAGCTGAAAGTAAAGCGGGGTCAGCGCCCAAAAGAGGGGGACCCAGGGGTGAAGAATTCTCACCGTAAGTGAAATCACAAAAAAATACTTTCATTTTGTTGAAGGAACTTTTGTTTTGTTACTTGAACACGTCAGGCACTCGTAGGCAAGAGACTTACAAGAGAAACGACACTTGTCCATTGACGGTTCTGAAAGCTGCAAATGGCACTGTCGTCTTGTGCCTGGGAAGCTTGAGACTGTACTGTGCTCCAGGATTTCACTTTGCCCTGTGCTCTTTTTATAGGACTGCCTTATTTTCATTTGATGGTCGACACTTGCTCCCATTTTTGGTTTAAATTAGGCGTTTTTTCCAACCTGCATACAGTTTAATAAACACCCTTCAACTGTGATTACTTGTCTGTCTTTACTGTTACCACCATGAGTTCCTAACACTTCCCAACCCACAGAGTGTTACAAAGAGACACATCTTTATATGGCCCTTTAAGCCCTTCCCCTTTTCTCCACGTGATGCCACCATGGACCAGAAATGGAGATTGAACATTGTCCCTAGTCTGACCACCCTATGTTAAGTTTTTGGTTGGGCTGGTAGGTTTGCTCTCTGGTGGTCTAGGGGCACAGCACTATTCCTGTTCTGGGTGGGCTGTGATTGGCATGCTGTGTGCAGCATAGGGAGAAGCCTGTAAAAGCTCAGGCTCCTTGTCATCTACTGCCTTCTCTGCGCACATCAGGTACTCTGCCTATGCACGGTCTTTTGATTCCTTCAACACAGACTTGCTCCCTCTGGCGGGTTCTTCTGTCACCAGATTGTGGCACACTGATGTTTCTTGTTGTGGGCCCTCTTTCATCCTGAAAAGAGAGAACACTTGGCCGTCATTTTGGGTCACAAACATGAGGTGATGCACAAGAGGTACTGCTTGCCTGCTCCTTTGCACATTTGGAGTGGGGAGCAGGATTTGAGGCAGAATTTCCTACCTCCACCCTCCTCCTGGGTATGATGGACATGGTGTTTCTCCCTACAGGGTCTTGACCCCCCCCCATTGCTTGGAGGGTTCTGCACCTTCTCCTGACACGTTCAGGAGTCTGACCTTGTCACAATGTACACTTGCAACAAAGTGCCTCTTCATATTGCTAAATAGAAACGCATACATGTGATAGATGATGTTTAAATTCTTTCGAATCATGTAAGTTTGTTTCTATGCATAATTTGTGATCTCGTGACACTTTACACACGCCAAGCTTTTTATGCCATTAAAATAGCTTTGCACTTATCTGTTTCTCCATTTCTCACATTTTATATTACGATTTGCACTTTCTGTTTATAATATGTATTGACGCCTCCCCTTTGTTTTAAATGTACTCGTACTATTAAAAAGACTTCTATATATTTGGCCATTTCTCGCTTTGTGACCAAATGATTTCTGTCCTGCAGGAGTACAAGGATGAGTAGTGGCTAAACCGCCTATCTGGACCTCACACGTCTACAAAACAAGAGTAATTACAATCACATTGAGGAAATGGGCACAGTCAAGTGATATACCTCATTTGCCTTTTGTGGAAACGTGATCCGACGGCAGGCTATACTCTTAAGAGGGTTGTGGAAGTGAACCAGTAGCATCCCAAACGGCAAAGTACAACAGTCTACAATAAAGGAATGTCCAATCAAGCTTCTATAAAAAAGATATGTACTTTAAATAAGCACACCATATGCTCTAATAACTAAATAGAAAAACACTACAAAAAGCCACCCCTGTGGCAATAACGCAGAAAATGCAAAGGTGATCTAGCCAGTCTTTAGGCCCAAGCCAGGGGGGCATTTAGGATTCAATAATACTTTCTTGGTGATTCAATAGCATCAAACCAGGCTTCTTGACACTGTGCGAGCAATTCAAAGATCAGGAGAGAGCCAAAATAAGCACTAATGGGTCCTGGTGATCCGAATGTGTGGAACGGGTTTGAAACACTACTCAAAGTAGATCTGGCTCTCGGACTGCTGTGAGTCCCAAAACAGGCACCCGGGGACAAGGTAGGTCCTGGTTCTAGTCTCCCAAACATGGGGGGGAGGCTGGCAAACACCTACAGGGATCCTTCACCTTGATTGAGGACCTGGGTACTGGTGTCGCTGGCAATGAGGCAGGTCTTTCTCCAGCAGAAGTTCATACCCAATGTGCTCTGGGGATGTTTAGGGAGCTGAGCTTGCCTCTGCCTGGAACACCTGTCTACATCTCACAACGAGAGAACTTTGGAAAGGCCTGCACTCTCAAGAGCATCCAAAACAATTGTTCTTGAATTGTTGAAGTCCAGAGATGAAACAAAGAAGGAGTGGGAGACCCCCTCTTTTATAACCCAAAACCCACAGGTGATGGACTAAAGCCAGCCTGCTTTAAGGGTCCAATACCTGTCCTTGAGACACGTGGTCTTTACCTTCTGACATCAGTCCCGCAGTGCTTTGTCCTAAAGGAAATGGAGGAGACAGAAAGGAGAGAGAGAGAGAGAGAGAGAGGGAGAGGAACAAGATGGTGGGATCTTCCTCCAACTATGCTGAACTCTTTCTGTCTACACAAATTCCCCCCACCCCTTCCTTTGTACATAGGAGCGAAGGCCCTTTTGGTATGAAGAATCGTGGTGTGATAGTCATTAGGGATTGGTGTGCCATTTTAATTACTGTTGCCCAGGACAGCAGCTGCTTGTAGGCTGTCCTGCAGGAGAGAGGTGTTACCAGAACTCGCAAAAGATCAAAGAAGATGCACAGTCATTCAGTCTGCTTCCCTGCAGGCTGGCAGGGCCAGGCTGTCTGACTTGAATACACACAATCTCTCCACAGCTGGCCTAGGCTACACTGCTGACACATGTATGATAGCAATCTTATAGTCAATGTGAATTACTATACACCATACTCTAAACTCAGGTATGGCTTTATTTGTAAATATTAAGTTTCCACCAGAATAATCATTGCTCATGACTATTTGTTTTGGAAAAAGAGGTGCAGACTTCAAATGCAGCCTCTGCGTTGAAGTGACTTGGCTTTCCCAGCAGCTTTCAAATGGGCCTCTGTAACCTCTGGACCTGCTCTGTGCCACTGGAGAGAAGGCGCTGCAGATCACGATACCAACATAGCAGTGAACAGTTGTACATTATGCTTTTGGCATGAAGCTTGTGAAAGGTTATCTGATTAGCATGTCACCTGTTCTGCAATGGAATTACCAGCATCATTTTATTTATTATTTAAAAAAGCCAGGGCTTTGAGACACTTGCCAGATGGCGGTTCCTCACACGCATCTCATTACTTAATCCCAAATCTTAATTTAGGGACAAAATCTCCATACATAACTCAACAATCGCCCTCTTTCCAAGAGACATTGGCAATCCTGGAAGAAAATGATTGTTATCCCTCCCATCTTTCCTTCTATTTTATCGCATTCACCTTTCTCACATCCAACTCTTGGCTTCATCACCTCCAATAATTTGGCCTGGCAGACCCAAGATCGCTTCTCCTGGAAAACATGGAGCATATATAAAATCTCCTCCTTGGCTAACGCGCTAATAGGGAACACCCAAGCACGTCCTGGGTCCATCAAGGTCTATTAATATTGCTGCCTCCCATCTAGAGCATTCTCTGATTATATCCGACATCAAGCAGCAGTCGCGTATCTATACATAGACATTCATCCATTCTCTTCTCTCTTCTCTTGTGTACTCATCCCCTCTGATTGCTACCCCCATTGTTGTTGTTCTAGCCTCACAGTCCTGTCTCCAACATTCCCAATGCTACTCCCAGTTAGCTGTACTACAATACACATCCAATAAAACAAGGACTCTGTCCTGGCAGACGACTGCGGTGGTGATTACAATGGTTTAAAAGCTGATTAACTTAAAATAATAGAATTTTCTCACTCATTGAGTTAGCATTTATGTATTTTTATTCTCTTGTAGCAATATACTGTAAGGAACTCATGGTGGCAACAGACACAAGTGATCACAGTTCAAGGGTGTTTATTAAACTGTATAGGAAGGTTGGAAAAACACCTAATCTAAACCTAAATCTAAGATGGAAGCAAGCTATGACTATAACAATAAGACAGTCCTAGTGGCGTCTTGTGAAAATAAAAGGGCCTATACTAAAACACCTATTGCCAATCCTTATGCTAATTAAAAAAGAGTGTGGGATAATGTTCACAAGAAAGAAAATAAGTGTTCACAAATGATAACTCAGGATGTGGTAGCTGGGGTCTCCCTTCCCTGCGTTTTGAGCACGGGGCAAGGTAGGATTCCGGAGCAGAGCACACACTTGAGCTTTCCCAGCACAAGCCAACAGTTCTGCTCTCCACTATCAGAGCCTTCGGTGGTAAGTCTTTTTTCTACAAAAAGTCTCTTGCCCTCGAGGACCTGATATGTCTCAAAATAATAAACAAAGCGTTCCTTTCCATTTACTTGCTGGGTGATGACTTCTCACCCCTGGATCCCCCTCTTCCGGGCTCAGATCCGCAAAAAGTTCTTTGTGATATCGGGACCTTCAAAGTTTAAATCTCTTGATTCTGAGGGCCTGATAGATTCAAAATTACCAACCAAAGGTCCCTTCCGATTGCATTGAGAGTGATGATGTTTCACCCCTGGGTGCCCCTCTTCTGGGCTAAGACCCTTCTCAAATGTCTCAAATGTCTGCCTCCCATCAGGTTCACTATGGCTTGTATTCAAAAGATGGAAAACAAGAAAACCTTGGCTTGTCAGCCTACGGTGTGGGCTGCACACCTATCATCCACTTAGTGGTGTCTGACATTTGTGGTTGAAATTAATCATTTATTGACTAAGATTACCTTTTATGAGTGAATAAATCAACATTGGTGTTCAGCACTTGAATTTGTACTATTGTTCTTTACAACCACGAACGTCAGAAACCACTAAGTGGACAATAGGGTGTAGGCTGACCAGCCAAGGTTTTCTTGTTTCCCTTTTTTTCGAGTGCCCTTCACAGAGGCACCTTGTATTGGGTTTGCACCCCACTCAGATATAGAATTATCTTCCAATAACAAATATAGGAATGAACACAACAGATGTGCACGCTCACTGCTCTCAACTTGGTATTAAAAATACTTAATCTGTCATATCCACGTGTCATTTGGTGATGGTTTTTTCACCCCTGGGTCGCCCTCCTCCAGGCTGAGACCCTTCTCACCTATCGGCCTCCCTCCGTCGGGTTCACTACGGCTTCTCAACACAATCACTTCTGTGACATTCACCCATCTTAATGTTTTTTTAAACAGTTCATTGTGGACATCCCTCTGCCGGGTTCACTCTTGTCAACAAACTGTACATTGGGAGTTCAGGCTTAGCCCCTTTCCAGCAGCATCCCTCTGTCGGGTTCACTCTTGCCAACTTTGCTAATCACACAATTCTTTGAACAGTTATTCGATGCATGATTCACTTCCCTTAGCTTTACAATCGTCTGCCGGTCAAAGACTTTTGACTGTACAGAGGATTTTACTAGACCCCTGTATGACCACTTTGACCCCTTTTGTGCCTTTCCCAAGGTCTTCTGGTAACAGTAGTTTCAACAAAAGGGTAATCGCCCAAAGTTTCACGAGTGAGCACCCACGTGGTGCCTGACTCCTCTGTCATTGGTTTTCTCCTCTCGTATCAACAGTTCTTTGTACTTTCTTCAATTAGCCGCTTGCTACTTTTTTTCAACACGGTTTGGTTTCTTATCGGCTCTCCCATCGGCTCACCGGCTGTGATGAACTGCTTGGCTTTTCTTGTCTCTCGAGTCAAGGCCGGTACCATGGTGACAAGCGTCTCTCCCCAGCTTGGTTACCAGCGGAGGAGGACCCCGTATACTGGTGACATCTGCTGCAACACACGCTGGCTATCGTTCGCGGTCTTACGATTCCTTCCGTGGAGGTTTCACAGGCCTGGCTTGGAAAGGGCAAGGTTGTTTCTTTCCTTGTCATCCTCTCGATTCGCGCCGTCTTTCTCCTCCTCTTGAACTGCCGTACTGAGTTAGCTCTCTCGTCGTCCTGTCTGCCTTGCTCATATTGTGCTCTCGTGCTCCACCTTTTAAAGGGCCGTCAGGTGTGTGTGATTTTGGTCAATTGCCTGACCCTTGTGGTGGGACATGTCAGGTAAACGGCTCTGATGGTTGTCCGTCTTCTTTTGTGGTGTGCAAAAGTTTGTGTCGGAAAGGAGGGTGGGGGGAGTAGAGTGTATCCACCTGGATGACAGATCCCTGGGGACTAGTAAGTGAGACACCTTCAGGTTTCTCACACTACTAACTACTGTGACGAAAAAGTCCAAAGGAGTTATAATGGATATAGCTGTGACACATAGGACTGGGGAAGCCCCAGAGCTCCACCATAAAGTGAGGGGGACAAGAGAACGTCACAGTCAATCCTGGGAGCTTCAAAGCAGCTGTCTGAAGGAAACTAAGAGACCTGACAGGACCCCTGCCCTAAGCCTGGATTGCCAGGCCAGGTGAGCTACTTATAGTACCCCTATCAGGCCCTCAAGGGCCTTGACATTTGCCCCCAGACTCTCTTGGAGTCATTCCTGGCGCCTTTGGCGCCAGGCTCATGTGCTTAAGCAGTAATCTGGGCCCATAAGGGCATTGCGCAACAACATGGATGCTTCCACATGGCTCAGTTCCTGAACTGAGCTATGTGGTCTATCATTTTGGGTGTGGCAGGCCCAGAGACACCTGGGATGCCTGCATGCTATATAAGCCATGCCCGGACTCCAGTTCATGCTTTGCTTTACTTTGCAATCCAGCAACGTGACACTCATCGTGTTCAGCTGCATCTGCGAACCTCGGAAGAACAGTATCTGAAAAACAAAAGGACATCATGAAAAGCAGCAGCTTACCTGTGATTCCACCGCAAGCTGCCCTCCGCTCCTGCAACCATCATCCAAGGTACACCGAGCCGCCCGGATCGTCGAATCTGCAAAAGGAGAGAAAAGGACATTAGACATTTTTCAATTGTGCCGGCAGCTTACCTCACGAGTCGGCCATCGACTAGCATCGCCTTGGGACTTCTTGCTCCAGGTGAGAACCGCAACCTATGAACAAAAGACCACAGGTTAGCAAAGGCAAGGCATCGTAGCGCTGCACATAGTGCCTACTTACCGCATCAATGCGCTCTCAAGACACCATCACCTGTCGGCGAGTCCCAATTCAGCCAACGCTCCAGAGCAAACTTCAACGCATCTAAGGAGAGAGAAAGACGTTATTTAAATCCAAGTAAGGCATACAGTATGACAGTAATAAGACCTACCTGAAAGACTCCAAATGGCTTGCATCAATGAAGTAACTAGATCGCACTCGCCCACAAAGGACAACGCGCCCCTGACAAGAAGGAAGGACGGAGAGCACGCCAAAACCTATAACAAGGTGAGGAAAGGTCCGGGGAGGGGCTGCAGGCATACGGGGTGTTGGGAGGCTCTTACCCTAGTTGCCCAGTCTTGAACATTGCCCACCTGTTTTCCAGGCAGAACCTCTCTGCTGATTATACCTGGGAGCGGCTGAGAAGGGCACCAGTCCCCACAGTTGGGTGGCGTCCGCGTGGATACCAGGTGAGCGTAACAAGACCAGAGCGAAGGCTGTTTCCCAAGAAGGATGAGAAACGTGGCAAACAGAGCCTTCACCTGCTCTGCTTGAGAGGCAGGGTGATTGAAACCAGCAAGTTTGCCTTAAGGTTGGCTTAAGTCCCAGGAGGGACACGAAAGAGCAACATAGAAATGGGCTACTGTGATGAATCCAGTGGAGTCATCACATATTTACTGGTGGTGACCTCCTCCCATGTGGCCAGGAGATGGCAGCCACTACCTGATCCTGACACTGGGGGCGGCTATTTGATGGACCACACGGGAGGAGGCCAATACCGGGGGGAGTGTGGGGGGGAATTACTGTGTGAAGCAGAGGTGTTCATCCCAGACAACCTGGCCTGGACCCCTTCTCATGTGACCAGAGAATGGTAGCTGCTACCTGATCCTGACCCTGGGGGGTGGTATTACGTGGTAGGATCACATGAAGGGAGGTTCAGGTCAGGAAGAATGGGAGAACACTCGGAATAATATCCCTGATCATCATAATGTTTTGATGGCCTACTGTGGAGTTGAAGATTTTCAGGACAACAACTAAGAACATTGTGGACATTAAGTCTGAGACAAAGAAGATGGATGCAGAGTAGCTAAACCGCAGTGAGCGGTCCAGAAGTTGTAACAACCCACACCTGAGCGAGACCTTTAAACATTTAAAGGCCCTTCAGGTGCATGTTGATGGGAGGTTGCAGTGGGAGCACTGTGCGCAGCAGAAGCAGTAGCACAAGGAAGTAGATGGTGGGGCTGACATATTGCTAGAAATGGGAAGCCGTGCAGAAAATGCAACAACGGCCTGAGTCCCGGGCAGATGCACAGGAAGCGGTATGGAGGCAGGCTGTCTCTGCTTGGAGAGAGGCTCTCCAGGTCTTGCATTGGGCTTCATTGCAAAGCTTTAACAGAAGTATGTTTGGAGCAGCGGGTGCTCTTTTGATAGTCTGCGCAATGAGAGACAGATGCTGTGTCGCTGTCAAACATCAGCGAGGGTCTGATGTGTAAAGAAATAGAAGCAGCGTGTCCGCAGGCGCCGCCAGGAGATACTAGTGAGTTGGCCTATTAGAGGTAGCCCTGGGGCTCTTTAAAGTAGACAGTAGAAATAGATACTTGTTTTGAATACCAAACATTTAAACTAATGCGAGAAGAAGAAATTTATAACCTACATTGCCAAAGCCTAGAGGGGGAATTAACTGAGGGTTACAAGTGCAACCTTTCAAGAAGGAGAGGTCAAATGAGGAAATACTTTAACCAACATCACCGACGCCAAAAGGACATATTCAAAGAGCGAAAGGGATGTCACTTGCCTAACGAGAGATATCCTATCAAGGAACACTATAGCCTAGATAACCAACAGTCAAACACTTGTGTGAAAGACAACCAGAAGCTGCAGGATAGAGGCCCTCCTCATAGAAAAGATCAAGGGGGAGAGACGTATGACCTGTATTGCCCAAGACAAACATTTTCTCATGTAAAAGATAGTCTTTTTGTGCAACTTGCATGTAAAAGTAGTTGCGAACCAATTGTGTTGGAAGTCAAAAGATAGAATCAAAAAGCAATTGTTAACAAGCTTTGTCATAGAGTATAAATATTAGAGCCAGGATTGTTATCCTGGCAGTCCAGCATACCAGGAAAGGGGCAATTAGAGGTTAGTCCTGGCAGGCGAGTGGACCAGGAAAATGGTGATTCAAATTACTGCAAAGTGGGAGAAAAATATGTTGATGAATTGTTATCTAAACCATTGTGATAAAATGGAACAGCTTAAAAGGAAGAAGTGTGAAATAACAGAACGTGATTTGTCTTCAGAGTGGAAAATATTGACATTGACGTTTTCTGTGACATATGGAAAGAGAATCTTTGCTTTATTGACTAAGGGCCTCATTACACGGTAGGCGGTAAGGGTTTACCGGTACCGGTATTTTACCGGTACCAGTAAATCCTTACCGCCTTACTACGAGGTCCCTTTGCGGGTTGGGGATTTTAACACCTGCTTTTTGCAGGCGTTAAAAACCAACCCGCAAAGGGACCCAGGGAGCTAATTACGGTACCGCAATTTGCGGTGCCTTAATTAGCGCCTTCCCCATTCCCATTATGCCCTATGGGGCAAAAATGGGAATGGGGAAGGACAATGGTGGAAGGGGGAATTACCGCCCCTCCAACCTTGTAATGGGGCGGTAATTCCCCTTTCCACCAATGCGGTGCCGGTACTTTACCGGCATGAACCATGGCGCTAATTGCGCCTACCATGTAATGAGGCCCTAAGTGAAGATTGTGGAAGCGACGATGATGATAATAATAATAATAATAATAATTCACATTTATATAGCGCTACAAACCCTCAGTTATCTGAGCGCTGCTTATTATTGCCCACTGTGTGTGGCGCTCACTTATCAACCTTAGAAGGATGAAAGGCTGAGTTTGGCCCTCCTGGGATTCAAACCTGTGTTGGCAGACTCTGCACGGATGTCAAAGCGAGCACTCTACTCGCTGTTCTATCGGCTTATCTTCAAGTGTATTTGTTGAAACTGAATTTATAAACTAAGCCAGCAAAAGGACATTTGTGAAAGTACAGTCTACTTTGCTAGACAAAGAAACTTTACTGAACTTGAACTTTGGTTGAAGACAACCTGTATTAATCCTGGGGAAGACGATCCTACCCAGGTCCCAAGGATCCTTTGTTACAATTGTGGTTCTGAGTTCATATATGATTGTATGTCATTTACATCGCAAGACACTCCTTGTATGTTTTGTTGTATGTATATTAGTGTGAGGGACAAATACGTTTTGACATTTGTTAGCTTCCTTTAGCCTTGGTTGGTTAGGTAGGGAACTCCTCATTAGGTTAGGGATAGACCAGCATTAATCACATCTTTTTATTATTTAATATAAATTGCTGTTTGTGAGAAATCTCCATCTGCCTGTCCGTCTCATATTTCTGACACCTCACAATTGGGTGAGACGCAATACTCACTATTTACCCGTAGGAAAAACACTCCTATGCACAATACCCTAATGGCTAATTGCCACGTATATGTCCCCCCCCCCCTTTAGGGAATAAGAAGAAATCTATTCTCAGCCTTTTGTAAACCAATCGCTCAGGTCTCATGTAAGAAATGATGGTTCTAAGAAGACTTCTTCAAAAGGCTGCAAAGAAATCTTTTAAAGGTATTAAGAAAACCTTGTGGCTTCATTCTTTTTGCCAAGCGCCCATTCGCTACTCTAAAGACAAAAGCTCCAAGAGAACCTTTTTCTGTTATAAAAATCCCTCAAGAAGAACTTAATTGCCATTTGAAACCACCAAAAGAACCCCCCCCCACCCCCAAGCTTCATACATCAAGTAATGTCTATGGACTTTGACTCCCTGTTAGGGAGAATTCTCATAAATATCTGATTTTCCTTTACCTAGTGAGTCCCTCAGCAGCTTTGCTGGATTTCTAGGATTTATTTTTCTTACCTGGTAAGCGTGTGAGCCTTTTTACCACTCTTGCATGTGTTTTGCTGTGTGTTTTCACTTTTTGTGTGATCTTGAACACTGGAGACTCACCTACTCCATGGCCTCATATTTTCATGTGTGTTACACAGCACAGTAACACAGGGTTGTCTTTGGGACTTCCCACCGACTCCATTTTCTGGGGCTGACTACTGTCCCCCAGAAAAGGGTAAAGTTGCCATTAACTTTACTTTAGTAACTTTAAATCACAAACCAGTACACCCTATCTTATATGGAGTATTGGAAAGGGTGAACTCTTATCCCTTTATGTCTGTGCCTCTTGGAGCCTTGCTTCGTTCCCTTTACATTAAAACTTGGCTCGTTGCAGCGGTAACTACCCTAAACTTTCTACCGCGATTATCTTATATAAATGTGGTAATGTTTTAGGCTATTATATTAGCCTCAAACATAAACCCGCTTGGCCAAATACATTTTATTTTGGCTCTGGCTGGGTTTATTTGCCATTTCTTTTTGTAAAAGTCTTTCTCGTGTTTTTCTCTGCACGCCAAACCGGGATGATTCCTTTGTTCGCTGTCTTTTCGCAATCTTCTGCACAGAAGCCCTCCTTAAGGCGCCTGAAAGTCTAGGTAGGCAGGATATGAGGGGGGGGGGGTCTTCGGACCCCTGCCTTGGGTTCCCTTGGTAATCCAAGTAGCACTCCTGTTTGGCTAAGGGGACTGTCCTTGCCAGGACAGCCACCCTGCTGTGTGATTGACAGCGAGGCTGTATAAATGGGGAGAAACTGCATAAAAAGCAGGTGTCTGGGACTGGAAAGGCAGAGTCACCACTGGAACGAAAGAACCAACAAGGAACTGGCAGAAGAGGACCCCCACAACGACTGAACCGTCCGGTGAAGCCCTGCTGCAGGTCCGAATCTCCAGAATCTGCTGACAGAGAAGATCCTCCAGGAAACTCCTTGAGCTGGTGGGACCAACCAGTTCGCCCAAACTGTAAACTAACCTCTCCTCTGGTCGAATTCGCTGTACAGAGCTACAGTGGGCCGGATAGCCAGGAAGGTCCGACCTTGCTTGGGTTTTAAGGAGCGCACCTTTTATTCGTTGCTTTGCTTTGCTGCTGGTTTCTTCCCTGGGTAGTGCAGGGCCCTCCAGTCTTCCTACTTCGTGTCAGTCCAACAGTCGCTTCAGGAACTGTGAGCCTGCAGGAACTACCAGGAACATCCACCTCAGCTACAGTTCCCTCTCCGTTTTAAGGTACTGTGCAAATCTGGTTGTCAGTTTCGTTCAACCGCGGTGAAAGTGTTTGAAATCTTTCTCCAATCCGCGGAATTGTCCTTCTCTTCTCTTTGAACTAACTTTTGTATCAACCAACCTCGTACGGAAACCGTGCCACAAACCTTACCACAAACTACCCTGAACTGTGTGATCTTGAGCAAAAGACTTTTGACTCATTGACTTTGGCCCTAAGCCTTTTCTATCTGATCTCCTCACTAAAGTTCCTCTTGTTCAACTGCCCTGAGTACTTACCTGTTGGTTTTATCTAATTCCTAATAACTTTTGTCTTTCCCTCCCTTTTAAATTGTTGGAGTGCCATTTTGCTCCCACTTCATTTTGTGAGCTTAACTTGTCTGGAATTTAAGGGAAGTGGTGTGGTGTATTAAGATTGTGATTTTTGACTTGCTTATAATAGTGTAATGTTATATAACTGAAGAGTGAAATAAATGTATATTCTTTTACTTGAATACCTTGAGTCAGTGTTTGCCTGAATCATAGTAATTGCTGTCTGGCTTCTCTGCTACTGCTACCACTTTAATAGTGTAGTACAGGCTTGTACCAAAGGTGAATGTGTACTGTCACTTGTAGTCTTAATTTGCATGTGGTGTTCCCAAAGGGTACTGCATTTAATTCTGCTTAACACTCCCAAAACCACCTCAGTACTGGGACGAGGAGGATGAGAGGATCCATGCAAAGTGGTGAGGACTCTAAGCCCATTGAACGTACTAGTTGTTTGGGCCAAGCACAGCAGCATGGTGTCCAGTCATTTTTTCGAATACAAAAGTTTCGGAAGGCAAACTTTCGAATTTTTTTTTCTTCTCAAAATGCCATTCTTTCGAATGACAATTTGTTTGAAAAAAATTCTAAGGTTTGCCTTTCGAAACTTGGGTTAGGGTTGGGGCTTGGGTTGTGGGGGTGGGAGGCTGGCATGGGGGCTGGAGGTCTGGGGGGGAACCCCCCCAATATACACACAAACGTTAAATGGAGCTGTCCAGTGCTGAAATAACAGCACTGGACAGTTCCACCGAACGTTTCCAAAAGAAAAAAGCATTGACATACTACTTTTAACATGCAAAAGTGCATTTCAATTGAAACCAATCCATGACTATTGTCGACGGATTGGTTTCGAAAGAAATGCACTATGCATGTTAAACATAGCATGTCGCAGCTTTTGTTTTTGAAACTTTTGTTTTTTGAATTTTTTGATTCAAAACTATGACTATAAACTCAGCAGCACAGAGGAAGAAGTTGGATCCTCCAGAGATGCAAGGGAACGGTGCAGAGACGAGTTTGAGGGCTCAGAAATGTGAGGCGGACAACTTTGTGAAGGGTTTTCAACAAATGGCATTTTATTGAATTGGAAGGTTAAACACCTCACTATCCCTACCCTGACAAGGATTTCCCTGCCGAAAATAAACTAAAGCAAACTCTCTAACAAAGGATATCTGTCCTTCACACTTACACATACAATCAATAATGAGGAAATGCATGGGAGTTCAAAGACAACAAAATAATATAATAATTGAATTCGTAATGTAACGACAGTCTCTCCTTATAATCTGGGTGAATTTCCCTTCCCCAGATTTAAGCAGGATTCTGCTTCAGTTCCAAAAAGAAAGTAAGGAAATTCTGGTTTGCAACAGTTCCAACACAGTTCTTTGCAACTTCAACATGTCAACAGAAAGTTTCAACACTCCAGTGATTCTACAAAGAAAATTGAAGGTTCTTCCTCTTCCTTGAACAAGTGTAAAATGTATCATCTTCAGATAAAGGACACCTTCTCAGTTCATCAATAGCAACATTAATGGTCTTGGTCACAATATTTTGCCACAGCAGAGGAATTCTGAAGAAATATAACTCCCTTACAACAGCTTTGCACAGCTCTTTCTTTGGCACCATAAGCAACATAACTTATCTTTGTCAGGATCACTTTATAGCACTTGGTCAACTTCTACCTGGTTTACTCCCATGCCAGGCCAACTCCTCCAAAGGTATGAGATCCGGGCATACTCCCCTGCCCAAACAACGTTTCACAAAACATGCTTTTGTGGTTAAAATCAACTGACCAGAGGTTCACAACAGCTTGACTGTATTCAACAGTTTGCAGCTTCAAAACATTTAACAACTCTTCAGGGAAAACCAGATTCACATTGGTGCTCTTTAATGCTCCTCTGTAAATAATGCTCCTCTCTTTCTGAATGACCTTTTTCCAGAAGGACAGCCTTTTCGCCACTCTTGTTTCCCCTGCTGCACAAGTAAGCAATGTAAGGAACTTGTGGGGGCAACACTAAAGCCAGATACAAATGATCACAGTTCAAGGGTGTTTATTAAACTGTATGAGGTGGGGAAAACACCTAATCTAAACCTAAATCTAAGATGGGAGCAAGCATCGACCATCAAATGAAAATAAGGCAGTCCTCTTGGCGACATGTCAAAATAAAAAGGGCCTATACTAAGAAACCTATTGCCAAACCTTACAACTAATACAAAAAAGGGTGTTGAATGGTTTTCAAGAAAAGAAAGAAGTGTCCACGAATAATATGTCAGGATGCGGTAGCTTGGATCTCCCCTCCCTTCGTTTTGAGCACAGGGTAAGGCCAAGTCTCATTCCTCTTGAAAGTCCTTGCTTTCGAGGGTCTGACATATTCAATAACAAAATGTTCCTTAAAAACAACGTAAGTTTGTTTCTTAGTTTTACTTTGGGTTAGGATTGTTCACCCCTGGATCCCCTTCTTCCGGGCGCTGACCCTCTTTACTTTCAGCCTTCTTCCTCCAGGTTCACTATGGCTTTTCCTTTGCTCACAAATCTTAATGTCTTTTTAAACCATTCCAGTGGACATCCCTCAACCAGGTTCACCTTTGTCAACACACTGTTTCTTGGGACTTTAGACCTGCCCCCTTCTTGTCAGCATCTCTCGGTCGGGTTCACTCTTGCCAACTTCACATTCATAATGGTTTGTGGGATTCACTTCCCTTGCTTTCTCAAGTTCGTATGCGTTAGACTGTATGGGGTTTTTGCTTGACCTCCCGTATGACCACTTTGACCTGACTCTTAGGCTCTGCTACAGCCTTCTGGTTTCTGTAGTTTTACTTAGATGGGGATCCACCAGAGTTTCTCGGAGCAGCACCCACCTGATGCCGGTCCCCCGCTGCAGCTGGTCTCCCCTTTACTGAACACATAGGTATTCCCCGTGGAAGAGATGAAAATACCACAAGTAAACTTCTATTGTCCCATTCCAACATGGCTGCCTTTTGCTCCTTTCCATTCATTTCCTTTCACCGGTCTAGTGTTTTCCAATATGGCTGCGGTTCCTTTTAAAACTTCCCAGGTCTCGCCACTCGGCACGTTACTTCAAAGCTGACTATTAGCATTCTACCGGTCTGAACACTTCGGGACCGGAATTCAACTAAGTGCCCTTTCTTTCTTCCGTTCTACTCCTTCCCATCTCCCTTGAACCTTCTCCTCCTTTTTTTCTTTATTCATTAAACCCTTTTCCCGTCTACTTGTGTCTTGCTCCCTTGCGGGAACTCAAAACTGTAAAAAGAAATTAAAGGAGCTTTTAATCCTCCCCGGCACACACGCCTTTCGCTATTCACCCAATTCTTATTTAGTGATCGCGTGTGGAGATTGATAATTGCCCAACATTGTGGAGACATTTAAATACCTTTCTAGGCATTTCCTTTTCTGTCTTCCGCACTTAGTGCTAGACTGAGAAACCTTACAGGCATCCTCTTTGCCGCGTTCACGTGCACACAGCAACCACGCAGATAAACAAGTCTGCAAGTGCCTCAGTCTCATTAACACAGCAACCACGCAAATAAACCTTTCTAATCTGCGTGTTTAAAGACACTGCTATCTATTGAATTAGAACACTGCCTACAGTGCCTTTGTTGGATCTGAAACTCCTTTACTCCAGAGTCATTACCCAAGATTTCTACCAGTTAACGCAACTCATTCCGCAGGATCTTCATTACGCGCCACATGCCTCTGTTTTCTGTTTAAGCGCAACACGTGCACAGTTCCTCCAGTTGAAGTGATAGCGCTGCTATGTATGGTTAGCATAAAGACCTTAGTCACCTGGCTGGGGCTTCTCTCTCCTTATCCTCACCGCTATATTCATCTATATAATATAGTTCCCATCTGAAACCCTGTTTGTTTCTGTTCTTCCCTTTTTTGGTTTCTTCATCGTGAATGAAGACCTCCCAGTGCCTGCGCATAAGCAGGGAACCTCCCTTTCCACCCTACTTCTGAAGACATCTCTAAGGAACAAATTCCTCTCTACAAGGGTTTCTTTCCCAGGAGGGTTTCCCCTTATGGACCTGTGTTCCTGAATGACCAATTTCAGGTCCATAGGTGTAGTTGGGAAGACTCCCCACTTACATCTCAATTTACCTGGGTCCATTCAGGTAAGGGTTCAGTGAACCAAAGATGCAGTAAAGTGCTTAGTCTCCATTATACCTTGCTAACAATCATAACATTTACACTTTTAGAATTCTTTAAACTTTCAGACTTTTCGACTTTCATTCACCACAGCCCAGCTCCTATTGGCTCTCCCCTCGACTCACCGGCTGGGATGAACCGATTTGGCTTTCTTCTTTACTGTAGTCAATGCCGGTACCACGGTAGCAGGAGTTTCCCTCGCTCCTGCTTATCAGCGTCGACATGCTCCGTGTACCATTGACATCTGTTGCAGCACACTTGGGCTATTGTTCTTGTGATTCCGTCTACGGGCAAGGTCTTGTCTCTCCTGGTTAGCCTCTTGATATTCGCCGCCATTCTCCTCCTCTTGAACTGCCGAACCTGGATAGCTGTCTAATCCTGCGGTCTGCTTTTCCTGTACTGTGTTCTCTTGCTCCACCTTTTATTCTTGTGGGGAAGGGAAAAGGCCGTCGGGTAGGTCTGTGCATGTGTCTGATCAATTGCCTGACCCTTGTATTGGAACATGTCAGGTAAACGGGTCTGGTGTTAGTCCGTTCTCTGGTGTGTCGTGTGAAAGTGTTCATGTCGTAAAAGGCGGCAGGGGCGCAGTGATTTTGAATGTCCTATGTGTTACAATCGGGGAAAAGGTGTTGAAAGAAGGAGATACCACGTCTCACCCTTCGGTGTCCCACTCCCCGAGGACCCCCCCCATCCAGATGATCCTCCCTCACTGCTCACCCCCAGGAACTAGATCCAATAGTGATGGCCGTGCCCTGGCCACCTGGATGATGGATCCCCGGGGACTAGCTAGGGATACAGCTTCAGGTTTCTCACACCAAATACTGACAAGGATAGGGACTTATTCTGCCTCTCCCTTGGCTTTGGCAATGTGAGTTCATACCAGCTTTTGCTATATGCTGTACAACAGGTTTCACAAAGTATGGGCCTGTCCGGTGTCTTGACCCACGTTCAAGTTATTATGCTGCAACATTTGGTGATGTGGGCTTAGAAAATCCAAGATGGCCGAAAAGCCCACATTTGCGCCAGAATCCAGGAAAACCGTGCAGTTTTGCGCACACCAAAATGGTTGCCTAACCTGCCACCCACCAGTGTGAGCGTGATGGGCCAGAAGCGCCATAAGTGAAACGTGGTGCCAAAGGAAAAACAGCAGTACCGGGTAGCTCAAAAAGCGCTTTGAAATCCCATTTGTTTCTCTGAAATGCAAGCTAAAAATGCCTATTTTAAACATTGCAAGATATTCAAAAATCTCATTGAACACCAGCAGACATTTGGCAGAATGTAGTCTTGTGTGCATCCAAAATCTGGAAAGATGAAGAGCCTAAAACAATGTTTATAACAAAACTGGCTGAGCTGTGGATGTCAGCAGCTTAAGTGAAATGGGATTTAAAGCCACTAAAATCGAATTGTTTAAAATAAATGAGTGACCTACTTTTGAGTGTCACAAAGGTTGCAACTGCTTAAATGTCATAGTTTTGAACTTAGAATCAGCATTCTAGCTGCATGTGTAAAAATTGTAAGTTTGATTTGAATGAAGAAAAATTGGAACCAAAAGTGACATTTGGCTAAAGCCTGGCTTAAGGGGACTGAATTCTGCCTGGCAACTACCCCCGACAGGAGTGGAAACTTGCCCAGCAACTGCATTCCCAGGCCTGGCCTCCCTTCTGCTGCACCACCAAAAGGAGATCACACCTCTCTGATTGAATCATTGGAGGGGCACCTGGGACTGCAAGGGAAACAGAACAATGAGCCTTCCTTGGCTCAGGCAAATGTTAAATTAGGGGGGTCGTAAATGGCTTCTCTTGGAAGAAACTGGGAGGAGCAGTGGTTCTGGGAGCCACCTGAGCTGGAGGCGGGGACAGACAGAAATCCCCCCCATGTGCTTTGGAACCTAAACCACACCCATCTGGGCCAGAGCATAATTTTAAAAGATGGATAATTCATAGTACGAAATTGTCAAAATTATATAATATCATTTATTCTTGTGATTTTTCTGTGCACATTTTAAGAGGTGTTAGGACTCTGTGGTATGTTCTGGGGGTAGTAGCGGAAAATAAGGTATTACTCCAAATGTTTGTATGTTAAAAATCTGACACTTTACCATCTGATGGCCATATTCCTTGCGCATGTTTGTGTAAATTCTGGAAAAGTTTAGAGGATGTGTTCTGGATGAAAAGGGCAGAATTCTGTCTGAAGTGGACACGACATCTTACAAAGACAGGGATCGGATGATTTGGTGCTACAGAAAATACGTCAACTGGACATATAATATTAGAAAAATTGTACATAGATAAATATGTATTTGGATCAAAAATAGAGTTGTGTGCTGCCTCCTGCCCGGAGTTTAACAGCGGGTCCCGGGGGGATTGTAGCTGGGCTTGCCCGGGCTCGCGCTTGAGGGGGAGCATAGCAGAGCCCTGCAGCGGTGTGGAGGATGCATGGCGCCCGATCTCAGGGTGCTTGGCGAGACTGAGGCTGGGCTCCTCCCTGGGACCTATCTCCGACATTAATTTATGCTCCCAGGACATGGCGGCCAACGGAGAGGCGAGAGAGGCAGTTTTCAACTCGCCGTAGGTGTCCCATACGCTCTACGACCCAGGACTTATTGGCGTGAGCCGCATCCGCGGCGCTGGGACACAGTGCTTCTCTGAGCCTTGCTCGCGTCTGGTGAGCACTCGCCTCGAAGTGTGCAGGGGAGGTCCGGGTGAGGCAGTGTGGTCCCCGAGTTGGGACCCAACACAGCGAGGAGCTCGCAGGCGTATACGCTCAAGCTGCTGGCAACCGCGGATGATTCTTCAGAGCATTTGCTGCGCCGGAGACAGACTACCATCAAACCTGCAGTCCATCTGGCAGTAGGTGAGAAGTGGGACTGTGGGACATCAAATTAAGCAGAATCCCTCCACATAAACCCACCACGGGGGCTTAGAGACCAGCTACAGTAGTGGAGGGATCTGGATAGAGAAGCAGTGCCCCGGGCGCTCTCTGGTGCAATTAATCGAGCAGACTGGCCCGCATTTACACACACCAGCCCTTCAGCAACTTTAGAGCTATACAGCCATCAAACGCTGCGCTAGCATCTCCATTGGCATAACTAAAGAGGGAGCAAAACGGTCACGGCCATCCTCCTACTACAGTCCAAGGAGCGGGATCATTTGAATACACCTCTGCATTTGCAGCCCATCAAGTAAAGCCCCTAACCAGCAGCATTGCGAACATGGAGGGCGTACCCGTCCTCTGTACCCAATGGGAGGGTAAGTAAGCGAAAACATTCTTGGGGGGGGGGGGGTGGGAGGGAGTGCTGAAAGTAGTCATGAGCGGGAAATGGCCAGAAGCGGGAAGATGTCTAAACAAACTGACATTGCAGCATTAATGGCTAGCGCCTCGACTGAGCGCTCAAAAAAAGGGGAAACGTCTGAAGGTCTCTCCAACGAAGATGCCCATACTACTGCAACACTAGCTTCTATCTCGCCACAAATGGTAACCAAGGCCGACTTGCAGGAGCTACTTACTGCGCTGACAAAAGAAATTCAAAAGAGCACAGAGGAGGTGACGAAGAAAATAAACTCCTTGGCAAAAGAGTAGTGGAGATGGAGAGGAGAACGGTGGAGCTTGAATCAGAGGTATGCAATCAGCGGGTTGAAGATGAGCTGGATAGAGACAGAATCAAAGCTCTGGAAGCGAGATGTGACCTTCTAGAGGCTAAACAAGAAGATGCAGACAATCGGTCGAGAAGAAATAATATTCGCATCAGGGGGATTCCATCATCGATACCAGATACAGAGCTAAGAAGTTACGTCTCAGAGTTGCTCAGGTTCATCATAACCCTACCGATGGGGCTCCTCTGGGGCTTGATCAGGTACACAGATCAGCCCCGAGAACGGCATCCAACCTTCCACAGATGTCCTGATAAATCAAGGAAGAAATAATGCATGAAGCAAGACAAATGGGCCAAATAATATTTCGAGGTTCCACAATATCGCTGTACCAGGACCTGGCGAACTCTACGCTTCAGAAGCGAAGATCCTTGCGAATATTCACGGAATGGCTCCGGGGTAAAAAAATCGCATATCACTGGGGCTTTCCAACCTCGGTCAGGTTCATATGGGAGGGAGCTCAGAAACAGATCCAGTCTCCAAAAGAAGCTGACAAGTTTATGTTCATCGGAAGGCCGGGGCGGGGGGCTCGGATTCCGAAGCATCATCCCAAGCTCAGCACAGCAAAACTTCTGACGGACCATGGTCGAAGACAGACATCTCGACGGCGCAGGCCTCGAAGCCCATCCGGGAAAAACACCAATTCTGGATGATCAACTCAAAGACCCATCAAGGTCGGCGGGTCACAGAAATCAGATAGTGGAATGAGTAGATATGCAATGAGTGCGACGGATGGATCTACTCGCTCTGAAGAAAGTGAGAGCTTCACATCTGACCTAACTGTTATCATAGTCCAGCGATCAATGTCCTGGCAGTGGGGGCATATTGTTACAACTCCTATTCACATCTTGTTCGGCGGCCCAGTTGGCCACGATGAGCGCATTGGTGCCACCAGTTTCCCAGTGGCAGTAGGATGTCGGTTTTCCTACATGTTCAGTTCACGGGGTGGGGGTGAGGGAAGGGTTTACCGAAAGGCAAAGATGTGTCCTGGGCCTTGGAGCTCTGTTGGCTCGGCTCAGTGTTAAATCTTACTTCATGACATACCAACAACACCAATGAAGCATTACCATCGCAATCGGGGAAACTCAGAAGGGAACGAGCTGGATCAGCAGTCGGGCATTAGTCCTAGCTCAGCCAAAATTGGACTAAGGGACTATGGCTGACCTAAGCGAAATAACAATCCTATTGTGGAATGTACGGGACTTAACTCGCCAAGGAAGCAGAAATCCATCGAACACAGGCTAGGGCAATTATCCGGGGAAATTGTACGCCTCCAAGAAACTCATTTGCTGCAAATAGATGAATGCAGAGTCAGATTTAATAGGTACAAAAAAGCATACTTTGCCTCTTCTGGACAGAAGAAAAGAGGAGTGGCCATACTTCTGAGTGACAGAGTGGAAACACAACCAATTACAAACCTCCTTGTCCAATTTTGGTAACATGGACGGAATGGCAGGTCTCTCCTCAAGGTCGTGGATTGTTGGTTATTGCAATACAGTGAAAATACAATTATTACTCAATGATAAAAGGGAATGTCCAGTCAAGGTTGTATAAAACGATTGCTTCATTATTATCACAACAGACAGTTCTAGCACACTACAAAATACAACCCACCCTGTAAAGGAATGCAGAGGCCAGACCATTTCAAGAAGGAAAGGGGATGCACTCTGTATACTGACAGGAGGGTAGTCAGTAAAGTAATTAATCGCAAAAGTTCAAGAATACTTGGTTTCAGCACAAAGGGAGAAATGGGTCAAAAACTTTCACTAGGGGCCTTCTATAAGAAATATTCCAGGCTCCTAGTCCCTCAGCTGGTGACATTATTCAACTCCTTTCTCGTCTCGGGCTCTGTCACCGGGTCAATGGCTGAGTCACCTAACGGTCCTGTTGCACAAGCCTGGGAAGGCACCTGAACTGGCCACCTCTTATCGCCCGATCGCGCTCATGAACAGTGATGGTAAGATTTTTGCTAAAGTGCTAGCGGGCAGGTTGGGAGCGATCTTACCAGGCCTTATTGGCAATGGCCAAACCAGATTTGTGCCGGGGAGAGGGACTCATGATAACATCCGGAGAACAATAGACATTATAGAGCATGCACATAGAACCGGGGTTGGAATGGCCGTAATATCATTAAATGATCATAAAGCATTTGATCTGGTGATTTGGGCGTACCTTCGTGCAATTTTAGAGCACTTCGGATTCGGTCCAAATTTTATCACATGGGTAATGGCCAACTACAAAATCCCCACGACACAGCTGCAAATCAATGGTAGGAGATCCAAGGCAATACAGATATCAAGAGGGTGTCCACTTTCTCCTCTGATTTTCCCCCTATCAATGGAGCCCTTCACAACCAAAGTCAGGCAGAACAACAAGTTCGGGGGGATCAAGGTGGGAAGCCGGGAGTATAAAATCGCATTATATGCGGATGATGTACTAATAACAGCATCAAACTTGTCATCATCCCTTGAATCCTTATGGAAGGAAATCGATGATTTCGGAAAGTTCTCAGGGTTCAAAATTAACCTAGAAAAATCATAAACCCTGGCAGTCAATGTTCTCGATCAAGAGAGAGCCACCCTCAGGCCCTTAATGCCAATCCCCTGGGTGAAGGAAGCGATCGAATATCTAGGGGTTCACATCGCTAAAGACCCATCCCGTTTATATGAGGCCAACTTCCCACAACTAATTGCGAACCTTAAGAAAGACTTAAAGACCTGGTCTTCTCAGGAAATTTCATGGTTCGGGTGAATTGCGGCCATAAAAATGAATTTACTCCCTAGGTGGCTATGCCTTTGTACAGCATTGCCGGCCCGTATCCCGGGTCCGGTACTGGTGGACAAGCAAAAGAAACGAATGGGATTTGTCTTGGGTGTGGGGGGGAAAGCCTCGTACTAACAAGCGAATAATGACCCGGGACAGAAATCAGGGAGGGTTGGGAGTGCCGGACCATAGCTAAATATACCCTAGCAGCCCACTTATCGCACGCATTCTCTTGGGTGCAAGAAGAGGATGCGCCGAAATGGACACAGATCGAGGAGGCCTGGAGCCGGGGCAACCTGGCGGATCTTCCGCACTTGCTGGAAAAGCAAGCGGAAATGAATAAAGGCCCCCTCTCTGCCATGGCTTCAATTGTCCGAAGCTTGAAGACAGTAGCTTGGAAATGGGGTATCCGGGGCCCTTTGGGCCCCTTAACCCCTGCCTGGAATAACCCAGACTTTTTGCCGGGTTGGTGTCCCATTAGATTCCAGTCTTGGAAGGAGGGAGGCCTACTCAAAACGGGCGACTTTATGGAGGAGGGCCGCCCCATCTCATTTGAAAGATGCAAAATAAAATTTGGGGTAGATGAGCGGGAGAGATTCCACTATACCCAAATAAGGCACTGGCTGTCCCACAAGGCTGTTCAAGAGAAATGCGCCAGAGAGCTGACAGCTCTAGAGTCCTCCTTCACAACCCAAACAAAAAGGTAGAATCTGTCTTGTACCGTCTTCTGGGCAGAGCTGACCTCATGAAAAAAGAAAGATATATGATCGAGTGGGAGAAAGACTTGGGGCGGGAAGTAGAGGTAGAGGAATGGGCTAAGATCTGGGATAGATTGCATACAAGCTCACAATGCATTACAAACAGGGAGGGAGGTTACAAGCTCTGTTATAGGTATTATGTGACCCCAGTCCAGATCAACAGGGTTAACCCGAATCTGCCTGATAGCTGCTGGCGGGGCTGTCCCACTCCTGGCTCCCTATTTCACATGGCATGACTTACCCAAAAGCAGAGGCACATTGGAGGGAGGTGATTAAACATATCAAGGACATCACTGGTCTCACCATAGCCTGGGATCCAGGAATTATCCTACTAGGGGACACGGGGGAGGGGGCGCTACCAATATCGGGGCACATTCCCCGCTTGTGCAAGCACTTACTCCTTGCAGCTAAAATTACTAAGGCACGGCTATGGAAAAATGAAGATGGCCCCTCAGTAGCTCTATGGTGGTCTAAATGTTGGGACATCGCGGTTGCTGAAAAGGTGACTGCAATCCGAACTAACACTTTTAACAAGACCATGAACATTTGGGACCCATCCATGGAATATGCATCCAGATTCCTGGCGTTATCTAGAAGGCCGTCACACACTAGATGGTTACAAAGAAGTCGCCTTTATTAACCAAACCACAGACATGAACACGAGACACTTTACATTTGTGCAGCGTCTGGATATCTATTAGGAAGGAGTATTGTATCAGACAATGGAGCACTGGATGTCTTCAGCTGATCCCTCGTCATTCCTACGAACATATTTCAATGAAATATAGCAATCATTGGCTACTGTGCTGTTGTTGTTTTCATGTTCATATTTAAAGCATAATAAAATGTTGTCATGAAAAAAAAAAGTACCACAAGAGATAACTAATAACAAACCAAGACCTCCTGAAGTAAGAAAGCTGATACCAGGAAAAGAGCAGTTTGCTACAAAACTTTGTGAGCCCAATAAGTAAAGGTGTGAAGGCACGAGTGCATAGAGAGAAACTCCGGAAAGTTCCAACAGAAGTCACGAGTGAAAAGTGGACAAATCCTTGCAAAGAACTGAATAGACTAGTAAAGGAAATAGCCAGAAGGTATTTCAAACTCCTATACAGAGACATTTGCTGGTTACGCAAACCCCAGGCAAATGGAGTGTGATGAATCTTGTGGATCCCTCACTAAAACCATGCCTAAAGTCTCCTCCCAGGTGGCCAAGGGAAAACAGATGCCTCTTGATCCTGATCTTGGGGAGGTGTACTACGGGTAGATCCCCTGGGAGGAGACTATGCCCGGAGTGGTGAGGAGATCCCGTGGGATGAGACATGCTATTTGAAACTTTCAAAAGTACCAAAATATGTAATGGCCTATTTTCGGTATGATGTATCTGAACATCGTGTGGATGTGGGCAAAGCTGGTACAAAATCTTTTAAAGTCCCAAAGAAAGAAAAACCATTTAAGATCTCTAAAGATAAAAATCCCCCTTACTCCTAAAGGTAGAGTGGAAGGGAACCTATAAATGTTGGTTTAAACACACTGCCTTCCTCTTTACAAGTTAATTCTTGTGATTTATTCTTAGATGCCTTTAGGGGAAATAAGGTTACCTTTTGAAAAGTTGGTAAGAAAACCTTATTTTGTTGATTTGGACTACAAATCCCATACTCTCAAAAGTACTGGGATGAAGAAGGTTGCTGAGCAATGTTGCAGTAGTTGTCAGCCTGTTAGGATTAATCAAACACACCTGATGGAGACAAAGATGCTTAAAATTCCCCCTCAAGTGCAGGCTATTAGAAATGGAAGTAGAGGAAGCAGTGGCTGGAGTATTTGCAGCAGCAGTAGTAGCAGGAAGCAGAGAGCAGTGTTGGCAATCCAGGCAGAAGTGGGAGAACCGAATGGACGGCGGGACTTGGGGCATGCAGTTGAAATCTGCTTGAACAGAGAGGGTCATGTTTCCCCAAAGTCTGAAGTGCAGAGGTTGTGCAGTGGAAGGAAGATTGCTTTTCTCCATGTGAAGCTAATTGCAGAGATTGCGCAGCAGGAAGCATGCAGGAGACCGTGGCTAGAAGGTGTTGTGAAGCAGAGTGAGTGGAGCTCCTTAATTGCGTGGCCGGACCGAAGATACTTCAACGAGGAAGGTTGTGGGTCCAAAAACAAGCCGCCAGGAGCCATAGACACTCTGCAGCACGTCAAGGAAGCAAAACAGAAGCCAGTGAGTGTTCCCAAGCATTCTGATTCCTTGTGCGAGTCCTCGCAGGCAATAGTATCCACATAGAATCACTCGCCTATGAGTAAAACCAATGTGAAACTGACCGCTGATTGTCAAACATTGAAGAACTTGAACAGTAGCACTCGCACACGGACATTCCATGATAAAAAGGGGATCCTGTAACCTATAATGTTGGGTTTGCTTCATATAATGACCACGTCTCACTTGTGTAGTAGACCAGAGTTCAGTTGCATTGCCGTGTGTATTCGGCATTATCTGCCCTTTTTTTTAACATACAAACCTAACTTTACACTTATGCAACCTTTCAAACATTTGAAAATCACATCTGTCATTAATTCCAACTTGACGGGTATCGTCCTTCCCTCCCTCATCATCTGCTCCAATTTTACGAAGCATCCCAAAAGAAACTGTGGAAACTTCCTGGTGTGCGCTGCGAACAGTGGTTGTCATTGCGCAGCCAGCTGCAAGCCGAGTATCCAGCCCCGATTGTACTAGTATTGCACACCAGCATATGTGTATGCGACAGGCGGGCCCAGGCCAGCGGCGATATCCATTAGTCGCCGGCATCGGTGTTCAGCTCGTTGTTATGTAGGCAATGGTTACACTGCTGATCATGCCTTCGCGCTGGAAGAGGGATTGTTGCACACATGTGCCATTGCTTCAGACGGATTCTCGAAGAAATGTGCCCAGCCGTCGTATTGGATTCTTAACTTGGCCAGGAGCATTAGGGCATAAGGGACTTGTCTGGTTCGTAGCAACTTTTTTAACAGAATCATAGGATTTGCGTAAGGCTTGTACCTTGGCTGCAAAGTCCGGGTAGATATGTATCTCGTGGGCCTCATAACGGATCGTTCCTTGCTCCCTGGACATTCACAGTATGAGATCCCTGTCCCAATAATTCAGTAGCATTGCTACAATGGTACGGGAGGGAGCCCCTGGTTTCCGGACAGGAGCCAGCACTCCATGGGCCGTTCAACCATGAATTGCGGTGAAAATTTTGTAGGGTTGAATAATATAGTAATTAAATTGTGCTCCTAGTTACGGCTCTGTTCTTACCAGGTAGGTTAAAAACGTAATCAGGCAAAAAGACACCTAGAAAAACACACTCCTCTTGGACATACAACGAATTTCCTAGTATTTGTTGGTTATGCTCAAGTTTTACTATACATCATTGCAGGGTGCTCAGTGTTTTTACAAAAAACTAATATCAAAAGAAACAATGAATTAATCTACACTTACAAACCCTGAAGAACTCAAAAGGTCACATAGGAAATACAATATAATCAAAACAGTACGTAGTGCTCAAGTGCAATACAAATTGAAACCAGTGTGGAAAGGAGCACTGGGACTCAAAGTCATATGGTCAACACAACAGTGTTTCGGCCTTAGAGTGCTGTATTGGCAGCTATTCTTGAGTCGGCCTTCATGAGGACGGGATAAAGTGCTTGTGGGAGCTTCCTGCAGGCTCTGTCAATAGAATGAGACAGGAGGGCGTATGAGGAATGTTTGGGAATCTCAAATGTAGATATTGTAGATGGTAAAAAGGCAGTCAATGCATACTATTAAGGTGAGAAGTCTGCGGTTTCTTACTGTGATGTGTGTATACCACGGTAGTCAGCGGCAGACGGAGGGCACTGTATCAGTTAGTCCTGGATGGAAGCACTGTGTGAATCCAATGCTTGGGTCAAATCTGTTAGAGAGGACCAAAGCTGTTGTTACAGCTGTACTAGGTCTGGCATTGGTGTGCAAAATAGAAGCAATTTAACAATTGCGAGAGTGACTGAATCAGTCTTACCTAATATGTCGACATCATTCCTAGATTGGTGGTAGGGCGATGTGGTTGTGGTTAAATTACCAGAAAATGGCATGAACTAGTTGGTGCCAGTGATGGACTGGGTTTAGTGTGTGATATAACACCCTGTATTAAGGGGCCATCAATTTCAGAGAACAGTCTTCCTAATTGGTCCCAAAGAGCATATACATAACACATCTGATTGTAATAATGACATAGGGACACAGGCCATTGAAGGTTGATACATTCAACATGGAGCAGAGTACGAGGCCAGAAGTACAGTCGCAATGCGAAATGACCATTTGAGTGGTCTGACCCCACTAGCTTTGTTACAATAAAATGGCATGTATTCGTTGGTGCCAATAATGGGCGGGGTTTAGTGTGAGAGGTAACAACCTACACTAGGGGGCCATCAATTTCAGAGAAAGGTCTTCCATTCAACAGAAATGTTCAATACTTCCTTAACAGTGATTAACTTGTGTACCCATTTTTGTTCCAATTGTGTGAGGGCTTTGTCAATGTCTCCTCCTCTGCGTCTCACAAAAAACTGCTGTAGCACAAACCACTTAAGGTCGGAGTTACTGTTTTGTTTGCGAGTGTAGTGGTCTACTAGGGGCTTGTCGGCTCGTTTGTTCTTAATACTGGAGCGGTGCTCGGAAATCTTGGTTTTGATCATCCTGATTGTTTCTCCGACCTACAAGAGTTTGCACGGGCACTCAATTATCTAAATGACTTGCTTGCTATTGCAGTTGGTGTGCTCGTGCAACTCCCATTTGATGTTATTATACTCAAAGACCTTTGTGGTCTCTGTGAAGTTGCAGGCAAGACGGTGCCCACATTTAAAATGTCCCTTGACAGGGGGCAGATCCCACAGTGTTTCGGTGGGTCGAGTGGGTTCTAGGAATTCCTTATGGTTGGCATTTTTCTTAAATGCAAAGAGAGGTTTTTTGTTGAGGCTACCCAGATTCTTAATCAAGTGCCAATGTTTCTTGATGGTCTTAGTGATCAAGTTACTCAGGAGGCTAAAGGTGGTGACGCAGGGGGCGCTGTTGCGCACGACTGGAAATGGCCGCTCGTGTGTAAGCTCCGGCGAGGACGAGGGCCGTAATGCCGAGATATCCGTCGATATAGTCCGGTTCTTCACGACAAACCCCAGAGACGTGTGGCAGGGTATACAGAACCGCCCGGCGGGGTTTCAGGACCCGGGCTGGTGTAGGGCCGAAGCGGCGGCCACACCACCGACACACGCGCCGAAGGACGGAGCAGCCTGAGGCGCGGCCCGGAAAGGTGGGAGGAGCCTGGCCCCAATCTACGCGAGCAGCGGCCGGGAAACAACCGACAGAGCCGCGCTGCAGACGCGCCGCGTATGATCCGAAAGACGAGGAGTAGTGGAGAACTCCTCCTGATGCCACCGGCTGCGCCCAGATAGACACGAGAAGAGGACCGCGGGCGCTGCAGCGGGGCTGACATACTAGCACCCGCACTGGGAAACAGCGAACCCCGAGCAAGGTGCACACGCTCCCACGGAGGGGGATCGAGGACGTTCTCGAGCCTGTTGGAACCAGGCGGACATCTCAGAGCCCTGCAGCGGCTGCCTGGGGAACTTGCAAGGTAGGCGGACAATTGTAGGAAGCCGGGCCCCCCCTGGCGGGTACCCCATCGGGCGACAGCCACTCCGGTGAGCGCACCGAGGCGCTGGGAGGTGGTGATAGTCACAGCCCTGTGGCTGGTCCCTGGGCCCCGCGCTGGACTGGGTCCTCCCAAACTACGCATTAAGCTGGGCAAGGCCATATGGGCAGGAACTGAAGGAACACTGAACTGTGCCCTGATCCCGGGACATGGGAATAGCAGCCTTGGCGAACAGACAGGAGGGGGCTTAGGAAAACACATTGAAACGGCGGAGGTCTCATGATATAAAACACTTCCTGATTCACCCCATGTGCGAGGCCTACGGCAATTTCGCCCGCGAAGAACTGTATAGTTAGTGCATTGATTAAGCGATACCACCATCAGTAAAGGGCCCCCGAAATACTGAGTACTGTGCCGAGGAAAGATTAGACATTGCTCACGCCAACCCCTCGGGAAACATAGGGCACCCTCTGACCACAGTGCAAATCCCAAGGCGATTATTTGTTGGAGTTCGCTGACCCGGGGCTTCTGACAGGGAGGAAATAAGAACGATGCCCAAAGGTTTTGGACCAAAGAAGGGAACAGGAGCCATTGACAGATATACAACGACAATGCGGAAGGAGTCCGAGCGGGCGTTAACAGAGGAGGTTTCCCCCTTGGAACAAATGGCTCCTCCACCACCGATGATGGACCCCCAGGCGGTCTTTTTAGCTATGCAACAGGGCTTCTCCTCCCTAAACGAAAAACTCGATGGAATAACAGCGAACGTTGCCACTATCAGATCACAGCTGGATAAAACTACATCACGAATGACCGAAGCAGAGACGAGGATATCTGGCGCGGAAGATGCACTTGAGACCTTGAAGACCACAGTTTCCACGATGGCAATCGAACTGGGAACAGTAAAAGCTAAATGCGAGGATTTGGAGGCTAGATCCCGGCGAAATAATATCCGCATTATCGGAATACCGGAGGAAGCAATAAAAGGATCCATGGAAAAGGCAGTGGAGGACCTTCTTCGCAATCTTCTGGGGGACCCTGGATGGTCGGCAATGTTCATTGTAGAACGTGCACATAGATCGCTCGCCCCAAAACCGAAACCGGGTGCATACCCTAGGCCTATAATAGCGAGACTGATAAATTATCGTGACAGAGACTTAATCCTGAAGGCTGCTAGAGAAAAGCAAGAGTTGAGATGGGAAACCAGCGTCATCCGCATCTTCCCAGACTTCACGCTGGCGGTTCAGCAGGAGAGAAAGCAGTTCATAGAGGTCAAGAAACTACTCCGGGCCCGTCAGGTACAATATGCAATGCTCTACCCGGCAAGATTGAAAATCCAGCATCAAAACAAAACATATTTCTTCACGTTCCCGGATGAGGCGGCAAATTTCATTGAAACTCATATACCCGAGCCAACTGCACAAAAGACGAATGGAAATGTCCCCTGAACTAGAGGGTTATCCGACAACAAGCACGTCAATGGAGAACATTAGACTCATGTAATAGCAGGGCCCCCTCCAAGGGAGCCGGAAGTAATAGGGAAGAAATATCGACCATTGCAAATCACGAAGATCGGAGAAAGTCCCGCATGTGTCATCATCAGTGAGAGCTACATGAAGAACCTGGACTGAGTTAACGAAACAAAAAGGCATGGGCACTTGCACTCGCCACAGTTCCCCCTGTAGCAGGTGCACAATACGTGGGATGGGAGGGGGTGGGGAAACATTGAAGTACATAGTTGGAGTTCGGGGAACTATGAGGGAGGGGGGAGGGTGTGGAAAGGTTTTGCGGGAATTGGTTCTGCATTGGGAAGTTTAAGAACAAAAAGCACGTTGGTTCATAGCACTTTGGTTCTAGAGCACGCACTACACATACACCATCAAACACATGGCCACACCTGTGTTATAGATAATGGCTGAACACGACACAGGCACTATTAAAATGCTGAGCTGGAATGTTAGAGGTTTGGAGGCTCGAGTCAAGAGGAGGAAAATATTTGCCTATGTCAACAGACAGAACCCTAAAATCATCTTCCTGCAGGAAACACATATAGGGCCTGAGTACGCGGGTCCATTGGTTGCACATTGGGGGACGCATCAGTACTACACCAAATATTCCAAAAGGGCTAGAGGGGTGGCCATTTTAATTCACAAAGCCCTCCCGTTTACTTGCAGCACCGCCGATTGTGACCCTGAAGGGAGATACGTACTACTTCATGGCACCCTAGGTGACAAAGAGGTGGTCCTATTAAATGTATATGGCCCCAATATAGACGATGCAGAGTTCTATACAACATTATTTGGAAAACTTGCATCTTATCCCACGGCCAGATTGTTAATCGGGGGGGATTTTAACACGATTCTTGACACACATCTAGATCGTACCTCAACACAACAGAGGGCATTGTCGAGAGCGGCGCAGAATATACTCACCCACATGGCTGACCTGAATGTGAAGGATGTATGGAGGGTGTTAAACCCGCTGAAAAGGGAATATACATATTACTCCACTGTACATGACATGCATTCTCGAATTGATCTATGGCTGGTAGATGATGAGGTGTTAACATGGACTGAGAACGTACACATCTATCCCAGAACATATTCTGATCACTCCCCGATACAGATAACGCTGTGCATTCCAGATGCTAAAGTGGGGAGAGCACCATGGAAATTCAAACCGGCGGCCCTACAAGACCTGGTGTACAAAACTGCACTGACAAGATACATACAGGATTATTTTGACATAAATGAGAATTCAGTAGCTAGCCAGGCCATATTGTGGCAGGCGTTTAAAGTCTGTATTCGTGGTAACTCAATCTCCACAGAGGCGGGAGTCCTCAAAGATATCAGGGGAAGATTGGCGCGCCTGGAAACACACATAGCCTCTCTTCAATCGTTATATGCACACACATCATCCGCACAACTGAGCTTAGAGATTAAGCTAAAATTAGACGAATACAAGGAAGAGGCGGTCCGTGAGATCCGATATTTCGACAGGCCAAGAGCTGCCCGCAGATACGGGGAAAGTGAGCGCCCAGGTAGACTATTAGCCAGAACAATAAGGGGTGAGGGGGGCCATGCAACAATACCATGCATAACGCTAAAGGACGGCACAGTTACCACCGACAATGCTAGAGTACAGGAGGTGTTCTATGAATACTATAAGGCATTGTACTCCCCTCAATGTAATGCAACGGAAGAGGAGATTGATGAATATCTCTCCCGCATACCAACAACATTATTAGCAGATGTTACTAGAGAATCACTTGAGAATCCGATAACGGAGGCAGAGATAGCAGAAGCTATAAAAGCCTTGCCTAACGGGAAGGCCCCAGGGACGGATGGCCTCGGAGCAGAATTTTATAAGGAATTCAGTTCTATCTTGGTTCCTAGGCTACACGCCGTCTGGGTAGAGGCCTTAGACAAAGGGGAATTACCTGAGACCACCAGGGAGGCGGTGATTACACTATTACTCAAACCAGGTAAACCACCAGAGGAATGCGGCTCGTATAGACCCCTATCATTAATTAATACGGATGCGAAGATTTTTGCGAAAATACTGGCAACCCGATTATCATCACTTATGCCCCATATGGTCCACCAAGACCAAGCGGGGTTTATCCTGGGCAGATCCACGGCAACGAATATTAGGAGATGTTACAATATATTGGCCAAATTAGCCCCCGAAACACAGGGAGTGGCAGTGTCTCTTGATATGCATAAAGCATTCGATACAGTTTACTGGCCCTTTCTATTCGGGGTTATTAGAAATTATGGGTTTGGCCCTTATATCATGAAGTGGATACGGGTACTATATGCGCATCCCTACGCCAAGATTAGAGTCAACGGCACTCTGACGGAGATATTAGAATTATTCGGTGGAACCAGGCAGGGATGCCCTCTATCGCCACTGCTGTTTGCCCTGGTGATAGAGCCACTAGCGGATATACTGCGGTCACGCTACAGCACATTTGGACTGAGGGTAGAGGGTAGACTCCATATCATCAATCTTTATGCTGACGACATCTTGTTGTACTTACGGGATCCAGATCGTACGCTTGCCAAAATTCTCGCTGAAGTTAATAAATTTGGAGACTTCTCGGGCCTGCGTCTTAACCGATCCAAATCGGAGATCTTCCCGCTTACAAAAAATACCGTGGTACCTAATGATCTACATGGCCTCATTTGGAGCCCTGTGCATATCAAATACCTGGGGGCACACATAGCCAGAACAGCACAATTGACACGGGCCTTGAACTATAGCGCGCTAGCGGACGCATTATGTATTAAGATAAAGCGTTGGGACGCTCTACCAATCTCGATGATGGGAAGAATAGCCCTTATTAAGATGATAGTGTTACCAAAACTGTTTTATTTGTTTAGCACTGTGCCGGTTTGGCCGGGCCGAGCCCTGTTTACAAGGATGAGTGGTGCGTGTATCTCCTTTGTGTGGGGGGGGCACCCCAGGCTG
The DNA here is from genome assembly GCF_040938575.1 of Ambystoma mexicanum. Taxonomy (NCBI): domain Eukaryota; kingdom Metazoa; phylum Chordata; class Amphibia; order Caudata; family Ambystomatidae; genus Ambystoma; species Ambystoma mexicanum. Next base: position 385,114,872 of record NC_090934.1, on the reverse strand, counting down.
AGCTGGAGGTTGTTAACAAACACATACACCAGAGGGGGGCTAACAGCACCTGACCTAGAGTTATATTACTTATCAGCACAGGCGCACTACGCAGCGCAATGGGCCGCTGTCTTCATCGATCCAGGTACCCCATCGCTAGGCACAACTGAACAAGAGGCAATTACCGCACTACACCAAATGACCACAGCATCACACACACATCATAACTCCATAGACCCCACTAAGGTGACGGTTACGGCCTGGGTCAAGCTGGCAGACATATATGGTAAAGACAGGCTATATCATCCGAGTATGCCGATTTGGGGAGATCCTCGGACACCATTTACTCTAGACGGGGAAGTGGCCACACACTGGTCTTCCAAAGGTATATCCCAGTGGGGACAACTATTCTCAGGAAAGCTCTTTGTAAAATGGGAAGACATCCAGGAAACGGTGGGAAGGTCCAACTGTTATAAAAAACAATATATGAGGGTGAAAGCAACGATGGGAAAATTACTCCCCACCTTTCCCAATGAACCGGAGATTAATATGGGATTAGGGTATATGTTCACAGGGGGGACACAGAAAATCACAGCCTCAGCACTGTACAAAGTTATAATGCAAACACGCCCGATACCTGAAAGCGCATCCAAAGCCAAATGGGAACAGGATCTCGAACAGCAAATCGATGATCACGAGTGGGCTAAGATCTGTGAACTCACTAAACATATATCCTGCAACGCCAGGTATAGGCTAATACACTACAAAATAGTACACCGCACCCACTACACCCCAGCTAAGCTCAGATTAATTTACCCCGCCCTGTCGGGGGAATGCCCAAGATGCGGGGCTGAAGACGCGAACATTCATCATATGCTATGGGCATGTATAAAATTAGGCGAATACTGGAAGGAGGTGTGTGCAGCTCTAGACGAAATGGCAGATCAACCAGTAGAATGGTTACCACGGTTATGTTTATTGGGCGTGACAGGGAAAATGGACCCAACCTGGCGAAAGCTGCTAAACCTTGGCTTATTGATTGCAAAGAGAGTGATACTTATGAGGTGGAAAAGTGCAACCCCCCCGGCGAAGGCAGATTGGGACAACGACATGCTATGGACTAAAGATACAGAAGAACTGTATATTGATTCGGTGCTGCCCTCCTCAAAACCGAGGAATATATGGGCCAGGTATAAGCAATATTTAACAGACAAGGTGGAGAGTGAAAATACCGAAATTATGGTACCATGATATGTATGCATGTAATGTGCTAAATATGCTGTATGATTTGTATGTGCTTACCTCGTGCAACGTTAAATAAAGTTGTTAAAAAAAAAAAAGGTGGTGACGCAAACCAATCTGTTAAAGTCAGTCTAAGGGTTTAGTGGTGAAACAAACGTCTATTGCTGTGTTGGCTGCTCTTTTCTTTGCGTCCTTGATCGCACAGCATGGATAACCTCTGTTGGTAAGTCTGTTCTGCAGGTCTTGTGCGTGTGCCTGAAATTTCTCAGTATCAGTGCAGTTCCTTCTAATTCGAAAAAACTGCCCATAGGTCAGATTATATTTCAAGGAATCTGGGTGGTAGCTTTTGAAATGAAGCAAACTATTCCTGTCAGTAGGTTTTTTCGATAAAGTTCAGTTTTGAGCCCGTTGCCGACTTGTAGATATGAAGATCAAGAAAATCGATGCAATGGTAATCCCATTTAATGTTGAAATTGATATGTTCATTGCAGTTGTTCAACCACTGGTGAAAGAGCACAAGGTCTTCGTGCGTACCCTTCCATATCAGTAGGACATCGTCTATATAAGGTTTCCAGATCGATATGTGGTCTCTGTATGGGTTATTGATGGAGGTGATGTTGTCCATTTCATATTTGGCCATGTAAAGATTGGCAATGTCTGGGGCGAAGGTGGCCCCCATGCTGACCCCTTTGGTTTGCTTACAGAGTTGGTTCTTGAACAAAAAGAAGTTCTCAGACATTGCAAATCTTACACACTCCAGGATAAACCTGGTCGGGGTCGTAGTGATGCCGGCTCTCTGGTCAAGGAAAGTACGCCGTGCTTCAAGTCCAGGTAATTGCAGGATCGAGGTATAAAGTGCCTCCACATTCATTGTGGCTAAAATGCAGTCATCTGAAATGATGAGGGTGTCTAGTATATTGATGGTACTTGTGGTGTCTTTCAAAAAGAAAGGCATCATGTCAACAAAAGGTTTCAGAAACCAATCCGTATAAAGGGAAAGGGGTTCCAGCAACGAATCGCAGGGGGATACAATAGTGGCACTCTTATGCATTTTCGGTAGAATGTAGAAAGCATGAATGCGGTTTATTAAGAAAACTACGTTCTTCTTTACAGATCCAGCCTTCTTCAAAAGTATGTGTCATCAAACTAATGATTTCTTCTTGCAGATGTTTACTGGAATCCCGGTTGAGTACCATTTTTAGGCTTCCCTGTCTTCTGGACGGCGTAGACATTCATTATTGTAATCCTCGGTGTTCATGATTACAATACCTCCGCCTTTATCGGTGTCTCTAACCCTGTTCACTTTTTGTCCTATTGATGGTTGAATAATGTTTTTAATAGATCTTCTGTGAATGCCTCCATGGAGCTCTTGCATGCTGCCTCGGGTATTCCAACTATGCAAATGTTGTTTGGCCTAGAGCATGATTCGAGGTCATTGCGTTTATTACAGATTTTGTTAACCTCTAGCTTCAATTGTGTTAAGTCGCGGTCGTGTCTATCGACCCTGTCCTCTGTTTCACTGATCCTGGTCCCGTGCCTAGTTTATGCGACCACTTTCTTTCTCTGATTTGGATCTTAGTGAGCCATTGGTGGAAACAATGTCATCTAGCTTCACGTTCACTTCTAGGAAGCCACTTTGCATTGCTGCTAGTAGGTGTTCTTCACAGGCATCATTGGAGGTTGTGGCTTGGTCCCCATTATTCACTAAGTTTGCAGATATCTGGGCCCTGGAGGGTGTGTTGGTGAACGAGTCCATGGGCCCTTTCTTTTTCCCTCCAGACCCTTTCGTTATGGTTCCGGCTTCCGTTATTAGTGTTGGTGCCCTGGAGTGTAGCCTGGTGCGTAGCTTAGGTATCAGATCTATAGGGGAGACTGAGTTAGGCGGATGGCAGTACTGGGAGCCTATGATCTTGTTGTTTGCTCCGTGCTCTGGTACTGTTGTATCCCTGAGGAAATCCCAGTGTGTTGAGCTATTAAGGATTAGAACAGTCTTCAGCGCAGTATGTAAATCTCAGGGACAGAAGGAGAGAGAGGAAGTGTAGTAAGGAAGAGCGATTAAGGAGAGAAGATCAACAGGGATAGGGAACGCAAGGGCATGAAAAACATGGAGTGAGAGAAATTGGGCGTTTGGAAAGGCACCAGACCATGTTGCAATACATGTACAGGACAGGTTTCCCCCTACAAGAAATCCAGAGGAGTAAGATTGGGAAGGTTAAGACCTTTAGGCCATCATCCTACATTGAGTCGTAGATAGTAGGTGTTTCCAATCTCTACAAATCTCTAGTTGCCAGCCTGAGTATAGGGAAGCCTGGGCTAGGTAGATGGGAAGCCCACAGTAGACGAGGGAGGGATGCCACATTTCATTTACCTACTGTCAAGATTCTGAATAATTTGAATTCTACAAAATAAAAACCCTTGAACCATTCTCTAAAGTCGGTGTGTTCTTAAGGCCAGCTGACAGAGGCTGTTTGGGACAGCAGTCATTCCTCATCCAGATCGCCTTTGTTTTCCCTCCAGAATATGGGCTCTCTCGCAGAAACAGCCAGGGGGCTCCACCACTGTGTGCTGTCCCCAGAGGGATGATGGCTAAAGGTTACAATGTTATCTCAAATGTGCAAGGTTTCCCCCTGCTGACACATAGCAAGGTCAGCCATTAGGTGAATGTCTTTTTTAATGTCAAGTACCGTAGTATTTGGCTTTTGTATCAGCTGCCCTATTATCTTAATTTCTGAGAGTATGGTCTGGAGCTGTGTTTGAACATCCATCTCAGGTTTATTGCAAATGGACCTCCTCGGGAGAGTTTGTTGCGGGGGTACAGTTGGGTCCTTCCGGTCAGTGATCCGGTCTCTGCTGCTCATCCCCACCTGGCCGGTGTGTGTGCAGTTCGCTGGGTTCCTGCCCTGCTCGTGTGGTGGGAATTTCTGTACTTTTACCCTTGCAGTGGTTCAGGCTTTGCGCGCCAGCGGCTCTAAGGCAGGCAAGTTTTTTGTCCGGGTTTGTTTTTCCCCTTTGGTCGCCGTTCACTTGGGTATGTTTCTGTCGGTGTGGTGCGGCCTCCGTGCTGTCTGGGGGGGCTGCGCCTCCTTTCCTGGTGTCTGACCCTCCTTGTTGCTCTGTGTTGCGGTCTTGCCCCCCTGTGTTTACTCTTGTCATGTCGTAGGCTCCCCCTGATGGGGCAGTGCGCTTGGTGCGCCCGTGTGGTCCTTGATCCTGCCTGGGGTCGTGGGCCTGCGATGAGGGTTGTTGCGCTATGTTTTCCCCCGGCGTGGGTTGGGTCTATGAGGCCGATCTTTCAGCTACCTTACTGTGTAGCTCTTTTCAAGATGTTGTGCCTAGTCACTGCTTGCTCCTTGGTATGCAGGTTTCATTGATGGGGCTCTGCGGGTAGTTTTTATACCCAGGTGTCTCTTCCCCTGTCCGTTCGCACCAGCTTCACCCTGGCTGTTGGGAGTGGCCCTTCCGCGAGAAGTGGGGCCTTGCTGGTTGTGTCTGGCTGTGTTCACTCAGGGTGGTGGGTGGTAGGGGGCTGGAGTCCGCTTCTGGCGGCCGGGTTTGCCCGGCACCCCACTGGCTTGCTTGCTGGATGGATGGTTTCGCCCCCCCCCTGCTGCCCTCTGCTTACTTGTGTCTGGACTGGTCTTGTGCACCGTCCGTCTGCGCTGACACTGGTAGGGGCCGGAGTACCTCCCTATGCGGCTCATTCCAGCCGGGGTGTCGCTTGTCTGCCCTCTGGGCACCGGGGCTTCCAGTTCCGCCCGCCGGGTGGTCAGCTCTTTGTGGGCAGCTATTGGCGGCTATTGGCGGCCAATGCACTTGCCCACGATGCCGGCCTCCACCTTCGCCCGCCGGGATTGGGCGCTGATGTGTGTTGCAGGGTTCCGCCGTTCCATAGCTTCTCCTCGCCAGTGTGACTTCCCCTCGATACTGTCGGGGCAGTGTCGGACTGTCAAGCGTGGCCTTGGCTCGTGGGGTGGGGTGTATGTTCCCCCATCTATCGAGTAGGTTGTTGTGCTTGCGTACTGTTGGGGAGAATTCGCTCTTTAGGCTGAATTTCCTAACCTAGTGAGTCCCCCAGCAGCTTTGCTGGATTTCTGGAGTTTGTTTTTTTTCTCCTGCCAAGAGTGAGACTCTTTTTCTACCACTCTTTACTCCATAGGGTCTCATGTGTTTTTGTGAAAACATAAAAATTGATATGAGGCTGGGAAGCCCAAAAGAAACACACCAACACAGGTTACAAAGGACATACAAGTGCTTTATTAAAAAGCTACAACAGTTACCAAAGTCAATTGACAAACGGATAGCTATTCGGCTCTCAGAGTAACGTAACGAACTTCAACGAGGGTTCGATGCATTAGTAGAGAGACCGTATATTCGGAATACTTGGGCTTTTATATCCTTTATCCAGCCCTTGGCCAACCCCCTCACGGGTTAACCATTCTTGGGATCAGGCCTAAGGTTCCTTGCCAGGTCAATCCTATAATGTATGCATTTTGATCAGTTCCGCTGATACAGTTGTTCATTTACACATAGGTCAGGGATAGGACAAGGTCTCAGTTCACGACACCGACAAGTGGCCTGCAGGCATATTAATTATTCGTGTGTGCGGAGGTCACAACGGCCAGAATCTCACTCAGAATGTCATTCAGCCTCCATTTTGATGTTCAGGGTGACTTCCACATTACAAGAGAACCTAAAATGGCGGCTAAATCCAAGATGGCGACTTACATTATTTTTCGTTAAGGTCAAGACCTTGCCGCGGAGTCTATTTACATGATATTTTAGACAACTTGGCGTAGGCCAATACACATTCAATTACTGTGATAGGAGGAATAATATTATTTCAATTCCAACATTTTTACTATGTGTGTTACACAGCACCCTCCGTGTTGTAACACAGGGGTGCCATACTGACACCCCACCATAGACTCCATACCCTGGGACTGACTACTGTCTCCCAGGGAATGTAAAGTCACCATTGGCTTTACTAGTCCCAAATTATGAACAGAAACCAGTACAAACCATCATATTGTGGACGTACTGGTCGGGGCAATTCGATTGCCCCGGGGTCTGTTAGTCGAGGGGGCACGTCTCCGTCTCCCCTGATCGAGTTTTGGCTGGTGGCAGTGGAAACTACTTTTTATATTCGACCGCGAATATTTCCCTATGGGATTTTCCCATTGTTCGAGGCTACCAACTTTAATTATTTAATTCTCATAGCCTCTAACATGCCGCCGGTTTATTTATTTAATATTAATTCGCCGGTTGGTATTTTCTGCCAAGACTCAATTCTAAAATGGCGTTTGTGTTCTCTTCTGTGACTCCAACCCAAGTCGAGCCCTTTGTTCCACTTTTTGGCGGCTTCTCCACAGAAGCCTCCAAAAGTGGTGCCACTCTGTCTGGGTACCACAGGGGGCGTGGGAGGGGGTTTAGGCACCCTGGACTGAGTTACCTTGGTAACTCAAGTCGCACCCTTGTGTGATTGGCCCAAGTGGTGAGCCGGCCGGCTCACCACTTAGCATGTTTGATTGACAGCTAGGCTGAGTGAATGTGGGTATGCTGCATAAAAGCAGGGCTTTGGGGACTGGAACTTGAGAAGTCGCCACAGGACCTGAGAATCCGATGAGGGAGAAGCTGAGCCGACCTACCACGACGACACCACCGGTGGAGCCCTGCGGAACCGACTCACCACTTCCCGACGACAGAAGATCTCCCGGCTGGAGAGGCTTCTTCCCCTGACTGGTGGGCACAACCAGTTTACCTTCTTTCTTCGCACCCCAGACCAGTTTGTGGTCGAACTGCCCGTGCCAAGCACCCCGGCAGCCGGATAGCCACTCGCCACTGAACCGCGAATCAACGGACCGCTCCTTGTACCTGAGAAACTCTGCGGCTGGTTTCTTCCCTGGCAGTGCAACGGACTCCTGTCTTCCTCCCCGACGAGATCCTCTCTTCCCCCGGACGAAGCACCGACTTGCATCCGCTGCCAGGAACAACTGCCCCTGCTGGAGTGTTCTCACCACTTTAAGGTACCGTGTCCGCCAGGCCTCCCTTTCTAAAGATTGCTACAAGGTAATAATAACCCCTTAACCTTCTGGACTGGGCTGGCTGCCTTGACCCTCTAACTGGTCCCTCTCTTTGATCCAACTCCTTTTTGAACCGTTACAAGACTTTTGTGCACTGCAGCCGTGTGACCTTGGACACATTTCGTTTGGATCCTCTAAAGCGGATCCGGCCTACTGACTCTGAATTCACAGTGTTACTTTGCCTTTCCCTCTTGTTGTGTTCGTGAAAAAGTGTTGGGATCTGTTTCAATTTATTCTCTGCTTTTCTCTCCCTTTTAAAACGAATTATTAGAGTGCCATCTGCGTTAAGCGCTCACCGCTGTCTGAAAATAAGTGGGGCTTTACTTAAGACTTGTCTAATATTTTTTTAAGGGAGTGTATATCTTTTAGTGACCGTGTTTTTGAATTGCTTACAATTAGTGCCTGTGTGTTTTTCAAGATGTGGTTTTAAATAAATAATTATATCTCTTTTACTCCAAGCCCTGGTCAGTGTTTACTTGTTCTATTGTGTTCTCTTGACCTATTGTGAATACTCTGCATACTGCCTAACTCTTCTTGAGGGAAGTCTGACTGCTCAGCCACAGCTACCAAGTGAATCTGTGTTGTACAGTCTGCTACCAAGTGGGTTTACTGCCAAACACCTGTAGTCCTAAATCTTTTGCAGTGGTCCCAGAGGGAACTGGACAGGTTTCTGCCTAACACATACTGTGCTAGTGGTGTGCGTTCCACGGCCCTCTCCCTGGGACTTGTTTTGGTGGGCTGCAGCTCCTCCCTCGCCGGGGTTCAGTGTGAGGCCATCTGCTGCGAGCTCTGGTTCCTCTGCACTGTTTTCGTTCCTTCTTGCACCCTCTGTTTCCTGACAGTTACGGGCTGATTAATCCTCCATTATTACAGCAGTTACTAAAGTTTGGGATCTATTTTCAGCATTTCTGCTCTGTCGGCGTTAGGAGCGTCACTAGCCCGTGGCCATCTTCCTCGGGCTCACTAGCGCCCCCCCCAGGTGAATGTCTAATTGGTTAAGTAATGTGTCAATTATAAAATGGTGTCTGTTTACATGTGTTTTTGTTTTGCGACTAGACTGCTTCATAAATACAGGTAAGTAATAAAAGTGAACAGGTAATGTATTCCACTTAGAATCGCTATGTTAAGGAACACTATTCATTGTGAAGCCCTGCGGTACCACTCAGAATATTTAAATATATGAAATCCCATTTCTCCATTTTCTTTGGGTTCTGTCAAGAACTCCAGAAGGGCAGCTTTCATCAAAGGAGTTGTGAGGATGGCACACTCTAATTGAATGTTACATAGGAGCTGGGTCAGTAGCATAGTTTTCCCGTGATACATTGTTGAAGGGTCACAATCTGTGTCACCCCACTGAATTTATGATTTAATGTGTAAAGCTAACGCTCATTCCTAGCATGCAGCTGGGATGACCACCGTCTTGCTCAAAGGGCGATTTGGGATCTGCACAATTACCACTGCCTAAGTGGGCTTTCTTTTTATGTTACTTGAGATGAGGGTGAGGCAGAAGATCGCAAGGGCCGAAGACCTAATCCAGCATATGCATATTTCATCGGGAGGTGAAACAGGTTTAAGCATTCTCCACGCAGTATACAGGAATGAGTCCCTGTTGGATGTCAGCATAGAAAGAGAAACAGTTCAAAATGCAGGGTTACCTGTTTGACTACTGCTTAGCAAATTCATCAAGTGTGTAGGTGGTGCCATCTGTCTTGTAGCATCGTAAGGCTGAGTTGTGCTGTTCAATTTCATAGTGATATAGGATCGCCCTCCTCTGTTAGCTCCCTGCTTCTCTGCTTCCTTCACCTCTATGATTGTAAAGCGTTACATCGCTTCCCGAAGGTAGGTTCGTGCTCAATAAATACATTTAATAATAATAATACTCACTGATACCTTTGTCCTTTCCCACCTCCCAAATAGATAATTCGAAACACAATTGCAGAATATACCATGGTAGACTGTTACTTTATAAGGCACACTTAGTACCAATAGCGGTAGCGCTGATGGCACATTTTCATTGTAAGATTTGGTGGCAGCCGTAGTCTGTCAACACAAAGCATTCACTCTGTTGTGAACTTCGAGTGCACCTAATCCATGACACTGCTCTCTCTATATTATTAACTCTTCAGCTGTGGTTGCTGGCAAAGCTCAGGTTTGTCCCTTGATCACGTTGGGCTATTGGGTCCTAGTGCCCCGATTTTGATGCTCAAGCTCCAAAAGGGGGAAGCCTGCATTGATCCCCAGAGATCTTAAGGTGAAACTTTTGTTGTTTATTTAGTGCAAGGCACTGTCTGCGCCTTTAAATATATAGCCTCAACCGCACACAAGCATCAGGCATATAGAAATGGAGAAAAACAGCCAGAAGTGGACAGACAATTAAGCCTCCAGATCATGAGCCCATTTGGGTCCGTTGCTTTCCATGCTCTTGATGGATTGTTATTATGCCCTTTGAGTTTAAAATACAGGTATGCTCCTCTCAAATGAGTAATGATATCATATCTCCTGCAAAGCCGTAGCAAGTGTCCCTTGGCTTAACTAATGTTTTTACACTGGTGGTAATGCATTACGTTAATAAATGGGTGACAAACCCTTAAAAGGGTTGTGCCGTCTCCCTGAGGCCAGTGCCATGTCAGAGAATAACATAATGGCGTCACAAGAAACTCTGCCCCATCAGGACTGTACAGAGGGCAACAGGGAGGCTTTGCCAGCATTGGTAAGTAGTACTGTCCTGCTAAGCACCCTCCCCCTTCAAAGCCCAAGACTAAAACTCCATTCCCATATGATTTGAGGAATAATAAACCAAAATTGAATTGGAAGCATTACGTGAAAGGGGGCCATGTGTTGGATGATCCTGTTAATAGCCAGATCACCAACTTCTTTTGGAGTAATGTGACGGACAAAGCAAACATTTCACTAAAAAGACTACAGTACTTTAATAGCTTGTTTTGGGCCAAATTGACTACATCTATCATACAAGTACTGGGAGCTGACGATAAGGCAGATAAATATAAGGCCCACAATACTGCCACCTTGACGAACCTCGAATGCAGGGATAAAGCGGGAGAGGGAAACATTTCCACCCATGAATAAAGTTCTTCCCGTAAGAGAAGAGTAAACACTGTTGCACGCGCAGAGACATGATCGAGTTATTGCATAAAACGCTATTGTGCACACCAGCGCCCCCCATACTGAATTCCACCATTGCAAATTCAGTTGTTGAAGACATATAAACTGAACATAACCAGCCTAATGATGGCAAGCAGGAGAGGAACTCCAACGAAGTTGACAAACACTGAGCAGAGGGAGAAAATCTGCCTAAATTAACACGATTAGAATCTCTCCCTTCCTCCCTCCTGCAGAACGTGCTGTCCTTTAACTTAACATTACAAGCACTTGACGTTTGACTTACTACTTTAGTCAATCATTGTGAAAATATACATAAAGAAGTTGTACTGTATACTCGAGCATTAAATGATATTCCTAAAATTTGCCATACAACCTGTGCTTAGCAATGTATCCTGCCTTATCAGTGAACACATCAGGACAGAAGATGATAATCATCAATTAGCTGATCTCAGAACCTCATGGGCTTCAAAAACCAATTGGTTCAGCAAGCTCCAGAGGAAAGAACTGCTGCCTTTTCACACAAGTAAACAAGATCACGGATTGGTTAACTAATGAAATCGTAGAAACTTTGCAGCTCCTTACCTTAAACACGATAAGGTTAACAGCAAGGTCCGCAAAGAATAGCAATGGAAAAACCAGGAAAAAAAATAGAGTTCCTAAAACAAGCAAGAGCAAATTGGGCTCTAGCAAAACTACAGAAAAAATAAGAAATGTTCTGTGAATATGATTGACTCTAGCTCATGCAATTTCAGTCTCTACTCAACAACCGATGGGCGTTCATTTGAAGGCAATCATTGCAAAAGCAGAAAGGCACCAAAAGAGAGCACTTTGAGGGAGAACATTTGAACGAAATCTCAACCACTGACAAGTTACCTAAATGCAATTTGAGCAGATCTATAGAGCATGCAGGAGTATAACCTGCATCTGCTGCAAGCACTAATCCTTCAGAAACAACTGGACAGACATTCATAAATTCTTTGCCACCACTATTAAACCAAACAAGCACAAGACCCTAATTCCAATCCTGGTTCATCTTGAAGACTCTTTTTTTTTTTTTTTATTTATTTTTTTTTATTTTATTTCATTTAGTTTATACAAAACTTTTTGAAAAGAGATATCCCATGCCCCTCCCACAGTGTGTCGGAGAAGTGCCATGGGGTCCCAAGCCACGAAGAGAAGCTAGTCTGTGGAGCTACTAGAAACCAGCTAGCAGCCACTTCTAGACTCTCAAATCTCGTTCATGCGGCAGTATCTCAGTGTGCTGCTGTTTTATTTTCCCCTGTTTCGCTTTGCAGCTACTCCGACACACCATCGTCATGGGCCTCACTAGTTTACATCTTTCGTGTCCAACTTCAGTAGTGTTTCCAGATTTTGTAAAAAATTTGATAACCCAAAGATTTCTTTTTCCCTGGGGTTGTGGAGTTTGCGCCACAAGTCCTCTCCACATAAAGTGTCATACTGTAGTACCAGGCGGCCTAAATGGACAGATCTAAGATCTTTCAGGCTTTCACAGTACAATGTAAGGTGTTTGAGAAGGTGTTTTGGAAGGTGTTAGCTTACTCTTCATTGAGCAAGTAGAGAACAGGCCACTCACTGCAGAAGCGAGAGTTCAACCTTTAGTAAGCAAACTTAATCACAAGAGGTTTTATAGACCTCAACCTCCTTTTGTAAAGGCACTTGTGTTGAATAAGACCTATGCACAGGCAGCCCTTGACACTACGTCCATTGAGTGTAATCAAGGCTCTTCCGGGAATGCCAGAGCTGACATTTATTCAAACTGGGCTGTAAAAATCCAATGCCTTTATTGTTCTTCGAAACATTGCACCCTGAATCAAATGGCTATACTTAACTTGTTACATAAAATCTTTCCATTACACCTGATAGTCTAGTGATATTATATTATCAATCAACTGGAAGAGGAGTCTCTCGCTTTTCCAATAGTTTACTTTTACTCCAAATCTGTTAGATCTACTGTGCTGTTATACATACAGGAGTTTCTGAAACTTGGCTACGGGTGTAGTAAGGTAAATATGCCATTGAGGGGAGGATGCTCAGGCAAACACCACACATTGTACTCATCCTTAATATGGGAGGTCTGTCTTTTAAGTCTCTATGGAAGGTATTAGAAATACCTGCATTAATCCATCAAGTACCACCACTACATCTGGTGTAGAAAGAGAAGATTTGTCTTGGCTTCCGGGGGTGCTACAACTTAAAGACATATGCAGACCCTAACACACAGTCTCTCTTACTTTCTTGGAACACTTGAAGCCATTCACACTACTGGCAACAGAGGGGCATTTTGGCTAACCTTGACGACTATGCAGTGATTTCCTTGCAGGAAACCTGGGCTGTTGAAGCCTTATCCTGCGATGGCAGAAACCACATATAAACTCTGACAAATCAGGAGATAAAGGGAGACCAAAAGGAAGATTGTTAATTAGTGTCACCAATACATATTCCTTGAGTCCTGTTACTGTTAACTCAAACTTCATCTTAGTCGGTCTAATTCTCGGGAATTGGCCAGGTTATTTTGACCCGCCATGCTTAGATCACACAAAGGAAATAATGACCAAATTGGAATACATTTTTGAGACTGTCAAGCTAGCTGTATGCTAATACTTCTTCCTGAAGATCTCAATGCCAAGATTCCCAACACTGATTCTGATAATCTAGAAAATTCCTTGAATATACCCCCTCCAATCTCCCAACAAATGTCAAGCAATGCTAAGGGGAGGAAATGGCTTAACTTTTTTAAAAGCTGTGGTTTCATCATGCAAAATGGTAGGTGCAAGGGAGACATACCTGGGGGTTATAGAGATGGATGTAAATGCTTCAACTTTAGATTACTGCTTTATTCAGGCCTGTGTCTGCTCCCTGATTCTGGGCCTTAAAACTGAATGCAAGGAGGAAAGTGATAATTGTCCCTGGCCGCGACCACTCAGGTTGTGGTATTGGATTCAGCTGGTAACCTGAATATCAACAAGGGCTCTGTGAGTGGTCAGAAATGAAAGCTGAACACAAAGTTGTCATGTTTTTGGTTAGACTTTTTAAACATTAAACATAAAGGGGTTGGGAAAATGCTTCTCTGACCCAAAAACTAAGGATCTGTCTTTGTCTGGATGTGAGAAATCAAAAAACCGTCCTTGCGTCCAAACTTTCTATCCTGACCCTCACGCTACAAACTAAATAATAAGATGAGAAGGGAGATGTCTTTAACCAGTTATTTGCAAAATGTGTTCATAACCGCTCCAACACAAGTTCTCCACGATAACTGAACCTTGGCTCCAGAGTGTGGCTGCCTTCCCCTGGATTCTTTAATGGGATGGCAAGGTCTCTAGCTCTAACAGTTCCCTGTGTCTTTCCTTGGTTCAAAGCAATTCTGTTGGGTACAAAGCTGTTTAGTCTTGTAATGTACTTCTTTCAAAAGTTCCTTTTAACACAACATTTACCAAGAGTGACAAGCCTTGTGCCCAGAGGTTTACTCCATTCCCCTGGATTATTCTCGATCCTTAATGACTCTTGTGATTTCCTGTTCTACATCGTTACCAGAATTTCTTATATTCAATAGCAGCAGTTCCTTGTTTACTTCCACAATCTTTACTCTACAGATAGTCTTTTGTTAGGACTTTTTGTAGGTTTAAAATTGCCTGGTGTACTCCCTTGCCGGGGCTTCTTAAACACTTGTGACTGCCTGCTATACGCTCCTGCCAGAACTTCTCATATACGTGTTGCTGTCTAGTTTACTCGCCTCCCAGAACTTCCTATTTCCATACATGTGCAATTGTTCCTCTGTACATTCCAAATTGTATATCTCTTTGTCAATTCGGTATATCTTGTTTCAATGTTCACTCAGTATTCCCCATGTCTGCCTCGGGTTGCACGATTACGGCGCATGCTGCAACTTGATTGGAGGTTGCTATGGCGCCTCCTGGATGCCCGGCAAGCTTGTTCTCCCGGTTACGTGACCAGCACAATGTCACATGACCAATTAACCAGGAAGTGACTATAAAAGACCCAAACAAGCAGTTATTCATTGCTTCTCTGCTGTTCCTGTGAGTGGCTTTTGTGTTTTTGTTCTTTTTGATCTCGATTATTGTAGCTTTTTGACCTTGACTCTGTCAACTGGATTGCTTTTTTGGATTCTCCTTGAATTTTGACTGCCTGTGAGTTCTTTTCGTTTGGTTTTTGACTCTGGATTTTTCCTCTTTCATTGTTACTGAACTTCCCTTTTGTGCTGGAGACCTAGACTGACTTCAGTTTTCAAAGGAACTTTGGACTTTGGATTTGTCTATCTGGATTACTTCCCATTCTGGGATTTCTGTCTCCTGAGGGAGGTTTTTCCTGCTCCTGTTTTTTTTTTCCCCTCCCATCCTTCGGTACACCCCCTGTGCCCAGTTAGGTAGGTTATTTACCTGTCTTCATACTCAGTTCTACAAATTACTGTGTCCTAACATTGCTCTTCCTTTCCAGCTGCCTGGGAATCTGGTGCTGCAGTTTCAGTCCACCTGTGGTGCCAATAAATGGTTAGCGAGTTGCTTTGACTTCCCTGACTGCTGCTTGGGGACGGTGGTATTTAGTCCACTCGGGAGTCCACGTCTTGACACAATCTTCTTATCATTTTCTGTCTCTGTGGCTTTACAAAGTTCAAATTGTGTTTGGCATGGTTGCCAAAATGCCCCAGGGTCCCCACTTCACTTGGGCTGACTAACTGGCTCTGTGTAGCGTTTTCGGTTCCGTTTGCCCTAACGCTGCATAGCTTTGCCGCTTGCCTTCCACTGTGGGCTGCCTTGACATCTCCCTGGCTTCTCTTGCAGCTGCCAGCTCACCTCCAGGTCCCAGTGAGGGTAAGGCTGCTTCCTCCAGCTGCCGAACGCCCAGGAATCGTCTCGTGGTTCCTGACGTTTCTGTTGCCCACCTTGCTCACTCAATGATACGTTCCCTCTATGCTGGCGAGCCCCTTGGCTCCGCCACATTGGCTCATGCCTCCAGCTGCCACAAGTCTCCAAGGGAGATGCGTCTTCTCCTGCGCTTCCATTTTTAAATGTCCAGCGCACAGGTGCTTTCACCAAACAACTAGCATGCTCATTGAGCTTGAGGCTCCTTCTGCTATGCATCATTTCCTTCATTCCCCTTGTCTCAGGACTTGGGTGGTTGCGGGAATTGGAGTCCATTGTTGGAGTCCATTGATATCAACTGATGCATAGTACTTGGAAAATCTTTCCAATGGTTCCATATGAAACATTAGTTCTAAATGAAGGGGAATTAGAACTAAAAAAGGTTTTTTTGGAGCTTTTGCTTTTTAGACCATGAATGGAAGTTTGGCCTATGTGATGAATCAGTAATGATTCATCTCAGTAATGATTCCTCTCAGAAGCCTGGCCTGGGACCCTTCTCATGTGGCCAGGGAAAGGCAGACGCTTCCTGGTCTCGACCCTGGAGGTGGTGTACTGTGGGAGGATCACATGGGGGCAGGACAGGCCAGGAAGATTGGTAAACCTCCCTGTTTCACTTTCCCCATAATCCCACACTTTTAATGACTGTTTGCCAAACAGCAGAAGTTAGAAGAAATTACTCTGTTGTTGAAAACTGCAAGTCCCATAATCTCATAAGTATTGGAACGAGGAAGATGGCTAGGGAGTCATGCTGTAGTATTAGTCAGGCAATTAGGTCTAATAGCCCACACCTGAAGGAACCTGAGAGACTTAAAAGGCCCCCTCAGGTGGAGGCAATGAGAGGGAGCTGGAACTGTGGCTGGAGTTTGTGCAGTAGTAACAGTAGGAAAAAGGTACAGTGTTGGCAATCCAGGCAGAAGTGGGAGAACCAAAGGGACATCGGGACTTTGATGCAACAGATTTCACCTGCTTGTTCTGTGAGGCTCCTGTCCCCCCAAACTCTGAGGTGCAGATGCTGCGCAGCAGAGGCCATGCAGGAAGTCTGTCTTTCCCCATGTGAGCCTCATTGCAGAGATTGCGCAGCAAGAAGTGTGTCGGAGACTGTGGCGAGGAGCTTTTGTGAAGACGTGGATCTCAGGAGCGAGAGGCATTTCATAATTGAGTGGCCGGACCAGAATGGTGGGGGTCCCAAGCGAAGCCAGAAGCAGTAGAAGTTGTGCAACTTGTGGAGAAAGGAAGCGGGTGAGACAAACCTGGCATCCTGATTCCTTGCACAAGCACTGCTGGCAATGCTGGCAACAGTATCCAGCTTTTTATTCACTCAAGTAAGAGCAGAAGCGAGCTGAAGTTGTTGATTACGTTTTTAACAATGGGACAATTGAAATGTAGCACTCGCGTGTGATCGGGTATTTACTCTTTAATTCGCGTGAAGAGCAAATTCTATGAAAAGCAATTATTAAACCTTTAAAACGTGTGAAACCTATGACGAAGTGGTCACGTGTGCCTAATTTTGCTTTTCAAAGGAAGAATGAACTCTGAATCTGTCATGAACCATCGGACGCATCCTTTATGGACTTCCTGGTCCCTGACCCATAGGGGCCTGCACTAGGCAGTAATCCCAACATGGCCGCCGAACACGGAACGCTGTTTACCAGTCTCTGCGTCGAATGCACTACACTCTACAAAGCTGACACGCCCCCGCGGCCCTGTGCGTCGCAATGCTACCGCTTGCACTAGCCAGACGTGTGCTGCTGTAGTTCGTACAGCGAATTCCCTTGATTCCTGGTTCCCGGTCCCCTAAATTCCTCCTCCTTCATCCTTTCCTGTCCTCAGTTTGCTTCCCGGATCTCCTTTGCACTTGTCTTCCGAGTGCACTCCTTGCCGTTTCCTGGAACTTTCCTGGAGACGGGGACGCAGAACGCTCACTGGAACCCGAGGACCTACACACTGCGTTATACAAGACCCGAACTGTGCGAAAGAAGACTCCATCGAAGAACTCCAATAAACAACACAGACGGGTGAGAAGGGGGGGAAACCTGTGACAGATTGAGATGCCAGCAAACTGCTACAGATACGGACATGGAGGCTGCAGTTCAAGACCTAATGCGCGGCATGCAGGAGTTAACAGAAGTTCAGAATCTCAAAGCCGAGAATGCCGCATTAAAGCAACTAGTCCTGTCACGTGATTCCACGACCAAGGAAAGTGTATTGCTGGGCGGAGTGGTGGATAAATATGATGGGTCATCAAAGAACTTTCGTGGCTTCCTCGATTCGTGTTTAGTACACTTTACCTTTCAGCCATACTACTTCTCTACCCCCCAGGGCAAATTGGGCTTTATGATTTCGCATCTTTCCGGGAATGCATTAACTTGGGCTACGCCCTTAGTTCATTCTGGAGATGCCCTCCTGGATGACTATGATGGTTTCGTACAGGCTCTAAAGACCATGTTTGACCGCCCAGATCAGGTTTACAGTGCACAAGAACGCCTACTGGATTTACAACAAGGGTCCCAGGATATGCTTACCTATGTAACATGCTTTAAGCAACTGGCCAAGGAAGCAGATTGTTCCTGGGAGGCCTGCTTTACCCTTTTTCGGAGAGCACTCAATGAACAGATAAAAGACGAGTTAGCCAGGGTAGCTCGCCCAGGTTCCTTCCAGGCTCTCATGGACCTCTCTTTACAAATAGAGTTTTGTATCCAGGAAAGGAAGGCGGAAAAGAAGAAGACTAAAATGCCCTACCAAAAGACCTCCACAGAACCTTCCTCTAGACCTGAGCCCGCTCCTGCCCCGGCCAGACCCAGAACCCATGCAACTAGGGGCCTTCCGCGGACCATATCCCCGCAAGAAAGGATGCGACGGATTCACACCGGGCGGTGTATGTACTGTGTCTCTGATAAACACCTTGTGAGGGAATGTCCTTTAGCCCCTCCACGGTGTTCGGGAAATGCCAGCTCCCGATCCTAGATGGAGCACAGCTTCGGGAGAGAGATGTTTGCTCCACATCTATGGAGCTATTCCATCCTTGAACTCTCCTGAACAAAACAACCTTGTGATCTTGCAGGCATTTCTATCGCCGTCCAAGAAAGAAGCTTATCCCATTCTGGCATTAGTGGATTGTGGGGCCATGGGGATATTTATAGATCATGATTGGGTCACTACCCATAACATTCCATATGAAACAGGAGACATCATGCAACCTGTAGAGGCCATCGATGGAAGACCTCTCTCTTCAGGAGCCATAACCCTGCAAACCAAAGAGATCCAGGTCTCGATAAACCATCATCATAAGGTGATCAAATTTGACATCATAAAATCTGCCCATTATCCTATGGTACTGGGTATGCCATGGTTACAGAAGCACAACCCATACATCAACTGGCCGGCAGGATGCTTGTTTCTTGGTTCAGAACATTGTATGTCTCACTGTTTATCCCTGAATTCCTCGACAAAATCCACTAAAGGTACGCTAACAGACCAGCAAGGCCCATTCACGGTCTCAAATATTATCCAGGTTCCCAGGGCCTATCAGGATTACACTGATGTGTTTTCAAACGCCATAGTTCAGGTCCTACTCCCTCACAGACCTGAAGACTGCGCTATTGATACTGGACCCTCAGCAGTGATTCCCTTTGGAAGGATGTTCATTCTATCAGAACCTCAGAACAGGGCCCTCCGAGAAAACTTGGATACTAACCTGGAAAATGGCACTATACGACCATCCAAATCCCCGGCGGGAGCTTCGTTGTTTTTTGTTCCCAAGAAATATACCAAGGAGTTTAGGCCTTGCCTTGATTATCGTGGTCTTAATCAATGCACCCTCAAGGACTGCTACCCATTGCCCTTCATCTCGGATATCCTGGAAGCGGTGAGAGGAGCTGTAGTCTTCACGAAATTGGATCTCAGAGGTGCCTACCATCTGATCCGTATAAAGGAGGGTGACAAATGGAAAACAGCCTTCAGAACACCCTTTGGTCACTTTGAATACCTGGTTATGCCCTTCGGACTCGCTAATACCCCAGCGGTCTTCCAACGTTTTATGGACCGGGTGTTCTCCGATATGCTGTTCCTCTTTGTCATAGTTTACCTGGGCGATATACTGATCTACTCCAAGGACCATCTTAAGCATAAAGAACATGTTAAGGCAGTCTTACAGGGGCTACGTGAACATAAGCTCCTGGCTAAACCCGAGAAATGCCTTTTCCATGTCTCTACTGTTCACTATCTCAGTTTTGTCCTTAGTCCAGAAGGAATTGGAACGGACCACTCAAAAGTAAACTCCATTCTATCCTGGCCTGTTCCAACTACTGTGAAACAGATTCAATCCTTCCTGGGCCTTGCCAACTTCTACCGAAAATTCATACCTTCCTTTTCTGAGATAGTAAAACCGATGATTACATTGTTGAAGGATACTCCCTTTCTCTGGACAGCAGCCCAAGATGAAGTGTTCCAACGATTGAGGTCGGAGTTCACACAAGCCCCCATCTTGGCTCAACCTGACATTGATCGACCCTTCCTAGTGGAGACAGATGCCTCCAACTACGCCATCGGAGCAGTCCTAAAACAGGAATTTGAAGACAATTTAGAACACCCCATTGCTTATCTCTTGCGAAGCCTGACTCCTAGCGAGACCCATTATTATGTTCTGGAAAAGGAACTATTAGCCATCCGTCAAGCCTTCACAGAGTGGCGTCATCTACTCCTGGGAGCAAAACATCCTGTTCAGGTCTGCACGGACCATCGGAATCTTCAAGTTTTACAATCCATGGAATGTAGGAATAGTCATCAAGCCTGTTGGGCCGCCTTCTTTGCCCAGTACCAGTTCCAAATCCATCATGTTCCTGGAACACACAATATAATTGCTGACGCCTTGTCCCGACTACGAAGCTCTTGAAGACCGATCCTTCCCAAAGATGTTTCCCCATACAATATTTGGAGCCCAAGCAATCCGTCTCCTCGAAGACATTCGGATTCAAACCCAGTCCTCTGAGATCTGGAAGGAGTTTACTGGGAAGAATCGATGGAATTGTAAAACAAAGGACGGGTATTTATTCAAGGATAATGGCCTGGTCATCCCCACGCAGAGATTGCGACAAAGGATTACAAGCCTCTGTCATGATACCCTTCATTCAGGACATTGTGGTATCCCCAGCACTCTCTGTTTAATACAAAGACCGTTTTGGTGGCCAAAAATGAGAGTTGACGTCCAGCAGTACATCCAAGCCTGTGCAGTCTGCACTCAAAACAAGCCTGATAACAAGAAACCGGCGGGTCTCCTACTCCAACCAATGCTACCAACAAGACCTTGGGAATTCATCGCTACAGACTTTATTGTGGAATTACCACCTTCCAGGGGATACACAACTATCATGGTCACCATTGATTTATTCACTCACATGGCTCATTTTACACCCTTATACAAACTACCATCTTCCTCAGAACTCGCTGGAATCTTCCTGGAACACATATTCCGACTTCATGGACTCCCTTCCAAGATCATATCAGACAGAGGACCTCAATACATATCTCAGTTCTGGAAACACGCTGTATACTAGGAATCCAACGAGCCCTCTCCTCAGGTTAACATCCACAGACCAACGGAGCTACTGAACGTGTGAACCAAACCCTGGAGCAGTGTCTTCGCTGTTTCACCACCAAGGTCCAGGACGATTGGTCACTCTTAATACCTGTGGCTGAATTCGCCTACAACAATTCGGATCACTCGGCTGTCAAAACCAGCCCCTTCTTCTGCAGCCAAGGATTCCACCCTTCGGTTCTACCATCCATTCTCCCACAGCCTACACCAGTTCCTACAGTCGATTCCTGGATTGAAACCCTCATCAAAGTACATAAGGAAGCCAAAGAACACCTTGAAATGGCCCGAACAAGCACTAAGCACTATGCGGACTCCAAAAGAAAACCAGGGCCTTCCTATGCAGTGGTGATCAGGTCTGGCTGTCCTCGAAACTACTGCCTCAACACTTACAACCAAATAAGTTGGCTCCCCGGTACTTTGGTCTTTTTTCCATAAAGGAAATCATTAACCCAGTGGCCTTCCGACTCAAGACTACCAGACTCCTGGAAAAGGATCCACCCAGTTTTTCACACTTCTCTGTTGAAACCATACGTCCAGTCCTCCCGGACGGCTCCAAGATCTACCCCTGTGGTTGTCAATGATCAGTTAGAATACGAAGTGTCCAGAATATGTGACTCCAGGTACAGACGTGGTCCGCTACAGTATCTGGTTGAGTGGAAAGGGTACCCTCCCAGTGAACGCACCTGGGAACCAGTCTCAAACCTAAATGCCCCCAGACTACTCCGAAGGTACCACCTTATACACCCAGGCAAACCCGGAGGTACAGGCTTTCGGAGGAGGCATGCTGTCATGAACCATTGGACGCGTCCTTTCTGGACTTCATGACCCCGACCCATAGGGGCCTGCACTCGGCAGTACTCCCAACATGGCCGTCGAACGCGGAACGCTGTTTACCAGTCTCTGCGTCATACGCACTACGTTCTACAAAGCTGACATGGCCCTGCGCGTCTCAACGCTACCACTTGCAGTAGCCAGACGTGTGCTGCCGTAGTTCGTACAGAGAAATCCCTTGATTCCTGGTTCCCGGTCCCCTAAATTCCTCCTCACTCCTTTCCTTTCTTGTCCTCAGTTTGCGTCCCGGATCTCCTTTGCACCCGTCTTCCGAGTGCACTCCTCGCCGTTTCCTGGAACTTTCCTGGACATCTGAACGTTTCCTGGAGACAGGACGCAGAATACACGCTGGAACCCGAGGACCTATACACTGGGTTGTACAAGACCAGAACTGTGCGAAAGAAGACTCCATCGAAGAACTCCAATAAATAACACCGACAGGTGAGAAGGGGGGAAACCTGTGACAGAATCTTTATGCACGCAAAACAAAAATTGATCATACAAAAGAAGTCAAGTGTTCATACATTATATTTGAAGTTAGAGAGAGCAAGCATTGAGCAAGCTAAGAGTATTCCCCAGTTGAGACTGAAACCAGCCTTTCCTAAAGTCAGAG
Source organism: Ambystoma mexicanum (assembly GCF_040938575.1). Lineage (NCBI taxonomy): Eukaryota > Metazoa > Chordata > Amphibia > Caudata > Ambystomatidae > Ambystoma > Ambystoma mexicanum. The sequence goes on along the minus strand of NC_090934.1, from coordinate 385,092,513 downwards.
AACCGTTTAAACAACACAGTGAGCCAATTAGAGTTTCTTTGTTGCCTAAGATACCAGTATGCAAGTATAACCTGAAGCCAAGAGTGGCACCAAAGCTTCTGGGTAATTATTCTGGCTAAAAGCTGGCAGAGGGTTAAGGTAAGGTTGGGGAATGGAAACTCGCTACTTTGAGTTGGTAGTTGAAACACCCTACATTGCCAAAGACAGTCAACGGAAGAGAGAAGTGTGTTCCAAAGGCAACTTTAGGTTGTTGGTGGTTGCAGACAGACAAGAGAAACAAAGGGGCTGCCCCTTTGAAAAAGGATATTCAGAGGAAGAGTGCCTTGCTTTTTTGAAGGTGTTGAAGTACCTGAAAGTGAATCTTTTTAAAACTCTTTTTATTAGTTTTTCCAACAGCTAAAACAAAAAGATAAAAACCATCAAAGTTGCCAGTGCATTGGTACATTAACATAGAGAATCGTTGTCAATTTGCCACCAAGCATCAGCAATGCACAGTGCTATGTGTGGTCTGACGGAATTGATCAAAAGCCTCCAACCTCTCCTTCCCTTTTCTACCTTTTTCTCCACCCCGTCCTCCCTACCACGTAAAATTACACAACTGCGTAAAACCAATCCCAATCAGTGGTGGGTCTGAGATGTACACATACACAGGGCCCCCCTTTACACAGAGAGGTTATGATGCCCAACTGCCTCCCCATGGCTCCCACCTACTCCTTATTGAGTGAATGGCCCAATTCATGAGTAATCAACCGTATGTGTAAAGGTTGATCCTAAGAATGATTCTGCTGTCTCCAGGTAGTTAGCTGTCTGGGTCGATCTGGCCCACCGCCTGAGGGCACCGTGCTCCATATAGCACATTTTGGTTATAGGGGATTCCCATGTGGCTAAAGAGGACGGACGAAGATCTTTCCATGCCAGGACCAGGGATTTCTGAGCTGCAAATGAGTGTGTATGAACCCCCCCATTTGTGCAAACCTCGTGCCAGTCCTCATGATGGACCCTGTATAGCATTTGAGGGGGCAACAGAGGAACCTCCGCCCCTCATATCCATTTGATTCTGCGGTATTTTGACTGCCAAAAGCCCTTGATGCGTAGGCTGGACCATAGCATATGCCCCAGGGAGCCGAGCCCTCCGCATTCGCGCCAGCAGTGGGGAAAATGTTTAAGCCCCATCCTAAACAGTTTGCTCAGTGTGTTGTAGAGCCGTTCGGCGATTTTGTATTGATGTCCCGATTCTTGATGCAATATGAGACTGCGGGTATGGCTTCAAAGAACTCGCATATATCCCCTACATCGAGTTCAACGCCCAGGTCCGCAGCCCTGAGAGACACCAGGGTGTTCTTACGACCAACTTTGTTTTAGATGTTGGTAGAATAAAATGGCCGAAGCTTGGGGAAGATGTTCAGATTATGACCCAGCTGTTGGGGTCACTTGTGTGGACTCCTCTGTGGTGTATTTGGAGATAACCGCCAAAATGGTCCTATATTGGAGCCAGTGGCCTTCGCCCATCCCCAGAACTGTTTGGCCTCAGTAGAGGAAAGGAGTACTCCGTTATGGAACAGATCATGACGCTGACCTGCTGCCAGATTGTATCTTGCACCTGGAGAATTTTCTGATCCAGTCCAATTGCCAAGATAGCTCTTATGCTGATCCATGCTGCCACAACCTGTGTGTGTGTGTGACCCTTGTATAGATCTCATGTTATGCCACTGGGCGAGGGTGTTTCCAACAGTGGATGCTGTTTCACACCAGTAGGGAGACGCACAAGTGGGATCACTAGGATTTCCTTCGGCGTTAGTGGCTGCAATAGCAAGAGTTCAGCAGATCTCCAACTGGATTGGTCCTTGTGGTCTAGCCAGCGTTTGGCCCAGCAGACCAGTGCTGCCATGTAGCATGTTTTCCAAGCAGGAAGTGCCAGTCCGCCGTCTGCTTTGCCCGCCTGCAGGACCTTTGGCCTGATGCACGCTCTCTTACCCAAACAAATTTAGAGATATGGGAGTCCAGGTCTTGGAACATTGATTTTGTGGGAGCAAGGGCAGCAGCGTGGCTAGAGATGATAGTTTTGGGAGGGAGTTCATTTTAAATCCGTTAATCATGCCTGATAGTGAGAGCGGTAGTGGAGCCCATCTACGGAGATCCTGTTGGATCCTTTTTATAATCGGGGGGGGGGGGTCATTTCGCTCCATTATATCCTGCCAATTGGGGCATATCTGTATGCCCAGATACCTGATGCTCTTGAGTTGAAGCTTAAATGGTGCGACACCACCCGGATCCCAGGGGATATCCGGTCTTAGCAGCATAAATTCTGACTTTGCTGAGTTAATGACATAGCCTGCAATGGGGCCCAGGTCCTGGAGCATATTTTGCAGCCTAGGAAGGGAAGCCTTAAAGTCACTGCCATACACTAATCGTCTGCGTAAAGGGATACTCTATGTTCTTCAGTGGGTCGCATGATGCCCGTCCACCCGGGATCAGCCCGCCGCCTAGCCAAGGGCTCAATGGTGAGCGCATATAAAAGAGGTGACAGTGGTCCGCTGTTACACTTCGGGGTTCCCGCTCCTGTGGGCATACTTAATTTCCACGCCTCTCCTCGGTTAAACATGGTATTTGTCATCGCCTGGCTGCTCCATTCCTGCAGGGATGGCATTTGCCATGGCAACTAACTACAGTGTCCGTCCGTGCGAGGAATGCAGTTTCCATGGTGTCTACACAGACAGAACGACCTGTGACCCCGGCCACTACTCGGCGTGTGACCTTGGCCGCTACTCAGCCTCACAGGCTCCGCCCCGGGTATTTGGGCTTAAATGCAGCGTCCTTCTAACACTCGCTGCTTCTGTTTGTAGAGTTACCTCACTATTGCCTTTGAATCCTTGCTTACCGGTACGAACCTTGCTTTGTTATTAGACGTCCTACCTGCTTAACGCCTGGTACCTTCTGACCTGCTGTTGCTGACCCCGGACTGCTTTTCGGACTTCCTCTGCCTGACGTTGTTTCCTTGGTCTTCGCGGTTGCTGATTCCAGCTGGCCGGATTCCTCCGTCTCTCCCAGGTACCTGTTAGGCATTATCTGTACCGCTTCAGTCTGCATTCAAACTTCCTGATTCCTTCACTGTATAGAAGGTAATTACCCAAGAGGAGAACAGGAAATAGGAAGGTATATCTCTGCGTCATCTTGTTGACCTGTTGTATTTCTCTACTTGCAGCTTGGCCTTTTGGCGGTGCGTGTATTCCCTGCTTTTTTCATTGATTTACCCCTCTGTCTGTTTTGACTAGTCCAGCAGAGGGGCGTATCATAGAGAAGATCTCCCTCAAGTTGAAGAGGCCCAGGTTTAGGGAAATCTCAGCTCGCAGATTGAATACCAAGGAGCATTGGTTCTCTCATCACTCCCTCCTGCGAGCTGGTAACAACACCCCTGGCAAGTGCCAGAGTGTAAAGAGAACGGGGGTTAGGGGGAAGTGATGACATTAGTGGTCATGGTCGCCGTGGGGTTCTTGTATAGGAGATGTACCATTTCGATTTAGACCACGGAATACCCAAACTTTTCCAGCACCTGAAATGTAAAGTCCCATTGAACTTTGTCAAATGCCTTTTCGGCATCCAGTGCTAGTATCCCCTCTTCCAAGCAGGTCCCGCTGGTGATAACATGTAAAAGACATTTGACATTGGGCCTCATTCCGAGGCTGGAGGTAAGGGTTAACGGTCACCGTTAATGGCAACGGTGACCGTTAACACTTACCACCATATTCCGAGTTCCCTTTTGCGGGTTGGCATTTAACGCCTGCTTTTAGCAGGCGTTAAAAATCCAACCCGCAAAGGGACCTTGGAGTAAATTACGGCACCGTAATTTACGGTGCCGTAATTTACTCCTTCCCCATTCCCATTGAGCCCTATGGGGGCAGGAATGGGGATGGGGAACCGGTATGGTGAATGGGGAATTACCGGTCCCTCCAACCTTGGAATGGACCGGTAATTACTCCATTCACCATGCCGGATTTCCATGGAGTAAATAGCTCCATGGTTGCTTACCATGGTGCTATTTACTCCATGGATAGCGCCAGCCTCGGAATGAGGCCCATGGTCTGCTGAGGGCCTGCCCTGGATAAATCCCGTTTGATCCTTATGTAGTAGCAAAGTTAGCAGGGATTAGATTATGTGTGCCAGGCACTTTGCACGTTTTTTTGCGTCAGCATTGATTAGTGATATGGGCCAGTATGAACCGCACTCTTTCGGGTCACATCCTTTCTTATGTAAAACAAACATTTTGGCGTCGAACATGGCCTTAAGTAGGTAGCCTTGCCCTGAGTAGGCGCTAGCCAGCTGTCCAGCGACTTAGAAAGGTCTATGGGGATGCCATCCAGCCAAACCGCTTTTCTCCGACACAGATCTAATCACTTGGGCCACTTCTTCCGTGAGAGGGGCGGCAAGCCGGTCGGCCTGCAGGGAAGTCAGTTTAGGGAGTACGACCGTGTCTAAGAAGTCAGCCAAAGACAGTGGGTCCGTTGGGGATGTCCGAGTATATAATGTCCTATAGAACTGTGCAAATCTTCAATTGATGGCCCCCTCACCCAAAAGTCTCGCCTGTCTGGGTCATGAATGGAGTCGATCGTCTGGGTCGTGCTCACTGTGCTCAGAGGCACAGCTCCACCTCACTGATGAGGCCCAAAAAGGCTGAAACACGTGTATGGGGTTGCTGTTGGTACTCTTGTTCAGAAATGAATTGGCATAGCATTTCGGTGCTGGACTGCCCATGTGGGCGGGACAAAAACTGATATGCAAATGGATATTTCACATCTGTGAAAGGTACAGTGAGCATAAAGCGTGCACTGCAAACTCTCATCTCAAAGTGGGGAAAAAAAACACAGAACAGGTTATCATGGCATGTTCTTTCTGGAGAGGAGCGCCTGCTACCTTTTTTGAAATAGCTGCACCACCCTTATCAGTCCGTCGACGTCTGTGGACCAGGATGTGGTGTTATCCTCCAGCGAGCTGATCCGTTGCTCGGTGTCCGTTGTCTGGTCTGCTTGTGCGTTAAGTCTTGTCTGTACATCTTGGAGGTCTCGCTTAATGTCTTGGACTGTTTTATTGGTCTCCTGCGTCATTTGGCTGATGTATTTCATTTCTTGCAGGATCGCCTGGAGTTGAACTTGGATCTGCGCCTCCATTGCAGGTGGTTTTTCCATGCAGATCACTGAGCCCCCCTTCTCCCTCTCAGGGATCGAATGCTCCATGGGGATAAACATAGAATGTAACGTAACCTCTGGGGCCACAGAAGAGGACCGGGCTGGGACAGCCCTGGGGACCAAAGCCAAAGGCAAGAGAGGGGCAGACCTCAATGACCACCAAGCCGTGAAAATATATTGTCTGTGTTTCTGGCCGTTCCATATATATTCCAATCTTTGCTCCATCACCAGGACTTTGTGAGACTCCTCATTGGCCTGGGCGGAGTAGGAGGCGACATGCAGTAAACGGGCCTGGAGAACAGTATGGCCGGCCCCGTGGAGTAGGCATCGTTATGTGGGAAGCCCCCCGGGGTCAATTAACACAGCACAGCAGGCACGCAGTCTATTCCAGCATAAATATAGTAGATGTCTGTCCAGGTTCTTTGACCCTCCTTCGTGGGCTCTTTTGCATTGGGGGGAGGCTGTACGGGATGCTTCACTGCACCTCTTGATCAGGTGCCTGTTTGATGGTCGATGCTTGAAGAGTCCCCCAGCTCTGAGCCCCGCCTTGGGCCGGGAGGGGAGCAGCAATGGTGGGCTGCCAGTTACCGCACTACACTATGCACCTTGCCTGCTTTTCCTTGGCATTCGTTAGACTGGCCGCGTCCAGCAGCCTGGTGCGGCATGCAAACTTCACCCTGTACGGAGGGACTCACCGGCTGGGGACTGCCGCACCTTGGATTCCGGCTCATCGGCTGGGGGCAGGGTAGGGAAGGCTTGTGCGTTCCTGCGCTCCACACCTGCACGGTGAACCTGCAGATGTCGCGTCTGGGGAGGCTGTCACCCACTGCCCGGCTGTGGACGGTATGTGCCGTTCAACTGGCCTTTAATTGCATAGCAAGGCAGATGGACCACACCCGGTCCTCCGCAGGTTGCATGTAAGGTGGTGCTTGTCAGGGTGAGGTGCGGGCTACAGCAGACAGATTGCCGGGCTGATGACGTCTGCTGCATGTCTACTCCTTTCGGCAGAAGATTTTGTGAGTGTGGGGGCTCCCGCCAAGCTCTGCATCTATCGACGGTATCTTTTCATATTCCGCCAGCTGTCCCCCACTTTGAACGCATCATTGCGTGGTTCTGGCGGTAGAGTCCATTGCGCCAACAGTTATAGGCACCGGAGCTCCACTAGCTCACCGCCATTTCGCTCGGGCTCTCCAGCACTCCACCAAAATGTATCCCCTGAAAGTGAATCTTGATAACCTTTTGAAAGTCACAAAGTACAGAAGCTGTAGTAGTGTATTTGGTTGTCAGTAGATGCAAGTCTTCAGTAGCACAAATGAAGTGGAATACTATAAGGCAAAGGAATATGCGCTCATGGTAAACTTTTGTAGAAGCCCAAGTTGTTCAAGTGGACGTGGAAGTGCTGTGAAGTCATCCTGACAAAGATACCTACTGTGACTTCTAATCTTGCAAAGCGAGACATATGAAGTGTTACCACGAACTGTGTTTCATTACCCATTACAGAAGTTGTATTTCTTTTGAACTGTGGCAATTCCTCTTGGATAACAGGAAATGATGGCAAAGCATTGTGGCAGGGAATTACATTGATGCTATTTTGAGTAAGTGGAAAGTACTTAATTCTCCAAGAAGAAAAGCTTTGCTGTTGTTGGAACTTTGGTTAACACAACTTTGCTTTTGACATTAAAACATCTAGAACTGAATTGAGACTGTATAACCTACATGGATGTCCTTGTTTCTTTTTGTTGAACATTGGAGCTGAATTTACCTTGAATCCTGGGGAAGGGAGTTCACCCAGATTACGAAGAGGTCATCCAGAAACTGAGAATATATTTGTTGATGTTAATTGAATTGCTGTATATTTTCTTTGTATATTTGATGTTTAAGTGTGAGGGCCAGAGATCCTGTGCTAGTGTTTCCCTTTAGTTTTGATAGGCAGGAAAATCCTTGTCGGAGTAGGGATAGTAAAGCGTTTAATAACATTTATAATTTAATAAAATGCCATATTTTGAACGATCACCCAAAAGTTGTACGCCTCACATTGCTGACTCCTCACACCTAACAGGTGTTGTGAAAAGGTTTCTCTACTTTTGCTAAAGGGGGCAGCAGATGTATGTCAATAGGCCAATAAGTTATTTTATATCGGGCAGTCTTTTCCATGGTCGAATGAAGGATACCATGTCTCATCCAGTGAAGCCATGACCTCTCCCCAGCGGTTGTCTCCTCCCATGTGATCCTCCCTCAAATAGCTACCCCCCATGGTCAGGATCAGGTAGTAGCTGCCATCCCCTGACCACCACATGTGAATAGGTTTCCACCGGGAATAAGTCAGTGATGACACCATTGGATTAATCCCAGCTCAATTTTGGAAACATTGTAAACTGGATTACTCAAATTAGTGCTCTACCCGTAAGAGTGCAGAGTTTGCACTCTTGAGGATGGGAACTTATCTAGGCTTAATGATGTTATAGAGTTGACTAAAGAAAAAAATAAATGTGATATTAGAACGTCGATCCGGAAAATCCAGCATCTAGTAGGAATCTCTCATTAATAATAATTAAAGTTATCTCACTCTTTTTTCCTAATTCGCTGACACCACCTAGTAACATCCTTACTGCAAAGCAAATCACCAATAGAGGTGGCTTGTATCATTTTGACATAAGTATACGTGAAAGGAAAAGAGTTGAGATGCCATCTCAGAAAAGTGACTTGTTTGTGTAGGATCGGCCTAACTTGTTAACCAGTGCAAATCACTGAAGTTTGAATACAAATGTTAGCTTGCAGGGACATAGTAGCCCACAGACCCTTACTTGCACGTTGGAACAATTTAATACTGACCTGTAAGAATAATGATACACGCTCGTTCTGGAAATGACTAAACAGTAACACCAGGAATCCTAAATTGGCAGAAGGCACCTCCAACAAGTCTTTGGAAAAAACACGCTAGGAGACAATGGGCCTCATTACGACCCAGGTGTTAAGGGGTTAACGGTGCCGTAAAAGGTTGCGGCGCCGTTAACCCCTTAACGCCTTACTACGAGGTCCCTTTGCGGCTCCCGACCTTAACGGCTGGTCTGTACCAGCCGTTAAGGTAGGGACCCGCAAAGGGACCTTGAAGGTAGTTACGGTACCGCAATTTGCGGTACCGTAATTACCACCTTCCCCATTCCCATTGAGCCTTATGGGGCAAAAATGAGAATGGGGAAGGGCCAATGTTAAATGGGGAATTACCGCCCGCCAACCTTGGAATATGGTGGTAATTCCCCATTTCACCATGGCGGATTCGGTAAATTACTAGCGTTAACCATGGTGCTAATAGCGCCATTGGTTAACGCCAGGTTCGTAATGAGGCCCATTGGCTCTTAAAGGTTAAGACAGAGGAGATCACTGCCTTTATCAGAAAGACCAAAGATTTGAGAGCTCTGATGGCATCTACAGTGCTCTGGTGAAAATTAATCCAGAAATCTGGGGCAAAGTTCTGTATCAACTATTTATAACCATTAGTGAGACAGGCATTTTTGCAGAGTGATCCAACAAAAGCATAGTAGTCCCAGTTTATAAACTGGGCCTTATAACGATACTAAAATCTGTCACGTTCTTGCGATGCTGGATGCGCCAGCAATGATATTTGCAATGGTCCTGCTTGTGGAACAAATAGATTGGGCTAAACAGAAACAGATTCTACCATGTAACCAAACTGGGTTCCGCAAATCCCTTTCAACGGTAGATAATCTTATGCCTCTGATCACATTATTAGAGAGAGCCTGGGATACACGTAGACAGCCGATATGTTGCGTACAGGGACTTTATTGCGGCCTTCTATACTGTGAACTGAAACAAACTCTGGGCCAAACTAAAGAAATGGGGTATGCCATAGGGCCTATTGAATATCATTAACTCACTTTATTACAATGCCACACTAAAGGATAGATTGTGTTTTAGGGGCACAATGACATCACCTTTACCTGCATATTGTGGATTGAAACACGGTTGTATTCTAAGACCTCTTTTGTTCAATTTATATATGGCAGATTTATCATCATGCTGTGGATACCGGAGGGAATCCCGGGGTGCACCTGTTAATAAATTTAAACGTGCAGTTTCTACCTCTTCCCGTGGTAGATATCTAACAATAAACACAGAGGTAGAAAGTTTGCAGCTTATGATGTGGTATAGTGAATAATTATAACCAAATTTAGAAAAATAGAAACTTTATTAAATATGTTAAAAAACCATGTAAAATTAAATGCATAGAGTTTAACAAGAAGACAGCAGCTAATGCACATATGTCAAGGTATTAGTGAAAACCAATACATATGGGAAGACATTTAACACAACTGCTCTGTTATGTCCTAAAGAGGTAATGTTCTAGGGTAGAGGCTAAGACTATTCTAGGTGGAGTAACTCTTCTATATAGAGTTTTATTTTAAAACTTAATTTTATTAGCATGTATAACGAGAAACAGACATTTTCAATATACTAAGAAGCACTTATGCCCCACATTAGCAAAATGTCTAGATCTCCCACCCCACTCCATGCCCCCCAACCCATGTCAAAATCAACTTTTATTCAAATGGTGTGTGACTCTTCTGTCATTGTCTCAGATTCGAGGGCACTCATTTTGTCTGTATGTATCTCATTTCAGCTCCTCTCCGAGGCTCTCCCTCTGCCTCCCCTTTCCACACTTTCCCCTTCCACTCCAAGGACACTGTAGATTACTTTACTTGCTGCCCTCCCCAGCCCCCATTTAACCAGTAGGGCAGACCACTCAATATGCAATCTCTCAATTTTATCATTCACCACCGCAGTGAGTTTTTCCATGACCATCATGTTTTGAACCTTCCCTTGCCACATCACTTTTGTGTGGAGCGTCTTGTTTTTCCAACATTGGGCAATGGCCAATCTCCCCGCCCTCAACATGGCTTCCAAAATGCTCGGAAGTCTATGATCTTAAGCCCTAGTAGCAGCTGCAGCGGGTCTAGGTCCAGCCCTATCCCCGTCACCTTTTCCTTCCAGCTCAGCACCTCTTTCCAGAACATTTGTACCTTGGGGCATCGGCACCACATGTGGGTTAAGGTCCCACCATTTCCACAACCCCTGAGGCACAGCAGAGATGTTCCCGGAAACATATTTGACAGTTGCACCGGATCCCTGTGCCATCCCATTAGTAGTTGAAAGATATGTTCTATTGTGGAGGTGAACAAACCTCCCTGGAAGACCACCTTAGATATGCAGGCCCATTCCTCCTCTGAAATCTCTTCACCTACTAACTCATTCAATATCTCTGGAAGGTTTGCCTCCCCTCTAGCTAGGTTTCATTCATTGCTTTATATAGCTTGGACAATATACCCTTTCTTGTCATGGATTGATCCATGACTTTTTCCACTGGTGTTGGTTCTCTTGCTGCCCCTGCCCCCCACTTTGGATCCGTCAGGATACCCTTAATACGAAGAAATTTGAATATAGATATCGAGTCCCCTCCCAGTATATCCGGCACCTTCTCTGTCATGGAAGTTCCCATCCTCAAAGAATTGTCCCACTCTCTCCAGCCCCGCGTATGGCCACCTTTGCGAATTTGGAAATCCTTTGCGCCCCAGATTGAACAGCGGTCCCCATATTGAAGACATGGCCGAGGGCCATGAAGTATAGCTCTGTGCATCCCCAGAGTCCCGCCAAACCGACCAAAAAACTCCTAGTGTGGGGTGGGACCTCAAGCGCTCCGGTATTGTTCTGGCCAGGGACCAGAAATAGTCCCTGGCCTTCAAGGGGTGCACTATAAGATCTTTTAGGTAGTTCCAATACGTCCTCAGATCTTCCCTCATGTGTTCCAGCATTCCCCTGATTTATGCCACCTTATAATACAGGTGGATATCCGGGAAACCAAAACCCCCATTATCCCTCAGCAGGGTAAGGTTTTTCATCTTCACCCTTGGGGTCTTGTTTCCCCATATAAATCTACAAAGCTCCCCTGTAACTTCTAAAAAAAAAAAAAAAGAAATTTCCGGGAGCTGGCTCGGGATGGATGCGAACAGGTTTTGCAGCCTGGGAAGGACATTCATTTTTATGGAGGTAATGCTCCCATATCAGGTCAGTATTAATGGGAGCCATCTCTTTAGATCAGCTGTGAGTTGAGCACAGAAGGGATTATAGTTAGCTGCCACCATCTCGCTCAAATTCCCCGTTACCAGTATGCCCAGGTATCGAATGCCTCTCTGATTAACCTTCATACCCATATAGCTTTCAGTGCCTAGGAGGGGGCTCCGTGCCAGCAGTGGCAGGATTTTAGACTTTCCCACATTCATTTTGAGACCCGAAAGGCGGCTCCATTGCGAGGGCGTACAGGAGCGGGGAAAGCAGACATCACTGCCTGGTCTCTCTCGAGAGTTCGAATGCCTCGGTAAGCCCCCCATTTATCCGGACATTTGCCTATGGCCTATTGTATAATGCGGACGCCCACCGCTGAAAGTTAGCTCCCAGCCCCATCCTCGCTAGCACCTTCATCATGAACTGCCACTCGACCCTATCAAAGGCTTTTTCTGAGTCCAATGTCACAAGACATGCGTCTAGCCCTCCCACTTGCGCCCCATGGATCAGGTTGATAACATTAGGAAGACTATCTGATCCTTGCCTTCCCCTAATAAACCCCACCTGGTCCCCATGCACTAGGAGCGGCATGCCTCTTTCCAGTCTAGTTCCTAGGACTTTCGCCAATATCTTCACATCACTATTAATGAGGGAAATAGGCCTATAGTAGGAACATCTATTGGTGTCCTTACCTTCCTTCGGGATCACAACAATAGTTGCTGCCATCCTTGTGGCGGTAAGGGGTTCACCCTCCCAGCACACGTTGAATACCTTCGCTAAGTGCGGGGGCTAACCGTGATTTGTACAGTTTGTAGAATTCTATCGTAAATCCGACCTACCAGGGGCGGTCCCTGACTTCATTCCCCCGATGGCCCGCTTGACTTCATCTACTGTTATGTGATTCTCTAGGGTTTGCGCTGTATCTTTGGGGAGTCCCAGGACCGGTAGCTTATCCAAGAATTCGTCAATTTGGGAGTCATCTCCTGCACATTCTGAGGACCTAAAGTACTCTACAAATGTGTTGCCTATACCCTGAGCGTCGCATAGGCACCTATTATTGTCTGTGCTAATCGTCCCGATGTTCCTCCTCCTCTTCTTCTCCTCCCTCAATCTCCATGCCAAGACCATCTGTGCATGGTCCCCCCGCTCATATTTCCATTTTCCCCGGTGGCCTTTCCACCCTCCTTGGTCAATAAGAATTACGACCATGGGATCGGCACTACTCAGGACTGTAGGATCTGATGTTTTAGGGACACGTCCACTAGGATCATATCGATGCGGGAGAAGGAGTCCTGGACAGCAGAAGAGTAAGTGAATGGCATGTCATCCTCTGGGACCGGGGTGAGGGAGTCACATATACCTAGAACCTCATTTACACCTTTAAACCGCTCCAAGTCACCGGCGTTAACTCTCTTAATTTGCTCCAACCCATCCTCTTACAATCTCTATGGGTTCAATACCATATTAAAGTCCCCACCCACCACCAATTGACCTTCCACGAATTGGATTAGCTTATCTCTGACCTTCTCCCAGAATTCACATTGTTGCACATTCGGGGCGTATATTGAACCGATTTGTTAGCTTACCCCCCTGTAATTGACCCTTTGCAAACACATACCTCCCATTGGGGACGGCTAGCACCGCTTCTATCATGAAGCTCATCCGGGTTTACATGGGACGACACAATCACTTCCCCACCGCCCGGGATCACAGTCTGGTTTCCCCCCCCTTTCTTCCAATATGTTTCCTGTAAGCACAGCCTGTCGAGATTTGACCTCTTGAACTCACGTAGCACCATCAATCTTTTCGAAGGCGAGTTCAGGCCTTGGACATTTAGGGAGGCTATCCTCATTTCACCCTGGCCAGACATCTCCTTGTACCTGAAGGAGCACTCTACTTCCCCCCTCATCTGAGACCATACCATGATCGGGACACTTCTAACCGGATCCCTACACCACACCATCGATTTAACACTTTCACACCCTGAACATAGGTCAACCCCCTCCCCCCCCCACTCATTCCCTCCACCCTCCATCGTCATCCAACCCCACCCGGAGTCATTTCTCTTAATGAGATTGAATCCCCAGTGGTCCTCCCCCTGAGTGGACTGGCTCAACCCAAACACACTATCTCAAGCCCCCATTTGTTCCCTCTTGCATCCACATGTAATACAACAAATCAAATCCCCCCCATCATCTTAATAATTGCAGCTCAACACTGTAGTCACCGACAATTCTCACAGATCTAGAGGGGCCCAGCGTGGGCGACCTGAGCCTGGGACGTTGCGTCTGGTTGGCCCCTTAATGTACCATTGCCCGTCTTCCTGGCCTTTTCCTTCGTTACCCAGTTGTTTTGCCCATCGGCCCCCAGTAGCTCCTTTATAACCCTCCTGACATCTTCCTCGGGCACCAGTTTGTAGTTGTATTCCTCAACTTGGAAAGAGATGAAGAAGGGGAACCCTCATCGTTACCTCACACCGTTCTCACTGAGCCACTTTGTGAGGGGGTGCACATTCGCCTCTTCGCCAGAGTAAGTGCCGACAGATCTTGATAGATTGGCACCTTCGTGTTTCCCAGGGACACCAAACTCAGCCCCCTTGCCTTTTCAAGTATTTTTTGTCTGTCTTGTTAGTTGTGGAAACGTACAAGCACCAAACACTGGCCCCTCCCGGTAGCCTCAGCCCCATGGATCCTCTCAAGTTTGGGTTCGTCCATGTTCTCATCGCTGAATAGCGTCTTCAGCACCTCGTGGATGGTTCTCCGAAGGTCTGCTTCCTTTTTGCCTTCCTTCTCCGGGATTCCAAAGAATCGCAAGTTATTTCTCCACTCCTGAATTTCGACGTCATCAATTTTTAGGGCTACCTCGCCCTCCCTCCTTTCCAGCCTATGTCCAACTGTGTTTCCAATGTTTTAAGGGAAGTCTGGTTGTGCTCCATTGCCTGAATCATCTCATCCATGCTGTCAATCCAGACATTTATTCTGTCCACTTTGCTGCCGATGTCTGCCCTCATCCGACAAATCTCTTCCAGAAGGGCAGCGATATCTCTCTTGGTGGACTTGGTGTTGCTCCCCTCTTCCGACATGTTGGAATTGGACATTGCACTTCCCAGCCCGGTGTCTGGTATTCAAAGCGTCCAAGTTTCAACTTCCAGACCATGGGTGGGGTGCGGCATGGTTATATTCAGTCGAAACGTGTCTCAAACTCCGCTCCCCCCTCCATTTGCCTCCCTAATGACGAGTCTCCACACCAAGACAGGCACACGCCCGAGGTAGATGTCCTGGGGGCCCTCACTTCGACCAGGCTCACTTTGGGCTGCTATGACCTCCCCGGTGGTGGGGGGATGGGGTGGGGTGGGTCGTCGCCTGTCTTCCTCTCTTTATGGTGTTCTCTCTTTTATGCCCCGTACACTGTGCGCCCTCAGTTAACAGAAGTCGTGAGGGGGGTCCTCTGCAAGGCATCACACACCCAGGCATGGCCCCAGGGGCCTACACCTTTGCAAAATCTCCCTTAATGGTGGTGGGCCCTCAAAGTCTCTGCGCTCCTTGTCCAGGCTTACTTCGGCTTGTTACCTCTTTCCTTGCACTTGCTGCCAGGCCACCCCCTTCTGGGTCTTCTTCAGCTCCCCAACTGCAGGTGGAATGGGGACTCCCCGGGGTCCGGCTGGTCAAACCTCTCGTATATCACCTGGTTGACCCTTCACGTTGTGGGGGGATCGGAGCCTCTCCTGTAGTTATTTATAAGGGGTTTCCTCCACTTCCATCGGGTGCGGGGGCTCCCCTGTACATCTGGGGGCCGGGGTACCTCTTTCGTGTGTGCCCAGGTATCCTTTCGGTGACCTTCTGTCTCCCTACACTCTCCCCTGTCACTTTGTCGGTGCACACCGCCCCAATCAATGCGGGCGCCCACCTGGCAGGAAAGCTATATGAATTGTGGGTGGTCTCCTTCACTTTGCCCCCCCCCCCACCTGCGTGCAGGATGCCTAGAATTCACAAAGGCCTCATAGTGCCTCACGTTCCCCCTGCTAGCCTGGTCACTCAACGTGCCTTGTGGGGGTGCCAAAGCAAAAGCACTTCTTTTCACCATGAATTCTGGGCCGATTTTGTCCGTTCTTTCTCCCTAGGATGCCGCTGGTATTGTACATAATATGTTTGTCACTCCAGTCAGTTATATTTATACATTGGTTTATTGTACTAAGGAAGTCCCCAGGTGGGGAAGACCTCCTCTTACCAACTCCGCTTTGTGTATGATTCTGGAACGTACATTCCAGAATCATACACTGATGCGGGTGAATCAGAACAATAGAACTATAATACATCATAACATCTCCCCCTCCACCTTCTTCATATAATTGAACAAAGAATAATCCATAATGATGGTTCGAAAGTGGAAAACAGGGAAACAAATAAGGTAAAACTAGGGTGAGAATAAAATATAACCGAATGCCAATATAAGCTAAATGAGATGTAAGACAAATCACATATTGCAAGAAAATCAATAACAGAATGCAAACAAAACAGGGTTTAAGGTGTCTCAATATTTTGCAAAGGATATAATCAACTGCAGCAACACCCTTAACGAAATCCAGGTGGTTCTCAACTTGCCACACCACCAAATGTTCAATAATAAATAAAATCCTGCTTGCAGTTCCACACAATTCTCCTGTTTCTTGAAGACAAATAACTGTTCCTAAACATCTCTCCAGCAGACCTTTGAATTACATCATTCTCTACTGAATCACCATTTCCTGCAGGTCTGATATCATCTCTTGAAGACAAATAATTCTTCCCAAACATATCTCCAGCAGGCCCTTGAATTACATCATTCTCCACAGAATCTCCATTTCTTGCAAGTATGACATCATCGCAAGACCACCTCTTGCCGTCCTCTGGAAGTACTGACTTCCCTGAACATTCCACCACTTTTTGGGGAGCCCGATATTTTGACTCCCCTTTTAGTACCTTCTTAGGTTCCTTTACCCTAATCCAATCTCCTTTCTCAATCCTGCTCTCCAACACATGTTTTTGCCTGTCATAATATTTCTTGTACTCGTCTTGTCTTTTTTTTTTTTTTAACTTTCCTTACAATCTCCTCCAAATTAATTTCTCTATTCTTTTTCAACACCAACCAAGCAGGTCAGAGTCTATTAGTAGCTGTTCTTACTCCCATAAGAGTGAAGAAGAGAAGGTTCCTCCTCTGTTAGAGTGTGGAGTGACTCTATGGGCCTCATTACACAGTAGGCGGTAAGGGTTAACGGTCGCCGGTAAGGGTACCGGTGACCGTTAACCCTTACCACCTTATTATGAGGTCCCTTTGCGGGTTGGTACTTTAACGCCTGTTTTTAGCAGGCGTTAATAAACTAACCCGCAAAGGGACCTTGGTGCTAATTACGGTAGTGCAATTTGCGGTACCGTAATTAGCGCCTTCCCCATTTCCATTATGCCCTATGGGGGCAAAAATGGGAATGGGGAAGGGCCTTGGTGAATGGGGAATTACCACCCCGCTCACCTTGGAGTAGGGCGGTAATTCCGCCATCCACCAAGGCGGACACGATAAAATACTGGCGGCAACCATGGCGCTAATAGCGGAAACATTAAGTGAGAATTTTGAAGGAACTAGCAGATGACAGGACAATTGAAATTAAGCCGGCAGACAAAGGCGGGGCAATTGTAATAATGGATGTAAATCTATATAAACAAGGATGTTTATCTCTGTTTGAAGATACCAACACATACATGATCCTGGACCATGATCCTACTTTAGAAATTCAACGAATGGTAGAAGAAATGGTCAATAAGGCTGCAACAGAAGAGTGGATAACGGACAGGACGAAAGATTTTCTGATGAACAAAAATCCCATTTTGCCAGTATTTTATGGACTTCCTAAAGTCCATAAAAATCTCGTGAATCCCCCATTTAGGCCAATCGTGGCGGCCACAGAGAGTGTGTTTGTTCCTTTATCAAGATACTTGGATAAACTATTGTGCAAGCTACCTGCATATATTTGAGAGACACTACACATTTTTTGAATGTCCTTAACAACATTGACCAAATTGACGATAGTTGGATTCTATTTACATTAGATGTCCAATCACTATACACATCGATTCCACATGAAGGTTTGGAAGCTCTGGAATGGATATTATTGCAACAAGAATTCTTTCCGGCCAATAAAGTATTTGCCATAGAATTAGCAAAAATAATACTCTTCAATAATTATTTCAGATTTCAAGGAAAATATTACTTACAGATATCCGGCACATCAATGGGGTCAGCAATGGCCCCAGCATATGAGAACATTTTCATGTTTCACTTCGGAACTCAATACATACTTGAGCACTCTACATGGTCAAAATACTTGGCCATGTGGAGACGGTACATAGACGATATCTTTGCAATTTGGAAAGGAACTAAGCAGGAACTAGAATCATTTCTTGAATACTTAAATGCATGTAACACCTTGGAAATAGGCAATCCATCGGTTCACTTCTTGAATGTGAAGATTTATCCAGAACAAGGGAAATTACATACGACTGTGTTTAGAAAACCTACAGATGTGAACAACAGCTTGTTCTTTACAAGTCACCACCCACACCAACTGAAAAAGAATTTACCACTGAGCCAATTTCAAAGAATCAAACGAATAATTTCTAAAGAAGATACATATGAGGACATGGAGAAAGAACAAATCCTAAGATTTGAAGAGAGGGGATTTCCAGAAACCATCTTATCCCAAGCTAAAGAGAAATGTCGACTGAAGAAAAGAACTGAACTTTTAATACAACAACGGAAAGAAGATAGAGACAATCCTCCACTGATTTATTTAACAAAATACTCTACGAAGAGTGCACATATCAAAAGGACATTAGAGAAGAACTGGAAAATCACAAGGTTAGATCCACAACTCTGTGGACATTTCCCAAAACCACCACTAATGGCGTATACCAGAGGAAAGAATTTAAGAGACTCTCTAGTAAAAGCCGAAAGAGTCAACACGGTGCAGCAACGATTTCTTGGAAAACAAAAAAGGGAACTTTCCCTTGCCTAAATTGCAGTCAATGCAACAACGTGCAAAAAGGTCCGACAATCAGGCATCCATACACAGGACAAAAAATCACCTTACAACATTATGCAACATGTGAGAACACATGCGTAATATATGGACTAATCTGTCCTTTTGGCAAAAATTACGTTGGGCAAACCATTAGACGTGCAAAAGATCGCATCTCAGAACATAAATCGAACATCAGGACTGGAAATATAAAATCACCTGTTGCAAGACACTTTAAAGAGCAACACCATACAATTTCACAATTAAAATTTGTAATCTTGGAGGTAATCACAAGACCAGCTAGAGGAGGGAATCTGGAACAAATACTAACATGCAGAGAAATGTTCTGGGTCCACAAGTTAGATGCTCTGGAACCCAGAGGAATGAATGAAGAATACAGTCTGAGTTCATTCTTATGAAGAGAGGTACAAGCGGTATTGTGACTTAGCATCACCACACAGGGATAAAGCAGGCGATTTACAGGAACATTCATAACCATAGAAATGGAGGCTGTGGTATAAGCTACATCCCAGAGAAAGCAATGTTGAAGAACTTAATTGAATGTAAGAGCAACACTAATGTAAATTACATTGTGATTTGATGGAAAGACGATCAAAATTTATCAAATTGTGGATAACTCAAATGCAACATCACGAATAAAACATGCAGATACCGGTCCCTAGTTCAAAATAGGGAAGATAGACTTAAACCCAAGCAAATTACTATGAGTATCATGAGCGGTGGCCTCAATTTGAACTGTTTTATTAAGATATCATCTTTTCCGTGTAAATTGTACATATGCAGTAAATGCAGTTGTAACCACGATTTCCAAAATGCAGTCGTCATAGGAAGAGATCACACTCTACTACATTGTGAATAGAAGAACGGATCGGATATTAGGAGTCAGGTGACTAGATCACATGATAATATAGGGTCTAGTTGCTAGATAATGTTTTGACTTGGAATGAGCAGGAAGGAGGAGAAACAGACTCTGGAACGGCAGATTGCTTAACTCCGGTACAGCAGAAACCTTTCTTACTGGGGTAACAACTCGAATAATGAACATACTGAGCACAGCGTTGACTTGATTATCTAACAGACAGCATTTTGAATAGGTAGATACATTCACAGCGACCCGGCGACACAATAGGAAACAGCACAGAGGAAAGAAACGTACGCGGCTGCAAACAGTCACCTTTCCAGGTAAAAATGTGATGTTAACTTTAAAATGAAAATCACTCATACATGAAACTGCCATATAGTGCGCTAACTCGAACAATTGTTAAGACACAGGGAGGAAACTTGAATTGACCACGACATACTTCCAACAAACCCTGAATGGGACTCTGTGTCAAGCCCAAATCATGCCAAGATTCCATACTGAAAACTTGATTGGAAATGTGAAATTTCGAAGAGGCTTTTTCACCAATAAACGGAGAGTAGAGGAACATACAGGTACAACTCTGCATTATTTAGAGCTAAAGACAATTTTTCATTGCCTCATCAAATCAATAAAACATTTATTATATTATTCACAGATAACTAAAAACGAATTGGGAACTGCAAAAAGACGACGTTTGCATCATCTCACAACGGAATAGTTGCCACTGAAAAATCCTGAGGATATACTCACTATCAAAAAGGAGATGTTGTTCTCATTCCACATTGAAGTATCATTTTGAAATTATTATGAATAATTGTTGAAATGAGTGACTACTGTACTAGTTAGCAGTAAGTCATTGCTCCTGAAGAAGAGAGACAAATCTCTCGAAACGCGTTGAGCTCATTACTAACCCCTCTTTTTTTAGAAATTTGTGTAGAAATTTATTTTAGAAACTGATTTTTTTTTAACAGTCTCGATTCCCTTGAATTTGTTAGAAATTCGTATCAATTCTCCTGAATTTTGTTGAATTTGTTGAAAGAAACTACTTTTGGTTATTAAATTACAATGGTTTGAGTGAATTGAACTCAAAAGAAATAATGATATTATTTTGTACAATTTTGATAAACATCATTAGTAAAAAAACCAATACCTTCAAGGTGAACATTTGATTGAACTTTACTCTCAATGTTTGTTTACTTTCATTGTGGCTAAATAACTTCTTGAAAGAGTGATATATCGAATATTTGAAATTATTGAAAATATTGAGATTTGTTTGGAAAATTTTCTTTCCACTCTTGAATGGTGTGCAGGGGACGGGAGTTTCTATTACCAATAGGAACTACACATTTTTCTCATGTTCGTCTTCCGACATCGCAGATATAAGTATATCGTCTTGAAAGTAGTGCACTCCTTGGAGGCCATTAAACAGATGATGCATCAATCCCTGAAAAACAGCTGCTGCTGACGCTAGCCCGAATGGCATCCTCTTATACCTAAATGCTCCTAGTGGTGTAATAAAAGATGTAAGGTGCCTGGATTCCTCATCCAGTACCACTTGGTGATAAGCCGAAGATAAATCCAGTGTCGTGAAAAACTTTGCCGGTTTCATCGTGGTGAGCATTTCTCCAATGTTTGGCAGTGGGTGTCGATCTACCCAGATACTGCTCTTAAGGTCTCTCAAATCGACACCCATCCTGATCGACCCATCTGGATTCAGTACAATGACAATTGGGGATAACCATTCAGAACTCTCAATCGGTTCTATTATGTCTTGCTCACATAGCCTCGTTAACTCCTTCTGTAATGCCTCCCTAGTGCTTATCGGTATGTTTCTTACTTTGTGAACTACTGGCTTGGCACGTCTCAAGCACAATGCGATGTTTAAACCCTTTTAAAGTGCCAATGTTATCATTGAATACTCTAGGTAAGCTTCGGGCAAAATTTTTAGAGGTGTCGCAACTGTTTTCTGTGATACTTAAAATGGGTACGTTTTCACCTGGATGTATCCTGAGCCGCAGCGATGCTTGTTCCCACCATCCTACAATGGAAAACCCATTTTCAGCCACATATAATCTGCAATAGGTTCTCCTTCCTTCAAAATCCAGATGTACCCATGTGTAACCTATAATGTTAATGGGTGTCTTACCATAACAGGTTGCTCTTACTTTTGTTAATTGTAAGTCCTCCATTCTTCCTTTTAAATCCTTAAGGAATATCTCCACATCCACCATCGTCTAAGGAGAACCAGTATCAACCATTACTTGCAACGATATACCATTTATAAGCATAGGTACCCATGGACCCACAATACCTTCAGTTGTTGTGAAAGCTAGGATGTGTACCTCCTCTTCAAATCCATGTGTAACTGCTAGTAGACTACTTGGACCACCAATCTCTTCTAATGCCTTTATGCTTGTCATGTTGCTTCTTCCAAAACGACCACCATCCCTCTGCACACTGCTAATGGGACGTGATTGGAACCTGCCCCTTCCTCTGGGGTTCCGGCATATTTACCAAAATGACCAACGTAGCCACATCTATAGCACTCAGCAGAAAATGCAGGACAATCCTTTTCTACATTCATGTGTTTATACCAACCACATTTGTAGCATCTTACTTGTATCCTGTTCATGGTTTCTCTATCTTTTCTGACACCCATACCAAAATCAGTTTTGGGCATTTTATTTTTTTACTATAGCAATTAATGCTTCCTCATCCTTATTATGGTCTCCATCATGCATATCTTGAACAGACTTTACTTCACAACACTCTGACTTGTTCTGTATTTCTCTCATGCATTTCTCTCCCAGTTCCATTGATCTGGCTATTTCAACGGCTTGTTCTAGCGTTGGGTCTTTCACCTTCTAGAAGCGTTGCTGAATGCGGGGAACTGCCACATGTAAAATCAATTGGTCTCTTAAATATTCATCGGCCACCCCAGTAAAGTTGCAAGTTGATATGAGGCCTCTTAATGCAGCAATACAAGTGTCAACACTTTCCCCTTTACATTGTTTCCTGGAGAAAAATTTGCATCGCTCCAATACAATGTTGGTCTTATTTCCCTCCTCTGTATCTGCTAAATCGGGCAATGTCCTAAAAATCCTTAGGGCTTCTGCACCCACACAATTCAACAATTCAACAACGTGGCTTCCTTCAAGTCATCATTGTTTTTAGCCCCTCCAATTTCTCTTAGGTACACCTGAAAACTGTCTTGCCACTGTTCCCATGTGCATATTGGGTTGCCAGGGTGTGCCAAAAATTGTACTGGGGCTGCAATGTTCTGCATGTTGCTCTCGTACAAACTTCCTATGAAAACAGTTCTTTATCAATTTTGTTGCGTTTATGTTCGCTCACTTCCTCATAGTACACTTACTGTGGCATTATTCTCACTTGTGTACTTATATTTAAGTCTGTTTAAAACAAATCCTCTTTTATGTGGCAAGGTGTCTGGCAAATGGCTTTATCTTGCCAAAATCGGTGAACAAAATACTGCGATATCCCGTTTAATGTCTATATATTGCCTTGTCACTTCAACCTTGACATTTCGTTTTGCTCCCTGTAATCTTTAACTCGTCGGCATGGCAACCTTAGTTCGTGATCCCAAGATGGCAGCATGTAGTAGACGTTTTCAAGGTGCTTTACTCTAATGTTATCTTGGTTGGCCACTTGCCGCTTGCGCACCATTCGTAAGATGCAGCGCAACATTAATGTCCGGTTGTATAGGAATTTTCACCCCTTTTTTCTTTTTGCTTCAGCTGCCGCACTTACGGTATGGCCTTGACTCCTGATTTCTTTATCCGGCCGTGATACTCGAGATTCCACCCATCAGAGTCTGTCCATTCACGGCTGGTTTTGTCAATTTCAATACCGCTCGATTACAGCCAGGGACTTCCTTGCAATGACGAACAACTCCTCGTCCACCAATGTGTTGTAAATAACATGTTCGTCACTCCAGTCAGTTATATTTATACATTGGTTTATTGTACTAAGGAAGTCCCCAGGTGGGCAAGACCTCCTCTCACCAAGTCCGCTTCGTGTATGATTCTGGAACGTACATTCCAGAATCCTACACTGATGTGGGTGCATCAGAACGATAGAACTATAATACATCATAACAGCCGGGTTTCCCCTCTCTTAAACAGTGCCGGTAGGGCGTGGGTGGGGCAAAAGTGGGGTCTCCGTCCTCTTTTGCCAGTCCCTCACGGGAGAGAGTCGTGCTGGAGCTGGTCCCATCCGCGCGCCCCCTGATTGCCTCCCCTATATAGAGTTTTTATTTTTGAATGTCTAGAGAGGTGTATAATCATTACAAACACTTTGGTAGACTAATGACTCATCCTGGTGTTGCTATTAACACAACATTACCTATGCTCTTTGGTGTAGGCTTGAGCTCTTTCTTTTTATGTTAAATGTTAGATTTATCATCATACCTTGACATAGAATAATCCTTACCACTGAAATTGGGTGCTGAGTATGCAGGTGATATATTGCTTGTGGACTTCGCTCCAGGGGCTTGCAAGCATTGTTAGTACAGCTTTCTGAATTTGCTAGAATACATATCCTCAGTATCAATACCGCAAAAACTAAAATTGTCTTTTGTGCCATGAAAAAAAGGTCAATTTTGGACTATAATTGGAATTTACAGGGGTTGCCTGGTGAGTGTGTTTCTGAATACAATTATCTCGACGTAACAATTGATTGACATCTCAATTGGGGTACTCACCTGAAATAAATCGAGGTTGATACGTTTCAGCTGATAGGCGCATTAAAGTGCTTTGCTGCACAGCATGCCGATTCCCTATGTCCCCCTAATTACCACTTACAAGATGAAAATAGTTCCCAAAAGTATGTATGGGAGTATTGTCTGAGGGAAGAAGAAAGAGACGGAATTACACTGACTGCAGTTCTATTACATGAAGACACTGATGAATATCCTGACCAGACCAGAAACCCATTGGAATTCCTTTTGTGTGAAATGAGCATTTGCTCTGTACCGTCTCTCCAGCTACTACAGTGTGCCATGTACCACTGGAAGTTGGCTAATGCAGGAGGTCAAACATTACTTACATCCTTGTACACCGAAGCTAATAAGATGCTAAGATATGCTAAGAAAACTATGTGTAAGAATATTGTGACACAGTTGTGTGGGAACAACCATTAGGACTTAATTAATCAAGCACGACTAGGGCTAAATACAAAAGATTGCTGAAGGATCGAATTGTTGATCTAGATAGAGATCCGAATTGAATCAACTTAGCCTCAAAGTCATGTAGCAGAGACTACATAGATGGTGGTACAACCAGCACTTTATCTAAAATCATTTCCTAATTCCTACATTCGTGTTTATTATATGAGTGACATTCAACTTGGTAGATACGTTAGACTTTATTGGATGCAGACCTGCTCTACCAAGAGAAGAGCACACTTTTAGACTGTGCAAGTTTATATAGATGGAGACCGCTAAGGACCTACTGTGCTTTTGTAGAGCCTTAACACCAAGACAAAAAGGACTTTAGCCATAGGAGCTACAAAAAACACGCTAACAGACACCAACATAATTTGGCGACTTTATTTGAATGGCAATCAGATCCCACTCGTACACCATCTTAAAAATGGGTGAATATTTATTCTACAGATTGGCGTAGCTCTCCACTGTAAATTGATCATCTCTAGGTGCTTCCCTGATGCTGCTTGACATTTCATGCTGCAGTCAAACAGGATGATGACCCATTTGAGATTCAGAATATTGCTTAGGTCGAACAATTTTCTCATATGCAGCTGGTTGCAATGTAAGTTTGATGTATAGCAATTCTCCATAGGCCAGGCATATGACATAGACCCTGTCATAGTAACCATCACCTTTGGGGGCCCAATTGACTTAAGGTATCTGTGCTAATGCCAAACATGTGCATATGGCAATGACAAAAGCCAGTCGCAGCTTTTCAGCTTTTCAGAAGACTTCATAAATTTGAATCATACCATGAGGTAGTGTGTTTAACGTATCAAGGACGTTTGTAACCAGACTACCCATTAGTAAACTCCCTGTTAATCGATGTTGTGGAAGATGGGTCAGGCACACTTTGGTATCAGTGCTAGAGATTCAGCCTCCTTGCATGAATGTTTATCAAATATGTTAAGTTATGCTGTGCAAGAAGTGGAAGTATGTGCAAAAAGAGAGGCATATTTATTTTTATAGCGCTCCTAAACCAAAGGTATCTGGGCGCACGTTTACAGATTAAAAAATGACATACAAGAGGTTACATTTTACATCAACAAGGTGCAAACAGTAATAATATTTGCAAGTTACAAGTGAAGTACATGTAGTTACATTTTCAGTTGACACAGCCAATACAGTAATACAGTGATTAAGAAAGGCAGATTAAAGTACAACGAAAAAGAGTAAGCTACAGTGGGGGAGATAGTTATGGTGCCTGCATGGCATTTTATAGGTCAGCAGTCTGGTACTTTGATCATTATTATTCCTGTGAGAATAGCCAAGCCATATGAACTTCGAACGAGAGCCTGAAACAAACAGCTGTAAGTCATGTTTTCCTCCTTAACTAAAGTTATAAGACTAAGAAGCTGGCATTTGGGAGTAAAAAGTTGGTTCTCCAAGGACCTTGTAATAGAAACTATTGGGGTCAATACCACTCAGGGAAGATTCTATAGTAGGCCGTTTTGAATAGAATAACGTAACTTCTTTATACTTGAATGTGATGTTTTGTATGCATTTTTTCTGTATTTACATGCATTTGTTTTGTTCTTGGTGAACCCATGGTTGAAGAATGGCTTTGTCTGTCTTATTGATTGGCTTTTTCCTGCCTAGGTGATCACCGACCCCTATGACAACTTCATGAGAAACCACCTGCAATATTATGGCTATTTTCGAGGTGAGACTAGTGTGTGTCTCCGCATTTATTTGAATTGGTGTTTTTGTTTCTTGCTTCTGCTTTATTCTGTCTTTTACAAGATGCTTGGCTAGGTTGATTTTTGGCTTGTTATTTATTTTTATTTTTTACAGTTGACTCTCCAAACCTTTCCATGGTGTGAGGGGTCAGAAATGAGAGGCGGGCACAAAGTTGTAATATTCACATCATGAGACATTTTTATTAAACAGAAATGGGTTGAATAAACGCCTGTCTATCTCTATCCTAAGAAGAATTTCCCTCCCTAGGACACTAAAACTAAAGATTAGTCTGTGTCAAGTCGTTTAGAAACGTATAAACCGTCCTTGTGTCCAAAACCTTCTAATCTATCTCTCACACAAGAAACAAACTAGCCTGACCACGGGAAATATTCAACCAGCATCTGAATCTATGAAAGATACCAATGCTGGGGAACAGGAGTGAAAGTTAAGTAAAATGAATCTTTGGCCCCAAATTTTCCTTCTTTTTTTTCTGCATCAGAAGCCTCTATATCAAGGCCTATGAATACCACTTCTGATATCATGTATCACAGATGGATCAAAGAAAGCTACAACTTTCAGAGAAGGCTTAAGGGGTTTTATTGCTTTCTTTGGCAGGGTGCAAAGGACGTCCCTCACTCTAATCTAGATATCAAGTTTCCCACTGTTATCCACACACCCCTAGTCCTTGTGTTAGTAGATATAGACTATTATAATTGTTCTTTTATAACGCGCCTAATACCAGAGATTGGTTTCTAAGCGTGGGATCGGGATTTTAACTTTTGTTGCGCTGCATTGTCAAACGGGTTGCCTCTGAGCTATTTTCCCCTCACCATACTGTCTAGTCTCTACCTTGCTGTCAGTGAGAACCTGAAGGCAATTGCTTTCTCTGCCTGAACTTCCTTTGGGACTTCATAAACTAGCCTTACAACATTGATGTTATTAATAACTATAACATTAGGGACTGTGCCTTCCAGCCACTCTACCCAACTCTGTATCCTTCCTCACATGCCTCAATATTCCTCTCCCTGTTTGCTTTCTCCTCTCACTACTCTCCTGCATCCAGCTCCATCTACCTTCTCTCCCTCTTCTCCCTACATTTTCCTCCTCTTTTCCTCTGATGTCTCCCACTCCTTCTAATACCTTCTCCACCCTTCAATGTTATAACTTCCTCCACCACACTACTACTCCCTCCTCCAGACTACTACTCCCTCTCCCACACTACTATTGCTACTCCCACCTTTTAATCAGTCACCTGCCTTTCGGCTCAACAAATCACTTTCTACTTTCTGTACTTCCTCTAATATTCTCACCCACCTTTCAAGTACACTCACAACACAGTCCACTTTCTCTCACCAACCAATGCCTCATGTTTTCTATATTTCGACTCCACACTCCAGTCCACTGTCATTCCTCCTGTTGGGCTTTTGGTCTGCCACCTCATCCTGCACTAACCTTACCCGAACGACCCACACTCTCCTCTTTCCTGCTGCCCCTCTTACCTTCCCCCTCCTTCTCCCATTCGATTACTGACCCTGGCCAATCTGGTCCTGTCTTCACCTTCCATGAGATGTTACAATCCGAGGACGTTATACGTAGTGCTTTACGCCCCATCCCTTTTCTCAGCATGTCCAAGTTCGTGTTAAGGAGCCTCAGCGTGGCTTCCCCCAAGGTAAATCAAGTCTCTTTGGTTCCTTGTTGTTTCAGGATGAGTCGGTGTTGAAGGGAGTTTGGCACAACGCTTTGGTTATTGTGTGCCCCAGCAGGTTCCTGTGCACTGGCTCTGTGCCGCGCTCCAGCATTGATGCCTGTAGACTATTGGCGTGTGGTGCTGATGGGTTTTAATGCTGCAGGTGGTCTCTTGGCATTGCTGTGGTCTTCCCACTGGTTATATGAAAGAAAGAGACAACTTGGCAAACATTTTCTGAAAGAGGCATGGGGTGATGCAAGTTGATACTTCACATAAAAAAAGGCATTTGGGGGAAGGTACAGGAATGGGGCCCTCTCAACTCCCCCTCCCCCGGTCTAGGTTAAAGATGGCTCTCGCTTTCACCCTTGCAGGCGACCCACCCTTGGCTGAGAGGGGTTCCTATCCCTTCATGACAATGTCAGATTACTGTCCTTGTCACACTGCTTTTGCAGCACAAAAGTCCTACAACGTTCTGGGTTTTGTGAGGAGCTAGGAATGGGACATGGACACAGAGGACTCATGATATATGTTAAAAACTTTAACTGGGTCTGAAAATGCCTCACTATCCCTGGTATTTTCCTACCTAAACCAACAACAAAGGCTCAGTCAGTTGTCAAGATGTCCAAGACAAAAATGTCTCTGTCTGAAATCTTATCCTGGCCCTCTCATAAAAAGAGATTCTAAAGTGAAAAGGATATGTCTCCGGCCTTGAAGGTGCACAAATGTTAAAGTTCCACAAAATATATTTCAAATAGATTGTGTATTCCTCTTCTTATGATATCTTCATATCCAGCTTTAGCTGTCCGGCAAACATTTTTTCAGCGGAGGGCGCTGTGTATAGATGCCTGTTGACTCGATGTCCCTCGAGGGCCTCGGTGTTGGTGTCGATGTCATTGATGGTATATAGCGCTCGGAGTGACCATTTGCTTCAGTTCTGTTTTTCTGCAAGAGCTATTGCTTAGGAATATCAGTACGCTTTGGGTTCCGTGTCAAGAAACCTTTCGTATTTAGTGAAAAAGATGACATTGTCATCAGCATCTTCGACTCCGAGATCAGGGTTAAAAAAAGTCTCGACTGTGAGGCGAAACATTTCTTTTACGGACACCCTTCGGGTGTGTCTCTGGTGCTTAGGATCCACTCATTTAACAAGTCAATGCCTAAAATTGCCTCGATGCAACAGCTGTCGAAACCCTCGACGCGTCGAAGACTGCGATGACTTTGTCGACACAATTGGCTGAACCCACGAAGGAAGTCGGGGAAACTTTCACCCCAATACCTAAGAAAAACTTTTTTAACCCTTTAACTGCCATGTGTATTTCCCCCCAGTGCCAAGGCCTTTTTTGGTGATTTCGGTATGTGGCCATTCAATGCCTTGTAACTTTTTTGTTACATGCGATATCTCGGACTAATTTGGCTCCTTTTTTTCCCCACATATAGGCGGTCGTAACGCCACCCAGGAATCCTAGGTTGCTGTAGGGAAAATAAGCAAAAAGGGCAAAAAATGTGGCTTTTTTCAAAAAATGGCAATAAAATGATGTACAAAGAAGCCTGTGTTTTTTTCCTTCTAAGAGCTAGGAACAAATGGTTTGCTGTGCTTTCAAGAACAGGTTAAGTGGAAACGAAAAAACATTATTTTGATGTGGTGATCAACCGTTTTGTGAGAGGTAGGCAATTTTGGCCATTTTTGCAATTGGACGGAATGGAAGAAAAGGGTACGAAAGCCGAATTGGAGGACAGAAAGGCATATATTTCTGAAAAGTAGTCAAAATTCCAAGCTCGGAAAGTGGTAATTTGCGTAGGTCGGGCAACAACTAGGTAGGGGAAAATGCCATAGATTGGGGGAGAAGCGAGAAAATGACCGAAAAAAGGTATGTGATGGACATGGTTGGCTTGGTACGGCAATGGCTTCTATGAATTTTGAGAAAAGCAATGCTCTGCTACATTCCCCTGACTCTTGCAGTTAGGAAAGCACACATTTTTTGTAGTGTTTTACAAAAAAAGCCATACCACAAGCCAAACACTGAGC
This sequence comes from Ambystoma mexicanum, assembly GCF_040938575.1. NCBI lineage: Eukaryota > Metazoa > Chordata > Amphibia > Caudata > Ambystomatidae > Ambystoma > Ambystoma mexicanum. Next base: position 385,062,707 of record NC_090934.1, on the reverse strand, counting down.
CATGGTACACAGGAGTTTCATGCTCACGGCCTGAACAGACGCACTTAGCATGTGTAAATCAGGAAAACCAATGTGGTGACGAACAGCAAGCATACATTTTTTGAAAGAGCACAGGCAGACCTTTTCAAGGGTTTGCAGGTTACAAACGTGTATGGTGCCTAAAGCAGCAAATAAATGTAGGTCACATTTGGGAAATGAAAGGGTTGTGTGACAAAGGGCACCAGCAAATGGGTCAAAACGTTATGAAAACCACACAAACACAACAAATGTTATACCTTGCTGCATTCCCACAGGTGTCCTGATGAAAACGGTACCTCACATGTGTGGGTGCACCTACCTGGGCGCCAAAGGGAAAGCCTAAAACACAGGTAACCCAAAGTCTGTTTTGACACCTCATTTTCACACTTTCTCCAGACAAGCACAACATACAGATATGGGTCTTGGGTGTCCAAGCCAACAAAGAAAACAGGGAACCCCATGCATTTCCGAAAAGGGGACACCCGTGGGAATCCGCAGAGGTATAATTTGCGCAAATCGGCCCAGATTTTATTACCCAGACACCCCCACAAAGTCTGAAATGTGGGAAACAAAAGCATTTTCTGCACATTTCACTCGGCTTACCCATCGAAACACACCACCATCAACACATGGCCTACCGTCCCGCGTTCCCACAGGTGTCCCGATGAAAACGGTACCTCACATGCGTGGGTGCACCTACCTGGGCGCCAAGGGGAAAGTACGACATCTGTTGTTGGCAGCGTGTTTCAGGGGTTGAGTAGAGTGAAATGTCTGGAAATTGTGTTTTTTACCCCCAAATTTGGAATTTGCCGGGGGTTCTGGCTAGTAGATTCTGGGCCGATTTGTGCATGTCAGACCTCTGTGGTTTCCCACGGGTGTCCTCTTTTGGGAAATGCATGGGGTTCCCTGTTTTCCTTGCTGGCTTCGACACCCTAGGCCCAAATCTGTAGGTTGCCCACATGAACAAATTGTGCTGTGGCCAAAGGCTTGGGGTTACCAGCAGATATCTGGTCCCAGGGAGGGCTGCATGACATGGCACCCACTCCATTGCGGGTGGTGGGGGGGGGGGGTCAACGCCCCATCCCATTAGAAAATTCCCTGACCCTTTGGGGTGCCCCACAGCCCCCCTAAAAAGCGTTCCACCATGTTTTCCTTTGGTAACCCAACTCCCCTTGGTGCAGAGAGGCACATTGATGTGCCATTCTGGCGCTGGGGTGCCCAAACCTTACTGCCCCACCCTCTGGGCAGCTGTCCCACCATTTTTGGGGGCCCTCTCCCGCCCACCCCAAATAGTTGGCGGGGGCACCTCAGGCAGGCCTCCCTGGGCCTCCTACAAACGGCTGCGTGAGGTACACCCCCCTCCATTTGGGGTGGGGGGAGAGGGCCCCCAAAAATGTTGGGACAGGCCCCCCCAGTGGGTGGGGCAGTAAGGTTTGGGCACCCCGGGGTCAGATTGGCACCCCAATGTGTCCTTCTGCGCCAAGGCAAGTTTAGTAAACAAAGAAAATAATTCAAAATGCGAGGCTGCCCTTTAGCAATAAATCCCCTTTGGTATCAGTCTGTACCACAAAGATTTAGTTGGTAGCTTAGACTTATCTCAAGAGGGAGATGAGCAGTATTCAGGGTTGACACATTAGGCAGTACAGTACTATGGAGCAAGGAAACACTGACCAAAGTTTTGTTTTTTAAAAAAAAAGGAATATATATTTATTTTATACACTTCTAAGTCAACACATAGATGACAGTTAATAAAGTAAGTTAAGTTTAGTCAAAAGAAAAGCATATACAACTCCCTATTCAATTGTAGACAAGTTTGCGGTATAGCGAAAACTGAGCAAAATGGCACAGTGAAAACCATCTACAAATGGCACTCTAACAATTCAACGAAAGGGAGGGAAGGTACAAGTTAAGTCGAAATATCCTCAGGCACCCCCTAGCAACACTTCCCTGAAGGTTTGTGAACAGGTAATGCACAGTAACACTTTAACCAAAAGATAAGTGAATGAAAACTGAGCAAATGGCACTCCACAAGTTAAAACAGTAGGAAGGAAGAGGGGTTTAGAAGATTTAGGTGCATCAATATATTTCTCATTGAAAACTATTCTAGTGAGAGCAGATCTAACAAATCAACCAGAGTCAATGGGCCTGAGCCAGAGTCAGTGGTACAGGACCAAGAGCTTAGGAGCAAAAATGTTCTTGTAGCTGCAGTCAAGTCTGTAGTAGCAAACTTTTGAAGAGGTAGATGCAAGGCGAAAGACAATGTTAAGAGAGAGGGCGGCCGACCCTTCAAGTAGTTCAAGGATTTAAAACACCTTTAGGGCTACCACGAAGAAAGGGCGGCCTGGCAGAACAATGTACCTTAAACGTGGAGAAGTGGCTCCTGCGGTGGCGGTTGTTCCTGGTAGTTCCTGCAGGTCGAGGGGTCCAACAGAGGAAGAGAGGCTCTCGTCGTGGAGGAAGGTTCGAGTCGCTGCACTACCCAGGGATGAAACCAGCCGCGGTGCTGCCAAACAACGTCTTGCTCTTCCAGTCCTCAGGACCCTGCTTTTATGCAGAAAGAGACCCATTCATGCAGCCTAGCTGTCACTCACACAGTGGAGTGGTCTTCTTGGCGGGAGACCCTCCAGCCTATCAGGTTAGAGTGCGACCTGAGTTGCTGTGGCAACTCTGTCTGGGGGTTCTACTCCCCCCTCCCAAATAGACCCACCCCAGACTCAGTGGCGCTGAAAGGAGAGCTTCTTGGCAGAAGCCCGCCAAAAGGACGAACAAAGGATCCCCAACCTGGGTTTAGGAAAATGGAGTAAGGCTCAAGAAAGAAGTTTTATCAAAGTTCTGGCAAATAAAACCTACTGGAGTAAAGTTAATAATAAAATATACCGGCGGTATATTAGAGGCTGTCAAAAGAAGTGGTAGCCTCGAACAATGGGAAAATCCAATAGAGAAATATTTGCGGTCAAATATAAAAGGTAGTAACCACTGCCATCAGCCTGAAACTTTGTAGAGGGGGACTTTACATGCCCTGGGAGACAGTAGTCAGTCCCAGGGTATGGAGTCTATGTTTGGGGGTCGCTACAACACCCCAGTGCCACTGCACGGAGGGTGCTGTGTGACACATGTGCATAAAGATGGTTCCTATGGGTGAGAGAAAAGATCCCATAGGCATTAAACACAAAAATAGCCTAGAACACACATAGCAAAAATGCCTAAGAGTGGGAAAAAGAGTCTCACTCTTAGCAGGTAAAAATAAATAAACCCTTCAAATCCAGCAAAGCTGTTGGGGGACTCTATAGGTAAGGGAAATTAGCCATGCAATCAGAATTCTACCTAACAACGCCCCATCCCATTAGAAAATTCCCCGACCCTTTGGGGTGCCCCACAGCCCCCCCTAAAAAGCGTTCCACCATTTTCACTTTTTTCCTTTGGTAACCCAACTCCCCTTGGTGCAGAGAGGCACATTGATGTGCCAATCTGGCGCCGGGGTGCCCAAACCTTAATGGGTGGCGGGCGCACCTCATGCAGGCCTCCCTGGGCCTCCTACAAACGGCTGCGTGAGGTACACCCCCCTTCATTTGGGGTGCGGGGGAGAGGGACCCCAGTGGGTGGGGCAGTAAGGGTTGGGCACCCCGGCACCAGAATGGCACACCAATGTGCCCCTCTGCGCCAAGGCAAGTTTCGTAAACAAAGAAAAAATGGAAAAGGTACTCTACACTTTAGGGCGGGCTGAGGGGCACCCTAAACCGTGAGGTAATTTTCTAATGTAATGGGGGGTGACCCTCCCCCCCCCCCACCAAATGCAGGGGGGGCATCTCATTCAGCCCTCCCTGGGGTAGATGCCTCTTCCTAGGAGCAGATATCTGCCCTCAGGGAGGGCTCCAAGGGGTGCCTCCACTTCCCCTTCGGGTGAGGGGGAGCGGGCCACCCCCCTTTTCTGTAAAATATATCCCTGGTGGCTAGTGTCCCCCCCACCCCCACCCAAAACTCCCTTTTTATTTTTGTGCTTTTCGTTTTTTATTTTGCCCCCTTCCCTGGTGGCATATGATCAGCCATCTGCCCCCAGAGTTGTGCATATATGTGCCCCCATGCTTTGGGGGCCGGGGGGGAGAGGGCTGCTTACCGTAAGCAGCCCCCCCACGTCACAAACGTATCCCTGGTTGTCCAGTGGGTTGCTGGTCACGGATCGAGCACTCTGCGCCAATCTGTGACCTGCAATGCCTCATGTTCGCCAATATCCCTGGTGGCTAGTGGGCTCCAGGGCCCAAACCCCCTCCCACCTCCCCCTTCCCTCGCCTTTTTTATTATAATTTTCTTTTCTTTTTCACCCCAGGGGTCTCCAGCGCTGTGGCCCCATGCTTTGGGGCCACAGGGTAAGGGGGCCGCTTACTTAGTAAGCAGCTCCCCCTCTCTATTGATCCTGTGACATTGCTGCCCACGGATCGCGCGCCCTGCGCCCGATCCGTGAGCAGAAATGCCACACAATGGGTATCAAAGGGGAATCTCCCCTTTCCAACGATACCCACCTCGATCTCCGGCTTGAAATACAGCCGGAGATCGAGGCGGAGAAAGAAGGGCACTCACCTTTGTTCACCGCAGCAGCCGAAAATGGCTACTGCTGTGATTTTACTTTCAGTTTCAGGCGACGTGCTTTAAGCACAGCGACTTGAAACTGAAGGTAATAGGGACCTCCCCCTCACATAGCCCTGGGGTTGGATTACAGTTTTGAGCGATCCCTGCAGGTTCGCTCAAAACAAGGTGCCAAAAAGGACGAGCTATCTCGTCCTTGGCACTGCACATGCAATTCCATCCTTGGCACTAAAGAGGTTAAGCCTCTTTCTTCCATTTATGAGAATAAGCTATCTTCGGATGAATCACGTCCCTCTGGATTACAGTATGGGACACCAAATGTTCCAGAGGCCTTAATCTCAGAGGACTCCAGAATAAAAGACCTTCATGAAACCCTGCAATCTGCAAGTGGGTTGGACACTTCCCAGAGATAGTTTGGCAGACCAGATCCTTCAGACCATGCTCATGGATGTTACAGACCCCTGATGACTAGGGTCATAGAATATCTGGGATGGAAAAGACCTGCACCACTTTATGAGAAGGACAACCTCACTGATATTTTAGATAAGGGACCAAAGACCCTAATCTGCCTTTCATGTAGCTTTACAAAGGAGAGTTGATGCCAATTGGGAGACGCCAGAATTAATTCCAGCAGTGAACAAAAAGCTGACAAGTACAGAGCGTCAAGCAGTGGCCCTTACTATCTAACTAAACATCCAACTCCTGAATGTTTGGTAGTTCAGGCGGCCCCTTCTACATCCAAACAAAATGCATACCCAACTACCCCCTGGACAGTGATGGAAAGCGCTATGATGCTTCGGCTAGAAAGGTCATCTCTGCGGGGAGTATGGCCCTTTAATCGGCAAATGCCATGTGTGCACTGGCCAAGTTCACTTTCACCTTATGGGATTGCAGAACGATGGCGGCTGAACATATTCCTGAAGGGGAAGAAAGTGACGGCTTCTTAAACATTGGCAAGGATGGAAAAGATGCATCCCTCCAGACTGGTCTCGACTCTGCTGACAGTATCAGCAGGGCTATGGGGGTTAGCACGGTAATGCACAGATTTGCCTGGTTGAGAGAGTCCGCTTTTGCTCCAGATGTGCAGTCTAGCCTTCTTAACATGCCCTTTGACGGCACACATTTATTTGGCAGCAAGATTGATGAGAACCTGGAGAAGCTGCAAACCTCCAAAGCAGCAGCCAAATCCTTTGGCGCTGCAATCGGACAGCCACAGTCATCTCGCCCCACTGGTACAGCTTGGAGGGGCAGGTCCTTTCGCTATTACTCCTCAGTTATAAGAGGGAGAGGACTGTCGAATCAAAGAGGTCAGGTGGACGGGGAAGAGGTGCTAAAACTGCCCAGGCATCGGCTGCTTTACCCTCCGCTGCTGCATCAGCCCCCTCAAAACCTTTCTGAGGCCCCACTCCACAGGACCCCGTGGGTATCAGACTCTCAAAGCATCTGAAAGAATGGTGCTGGAATTACTTCAGTTGCATGGGCATTGGAAACAGTTGCCCAGGGTTACTGCCTTCCCTTTCTAAAAAGGCCTCCGGATCATCCACCGGGGAACAGCTCCTTCAAAGTTCCAGATCTGCTCCTTATGCAGGAAATGTTGACCCTGCTAGAGAAATGTGCTATAGAACCGGTAACTGTAGTGGAGAGGACTAAGGTTTGGTACTCCCTTAATTTCTAATACACAAGAAGGACAGAGGATTGGGACCCATCTTGGATTTAAGAGACTTAAACAAGTTCCTCGGAAGGACAAGTTCAAGATGGTTACCCTTTTTCAGATCCTTCAGGCCCTCCAGCTCCAAGATTGAATGGTGTCATTGGACCTTCAGGATGCTTACTTTCAAGTGCCAATCCATCACAAGCACAAAGTGCCTGAGGTTCGCCGTTGATGGTTCTCATTATCAGTTAGTAGTTCTGCCATTTGGGCTGACCTCCGCCCGATGGTTTTCACCAAGTTGATGGTGGTGGTGGCAGTGAGTCTCAGGAGAGGGGGGATTCATGTCTACCCCTACCTGAACGATTGGCTGATCAGGGCACGTTTCCCCAAACAGGCCCTGGAACATCTCAGATCCACCTGTCACACCCTTCACAGACTGGGCTTCTCCCTCAACTTCAAAAAGTCCCACATGATACCATCTCAAAGGCTCCAATTCATCTGAGCTGTCCTAGGCGCTTCCTTGGGAAAAGCCTCACCACCCGAGGTGAGGGCTCAAGACATTCCACAGATGGTCACCAAATTCCAGAGTGCCTAGCGTCTTCCGGCCTTTGGTTTTTTGAGGTTGCTCGGCCTCATGGCATCCTGCATTTTCCTGGTGCCAGAGGCCCGTCTGAGAATGAGATCCCTTCCATGGGCCCTCAGGACTCAATTGTGCCAGTTTTCAGGCAGGATGTCAGACCTCCTTCAGGTTACGAGCAGAGTCGCACAGGACCTTCTGTGGTGATCCTGTGAGAACAACATTTTTAAAGGAGAAACTTTTTGGCCAGAGATAACCGTAGTGACAGATGCATCACTCACAGGATGGGGAGCCCACGCCAACGATCTGACTATCAGCAGTCGTTGGTCTAAATCGGAGTCCAAACTACACATCAACCTGTTGGAACTGAGGGCAATCAGACTAGCGCAGAAGGACAACACAGTGGCCATGCCCTCCCTCAACAAGGGAGGTTTAGGATGACTACTACTCTGCAGAGAAGCAATGCAGCTCTGGTTTGGGCAATTCACAAAGGAATCTCTCTATCGGCAGTTCACCTAGCCGGAGAGGAGAATACGGCGGCGGACGCTCTGAGCAGGCAGAGCAGAGCACAGTCTCCCATGAGTAGGAACTAGCTCAGGAAGTCCTTCAAGAAATCTTCACCCTTGGGGAAGCCCTAAAGTGGATCTGTTTGCGACCAGTGTCAACTTGAAGTGCGAACTGTACTGCCCCAGGGAATTTTCCCCAAGAGGAGCTCTAGGGGACACGTTCGTAGTGGACTGGGAGTTTCCACTCCTGTACGCGTTTCCTCCAGTCCCAGTCATTCCTCATGTGATCAGGAGATTGTGAAAGTTCAGGAAATCCATTATCCTAGTTGCCCCAGATTGGGCCAGGAGGACATGTCCATCTGCCCTCCAATACGTTCTCCACAAAGAGAGGACCTTCTCTCGCGAGAGGAGAGTCGGGTTCTCCATCCAGAGGTGAAGACACTCAACATTTACGCATAGTTTCTTTGAGGTTGAGATATAAGGACTGGGACCTCCCGGATGACGTAATGAGATTTTGTTTTCTGCCAAGAGGCCAGCAATGAAATCCTTATACTGCTGTTGTTAGAGCAAATTCTCCTGCTGTGCAGGGATAAGACCTATGGTGTTTTATTATTACACCTGTTGTGAGAAACCAGAAGGTGTCTCACCCACTAGTCCCCAGTGATCTGTCATCCAGGTGGCCAGGACACGGCCATCGCTTTTGGATCCAGTTCCTGGGGTGGACCAGTGCGGGAGGATCACCTGGGTGATGAGTCTTCTGGGAGTGGGACACCGGATGGTCAGACGTGGTATCCCTTTCCCTGTAACACCTTTACCTCATCCTTCCTGGTAGGATATTTAGGAACTCTGCCGCCCCCCCCCTTTACAACACAAACACTTTCTCACTGACAGCCCGCTCCTAAAGGAAATCCGACTAACACCCGAGCCGTGTATCTGACATATCCCAATACTATGGTCAAGTAATTATCGACAATCACCTGACTTACATTACACTTCCCCATACGGATAAAAGGCGGAGCATGAGTGAGTGAGGCAAAGCACACGAGGAAACAGCAGTTCCAAGATGGTAGTTTAAGAAGAGGAGAAAGGCGGCGACACAGAAAGGGATTGCAAGGAGGGAAGTTCCCTTGACCTTTTTGACAAGGAACCGTTGCGTCTATGAAACCTCGAGAGAAAGAGTAAGACAAGGAAACCAAGCTAAAGAATCCTGCATTGTCTGTTAAAGGTACCCGGAGGTCCCGCGCCAGTAATCCAGGGGTAGAGAATCTCCAGCCACCATGGTACTGTCCTCTGCTCCAAGAACAAAGCGGCTTCAGTGAAAACAACACAGCCAGTGAGTTGGGGAAATCGATACAAGACCGGTCTGTGTTGAAACCAAAGTTGCGAGCAGCAATAATTGTATGGCGAGCGCTGGAACGAACATTGTTCAAATGCGTGTCATAAGAGATGCAAATTAAGTTAAACTGCTGATGAGTGATTGAACTATAAAGCAAGTTGCAATACCTTTGACAGAGTGGTCCGGCACAGCATGGGTGCTCAATCGAAGGTCTCTGTAAGCTGCCCTAGTGGGCGCAAATGGGAATGGGGATCTACCGGCTCCAGCACCCGCGAAAGGGCAATTACCAGGACCAGCGGGGCTGGAATTGCCCGGTAAATGCCCATTCGCGGATGCCGGACCCTGTTGCAAGTTTGCAGATAGCCTTGCCGGTTTTACCGGAAAGGCTACCTTCAACCTTGTAATGAGGCCCAATGTTTTTACCTATCAGTTCATATAACTAATTTGGCAGGGGAGCCACAATCTTTGCATAGAGGGTTAACATCCTCCATTGCACTCGTGCCCAAAGTGAAATATAGCCCAAGTCAATTTCTAATGGCTGCTATTGGAACAGCATTGAGAATGCCTAGGATCCCTCTCCAAATCCGCCCCTCTATTTTATTCAGAGTATTTCCTACTATAATAGGGCAAAGTTCAAATCCATAATGTTAGTTTCGGTACAATTTTCCCCTCATAAAATATCAATGCTGGTTTTAGAGAGAATCTCCTGAATTTTCGATCTATTTTTCGGATTTGAGATTCCCAAGCTTTTGCTTTGCACAGCAGGTTCACAAAGAGGGTTTTAATTCCCTGATTACCACCAATATGAAAGCCCAGACATGTAAGACTAGTGAAGATAATCACAAGAGTTCCTTCGATATGCCACAGTGGGTGGTGGCTTTTACGTCTCCTTTTAGTAAATGAAACATTTTTTGTTTTATTTGGATTGATAATCAGAGCAGTTTCTTTAGCATGTATAGCAAAGGTATCTAAAAGTCTCTGCAAACCTACTCGTGTACAATCAAATAATAAAAAATCGTCGGCATACGCCAGCCACATGATTTTAGTTGGACCCACACTTAGTGCTAGAAACCCTTCGTTCCTCAGGCAGATGGCAACATCAGACAGGAATTGATTAAAAATCCAAGGCGCGAGGACACATCCCTGTCCAACCCACTCAATAGCATTGGAGTCTTTCGGACATATCCCCTTGCTGACTGTCGCACCTGGATTCCATTATTCTTATATACTCCTTTGATAAGATTCAGAAGACCAAACGGCAAGCTCCAACCCGCCAATTTGCTCCATAGTTTATTGCGATTAACGCAAGCGAATGCAGCCGAAAGGTCTACTGAAGCCATAAATGTCTGGCCTTTCTCCTTCCTCCTTGCATCTTCCTGTAGACATCTAGGAGTAAGCCCATTGATATTAGTTGAATGACCTCTACGGAATCCTGTCTGGAATAAACTAAGCGGATGGTATTGCTTTTCCCATTCTACTAGATGTGTAAGAAGCAATGCCGAAAAAATATTTTACAGTCGTCATCTATCATAGCAATAGGCCTATAGTTTTTCGGGTCTAACCTACTTCCACACTTATAATTTGGTATCACATGTGCAGTACTCCATGTTAGTGGAGTCTTCCCTGTTTTGAGGATATTCCTGAATAAAAGATTAGCCCAGGGATTGGGGTCAGATTTAAGAGTATTGTTTGTAAGCCCGTTAGGACCGGCTGCACGTGATCTTTAAGTTTTTTTGATCAGGCCCATTACCATATCAATGTCAAGTTCGGCGTCCCATCTAACCAATTCAGATTTCTTCCTATAGGCTTCCCCCCAATCCACCTCTATTTATTTGTTTCAGGGCCAAATCTATTTTTAAAGAAATCCAAGCATTCTTGCTCCGAAATAGTTTAATTGTGACACCATGTAGTTAGTATCCTGACCATTAACCAGTGTCCAAAAAGAGCTAACTTGGGCCCTGATTAAGGTCCCCAACATAGCTTCAGCATCTTGTTGTAGAAGCTTATTATTTATAGCTTTACAAAAATGTCGAAATCCTTGTTTTACCAGCCTGATGGTCATTTCTTGGGAGGTCTCATCGAGGTTAGCTCTTCTAATACTTCAGACCTCTCTCCTCAGTTTTATTTGCCAGGACTACATCTTGGTTAAAGCAATGAGTGGGTTGAATGCTCTTTGATGTAAGACCAACCTCCAATATCGCAGACCCCACTAGATTCTGAATTTCATGGGTATTGAAATTGGCCATCTTCCAATCCAGGGAAGTTTTATTTAAAAGAACCTGACCATTATGATTTTTCCTCCTTTTTACCACATTTCCCGACATGGTTGCCAGCAAGTTGGTCTGAGATTTATATTCCGTAGAAGTCACAACCATGTCAAAGGATGCAGCCATTATAGATTGATCACTCCATCATTCGGTGTGACCGAAAAAGACGTAAATTTATTTCTCAAATGTCCATCAAGGAAAATATAATCAAGCACCGTTGAACTCTTCCCTCGTCACCACATGTGCCAGATGGTGGTCTCCAGTTATTTTCGAAAACCCTACCAAAGACAAGAGCCCCATGTTGCTCAGACCCACATACCAGATTTTACCAATCTTTCTTTTAGATGACAATCCTCTTTGATTCATAGCCTCATCACAAGTTTCCCCATCGGGCTTTTTAGAAGCCACAATCTGCATTTAGGTCGCCAACAGTACAAATCCAACCTTTTTCATGATTCAACATTAATTTATCATAGTACACACTTTCGCAACAAATACCTCAGCAGGCGATATTCCACTATGCCAACAGATATTAACTACCAACTGCCTAGTGGCACCATTCCTAGAGTTAAGATCTACTCCTAGGGACCCAAACGGAAAGCCCTCTATAATTGGTCCACCTAGGCCTGGCTTATTTTCTATCGCTACAATAAGGCCCCCAGTGGGTCTCCCCCCGATGTTAATTTTAGCATATTGATCGTAAATCCTGTAGCCATCCAATGTTGGCAAGGCTGTTAGCCACGTCTCTTGTAAACAGATAATGCTAGCCTCTCTTAAGACAGAGAGACAATTAGGATTGCTAAATAAATCTTGGTGGCCTCTACTATTCCATGACTTCAGGCAAAGTGTAATTTCAGTTTTTTCCCTAGGATGAAATCGAGTCTCCTTATGGGACCAGTTTCTGCCACAATGTTGAAATTATTGCGGCCCAGTCGATTTCCTTGTCCAGCCCAGCCTTGGAGCTATCAACACTCGTCCCCTTGTCCAAATGATTTCCCCCGGATGCCTCCATCTGTATCTGATCTTTTTGCCGATCAGAGTGTTCCTCCTTCATTGAATTACTTGATTCAATTTCAAAACCCATGTTCCTCAGTATACCTTGTTGGGTAAGGATAAGTTCCTTAACCAACAGGGAATCAAAGGTCATGAAGCTAACATCTGAATGTTTTCCATCCAAGAAATCCACTCTTGCAATATCTCTAGATCCCACTAGCGCCAGTGCCGGAATTTCATCAAAAATAAGATATTTGGCCTATTTAGGCAGATAATTTCATCAGTTCCCAATAGGTTTCTAATTCTTATCAGATTAGCCACTTCCTCTGTCCCATTCTTGCTCGTGTTAGGGTTATTAATGGCTTTCAATTTATTTCCTCCTAAGAATCTTGTCTCCCCTGTTGCCCACTACCTGCAGCAGCACCCCCACCTCCATTAGTTTTTTTTTTTTAGCCTATTTAAAAGGTATTTAATTCCAGTGGCGATTCCAGGGTAGAGGCATGATGGGGGTGTAGTATGCAGCCTGGGTTTACCCAGTCCGTGGCTGCTTTCGGACATATTTTTAACCACTTCCGAAAAAAGCGGTTCTTTGACTGAAGTGGTTGCCCCCTCCATAGGGCCCCAGATGGACTCGGGGACGGATCTAATTAGGTAACGGAGCAATAGTTTTACCTGTAGCCCCAGGCTCATGGAGGGGGCTAGATTGCCTGTGTCACATATAGTTACAGGTACAGTTGGCCCCAGAGGCTTAAAGCACAGGTTTTATTTCATTGCAACTTCTCTATGTCTTGCTTCAAGATTCTTGGCTTTTCCTGGCCCACATCCCCAACCACACATCAGATCGGAATTTTCCGACTATCTCCTCATCTTGTAGGGCTGGTCAGAGCCCCTGGGAAGGGCCTCCTAGGCCAATCATCTGCAGTGTTTTCCTTACCGCAGTTAGCCTATAAGTATTTACAGAAATATCAATGTTATTCATATTAGTTTGCATTGTTAAGTCTACAGACAAAGGTTTCGTATTCAAGTCCCCCTGGCCTTTGTAAGTTACCACAGGAGGTATTTGTTTAATTCTAAACCGTGTAGTATGAGCAGATTTTATAGCTGAAGCACAGAATCTTTTTGCCATTGGCCTCCGCCTGATTTGTCTCCCTTTTTTATGAGGAATAAAATTGGTACATTCAGAGAATTCACCATTATCCCCTTCCACCCTTGCTGTCACATCCGGTGGTGGGTCAATAACAGTATCACTTACCAGTTGATCACAGCACACATAATTATGTATTAAGGAATTTCTCACGATTGGGGCAGGCCTAAGGTTTTCCACCTCTGCATGCAGTGTAACGCTTTTATTCATGGCTGGTGGCATTATTCCAATGGGGGACATTACAACCCAGGCGGTAAGTACGCCAACTTTACCACCATGGTGTAAACTATGTTTACACCATGGTGGATGGCGGATTTACCGCCCCATTCCAAGGTGAGTGGGGCGGTAAATCCCCATTTCCCATTTTACCCTTCCCCCATTCCCATTGTTGCCCCATGGGGCATAATGGGAGTGGGGAAGGCGCTAATTACGCCACCGTAAATTACGGTGGCGTAATTAGCACCAAGGCGGTTTAGCGCCATGGATTTTAACGGCTGCTAAAAGCAGCCGTTAAAATCAGAATCAGGCGTTAAGGGTTAACGACGGCGTTAACCCTTAACGCCTGAGTTGTAATGAGGCCCAATATCAACAACATCAGAAATCTTTTATCTCAGGAGAACTCACAATCATAATGGGATTAGTCTGATGGCCTACCCCCAAATCCCCAACCATATGCGGGGGGGTGTTCAAAAGCCTAGATCTCAATTCAGCAACAATATATTCCAATTTTCTATTGACTTCAGGCAGCAGAACTGAGCCAGTGTAATCCACTTTAGTGTTGATCTCAACCATTGCTAAATGTGTTGATTTTAGTTCAGCCCATATATTGTCATATAGTTCTACGAATGAGCAGAGTACCGCATTTAGAGCAGACGCATCGGGATGGGCTAGTCGTATCCTCTAATCCACTACTTGCAGCCTGTGGTGTTTTTTTGAGCGATCACAATTAGTCCTTGAGTCCCCCAGTGTCATTCCGTACCCCCTCCCCATCATTCAAGTTATCCTTTTCCATTTCTTCCAAAATGTTCATAAGGGCAGTAGATGCATCATGAGCCGATGCGTCACATGTCTCTTGCATCACACCACCATCAGTCTTATCATTATCCAATGCTTTATCTGTACATTCTATAATACTGATGTCTGTGATATCATGCTGCCCCCCAAAGAAATCCTGTGGGGTCATAACTGAATGATCCAGCATTACATTCCCTCTAATTACTTGCAGGACTTTGAGCTCTGTACTTGTTTTGCCTCCTTTATTATATAGTGATCTATGAATCTTTGTCCTGATATTGGTCTCAGGGCCATAGGCCATAGTCAATATGTCAGTTGTTAGTACCGAGTCCTGTGTATCATGGACCATTGCTTTACAGAATGGTGCCGGATTAAATTGATCATCTAATTCAAAGTTAGTTGGGGCACCTGTTGGGTTTGGTTACCAAATTCCCCTTCAGCCGCATTCAATGTTTTAACAGAAAAGCTAATTGTAGGTGATAATTTGCATAGTGAGGTTGATACAGCTGGCTGGGTGCTGAGTTTTATGGCATCTTCTACCAACCCCAACTCTTCAAAATTCAGCACCTCCTGAACAATATTATTTCCTGGTGGGGCTTCATAGGCATTTGGCTTCGTAATCCAGTTCTCAGTTATCTTTACGACTCAGCTAGTACATGGATTACTGGTGTTTCAATGGTAGTTCACTGAATATTAATTGTTCCCCAGATCAAAGGTTGCAGAACTCGTCAGCTTCCCACAGTCTCTGGGTATTTGACTAAAGGGCAAGAGCATCAATTTAAACTGAAGGCTCACCAAGAGGTAAAGTCTCTCTATTTATTCAAAAAGCAAGGCTCAGATCAAAGGACTCGCCACCTAGTGACTATCCCGCAGTCTCGGAGTCATCAAAAGCTAAGAAACATATAGAGTGAAGTCTCTTGCTGCTTAGCCACGAAGCCGCAAATTCCTAGCGACACAATGGTATCCAAAGTAGTTCAGATAATCAAATGGGAAACTGTTTAGTAGGGTAACAAGTTGCTAGTAGTACAGTTGTAAATGTACAAACAAGAAACTAAATATTAGGTACCTTATACGCAGTTGATAGTAATGCTGGTATCAAGTTGGAGTGAGTGGTCAACATCGTGCACAGCGGTCACACAGTAACACGCTGCGCGCTCCTCGTGTCTGGGGGTTTTTATGTCCCTCCTCCAGACCATGGCGTGTGCAGTAGAGAGAATAAACAGACTTGTATTCCTTTGTTTTCCTTGTCAATTACAATGGGCTCACGGTCTAGTAGAGCTAATGCAAGAGCAGTTCCAGGAAGAAACGTAACAAAGCAGAATCACGAGGCAGCCTTCACAGTAACACACTGTCCCGGTTTCAAGTCCCGGTTTGGGATCTCAACCAGGGGCATGGCTACTTCCTCTGCTTTATAGATGGGAGTCCCAATTAAGGATGTGTGTGGTTGCAACATGGTCCTCATTCCATACTTTCAACAAGCATTACAGTCTGGACTCTTCCTCAGGCCGTGAAGGTGTTTTTGAAAAGGCA
Organism: Ambystoma mexicanum; assembly: GCF_040938575.1. NCBI lineage: Eukaryota > Metazoa > Chordata > Amphibia > Caudata > Ambystomatidae > Ambystoma > Ambystoma mexicanum. Next base: position 385,047,090 of record NC_090934.1, on the reverse strand, counting down.
GTGTTACATTCTCTACATACAGACCAATAAGTGACTCCTAAATTCTAATTGGAAACTGTTAATTCTGACTCCCTTCTCCAAAGATGCAAATACTTCTTTGGGAGTCTATGAAAAGATGAGGAATACGTGAGAGGACACAATCCATTTGAAGAACAAGTTACTTACCCATGGTAACATTCTTTTGACTGGATGTTCATCCCACATATTCCTCATTGCCCCTCCTAGCCTACCCCGCAGTAGAATTTCCATTTCATTGCAGCTTACTCTCTTTCAGGGTGAGTAGCTGTCGGGGGTAGTATAAACCAATACACGTAAAACGGAACTGAACCCAACAGTTGCTGCACGCGCTATATACCATCAATGATGTCGACACAAAGATGGAGGTGCTCGAGGGACATCAAGTCGACAGCCATAGACGCGCAGCACCCCCTGGTGGAATTTCTTTTCCCGGAGCAGCTAAAGCTGGATATGGAGATATCATAAGATGAAGAATACGTGAGAATAACATCCAGTTGAAAGTATGTTACCATGGTTAAGTAACTTGTGGAAATCCAACAAAAGTAGATAATGTTCACAGTACTGGGGAATTCCCTTCCCCACGTTTCTTCAGAGCAAAAGAAAACTTCAAAGAATAAGCAGGTTTTTAGTAGTCCAAGAGGATAACTCCCTCCTCTTGTTGTCGCAATTCACTCCAGGAATAATGACAACCTTCCCCAGGCTTTTTATGACTTGCTGTATTGTTCAAATCCTAAGGGCATAGGTCCTTGGTATTTTCCTTCCAGCACAACACACCTTGGGTTTGAGTCCCAGACTTGCAAGACAACTGGTATAAACCCTGGCCAGGTTTATTTGTACAGTTCTTTATGGGTGCGAATCCCAGACTCGCAGTTCACCTGGTATACTCTCCTGCCAAGACTTTGGGTTTCACTCTCTCAACATCAATCAGTATAAGGGGGCATGGGTCTTCCACAAGCTACTTCATGGCAAAATACTGTGACTATGAAGATGTCAATGATTCCAATCCAATGAGGGTTTCTCTCTTCTCACTCTTAGCAATCAATTCACTCTTTCAGGGTCTTTTTGCCTCCGTTTCAGCACTCCCTTCTGCCCTCTGGGCTTTCCGATGACCTGTGCGTTCTTTTACTCCATTCGCATTCATTGGTGTACTCGCCTCAGTATCTTCTGGACTAGAGCGGCTTTTCCCAGTAAGCGGCATGAAGCGTTCTCACTCGTTGCGTCAGAACGAAGCCCATCCTGGCCTCCAGTTCCCACCGCGACTTCCTTCCTCCTCGCTGGGGGATTCCACTGTCAACTGGCAATGCTTCCGTCAGCGGCTGGTCTGGAGCTTGCAGGTTCACTTCCCTTCTTGCCGGCAGTGCTCTACGACGACTGCTCACAATCCCCTCTGCTTCGCTATATGCCCCATCAGGCAGGAGGGCTTGGGCCGGCTGTCCGGATCAGGAAAGTTTCCAGGGATTCTCAGGAGTCTGTTGGAGGCAATATACTGCAAACCCAGTAGCAACCCACCCGCAGGCAAAAACAAGATGCTACACTGCAGGCAAGGTCCTTCCTGGCAGGAGTGCTACTTGACACACTGTCAAAGTTCCGTTCTCCTGGAGCGTTTGGACTTGCTGGCGTCTGAGCCGCCATTGACATGCCATCACGTTTTCACTGTGCCGCCTGGACCTATGTAGTCTTTTTTCCAAGATGGCCACTGCCATCCTTATCAATGCTGCTCTTTGGTTGCTTGTGACGTTGCAACCCAGTCGTTTTTCTCTACTACGGGTAAGACGCTAGTTACTTTATTTTATTTATATCGCGCACCATATAACATGGAGGCGTTAGGGCGCAGAACAGAGAGTATAGCATAAAAAGATCTATTGAAGTATGAGTTTCAACGTTGGGAACTATTTATTAATTAAACAAGAAGGTTCTAATTTCTTCCTGCAACATAAAAAGCACCTTTCATCACTTGGCTAAGATTAGATTTTGGTATTTTCAGTTGATTTAAGGTATTAAACCTCAGAGTTCTAGTATTTTCTTTTCTCTGGAGCACTTCTGTTAGGTAAAAGGGTCCATTACCCTTTAAGCATTTGAATGTGATGGTCAGTAGCCGATACTGGATCCTGCTAGCTACAGCGAGCCAGTGCAAGTTGCGTCTGGCCTCTGTGACGTGATCTCTTTCTCAATCCAGCAATAGTCCTGACCATAGAATTCTGGAGAGTTTGTAAACGTGCAGCCAGCAATGGCTCTGGCCACCATCTCAGTTTTTTTGCAAGATGAATGGTCTGAATTATCAGTAGTTTAATGTGATAAGATGTAGGTGACATAAGGCTACTTATGTGGGGCTTCATATCCAAGTTTTGATCCAAAACTACTCCTAAAGTTTTCACCTTTTTTTTGTTTATATGGCACAGCCTGCTATTTCAAAGTGTTTGTATTTGTCATCTAATTTGTTGATTTTTATTTTTTGACTATTACCATAAGCTCCATCTTTTCCTTGTTTAGTGCTAGGCTGTTTCCCCTCATCCAGTACTCGATAGTTTCATAGACTTAATTTATCATTCTCTCAGCTTCTTCATATTGACCTGACATAGGGACGACACATTGCGTGTCATCTGCAAAGTTGGTAGATCGAAGAATGGCGCTGTAAATATATAGTATAATGATGGTGATAAGCAAGCACCTTGTGGTACCCTACATTTGAGTATTGTAGGGGTTGTTTTAGCATCCCCACTCCAAACTCTACAACTCCGGTTACTTAAAAATGATTTGGCCACATAGCCGCGTTCTCTGAGAAGCCTGCTACCGCCTTCAATCTGGTGACTAGTTGAGTGTGATCCACCAGATCGAAGGCGGCAGAAAGATCCAACAACATTAGTGTCAAAGCTTCCCCTGTCCATGTATTGCAATATTCATGATTTAAAATCCAACAGTGCCGACTTATTCAGGATATTATTTTTCTTCCTTCACGGTCTCTGCGTGTGATCTCCTTTTCCAATTCCTATTTCCATTTTCTGACAAGTCCTTGCTTGTCACTCCAGCCTTTGCTTACCTTGTATTCTCCCTCTTTTTATATCGCTTGCAGCCTATGCTTGTCCTTACAGCCTATGGTTACCTCGCAAACAGTTTCTGCTTGCCTCACTTCTTCCTTCTACCTTCAGTGATGGCAAGATCCCTGCTTACCTTCTCTCCGCTGACTCAAACTACTCTCAGGATCTTCACGTGTTGTCTTGCATGCATCATTTCAAGGATTCTTCCCTGCTCATACGACAACATGCCCTATTTCTGTGCAAGTCAATGGACATCAAACCTGATCTGGACTACTTCTGAAGGTTTTTTTTCTGCCTATCAAGGCTTTTTCCCTTTGTGACTGGGTTATCTCGGGTAGGAGTCTCTTGCCTGGATTGCATACCAGTGGGCATAGTGGCTTCATTTCGGGGTAGACCTTACCTCTTCGAGGAGCGCAAATCGTCCCCAGGAAGGGAGCCTCACCTGTGTCAGAGGACCTCTCGGAACAACTCTCCAGTGAAGATTCAGGTGAGGAGAGATCTCCCAATTTGGGGTCATACCCCCTAGTTCTCACTTATGGACATGAGCTGTAGTTGATTACAAAAGGGATAAATTAGTAACATGCCTTGATCATAAGGTAAATACAATAGGCATCCAGAACATATAACGCTTTGATGGTACCTTTAGGTAGTCTGCTTTCCTCCTTTATCTTAGTCTTTTAACATGGAAGAAGCTTTGGCAGGATCAAAATCTAACTAACTAATCTAAACACCTAATTTACTAACACTACCCCGTAGTATGGCTCCATTCATGTGACCATTGCACGAATGCTGTTCTTCCGACGTTCCACGCCTAATGTAGGCTATTCCTGATGACGGCGGGCAGGAGCACGATCCAGCGGTCAGAGTAAAGTCCCCTCCTGTGTGGTCACGGTCTGAGCCCACGTCACTCTTAAGCATCCGATGCGTCTTCCTTGACGTACGTTGTCATGGAGCCCCCTGGGTGCCGTGATGCGCCAGGGGACCCTGTAAGCCCACAACAATGGGCTGGCTGGATGAGGGGGTGGGCTCCCTCTCACACCGCCTCCACTCGTCTGCCTTCGGTGTTCCCTCTGCTCTGCCCAATCGGCTAGGAGTGCTTGGGATGCACCCTCTCTCTCTGCCTCCACTCACGTGCCTTTGGTTTTCCCTCTCGGGTAGGGACGCGGTCTGCTCCACACTGCCACCTGCATTTTCAGTAGCCTTCCAAGTCAAATCTTGGAAAGGGAAGCTTTCTCTCTGTGCTTTCAGAACAAGTTGGATGCTGTAGCAGGCTCTGTTTTTCTCTCCCAGCCGCCTCTTGCTGATCCTTCCTCACTCGAGCCTGCTTCCCTTCCACTTCTCTTTTCTCCTTCTTTGGTAGATTTAAATGTCCCGGCACTAGCTGCTATTTTCCAACCACTAGAGCGGGCTTTGACTTTCAGGCTCCAGTAATCTTCTTCACCCCAGCCCTGTTCCTCATCTCAGTCTTCTCCTTGCCTATGACAAAAGAAGCATTACCCAAATGGTCTAACTTAAGCTGATTATCAGTACCATCATAAACAATAGACGTGGAAGAATGACTATAACGGCTGTATACATTGGTATCCCTGGGATGTTCAAGAGTAACATTACTGTATGCCATGGCGGCTGGTGGAATTATGGAGGGGTAGTCGGGGTCTAAGGGAAAAGGGTGGATACCATGTTTAATCTGTTGATGTCATGTCATTCCCCTGAGGGTCGCCTCCTCCTAACCTCTGTGGTCCTCCCTCAAATAGCCCCCCCAGGGTCAGGATCAGGTAACAGCTGCCATCCCCTGGCCACATATGGAGAGGCTATCCCTGGGAGAGGAGTGATGGCATCGTCAGATTCATCACATACCCTTCCCTTAACTCTCTGGCTCTCCCCCCAGTCCCCTTGTTTTGAGTAGGAGTTTTAGCACTTTGAGACCCCTCCTCATACTGGGTTACTCAATTCCATATGGGACCATCATGTGGAATATCCCCTTCTTACCAGGAGCCTACCAGGGAATAAAATCCAGGAGAGTTGTTGATATTCCATAAGGTGATTTCTTCAAAAAAAAAACAAGGTAAGGGTTCTCCCATCTGTGGATTAGATGGTTCTTTTGGACAGGGAGGTCCACCGCTGTGGGTTCTTATTTTTATTTGCACCACTTGTGAAACCCATTGGTCAAATTGGGGAATATCACTTCCTATAAGTAGTTGGGCTGGTAGGTTGTGGATAACCGCCACTATAAGATGTAATTCTTTTCCCAAGATGATGATGGGGGATTTGTGTTTGTACCTCAGTGAGGCAATGGACACAGCCTACTCTCCCTTTTCCAATCCTCTTCCATCCGTGGGTAGGTCATTCTGTTCTAAAGAACACTCCTTATTCCCAGTGTCTAATTGGGCCTAGATAGCCTTTCCATCTAGGATAGCAGAAACTCTATAGGTGGTTTTGCTTCCGGTGTATAGAAAAGCATTGGGTTTTGGGATTTTCTCCTGATTTTATTTATTTTTCCTTTGGGGAGATGTCTCTGCAGGTTCTGGCCCCAATCTACCACTATCTCACTGATTTAGGCATAGAGGATACTCATATAAGATGGTTTAGCCCTCGCTTCCTTACTTTGCCCATCCTTACTGGGTTCTTTTAACAATGGGATGCTGGGAGATCAATCCTGTTCAAGGGATAATACTTTGCTGAATGCCCAGACTCTTCACAAGAGAAACAACATGTGTCCTTGTTGGGCGGTGTGGATAGAGAGCAAGGTATGTCTTGGACTTCATCTCCTTCTCCCGAGGTACTGGCCAGATGTTCACCACCCCTGAACTTTACAGGTGTTGCTAGGGGACTATGAGGGAGTTCTATTTGGTCAGATTGTTCTCGGTCCTCCTGTTATGAAGAGCCATACTCCTGAGGGAACCTGAATGCTTCCCATGAAGGAGAGGGTTCGCCTCTCATGGGATAGGATGATCTCTTCCCATCCTCCCCTCTTTCTTCGAGGGCCCTGTGTTTATCAGGCCAAACATATCATTCTGATAAGATATTTTTCTCAAAGTAAGAACCATCTTCCCACTCTTTTCCAGACAAAACAAACGTATTATCCTTGTTAGAGAGAAGGACTACGGGTTATGAAAAGTTTCACAGTCCTTAGTTTTTAATGGAAAGAAAATCTTTCCAGAGGGTGGAGACTCAGAAGGGTTGTTATTATACATGGTAGGGCTCCCAACTAAGCTTTTCAAGACGGGGGGTGGTTGTTGGGCAGAATCCAGGGCAGTTCCCTTACGGAGCACTACCCCAGATTAGGACTACAGGTGAGAGCAATAAATCCCCTTTGGTATCCGTCTGTACCACAAAGGTTTAGTTGGTAGCTGTGGCTGAGCAGTCAGACTTATCTCAAGAGGGAGATGAGCAGTATTCAGGGTTGACACAATAGGTAGTACAGTACTATGGAGCAAGGAAACACTGACCAAAGTTTTGTATAAAAAAAGGGAATATATATTTATTTTATACACTTCTAAGTCAACACATAGATCACAGTTAATAAAGTAAGTTAAGTTTGGTCAAAAGAAAAGCATATACAACTCCCTATTCATTTGTAGACAAGTTTGTGGTAGAGTGAAAACTGAGCAAAACGGCACAGTCAACTACAAATGGCACTCTAACAATTCAATGAAAGGGAGGGAAAGTACAAGTTAAACCGAAATATCTTCAGACACCCCCTAGCAACACTTCCCTGAAGTTTTGTGAACAAGTAATGCACATGAACACTGTATCCAAAAGACAAGTGAATGAAAACTGAGCAAAATGGCACTCCACAAGTTAAAACAGTAGGAAGCAAGAGGGGTTTAGAAGATTTAGGTGCATCAACCATTTCTTATTGAAAACTTATCTAGTGAGAGCAGATCTAACAAATCCGCCAGAGTCAATAGGCCTGAGCCAGAGTCAGTGGTACAGGACCAAGAGCTTAGGAGCAAAAATGTTCTTGTAGCTGCAGTCAAGTCTTTAGTAGAAAAATATTGAAGAGGTAGATGCGAGGCAAAAGACAATGTTAAGAGAGAGGGCGGCCGACCCTACAAGTAGTTAAAGGATTTAAAACACCTTTAGGGCTACCACAGAGAAAGGGCGGCCTGGCGGAACAATGTACCTTAAACGTGGAGAAGTGGCTCCTGCGGTTGCGGATGTTCCTGGTAGTTCCTGCAGGTCGAGGGGTCCAACAGAGGAAGAGAGGCTCTCGTCGTGGAGGAAGGTTCGAGTCGCTGCACTACCCAGGGATGAAACCAGCCACAGTGCTGCCAAATGAAGTTTAAAAGGTACGCTCCTTTTTAATCGCGGTCCAGGTCGATAGCTGCCTGGCTATCAGGTCTCAAGTGTGGGATACTGTTGAGTCGACCAAGGCAGATCTGAGGATGCGATGGGTGAAATGGTTGACTCCACCAGCTCAATGGAAGAAGGCTCTTTCGCTGAAGATCTCCTCTCGTCGTGTGGAAGAAAAGTGGTGAGACGATCCGACAGGGCTTCACCGGTGGTGTAGATGCTGAAGATGTCTCGCTTCTCTTCCCTTCAGTTCCGTAGTTCCAGTGGCGACGTCTTGCTCTTCCAGACCTCAGGACCCTGCTTTTATGCAGAAAGAGACCCATTCATACAGCCTAGCTATCACTCACACAGTGGAGTGGTCTTCTTGGCGGGAGACCCTCCAGCCTATTGGGTTAGAGTGCGACCTGAGTTGCTGTGGCAACTCTAACCGGGGGTTCTACTCCCCCTCCCAAACAGACCCACCCCAGACTTAGTGGCGCCGAAAGGAGGGCTTCTTGGCAGAAGCCCACCAAAAGGACGAACAAAGGATCCCCGACCTGGGTTAGGAAAATGCAGTAAGACTCGAGAAAGAAGTTTTATCAAAGTTCTGGCAAATAAAACCTACCGGAGTAAAGTTAATAATAACATAAACCAGCGGTATGTTAGAGGGTGTCAGTAAAAGTGGTAGCCTAGAACAATGGTAAAATCCCATAGAGAAATATTTGCGGTCGAATATAACCGGTAGTAACCACTGCCACCAGCCAGAAACTTTGTAGAGGGGACTTTAAGGTACTCTCTCGAAAATGAACATAGAGGAAAAACTATTAACCCCTTCCAGTACTTCCATATTAAGATGGGGTGTACTGGTTAAGTTCATAAAAATCGACTAGTAAAGTCAATGGGGACTTTACATGCCCTGGGAGACAGTAGACAGTCCCAGGGTATGGAGTCTATGTTTGGGGATCGCTACGACACCCGTGTCACTGCACGGAGGGTGCTGTGTAACACATGGGCATAAAGATGGTTCCTATGGGTGAGAGAAAAGATCCCATAGGCATTAAACACAAAAATATCCTAGCACACACATAGCAAAAATGCCTAAAAGTGGGAAAAAGAGTCTCACTCTTAGCAGGTAAAAAGAAACAAACCCTACAAATCCAGCAAAAAAGCTGGGGACTCTATAGGTAAGGGAAATTAGCCATGAAATGAGATTTCTCCCCGACAGTGGTTGCGTGGGATGCTGCTACCTGTTGCTGTGGTGTTTTACTTGGTGTCCAGTTAAAGGTGTGAATACAAAAGGTTAGCATGCAAAAGGTTCGAATTTTTTTTATATATTTTTGGGGGGTTTCCGTACAGGTAAAAAAAATGTTTTTTTACCACAAAAACAGGGGTTGGGGGGGGGGGGTTGAGGGAGGGGGACTTCCCAAAAAAAAAATATTTAAATTTGTTTTTTATTTTTTCGAACCTTTGGTTTTCGGTCCTTTTCGATTTTAACCTATTGTATTTCGGACCTTTGACCTATAACCGTTTTACTTCCCTCAAGGCACGCAGTAGCTGTCTTGTTACCCTTCGGTATAAGGTTATCGCTTTCATGAGAGGACCATAAAATGTTAGACCTTCTATTTTCAGATGGGAGAAAACCTTTTCAGATATTAGGGCACTGGGAAGTTTGGCCCTCTCCCACAAGGATATACTTCTGGTCCGATCATACTTCACTGCTCCCTCTGAGGGATAAGAACAATTCTCTGGGGTTCCTCTCTCCCAAGATAAACGTTCAGGGTAATCTCATTAGAGCTTCCAATAAGGTCTCATGTACCAAGCATCCCACCAACTCGCACCTTCTGATCTTAATTGGAGTAGAACATTTATAAGATAAATGACCAGACTGGTGGGAGAGTTTCTCTCATAGTAAAAAGAGATTATTTTGTCTCTCCCCTGCACCAGATAATCTCGGGGACAAAAAGGGATGTAAATGTTCCCCTCCACAACTTTCAATGTGGGCACTATGTCCTGTGAGGTTAAGAGATGGAATGTGACCCCTATCTGTGATCTGTTAGAACTATCACATAATCCCAGCCTACAGTCTTCTCCCGTTTGGCCAGAGAAAGGCAGACACTACCTGATTCTAACCCTGGGGGTGGTGTCAGGGGGAAGGATCCCATGTGAGGAGAAGGCTGTCATGGGAATGTGGTGACTCTGTCAGGAGAGACGCAGTATTTATCCTCTTCTGAGCATGAGGGTCCCTTAATACCTGAGTTTTTAATGGCATGTTGCCACAGTATGGTACCTTATTCAAGGTACCAAGTATGAGATCCCTGTTTGAAAATATGAACATGTTTATAGGGAACGGGGAGATGATGCAAATATTATAGTGATACATTCGGTTTGGATAAACCTAAGAAAAGAACATTATCTCTTAAAAATCTTCCCTTAGAAAAATATCTTATATGTCGTGAATCGACCCTATTTAAAGTCACGAAGTCTTGCGATTGCTCCTCCAATCACTTGGAAGATTCCTTGGTGTTTGGCTCAACGCCGAAAACACGGCGGTTCTGTGTGGACTGCAGCATCCAGCATTCCGTGTTAGTACTCGAGTCAGGCGCTACGGTCACGTGATATGCACGGGCCATCATTCGCGTCTGTATGCGAGTACTACTTATTCTTGCTGCGCACACGGAACAGTGATCCTTAACTGAGTTCTACAGCCAGTTTTGTAGTATCCGCTTTCTGCAATCTTGTTTCTTGGACCTGTTTTGACTCCTTGGCCTGTTATTACGGATTGCCCATTTTGAACTGCCCCTGATTTCTGGTATTTGGCTCCTTCGAATTGATTCCTGTTACCCCTGACACGGCATACGTTACCTGGATTTCCACTGCCTACTGATTTGTTACGTCGCGACCCTGGAACCCTGCAACTCAGCGTTATCGCTTCTGAAACCTGGTCAAGTACCTCCCGCTCCCGCTTGGACCCGCTGCTTACCTGTATTTTCCTCTTTCATTTCCATTCCTTTACTCCTTCTATCCTTGTTTATTTTGCCCCCTCCTCCATACCTCCATACAGACTCATTTACCTGCACCCTGGGACGCTCTGCTGAATTACGAGGATTGTTTCATTTGGACACGAGTGACTGTTGTGGACGCTCTCCTGTTTTCTTCTTTGGTCACTCTTTTCACTAAATACCGGGACGCTCTGCAGTACGACACAAACTGTTGTCAATCCTTTTCTGTTGGGATTACGGGACTTCTCCTGGACCTTCTTTATCTGGTTCTTCATTCCATTTCCTCCGTTGTGGCCAAGTAGGTTTCGGGTCTTGTTCTTCACGGAGCAGGTAAGAGTTGGAAATGAATACGGTTGGTACTTTTGATCAAAGTAGTAAACAGCTGTATTGTTGTTTCCTCTAGCTCTGTTGCTGCTGCTCCTGCCTTTTCATCAAAGCCCCTAGTCTGTTAGGTGCTTTCTCATAATCCTACAGACTGTGCTCTTGTGAGGAAAGTTTGGCTGCAAATTGGCTTCAGGCAAAGAGGGGGTTGTGATAAAGATTGTCTGGTTTTGACATTATAATCCACTCAGAGTGGATTAAATGATCTTAAAACAACTAAGAACATTATGGACTTCAAGTTACAAGCTCTTAGCACTGGGACGAGGAAGAGGGGCACAGAGTTACTAAACCGTAGTACGCGGTCTAGTTGTTCTAATGACCCACATCTGAGCAGGACCTTTAAATGTTTAAAGGCCTTTCAGGTGCATGTCAGTAGAATGTAGTGGGTGCAGCAGAAGGAGAAAGCAGGAGCCACCGCTGTACGATGTATAGAAAACGTGGCAGAGAATGAGGTACCTGTGAGTTGCAGAAGCTCCGTTGACAGTCCGTGTGAGCATTAGAAGGATGACCAGAGCTGTCAAACGCGAGGGAAACCCCAACGCTTGAAGAGGCAACTAGTCCGGAGGAGACGCCAGGAAAGACCGGTGAGTTTACCTGACATAGGTGACCCCGGGTTGCTCTGATGTAGACGGCTGCATAAAAATACATATTGTGAATACCAAACATTTGAATTAAAGCAAGTTGAGTGTGACTCTTCTATAAAGAGGAGAGATTGAATAAGAGAATCTTGTAACCTGTATTGCCAAGGCCAAGAGGGGGCAATACATAAGTAAAGAGAATGTAATATCCCAAAAGGGAGAGATAAAATAAGAGAAAATTATAACCCACACTGCCTAAGTCAAGAGGGGGCAATAATTCAACAAACTGGATATAACTTGTCTTGGGAAGGGGTTGACCTTGTCCCACCCCCCTAAGTGCTTTAGAATAAGGTGAGCGGCATTCGAAGCACTATGATGGGCCAGGAGCAGAGGGGCAGTGGTAGGACCCCACCCCAATATAATCAACCCACATAGTGTAGCCCAAGGCATGAGCAAGACTGCCATTTTGTATAGATGTTACTGCATTCTGTGTAGATGTTATTAACCATAATTTGGAGACGAGGCCTGCACGCAAATTCAGCATTTCATGCACTCTAGGGCCTAATTGCGAGATGAGGGAAATCTCCGGCCCGAGCACCCATGAGGACAACCCACACCCCTAACCACTATAAAGCTCATTCATTGTTCCAACAGTGTTGCAAAGATATTTTTCTATCTGCTAGGAATATGCCCTACAAGGCCACGATCATAGACCGTCGCCTGGTGTGCATGTTATCTCACACTGGCCAAAGCATGACCCAGCCCATCCCCAAGTGACGGCGAGTTATATCCCCTATAACTGACTAAACCTCAAGATTCCATGGCACCAGATGCCCTTTGACCACCAATCCCAAACAAGTCCTGAAGTGTTCAGAGGACTGACATTGCACGTCTTTGAGCTAAAATCATATGATTTGTATTGCGAGGTGCTGGGAGGGATAAATTATAGTTCAAAACGAGGGTATAGAACTTGGAGCCAGATGGCGCGGAAGGGAGTGAGTGAAATGTGTGTGTGGAGGTTAGAGTGCCCCAGAAACCCTTTTGTGCCAGTCTTAAAGCCTTCCAGGTGCACAGTTTAATAATAAAGTAGCATTGTGTTAAGAGTGTAGTTAATTTGTTCTTTGACCTTCGTCAGTGAGATAAAGATGATCTCTGCAGCACCCACGTGATGGAAGATGGATGGACTGGGTTGGAACCAATGACCTGGCAACCCGTATGGGGCAGGCGGATCCGATAGAGGCGCACAGCAAACGGATGTGCAGGTTTTTACTGTATGTATTGCATTAAGATGACGACGTGTCTCCTCTTAAGCCTCTGCTTTTACCCCTTTTCAGCAGAACGATTTTAGCAGCAGAGTTCTTTGCTGTTGCTCTAATCTGTGTTTTAGATTAAAACTTGTTATCCTTACAAGATCGACTTGGGCTTTTTTTCCCTTGCGGGTTATATTCTCTCTGGTGTGAGCGTTAAGGGGCTTGCCTTCACTTGCCCAAAGAGGGATATCTAACAATAGGGACGTTGTAACCAGCATTGTCAAAGCCAAAGCAAGCTAAGAGTTGCACCAAGACCATTTGTATGTAACAGTCCTAAAACAAGAGAGGGAGAAAGTTGTATACTACATTAGCAACAGTCAATGGGTTGTGTAAAGAGAGATCAGAGACTGCAGCAGAAAGGCCCACCTTGTATAATAGACCAAGGGGGCGAGAAGTATTCCCTGCATTACCTACGGCAAACGGATCAATATGAAAAGCATTATACTTTTGTGCAAACTACATGTAGAAGAAGTTGTGAACCAAAAGTGTTGAGTCAAGAGACTGAATCAAGAAACAGTTGTTGATTCAACTTTCCCCTTTGGAGATTTAAGTCTGGAAAGTTGGGAACAAACCTCACCACAGAGTACCAGTAGTAGTGATAGGAGTTTTATCCTGGCAGGTGAGTATACCAGGAAAGGGACCCATAGTGGTTAGCCCTGGCAGGCAAGTGTACCAGGAAGAATATGATTTGAAGTACTGCAATGTGGTAGAAGGTTATGGCTGAAAAAGGAAGTGATAATTCCACTACTGTGTTTTGATGAACAGTTGTATAACCATCCTGACAAAAGTGGTGTTTATGAAGGGGTAATGCAATGTGATTGGTCTTCAAAGCAAAGGACATTTGCATTGAATTTTGACTTGACATATGAAGAGAGAATCTTTTTTTGCTTACCAAGCAGAAAACTTTAAGAATTGCCTGAAGAGTGACAAACCATTTTTTGAAACTTGACTTTTGTGTTTGAATTTACATGTCATTTTGTAATGTTTAAATTGCCAAGTGATTCCTTGATGCTTTTGTATAAGTGGTAGGGAAAGTTATTTTCGACACCTGGTCATTTTCCTTTAGTCTTGATTTGTTAGGCTAGGGAAAGATAGGAGTTTTTCTCACCCCTTCATTATTTAAATACACTTTTGTGAAAACTCCATCTATGCTACCTCCTCACATTTCTAACCCCTCACATATCCTAGAGCTTGGGTGCATGTGGGGATGATCAGTCTTGGATTCTTGGGTATGTGACATTCTGGTGAAGAAGAGAATGTCTAACCACTCTTTTCCACATCGAAGTGTCACCCTCTTTGTGTCCACTGAGCGGGATCCCACTTCTGACACTGTATGTGAGGAGCCAGGAATGAGACACGGACACAGATATTTGTTAAAGACTTTGTTACATGTTAGGCCCGAGAAGATAAAGGGGAACATATGGTTTTGGACTGGATACTTGGTTGTATCTCTAACCAATTTCCATTTGAAGGTATGGGATCAAGAGTCTGATTACAGTTTGATATGATATGGTCTTAGATCAATTGAGATATAGTTGATCTCGATGGTTTTGTCTGCTACTATTATTTGTCTTTTTCTATATCTCTACATCTAAAATTTCACAAATTATTATAGCTGATTTATTCCTATTTTTATGTTTAACAGTGGATTTTTAGTGAAAAACTTTTATGAAATTTTATGAAATTCTATGTAATTATTTGAGATGTGTAAAGTTTTTTGTTTAAACTAAATCACATTTATAATAAAGTAATATTTGTTAAAGACTTTTATTAAACAATAAATGGGTTTGAAAATGCCTCCCTATCCTTGGTCTAAGAGGCATTTCCCTACCTCCACCAAAAAACAAAGGGTATGTCAGTTGTCAAGATGTCCAAAGCAAAAATGTGCCCAGTTCCTTATGGATGCAAATTCCAGACTTGCAGTTTGCTTGTTATGTTGTGCTGCCAGGACTTTGCGTTTCACTCTCTCATTCTTAGTGGGTACAAGGGGCATGGGTCTTCCCCAAGCTACTTCATGGCAAAGTACTGTGACTATGAAGATGACACTGGCAATCAATTCACTCTTTCAGGTTTCTTTGCTTCAGTTTCAGCACCCCCTTCTTCCCTCCGGGCTTACCAATAACGTATGCATGCTTTTACTGCATTCGCATTCATTCGGGTACTCGCCTCGGTATCTTCTTTACTGAAGTGTCTTTACCCAGTCAGAGCGCTCTATCTCCTTGCATCAGAACGTACCCCATCCTGGCTAGCAGTTCCTGCCGCTACTTCCTCCTTCCTCACTGGGCGATTCCCAACCAGCACTGCTTCTGTACGTAGCTGATCTGGAGCTCGCCGATTCACTTCCCTTCTCGCCAGCAGTGTTCTACGCTGACGACTCACGATCCCCTCTGTTTGGTTATCTGCCTGATCAGCCAGGAGTGCTTGGCCCGGATTTCTCTCTCGCCGCTTCCACTCCTCATAAAGTAAGCCGCAGACAACAGATTCAATTTTCTAAATAAAATTATTTCTTTTCTTAAATGTCAGGATGGAGTAAGGCCTAACTTGCCCTAGGCTAAGGTGGGATTTCCCTACCTAAAGAAACTACGGATAGTCTGTGTCAGTAAGTTCAACTTGCATCTATCTGTGTCCAAAACCTACACTTGTCCTCACAACTAAAGTTAAACACTGTGTAGGGATGTCAGCAACAAAAGAACCAGTGTTCCAAATAAAGATATGAGCTTCTTCTAGCTCCTGGCTTACTTTGCAGCTTACCCTTCCCCAAGTTCAAAATAGTTCGAAAAAAGCCGAAGGGGTCCCTTCCCCCAAGAGGTCAGCTCTTCCAGCTTCAAACTTGGTTTTCAAAAACGTTTACAGTTCAACTTTGTAATCCTTTAGGCTTTTCAATCGTTCATACAGGTTGCTCTCTTTCTCATTCACTTCAGCAATTCTGTTAAAAAAGGCAGTTTCTTTATCTTTACTTTCCTTGGCTCTTTCCAAGCTGGGGGTCACTCGGTCTAGGCGCACTTGTCATACCACACGGTCCAACGATTACAGGTCACACAACTGTTAACCTATAGCATTCTGTTATACTTCTGTAGTCCTTGAGCTTCCTTGCCAACACAAGTTTTCTCCTTCTGCACCAGTGTCATTGCTTAACACTCATTTGATGTTCCTAGGCAGTCTCTCGGCTTTGCCACAACGTGTTTTCCACACAGTTCTTTCTGTGGTGTTCACCCTTTTCACCACCTTGCTTTCACAGTAGTATTCACAAGTGCTCATCACTTACTTTCACCTTGTTAATAAATGTTCATCACTTGCTTTTCAAGTGCTTCATAAATTCTCATTACTTGTTTTCCACTTTCTTCATATATTCCTCATAAGTTTCCTTTAGTTCGGTATCCAATATCACTTGTTTCACCTTTAAATATATTCACAACTTGCAGCTTGCTCGGCATTCACAAACCCTCAGTCTGGGTTTCAAGACCATTTGTCACCGGTTCATTTCGTTCGGGATTCCCATATGCCCTTTTAGAGCCCAAGGAGTGCCCCAGTATGAGTGTTCTCTTTATTCCATCCACCGATATGCGGCCGCTCCTCCAGGAGTTTTCTCTCTTCGTTCCGGCTTCCTTTTGCTCTGCGTGTGCTTTCTGGGAGCCCGGCCTTGCCTTCCTCGAACGTCACTGCTTGCTGTAGGTAGCTACCGGCGGCCTGTAATGCTTGGGAGCCTTCAGTGTCCCACAACTCCGGCTGTGGGCACAAGGCAAAGGTGGTTTCAAGAGTCTCAACCCTCTCACGGCCTGCTCGGGGTCCCGTCGTCCCTTTCACCCTTCTGCAGCACTATGCGTCCTTTCTGCCTGCCCTTCTCCTGCCTGCTACACCATCAGCCGCGTCCTGTCCTCCAGGCAGGTTTCACTCCTCTCTCTGCTTGCGGTCACTCCTTTTTATGCACCTGTAGCCTGTTAACTGGTTGATTTCAATTATAATTGCCAGACCATAATTACTCCTATGAGCTGGACATGACAGGCTATTGAAATGGTACTCCTCTGCGGTCTTCTTCCTCGTCTAAGTACCAAAGTTGTGTAAATGAATGAATGATACTATTCACAACGCCTAGTCACCTCTTCCTCATCCCAGTTTTAAAGGGGAATGGTTGTGTGTAAGAAAGAGGAAGTGACTGACAGTAACCTATGAAGGCAGGGGGATGGTAGAGTTTATTCTGACAAGGGAAAGGGGGATGCTATATCTCACCCAAAGACATCCTCTCCCTAAGGTCCTTCCACCCAGCTGAACCGCCCTCACATCTGCACCCCCAGAGTCGGGATCCAAGTGGAATGGCCTTTCCCTGGCCACCTGAGAAGAGGATCCAGGAGGAGTAGAAGTGAGGATTCCCCCAGGTTACTGACAAGGGATACCATAAGTTTGGACAGAGGACAAGGTTTATTTTTGTAAAGACCTCCAGATGGGGCACCCTTTTGTGATTTCTCTTGTGCTTCCCTTCTGTCCCTCTGTTCTCTGTCTACTCCTTCCCTCCTTTCTTCTAGCATTACTATCCCCTCTCCACACTACTACTCTCCCAACACAACTACTCTCATCCTTCTCCCACCATTGGTTCTCTCCCTTAGCTAGTTCCCCGGACCAACTGTTGGCGTCTCTCTCTGTCACGACTCACTTACTAGGGTTCGTCGACCTGTACCTGTATGCGCCGTTGGCGCCTTCAGTCGCGTCTCATGCAGAGGAAAAGAGTTGTGCTGCCAGTAGGTTCCTGGCACATGGCATCTCTCGGGACTAAAATTCCCATGATGCCGTGCCCAAAGTCACGGGACGCCTCCATGTAATCGCGTTGCGGTGCTGCCCGGAAGGTTGTCGAATACTGCAAAGACGAGTACTTATGTACTCGAGGAAAGCAGTGTGGTGCTCCTTAAAGTGTACTCTATACTTATGGTGGGCTCCGTTTCTTCGTTCTGCTTCGCTTCCCTGATCCTTTTACCTCCTGATTATTCTTCTGCTTACCCGGACTGCCTACTCCTGCTACTTGCCTGTTGTGATGCCTGGTTAATCTCCAGACAGCTACTTTGCCTCTTTGACTTCTGCGAACATTTAATTGGATTGTCCTGCCTCCCCTTGAACTGCTACAATGTTTTTGGACCCCTGTGGACTGTGGTATTTTTCTTTTTGTTAACTTTTTTGTGTTTTTGCTCTGGAACTTTGGATTACTGCTGCTATGCATTCCGGTGGATTTGATGGACTCTGGACATTGCAGTGATCATCAAGAACTGAACTCACCTCCTCGTGATTCTTTTCTGTCCCTCCAGATTGCGCCCTCGTGCCGTTCGGGTCAGGGTTGTCCATCAAAGTACTCATTTCTTTCTGCTTTACAACCATGTTTGATGAAGGTGCCTGAACTGGAACTCACATTGACACTGCGGTAGGAGTTATCTGTGCCTGACTAGGTTCCCTGCATTTTCTATCATGCCAGCCGGTAGGAGTTGGGGACAAGGGAGAGGGAGGTGGTGTGTGTCTGGTTCACTGTCCTGGTATTTGACCTCTTGTGTGTTTGTTTCTTTCTCCCTCTAGCACCGCTGGTCGCTCCTGACTTTTCACTTGAGCCCTTGGCCTGTCGGGTTATTTCCCATACTCTGCAGGCTGTGCTCTCAAGCGACTGGGGTTATCTGTCCCCAGGCACCGTTTTACAGACACACAAGTGCTTATAATGGCCGTTAAGCTCCACCCCCTTTAAGTTTGTGTCATGTTTACATTTTAGTGTCCAAATTGCCTATTTTATCCACTGACCTTGCCGTGGACCCCCTCAAAGTAAAAATATGGTTGCAGTAAAAACATGGTTGTAGTCCGTGTCAGATTGTGCATCTAAATTGGCAGTTTGGCACCTGGACTGTGTCTGGATTTCTGGTTGGGTATGAGGGTAGTGCGAGCGGTTTTGCAGTTCCTTGCTGGCTCTCTGCTAGTTGGATTGCTCACTCTCTCCAACAATACGCCTTCTTGGTGATGCTGTCCTACGGGACAAACAGAAAATGCCCAACATTGTGCCACACAGGTACGAGGCAAGAAATGTTGGTGCTTGATTCACATAGCCAGGCACAGGTAGAGGGGACAGAGACTGTGGCCCTCCCAACTCTCACTCCCTACCTCAGGCACAGCACTGGTTCTGGTACAGACTTTGGTAGGCCTACCACCCAAGGTTAAGAGGTGTCCCCATCTCCTATTGGCAGGGTCAGGCCCAAGACCCTGTCACAATCTTGAGTCTATGCAGCTTTTAAGGAAAAAGCACAGCGCTCGATGCACTATGCACACCACCTACCCACAGAAGGTGCTTTGTAGCCTACCAAGGTAACTAGAGAGCCAGCAAGCTCTGTGGAGTCCAGACTAGGTTCTGCAGAGTTAAACTTTGTTTTACACCAGTCTTCGACTCCACCATCTCCTTCTCTCCCCACATCACAGACCTTGCCAAGAAGGCCCATTTCCAGCTGCACCTCCTCAGAGGTATTCTCCCTTTTCTCACCTGCCCCAGAGGCTCACCCTCTCCAGAGCCCTAGTTCTCTCTAGGCTGGACTACTGCAACAGTCTCTTCCTCAGACTCCCTAACTCTACTTCATCCTCTGCAACTTATCTAGAACAGGACCACAACACTTATCCTAGGCCTCAAGACCAGGGTCCGCATCTCTCCGGCCCTGAAATCCCTGCACTGGCTGGTGGTGGCAGCAAGGATCCAGTTCAAGACCCTCTGCATTGTCCACAAGGCTTTCTGGGGTTGTGGCCCCCACTATCTTCAACTCTCCCTTCCTAAATACCTTCCTTCTGGAGCCCTTTGCTCATCCACCTCTAACTCTCCATGGGTCAGTCGCTTCTCCAAGCAGAGTGGGGGGTGAGGGGAGATCTCTCTCCTCTGCAGGCGCATCCCTCTGGAACGGCCTCCCTGCCTCTCTCCATCTTGACCCGGACCTCCTTAAGTTCCTGAAACTCCTCAAGACCTTTTCTTCACCTTTTCTTTCTCTCTCTCTCCCCTGCTAACCTAACCCTACCCCATCTCCTGCTTCTCCTACTCTGCTGACTGGCTGTGTGGTGCCCCCTGAGTTGTACAAGGCATCAGGTCCCCCCCGGACCAGTCCTTCTGCGCTTGCCGCCTGGCCCACCTGCACTGCCATCTGGCATGCCTTGCACTTGCTGGGGTCTACACCCTGTTTTCCCAGCCTCCCTCGCACTTAACTCACTTATCCAACGCCGGCAGGCGAACGCCGGCACACCCACAAAGGCGCACACACAGTAAGGCTTGGCTCCTGTCTTGAGCCTGCCCGGAGCCGTATGGGCTGAGGGCCCGCCGCGCTGACCAGCCGCCTCTACCACCACTGTACAACCAGCGCTATACGGCCGTATTACTGATTCTAAGGCCTGCATATATTAATGCTTATTTCATTTATCATATTCATGTCAGCACTGCCCTGCATTACTGCGGATACATCATTGCATAAATCGCTTATTATGTTCATTTTTTTAACCTTTTTTCCCGTTAAACTTAAATATATATATATGGGGGTGGGTAAGGGGATAGATTAGGCTGAGGGAAAGTGTGGGTGGGTGGGTGGGTGTTAGGGAGAATTCTCTGTTTAGGCTGAATTCCCTAACCTAGTGAGTCCCCCAGCAGCTTTGCTGGATTTTTGGGGTTTATTTTTTCTCCTGCCAAGAGTGATACTCTTTTTCCCTCACTCTTGGACATGACTTGAGAGTGTTTCTGTGACTTGCTATGTGCTTATGGGCTAGGGGGTATTTTTTTCCCCATAGGCTATCATTGGTTTTTGAATGTGTGTTACACAGCACCCTCAGTGCAGTAACACAGGGGTGTCATAGAGACCCCCAAACATAGACTCCACACCCTGGGACTGACTACTGTCTCCCTGGGTCTGTAAAGTCACCATTGACTTTACTAGTCTTAACTTAGGAACTTAACCAGTACAAACCATTTTACTGTGGAAGTACTGGTAGGGGCAATTAGATTGCCCCTGGGTCTGTTTTCGATGGGGTACTGTCCCGTCCCCCCTCGCCGAGTTCTGGCTGGTGGCAGTGGATACCACGGAAATATTCCACCGGAATATTTCCCAATGGGATTTCCCATTGTTTTTAATGCACCACTTTTTGGTGCAATGTTAAAGATACCGCCGGTTTATTTATTTAATATAAATTCACCGGTTGGGATTTTTTGCCAGAACTCGCCGCCAAAATGGCGTCTAGGTTCACTTCAGTAACCCTGAACCCGAGTCGAGCCTTTGTTCCACTTTTGGCGGGCTTCTGCACAGAAGCCCTCCACAGTGGTGCCATTCTGTCTGGGTACCACAGGGGGTGTGGGAGGGGGTTTAGGCACCCTGGACTGAGTTGCCTTGCCAACTCATGTCGCACTCTGGTGTGATTGGCCCAAGTGGTGAGCCACCCCGCTCACCACTTAGCATGTTTGAGTGACAGCTAGGCTGTATGAATGGGGGTTTGCTGCATAAAAGCAGGGTTTTTGGGACTGGTTCTTCAGAAGTCGCCACAGGACCTAAGAAGCCGAAGAGGGAGAAGCCGAGCTGACCTGCCAAGACGACACCACCGGTGGAGCCCTGCGGAACCGTCTCACCACTTTTTCCGACGACAGAGGAGATCTCCCGCCGGAGAGTCTCCTTCCCTTAACTGGTGGGGACAACCAGTTGCTGCCTTCTTTTCGCCGTCCCGAAGCATCTCGTGGCCGCCTTGCCTGTACCCAGCACCCCAGCAACCGGGATACCACTTTTTACCTCAACCGCGAAAGAGGGGTAAAATCCTTTGTGACCGGAAAACTCCACGGCTGGTCTCATCCCTGGTAGTGCAACGACCTTCAGCTTTCCTCCACGTCGAGATCACCTCTTCCTCTGGACGACGCCGCGACTTGCACCCACTACCAGGAACTACTACCACCGCTGGAGGATCCTTTCCACTTTTAAAGGTACTGTGTTCCGCCCGGCTTCCCTTGCCACCGATTGTACAGGGTAGATTTAGCCCTCGGCTCTCGGACCTGGGTAAGCCTGGGACACCCTAACTAAACTTTTTCTAAATTCAGTAAAACCTTTTCTACTCACCTGCAAAGACTTGTGACATTGTGTGATCTTGGGCATATTTTCGCCTGGCTCTCTCTAAAGCGGGCCACGAACCAATTCTCCTTGTTCCACAATTGACTGCCTTTTCTAACCTTATGTGAAGAGTGTTTTACCTTGCTGCTGTCATTACTTCTGCTTTTTCCCTCCCTTTTCTAATAACTTGTTGGAGTGCCATCTGATGTTAAGCGCTCACCTCGGTTTGGAAATAAGTGGTGTTAACTTGTCCAACAAATGTACATTTAAGTAATAGTGACTGTGTTTTGACTTACTTACCTTTTTCTGTGCTAGTGTAATTTATGAGTGTGCCTTTAAAATAAATAAGTATATACTTTTACACCTAGCCCTGGTCAGTGTTTGCTTGTACTACTGTGCCTCTGTACCTATCCTTTATCCTCTATATACTGCCTAACTCTTCTTGATGGAAGTCTGACTGCTCAGCCACAGCTACCACAGTGAATCTGTGTGGTACAGACTGCTACCAAGTGGGTTTACTGCCAACACCTGTAATCTTAAATCTTTTGCAGTGGTCCCAGAGGGGACTGCACAGGTTTCTGCTTAACAGTGGGGGTTTGTGGAGGGTCTTCCTCCCCACCCCCCACTTTCTGGACCAAAAAAACCCTGCTGCTTGTGTGGCCTGGATTCACCTCTTGAATATATAGTAGACCTAACCCAGTCATATGTATCACTTTACCAAAGCCTGGACTTTATCTCTTGCTCCTCCAGGTTGGCTTACTGCACCAGCCTCCTGATGGGACACTGCCTCAGTGTGTTTCCCATACTTAATAAATAATGTACCTTTACAGCCCATGCTCTCATGAACCTCCTGTGCGTCTCGCTGTATTATTGCTTCTAATGCCTGAATATATCTGTTTAATTCGTTTATCATATTTATGTTAGAACCACCTTATACTATTGCAGATATATCTTTATTATGTTCATGTCATGACCACCTTGCCATCAACCATCACTATTACAGATAGCCTTGTCTTATCTGCTAAACTAGCCTAAACCTTACTGTTCACACAGGTACACATACTCCCACAGGTACCCCTCATCCAGCATCTTCATTATTACACTGCCCAACAGACACTACTCACCTAAGTGGTTTATTAGTTACAACCAGCAGATTACTTGCTTGACCCAGCCATCCACCACCTTTCACCCACTCGACCACAGATTCTAGCCCTCACTAGTCAGCTACCTCCCTCCCAATGACTACTCTAAGGAAGGCGACGCTGGCCATGGCAACAATCCTCCCACTACTCCACAACATCCCACCACGGAATTGTATCAACAAGACTCTTCCACGCTACCCCAAACTCCTATCGCCAGTAGATTGGATAAACAGATTCACCTGCCCGCCCACACCACTCACTCCATGCCCCACAAGGCTAAGAAACGCACGCTTAGGCTCACGCCTCCTCAACATATCCACTACTACTAACTTGGACATAGCTTGCCCTACTCTTCTGAGGAACACTAGACTTGGCTATCGCACCAGCCAGAGGCATAAGCCCCACTACATTGAACACCAAACAGTCCAAAAATCACTCACTGCAGAAAACTCGCACCAAACCTTAAGCTAACCAGAACTGTAAAACTTCCCATACCCAACTACCCACAAATGCTACTCTAATTTCCACCTCTAAGGGTGCACTCATCAATGCACGCTCACTGGTAGCCCACGCCACCGATGTTGCAGACCTTATCATGGTCAACCATCTAGACTTCATCGCAATCACCTAATCATGGCTCCACCAAGCAGCGGGGCCCACATTAGCCTTAGCCATACCCGACAACTACAACATCCTCCACGCAGACAGGAAAACTGGAGTTGGTGGGGGAGTGGCGCTTAATGCCAAAACCCACCTCACCTTCAGAGAAGTAACCAATACCACCTTCCATTCAGCTGAACTCCTTTCCATCAAACTTACACTATCTAACCCCCAAACCATTCAGCTACACATTATATATAGACCTCCAGGCGCCCTTTCTACTTTCGAAGAGGATATCTCTCTCTTGCTCACCACTAACACCAAACCCAAATCACTTCAATCTGGGACTCAATGACCTAAATGACAGCCATGCCATCTCTCTCAATGACACCATCACTTACTTAAGCCTAACTCAACACATTAACAAACCTACACATACTAAAGGTAGATCTCTAGATTGGCTAGCAGACACAAACTACAACCTCTCACTGCCGGACATCACCCCCTGTGCGTGGACAGACCATCACCTCATCACCTTCGCGATACCCAAAACCTCACCTAAATCTGCTCTCCCGACCAGGACACCCCAAATAATTTCAAGAAACAATCGTAACATCACCATAGATAACCTCAAACCGTTCCTCACGCCCATCGCTAAAGCTAATCAGAATGACAACCCAGCCGCCTTGGTAGATCGCTACAACAACACGCTGGAACTTGCCCTTAACCAAATCGCCCCTTTTAAAAAACAAAAGGCCAAACCTACTGCCCACACCAACAAATGGTTCTCAGCAGAACTAAAAGATCGCCGTACCATTGAAAGAGCGGCTGAAACCAACTGGAGAAAAGCACCCTCTCCGACCACCAAAGATAAATTCTCATCGGCAGCCTCCTCCTACAAATCCACTATCTTAAGTGCTAAAGAGATTTATAACTTGAGAATACACAATGGCAAATCTGGCACGAAAGAATATTCTCGATTCTAAGAGAGCTTGAATCACCACTGCCACCTACTGAGAACTGCATCAAGGATAAAGCCTGGTGCAATAATATCCAACTAGCCCTATTTAACAAAATTGTCCTTCTTCAAGCTAAAATAGAGGCAAAAAAAGCCAACCTCTCTGCTAAAGACCACCCTAGCAATAACAAGAATCGCACCATTCCTGATTGCCCTCTTTTCCACTTTTCCCCAGTCACTGAGGATGAAGTTGTAAAGATAATCTCCACACTCAAACCTTCTAATTGCAAAGGCGACCAATGTCCGGCCTCAATCATCAAGGATGCAACCAAAGAGCCAGACCCATTTATCACCTCTCTCATTAACTCGTCCTTTAAGAATTCAGTTGTTCCCAACAATCTCAAGGAAGCTTGGGTCCTACCCCTTCTTAAAAAACCCAATCTATATCCCAACACTCCCACGAATTACAGACCCATCACCACAGTACGTTTTCTTCTCAAAATTCTAGCTGGAGTGGCTTACCTCCAAATACAACAACATTTGGAAGACAATAACCTTCTAGGTCTGCGACAATCTGGCTTTAGACCCAGACACAGGACCGAAACAGCCCTCCTGGATCTAAAAATCCAAATGGACGAAGCCAAAAACAAGGGCAATCTGGCCATTTTGCTCCTGTTGGATCTATCCGTTGCCTTTGACCTGGTTGACCACCAGATCCTCACACAACACCTCTCTTCAGCTGCCGCATTCTCCCATAATGCCACCAAATGGATTCAGTCATTTTTGTCTGATAGGTCGACTAGGGTCTTCGCCCCTTCAGCTGCTGAATCCATTGTTGAGTTCCCCAAGGCTCTTGCATTTCTCCTACACTTTACAACATCTTCACTAAGCTTCTCTTTGACCGTCTTGATGATCTGGGTGTCAGCTACACAAATTACACTGACGACACCCAGGTCCTCATCACACTCACTGGGTGCAATGATGAATACGTTGCAAAACTCAATGAAATGTACCTAGAAATTCAAGCCTGGATGGCCACACACAGCCTCTGTCTTAACGATGACAAGATGGAACTGCTCATCGTAGGCTCGCAGGCTCGCCTCAATAAATTGGACACCAGATAACAATCCTTCATCATTGATGGCAACATTATAAAAGTCTCCAAAGAGGTCAAAACACTAGGTGTGTACCTTGATTCCACCCTATCACTAAATAAACGCCACCATCTCATCTACCACCTATACCAACAAACGTATTAATGCCTGCAGGCCATTTCTATCCACTACAAGCTGCTTCACCTTATCCAGAGCGCTGATATTATCCAAGCTAGACTATTGCATTACACTCTTCCTCGGCACCACCACCAAAAATGTAAACCGACTACAGATCCTGCAAAATAACGCCCTTAGATGCGCTCTCAACCTCCAATGTAAAGTTCACATCTCTACGGCCAGCAAGGAAGCCCACTGGCTCCCTATCCGAGACAAAATCAAGCTAAAATCCCTCGTAATCGCACACAAATGCCTGTCACTGACTGCCCCACGATACCTATCTGACACATTCTCCAGACATACCTCATCCAGACCTACCAGAATACCGTATCTGCACCAACTGCAGATTCCCAAATTCAACCTAAAAACGGCAGGAGGTTGTAGCTTCCCAGTTCTTGCCGCACAATGTTGGAACACAGTCCCCCTATTCATCAGAGCGGAAGCCTCGTTCTGGCCCTTGATAGCCATGGTGAAATCATGGCTCTCTGCCTAATTTACTGCCACCCAGCTGTCCACTAATCAGATTTCCGTATATTTCCACCGTATATGCTAGCCCATAAATGATCCGGACCATCCTGTAACCTGGTCCTTTACTGTCTATTGCACTTGTATCCTGTCACATACTGTATTACTCTATGTACCATTGAATGTATGCACTTTTGTCACGCAACGATATGTAACCATTTTAAGATTTTTGCGCCGAGCTACTTGAGGGTTTGGCCGCGCACTACAAATAAACAAACTAATCTAACTCAGAGCACGCTGCCCTGGTTGCACTTCCCCTCTGTACTCTCTCCTCTGCACTTCGCGTTGCGCACTTGCATGATCTCAATGTCTCAAGGTCTAGTAAGAACGTTTGTCTTGTCTCCCCTATTTCCCCTTACTTGCCTTGTTGCACCTTGAAACACTTGTGTATAGGTGCATAAATAACAATTCAATCAACAGAGAGCTCAGAGATAATGGGCATGGATAGAATACAGAATCACTTATTGTGGACAATGAATGTTTTTTTTTTTTAGTGATTAAAACAATCCACTGGCCCCAGACAAGGATTGGCCCAGCCCTTAAATACAAAAGGATCAAACTTAGTGACCATCTAAATCCAAACCTGCATTTACTCTTGAAGGAGATAGGTTAATAGAAAGCGGGCAGCATGTATACTTTGGCCATTCACACTACGGGTATTTTAATGAGCATGATTGTAATCTGTCATTGTCTCTGTGAGGCTTATGAATGTTGGGCTCTGAGACTAGGTAAAACGTCTGATAGCTGATTTCCTTGAAATACATTTTGAAGAGTCTGAAGAAATAAATAATCCATTGTGACAGGACTTTGTCAGGACACTTAAGTGTGGTGGGGGAGCTCCTCAATATGGGGCAGAGGGCTCAATAAGACAAAAACCAGAGCAAGCCCTCCCATATATGAAGTGGGCATTGGGAGGGCCACAGTCCCTGAAAACCTCCCCAGAGGCTTGAATTTCACTTCTGGTACCCACTGCTCTTTCAAAATGTCTAGTGCATTTTCTGGACACATCTTTTTTTAATTTCAGAGACTGAAACTTCCAGACTTCACCTGGGATCAAACAAGAAGACCTGGACCAAAACCATGAGATCATAATCAAGTGAAACCAGGGAATGGATTTAGAATCGTCTTGCTGAACATATGAGACAGCCAGAGCACACCCGACCTTCCCAGGCAGACCCAGATCAATGGGGAACCTGCAGAAACCAAACTAAGATGGAGAAGAGACTGCAGGAGGGCAGGGAAGACACATAACCCCATCCCAACTTGAAATTACAACACTCGCCACGGTCAGAGGAAAGCCACCAGAAGAGCAGGCAGCATAAGCAACCTAGCCCTCAGTCCACAGAGACTGTTTCCTAAACTATATGTTAGGACTATGACCAATTCATGGTCTATTTGGCACAAATGTAGAAGAAGACACCCTCATGGCATCTTAGACTCTCCAAGATGGCGCCCGTTTTTTTGGAATTCTAACTACTGCTACTTTAGTGTTCCTGTCTCTCCCCTATTCCATATCACTATACTGGTACGGCTGCAGTTCTCCTTCTCTCCCTTTGTGGCCCTTCTGCTGTACTCTTTGGTCCTTGAGAACGGGGATACGGGTTGACAGCGCCCAGCTTTCTGTCAACATTACCTGCACCGCTGACTTTGTTTACCAACTACGCCAGCCGTGATTGGAGTCTCATCCTCTACAAGACTTACCTGGACTACGCCTTTCAAGCATTCTGCTACTGTAGCCTTACACCAGGACTCCACCTTTCAAGCTGTTTGTTTTTTTTCCCCCTAAACAGGTTTTCTTTCCCCATTCAAGGTGCTTGCCCCTTATGGTTTCCTGCGTCGCCCTTCTTGCCATCAGGGCTCAAAGGGGACTATGTGGGGCTGTTCTTCTTTGCTTCTTTATCAGCTGTGGACTCACAGGTCCGTTCTTCCACCTCCCCGGTGGTCGTAATACTGTACTGAAAAAGAAGGGAGGGTCTTGGACAGTTTCTTAAAGCCTCTAGCCTGTGTAATCCAACCCCTGTAGAAAAGACCGGTGAGTGCTGTAGTCAGTGGGGATGGGAGAAGGAGACAGACCAAGCAGCCACACACGGGTGGATCTCATGGGAGGGGAGACCTCCTTAGGGACCAGTGCCAACCACATCAGGAGAATGTGGTATTCCCACCAATCAAATGACTCTACACCCCCTTCCCAGTTACCCACCTTTCCTACACCTCATTCCTCTTCAATCCTACCCTCATATCCTATGTACTTTTCAAAAGCAGTCCAAATAGAGAGTACTGAGATGACAAAGAGTATTAGTGAATTACCACATCAGCACTCAATTGGTACTAAGACGAGCAGGAAGTGGGGAGCAATACCAAATAACCATTGGAAACACTTTTACCATAGTGGTTTGTGACAATTGATTGGAAGAAAAAAGATAAACTGAAGAAGGACTTGACAGATCGTCAAGCCCTCCCTGGAGGTACCTCGAGGGCCAGGACGAGCCTGACGTGCAGGTGGGTGCTGACCGGGATGCAGAGAATAGTGTGAGATGGTCTGCGGCTGGTCCAGGATGCGAGGACTGCATGGCCTGCAGATGGATTGAGTCTCCGGACACCCCAGAGACCTGGGAAGTGCGAGCGTGCGAGACCACGCTGTCCCGGAAGGAAAGAAGACTGCAGAGCTGCAGCAGAGCAAAGGACGTTCCGGGAAGTTACTGGAGTCCCACAAACAAGCCCAATTACCTCAAGGGAGACCAAACTCGCACAGATTACACCGCAAGGTACACGGGTAGCAGAGAAGGCTCTGAAGATTGTAGGAAGTAGTCGCACAGATCAGAAGGCAGCGAAAGGAGGGTCTGGGACGTTAACGCAGTGGGAGGAAAGCAAAGAGGTGCATGGACTTGTACTAAGGCTTGGCAGGAGAGTAAACCAAGCCCACAGAAATGGAAGACTAAAGTTGGAATTGCGAGTCTGGGCTTGCACCCAAATAAAGATAATTTGAAGTTATTAGAAACCCTACACAGTACTTGGCAGGTTAGTGAACCAAGTCTATGTGACCCAATGCAGCCTGGGTAAATGCATTCCGGCTACTCTCCTGCTTCGCAGTGCCTGGTGAGAGGAAATCCGGTCTGAACACCAGGGTCAGGGACCCACTACAGCTTGGGGGAGTGCGTCCAGGCTGTTCTTCAGCACGCAATGCGGCACAACAGTCTTGAATCCTGATCCCGCACAACCACTCGCTGGTTTCCAGCGTGTTATAAATGAACAATAAAATAAAATATATCTGTATACAGGGAGAGGGAGCCAAAACTGCCAACCAGAGTCTGGGACCCACCCCCCAGGAACTACATTGTAAGTCTGAGAAGGCTGGGACAAACGAGACACTTGCCCCAACAGCCAAGGAGTGGCTGAAACCATATTGGGAAAATCTTACCAAGAAAAGAACTGCCTTTTGTCCAGGGGTAGAGAGCCATTCCTCTGGACCAAGAAGACATATGCTTTAGTTTAGTTAGTTTAGCGTGTAAGGGACAGAGTTAGGATTTTGACACTGGACATTGGGACTTTTACTTTGGATATTATGATATTAGTTATTTTAGTTAAGGCGCAGAAACCCCTCTTTGAGTTAGGGCAAGGTAGAGTTTTCTTTTCCTTTTTACCCTTGGAAAAAAGTGTATACAAAACACTATGACCTCTCTCTGTCAGAGTCTAACTTCTGCACCCTCTCAGGAGCTAGTGGGGCATAAGTGTCACACATACACCACCTTCTATTACTAACAACTTTGATAATGTAGGGCCAGCTTAGAAGACGCTGTGGGAGTTCGATAACTTGCATTCAGGTAGTCATCTATAGTCCAACCAGTCAGTAGATAGTAGGGGTTACTGTGCACTAAAGACTTACCTGGGCCAGGAATGCCTGGGTTAGGGAGAGGGGCACCAGAGGAGACGATAGAGAGAGGGACCACCCTAGCACCACTTCCCCGAACTCCTTTTCCAGCCTGGTGCCGCTATATTGAAGAACCTGTCTATTGTTTACTTGAACCCTCTTACAATTATTCACAATAAGATGTGTCGGAGAGTTAGCAACAGATTAAAACTCTTGAAACTGCCCTGAACGCTCTGCGAGTTAAGGCCACCTGTGACGCCATCAAATATCAAGATGTATAGTAATGTAATTTTCTGTATGAATTGTGATTTGTATTAATTGCAGAAATATAAATAGACAAAGGTACCACCAACAACCCATTGTGTAGTTGGCAGACAGGGATATATACAAACAACCCCATTTCCTTTTCAACTGCTTTTTAAGCCCCTAGAGTGTAAGTTCTAAAGCCATTCTTTAATAGTGCAAGGATAACAAGGCCTGTCTTGCATTCTTACTGCTGACAAATCATCACTGCCATTGCCAGTGTCCTGCTTTTGTACACAAAGCCATTACGTTCAACAGACTTCCTGAGTAACTTTTATACAGAGGTGTGATTGTGCAGATGGAAGTATGGATACTGGTGTATGAAAATTATAATCTGTGGTGTTCTGGGTGTCCTGGGCGTGACTGGAATTTTCAGTGCTGTTGCGACATTCACATGTTTTAACTGTAAAAAATAGGTTATGCAGAATTATTAATATGTGTTTTGAACCAGACAATATCTCTCCCTCTCTTAAGCACCAAAGGAAACTAGCAAAAACGTTCCTACTCCGCCCCATTGGACTAGTAGGAACCAGAGCTACCCACTGCTGTCCCCAGAAACTGACTCTGAGAAGGAGGAAAGCAAGAAGCTGATATGTGAGTAATTATTCAGTGTTTTTCACTTTGTCCATAAAGGTATGAAGTCTGATCAGTTACATGTTTTAGGTTAGAAAGCGCAGAAGTCTATCTATATAACCCCATTTTATAGGAGCTCCAAGAAAACCCTGTGCTGAATCCCAGAGGGCAACAATTATGGTGGAGGAATTCAATGGAGAACCCATTGTCATCTCCTGGTTTTCCAGAATGCAAAGAGGAGCCCAATGAAAATCTCAGGGCCTCCACCAGGTTGCCTCTAGGCTCCAGGGGCTTCATGAAAAATGCACTATTTGCTGGTTGACGACCACAGTTCAGAGAGAAGCTTCAAGAGGTCTGCAGGGCTCCTGGTCTGCCACCATACAAAAGAGAGCCCCAGTAAGTTTCTATTTTAATCTTGGGTTCACCGCTGTAGTACAGGATCTCCAAGAACAACCAATATACTCATCTCCTAGATTGTCACATACATTAAGGAGTTCTGTAGAAGCCATCATATGAGCTGGGTGGCCACGTTACAAAACATAACTCCAGTACCCTCTTCCTGCCTACCATCATGCATAGAGATGCTTCTTGAACTCCCCTGTGGTGTGTATACGATGACCAACAAGTGGCACACAAACGCCACCTAGAGCCATTTTCTGAGTAGATACTGCCAGGGAGGAGCTCTATGAAGTGCCTAACACCATCCCTGTGACTACCAACAGAGGTGAGCTCCATGATATGATATGTTAAAGGTATTTGTACCGTGCACCGTCACCAACAGAGTTTTTCCCCAGGTGTTCTGGCAGATCTGCAAACAAGAAGGTGGAATGGGTTAGTAGGTGAAGCGGGAGCAGGATAGTGAGAGGAGTGGTGTTCTGTTGGCAGCTTCAACTCGGTATGGTGCGAGTATCGGATCGATGTCAGTCCTCGTGTGCTGTTGGTGCGGCTTATGTGTTGTTGCGGTGTTGGGAATTGCGTGCGGGTTGTTGTGTGAGAGATGGTTGTGTGAGATTTTTGAGTGAGATGTCTGCAGAAATGCTGAGATATTTTTTGTTAGTGGGTTGTATGAAGTTTAACATGCAAACATTCAGGACTCTGTCCGAGTGTCACGCTCGCCAATCCTCCCAATCTCATCAGGGTGGGCGAAGGAGTTACGCCTGGCAGGGTTTTAGGTTTGTGTGAGGCGCTCCATGTGCTTTTCTAACACGCTCTGTAAGTGTTCTAATTGCTCCTCGCCGTTCTATTCTAGCGAGCTCTGTAGGAGTTCTAATGCTGATGGTTTGATTAGTATTCTCCTCCTTGGGTGCTGGGGCTGGTGTTGTGGTCTCCTCTCACAAACTTTCTAAATGTGTCTGCTGGGGGTTTGCATATGGTACGGGCAGGAGGCAGTGGATGAGTCGTTTAAGGGCTTTTGTCTCGGACTGAGTATGTGATCAGTCTATGGTAACATCCTTTTGTGGCTATTTCCCATAATATCTTATGGTCTGTCTTTGGGTTCTGTGTATGTCCATTTTGGGAGTGACTGAGGTTGGTGTTATTTTCATCGTTGTTTAACGGGTGGGCATTTTAGTGCGTCGTTGTTGTAGTTACGCTGTGAAGAGCCATGATTTGAGGAGTTTCCTGAATGCTAGGTGGTTTGTTGTGTTACGTATATTCTTAGGTAGGTCATTCCAGGTTTTCGGTGCCTGGTGAGAGAAAGAGGATCCTCTGAGTTTTCTTCTGTTATAGGGTTTGGTTCCAGGCGGATGTCGGTGCTTGATCTCAGTGTTCTTGTTGGTTGATGTAGGTGTAGTTTATCGCTTAGGAATTCTGCGCCTTGTTTGTGTATTGCTCTGTGCGTGATGCACATGGACTTGAACTTTATTTTCTGTTTTAATGGTAGCCAGTGTAGTATTTTTAGCGCAGGTCTCTTCTGGGTAGCTTGAGGAGGAGTCTGGCTGCCACATTTTGTATGCGTTGTAGTTTTTTTAGAAGTTGTTCGGGCATGCCCAGGTATAGGCTATTGGCGTAATCTACTCTGGACATGATCAGAGCGATGATGGTAAGGGTTTTGTTGGCAAACGATAGGAACGGTAGGATCCTTTTTGCTGCTTGCAGGAGGAAGAAACATTTCTTAAGTAGAGCGTTTACTTGTGGCTGTAGAGTGAGGTTGTTCTCCATCAGGACCCCTAGGTTTTTTACAGTTGATGATGGTGCTGGGGTGGTGCTGAGCTCTCTTGGCCAAGGGATGTAGCTGATGTCTCCTCCCTTTTTTGAAACAATCATTATCTCTGTTTTGCCTGGGTTGATTTTGAGGTGGTTGAGGTTCATCCAGTTGAATATATCACAAAGGCAATTCTCTAGTGTAGTATTTTCTTCTCGGGTGTCTTGTATGTTTAAGATTATTTGAGTATTGTCGGCGTAATTGTAGCATGTGAGCCCGTTTTTTTTGATGAGTTTGATTAATAGGTACATGTAGATGTTGAATAGAAGCGGGGAGAAAGATGATCCTTGTGGTACTCCGCACGTGGAGTCTCTAGGTTTGGACTTAAAGGATAGTTCCGGGACTTTTTTTTTATTGTCCCTACGGGTCGGCCATGTGTTTGTAAGCATAAATCGGTAGATCGTAGGAAACTTTCCTATGGACCTTACCCGACTTTTCGCCCATTATCGCACTCGAAATCAGCCTCCATTTTGTGATAATCCTATCATTCCGCCGCATCGACCTGGCTCACCTGCCTTTGCGGCACTAAATCAAATCCCCCGCCCCTGAAACAGACTTTATCAAAACATTCATATTCCCCGCCTCTATCCGTGACGTGACTGAGCTGCGTAGGCAAACGCGCCCAGGCGTCTTCTACGCGACTCCACACAGACCCCGGAAATCAACACAGATCAGCTCACAATACAGCGCACCACAATTCGGAATATGAAACTGTACTTTGAAATCAAACCGCAAGATTGTAAATGTGGTAAAGTACATTTATTTGACATCAAATGTTTAGAGAATATTCAGCGATTTGCATTTTTATTTGCTCATGTTCCAAAAAGTTCGTATTGAGGAACGCGATGGTCCTTTGCTGTACACAGGGTCTTAGAGCATCTCACAATACAGCGCCACAATTCGGAATGTGAAACCGTGGTTTAAAAGCAAACGGCAAGATTGTACATTTGGCAAAGTACGTTTATTGGACATCAAATGTTTAGAGAATATTCAGCGATTTGCATTTTTCTTTGCTCTCGATCCAAATTAGTTCGTCTTGAGGGAAGCGATGTTCGTGTGCAGTACACAGGGTGTTGGTTTACAATAAAAATAAGCTCTTCGGTCGCACTGATAATCGCATGGCTGTTCCAACAACGAGGCACTAGGCCACCACAACGGTAGGTATGTTGCATCTAACCGTTAGTACCGCGTAAGGGCATACTTGTACTTGGCGATCGTCCCATAAAATGGTCAGGGTGGTAACGTTGTTCACGCGGAGAAGCAACTGGCGGCTGTAGAAGCCGTCCGCCGGTGTCTGGTACTCGTGACACAGACAGTAGTGAATGATGTACCTAAAAACATAAAAAATGAAATTAGTCTCACCATCAGATCCTTATTAAAATTATTCATTTCATAGCGAGGACAGCGCTACTGGGTGTACACAAGTGTTTAAAGGCGTGGCGAGGCATGGAGGGGGGGGGGGAGTGGAGTACAAGGTAAGTAGCATAAAATAATAAATAAATAGGGCCAGCTGGTGGCAAGTGCAAGGTAAGTGCAGAACAAGTGCTGGGAAGGGGGGGCTGTAGGATACTGAGACAGTCCCCCAGTGCAGGGGTTGACAGGGAGGCAGTGCAGGTGGAGAGTGGAAGGGCCCAGGACCGAGGTCGCAGACAGTGGACCAGTTGTAGCAGGGGAGAGGGAGAGAGAAAGCAGAAGCAAAGAGGAAGGTTTTGAGGTGCTTCAGTAAAAGCAGATGTTTCTCCTCAAGATAGTGCGCGGTAGAAAACAATATGCCACATAGAACGAACAAGTACAACTGAACCCGTCTTTAAAGCCACTGTATAGTAATGAAATTGCGGTATAAACTCATCAAAAGTTACTTACATTATATTTGCATTTTCCATTGTGTCTCTGTGTAGGGCAGACCCGAAACACCACTCCTTCTTTGCCGACGTTACTTCTTCTAATGAACGTGGCTCATCGTTTCGTTTCTGAAATTTTATTCATTATCTTTTCTTAGTCTTTCAGGATGGTCCCGGCCTGTCAAGGTCAAATCACAATAGAACCTTATACTGGGTCGTGGGCCGTTCCGCCACCCGAGCAAAACATCAAAGCAGCTGACCTTCACTTTGAGCGAGCACACATTTCTAGTTAGCTCCAGTTAGTGTAAGGGCATCTTGTCTGCGTGCCTTTTTTTTTTATTGTCCCTATGGGTCGGCCATGTGTTTGTAATACGGAAACATTCTATAATTTTTGTAAAAATGATTTATATTACTGTTTGGTTTAATTGCAATGGGCCTGCAACATGAGGAGACTCGAGAGAACAGACAATCAAATTACAATCATTTAAACCGTGATGTGTATTTCTCAATGAGCTCTGCTTTAGGTGGACATGGAACAGAGGCAATGTTGGGTGGCAATGCAGTTGTCCCCTGCATAGGTTCGTTCACCACTCCATGTATGTGCCTATCGAGGACATCTACGATAAGTCTCTCAATAAACTCATATTGCATATCCTCAAACACTGGTTTGATCACCCATTGTTTACTTCTTTTAGTGAAGGCCTTATTGTAGCGAAGCGTCCCTAAAGTTCCGGTCGTCCTACTTTGTTGACGGCCAACATTATGGTTATGTGCCAAGACCGCTAGAAGAGTCCGATTTATCATGCCTTCCATGCCAAAATGCAATCTTTTGGGCCTGTACTTTAGGCACATATTGTGGAACACCTCCAAATCTCCTGTGTGGCAGAATTCCGTGAGTCCCCTCAAATCTCTTGTTATAGTTTTATCAAATACAATCTTTTCAATGGCCTTGTGAGTGGGTGATGAAGGAATCAACCACTTCTTCTTCCGTGCCTCCTCTGTGGACAAATGGCCATGTTCACATTTGTGGAAATGCTCATTTGTCGACCATCGATGTACGTTGCTACAGTGCAACATTACTGACCGCCATTTTTCCAGTAGAATTTCCAACGACCCTTCACATGTTTTTGAGCTCCACCAAAGATGGTTGCTGATTGACTTGGACCACTGTGAAATACCTTGCAATTCTTTTTTTTTACCTGCAGCCGACAATTTTTTATTGATTGATTTTGCAAGATGCCAAACGTCAAATTGGTGATTTATATTTTTGTACTGTTCTCTCATTGTCTTGGCAATTGAAACGTGTCTGTCCGTGGCTATCAGGTCGATCACCATTCCCCGCGATTGTAGTTCTTGCAATGATGCTACAAAGCCAACTTTCTCCATGGCCACTGAGGATGTACTTTGTGACACCTGCACGACCACCGAACTCACAATTTTCTTACTTTCCATGTCCTGAAAGTGGTAGGTGCAGTACTTGGCTGAAAATCCTGGGCTGTCGCACTGTCCATCACCGGCTAGCCTGAAGCATTTGCCCGCGAATGTACTTTCCATTGACATTTTTTCCATTCTCCAAGCTTCGCTGATGGCTGGAAATAGATAATCGGTTTGGTATTTGTAGAACTGACTTTTCGCAATGAAATGGATTCCCACAAACTGAAAGAAATACTGTAACTTTTTAAAACTTGAACCACTAAAAAGTGCGGCCGCTGCACAAAGTAGATTGCCTGCTGGCAGTTGCCCCAGCATGGGTTGTGCAGACCATGCGAACGGATGATATTGTGTACAGGTGGCATGTATTTTAAGGTTAGTGCCTCGAATTGCACGAGTCACATTAATCAATGGCTCCCCACATACTTCCCCACCAACCCAATGCCCACATTTCATCATCATAATAATATCCATCAAACAGCTATCGAATACAATGAATTTGGCCTCTTTCCTTATACTGTCACTCTGCATCCCAGCTGGTTCGGCCTGTAACGTTGAGGACATGTCACTCGCATGAAAGGTACAATCTCTGATATCGTCTTCCGCTATGCTGAGTGATATTGATGGTGTTTCATTGTCGTCCACTTCATTCTCTTCCATTGCAACATCTGTTCCTTGTCCGGAGATGGGAGAAAAAAACAATGTCTTCAACTTTCGCGCGCTCTTATTTTTTGCGGGTGTGGATTCTGTGAATTGATCTCCGACTGCATCCAAACTACCAGGAGGACATTCACTATCAATGGCTGGTGGTGGTATAGCTCCGTTGTCAATCACTTCATATTCTTCCCATTGGCACGATGCATCTCCAGTCTCAAGTCCCTGCCAAAAGGTTTGACAAGCAACATCTCTCGTTCGCTTCACTGTCTGTGTAGATCTAGTTCTTACACCCACTCGCAACTAGAGGACAGATTAGAAAAGGGATGTTCAGTTTAAACACAACTTACAGTATTGAACTATTGACAGTGAAAGACAACATAATATAGTGAACAGGACACTAACCTTCTTTTGCTTTCTTTTCTTTGAAACTTTCTTGCCTCGAACTTCAACATCTGGACGCTGTTGCTCCGACTCGTGTGTGCATGTCTCCACTTCCTCTCGCGCTGCAACGACTATATTTTCATGATAAGCACATCCATCACTCACTGAGGCTCCATCGACTCCCTGAAACATAGAACTTTCATTAGTATGTATAATAATATTGAAAACACAAAATGTACTTGGGGACCAATACCCATACGTACATCTCAATAGCAAAACACGAATGAACGCATTGTGTAGAACATTCAAACGACAATAGTTCACGCATTGTTGATCTAGTTAGATTGAACTGGCAAGATCCATACCTCGGGCTCCGCATAGACTTCCATTGATGATATTATTGAAGATGACGCTTCAGCAACTCCCTGAAACACAGTAATTGCATTAGTATGGTTTTCTATTTTGTTTAAAAGAACATAAACTTTCTGCAGGCGTCAACGGCTCATCTAAATAGACCTGCACAAATGATCAGTTGTCTAAAATAAATAATGGATATCTAAATATGATTCGATTTGCTCCATCGTTGGAAGTGTCACCACCCAGAGATCTGCATCAACTACTAGGGGTGATGTTCTTGTTGAAGAAGCTCCGTCAGCTCCCTGAAACATAGTACTTGCGTTAATAAAGAAGGAAGTATAGCGGATGTAATCACGTCATTTGATCTCGCATGATTGATCTGTCAGTATCCATACCTCGAAATGCATAAGAACATCAAGGGACGCTGTAACTGCGGTGCACACTTCTGCAAGCTGTTGCGCCGACCCGTAACTGCATGCTCCCCCTTCTTCTTGGACTAATGCTCCATCGACTCCCTGAAACATAGGACTTTCATTAGTAATGAACACAATATTGAAAAAAGAAGACACATAGGAGGGCGACGACAGAAGGACATACCAATGGCTAAAAACGAAAGAAACATTGTGTGTAACAATCACGCTACAAGAATGCAAGATCTGATGATCTCCATCGATGGAACTGTCCGGAAACGTACCTCGAGCATCTGAGTGACATCTACGGTTGTCGTCAATGCGTTGGACTCCTCAGCATCTCCCTGAAAGACAGTACTTGCATTATTTTGGATAACAATAATTATAACTGAAAACAAAGACTAGAGGACGAGTACTGTGGTGTACCATTAGGTAAAATGATTACACGATCAATTAAAACTATTGATTTACATGCCTAAAACAAGTCAGTGTCAGAATAGCTAAGTAAGATTACCCGATAGGCGCTTGAAGTGGCTGATGACTGCAATAACGACACGGATGGAGAATCTTCCGCCTTCATATTGAGTGGATACATAAATGGGGAAATTATTGTTAGCTAATGCTACACACTACCGCAAGGCCGAGAGACAAATACGTAAACTTGACTCACCAGTGGAGGGATGTGGACGAATAGAGTGGGAATAGCGGTTGAGAGCAATTTTCGCCTCGCTCGCGGTGTTTTCTTCTTTATTAGCAATGATGTGGAGTACATGTCTGGGCTAAAGTGCCTGCTGCAGATGCGGTATCGATCACCCCTCTTGTCCGCAAAGACTTCAAGGACTCTACTTTCTAGCTCAGAGGCTGGATATCCGCAATATCGGACCCATTCTCTTATCTGATCTATTGTCTTAGGGAAAACATGCATTATAGTATCTTCAGATTTGTTATGGGTCTTCGAAGGGCAACCGCCAATGGAACAGGCAGGCATTATGGAAAGTTCTGAAAAGTAAAGATCAACAATTCTCTATGAATACCAATGTGTTAAAACATTAAACGACACATAAAAGGTTCAATGCAAGGTCCGTTTTGGTTCTTGGAACTATACACGTTATTCACATGCGGATAAGTATTTCAATAACTTTCAAAAAATAGAAAAAGTAATTTGACTAAACTCAGAACATGTGACTAGTTCCTTGCATGTACTGTCGTGAACGAAAAGAAAACATGGATGCAATTTGATGACTACTAGCAAATAGATATAAATTAAAAAATTGGACGCAAAATGATTATGGTACATGGACTTACCTTGACGAACAAACAGTTAGATGCAGGGATCAGAGTAGTTTCTTGTCGTAGAACAGGGAGCAGTTCACAGGTTGCAAACTGACGAGTTTGCTCAAAGTGGTCACGGAAGTTCACAGAGACGAAGAGCAGATAACCAGCACCTTCACGGGTTGACTAGCAAAGCGCAAAGAAGTTCTCATTAGAAATATGAAGTGGGTTATAAAGAATTCGAAACAGGGGTGTGTTTGTGAATGAATGACGTGTATATGTCGTGGCATTATGCGGTCTGCAGGGGGCCGTCCAGCGTGAGGGGGGATGCTTGGCAGGAGACACAGGGTCTGGAGGTAGACATGGGAACAACAAACCCATGCTCTATAGACCACTTTGAAGTGTACATGGTCTTTGGCACCTCTTGGCCTTTATCGCTCCCTGACAGCTCCACTTGCCAGCAGCGCAAGTACCCCGGTGCGAACTGCCTTTGATAGGGCGGGGGGTGGATCGGGGCGGTGGTCGTGCAGACAAGACACAGGAAGACTCGTGAATGGAGACACACTTATGTGGATTGCAGGGGGCCGTCCAGCGTGAGGGGGGATGCTTGGCAGGAGACACGGGGTCTGGAGGTAGACATGGGAACAACAACCCATGCTCTATAGACCACTTTGAAGTGTACATGGTCTTTGGCACCTCTTGGCCTTTATTGCTCCCCGACAGCTCCACTTGCCAGCACAAGTACCCCGGTGCGAACTGCCTTTGATAGGGCGGGGGGGTGGATCGGGGCGGTGGTCGTGCAGACAAGACACAGGAAGACTCGTGAATGGAGACACACTTATGTGGATTGCAGGGGGCCGTCCAGCGTGAGGGGGGATGCTTGGCAGGAGACACGGGGTCTGGAGGTAGACATGGGAACAACAAACCCATGCTCTATAGACCACTTTGAAGTGTACATGGTCTTTGGCACCTCTTGGCCTTTATCGCTCCCTGACAGCTCCACTTGCCAGCAGCGCAAGTACCCCGGTGCGAACTGCCTTTGATAGGGCGGGGGGTGGATCGGGGCGGTGGTCGTGCAGACAAGACACAGGAAGACTCGTGAATGGAGACACACTTATGTGGATTGCAGGGGGCCGTCCAGCGTGAGGGGGGATGCTTGGCAGGAGACACGGGGTCTGGAGGTAGACATGGGAACAACAACCCATGCTCTATAGACCACTTTGAAGTGTACATGGTCTTTGGCACCTCTTGGCCTTTATCGCTCCCTGACAGCCCCACTTGCCAGCACAAGTACCCCGGTGCGAACTGCCTTTGATAGGGCGGGGGGGTGGATCGGGGCGGTGGTCGTGCAGACAAGACCCGTTTGCCGCAGGGCCTCACCAAGGAGAGGCCATCTAACTGAATGTAAGAGGATGGCTGCAGGATCTACTACATGGAAGGCAGGGGGGTGAGTTTATAAATACCTCACCCTCCCAGGAGAATATATGGGGGTCATCTCTGTACCCGGTGCCCAAAAAGAGGATTTATTATGATCAACCATATTTATTATTTACCTATAACCATGTTTTGTATCAATAAAATCCAACAGCTTTTTATTGCCAACGCTTGATGCCAACCCACAAAATAATATATGTATGACTGCTGCATATATGGGTTCAACGGTTATGTGGATTGAAGGTGTGCGGCCAGCGTGAGGGAGGATGCTGGCCGGAGACATGTGGTGTGACAAGACAAGGCACTGGAAGGCTATTCAACGGAGACACACTAGATTCATTTAAAAAATCAAAACAACCATTGCTAAAATATATGTTGGGCTTTATTTTAGATTTTAGTTAAACATAAATAATAAACATTACACATTGTAAAGTTGAGGTTGCAGCACATCGAGGGAAAATCCGCGGTATTGTCCACTGTCACTGGGGAAATGTTGTCTAATGGCAAGTACCGCACAGGCAGGTATTACTCTCCGAACGCGGTGTCCGAGCCTCCCGTGAAGCCACCAAGTGAAGCAACGATAGGCCACCAGCCTGTACCACCTGTGAAAAAAAAAGATGCAAACTGTATTAAACTGACCAAACTTTCTTATCAATGTCGATTCAGGTAACACATGTCATTTTTCTTAGAAAAAAATTATATCTAGAAAATGCACTATATGGAACCAATTTACATGCGTTCGAATGATATGTAAATGTAATTTTATATGTGGGAGACGACCATGAAATAGTGGTGGCATCACTGACATCACAAACAGAGTATACTTACTTGTTACTCGGATTACGCGGACGAACAGTGCCACGAAGTTCGTGCATAAGCACCATCATCATCCTCAACACTGTCCGTGAGAGGCAGGCTTCCCTGAACTCTGGCAGCTCGGTGATGCATTGCGGACTTTGCTCGCCTTCCTGCAGACTTTGCTCGCTTTCCGAAATGTAGGCCAAGCACCCGGAATTTTCACGGCAGCAGCAGTTCTCCTCCTCAGTTGGCATTAGCTCGCACCGATTGCACGTGCACCAGGTGGAGACGCCGTCCATGCGACATGGTCCAGGCTCTTCATCCGTTGACTGGTCCTCCCAACTGCCGTCCGAATCCCCATCGTTTTCGCGTGCTTGCCTTTCCAGTAGTTCCTCCTCGGTGTACTCGGGCTCGTACATATACAGCATTATTGTGGCCATTGTGCGGTAAAGATAGTAAAATAATTTACAGAGATGGTACAGGTGTTCACACGGGCTACAAGCGGCGAAGGTAGCTGACCAGAGCACTGAAACGAGTCACAGAATACTCAAAGTAACACAGAGAGAGGAATGGAATCGAAAATCTGCTGCTGTATGTTGTGAAACGGTCTGTTTATACTTATTGGGGAAAGAGGCGTCCTGCCATTTCCATGGCAACACGTCAATAGCTGAGGCGCAGCGATTGTTGACACGAGACGTGCTTGAAATGGGCAGTACGCGTCTGCTGATGTCAGGCTCAGGGGCGGGGGATTTGATTTAGTGCCGCAAAGGCAGGTGAGCCAGGTCGATGCGGCGGAATGATAGGATTATCACAAAATGGAGGCTGATTTCGAGTGCGATAATGGGCGAAAAGTCGGGTAAGGTCCATAGGAAAGTTTCCTACGATCTACCGATTTATGCTTACAAACACATGGCCGACCCGTAGGGACAATAAAAAAAAAGTCCCGGAACTATCCTTTAAAAGGTTTCATCCATACGGTTTCGGTTCTGTTTGTTAGGAAGGATTTGATCCATAGAAGGCGGTGTCTGTTATTCCTAGTCCTTCTAATCTCTTTATGAGGATGACTTGGGTGACAGTGTTGAAAGCTGTGGATAGATCGAGGAGAATCAGGGCGTACTGTTGTTCCGAGTCTACGTTCATTTTTAGGTCGTCCCATATTGAGAAGAGAGGTGATTCTGTTCCTCTCATTGGTCTGAAACCAACTTGTGCCTGGTCTAGGAGGCAGTGCTCTTCTATGAATTCTTGGGTTATTTTGTAGACGTACGTTTCTAGCAGTTTGGCTATGTAGGGTATTTTGGAAATGTGGCTGTAGTTGAATAAGTCCTCTACGTTTCCTGTTGTGTCTTTCAGTAGCGGCTTGATGTAAGCCGACTTGAAGGCCTGTGGTACTTTACCTGTTCAAATTGAGAGGTTGAGGAGATTCCTGTGGTATTCCATGGGGGTTCTTTGTTTGAGAATTGTTTTGTATATGTACGGGGGCAGGGGTCTTCAGGAGAGCCTGATTTGTTGCTTTGGTTTACCAGTTTCACGAAAGTCTCCACTGATATTTCTGGGAAGCTTCGTAGCTTGTTAGGATATTCCTCGTCCGTGTCGATGGGGTTTGAGGTGTGATCGCTTGGTCTGTTTTGTTTGGTAGGTTGGATGGAAGTTATTTTGTTTTTGAAGTGGTCTCGTAGATCATCGCAAAGTTTCATTGATGGAATTGGCATGTTGTTGCAGCCCGGTGTTTTTTTAAAATTTCGTTTATGATTTTGAAGAGTTCTTTTTGGGTGTTTGGTGGTCTTAAGATTCGGTTGTCGTAGTGTTTCCTCATCACTTTTTGTATTTCCTTTTTATATGAGCAGATCTGTTGTGGAAATTTCAATTTGTTTGCAGTGGTGTTGTTGGTCCTCCATTCAGATTCTAGTTTTCATTTTTTTCTTTTCATGGCGCATGGAGTAGTGGGGTGAACCATTTTGCTGTTTTCTTACATGATGGGGTGAAGGGCTTTTCTTTGGTGATGTCATCTAGAGTTGTTGCCATCCAGGTATGCAGTAGGGTAACCTTTTTTGTCTAGGTCAGCTTCTTCCATGGTAGTTGCTTGTGGTTTGCTGAGTTCGGTTAGGTTGGAGTTTTTTATGGTTCTCCAATTTCTTTTCATCATGATCAGTGGTTTTTTCTTGTTGCTTCTTTGTTGGAGCGGCCATTGTGATTATAAATGGAATGATGAGGTGGTTGCTCCAGAGTATTTGAATTGGGGGTCCCGTGGTGATGAGATCCTTGTTGGCGAACATTGCATCAAGTGTGTGCCCTGCTGAGTG
The DNA here is from genome assembly GCF_040938575.1 of Ambystoma mexicanum. Taxonomy (NCBI): domain Eukaryota; kingdom Metazoa; phylum Chordata; class Amphibia; order Caudata; family Ambystomatidae; genus Ambystoma; species Ambystoma mexicanum. The sequence goes on along the minus strand of NC_090934.1, from coordinate 385,003,099 downwards.
TGTTCCTCCTTTGGCTAGTTGTTGTAGGTCCATGGCTGCTAGTCGGGCGGTTAAGGATTTTTGTGTGGTTGTGGTTTCTTCGTTGAAGCAGATGTTGAAATCTCAGAGGTTGATCAGATGTTTGTACTTGATGGCTAGGATGGTGATTGCTTCCGTGAAGGCGTCTATGAAAGTCGCATCGTAGGTTTTCGTCTGTTTATCAGTATGAATTTCAGGTTTGTTTTGGGGTTTACTGATACCTGTAGTATTAAGGATTCGCATTTTATCGATCTGAGTGGATCTTTCATTTTGATGGCCAGTTGCTCCTTGTGGATGATCGCTAGCCCCACCCCTCTTTTGGATTTCCTGTTTCCTTGGATGCATTTGAAGTTTTCAGGCAGGCAGTTGTTGAGGGTCATCTTGTAGTTGTCTAGCCATGTTTCGGTTACAAATAGGATGTCTATGCCCTGCTGCTCTGCAAAGACGTGCCTCTTACCTCGCCGGACACAATTGGATGTCATTTCTTCACCATTTGGACTTGGATGGCCCTGCTCCTTTCCACCCGGAAGTCAACATAAGCAGCATCCCGCGCACATTTGCGTGCGTGCATTAAGTATTCGCTATAAGTAGCGCTGTTTGCTGGCCCTCCTCGCTGCCCTGCTGCTCTGCAAAGACGTGCCTCTTACCTCGCCGGACACAATTGGACGTAATTTCTTCAACATTTGGACTTGGGTACTACTCGTATTTTACTAATATATACTGTAAAGCATAAATAAGTATATATTATTCATAAACTCTCCCCTTTTTACATTATTGTAAATGGCCCCATCCCCTTCCACCCGGAAGTCAACATAAGCAGCATCCCGCGTGCATTTGCGCGTGCGCATTAAGTACGCGCTATAAGTAGCGCTGTTTGCTGTTAGCTGGCTAGCTGGTTGCAAGTTGTATAAAAAAAAATTTAAAAAAGAAGAAACGGTGCTCTGTTCTTCTATCTTTCTATTCACTGTGCTGCCCTTGTTTCAGTAGCTTACCTATTAACCCTGGTCGGGCAGCGCAAATGAAGTGCTTTGATTACAAACTACACAAATCGCTAGCACAGTTTAATAATTGCCCCATTACTCCAGGTAAAAGATGGCAAGTGGATTGAGAAGCGGGAAGTGCAACGAGATTGCCGCACCTGCGCTATCATCAACGAGCATAGACTCACCGATATGCCACGGGAGAACTTCATATATTGAACCAGCTGTGTGTGAGGAACTTGTGGTGAGTGTATCCAAAGGTCAGACGAGCCATTTCAGACTCGGGTCGCATGCCGCTCAAATCCACACTTTTGACACGCCGCAAATCTCCAGTCTCATGCTACCAATACCACTCCCAGAATTACATCTATGTAGTAATTCTATTAGTCCTGAAGTGCGTAAAGCAGTAGACGACTTTAGAAGCTGTTTAGAATTGCCTATGGTCTCTAGAAGTGACAAAGAACAATACAACATTGGAGAAAATGGCGGCACTGGACCAAGCTGTGAGCTGCTCCATAGGTACTTTAACCCGCTTGGTATTCGGCTCGGTAAAAAGGAAAATGCTACTACAATCATTATCGCCTGGACACTCCCAAGGACCTACGGACACAAACACTGAATTGGTTGATGATATAAACAAAACTTCCGCCACCCCAATTCACATATTCTCCAGATTCGGTTGATGTGCACTCCGAGGCCTCTCAGACTAAATTCTCTGCGGGATCTAGTCGAACAGAAGATGACTCCCAGCACTCGCTGAGTACATTCCCGGTGATCATTAAAATCCTGGATCTCCTGGACAAAGGGCACGACTTGACCCATCTAGAACTGAGGGAGATTAAAGCAATGCTATTACACATGTCTTCTACAAGGGACTGAATAGAAGGGTTCATAATAGCAGCTGACACATTGAAAATTCTCAAAGATGACCTTTATCTGAATCAGAAGTCGACGACTCATCCAGCATGCAAAGACAGAAAACTCAATGCTGCCTAGAAGTAACCCTATTGTCTGATACTGCTCCACTAGTGACTTCACCTACACCTACTTGGTGCCAGTACCAGAACAAACTGAAAGAACTAAAGATATCAGTTGAAGAAATTCATACCACCATAGCTTACTAACTTTCTAAACTGATTCAACCTAGCCATTGTCCTGATAGTCCCACAGAACTATTGAAAGTATTAGATCAGATGAAATCAGAAGCCAATGAAGACCTACCAACAGAAGAAAGCTCTTGCTTCATGTCACGGCGAGCAAAAAAGCTACACCTAAGAGCTGTCAAAAGATATGCCAAAAGACGTAAGGACGCAGTGCTAAAAGGACACAAGAGCAATGCTGAGCCAATTAAACCACACGCATCATTTCTAATCGATGCTAATGGTGAATCAACAACTGAAACTGTTGATGAAGACCATATAGACCTCCAACAACTGACAAAAGAAAGCCAAGAGGCCTTAATTCCGGCAGCAATGCCTACACCAAAGACAATAACAAAAACAATGAAAGCGAACAAAGCACCCAAACAGACTGACATCTCAAATACTCACAACGTAAACCAAAATGTTAATCCTGCGGGAAAAAGTTCAGAAACGAATAGGACAAATCTAAAGAAAGTGCCAACAACAGTCAACACTGCAAATCAAAAAGATAACACCTTGGTGTCTTGAAAAGGGGAAAATCTTCCTCGGGACCAGCCCTTGAGAGCAAAAATTACCCAATTCAGCCCAAAATACAGGTTCTATTGTGCCGAGCAGTGAACTCATGCTATTGACAAATGACACCTTCAAAATGTTTACCATTTATTAGACAAAAGCATAAACAGTAAAATTTAGCAGCATTTTGGGATTCAAGTTAGAGAAGATTACAAAACACAAAACTTGGAGAAATACAAAATATAGAGAAACGTAGAACTTAGAGAAACAGTCTTACGCCCCTTCAATCAGCGCTGGGAGACCCTGGCCTTCATAAGATAGCTGTTGCCAGCCCCGCTCAGATGACAGCGCTGCAGGGTGCCGACAGAGCATCAGGTTCCGGACACTCGATCTTGCTCGAACCAAGTCCACGGATTGATCTCCCACCTGATCCATGTGGGCATGCATTTTTGTAATCTCGTGCTGTCAGTCACCATGACACACAGTTCCAGAACTTTCCCTGTGCAAAATATTGGTTTGCTCATGGAAAAAACCAATCTCTGTGAATTTCCACTGTGCTCCTTTCTGTGCCCCTCCCTACTTTGAGCCCATCTGCGCGAAAGCTCAGGAATGTCTTATCAGTGCCTTCCCAGAGAAAGAGGATTCGTTTACATAGCCATGCAGAGCTACAGAAAGGCAGAATATTCTAACAGAAGCCAAGATGAATTAACCACATGTAAGCAAGCTATACCAGGCCTGCACTCATAGTTAAGTGTCCATAGCGCTTAGGATTGGCTATCTAAGCGCTATATAAGTGCCATAATGCTCCAAACACTCCAATAACGTCTCTATTAGCTACAGAACTGGGGCCTTCGCCCTGCTTGTCTATCTACAATGCATAATGTGACCTGCCACCCCTGCTAGGCCTGCATATTCCTTGTAGCTCACTACTGCATAATGGAGGTGCTACAACAGATTACTGTCAGCATTACTTTCAGTATTTTAGCACATACTTTGAATAAACTATTGGCTTTCAGCGGCTAATGCTGTCATCTAAAGCTCTGATTGGCAAATTTTGCATTTTTTAGATCACGACATTCCACCTCTTTTCAAAGTGTGGGCGACAATGCTGGCTAATACCCATCAACATAGTATGTAGTGCAGTGATAAATGAGGTGGTTAAAGACCTTGGGGCTTTGCAAGAGGTTTAAGCAAACTATCTTCTAGCGGTTAGTCAGCGTGGCATGCAAGGTTAGTAAAAACACTACCTAAACAAAAATGTACACAAAGTGAATATGGATATTTACTCTAGCCAAAACCTGGCCTACACAAAAATACTTACACAAAGTGAACATGGACATTTACTCTAGCCAAAACCTGGCCTACACAAAAAAAAAAAAGAAAAAAAAATTGTCATATAACTGATTGTCAGTCAAAAAGCAGCATGCGGTTAGAATATCAAGGCAATCCGGTGTAGTCTAATCTACAATGCGCTATTGCATTTATGTATGGTTACCAACTCTAAACCTGGCAGTCTTTCACTCTAAGGGCCTACTCTCCCCCCCTGATCCCAGGGGATTCAAGCGTGACTATGGGCTGTGTGATTAGACACTTCCCCCATGTATGTGGAACCCAACCAAAAACCATCTAATTTCATGAGCAAGGTGAACCCATGGGCACCAGGTTATCTAAATAAAAACAATTCTACAAATGTGCATTAAAGCATGGCATGTGTTATTCATGCAATCAAAAGCAAGGGGTTTAATCCATATGTTTGCTGGTAGCTGTAGCTCTGTGTGCCAGTGGGTTGAGGATGGTCGTCCCCACTCGGAGCGAAAAGCCAACACCTGCTGATTTAACAATGTTTGCCATAAAATGCATCGTGTGTATTTAGCAGTCTTGTTGACCTGCCCTATGGCAGAAAAAATGTCTTCATAACTAAAGTTTTGCCATCTGCAGTGGTGGCCAATACTTGTAGCAGTGTTGGGCTTATCAATGGGCCCCACTAGGCCAGAGGTTTTATAGCAGCTGGCATCAGAACCCATAGTGGCTATCTTATTGTGCAGTTTCTATGTCAAAATCGTTTAAAGCTCCTGTTACCCCCCGCTGCTCCCGCAATTAATGAATCTAGCTCCCTAGCTACGCGCACTTTGCTGATGGGCCATAGAAATTGACTCCATTTGTAGCAGTTTGGTAGTACTAAGGAAACATTGCCTCGTGATAAATCTATGTCTAAGTGTATCACTGTAATAATAGAGGTGTGCATTACCAGCCTACAATTTAAATGTTGCCTTACGACTGGAAAATCTAGCTGTTCACAGTTTCTACCTTGTGTGATTTCATACACAATATTAGTTTTTAGATATAAACACCATACCACCATCCGGCAGTGGCTGTTTCATCGTGCAATTGTGTGAAATGCATTTAGTCAAGTTATAGTCCATAAAATCTTGGCGAGAACATTCGCTGCAGTTCTTTGGTCAGAAAAAACATGAAACATCAAAAAAATTGTTGGATCCATTCACTGAAACATTTGGGCCTAGGATTTCATAAGCACCAGTCATGAGTCAGTGACAAAAGATGCCTGACAATGTGCCAGGCCAGTACGTTAGCAATTCCATGTGGATACTCATTTGTAGTGCTTTTCTAATGAATTACTATAAATGTCTACAATCAAAAGGTCACTCTTTGCATTAGGGTGCTGGAGACAGCCGTCCCCATAAAAACATGAAACTTGTTGGTTTAACAAAAACCGTGTGCACACACTGTCATAAAATCAAATATCAAGTCAGTCTTGGTTTCATTTACCCACCTTAAGGCTGGCTGTAAAAGTATCCAGTGTTTCAAAGGTTACCATCTCAAATTAGAGCTCAAATACTCGGCAGCATTTCTTCAAATTAAGAACCTTAACCTACGCACAGCTAGCTTTAGTGTGCGCACTCATTTTATCTCAAAATATATTACGCTCCTGCTTGCATAATCCTGCTTGCCCAACAATTCAGGAATCATTTTCCTGCCTACGTGCAACGTAGTAGTTTGCTTTTTTTTTAAAAAAAAAAAAAAAAGCATCTCTGGTTAAAGCAATTCAGTTGGAAGAGCAAAACATTTTGCTTTTTCATATTCATCTCAAAAATGCATTTAAAAACCATTTTTCAATGAGTTAGCATTCAAGTGCTGTGTCACACAGCTGTTTGTGGTGCATGATGTCACAGTCCACAACCCATTGTCCACAGTCCTTTAAACAAAAAAGGCAAAACATATCAACCAGGTTATTTCCAGCAACTGAATCATTTGAATGTGCAGCATCAAATGTTTGATAACTAGCCAAGTCTGCACCGTGCCAGTTCAGCAAAAGTTATTACTCTGTTGGACACTTCTCACAGGCTGCAGAACAAATGGCCTCACATGTCACGCACGTTAGCAGCATCCAGTGCAGTGCAGGACAGGTTCAAGGTTCGCATATCACCCCGCAGTGACTCGCTTTCTCTGAGAATGCGTCTGCTTGACTGATCGGTGTCACCCGCAAATTGCACATATCTACCTCAATCATGGCACGCAACTGTCTTGGTTTTTTGCCTAGGCAAAATACAAACAGAAATGTTAGGATTTCATCAAAAGTACAATATCATTGTTATCCACCCCTTCCCTTAACACCACCCCCACCTTCAGAAGTCTCATCAGGTAAGTACACACTTTATCATTGTTACTGTAGCTACTGCTACTGGGGGCTTATTTACACTCAACCATACGGGGTGTAACTGCCTAATCGCCAACTCATTTGTGCAATGCGATCATAGTTGGTCAATAGTACTTCAGACTGATCTGTGATTTTACAAAAGCCATATAATAAGTACCCAGGTCGCACTTCTCAATGGATCAATGCTTTTCTTTGTCACCAAAGCGATCACGAATGCCAGGCGCCAACTTGCTTCCAGTGTTTCATGATCTTGATTTAGGTTGCCCTGCTGCCATCACTCCCTTTTTTCAAAGTGGCATCACTCCATATTTCATAGGTAAGGTCCTTCAGTCCAATATCGCCTGCAGTTGCACAAGCAGCTTTGTTTATTTTTCTCCATACAGCTAGTGTCTTTCAAGCCTCTGGTTTTCCACTTGTCATTTTCCCAAAGGGTGTCTGCTGATTTCTTGGGCCACCCCTTTGAGCGCGATAGTCTAAGTCAGTTTTTTTATTTGCTTCAACAAATCATTCATTCTTGCACTAAGCCATGAGGCTTCTGGATCATGGCTAATGTGCAGTGTTCATGTCATACTCCGCTCTGCATGTTGTTTCTTGCAAAACGGCTACCTTTGTCAGTTTTGCTTCCATCTGGAACGCCATAATGTCTTTGTCAGTTACACCAGCCCTGGCAATGTAGCTTGCATTTTTGCCAGTTGTGTATTTTCACTTCTTAAAGCGCCTAGAGGTTTCTTCTCCAGTGCACAGCACTTTACTTCAGTTCACATCACATGGGGCACTGGGATGCAGCTTGCTCGGCAATGTCTCTTGAAATGGGCAGCTATCTTTTCTTAGCCCATTCACAGATGCACAGTTTCCCCAAATGTTCAGATGTGCGATGCGCCCAGCCTGCCATCTGCATGCAGCATTTCTTTTCCTTGCAGTGTTGATACTGAGCAAATTCTTTACTTCTGATCAGCTCTGTTATTGCATGCCAGTGTCAGAAAGCATGCGTACATCAGCATGTTTAAGGTAGATTGCGCTCTTTTTCATCTTCTCACTCACATCAATTATTGCCTTCAGTTCAGTTTCAGCATTCTGGCTTCACAGCCCCACCTCTGTCTTTGCTCACACTGACAGTGTCTCTCAGAGGGGATGGAATGCAGGAATGTCATTGTTTATCGTTCCTGTGCACATGGCAGCGCCATACGCACGCAGCAAGCTTGTCTCTTTGCTCTTAGGCCTATAACTCTTAAGCTGGGGCGGCTTCAATGGAAGGCACTCTTTCAGACAGAACACCCAGATTAACTGTTTTCTGCACTGCTTCAGCAACTCAGAAAAGCTCGCATATCTGCCAGCTTCTATAAACACCATTTTACTGAAAAGGAGCGCAGCATTCTGCTTTCCTGCCTTCCTCCAACAGTTTTTTTTTTTCACGCACCTCGCCCAAGACCGTGCAAGTTATCTTCAAGGCACAAGCTCTGCACAGCAAGACTCTTATTTTCAAAAGAGGCTCTTTTTCTTGTTATCAGATTCAACTCCATGTAATTCTGCAAATCTGCAAAATGTCTTTTAGCCTGTTTAAAAACAGGCTACTGATCAATGTCCCATGTAAAATCATGTTTCTTTCTGGTGACTTTGTAGTTTGGCTTCACAAACTCACTCCAATGCAATGTGCGATCTTTCAAAAGAACCCACAACCCACTGAATCTTTGTGCTGTCTTATCACACACAGATTTTTCATTCTGTTGTACCATTGCCAAATTAAAACCAATTATTTCAGTGCATTTAAAACATGTCATTTGTAGTGCAGCTCCCTGCACGTTTTCTGCAAGAGCAACCCACACTCTGTATTGCTTGTGGGCTGTTAATTTGTCAACAACTTTTTTCACCATGTATCACAGTCAACAGGTGTTAGGCAGAAACCTGTGCAGTTCCCTCTGGGACCACTGCAAAAGATTCAAGACTACAGGTGGTTGGCAGTAAACCCAATTGGTAGCAGTCTATACCACCCAGATTTACCTGGTAGCTGTGGCTGAGCAGTCAGACTTCTCTCAAGAAGAGTTAGGCAGTATACAGAGTATTCACAATAGGTCAAAAGAACACAGTAGAACAAGTAAACACTGACCAGAGCTTGGTGTAAAAGAGATATACTTATTTATTTAAAAACACATCTAGTAAAACACACTGGCACTAATTTTAAGCAGTTCAAAAACACGGTCACTAAAAGATATACACTCCCTTCAACGATTAGTTAGACATGTCTTAAGTAAAGCAACACTTATTTTCAGACAGCGGTGAGCGCCTAACGAAGATGACACTCTAATCAATCGGTTTAAAAGGGAGAGAAAGGCAGAGCAAAGATAGAAACAGATCCCAACACTTTCGGAAGAACACAGTAGGAGAAGAAGGCAGGTTAAAACCGTAAAGTCAAAGTTAACAAGGCCGGACCCACTTTAAGAGGCTCCGGTCGAAATGTGTCCAAGGTCACATGGTTCAAAGTGCCCAAAAGTCTCGCAATAAGTTCGGAAAGAGTTGGACCAAACAGAAAGGGACCAGTTAGATGGTCAAGGCGGCCAGCCCAGTCCAGAAGCTTAAGGGATTATTGTTACCTTGTAGCAATCTTTAGAAAGGGAGGCCTGGCGGACACGGTATCTTTAAAATGGTGAGAAAGCTCCAGCGGGGGCAGTTGTTCCTGGCAGCGGGTGCAAGTCGGTGCTTCATCCGGAGGAAGAGAGGATCTCGTCGGGGAGGAAAGCAGGAGTCCGTTGCACTGCCAGGGAAGAAACCAGCCGCGGAGTTCTCAATTGAAAGGAGCTGTCTTTTTATTCGCAGTCCAGTGGTAAGTGGCAATCCGGTTGCCGGGGTGCTTGGCACGGGCAATTCGACCATAAGACGTCCTGGGATGCGAGAAAAGAAGGTAAACTGGTTGTGCCCACCAGTCAGGGGAAGAAGACTCTCCAGCAGGGAGATCTCCTCTGTCGTTGGGAAGTGGTGAGTCTGTTCAGCAGGGCTCCACCAGTGGTGTCGTCGTAGCAGGCCGGCTCAGCTTCTCCCTCGTCGGATTTTCAGGTCCTGTGACGACTTCTGAAGTTCCAGTCCCAAAAGCCCTGCTTTTATGCAAGAAATCCCCATTCGTTCAGCCTAGCTGTCAATCAAACATGCTAAGTGGTGAACCGGCCGGCTCACCACTTGGGCCAATCACACCAGAGTGCGACTTGAGTTGCCAAGGCAACTCAGTCCAGGGTGCCTAAACCCCCTCCCATACCCCCTGTGGTACCCAGACAGAGTGGCACCACTTTGGAGGGCTTCTGTGTAGAAGCCCGCTAAAAGTGGAACAAAGGGCTCGACCTTTGGTTTGGAGTTATAGAGGTGAACACAAACGCCATTTTAAAACTGAGTTCTGGCAGAAAATACCAACTGGTATGTTAGAGGCTATGTTAAAAAAAGTATTCGCCTCGAACAATGGGAAAATCCCATAGAGATATATTCGCGGTTGAATACAAAAAGTAGTATCCACTGCCACCAGCCAAAACTCGACGAGGGGGATGGGACAGTACCCCCTCGAACAACAGACCCAGGGGCAATCAAATTGCCCCTACCAGCACGTCCACAATATGATGGTTTGTACTGGTTCTGTTAGTAATTTGTGACTAGTAAAGCCAATGGTGACTTTACATGCCCTGGGAGACGGTAGTCAGTCCCAGGGTATGGAGTCTATGGTGGGGGGTCACTACGACACCCCAGTGTTACTGCACGGAAGGTGCGGTGTAACACACATAGAAAAAAAACATATGAGACCCTATGGAGTAAAAGAGCCCATAGCCCATGAAACACATTAACATTCAAAGGAACACCACACATCATGTCCAAGAGTGGTAGGAAAAGAGTCTAAATCTTGGCAGGAGAAAAAAACAAACTCCAGAAATCCAGCAAAGCTGCTGGGGGACTCAATAGGTTAGGGCATTCAGCCTAAACAGAGAATTCTCCCTAACAGGTCACTATTTCCAAAACATACATCACTTAATAGCAACAGTACTTTGTCTTTTAGCAGCAAATCCATGGCATAGCGTGGGAAGCAGTCAAAAATACTCTAGGGGCAATTTAGGGGCAATTTAGATGTTATAAATTGTAACCATTGCAAACTGATTCTGCAATTCCAAATCAATACACAAAAATCGAAAATCCAAATACCATTCACTCACTTTCTTTTTTAAGCATGGCACAGCTAAAATGCAATGTAGCCTTTTTAGTGTGTTTCCTTAAACAGAATGCCCCACCAGCACATGCAATTTACATTTGCCAAAAAAGAACCCCTTTAGGCTTTCAACACAGATGTTACTCTTTCTCCTAAACCCCGCTCATTCCCAAGTTATCTTCAGGAATGTCAACACTTCAAAAGCATCAAAAGCATACATTATAAAAGGCGAACCTTCGCCTCCTTACATTACAGCCCCCCATTACAGCCCCCCACTCGCCAGCACACTGGGGCTGGATCTCAATGTTTAAATCACTATTCACAATTTGCATGTCAAATCCTCGCAACTATTTTCCTGCCCTCATAACAAAATATCACTTTGCAATCCAAATTACAACTTTAACTGGGAAAACCGCATGAAAAAATTCTTTCCTAATTGAACATAAATCTTTCTTCACCATTCATTGGAGCGCTTTAAACATAGCCATTTCCTGCTTGTTTATCACCTTGTGCTCCCTGGCTCCGTTCCCAAGCAGTAAGTCAGCCACAACTGATTTACTGAAGGGGAAAGTCTTAACCACACAAGCTATCGGCCACGGCAAGCCGATACAAAAGTGCTGTCTATTTGACGTCTCAGAGCTGCAGTGAGACCACCAAGGAAATGCGACAGCCTGCTCCTCACTCTGCACTGTGTTCTCTCACACAATTTGTCATTTCACAGCAAGGCACTGCTCTGCACAAATCCCCAAGCTGCCACCAAATGTCTTGAAAAGGGGAAAATCTTCCTCGGGACCAGCCCTTGAGTGCAAAAATTACCCAATTCAGCCCAAAATACAGGTTCTATTGTGCCGAGCAGTGAACTCATGCTATTGACAAATGACACCTTTAAAATGTTTACCATTTATTAGACAAAAGCATAAACAGTAAAATTTAGCAGCATTTTGGGATTCAAGTTGGAGAAGATTACAAAACACAAACCTTAGAGAAATACAAAATATAGAGAAACAGTCTTACGCCCCTTCAATCAGCGCTGGGAGACCATGGCCCTCATAAGCTAGCTGTTGGCAGCCCCTCAGATGACAGCGCTGCAGGGTGCCGACAGAGCATCAGGTTCTGGACACTCAATCTTGCTCGAACCAAGTCAACGGATCGATCTCCCACCTGATCCATGTGGGCATGCATTTTTGTAATCTCGTTCTGTCAGTCACCATGACACACAGTTCCAGAACTTTCCATGTGCAAAAATATAGGCTTGCTCATGGAAAAAACCCAACTCTGTGAATTTCCACTGCTCCTTTCTGTGCCCCTCCCTGCTTGGAGCCCATCTGCGCGAAAGCTCAGGAATGTCTTATCAGTGCCTTCCCAGAGAAAGAGGATTTGTTTACATAGCCATGCAGAGCTACAGAAAGGCAGAATATTCTAACAGAAGCCAAGAAGAATTAACCCCATGTAAGCAAGCTATACCAGGCCTGCACTCATAGTTTAGTGTCCATAGCGCTTAAGATTGGCTATCTAAGCGCTATATAGGTGCCATAATGCTCCAAACACTCCAATAATGTATCTGTTAGCTACAGAACTGGGGCCTTCGCCCTGCCTGTCTATCTACAATACATAATGTGACCTGCCAACCCTACTAGGCCTGCATATTCCTTGTAGCTCACTACTGCGTAATAGAGGTGCTACAACAGATTACTGTCAGCATTACTTTCAGCATTTAGCACATACTTTGAATAAACTATTGGCTTTCAGCGGCTAATGCTGTCATCTAAAGCCCTGATTGGCAAATTTGCATTTTGTATATCGCGACACTTGATATAAGGGCTAATAATACCGATGGAGACCTCAAACACCTGACTATTTGCTCCATCAAACAGACCTAAAATAAACCTGGATAATTATTTTCCAACATGCGGCAGAAGTCGCATGACTCGACTGGATGATAATTCCTCTGTTGAAATCCCCATGATGCTCATAAAGAAAACATACAGTGAGGCATGCCTTAGTGAACCGAACGGAACATTTATGCCTGCCAAAGAGATTGACATCACGGAGGAAAAAAGAGCTTCAATAGTAGTGAGTGGAGGAGGCAAAGTAACAACACTAGCTAATATGCTGCCTTCGACACCAATACATATGGAGCCCACAAAACAAGAACTGATTAATGCCCCTCTGCAATCTCCGTTAGACAGCAAACTTATATCAATACACGGTCCAGCATTGTGTAAATCCTTACCTGAAATCCAAATCAAAAGTGCACCTATGTTCAATCGCCACAAAATATTGGAAATTTTGAGGAAAGAACTTTACGACGGTTCTATCGAAGCAGAAATGGACACAAAGGCCCTTCCTCCGCGTTCAGCATGTACGGAGAGGCCGGTGATGACAAAAATAGAAACACACGAACCATTAGCAGGGGAACTGGAGCAACCTTCTAACAAGCAGCGTGGAATTAAAAACAACAAACATCACATACTAGGATTTGAAGGAAACCGAGTATTCCTCGGGGAAAAATCGCATCAACCGAGCATTCCTTTTAGCACTTTTCACACGAATACCACAGCTAAGAATGTTTAAATCAGAGGACATTCTTAGGGTCTCATTGTCAATAGAAAATAACTACAGAGCGGTCTGCTACCTTAATTCGAAAGCTGTCACAAAATTTCTGTGGTTTAATCGGGAAGGAATTAAAGATGAGGGCCTCACTTTAATCTCCATCGAAAACGAATCAGACGCAAAAGAATTAATTCAATACACATGCCCTCACAATGTCGAGTCCTCCATGACGTCAACACCTTCACAGAATCCGCAAGGTGACGAGGATTGTGCAATCAAAGAATTACTAAACATAGTTGGTAATTCAAAAGGCCTACCTTGGTTGGCCCCGATGTTGAATTCAATACTAAAATGTAAAGAAATGATTCCCACAGCATAGCCAACCATCAGTGATCAACTAACTGTGCAATCATGGAACTAATGCGCTCACCTTAACTTAATGAAATGGCATGCAAACCTATTAGCTCACAATCGGCCAGCAATTATCTTGTTGCAAGAAACCATGAAAATGACCACTCTGACGCTGCCTGGCTATACCACACATTTCTTACCGGCCACACGAACATCCTTAGGCTGTCCATCGGGAGGTGTTGCGATAGCGGTGGACAATGCCCTAATGCTCAGCTCAAAGATGATCTGGAAAGCTAGCAACCTTGTAGGGGATACTGTTAAATACAAACATTCCTAAGTACTTGTATTTAATCATAATTACGATATATTGGAATGCTGCAAGTACACCAATCGAAGTTATGATAGATGAAGTAGACATCTGCCTAGAATCAGTAACAAATGAATATCAAGACGCAGAAATAATATTGGGAGGATATTTCAACTCCGACTGCAGGAAAAACGACGAGTTGAGAGGTATAAAAATAAATGCGCTGTCTAAGCGCAGAGGAACACAGTGGAGAAAATTCTTAAGTGACTGGGATATGGATATTGTTGTACCTAACCAAAATAATCGATGGTCCACATGGTCAAGAGATTCAAAGACCTCAATGATTGACTTTTTATTTGTTGCTACTAAGAACATCACCCGTGATAATTTATCAAATAACATATGGAGATCATGCACAAATCACTACTAATCTGAAACTCAATTGTCCATTACTTGAAGTTGATCACTCAACAGTGCTTGCAGAAATAGACCGACCACAAACATCACTTAGGTGGAATAAAGGCTTATTTAGTCAATTTGTCAAATATGTATCGTGGCACATCGATAACCTAAAGTTGGAGAAGCGAACCACGACATCCGAAATGGTGGAGCAATACTCTGATTTAATCAACTCTGCCCTAGTACACTTTAGTAAAAAACAGCCTAACGTCAATCATCTGCATTCATATGACCCTGTCTGTCCCAGACAGCTGAAGAAAACATATCTCTCTAGTGAGACTTATCAAACACAGCGGAACCGGATCTTGGCCGTTTATAGACAAAACCTTAAACGTGCACGGATACGGAGATATAACAAAGACAATTGCACATTAATCAGAGCTATAACTGCACATGACACGCGCACAATATGGCACACTATTAAGAGCAACTGAAATCAAATGTTATTGGCAACGCCCAACTGTATATCGGAATCTGCATGGCACAATTATATGACCAAGAAATATCGGCTTCCGGATACATTTTCAAATATTGCAGAAACTTCTTTGTGCTAGAACGAGATCTCTCGGTTGAACTGGTCAACTGAAGACATCAAGTGGGCTATCTCTAGACTTCATCACTCAAAATCAGCAGACCCGGATAGTTTTCCCCCATGCTTATATAAAGCAGATCCATATCTATAGGCAACACTCTTAAAAATAAAATTTCAGGCCTTTCTCAACTCGGGGAACCATTCCTCCATCCTGGCTATCTTCAAATATTATTCCCATATTCAAAAAAGGCGATCCTTCCCTCCCACAGAGCTATCGTCCTATCGCCTTAATAGATACTGAGGCGAAGCTCTTTGCGATTTTATTGCTTTATGACCTAAAAAATACATTGAAAGTAATGCCCTATACTCAAAATACCAAACTGAGTTTAGGAAGGGGATGAGTACCACGCTAAATGCAACAATCGTGGCACATGCAACAGCAGGAGCAAAAAAAAAAGACCTAGACATTGCCCTGATTGGCATGTCATCAGCCTTCGACAATGTAGTGCGTAACTTACTGTGGAAGAAATTGATCAACATGGGAATCCCGAAGGTCCTACTGTACTGGTTCATAGTACTGCACACCAATACTTATACAGAATCAAAGTAACAGCAGAGGGTAGAACCACTAAGCCAATCGGTACCGGTTTGAGCCTCAAACAAGGTTGCAATCTTGCTGCGACCTTTTTTAATTTGTATCTTGCAGGTCTTGACAAAACATGGCAAGAAAAAAATATTTTTTCTGTGAAAATTGGTGCTTTCAACTCAAATGGATAGCCTTTGCCGATGACATCATCATTTTTGACCCCACTCCTGCAGGTTTAAAATCTAAACTATGGCTTTTCGGAGAGTTTGCTATCGCTCACAACCTAGTTCCTAATCCTGCCAAATAGCTGTCATGAAATTTGGTCCCCAACAAAAACAAGGAAGATACCAATGGCAAATCATGGAAACGATGATCCCTTGCATCACAAACACAATCTATCTCGGTTATTACCTATCACATCAAAACTCAATCAAAATGTGGTCTGATCTATTAAAAAGTAAGAGTAGACCACTTTTATCACAATTAAAATTGATATACTTGAAATATTGTAAATTTTCACTAACTCCTGTTATTGATTTTTTTACTTTAAAAATTGAAAGTGTAATTTTATATTCATTAGATTTCTGTTTATGTGAAATGGGTTCAATCTTAGATCAATTGCAAGGCACTCTGTTGAAAAGTGCTATGCGTCTTCCAATGTCAGTGCCTAATGTTGTTTTAAGACATGAGTTGGGACTGGTTGCATTATCTAGCCGTTGGAAATGGAGATTGCTCACACATTTTGCAAAAATACACTTTCCACCAATGAACTCTTTGTATGCAGACATGGGAAAAGTTTTAGAATCGACGTCCTCGGCATAATTTGCTCAATATCATGCTAAAATAAGTCCAATATTGAATGAAGTACATCTCACTGTGGACGATGTGCACTGTAGACCAGCCTATGCTAAGAAAGTTATTTGAAATGGACTGGTGCTTAACTATTGATCAAATTTGTAAATATAAATTGTATAAGGAATACTTTTTGTATACCAAGAAGCGTACTCCAAGATTTGATCATATCATCCTATTCCCATGTAACCATACGAGAAAAGCATATTTGTGGTACAAACTAAATCTATACTACACAAAAGAGAGGATTGCAAACTGGAATGATAATAAGAACAAATTAGATAGTAAGAAATGTCGTTTTCCTTTATGCACTGAATCAACTGAAACACTTAAACATTTGATTTTATATTGTCCCCATTTTAACACAAGAACAAAACTACTGATGGACCTCGTAGATGTTCATTACGACGACTGTTTAATATTTTTATGGGCCAGAATGATGCAAGGCACTCATAAACCATTAGTATATTATTTAGTGAGCTTTTGCAAATTTATAGAAAAAGAACTTCTCATTTATGCCAGCAATTGAAATTTGGTGAAGTAAATATTCATTGTTGTTGTAGCATGTTCTGTATTGATGTATTGCAGCTCATCTAGCCTTGGACCTATGGCTTCCAGGAGTTACGTGCTATCAAAACGAGATTTGGCCCTTGGAATTCATTAGTTTTATTGAAATGTAATGCAGGAGAACCTAATGTAACACTAGGCATGTTCTAGGTAATCTTGGGAAGTCTCAATTGATGTGTATATCTACGAAAGACGCTATGCCATGTGATGAAAATATGCTCTATGATGCTTATGACAGATTCTTGTAAAGGCTCAATCTTTTGTAACAGATGTAATATTTATTGTAAAGTGAGTTTTAGAAAACTTTAGGAAGTTTTTATTGATGCGTACATTTTATTTTTATTGATGTGGTATAATGTTGTAAAAGAAATTGAATTGTTATATGATACATTTTTGTAAAGATTCTGTTATCATGTAATGGAATCAAGAACAAATAAAATAAATAGGATGTCTATGCCTCCTTCTGATAGGAGGTTGTATATTTCGGTTGAATGTTTGGACATTGACCTTGCGTTTATTAAGTTACAGTGGATTCTCTGGGTGTGATTTTTTTTTTTGTTGTTGTGGTTATTCGTTGTTCAGGTTTGTAGTTGTCCAGTCGTGGTGTTTCCGCATTGATGTTGGTAGGATGAAGAGCGGCGACAGCTGCTTCTTGATTGAAGCGGTCCAATAGGTTGATAACAGGGCTGATCAATCGTGGTGCTTCTGCTGTGATTGTTAAAGATCAGCTATGGCTTCTTCTTCATTGAGTCTGATTGTTAGGTTGGAGGTAGCATTGTTGGTTGTCGGGGCTTCGTCGTACTATGTGGGATGTTGTGGAAATCGATGGTGCCCCTCTGTTCTTGTGACGTAAGGGGTAATGGGGTTGGAGTCATCCCACTCTCTTGTTGCATGCTCCCGTCTTTTTTTTGGCTGGTTCGGGAAAGTCCTTGCATGTCTCGAGGTTTCCGTGTTGAGGTGTTGGTGTTCCGTGGTTGTCGCGACGTAAGGTGTGAGGTATAAGGATTTTTCTCCTACATAGTTTGTTCCGGTTATGACTGCGTTAGGCATGTTTCCTGCCGATGATGATGCTGCTTCTTCTGGGTTCTGTTGGTGTTGTGTGTTTTTTTTGCTCTCTTTCTCTGCGTCCTTTTCTGGGTCTGGCCATTTTTCAGTACAAGGTGCAGACATAGTAGGGTAGTTGGTCCTCTATGCTGTGTTGTGCAGGCGCAGTAATCTTGGTTTTTCCTTCTCTGGTTACGCTAGGGTGTTCTCTGGCTCAGTCTGTCGTTTCTGTCGGTGGGGAGGGTGTGTTTCCTAAGGGTGCACTGTCGGGGAGGGTTATGGGCGTTAAATGGTCTTGTGGTATGGGACTCAATTAAGCTAGGTAGTGATGGGTTTCCAGGATTAATAGAGTACCGAACTAAACACAGTTAGTTTAGGGGCCCTGTATATTGGGAGAAAGGCCTACGCCCAAGAAGGCGACAGAGTACTGGACCCAACACAGCTAGATTTCATGGTCAGCCGAAACAGTGGAGCACGATACCAAGCACAGCTGGACTTGGGGGTCCTGCACCGTGGGAGAGAGGCCCACGCCTAGGAGAGCAACAGGGTATCGGACTAAACACAGCTATATATTGAGGGGGTATACACGCATTTCACCGCAGTATTTTTCATTGCATGTTTTTTCATTGCCGTTTTTATTTCGAAAAAAATCGTTTTTTTTTGGGGGGGGGTTAAGAAATTAAATATATGGTTGTGGGTGTAAGGGAATAAAAAAAAAACGGGGGCTTGTGGGCTATCCCCCCCCCCAAAAAAAACAAAAAACTAGTTTTTGAGAAAATAAACGGCGATGAAAAAACCCATGATGAAAAATACTGCGGCAAAATAACTTAGAACCATTTGAGGGTCAGTTGAAACAGTGCTGTATGATACCAAACATAGCTAGATCTGAGGGTCAGTTGAAGCAGTGGAGCACAATACCAAACACAGCTAGATCTGGGAGTCCTACACAGTGGACGTCTCCCTGAAAGCGGTTCACCGCGGTGAGCTAGCCATGTAGGTTCAGGGGGGACATGTACTAGTTGAGGAGTGAGTTTGAGGGGCACAGCTAGGACTTACTCCCTTAATGCAATCCGGCCACAGAAGTCCTGCTAGATTTGAGAGCCAGTCCTCTCAATGCAATCTGAGCATCATACAATGCGATCTGGACACAAAACCCAACTGGATTTGAGAGACCTGTATAGTGGGAGATAGGCAGATCAATGCAATCTAAATATCGTACAATGCAATCTGGACACGAAAACTCAACTAGATTTGAGAGACCTGTATATTTGGAGAGAGGCCTATCAATGCAATCTAAATATCATACAATGCAGTTTGGAGGCAGACCCCCTGCTAAACTGGAGAGACCTGTATAGTGTGGGAGAGGCCTATCAATGCAATCTAAATATCATACAATGCAATCTGGACACTAAAACCCAACTAGATTTGAGACCTGTATATTGGGAGAGAGGCCTATCAATGCAATCTAAATATCGTACAATGCAATCTGGACACGAAAACCCAACTAGATTTGAGAGACCTGTATATTTGGGGAGAGGCCGATCAATGCAATCTAAACATCATACTATGTAGTTTGGAGACAGAACCCCTGATAAATTTGAGAGACCTGTATATTGGGAGAGAGTCCTATCAATGCAATCTAAATATCTTATAATGCAGTTTGGAGGCAGACCCCCTGCTAAATTTGAGAGACCTGTATAGTGGGAGAGAGGCCTACCAATGCAATCTAAATATCATACAATGCAGTTTGGAGACAGAACCCCTGCTAAACTGGAGAGAACTGTATAGTGTGGGAGAGGCCTATCAATGCAATCTAAATATCATACAATGCAATCTGGACACGAAAACCCAACTAGATTTGAGAGACCTGTATATTGGGAGAGAGGCCTATCAATGCAATCTAAATATCATACAATGCAGTTTGGAGGCAGAACCCTGCTAAATTTGAGAGACCTGTATAGTGGCAGAGAGGCCTACCAATGCAATCTAAATATCATACAATGCAATTTGGACAGAACCCCTGCTAAACTGGAGAGACTCTAAATATCATACAATGCAGTTTGGAGACAGAACCCCTGCTAAACTGGAGAGACCTGTATAGTGTGGGAGAGGCCTTTCAATGCAATCTAAATATCATACAATGCAGTTTGGGGATAGAGCCCCTGCTAAATTTGAGAGACCTGTGCAGTGGGAGAGAGGCCTATTGATGCATACTAGATATCACTTAATGCAATGTGGACTTAGAAGCCCTGCTAGATTTGAGAGACAAGCCTATCAATGCAATCTAAATATCATAAAATATAATATGGACACAGACGCAAGTAGATTTGAGAGACCTGTGTAGTGGGAGAGCGGTCTATCAATGCAGTCTAAATATCCTACAATGCAATCTGGACACGAAAACCCAACTAGATTTGAGAGACCTTTTATATTGGGAGAGAGGCCTATCAATGCAATCTAAATATCGTACAATGCAATCTGGACACGAAAACCCAACTAGATTTGAGAGACCTGTATATTTGGGGAGAGGCCGATCAATGCAATCTAAACATCATACTATGTAGTTTGGAGACAGAACCCCTGATAAATTTGAGAGACCTGTATAGTGTGGGAGAGGCCTATCAATGCAATCTAAATATCATACAATGCAATCTGGACACTAAAACCCAACTAGATTTGAGAGACCTGTATATTGGGAGAGAGGCCTATCAATGCAATCTAAATATCGTACAATGCAATCTGGACACGAAAACCCAACTAGATTTGAGAGACCTGTATATTTGGGGAGAGGCCGATCAATGCAATCTAAACATCATACTATGTAGTTTGGAGACAGAACCCCTGATAAATTTGAGAGACCTGTATATTGGGAGAGAGTCCTATCAATGCAATCTAAATATCTTATAATGCAGTTTGGAGGCAGACCCCCTGCTAAATTTGAGAGACCTGTATAGTGGGAGAGAGGCCTACCAATGCAATCTAAATATCATACAATGCAGTTTGGAGACAGAACCCCTGCTAAACTGGAGAGAACTGTATAGTGTGGGAGAGGCCTATCAATGCAATCTAAATATCATACAATGCAATCTGGACACGAAAACCCAACTAGATTTGAGAGACCTGTATATTGGGAGAGAGGCCTATCAATGCAATCTAAATATCATACAATGCAGTTTGGAGGCAGAACCCTGCTAAATTTGAGAGACCTGTATAGTGGCAGAGAGGCCTACCAATGCAATCTAAATATCATACAATGCAATTTGGACAGAACCCCTGCTAAACTGGAGAGACTCTAAATATCATACAATGCAGTTTGGAGACAGAACCCCTGCTAAACTGGAGAGACCTGTATAGTGTGGGAGAGGCCTTTCAATGCAATCTAAATATCATACAATGCAGTTTGGGGATAGAGCCCCTGCTAAATTTGAGAGACCTGTGCAGTGGGAGAGAGGCCTATTGATGCATACTAGATATCACTTAATGCAATGTGGACTTAGAAGCCCTGCTAGATTTGAGAGACAAGCCTATCAATGCAATCTAAATATCATAAAATACAATATGGACACAAAGACGCAAGTAGATTTGAGAGACCTGTGTAGTGGGAGAGCGGTCTATCAATGCAGTCTAAATATCCTACAATGCAATCTGGACACGAAAACCCAACTAGATTTGAGAGACCTTTTATATTGGGAGAGAGGCCTATCAATGCAATCTAAATATCATACAATTCAGTTTGGAGGCACAACCCCTGCTAAACTGGAGAGACCTGTATAGTGGGAGAGAGGCCTATCAATGTAAGGTAAATATCATACAATGCAATTTGGACAGAATCCCTGCTAAATTTGAGAGACCCGTACAGGTCTATACAGAGGAAGCGTGTCTGTGCCTAGCCAGCTTGGTACAGTATTAAATAATGATTACATTTTAGGGTGAGGGAAAGAGAGATGCAGAGGGGAGTAATAACCTTCTGTGCTATGGGTTTGGTAAGTGGCTCGGAATCTAGGGTGGAGTAGTTGCTCTACTCCTGACCCAGGCCACTCCTACCTTACTGGTCCTTATAGGTGATGGTTGACGGCTGGCCACTGCTTCCCCTGCAGACACCTGCTGACACTTCTTGGAGCAGCCTCTGTTGGAGCCGCCCTTGGCCTTAGGGCCCTTAGCCACAGGACTGCACGGGCAGAAGAGCTGCCCTGGGAAGACCAGTGATGGAGGTTGGGAGGACCAAAGAGAGCGGTGCTGGGCGGGTCGGGAGGCGGGAGGGAAGGGAAACCAGGAAGAGGGTGCAGGGTGGGAGCGGGCTGCTGGGGGGGTTGCAAAAGGCCTTGGGGCCTGCAGATATTTGTCCGGAGGGGGAGGGCTAGGGAGATGGGAATAAGGAAATATCAAGAGAGGTCAGAGGGGACAACAGCACTGCAAGCGCAAAGGCTACCCTGCAAATATCCAAAATAAGGGCCCAGTGGGCTCCTCAGCAGCAACACGCACTCACCTGCCTCGGATGGTAAGAGGCGTGCAGCGAGGGCAGCAGGTCTCTAGGCCTGGAAGCACCAACAATATCCGCCAATCAGGGGAGGTGGGAGGGTCGGGAGGCAGGAGGAATCAGGGAAATGGATGCAAGAGGGGTGGGATGGAAGTGGACAACGGCTCTGCAGGCGCAAAGGCTACCCTGCAAATATCCAAAATAAGGGCCCAGGGGGCTCCTCAGCAGCAACACGACACTCGCCTGCCTTGGATGGTTATTTATAACACGCTTAATACCCAGAGGTTTCTAAGCTCGGACCGGGGGATCGAACCTGTGTTGCCCTGGTCTATCCTCCCGAGACGGGATAACATCCCATAATCAGGGATGTTTACTACAGTAGAACTCATCTGCATCTCCTGTATGTACTTTGTGCAGAGGGAACTTTATTAAGAACCCAGTATGTTTTAAGTGTGCTTTAGGCCTAGAGTCATTAAATATCAGAGGGCAGATGGATGTATATGCTGCAGCTGATCCAATGCAAGAGACCATCCCAGATTATCTCAATCCTATGTTTGCTGCAAGTTGCATATTTAAACATGCCTTCACTGAAATCTATTGTGCTGTGAATGTTTCCTACTCCCTTCCAGGTACTTGATTCTTTTTTTTCTTCTTTTTTTTTAAGCAAAAAAGAATATAGCTGTAGCTTTATTTTCTACATCCTGAATGTAAAGCTACAAATCAAGAATACAAAATAATTCAAGTCTTAAAAGTCTATTTTGAACCATTTTACACCACTTCAAGATTATAACACACACTTTCTGCATATGAAGATAGTGGCGCTTGAATAAAAAATAATCTTTACAGGGAGTTTTGTGTTGATAACAAGAGATCTGGTAGGTAATTGTGAGTGACTTTCAGTTGAAAATGTTCCATCTCAGTGCCAGTTGCCTAACCAGTCATACATAAGCTTATAAAAGAAATTGTGAGGACGCGTTTTTCCTCTGCAGTTTTTACTGCTCTTGGGGGCTCTGTGGGTGAGTAGGCTATTGAAGCAGACACTAAAGAATATCAGAGGGTGTGGATGGGTAAAGCTCAATTATCCCATGGATAGTTTTTTTTTGAAGTTTATCTTTTTTTTAATTAATGGATTAAGTTTTGTAACCAAGCAAATAACAACTGATCAACATGAATCCTTCCCCCCACTCCAGTCCCTCTCCATCCCCTCCAGTCCCTCTCCCACCCCTCCAACTCAGAAAATCCCTGAACTGGTCACATATCTTATGTGCAGGGAGTTCATGCTCCTGTCTCTGGTCATTATGTTTGTGGGCGGCTCACTGGTTTATCCTCCTACCCACCTCTGGAATGTTCCATTGTGTCCTCAGGGAGGAGGTCATCGGGGGATGTCTGGAAGTCATTAAGGAATGTGCTGCATTGAAGTTCCACGCCCTCAGAACTCCCCTCCATCCTCTGTTCCTTTACTATGCCCCTCTACGGTACCCCACCTTAGTAAGTCTTGGAGCCATTGTTGTAGAAAGGGGTCCTTTTGGGTTTTTCAATGCTATGGCCATGCAGCATTTTGCTAGAGCCTGTAGAAAGGTCGCTATTTTGTTACATCGTCTTCGTTCTGCTTTTTCTCCCTGGGAGTAGCCCTAGCAAAAATACCCAGGACGTGCACTTTAGCTTTCTCCCTAAAAGGGCATTGAGTCGGTTGACAACTGCCTGCCAGTACCCATTGATCTGAGGGCAACCCCAGAGCATATACCAAAAATCGTCTGAATCCCAATTACATATAGGGCATGTGTGTGGGATCTCTGCATTTATCATATGTAACTTCTGCGGTGTGACATACATCTGATGCACCACTTTAAATTGAATCAGTTTAAGGCGAGCATTGCATGAGACTTGTGAAATAGTAGCACACACTTTGGACCATGTTTTCTCCTCTAGCGGTGATCCCAAATCCCTCTCCCCTTGGACCTTTAAGTGAGGGGCGGTGATGCCTTGAAGAACGGCATGTAAATACGTAAAAGCGTCGAGGAAGGGGGGGTACTTCAGAGGCTTTTTCCAAAGTTCCGTCCTCCCACACCTTCCGATGCCTCACGAAGACTCAGGAGACTCTGCACAACTCTGCGTCCGCTTTGCGTTGTTCGTGGGTCTTTGACTGCATGCCTCCACCTTCTTTGATGAAGCTGGAGAAAATACTGCAAAGCAACAGGGACTGCTGCACACTCTGCGCCTTAGACTCTGCACGACTGTGCTTTTAGATATTTTGTGCACCCTCCTCCAAATCTGTCCCCCTTCCTCTTCTTTGATTGGTTCACCAAAATCTGTCTCCCAGTTTTCTTTATACGAGAGCTTGTCCCCCATTTGCGTGCTATCTAACAACCTTTATAGTCTCACTATCCCTCTAGTTGTCGTACCTTCCTGCATTGTCAATTCTAGCCCCATCAGAGCCCTTGGGCCCGCTTCCTTCACCTTCTTTTGGGAGATCCAATGTCCAATTTGTATATATTTGTAACTTTCCTTCTCCCCTATACCAGATTTCTGTTTACATTCTTCAAACAGTAGGGGGATCCTCTCTGAAACATTTACTTTAGGTTAATAGTTTCCGCTAACGTCCAAGCCTCCCAAAATTTCTTTTGTTGGCCTGGGGTGACATCCACTTAAAGTGCCATTGGGGAAAGAGGGTCTAGTCCTCGCCGTTTTTTCTTCCTTCTGAGTGCCTGATCCCAACCTCGCAGAGACACCTTATTAGCTCCAGCAGTTGACCATCTGCTCTCTGGGCCCCTGTGCTGAGGGCATGTAACGCTCTCAATTGAATGGATGTGACCGCTTGTTCTATCCGGTACCAACCTTTTGGTATGTCTTGCCCTGCCCATTTTCATATCGATGCTATGTGTGCCGCTAAGATATATCTCTCTAGATCTGGGACCCCGAGTCCACCGAGGAGTGTTGGGCGCATCATGATTTTATTTTGTATCCTCTGCTTCTTTCCGTGCCCTACAAAGGTGAGCATTGCAGCATGTAGTTCCTTAATCATTCGGGGTGATGAGTCTACAGGGAGGGAACCTAACACATAAATCAATCGGCAAAGCAGGGTAATGTTGACTGCCGCGATTTGTGCAAACCAGGAGAGCATCCCATCTATGCATATCGTCCTGTAATTGCTTCCTAAGTGGTCTTATATTTGCGCCATACAGCCCTCTAAATTCCCTCGTCAATTTTATCCCCAGGCATTCTATATTCTCCTCTTCCCAGATTAAGGGGTATGTTTTGCCCAGTTTTGTAATCACTCCTTGCTCCTCCGTTCTGTTAAGTGCCTTGTATTTTGAGTAATTTATGGTGAGACCTGATATTCTCCAGCATGGGGTCTGGCATGGATTCACATGCTCATGAATATTCCCCGTCGTCAGGCCGGGAATCCTCGGTATAGAAAAAAATCAGTATCAGTTTCGTTTTGATCTGTCTTTCTTAGTAGTAACCAATCACTGGTCTCTGGGTCATACTGCCCCCAGCCAATGACTGCCCTCTCCCTAAACCCCGCCACTGGCAGCCATCCTCAGATTTTTACCACATGTTCAAGTGTTGGGAGTCCTCGTGCTGTAGCTCTCGAGCTTTTTCTGCGTTTTCGCGCTTTTTCAGGAGATTTTTCTCATTTTTCGGTTAAATAGAGCCTCAAGCTCCACCGTTTCTACATCCGGTCAACGGGGATCCGTTTCAGAGTTGTCTACGCCCCTCAAGGGTGAAGATTTCGTCGAGTTACGCTTTTGGAGGATTCCAGAAGTTCCGAGGCCTACCCTGGACATGACCCAGGAGAAAGGAAGCTCGACGCCCGGGAAGCTGTTCAGGACCTGCCCTGGATGCCAGCTTCAGAATGTTTTCAAGGAGGACGAGCATTCATTATGCCTCTGTCTCCATGAGGACAAGACGCACACGGAGAAGGACTGTGCATTTTGTGGGAACATGACGGAGCGGACCATGAAGGATCGCCACCTCCATCTCGCCAACTGGCTAGAAGAGAAGAGCCCGTCAGGCGAGAAGAAAAAGAAGTCCGAG
This sequence comes from Ambystoma mexicanum, assembly GCF_040938575.1. Classification (NCBI taxonomy): domain Eukaryota; kingdom Metazoa; phylum Chordata; class Amphibia; order Caudata; family Ambystomatidae; genus Ambystoma; species Ambystoma mexicanum. The sequence continues at coordinate 384,976,830 of NC_090934.1, read as the reverse complement.
CGGTCTTCTAAGTCCTGTGAGGGCTCCCCGGTGACGGGGGCCCAACAAAAGGCCAAGCACTGCAAGTCCGCGGGCACTGGGAGCGCAGAACGGTCGGGCTCCTTGGCTGCCAGGCAGGGCGCACCCCCCCCTGCGCCATCAACCACTAGCCAACACTCTGGCTCGGGTAAGAGGAAGTCCGAAACCCGGCGAAGCTTCTGGAGAGGCCCCAGTCGATCTCGAAGATTCTGGCAGAGGGGGAGTGAGGCTCAGACCCTCCCCCCAAGGTGAAGGCCCCAGGCGTACAAAAGGTGACGATGGCCTTAATTCACCCTGCTAAGACCTCGATTGAGGATGTCGCAGCGGCCCTGGCGCAACCTGTGGAGGTGACCTCAGGATCCAGAGTCTCCCTGCCACCACGGAGGGAGTCGTCTTTGAGGCCCATTGAGAAGACTCCCACGAAGTCCTCGTTGGAAAAGGAGGGGGAGGGGCAGGTGGCCATCGTGGATACGGAAACGACCTCTGTGGATGAGCTCATCGAAGTCGTGGAGGAAGCCCAGCCCATCGGGAGGGATCCCGACGAGGGCGAAGACGAGAGCGACAGTGTCGCCAACGAGGTTCCTCAAGAGCCCTCGCGCCCATCGTTTCTGGCGCCGCAGGACACTTCGGCGGCCATTTTGTCAGCGATTCAGTCCTTATGTTCGGAGATAAGGACAAGGTTGTCCCTCCCCCCGATGGAGGTACCTGAGCCAGACCCGACGGGGGAGCCGGGACCTTCGGAAAGTCCACCGCATAAGAAGAGGAGGACGCATCCTACGCCACCTCTGCGGCCTGCTCTGCCTTCCCCCGGTCTACTACCCACGGGGATGATACAGGCACGTACACGGCTACGACAGGTATAGATAACGACGGAGGCGACGACGGGACGTGTCCCCCGTCATCCCCTGCTCTGGCGTCCCCGCCCGACGAGATTGGATCCTTCCATGCCATGATTTCCAAGGCATCCAAGCTCTTCCAGCTGTGCCCAGAAGAGAAGAAGGAAGGGTTCCTTTACCAACGGCGCAAGGCTAAAAGGAAGACGGTCCTCGCCGTACCACTTCTTGATGACATCTGGGATGAGGGGCTCGCCCTCCTCAAGAATCCAGCCACGGCGCCGGCAAAGAGGGACCGGTACGAGAAGAAGTACAGGGTCCCCGACGCTGCCCCCTTGTGCCTTCGGGTGCAACCTACCCCGGATTTGGTCGTCTCGGCGGCGGCGGCGAAGAAGAAAGCTGGGGGGCATCGGCCTCGACATCAACTTCCCCGCCGGACGGGGAGGGCAGGAAGCTGGACACGATGGGACGACGGGTCATCTCATCCGCAGCGACGACTATAAAGGCGGCCAACGCCCTGGCTATCGTAGCCCGCTATGACAGGGAGTTGTTGTTCAAAATCGTTGGACTTCCTTCCGGACGCCAAAAGGGCTGAGGCCCTTGAAATCTTACAGGAAGGTGAGATTGCTTCGGACCACGCCATCACGGTGGCAACGGACATCGCCGACACCGGTTTCCGTCAGTTGGGCAACAGCGTTTGCCTGAGACGACGAGGATGGCTCAAGGTGACGGATTTCCGCCAGGACGTACAAACCAAGGTTTTGGACATGCCCTTTGACGGGAACAACCTGTTTGGGAAGGCGGTTGAGTCCCTTCAGGCCATCAAGTCCGACACAGAGACTGCCTGGGCACTGAGAGTGCTCCAACAACGACGGCCGTCCTTTCGGAGCTCCGGAGGCAGACAAGGTGCCTCCAAGGGATCCGGCAGTGGCTTCTCCACGTACCGCCAAGCGGCAAGATCTTCGTCCCAGGAAGCCTACAGGGGACGCGGCAAGTCGGGTGGTGCCCTTTGTCGTCGACAGGGAGGTCAAGGAGGCAAGGCAGCCTCCAAACAAGATTGAACCGACTGTGGGGTCTTGCCCCCGCCGAAGCACCCCGGCTGGTGAGGTTCGTCAGCGTGTGGGAGTCCATCTCCACCGACAGTTGGGTCCTGGACGCCCTGGCCCAAGGGCACGCCCTCGAGTTCCAGAAGAAGTGCCCTTGCGTTCCACCCGTGGCCAGGAAGGAAAATCGCGTCCCTCAACTACTGTTGGAAGTAAGGGCGATACTCAAGAAAGGTGCCATCGAGCTCGTCCCAAAGAGGCTTCGGGGCTCCGGAGTTTACTCAAGGTACTTCCTCGTAAAAAAAAAGAAGACTGGAGGATGGCGCCCCATCCTGGACCTGCGACGACTAAACAAGTACATCAAGGCACAGAAGTTCCAGATGGTCACCCTCCAGCACATGCTGGGACAGCTGGAGGAGGGCCATTTCCTGTCGTCGGACTTGGAGGATGCGTACTTCCACATCCCCATTCTAAAAAGACACCGAAAGTTCCTCATGTTCGTGGTCCAAGGGCGGCCCTACCAGTTCAAGGCCCTCCCGTTCGGATTGAAGTCGGCACCCAGGGTGTTCACCAAGTGCCTCGCACCGGTGGCGGCGCAGCTGCGCCTACAGGGGGATCCACGTCTACCCCTACCTGGATGACTGGCTCATCCGGGCAAGGATAAGGGAGCTTGCCGTGGAGCACACTGCCAAGACCGTTCAGCTGCTCACGGACCTGGGGTTCTCCATCAACTTTCCAAAATCCCACCTGGTTCCGTCGCAAGTCGCCCTGTTTTTGGGAGCCAAGCTCGACACAGTGGCGCGGCTGGCCTCACCGTCGGAGGAAAGGACCAGGCCCATCCTGGGCAAGGTGCAGCATCTGCTGGCCACGGACATGGCCAGGGTAAGATCCATCAAGTCCCTCCTCGGGATGATGTCCTCCTGCATTTATCTGGTGTGCCTTTGCAGGCTTCGGATGCGCCCCTTACAAGAGTTCCTCAACGCCCGCTGGGTCCAGTCGACGGGCAGCTTCGAGGACAGGATCCCTCTCAACGAGACATTCCGTCAGGCGATCCGGTGGTGGGGTACCCGCTCTCATCTGTCGGCGGGCACGGGCTTTCAGACCCCAACTCACCAGGTGATGGTGACGACGGATGCCTCCCTGGAAGGTTGGGGAGTGCACTCTGGAGATCTTCACGCGAGAGGCCTTTGGCTCCCGGAGGAGATTTCACTCCACATCAACATCTTGGAGCTCTGCGCAGTGTTCTGGGCCCTCAGGTCTTTTCTTCCATCCCTCAAGGGCAAGGTGGTGAGGATCTTCACCGACATCACCACCTCGATGTTCTACATCCGGAAGCAGGGCGGAACCAGATCCCCTGCCCTATCCAAGGAAGCCCAGGATCTGTGGCATTGGGCCGTCGCCCAAGGGATGTTTCTGGTGCCTTTTCATCTGGCAGGAATAAAAAACACCATCGCCGACTCACTCAGAAGAGAGCTGCGCTCGTGCCATGAGTGGGAACTACGCTAGGATCAAGTGGATCGACTCTTCCGACGATGGGGCGAACCCCAGATTGATCTCTTCGCGACGGCGACAAACTCCAAGTGCCGGAGGTTTGCCAGCAGGTTCCCCCAGCCGAGGAGCATGGGTGATGCTTTCTCGTTCCCCTGGGACGGCCTATTTCTTTATGCGTTCTCTCCGTTGCCGTTGCTGCTCCGGCTCATCAACCAGCTCAAGAGGTCCCGGTGCAGGATGATCCTCGTCGCACCAGCGTGGCCGAGACAGATCTGGTTCCCGGACCTTCTGGACTTGTCAACGTCCACACCAGTCAAGCTGCCGACGGATGCAGATCTTCTCTCTGGAGGAGGAGGCGCCATTCTTCATCACAACCCAGAGTCGCTGAACTTGCAGGCCTGGCTCCTGCAGCACTAGAGTTTGGAGGGTACAACATCCCGGCCGACTGCAGAGAGGTTCTTGTAAAGGCCAGGGCGTCCTCAACTCTCAGGTGCTATGGACATAAATGGAAGAGGTTCTCTGTCTGGTGCGGATTACGGCCCCTCAAGTATTGCCGTACCTACTGTCATTGGCCAAGGCTGGACTAGCTCACGCTTCCATCAAGATACATCTGGCCGCCATCTCACGATACACCAGAACTACAGGACGGGCGTCCTTGTGGTCTCATAGACTGGTGAAGGAATTTATGAAAGGATTGTTCCGATCATTCCCGCCGGTGAAGGGCCCCTGCCCCGGCGTGGGAGCTCAACGTGGTGCTGACCAGGCTCATGGGGGCCCCATTTGAGCCTATGCATTCGGCACCTTTGATGTTTCTGTCGTGGAAGACCGCGTTTCTCGTGGCCATCACCTCCGCACGACGAGTGGGAGAGACCCAAGCCCTATCTTGCAAGCCACCGTACTTTACGTTTCACGACACAAGGGTGGTGCTGAGGACGCACCCCTCCTTCATGCCCGAGGTGCCGTCGGTATTCCATCTCAACGAACCCTTGGTGTTGCCAGTTTTCTTCCCGTCTCCTTTGTCGCCGGCTGAAAGGACTCTGCACTCGCTGGATGTAGCTAGAGCGCTGGAGTTCTACGTGGACCGCACGAAGTGTTTTCGGAAGACGTCACAACTCTTTGTGAACTTTGGACCTGTCAATCAAGGGAAGGCTCTCTCGAAGGCTTCCATTTCCAGATGGCTCTCCGGCTGCATCATGCACTGTCACCGATTGGCAAACTGACTGCTGCCCGGCCGTCCGAGAGCCCACTCGACCAGAGCGATCGCTGCTACCACGGCGTTCCTGTCTGGAGTGCCCCTGCTCGACATCTGCAGGGCTGCTACGTGGAGGTCGACACACACCTTCACGAGATTCTACTGCGTCGATCGGGACTCCAGGGTCGGCCAAGCAGTGCTGCGCAACCCGTTCGCTTAAGGTGAGCCTGGTGAGGAGGTAAGAGATGCTTAATGTTGAGTTTTTGTATTGCTTAATGTTGAGCCTATTGCCACCTCCCATGGTTGTGCATGTGTATACTGCTATGTATTCTTATATTCATGAGCATGTGAATCCATGCCTGACCCCATGCTGGAGAAGGAACAAGTTACTTACCTGTAACTGTTGTTCTCCAGCATGGGTCTGGCATGGATTCACATGCGAACCCTCCGGCCTACCCCTCTGGGGCTCTTCACTTGGTCATACTGCCACTTTATGTGCTACCAAATCTGAGGATGGCTGCCAGAGGCGGGGCTTAGGGAGAGGGCAGTCATTGGCTGGGGGGCAGTATGACCCAGAGACCACTGATTGGTTACTACTGAGAAAGACAGATCAGAAACAAAACTGATAGTGATTTTTTCTTTACCGAAGATTCCCAGCCTGACGACGGGAAATATTCATGAGCATGTGAATCCATGCCAGACCCATGCTGGAGAACAACAGTTACAGGTAATAACTTGTTCCTTGCAGTGAACTCTTGTAACCTTTCCATCACTCTAGGTAGTGTGTCCTTAGTATTTTTCTAAAATAATATATCGTACAGTGCGATTTTGTGTACTACCTCCCCACACGTCACCCCCAGAATCCCCTGATCTTGTCTGACCACCACCGCTAAGGGCTCCATAGCCATTGCAAACATTTGAGGAGAAAGGGGGCAACCCTGATGCGTGCCTCTCCGTATTTTAATCTGTGCCATGCTCTACCCATTAACCAGAAAGTTTGTTGTTGGTATTTGAAAGTTTGCTAGAACCATCCCAGTGAAGTCAGGGCCACACCCAAATCTCTCCAGAACCAACCGCATATATCCCCAATCTAAGCTATCGAAAGACTGTCGTGCGTCTAACGCTGCTACCGAGAACAGCTGTCCTGTTCTTGTCCCCAGATCAATTAGATCTATGTGCGTATACCGCCCTGCTCTGAAGCCCGCCTGATCCTTATGTATGATCCTCGGTAGTACCTTCATTAATCTTGCTGCTAGGACCTTAGCATAAATCTTGGCATCGCTATTTAACAGCACGATGGGGAGCTAGCTGGCGCAATCTGCTGGCTCTTTTCCTGGTTTAAGTATCGGTATCGTGGTGGATTTGCCCATGTACTCTGTAATCTTACTGCTTCCCCTAATGATGTTAAAGAGTCGTGTTGATGGTGCCAGCAGTTGTGATCTAAAGGTTTTGTAGTACCCATTCCTAAACCATCGGGGCCTGGAGATTTATTGGTTGGTAAGGCCATTATTGCGTCACTAACCTCTTGTGCTGTTATCGGGCCATTTAGTGTATACCTAATTTAATCCGTAACTTGGGGTACAGGCATTGTTGACATATAGGTTGTTTGTAGTAAGGGGTCTAGGTATTCTTGTTTCAGCAGGCCTTCATGGAATCTTTCCATTATTTTCATTTTCCCCTCATCCGCCGTGCATAGTTCCCCTGGTTTGTTTTTATATTGGATTATGTAGTCTTACGAGATCTTTGTTTCCTTAATTTGGCAGCTAAGAATTGGTTTCCCACCCACAGTATATTATGTTTGCTTAGTGATTAATAGTGTCAGTGCCACGCAATCTGCAACTTGTGCTTCCAACTGAGATCTAAATTTCCGTAGGGCTTTCAACGATTTTTGTGTCTGACTGTACCGCCAAGTAGTGTGTGTATTCCCTGTCTCGATCATGAAAGAATCTCCAGGTTTCAATTGCCCCTAGATCCATAAAGAATGTTCCCAATGCCTGCCTGTTCTTCCTATCCGCTGAGGAGGCTGGGAGTGTTTTATGTGATGTAGGGCCCATCGCACAGTTGAAATCACCAATCACCATCTGCCCTTCACACCACCCTCACAATTTCAGCAATATCTCCCTTAGGTAAGTATCTTGTTTCTCATTGGGTGCATAAATTGCAATCAGCGTGTAGAGCTGGTCCCTTATTGTTCCATTTAGCACCAGGTATCTACCTTCAGTGTCTTTATATAGGTGTTGCTTTTTAAAGCTCAGACCGGCACCGAGCAGAATTGCAACCCCCTTTGTCTTTTTCCGACTTGACGCATAAAATTGGTTGGGGAAAGCCTTGTGCGACATCCTCCGTTTATCCTTGGGGAGGAGATGTCTCCTGCAAGAACACTATTGATGCCTGCAATTCAACAAGTCTCCCCAAGATTGAAAGGCATTTAGCTGGTGAATTTAAACCCTGTACATTCAGTGCTATAATCGTTGCTTCAGCCATCCTATATATCTGCGGGACCGTAAACCATTAGTTTAAGGCCTCTGCTCCTTTTCCCTTTTGTGCTCATCCAAGCCGTAAACCATACAACTTCCCCAAGGACTCTAAACCGTACCTATCCCCGTCCCAACTCCCACCCCTAACCCCAACCCGCCTCCTTACCCCTCCCCATCCCTCTCCCAAACTCTCACTTTTCCCTTTAACCCAAAGTGGCTCGGGTTCTCCCAAAACCCCCATGGTGTCCCGGCAGGGCGTTGGGCCTTGTACAATTTCGGGAATTCCCTGTGCCAGGATATAGCGATACCCTGAAGCGGATTCCAAGAGGTTGCGCTGTCCCTCCTCCGTCCAGGCTCTCGCTTTACCTCACTTATTATTTTTAAGGCCCTCCTCCCTCTGGTCTACGTTTTATTATCTTACACCCCTGGATTTACTTCAAACATCTAGTACCCACACGTTCATCATTTTGTTATTTTGTATATGGGCCTGACAGTTTTTCTTCCCTTCCACGCCTCGTTCTCTTGTCCATCGACCATTCCCACGGTCTGGCAACTTCATTTGAGGTGCTTTGTTTTGGACCCAGCTCCACTTGGTTGGTGTCCCCTTCTGTCAGCAACAGTGGTAATCCTTCCTCACATGTGGTAATCTGTTGCTGCGTACCTTCCCATGTAAAGAGCAGTCATAATGGGAATGTCAATTTGTAGGCTATGTGTTTAGCCATTAAGGCCTTCGTGACCGGCTGCATCAGTCTTCTCTTGTGTAATGTTGAAAGTGCTAGGTCCTGGTATAACTGTATCCGGACTCTGTTGATTGTTAAGTCCTGTTGGGTTCTTTCACTTAAGTGTTTCCTCCTTCAAGGTATATGAGGTTAGTGCTATTAGCACGTCTCGGGGTCTTGCACCAGCATCTCTCCTCTTAGAACCAATTGTGTGCACTCTGTACCTCTCCGGGTTGCGTTCCGGTCAAGAGGCTGCTAAAACAGTGCTGCATAGCATCTTTTAAGTCATTGTCCATGACTTATTCGACCAGTCCCTTAACCCTTATATTGGATCTGCAGGACCTATTTTCAAGGTCCTCTGCCTGAATTTCCAGGTTATGTGTTGCTATGGCTACCTGTTCCAGCAGGATGCTGCTCTGTTTCACCTCTTCAGCCATTTCAGATAGGCCATCCTCAACCACATCTGCTCTATTGCCCAGTTCATTGATCTCTCTTCTGACCTCTTGGAGTGATGACTTAAGTTTTTCCTTCATTTTCCTGAAGGATTCCAGTATCTTGTTTTCCATTCCCTTCCTTCAAACGGTCCTGCAGCTCCTCTTTATTTAATGCCATTTTGGGTGGTGTCTGTTATTCTCACCTGGTCTCTGCAGAGGCATTAGGGCACGGTTGCAGCCCTCCCTGAACTTGAATCACCCCCTTCAGGCCTCTCCCTCAGTAGAAAAGCTGTGAGCAGTGGTACGTGGTGATACTTCTCCTGTGAATTATGGAAGATAAGCTCTCCGTCCTGCTACTTCTGGCAGGGGCGAGTCGAATGGGATCTAGTTCCTTCACTGATCCCTGATAAGGATTAGTCCAGTCCAGCTGCGACTATGCTTCTCAGTATGATTGGTAAGTATTTCTTGAGCTCTTGTGATGCTGTTTGTTCTGTTTAATGTCTTTATATGTTGCTCCTATTTATGCCCGCAATAATGTCTCTTCTGTTTCTTTCCCTTTGATGGAAATGCGGCCTCAATGCAGCTGTGAGACACAAGACACGGCCGGATGGAAGATGGATGCTACCGCAATGTTTGACAGCAGGTAAGTGATGGTTTAAGGAAAAGCGCGAAGTATGGTGAAGCGCAACCTTAAACTGCCTGTTTTTTCGATGTCTAACCTTGTCTTCTGTTTTTCCTTGCAGGCGCTGCTGTCCAAGATGGAGCGTGTCTTGCTGCAGTGCCAAGATGAAGATTTCAGCGTTCCGGAAAGTGTAAAGATGAATACTTGCTTCGCTGAAGAGATGTACAGGTAAGAACAGCTTCCCCAAGTTGGTAAGTATGCTGGCAGGAAGCAGGATCTTCAAAGGTAAGTCTGACCTCAGGCGACGGTCAGCATTACGCTGCTTGCAAGTGCAGAATAACGCAAAGCGTCTGTCTTGAGGATCGGGGCAGTTTAAATAGCTGAAATCGTGGGCACGCCTATTAGGGCCGGCTTACCAGCCGCACCCTGCCACTTCTAGAGAGTGAGCACGTGCGAAGGCAATCCATTAGCAGCCACACCCAAGAATGCACTTGGGGCTGCTTAATGGATGGAATGTTCAAGGTTAATGCATCTGAAGTGCTATGTCCATAATAAAAGCTTTTTGTTGTTAAATGGATGTTCTTGTACTTTTGTTCATGAGCCTGGCGCCAAAGGCGCCAGGACAATGTCCACCCAGGTCTCCTGTGCATACGACCACTGCATGCCTTTGCCTCTGACTTCATGACCATGATATGTCTCAGTGTCAACCTTTGCCCCGGTCTCCTTTACTGGTTCAAGTATTTGAGTGTTTATCTGCTGTTGTTTCCTCAAGCACTTTTCCAATTGTCCCCCTTGCAGTCTCGTTATGATATGATATGGCATTTATAACGGGCCTATACACAGGTGTTTCAAGGCACGACGAGGCAAGGGAGGGGAAACAGAGGGAAGACAGAGATAGCAATCCTACTAGGCCAGGTGACATTGAGATTGCGCAAGTGCAGGGGAGGAGGGAAGGGTAAAAGTGCAGGGCGGAAAGGGGAGGGGGCAGTGCAGTACATAGGATAACAGTAAAATAAATAAAGACAATAAATAATAGATAAAAGTGCAGCCAGCTGGTGGCAAGTGCAGGGGTAAGTGCAGACATCAGGTGTCAAGTGCTAGTAGGGGCTGTAGAGATATAGAAACAGTCCCCGAGTGCAAAGGTTGACAGTGGGGCAGTGCAGGTGTGCAACTGGCGGGGAGGGGACCTGGGCCCAAAATCAGAGGGTAGCCAGGTAATCAGTGCAGTTTCAGATTCACCCAGGAGATGAGCAGAGGAGAGGAGGAGAGAAAGCAGAAGCAAAGAGGAAGGTCTTGAGGTGCTTCCGGAACCGGAGATGGTTCTCCCCAAGTTTCACTGAGGTAGGGAGGCTGTTCCAGAAGGAGGCCCCAGCAGAAGAAGGAGATCTACCACCAACTCGCTGCTTGGAGAAGCGACTAACCCTGAGCAATTTGGAGGCGGAAGAGCGAATAGCTTGAGAAGGAAGATATTTAGGAAGAGAAAGGTGAAGGTATTGAGGCTCCAGAAGGCCTTGTGGACAATGCAGAGGGTTTTGAACTTAATCCTCGCCGCCACTGGGAGCCAGTGCAGAGATTTCAGTCCTGGAGAGATACGATCCCTGGGCTTGAGGCCAAGGACTAATTTCGCAGTCCTGTTTTGGATGAGTTGCAAAGGGTGGAGAGTACAGGCAGGCAGATTTAGAAAGAGGCTGTTGCAGTAGTCCAGCCGAGAGAACCAGAGCTCTGGAGACGGTAAGCTTCTGGGGGAAGGAGAGGAAAGGAAGATTACCTCTGAGGAGGTGCAGCTGGTACTGTGACTTGTTAGAGACGCCAGAAATATGAGGAGAGAAGGAAAGGGTGGAGTAGAAGATGACCCCAGGGCTTTTAGCCTCATAGGTAGGAGCATGAAGAGGGCCAAGAGAGGCCGGCAAGAGAGTGACAGGAAAGGAGGGAGCAGGTGTGCTGATGGGGAGAATTCTGGTCTTACTGGCATTAAGGCAGAGATCATTAGTGGCACACCACTCCTGGATGGCAGACAATCAGAGATGAGAGAAGGAGAAGAGGTGGCAGACGGGAGCTTGAAAATCAGTTGTCATCTGCATAGCAGTGAAAGTTGGGGCAGAGAGTGGCAATGCAGTGGGCATGAAGAGCCTGGTATTGGTTGAACAGCCATGGAGAGAGGTTAGACCCCTGGGGAACACCACAGGTAGAAATGGAGGAGAGGAAGGACCCAAATTGGACCTGGGAGCATCGATCGGAGAGGAAGGTCAGCCAAGCCAGGGCCTGATCGGTGATACCCAGGTTATCACGGAGACGGTTGAGCAGAATGGCATGGATGACCGTGTCAAAGGCAGAAGACAGATCAAGTAAGATGAGGACACAGGGGGCTTTGGAATCAAGGTTGGAGAGCGGGTCTTCACTGATGTTCAGGAGACCAGTTTCTGAGCTTGTGGCAGTTCTGAAGCCAGACTGAAGGTCATGGAGACAACTAACAGATTCAGAGTGAATATTAAGCTGGGAGATGGCCAGCTTTTCCAGGAGTTTGCCTACGAAAGGAGTGATGGAGATTGGACGATAGTTAGCTGAGCAGGAAGGGTCGGCAGAGGGTTTCTTAAGAAGGGGGTGCACAAGGGAGTGCTTCAGGGGAAAGGGAAGACACCAGTGGTGAAGGAGTGGTTGCAGAAATCGGCCAGAGCAGGAGCCAGGTTGTCAATGTGGTCCTTGATGGTTTTGGAGGAACAGGGGTGAACCTGTTTTGACAACACTTTCATAGATCAGACTTTTCTAGAAACCTTGTTTGAGGAGAACCGGGGAAAGGCAGAGAAGGAGGGAGGAGAGGTGGTAGAAGAAGGGCCAGAGGAGGAGCGGGGAGGAGGGGGAGCGGAAGAGAGAGAGGGCAGGATGTCCTGACTTTTAGAGATGAAATGAGAAGCCAGGGCCGTGCAGAGGGCCTGGGAGGGGGTAGGAGAGGTAGAGACAGCCGCAGGATTGGCCAGCTCCTTGCAGATTTTAAAGAGTTCAGCCGAGTTGTTAGATGCCACAGAGACGCAGACTTGGATGTGGGCTCTCTTCTTGGTGCGGACAGAGAGTCGGTATTGCATTTGGAGCAGGCAGCAGGCCAGTTTGTCAGAGGATGTACCAGAAGCACACCATTTCCTCTCAGCCACCCTGCACTTGCGTTTAAGGGTGACTAGGTCTGAGTCCTACCAAGAGTTGCACTTGGCTTTGGGCTTCAATCGGATCCTCATGATGGGGGCAAGAATATTGAGAGTATCAGATATAGCAGAGTGGAGCATGAAAAGGGCTGTTTCAGGGTGTGAGTCAGCCAAAGGGGGACAAGGGGGTGAGAAAGTGGCGGCTAAAGCCTCCACTGACACACACTTCATGGGTCGGATAACCGAGAAGGTAGGTGGCAGTGCTGGAGTTGGCTTGACCTGAGGGGTAGAGAGGGTGAGATGGGAGGAAAGGAGAAGGTGATCACTCCAGGAGTGTGGAGTGGTGAGAGGGACTGAAAGGGGAAGGTCTGAAGAGATCAGAACATCCAGAGTGTGCCCTGCGGAGTGAGTCGGGCCAGTTGGGAGAATAGAGAGTGAGAGAGAGTCGCAGAGGTCACGAAAGAGTCCAGTGGTAGGACAGGAAGCATCCAGGTGGATGTTGAAGTCTCCAAGAAGGAGGAGTTGAATGGTTGATACCAGGAGGGAAGAGGAGAGGTCCGCCCACTCAGACTGGAAGGAGGAGATCAGGCCAGGTAACCGATAGATGGTAGCCACAGTGAGGGAATGGCAAGGAGAGGGAGAGAGCCTGCAGACGAGACATTCGAAAGAGGAGTAGGTCTGTGTAGGAATGACTTAGGCAGGAATCCACTCGGGGAAGATCAGGGCTACACCCCCTCCGGAATGGTTGGATCTGGGCGCAGAGAGGATCTTGTACCCATCAGCGAGGAGAGTGTCAAAGCTCATGACAGAGCTGGCCACGAACCATGTCTTGGTGAGACCCAGGACATCAACGTCAAGTTCCTCCAGGAGGCAGCAGATGTCAGGGGAGTGTTTGACGGTATCCGGTCATTCCAACGAATGAAAAAGTTTCGAAATGCAAACCTTCTAATTTTTTTTTGTCGAAATGCCATTCCAGTGAATGACCATTTTGTTGAAAAATATTTGATGGTGCCATCGGCATGTAATGGTAAGTATGAGTGCAGGGCTGGGGCCATGGTTAGGGTTTGGGTTTGGGCATGGGTTAGTTTAAGGTTGGGGTTGGGGTTGGGGTTAGGGTTGAGGGGTGGGGGGGTTGGCGTGGGGGCTGGAGGAGGCTGGGGGGAACCCCCCCCAATATGCACAAAAACTTTAAAACGTTAAAAGGTGCTGGCCAGTGCTGAAATTCCAGCACTGGACAGCTCCATGTAACGTTTTAAAGTTACAAAAAAAGCATTGAAATGATACTTTTAACATTGGAAAGTGCATTTCAATTGAAACCAGTCCATGGCCCTCATTAGGACTCCGGCGCTAAACCATGGTGCTATTAGCACCATGGTCCATGCCGGAGTCCGCCATGGCGGAATGGGGGAATTACCACCCCATTCCGAGGTTGGTGGGGCGGTAATTCCCCATGCTGCCATGGCCCTTCCCCATTCCCATTTTTGCCCCAATGGGAAAGGGGAAGGCGCTAATTACGGTACCGCAAATTGCGGTACCATAATTAGCACCAAGGTCCCTTTGCGGGTCCCTACTTTAACGGCTGGTAAAACCAGCCGTTAAGGTCGGGTCCCGCAAAGGGACCTCGTAATTAGGCGCTAAGTGTTTAACGGCGCCGCAGCCTTTTACGGCGCTGTTAAACACTTAGTGCCTGGGTCATAATGAGGCCCCATGTCTATTGTTGATGGAAATAAATGCATTTTTGCATGTTAAATTTAGATTGTCAAAGCTTTTTTTTTTTTTCAAACTTTGTTTTAGAGGGTTTTGTGATTCGAAACTTTTTTTTTCGAAAGAATCACTATAAACCGTGTTTGACAGCTAAGCGAGAATTAAGAGTGGCAATATGGAGACAGTTGCCGCCCATGATAGACTTCCGGGGAGGGATACAAATCGGAGTTACGCCATGCGGAGGTGTAGAAGAAGCCTGATGGGGTGTAGAAGAAGCCTGATGGGGAGGGGACAGAAGAGGAAGGAGGAGAGAGCAAGGTAGCCAAGTGGGAGACAGCAGGGGTAGGCAAGGATGCTGTGGAGTGGAGAGGGGACAGCAGGAGAAGAAAGGAAATTGATAAGGTGCGTGAAGCATCTATCAAAGAGGAGAAGGCTGGCTTGAGGGCCTTGGACCAAGACGGTACCATTCAAGTAAACATTAATAATTACCTTAGAGGAGTGGATGGAGGCCAAGAGGGCATCCCACCGGGTGCCACCATTAATGGGAGAGGAGGAGCAGGAGAGAGCACAGAGATCATATGTAGAGTCCATAGGTCCGGCGAAGGACCAACAAAGAGGATGTCAGTGAAAGTTTGCCTGGAGGAGGCACTAGTATAGGTGTCCATGATGGGGAGGCCTGGGTTGGAGACCAGGATGTACTTTTTAAACGTCTTCCTACCAGATTTAGTGAGCAGAGCAGGATAGTCGATGGAGAAGCAGTTTGAAAAGATAGGAGAGACAGAGAGCACCATAGAGTAGGTAAGGAGAGGAGACAAGCGGAAGGGAGTGGGAAGGGTTAGGGGAGAACACCAGGGAAGGACACATGGCAGGGAGCAATCGGACAAGACAGAGAGAGATGGGACAAGTTGACAATTTGGACGAGTCGACAGGCGCTTAGATAGTGATAGAAAGGTTTGCTAGATGAGTGCTGTGCTAGGAGGCAAGCCACAGAACAGCACTACTTTCACAATGCACATTTTAAAAAACAGGATAAAAAAACACCTAGGTTTGAGACTCCACTAAGTGGGGAGAAAGGCCTAGGTTTCACAATGCAATTTTAAATACTTTCACAATACATTTTCTTTTTATTAATTAAGTGTATTTGGTTTATTACAAACCTTTCACAAATTTGACAAATTTAACAAAGAGATCTTAAATAGAAAAAGAAAAACAAAAAAATAAGAAATCAAGGGAAAGAGTAACCAGGAAAAAATCAAGATAAAACAGCAGCTTAAAACAGAAATTTGGCATAAAGTAAGTTTAAAAGCAAATTTTTAGATAAGTTAGAACATAAAAACATTACATCTCTTTAGCTGTATCATCAGCGCTATGTTGGTCTAGCATTTTAAGGGTTTGTTCTAAGAATTTGACTGTTACATAGTTTATTCTTGGAGTTCGACAGTCCGATATTAAACTCCACCATTTCTCAGAGTCTAGACCACTGTCATGTCACGTGGGAGACCGGAGTCTGCCGCTCCCTTTTCCTCCTGGCGAGTCTACCCGCGCGTTCGCGTCTGGGGACTCGCCAGGGGAGGAGCGTTGGGTGTTGGGCCCGGCGGCCTACGGCGCATGCGCGGGAGACCTCTGTCGCGGTTCCGCGCATGCGCCGTGGACTGGGCTCGCCTCCTTGGAAGGGCTTGCCTTCCAGGCCTCGTTGTGGGTTTGCCGGTGCCCGGAGACGAAGCGGCTTGCGTTCCAAGCCTCTCGGGCGCCGGCGACCCATAAAAGAGGCCACGAATCGATGCAAGCCGCGTCTCAGCGCGGTTTTCTTCGCTTCGCTTTGTTTGTTCCTGTGCTCCTGTACTTACCTGGGTCCAGTCCTGGGCCAGCCCTCTACCTTCCTGCCCTGGGTCTGTCTGCTTACCCTACCAGGGTCCTGCCCTGAGCCTGCCTGTTTACCCCTACCAGGGTCCTGCCCTGAGCCTGCCTGTTTACCTCTACCTGGGCCCTGTCCTGGGCCAGCCAACTACTTACCTAGGGCCTGCCCTGGGCCTGCCTGCTACTCTTACCTGGGTCCTGTCTTGGGCCTGCCTGCCCACTCCTGCCATAATCCCGTCCAGAACCTGCCAATCACTTACCTGGCCCTGCTAAGCAACTCTTCCAGGTCTACTCTGGGTCCGCCTACTCGGCTCCTTTTAGGGCCAGACTGCTAGTTATATCTGGTCTCCCTCATTCCTGTCTGCCTGCTCCTGTCGGACCACCAGCATCTGCTAAGATCTTTTCTTTCTGCGGTATTGACCTGTCTTGCCGCGTCGGACATTTTGACTACTACTGCAGTTCTTGAGCCTCCGGGATATTGTCATCGGACTTCATCTTGCCAGCAATCTTCACCTAAACTTTGGCCTCACCAGTCTGTGCTTGCACAGTCCCGCTGTCACAGTTATCAGAAGAGTGCCTTCGTGACATTGGGAGTCGGTCGATCCTCCACCCATTTCTAATCGTGGGTGGTGGAGAGGCTGGTTCTTCGTGCCACTTGTTCATCTTTTCACGAGCTCCAGACTGGCGACCTCTGCGAGATCGACCTCCAAGACATCAGGTACGCTGCCCTCTCGGGCTTCCCAACTTGACAGATTGAGACGCCTGCCTTCTGACCTGGAGATGGATGATACACAAGACATGCGGAATGAGTTACTAGCTCTCAGGGCCGAGATGACCGCCCTGCGCCAGGAGAATCAGACGTTACGCCAGATGATAACCCAAGGAGCGCCTAGTACCTCTCAGGTGGAGGGATCTTTGGCTCACACTACACCTATCAAGTTTGATGGAGACCCGAGACGGGTGGCTGAATTTTGTAATCACTGTCGGATACATTTCCTTTTCAGATCTACTTACTTCAACAATGATAGGGCCAAGATCGGGTATATCCTGGGAAATCTAACTGGAAATGCGTTAGCCTGGGCAACTCCGTTTGTAGTTACAAACAGTCCCATTTTGAACGATTTTGCTGCTTTTGAAAAGGCATTCCTTGAGGTGTTCCAGACGCCTAATTTGGCCTCCGCTGCACAGAATCAACTGATGGATTACAAGCAGGGAAGCGCTGACATTATAGCTTACATCAGCCGCTTCTGACTTTTGGCTACCGACTCCCAATGGCCAGAAATTACACAGAAGACTCTGTTCCGCCGAGGCCTCAGAGAGGAGTACAAGGACGAGTTACTCCATATCCCCGAACCAGAGAGCCTCCAACAGTTGATTGATCAGGTGCTCCGTATTGACCAGAGATTAGCCGAACGAAAGGCTGAGAGACGTCGGCTTGAAAGAAACAGTCCCAGGACGTCCAGTTTACCCGCAGGTTCGTTCGGTCCTACTGAATCTGGATCGGAGCCAATGCAACTGGGAGCCATAAGAGGTCCATTGTCTGAGGAAGAGAAGAAACGGAGGAGGTCTTTACGTTTATGTCTTTACTGTGGAGCAGCCGGGCATTATCTCGGTACGTGCCCATTGCGCCCGCAGAAGAAGAAGTCGGGAAACTAGGAGACCTGTCGTGTACTGGAAGGGCAACGACAGGTCTCAATCCATCTTCAGACCCTTCAGTTGTTTGTTCGATTCGTCTTCCCATGCAACCAGCAGTGTTACAGACCTTGAAGATCCAGATTAAGTTGCCTGACAAGAATTTGGAAGTATTAGGCCTGTTGGACAGTGGGGCTTCCGGCAACTACATCGACGAGACATTCGCCTCCAGACACAAGATACCATTAATTTCTAGACACATTCCTTTAACCGTGGAGCTCATTGATGGAACTCCCTTGTCTTCCGGGCCCGTTTGTCAGTTCACAGTAGGTCTAGTCCTCCAGATTGCGGACCATAGTGAAGAACTCGCCTTGGACGTAATAAAGTCCCCATCCTACAAAGTGGTCTTGGGGTTACCTTGGCTGCAATATCATAACCCGGTGATAGACTGGAGATCTCAGACTTTAACCTTTTCATCCACTGCTTGCGCTCAGAAATGCAAACTACCAGCTCCTACCCTGGCCGTTTCAACCTCCCTGGAAACATACGGCAGAGGGGTCAGTCTATGTTCCACGTCTGATTCCACAGGAATACATCGACTATGAACAGGTATTCTCTGAGCCTGGCGATATACCTCTTCCTCCACATCGTTCCTTTGACTGTTCCATCGAATTGCTGCCGGACTGTGTCATCCCCCATGGGAAATTGTATGCCCTAACACGAGACGAAAAGCAGGTGCTTCTGGAGTACTTGTCGGAGAGTCTACAAAAAGGATACATAGTGCCGTCTAAATCGCCCGCAGGATTCCCCATGTTTTTTGTAAAGAAGAAGGAAGGCACTTTGAGACCCTGTATTGATTATCGGCAACTGAACGATATGACAGCAAAAGATCGTTATCCATTACCTCTGATCCGCAGTATCCTTGAATCCTTGCATACTGCTCGGGTCTTTTCCAAACTGGACTTACGCGGAGCTTACCACCTGGTACGTACCAAGAGCGAGGACGAGTGGAAGACAGCCTTCAAGACACCATTCGGGCATTTTGAGTATCGAGTCATGCCTTTTGGCCTATGCAATGCCCCTGCTGTTTTTCAACGATTTATGGACAACATCTTCGGCGATCTACTTGGCTTATCCGTCTGGGTGTATTTGGATGACATCCTGGTTTTTTCCAAATCCTTTGACGAACACGTAGAACATGTTTGTGAGGTCCTCCGTCGGTTGTCCATTAATAATCTATTCGCCAAGGTGGAGAAATGCAGCTTTCACCAATCCAGCATCGAGTTTTTGGGGTTTGTGATTAATCGGGAAGGAATTGGGATGGATCCCAAGAAAGTGCAAGCCATACAAGAATGGAAACCTCCTTATGGTATTAAGTCCCTTCAATGCTTTCTGGGATTCGCTAATTTCTACAGGCGCTTCATCCCTCAATTTTCTCAGATCTCTGCGCCCCTCACCAGGCTAACCAGCTGCAAAATCGCTTTCTCGTGGGATTCCGAGGCTTCTCGGGCTTTCGACATCTTGAAGTCAACCTTTATGGCAGCCCCGATTCTGCGCCATCCACAGGAGGAGCTACCCTACATTGTGGAGGCCGACGCTTCCAGCTTCGCAGTCGGTGCTGTCCTCCTACAGAAAGACCCGACTACGTTGGTTGAACATCCAGTGGCCTATTTTTCTCGCAAACTGAATCCCAGCGAAAGAAATTATGCAGTGATCGAAAAGGAACTGTTGGCTATTAAGACCGCATTTGAGGAATGGAGACATTTCCTTCTCGGAGCTCGCTTTTCCGTGGAAGTACCGACAGATCATCGCAATCTGCAATACCTTCGCTCCTTGCAATGTCGAACTCCTCGTCAGGCCAGGTGGGCCTTCTTCTCTTCTCCATTTGAATTTCATGTTACTTACATCCCGGGAACCTCCAATTTGAAAGCAGATGCACTTTCTAGATCCCTAGGGAATGTGGAAGAGGCGTCCTGCCCGGCTCAGCCACTGATTTCCCCTCAACATTTCTTGCTGACTTTGTCTCCTTACCTTGAATCCATCGTGGACGCCACTCGAACTGATCCCGAAAGAGCGACTCTTCTCAGTCGTCGATTTGTGTCTGAACAAGATGGGCTTTTGTTTTTTCGAAAAAAGCTGTATATTCCTAAGGGAGCTATTCGGAAGGGCATTTTGCATGGATTCCACGATTCGCCTATAGGAGGTCATCGTGGGATAAGAGCCACACGGGAGTTGATATCCCGACAGTTTTGGTGGCCTGGTTGGGCTACCGAAGTCCAGAAGTATATCGAAGCTTGTCCAATTTGTGCCCAGTGCAAAATACCTAGAAACCGTCCGTTGGGATTTCTGGTACCTACTGGAATAGCACCTTACCCATGGCATACCATCGCCACTGACTTCATTGTGGATCTACCTCCTTCAGAAGGGTTTACTTGCATAATGGTGGTTGTGGACAGTTTCACTAAGCTAGCCCATTTCATCAGATCCCTACAGCAACCCAGATGGCTTCAGCGTTCCTGCATGAAATCTACCGGTTACATGGTCTACCTGAGAAGATCATTTCAGATCGAGGGACCCAGTTCCTCTCTTTATTCTGGAGCAAGGTGTGTGGTCATCTGGGAATTCATAGGGCTCTAAGCTCGGGCTATCACCCACAGACCAATGGGCTCACCGAAAGGACCAATCAAACTTTGGAAGAGTACCTGCACTGTTTTGCTAATGCTACTCAGTCCAACTGGAGAGCTGGTTTAAATCTTGCTGAAGTGTCTTACAACAATACAATTCACGCTTCCATTGGAGTCAGTCCGTTCTTCTGCTCTACTGGTCTACATCCTCGATTGATGCCTTTTCATCCGGTTCCTTCCAGTACAGTCCCATCTGCTGATGGCTATGTCACTCACATTCAGAAACAACAGGAACTAGCACGCAAGATCCTGAGAGAAACCAAAGATCGGATGAAGATACAGGCAGACAGGAAGAGGAGTGTAGAACCAGATTTTCAGGAGGGAGACAGGGTGTGGCTATCCTCAAAGAACCTGCCGCTTCACAACCTGCCCGTCAAACTGGCTCCCCGATTTTTTGGGCCCTTCGTTATTACCAAGCGGCTGTCCTCTGTAGCCTTCCGTCTCCGATTACCCCCTTCTTGGCATATACACCCCGTTTTCCATGTGTCCTTGTTGAAACCCTACGTGGTCGATACCTACGGCCGCACCTGTCCTCGCCCGGCCTCTGTCCTGGTGCAAGGCGTTCGAGTTCGAGGTTCACGAGATTTGTGATGCCCGTTATCGCAGGGGGGTACTCCACTATTTAGTTGATTGGAAAGGGTACCCGGCCTGTGATCGTACCTGGGAACCGCACCGGCATGTGCATGCCCCCCGTCTGGTACGTGAATTCTATAGACGGTTTCCTTGGAAACCTGGGGCCCCGGGTCTTCCTGGGAGGGGGCATAGTGTCATGTCACGTGGGAGACCGGAGTCTGCCGCTCCCTTTTCCTCCTGGCGAGTCTACCCGCGCGTTCGCGTCTGGGGACTCGCCAGGGGAGGAGCGTTGGGTGTTGGGCCCGGCGGCCTACGGCGCATGCGCGGGAGACCTCCGTCGCGGTTCCACGCATGCGCCGTGGACTGGGCTCGCCTCCTTGGAAGGGCTTGCCTTCCACTCCTCGTTGTGGGTTCGCCGGTGCCCGGAGACGAAGCGGCTTGCGTTCCAAGCCTCTCAGGCGCCGGCGACCCATAAAAGAGGCCACGAATCGATGCAAGCCGCGTCTCAACGCGGTTTGCTTTGCTTCGCTTTGTTTGTTCCTGTGCTCCTGTACTTACCTGGGTCCAGTCCTGGGCCAGCCCTCTACCTTCCTGAGACTTGCCCTGAGCCTGCCTGTTTACCCTTATCTGGGTCCTGCCCTGGGCCTGTCTGTTTACCCTTACTTGGGTCCTGCCCTGGGTCTGTCTGCTTACCCTACCAGGGTCCTGCCCTGAGCCTGCCTGTTTACCCCTACCTGGGCCCTTTCCTGGGCCAGCCAACTACTTACCTAGGGCCTGGCCTGGGCCTGCCTGCTACTCTTACCTGGGTCCTGTCTTGGGCCTGCCTGTCCACTCCTGCCATAATCCCGTCCAGAACCTGCCAATCACTTACCTGGGCCCTGCCAAGCAACTCTTCCAGGTCTACTCTGGGTCCGCCTACTCGGCTCCTTTTAGGGCCAGACTGCTAGTTATATCTGGTCTCCCTCATTCCTGTCTGCCTGCTCCTGTCGCACCACCAGCATCTGCCAAGATCTTTTCTTTCTGCGTTATTGACCTGTCTTGCCGCGTCGGACATTTTGACTACTACTGCAGTTCTTCAGCCTCTGGAGTATTGTCATCGGACTTCATCTTGCCAGCAATCTTCACCTAAACTTTGGCCTCACCAGTCTGTGCTTGCACAGTCCCGCTGTCAGTTATCAGAAGAGAGCCTTTGTGACATTGGGAGTCGGTCCATCCTCCACCCATTTCTAATCGTGGGTGGTGGAGAGGCTGGTTCTTCGTGCCACTTGTTCATCTTTTCACAAGCTCCAGACTGGCGACCTCTGCGAGATCGACCTCCAAGACATCAGGTACGCGGCCCTCTCGGGCTTCCCAACTTGACAACCACATAGATCTACGATGTTGCTGTTCATGTACAGATTTCAGAGATCTCTTAGCTTTTTACAGAATAGCACCAAATGGCTAAGCGACTCTTCACTTTTGCATAATCTGCACTTTGTATATATCTTTTCTTTAGTGTATCTTGCCTTCGTTGTTTTATTTTGGAGAACATTCAATCTAAAACGTAATAATAGATCTCTTTGTTTACAATTTGGGAATTTTCCCAAATAATCTGGTTTATTAGACATCACACCACAATTTGTTTTTAGGAGTGTGTGGGTTTTTGACAATGCTCCTTTTGTTTAGGTATTGGACCAGTCCTCGGCCCATAGTATTCTTTTGACGGCTTTTGGGTTTTCAGCCAAGATTTGTTTCTCTAGGCCTGTCTCTTCTAGAATTCGATCATTTTTTATTTTCCATTCATCCACTACCTTTTCTGTGAAGTTGTTATTTTCACAGAATATTTCAAATTGGGGTGGCATCAAGTTGCTCATTGTTTTTCTGTATAATATCAGCTTGTTATAGCGGATATATACATGTAGAGCAGTCAAGCTGAGTTTGTGGCGAATTACGGACATTGGTGTAGCTTTCGGTATTGGTAGGAAACTTTTCCAGAATAGCCCTTCCAAGGCATTCCAGAAATTCTCTGGAATATTCGAGCAAGTTACTCCACCATACGTTAACGTTAGAATGTTATTACAGGTCTAAGGGAACATTTCCCATATCTTTTGTTGATGATATTAGCTTGCGCTATTAGTTTTGTTTTTGTCTTTAGCATCCTTTTCCAGGGCTCTTCGTTTTTTATCCCACTTAGTTGGATACCCAAGTACCTCATTTCGCTACATGGCTTTATTTGTGTTTTATTCACAGTCCATTCCTCGTTCTTGCCTTTTTTCCATTTTTTGTCACCAAATATCAATATTTCTGTTTTTTCTGCATTTATTTCTAGATCCTTTTTTTTCTATATATATTTCAACCTGATTTAGATCTCTTTGCAAACCAACTTGTGTGTGGACTAATATAATCAGGTCGTCTGCATATACTAGATGATTAACCGGTCTGCCATTTATTCTTGGTGGAAAGCTCCTACTGTTATTCAGGCAGTATTGCAGATCTTCAATGTAGAAGCAGAAAAGAGTAGCGGCTGGCGGGCAGCCTTGTTTGAGGCTTTTTGTTGTTTTATTTCTTTTGATAGGATACCGCCTGGGTGTAATTTAACTCTTATTGAGGTTTTGGCATACAGTTCTTTGATTGCTTTCAGGAGGTCTGCAGGGCATCCTTAAGAAGCTAATTTTTCCCAAAGCTGTGTTCTGTTTACACTATAATTTTTGTTTATTTGTGAATGCTCTTTTTTTCATCAATCCTAATATCAGGAGATTTAAGCTGCACCCTACATTTTCAAAAAAGCCAGCCTGCCGTTTGTCGTAGATGTTTGTATCTTTAATCCACTTTTTCAATCGTATTAGCAAAAGTATGGCAAAGATTTTTCCAACACAATCTAACAATGCAATCGGTCGGTAATTTTTTGGTTCCATACGATTTCCTTTTTTTGAAAATAGGAACAACGATGGCCGACTTTCATTTTGGGATTTGGCCCAGTGTAGTAATTCTCTTGAACAATCTTTCACAAAAAGTTGCCCATTTATCTGGATGTTCTTTTAGCAGCGCATTCGATAAGCCGTCAGACCTTGGAGCTCTTGATGAGCTTGCTTTTAGAATTAGTATTTTTATGTATTCTTTACCAAAGATAATATTCCAAGGTCCAGCTTCATTTTCTTTTTTGTCGCCTTGGAGATCTGAATTTTCTGTGTCATTAAACAATTTTGTAAAATGTTCTATCCAGCTAATTTCTGGAATGGGATTTATGAGAGCTGGAGCTGATTGTTTCTCGTTTGACAAATCCCATAGTGTTCTGCTGTTTGTGTTATCTATGGCTTTCTGCATGACACCAGCATCATGTTGTAGCAGTTGTATTTTATGTCTTCTGCCAATTTTTGTATTTTTGTTTTCTTTTCCGAATCAGTTCTTTCGTTTCTTTGGTATTTTCTGTTTTTAGTGCATATAGATCTTTTCTCAATTGTTTCTTTTGTGTCATCCCCTCTGGGTCGTACACATGTAATTGTTTGACTTTTGGTTTCATATATTTTCCTGTGCTTTGTTTAAAAGTCTGTAGAGACATGTCTTATTCTGCAGACTTTTTTTCTTTAGCTTGCCACTTGTCCAGGTTTTGCAAAACAGTGTCGAATCAATTTTTTTCAGCCTTAATCGATTTAATCCAGTTTCCAACTCAATTTTGGTGTCCCATACTGGATTCTGTCTTGGCTTCCAGTGTGAGATCACAGCGATAATTGGGTCATGATCACTGTGGATTGATGGTATTACTCGGAAATTCAGGACTTAC
The DNA here is from genome assembly GCF_040938575.1 of Ambystoma mexicanum. Classification (NCBI taxonomy): domain Eukaryota; kingdom Metazoa; phylum Chordata; class Amphibia; order Caudata; family Ambystomatidae; genus Ambystoma; species Ambystoma mexicanum. The sequence goes on along the minus strand of NC_090934.1, from coordinate 384,952,657 downwards.
GCTAACAGTTGTTCCGAGACAAACCTACAGTCCAGTATATTACTCAGTTTGCCATTAGTCCAGGTGTTAATGGGAGGAATGGCCCCCTTCATATTTCCATTTAATCTGTGTAGTTTCCTCGTTTCCATTTCGTCGTTCCACATTTGCCCAATTTCGCATTTTTGAAAATTCTTTTGATTGGTTTCATTTTGTGTTGATCTCTTTGCCTCAAAACAGTTTGCATTAAGATCACCACAGATTTGAATGTTCAGATCTTGATGCTCTTCTCTATTACAGTCCAAACATTCCATTATTTGGTCTATGAATTGGTCGCTTTTGTTTTTTAGAGGATTACAATATACGTTCAATATTAGTAACGTTTGTGTAGGCCTTGGAATTTCAGACTTGAATTGCACTATTGTTGCCTGTAAGTACGAGTTTATATTTGTGGATTTGAGCACCGTTATTCCAGAACCATTTTTGATTAAGGTTAATAGGCCTGCAGATGGTCTTCCAAGCAAACCTCCTTTTGCTGGGTTGCATAACACGGTGTATCCATCCTTTATAGGTGCCATTTCAGCCATGATTCTTGTATGCATATTATTTCCAGGTTATTTAAAGTTGGGTTGAAATCATTAAAAAGATGACAGAAACATCTGGTATTCCAGCTTCCTATTTTCCAGTTATCTTCTTGGATTTCCTTGGGTGGTGAAAGCAAGCGTCCCCAAACAGCACGATCCTCCCCGCAATGAGAGACAATGAAGGACTCTCCCAAAATGGGAATAAGGCCAAGACAGAGTGCGGGTGAGCGTAAATGGGAGTTTATCAATCAGAATTGGGCATGCAAAGAACTCTGCAAACTCCGAGAGCGCTCTGTCTGACAATCGCAAAGACAGGCGTATATATTTACAAAAAACGTCATCAAAAAACCTACATACTATAGGGGGCACAAGTTCATTGGGATTGGGTGGCGACGACTAACTATAGGTGTTGCTGCGGTGTGGTTGGTCTTGGCTGAAGGACGTCATTGGTCACCCTCGTGGGTTGGGCTGGGCCTGGCAGGTCGGCTTGAGTTCATCCGGGCGGTGTTGGTGTGCCACTGCTGCCTGTGGCAGAGATGAATGCCTTTTCTGACTTACTTGCCCTCGGCCATGCACACCGCAGTCATTCAGTCATTTACAGTGCTATTCTCTTTAGTAAATCTTCTAATAGGTTATTTTTATAGGTTAATGCAACACAGGAGGAATGCACCTTGTGAGTGGTCTGGAGGTAATATATCGAGGCCTGGTTACTCGTGATCTGTTGACCGGGACCATAGGTCGAGGGGCTAAGCTTCGGGGACTGGGGCGGGTGGTACAGGTTTTTCTGTCTTGTTAGAAGTGGTTATGGATGTTTCTCTGTGTGTTGTCAAAGTGTTGGGTGTCCTGATTGCACAGGGCCATAAGTCTGAGACAGTCCGGTGGGTTGTGGGGTTTACGAGGGGGCGCTTGAGTTTAGACAAAGGTTTACTGCTGTGCTGTAAATAATGCAGGTGGCTGGCCGGGGCCTTGGGTGCTGCAGTGGGGCTACAAGTCTTTGAAGCGGCTCCAGTCGGGTCGGGGGAGGCGTGATAACGCAGAGCGGGGCTCTGTTCTCATGTCTTGGCAGCCTTCGCAGGGAGGGAGGGGGATACATCGAGACCTTGTACGCATTCACAAAGGTATCTCCCTCGTGTGTTGCCGAATATAGGTAAAGACATCGCAAACATTTGAGTACTTTCTATAATACTTATTTAAAATCACTTCAAAACATGCATTTAACCTTTGCTGGATGCGTCTCGATTATACCCAGTCCGAGCACCATATTTGTACATTATATTCTAGCAGCTACAGTGTTTTAGTTACATGCATATACATTCGCAGTAAATGAGGTAGTAGTTAGATCAGTGGAGTACATAGAAAACGACCCGCCACTGTACGTGACGGGGGTGGCACATAAGGGGCTTAGACATACACACATTATAAGTGCATTCTCGCGCATCCTTTACATGAGTTCATAGTATAGTTGCATTCGCTTTCTCGTGTATTCTAGCAGCATTAGCTTTAGTTATGGCGCAAAACCATGGGAGGTAGGCTGCCCAGTGATATACGCAACAAACAAATCCCTGGAGCGTTCCTTTATTATTAGCATCCACCTGCAATGGTGTGAGCTCGCCATTGCTTATATCATGGGAGCATGCTCTCTCATTTTAATACATTCTACAGGCGTTTGTAATATAGGAGATTTTGTGGAAGAAAGCATACTTCGCAAGAGGTCTTGACATTTATATATACATATATATAAAGACTGTCTGCCATCAGATGACCATTTTGCCGTTCTTCTCATTGCTCAGGCCTGCTGGCCGGGTCATGCTGATAGTGATAGTACACTGCGGGAGGTGAACTGTTACAATGTTAGCGTATTGCGCTAGCTCATGTCCGTCTTGTTCGTGGGAACGTGCTCGCAGCGGATCTGCCAGGGTGCTGCGGCAACAGGGATGTTCTCCAAGGGTGGGGGCCGCGCTACTGTGCGCTGAGCTCACACCATCTTTACCGGGCAAAGAATGGTTTCTGGGCCTAGCTAAATTTGTGTTGTAATCAATACATGTGGGCATTCGATACGTGTGGGCAATGTCTCCAGTGGGTGAGTCCTCCACCACCTGGGCCCGGGTGGCATGAGGGAACGCCCAATGGGCCATAGCCCTCACCTGGGGAAGAAACGCAGGCGAGAGGGGTCTCCTGGACCAGTCCTCCCCTACAGTGGCTACAATTTTGGTTTTATGGCAAGAGTGCCAGCTTTCCAATTCCAATATTTCGGATCATCATTTTGTATTTGAGATGTATTATTTGTTTCAACTGTATTTTGATTTCTTTTTATAGTTATTTTTATTTTGTTTAGGTGTTGCTTTTCATGCTGTTTAGGTTTTCCATTTTCATCATCTTTAGGTTGCCGTTGTGGTGATTCTGGAATCTGTTTTATTGTGGTACTGTTACCGCAAAATTGACTCCGATTTTGTTCAGAGTTCTCACTCTGTTTGAACTTCACAATCTCAGTTCTTACTTTGTCATGGTTTACACCATCGTCTTTATGAAATTCTCTATGCATTGGCCCGATTTTACTGTTTTCATGAGCCCCTGACTCAGATGCGATTTGTTTGGCAACTAGTTTTGTGATCTTAAAGCCCAATACTCTGACATTTTCATAGGCCTCTAACATAATAGAGGCTAGTATAACAGAGTTTGTCACAATTTTAACTAGGTCAACACGCGCTTCAACAGGAAAACCTCGGGACAAAATTTCCTCTGACTTTATAGTTTTTAATTGAGGAATATATTGTAGGACCTATTTAGTATTAGTCTGTCTGAATTTCTTTTCTTGCCATTTTCTCCAGTATGACCACCATGTTTATTGGTGGTTTTGGTTTTGGCTTAATCCATTTGTTATTTTGTCCGGGTTTTCTTGAGATTCCTTGTTTTTCGATTGGTGTCTTTATCTCATTTTCAATATTTTTCTGAAAAACACTATTCCGGTTTTCAAATGGTAACTCTCTGGGCATGGACATTTCTTTAGATTCTTTGCTTATTTCTATATATTTGGCTTTACATTTTTGCAGTTTTTCACTTAACGTTAAGAGGTTTTCTTCACTTTTTTTGTTGTTTGCCTTAGGGTTTATGCATACTTCCTTGGATTCATATGTATTGAAATCCATGATCACCCTCTCGTGAGTTTCATTTTCTTGCGAGTTTTCGGTTTCATAAACAGAACAGTCAAGGAGTTCCTGTAAACTACCATCATATATACTAGACTCGTCGGAGGACACAGATACAGTCATGGTCTTTCCTTGTGCCATCTGGTCCAGTCACTCTGATGGTTGTTGTTGGTTGGTGGCATAGTGGAAGTACTTGGAATCTCATCTTCATCTGTAATTTTAAGATTTCTTAAGAAACTCCTAGAACCACAGATCTTTTTCATTTCCTTATTTTTCACATTTTTTGTTTTACAGACACCTTTTAGATTTTTCTTTTGTTGTTTATTGACTTTGAAACCTCTGCCTTTGTAGTTGTATTTTGGTCAAATATAGGGAAGGCGCTTGTGACTGCTTTCTCTGTAGAACTTGCAGGGTGATCGAGGTGCTCGCATGGAGTATGCTGACTATTTACATTTACGGGAGACAATGGCTTTTGGGAGGTTTCCTGCGCCATTTCTAGACTAGATATAATTGGTGGTATGACTCTTTGTTCTTCGCATGCAATGAGCTGTGGGGGCTCAAGCTCGCTCGAAGGTATACCGATGATTGTTTTGTTTCTCGTCTCTACTGTTTCGGCGTCTTGTGGATGATAGTCATGACAATTTCTCGAATCCCTTCCAAGAAAAGTTGCTTGTCCGCTTTAGCATCTTTTATTAAATCTATCAATGTTTTGAGGATGACGCTGTCCATTTCTTTCTCTCAGCTTTGTTTTTCTTTGATTGCCTCTATAACTGATTCTACATAAATCATTTTACTGTTCATTAGGGCAATCATTGTTGTTTGGTCCCGTTGATTTTCATTTAGGTTTTCATATAATTTTAGAAAAGGAGCCATAGTAATTGCTACTGACGCGACAATAGATTCCTGCGCCTCTTTGAGCCACCTTGCTTCCTTTGTTGCTCTATTGAGTGTAAAGTTTTTGAATGTTTGTGAATCAGTTCCTTTATTTCTGTCGCTCTCTTTAGAGCTATACTCTGATGAGGAAGTGGTGTTGTCATCTGATGTCATGGTCTCCTTTGTGCGAGTCTTCGAATGTGGTAAAAATGTTCTGATTTGTTCTTGTAGTGCTTTTATTTCTAGCGCACACTGTCTGTTTATTTCTCCCTCTTCAGGTGATCTTATTGGGTGGCTTTCAGATTCAGCACTATTTTTGTTTGTGGTTTTGTCTGATAATGAGACTTGTTCTGTAAGATCTGGAAGTTCGCACTGTATATTATTTGAAGTGCGCTGTGCAGGTGAGTGCATCCGTAGGCGTTTAGGAGCCCATGATTCATTTTGAACCTCTTGCATAGTTTGCTTTGGGGAGCCTTGTTTTTGGGTTGCCTCATTAGAATTGTTTTCCACCATTATGATCTTAGCGTTTGATTTTTCTGAGATTGGATTTGTTTCATGTGTTTCAATATTCTCAGCTGTGTTAGATAGGAGGTCATCTGTTATTTCCTGAGTAGAATTTCCTTTTGTGGCAGTGTCTTTGCCATCTAGCACTATATTCACTATTGTGCTTTCTTGCAAGTTTTTGGTTTTGCCCCATTTATAACTTTGGTCTCTCCAATTTGCAGAGGTTTTCCATTAAAGTGCCATTTCAATGTTCCAACCTCGGAACTAGAGTGGCACCTTTTTTTTGCATGTTTCAAGTGGCTTTGTATTCCAATTAGCTCTAAGTCTTTTGGGCGCGCACCAGATTGTATGCTGTTATTTTTAGTTTTTTCGCTGTCATTTTTTAACATCTTCATGCTGGTGCATTCTTTATGGATTCGCCCGTTTTCAGGAAATGATTTTGTTATATTTGTAGTCTCAGGTCTGTGTGTGTCAGCCGATGTTTGCAGATTAGCTGGCTGAGACACCATTTTATTTAATGGGGCAGATATGTCCGTGGTCGTGTTTGTGGATTTAACTGGGTGAGCGGCCTGAGGAACGGTGTTCTCCTCACTACAGCCGCCAATCCCTCCTCGCGAGCCCATCGCGGGACACCCACTCGCCGCCGCACCGGGCAGCAGAAAACAGCCCTCTGTCTCCACGTTGGAGTGTGCTGAGGGCAGGGCTGACTCACTCCCGTCACAAGCCCCGCCCATACCAGGAAGCCGATCGCTCGCCGGCCCACAGCATGGGGACTCGGCCGCCGCCTCCTCCCCGCGGGGCACTCCATCCCACCCGCATCGGGCCGCGAGAGGAGAGCCACCAGGCGCACCCAGCAACGGTGCAGCCAGAGTGACCACGTCGGCGCCCCCGTTCGCAATATCCCCAGCAATATCCCCAGCGCGCTCCACCACCAGCTGGCCAAGCAGTCTATCCGCGGCCGCCTCCACATACGCCACGCCGCGGGAGCAGCCGCGGGAGCTGGAGAGCCACAGGAGTCGAGGAGGACCTCCTCACAACATGCCCTCGACCCCCTCTGGGGTAAAACACACATCAATCAAAGGTGAGGAACAGTTTTTGGCAGCAATTGGTGACATTATGTCCAATTCTCCAACTATATTTGTATGTAAGTTTGTATTTAAATTTATAGTTGGCTTTTTACTTTGCTTTAAAGAAGCCTTTGCGGCAGCCTTTGAGGCAGATGAAGCAGATGTGACAAAAGGTGAAGCATAAATCTGCTTGTCAGCAGTGGCATCTAATGCACGTACCTTACTCCGGGTTTGTGAATTCAAGTCTCCGGATGTTTCAGAGTCCATTTGCTCACACATAGGCGAACACTCGGCAAACACTCTGCGACGCTCCACGTCTATGAATGGTCTTTATGGTTTTCCAAAAGACAGAAACAAAAGACAGACTCCAACAGGGTGGCTTCCTTCTTCCAGGGGTTAGGCAACAGAGCTTCACCTTCACCGATGCCAAACAATCGACAAACACTCCGGAAAAAATGTTGTTTGTTGCTCGTGTGTTGGAGTCCAGATATGTTCTATTCTGGTTCCCAGATTTTCTTCACACACATCGATAATTTCTGTACAATGTACCGTTCCTCGTTCTAACTCGTTTTGTAGCTCGCCACAACAAATATAATTTTAAAAATAGGAGAAAAACACACCTAAGTCTGAGAGTTTGCTAAGTGGCACGGTATCAAGGGTGGAGTGAAGGCTCCACTCCTACCTTACTTAGTAGCTGCTGGCTGGCCGCTGGCTTCCCCTGCTGACACCTGCAGACACTAGCTGGAGGTCCCTCAGTGGGAGCTGCTCTTTGCCTTGGGGCCCTTAGCCGCAGGGGCCGCCGGGCAGAGGAATGCCCAGGGAGGGTCGGTAATGCAAGTGATCGGACCAATTAGGGCAGAGGGGGTGGGCTGGGAGGCGGGAGGAGGGAGAAGGAGGAAGGGGCACCGGGGAACAAAGGGTCTGCAAGGAGCACACATGCAGTGGCAAACATTTAAATGACAGCCCCAGGAGCCTCACAGATGGGTCAACTCACCTGCTTCCACCAGAGGAATGCGCAATGGAAGCGGAGAGCACAGCAGGCAGTAGGCAGTTGACCCTTTTGCTCTTGCTGGTGTGCTTCTGGGCTTAGTCCCTGGCATCTGGGGACTAACAACAGCTTGCATGTGTTCCACCACCTACTATGTGTTCAGGAGGGGGGTGGACCGCTGCTCAATTGTCTCGCACTTGTAATTTGCCAGTTTTGCCGCATATGTGCGTTCTCTATCCACTACCAATCCTTATCCTCTTTTCAGTCCTGCTGCCATCTAACTAGTCACCCCTCTTGCACAGACCCGGGGTTCATCTAGGACTTGTGGCCTCAGTATCTTGTCTTTCTTTTCCTTGGCCGCTTCTTCCGTGGGTAATTCTGTTACTTCTTTTCCAGGGGGCAGGGGGCTCTTCAGCCTCCCTCTCCCCGAATAGCATTCCCCCTTGCTTTGTGAAGCACCTATGTGCTTGATTTCCCCTTTCTCTCTGCAGGTTCTCCTGTTTCTAGCCTGCCACTGTGTGTAGCCCTTCCGGCTCCTCACTCCACCTTTCGCCCCGGTCACTCTGTCTCCTGACTTGGGGGGGTGCACTTCCTTGGGTTCATTCTCTCCCCCCTATGGCAGGCGCTGTATTGCAGCTACTTGTGTCCCCTTTATGGTGCCACCTCTACCCCTCCCCTCTCCTTTTCTGCAGTATCTTCCCCCACTCTCTCCTTCTGTGTGTGCTTAGTTTATGTCCCTCACGGCATGTACCTTTGTCCTGGGGGGTCCTGCTCCTTCAGGCCGTGAGCGGCTCTGTTCCACCTTCCTCTAGTTGCTACCAGGTTGGGGGGAAGACTGCTCTTGCTGCCTTGTTGGGGAGACTGCTCTACACTTGATAGACCAACTTTCCGCATGAGCGGGCTGCTCACTCTGTTTTCAGTGGTTTGTGTTGTCCGAGCAGACCGTAGTCCGTCGTATCTTGTGCCACCTGCTCACCCTCTCCCTTACGCGTTGTGTTAGGAGGGACGGGGGTACCCCGTGTGGTCCTTCTTTCTTTGGCTTCTGTTGTCTTTTATCCTTGCGTGTTTGTCGTTCCTTGGCCCCCCACAGTCCTAATTTTGGGTGCTGTTTTTGTGTTGGGTTGTATCCTCCTATTTGGTTTGGAGGCTCTTGCAATGTGGTATTATGGCCTCTTTTCGTTGTTTAATGTATGTTACTGTCGTATGCTTCTCCTGGTCTGTCTGCTGTCTCACTTTTCCCTCGCGTGTTGATATCTGTTGTCCCGTGCTTTGTTTTCTCCTCTCTCCATGTGTCATGCTTCACCTTTGCGTATCTTTCGTCGATGCTAGCTCTAAGGCAGTTAACTTCTGAGCAGGTGCTTTCTTTGCCACGTTCTAACGGTGTTGGGCTTCTTCTCTGTCTGTGCGCCTTCATCTGTGCCCCACCGTGTCTCTGTGGTTCCAATAGTCCGAAAGGCCTGGCACTCGCTGGTGCTCCTACGCTCTTTTCTCCACTTGGTGTTGCTCTGCTGTACCTTTCCTCCAGCTCACGCTTCCTCGCTCCCCGCTCCTTCCCGAGCTTACTTGGTGTGTGGTAGGACTCATTGCTGCTTACCCATTGCTCCTTGCACTGTGGGACCGACAGTCGTGCTGTTTCTCTGCTCTGTTTACTTCTTGGCTTCCCGCCGTTTCATGTGGGGTGCCCCGACCGCCTCTCCCTCCGGAGCCGCCGCTGCACTGTCGTGGTCCACCACCTTTGTTTATGGCTCTTCTGTGCGTGTAAAGTTGGCCGGGTCTATTGTGTTATCGGCGGTGCGCAGAAGTATCTGTTTCCGCCTCTGCTTCATTGGCGGGTTATTGTAGATCTCCTCCGCCTGTCTCCCCTCTTGGGTCTGTTAGCGGGCCCGCTTCGGCTTTTGCTCCAGATTGGGCTTCGTTCTCAGGATTACTGCAGGGACGCGTTTCTGTCAAATTCCGTTTCACCTTCACTCCTGCCGTTCATTCCTCCGTCTCTGTGGGTCTCGGGGGCTTGGAGGGCGTGTTGCTTCTTTCACACTGCTTATGTCTCCTTATTTTCTCCCTCCTGGACAGAGCTCGGGAGTGTGCACCCTCACGGAGCGGCGGCCATCTTGGGATCTCAACATTTCTTTTTTTTATAACGATATGAATGAAAGACAGTACTTTTGAATACCGATTTGAATAAAAGTGATTACTTTTGGAATACCGAATTAAAGGGAAGATATTAAACAGTATTATAACCCCATGAGAAATGCAAAAGGGACTTTTTGGAAAACAGCATTTCCTAAATCTATGAAGAAACTTTGAGTTGTGAGAACTAACATTGGCAAAAGCCACATGAATGCATGAAAGAAGTAACGGTAGAAATGTGGCAAAGCAGTGGTACTGTGTATACAAGGAACTGATGAGTCAAGTAATGTGTTTTGGTTGCATGACCTGTGATAGGTGAACTGTGTGGTCCGACAACTGTGCCTAGACTGAAGACACATAGCTATTGAAAAGCCACCCAAATAACTACAGAGAAACCTGTCATTGAATATAAAGGAAGTTTTGTGTTGCAAGTCAAGGAACTTTTGTTTTGTAACTCCTGTGAAATGAACCTTTGTGAAACTTGTGAAAATTAACCAAATCGGAGGAGCCAGAGCTTATCCCCAAGAACTGTGTTTTGACGAAGGTGAGAGACTTGAAAGCTTGGGGAAGGGAATGAACAGAAGCTCTGAACAGTTATTGAACACTTATTATTTAGATATTTTAACCCGTACACATTTTTCCAATTATTAAGTGAGGGCCAGGTTAGGTTTGGACACAGACAGAACCTTTAATTTGGACATCCTGCCACATACTTTCCTTAGTTTTTGTTAGGTAGGGAAAATTCCCCTTAGAATAGGGCAAATTTAGGCCTTTTTCCCAACCTTATTTTCATTTCATAAAAGTTTTTTGCCAAAACTTTACATCTCTTGTCTGTGTCTACTTCATGATGCCTTCACAGGTTGTACAGCTAGAATTATTTGCATTTGTTCACATGTACAGATCCCAGATGTACAAGTTTCATGTCTCACCCTTTTCTCTCCTTAGATTCCTTGCTCTTGGAGACCTCACTTTTTAAGAGCAGACAGATTGTTTTTGACCACCTGGAGGGAAGAACCATCCCTCGCCTTCGAGAGCCACGAGGTCTATTTGCTGCACCCACATTAAGTGCTCCCCCACAAGCTCCAAGGTGGCCCATAGACTGTGAAGTCATCAAAGAAGAAATATGTCACATTGGTAAGGCAATCTCCTGCATGGATACTAGAGATGTATATTCATTGCTCTTTTGTCATTTTCTCTGTCTTTCAAACTAACTTTCTCTATCTTCACCCTTTCCTGTATCTCTTTCTCTCTCTTTGTCTTTGTTCCACTTGCCGTTTTTCTACCTTGATGTTGGTGCATAGTATCTCATTCTCAATCTTTATTTCTGTCCCCCCATTTTGCGAATCTGCCTGTGTTTCTCTTACTCTCTTCCAATCTCTAGTCCCATTAATACTTGACATTACGTATTGCTTACGTCATGACAAGATGTTATGTATCAAATAGGTGTTTCTGCCATCTCTGTATTATTTTTCTTTTTTAACAAATATTTTATTGATTTTCAGAAAGATAAACGGTAGTCCATCCATAATAGCCAATTCAATTACAACACATCTAAAGCAGAAAGGCGGCCTATCAGAATGAAAAATAAAAGAATGAAAAACACAAAAGGGGCTGGGAAGAGGGCTAAACATACAAATCATTAAAAGCATCCCAAATTGCAGTGTACATATCAAGCCATTGCTTACACTGGAAGGACACTCTCTCCCTGCTGGAGAGAAATGGCTGTGAAGACGGGCATCAACAGGGTACAATGTCCTTTCATCGCCTGCAATTTCATCCCCTGGCATTTTAACGTGTATATTAAAATGAATATGCTCATCGTATATTTACGGGGGGTAGGAAAGGGCATATTAGGGTTTGGGGCGGGGTAGGGAATATCTAAAAACATGAGTTTTCGTTACAATGTACACATTAAAATGACAGGTGATGAAATTGCGGGCGATGAAATGACATAGAACCATCAACAATAGGTGGGGGCGTTGCCAACCGCCATGTAGGGCAGACACACTCTCGGCTAGGTCTGCTAGATGTGCCAATTGATATGCTGTAATATGTTTTTGCAACCGCCTGTAACCCTAACGGGCTGCTGCATCTGTCGGTGAAGCCGTTGTGCGACTTCAGCCTGAGTCTGGTGACCAACGGACCCCACCTCGAGTGCACCTTGATGAGAAGGGCCTGTGTACTGCGAAGAAAATGGCACCTACCGCATAGGCGGCCGCACTGCACCCGCCTGCCTGTGCCGCCGTGCCAGCGGCCAGCAGACCCCAAAGACCGGAGGCACGGCAGCAGAGCTGCGGGCGTGGACCGTGTGCGGATCGGTGGAGGGAGACCGCACTGTACGGGCTGAGAAGACTGAAGCAGCCCGCGAGGCTGGCCGTTCCCAGCGGCCTGTCGCCCCCGGGTCCTCACATGAAGACCGCCCCCCCGAGCAGCAGGTCGTCATGTCGGTGGGTGGAGGTGCTGCGCCTAGGAGATGCGGACTCACCCGGAGCAGAGGCATTGAGGCAGGGCGCGTGGTCCGCCATGGGAGAGTGAAGGAGACAAGACCCGCACACCGCCCGACTGAAGGCGCCGGGCAGAGAACGGGTACAGACAGAAGTGCCCACGCAAGGTGAGGAGCTGGGCGGGGGCGAACCTGGCAGAGCTGCACGCTTGTGAGCGCTGTGGGCCGGGCTGCCTTCCCCCCAGCTGCCCCAGCCCCCGCAAAGGTGAGGGACGCCTCGGCGCCAGTCAGGGACAGGCCCATGGAGGAGTGCTCATAGTGCAGAAACCGCCAGGAGGCGACCGCCCGGAGCGCAGTGTGTGGGCGAAAGCACAATTTTAACCCGCATCTGCTTAAGGAGGGTGCAGCCCGCCCCGCACCCCAGGGCGAGCAGGGCGCCCAGGCAAACAGGGCCCCACACTGGAGAGGACTGGGGGCTCCCTCATATTCTGGTGAGAGTAGCGGGCCCTAACACGTAGGGAAGGACAAAGCCTTAGCAGAGCAGCTGCCTGTGCCACAGGAACTCTGCTACCCATCATACGATAAGGGAAAACTGAGCTTTCTGTACAAGTGGAGCATGGCAGCCTGAGCGGCCACCGCGGGTCCACAAAACCGCTCCACTTTACCCCTGTATGAACATATTAAGCTACTTCAGAGGGCTCCTCCGCTCAGCACTCGCAACAACCATGAATTACTATGCAGTCACAGGGCCACACACTGCCTGGGGGTCACGCTTCGCCCCCACAAAGAACTGAAGTACCCCTTGCCACGAGGTGGAATGTCCTCAAAGGGGGCGAGGGCCAAACAGAAGCAGACCACTATGGAGACTTATGCAGCCGGAGGATCCACAAAGCCCAACACCTGCCCCAGGTGAGCTACAACAGCGCTCCCGGAGCCTCCTGCAAAGGTGGCAGAACCGGGCAACTCGCAGATCCTAGAAGCCATACAAGCGCTCCAAATGACGATGGAGAGCAAAATAGATGCAGTGGCCATAGACTTGGTTCTACTCCGACAGGACATTCGCAACATTGCTGGCAGGACTGAAGTGCTCGAAACCCAGGTACGGGAAAACACTGAGACCAAAACGCAACTCCTAAAGGATGTTGATGAACTGGTGCAAAAGAAACACCTAGAAGAAAGAGCTGAAGAAGCTGAAGGGCGAGCACGCTGGAACAAAATTAGAATTCTAGGCCTGCTGGAGGGTATCGAGAGAACTGACCTCACAAACTATGTGGAGAACCTCCTTATACAAGAAATTGGTGCGGAGAAACTCTCACAAGGCTTCACCATTGAGAGAGCCTACCGATCCCTCACAAAGAAGCCTCCCCCAGGGGCTCCGCCCAGGCAGGTAATGACAAAAGTGCTCAACTACAAAGACAGGGAGATAATTTTGGCCTTTTCAAGATCAGGAGGCCAGATCCAAAGAGATTCTGCGAACATTGCCATCTATCCTGACTACACTTTCCAGGTCCAAATGAAAAGAGCACAATTCATCTACTCGAAAGCAAGATTGAAGAAAGTAGGCCTGTGCTACATGCTTCTATACCCTGCGCGTTTGAAGGTGCTACGCAACAACAAAACGCTTTTGTTTGACACACTGACGGAGGCCAAAGACTGGATGGATGGGGAACAGATTCCAGATCTCGAGAAAACTGGGCGCAAGCCGCGCTGAGCCTCACCTAGAGCGACCACTCAAAAGGCCAACATCTGGCGCGGAACACACAAACAGGCAGAATCATTTGTGTGCAGCAAGATTGATCATCCTCAGGAGCCGAGATAGGACTGCTCCTAACGAGTGAACACCCGCAGCGGAACTCTTCCGCCCCCAGTAGTTCTCATTTTTTATTTTTTTTTGGGTTTGTTAAACCTGCCCGTAGGGCGCCACGAGATCACTACTTGATCGAATGGAGCGGAAATGGGGCAGTCATACCAGGGGAAACCCCACTGGACAGTTTTGGTTAGAGGGGACTATAAAGTTGAATGAGGGAGGGAACATGGGAGTTGGGGTTCTAGTTGGGGAATTTTTCTGGGTACAGACAAGACCACTTAGAACGTTGAGAATCGCCAAAGCCAGAAGAAATGCCCCTGGAGGTGTCGCCCTTGCGTTTACTTGGACACTCAAAACCCATGGCTGACAAGGTCAGAATTATGTCATGGAACGTCAGGGGAATGAACAGCTTTGTCAAACAACGCCGCATCCACGCCCTAGTCAAAAGGAGCAAGGTCGGAATCGCCTTGATACAAGAGACACATCTGGACGCGCGTAAGCTAGAAACACTAGCCAAGTCCTGGAGAGGGACTCTGATCGGCTCCACCTATTCCACTTACGCCAGAGGGGACCTGATCTGGATTGCTCCCACCATCCCCTTTAAACTAATAAACACAAAAACAGACGATGAAGACAGGATGGCCCTGGTTCACGGTACCATCGAAGGCAGGGAGGTATGCTTAATCAACACTTACGCTCCCAATCGCGACACCATGACCTTCTTCCACTCACTACACAGACGGCTCAGCCCTTACAGAGATTGCACCCTTATCTGGGGAGGGGAGCACAATTGCACCCTGGATCCCCGCATAGATAGATCGGACAATAAACACACCCGCCCATCCCCGCCTGCAAAAATATTACATACCCTGATGCAACAACTAGGGTTTGCAGACCTTTGGCGCAAACAACACCCTGAAAAACAGGAGTACTCCTTCTACTCCTCCCCCCACGCTGTCTATACTAGGTTGGACTACATATTAGTGAGTGAGGAGCGGCTAGCGCTGTTCGAGGATGCACATTACCTAGCCAGAGTATTATCCGACCCAGACCCCCAGTGCCTACGTGGAGGCTAAGAAGTGAAGCATTGCTGGATACAGCCTTTAGTGAACAGATTAGGAGCAGCACACTCGATTTCTGGCAGGTAAATGAAAATGGCGTGCAGCACATAGGCACAGTATGGGAGGCGTTCAAAGTTGTCATGAGGGGCGAAATGCTAGCAGCCATAGGAGGAACCCAGAGATCCATAGTAACCTCACTCGCAAACACTGAAAAGGAGTTGGCCGAATTGGAAGCGAGGGCCACCTTAGAGTCAGAACACATACAAAAGATGGTCGAGCTTAGACCACTGGGATAAGCTGGGGAAGCTCAGCTATACTAAACACATCGAGAGAACCCATGCCCTAGGAGATAAACCAGGAAAACTATTAGCTTGGCTCTACAAATGGGAAATCCCCAGGACTCCAATCTGCCATGTCCGCGGGCCGGACGGCACTGCAGTACACACACAGCTAGGTATAAACTCGGTGTTCGCCGGGTTTTAAAAAGAACTTTATGCCAGCACCCAATCTCCCACATCCACTGAAATTGACGATGTCTTAGACATCATCAAACTATCCAAATTGGACGCACAGCTGGCTGAAGCCTTGGACAAACCAATTACCCCGGAGGAGGTGATGGTCACCATTAGGTCCTTACCATCCGGGAAAGCCCCAGGAACTGACGGGCTCCCGGGGGAGTTTTATAAAGCGTACAAGGACGTTCTGACACCTCTTCTTGCCCGAGTGTTCAATGAAGCGTACGGAGTGGGTACCCTCCCAGACACCATGAAAGAGGCCATAATTATCCCCCTATTGAAACCAGGCAAGGATGGAGAAGAGTGTGGCTCATACAGGCCCCTGTCCATGTTGAACTCAGATAACAAGATCCTAACGGCATAACTGGCAAGGAGACTACGTAGGGTAGTCCCACTCCTGCTCCATCAGGACCAGACAGGCTATGTGCCTGGGCGATCCATCACTGAGAACTTACGTAGATTACACCATGTTATTTATAACACCAATAGCAGACCCGAGAAATGCACAGTGGCGTCTATAGATGCCACTAAGGCTTTCGACTCGGTCAGGTGGGAATGGCTATATGCTATCATGACAAAAATGGGGATATGCCCGGCCTTCCTCAAGTGGACCAAACTCCTATACACAGATCCCACGGCCAGAGTGCAAACAAACAATATATTCTCCGACAAATGGCACCTCCACAGGGGCACACGGCAGGGCTGTCCACTCTCCCCCCTGCTGTACATTTTAGCAATCGAACCTGTAGCGGCATATTTGCGCCAGGAGTATGGAGATGGGGACATAGTGATTTATGGGGTGACACACCTGGTGTCGATGTATGCGGACGACACACTCGAGGGACGTTACAAATGCAATCGCATGAAATGCAGTGATATTGTTGTTCTTTTGCAGTTAATGTTGTCTAAAACCTAATAAATATATTTTAAAAAAACATCAACAGTAAGTCTAACATCACTCTTCGAATGGATTGTGTCCTCCCACGTATTCCTCATCTTAGATATATCCTTACCTGTAGGTTTCACCTCGGAAATGTTTTTCTCTTTCTCCAGCAGAGGGCGCGCGACTCGAGGCTGCGGCGTCGATGTCCCTCAGCACCATCCGTCGAGCATCAACAACATCCTTCGTATAAGAGCCTCAAGCATGCCCGTTGGCTTCAGTTCTGTTTTTCCGTTAGCTTCGCTTTGGATCGAGTAAAACGGCGCTTCAGTACTTCGTGAAGAAAAAGCGATGTCGTCTTCGAACCCTTCCACGCCTAAGACAGGCTTTAAAAAATGCCTAAAATGTGGAAAGAAAATGTCTGACAGATCCACATAAGAACTGTCTACGGTCCCTCGGCCACGACCATCGTACGGAAGACTGTGGTTCGTGCCAGTCGATGACCCACAAAGCTCTAAAAGAGCGTAGAAGTAAACTGGCGATGGGGGAGGGTATTTCGAAGTCCACTTTAAAAAGGAAAGACTCGGACGAGTCTTCGAAAACTCATCGTAAAAAACATTCGAGAAGTAGATCGAGGAAATCTTCTTCGTCTTCTAAGAAAAGACAGCATCGATCTCCCTCATCCTCTTTGACATCTTCGGAAGAGGTTATCGCATGCCCATCCAAGCATGACTCTCCAAGGAAATGGGAAGCCTTTTGAGTATCCATGTTAAAAAATTTTGAGAACGCGGCCCAGACCCCCTCAAAATAGCTAAAGAAGACCATGCTCCTGCTCACAAAAAAGGTGACAGAGGAAGGTCCAAAACAAGAAAGGCTCATAAAAAGACGTTGAACGTCGAGAGATTCTTCTCGATCACCTTGTAAGACAGATCCTTCGGTGCATAAATCGAAGGCAGAGGGAAACAAAATGGTGTCGAAAGATCATACGCCATCGACGCCGTCGAAGACTTCGAAACTCTTCGAGTCGACAATTCACTCGTAGGAAGCTACATCGAGCTTGCACTCGAAGACCACAATGGTTCCTTCGACAATTTCCACTACTTCCTCGACGATTACTTAGCGGTCGTCGAAGGTTCCTTCGACAATATTGAAAGAGATAATTAAAACTTCGGCGCCTTCGACTCTTTTGTCGACGCCCACACCTTTAATAAAGGAAAGAACAGTAGTACCTGAAAAGATTTTTCATCCTGAAAATCGACATGAGTTTTTCAGGACCATGTCATCCATCTATGAAGGAGAATCATCAGAACAAGAGGAAGTAACCTCTGCTGGTGTTAAATATGGCACAAGATCTGTTCCAGAGGAATTAATTGATCCTCAATCAAAAATTAAAGATTTGCAAGAATGTTTGCAAACAGCAAGTGGCTTGGATACTTCTCCAGAGTATGAATTTGACAAACCAGACCCATCAGAACAGGTGGATATGAGTTACAGAAGACTCATGAGCAGGGTTACAGAATTTATGGGATGGGGTTGGAGTTCACCAGTCAGTCATGATGATGATGACATGACAGATATATTATCTGGAACACCCCCAACAAGATCCAATTTTACCCTTTCACATTGCATTGCAAAGAAGGGTTAGTTCTGCATGGGAACATTCTGAAGCCATAGGTGCAGTGAATAGAAAGTGTGTCAAAATATAGACCTTGTACATCTGATCCGGAATATCTCAGCAAACATCCATCTCCGGAAAGCTTAGTAGTACAGGCAGCCACTTCCACAAAGAATGCGGCATACCCTACAATCCCTCCAGATAGGGACGATAAAAAGGTGGATGCATGGTCCAGGAAAATCTTTACATCTGGTAGTATGGCTTTGAAGTCTACTAATGTAACCTGTACCTTAGCAAGGTTCACATATACCATGTGGGACTGTATGTCGGCGGCAGCAGAACACATCCCAGAAGGCGAAAAATGTGATGGCTTTTTAGCTATTATAAGGGATGGAAAGGAGGCTTCGGGAGAATGCCTTCAATCAGGACTGGACACAGCTGACAGCATCAGCAGGTCCATGGCAACTAGCACAGTGCTACGCAGATTTGCGTGGTTAAGAAAATCTGGGTTTGCTCCTGATGTACAATCCAGACTTCTTAATATGCCCTTTGATGGCTCGAGGTTGGTTGGTAGCAAGACAGATGAAAGTTTGGAGGAGCTACAGACCTCCAAAGCGGCAGCAAAATCTCTAAGTGCCGCTATAAAACAACCTCAGTAATGCCCCATACACAGGCTCATCTTCCTGGAGGGGTTGTCCTTTTCGCTATCATTCCTCAATTGGAAGAGCAAGAGGGCAGGTCAATCAAAGAGGTCAAAGAAAATTTCCTCGGGGAAGAGGAAAAGGTGCTAGATCAGCCCCAGCAACGGCATCTGTACCATCAGCTGCTGCTGCAGCTGCCTCAAAACCACTGAGGTTTTGACCCACAAGACCCCGGTGGGAGGCAGGATCTCACAGCATCTGAAAGCATGGCGGGGCATTACTTCAGATGCTTGGGCACTGGAAACAGTATCCCAAGGTTACTGCCTTCCTTTTCTAAAGAAACCTCGGAATCATCCTCCGGAATACAACTCTGCCAAGCATCCGGATCCGCTCCTGTTGCAGGAAGTTTGCACCCTGCTATAGAAAGGTGCAACAGAACATGTACCTGTAGCGGAGAGGAACAAGGGTTGGTATTCCCCATACTTCCTTATTCCAAAGAAAGACTGAGGACTGAGACCCATTTTGGACTTGAGAAACCTGAACAAGTTCCTAAGGAAGGACAAATTCAAGATGGTCACACTTTCTCAGATCTTTCAGGCTCTCCAACTTTAGGACTGGTTGGTATCATTGGACCTTCAGGATGCTTACTTTCATGTGCCAATCCATCTCAAGCACAGAGTACCTGAGGTTTGCGATTGGCAATTCTCACTATCAGTTTTGGGCTAAACTAAACAATCCCAGTACAATAGAATACGGTGTACGATCGTTTTACCTAATCTCATTGACATTAGCAAACACTAAGATGAAATTACATGATTCAATATCAGTAATTTCAGGCTTTCTGTCCACCCCTTACCCACATGGGATATTTGGTTTGATCAAACAAACATGTTTCGAACCGCTACACTGTTTACAAAAACACAGTGTCTCTCATAAATGCACTGATATGTGTTGTCATGCAGGTTCCAACATGGCTGCATTCTTGTCTACCACTTGTTACCTTACTTTAGTGCAAAATATTGAAAAAGGACTCATATACTTGTCTCTATAATACTACAGTCTTCTCTCTATGTCACATACCAGACGAAGCCCGAGTAGGGTGAAACGCGTTGTTCCTTTCTTGCACCTAAGACCGTTGCTGCCTCCTTTGTCCATGTAGTTTAAACAATAAAGGACACTTTGACTGCACGGTACATAAGCCTGTGTGTGGATTTATTGAAGACATCCAGCCTTTCACTTTCATCATAGCCGGAGTGCCGATGTATCCCGGATTGGTTTCCAGTCCTTTTTCTATATATATATATATATATATATAGATATATTTCTAAGGGATTGTGTCCTCCGACGTATTCCTTATCTTAGATATCTCCTTCCAGCTTTGCTGGCCTCGGAAAATTTTTCCTCTAGAGGGCGCTGCGCGTCGACGTCCGCTGAGTCGATGTCCCTCGACAGCCGCCATATTGACATCGACGTCATCCTGCCTATAAAGGCTGCGCGCAGCGTCCGTTGCTCAGTTCCGTTTTTCCGCGCTTACTCAGTGCCTCGGAATACTGTTGCTCAGTTTCGTATACAATTTATCCTATTTACCTCGAGATATTCGATCCGTACTCGATGGCTTCCTCATCTGAACCGACGACCCCTCGGTCCGGCTTCAAAAAATACCGAGATGGTGTGAAAAAGATGTCGCTGACTGACCCTCACAGAGTTTGTCTGTGGTGTTTTGGAGCTGAACACCATTGTTCGGAGTGCGAGGACTGTATGTCCATGACAGCTAAGGCCCTGAAGGAGCGTAGGGGGGAAGCTGGAGAAAGGTAAGACTTCAAAAGCTTCTTCTTCCTCGACGAAGTCGAGACATTCGTCTCCTCGTCGCCATTCGCGCTCCAGGTCTCGGAGTGGGTCCCATCACTCCTCGAGATCGAAGCACTCAAAGAGGAGACGTCGAAGATCCCCTTCTCCGTCCTCCTCTTTCTCTGTTTCTCCTAAGAGAATCCCTTGCCCCACGAAACATAGTTCCTGGGCTGAATGGGAGGAATTCCGCAAAAATATGATGAGCGTCTTCGAGAAAGCAGCCTCAACCCCCTCGAAGACTGCCGAGAGCGATGCTCTGGTCGAAAGACCCAAAGGTCAAAAACGCCGCGAGTCGCAGTACCCGGCGAAGGAAGCTTCTCGAGCGCGTCACAAACCCTCGAGTAAAGCTATGACCTCAAAACCTTCTTCGAAGGTTCAGACGACGCCATCGACGAAGGTTCCGTCGACGCCGAGGTCGGTGTCTTCGACGCCGTTGTCGAAGGGACCTTCGACACACGGGTCTGTCAACTCGACGCCATTTTAGACACCGGCATCGACGCCAAGGAAAGTCACGGTTACGACGCACCCAGTGGCAATCCCCAGGTCCTCGATGACGATGGCGTCGAGATTGTCGACTTCCTCGAGCAGAATCCCAATCCTATCGAGGACCTTGAGGCCTCCGCCTTTGTTTTCGACGCCACGCCCGAAGCCTTCGGCGTCGACGACATCGACGTTTTCGAGCCCGATTATGACAAGTTTGGCACCCTCTGCATTGGAGATGGGTTTTACACCCTTTGTGAGTTCAGAACAATAGAAAACTATGTCCTCAATTATGGAAGAGGGAGAACTATCTGAACAGGAAGACACATTTGAGTTGCAGGGACTTGCAACCCCAGTTCAAGAGGAGTTATCCTCAGGAGAACGCAGGTTAAAGGATCTCCATGATTCCTTACATGAGGCAAGTGGGTTAGACACTTCCCCTGAGGTGGAGTTCGCTAGGCCAGACCCGGGGGAGCATGCTGAAACCCCCTATAGAGCCTTAATGGCCAGAATCACAGAATGTATGGGGTGGTCAACACCTTCACAGGCTTTCCAACAAGATGACCTCACGGATATTCTTGACAAAGGTCCACAGGAGGATCCTGTAGTGCCCTTTCATAAAGCTCTTCAGAGGAAAATCATGACTAACTGGGAAACCCCAGATGTTGTCCCGGCAGTAAATAAAAAACTGTCTACTAAATACAGGGTATCTTCTGCAGACCTGGAGTTTTTGTCAAAATACCCATCCCCAGAAAGTCTGGTGGTACAGGCAGCATCTTCTACTGACCTCAAGACTGCTTACCCTACCGTCCCACAGGACAGGGACGATAAGAAATATGATGCAATGGCAAAGAAAGTTTTTTCTGCATGTAGCATGGCGTTAAAATCTGTTAATGCTACTTGCACCCTTGCTAGATTCAGCCATACACTTTGGGAGTGTGCTTCTACAGCGGCTGACTGCATCCCGGAGGGAGAAGAAAGGGAGGCGTTCCTAAATATCATACAGGACGGTAAAGACGCTATGTGCGAATCCCTCCAGACGGGCATTGATTCGGCTGACAGTATCAGCAGAGCAATGGCGGCAAGTACAACAACCAGGAGATTCGCTTGGTTGAGAAAGTCTGGTTTTGCCCCAGATGTGCAAGCCAGGCTCTTGAACATGCCATTCGATGGCTCTTCTTTGTTTGGGAAAAAGGCGGATGACAGTTTAGGAAAACTGCAAAGATCAAAAGCAGCAGCAAAATCCCTCGGCGCTGCAAGCCGTCAGACACCTTTTCGTCCCACAGGAACCTCTGCGAGGGGCATGTCCTTTCGCTTCTACTCTGCATTCGGAAGAGGTAGAGGACGACCGGCTCAAAGGGGACAAAGAAGAACTACCCGAGGTGGACGGGGTAGATATTCAAAAGCCGCAGCAACAGCAGGTGCCTCTTTACCATCGGCATCTGCATCAGCCGCCCCAAAACCACTCTGAGGACTTCCCTCACAGGACACCTGTAGGAGTCAGGTTAACTCAAGATCTGGCGGAATGGCAGGCTATCACGTCAGATGCTTGGGCATTGGAAACAGTTGCCCAAGGTTACTGCCTGCCTCTCCTACGCATACCTCAGAGTCATCCACCGGGGATCAGCTCTCAGAAAGCTCCAGATCCGCTCCTCTTGCAGGAAATTTCGGACCTGCTAGAGAAAGGTGCCATAGAACCGGTACCTGTAGCGGAGAGGAACAAGGGCTGGTACTCCCCTTACTTTCTCATTCCAAAGAAAGACGGAGGACTGAGACCCATCTTGGACTTGCGAGAATTGAACAAATTCCTCAGGAAAGACAAATTCAAGATGGTAACTCCTTTCTCAGATCCTTCAGGCCCTTCAGTTCCAGGACTGGTTGGTATCTCGACCTTCAGGACGCTTATTTCCATGTGCCTATCCATCTCAAACACAGGAAATATCTGAGGTTCGCAATTGGCAACTTTCATTATCAATTTAGAGTGCTGCCATTTGGGCTGACCTCCGCCCCGAGGGTCTTCACCAAGTTAATGTCGATAGTGGTGGCAAGTCTAAGGAGGGAAGGGATACACGTCTACCCCTACATGGACGATTGGTTGATCAGGGCTGTATCTTCGGAACAAGCTCAGATCCAGCTAAATCATGTTTGCCACTCCCTTCACAGACTGGGCTTCTCCCTCAATTTAAGAAGTCACAAATGATACCATCGCAGAGACTCCAGTTCATCGGAGCGATCCTGGACACTTCCCTGGGAAAAGCCTCGCCACCAGAGGTGAGGGCTCAAGATATTCTACAGATGGTTACCAAGTTCCAAAATGTCCAACGTCTCCCAGCCTTCAACTTTTTAAGGTTGCTAGGCCTCATGGCATCCTGCATTTTCCTAGTGCCAGAGGCTCACCTGAGAATGAGATCCCTCCAGTGGGCACTGAGGACTCAGTGGTCACAATTCTCAGGAAGAATGACAGATCTTCTTCAGGTTCCCGACAGGGTGGCTCGAGACCTTCAGTGGTGGGCCTGTCAGGAGAACATTCTGAAAGGAGAACAGTTTTGGCAACCCTGGCCGGAGATAACAGTAGTCAGGGATGCCTCACTCACGGGGTGGGGAGCCCATGCCAATGACTTGACCATCAGCGGTTGTTGGTCTCCATCGGAGTCCAGACTACATATCAACCTGTTAGAGCTGAGGGCCATCAGACTTGCGCTGAAGGCGTTCCTGCCAGCTGTACAAGGGAAGAATGTCCTGATAATGACGGACAACACAGTGGCCATGCATTACCTCAACAAAAGAGGAGGCGTAGGATCACTACCCCTGTGCAGAGAGGCGATGCAGCTCTGGTTTTGGGCAATCCAAGAAAGAATCTCTCTATTGGCAGTTCACCTAGCCAGAGAGAAGAACTTGACAGCGGACGCTCTGAGCAGGCAGAGCACAGTCTCCCACGAGTGGGAACTAGCTCAGGAAGTCCTTCAAGAGATCTTCGCCCTTTGGGGAACCCCTCAGGTGGATCTGTTCGCCACCAGTGTCAACAGGAAGTGCGATCTGTTCTGCTCAAGGGAATTTCCCCCGAGAGGAGCTCTGGGAGACGCGTTCATAGTGGGCTGGGAGTTTCCGCTTCTGTACGTGTTCCCAGCGGTCCCTGTCATTCCTCAAATGATCAGGAGGTTGAGAAGATTCCGGAAAACCATGATCCTAATTGCCCCGGATCGGGCCAGGAGAACGTGGTACCCGGACCTTCTAGACTTGTCCATCTGCCCTCCAATTCGACTTCCACTCAGAGAGAACCTACTCTCACAGAAGGGATGTCAGGTTCTCCATCCAGACATCAAAACCCTCAACCTTCACGCTTGGCTTCTGAAAGGCTGAGGTACAAGGATTGGGACCTCCCTGATGAGGTTAAGGAGGTGTTGCTTTCGGCAAGGAGGCCAGCAACAAAGTCTTTATACCGCTGCTGTTGGAACAGATTTTGCAGCTGGTGCAGAGAAAAAAATATCGACCCCTTTTCATGTGGTACACCAATAGTTTTGTCCTTCCTACTCTATTTGGCGAATTCAGGCCTTCAAGTTGGCACCATTAAGGGCTATCTCGCAGCGCTATCCATCTTTAAGCGCACTGCGGAAGAACCATCCTATTTCAAGTTACCCTTGGTAATACAGTTTCTAAAGGGGTTAACTAACGTTTATCCCCCAAGACCATTCCAGGTTCCCCTATGGGATTTAAACCTAGTCCTAACTTTCCTGATGGGCACACCTTTCGAACCACTCAATTCTTGTTCGTTAAGATATCTTACCCTTAAAACTGTTTTATTAATAGCACTTACATCTGCTAGAAGGGTGAGCGAGTTACAAGCTCTTTCTTGTAAACCCCCTCATACAATCTTTCACAAAGACAAGGTTGTCCTGCAAGTGAAGCCTAATTTCCTCCCAAAGGTGGTTTCTGAATTCCATATCACTCAGAAGATTACCCTGCCATCTTTCTGTCCTCCTCCTCCTCATCCGGGGAAGGAGGAAGAGAGGTTACACAGGCTGGACCCTAGAAGGTCTTTAAGTTTTTACATCAGTAGACTGGCCAGTATAAGACAAGCAAACCAGCTGTTTGTAGGCTACACAGGTCACAAGCTGGGGTTACCGATAACTAAGCAGACCATTTCCAGATGGATCATTCTAGCCATTTTGGAATGTTATAAACTGGCAGGAAAAGAGCCCCCTCAAAACCTTAGGGCTCATTCGACCAGAGGTATTGCAGCTTCATCGGCCCTCAAAAGAGGTGTGCCGGTTAAAGACATTTGTGCGGCCGCCACATGGTCGTCCGTCTATACCTTTACACAATTTTACAACTTGGATTCCTCCTCCAGTCAAGAGACTAGGTTTGGAAGGGCAGTATTGCACTCTATTCATCAATAAAAGGCAGCATGAAGTCAGTACTGCCACCTCCAATAATAGAATACTGCTATGGGAGCCTATCTAAGATAAGGAATACGTCGGAGGACACAATCCCTTCGAAGAACAATTTACTTCTTACCTTGTAACGTTCTTTCGATGGGATGTTCCTCCGACGTATTCCTTATCGACCCTCCCATCCATCCCCGCAGTTCTACTTCCCTTGTTGTTGAGTTTACGCTCCTTCAGGGTGATTAGTCTAGTTCAGACAGAAATACTGTGGGCTACAAAACGGAACTGAGCAACGGACGCTGCGCGCAGCCTTTATAGGCAGGATGACGTTGACGTCGATACGGCGGCTGTCGAGGTACATCGACTCGGCGGACGTCGACGCGCAGCGCCCTCTAGAGAAACATTTTCCGAGGCCAGCAAAGCTGGAAAGAGATATCTAAGATAAGGAATACGTCGGAGGAACATCCCATCGAAAGAACGTTACAAGGTAAGAAGTAACTTGTTCATCTCACTGAGACGGATGCTGAGACCCACCTCCCCCAAGGGCACTCATGTAAGGCAAAATAACAGAGATTTCTTTATTGTGAGTTATTCACCGATATTCGGGTGCCTGGTTTTATGGTGGTTATTTCTTCAAGATGTTTATGACTTGTAAGGAGCTCATGGTGGCAACAGTAAAGACAAACGCAAGTGATCACAGTTCAAGGGTGTTTATTAAACAGCTTGGAAAAACACCTAATCTAGACCTGAATCTAAGATGAGAGCAAGCATCGACCATCAAATGAAAAATAAGGCAGTCCTAGTCGTGTTGTGTCCAATAAAAAGGGACTATACTAAGAAACCTATTGCCAAACATTACAACTAATACAAAAGGATGTGCAATAGTTCTCAAGAAAAGAAAGAAATGTTCTCAAATAATATGCCAGGATGCGGTAGCCTGGATCTTCCTTCCCCACATTTTGAGCACAGGGTTAAGGTGGGATCAATGAGCACAGCACCCACTCAAGCTTCCTCAGCACGAGTCGACAGTTCTGTTCCAGTTTATCAGGAGTCTTGATGGCCAAGTCTTGTTTCCCTTGAAAGTCTCTTGCCTTTGAGGGTCTGACATGTTCAAATAACTGAACAAAAAGTTCCTTCAACAAAATGAACATTCGTTTCCTGGTTTTACTTGGGGTGAGGGCTCTTCACCCCTCGGTCCCTCTCTTCCGGGCTCTGGCCCTTGTTCCCCTTGGTGACGGGTGATTGCTTTTCATCCCCTGGATCTCCCTCTTCCGGGCTTCGATCCTAAAACAGTTCCTATCAATATCAAGGCCCTCGGGGTTGTGGTTTCCTGGTCGCGAGGGTCTAATAGGTTTACTAAAAAAGAGCAAAACAAACACAAAGTTCTGTTTTATGTATTTCTCAGGCAAGCCTTCACCCCTGGCTCCCCCTCTTTCGGGCGCAGACCCTCTTTACTTTCCACGTCCCTCCACTGGGTTCACTATGGATTTTCCAGAGGTTTTGTAGGGTTTTGTCGAAAAGGGCAAGGTTGTTTCTCTCCTCATCAGCCTCTCGAAGTTTGCCGCCTTTCTCCTCCTCTTGAACCGCCCGGTCTGGATAGCTGTCTCGGCGTGCGATCTGCCTTGCTCATACTGCGCTCTCCTACTCCACCATTTATCCCTTGGGGAAGGGAATGGACCGTCAGGTGTGTGTGCCTGACCCTTGTATTGGGACATGTCAGGTAAACGGCTCTGGTGTTAGTCCGTTGTGTGAAAGTGTTAGTGTTAGAAAAGGAGGGGGGTAGTGTTTTCGAATGTCCTATTTGGTAGGATGGGGAAGAGGTATTGAAGGAAGAGGGGGATACCGCGTCTTACCTGTCGGTGTCCCACTCCCACTCCCCGAGGACCCCCATCCAGGTGATCCTCCCTCACTGGTCCACCCCCAGGAACTGGATCCAATAGCGATGGCCATGTCCTGGCCACCTGGATGTGGCAGATCCCCGGGGACTAGCTAGGGAGACACATTCAGGTTTCTCACAGACTGTATTTAGCTATATGTTGTTCTACATTTATTGAAAGTAAACATGTGCACAAGTACTTAAAAGCAAGGCTACTTTATGGCTGTTATACAAATGATCACACATAGTTTAATAAAATCAGATTGTGCGCGCAGTGGAGCAAGTGCGGTGGTCAAGTGTGGTGGTACTGTCTGGCTGTCCCAAGATCGTTTGCTACTACGTGAAACTGTTTGGCCGTGCCTGCCGTGTGACGTGCGGTTTTTCACGCTCCTGATTGGATACCGGTGCTGGAATTTTGAACCCGCCTCCCATATATCACACGCACCCGCACAGTGGTGCGCGCAGTGGAGCAAGTGCGGTGGTCAAGTGTGGTGGTACTGTCTGGCTGTCTAGCGTACTATCTTACAGCGCAGGCAACATTACGAACATTAACGGTCAGTTTTAATTGTCTCTTGTTTTTACATAGCCCTATTTCACCGTTGGTCCCCAATTGCTCATTGCTACTTAAAGATTGCTTCAATCACTTTTCACTAACGTACGAGAGATAATGGTGGCCAGAAAGTTTACCCTGAAGTCAGGCATGCCTCAGGTAGTTGGTTTACCATCTTCACCAGCTAATGCACAATCAATTGTTCCTCAGCGCTTAGCAAACAAATCAGTATTTCAGCTAACCGGTCCATCGAGCACCAAACCGCGGCGTACTTTATCTTTATCAGCTGATATTCGATCCTATTATGATATTGACACACAAACAGGAGCGAGTAATCTGGCGGGAGGAAGCGGTGCGAGGCTACCACGATTATGCTCGCCTGCAAGGCAGCCAAGTTTAACTGCTTCGAACACTCTAATAGAAGCGTTTGTTCAAACAGTGCCTCAGCCGATCCCAATTGTAACTGAAACATCGGCTATTGACAAAGAAAGGTCTGAGTAGTGCTCCTATTACCATCATGAAAATGTCTGAAAAGCAAGTGACCGTACCCGGTATAGCCCTAAAACCTCCCGTGCCGGAAATTAGCGGTATTATAATGTCGAGTGAAGTAACTGATATGACATTAGAGTCAGCATTTATTGCAGGTGAATTGCTTCCTGTGGAAATACAACAGGCACCGGTATGCAAGTGCCATTCTGAAACAGAGCTTACAAACAAAAAAGATGATTCCAGCACTTGTGAGATACTGGTGCTTGTTGAAATGGTGCCTGTTGAAACGATTCCCTGAATCATGGAACCCATCATATGCTCTGTAGAAGCACAAATAAAGCTTCGGAGAGCATATGAATGTCTAACTGTAGCGGGTGACATTGATAAGGAAGCACTTGACCTTATGGACATGACAAGCAGCTCAGAAATCCCCCGAAACAGATATTTTAAATATCTGCTCTAACTCAGGGGATTTAATACAGCTGCATGAAGATCATACACAAAGTCACTTAGAGAAAACAAGCCAACTTGCCCTAGTCCCTCAAGTCTCCCCTTACAACAGAACTCATGAGATTGAACTACAACAGTCAAATGCCCTAGAACAATCGTATACACAAGTAGTTGAAGAGTCAATATCATTCATAGCACCAACCCCACGGCCCACAAGATTTCAAGAAATAACCTGTGACTCTGATTTCTTTATCCAAAAAGCGCAATCCAAGCGCTTCTCGTTTCCTGAGGCCCCAGCACTCAACAACACACTAAGTGCAATGAACACTGCATTATTGTCAAGAGCCAAATCTTATGAAGTCTTGGACAACAAAGTAAATTATCAAAAAATGTTGCTTGAAAAACTTCTTGAGGAGAGATCCACTCCTCAGGATGTTAAAAATAACACTTCTGTGATAAGAGAAGTTGAACAAACAGAACATAATGGCTTAACTGAGATCACTAAAAAAAATGAGCAAATGCTAATTGAAGATATTTCGGAATCCATAAAGGAGACAGAAATGTACATCGAAGGACTAA
This sequence comes from Ambystoma mexicanum, assembly GCF_040938575.1. NCBI lineage: Eukaryota > Metazoa > Chordata > Amphibia > Caudata > Ambystomatidae > Ambystoma > Ambystoma mexicanum. The sequence continues at coordinate 384,923,773 of NC_090934.1, read as the reverse complement.
AAGAACATCTGTCATTAATCGTAGTACCAGACATTATTTATTTATTTATTTTTTTATTGATTTAGCTGTATATGAAAAAAAAACAGCCTTTCAAAAACTAAAACACAATAAAATGCATACACTTTACATCATAAGTATTATACAGAAATGCAGCATGACCGGCAAATCTATCATCTGGAAATAGAATTTGGAGCTAATTTTTTCCAGTCAATTACCCATTTTCCAATTGATATATATTACTTCCATCTTCCAACTTTAGAGCCTCCACAAACATTAATATGGCCAAATTTATTTTAACCAAGTGACTATGATATAATTTATCCCATAACACATCATGGTCAGTAATAACTTGATTCTCAAACAAATGCTTGAAGAAAATGCATCTCTTTTCAATAAGTGCAGGACATACAGCAATTAGATGTTTTAAGGATTCAACTTGTTCCGCCTCCTCACAAAATCTACAGTCCCCATTAGTAGACAGCTTTCGCATAAATTGTATTTAATTGGAAGGAAGGACATTCAATCTTATTCTTAAAAATGTGAATCTACTTTTGGGATTAGGAAATTTAATAAGATATTGTTCAGTTTTATGTACTTCTTTCACAGCAAAAGATTGATATCTAAAGGTTTTTAATTTATCGCATGCATTTCTAGTTTCAATCCAATCCCACATCCATAGTTTTTTCTTTGCTCTTTCTGGATTGTTCACCAATAGCTCATGATCAATACCTGCCTCTGTCATTGCCGAAAGACACCACTTACGCCACTTAGCCGTATTCCTAATTTCAGTATTCAACATGTGTTCTCCCATCACATACATCACCCCATCATCTTTAGAGGCCATCACATATTTACGATACAGGCTCAACATTTTCCAGAGATAAATTGCATTCAATGAGACCAAGCCCAATTCATGTCTTATCAGACACATTGAAACTGAGGTAGAAAGGCCACATATCGATTTCCAAAATTTGCCTTCTATTTTAACCCATATAGATTTTTTCATAGCTGCTTTGGTTTCTGATGCATACGTCACAATGGGTACCACTTTTTGTTTATAAAAAATTACAGCAGGCATCAAGGAAAATTTGCCATATTTGGCTTGAATTATTTTAGATTGGTTTATTCCTGTTTTAAGTTTTTCTTGCAACACTCTAAAATATGGCTTGTCAGCCATATCATTGTTGAATTGGACACCTAGATATTTATATTCTGTAACTATTTCTAACTCTATATCTTGTATTACCCATCGATATTTTGTATGGGTGGATTTTGTCTTGCAACTTTGTATCATAATTTTACATTTGCGTTGATTTATTGTTAGTAAGTTTTCATCTACATATCTGCTCAAGGAAACGAGAAGATTCTGTAAACCCACAGGGGTTTTAGACAGAAGTACCAAATCATCCGCATAAAATAGCCACGGTATTGGATGAACACCAATTCTTGGAGCATCAGCTCTACATTTCATAAATTCATACCGGACGGCTGCCATGAAAAAATTAAAGAGGGTACTGGCCAAAATACAACCCTGTTTTAGGCCTCTATAAGTCAGAATGGGATTAGATAAGGTTCCATCTGTGGCCAATCTAATTTGCACCATGGTGTCCGTGTGCAATTCTTTGATCCAGAATACAATATATTCAGGGCAATTTGCGTCAGTCAATTTTTTCACCAGCAATTTCCTGCACACTGAATCGAAGGCTGCTTGGAAGTCAATAAAGGCCAGATAGATGGATTGACCTTTAACCTGTTCTTGTTTTTTTATGACTTCCAATATGTGCAGGTTAATTGCTGTTCCCATACCTGGCCTAAATCCCGTTTGATGTGGATCTCTCATCTGAACCTCATTCAGCCACATATTCAGATCTCTCAGCAGCAATCTTGCAAAAATTTTGCTTGGGATGTCTAATAGGGAAATGGGCCTGTAGTTAGCCAGATTTTCATAATCCCCTTTTTTATAAATCGGTATAATTATTGCTTTTTTCCAAGAGCACGGTAGAATTCGTGTTCTTACTATTTTCAGAAAAATTGTTAGAAGTATTTTTGCCCACGCCATAGGATGTTGTTTTATCATAAAATTTGATAATCCATCAGGCCCTGGAGCACGAGAAATTGATAATTTAGAGATCTGAAACAATATGTCATCCATGTCAAATGAGAGATCTTTACTACGAGATCTGGTAGGGCTCACACCTTCTCCTTTTGTCATTGTGTCCGCATACAAGGATTTATAGAAACACGCCCAGACTTCCTGAGGTATGGGATTCAATTGATAAATAAATTGCTGTTTACACTGCTTAAAGTTTAATAAGGACCAAATTCTGGATGAGCTTTTAGATTTCAATTTATCTAACATATCTTCCGCATCCTTCTGATATAGAAAAGCATGTTTCGACCTCAACCAATTTTTATATTTGCATTTTAGCGCTCTGAGTATCTTACTTTTGTTAGTATGGTTAAGACTTATCACATGCCTTCTATCTTTTCTATATTGGGCCTTCCGAATTGCTACTTCATAATCATACGTATGCAGAGTCTTAATCTCGTTGATTTTTGACTTATTTCTTTTAACCACAAAGATTTGCATTTCTTCCACGTATGATTGAGTAACAGAGTCACAGTTTTTTACTCTCTTCACATCATTTGTTTTGAGATTGTGGTTTAACATATCTAGGGTTTTTGGACACCATTTAAATCTATTCATCCCTTGATTCAGAGACATATTCGTTGCTAAGGATTTTTCGTAGTGTTTCTCTAGGACAGACCATGACCAGTTCATACATTGAATATCATGGTCACTCACATGTTGGGATAGAATTGAGAAATTAGTTATACTCTTAAACAATTGCTCGTCTACAAATGTATAGTCGATCATGGCAGATTGCGTACCGCGGTGCCATGTGATATGTTGGGGAATATCCCCCCTTATGGCACCGTTTAGTTTGCATAAGCGACGTTCTTCCATCAGATTATTCCATTTTTGGGCTACTGCGGATATATGTTTCTTCCCACGCGCATGACATGTTATATTAAGGTCACCCGTTATAATAATATGCTCACAACTAGGGTCTAGGTAGATTGTATTCAAAAGATTCTCAAGAGCACTAAAAAAATCACAGTCAGTGATGGCTGCATGGTTCCAGTATACATTTATCAACCCTATAACCTTGGAATCAATTATTATCCTCACCAGTTGCAAAAAGCTATTGGGGGAAGCCCAGGGTTCCAAATGAGTATACGGATTGATTTTTATTGCTACCATTAGACCTGCCATGGGTCTACCCTTGGCAGGCATAATTGCCGGAATCAGAGATGTGATATGATTATCCCACCTTGGCACATATTGTAACCATATCTCTTGGAAGGCCAAGATGTCAAAATTTTCTAAAGTGCTATCATTACTTTTCACCAGATGATTGAACCCTCGCGTATTCCATGAGGAAAGAGAGAGAGAAATAGATTGCTGGCATAGTTAGTTTCTATATTGTCTCACCTCTCTATCCTTTTGTACTCTTTCATTTTCAAACACTGACTCTGATTGCCGATTTCTAGAATGGTATTGCTCCTCTGCAATAGATTTAGATATGTATTGATTTCTAACTGCAGAAATTTGTGGAGGGTCAGTCGCAGTGTTATTAAGCAGAATGAACCCTAGTTCATATATATCCATTCTCGCTTGCCATAAGGCGTTTTTTATGAAACCTGACCTCATCCACAGCTTTACAACTGACAGATCAGTTGGATGTAAGAACTCTATTTGCTCAAGATCTGCCGAGCATATTCCTTCTAGAGCCGGTATATCTGAAAAAATATTCAGAACTGATTGTCTGTTAAGGGTAAATGGCTGGAACGGATGTGAGCGGCACTGCAAAATCAGGTGATGTGTAGACACAGTTTTTATAGGAGTTCTCAAGGGCCCTTTTATAAATGAAGTCGACTTGAGATCTCTGTGATTAGCTGATTTGTTGGCATCTGCATGAACACCCATTGTCTTTGACATATTTTTATCCATCAAGACCTTAGTATTTGTATTATTTACCAGGGAAACAATCTTTTGAATAGATTTCTCTATATCTTCTTTCCATTCTTTTAAGACTACTGTGTCCACACTCTTCACTCTTGCAGGCTCTACTGTCAATGTTTCTCCACAATTTTCCATTTCTACAGACTCTGCTTTATTCGCCAATTTATCCTCTTGAAAACCTGTGTCATTTGCCAAGGGAGCTGCTGCTACAGAGTTCTGCATAGAGGCATTTTTATTGACCTGTTCGCTAATCAACACCAAACTGTCCAAAGGTTCGTACATCAAGTGCGCTGTTTTGGCCAGTTTGGATTGGCTAGCTTTAAACAATAGCATGTCTCGATATTTGTTGGCTATATTTTTTCTCGCCAAACTAATTGCAGAGTTTGATTTGGATACAGACTGAATAAATTGTCTAGTACCAGAAATCTTTGAATTGGGAGTGGCTTTGATATTTTTGGATTTTTTTGTAGCATTTGGTATCTGAATAGATGTTTTTTTTTTAAGTTGTTTTTCAAATATTTGGTAGGTCGGCCCTTTATTCTCTAAGTCAGAGTCTTTTACAAATTCTGCCTCTTCACAGTGTTGGCTGCCCACCTTAGGGAGATTTTCACAATGTTTCAATTTTGCCTTACTTTTCTTGAAACATCTCTGACCAGCAACACATTTCTCCATGTTGTTACATCCCAACATAAGACTGGGTTTTGTCTTCTCACTTTTATCCTCTATTTTTTTCATACCATTTGTTTCCGCCATTCCCTCTAATTGTGCTGCTATTTTTGCTTTTCCTGTCTGGTGTTGTAATACAATTTGTTGATTCTGGGAACAATCAATTAATAGTACATCTGAGATTTGAACATTTCCATCATGCTTTATGCCCCCTATGTTTTCACATGCTTCATTGACACATGGATCACACTCCACTTTGGTTTTAAGACAGCCGCATCGAGTTTCAGTATCTTTAATTTGATTCTGTAATAATTTAGCCAATAGCACATGTTGCTCATTCATTTTTGAGTCTAAAGAATCATATAACCGTGTCAAGGAAAATAGAGCTGCATTCATCGTTTGTAGAGAAGTTTCTACACCTATGATGAATGTCCCTTGCGAGGGATTATTATTTAAAGTTGCGGCATTTGGAATTCGCCGTGGGGTGGGGTTCATAAACGAACAGGACAATACAGATGACTCTTTAGGCGAAAGAGAAAACATCATTGGGGATTTGGATAAGTTGTGAAAGCTCTCTCTAGTTCCAGACATCAACTCAACCACTTCATCGTGATCAGATGAAATACCCTCCCCACCTTCATCAGTTTTTTTAAATAAATCTTCCCGATTTAGGCTTACCAGATCCCCAGGTACCTCATTTAATACTATTTCTCCTCTCGCTTCAACCTGCTCATCTAGTATCAGAGAAGATTTTATAGGTGTTATCAAATCACATTCATTCTTCTCATCTCTTAATTCCACTTGGTTCACAGTAATGTCCAAAACACCAGCGGTCACTAGGGAGTCAAGGGGTGTTTCTCTCAAATTAACATCGTCTCCGTTTATATCCATTTCTTCAGCATTATTGAGGCATAACCCCGTATTAGATGGGGGGGTTTGCACTTTTTCAACCCCCCTACCCATTTTGGTTCTTTGTTCACAGAATTTGCGTATATCCACTATGGGGGAACATGATCTTATATTAGAAGCAGATTTAGATGCTCGTGCTAGGTGTATACAACGTATAGAAGAGGTTTTTGGAGTTTGTAATGCCGCTGCAACACACGCTTTAATTTTATCCTGGTGCGGCATTCCAGTTTTCAAAGTTACGACCATTTTTCTTAACTAGAAACCAGGATACCAAGATCACCTACGTAAATATGTAGATGTAAATAAAGAGCGGGAATGAATATTGCACTCACCAATATTTACCTTTTCTGATATGATGCAACCCCCTATCTACCACAATTGCAATATATTCTCACTCTTACTTCTTGGGCTTAGGTGCAGCAGACCGACAGCAGGTCTTCCTTCTCTATGTATTGGCTTTCTTAGGGCAGTTCGCGCACAGCCAGGATCAAAGAGGATAACCTCCGCAGTTTCCCGGCCAGTCACCCCCCAAACAGCCACACATCAGCTGTAGGGCTTGACACCAAAGGGCTTATCGCCGCAAGGGTGGCTCGCAGCTGTTTTTAGCTCCGAAGTCAGTCACGTGAGGCGTCACGTGTCCCACGCTGCTCCGCCTCCACCAGGAAGCGGCTGACACAAAGCACTATTGGCAAGAGCAAAGGCTCGCAGTGCCAATTGAAGCAAGCTGCAGGGGTCCTCTCAGCTCAACACGGGGGAACAAAAAAGCGATCCTTCGCTTTTACAATTCATACGCCGCTCGGGCGGCTCGCAGCTGTTTTTAGCTCCGAAGTCAGTCACGTGAGGCGTCACGTGTCCCACGCTGCTCCGCCTCCACCAGGAAGCGGCTGACACAAAGCACTATTGGCAAGAGCAAAGGCTCGCAGTGCCAATTGAAGCAAGCTGCAGGGGTCCTCTCAGCTCAACACGGGGGAACAAAAAAGCGATCCTTCGCTTTTACAGTACCAGACATTACCAAGACAGACAGCCAGGTGACCGGAAAGCAACAACCACTCAACAAAATGCAATCTGTACTAATATTGCCAGAATCAACTGATGAGACGGTCTTGTTAAAGTCGAAGAATATGTTTGAGTTATTTGGATCGAGTACCAGCGCACAAATAGCTGGAACTAACCATCCTCTGCCACCTAAAGATGGCAGGAAAAGACCAACAAAACCAACCATCAAAAACAACCTTAAAAAGGCAAAAGCAAAAGGACGTAAATATATAAAAGCCCAATTGAGACTTGCAAAAAAGATGTCGCTACCTAACGCATCACTCCCAGTATCTCGAACAGTAGCATCGTACAAACCTTTAGTAGCACTTTCTAGACAAACTACCCATCAGAATGTTGCACCGTCTAATCAAGTTGTGAATGAAATTATAGCCCTGGAGATGAATATGAGTAAGATCATAGATAATAATCGGATGAATGCTGTTGACATAACTAGTCCATCCAATATCGGGGCACCATCAGTTCAAATAACCATCAAAAGTCTCGGAGAATAAATTAGAGAGTCCATCAAGGCATACCAGTCACAACAGCTAGCAAGCATTCCATCAAGTGATCCCTCCTTGAAGCCTTGCTTTAAAGCTGTTAACCTGGTTGAAGCAACCAAGCCAACTGCATCTATAAACTTGACTGAGCTAGCCCCCCTGAGGACAGTTGGATCGATAGAGTCTAAACAGAGAGAAGGATGCATGGCCCCAATGGAACAGAATTGTCCAAAAATTCTACAAGATCAAGCCCAAATGTTATACAAAATGCCAAATACTCAAGCGAAGAATATGGAGTACCTATTCCAACTATCATGTGCAATCAAGATCTAAGAGAATTAATGAAGTCATCGATTGACTCCTACATAGACGGCACTCGAAATCAAAATTCTAATTCAATATTGCAATCTACCATCACATTTCTGAATGTTGGACATTTGATTCAAGGGCCTTGCACAGCAATCAGGCAACAGGTCCAACAATCGGACATTAACTCCTATGTTCCGACCCAGGTGCAACAATCGTTACAGGCACTATCAAATGTGAGCAGACCTACCTTAGCCAAACAATCAACCTCTCTTTGTCTTAAATTGAAGTGTAGAGCATTGCCCTTTCAAAGCTATGTGCTTAATCGAACAAGCATTCTCAACAAATGCACAGAAATTCCAATCTTGCAGGATTTAACTTCAACTGGCCTTGATTTAGTTGAGTTTGTAAATCAAGAAGACTCCTCTGAGGCTAACATATGTGAGATCTGGCTTCGTATATAATCTTTTAAGTCAGGCCAGAATGAGCCTATTTGATCTGGGCTTTATACTGTCACAGGTTAATCCTCCCATCAGTGGTCAGGTTGAAAAATCTCAAGTAAAAATAGATCAACCCAGAGGTGATAAACTAAAGCAAGACCTGATCTCAACCATGCAGAACAATGGGGTGAGCTCATAACAGATATTTATCCAGGCTTCTACCAGCCTAGTTTCTTGGAACACTAGAGGCCATAGTCACTTTATAAACTCCAGAAAGAGTGACCTTGAAGAATATGACCTCTTTGCACTTCAAGAGACGTGGCTTACGGGGTCTCTCATATGGGATACTCACATTCTTTTGAACACCATGGCTGTAAAAAATTAAAGGGACGACCATCGGGTGGAATCCTACTAGCAGTCAAAAAAACAAGTGGCTTTACAGGAGAGGAATACGATTTCCCCTCCCCATATTTTCAAGTTGTGAGACTCACTAGAGCCAAAATCGACATCATTATTGTAAATACATATTGGAGTAAGTTAAATTGGACCTCAGACCTATTCTTCACCTATTTATTATGGCATTTGGACAATATAGCTCTGATTAATACTGCTATAAATGTGCTACTAGTAGGTGATCTAAACCTACATTTGCTCTCTGATACCAATTCATCCCAGACAAATGACGAGAGTGCTTGGATCAGAATCATGAAGGACAGGGGCTACATTATGTTAAACAATGTGTGTAATGGGAATGCCCCCGCTGGTATCACCTGGCAAAGAGGTTTATCACGTGCAGTATTGGATTACATGTATATAAATAATGAATTTCTTCCACATGTAGAATCCATGGAAATGATCCCATCCGGTGCGAGTGACCATAACAAGCTGGTTATGCGTTTTAAATCTCCCACTGGATGGCGGACCCAGCACGGGAATGCAAATTTGTCATACATTAGCGTAAATATGTCATGATGCCTACCCCCGGGGACCCAGACCAAGTCCAGCAACCCCGGAAGCAGGCATCAAGTTATTCTAAGCAAACCCAACAACCCCTGCTAGGGGCTATTTGGGTGCAGGCCTGGTGCCTATGGCGCCAGGCTCATAGTCAATCTTGGTGCCATAGGCGCCAGGCTCATAGATTAAAACTTACCTGATGCAGACCATGCTGCAAACTCACCTGATGCAGACCATGCTGCAAGAGCTCCAAGCCAAAAGAGGCTTGGAAGGGACTACTTTACCTAGGGACTATTTTTTACTCCAGTGGGGCTGGGGTGGAATACTTACCTGGGACTACTTTGGAGGCTATTTAAACCACGCCCGAAGAGCAGCACACGCTTCGCGTTATTCTGCATCCAGCAGCGTAACGCTCACCGTGCCTGCAACTCTGCATCCAGTCTTCTGCCACGCCCTCCTCGAGTCTGGAGCTCCTAGAAGAAGGGAGAAAGAAGGAGAAAAGGTTAGAACAGGAGCAATACCTCTGATCCTTACCTGAATTACCGATCCATCGCGCCTTCGAGCTGGAAGAAAGAAGTTATTTTATGCACGTCGCCTCGCCTGCTGCAGCGCCGCGCCGAACTCACAGGCCTTCGCAACATCTTCACATTCCACCGCATCCTTCTGCATGTTCCTGCCGCACTCTGGCACTTAAGGGGAAGACAAGAACAGCAAGGTGAGCCAAGGGAATACACAGAGGCAATATCAGTTACCCCCCATAGACTTACCTGATTTTACCACCGGGGGGTACTATTCCTCTTTACAGGTCGGCGCAGTTTCCACTGCATCCTCGCCGAACCCCAGCCCCTAAGGGGAAACAAAAGGACAGCAAGGTGAAACAAAGGGACAAACGAGGGGAAACCTCCTCACCACAATCGACTTACCTGATTTTACCGCCGGAGGCATTATTCCCCAAGACTTCATACTTTCTCTCAGCGCCTGAATAAGGGAGAAAGCAACAGGTTACATATTGACATTATTTTATCGAACTGTGTTGGATAATACAAATCCTTACCTGAATATTACCGGTTGCCACGAGGAACTCTTCGCTAGGATCAAGCTGCAACCTACAAGGAATCGGACAAGAGTGAAAGTCAGACATTTTACGAACTACATACTTACGACGTCTTGCCGGGAATCTCAGAGTCAATATTGTTCTGGAACTCGCCAATTCCTTCGAGCCAGTGAAGCAACTGGTTATCTACGCGCCCCTGCGCTCAATGCAGGATGGAGAGCTCATCTTTACAAACCATCAGAAGAATATTCCTACGGGCCAAGCAAACAAAGCTAGGTGGGCCAGTCCATCCGTCTTCTCAGCACTATGCGTCACATTGGTGGAGACCGCAGCTGTCCAATACAGATCGACGCCCCTGTGGGAGCCAGGTGAGCGTAACAAAATAATTATGGTAATCGCCTGAAACGGAACTCTCAAAAACTCATCCAATTTGGAAACCGTCTTAACAAAATGTATAATTCCATTCCTATTAACAACCAGGATTGTTATGTTGACAAAATGCAGATATTTAAGCACACTACTATGCCCGATCTGACCACAGAAATTAAACATCAACATGCATTTGACTCTAACATCCAACAAGCCAAGGCCGATCTAAGACGGGCCCTGCGTAATCTAATACATTATCCTATTAGCATGTGGCTCAGTATGAAAAAGTAATTGAAAAGGGGCCATGCGCAATGGCTGAAAGAACGAAAAATAAGTATGCAACGAGAAAACAGTGAACAAATGTTAAATCATTTAGTCAGGAAATCGATTAGTGGCATCAGGGCATGTATAAATGGAGTCACCTTGAAAGCCCAGGCAGCAGTATTGATAAATCCAATACCAAACGAAGATTGGGAGGCATATTTTAAAGATCTCTATCAGTCTCCGTTTCCCGATATGAATTGGTCCCTACAATCCATCACCATGCCTTGCTCCTTTTCAATAGATGTTGATGACATTTTGGGTTGTATTAAGACCCTAAGTCGATCACGAGCTAGTGGGCCTGATGGATTACATAATAGCATGCTCAAATATCACCTTCATGAGTGGGCCTCAAATTTGATGCAGATTTTTGAGAATGCCTTTGCCTCTGGCCAAATCCCACGAACATGGAAGCAATCAATTATAGTGCCTATATTTAAGAAAGGCAATATGGCCGATCCGAAGGCCTATCGGCCAATTGCTCTCCTAGATAAGCTCTTCGGACATCTAGTTTTGAAACATTTCAACACATGGCTGAATCCATACTGACTTTGTGACATATTTCGGACTGGCCTCATGCCAGAGATGGGCACGGGAATAAATATCATTACTTTGAATAGTGTCATCTACCGGGCTCGCGAATGGAAGGAGGCCTTATACATGGCCTTTATTAATTTTCGTATGGCCTTTGATGCGGTTCTGCACAAGCTTCTATACAGAAAGTTAATGAATAGTGGTTGCCCATGGTCAATCTTAAAATGGATCATAGAATTTCACACGGACACCACTATCCAAATCAGACTGAATAACAATGGCCTTCTTTCTGATTTCATCAACGCCGCACGAGGGCTGAAACAAGGATGCCTACTAGCATCTGCATTGTTTAATTTTTTCATCGCAGATATGAATTCACGATTCAAAATCATTGTAACTGGCTCACCAAGAATCGATGGCATTTCAATCCAACATCTGTAATATGCAGATGATATGGTTCTATTTTCTAAAACACCAAATGTTCTCTGTGCCCTATTGAAATCCTTAGAAACGTACTGTCTAGAAAATTACATCTCGGTCAATGTTACAAAAATTATTCAATTTGGTACTCCCGAACAGAGATCTAAATCCCATCACTGACCTTTGCAGTCAGCACACCTGGAATCAGTTTCTTAATACATTTATTTGGGAACACTGATAACACAAGTGAGTACAATGGAACAAGAAAATCATTTGAAACAAAAAGTGACAATGATAGTGTCTCAAGCCCGTCTAATCAAAGCTAAGTATTGCAAATTTTCGCTAAAGCCTATTATTGGCTATTACAAAGAGAAGTTTATTCCCGTGGTCACATATGGTACTGAGGCCTTCAGAATTAAAACTTATGATTATTGGACAGTAATTGAAGGGTACTATTGGAAACGTATTTTGAATCTTCCTATGTCCGAACCCACGTCTATAGTAAGGCATGAGTTAGGCTTATTATCAATATATGCATTCTACAAGTGGAAGCTCTGCTCTCTTTACAGAAATTTTTTAATGGCAATCAATGGTAATTGTAATGGTATCATGTGGATTATAGCAAATTATCTATTAAAATCAGAAGATGGCTTTCCCATAGCATGGAGAACGAAGGCGGAGGGAATTCTCATAGAATTGAATTTGTCTGCAACTACTTTAATTGAAAATCCAAATGCTGCTAAAAACAGCTTTGGAAAGCTGATTGGATCCAAACAAGGTGTGCCTGCCTTTCATATCAGGCATTTAAAGACAATCCATTTAACTTAAAACGATATGGCATGGTGGAGTCTTACTTGACTCGCTTCCCAAATTCCCGCCAAAGAGATGATTTCCTGCGCTTTTAAACATTTAAAAGTTTAAACATATGGCCGACGCATGAAATATTGTGCAGACGAAAAATTCTATTTCTGAATGCCTTACCTTGTCGATTTTGTAAGTCTGCTCCTGAAACGCTGAGACATTTATGTACGGATTGTATGAAATTACTCCCACAGAGATTCTTAATTTTTAAGCCCTTATTTCAAGGATCATGCATCGTAACTAACACCGAATTATGGAATTTATTATTTCACACAATGAGGAAATCGGTCAGATCTGCCATTTTGATTTTTTTTTGTATGGCCTAAAACTGATTAGCAAAAAAGAAAAAAGCCTGCGCAAAGTAAATTGTAATTTTGATGACTATGCCCATGAGCCAGCATAGCATAAATTCCTCTTGAATAGTATGTCTGACATAATATAGAGGACATTTTATATTTTAGTTGTAAATAATGTGTATATATGTACCTTGTAATGCATAATATGTGGTGTTTTTTCTTTATTGAGATAAATGTCATTCGAATAATATGAACTATTACATATGTATTGTATTTTATTTTGTATGTTGTAATGTTGAAAAATCCAAGTTTATTTCTTGATTGAAACAACAATAAAAAAAATAATAAAATCAGATTGCTGTATTGTGCTTCATACCAGATTCGTCTTGTTTTTAAGAGCTGTTATGATGGGTGCTGCTACCCAATTTACTATTACTCTCAAGTGTCCGCTAAAAAAAAACTATACTACGACAAATGTGTTTGCAAGCAAACCAAAACACTGGGCAAACAGGACATGGCTTCTCAAGTAAATGCACACATTTATTTTTCAATAGATTGGTTTGGATCAACAAAAACATAACATATTGGGCACACAGAGCTTGGCTCGTAAGGCAAATCTTCTGTGTGTTTCGCAGACACATGTCAGTTAAAATATTCAACAAAAAAATAGAACTCTGACAACACAACTTGATTCTCAAACCAAATCTGCAACTTTCTTATTTAAGCACCGATGAGGCATATTAATTGTTCATAGTCCTTGACCTGCATTGCATGAAATGACTGACCGCATATTGAGCAGATCAACAGACCTGCTTTGCTGTTTTTTTTTAACATTTACAAAAAATGCAGCTGAATACAAATTCATTTTTGCTTGCATTTATGTGTACAATTCTGAATAAATGTCAAAACTGGAGTCTTACTCATAAATATGTGATTAATCCCGAGATGTTGTCACTACTTTAGATGGGGAAGCCCCTTTCCATGAGGCCAGGGAGGTGAGGCCGCTTCGTGACAGTGCCCCTGCGGATGGTACTCAGCAGGAGGATCACATGGGGAGGGACAACCCAATTGAGAGTGATGACCATCTTGGGAGAACATGGTATCCCTCTAACCCTTCCACCTTCCCTCAAAATCTCTGTTCCCTAAGGTCCCCATGTACTTATGTCACATATCCCAAGTAGGAACCACTGGGACAAGGAAGGGGCAACAAGTAATGAGGCCTACTGACCAGAACAAATCCACATGTTTTGGTCTTTTGAGCAATGTCATTGGTAACTCCCATTCAAGGTAGGAGAGGGAAGAGAAGGATGTGTTCTTCATTCTCTCTGAACTTCATCGGCTGCCAAGAGAAGTGCAGAGGAAGCTCTGGATAGCCGCTGACTGCAGAGCAGACGCACAGAGGACTAGAGAAGGCTCTGGTGTGCCAGAGAAGCCAGCTGAACTACAGAACAGGCGCGCAGATGATAGGTGGAGGCTCTGGTCTGCTCGGGAAGCTGCGGAACTGCAGAAGAGATGCGCAGAGAACCGGGGAAGGCACTGGTGAACCACAGAAGCAACCGCATCTCCTTGGAGACCCTCAAACAACCGCAGGGTGACAGCCAAGATGTTGCAGGTAATAGGGTTACCAATCTAAGGGTTGGGGAGATCCAGAGAGTGAGTAAAGTTAAAAGCCATACACAGAAGGGATACTCCCTGCGGAAGATATACCAAGTGAAGTGGGCGTGGGACCGACCCTGGGAAGATATAATACAAACAGAATTAAGAAGGGATACAAACCTTTTATGCACAACTAGTATCCACAGATCTTGGCTGGGTAATAAACCAAGGCTGTGGTGTGAAGAGGAATTGAAGAAAGAACTGTAAGAATGAAGATGTGAAGGGGGAGTCTGGGATCCATACTGGGGTAGCATACCCCTAACCATAACAAGGAGAAATAGAAACTTTGCTTTTACCAGTGACTCTCATAGACCTTGGCAGGAGAGTAAACCAAGGTTGTGGGTGAAGGTGAAGTCAGAAAGAAAGAACAGTGTAAATGAAAACATTGAGTACTCTACTTGGCAGAAGAGTGGGCAAGGGGAGAGAACTAAGAAGAGGGTCTGGTGCCTACAGCAATTTAGAGGAAGACCAGAACCCAACCTTGGGGCAGGGACTCAGACTAAATTCCCTCATCACAGTATCTGGGAGCCAGACCTTCTCAGAAAGGGTTGGGGACCCTTGATACAGGTTACGAGAGAGAACAAGTCCATTCATCCTCGACATAAAATCTCGGAGCCGGGTCTGCTCAAAAAGGGTTGGGGACCGTCAGCATCAGCTTGGGAGAAAGAACCAGGCTATTCTTCCCTGCAACCGTACCTGGAAACCAGCTCAACCCTGAAAGGGTTGGAGAATGATAACCTCACTTGGGAGAGAGATCCAGATCATTCTTTATCATCACCGGTCCTGGCAGACATGCTTACCAAGTAAACGATAAGGATCTTTATTGACTATTTGAGATACATAAGAGACTTGAATAAAGCTGGACAGGCTCTGGGGAAAAGGAAATCAAACCCTTGAGTCTAGTGGAATATTTGTTTACTTGGTTGTACCTTTCTGAAACTTCTGTCTTGGGACAGCCAAGAGATATTTCCCTTTTCACCTTTTGTTAGTTTAGAGTAGGAGGGACAAGTTAGGATTCGGACACAGGACGACAAACTTTAATTTGGACATTCTGACACCGACCGTTTCATTAGCTGGTTTTGTTGAGGCAGGGAAACCACTCGTAGCGATACGGCTAGTTAGGATTCCCTCCAACCCCACCATTTTTGTTATCAATAAAAGTCTTTGCCAATGAACATGCCAACTTTATGTCCGTCTCTTACTCCTAGACCCTCACAAATCATAAGAACCAAGATATCCCTGCTGGTTCAGTCGCCCTGTACAATATGTTAAAAGAAAATGAATATTTTCATAAAGGGGTGGAGCCAGTGAGTCAGGGAATGAGGCCTATGCCTTAAATGCTCTGAGCAGGGGTTCAGTTTTAGGGGACTCCAGCTGCTCTATAAAGTGTCTCCCGCCATAACATTAATACCTGCAATGGATGATCCGGTTTCGAATACATTTTTCTCCCTTTGGTATTTGAGAAATGAGAGAATGCAATGCGGTTGACTGGGGAGAGATGCAATGTTGCTGGTTCCCAGGATTGCAGCTGGAATAATGCAGTCTCATACGCTTGTGTTAGCAGCCTATAATTATCGGAAATGCCCTCTTTTAATGGAAGGTTTTGCCTGAACGGCGGCCTGTCGTGTTTAGCTCATGAAAACATGTGTGCATTCTCTGGTAAGCCCGGAAGCAACAGAGAGACCTGGGGGTGGGGAGGCCAATCAGGTTGGGAGCGGGGCAAGGAGGTAGGGTTGGGGAGATCATGCGTGGGAGGAAAGGGATGCCAGTGGTGCGGGGGGGGGGCTAACAGAACATAGGGAAGAGGAGCAGAAGGGCCAAGAACTGCAAAGTGTGAGCAGAGACTGTGGATTGCGGGGGAATCCCCTGCATGGCAAGATGGGTGGGGGGGGGGAGGAAAGCAATACACCTTCAGGGTTGCGGGGTTGTCCCACATCAGAGAAGAGGGGCGGGGTGGAGTGGGCTCAGAAAAGCAATTTCCCCACAGCACCAAAGCTGGACCTGGGAAACCAGGATTCTGCAAAAATGGTCTGCGGAAAAATCACATGGATCCTAAATTCAGTAGATCATGGAAGCTAATACATTTTATTCGTTTTTCATTATGAATGTAATCGCAAGCTAAAAGGAAAAGGGGGAAATAAATGTGTTACATTTTAATTTATCCATATGGGAAATATGTGTTACATTTTAATGTATTCTTATTGAAATCACAATCATAAATCAATCTCCGAGGGCACTGCCGAGATGCAGCCAAGATGGCTGCTTAACACCGGAGCACTGGAGCTCTGGCACCCTACTGATATTCTGCTTAAATATCTAAGCTCGGGTCAGCTCACTTGCGATCTCAACACTTTGGTGATACTTCACATAGGCTCCCGCAGGTGGAAGGCCCAGAGGCATAAGGTGGGAGGTGGGTTTGCAGGAGGAAGCGCCCATCCCCAGGGGATATGGGCAACACCCACATGTGCAGGGAGGGTCACTTGACCGCCTAGACAGTAGAGACCTAGAATACTGGGCGCTGGAGCAGGCTGAAGGTGGCAGGGACAAGTAACATACTCCTGTCATAAAGGTTGTTCCTCCCCCTGACAGCTACGTCAAAGGCCCTCCTCCCATCTGGACGGAAGGGAGGACACAGTGCCTTTGATGTAAGGAGGGGGGCTACTTGCCCTCAGTCCCCTTTTGGGACTATAACCGAGGAGGACAAGGTAGCGCGTCCATTGCTCCCTTTCCATTTGCACTGGTGCTCCGTGCACACAAGATTGGCACTTGCAGGAAAACAGAATCTTTTAAGGTTTTGTACCCCTGCCTGCATTTCATTGTCAGCCCGGAACAAACCGCGTTCGGAGAGGGGAATGCCGAGGTAAGCACCACGGGAACAGTTGACTAGAACGAAGAGCCAGAAGGCCGGGAAAGTGCAGGCTGCTCTCTGCACCCTGAGCATTTCAGAGAGGCCGCTGCAAGTTTGCAATTTGCATACAGCCCGACTGCACTTGAGTACCCGCGGCGATCATACCACAGGAGAAATATCTACCTAGAAGGGGCGAGCAGGAATACCAGCGTTCGGAGACGCGGCGAGCCTGCTGAGCTACTGACTCTGCCCCAACCCACCCGACGCAGCAAGGAATAGAAGCGAGCAGCTTCTTTCTGGGAGACAGCGCAGGGGTGGCGCAATCGCATCGGAAGCAACACGACACAGAGCAACCGAACACAAGTCGGGGCCACAAGCAGGGCAGTTTGACACAGAGCAGGGCAGAAATATACTATGAACATTGCTCCAGGCGGTGGATCCTCTGAAGGGATAATTGTGAAATTGCCAACAGCGGGAGAAAGTGGGCGGTAAAGCACGTTACTGCCGAAATAAGGACTCATCCTTTTCTACACAGCCACGGAAAGCATGGCAAGGACAACAAGCCTAGCATTCGCTCCGAGTCAACACCACATGATCTCTGGGCAACGAATATAGAGGTTGCATGCACGAAAAGGCCCATAGTTACCACATCTTGTGAGGAGTACCATCTTGAAGGTGCAGGCAGGAGTACCCGCAGTTGGATACGCGAGTGAGCCAGCAGATATACTGACTTCGTCCCAACCCACCCGAGGCAGCAGGCCGCCCGCCATCTGGCCTGCAGGGCGCTTGAAGGAGACAAACGCGCAGCGGCCAGACAACACTCACCGGGGGGACAAGGCAAAATCCACTGCTTTTTTGCAAAGGAAGAGAGCAGCTTCTCTCTGGACGACAGCTTTGGGGGCTGCACGCTCGCATTGGAATGCAGAGCAAGCGCAAGTCGGGTGCACAAGTCGGGCATTTTGAAATGAAGCGTGGTACGTCAGGGTCGGCGTTACAAGCATTCAGTACATTCGAGCAATCACCTACGAGACTGATGCAGCTGAGGGGCTGACACCTTCCCAACCCCTCCGACACAGCAGCAAACTACCGACCTATAGCCCTGCTTGATGTGATAGGAAAAGTGTTTGCTTCTCAAATACTACTTCGACTAGACTAACATCATGGATCACACAAGCAGGTGCCTTTGATCGGCGACAGAACGGCTTTGTACGAGGAGTTGGCTGTGGTCTGAACTTACTAATATTAAATCTATTAAAGATGGAAACCTTGAGGAAAGGAACAAAAGTCTACGCAGCATTCATGGATTTAGCTCACGTTTTCGACGGGGTGGAAAGAGATCTACTATGGGAGAAGATGGCAAAGCTAAGAAGTCCCCCGAGTCTGTTGCAGGTCATAAAGGAATTACATTCAGATAAAAATGGCAGAATCCGTCTCGATCCACGAGGAACCCTAACGCAACGAATAACTACCACGAGAGGCGTAAAACAAGGGTGCCCGTTGGGATCCACTCTTTTCAAATTACTAATCGCAGATGTCGGTGAAGCGTTTGAAGTAATCCCGGCATTCCCTTAAAAAATAAATGGGACCCAAGTAAGCTGGTTAATATATGCAGACGACATCGTCTTGCTGGACCTAACCCCAGTAGGTCTTCTGCATAAACTAACAGCGCTTGCAAATTACATACAGAAGAATGGGCTCGAAATCAATGTTAAAAAAACTGAGATCATACAGTTATCCGACCTGAAAGGACAAAATAGATCAAAGAAAGCCCAACCAAAATGGCGTTTGGGGTACGAGATACTTAGGAGCACATCCAAAGTGACATACTTGGGAGTGCAAATAAGTGCAAGTATCACGGATGAACCAATGATGAGAAAAATAAAACCAAAATGTAAAGCCTTGGCAGTGCAAGGAGTGGTGCTGCATAAGAAATATGGGAAATTCTCTTACCAACCCATTGTAAACTTCTATAAAGCCAAAGTTATTCCGGCACTAATACATGGAGCCGAAGCAATGCTCGGATGTCCGTTTCTCCTATGGTCACATTGTGAGAACATGTTTTGGAAGAGGATACTTCAAGTGCCCCAGAGTACACCAAATGCATGTATAAAGTACGAATTGGGCCTTCTGTCAATTAATGCTAGAGTACTATGGAACACTATCTATTTACATAAAGATCATTGAAACAGAAGGTCTGCGGCAATTCGAAATACTGAGATCAGAGCGAACAAATAACCCAAATTAAGTTTTTGAGATCTGGAGAAAGAATTGGCGGAGAGATCTTTATACAACTGTCAACAACTAAAGAGACGCTGGGGAAAAACCCTAATGCAGTAAAGAAAAAAATATGGGAAACAGATTTGATTGAAACTGTTGAACAGCGTGCAAACCATGTAGGTATGAAAGATTACTTATCTGGAAACAAGGCATTAAATGAAATATCGAAGTACTTAGAAAAATTCTCATGCCTGAGGAGAAGAAAAATCTTCCTAAAGCTAAGATTGAATATTTATTCCACACGATGGAGATTAAAAATCTTGAGAAAAAGGAAGGGTAACATAATGGATACCAACTGTCGACTACGTAACAGCGAAATAGAGACGCCAAGGCATCTCGTGATCACATGTCCGAATCTGAGGGACCTGAGAACTAAATTGCTGGGCACAGAATTTTATAAATTCACAACCTACAGCGCGGATGAATGGTGGAACAAAATACAAGAGGGAGAGGATGGGAAACTTGGCTTTGCATTAACATTTTTCTTGGAGGAATGGGACCTTTTATTGAAAGAGTTAGAAAAGTAAAAATTTGTGGAGGAAGTAATGTTGTTTTAAAAAGTTTGTAATAAACTGATTTTTTAAAAAAAGCCACTAGCAGTTCCAAAGCCAATATATACAACATGGGTGAGAGTGGGCAGCCCTGCTTGGTACCTCTCTATATCCTCCAGACAGACCTCTGAGACATGCCGTCCAGTTTTAACTCTGGCTCTGGGATCCTTATACAGCAGCCTGATCCAACAGAGGAACCCTTCCCCTATTCCAAAGTGGGTGAGGACACTCAACAGCCACCCCCAGTTTACACAATCAAAGACTTTAACGGCGTCCAATGATGCTGTAGCGCATTCACCACGGATCAGCATGGGTATCACCCATTTTAGGTGGTTTGCAAGAACTGCCATTAGGATTTTGATATCTTGATTAATGAGGGCGATCGGCCTATAGGAGGCGCACTCCAGCAGTGATTTCCCAGGTTTAAGGATCGGCATAATCAC
Source organism: Ambystoma mexicanum (assembly GCF_040938575.1). NCBI lineage: Eukaryota > Metazoa > Chordata > Amphibia > Caudata > Ambystomatidae > Ambystoma > Ambystoma mexicanum. The sequence goes on along the minus strand of NC_090934.1, from coordinate 384,903,306 downwards.
TGATTCCGACATGCTGCCTGATAGCTGTTCCCTCTCATACGCCTCTTGATATGTTTCGAGCAGTCTCGTTGCTATAGTGAGCTTGTACTTCTTGTAGAATTCACCTGGGAGTCCGTCCGGTCCCGGGGACTTACCTGACGGGAGTTCAGTGATTTGTTAACTCTATTTATTCCACTGTAAGGGAATGATTTAGTGTTTGGGCCTGTTCTTCTGCTAGTTTTGGCAATCTTATCTCTGCCAGGTCATCTGCTATATCCCCCGGCTCCACCTCTGGGTTAGGAGCATACAGGTGCTCATAAAAACGAGATATATATATTATGTTAATGCCCTGCTGGCTTCTAACTTCCATCCCGGCTTCATCACGTATTGCATTAATTGGGTCTTTTTTACATTCCTGCTTAGTGAGCCAAGCTAGGAGCCTGCCTGGTTTGTCCCCTTCCGCTCTGTATGTATTTCCCATAGTCCAGTCTTCCCAGTTTTTCCCAGACTTCTACACATCTCAGTCTCATCGCCATTAGTTCTCTGGGTTCCTCCCCCCATAATCCTTGCCTGGTGCTCCCCTTTTTCTATCTCCTTTTCCAATTTGCCAAGCGCTGCCAGAGCCTCCACCTCTCAACCCCCTCGTCTTCCCTATGGCTGCCCCCCTTACTACTACTTTGAACGCATCCCATAGCGTGCCATTACTCTCTATGCTTCCCTTGTTGTGCTCGAAATACTCCTCATTTTACATCATGCAAGTATTCCTCAAACTTGCCCTCCTTCAATGCCTCCGCCCTTAGCCGCCATGTTGGTATTGGAGCCCTTCTATGAGTGTGCGCCCATGTTGCTAGTATTTGGGTATGATTGGAAAGTGTGCGTGCTTTCATATTTATTCCCGTAAAATCTTTCAAAGATTCAGTGACCGTAAATAATCTATTTGTGTGAATACTCCATGGGGAGCACTATAGTGTGTGTACCCCCTCTCCTCGCTGTATACCTTTCTCCAGACGTCCACCAGCTACAATTGGGTCAGGATATTTTGTAGCACCTTGGCTGGGGGTGCCGGCTTCTTGTGTTTGTCATCCGACCTATCCAGGAGTGGGTCCAGCGTGCAGATGAAGTCTCCCGCCCAGATGAGCGTTGCTTCTCTGTACTGGGCCAGTTTAGGCACGAGTTTCTTGAAAAACTCAGTTGCATCATGATTCGGTGATTATGTATTTACCAGGCATACGTCCTTATTTTTCAGCATCCCTTGCACCAGCACTAGTCTTCCTTGTGAGTCGCCTTCCTGCTTTATTAGCTGCAATGGCACTCCTTTGGCCACCCATATCGGCACTCCCCTTGCATAGTTCGAATATGTGGTAGATCTGACCTCCCCATTTCTTGTCCACTTTGGTCTGTTTATCCCTTGTTAAGTGAGTCTCTGGCAACATTGCTATTTTGACCTTCATTCTGTTCAGCCAGGCATATTCTCTACTTTTTTTAACATAAGCGTGGAGCCCTCTAACATTCCAAGTTGCAATCGTGATCTCATCCAAATTCATATTCGCTGTGCGTCTGTCGGCTCCTTTGTCCCATAGCCTTCTGTAGGCCCTCTGCGCCCTGTCTCCTTTTCACTGCTCCCACATGGGGTGATCTAGCGTCTTGCGGACCGGTTCTCATCATCCTCTCTAGTGTCCACCTGTATCTTCGACTCTGTGGGTCTCCGGCCAGGGGTATTCCACTGAGCTTTGGCGCCATGGTCTTCATCTTTTCCGCCGCTTTTCCACTTTCATTGTTCCTGTATATGTTTCTCCCTCCACTGTCAGTGCCATCTACCAACCAGCCAACCACTCGACTAACTAAAACTGTCAAACCAACGTCCAGCCAGCCTCCCCCTGCTCGGACTCCGCTGCTTCTCTTGCTCCTCCCACCGAAGCGGGACCGGCCGGCAGCAGCATGATGCCTCCAAACTGACATCTCAAACTCGTAAAAACACTCTGGGGTTGTGCGTCCTGTCGACCTCTGCGACAGTAGGCTCCATTGCTCCTCTTTAAATTACTTCTGGCTTGCTTAATTTCCTTAGTCTTAAGTGTCTCTGCTATTGTTTGGGTTCCGTTCATCATCGCCGGGGTGGATTCCCATTGTCGTTAGCATTCCTGGGTCTTTGCTGGGGATGCCCTGCTGGTCCATGGTATATGCTGATTCTGGAAGAGTTCCTGGTGATCACTCACCCTTCTCTTGATAATGTCAATATTTTTTCCCTATCTTTGAAGTTCATGATATTGGTGATCATTTATCTCGGGGGGGGGGGGGTAGGGGGTGTCCTGGTGGAGGCTTTCTGGTCTGGGCTCTATGTGCTCTCTCTGCCACAAAGTCCTGAGACAGCACCCCCACTCCAATCTTCTGTAACAGATTTTCTACATACCCCTTGGGGTCCCTGCCTTCTTCACCTTCCGGCAGTCCAACTGTACGGATGTTATTCCTTCTTGCCCTCCCTTCCGAATCCTCCGCTCGCGTTCCAGGATCTTGACTCTCTGCATCACTTCCGACATTTGCGTCTGTGTGACTGACATCGGTGGTGTTTTTCTGCACCTGCTGCACCTGCTGTTCTGCTGTTGTCACTCGATCTGTCAGGTTTTGTGCATCCTGGCGCCTGGTGGAGGAGGCCCACATCCACCATGACTGTGTCTAACTTATTTTCTAGGGACGCCTTCAGGGCACCTATCGCTGTGTCCATTTTATTTTCCAGAGACGCCTTCAGGGCGGCAATTGCTTCCAGTTTGGGACCCTCACCTGCACTTCCCACTTGTTGTGCGGCGCTCGTTGTAGCCATCTCTGAATTGGACATGGGCAGCTGGCTGTTTCCGGATTTCCTGGCAAGAGTCTATACTGGTCTGTTTACTCTTTGCTCCTTTTATTCTATTTGGCATTATCCCCTGCTAGGGCCCTCCACTCTCCTTTGATCTGTTATAGTTCTCCGCAGTCTGCTCAATCCTTGCAGATGGTGCCTTGGTACCCTGGTGGTGCAGGACTCATCTCTTGCTATACAGTCGTTATCCGGGATATGTACGCCCTCACCTCCGTGTCTGATTGGGTTCCGATCTGACCTCTTGCGGCCCTCAGATGAATGTGCCTGAGCCTGTGGACTGTGGCCTCACACGTGGAATAGCTTTTCTTGTCGTTGCTTGCCTTCCCTTTAGTATTTCTCAGATAGTGCAGTCTCTAAGGGGGATAGGCTCCTCCCTGCCCTCTTGCCAGGCTCCAAACGTGGGCATTCTTGTATGATACCTTCTTTGCGCCGCCTGCTCTCACTTCAGCTGCTGTACTGCCATCCATCAGGAGCGATTGCCCTCCGCTGATCCTTCTTCTACCTCTCCTCTCTGAATCAATCGTCCGGTGGACTGTGACCTCCCACGTTATATTGTCTCTCTGGTCTTTGTGTGCCCTATTTCGCTGAATGTTTCACCCAAGTCTCTCTCTCAAGGGCTTATTGCTTCCCTCCCTCCCCGAGGCAGTCACTCATGGTTGCAGTCGAAGTTATTTCAGTCTCAAGCTCAATGGGCCATCCGAGCAACCTTTGCACTCTTGAGCTGCTGTACCTTGTTAAGCTGATTATTTATCATGTTGAGCCCCGTTTCCGGCCTGTGCAGGGTAGGATAGATGGTCTCTTCCCCCCTGCACGGCTTGGCTTGTCCCCCGGGCAGAGGACAGCCTCCGCTTTATCCATGCCCTCTGCTCCCCGCTGTGTTGCGCAGCAAGTGGGGTGCGTCTTCCCACTTCCGCCAGATGCCGCCTACTGTTGTTGTTTTGTGGGGCCCTGCAAAGTGATGTTCACTGTATGCAGTCTTGGCTGGAGACTTCTCACCTGCAGCAACAGCGCTTGAAGCTGTGCAACCTGCTCCATTGGTATTTTTATTATCTGGGTACAGGCCGCAGTGTCACTGAGGCCAGTCCAGTTGTTAATGTTCAGTGCACCACAAGAGCGCTGTGGGTCATATCCCCACTTACTAGCTCTGTACCTGTCTTGCCTCTATTATCCGTTCTCCCCAGGGGTGCTCCTTATGGTGCCGCCTCCTCCATCGCGCTCTGCAGCTATTCCCCTGCTCACCTGGGGCACCATGGGTTATTGCATGAGGTTGGTGTTTGGGCCAGCCTTGTTGCCGCTGTGCAGGTTATCGTGGAGCACAGATGGTTGTGCTCCCCATTTCCACATAAAGCAGGTTCCTGGCCCCTGGGCCCCTCCTCCACTGCCCTTTCTCCTATGTCAGGGCTTTCCCAGGGGCTGTCCAGTGGTTGTGCAGGTCTCGGCCTGTTGTGGTGTGGCCCTGGTCTCTGTGTCCTCCTCACCTGGCTAACGCTGGCTGCCCGCTGGATCGGGGCCGGGATCCCTGGTACTCTATGGCCACGGGTTGTCTCCCTCTGCTCGGCTGGCTGGGGGGGGGATACGTCCTCTGCTGTGGGGGATGCCCACCCGGGCCGCTTGTGCTCCCGGCGCTTCAGTGTCTAGCACCCGGGTACCACACACTCTCCCCTCAGGGGGGTCCCGTTCCACCGTCCCGCGACGGGCTCTCTCAAACAAAGGCCGGCCTCCCTCATGGGGGTAAGGGGGCTGCAGACCTTGTGTCTCCCTCTGTGGTGTCTTGATGGCCTTCCCGGGCTACTACGCTTGACTAGCTCTGGTGCCTTGAGCTCTGGAGTCAGGGACAGGTCTCCTCCTCTTCCCGGCTCCCTCCATCACTGGCGCACCACTGATCTATTCTGTGCGCCGCCCACCAACTTTGGTCACGCAGGTGCTACTCCCGCTCCGAGCCTGATCCCCCTGATGTTCAGAGTCCTCGCTGTTCTCGGGGCATCTGGAGTGCACACGATGATCAGCGTCACACCCAGCGGCTCCTCTTCCTGTTGGTCTCCCTCGGGTCCTCCATTGCGTCAGCGCTTCCCGGGAGCCCTCCTAACACGGCGCCCGCCATCTTGGATGCTGCAGGCTGGATCTGTATGTTCGAATTGCTCTGCTCTTCCCGCTCTGATTGTTGCAGCACTTTCCCCAGCTGTTCTCTGGGTGTTCCGACACCTATGCTGGTGTTCTGATTGTATTTTGTAGCGATTTATGCCAGATTTCTAGGATGTTGTCAGGATCGCTCCGGAGCTCTCAAGCCCTGGATCCTGTCACATGGCCTCCAAGCGATGCCCCCTCCCTAGTAATACACTTAGGAGGTAAAGTTGTAGCCAAGCATGGCAGAAGGGGTTTCAGTGGTCTTCTTTAAGGAAAAGTGCTACATCCCCCACCCACATAGCGAAATTATCTGCGGAATTCAGAGGTATCGAAGGCAGAAATACCATACTGATGCTTCTACAGAGGGGCTGCTTCAGTCAAAGCAGTGGGTCTGTGAGGTACAGACAGAGGCCAGGAGAGCTGAAATATGGGGAGAGTCTAAGAAAGCAATGGTAAATGCCAGATGGAATTAAACACATTATTGAAAAAGTCCTTCACTTACACAGCTCCTCCCCCCAAGTTCACCTAACATGGGGACCATACCTCCTAAATAACAAGGAATTTACCTAACGACAGGGTACACTTATCTATAGTAGGAATGGAACTATTTCTTTGTTGGCCTCCGGCAGAAATAGGAGGTACATAGGATATATTTTGGTGGCACCTGAGGGCCGTAAACCCCCTATGGTTGGCGGCAGGGATCAGCCTCGAGTTGAGCCCACGGTGGAGTAGGGTCCCCGCTACCTGATCCCTTGTTCCCCAAAATTGTTTTATTTTATCATTGTTTTTTCCTTTGGTTGGTTTTCTTTACACATAGCTCTTTACACAATTAAGCTTGTGACCAAAGTTTTTCCACCTTATCTGGTTGTCTGGTCTCATGATTATGGTATGGGGGTATGTTTTCGTTATTTGCATTACTCCATCCATCTTGTCACTCACCTGCACCCTGTACCCACACTAAAACACTTCCAGGCTTATTGGGGAGTCACGGGCCTGACCTGATTGATCTGCAATCTCCTTGTAATGCTACAGGGGAAACCCCTGGCCGTTACGGTGGGGGCCTGAGTGAGCAGCGCAGCCTTCTGACAAAGCGCAGGGAAGCCATGCTGTTGTCTTGTCACAGCCGCCCATCCGCGATCACCCAGTGTTGCGAGCAAACTCCTTCACCCTCCGTCAGCTGACGATGCTGCAGAGAGAGGCCGTGGCTTCAGTACAATGACCCTGATATGGACGGGGTACAACGGCGGGCTGCGCCAAGTCAGTCCTGTGGATCCAGCGGGGCGCACAGAAGCTCCGTGCACCAGTGAGTGCTAAAACAGTCTAAGCTGCAGAGACCTGATCGCAGCAACAGCGGGGGTGATACTGCAGTGCCCTCGCAGCTACGACCTTTCCGTGCATAACACTTCCCATCCAGGTGACGCCAATTGAACACCCAGAGCTGCATAGCTAAGCACTCCCTGCGCATAGCCCTCTGACTCCATATCTATACCCAGTGGTGTGGCTGGGCTCACATGTCGTTATTGTGTTTACATGGCTGGTCGATGCCTGTGATTCTGACTGTTGCCTGTAGCCATTTTAGAACTCCACCCCTTTACAACAGCTTGGAACCCATGTCATGAAACCAGGGAAGTATATTAACTTCCGGCAGTAGCCTATAAGTAAGCAATAATTCAAGCAAAAACTGAGGATTATGATCAGAGAATTTTGGGAGCTAAATCAGGGCCCAGGGAACTTTTCTCCATCCTTAAAGAGCTTCAAGACAGCAGGGCAATGAATGCCAGAAGAGTGTTAAGTGGTGTGAACCCATACAGGCTGAATTCGTTAAAGTAGAGACGCATCATAATATTTAGAGTCGCCAGTTAGAATTGCATGATGTCATGCTTCCGGTTGAGGAAGAGGACTTTTGTACTAATCTCATTTGTCACCCAAAATGTAATCTTAATGAGGTTTCTGAGGAGGATGTTCTCAAGATCGTCCGCAGTCTCAAACTTACATCATGCAAAGGCGATGCCTGCCCCGCCTGTGTCATTCAGGGGTGATTGATAGCTGTTTCCCTTTAATTGCTTGCATAGTCAATTCCTCATTTTCTACATCATATATACATGGGTCCGAAGGACGTATGGGTCACACCCCTACTTAAAAAATCCACGCTGGACCCAGAGGTGTCCGGGAACTACCATCCCATCACTAATATCACCTTCTCATTGAAAATCCTGAACAAAACGGTCTACCAGCAATTTATGGGTCATATCGAAGAGAATTGTCAGCTGGGCCAGCGGCAATCTGGTTTCAGGAAGGGTCATGGGGTTGTGGAACTGAGACGTCCTTGATTGATCTTAAGGCCAATCTCACTGGAATTATAGAAGGTCATACTGCCATCCTAATGCTGCTTTACCTGTCAGCAGCCTTTGATCTCGTTGACTATTCGCTACTACTTAAAAGGCTTACAGAACTCACAAACTGCTCTGCTGCTGCCACTGCATGTATCATATCTTTCCTTGGTCCTAGACTCTCTAAGGTATTATTCACTGACTTTAAAGCACCCACTGCTCCACTGTCCTGTGGAGTATCACAGGGTTCATGCTGGTTTATAGTGATATTTTTGAATTCAATAATTTGAAATGCATTAATTTCGAATCAATAATGTCGAAACAAATGTCGAATTTATTTTATTTATTTTTTAATGGGGGGTTCCCCCTCCAACCCCCCATTATTTTTAATAACCCTTTTTTACTAGCCAAACCCCCCAAAAAAACATATAAAATGAAAAATAATATTCGACATTTTTTTTCGACATTTTTTTTCAAAATTAATGCATTTGAAATTATTCATTCGACATTTTAACTGCGCACCGTTCATGCTTATCCCTGTTGTTGTTTAATATATACATCAGTCCGCTATTCAATCTTCTGGACAAAGCTGGGGTGAAATAACCACTTATGTGGCTGATACTCAGCATGTCTTTGAGCTGTCTGGAAATCATGAGTGAGATTCCTTGTCCATCAACCATGCCTATGCAGTGGTTTAAACATGGATGGTTGCTAATTCATTGGCCCTGAATGACAGCAAGACAGAGCTGTTAATAATGGGATCAGCCCAGTGTCTAAAAAAGCTTAACCGGTTGTACCAACAATTTAAAATTGCTGGATGTACTAATGCAGTAGTTCAAACTGTAAAAACGTTGGGGGTCATTCTTGACTCTAATATCACTGTGGAAAATCATGTGGGACCTCTTCGATCTCCCTGTGCTTATGCCACTCAATTAAGCAGGTCAAGCACTAGCTGTCCTGTAAGAATCTGGCTGGTGCCCTTGTTAACACCAAAATCGACGACTGCAATGGTCTATTAATCGGTACAGCTAAATCCAATCGGCAATCGCTGCAAATTACTGAAAATGGGTCTGTCATAGCAGTGAAAGTTTTAAAGAAAATGGCACATGTGATAGAGGCCAGAAGATCGCTTCACTGCCTACCTGTTTCCCAGAGAGTGTCTCATAAGGTCTTAACGCTGGTGCATAAATGCAGGTCAGGTAATGCCCCCACATACCTTCAGGATCATTTGCAAGAGGTCCCTGAGTGAGGGCACTCGGGGCAAATGGAAATAACTTCACCTGGCACGGTGCAAACTTAAGAACTTTGGTGGCACGAGTTTCGATCACTGTGCCCCAAGAATCTGGAATGAGCTACCAAATGCTTCGTGGGAGATCCCTTATCTCTTTAGATTTAAGAAAGCTATAAAAACACAATTGTTAAATTCTAATGACTAAGTTAGCATCTGAGTTATGCGTGTGGATCTGCTGGTTCTTGCATATTTTCTTCCTGTTGGCTTCCTGCAGTGGTGTTTGTTTTTGTCCTGTTTTATGTGTGCACTGATGCCATTAGGCGTGATGCGTGATAACATAAATAAAATAAATAAATAGGCACCTTTGTTGATTCAGACAAAGGTTTGTGCATCAGGGGACCAGGAAGAGCTATAGAACCCACCAAATGCCTGATATGACACCTTTTTGTGAGTACTAAAACTCCTGAGCCCCCTGGTATGCTTCAGATGGGAGTCTCCACCCCAAATCCACCTCAACTAATCTTCCTTAAACACGCATATGCAGCTACCCAGAAAGGCATCACAGACTGTGGGCTGTATCCTACTGTGACGGTGGCATCACTGAGTGCTCTAGGCTTTGGTAACAGCAGCTTGTCAACCTTCTCTTTAGAAAGGCGTTTTTATCTTTGGGTCTGGCAGCCTAGATGTTAAGGGCTTAACTACATCTAATCACCCAGTGGAAGGTCTTTCGAATTGTAATTTGAATCGGGCAGTGGATGACATGCACATGGATTGCGCTTGGGTGCAGCCTCATTTTTCCCTGCTTGGAGAATCAAGAAGTCTTGCTTTGTATGGGTTCCATGCGCTAGGATAGACCCAAAGTACATTCCGCACCTGTGATTCCACAAGCCCTGAACCTCTCAGTCTCCTCTTGTGATCCAGTACAGGAAGTTGATAGCCTTTCTACCTTAGGAGTCTTTCCACCTTAGGCCGTGAAAAGGTCTTAGGGTTAGGGTCTCTGTGCCATCAATTGTCTATTATAAGAACAATAATTGATTGGCTCAAGAAATCACTGAAAGGGTGTCGAAGAAGGAGGCTGGTTTGCAGGTTCCACACAATCTTTGCACAACTCCACGTTCTGGACCAGGAGGAGTCCCTTCTCCCGGTACTGGTTTGTACAGTTCACAATAAGACAAGGGGGAATGACTACCTCCCTCTGGCGTCTTTCGAATATGTCTTCTCCTGGTATTTGAAAAGTTATTTTTTGTGGCTTTCAACTTGCTGTATGTTTTTCCACCCCATCTCGGTACCAGCAAAGTCCCAAACCCTTCCCTGCTGGTCAACAGATTTATCTTTGCCGCTCTGCCGAGGAAGTTGTCCCTGGTTTCTTAAATCCCTTGTATTGGGGTCCCAGACCTCTCTCTGCTGGCCAGTGGGCTTATTGCTGCCACTGCAACAAAGAAGTTCTCCTCGGATGCTTGGTTGACTTGTCCAGTGTTCAGCAGCTACTTCATTACTACTGGGACAAGGGATATCCTCCCTTCTGCACTCTACACAGTTCTGTCCCCCAACAGTCCTATAGCTGCAATTGGGGTGAGGAACATTATGTTGTGTACCTCTCTCTGCCTCCCCTTTATCCCTACTGGGTCTCCCGTCCTTCCCTTTACCTTCTTGTGGGATGCGGCACGTTACCGGTCCTTTCTGGGATGGGGGTTCCTTGTCGGCAGCATCCTCCGCTCTTCTCGTCTGCTTTGACTGTCCCGGTGCATCTTTGTGGTCCTCCGCTCTTACAGTCTTGGCTTCGCTCTGGGGCCCAACGGACCATGTTGTGGCCATCACGCCACTGCTTCTTCCCTTCAGCCTCGCAGTTGTCTGCTCCCCTCAGACCCACAATGGACTTCCGCAGCCCCGGTACAGTCTTCTTTCCAGCCCTCACTCGGAGTTCATAACTCCTGGGCGCCAGCATGCTTCAGGTTTACCTACGGTTGGGCTATTTAGTCCCTCTTCTCTTTCCTTTTTATCTATGGGACTCCACCCCGACACAGCATCAACACACGCAGATAATGTCTCTTTGCCATTCTTCATGCCTCGGGTGAGCCACCTTGTGGCAGTACTTAAGAGTTAGTTACTCTTCATGGTTCCTGTGTTCTTCCTCGTCGCAGTATGTACTCTTCAGGAAATATCCCATGTGTTACAAAAATACATGGGCTTACTCTCGATTAAATGGCCCGGAGTGGAGGGGGGCTATGGAATGTTGGGGAGTGACACTGCTCAACGGGCTGTACCATAGGCAATCGTCCTTGTCCCCAGGGGGGTGGGGGGAGGGGAGTCCCACCCCATGAGGTCCTCGTACATTAAACCACCCTTAGAGGGACGATTGGGTAGCAGAACCTCCCTAGCCTCATGGGAAAGGGGAGAAGTGACGATATCTGGCGAATCGTCACACAATACAATACATTGACTCTCTTCAAGTAGAAGAAGCAACCCTGACAATCAAATTTGATTGTATGGAGAGATCTCCTTATTGCCTGTTGCCCTAACCAACAGAGGGAGCACCTGGATGAGTCCAAGGTTGTGAGAAGGAACATCCCTGTGAACAGCTTACTTTTGTGCTTCTCTCTTCTGTCTGCCCACCAGTGGTCTTATTGTCAAAGGTTCCAGAGAGGAAAGCTGGCCAAGAGGAGTGAACGGTTTAATTCTAAAAAGTGTGACTTTGGTAACTCTGGAACCAGTGTTTTTCTGGAGCCTTGCAGTTAGACACAGAAATGACCAAGGTTTAGTCTGGGTAATATGAGATAGGCATGGTATCAAGAGAGACACAGACTCAAAAGGGTTACTTCAAAACACTTTATTCACTAGACGTTTTGGGTTGGTCTAATGCCTTACTGGCCCTAACTCTTAAGGCACATTTCCCTTAACTGATGTTTCTAATGGCCTTTGGTGTCTAGTAGTCCAAAATAAGTCTGCCTGTGTCTGAACCTATGCTTGCCCTCGCTCTATGCAAAAATGTGATAGGGAGTCTTTCAAAATAAGAAAATAATGGTTCAACAAAAATGGTAACCAGGGTTGGTTCCAGGTGGTCTTCTTGCCAGGCGCTGCTTGCATAATATCAAACAATAGAGCTGTTCGTAGGACCTTCTTTGTGGGCCTCTTGTGGTTAACAACGTTTTTAAGTTCTCTGGGATTCCGTTCGCCACGTTTCAGGTTGGTCAAACTCCAAAATATCATAAAAGAAAAATGTATCCCAGTTCCTTCTACAAGCTTCTTGTTGTTCCCTTCCCCAAGCTCAGGCCCCTTTCAGCTCTTAAACGCAGTCACAATTATTACTTTTCTTTTTATTAAATTGTTGGTTGAAACTAATCAACCTTTAATTTTCAAAGAAAATACATCAAAACACTTTGTACATAAACCTCTGAAATCTTAAAAACAGTAAAAGTTAATATAATTCTTAAAAGGAGGCATAGGAAAAAAGAACAAGAAACTGTAAAATCTCAAACACAAAGTATCTACATCCATTGCTCTGAAAAAACCTGTAATCACTATCATTGAAGTAGTGCGACCTGCAAGTAGGAGGGACCATATCAAACCAGTTCCATCGGCCCAATTCATGTACTGAAATTCATAATATTTCCTAAAATATGTGACACGTAGATGACAGAGGGCACTACAATTAAGGATCCAATGTCGGAGTTTCTACATACCATTTGTGCAAAATCTACAACTGGCTTTATCCAACGGAAGCAACCCAAATCGAACAAGTAGACTGTTAGTCTGTATAGTGTTCCACCGAAAACACAGGAAGCTCAACCAAGTACTTCTGTCCGGGTAAATACTAAGAAAGGGAGCTAAAGTACCCAGATCTTTATGTTCACCATGCATATGTTGAAGAGAACTATACGTACGTAGGGATTCCAAAATTCTAATCCAATCCCAATGGAACAGTCTAGATTTTGTTGTCATGCGATTGTTAAAATCTGCACTCTGATTTCTTAAAGTTCCAACTGTTCAACACACATCATTCTTGTAATACACCTTACTCAACAGTTCTTTCATACACTGTTTCTTCTTGAGGGTAGGACCAGAGGCTTCAGAGAACGCCAGGCCTTTGGCTCTACCTAGGGGCGACCACGCTGACCCTGTTGTCTCCTCTTGGCTTTTGTTTCTCTTTATCTTCGTGCCTCTTTCACCTTCCTTTCTTTCTGTTTTGCTCCTTTCGGGCCGCTTGCCTGCTTTACTTTCAACTTGCTTTTCACTTTTCTTTCGGGCCGCTTGCCCGCATTACTTTCAATTTGATTTTCACTTTCGTGCCACTTTTCCGCTTTACTTTCAACTTGGTTTTCACTTTTCCTTCGGGCAGCTTGCCTGCTTTACTTTCAACTTGCTTTCTGCCCTTTCTCTCTGTTCCGCCTGGCACCTTCACATTAGTGTTATCTTGCTTCAGCCACACGCATGCCACTGGGTCTCTATTTCTTACCCCATGTAGTGCGATGCTGGCTGGTTATTCTTTGGGGATGCGACTGAGGTCGGGGTCTCACCACCTGCCCCTCAGACATCTCTGGGACCGGCCAGCGTCCCAGAGGAACGAGCATTCGCACACACTCTGCCAGCAGGGTCCCAGATGCAGGAGGCACGACTCCTTCAACACAATGCAACCTGCTGTGCGCACTGGGTAAGCCGTCCAGCACGTTGCTCTCATCTGGATCCTTCTTCCTGCAGCTCCTAGCTTCTCGGCTTCTCTGGTCCTCTGTGCTTCGCTAGCTCGCTCATTCACCTGATCATTACCTCACCTTATATTGGGGACCAGCTTCTTAAGTGCAGTCGGGTGGAAACAGTCAGTATTGGGTGCCTGACTCTGCCTGACTCTTGGGACATTGTGAGTGTTTTCTATAGTCGGTTGCTTTCCCCATGTTATTCCTAGGGGTAATCTTTATGGATCTCAGTGACCTCCTCAACTCAACATTGGGGACGGGGGGGAGGGAGTGAAGTGTGATGGTAAATGCCCCCTTGAGTTTGAGGAAAAAAAGGTTGAACAGGGAACCAAGATTTACAAAGTGTCTCAAGCATTTTATTGGGATATTGATAAGGATAATAAAATCACCTCCTGAGCTGCCTTTCCCGACAAGAGGAGGTTGTCCTCTCCCTTAAACCTATGGATGATTCATGTATGCAGGGTTCTAGATGAGCTTCTTTATAGTTGGAATATAATAATGGAATCTGATTTCCAAAGCTCTCGCTCTGTGTTTCTGTGGCCTGCTTTCCTTTCCCTCCTGGGTATTCGACTCCTTCTCTTCTCGTTCTAGGGCCAGGATAAGTAGAACAAGACCTACAAATCTTGTCACTTGGATCATAGGAACCAAGATATCCCAAGAAGGCATCTTGGATGTCTTCATCCTCCTTTTCCTGGTGGGGATTCTGTGTCTCCCTTAGGGCAATCCCCCTAAAGCAACCCCGGTCCACCCTACCCAGGTGATCCTCCCTCGCTTGTCCACCGCCAGGGTTGCGGATCCAAAAGCGATGGCCCTCCCCTGGCCACCTGAATACAGAGTTCTTGGTGTCTGCATGGGAGAATACACTTGAGTTTCTAACAGTGGGCAGAAGTGAGTCGAAAATCACAGAATGGGTATTATGCTTTTCTCACTTGTATCCATTCTTATATTGCAGAAGAGATCTGAAAGGCTTTGAATAATGTGCCATCACATGAACCCTTGATTAGAAATATCCCCTTTGTTCTTTTTTTATAAGCCACTCCATGACATTGTCTTGGGTTGACCATGTGATGGTCCTAATATACCACAAAGGGTGCTGGCTCTGGCTTGAGGGGGGATGTTATGGACCAGGCATTTTATGAGGACCAAATAAATCGGCCAAACTCTGTTGTGCACACCCGCAGACCGCAACCACCAAATTGGCATTTCCAGCCACACCTATCAAAAAGATATGAGGTGTTGGCCACCCTGGATGAGGTGTATCAAATGGAGCCTTGTTACTATTGGTCTGCTTAACCCATGGCTACTGGCGATCTGATTGCTAACAGTGATAAAGGATGTGCCAGGCCCCAGGCTGGTCCATAACTGCCAGCGGATGTTTTTCGTGAGGGAGTTAGCAGCACTGAGGGAGGAAGCCCTCATACATGTGAAGGGAAATGGTTTACTGGACATAGTCCATCCAGTTAACCCATTGACAATCAGTTGGAATATTGCTGGTGTGCTGTCACAGAAATAGTCCACGCAACGCACTGAGATGGTTCAAGAGTTTTAATTAAGAATACAATGGGCCCTATGGCCGTTCCTCATCTCTCGTTTAATATGCACTGATCATCCATAACCGAGCATCCCTATTCGCTGTGTTATTATATACAGTAGATTTCACCTTACTATCTAAGTTTTTAATATTCCTATGTGTGATGACCTTAAGGTAGAACACCTTCGCTATCTGAGCTCCTTCAGGGACCTCCTGTCTCTACTCTATCCAAGGGTTGGTTGTCTAATAAGGGTATGGGATTGTGCCTTGCAGACCCTCTGCCCGATTTTATCTCTTTTCTGTCATACCCTTGCACTCCTCGCCTTCTCAATTTGGTGTTCTCTTCTCACTACTTTATGGCAACAAACTCCATACCCCTTCTGCTCCCATCGTCTTCCTCTTATGTCCCACCGATGTCTCTCACTCCTTCTAAGCCTCACCTCCACCCTTTGATGTTACTTCTTCCTCCCTGATATTACTACTCCCTCCTTCACGCAACTACCCCTTCCACTGTACTACTACTTCCTCTTACACTGTGCTAATTTCTTCTGTGCTACTAGTCCCTCCATCACAACTACTCTCTCCTCCCCACCACTATTCCCACTTCCTCCATACTACTTCTCCCTTCCTCACACTACTACTCCCTCCTCCACCACACTACTACTCCCTCCTAAACGCTACAACTATCGCACTTCCCACCTCTCTACTCTAATCACCCTCTTTCACTTGGAAAGGGGTGTGGGTCAGAGAACTGTTTATTACCTGATGGTCTAGTGACCGAATGGCCAGCTACAGTTGGTTGCTGCTGGACAGTGTTGCCTGGCTTGTCTTGCCACCATGTAGTTGCTGACATGCCGGTTCACTCACTCCGCACTAGGTCTCCGTCTCTGCCAGTGGAATGCCAGCTGGATGCTGGAGGGTTGTTTTCATTTATTCGGGTCCAGGCCTCCGATGACAGGAAACGGACCGAGTGTGGTGAGGGAAGGCTGCTCTCTTTCGGTAGCTGTTTGTCTTGGCTCAGATCAAATACGTAGACTCAAGAAAAATCAGGAGTCTGGTGAGCACCTTATTCATGAAGCATGATGTCAGAGAAAGAGGGGATAGGAACTGGACCTCACAACTTCCCCTGCACTCCTCGGGGAACAACTGGCTCTTGATTTCTACCTGGTAGGGTTGCCACCCCAGCTGAGAGGGGTTCCCATTCCCTCTTGACAAGGGCAGAGTATTGCCCTTGTCACAGTGCCACAAAAATGTGGGAATCCTGATTTGGTAAAACTCATCATAGGATTCTATAATTTGTGCACAACTAACCTGGTGTTTGGGATCACTGTACCTGGATGGTTATGCAGCAATTTGTAATGTGGCTGATGCCAACAAGAGGCGAATAAACTTGGGTGGTTCATGTATGTGCAATGGTTTGTTTAGACATTTTCACCAATGCATCTGTTTAGTCAACGGTACACATTTTAAAGTAATAATATTAACTACAACCTCTAAATTATAAATATTGGTCATCAACTTAGTTTTACGCACACTTAAATATAGCTCTTTTTTTTGTGTAGGTTTAAATCATGCAGCGGGCATTCATCTGACCGAGCTGGGGGAGAACTCTGCTCTGATTATCCTATGTGTAGATTTGAATTCTAAAACGCGAGCAGCAGAAAGTGGTGAATTATTTGAATTTGACGAGGATACAGCTATAGGTATAGTGGAAGTGTGTTTGAGCAACGTACATGTGGATAAAGATGGCTTGTTTGTATTAATTTGTACCTGCAAGTGGAGCCATAGATTAATTGATGGTAGGTTTGACGATTCACCATGTGTCGTCCTTTATCCCCAATCGGGAGCCCTGTCCCATGAGGCTAGGGATGTGCGGCCGCTACCCAAAAGTCCCCCTATGGGTGGTTTAATGCGGAAGGATCTCTTGGGGAGGGACGCCCCCTCTGGGGACAAGGACGATCACCTTGGATACAGCCCATTGAGTATTGTCACTCCCCAACATACCCTAGATCTTCCCACTGTTCAGAACCATTTTATTGAAAGTAAACCTATGTATTCTTGTAACACAATGGGAACAAAGATAAAGACTAAAGTATTAGGACAAAGAAGAGCAGAGGAGAGATGAAGGTCATTGACTGCAAGTACTGGTACGAGGTGCCCAAAGGAGGCATAAGGATTAAGTTATCAACAGAAGCAAAGGACTTTCAGTCTGCCAGGGCAGGACTAGCAGCATTGTATAAGTATAGGTGATGGACTAACAAACCTGTCAAACCCATTCGGAAAGGCAACAAGTGCGGAAACCAACAGGAGTTTCAAACGATGTGGGCTGACCAGAGTTGGAGAAGAGCAGAGGATGCCAGCGAAGCGTGGAAGCAGTTCTCCAAGGGCCGAGCTGAAGCAGACCCGAAAGCGAAGCAGGAAAGGTCAGCCAAGCAGCTTACCAAAGCGTCGAGCTGCCGGAGTGCAGTTGAAACCAGAGAGAGAAGCACGGTGCATCCGGGACTCCATTCCCAGGAAGTTCTGGTGGCGTGTGGAAATCCCTAAGAAGTTAACGGGAGGTGCAAGAGACACCGAGGGGACACTGGGGTGGGAGAGAGGTGGGTCGGGGACCTTAACACTTGTATACCCAGCATCTGAGGAGAGCTTCCTTGTTGCAGTGGTGACAATAAGCCAAATGACAACAGAGGCGGGTCCGAGTCCCCACTTAACAGAAATCAAGCATACAAGGAGACCTTTGCTCATCGCAGTGGCAGTAATAAGCCCACCGACCACCAGTCTGGGAACCCAACAAAATGGAACGGAGCAAACAAGGACAACTTCCTCACTGCAGTGGTGACACTAAGCCCAGTAATCAACATAGAAAGATGTGGCACTTTGCTAACACCAAAACAGAGAAGGAAAGTGTACATCAAGATGAAGATTGTGAGAGAACATTTTAGACACCAGGAGAAGGCAGTCATTCTCCTGAAAAAGGGGCTAAAGATCTTGGAGCATACTCTGAAGGCGCCAGGGGAAGGATGTCATTCCCCCTGGCCTTTTTGTGAACTGTGGCAAGCAATACCAGGAGAAGGAATTCATGCTCCTGGTCCTGAACTGGGAGTTGTGCTAAAGACACCAGGGGAAGGGAGTCATTCCCCCTGGCCTTATTGTGAACTGTGCCAAGCAATACCAGGAGAAGGGAGTCCTTCTCCTGATCCCAAACTCCCCTTGGTTTTATTGGAAACTGCAAAGATCTACACCAGGCGAAGAGAGCCATTCTCCAAGATTTGTAATTTTTTTTTTAAGAACTTTATTTTTGGTTTGCATGTCACAGTACACTTTGCTTGTCTAGCATCTACATAATACAGATTCGCATTACAAAATTGACAAACCAGCTCCCCTTGCAAACTTTTACATCCGGTGCATGTCCACGTGTATACCCATAGAAAGAAGTTACATATAGCTAGCTGTGTGGCATGGCCCATCATCCACGTTATCATTGTCCGAGTTTTCAGTGTTTGTGGAGGTTTCATCTAAGTATGCCCTGAATGGGGCCCAAATGTCTTTTTGGTTTACACAGAGCAGATATCATATTAACATAGTTTTCCTCACACTCATTCACGTAAGTGAGGGTCGCAAGGAACTGTTCTGTTGTTGGGGCCTGGCCGCTCTTCCATTTCTGAAGGATGCATTTCTTTGCTACTGCGCAGGTGACGTTGAACAGTCTACTCGTTTTTTCCGGGGCCTTGCCAATGTCTCCAAACAGGTTTTTAGGTGGATTGAGGTGTGCAGGGATTTGTGTTATTTCTTCAAGGATGTTTGCCACTGCGAGTCAGAAACCTGCTATCTGGGGGCAGGCCCAGTACATATGAAACGAATCCGCACCAGGGGCGTAGCATTTCGGGAATTGTCGGGAGTGGTCTTGTAGAACGTTGCCATTTTGTCTGGCGTGTAATGTAGTTTGTTCAGAACCTTGAATTGTATTAGTCTCAGGCCTTCATTAAGTGAGATTTTTTTTAGATAGGAGGCAATATCTGGCCCACTTCCCCTCCTCGATTATAATATCCATGTCTTTTTCCCACAATGCCTTGATGGTGTTCGATGATTTCGTGTGAGCCTGCACAATATTGTATAATTTGGACACCCCAGTGCCTTCCTGAGAATACAATGACTGGTAGCATACATGCTCGGGGGGTTCGTCTGGGAATGATGGCCAGCTTTCTTTGAACGCGGCTTTTATATGGTAGAACTGTAGGGTGGCTAGTTGGCTGCTCCCCACTGAGTTTGCAAAGTCTTCAGGAGTTACAAATTTACCATTGGGGAACATGGTTTTCATTATGAGTTCATATTCAGGTAGCCAGTTTTTCTGGATGGCAATGTCATACGTCGGCTTAATGCCCGGGAAGTTCCAGAGCGGGGCTTGGGAATCATAAGGGCAGTCTATGTGCAGACGTTTGCTTATTGCAGCCCATGCCGCAACTGTGCAGGAGGCGGGGTCAAACTTGCAATCAACTTTATGTGACTTTGTAAACATGATGGATCTCAAATCTGTTGGGCGGACCAAATGACGCTCGATGGGTATATGTGGTGTGTTATCCAAGGGGTCCTGCCAGTACTTTGCATAGTGTGCCTGTGCCACATAGTAGTACAATCCGAAATCGGGGGCGGCGAAGCCTCCCATATCATAGGGTTCGACCAATTTGTTCCATTTCATTCTATTCGCGCCACCGTTCCACACGAAGGTGGTGGCCATGAAACGCAGGTTGTCGAAGAGTTTGCCCGGCCATATAGGTACATTACAGAAGATGTATAGGAGCTTAGGGAGTACCGTCATCTTGAGGACCGCTATCTGGCCAGCAAAAGATATGGGGAGTCTGGACCAAATTTGAAGCTTAGAGTGTATGGTTTGTAGCGTGGATTCATAGTTATCTATATAAAGAGTTCTTGTCGTGAGAAACCAGGATCCCCAGGTATCGAATATGATCGGGGGCCCATGACAGGCCATGAGTGTTTGTGGGGCAAGTAGTGGCACGTGTCAACGGAAAGATCTCAGATTTGGATGTATTGATCTTGTAGCCTGAGTGTGTAGTGAATTTGGTGATCACCGCTAAAATGGGGGATAGGTTCTTTTCTGGTTCCCGAACATATAGTAGTGCATCGTCTGCATACAATGAGATGGCTTGGTATACCCCGGCCATTTTTATACCCCTAAGGTCTTGTTCAGCTCTGACTGCAGCCGCCACTGGTTCGATGGTGAGGGCAAAAAGGATGGGTGAGAAGGGGCATCCCTGCCCCTGCGCAGAGTAAATTGATTGTATAGGGTACGGTTGGTTAGAACTCTGGCCTTGGGAGAGGAGTAGAGAAGTTTGACACAACATATGAGGTAAGGGCCGAATCCGAATTTGTAAAGAACCTCAAACATGTAAAGCCACGATACGGAATCAAACGCTTTTTCGGAGTCAAGTGAAATGGCTGCTGCTTGTGCCTCCGGTTTGATCTGTGCTAGATCTCGTAGCGATAAATCCGCATTGGTCGGGGTGGATTAAGGTGGTCCTTTTGGGGAGTAGTCTAGTGGCCAGCACGTTTGCGTAAATCTTGGCGTCCGTGTTAATCGGGGACAAGGGACGGTAGGAGGAGCGTTCAAATGCCCGGCGTCTAGGTTTCAAGAGCACCGTAATGACTGCGTCTGACATGGACTCAGGGAGTGAACCAGCGTACATAGCCTCTTCCCAAACAAGGGACAATATTGGGGCGAGTATCGGAGAGCATGCCTTATACAGGTTGGCGTTTAGGCCATCCGGCCCTGGAGTTTTACCCGCTGCTAGTGACTTGATCGCTTCAGTTATTTCCTCGGCCGTCATGGGTTGTTCAAGGGACCAGTTATCTTCTAAAGTTTGCCTAGGGAGGGAAATCCTACTTAAGTACGACTTTACGTCGTCCAGTGTGGCTCTATTGTGGTTGGCGTAAAGATTTATGTAATAGTCCGTGAACTCTGAGTTTATTTCATCCTCCCCATGCACAGCCGTCCCCCATCTGTTAGAATTCTTGCAATAGGGGTGTGGGTGTGGTCATTGCGAAGTATACGGGCCAGATGGTGGCCCGCCCTGTTGCCCTCCCTGTATTTGCGTGCCCTGGACGGGATGGCCATTTATTGTTGTTCTTTGGTAGCCAGTTCATTAAAGGTTTGGAGGTGTAGACTAATGTCCGCCAAAATACGTTTGTCATGGGTCCTACTATAGGCAGATTCGAGCGATTGCAGGACTGATTCTGTGTTGCCCAAGTTGGTTCTAACGGTTCTAAGAAGACCAGACGTCTTGGACATAAGGTTGCTCGTACCCACACCTTAAATGTTTCCCAGATGGAGGCCCAGCTGCCCACAGAGCCCTTATTCAGTTGGAAGAACTCCTCCATCTCAGTGTATAGAACCTCCACCAGATTCGGGTCCTCCAGTATATTGGGGGGCATCCTCCATCGCTGTGCAGGGCGACGGATGTCAGGGAGCAATATATTTAGAATGACGGGGGAATGGTCCGACAGTGTGCGCGGAAGAATATCGCAGCATTCGATGGAGTTGATGAGTGGGGAGGAGATGAGCCAGTAATCTATTCTGGATTCAGAATCATGGACCGAGGAATAGAAGGTGTATTTTCCATCTGTGGGGTGGGTCCCTCTCCACGCATCGGACAAAGATAGTTCCTCCTGGGCTTGGTGTATAATGTTGGCTGTTTTAGTAAGGGCTCTAGGCTTATTTGAGGACCTATCTAACGTAGTGTCGAGGATAGTGTGAAGGTCTCCTCCCCACAATACCCAGGCTTCCGTTGTAGGGCCAATCTCTGCAAGGAGGTGTGTGTAGAATTCTGGCTCATCAAGGTTTGTGCGTTTCCAGCCACGGTGCCCCAGACCACAACATATCTGCCCTGTGGATCAATTATACTTTTCTCGGTGGAGAACCCTAGCGAGGGGTGTATTAGCGTGATGGCGCCTCTGTTTTGGGAGGAGTATTCCGTGTAATACCTATTTTTTCCCTACTGTCACAGAATACTTTCGTTGGTGGATTTTAATGCATGAGTCTCTCGGAGCATAGCGATATGTGGGTGGTGTCTGTTAATGTAAGCGCCTACTTTGCTGGCTTTCGCCCTGTTGTTTAACCCCCAGATATTCCAGGTGAGCAGTTTTAGTCCAAGATTTGTAATTTTATAAAGGCTATGTGAATCCTGCAAACCAAGAGAAGAGAGTACTAACCCCTGGCATGTTTGGTGCAAGAGAACTTAAGAGGAGAGTCATTCTCCTGGAGAAGGAACTTTCTGATAGATTATCCTTTAGTTGTAGTGTGAGGGATAGAAGTAGGTTGTCAAAATCAACCAGAGGGATCCCCATAGTAAAGTCCCTGTTAATCAGGATTTCGTCAATTGTCCATTCATCTGTCTTGGTTTCTGAAAGTGGCAGATTAACAATCAACAGTTCAGGAATCGCCTGCCGGGTTTTTGGTTCTGTATACTGTGGAATGGGTCAATCAGAACTTGAAATCTGTACTGTCTCTGACTGTTCATTGGGACCAAAATTGGCAGAAGGAAGAGGGAACACAGAGGTAGCATTGTCTTCCACATCAGCTTGAACATCTACTTCAGTCTCAGCAGCTGGGTCAAAAGCAGAGTCTAAGCCTACTGTAGTGACTGATTCTGTGTATGCCGTCATTGTGGAGTGTGTTTGGAAATCGGAAGCTTGCATATGTGCAAGCTCAGAGTTATGGCAGGCTGCTACACTAGAAATCTTTGGTAAAGGCGTGGCTTGTAAATATTCAGCTAACTGCAATCCTTGACAAACAGCAGGACAATTGTCATAAACTGAGCCCTGTTTAAACTGTACACAGCTATCAGTAGGCACAGTGGAAGGCATGGTGGCATCAGGGCTGGATCCTGCACTGGCAATCTGGAGGTACATCGATTGTACATTGTCATTTACTGCTTGCAAATTCTGTGACTTATTCTCTCCCTTACCAACTTGGTCTATGTGTCCTATAAGCAAACTATTGACGTAAGACCTCTTGGCATTAGGGACTACAGTATGTACTTGTGCAGAGGAGTAAGCTATAGACTGAGGGTAGAAGACAGAAGTTATGCAAGGAACCCCTCCATTCTTTGTTTCTATCATGAAACTGTTCAATCTGGGGTGACGCATAACTGGAATCATGGGGTTCACCACCAGAGGTACTCTTGTCTAATAAGCCTAACAGTGTGTTGGTTTCTGCTACTAAGGCTTGTGCTGACATAGAATCAGGGTTAGGACAAAAGACAGAACTGGGATCAGGCAATGTAAGATGGGCCATCCTTTGGGAAAAATACTCTGCAAGTAAATGCCCATTAATGACAACGAGTTCATTTATGTCAGGACTAGTAATTTGATTGCCACTGGTAAATGTAGGGGAAACTTTCTGTACAAACTTGTTACAAGCTTTGCTGTCTTTCTTTCTTAAATATGCCATATTCATTGGAAATAGGTGGCTGGTCATTCTGTCAGGAATCTGTCAAGTAAGGACAAAGGCAGTGAATATGGCAAGGGAAATGTGCACACTATCACACAGTGAATGGTTTGAGTCAAACAACATACATACAGGAACCAAGACTCAGGTATACTAAAACCCAGGAGTGCAAACAAAGTGTGACAACAATACAAATATATGAAAAGGGATGTGGGGTAAGCACTTAGAATACTCCTTATGACTGTAAGGAAAGTCGGCAAGCTCCTACCCACAATTGCTATTACAGGTACTGACAGCCCTAATCCCACGTAGAGGGCAAGCAACGACAGGATCTGTGATCTAACACTCTTGATGGTATTAAATAAGGAAACTTAAAAACAGTACTCACAAGGACGAGAAATACCACTTGAATGTCAGCGAGCCCACGAACCCTGTTGATCAAACAGGGACCCCGAAAGGTTGTAACAGCAATGGGAGGATAACTAAATACATAGGACTCAAGACAAGGGGCAAGTAGGAATAGTGATTAAAGAATAGTGAGGAAAACATAGGCATTCACACAGGAGCTAGCTACAACCGCACACCATACCTAATGATCAATGGAAAGTAAATGCAGAGGTGCAAGGGAAAACATGGAATGGATTCCAAGACAAGTAAAGGAACAGGAACAGGGAAAACGAAATTACAAGCGCAAACTTTCCCCACCCATCCAAGGAGAAAAGGCAGAAGCTAATCTAAAAAGGAGAAAAGACTAAGCCATCAAGGTATAGAGCACCAAAGGACAAGTCGGAGAAATATAGAACACAGGCAAACTGGGCTGCACCAAAAGGGAAAGCACAGAGAAATGCTGCCTGCAAACAGGGAAAAACAGAAGGGAAATCTGGGAAGCACGAATCAATTAAGCAGATAAATTCGAAATCCAAGGGTAAGTAACAAGCAATGGAACATTGGAACTAGGCACAAGGCTAAGAACCAGGAACAAGGGCCCAGTCACAACAGGAACACTGCAACAATGACCAGTGCTGGACTGAACCAAACTGAGGCTTTTAAACCTGCTTAACGAGCACACGCCGCTGGTGTGCTGCTTGCTGCACCTGCAGGCACAGGTGTTGCCTATCCTCCACAGAGCCTTGTCCTGCAAGGGTGGAGATGAAGCAGTGGGTCAGGCATTCTGGGAAGCATAGTCATTTGATTAAAGCAGCATGCTGGCTGGCAAAAACCTGGAATGGATCCGGAAGGGAAGTAGTTTGGCAAATAAGGATTTAGCGCTCCCAATTCATCACAGCACTGTAGCATAAGGTTCGGAAGGAAAGTCCAGTAGGGAATAAACCCCAGATCATGCCCCCAAGTGGTGGGAACGGGAGCGAAGGAAGCGGATCGTGACAGTTCTGCTGTATATATACAGCAGCATTGGAGTGTCCCCATCAAGCCAGTGCCGTTCTGAGATTCCAAGGCCGAAGAAATATCGGTGAGATAGGTCAGTAAGTCCACTAAAAGAAAATTGCTTCTCTCCCGTAAAGACGGAAATACTTCCAGGGCCATAATTGCTTTTAGGCAGAAAGAGTACAAACGCAATTTGGCCCGCCAGAGGTAAGAACTCAGAGGAGGACTGGGCTGAGCTAGACGGCTCAAGACAGTGTGGTGGGTCATAATCAGTACTCGAACAACAAGGCATAGTTTTTCCTGACATGTATAAAATAATCTTTCCCTAGGACGATCAGCACAAACCCTGTCCTATGATAGAAATTCAAAAAAGGTGCTTGTCAGGATGTCTTGTAAATTAATAGCGGTCCTCTGTCCAGAATCCTACTCTAACCTATCACTGTCCCTATTTCTCAAAAGATAAACATCAATTAAAAAAACAGTAGAAAGCCTTTGTGGAACTATCATCTCAGGGGGATGTCTGCTGGCTCCTGGCTCCAACCTTGTCCCTATCAGTAAAGGCCTTTGCCCATAACTGCCGTTCAATAAAGACAGTTCCTAGGGTGCAGGAATATTCTGCTGGTGTCCTAGCCCAGGTCTTGCTCTGTCTTTTCCCACCCTGTTTGTTTTCCAGTTGTTCTTGCTCCCCCCGGCCCCCCTTCTGGGGTTTTTAGTCTCTACCCCACACTGGGGTTCTTCTCTTCCTCACTTCCCATACTGGGATATTCGCTGTCTCTCCCCACTGTGGGGTTCTTCTCATTCGCACTCCCCACTCTGGGGTGTTCATTCTCTGTCCCCACGCTGGGGTTCTTTCTCTCTCTCTCGCTCTCTCCACTCTGTTGACCGCCTCCCTTTTCACTGGAGCCACTGCATACTTGTTTGCTTTGTGTGGTGTTCCATGGGAGGGATGTTGAGTTGGGTCGCTTCTCTGGTAGTTGCAGCCCTCTTACACGTCTTTTTTTTTTTTGCTGTGCCCCCCTTCGGTCATTCGAGGCTCTGCCTCCTTGTTCTTGCAGCTGAACAGGCTGGGTGGAGACTCTTATGCAGGCTTTCAGCTGGGCTCCATGCTGGTCCTACGTGCCCCCCTTGCCTCACTCTTCCTGCTTCTTAGGCCAGGCGGAGTCACTTACATGACTGTTCAGCTCGTCTCCATGTCAGCCCTCTGAGGACAGAGGGATCCCGCTTATTCTGTCCCCTATGGGGTGTTAAGCGCAGCGGGCTCACCCTTGGGAAGAGGTGACAATCTCCTTTAAAACCGTCCCAACAGTCACTACTTTTAGCAATTCTGTGCCCCTGGTCCCCTGTGCGATAGAAGTTGTTGCTTTGAAGATAATGTGCCTGCTGGCTGGCACACTTTCCACGCTTATAGTCTAATCAAAATGTGGCAGTCTCATTTGAAGGCAAGGAGGTGGGGCTCATTGCAACTGATCTGGAAGGGGAGTCTAATGACTCCATAGTTTTCATGTGTGAGGAGCCAGTGGTAGCACTAAGATCATTTAAGTCAAGCATGAGTTTTACAACTCTGTTATTCAGATCTGGGATATTTTGTTGTTTAATGTTTTAATGTCATTAACAAGTGTGTGGCTTTCTCAGGATCTTGGAAGAAAGCTACTATTGTTCTGAGTTTTTTTTTTAAAGGGCCTGATAGCTACTGGTACCCTTGCTGGTTAGTTCTTTCAAGATTTTAGCAAGGTGCTATTAAAGAAGGTAACCAATTGGGTTGTTGATAAAGGCATAGTTTTACCTATCTGATTAAGCCTTCGTGCAGTGTCGGTATTGATGTGGCAATATAGTTATCCTTATTATCCCCATCACAGTAGGCCCGTTCTGTCCATCAGAATCTACCATTATGCACACCGCCCCAACAATGCTGCCCTCACTCGTAATGTCACGTCAGGATTCCCATTAAATGTCTGCAGAGGCATGAACTCAACGTGTTGGGAAGAGTGGAGGAGCATAGAAACGGTGTCTAAGGGTGGTAGTTCTGAGAGGCTGGTGTGGGGGAGTTGTATGCCTTGCCTTTGAAGGGCATGCACAGCAGCTTTAGAAGCTGGAGAACCTGGTTGGGCAGATGCCAGCATTTTTCGCAAGTAGTTTTCAGACAGATGGCAATCTAAGCTGTTCCAGCGTAGGGCTGGCAGATGTCTGATGGAACAAAGAGAACCGTGGAATCCGAACATGCTTAAGTGATAGAGGTGGATGCTGAAAGAGGGTAGCTTGAGGGATGATCTCAGAAAATGTGGGGAGAGTGGCGGAGTGTGAGGTCGACTCGCAGGAGGTAGTTGGGTCGAGAGGTGATGGGAAAGGCAGGGATGTTGGCAATTGCGCCGGCCGCACAAGAGGCAGCAGTATTTGGAGAGGTAGGGGCGGAAGAGTATGGCGGGAGAAGATCTAAGGGATCATCTGATGGAGCACTCGGGCGTAGTGAGTCAATGGTGTTACTGACCAGACTCTAGTGAGTCAGTGGTGTTAGGACCAGACTCTAAACTTGGGTATAATTTGGTAATAGTACTTCGTTTATGCCGGCAGACAGAAATAATATTTTTAAAGCGTGTTAACTCTTTTTCAAGTTTGGCTTGGGTATTCTTTAACAACCTGGTTTGAATACGTATGGCCAAGCAAAGTATGCGTCCCAATGGGGCTGCATAACCCTAGACTTCAGCCTTTCAAGAGTCCCTCACAGGACGACAAGTCGATCGATATCAAAACAACCTTGTACCGGCCATTGGCAGTCTTTATTAAATCTTGTGTGAAAGTGCCAATCAGAAAGAAACGTACATCTATAAGCCCCATATGTCGAAAACATGTCAAAGGCATGAAAGTCTCTTTAACACAAGGGTAAAATACTCACTAAGCATCCTAGGGACTGTTGGGGAGAATTTTCTTATAAGGCTAATTTTCCAAACCTAGTGAGTCCCCCAGCAGCTTTGCTGGATTTTTGGGGTTTGTTTTTTTCTCCTGCTAAGAGTGAGACTCTTTTACTCCCACTCTTTCACTCTTTTACTTTTACTCCCACTCTTAGACATGATTTGAGGTATGTCTTTGACTTATGTGCTTATGGGCTATGAGGTTTCTTTTTACTCCATAGGGTATCATCTGTTTTTCTGTATGTGTGGTACAGAGCACCCTCAGTTCAGTACCACAGGGGTGTCACAGTGACCCCCAAACATAGACTCCATACCCTGGGACTGACTACTGTCTCCCAGGGTAGGTAAAGTCACCATTGGTTTTACTAGTCCAAAATTGTGAACAGAACCAGTACAAACCATCATATTGTGGAAGGACTGGTAAGGGGTCTGTTTTCGAGGGGGCACTGTCCCGTCCCCCCTCGTCGAGTTTCTGGCTGGTGGCAGTGGTTACCACGCGAAAATATTCCACCGGAATATTCTCTATGGGATTTTCCCATTGATTTTAAACGCACCACTTTTTGGTGCAATGTTAAAGATACCGCCGGTTGGCTTATTTAATATTAAACCACCGGTTGGGTCTTTTTGCCAGAACTCGATTCTAAAATGGCGTTTGTGTCCGTCTCTGTAACTCTGACCAAGGTCGAGCCCTTTGTTCCACTATTTTGGCGGGCTTCTCCACAGAAGCCCTCCAAATGGTGCCACTCTGTCTGGGTTTCACAGGAAGGGTGGAGGGGGAATTGGCACCCTGGACTGCGTTGCCTTAGCAACCCAAGTCACACTCTACTCTGATTGGCCCAGTGGTGAGTGTTAGGCAGAAACCTGTGCAGTTCCCTTAGGGACCACTGCAAAAGATTTAAGACTACAGGTGTTGGCAGTAAACCCACTTGGTAGCAGTCTGTACCACCCAGATTTACCTGGTAGCTGTGACTGAGCAGTCAGACTTCCCTCAAGAAGAGTTAGGCAGTATGCAAAGTATACTCAATAGGCACTCAGATACATTAATACAAGAAAACACTGACCAGAGCTTTGGTATCAAAGTATATAATTATTTATTTAAAAACACACAGTTGAAACACTCCAGCACTCTTATTGTAAAATATTCTAAACACAGTTACTATTATGATATATACACCCCTTTTTCCCTTATTAGAAAATCACAGTAAAACACCACTTCTTTTCATACAGAGGTGAGCGCGTAACTAGATTACACTATACTAAGGTTGTGAAAAAGGGAGGGAAAAAGACAGAATATGCAGGATTACATCACTCTACGATTCAGGAACACTATTAGCAAGGCAGAGAGCAAAAAGTCACTGGTGAGCCAAAGTCCAAAGGCTGGACCCACTCTTAGAGAGAGCAGAGCACAAATGCGCCCACGATCACACGGTTACTCTAGGCTTAGAAAGTCTTGCAGAGGGTTCAGAGAAGAGTTTAGAGAGGCTTAGAAAGTTTAGCCAAGGTGTCCCAGGCTAACCCAGGTTCGAAAGCCGGGGGCTAAATCTACCCCGTACAGTCGGTGGCAAGGGAAGCCTGGCGGGACACGGTACCTTAAGTGGGAAGGATCCTCCAGCGGTGGCAGTTGTTCCTGGTAGTGGTTGCAAGTTGCGGCGTCGTCCAGGGGAAGAGAAGATCTCGACGTGGAGGAAAGATGCAGGTCGTTGCACTACCAGGGCAGAAACCAGCCGCAGAGTATTCCGGTAAAAGGTGGTACCTTTATCTCGTGGTCGTGGTAAAACGTGGTAACCCGGTTGCTGGGGTGCTTGGCACAGGCAAGGCGGCCACGAGGTACGTCGGGAAGGCGAAAAGACAGTGAAACTGGTTATCCCCACCAGTCAAAGGAAGAAGACTCTCCGGCGGGAGATCTCCTCTGTCGTTGGGAAAAGTGGTGAGACGGTCCAGCAGGGCTCCACCGGTCGTGGTGTCGTGGCAGGTCGGCTCAGCTTCTCCCTCGTCGGATTCTTGGGTCCTGTGGCGACTTCTGAAGTTCCAGTCCCCAAAGCCCTGCTTTTATGCAGCAAACCCCCATTCACTCAGCCTAGCTGTCACTCAAACATGCTAAGTGGTGAGCCGGCCGGCTCACCACTTGGGCCAATCAGGACGGAGTGCGACTTGAGTTGCCTAGGCAACTCAGTCCAGGGTGCCTAAATTCCCCTCCACCCCTCCTAAGTACCCCAGACATAGTGGCACCACTTTGGAGGGCTTCTGTGGAGAAGCCCGCCAAAAAGTGGAACAAAGGGCTCGACTTGGGTTGGAGTCACAGAAGAGAACACAAACGCCATTTTAGAATCAAGTTTTGGCAAAAAATACCAACCGGAGAATTAATATTAATTAAATAAACCGGCGGTATGTTTGAGGCTACCTTAAATAATGAAATAAAGATAGTAGCCTAAAACAATGGGAAATCCCATAGGAAAATATTTGCGGTTGAATATAAAAAGTAGTATCCACTGCCACCAGCCAACACTCGATCAGGGGGGACTGAGAGGTGCCCCTTCGACTAACAGACCCTGGGGCAATCGAATTGCCCCAGCCAGTACGTCCACAATATGATGGTTTGTACTGGTTCTGTTCAGAATTTAAGACTAGTAAAGTCAATGGTGACTTTACATGCCCTGGGAGACAGTAGTCAGTCCCAGGGTATGGAGTCTATACTGGGGGCTCATTATGACACCCCTGTGTTACTGCACGGAGGGTGCTGTGTAACATACATCACAAAAACACATAAAACCCTATGGAGTAAAAGACCCCATAGCCCATTAAACACATCTAGATTCAAAGAAATACACTCAAATCATGTCCAAGAGTGAGGGTAAAAGAGTCTCACTCTTGGCAGGAGAAAAAAAATAAACCCCAAAAAATCCAGCAAACCTGCTGGGGCACTCTCTAGTTTAGGAAATTCAGCCTAAACAGAGAATTCTCCCTAACAGTGAGCTGCCCGGCTCACCTCTTAGCATGTGTGATTGACAGCTAGGCTGATGAATGGGGTTTTTTCTGCATAAAAGCAGGGCCTTTGGGACTGGAACTTCAGAAGTTGCCACAGGACCTAAGAATCCGAAGAGGGAAGAAGCTGAGCCACCTGCAACCGACGACACCACCGGTGAAGCCCTGCTACATCAAACTCACCACTTTTCCAACGACAAGATAAGATCTTCTGCTGCAGAGTCTTCTCCCTTTGAGCTGGAAGGACCAACCAGTTCGCCCTTTTTCGCTTCCAAAGACGTCACTTGGTCGAATTACCCGTGCCAAGCACCCCATCGGCCGGATAGCCAAGATCACCACTTTTGACCGTGAATAAAAGGACTGCACCTTTTAACCGGGAACTCCGCGACTGGTTTCATCCCTGTGCAGTGCAACGACTTCACGTTTCCTCCTCGACGAGATCTTCTCTTCCCCTGGTCGGAACCACAAACTTCAACCACTGCCAGGAACAACTGCCCCCGCTGGAGCTTTCTTCTCTTTAAGGTACTGTGTCCTGCCTGGCCTCCCTTTCTACAGATTGCTAAAGGTGACCCTTAAATCCTTGGCTTCTAAACTGGGTTGGCTCCAGGCCTTCTAACTATATCTTTTGAATCACCCCAACCTCTTTTGAACACTCTGAAAAGACTTTCAGTGCACTTTAAACCATGTGATCCTGGGCACATTTCGCTTTGCTCCATTTAAAGTGGGCCTGGCCTATGAACTTTGGCTCTACAGTATAACCTGCCTTTCTCCCCTTGCCCTTAACTCTGAAAAGTGTTGGGAACTGTTTTATTCTATGCTCTGCCTTTTCTCTCCCTTTTTAACCTAAACTATTGGAGTGCCATCTAGGTTAAGCGCTCACTTCTGTCTTAACAAATAGTTGTGCTTTAACCCTGACTTGTCTGATAGTTAACACGGTAGGTGTGTATACTTACCTGACTGTGTTTTAAATTACTTTTCATTGAGAGTGCTAGTGTATTACCTAAAGTGTGTTTTAAATAAATTATTATATACTTTTTATACAAAGCTCTGGTCGGTGTTTGTTTGCTCTACTGTGTTTTGGCCCTATTGTGTATACTCTGCATACTGCCCTACTCTTCTTGAGAGAAGTCTGACTGCTCAGCCACAGCTACAAGGTAAATCTGGGTGGTGCAGACTGCTACCAATTGGGTTTACTGCTGCTCCTGTAGTCTTAATCTTGTTGCAGTGTTCCCCAAGGGAACTGCACAGGATTCTGCCTAACAGGGACAAATGAGCAAAACTGTATACACAAATGAGGGTCGCCAGGGTGAACCATTCACATTTTTAACTTTTCATACTGGTCGGCCACTATTCAGGCACGGCCTCTACTTGAAATTCTGATTGAATCTGTAAGTCAGCACATATCTAAACATCAAGTAAAATACATTTTGTTGCATTCAATTACATTTTATCTAGAATGAAGGCTCAATAGTCACTTCACATAGAAAATATATGTTACACAATTTTGAATGAATTCAACTGTGATCAAAGTTTGACATCTTACAATAGAATTGTGATGAGATTTCATAACGTCATATAATAAAAACATCACAAATATATCATTGGACAATTCAGAGACAAACCAACACATTGTATCTCAAGTGCAAAATGGACATTACCTAGGCACCTATGCAAAATGCGTTTGATGCCAATTCTAACACTTATGATTCAGTGTTGAAAAGTCCCCATACAATGTAATTTTATAAGCAGAGACGTAGGTAAAACATGGGATATCCCACACAGGTTAATGGTAACAAAGACTTATAATTATATATATTTATGGACCAATTCAATGGGGAGACGATCTTAATCCTATTCTATCCCTGCCTTAACTGTACACTGCTGAAAACTTCTTTACCAAAACCCTGTGGATCCCGCCAATATGATCTGAACACACATCCCAGGTCCATTATAAGGATAAGTCTTTGTTACCATTAACCCGTGTGGGATATCCCGTGTTTTACCTATGTCTCCCGAGGATCAGCTGCGAACAGCGCTTGCTCGCTGGTCTCTCCTGCAGCGGACGGCAACTCCTCTATGTTCCTCACTCCCAACTAGGAACACACAGCAATGGGCTTTGCTCAGCATCAGACCCTCTCGCGGCCCCCAATAGCCTTGGCGTCTTCCTCGCTCAGCGTCCTTTTTACCGGCCCATGTGTTACCTGCTCCACCTTGGATGGCCGTGCTCTCCGATCCAGCTGCCTCCCTGCTCTGCTGCTCCTCACTCTTTTTATACACCGTCACCATTTAACAGGTTGCAGCTGTGAACAATCCGTTTCACTTGCCTGATCATAGTTATTGGGACATGCCTGACCCTCACAGTACTCCTCGGGCCTCTTAATCATCCCAGTACTAGAGTGGTGAAATTAGCTGTTAGTGTTCACTACTCTGTCGCCTCTTCCGCATCCCAGTACTATCATGGTGTAAATGAGGGACATGAAGAAAGATGGTTTACAACAGCCTATAAAGGCAGGGGGAGGGTGAAGTTGGTTCTCACTAGAAAAGGGGGGATACCATGGCTCGCCTTTGGATGTCCTCTCCCCAATCCACAAGGACCTTCCACCCAGGTGATCCTCCCTCGAATCTCCACCCCCAGGGCCAGGATCCAAAGCAATGGCCTTTCTCTGGCCACCTGAGCAGAGGATTCAAGGGGAGTATGTGTGAGGATACCCTCAGGTTTCTCACATAGCCTTCACCTATACTGGTTGTACCAGGGTACTTCACATGGACACTGGGAGAGGAAGTCCAAGTTTCCTTGCTCTCGGCCCTACCTGTGTTCCACTGTGAAGCAGTAGGGTTGAAGGTCCAAGAACCACTGCATAACCCTAGGATTGGATTCTTTCCTCTGACTGATCATACCAAAGGGAAGTCATCTTTTATCAGTCAAAACATACGGCCCAAGAGGTAGTATTTAAAATGTATCATTGTCCATTTGATTGCCAGTGCCTCTAACTCGATGACTGAGTAGTTTTGCTCCCTAGGAAAGAACTTCCGACTGATGTGTAATATTGGGTGTTCCAATCTGTTTTGATTCTGGGATAAGACGGCTCCTAGTCCCATTAAGGAAGCATCGGTCTGTAGTATGAACGCCTTAGTAAAGTCTGCTACTTTCAAACTGGGGCTCTGGCATAGGGTTTATTTCAATGTCGTGTAACAGATCTCGTCCTCTTCCCATCTGATCTTTTGGGGCTCTGCATTTTTCAGTGTATCAGTTAATATAGAAGTTTTCCTGGAGAAATTTGGAATAAACCGCCAGTAGTAACCAATTAGCGACAAAAGGCTCTCAGATTTTTCTTGGTTTTTGGTGTGGGGTTATCGAGAACAGCTCTAACTTTCTCCTGCTGTGGTTGGACCATATCATGACCCACAAAGAAAACCCAAAACTTAACCTCAGATTGTGCTAGTTTACATTTTCTGGGGCTAGCGGTCAGCTTTGCTTTTCTTAACACTCTCATGACTCTGTAAAGGTGGAACAAGTGATCTTCCCATGTCTTGCTATGTATCACAATGTCGTCTATATAGGCTCTGCAAAAAACTGAGTATGGTTGTAAGATTTTATTAGTTAATTTCTGGAATGTTGCAGGAGCACCATGTAGACCAAATGGCAGCACATTAAACTGAAACAGTCCTAGGCGAGTAGCAAAGGCAGTGTTCTCTTTATCAGGTCCATGTAACGGAATTTACAAATACCTTTTTGTGATATCTATTGTTTAACAATCCTTATCATCATCGTTACAGTGGGTTGTCTATCGTGGGGAGGTGACTTTTCTTTTGGTGAATATGTATGGTGAGATATAACATGGTTCACGATTATGTGTTTCAGACAGTTTTTCAGTGACTGGGAAACACTCTGTGTGTGGGATTTTGTTGTCTTTGTGATGGGAATGCATTTTTGTTGGCGTTTCCTTTTTTCCTTGCTTCTTAAAGTTTTTTTTTTCATTAGGAAAAAACTGCCCTGAAATGGGAACACATTGACGAATCCCAATTTTACCAGGCAGGTTGGGCGGTGTGCAAGCTGTACAGCACAACCGTTGACCCATGTGATATGATTGACAGTGGACATCATGCCGAGTGACATCAGTCGCATGTCTGTGGGTGGTGCACTGTCTTAGCCTCGTTTTTTAATGACACTATTCTTTAAAACAAAACTAAAAAGCAGCAGATTGACATTTTTTAATTTATCATAACCATTGGCCTTGCCCTGGGAAACCTGCTGCTCCATAATTATTTTAGCCAGTCTACACCATTACAGCCGAGGACCAGCAATTTACAAACCAGTCTTGGCTCTGCCATCAATGGCAGCAGGTCAGTCAAACGTCTAGCCCATACCCCTTTTGCACAGTAACCGAAGCAACCCTGGGAATGTTTCAGCTTTATTGGACTTAAATTGCGAGGTGGTGCTGCTGAGCAGCAACTCACATGGTGGCCTAACGCTGGTGCTCAGAGCCCAACATAAATCCTACTTGAAAATACTTGCTCACAGGTGTATTTTCATTGCTACATGGGCACTTCTGAAATCTGCAGACTCTGTGCCACTGTGGGGATGGCTTGAGATTGCTGACGCTGCTGTGCACTGGGGCCTGGCAGCCAAACTGCAGACAAGTGCTGGCCCTGCCCGGGCTTCCCTTCTGCGACATCGTGCTTACGGTTAGGCCACGGGTGTCATGAACCACCGTACGCGTCCCTTCTGGACTTCGTGGTCCCTGACCCATAGAGGACTGAACTCAGCAGTACTCCCAACATGGCCGCTGAACGCAGAATGCTGTTTGCCAGTCTCTGCGTTGTACGCTCTACGTTCTACAAAGCAGACACGCCCCCGTGGCCTTGCGCGTCTCAACACTACCGCTTGCAGTAGTCAGAAGTGTGTTGCTGGAGTTCGTTCATCTGATTCCTGATTCCCGGTCCCCTGAATTCCTCTTCTTTCATCCTTCCCCTTTTCCTCACCTTGCATATCCTGGATTTCCATCGCATTCGAATCTCTGAGTGCGAACCTCACCATTTCCTGGACTTCTTCCCAGACATCTGAGCCGGGTCACGAACCGCACGCTGGAACCCAAGGACCCACGCACAGGGTTATATAAATCTCTAACAGTGCGAAAGAAGACATCTTCGAAGATCATGAGCAAACAATACAGACAGGTGAGAAGGGGGGGGGGCCTGTGACAGATTGAGACGCCAACAAATTAATACAGTTACGGAAATGGAGGCTGAAGTTCAAGACCTCATGCGTGGCATGCAGGAGTTAACAACAGAAGTCCAAAATCTTAAAGCCGAAAATGCGGCATTGAAACAACTGGTCCTGTCACGTGACTCCGCAACCAAGGAAAGCGTGTTGTTGGGCGGAGTAGTGGATAAATATGATGGCTCTTCAAAGACCCTTTGTGCCTTCCTCGATTCATGTTTAGTGCACTTCACCTTTAAGCCCTACTACTTCTCCACTCCCAGGGCAAAGGTGGGCTTTGATTTCAGATCTCTGGGAATGCCTTGACTTGGGCAACTCCCTTAGTTAATTCGGGCGATACCCTCCTGGATGACTATGATGGTTTTGTGCAGGTGCTAAAGACCATGTTTGATCGCCCAGAGGAGGTTTACAGTGCCCAAGATTGTTTATTGGACTTTCAACAAGGATCCCAGGATATGTTTACCTATGTGACCCGCTTTAATCAACTTGCCAAGGAAGCAGACTGGTCCCCTGAGGCCTGTTTCACTCTCTTTCGAAGAGGATTGAATGAAGAAATAATAGACTAGCTAGCCAGGGTAGCTCGCCCAAGTTCCTTCCAGGCTCTCATGGATCTTTCGTTACAGATCGACTTTCGTATCCAGGAAAGAAAGGCAGAAAAGAAGAAGATTAAATTACCCTACCAAAAGGCCTCTACAGAACATTCCTTTAGACCTGAGCCTGCAGCTTCCCCGACCACGGACCCAGAACCCATGCAACTTGGGGCCTTCCGCTGACCCATAACCCCGCAAGAAAGGATGCGACTGATTCACACTGGTCTGTGCATGTATTGTGCCTCTGATAAACACCTTGTGAGAGAGTGTCCTATTGCCCCTCCACGGCGTTCGGGAAATGCAAGCTCCCAATCCTAGATGAAGCACAGCTTCGGGAGAGAGATGTTTGCTCCACATCTATTCCATCCTTGAACTCTCCTGGACAGAATAACCTTGTGATTCTGCAGGCCTTTCTATCGCCTTCCAAGAAAGAATCTTACCCCATTCTGGCATTAGTGGATTGTGGGGCCATGGGGATATACATAGATCATAATTGGGTCACTACCCATAACATTCCATATGAAACTCGAGACATCATGCAACCTGTAGAGGCTATCGATGGAAGACCTCTCTCTTCAGGGTCCATAACCCTTCAAACCAAAGAGATCCCGCTTTCTATAAACCACCATCAAGTGAGGATCAAATTCCACATCATAAGATCTGTCCATTACCCAATGGTTCTGGGTATGCCCTGGTTACAGAAGCATAACCCCTACATCAACTGGGCAGCAGGATCCTTGTTTCTTGGTTCAGAACATTCAATGTCCCACTGTTTATCCCTAGATTCCTCATCAGGATCCTCTGAAGATTCGCAAGCGAACCAGCAAGGTCCATTCACTGTCTCGAATATCATCCAGGTTCCCAGGGCCTATCAGGCTTACACAGATGTGTTTTTGACCGCCATAGTTCAAGCCCTTCCCCCTCACAGACCTGAGGACTGCAATATTGATACTGAATCCTCAGCAGTGATTCCTTTTGGAAGGATGTTCATTCTATCAGAACCTGAGAAAAGAGCCCTCTGAGAATACCTGGATACCAACAAGAAAGATACCAAGGAGCTTAGGCCTTGTCTAAATTATTGTGGCCTTAATCAATGCACCCTCAAGGACCGCTACCCGTTGCCCCTAATCTCGGATATCCTGGAAGCGGTAAGAGGAGCTGTAGTGTTCACAAAATTAGATCTCAGAGGTGCCTACCATCTGATCCATATAAAGGAAGGTGACGAATGGAAAACAGTCTTTAGAACACCCTTTGGTCATTTTGAATACTTGGTTATGCCCTTCGGACTTGCCAATGCCCCAGCAGTCTTCCAACGTTTTATGGACTGGGTGTTCTCCGATATGCTGTTCCTCTTCGTCATTGTATATCTGGACGACATACTGATATACTCTAGAGACCATCTGAAGCATGAAGAACATGTTAAGGCAGTTTTACAACGTCTACGTGAACATAAGCTCCTGGCTAAACCCGAGAAATGCCTTTTCCATGTGTCTACTGTTCACTATCTTGGATTCTTACTTAGCCCAAAAGCAATTGGAATGCACTGCTCGAAAGTAGATTCCATTCTATCCTGGCCTGTTCCAACTACTGTGAAACACATTTAATCCTTCCTGGGGCTTGCTAACTTCTACTGGAAATTCATACCCTCTTTTTTGGAGATTGTACATCCGATCATTACATTGTTAAAGAAGGATACCCCTTTCACTGGACAGCAGCCCAAGATGAGCCGTTTCAACGGTTAAAGTCGGAGTTTACAAAAGCCCCCAACCTGACATTGATCGACCCTTTCTAGTGGAAATTGATGCCTCTGATTACGCTATCGGGGCAGTCCTGAAACAGGAATTCGATGACAAGCTAGAACACCCCATCACCTATCTTTCTCGCACCTTGACTCCTAGCAAAACCCACTATTCTGTTTTGGAAAAAGAACTACTAGCCATCCGTCAAGCCTTCACAGACTGGCGCCATCTACTCCTGGGAGCGAAACATCCTGTTCAGGTCCGCACGGACCATCGGAATCTTCAAGTCCTGCAATCCCTGGAATGTAGGAACAGTCGTTAAGCCCATTGGGCCTTCTTTTTTGCCCAATACTAGTTTCAAATCCATCATGTTCCTGGAACACACAGTATAATAGCCAACGCCTTATCCCGACATCCTGACTACGAAATCCTTGAAGATCGATCCTTTCCAAAGATGTTTCCCCACACAATATTTGTTGACCAAGCAATTAACCTCCTGGAGGATATTCAGATTCAAACTCAGTCCTCTGAAACCTGGAAGGAGTTTAATGGAAACAATCGATGGAACCTCAAAACGAAGGGCGGATATTTATTCAAAGATAATTGTCCGGTCATTCCCACTTAGAGACTACAACAAAAGATCACAAGCCTATGTCATGATACCCTTCAATCAGCACACTGTGACATCACCAACACCCTCCGTCTAATACAAAGACAGTATTGGTGGCCGAAGATGAAGGATAATGTCCAGCATTATATCCAAACATGTGCAGTCTGCACTCAAAACAAGCATGACAACAAGAAACCGGCAGATCTCCTGCTCCAACCAGGGCTGCCAACAAGACCTTGGGAATTCATCGCAACAGATTTATTGTGGAACTACCACCTTCCAGGGCACACACAACTATCATTGACTTATTCACTCACATGGCTCATTTTACATCTTTATATAAACTACCATCTTCCTCTGAACTTGCCGGAATCTTCCTGGAACACATATTCCGACTTCACGGACTACCTTCGAAGATCATATCTGACAGAGGACCCCAGTACATATCTCAGTTCTGGAAACAATTATGTTGTATACTGGGAATCCAACGTGCCCTATCCTCAGGTTACCACCCACAGACCAATGGAGCTACTGAACGTGTGAACCAAACTCTGGAACAATATCTTAGCTGTTTTGCCACCAACGTCCAGGGCGATTCGTCACTCTTAATACCTGTGGCTGAATTCGCCTAAAACAATTTGGATCAATCGGCTGTCAAAACCAGCCCCTTCTTCTGTAGCCAAGGATTCTACCCTTCGGTTCTACCATGCATTCTCCCACATCCTACCCCAGTTCCTACAGTTGACTCCTGGATTGAAACCCTCACCAACGTACACAAAGAAGCAAAAGAACACCTAGAAAAGGCCTGAAGAAACATCGAACACCATGCTGACTTCAAAAGAAGACCAGGGCCTTCATACTCAATAGGTGATAAGGTCTGGTTGTCTTCGAAACTTCTACCCCAACACCTACGACCAAATAAATTGGCTCCCCGGTACTACGGCCCTTTCTCCATAAAGGAAGTCATTAACCCGGTGGCCTTTCGACTCGGACTACCAGAATCTTGGAAGAGGATCCACCCGGTCTTTCACACTTCTCTGTTGAAACCATACGTCCAGTCCTCTCGAACTGCTCCAAGATCTACCCCTGTGATTGTCAATGATCAGCTAGAATATGAGGTTTCCAGAATATGTGACTCCAGGTGGTCAGCTACACTATCTGGTCGAGTGGAAAGGGTACCCTCCCAGTGAACACACCTGGGAACCAGTCTCAAACATAAATGCCCCCAGACTGCTCCGAAGATACCACCTTATACACCCGGGCAAACCCGGAGGAACTGGGTTTCGGAGGAGGCATGCTGTCATGAACCACCGTACGCGTCCCTTCTGGACTTCGTGGTCCCTGACCCATAGGGGACTGAACTCAGCAGTACTCCCAACACAGCCACTGAACGCGGAACGCTGTTTGCCAGTCTCCACGTTGTACGCTCTACATTCTACAAAGCAGACACGCCCCTGCGGTCCTGCATGTCTCAACGCTACCGCTTGCAGTAGTCAGACGTGTGTTGCCAGAGCTCGTTCAGTGATTACTTCTGATTCCTGGTTCCGGTCCCCCGAATTCCTCTTCTTTCATCCTTCCCCTTTTCCTCACCTTGCATATCCTGGATTTCCATCGCATTCGTATCTCTGAGTGCGAAGCTCACCATTTCCTGGATTTCTTCCCGGACATCTGAACGCTTCCTGGAGCCGGGTCACGAACCGCACGCTGGAACCCGAGGACCCACGCACAGGGTTATATAAATCCCGAACAGTGTGAAAGAAGACATCTTCTAAGATCACGAGCAAACAATACAGACAGGTGAGAAGGGGGGAAACTTGTGACAACGGGCAGAGCATCTTCTCTCCCCCACTGGCTCCATTCATCTATCCCCACCACAGAGCCACCCTCCAACAGTCTGTTACCTGCTTGGAGACGGCATTGCACCTTTACCTATGCTCATTGACTACAGCTTGGAGGTTTCTGAACAGCTGCATCGTTTCATACCAACTGTCATGATCCATCGATCACGCCCCTTCTGGTCTTCCTGGTCCCTGGCACGTCGGGGGTTATTCGCGGTAGTACACCCAACATGGCTGTATACACGGAATGCAGTCTATCGACCTTTACGTCCTAGGCAGCACGTTCTATAAATTAGCCACTCCCCTGTGGCTCCGCGCGTCTCAACGCTACCGTTAGCCGTGGCTTGACGTGTGTCGTAGTTCGTGCTCCTGGAACTGTGTTGCTTCCTGAATTCCCTGAACCCATTCTTTACTCCTTTTCCTTCCCCTCTCCTTGTACCTTATCCTTCAGCGTTCCACGTGGTCCGCTCCCGAAGGTTGCCTTCCTTCCTGGAGTTCCTTGATCCCGGACGAAGAAGGTGAACGAATCCTTGAATCCGAAGATGGCCGAGCGGGATTATACAAGACCCGAACAGCACGGAAGAAAACCCCGGCGAAGGATTCCACTGAGCAGCGAAAACAGGTGAGAAAAAGTGAAACCTGTGACAGATTGAGATGCCACCTGATTGATTTTGATACGGACATGGAAGCGGCCATCCAGGACCTTATGCGTGGTATGCAAGAGTTGACGACCGAAGTGCAGAATTTAAAGGCAGAGAACGCCGCCTTAAAGCAATTGGTGTTATCCCGTGAATCCGCCACGAAAGAGAGTGTAATACTGGGCGGCGAAGATAAATATGATGGTTCCGCAAAGACCCTTCGTGGATTCCTTGATGCATGTTTGGTCCACTTCACCTTTAAGCCCTATTATTTTTCTATGCCCAGGGCTAAGGTGGGCTTTATTATCTCGCATCTTTCTGGTAATGCCTTGACCTGGGCCACCCCACTAGTTAACTCTGGGGATGCTCTCGTGGATGACTACGACGGCTTCATGCAGGCCCTTAAAACCATGTTTGGGATGCCACCAGGGGGCACACAGGCAATGGCTGCCTGATTCCTGAGCTCCAGCTGAGGCCGGGAAGCAACGGGGACTGAGCTCCCCCCGCAACCCCAAAACTCCCCCCCCCCCCAGGTGACCGAAGGAGCCCGCAAGGGCAGTGATCCCCCAGGGACCCCCCCCCCCCGAGAGGAACGGCGGCGCTCGGGGACCCCCGGAGAGCAGAGAACCGGTCCAGCAGCATCGGCGGCCGAGATGCCACCAACGACTGGAAAGGCCGCAGGGCTGGGAGAGGAGCGGCCGCCCGCCACAGGTGAAAGTCTGCGAGGGAGGGAGCAGCCCCCTCCTCGCAGCGGGCACTCCACCCCCACGCCGGCGATCTGCGTGATGGGGCGCCGACCCCCCCCCGTGGGCTGGGCCCACAGATCCGAGCCAGGGCGGCGGCGCCCCCGCACATCCCCCGCCATGCCATTTTTGCCCCTGGACCAGGCCCCGCACGCAGCAGGAAAGCCGGGGCTGTGAATTCCCCCCCCCACCACTGCACCGCCAACCCAGGGAGGAGATCTGGGCGCAGGACGGGGTGATCCTTGAGGCCGTGCAACAACCCGCCCGCGGGGGGGGTGCCTCCCACCCTTCAGCCGACGCTGAATCCCGTCCCCCGCTGAGAGGGAAAAAAAAAAACACAAGAGAGCGGGCGAAGCCAGGAAGGCCCCCTGTCAACGCCAGACACAAGGGTGTGAGGCCCCCGCCAGAGACTGGCGGGGCGTGTGCCCGTCCGGAGGCAGCCCCCCAGGAGTAGAGGAGTCCTACCCAAGTGAGAAGGGGGAGGCTCCAGTTGGCTCCCCCCGTGGGTGCCCTCCCAACACAACACAGCACAGGCCAGGCCTGTGGGGAGACCCCGCTGCCCCCCCAGAGCCGAGGCATACCCAACGGCGAGGCCCGGGGTGCGCCAGATGAGCTGGCAAGAGTCTGCAACAATATCGCTACCAGGAAGAGGGACCCAACGACAAAGGTCCGCCCGCGACAGAGAAATGGCCCACCCGGAGGCCTCGACACCCTCTGCGGTGGCAATGGAGAGGGGCTTCGCCTCAATTCTACAGGAGATAAGGGACATGCGCTCAGATATCGCACAGACATTTGAAAAAGTGGCTCAACGGGTGGACAAGGTCGAGGACAGGCTTCTTCAGGTCGAAGCATACCAATGAACATCAACAACCCAAGAGGTAGAGATTGACATGAGACTAGCTGCCTGTCATGATCTCTGCTTCCAAAAGATCAGGACTTGCCCGACTCCCTTGGAAGCAGACCCATAACCCCGGTTCCGAGTGCCAGCCAGTCCCAATTGGGACCTTTTGGACCCTGTCCTGGCGCCAGTGGCACCAGGCTCATAAAGATGCCCAGTCCCAGCGCTGGAAGCGCCGGGCTCATAATGCTTGGGTGGACTTACCTGCAGCAGACCATGGAACTCTTCTAGAAAGCAGGAACTCTTTTCTTACCTAGGCGAGGCTGTGGAAGGAGACACCTAAGCACTACAGGAGGCTATTTAAACCACACCCGATGGATGAATCTTGCTTTGCGTTATTCTGCATTCTCTGCAGCAGAACGCTCATCGTGTCTTCTGCTTCTGATCCTGGGCCTAAGGGAACAAAGGCTTACCATCCTGGAATCCAGTCTTCAGCAGCACCTGTAAAGACAAAGAAAGAACAGGTTAGCACTACGGTCTTCAGTGGCAGCGCATCTCTTACCTGGTCCATCGGCTGTCACCAACGCCTCGCGCTGCATTCCGGCATCTGAAAGACAAAGGCTTACCTACTCTTCGCATGCTCCGGAGGTCTTCGCGCTGCATCCCACATCTGAAAGACAAAAGAAGGTGCGTTTAAAGACATTGGGCAACTTTATTACTCACGTGCCATTACTCCTTCCCACGCCGAATCCAGTGGGTATTCCAGCACCCTTCAGCTTCTCTAAAGCTCCGAACTTGTACCTGCAAGATAAAAGGGACAGTTAGTGCGCATCGTGAAGCAGGCTACAAGCGCTTACTTACGTGCTTCCAGGCGCTTCTATTCCTCACGCGGGTTCGATCCTCAACTCTCATCAGCCCACCATCCGCCATCGCCGGAACCCTGCAAAACAAGAGATATCATTATAAAAGACTTTTAAGACATTTGAAGTGCCCAGAACTTACCATTCGTGCAGTTAACGACGGACAGCAGTCCTCTGAGGTCAAGAGGCCTGCACCCTTATCCAGTGAAGAAACTGGTTACGGCACCCTGC
The DNA here is from genome assembly GCF_040938575.1 of Ambystoma mexicanum. Lineage (NCBI taxonomy): Eukaryota > Metazoa > Chordata > Amphibia > Caudata > Ambystomatidae > Ambystoma > Ambystoma mexicanum. Next base: position 384,859,535 of record NC_090934.1, on the reverse strand, counting down.
CCCGAGGCAGATGGAGAGCTCGGCGTTCACTTACCTAATGTGAGGGCGTTAACCTTTGGGGTTCTACAGGAGAAGAGAAAGGGAAGAGGAGAGAGGCACCCAATAACCCCAGTTCATTAATCCCATATTTTCTATCTGCAGACATCTTACTCTTCGAGTCAGACATACAGTGCACAGAGGTCCAGCCCAAAGAGCCAACCGTGTGTTAGACATCACCTTTGAAGATACGGCATTCACCCAGTCAAGACCGGCGCCTCTGCGGGAATCAGGTGAGCATTACACTGCCCTCGAAAAAAGGGAAGAGGAGAGGTTGAGGCAAATGGACGATTTTGAAAATGGGGAACGGAGAAACAACCTCAGATTTTTCGGGGTCCCCGAGGTGGAGGGGGAGACGGAGAGAGAGGTCACCCGTGTGGAACAAGACATTATTGCCCTCCTCTTCGAAGATGAAATGACCACAGAACTCACTTTTGACCGGGTGCGTAGAGCGGGAGGACGGGCAGGGGGGCCCCGATCGATCCTGGTCCGGTTCCACTACTACTCAGAAAAAACAAGGGTCTTGGAGGCGCCAGAAAAGCCCAGGAGATTAGGTACAATGACTCTCAAGTCTCCATTTTTCAAGACCTCTCCGCATATACCCTGGCCAAACGCAGGATGTGCCGCCCCCTTACTCAACTGTTGAAAGAGAAGGGGGTAAGATACAGATGGGGCTATCCCTTTTCACTTGCCTTTGAATACATGGGCCAGCGGTCGATGCTGATTACGGAGGAAGATACCAAAAGTGCTATACAGGATTATGTAATGGAAACGACTCCCCGGAGGGGACCAAAGGGGCCTGTCCCGGGCGGAGCGAACGACCAGTGCCCGCCGGGAGGCAGAAGGAGGACTGGGGCCAGGAAATTTAGAAAAATGAATACGCCCTCCCCAGCGAAGGAAGGAGAGCGAAATGACTCCAAAGGTTTAGGTGGTCCGGAATCAGAAGCAATGGCAGTCAAGCCGAATCCAGAGTCCCCTTGAAAAGCAAGTAAAAGGGGGATGACAAACAAGGGGACGAAATTAGGGGGGGGGCTCACAAAAGCAAGCTAAGTAAAGAATACCTGGCCGAGGCGGGCAGGCTGGTGGTCTGGCCAAAATGCCAGACATGGCAGAACAGACTGGCTGGACGCTGGGGAGGGTGGAGGGGGGCAAGGAAGCGGTTGGGGGTTGTTTGTTAGGGAAGGGGTTTGGGGTTCAGTTGGGGTCTTGTTTAAGAAGTGTCTAAGCGAAGCGACAAAGGGAACGGGAATGGAGCAATGATGCGATGCAGCTGACCAATAGAGGGGGTAGCGCAGACTATGGCTGACGGACGGCCGGCCGGCCGGCCGGCCCTGGGAGTGGGTACCCTGAATGTGCGGGGTTTGAATACTCCCCACGAAAAGGTCCCTGATATGTAGGGAATTCAGGAGGGCGAAGCTGGACCGGCTTTTTATGCAAGAGACACACTGGGCGTGGGGGAAAGAGCCCAAACTGCGAGGGGGGGATCGTAGAAGTCTTCTACGCCTCCTATAAGGTTAAAAAAAAAGAGGGGTGGCCATACTGGTAGCAAGGAACGTTGGCTTTGAGAAAGAGGCCATCCAGAAAGACCCCGAGGGCCGCTACCTGTTGGTACGGGGCTCCTTACAGGGCTCCCCCTAACCCTGGCAGTAGTATACGGCCCGATCGAAGGTCAGGCCCAATTCTGGGAAGAAGTAAGGGACAGACTCAGGCTGTTTGCACAAGACCTGGTGGTGGTGGGGGGGGATTTTAACATGGTCCTAGACCCTACTGTTGACAGAAAGCGAGTAGGCCCCCAGATCCCCAGACCTGTTGACGAAGCTATGGCGCGCAACTTTCGGAGGGTGAATGAAGACTTGGGCTTGGCGGATACTATCCCGACGCCCAGAACAGAGGTCCCCTCCTTTACTTACTTCTCTCCCATCAACAAATCATTCTCCAGAATAGATTATATCTTTGTGGACGAGACCCTCTGCCCATATGCCACAGGATACAGGATAGACCCAGTCCCCTGGTCAGACCATGACATGGTCCGAGTCACCCTAGAGGTGGGTTGGTGTAGTGAACGCAGAGGACGCTGGAGATGCAATGACGCCCTCTTAAAAGACGAGGCTCATGCCCAGGAAGTCCTGGATGCCATAACAGAGTTCTTCAAACTCAACGACAACAGGGAGGTGGGTACACACACACACTCTGGGACGCCTTTAAGGCAACCCTACGAGGGACCCTCATAAAAATAGGAGCCCAGAAGAAGCAAGAGAGAGAGGCCCAGGAGAAAGCCCTGTGGGAAAAGATAGCCGTCTCCAGCCAGGACCCCCCTCAGATCTGGTCTTGGACCATGACCGGGTGGCCGCGCTGGAGGACTACAGGCTCCAGCTGAAGGACCTCCTCCTACACAAAACGGAGAGGAGTCTCCAGATGGTCAAGCAAAAATACTACGAGAAAGGGGACAAAGTGGATAGGATCCTAGCCTGGAAGTTGAGGGAGGTCCAGAGGAGCAGATGGGTGAAGGAGGTGAGACTCCCAGGGGTCCCCCGGATGCGACTCTCCCCACATCGGAGAGGCTTTTCGCCAATATTACAAGGCACTATACACGTCCGAGTATGATGGGGACGAAACCCAGATAGATGCCTTCTTGAATTCCATCCAGATCCCATCCCTATCGAGGGTTGCAGAGCCCGGTCACCGAGGATGAGGTGGACAAGGTGATTAGTGGGATGAAGGTTGGAACCTCCCCCGGGGAGAACGGCTTCTCCGTTTTCTTCTACAAGCGATTTCGCTCCTCCCTGGCCCCATACCTAGTGAGGGTTTTCAACGCTGTTCTGGAGTGGGGTATCCTCCCCGAAACCATGATGGGCGCCATAATAGCAGTTTTGCCCAAGGAAGGGAAGGACCCCGCGGACTGCTCCTCTTACCGCCCCATATCGCTGTTAAACATTGACGTGAAGATCCTGGCCAAGGTGGTGGGGAGGCGGATGGAGGGGATTATGCTGAAGCTGGTACACTGGGACCAGGTGGGCTTCATCAGGGGGAGGCAAGGGTCAGACAACATACGCAAAACGATAGACCTGCTCCACTTTGCCCAAAAATCGGAGCTCGATGCATGTGTCCTCTCCCTAGACTCGGAGAAAGCCTTCGACAGGGTCGAGTGGAGATACATGGAACTCCTCCTCCAAAGAATGGGCTTCGGGGCCCATAGCCAGAGTTGGGTATCTGCCCTCTACAGAGCCCCTACGGCTCGGGTCCAAGTGAATGGGAGACTGTCCGGATCATTCCCCCTCACCTGAGGGACGAGACGGGGCTACCCACTCTCCCACCTGCTATATGTCCTTACGATGGAGGCACTGGCCATAGCAATTAGAGCCCACCCAGACATCAAGGGAGTCAAAAGGGGCGAGGCTGAATTTAAGCTTTCCCTGTTTGCGGATGACATTCTAGCCTACCTGGTGAACCTGGGCTCTTCGCTCCCCCCCTTCCTGGCCCTGGTGTCCGCGTTCGGGCGCTTCTCGGGCCTGAAAATTAATACTACTAAATCTGTCTTGCTCCCAATGAGATCACTGGACCCCGAGCTCGACCACCTGGAGAGATTTCATGGGATAGCAGTGGAGAAAAATTCCATACGCTACCTGGGCGTACTTCTCACCAGGGACATATCGAAACTGGGCAGCTCAAACTATGACCCCATAATGGCAGTGATCACATCAGACTTGAGGAGATGGGGGAAAATGATCCTTTCTTGGTATGGCCGCATGACTGCGGTGAAGATGAACGTTTTGCCACGGCTCCTGTACCTCTTCACAGCGCTCCCAGCTAGCGTCCCAGAACAGACCTTTAGAGACCTACAGAAAGCGGTTCGGGATTTTGTATGGCAGGGGAAGACACCAAGGACGGGGAGGTCCATTCTGACCCTGCCGAGGGAAGAGGGGGGGTTTGGGTTGCCGGACTTTCATCTTTACTTCTGCGCTGCCCAGCTACGCCTCCTCCTGGAGCACATGAAAGAAGGGCTGGGAACATATTGGTCGTACTTGGAATACGTACGTGGATGCCCACCCTCTGAAGGTCCGCGACCTCCTGTGGGCTCCCCGCAAATCGATCCCGAAACACCTGAAAAAGCACCCGACCTTGGGAGTTCTCTGGGACATCTGGAGGGAGGGCCCGCGGACTGCATACCTTGCCACATGGCCGTCCCCGATGACCTCTCTCTAGGGCCACCCCCTCAATCTGGGTAGTAAGGGATTCCGGCACTCCCAGGCCTGGTCGGACATGGGAATGGAATGGGCTGGGCAGATATTCAGAGAGGGCGAATTCTTAACCTACGAGGACATGAGGGACGCTCTCGGACGAGAGTCTCCCCCAATCTTTGAGTACCTCCGCCTTAAGGGCATCCTCTGCGACCAGTCATGGGGCCCGAACCTGAGGAGACAATTGACCCCCTTTGAGAAGTTCCTCAACTCGGCAACCTCAAGAAAGGGTGCGGTATCCAGCATGTATAACATTTTAAATACATACAATCTACAGGGAAGAAGGAGCTTCCGCACATTCTGGAATGATCTGGCAGGAGAGGAGATTTCAGAAGACGCCTGGGCTAGAATATTTAAAATAGCATTCCATGGGAACCTATTCACCTCAGACATGGAACACAACTTCAAGAATCTATAGGGGTGGCACAGAGACCCGGTAAAACTCTCAAAGACGTTCACAGGGGTGTCGCCAAGGTGCCCGAGAGGATGCGGACAGTTAGGCTCCAGGGGCCACATGTGGTGGCATTGCCCGAAAGTCCAGGGTGAGGGGCTGAATAGCGGAAGTAGCAGAGGAACTCCTACCACTAAATCCCCTAACGATGTTACTGGGCCTCTGTCAGATTCAGGTGTTCCCTTCACCCCTTCCGGGTCAATCCAATCCCCTTCCTCCTCACCTGTGAGTTCTGAGTGTAAGGTTCCTCCCAACCGCTTCTTCCACAGCTCTTCTTTCTTCTTTCCTTTTTTTTTGTGGAAGGGATCTGCCCCAAAGGGAAGCCACCCTGACCTCAAAATAGAAGGTCTGGGAGGCCCTCCTCCGGTTCAGACCAGAGGGGAAAAAGCCGTTGGCATAAAAAACCCCTGGGTGATGGTCTCTGGTGGTCTTCACACTTGATATAGCAGACGGTAAGTTCAGAATTTCTTGGATGAGATGCCGGCAGGAATGTGGCATATGGTAAAGAGTGGAGTGGAGGAGCCTAGAGAGGAACCCGGGGGCAAGCCACAAAGACAGACCGCGAAACACTGTAGCAAAGACAGAGAGGGAAAGCAGGAGGAAAAGGGAAGGGAAAAGGGAAAAAGATCCCTGCGAAACCTGGAGAGAGCCTAAGAGTCCCAGGAGAGAAAGGACAAAAGATAGACAGGAGGAAGGGCGCCAGCAGCAGGGAAGAGAAAGCCGGAGCCGAGAAAAGGCACAGGGCAGCACGCAGAGGGAGAAAACTTACGAGCGCTCCAACCCGAAAGCCTGACGCGAGTAGGTTGCAACGCGCAGACTTCCGGGTTGGAGCGCTAAAAAACGGTCCTCCCCGGCGGCCGGCCGAAAGACTAGACCGCCGCTGAGCGTTGCATGGAGACGTGGCGGAACGGCTAATGGCCGCTCCAACGCCATCGGCTCCATGCACGCCAGTCACGGCGGTGTGTGACAGCCTCCCCCCGGAGGAAACTGAACTATACCGATACCCAAGGATGTGGGAAACCATGCTGAGGGCAGGCAGAGTGGCTCTCGCTCAGCGGTGGAAGAGCCCGGAGGCCCCCTCCAAGGAGGACTGGCTGACAAAGGTAAACATGTTCCTGATGGAGAAACTAACAGCCATGGTAAACAACGACTCTGGTTCATTCCTGTCGAACTGGCACAGAGTGCAACAGGCCTGGGGATGGGATGTTCACTGACCCTGTGACAAGACCCCGGCCTGTGCGGGGCAGGACGAGCAAGGTGATGTGCGATAATCAACCTGGGGACCCACGACCCGAGGATCATTGGCCTTCAGTCAACCTGAGAAATGGTCACCATTTGCATCTTCTCCTTCTCATGAGATGCAGAAAGAACATTCAGAGCCTCCCAAGTCGAACTCTTCGGTCCGGACACAAGGTTAGGGGGGAGGGTCGGTGTTGGGGTGGGGGATTAGAGGGGGGAGGGGGAAGGGGTCACTTATTTTTTTATTTTTTTTTCTGTATGTATTTTTACAAAATGCCAATAAAAACCAAAGTTTAAAAAAAAAACATGTTTGACCGCCCAGAACAGGTCTACAGTGCCCAGGAACGTCTACTCGACTTTCAACAAGGTACCCAGGATATGCTCACGTATGTCACTCGCTTCAAACAGCTGGCAAAAGAAGTGGATTGGTCCTCTGAAGCTTGTTTTACTCTATTCCGAAGAGGGCTAAACGAAGACATCAAGGATGAACTAGCCAGAGTGGCACGCCCGAGTTCCTATCAAGCCTTGATGGACCTCGCCCTACAGATTGACTTTCGCATCTAGGAAAGAAGAGCAGAGAAAAAGAAAAACAAGATACCACTCCAAAAGAATCCCATTGGAATACCCTTGAACCCCGAAGGCATTTCTACTTCCAGCAACCAGCCTGAACCTATGCAGCTAGGGGCATTCCGTGGACCTATATCCTCCCAGGAAAGGATGCATAGGATCCATACCGGATTGTGCATGTATTGTGCATCAGATAAACATTTAGTGAGAGAGTGCCCAATAGCCCCCCCACGGCGTTCGGGAAACGCCAGCTACCGATCCTAAATGGAGCACAGGTTCGGGAGAGAGATGCCTGCTCCACATCTATTCCATCCTTGAACTCTCCTGGACAAAATTCTTTGGTAATCTTACAGGCCTTCTTATCGCCATCCAAGAAGGAAACATATCCCATCCTGGCACTGGTGGACTGTGGAGCTATGGGGTGTTCATAGACCAAAAATGGGTCCTTAAACATCATATTCCTTACGAATCCCGGACTATAATGCAACCGGTAGAAGCAATTGATGGAAGACCTTTCCTCAGGACCCATCACACTTCAGACCAAGGAAATCGAGCTTGCTATAAACCACCGTCCAGAAAAGATAAGATTTGACATCATCATATCGGCTCATTACCCAATGGTTCTGGGAATGCCCTGGCTTCAAAAACACAACCCGTTCATCAATTGGGCAGCGGGTTCCCTGTTCCTGGGTTCTGAGTTCTGTATGTCCCACTGCATAATTTCGGACCTTGTTCCGACGCCATCAGAGGGACTTCCTACGAACCATCAAGGTACAATTTCAGTCTCCAACATTATCCGGGTTCCGGAGATATGCCAGGAATATTCAGATGTTTTCTCCTCTGCGATTGTCCAGGCGCTACCTCAACATAGACCAGAAGACTGTGTTATAGAAACTGAACTTTCTGCTGTGATTCCCTTTGGAAGGATGTTCATCCTATCCGAACCAGAAAAGAAAGCCCTTCGAGAATACCTGGATATAAATCTTGAAAATGGCACCATACGACCCTCTAAATCCCCAGCAGGGGCCTCACTGTTTTTCGTTCCTAAGAAAGACACCCAGGAACTCAGACCGTGTCTGGACTATCGAGATCTAAATCAGTGCACCCTTAAGGATCGCTATCCGTTACCCCTGATCATGGACATCCTGGAGGCAGTAAGGGGCGCAGTTGTTTTTACCAAATTGGATCTCAGGGGTGCCCACCATTTGATCCGTATTAGGGCAGGAGACAAGTGGAAAACAGCTTTTCGAACACAGTTTGGTCACTTTGAATACTTGGTCATGCCATTTGGACTTGCTAACGCCCCAGCGGTCTTCAAACGCTTCATGGATCGGGTGTTCTCAGAAATGTTATTTCTTTTCGTAATTGTCTATCTGGACGATATCCTAATATTCTCGAAGGACCCTTCCAAGCACGAAGAACATGTTAAGGCTGTGTTACAGCGGCTACACGAAAACAAGCTCCTGGCAAAGCTCGAGAAGTGTATCTTCCATGCTTCTACTATACACTACCTAGGATTTGTCCTTAGTCCAGAAGGCATCGGTATGGATCAATCCAAGGTTAAGGCTATATTGTCCTGGCCGAGCCCCACCTCTGTGAAACAAATCCAATCCTTCCTGGGCTTGGCAAATTTTTACAGGAAATTCATATCTTCCTTTTCCGAGATAGTCCAACCAATCGTTGCCCTGTTAAAGAAAGATGCTCCCTTCCTTTGGACCACATCTGAAGAGGAAGCCTTCCAACGGTTGAAGACTGAGTTTACCCAGGCCCCCATCCTGGCTAAGCCTGATGTCAACCGACCATTCATAGTGGAGACAGACGCCTCCAGCTACGCTATTGGAGCCGTGCTAAAACAGCTATTCGGGGACAGGATGGAACATACCATCGCCTTCCTTTCACGGACATTAACTCCTAGTGAAACCCACTACTCAGTCTTGGAAAAGGAACTGCTAGCCATCCGCCAAGCCTTCACAGAGTGGCGTCATCTACTCCTCGGAGAGAAACATCCCGCCCAGGTCCACACGGACCATTGAAACCTACAAGTACTGCAGGCCTTGGAATGTAGTAATAGCCGTTAAGCTCGGTGGGCCTTCTTCTTTGCCCAATACCAGTTCCAGATTTTCCACGTTCCCGGAACACAAAATCTTAAAGCTGACGCCCTCTCTCGAGGTCCAGACTACGAGCCCCCGGGAGATCGGGCATATCCCAAGATGTTTCCTCATACAATATTTGTAGCTCAAGCAATCTCCCTCCTGGAAGACATTCGTATGCAAACTCAGACTTCGGAACTCGAAGAGTCTTTCAGAAAAGAATCAGTTGGATCTGAGAACCAAGGACGGATACATGTTTAAAAATAATAAACTGGTCATCCCCACACAGAAACTACAACAAAAAATAATAAACCTCTGCCATGATACTCCATGATACTCTTCACTCCGGTCATCGTGGCATTTCCAACACCCTCCGTCTAATACAAAGACAATTCTGGTGGCCCAGGATGAAGGCTGATGTTCAACTATACATTCGATCTTGTTCCGTCTGTAATCAAAACAAACATGACAATCAGAAACCAGCGGGATTCTTATTACAGCCTACTCCACCAACAAGACCTTGGGAAATCATCGCTACAGACTTTATTGTGGAATTACCGCCATCTAGAGGATATACCACTATCATGGTCACCATTGACTTGTTCACTCATATGGCTCATTTTACACCTCGGTATAAATTACCATCCTCGTCAGAACTTGCTGGAATCTTCCTGGAACACATCTTCCGACTGCATGGACTTCCTTCCAAGATCATATCGGACAGAGGACCACAGTATATCTCTCAGTTTTGGAAACATCTTTGCAGGATACTAGGAATCCAACGAGCCCTATCCTTGGGATATCACCCCCAAACCAATGGAGCCACAGAACGAGTGAATCAAACCCTTGAACAATACCTTTGTTGTTTCTCTACTAAGGCCCAGGACGATTGGTCGCTTTTAATACCAGTGGCTGCCAACAAGGACCCAATCAAACATTTGTTGAAGAAACGCTATGATCGCTCCTTGGGAACCTGCAGTTTTTTTAATTTGTTTATTTATTAATCAGCACACAGGAGAACAAAACATTAACGATGGTTACATCTCACAGAGCGTATCAGACATGAGTGACCTGACCGTGCCGTGACCTTTTCTGCTATCAAAATGTCCCATAGTTTAAGCCACCAGAGAGTCATTAGTGGTCCTTCCACGGACTTCCAGGTGCGGGCCACTGTGATTTTGGCAGCCAACAGGAGTTGGGACATTAGCGCTGCCCTCCTTCCCATTCTCCGGTATGAGCCCGGTAGTGGGATCCCCAGGAGGACCTGCTCGGGCGTCAAGGGAATTTCGAGCTGGGTGATGTCCCGAATGGTGGCTAGGCACTGGGACCAAAACTCCCCCACCCTAGGGCAAGTCCACCACATGTGGAAGTAGGAACCTGGGAAGCCGCAGAGGCGCCAGCATTGGGGGTCCAAGGCCCGCTGAAAGTGGTGGAGGCATAGGGGGTGGGGTAGTATCAGCGCAACAGGAGTTTGTGGGCACATTCCCGGTTGGTGACACACCGAGATGCTGTGCGAGTTCTAGTCCAGATGTCCACCCATGTGTGGGCTGCGATCGCGTGACCCAGGTCCGATTCCCATTGGCCCATGTAAGAGGGCCTGGAGTGGAGGGGGTCTTCCTGCAATAGTTTGTAGAGGGCCGAAATCTTTTCCCCGGGCCGGCAAGTCCTTCATCGTGAGCTCAGCGGGGCAAGGGGCCTGGTCGCGGCTGCCCGAGTTTGGGGGTGGGAGCACTAGTGTCTCAGTTGTGCATAGGTAAATCTGTCTGCCTCTGTTAACTGGAAGATTGATTTACAGCGCTCGAAGGTGAGAGGGGCGTCCCCTTCAAAGAGCTGCCCTAGAGTTTCGAGGCCTCCTGCCACCCAGTTCCTAAAGTTCCGCGGGCAAGCTCCTGGGGTGAAGGCAGGGTTGAGAAAAATAGGGGAGGATGTGCTGAGGCCTCCTGGGATGCCTCCACGTCTGCGGGCCCAATCCCATGCCTTCATCGACTGCCTCGTGGCGGTCAGCACATCTGGCCAGCTGCGGCATAGCATGGTAGGGATGACCGGGAGGAAGCGGAGGGGGAGTGGGAGGCGAGATTGTTCGATCTCTACCCATTTTGGGCGTCCTGTGGTGAGATCCCATGCTTGAAAGTGGGCCAGCTGTGCTGCAATGTAATATTTTTGAAGGTCCGGCACCCCAAGCCCTCCCAGTCTCGAGCTGGCCATCATCGCTCGTCGAGGGATCAGAGGTTTCTTGCCCTTCCAGATAAAGCCGCTGATTTTCCTTTGAAGTCGTTGCAAAGGGGAGGAGGATTGCGGTTGGGAGGGCGGCACAATCATAGAGAAAGCGAGGAAGGAGGTTAATTTTGCATGCCGTTATGCGCCCCAGCAGCAAAATCTCCTGTGTCTGCCAGTGGGCCAGGTCCTTTTCAAATTCCGCGAAGAGTGGGGGGAAGTTGGCCTGATAGACCTTGGTTGGGTCGGCGGGAATCTGAACCCCCTAGTATGGGATCGCTTGGGTGTTACATTGAAATGGGCTGTGGTTCTCTAGGGCTTCCTTCTCACCTGGGTTTAGGCCCACTCCGAGGGCAATCGATTTGTGGAAATTAATAGCGAAGCCCGAGACCCTCCCGAAGGCCCGGATTTCGGCCAGGGCCGCCCTCATGGAGTCTTTGATATTCGTGATGGTCAGCAGCACATCGTCCGCATAGAGAGCAATTTTATGGTGGGAAGTGCCGATCGTCGGGCCTGAGATCAGGGGGTCCCGGCGAACTCGCTGGGCTAGGGGTTCCATGGCCAAGGCTAAGAGCAAGGGGGATAGAGGACATACCTGTCGTGTTCCGCAAGTGAGAGGAATCGGGTCCGAAAGGCGGCCATTGAGTCTCAGCCGGGTTCTCGGGGCTTGGTAGTTCGCCAGGGTCATCCTCATGAAGGTCGGTCCAAAGCCAAAGGCCGCCAGGGAGAGATAGGGCTAGTCCACCTTATCGAAAGCTTTAGTGACGTCTAGGGCGATCAGGGCTAGTTGCTGGGAGTCCTTACTAGCGATTTCAATTAAGTCTAGCGCCCTGCGAATGTTGCCCTTCGTTGATCTGTGGAAGATAAACCACGTCTGGTCCGGGTCTATAATGCTCGGGAGAACAGGGGCCAGGTGGTTGGCCATGACCTTGGAGTAGATATTGGCGTCCAAGTTCAACAGGGAGATGGGTCTGTACGAGCTATTCTCCTGGGGGTCCTTGCCAGGCTTGAGGATCAAAATTGTGATGGACTCCTGCATTGATGGGGTGACTGTGCCAGAGGCCACAAACGAGTTGAAGAGGTGGGTCAGGGGAGCCACCAATTGCAAGCGGAAGAGTTTGTACAAGCGTGTGGAAAACCCATCTGGGCCTGGGGCCCGCGGTTTTGAACTTTTAATGGCCTCCTCCACTTCCTCATTAGTGATAGGAGTCTCTAGATCCTCTCTCGTCTCTGGTTTGAGAAGCGGAAGCGATGCCTCCTGGATATAGGAGTGCTGCTCATCTGGGTCCCGCGGGACAGCCGTCATTATTTCCGACTGGGGAGTGAACGCCAGCCGTAGTTTTTCGCCCTCCGTGTGGTGGATCTTCCCCTGTAGATCGCGTAGGCCCTGGATGAATTTTCTGCTCTTCTCCTTAGCCAGCTTGCTGACCAGTAGCTTATTAGCCTTATTGCTATGGGCGTAATACCATTGTTTGGTTCTGGTCAGCAGGTTTGCTGTAGCGTTGTCGTAGTGTGCCTCGAGCCTCTTCCTTGCCATTTGTAGGACCTTATAGGATTTCGGGGACCAGCCCTTACGTTTATGGGTGGCTTCGGCCTCATGGACCTCCGCTTCCAGAATAGCGCATGTCGCCCTCTTCTGTTTGTGGTACGCAGCGCCTTGGGCGATCAGCTCCCCTCTATGTACCGCTTTCATGGCGTCCCAGGTATTAGCCGGGGAGGTGTCCTCTTCGGTGTTTTCTGCAAAGAAGTTTTTGATTGTTCTGGCGATCGTGTCTCTCACTGCCATGGTCCCCAAGATAGGGTCGTACAGGGTCCACTGGCGGCGGGGAGGGGGATCCGGGTCATGCGCCCGCAGGGCAAGCGAGACCGGAGTGTGGTCTGAGAGGATCTGGGAGCCAATCGTGACTTTGTCCGTAAAGGTCAGGATCTGAGGGGAAACCAGCAATAAGTCCATTCTGGAGAAGGTACGGTGGATGTACCAGTAAAAGGTGTCAACAACGTTAAGCGTGCGGAATAGGCGGAGCAGCGCAGTTGCCACCTTCGAGTCCCTGGCTGATGGGGGGGGGGGGGTGAGATCTATCCCTGAGGTGGTCCGGGACCCGGTTGAAGTCCCACCGATAACCACTTGCCCTTCAAGAAATGGAAGGAGGGAATCCTCCAGGTCTTGATAGAATCCCACCTGGTACTCATTCGGGGCGTAGGCCGAAACGAGGGTGTAAAGTTGGCCAAAGACAGTGCACTTGACTGCTATAAAGCGGCCCTCGGGGCAACTCAGTGAGCCCAGGATCTGGGGCTTTAAGTCCTTGGTGAAGAGGATAGCGGTGCCACCCTTCTTGGTTCCGTTGGAGGCCAGGAATTGAAGGGGATAGAGTCTGCTTCGTAAGCGAGAGAAGTCTGCTGGGAGTAGGTGCGTTTCTTGTAAGAAAGCGATTGAAGTATACTCATTGTGTAGTCTTTGGAGGATGGATTTCCTCTTTGTGGGGGAATTCAAGCCTCTGACGTTTAAGGTAGTAAGCTTTAGTTTTAGATGTGGGGGCTGGTGCTCCAAGTCAGAATTCTGTTGGGGGGGGGGGGAGATTGGGAACAGGTCAGCTCCGCCATAGCTGTGTCATGATCTCTGCTTCCAAAAGGTCAGGGTTTTCCCAACTCCCTTGGAAGCAGATCCATAACCCAGGTTCCGAGTGCCAACCAGTCCCAATTGGGACCTTTTGGACCCAGTCCTGGCGCCAGTGGCACCAGGCTCATAAATATGCCCAGTCCCAGCGCTGGAAGCGCCGGGCTCATAATGCTTGGGTGGACTTACCTGCAGCAGACCATGCTGCTTACTTGCCTGCCAGTTGAGCCTCTGATCCTCTTCTGTTTGGAACTACTTTTCCTGTTGGGTGGGGCAGGAGCCACTCCCTAGATTCAGAACACTGGAACTCTTCTGGAAAGCAGGAACTCTTTTCTTACCTAGGTGTGGCTGTGGAAGGAGACACCTAAGCACTACAGGAGGCTATTTAAACCACACCCGATGGATGAATCTTGCTTTGCGTTATTCTGCATCCTCTGCAGCAGAACGCTCATCGTGTCTTCTGCATCTGATCCTGGGCCTAAGGAAAAAGGCTTACCATCCTGAATCCAGTCTTCAACAACACCTATAAAGACAAGAAAGAACAGGTTAGCATTACGGTCTTCAGTGACAGCTCTTCACTTACCTGGTCCATCGGCTGTCACCAACGCCTCGCGCTGCATTCCGGCATCTGAAAGACAAAGGCTTACCTACTCTTCGTGTGTTCCGGAGGTCTTCACACTGCATTCCGGCATCTGAAAGACAAAAGCTTACCAACTCTTTGCACGCTCCGGAGGCCTTCGGCGCTGCATCTGAAAGTCAAAACAAGGTGCGTTTAAAGACATTGGGGAACTTTAATACTCACGTGCCATTACTCCTTCCCACGCCGAACCCAGTGGGTATTCCGGCACCCTGCAGCCGCTCCGAACTTGTACCTGCAAAATAAAAAGACAGTTAGAGCGCATCGTGAAGCAGGCAACAAGCGCTTACTTACGTGCTTCCAGGCGTTTCTATTCATCACAAGGGCTCCATCTTCAACTCACTTCAGCCCGTCATCCGCCATCGCCGGAACCCTGCAAAACAAGAAACATCATTACTAAAGACTTTAAAGACATTAGAATTACTCGAAACTTACCGTTCGTGCAGTAAACGACGGACAGCAGTCCTCTGAAGTTCAAGAGGCCTGCTCCCCTTATCCAGTGAAGAAACTGGTTACAGCACCCTGCTCCGAGGCAGATGGAGAGCACGGCGTTCACTTACCTAAGGTGAGAGCGTTAACCTTTGGGGTTCTACAGGAGAAGAGAAAGGGAAGAAGAGAGAGACATTCAATAACCCAGTTCCTTAATCCCATATTTTCTATCTGCAGACATCTTACCCTTCGAGTCAGTCATACAGTGCCCAGAGGTCCAGCCCAAAGAGCCAGCCGTGTGTTACACATCACCTTTGAAGATACGGTATACGCCCAGTCAAGTTCGGCACCTCTACGGGAATCAGGTGAGCGTTACAAGCTGTGAGAGATTTGCTGCATTGGGGTCTCCTGTGGCTGAAAGAATTTTAGAACTGGTCTCCGACGGGTGGTATGAACTTCCAACGGAGGACCAAACTGTGACCGGGGGGACCGATTTTGATCTGTCGGTGAGGCCCCCGGGCCCCTAGGCGGTCGCCAGATGACATCACCAACATAATTGAGGTGCTCTCCAGGGGTAAACATGGTGGCATCCACCCTGGAGGAGGGTATGGACCGCATAGGGTCCGCGGCGAGCTTGAGAGAACTCTGGTGGTTCCTGCACTATGTGTGCCTCAGACATATCAGCCTCTGTTATCTAGGTTTACGATATCTCTGCCCCCTTGACCATGGGGTCTGCTTCGGCTTGGGAGAAGCAGCGTCCTGCCCAATGCTTGTCTGGCTCGAGGAGTGCGGTTCTGTGCTCCCGGGGAGTCCGGGCGGAGGATTGATGCTGCGTCGTCAAGGTGACTGATGGTGCGGGGAGTGCCCTTGTACGAAAACTGTAGTGCCGTGGGGAACAGTCAGCGATAGCGGATCTGTTGGTCCTGCAGGAAAAGGGAGAGTGGGCGTAGCGACCTGCGCTTCTGGAGGGTTAGGGGGGAGAGATCCTGGAAGATCTGCAATGGGGAGACCTGGAAAGAGAGTTCATATTTCGAGCGGCCTATTGCTGAAATGGCTTCCTTGGTGGTGTAAAAGTGAACTCTTGTGATAACGTCCAGAGGGGGGTGCGTATCGGATCCCCGGTGGGGCCGTAGCCGGTGAGTCCGGTCAAGTAGGAGCTGCGACTCATCTAGATCTGGTAACAGGGATTGAAAGAAAAGGCTTATATATCCGGGGAGCTCCTTATCAGAAATCGCAGAGGGCACCCCGCGTATGCGGAAGTTGTTGCGTCGGGAGCGGTTCTCCAAATCCTCCTGTTTGAACTCGAGGATTTCGGTTCTGTCCATTAGTGCCTGGATGGAGCGCTGGACCTCTGTTAATGCGTTAGTGATCCGTAACCAGATCCTCGGACTCCCCATCCTACGCTCGATGTTGTTGACCCGTTGTTCTGTTTACTCTAGTTTGGTCATGAGTTAGGTCATGCAGGACCTGAATTCCGATTTGATGTCGGTCATGAAAGCCTGGAGGTCCTCTTTGGTTGCAAGCAACCCTTTATCTTTGGTGGATTTCTGGGGGGTGAGTTTGGGGGGGTCGGTCTTCTTCCCCCTCTCCTAGGCCAGCAGCATGGTGGAAATGTCACCAGATTTAGTGGGCTTTAGAGCTTTAGACATGGCCCTGAGGTGGAAGACTGCTCCAGGGGGCTAGGCTTGGCCACAGCACACAGAGATCCTGGGCGCTGACTGCAGGTTCCGGGGGCGGCGGGGGCCGGGGAGGTGGAATGGGCCGTGGCGCCCCAGGAGGCTGCGCAGACAACCAGCAGATTAATCCCCTCAAGAGCAGTAAAACACCTTGGTGGCGCAGCTCCGTAAAGAAGAGTGGTTGCAGGTCCCTGGGACACTTGCCTCCGTCTCGGACAGGCTGCAGCAGTCGTAGGCAGGCTCCCTCCGTCTGAAGGGATGGGGCGTGGGTAGGGGTGCCCCAGGAAATCAACGGCGTGGCTTTGTCAGCAGGGGGGGCGGCTCCTCTGGGCAGCAGGAGATCAGAATGCCCTTATCAGCAGGGCCCCAAAGTGCAGGCTAGTAGGCCGAGGGCCGCCACAGATAGCCGGGGGGCTCTACGCCAGAGGAAGAAGGAGGTCCAATATTGTGGAGAAGGGCAGATGCTTGCTGGGGCTGCCCCCAACCTTGTAAGACCTGGATCTCCGGGGCAGCCGCAGGCCTGGATGCTCAACAGCACTCTCCTTCCCCGGACGATGGTGGCCCTGCCCAAGTGCAGGGTGATTCCTTGTCGCAGCGGGCAATGAGTAGCAGGAGTCCAGGGATGGTAGTGGCCAGAGGGACGGGGAAGCCAGCTCCCATCCAGCCAGCACTGGCGCAGGAGTCGTAGAGCCGGAGGCAGCAAACGCCATATAGGAGCCCCCACACCAGGTGGGGGGGGCCAGCAGCAGAAGAGAAGTGGCCCCTGGCTCCAATGGGGGAAAGCGGCGGTCCCTCGAGTTGGGCCCAACGGGGCCGAGGCCCAGGCAAGGTGGTTGGCTCCCGTGGAGGGATGGGGGGGGGCAGTCCCCGCAAGGTCCCCCCAGACCAAGGCCCCCACCAGAGGAAAGGTCCGCGGGCCGATGCCGCGACCACAGGACAAGATGGGGCAAGTCCGGGAGCCGGGCTGCTGGAGGTGCAGGTGTCCCTCGCGCTAATGCTGTCAGGGGAGGCCGCCGGCAAAGAGAGGCAGGCGGAGCCGCTCCAATCCAGCGGGAGGTGTAGAGGTCCGCAGCCGGGCCAGGAGACACGGGCCAACCGGCGGCGAAGGCAGCCCCCACCCGGGAGGAGAGCTGTGTCGTCGGGCTGGGTCCATCTCTAGACGGGCCAGGCAGCCGGAGGCGCAGACGGCCTCGCACCAATGTTGAGTGCAGGCGGCCCCCGCACTACTGCTGGACAGTGCAGCAGAGGAAGGTAGCGGGCGGGAGGAGGGGGATGGAGGCAGGGCGGCTCATGTCCTGCAGGCAGGCTCGTCCGAGCGGGGGATCACAGCCCCGTCACCAGGCCAGGGTTCCCAGGCCAGTCTGTAGTGAAGACAGAGGCCACCCGGGAGCTAGGCAGCGCTTATGTCGGCGCTCAGCTGGTTCGAGCCGGAGGGGTCCGATCCCCGGAGCCGGGCCCCGGCGGGCAAGATGAAGCTCGCAAGCCACGGGGGGAGGGGCACACAATGGCGGTTGCCATCTTGAAGACCGTAGCGCCGGCGAGCTGTCTTCGCCACGGTTTTATGGATCTGGGGCCGTTAAGCACCCAGATTGCAGTCGGCGACGCAGCAGAGGCACCAGCATCTCCTTTTAGGTCGAGCAGGCTATTAGCTTGGCAGGAACCGGAGAAAACACATCAATAGCCGCGGAGGCCATCAATGGAGCTGCCACATCGCTGGCGCTCCAGGCCACGCCCCTCGCAGTTTTTATCCTCCCAGTTTCTCATAGAATAAACCCACAGAGCGTTGCAGCTGTCAGACATTTGAACTACAGGCATACAGATTGAATCTTTAAATAGTCCAAGAAATGAAAGGAATTACGATTTGAATCTAGCAGAGTGGTTTTTTTTTATCCAGATTTCTTCGAGACAGTTGGGCCAAATGTACATTTGATGACTCTGTTAAACAACTTCTTCACGAACCCCAAATCCCCTATGCAATGTTCTTCCCGTCCAAGCTCAGGATCTAACATAGCATAGTGGGCGCGCCTACTTCTTTACATCGCCTAATGAAGCAAGATCCTTCATCGAAGCAACAATATCTCCTAAATTGCCGGTACCCAGTGCCTCGCTGGGTGTGCAGCGTCCGGTGGCCTCAAATTACTCAGATACTGTAGATTGACTTAAATAATGCTAGCAAGTAACCCAATATCGAGTCATTTTAGATCTGGCCTTAATTTATAACAGGCATGTGGCCAAGCAAAATATGATATGTTGGGCTGTGGGGGAAGTGTAGACACTAAGAAATAACCTATACAAAGTTCTATATATTTACATTGATGTTATCATCCATATGCAGAAATAAAACTTTCAAGATGTACTGGTACGGGATCGGATGTTTTGCAAGTTCTAGTTTTTAGATAATGTAATTCTGTATTCTTGTACAGTATGTCAAGAAGGCCACACAGGATGCGCCGAAGACACGAGCCGGAAGTTATAATTCAACACAGCTTTACCCTGACCAGTTGGGCATGAAGCCCCTTCGGGGGGTTGTTTCTCTGCATCCTTTATGCCTTCAATATGGCGGAAATCATCTGGCATGCTTGCATGCAGTAAAAGCTGTGGCTTTGGACGTGTTTCCGTCAAAAGTCACAAAAAATGTGTAACCTTTCGAAAGTCTCTTGCCCTGTATATGTAGTTTTAGCGCCCTGGCCCCATCCAAGATATGCAGTGTTCTTTCAGCCGCCATGGAAGGTGACAGAAAACGTGCAAGGCAGTTTCCGCATTCAGGAGAAAGCTGCTAACATCAACCTTGGGTAGAAAAGCTGGCTTTGCTTTTAGTTCCACCTTTCCCTGTAAAAGATAATATACGGCCCTCTGCTCATAAGGTCTCAAGTTTGGATATCCTCCGGGCAGATGTGACAGCTAATAGAAATGTTGTTTTTAAAGTAACCCATTTCAAGTTCATTGAGGCCATTGGCTCAAAAGGTTTTTACATGGGAGCCGAGAGTACAATGTGCCTCATTATGAGGTTGCCGGTCCAGAAAAACGGTACCGGTAAGCTTGCCGGTCCGGAAACAGCGGTACCGGTAAGCTTGCTGGTACCGTTGTTTCCAGACCGGCAAACTACGAGTTCTGTGAGTGGGTGCCTTTCAGCCTGCCAGGTCTGACCTGGCGGGCAGGACGGCAACCGCTTGCAGACCTTGACGGATGCACCGGCACCATTCATGAATGGTGCTGGTGCATCCGTCCTCCCCATTCCCATCGAGTCCAATGGGACTGGAATGGGGATGGGGAGAAAAATATTTCGCCGCCCGGCAATGAGGAATTACCGGGACCGCCGGGCCGTAATGCCCCGGTAAGTCCCCAATGCCAGGCACCGGGAAAAAAATGACTCTGGCGGCAGCCGTACCATTTTTACTGGCACAGCTACCGCCGGACTCCTAATGAGGCCCAATGTTTAGATCCCTTGGTCAATGAGGCTTTCTTCTTGGGGGATAGATGTCTCATGAGTCGCGCAAAGTGTCTCTTAACCACCTTGATTGACAATGGGGATTTTTATATCATCCTTCTTTGAGTAAGCCCTTATTGCTAATAAATAGGTCCTGCACAAATCCAAAGATACAATATAGAACAGCAAGAGGACTTGGCAGTTAATGAGACACCTTTTTACTCCTCGGGATTCACACCTTTATGTTGCAAAAATCAACTTTACACGTTTTTGATGATTTTCCAAAGTAATTTAAATGTGTTTTTCTTTCAAATCTTTTACAATTATTGTATTAAATCATCATTTTACATATTCATTATGGCGACCTGTTCAACAATTACAGCCACGACATGTACACATTTCGATCAATAGACGCACATCAAAACAAATTTCTCACTTACGATTTTACCAAGAAAAGCACTATATATTCTTACAAAGTGCTGGTTTATACCCATGGTTTTAATCAGAAATGTTAATCGACATCATGATGTGTCGGTTTATTAAGTAGCACTTCTTTTGACCGAGCATGAAGCTAGTATCCAATATTTAGAAGAATTGTCCGATCGCTGACTGTCTCTAGGACCAGCTCTATATCATGTGTCGATTACCGTACAAATATATACACTCACATACTGTGCACAAAATGTGTGTACCTTAAAAACAATCATGCTGTGCTTCCTTGTGCAACTGATCCAAATCCCATTACCGTAATGAAAAAACTTCCTCGTGCCGTTCACTGCAACAGTACCCCTCAATTATCGATTACAATATATTAATGCCATGTGCATGTTGACAGGAAGGTCCTACTGCTGTTCTATATTGAATTGTACTTCCCTGAACGGGAGAAACAATAGACACACACCAGAAGGTGCTTACATCGGAGTGCCTTTGTCATCAAGCAAAAATTTGAATCCACAGATATCCCAGATTCTGCCAGGTCTGTGATGAAGGTTAAGACGTCATTATGTGTTGCCTGCCGAGAGTCCTTATATATCGCTAAACACTGGTAAAAATGCGACAAATTGCTTATGTTCTGTGTTCTAGTGCTACCCTTTTGGGCTGCTTTGATGATAGTCACATTTTTGTCTGACAGATCAATGTGAGCTGTGATGAATCTAGCAATGTCATCATTCCCTCTCTGGGGAAACTCTCTTCCCATATGGCCAGCGAAGGGCAGCCACTACTTGATCCCGACCCTGGGGGTGGTTGCCTAGGGGAAGACCATATGGGTGGAAACAACCCTCATGGGAGGGAAAGTGATTCACTGGCAGGAACATGGTATCCCCCCCTCCCTCTCAGGGTATAACACCAATCCCTTGAATTCTTAAATATGTATGGCACATTGTAATATAGATCCACTCCATCCACTTTGCACTGACAGTAGGGCTCTTTCCAATACTTTTTGCAAAACCACTGGGATGAGCAAGAGCCCTAGAGCAATGCAGAGCCCTGAAGCTGCAGATCTAGAGACACATTCTACTGGTTGGATGGATCTGATGGGTGCCGGGCTAAAACCCCAGCACTGCGAGGAAGATTGAGAACCACTACACCTGACGCGGGTGGGGAAGCAAGGAAGAAGCCAGCTGTAGCGGGGAGCAGGAGAGCTCCAACTGGCACTGTCACGAGAATCCCAGAGGTCGATGGTACGCCCACAGAGGCGTGCAGCAGGAGACGCTGTGGAGAGAAGACCAAGGCATAGTGGGTACCGGAGAATGGATGGCATCCAACAGAAGGAAGAGGTGCCACACTGGAGAAACCGAAGAGCGTCGAGAACACCAAAGTCGCCACAATAGACCGGTGAGCCCAGAGGAGGCCAGACACTGGGGCGCTTTTCAGCGTATACCGCCAAGGAGAGACGGTGATATTCACAGGGAGAACCTGAGCAAGAGAGCTGGGACACAGAGTACATTATGTAGTGAAACAAAAGAAAGTAGGTCGAATACCGAGTGGCTGAATGAGTCAGAATGTTGTGGAGAAAGCCCTGGCAGGAGAGCAGTATACCAGGCAACGTGATAGTCTGGGGCTCGCACCCAATTGCGAATAAACTGTGAGAGTCAAGAAGAAAGACAAACTCTTAGGTGTGTGAAATCCAGGTTTAGTTTTGTGGAAGCAGGGAAACCCCATGTAGGGATAGGGCTAGGTAGGTCTTTCTCCAACCCTCTTTTTCTCTTCAATAAAACTCTATAGCAACCATCACTATGCCCCTGTGTCCGAGTCTTACTTCTGATTCTTTACAGAGCATATACAAGGTCCTCAGCGAGCAAGCTACCAAGGACATCGCTTGAGGGCTAGGGTGTAAGATTCTGCCCTCTTGTTGATTGCGTATGTTGTCCGGCCAGCAGGGCATTGTCCATGTGGGTTGACATTTCAGATTATGTAAATCTGAAAACCAAATGCATTTTTGCCAGAATGAAGCCACCAGGATCATTAGGTTTGTGTAGCACTTTGATTATTAGAAAAAGTGGAGGGAATGCATAGAGAGTCTGCCCATTTCATGGCAGTAGAAAAGCATTCCCAGTGAATCCAGCCATTCCCTTTCCATACAGTGTGCATTTCTTGTTTATGTTTGTTGCAAAAAGGTTCACCATAAGCCTGACCCAAGCCTGGAAAATTGGCAGTAGTGCCCTGCTGTTGATTTCCCTTTCATGTGGTGCATGGTTCATACGGCTCACCACATATGCTCTGATATTCTCCTCCCCTGGTATTTGATAGGTGTGGCAAATCTAGGGAATTCATCCCTTCTCCACAAAAGGGGAGTTGCCTGCTTTGGGACTATGGAGGTGAGCCTGCTAAGCTTAACACCCTCTAGGAGACCTGGTAAGCAGGATCCCACTAGGGTTGACTCCTAGAAGGGGATTTTATTCAGCCTCCTTTATGTGCAGAGTACTATATGTTTGTTGGCTACATGGGCATTGCAAAGGATATTCAGATGGGAGGAGCATTGTTTACAGAGGAGTATTAAAGAGCATCATTGTGAATCTTGTTTTCCCCTAAAGAGTTGTTAAAAGTTTTGAAGATGCAGAACTATGAAGTTGTTGTGAACCTCTTGTCAGTTGATCTTAACCACAAAAGCACTTGTCATGAAACGCTGTTCGGGTAGGGAATTGCACCCAGATGGCAAACCTTTGGAAGAGTAGGCCTGGCATGGGAGTAAACCAGGTAGTAGTCGATGAAGTGCTATAAAGTGATCCTGACAAAGACAATTTATGTTGCTTGTGTTACTGAAGCAAGAACTTTGCAAAACTGCTGTAAAGTGGTTATATTTCATTAGAACCTTTCAGTTGTGGCAAATCATCCTGACCAAGACAATTATTGTCACTAGTGATGAACCGATAAAATCCCCTGCTGTTGACAGCCTACTCTGGTAAAGGGGTGAAGTGGCTGGCTCCAAGTTTGCTGTTGTACTGGGCTGCTGCGAATCACAGATCCTATTGGCAGCTTCCGCTAAGTCTCAGTCATACATTCTGCCCTTCTGGATTATCTGCGATTGATGCTAACAGCTTTGCTCTGGGAGTGCGCTGGCTAGCTCTGCGCCGGTTGAGAGAGGGTCTTGACTGGCTTGACGCCACCCTGGTAATGTACCCCTTGTCCTCTAGTGTGGCGAGCTTACAGCACAGGCGAGCTGGTTTGACTGCTGCCTCCCAACTTTATCATGGCTAAACCTTCAAAAAACGGTCAAGTAGTGGGATATTTCTACTATCCTGCAACTTGCAGATAGGAGTAAGCATACTGAGGTGGTAACGGCTCAAGTGCATGGAACTGACCCCCTCCCAGGTATGTTCACACAGATGTCTACAAAGTCTGATCTGCAGGACCTGTTGGCTGAGATCCGGAAGGAGATTCACAAAAGCACATAGGAACTCTCCCGCAAGATTTTGCCACTTGGCAAAATAGTTTGAGGCGGAGCACAGGGTATCTGAGGTGTAGGATACTCTCTGTGAGCAGTCCTATGAGGTGGGTGAGTGCTCCAATCGGCTGGAAGCTTTGGCGGCCCGCTGCGAGATCCTGGAAGATAAGCAGGAGGATGGGGAAAATCGTTCCCGCATAAAATATTTGCATCCGGGGAATCTTGTTGGCAGTGCGGGATGAAGACCTACCCGGCTTCATGGCTGACCTTTTTCGTTCCATCCTTGAACTGCTTGAGGATCAGGAGATTGAACTTGACAGGACTCATCAGGCTAAATCTCGTACTGCCCTATCCCAGGACAGGCCTGCTTATGTGCTGTCCAGTGTTCATTTCTTCAAACTGAAGGAACGCATAATGGCTGCAGTTAGATCCTTGTCTTCCATCTCTTTTTGCAACATGTCACTCTCCTTGTACCAGGACTTGGCGTCAACAACCTTGGTAAAGCAAAAGGCACTGCGCCCACTGATTGAGTGGCTACGTACAAAGGAGGTGCCCTACAGGTGAGGCTTTCCTACTGATCTCCATTTCATACATCAGGGGAGGCACTGGGTAGTACGATCATTGAAGGAAGCGGAGTGCCTGCTGACTCCTGAGGGTGCTGGCAGGGGGGTCTGATGGGTGAACAGGATGCTGATCGGGGCACTGATCTGGAGCCCTTGCAGAAATGGTGCAAAGTGGGCAGGGGAAGGCGAGTGAAGGGGCCAATCGGAAAGACTTGAAAATTTTGTGTTCTTTGTTTGCCATGCAGGGTTCCCTGGTGTTGAAGCTAGTGGGGCGCCTTTGGGTATTGGGAATTGAGCTGAGTTGATGTGGCCCATTTGCACCCTCCAAGTCAGGTTCCTGGTGAAGTTGCCAGAGGTTTCCAGATGTCTGGAGAACGCTCATCTTTGAGCATGGTTCAGGGTTGGGGTGGGGTTTCTAAATGTTTTCTGAGGGTCGGGCAGGTATGGTATGAAACTAATGTGTGGGTAGTTTGGGTGGTGATGGGAGATGGGCTTCTTGGGCCAATGGGCCAATCTCAGCGAGGACATTTTGGCTGATGTAAGGGTGAATGCCGAAAGGGAGGGCCTCATGGTTTTGGGCACATGGAACATACAGGGCTTGAATTCCCCTGTGAATAGGAAATCCATTACGGGCAAACTAAGGGACATGTCTCTCTCCATTGTGTTTCTGCAGGAGACCCACCTGCTAGTGCAGTATGGGAAGCAAATGAAGAATAGGGCATTCACGTGCCAGTTTTTCACTTCCAACGGTCGCAGGGTTGATCATCTTAGTGGGGGTGCAAATCCCAATATGGAAAGTCGAGGTCTTTCGGGACCCGTAGGGACGCTATGTATGTGTTTTATGGTGGGATTGTATGTTCACAATGGTGTCCCTATATGTTCCGAATGTTGGACAAGATGTATTTTTGGAAAGGTTCCTACTCAAGGTGCTCCCTTTCGCTGAGGGTCACGTTCTACTAGCAGGGGACTTTAATCTAGTACCCGATGCTTTGGCTAACAAATCTCTCCCCCCGACCAAGTTAGACTTCAAACATTGTATGGCTTTTGCCCTCTTCCTCCATGAATTGGGGTTAGTTGACACGTGGAGGCTGGCGCATGGGGTGGAAAGGGACTTCTACTTTTATTCACATGTTCACAGGGGTTTCTCTAGATTGCACCTCGTCCTTGTTCCTAGTGCGCTCTACCCCTGTGGAGTGGAGATGGGTACGCCCACGTTGTCTGACCATGCCCCTGTGTCGGTGGCACTAGCAATATTGGATAGGCCTGAGAGGCCCAGGTGCCCATGCAAGTTATATGACCCGGTGCTTAGAGACCCTGTCTTGACTGGCGAGCTGAGGGAGCTCATCTCCAATTACTTTATAGAAAACATGGATTCTGGACCCTCGCGGGACATAGTGTGGGACGCCATGAAGGTGGTAGTCAGGGGACAGCTCATTAGCAAAACAGCAGCCTACAACAGAGAAAGGCAACTGGCTCATGTGAGGTTAGAAAGCGATGTTGCCCAGACTGAGAAGGAGCAGAAGAGGTTGGGCTCTCGCAGGGCATAACGCAAACTACGGGTGGCACGAAAGTAACTGGAGGCGCATCTGGCTGACAGGACTGCTCGGGCAATATTTAAAACCAAGCAGTTCTACAATGCCAATGGGAACCGAGCCAGTCGCCTTCTGCTAGCCAAACTGCGCAAGCTCCAGACAGGAACTCGGTGTTAGCCCTGCGTGACGAACAAAGGCATGGTGCAGCGGGCAGAGGTTGCTAAAATGGGGATTCTTGAGGCTCATTTTGGTTCTGTGTTTAGGGCAGAGCTTCCACTAACCTAAGGCACAATACCTAAAGAGACGCGCATCTCTCCAGTGAGGATCGGGAGCCTCTCGAGGCACCAATCTCAGCGGGGAAGTAGTATTGGCAATTAAGACTCTGAAGAATAAGGCCCCGGGTCCAGATGGTTTCACGTCTCCCTTTTACAAAATGTTCTGTGACCTCCTGGTTCTCCCCTTGGTAGATCTTTTCAACTCCTTTATGACCTCTGAGAGGGTAGCCACGTCTATGGGGTGGGGTGGTGGGGGACTCTACGACTGTTCTGATCCCCAAGCCGGGTGAGGATCCGATTCTTGATATGATATGGCATTTATAACGCACCTCTACACAAGTGTTTCTACTTTGCTACTCGTATCGCCCTATCGCCTTACTAATATGGACTCCAAGCTCTCCTCAAAGATCCTGGCCCATTGTGTGATGGAGGTTATTACCGAGCTCATAGACGGTGACCAGACCGGTTTTATTGTGGGTCGGAACGCGCAGGATAATGTGAGATGGGTCCTGGGTCTACTGGAAGCAGGGAGTCGCTCAGTTATAGACTTTGGCATTATCGCACTAGACACTGGCTTTCGATAGGGTGGACTGGGGATACCTTTGGTGGATGTCTACAGCACTTCGGATTTGGCTCTGGGTTCATTAGTTGGGTCATAGCAATCTACCAACACCAATCTTCACACCTTTCGGGTTAATGGGGTACTGTTGTCTAAACTGTCGATCACCAGGGGCATGAGACCAGGCTACCTGCTATCCTCATTTATTTTCACCTTATGTATGGAACCGTCTGCTAGCCGAATTAGATCTTATGGGAATATAGAGGGAGTCCGAGTTGGGGAGGCAGACATTAAGGTGCATCTCTCTATGCAGATGATGTCCTGATCACCTTGACTAATACCCGCTCCTCCCTGGAGGAGGTGCTACACAAGTTAGATGACTGGCTGGGCATCTGGTTTCCTAGTAAACTATAATAAATGCATGGCCTGGAGGTGTCGTTGAGGCCAATACAGTCGTCCCAGGAGTCCATCCCCAGCTTGGGTGTTAGTATTCCTAGCAGCGTCACTGAGGTGTTTCAGGCTAATTTTCCACTGCTGTTACAGGAGCTGGCCGGTGGGGACTTCAGAATATATCCTGGTTTGGTTGCATCGCTGCGGTCCAAATGAATCTGATTCCTGGCCTGCTTTACCCATGTTCGGCGCTGCCATTGAGGATACTGATTCGGGTCTATGTGCACTCCAGGAGAAGATTTTTAAATTTATCTGAGGGAATAAGCGCACTAGAATATCCAGGTGAGTACTGGTAAGGCCAATGAGAGTGGGGGGCCTCGGACTCCCTGACGTTTTCTGCTACAACTTAGCGGTGCAGCTTTCTCATGCCCTTACCTGGAGCGCGCCTGACTTGAGGCCACAGTGGAAACTGATTGAACAGGCCCACTCAGGGTTAAATCTGTGTCAACTGCCTTATATGGATGGGAGCTCCCGGGGCCAGGAGAGGGGACTCTCTTCTGGCAACAACCAAATGTACGCTGTATTACAAGGGAAGGGCCCTTCGCAGGTGGCGTATATCGATGGGGTTGGGGCCCCTTTTACCTATATGGGACAATCCGTGCTTTCAGCCTGGCTGTGACAGTAGGGCTTTTGGGGGGTCGACGGCGGGTGGTATGGCAAACCTACAACAGTTCTACAAAGACGGTAGTCCAATGACTTTTGAGGCATGTAAACACTTCTTTGACTTGTAGAAAACAAAGTTTCTGCTATGCCCAATTGTGCCACTGGGCTTCTCAACCACTCACAAAGAAGTGTGCTACTAGACCAATGTCTGCCCTCAAGTTAACACTGCAAGAGGGGCTGCCGAGGGGACTGATCTTGAGGCTATATAAACTTCTGGACCCAGGGGACCCTATTGTGCGCCTGCCCTATATGGCTAAATGGGAAGCTGACTTGGGAGGGCCCATTGAGGATGAGGAATGGGTTGAGGATATGGCGTAGGAGGCTTAAATCCTCCAGGTGCATCGCGGATAGGGAGTGTTCTTACACATTCTGTTAAAGGTGGTATCTCACCCCAGAAAGGTTGCATCACATGGTCAAGGATTATTCTGCTAACTGCTGGCGTGGCTGTGATGCATTGGGGTCTCTTTTCACATGGTGTGGTCGTGTCTCCTCCGACCTTTCTTGTTCTTCAAAAATTGAAGTCAAAGATTTAAAATATTCCTTCCTTGGTAGAGGTTTATACATTTGTTTTGGAGGAGCTGCTACAGTGGAGGTTGAAGGTATTAGTCTTTACAGCTTTTCCTTTTGCTGTTTTGTCAGTTTCTGGCTGAACTGGAGCCATTGAAACTTTTAGCACCAAAGGCTTCGGGGTCCACGTCGACAAAGGCGTCGATGGCACTGACGAGATAGCAGTTGTCGACGGAGCTGGCTTCGAGGGCGTTGAGATGCTCTTCGAAGGCTTGTCCTTCAAGGTGTGTCGGGTTCCGGATGGCATCAATGACCTCGAGTGGTCGACTCGAGCGATCTTTATCACTCAGGGTCCTGGAAGGTTCCCAATCCTTCCTCCTTCGATCACCTGGGCTCGAGGGTGCGCGAGTGTCGGAACAGTTACACTCTCAGCCGGTGTACGAGGAATGCGCGGACCAAGGCTTAGCCTTTTCAAAAACCTCCATCATTTTGACTCTAAATGCTTCCCATTCTTCGGTTGAAGAATGTTTTGTGGGGCATTTCATTTTCTTGGGGGATTCGTCTGAAGATGTGGTGGAAGGGGACCGGTGGTGTCTCTTTTTGATTTTTTCATCAAAGACGAAGAGTGGTGTGAACCACTTCAGGACCTAGACCTGTGTTTTGGATCTCGACTCTACGCTTGAGGCTTTTCGGTCGGGTTTTCGACCTACCTTCCTCTCTCGCAAGGCCTTGCCCGTCATTGCCGGACACTTCGTACAGGCCTCCATGCCGTGGTTTTCACCGAGGCACCACAGACATTCTCGGTGTGGATCCGTGATCGACATTTTGGAACTGCAGGTTTTACATTTTTTGAACCCTCGAACGTGGGTTAGTCGGGATCGACAATGAGGACATCTCAAATATCTTCTTTCACAATAACTGCGTCACAGAACTATCGAGGCGCGCCGAGTCTCAGAAGCAACACGTACTGCGGAAAAACGGAACTGAGGCCAACGGGCGCTGTGCATGCTACTTGTATACTCGATGACATCACCCTCGACGGAGGCCTTCGAGGGACTTCGACTCGACGACATTGACGCACAGCGCCCTCTGCTGAGAAACATTTTCCAAAGCAGCAAAAGCTGGGCGAATACATCTAAGATGAGGAATACGTTGGAGGAACATCCAGTCGAAAGAACGTTACCAGTTGGTAAGTAACTTGCTCTTCTGTTGATGAGTTAAAGTTGCAAAGAACTGTGTTGGAACTTTGTTACAAATTAGGATTTCCTTCTTTTGGAACTGCAGAGAAAATCCTGCTTAAATCTGGGCAATGGGAATTCACCCAGGTTACAAGGAAAGACTGTTACATTACAAACTCAATTGTTATATTAATTTTGATACCTTTTAACCCCCATACATTACCCAATTTATGTATTGTATTTATAAGTGTGAGGGACAGATATCCTTTGTTAGAGTGTTTATTTTAGTTTATTTTGGGCAGGGAAATCCTCGTCGGGGTAGGGGTAGTGGGTTGCTTGTCCAATCTTCTAATTTAAGGAAAATGGCATTGAAAGTTGTCCGCCTCACATTTCTGACCCCCTCACAGGAAGGTTATTGAGTGGGAGAGGGGAGTAGTAGTGGACGGAGTTCCACTACTACTCCCCCCTCCCACTCAATAACCTTCCTTTCATCAAGTAGCATTCACTTCACATCCTTTCATTGCATTAACTTCTATTCACCTGCCACACAAACGTTCTGTGATGATATTGTCAATTCTCCCCTAGGGGGAGCCCCTTTCTATGAGGCCAGGAAGGTGAGGCCGCTACCCGATAGTCCCCCTGGGGGTTGTTCTCAGCGGATGGATCTTCAAGGGTATTAAAAAAAACCCTATGGGATTAATGGTATCCCCTAGCCCACTTAACCCTTACCAGCCTCCCTCTTTAACCCCCTACAACACCATCCCTAGTGTTTCTATTTGTTTCCTTAAAACCAGTAAGCAGGGATTAGTAGGATGAGGAAGAAACCAACTGACTTACTAGAAGGCCTCAAAATCAGTACTGAGACGAGGAAGAGTCCAACTGACTCACTAGGAGTCTGTAAGATCAGTACTGAGACGAGCAGGAGGTGCAGAAGCATAGAGAGCTCCGATGTGAATCATACTGAGCTGTCTAATCTTTGTGAATTTCCTATTAATCAAGACGAGAGTGAACTAGAAGAGGGGAATTCAAACTCTGGGAGAGATCCTCCCTGGAGGAATTGGGAGCTGCAGAGCCACCTGGCCAAAGGCTTGAGCGAAGCAATCACAGATGGGATGCTTACCCCTCAGCAGAGACGCTTCAGAAAGCGTCATCATGGTTGTACCATGCCTGGAAGCAGAAAACTGAAGTGCAAGCAGATTCGAGAGAGCCAGAGAGTGTTGTCTAAATGGGACGCAATGTCGGAAAGCAGAAAGCCGCTGCAGAGGAACCGCAGAACTCAAACGCAGGAGGAGCTCTCTGAATGGGGGCGAGAGACCCAGAAGCAGCCAGCAGAGAATGGTGAGCAACCAGACAAGAGTTGGGAAACCGTGAGGCTTGCTGTGAACCCAGAGCGACTATGCTGCAGTGGGACACAGGTCTGGGACCCGCATCCAGTAATGAGTGTTCTCCAGAGCCATCTTCTTCATGGCAGTCCCTCGGAGTGTGGAAGATCAGGGCTGCCCATATCAAGAGAACACGAAACCAAAGGGGTCTGGAACCCAAGGGCAAGAAACCAAAGGGGCCTGGGACCGGAGAACAAGAATACCTGGCAGGATGGTGAAGTGGTTAGAAACTGTTACGCATCAGGAAAAGACCAGGGGAAGGGAGACCTATCCCATGGTGTTTGTGGACATTGTAAAAAGGAATCAAGAGAAGGGGGTACTTCTCTTCACATCGTGAAGATACAAGACATTTTGGTTTGTTCTATGTGCCTTATTGGAGCCTCAACCCTAGGAACATTTATTGACACTTTTGATTTGTATCCCTTAAGAGGAGCATTTCATTTGGAATCATCCAGAAGGAAGAAACCATTCTTCTGAATCAAGAAATATACTCTTCTTTAGTTGTGTACTGTGAGGAACCTGAGGGCATCTTCCAATCTATTCCCCTTGGATCTTCCTCCCAGATGGCCAGGGAAAGGCCATTGCTTTTGAATCCTGACCCTGAGGGTGGCTATGCGAGGGAGGATCACCTGGGTGGAGGGATCTTGGGGAGTTAGGAAGAGGATGTCTGCAGGTGAGACATGGTATCCCCCTTTCCTGTATGAAAATGAGTCTAACCCCTCCACCTTCATAGGGTATTGTACATCCTTTTCCCTTCCACACACATCAACAGTCCCCCAATCATATGCCTTTAGGACTGGGATGCGGAAGAGGCAACGAGGAGTGATGCACACTTCTAGTCAATTTCACGCCTGTGATACTGAGATGAGGAGGTTGACTATGGAGGAAAATGACTAAAAAGCATTGATGAACAAAGTATAGTGAATTCATAAGAATACTTATGAATTCACTGAAAAGCAAGCGTTAAAGACAAGTGGCTGAACTTGAATGGACAAAGTGAAAGCAAGGTGGTGGAAGACGATATACACAACGAAATACAGTGAGTACAAGTTGTGGCAAAGCCAAAATACTGCCACAGAGACGATCGCAGCACATGGTAAGTACTAATACAGGTACAAGGTGGATAACCAAGAGCATCATAAAGGGTCATGGGTTACCGGTTGCGTGACCTGTAATGGGTGGACTGTGTGGTCTGAAACCTGCGCCTTGACTAAGTAGCCTGACCTGGGAAAGAGCCAGGAGAAGTCAAGATATAAAGGTTGCATGATATAAGTGCTGCAGTGAAAGAAATCCTCTATTTGAACTGTTACAGAGTTTAAAGGCGTGCATTGCTAAACTGGAAGTATTATTTAAAGTCCGTAGACTTGAACTGTGTTGAACTTGGGGAAGGGAACCCCGAGATATCCTCGAACTGTATTGATCTTGGGAAGGGAGCCCCAAGCCTTTTTTGGAACTATTTGATCTTGGGGAAAGGGGAAGCTGAAACCAAGCCAAAGTGCTGATATCCCTACACATTGTACATCTTTAGCTGTGAGAGAAAGTTTTGGACACAGACAGAAGTTGAACTTACTGACAGACTATCCTTAGTTTCCTTAGGTAGGGGAATCCCACTATCGAATAGGGAAATCCCACCAAAGGATAAGGCAAGTTAGGCCTTACTCCATCCTGACCTTTAAATAAAATCCTTTTGTTTAGAAAAGTGAATCTGTTGTCTGTGTCTTGCTTCATGATGCCTTCACAGTGCATAGTGTGAGGGTCGGAAATAGGTTTTGGACACAGGATGGTGGACTCTTTGCTTTAGACTGACATCCTGACACACTCCTTGGTATCGTTTGAGGCAGGGAAATCTCTTTTAGAACTAGGGTCCGACAGGGTTTTCTTTTTTATTTTACTACCAATAAAAGTCTATAGCCAGAAACATGCCTCATGTGTGCCGTCTCCTACGTCCACACCCTTATATATGGTGTCTGGAGTGGGATCCAGCCTAGTTGACACAAACTGGGGTATTCTTAGCTTTAGAAATGGGAATGTACGAGCAACCAGCCCGTCTATCGCCACCAAAGGGTCCATAGGTTTTGACCCCTCCAGCAGCCGGGAAGTGATTCTGGACCCAGAGACAGGCAGTTAATTCCCACTGATTTGGTCCTAGAACCACCCAAAGGGACTTGCATACAACTAGTGTCCAAGTCAGGGCTTGTTTTGTAAACCTGGCCTGTACAGACACTATCACAGAATAATAGCAAACACTTCTATCGTATCAAACCACAGGAGACTATTGCACAGGGCATCTGGGAGAATGCTTTATTTCCCATGTTTATGGAAGTACCCAAAACTTCTACTACTGGGAGGGGAACCAAGGGTTTTGGGGAAGCTGACCAAGAACCTGAGACAAGCTCTGAAACCCATCTCTAGTGAAGACGAACCTGGATCATCCCTGATCTCGCTTTCGTCCAACGTGATGGCCCTATCTTGGCAGAGGCCTTCCCCAAAGTCACTTATAAGGAAGAAGGGTCAATTTCTTTTCATAAAACATGGTCTAGTATACAGAAGAGACATTAGCACAGAGGATGGTATTAGAAATTGCCCATTCCCATCTTACAGTAGGACATCTGGGGGCTGCTAACACTCAAGGGCAAGTTGAAAGCCGATTTTACTGTGCAGGGGTATATGCTGACATCAAAAATGTCATATTAAACTGCACACTGTGTCAGAAAACTGCACCCCATACACCTCCACCGGCCACCTTACGACCTCTCCCCATTATTGATGTCACATTCTCACGTATTGGGATGGATATTGTAGGACCCTTAGAGCCATCCAAATTGGGGAACTGATTTATACTGGTATTAGATTATGCCACACGATAACCCAAGGCCTTCTCTATGCGAAACACTTCACAACAGATATTCAGACACCTCATCCCATTCTTATCCCAGGTAGGTTTTCCCAAAGAGAACCTCACGGATCAAGGGACAATGTTTAGGAGTTGACTAATGGCCAAGGTCAAACAAGTGCTACAGATCAAAGCCCTTAGAACATCCGTTTATCATCCTCAAATGGATGGTCTAGCAGAATGCTTTAAATAAACATAAAACAGTTTCTTAAAATAATTGGTCAAAGCCGATGAAAGGAATTGGGATACGATGATCCCCTGGACTTGGTTGTGTTCCGGAAAACACCCCAAACCTTCCTAGGCTTTTCGCCTTTTGAACTCCTTTACGGGAGTGACCCACAAGATGTTTTAGACATGCTGAGAGAGACCTGAGAAGAAATGGAGGAGGCTATATTACCATTGTCTCAAACTGCCCAGCGTCTCAAAGAGCATATGGCAGTCTTAGGATCTATAGTCCATTCTTCTGTGAGATCCTGAATGCCTTCCATAAATCTGGGCATAATCCTGTGCTTCCTGGCCTGCTAGTGTGTTGATTTGGCCATATCTGCTGCAAGAGCAGGCAGTCCAGACATCTGTGCAATCTGTAGTTCTTACCACTGAGGCGGGGCTGAGATATTGGTTGGGGACCTTGGACGGCTACTGCTCCGTGGTGCCGACCCTGTAGGTGGATGCATTGGGCAGTGTGCCGGGAGAGCAGGGCACAGAGATGCAACGGTGGCTGTGCTTTCCCACATCTGGGCTCCTCGCTGTACAGTGATATCAGGACTGTGGGCGAGCTCCAGTGGTTGGACCCGTTCTGTGGGTAGCCACCGGGCCAGTGGTTAGGAGTGGAGGAGGCTTCAGAGGAGGGGCGCACCGGGCGTCTACCCGGCAACTGTCATGCAGGCGGCCACGCAGAGTGCAATCCGGAGTGCCCAGCAATGCCGGAGATGAATCAGTGAGCAGAGATTTGCAGTGGGAGTGTTTGGGAAAATGCAGGCTATCACTGACTCGGATACCCGTTGAGTGCAACTGCGGTCTGCACACCAGGCTGGGCCTTCCAGTACTATTCTATCGGCTGGCCCTGAACTCCCCTCTGGACATTGTTACCCTCTCCTCTTGGGTTTTATTTTATATATATATATATATATATATATATATATATATATATATATATATATATATATATTCTTCTCACAATTCAGACTGCAGGGTACGGGGCCAACACTTCACTGTGCTTTACAAACTGTTAATTCACGGAGGAACCCATACTGATACCCTGCACCTTTGACATTTGGCACACAGTATTTCAATGGCAGGCTCACCTGGTGGCCACATGTATATCACCTCTGCGGAAAACCTGCATGTGTTGGGAATGCAGCCCGGTGCCAATGCTGCCATTGTTTGTGAATGATGTCCCTGCAACCTTGGATCAGACAGCCTAGCAGTTCTGATGCAGATTCAGGAGCTGCTACAGTATATCCGGTGTCTGCTGGATTCCGTCCACCGGACTTTCTCCCCCTTGTACAACGCATCTCATGGCTATACCAGAGGCCAGTACTTGTAGGTGAAGCAAGGTTGAGAACTGAGAATATAACAAAATATAAAGCACTGCACTGAGCTGTGGGAGATCTCAGAAGGTGTCTTGGGTGAGACCTGCGTGTGCGGGGAATTGGAGTGCAGTTGGGCATGCTGCAGACCGGTGAGTGGTGTCAGAGTGCTGTGATCCTAGTCCACACGTTTCGATTTGATGCCTTTTAGTACCTGGCGAGGCTGAAAATGTACCACCGGCATTTGGTTAAAAGCGTAGTAGTATGACCAAAGTAGGCAAGGTGGGGAAGCGGTAGTCTAAACTACAATTTGGCACGCATGCCCAGTCCAAGAGTCAGACGACTATGGCGGACTCCCCACATGCAAGCTCCCAGCCCTCCCCCCAGGATACATCTGTGGCATTTCATGACATTAAGGAGATGTTCAGTCAGCAGCAGGACAGTATACAATCGATAGATGGGAAGCTGGGCATGCTGACATGTAAGGTGGACCACATGCATGTCCACCTGGATAGACCTGAGGAGAGATTGGATGAGGTTGAAGGGCGTGTTTCCACAGTAGAGGATGAGTCTTCGTCCATGTCCAGAGAGCTGGTACAAGTTAACAGAGCTTTGAAGGAATTGGCGGATAAGCAGGAGGACCTTGAGAAGTTAAGAGCCAGAAGGAACAATCTGACGATAGTGGGCATTCCAGAAGTGGTGGAGCACAGATCCATGGAACCTTTGGTCGAATCTGTACTACGTGAGGCACTGGGCACTGAGGGCTTATTGGCGGTGTTAATAGTGGAAAGAGCACACTGCATACCGAATGGTAGGAGACTGGTGCCAGGGGCTCCATCCCACCCTTTTATAGCTAGAGATCTCACTCTCCATAAAGCCAGGGAGAAAGGAACATTGCTGCATAAGGGAGACACTATCAAGCTTTTTCAATATTTTTTGGACAAAGTGCAGGCATCCAGACAAACTTCAATTGATGTGAAGAAGTGCCTAAGAGAAAGGGGCATGAAGTATGCTATGCTATTTCCTGCCAAGTTTAGAGTGGAACATGAGGAAGGGGGGGGGGCTATTTTTTGCGTACTCTAGATGAAGCCAACACCTTCCTCGAATCACTGCCATGACTTTCCAGGCGGCGAGGCAATAATGAGTGATAATGTGCTCGATATGATATATAATTGTTTACTGGCAGCAGATGAGTGATGTGATATATAGGTTGGCAGTGGCTAGGAGGCGACTATTATCGCAGTAGGGGCATAAGGTGTGGCTGGGCACTAAGCTGCTTCTCATGCGGAAGCCTCCGTTTGCTTCGGGGGCTTGTTGGGGTTGCCGGTGGAGGGGAGGGGGGCAATTCGGGGTTGGGATTGGTAAGGGGGAAGAGCAGAGGTTTGGAGGATTACTGGCCTGTTAGGGTTGTCGGTGGGGTGGGGTGGTGGGGTTGGGGC
This sequence comes from Ambystoma mexicanum, assembly GCF_040938575.1. Lineage (NCBI taxonomy): Eukaryota > Metazoa > Chordata > Amphibia > Caudata > Ambystomatidae > Ambystoma > Ambystoma mexicanum. The sequence continues at coordinate 384,823,061 of NC_090934.1, read as the reverse complement.
TGTTGATGGAGAAAAGTGGTGGTTCGGGTGGTCATCCCCGTTGTTGCTTGGGGTGCACATTCCATGCGTAATGACTCAGTTGGAGGTGGTGGGGGCTGCCATATATTGGGATGCTGCTGTTTCTCACAAATTGGCTATTAGAGTGGAAGTCCATGGAATGCTTGGGGACAATCTGAGTTGCCTGCATGGGTACGGCTAGGGGGTTAAAATATATGACCTGGAATATTAGGGGCTTGAATAGTTTATATTTATAAGGCCTGCAAGATCTTCTTGTACATGAGACGCCACAACATTGATGTGGCATTCTTGCAGAAGACACACTTGTCTACATCTGGGGAGTCACACTTTGGGCAGGGATGGTTTTGTCATCGCTACTACTCCTCTTATTGTAGGGGTGTGTGTATATTGATACACAGTTCAGTTGCCTTTCGGCTCATGCATATGGTCAAGTACTTGGAGGGCAGGGCATTGGTGGTTGGAGGTGTGGTACATGGGCAACCGGTCACTTGGTCAATTACTGTGGCCCAAATGTTGAAATGGTGGACTGGATAGTTCAACAATTGGATCAGGGCTCTCCGCGGGTGGTTATCTTGGCGGGAGACTTCAATATGGTGATGCAGTCGGCCTTGAACAGATCGGGTGAGGCATCACGGTCCCCCCTGAAGACGAGCATCAAGTTGCAGGAACTGTGCTGTGGATGGGAGTTGAATGACATCTGAATGAGTAGGCACGGGAATGAACAAGGTTAGACGTTTCACTCCTCGGTACATCAGTCTGCATCACGGTTGGATTATTTTTTGGTTTCGGAGAGGATTACTGGATGGGTGGTGGAGGTTAATATTTCAGTGCGTGCGCTGTCGGATCATGCGCCAGTGGTTATGGTGCTGGATGTGTCGGGGCGAATGGGTGGGAGACCACCAGCCCGGGTGTTTAAGAGTGACGGTTTGTCTGACAAAGTTTTCGTCTCGGATTTCGGAAGTTATCTATAACTTCTTTGCTAAAAATGAGGGTTTGGTCGCCTTGCACGCAGTGTTGTGGGAAACCAGTAAATACGTGGTGCAGGGGGAATGTATTTCGAGAGAGGCAGGGGTGCTGAAATTGATGCGAGGCGAATTGATGAACAGTGAGGCCCGCATTCAGAGACTACAGGGTGACCAGGGTCCATTGACTGACTGATTCAATCAAGCAGAATTTGTTTAAGGAGGACATTGGGAAATTTAAGGAAGTGGCCCAGAAGAAGGTGAAGTTTTTGTCCAGGAAAGTGGCTCTAAGGCAGCATGGGCAAGGTCACCACCCTGGGGAATTACCAGTGAAGGCGTCCAGAATGGATATTCTTAGGTCACATATCGCCTCCATCAAGGATAGACCGGGACATACGCTGCATGCAGCTAGGGATATTATGCAGGCGTTTTGTGATTTTTACATCCACTTGTACGCTTCGAAAGCCCGGCTGTGTCACTCTGAGGTGGATACATTTTTAGACAGGGTAGCACTATACTGGTGTGAGGTAGGGTAAAAGGAATGCCTGTGTCATCCCATCACTGAACAGGAAGTCTTACTAGCAATTAAGGCATTGTTGTCCAGGAAAGCCCTTGGGCCGGATAGCTTCTCAGCTGAGTTTTACAAATACTTTGCACCCAGATTGGCTCCATATCTTTTAAACGTGTATAAGCAGACACTGTGAGATGGGCACCTGCAGGATCCATGAGGGAGGCAGTGGTCATGGTATTGTTGGAACCTGGGAAGGCTGCTGATGATTGTTCCTCCTACCACCCCATTTCGCTTATTAGCCTAGACAATAAGATGCTGGCAAAACTGTTGGCTGCGAGGTTGCCCCCAACACCCCCCCCCCCCCCCGATGATAAAATATGTAAAATCAGATCAATCAGGATTTAACCCAGGACGCTCTACCTCGCATGGGCTGCGTTGCATGTTTGGGTTAATGTCAGCAGTGTCTCGGGAGGATCTCGTGGTCGCAGCTCTTTTGTGCGCTGAGAAGGTGTTTGACTCTGCAGAGTGGCCCTTTTTATTTGCATTGCTGAGAAGAATGGAGTTGGGAAACTAGTTTCTTTCTATGGTTTTGTTGCTGTATACCCTACCTAATGCCAGAATCAAGGTGAATGGCCAGTTAACATCGGTTATATCCTTGGAGAGGGGTACCAGGCAGGGATGCCTGCTCTCACTGTTGTTTTCCCTGGCTATCGAACCCCTATCGAATTACTGAGGGATAATCATATGCAATGGGGCTTACAATTGTATAGCGGCCGGGTTGTGGTTACACTCTATGCAGATGATATGGTACTTTATGTTGAAGATCCACAAGACAACTTTGCACCGCTTATGGCAGATGTTTTGGCCTATGGAGAATTTTCTAGTTTGACAATTAACACTACGAAATCGATTTTTCTCCTCTCGCTGCCTGAACCCTGAAGTTTGATGAGGGCTTAGGGTTCAAGTGGCATTTGGATTATATAAGATACTTAGGGATTGATACAGCACGCACCACTGAGGTGCTATATCAGTGTAATTACATTAGAGTGTTGGAACAGGCCAGGCTGGATGTTGGCAGGTGGCTGGGACTTCCCCTTAACATCCATGGTAGGATCTCCTTGAGGAAAATGGTTTTACTACCTCGATTTAAAAAAAAAAATGTTTTTCTTAATGTGCCATTAGCGGTACCCAAGTCCTATTTTTGAGAGGTGCAGTCAGCATTGTCTAGGTTTCTCTAATATGATAGGTTATTTACAACACGCTTTTAGTGACTGTACAGGTGTGCACCGCTTCCCCTGGGACCTGCTTCACCATCTTGGACCACATTGTTATTTTGTTAGCATACAAGTAAGTTAGCAGGCCCTGTGTGTCGGCATATTTGCAACCAAACCTCCTTCCTGCTTCCAAACCTCTTCCTGCCTCCTGACCTGCCTACCGTCCCCGATTGGCCTTCGGCCCGTGGGTCTAGTGGCCCGCGTGTGTTGTTGGGCTCCATTTTAGTGCCTGATTGTCATGATGCCTACCTCCAAGGAGCCAGGTCCGACCCAGCAACCCCAGAGGCAGGCATCATTCCCCCCAGAGAAGTGCCAGCGGGCCCAAGCTGGGGCCCTTTGGACACAGTCCTGGCGCCTTAGGCGCCAGGCTCATGTTAGACCCCTGTCCTGGCGCCTTAGGTGCCAGGCTCATAAAGCTAGACATGTGTTCAAGTGTTTTAATGTGCACTTACCTGATGCAGACCATGCTGCTACATCCAGGCCCTCTTGAGGCCTGAATGGAACTACTTTACCTGTGGGACTACTTTCCACCTGGGTGTGGTCGGGGAAGGATACATACCTGATCGGTGGAAGGATACATACCTGGAACTTCTTTCAAAGCTATTTAAACCATGCCCGATCAGCAACTCACGCTTCGCGTTGTTCTGCTCCTCGCAGCTGGACGCTCACCGTGTCAGCTCCTGCATCTGGACTTCAGCCACGCCTGTCAGCATCCTGGGTCGCCTGCAAAGGGAGATAAGAGAGAATTATCTCGAAACTTTGCATCATTTACTAATGCAATGCCCAGCCTTAGCAGACAAGCGCCTTGCAGTTGCTATACTCTATATGCAATCCAACAAACCTATGGACTGTAAAGAACGATGGGCACACATTTTATCAGGCAATAACATTTCTATGATAACTGCGGTTATCCGCTTCTGGCAAACAATCCAGACACACGGAAGACCTGATCATGGACAATCGCTTTATCTTGGATAAATGCAGACTATTTTGTTAAACTTTTGTGTGACCTAATGTAATGAGATGTTCTTAGATAAATGTAAGGTTTAAAGTGATAAACCATATGCATTTTAATAAAAAAAAAAATAAGAAATAAGAGAGAATTGGAGAGAAATAAGACCTTACCAGCTAAAGCTGCATCACGGAGACATCACACCGACGATCCTGAAAGGGAAGACATCATTTTAAAAGCATTTCGCTTCGATCGCTGCAGCGCTGCATTTCACTCACCTTTCCTGGGCGCCTCCATCTTCAGCAGCGATCATCCGGATCCGCACCCACTTCTCAGAGCCTAGAGAGAAAAAGACAAGAAGACAAGGTGAGAGAAGGAAGGGAATAGGAAAGGCTCAGTTTCCTTCTAAAAATTACCTGTTGGGTCATTCCCATTTCATTTCGGGTCCTGCCGCTTCCTGGCATTCCGGACCCCGGCCCCTATGGGAAAAAAAGACAGACATTGAATGAGCGAATGCAAAGACATTACCCGAACGCTCATCCAGAACTTACCTGTCATTTAATGGAACTGCACTTTTCACTTCGGGTCGGCGCCATATCTCCGGCATTCCGAACCCCGGCCCCTAAGGGGGAAAAAGACCTAAGCATTAGCGCTTGCTGCAATAAGACAATGAACATTATTATTAAGCTTGAACTTTTGAACTTGCAACAGAACTCTTACAGCGCCTCACCTGAATAGTCAAGCTTATTTTGAACTCCCATCAAACCTCAATCCAGTGAAGTAACTGGGTTTCAACGCGCCCCTGCATCAGAAGCAGGATGGAGAACTCATCCTTCCAGACCCTAAGGTGAGACTTCACGGGGAGTCGTGGAAGGGTATCGTGGAGGGTTGGAAGGGAGTGGGAGGCTTGAGCATTATTCCGTCAGTAGGTAATACTCCCTTTTCATGCACAGGGGAATATTCCTGCGAGCCAGAAAAGCCAGAGTAGAGGGGCCCTTCCTGTCCATCTTCAGAGTCCTGCGCTTCAACATTGAAGAAGCATCAGCACTCAAAGCCAGACCTGCGCCTCCATGGGAATCAGGTGAGCGTTACACTGAACCGGTGTTCGCCGCCTCCCCTGGGACCCACTTCACCATCTTGGGCCAAATTGTTATTTTGTTAGCATACAAGTAAGTTAGGAGGCCCCATGTGCCGGCATCTTTGCGACTAAACCTCCTTCCTGCTCCCGACCCGCCCACTGTCCTCGATTGGCCCTCCACTAAGGTCTTAACCAAAACTTCCCAGGGCAGCCCTCTGCCCGGCAGCCCCTGCAGTGAAGGGCCCGAGGCAAAGGGCGGCTCCAACAGAGGCGGATTCAGATCGTCTCCGCAGGTGTCAGCAGGGGAAGCCAATGGCCAGCATCAACCAGCAACTACTAGGACTAGTACGGTAGGAGTGGCCTAGGTAGGGAGTAGAGCAATTACTCTCCTCAGGTTTGCTAAGCGGCTAAGCTTCCAATCTAAAACACTGTGATTATATCCAATGCCCCCCTCGCTCCCACTCTGTCAATTCTAGCTGTATTTAATATTGTACTCCATTGCTAAATTGACTCTAGCTGGGTTTAGTATTGTACTCAATTGTTCTGTTGGGCGTATGTCTCTCTCTCTCACTATACAGGACTCTCAAATCTAGCTGTGTTTAGGATTGTACTCAATTGCTAAATTGACTCTAGCTGGGTTTAGTATTGTCATCATTTGTTCTGCTAGGCATAGGCCTCTCTCACACTATAGAGGACTCCCAATCAAGCTGTATTTAGTATTGTACTCTATTGTTCTGCTAGGCGTATCCCTCTCTCCCTCGTATCCCACTTTACAGGACCCTCAAATCCAGCTGTCTCTCAGTCTCCACCTGAAGCCCGCCCCCTCCCGCTACCCAGTCACCTCAGATCTGGGCGCTGAATTATTACTCCCTTAAGCCCAGACCTCCTTTAGTTACCAAGGGGTCCCGAAACCCTCTAGCTACCAAGGGGTCCCGAAACCAGCCACTCGAACAACCGCCTGAGACCGTTTGAAACAGGGCCTCCCCCCGCCCGAGCCCAGTTGTAGTGGTAAGCACTCCCTACCCCTATTGATCAACCCACACCGGTGAAACCAAGTCCCAACTTCCTGCCAACACCCTGTGATCTATCACTACTCACCTTAACTGAGTCCTAAACCACCCGACAGCCGAACGCCTATCTCCACAAAAACCCTTGACAGTGCACCCATAGGAAACACACCCAACCCGTCGACAGGAAGGACAGACTGAACCTGAGAGCATCCAAGCATATCAAAACTAAAGAAACATCAATACTGTGCTTGCACAATACATCTGAAGACCACTTACCCTGCACTGTGAACCAAAATGCCCTGAACCAGAAAAGGGTGCCGACAAAGAGGGTAAGATCATGCAACAATGGCCAAAGACCCACAAAGCCATCAGCACCCAGCAGAAGCAGCCTCAACTTCAGGAAACACCCTGCCTAACACGGTCATCACCAGAACAAACTACATAAGAGAAAAATCCTTATATCTTACACCCTACCTCACGACAATCATGGAACGTCGATACCTCAACAACACTGAAATCTCGACACATACAAAGAATCCCCGAAACACCCGGAAAAAAGAAGGGAGCAGCCAATAAGGGAGTGGGATGATTCCAACCTCCCTACCCCTCATCCATCACAAGAACATAGGGGAACCATCGATACCCACAACATACCAGACAAGACGACAAAGCCCTAGTAACCAACAAGCCTACCATAAACCTAACAGACCGATTAAATGAAGAAGAAGCCATCGCTGATCTTCATACAATCGTCATCACTGGAGAAGCATCACAATTGAACAGCCATGCTATCAACCTAGTGGACCGCTTCAATGAAGAAGCAGCTGTCGCTGTTCTTCATCCAATCAACAGCAATATAGAAACATCACGACGGAACAACTACAAACCGGAACAACCAATAAACAAAACCAGACCAAGAAAATCCACTGTAATTTAATAAACGCGAGGTCAATGTCCAAACATTCAACCGAAATATATGATCTCCTATCTGACTGAGGTATCAACATCCTATTTGTAAACGAAACATGGCTAGATGATAATTACAAGATCACCCTCAACAACTGCCTGCCTGAAAACTTCAAATGCATCTAAGCAAACAGGAACCATAAAAGAGGGGTTGGGGGGGGACTCTCAATCATCCACGAGGAACAACTGGCTATCAAACTGGAAGATCCACTAAACATCGATAAATGCGAATCCTTAAAACTATGCCTATCAATAAAAACCCCAAAACAAACCTGAAATTCATACTAATATACAGACCACCAACTCACGATGCAACCTTCGTAGACGCCTTCACGGAAGCAATCACCATCCTACCCATCAAGCACAATCACCTGATCATCCTCCTGAGATTTCAACTTCTGGTTCAATGAAGAAACCACAACCACACAAAGATCTTTAACCACCCAACTAGCAGCAATGAACCTACAACAACTAGTCAAAGGAGTAACGCTCAGCAGGGCATACACTTGATGCAATCTTCGCCAATAAAAAACTCATTACCACGGCACCCCCAATTTAAATACTCTGGAGCGACCACCACCTCATCATTCCATTCATAATCACAATGGCTGTTTCCAATAAATAACCAACAAGACAGACAACCGATCACCATGAAAAGAAACTGGAGAACCATCAAAAATTCAAACCTAACTGAACTCCTAGAACTCAGCAAACCACAAGCAACAATTATGGAAGAAGCAGACCTGGACAAAAAAGTTGCTCTACTCCACACCTGGATCATAACAACCCTAGACGACATCGCAAAAGAAAAACCTTTCACCCCCTCATGTAAAAAAACAACGGCAAAATGGTTCACCCCACTACTCAGCACCATGAAAAGAAAAAAACGCAAACTAGAATCGGAATGGAGGATCAACAACAATGCTGCAAAGAAACTGAAATTTCTGCAACAGATCCGCTCATACAAAAAGCGAAGAGGAAACACTACGATAACCAAATCTTCAAAGCACCAAACACCCAAAAAGAACTCTTCAAAATCATAAATGAAATAAAAAACCCACCTGGATGCAACACGCCAATTCCATCGACAAAACTATGCAATGAACTAGGAGACCACTTCAAAAATAAAATAATTACCATCCAACAAACCATTCAAACTGACCACGCAATCCCACTACAGACCCCACCTATCCTCACAAGGAACATCTGAACAAACTACAAAGCTTTCCAGAAATATCAGTGGAGACGTTCGTCAAACTGGTAAATCAAAGCAACAAATCAGGTTCTCCCGAAGACCCTTGCCACCCAGACATATACAAATCTATTCTCATACAAGGAACTCCCATGGAATACCATAGGAATGTCCTCAACCTTTTCGATAGCAACAGGTAAATTACCAAAGGCCTTCAAATCGGCGTACATCAGACCGCTACTCAAAGACAGCAGGAAACGTAGAGGACTTATCCAACTGCATACCCATCTCCAATATCGCATACATAGCCAAACTGCTAGAAACATACGTCTACAAAACAACCCAAGAATTCATAGAAGAGCACTGTCTACTAGACCAGGAACAAGTTGGCTTCAGGCTAATGAGAGGAACAGAATCAGCTCTGCTCTCAATATGGGACGACCTAAAAACAAACGCAGACTCGGACAACAATACTGCCTTGATACTTCCAGACCTATCTGCAGCATTCAACACAGTCAACCACGACATCCTCATAACGAGATTTAGAAGGACTGGGAATAAAAAACACCACCCTATTATGGATGAAATCCTTCCTAACAAACAGAACGGAACGGAAACCATATGGATGAAACCTTTCAAGTCCAACCAAAGAGACTCCACATGCGGAGTACCACAAGGATCCTCTTTCTCACCGCTCTTATTCAACATCTACCTTTACCTATTAATCAAAATCATCAAAAGACACAGCCTCACCTGCTACAACTACGCCGACGACACACAAATAATCTTCAAAATACAAGACTCCAGAGAAGAGAACACAACACTAGAGAACTGTCTTCGTGGTATATTCAACTGGATGAACTTGAACCACCTTAAAATTAACCCAGGAAAACAGAGATAATGATCGTCACAAAAAACGGAGGCGACAACTACATCCCTTGGCCAAAAGAACTTGGTATGACCCCACTACCATCATCGATTGTAAAAAAAAAAAAACCTGGGAACAACTGCCTATCAAACTGGAAGATAGTTTTACAACGGTAGCGGGCGCCCCTCTCTCGAAAGAACAGACTTGATAACCTGTTCAGTGGTTATTAACCACTTGAGAGTTCGCAGCCACTGCTTTTACTCACTGTGCCTTTCACAGATGGGAAATATCCATTTGCATATCAGTCTTTGTCCTGCCCAGGGGCAGTCCAGCACCGAAATGCAATGGCAACTCCAACCTGAACGAGAGTACCACCAGCAACCCCATACACGTGTTTCACCCTTGTTGGGGATCATCAGTGAGGTGAAGCTGATGCCTCTCTAAGCACAGTGAGAGGGAGACCACGTCTGGTTGCCCCAAGGAGACCAAGGGTTACCAATCCCAGGTTCCTTGAAAAATAGTTTTACAACGGTAGCGGGCGCCCCTCTCTCGAAAGAACAGACTTGATAACCTGTTCAGTGGTTATTAACCACTTGAGAGTTCGAAGCCACTGCTTTTACTCACTGTGCCTTTCACAGATGGGAAATATCCATTTGCATATCAGTGTTTGTCCTGCCCAGGGGCAGTCCAGCACCGAAATGCAATGGCAACTCCAACCTGAAGGAGAGTACCACCAGCAACCCCATACACGTGTTTCACCCTTGTTGGGGATCATCAGTGAGGTGAAGCTGATGCCTCTCTAAGCACAGTGAGAGGGAGACCACCTCTGGTTGCCCCCAGGAGACCTAGGGTTACCAATCCCAGGTTCCTTGAAAAATAGTTTTACAACGGTAGCGGGCGCCCCTCTCTCGAAAGAACAGACTTGATAACCTGTTCAGTGGTTATCAACCACTTGAGAGTTCGCAGCCACTGCTTTTACTCACTGTGCCTTTCACAGATGGGAAATATCCATTTGCATATCAGTCTTTGTCCTGCCCAGGGGCAGTCCAGCACCGAAATGCAATGGCAACTCCAACCTGAACGAGAGTACCACCAGCAACCCCATACACGTGTTTCACCCTTGTTGGGGATCATCAGTGAGGTGAAGCTGATGCCTCTCTAAGCACAGTGAGAGGGAGACCACGTCTGGTTGCCCCCAGGAGACCTAGGGTTACCAATCCCAAACCTAGGGAAGATCCACTAAAACCTAGGGAAGATCCACTAAACATCGATAAATGCGAATCCTTAAAACTATGCCTATCAATAAACCCCAAAACAAACCTGAAATTCATACTGATATACAGACCACCAACTCACGATGCAACCTTCGTAGACGCCTTCACGGAAGCAATCACCATCCTAGCCATCAAGCACAATCACCTGATCATCCTCCTGAGATTTCAACTTCTGGTTCAATGAAGAAACCACAACCACACAAAGATCTTTAACCACCCAACTAGCAGCAATGAACCTACAACAACTAGTCAAAGGAGTAACACTCAGCAGGGCATACACTTGATGCAATCTTCGCCAATAAAAAACTCATTACCACGGCACCCCCAATTTAAATACTCTGGAGCGACCACCACCTCATCATTCCATTCGTAATCACAATGGCTGTTTCCAATAAATAACCAACAAGACAGATAACCGATCACTCATGTAAAAAAACAATGGCAAAATGGTTCACCCCACTACTCAGCACCATGAAAAGAAAATAACGCAAACTAGAATCGGATTGGAGGATCAACAACAATGCTGCAAACAAACTGAAATTTCTGCAACAGATCCGCTCATACAAAAAGCGAATACAAAAAGCGAAGAGGAAATACTACGATAACCAAATCTTCAAAGCACCAAACACCCAAAAAGAACTCTTCAAAATCATAAATGAAATAAAAAACCCACCTGGATGCACACGCCAATTCCATCGACAAAACTATGCAATGAACTAGGAGACCACTTCAATACAAACAGAGCCTAGGGAACGCACTCCACGAAATATCATACGGCGTAAAAAGAGCTACCTGCGAGAGGAGGACAGTGAAGACTGAATACATACTTGGTTACGAGCACGCCTGGTTAGAGCTGTGGAAACTCACAAGCGACACGCTTGGAACTATGAATGGTGGCGTGTGACGCGTTTGGATGGGATTGTGGATGTTGGCCTGCACCGCGTCTTGGTTGGATGGTGGATGTTTGGCAGATGCTGCGCCTGCATGGAGTTGTGGGGGTTGGCAAGCGACATATTTGGAGTTGTGACTGGTGGCATGTGCAGCATTGGATAGATTGGTGAATGCTATCGGATGGCACGCTGGGCTGGAGTTGTGGTTGCTGGACTGCATCGCATATGAACAGATCTGTGAATATTAGCAAGTGCATTAAATGTATTATGATGCCTGGCCCTCTCCCCCATTTGGCGGGACTCCCAAGTCTGGATGTGCCTCCGTCTCTGTCCATTATATGCTGAAGCCCACCTACGGTGGAGCCTAGACCTTTCTCCCACGGTGCAAGACTGTCGTATCTGGGGATAGCCTCCATCTTTGCATGCTGTATGTTGAGACATCGTTTATTGTGAAGCCCAGACCTTTTCACGATTTTGCGGGGTACTCGAACCTTGCTGTGGTATACACACCTGTCCATTGTATGCTGAAACAGATCTTACTGTGGGACCAGGGCCTCTCCATGAAGGACCCGTTAAATCAAGGCATTTAAGCATACTGTGAAGCTTAGTGGCAAATATGCATACTTAACTCACTCAGAAACTCACACAACCACCTCTCGCACCGCAAGCCGCATGCACTTCACCACAACAACACATATGCCACATCAACAGTACACGAGGATTGATATCGATCCGATACTCGCACCAAAGCTCAGCACACGGTGTATACCGAGCTCGAGCTGCCAACAGTACACTACCCCTCTCACTATCCTACTCCCTCTTTGCCTTACTAACCCATCCCACCTTGGGGACCAATTCCGTTGGTGACGGTGCGTGGTATAAATACCTTTAACATTTAATACCCAGAGGTTTCTAAGCGCGCACCCGGGGATCGAACCGGTGTTGCTCTGTGTCGTCTTGCTTCCAAGGCGAGTACATTGCCGCTGCGCTATCTGGGCGGGCAACCAGCCTCGGTTGGCTTGGCAAATACTGGTAGCGCCATTAGGGAAAGGGGGCTAACACTTCCAAATCAGGAAGTGGCCCAGGCTAGTTTTCTGGTGTATTGGTTTGGCAAAGAGGTGTCGTGTTGAGGTGGAGTGTGCTCTCGCTGCACCCTCACTACTTCGCACAGTAATACTAACCGTAATACTAACACCTCCTGTTAGACATTCTAGACCACAAAATATGGGTGAGTTGACTTCTAGACGTGGGTACGTACCGAAAGGAAAGAGAGGGGTGAGGTGATTTACTCGTCTGTATTACAGATTATTGACATTCCTGGTGTTCCCCTGACAGGGGAGCTCAGTTACGTGCAGTGTATACGGAGGATGGGATTCTCCTGGTTTTGGGACTTTTTCCCAGAGGGACAGTTTCTATCGATGGAGCTTTGGAAGGGGAAGGAGATTACATCTTTGGAGGCGTTTATATATTTTTAGTTAAGGGACTCCCTGAAGGGGTTGTTCCCGACCTTCCCGAAGGAACCTGAAATAGTCTCCATACTGGACGGGATGATGAAGGCTGACAACACCAGAAAGGTGGTGTCTACCTTGTACAGTAAGGTGGTGGAGGTGGGCGGACGCATCTTGAGAGAGGAGGGAAGTGGCATTAGATGCCATTATAACTGATGATGTGTGGCAGTATTGCTGTGCGCTGTTGCACAACTTTGTTCCTGAAGCCTCAGATCGGTGTGTTCGATGCACAGCTGCCCCAGCGGCGTTCCTCCATGTGGCCTGGTGATGCCCCCACGTGTATCAATTTTGGGAGGTAGTGTTTGAAGTGTTGAGTGAGGTCATAGGGGAGCGAGTGGAACCCACACCAGAGATGGCATTACTAGGGTACACCAAGCAGCTAACTGTACATGTACGGCAGCTGACAGGGTTGTTGCTATCACTGGCAAAGAGGAGGGTGGCTATGGCGTGGGGGAGAGCCCAATGCCCCATGAAGAAATGTTGGAAAGAGAATATACTTTATTGTAATGAGTTGGAAACTGAATACGGAATGATTGTTCACCTGTGTTCTAAGTCTAAGCACATCTGGGATCCTTATAAACAATATTTACTTACACAGGCACGAATGAGAGGAGTGGATACCGAAGAGGAGGTATCTTAAGGATTGATATTGTTTATCAGAATGGGCTGTGCGGGCGGGGGGGGTGTATATTAATGTATATAATACATAATACATATTATATGTGGAACTGAAGGGGGGACTGCCTGCACAGTTGCTTGTTTTTCTTTTTGTAATGTTTTGTTTTGAAAACAATAAAAAGAGTTAAAAAAAAAAAAATTAAAAAAAAGTCAGGCTGTCACCCAATCATTTTCTCTTTGTCAGAAGGTCCCTGTGCTGCTCCTCACTTCAGAGCATAAAATGCTTTCCCGTTGGCATGGACCATACGAAATCATAGAACAAAATGGCCCTTACAAGTACCGTATTTCCCAACCAGACAGATTAGCCAAAACCCAGAATTACTAAGTTAACCTTTTGAAGGAGTGGAGGGAAGACCCTGGTGAGTTCACATCGGTAGGTGAGGTCAATCTAATACCTGCTGGCCTTCCTCAATCCCAGAAACAAGACCTGCGAGACCTTTTAGATCAGTTCCTGGATGTCTTTAACTGTGAACCTGGCAGAGTTAAAGGAGTTTTCCATCATATCCGCACTCCCCAAGGTAAAGTCATCAATTTAAAACCATATAGACCCCAGAGGCACACAAGGAAATAGTTCAACATTCGCCAATAGTCCTTGTCGCAAAACCTGATCAATCATGGACGTTTTACATATAACCACCCCCAGGATTTATTTATGTATATATTGATTGATTTTTACATTTATAGCAGCGCACCAAGCCCTCAGGCATCTAGGTGCTAGTTACTGACAGAAGGGAGGGCATAAAAGATAGGTAAGTTCCTGGGGTTAGATGAACAAGTGTGTGTTTAGGTTTTTTCTGAATAGTTGGTAGGAGGTTTCAGATCGAAGGTGAAGGGACAAATTGTTCCAGAAGTTGGCCATGACAGCTGGGAAGGTGGAGCCACCAGCTCCTTTCCATCTAAACCGGTGGTTAGGAGTCAGTAACTGTAGGAAGATCTGAGTGGTCTGGCTGGTGAGTATTTATTTTATCCTTGGGGACAAGGTGGGAGGGGGCATGTTAGTCAGACAGCGATGGGCAACAGAGAGGATTTTGAATTTTATTATTTCCTGGATGGGGAGCTAGTGGACTGATCTCTTGGCTTCCGAAATGTAGTCCGTATTGCTCAAGTCCAGTGCTGCTCGTAGGGCTTGTTTTGAATGACTTGAAGCCTGTTCAAGTTCTTTTCCGAGGTTCCACAAAGTAAGGCATTGCAGTAATTCAATTTATACCCTACAATAGCGTGGGTCACCGTAAGCCGGTTGGCAGTAGAGGGGGAACGGTCTGCTTGCTCGTATGAGTTTTGTGGTGTAGGCTATTGCAGAAGTGATATTGGTCATGAGCGAGGCATCCAAGTAAATGCCCAATGTCTTTACTGAGGTGGAGACAGGGATCTTGTGACCATGTATGGTGAGGGGCTGGGTATGCAGGGTTGAGGTTTGCGAGACATGTTGTGGGTGGGTGGGGGGCATTGACTAGCAGAAGATCTGTCATCTCGCGATTCAAACAAAGAGTGGGCTGGGCCATCTAAGTTTGTATTGTCTCATAGATGGATTTTACAGTGGTGCAGTCGTGATCATCGGTTTCTTTAAGGGGGATGAGTGAGTATTTGTGTATCATCTGCGTAATTCATGAAGGAGATGCCCAGTGAGTCAAGATATTTGAAAAGTGGTTTTGTAGAAATGTTGTATAGGGTTGGGGAAATGCATGATCCTTGCTGGACACAGAATGAGGTCAGTGTTAGCGGAGAAGCAGCCTTGCCTGTGAAAACTCAAAACGTTCTATTGTCAAGGAAGCAGGCAACCTTGCAGGCAGCTTCCAGTGAGAAGTATGCTTCAGATGTCAGATGATGGCATAAGGTTTTGTGGCCCACGAGATCAAACGCTGCTGAGAGATCAAGTAGCAGCAGGAGGGAGAGTCTTCCTACGTCATTAGTGTCGTCCAGTTGATTCTTCAGGCCAAGGAAGGTGGTTTCTTTTCCAGTGAAGGGCGGAACAGTGAAGGGTGAAGACCAGCCTTGGAACATCCTCTTTATTTATTTTATTTATTGGATATTTATAATGCGCCTATACACAAGGTGTTTCAAGGCGCAACAAGAGGGGTGCAGGGGTGAAAACAGGAATGAAGAAAACAAACGGTCCTACTAGGCCTTGTGCCATTCAGATCGTGCAAGTGCAGTAAAAAGTGCGAGGGAGAGGGGAAGTGCCAGTCAGGGCGGAAGGGCCCGTAGGTTATATGAGTGCCGGGGGAGGCCAGGTGGACAGTGCTAGGGAAATTCAGAGAATGCAGAGAGTGCAGGGAAGAAGGGCCCACGTATTAAGTGCTAGGGAAGGGGCTGGAAGGGTTCAAGGGGAGCAGGCCCAGCCAGGCTACTGCAGGGGGAGGGAGCCCGGAGGGCAAGTGCAGGTTGGGGAGCTCAGGGGAGACCAAATGCAGGAGGGTAAGACTGGTCAAGGAGGGCCTGGTACCCTGTAAGAATCTGAAGGAAGCAGGCAGCCAGTCTAGAGGCAGAGGGGGCAGATTAACAGGGCGGGGGGCTGTGGTGCAGAGGGAAGGAGGAAGAGAAAGGGACAGTCTTGAGAACATTCTGGCACTTAAGGAAATCCAGCTCAAGTCTGAGAGAGGGAGGGAGCCCATTCCAGGAAGGGGGGGGGAGAAGGGGGGGAAAGAGCGAGGGAGGGAGAGAGCGAGGGAGAGAGCGAGGGAGAGAGCGAGGGAGGGAGGGAGGGATGGAGGGAGGGAGGGAGAGAGCGAGGGAAAGAGAGGGGGAAAGAGAGGGTGAAAGAGAGGGAGAGGGGGAGAGAGAGGGAGAGAGAGACTTAAACTTGATCCTCGCAGCAACAGGGAGCCGGTGGAGAGATTTTAAGGCTGCAGGGAGGCGGTTCCTGGACTTGAGGCCAAGGATAAGTCTTGCAGCACTATTGTGGATTAGTTGAAGGGGGCGAAGGGAGGAGTTGGGCAGATTGAGAAAGAAGCTGTTGTAGTAGTCCAGCCTGGAGAGGACCAGAGCTCTGAGTTTCTGGGGGAAGGTGAGGAACGGGAGAATGCCTCTGGGGAGGTGCCGCTGAAACGGGAGAATGCCTCTGGGGACGTGCAGCTGAAAGTGGGCCTTCTTGGCAAGATGTGTGATGTGAGGAGAAAAGGAGAGTCGAAGATGACACCAAGGTGTTTTGCCTCACGGGAGGGTGGGGGTAGGGGACCAACGGAGGGCGGCCAGAGTTGGGAGGGAAGGAGGGAGCTGGTGTCCCAATGAGAAGGATCTCAGTCTTGCTGGCATTGAGATAGAGATTGTTAGCAGTGCACCATGTCTGTTAAGCAGACAATCAGGAATGAGAGAGGAAGGGGCAGAGGAGGGAAGCTTGAAAGAAAGTTGTGTGTCATCTGCATAACACTGGAAGTTAGGGGAGAAGGCGGAGATCAAGTGGGCTACGAGGGCAAGGAAGATTTTGAAAAGCCAAGGTGAGAGGATAGAGCCCTGAGTGACACCACAGGTGGAGGGTGAGATGGAGGAGAGAAAAGGGCACAGTAGAACCTGGGAAATGCCACTTTTCTCGTATTCAACTTTCTTTCCTCTTGCGTTTTCCTTTGATCTCCACTTGTATATCTTTCAAAATTAATAATTCCACAGAAACTTTTGAATGTGCGACTTCATCTCGCAGGACCACTCTGTTACTTTGTATCCTTGTCTTTCAACAATTGTTCTCTTCATTTGCGTTTTATCAGCACACGCGCAACCTTCAACTATCAAATTACGGTCACTTTCCCTTTGACATCAACCAGACTTTTGTTTCCCTCGATAACTCACCGGCTATGTTAATTGGATTTCTTTCATCCCTTTCTTGCAGCTCAAGGACATTACCAACACCTCTTTTACTCCTCCCCAACTCTGCCGTTCACCCGGGAGGTTAGTGGGCAACTTTCTGACAACTTGAAGGTTTCTTTCCTCAGCTCACTCGGCTTTGCTCTTCGAATGCTCACGGCCTCCCGAAAGCATAGGAATTGTGCCTGGCTTTCTCTTGATCCTCTCAACTGTTGATCAGCCCCTTTCCACCTTCCACAGCCTGGTTCTCATCAGCCTCAGAAGAGCTGTTCCTTCTCGTACCCAGCCTCGCTAAAAGTGTTAATGTCAATGTTAAAGGTATTTGTACCGCGCACCGTCACTAACGGAATTGATCCCCAGGCGCTCTGGCGGATCTGCAAAAAAAAGGAGGGTTGGGGGAGGTAGTAGGGTGAAGTGGGAGTAGGAAAGTGCGAACGGTGATATCCTGTTAACAGCTTCAGTTTGGTTTGCACCGTGCGCTGAGCTTGGGTGTGATTATTGATGTGGGTCCTCATGTGCTGTTGGTGCAAGCTATGTGTGTGTTTGTTGTTGCGGTGTGGTGAAGTACGTGCGGTTTGCTGTGCGGTGAATGGTTGTGTGGGTTATTGTGTGAGAGATGTATGGGGAAAGTTGAGTTTTGGGGTTAGTGGGTTTTTGTTTGCCTCTTAGTCTTTGCATTTCTTTGTTCCACGTCTCCCATTGTGCTATGGGATTGGTATTTTAGTTTGGTATTTTAGTTTGGCCATCTATTTGGTAGGTATGATGGGGTGGCAAGTTACCATCTGAGCTATTTCACAGGTTTGTGTACCAGGTTGAGGCACGCATTGTCCCCCGCCCTGGTATTGGTGCTGGATATTTTACAGGAATCCACTCCCTTGCTACCCATTTCACTGTTGGTGATCCTTAGCTGCCTATGTTTCCTCTGTGGACTAAAGGTGTGTTGTCATGTCATCCTTACCCTTCCCTCCTGATTGCTCTATATTAATTCCTTAGTGTGATCCTAACCTACCTAGGTTTGGTATGGTGATATTTTGTAAATTGTGGAAGGTAGTTTAGGAAGATAGGGAGGGGCCAGTTCCCTCTCTAAGTATTGTTTCTGATGCGTATGTGCCCCCTTAGCCGTTCTTCTAGTTATGGGGCGAAGAGACAGGTTTTGAGTAGTTTTCTAAATAGGAGGTGATCTCTTGTGTTCGATATGTTTTTTGGTAGCTCATTCCAGGTTTTTGGAGCAAGGTGAGAGAATGAGGATCCTCTGAATGTTCTTTTGTTGTATGGTTTTGGTTCTATGGGGATGTTGCTGCTTGATCTGAGTGGTCTTGTTGGCCGGAAGACATGTCTGTGTGTGTCTGTGCACGATGTAAGGAAGGCATGGTATCAAAGTAAGAAAGACACAAGTGATAACATTTCAAGGGTGTTTATTAAACTGTAAAATGGGTGAGATAAACTCCTAATCTAAACTAAATCTAAGATGGAGCAAGCTACGACCATCAAATAATAATAATAATACAGTCCTAGTAGAGTCTAGTCAAATAAAAAGGGCCTATACGAAAAGAAAACTATTGCCAGTCCTTACTGCTATGCTACAAAATAGTGTGGGATAAAGAAGATTGTTCACAAAATGATAAGTCAAAATGTTATGGCCGGGGTCTCCCTTCCCCAGGTTTTTTTTAGCATGGTACAAGGCTGGACTCTTGAGCACAGCACACTCCTGGGCTTCTCTGGCACAAGTTTACAGTTCTTTTTCTCTATATCAGGGCCTTTTGTGTCCAAGTCTCTTCCCATACAAAGTCTCTTGCTTCAGAGGGCCTGATATGCCAAAAAACAAAAAAACAAAAGTTCCTTCTGTTAATCTTCACATCTGGTGATTACCCTTCACCCTTGGATCCCCTCATCCGGGCCCCGATCCTTCTCTCAGTCAGCAGCCTCCTCACTGTGGATATCCCTCAGTTGGGTTCATAATTGTCGTCACAGTGTAGTTCACTTAGCTTCTTCACAATGTGTGATTCACTTAGCTGTTCTCCTGACGTCCCTCAGTTGGGTTGACGACCGCCTTTCAATCACAATCTCCTCATTTGTAATATTCAAAAGTCTCAATGTGTTTTTAAACAACCATCTAGTTTTAGTTAGGTCCCCTTCATCCGGGCTCAGACCTTCCAAAGCACTTGCCAATTTTAAACGGAGACTCCCAAAGGGCGATCACGTCTCGCCAGGTCACTCTGTTAAGCTATGGCAAGTGCAGGTTTCACAAAATCACAGTTCACACGACGTTCCACTCAGCCAGGCGCAAACACCTGTTTCACAATTTCCCTTAGTCAGGTTCACAATTTCACAATCGTCAAAACTTCTGCAATGTGTCAACGACTTTCGATTGTACAAGGGGTTTGGCTTGACCCTTGTATGACCACCTTGACACCTCACGCCGGCCTTCCCTGTGGGCTCTTGGTACTTGTAGTTTCAATACTTTTGTAATTCCACATTCTCTTAGATCATGAGAGGGGAACCAGCTAGAGATCTTCGAATGAGCGCCCATGTGGTGCCGGACCACTCTATTTCAGGTACCAAGTTTGTTCACAAAAAGACCTCTGTCTATTAATCTTCTTACTGTTGCCATTGCAAACTTGAGCCTAACACAGCCCGGTCTACTATCCGGTTCTTCCAACTCACTGGCTGTGCTGAACTCGTTGGCATTTCTTTTGCCGCTGGAGTCAAGGATGGTCCCACAATGGCAACCGCGTCTCCCCGCCCTGGCTATCAGTGCTGGAGGGGTCCATGTACCCCTGACTTCCGTCACACCATTCACCAGCTGTGATTCCTGGTCTTATGTTTCCTTTGTTGGAGGATTCGGGGGTCTGAGTTGAAAAGGGCGAGGGCAACTCCCCCCTTGACATCCTTTCAGGTCTCGCCGCCTTTCTCCTGCGTTTGAACTGCCATCATGGAATAGCTGCTTCCACGTGCGTTCGGCTTTGCTTAGAGTATGCTCTCGTGCTCTGCCTTTTATCCATATGGGGAGGGGAAAGGGCAGTCAGGTATGTGTAGTTGTCGGCAATTGCCTGACTCTGCCTGACACAGCTCTGGTCTTAGTCCGTTGTCGCTCACAGTGTGAGAAAGTATTCATGTTTGAAAGGGGGGGTGGTAGAGTTTCTAAATATCCTACTGGGCAGGATGGGGAAAAGTTGTCACAAAGAACGGGATACCGCGTCTCACCCTTCGGTGTCCCACTTCCACTCCCCGAAGACCCCTCATCCAGGTGATCCTCCTGCACTGGTCCACCCCCAGGAACATGGATCCAATTGCAATGGCCGTGTCCTGGCCACATTGATGACAGATCCCTGGGGACTATTGACTGAGACACCATAAGGTTTCTCACAGTGCCACCTTTTATCTTCACAGGGAGTGTTAATAAGTGGCAGGTGTACATTGTTAGAGCTGCGTGCTTGACTCTGCCTGGCCTGATTACAGGGACAGAACCAATACAATTCCGGGGAGGTAATCCTTCTAGTCTCATTACTCATCTTCCTTGGTTCAGTACATTTGTCAAGGTAAAGTGGGGAGGAATTAGGGGGGTTGTAGTTTCCCATAAAATAAGCAGGGATAGGGGTTAGTTGGGTTGTGTAAAAAGGGGATACCATGTCTCCCCCACTCCTCGAGGACCTCCTACCCAGGTGATCCTCCCTCGCTTGTCACCACCAGGGTCGGGATCCAAAAGCGATGGCCTTTCCCTAGCCACCTCAGTACGGGATCCCCAGGGACTAGGTTGTGAAACACCCTCTGGTTTTTCACACCTATAATGCATTCACTCATGCTGCTCCTCTTACTCACCTCACCCTATGCTTTCTCCAATCACGCTACCACTCCCTCCTTTTCCTATCCCTATTATAAAACTCACAACTTGAAACTTCCACTAATCCATTTCTCTTCCACCTCCTACCAACAAACAAAGCCGACGAACAAACCAGACCTCCTCTAGTACCTATCCACCTGGCGTCTCTTACGTTGATACTCAACTTCTCTTCTCTTCCTTACCTCATCAACTGAACATTGCACTCTGGAATGCTCAGTCTGTATGCAACAACACTTCCTTTATCACCAACTACTTTTACTCCACCTCTCCTCCCCTAGACCTTCTTGCTATCACTGAAACCGAGATTTCTTCATCTGCCACTGCCACTCTGGCAGCCCAACATGACTCCAAACTATCCTTCGTTCACTCTCCTTGACTGACTGACAGAGATGGAGGCATCGGGTACACCTAACCTCCTCCCACCTCAATGGCTCGCAAATCTCTAATGCTATGTCCTCTTCTACCTCTTGAATTCACTATCTCTACTATTACTCTTCCTCACTCGGTTCACATCATCTCCATCTCTCGCTCTCGTGGTCCCACTGGACCATTATTTGATGACCATGGGGAACTCCTTTATTATCTTTTCACTAAACATCACCTCTTTATCTTAGGTGACTTTAACCTTCCTTCTTAAACCACTTCTCAGAAATGTGAGCTTCAGTCTTTTCTTAGTGACCACACTCTCCCCTCTATCCATAACCTACCTACCCACACAGGGGGTAGCTCTTTGGATCCCTTATTCATCTACATCTCTCTCTCAGCCACCAATAGTACATTCACACCATCCATATCTGATCACACAATTGTTTCCACCGCCATCTCCTTTACACCCTCTGACCTTTCCTCACCACTTGCTTCACCTATTACTAAAAGGAAATGTAACCCTCCTGCCAGTTCCTTCCCTTTCTTTCGAACCTACAGTTCTCACTCTCCTCCTTCACACCCGCCACCTCTTCCACTAACATTGCCTTCTCCAGTGGCTTCCAATCCCTGCTATAAGTCTGAGCATCCTCAACCATAGGTCACCCCATTCATACACTCTCTCCGCACAGACATGCGTCGGCTGCTGCGCAAATGGAGGCGTACCCACTCACATGAGGACCTGTAACTCTACCTCTCTACCCTGAACTCTCTTAAGTCCACTCTGGATAGAGAAAAGGGGGAATTCTACCTAACCCTCAATGACTCTCACTCCAACCATCTTTGCCAGTAACAGAGCACCCTAAACACACTCCTCACTCCTCCTGAGAGTGACTGTCAACTCCACTTTCACAGCTAATGACCTAGCTGAATACTTCACTGCAAACATTTCCAAAATTAGAGACTCTCTCCTGAACTTCATCACACTCCCTCCTCCGACATTGTACACTCTGCCTTCTCTACCATCATTCTCTGCCTCCATCTCCCACTTTAGTCACACTAATACCGATTAAGTGCTATCTCTATTGATGGAGGCTAACCCCTCTTTTGCCCCATCAGACCCTTTTGGTCCTCAGCTAGTCAAGCTTATTGCACCTATAGTGGCCTCTCACCTTACTGAACTCTTCAACTTGTCCTCCAACTCTGCTCCCTTTTCCTCTGTTTTCAAAACAGCCACCATCATCCCTCTCCTAAAAAAGCAAGGGGGTGACCCAAAACTACTGGCTAACTTTCGCCGTGTCTCTCCTTCTATACTACTACTGTTCAACCGTTTTACCAATTTCCTAGGCATCTACAACCTTTGAGACCCCCTGCATGCAGGTTTGTGCTCCTGTCAATCCACAGAAATTACTCTCATGAATGTGCTCAACTTCATCGCCTCTGCTAAGCACTCAAACCTACCCTCTATCCTATTTCTCCTTGACCTGTCAGCTGCATTTGACACTGTCAATCACTCTGATCTCCTTAATACACGTTCTTCAAGGGATCCGCAGTGAAGCCCTTGCCTGGATTGAACCCTACCTTGCACCTCACCAGTCCTGTCTCCTGGGGCAATAACACCTCTCAACTCACTCCTCTAACTGTTAGTGTTCCACAAGGCTCTGTCTTGGGTCCCCTCTTCTTTACACTCTACTCTTGGGGCTCTAATCTCCTCCTTTGGATTGTTGTACTAACTCTTCACGGACGACACTCAAATCTTCTCTTTTCCTGAACTCTCCTCTGATCTCTCTATCAAAATTTCCAACTGTCTCTCTGCCATTAAAAATTGGATGGCCTTGCACTCTCTGATGTTAAACTCTTCCTCTGCCTATCCAGTTCCCACCTAACACTCTCCCCTACTCTTATTCAGCTAGAAACCTTGGTGTCATCCATGACCATTCTCACACCTTTTTTACTTTCATCTCCAAAACTGGATCAGCAGCTTGCCACAACCTCCTAAATATTGGGAAATTCAGGCACCTCCTTCCTTTCAACACCGCCAAGCATCTCTTAACCACGCTTGTCTTCGCTAAACTGAACTGTGCGAGCATACTCTTTGGTCTCCCTAACTATGCTTTCTATCCTCTCGACAAGATCATTAACTTCGCTACTAGGACTCTCTTTGAATTCCCTCACTTCCCACCAAATTCTTGTACCATCACCAGGCTGGATGGCTGATGATGCAAAACAGGGCAAGATTTACATACATTTTCTTCTTCTGATTCACAAATCTATCCACGGTAAGGCACCACTGTATCCATCCTCCTCTATCCAACTCTATAAGCCTTCTTGTATGATATGATATGGCATTTAAAACATGCCTATACACAAGTGTTTCAGGGCGCGGCACAGCAAGGGAGGGGGGAACAGAGAGAAGACAGAGACGACGATCCTACTAGGCCAGGTGTCATTCAGATCGCGCAAGTGCAGGGGAAGGGGAAAAGTGTGAGGGAAGGGGGTGGGGACAGTGCAGTACATGACATAAATATAATAAATAAAAACAATAAGTAAATGTACGACCAGCTGGTGTCAAGTGCAAGGGTAAGTGCAGACATCAGGTGTCAAGTGCTGGTAGGGGACTGTAGTGATACAGAAAACTGTCGCCAAGTGTGGGGGGTTGCCAGGTAGGCAGTGAATGTGTGCAACTGGTGGAGGAGGGGACCCAAGCATTGTTGCTCCTGTATATAAATATAATACAATCAAAAGAAATGACTAGGGCGTAAGCCAGATTGGTGGATACTGAGAATGGAGTGTTCATCCAGGAATGCCTGAATTTGGGTGTAGGCAACTCTGTCGAAGATTTTCAAGAGGAATGGAATGGTGGTAATGTGCCGATGGTGTGCATGGCTGTACAAGTGATTTTTTTTTTTTTTTGCAAAGGGGTGATCCAAGATTCTTTGAAGCTTGAGGGGGTGGTGTTTGAAGCGAAGGAGGCATTGATGATGACAGTAATTAGAGGAGTGAGAGGTTCTATGCATTATTTGACCAAGGTGGCAGGGCAGTTGTCACCTTTGCACCAGGAAGGCCTGAGGCCCTTTATTGTGTTGGCCACATCAGGCTCAGAGATGGGAGTGAAGTAAAAGGCATGTGTGTGGGTAAGGGGTAACTTAGTGGGACCTTGTGGTGGGCTTTATGCAAATATATCTGATTTAGCTTTAATTTTGCTTTGCAGTTGAGCGATTCTGCTGGTCAAGTCATCTTGGATGCTGCTACACCAGGTATTGTCTTTGGTCGCAGTCAATGGGGGTGTGGTAGGAGATTTTATTTCGCACAGAATTATGAACAATTTGAGCGAGCTTGAGGATGCTTGCATTATCCTGCTATTGTAAGAGGCTGCTTTGGTCGTGAGGATAGCTTGCTTCTATTTCCTGTCTGAGAATAGTGCCTTATTAGTTGTATTGGGTTCCTTCTGCGGCTCGTTTTTCTGCTCGTAGGGTGTGGAGCTGGGTGGTGAACCAGGTATTTTTATGGTAGGTGTTCTTTTCTTTGTGTGGCTTGAGGGTAGCTAGGGACTCCACTACGTTGATTAGTAGGGAATTGTAGTGTTCCACTAGCAAGTTGATATTGTGGTGACTTGAAAGCTTGCTGATAAGTAGCACTAGTAGGCGGTCGCTAGTAAGGTTGCGGGTGCTGCGTTCTAGTGTAGGAGGTAAGAGGTAGGGGGATTGGTATGTTTCTGTGGCATAGGGAGGGAGAATGTTACGCCGTTGTGGTCCGTCCAAGGGCATGCTACATTGGAGACCAATAATGTAATGCAATTATGGTCAAGTAGCCAATCCAGCATGCAGCCTTGGGAGTGTGTACGGTCAAGGATCCGTTGAGTGCAGCCGAGAGAAGAAGTGGCTTTGGCCAAGGCTGAGTTGTGGAGATCCCAGGGGGTCATTAAAGCCGAGATTGAAATCTCCTGGGACCATAAACTGAGTTTTGGGCTTGAAAGTAGTGGCAATGACTTGGATAAGGTCATCTTCAAAGAGAAGGAGGGTGTGGCTAGCAGCCGATGGTGTAGGTTTGCTTCCGAGACAGTGCCTGCCTGATCCTACGAGATCCGACTAATAAATGAGTGACTTGATGGATAAGCAGCCCACAAACTGAGGATTGTGATTCTAAACATCCCGGGCATACCCGACTAGAATGTGGAGCAAGGAGACCCGCTGTGAGTAAAGATATACGGAGCAAAACGCCAAGGCTGAGGACGTGCCACGATCCAAGATGGCGCCCGTATAATCAGTAAGACAAAAGGATCGAGCAGAGAGCCCGAAAGTCCTGTGAAGACACCAAAGTCCTGACAAGAAGGAGGGTCGCAGGCGAGGGAAAGAAGTGCTGCAGCGTGTGCCGGAATAGCTAGCAGTGGACGAGTGCTGCCGAATGGGTACGGATAGGCCCAGGTCGGAAGGAGGAAACTAGTGACTGGCCCCTGCTGTGTAGAGACAGGGATTGACATACTACAAACAGCAAGCTGCTTGCTGACAGATACCACAAGATGGACAACTATATGAACCTGGCCCGTGCGGTGTAATCACATGAAATGCCCTTTTTAGTCGGAACAAGTAGCAGTCGAAGGAAGTAGCAATACACTGATTGAGGTGCAAGCTATTGGGAGAATGTGCATGAGAACCCAAACTTCGGGGAGGGCCTGAAACAGAGTCTTTGCAACACCGGCTCTGAATCACCCTGGGTAAGAGGCACAGCATCCCTGGAGATGTCAGATAAGTGTGGGGAGAGCAGGTGGACCACAACTGTGTGGAGTACAGGAGAAAAGAGCCCCTGCAGTACAGGACTCGAGTCAGCCATAGGGATTCAATAAGCAGCCTGCCGAAAGTGTGGTGCAACACAGATGGTGCTGGTTATGTAAACACGTACACACGGGTCGAGGACCTGGAGGTCAAACCCTGAAATCAGGCATGCAAGGTGCACTGCTTACGTGCACAACGCATTACGTATCAGGAGGTCACATGAGCAGAGTAGCCTATCCTAGACCTAGCCGGTCAAGTGGCACAGCGAGTAGAGCGCCCGCTTTGACACCCGTGCAGAGCCTGTTAACGCAGGTTCGAATCCCGGCGGGGCCAAACTCAGCCTTTCATCCTTCCGAGGTCGATAAATGAGCACCACACACCGTGGGTAATAATAAGCAGCGCTCAGATACCTGAGGGTTTGTAGCGCTATATAAAAGCCTAATTATTATTATTATTATTATTATTATTATCCATGTCCAAGGTAGGTGAGACACACACATTGAGACTGCCCAGAGGAAGAAAATCCCACCTATCTGGGAAATAAAATCAGGATACATACGTACATTTATTTGGGCAATATATGACTAAAGGCCTTTGCTGGAGAAATACCCAAGCGCAAGGAACCTGAGGCTGAGTGGAGAGGTGCGCAGAGTGTCTGAATGCCCCCCAAAACGGCCAAAAACAAAGCTAGCCAACTAACTTTGGACGGGTTTGCCAAAACTAAACAGCAAGCACCTGGCGGAAACATGGAAGGGGCAAAGGAAGGAGAAAGGGGTGCCGTGGCATTACACAACCAGGTTATGGTAGCAATAGCAGACTTAAAGGCCTCCTTTGGGACACAGATCAAAGCGGTGCAACTAGATTTTGGTCTGTTGTGACAGGATGTGAGGAGCCTAGCAGAGCACACTAAAACGCTGGAGTCGCAAGTAAAGGAGAATTCAGGGGCGCTTAAGACCACGCATGCGGATGTCCACGTATTGCAACAGAAGGTTGGAGGAGGCAGAAGAACGTGCACAGAGAAATAATATCTGCATAGTAGGGTTACCAGAAGGAGAAGGAACAGACCAGAGGACGTACACAGAAAACATGTTACTCCAGGAAATTGGGCCCGGGAATCTCACACAGGGCTGTACGATTGAGAGGGCGCATGGAGCGTAACAAGACACCCCCCCCCACCCCCCCCGGGAGTGAACCCAAAGAGCGATTATTGCCAAAGTCATGAATTACAAATACTGGGAGAAAATTTTGGCCTTTTCCAGGAAAGCTGAAAAGAGCCTCTGCAGACCTAGCTGTCTACCCAGACCATACGTTTCAGGTACAGAAGAACAGAGCGCAATTTGCGGCGTCTAAGAGTATGCTCTGTGCAGCCGGACTGAAGTATATTCTTATCTACCCAGCGCAGCTCAAACTCATTTATAAAACCAGGTCCTGGTTGTTAGGCAGAATGATATGCAGTACCCTTTGGGAACACTACACACAATTAAGACTACAAGTGACAGTACAATTTCACCTTTGGTACAAGCCTGTACTACACAGTTATAGTGGTAGCAGTAGCGGAGCAGCCAGACATATCTCAAGGGTAAGTGAGCAGTACAAGATACTTACACAAAGGACAGCAATTATTATGATTCAGGCAAACACTGACTCAAGGTTTCTAAGTAAACAAATATATATTTATTTACTTATCAGTTATATAACAGTTCACCTTTCTAAGCAAGGTAAGAAATCACAATCATAAATACACCACACCACTTCCCTTAAATTCCAGACAAGTTAAGCTCACAAAATAAAATGAAGTGGGAGAAAAATGGCACTCCAGCAATTTAAAAGGGAGGGAAAGACAAAATTAGTAGAAATTAGGCAACACCAACAGTTAATTAATCATGGCAATTGAACAAGAGAGGCTACAAGGTTAAAATCAGATAGAAAAGGCTTAGGGCCAAAGCCAATGGTTCAAATGTCTTTTGCTCAAGATAATAGGTTCAATGTAGTTTGCGGTAAAGTTTGTGGCACAGATTCCGGACTAGGTTGGTTGGTAGAAAAGTTAGTTCAAAGAGAAGAGAAGGACAAGCCCTCGGATTGGAGAAAGATTTCAAACACTTTCACTGCGGCTGAGCGAAACGCACAACCGGATTTGCACAGTACCTTAAAACAGAGAGGGGGCTGTAGCTGAGGCAGACTTTCCTGGTAGTTCCTGCAGGCTCACTGTTCCTGAAGTGACTGTTGGACTGATCAGAAGTAGGAAGACTGGAGGGTCCTGCACTAGCCAGGGAAGAAACCAGCAGCAGCGCCAAACAACAAATAAAAGGTGTGCTCCTTAAAACCCAAGCAGGGTCCGACCTTCCTGGCTATCCGGCCCACTGTAGCTCTGTACAGTGAATTGAACATGAGGAGGGGTCCTGGCTTGTAGTTTGGCCGTACTGGTTGGTCCCACCAACTCAAGGGATGAAGTTTCCTGGAGGATCTTCTCTGTCGTCTGATTCGGAGATTCAGACCTGCAGCAGGGCTTCACCGGGTGGTTTAGTCGTTGTAGGGGTCCTCTTCTTCCAGTTCCTCGTTGGTTCTTTCGTTCCAGTGGCGACTCTGCTCTTCCAGTCCCAGAGACCTGCTTTTTATGCAATTTTCCCCCATGCATACAGCCTGGCTGTCAATCACACAGCAGGGTGGATGGCCTGGCAAGGCCAGTCCCCTTAGCCAATCAGACAAGAGTACGACTTGGGTTACTAAGGCAACCCATGGCAGGGGTCCGAAGATCCTGCCCCTCTAGACTATCAGGCGCCTTAAGGAGGGCTTCTGTGCAGAAGCCTGCGAAAAGACAGCGCACAAAGGAGTCATCCCCAGTTTGGCGCGCAGAGAAAAACACGAGAAAGACTTTAACAAAAAGAAATGGTGAATAAACCCAGCCGAAGCCAAGATAAAATGTGTTTGGTCAAGCGGGTTTATGTTCGAGGCTAAAATAATAGCCTAAAACATTACCACGTTTATATAAGATAATCACGGTAGAAAAGTTAGGGTAGATACCACTGCCACCAGCCAAGTCTTAACGTTAAGGGAGCGAAACAAGGCTCCAAGATTCACAGACAAGAAGGGATAAGAGTTGACCCTTTCCAATACTCCATGTAAGATGGGGTGTACTGGGTCTGTGGTTTAAAGTGACTATATAAAGTTAATGGCAACTTTACCTTTTTCTGGGGGACACTAGTCCGCCCCAGAACAATGGAGTCAAGGGGAAGTCTCAAAGACAACCCTGTCTCACTGCACTGAAGGTGCTGTGTAACACACACAAAAAGTGGTGCACATGGAGTAGGTGAGGCTCCAGTGCCCAAGATCACACAAACAGTAGAAATAGCAAAACACATGTAAGAGTGGGAAAAAAGGCTCACACTCTTACCAAGTGAAAAAAATAAATCCTAGAAATCCAGCAAAGCTGATCCATTTATGAGAATTCTCCTTAACACTGGTTCTTTGACCTCCCAGAAGAATTGCAGGCATGTATGGACAGGGAGAGAAGCTAGGACACAGCGAAAATGACGATGCCGATGAACGGGGGGAAATGTAACGGGAATCTCACTCATCCTGAAGCCGGGAACAACTAGGATGCATAGAACTGCATGAATGGAACAGGAGACCACCCCGATGGCACAGCGATTACGCAAAATACTGTGATTGCAGGGCTTAAAGATAGGAGAGACATCTCCCTGTGGATCAGTTCAAAGTCACTTGGATATGTAGTTTTTGTATATGGCGGGTTGTAGTAAACGTCAATGTTGCATAAGGGGGAGGAGGAGGCCGCACGTATGGCTGTGATTGGCACACCCTTCACAGTTCTTTCAGTAGGGACAATTGTTTGTTTGCCCATCCGCTGTGCACTGGCCCCGGGCAGGACTGCTTGGGGTAGAAGCGAGAAGCGGGCATACCTGAGCAAGGGCAGCAAGGCTGGGCTGTTAATTTTGGTTGGGGAAGTTGAGGAAGTTCAAAGGGCGGAAGGTCTGCCTACACGCACAGTTGGAGGAGAGCACAACATATCATTCAGGGCAGAGCCACTAGTGGGGAGGAGCAGGGAGGGGCCCTGAGGGTTGCTGACGGCTTACACAGAGATATATGCAAATGGCGGGTACCTTAAACATACTCACTTGGAATGTAAAGGGTTTGAACGCCTATGTTAAGAGGAATATAGTATACTGGTACCCTAAGCGATGTAAGGTGGACATTGCTATGCTGCAGGAAACGCACCTCACAGCGAAAAAAACAGGCATTATTAGCGGGAAGATGGAGGGGGCAAGTATTTGATTCCACATACACTGCGTATGTTCGCGGAATACTGATATGCATAGCGCCCACAGTACCCTTCAGGGCCACTCACATAAAGTCAGACAATGAGGGCAGGATGGTGCTTGTCCAAGGACTCATGTAACAGGTAGATATGTGTCTGGTCAACACGAACGCCCCCAACCAAAGTGCTGCCAAGTTTTTCCAGATACTATACCCCTGATTGTCCGCATAGAGCTAGTAATATGATATGGGGCAGAGATTTTAATTTACGCTGAATCCTATCCTAGATAGATCAGACAGTAAATACACTAAAGCAGTGCCACCTGCAAGGATTTTACACAGAAGCCCTCCAAGTGGTGCCACTCTGTCTGGGTTCCACAGGATGTGTGGGGAGGGGAATTGGCACCCTGGACTGCGTTGCCTTAGCAACCCAAGTCACACTCTATTCTGATTGGCCCAGTGGTGAGCCGCCCGGCTCACCACTTAGCATGTTTGAGTGACAGCTAGGCTGTTGAATGGGGGTTTTTCTGCATAAAAGCAGGGCTTTTGGGAATGGAACTTCAGAAGTCGCCACAGGACCTAAGAAATCCGAAGAGGGAAGAAGCTGAGCCATCGGCAACAACGACACCACCGGTGGAGCCCTGCTGCAACGACCTCACCACTTTCCCAACGACAAGAGGAGATCTTCTGCTAGAAGTGTCTTCTCCCTCTGAGCTGGTGGGATCAACCAGTTTGCCACTTCACCTTCCAAAGACGTCTCTTGGTCGACTCGCCCGTACCAAGCACCCCGGCGACCGGATAGCCAAGCTTCACCACTTTGACCGCAAATAAAAGGAACGCACCTTTTACCGACGAACTCCACGGCTGGTCTCTTTCCTGGGCAGTGCAACGACAAGTTTCCTCCTCGACGAGATCTTCTCTTCCCCTGGTTGAAACCATGACTTGCATCTACTGCCAGGAACAACTTCCGCCGCTGGAGCTTCCTCTCTCTTTAAGGTACTGTGTTCCACCTGGCCTCCCTTTCTTCAGATTGCTAAAGGTGACACTTAAATCCTTGGCTTTCCAACTGGGTTGGCTCCAGACCTTCTAACTTTACTTCTTGAATCACCCCATCCTCTTTTGAACACTCTGCAAAGACTTTTAGTGCATTTTAAACCATGTGATCCTGGGCACATTTCGCCTTGCTCCATTTAAAGTGGGCCTGGCCTATGAACTTTGGCTCTACAGTGTATACTGCCTTCACTGACTTGCTTTGGACTTAGTAAAGTGTTGGGAACTGTTTTATTGTTATGCTCTGCCTTTTTCTCCCCCTTTAACCTAATTATTGGAGTGCCATCTAAGTTACACGCTCACCTCTGTTTTGACAAAAAGTGGTGTTTTAACTTAGACTTGTCTAGTAGTTGCTAGGGGAGGTGTAAATACTTTTCTGATTGTGTTTTGAACTTGCTTTGACTTATAGTGCTAGTGTATTTTCTAAAGTGTGTTAAATAAATAATTATATACTTTTTGATGCAAAGCTCTGGTCAGTGTTTGCTTGTTCCACTGTGTTTTTGGCCCTATTGTGTATACTCTATATACTGCCTTACTCTTCTTGAGAGAAGTCTGACTGCTCAGCCACAGCTACCAGGTAGGTAAATCTGGGTGGTACAGACTGCTACTAATTGGGTTTACTACTTACTCCTGTAGTCTTAATCTTTTTGCAGTGTTCCCCAAGGGAACTGCACAGGATTCTGCCTAACACAAAACACGATTACGGTATTCGCGACATGAAAGTCACCAGGCTCAGATGGACTACCTAGTGAATTTTATAAAGAATACGCACATGAATTAGCCCCCCACTTGCTCAGTACATTTAAAGACTTGTATGAAGTAGGGGCCCTTCCGCTTAGTCTAAGGGAGCCCATAATGATACCTTTCCTCAAACCCCATAAAACTCCATTGGAATGTAGCTCTTATAGGCCCCTTTCACCGCTTAATCAAGATAAGATACTAATGGCCATACTGGCAACTAGTATGAAAAAGCTGATACCTAAGTTAGTGCAGCCTGATCAGACGGGCTATGTCCCGGGACGTAACATGGCCTAGAACTTGCGAAGATTACATTATGTGTTAGAAAGGATGCAATCCTGGGAGACCCTGTGCGCCATAGCCACATTGGACGTGGTTAAAGCTTTTGATTCAGTGAAATGGGACTGGATTGGGATTCGGACCGACTTTTATCAAATGGGTCCAATTGATGTACGCCAGAACGATGGCTAGGGTCAAGACGTGTAGGTACATTTCAGAGGCATGGGAATTGGAAAAGGGAACAAGACAGGGTTGCCTGCTATAGCCACTACTGTACGTTCTAGCTATGGAACCAATTGCCCAGTACCTTAGGACAGAATATATTGAAGCAGGGATTGAGATAGATGCAGCCAGACATTTGATATTATTATATGCTAATGATACGCTTATACATTCAGAATCCATAGGATAATTTGGAATTGCTACTGGAAGCCATGGCGCTGTTTGCAACATTGTCAGGAATTACAATTAGCATGGATAAATCGGCGATATTCCCAATAGCGGGACTACGAGAGAGGGATAGTAGCTAACTACCTGTGTTGGCCTTGCAGTGGAAAGTGTGTAACTTCAGGTATCTGGGAATTAACATGTATCATGATCCAGCGGAATATCACGTGCATAACACGCTACATGCTCTAGAAGGTGTCAAGAGCTCTATGAAGTTCTGGGCTAAATTATCCCTTTCAGCGATGGGAAGGGCAGCATTATTGAAGATGGTGGTACTGCCAGGGCATCTGCATTACTTTGTGAGTGTCCCGTTCTATATATCTAGATCCTTTTTCAAAGCCCTTGAGAGTATCTGCAGAAGCTTTTGTGGTGGTATGGGCGGAATAGGATAGCGTTAGCAACTGTATACAGGCCATACATGGAGGGGGGCATCAGGTTCCCGAATTTCGAGCTGTCCTATATAGTGGGGCAGTTGCAATTTGTAGTGGATTGGCTTGCAGGTGACCCCACCCAGACACAAGGATGTTGCAACCCACTGGGCAGAGTTACTATCTGAAAGAGGTGTTGTGGCTCAGGAAGCCTCGCGTTGGACGATGGCCATACCTAGTGTCCATTGGAGTGAATGTGTGGAACAGGGCCATGGCAGTGATGGGACTGACTGACCCAATCTCGACACAGATTCCGCTGGTCTCTGTAGTGTGGCACCATAAGAGATTTGCTACAGGACACTGTGTGCATACCCTTTTTAGAACTGACTGAACGGATGGGCGTACACTCAGGCCAGTATATATTGCATAGCATTATTAACCGAGAGATCACATCCTGGTGGCCCGCATACAGCGAGTTAATGGCGAAATACTCAATAGTGAACGTCCTATATGTTATTGCAGAGAGCGTACATCCTATATCGCTGGTAGGCAGAAACCTGTGCACTTCCCTTAGGGACCACTGCAAAAGATTTAAGACTACAGGTGTTTGGCAGTAAACCCACTTGGTAGCAGTCTGTACCACACAGATTCACTTGGTAGCTGTGGCTGAGCAGTCAGACTTCTCTCAAGAAGAGTTAGGCAGTATGCAGAGTATACACAGTAGGTACAGAGACACAGTAGTACAAACAAACGCTGACCAGAGCTTTTGTGTGAAAGTATATAAGTATTTATTTAAAAACACACTTGTAAATCACACTAGCAAAAAAGAGGTAAGTAATTCAGCACACAGTCACTATCATATATATACAACCCTATTCACTTATTAGACCAGTCTTAGTGAGAAACACCACTTATTTTCAGACAGAGGTGAGCGCTTAACATAAGATGACACTCTAATAAGTTGTAAAGAAAGGGAGGGAAAAGGCAGAGTTAAAGAAGCACACAAGTTTCAGTACTTTCTCAAAGAACCACAGTAAGGCAGGATAGGCAGAGTTCTACTGGAGAGCAAGGAAGTCAATTGCAAGGCCCACTCTTGGAGAGAGCAAGCTGAAGGGGTCCAGGTTCACCAGTGGGGTTATGCCCAAAGAGTCTTTGTAGATAGTTCGCACAAAAAGGATGAAATTAAAGTCAGGAAAAATTAGCTAGGTTGTCCCAGGCCAGCCCAGGTTAGAAAGTCAAGGCTTTACTGTCACCCCGAATGATCTGTCGCAAGGGAAGCCAGGCGGGACACAGTACCTTAGGTGTGAAGGCAGCTCCAGCGGGGGAAGTTGTTACTGGCAGCAGGTGCAAGTCTGTGTTTCGTCCAGAGGAAGAAGAGGTCTCGCCGTGGAGGAAAGATGAAGGTCGTTGCACTTCCAGGGAAGAAACCAGCCGCGGAGTTCTCCAGTTAAAAGGCACTGCCCTTCTCTTCGCGGTAGTTGTAAACCGTGGTATTCCGGTTGCCGGGGTACTTGGCACAGGCAAGACGGCCACGAGATGCTCCAGGAAGGTGAAAAGAAGGCGAACTGGTTATCCCCACCAGTCAAAGGAAGAAGACTCTCCGGACTGGAGATCTCCTCTGTGGTCGGGAAAAGTGGTGAGACGGTTCAGCAGGGCTCCACCCGTGGTGTCGTCGTTGCAGGTCGGCTCAGCTTCTCCCTCCTCGGATTCTTAGGTCCTGTGGCGACTTCTGAAGTTCCAGTCCTCAAAGCCCTGCTTTTATGCAGCAAACCCCCATTCACTCAGCCTAGCTGTCAGTCAAACATGCTAAGAGGTGAGCCGGCCGGCTCACCACTTGGGCCAATCACACAAGAGTGCGACTTGAGTTACCAAGGTAACTCAGTCCAGGGAGCCTAAACCCCCTCCCACACCCCCTGTGGTACCCAGACAGAGTGGCACCACTTTTAGAGCCCGCCAAAAAGTGGAACAAAGGGCTCGACTCGGGTTGGAGTCACAGAAGAGAACACAAACACCATTTTAGAATCGAGTTCTGGCAAAAAATACCAACCGGTGAATTAATATTAAATAAATAAACTGGCGATATGTTCGAGGCTATAAGAATTAAATAATTAGAGTTGGTAGCCTCGAACAATGGGAAAATCCCAAAGAGATATATTCGCGGTCGAATATAAAAAGTAGTATCCACTGCCACCAGCCAAAACTCGATCAGGGGGGACGGAGATGTGCCCCCTCGAACAACAGACCCCAGGGCAATCGAATTGCCCCAACCAGTACGTCCACAATATGATGGTTTGTACTGGTTCCTGTTCATAATTTGGGACTAGTAAAGCCTATGGCGACTTTACATGCCCTGGGAGACAGTAGTCCGTCCCAGGGTATGGAGTCTATGTTGGGGGGGGGGGTCGCTACGACACCCCTGGGTTACGACACGGAGGGTGCTGTGTAACCCACATAAAAAAACACATGAGACCCTATGGAGTAAAAGACCCCATAGCCCATAAAACACATGGAAAGTGAAAGGAACACCTCAAATCATGTCTAAGAGTGGGAGCAAAAGAATCTCACTCTTAGCAGGAGAGAAAAAAATAAACCCCAAAAATCCAGCAAAGCTGCTGGGGGACTTGCTAGGTTTGGGAAATTTAGCCTTACAGAGAATTCTCCCTAACAATCGCTAATATTTGATCTCCTACTGTATAATGGGCCCGCCTCCCCTCTAGCTGTAAGAAACAAATGGGAAGAAGATCTGGGAGCAGTCTTTACCAAAATACAATGGCAGGGGATCCTGGGATACCACAAGGAAGTGTCACGAAATGCGAGACTGCAGCTTATACAATGGTTTGTGACGCGTAGGGTATATATGACGCTGCAACTACTACAGACTACACAAAGTGGGGGTAGAATTGGATGTGCTTTCCAAGGGGGCTTGCCTCTTGGGACGCTTCTCGCGCCCGAAAGCCAGGAAAAATGTTACCAAACTATAAAGGATTTGGCGTGTATCCTGGCCAAATGAAGGATAAGCTATGGCATGGAAATTGCCAAAGGGCCCGGGAGTAGAAGATTGGTGGAAGGACCTGTACAGGTGGGGGTAGCGGAATCTGCGGCATGTAAAAGAGCGGTGGGGCGGGATCTGGAAGAGGACACAATGGGGATCAAAGGAAGGGATGCCTTGCTACAAACCCTGTTCACTAAGGACGTTCTAGAACATAAGGAAGGGAAATGACCTAGATAAGTATGTAAGGAGCTTCTACCTGTTTGATAAAAGGAGCGAGTATGAGACGGAAGTGCAGTAGGCAGGACCTGAGGGTGGGAGGGGGAGGGAAAGGATAAGGCAATGTTAACATTTTATAGTAAAGTTTGATATGCCACAAATACACGATTGATGACACGTTACATGGTTATGGTTTGGAATGACTTGCACCTGTATACTTAAAAATCAATAAACCTATATTTTTAAAAAAGGTCCTCTTCGAAGAAGGCAGAGGGGCCTGAAGGTCGGTAGAGAAGGTAAAGTGATGTGGTGCATTTAGGTGAACAACCAAGTTTGGTGGCTATAATTTCACAGTGAGGGATGGGTGATATGGTGGTCCGTCGAAGTGTGATTGAGTCTTTATAGATTAAGGCAACACCACCTCCTTTGCTGCCTGTCCTCTATGTATGGCATAACCAGTGGGGATGGCGATGGATACTGCTGGGCCTGCAGAAGGGATTGAGCCAAGTTTCGGTGAGGGCCAAGATATCAATACTGTTGATGGTTATCAGGCCGTGGATGTCGAGTGTGTGGGCAGTGATGGACTTAGCATTAGTCAGGGTACATATCGGGGGAGGCGTTCTGTATTGGGTGCTGTTGCAGGCACGTTGGTGGCGATCATAGGCTGTAGTGGAAAACTGCATGCTTGGGTTTGGTGACGCAGGAATGAGTTACGTATGAATTTACTGGAGGGGGGGCGTGTATCCTGTTGGGATATCTGGCATTGTCGTCCGGGCTCTGAGGTGGCAGATTCAGTCTGGACTTAGGCGTGGCATAGTGGCAAGTGCGTTGCAGGCACGGTAAATGCCAGGGATGGTCTTGGGCACACATATGGTGTCAGTGTGGCTCTTGGGCGCACATGTGGTGGTAGTGTGGTTCTTGGGCGCACATGTGGTGGCAGCCTAGCATTTGGGCACGCATGTCATGGCAGCATGGCTCTTGGGCACACATGTGGTGGTCGTAAAGCTTTTGGGCTCACATGTGGTGGTAGTGCAGCTCTTGGATGCACTTGTGGCGGCAGTTTGGCTCTTTGGCGCAAATGTGGTGGTAGTGTGGCTCTTAGGTGCACCTAAGGTGACATTGAGGGTTTTGGGGTTCCCTGGAGCGCTGTTCCTCATGGATACAGGTAAGAACATGGTGGGGGTGCACGCATAGTAGTGTTAGGAAGTTTGGGGCTTCCTAAAACACTATATATGAGTACTGGCAGGAACGTTTTAGGTGGTGAGACAGGTAGGGTGGGACAGTGTGGGCTTGATGAGTTGGTGACGAGAGTGCAGCTGCATGGGCGCTGATCATGGATGAGGCATGAGGCTGTCGAACACTTGCATTTACTTAGCAATGAGGGTAAAAACGAGGAGGAGGAAGTGTACTTGAGTGGCTGCAGGTAGCAGCAATAGTGTCTGCTTCTGGATATTTGCCCACAAAGGTGTGGTGAGGCTCAGGCGTATACTGTGCTGGTGTAGGCAGGTATGCATAGATCAATAGAGGAGGAAGAAAGGGCATTGGTGTAGTAGATTCAGGCTGATCACAAGTGGATGAAGTAACATGATTAAGAGGTTTTACTCCTCCTACCTTCTGAAATGGGTGTGTTCACGCCAGTATTGTCTCGAGCACAGGAGATGAACTACAAGTGTGTTTCGGAGTGATCAGCTGCAGTAGGCTTGAGAATTATGGTTGATGTAGGTCACGGGGGTCAGCAGGATTGCAGGTAACGTCAGTCACGCAAGGACAGGGAAAGACAGGCTTGCTTAGCCTCACATGTGAGCCTTGAATGTGAGACGGATTCACCATCCGGCTTTTAGGCTCCATTGTATTCAATGTGGCAGTGGTCCAATCAGGTTTCTGTTCAGTGCCGGGTGGATGCTGAACTGAAAGCCCATTCATTTCTTTATTGGGTGTTAGGCAGAATCCTGTGCAGTTCCCTTAGGGAGCACTACAGAAGATTAAGACTAGAGGTATATGCAATAAATCCCCTTTGGTATCAGTCTGTACCACAAAGATTTAGTTGGTAGCTGTGGCTAAGCAGTCAGACTTCTCTCAAGAGGGAGATGAGCAGTATTCAGGGTTTACACAATAGGACTACAATACTATGGCACAATGAAACACTGACCAAAGCTTTGTATTAAAAATAATATATATATATATATATATATATATATATTTATTTTACACACTTCTAGTTGAAAACATCAATCACAGTTATTAAAGCAAGTTAAAATCAGTCAAGAAAAGTATACACAACTCCCTGATTAAATTGTAGACCAGTTTGAGCAAGAGTGAAAACAGCAAAATGGCACAGTGACAACCAAACACAAATGGCACTCTAACAATTTCTCACAAGGAAGGGAAAGAACATCTTATACAGAAATACACTCTTAAACACCCTAGCAAAACTTCCCAATAAGATTGTGAACAAGTTTAGGCAAGGCAGTACTTTAGCATGTATAATACTGAGGTGAAAACCAAGCAAAATGGCACTTCAAAGAGGGAAGGTAAAGGTGGTTATAAGAGTTAGGTGCACCAACACATTTCTAGATGAGAAGCAATCTAGAGAAGGCAAACAGATTTAGCCAGAGTCAATAGGCCTGTGCTAGAGTCAGTGGTACAGGACAAAGTGCCTAGGAGCAAAATGTTCTTGTAGCTGCAGTCAAGTCTTTGTTAAAGGATTCGAAAAGGTGGTTGCAGAAAGTAAAAGACAATGTTAGTCAATAGGGGTCGCCAACCCAGGAGGTAGGTAAAGGATTTCAAACACCTTTAGCAATACCACGCCAAACGGAGGCTGGCAGAACAATGTACCTGAAAAAGTGGAACCGGCTCCTGCGGTGGCGGTGGTTCCTGCAGTTCGTGTTGTCCAGCAGAGGAAGAGAGGCTCTCATCGTGGAGGAAGGTTTGAGTTACTGCACTTCCCAGGGAAGAAGCCAGCAGCGATGATGCGGAAACAGATTAAAAGGTACGCTCCTTTAAATCGCTCTCGTGGTGGACGGGTGCCTGGCTATCCGGTCTCCGAGTGTAGGGCACTGGCGATTCGACCAAGGCAGGTCCTGGAAGGCGATTGGCAAACTGGTTGGCCCCACCAGCTCAAGGGAAGAAGGCTCTTGCAGATGAAGATCCCCTCTCGTTGTGTGGAAAAAAGTGGTGAGACGCTGCAGATGTCTTTGGCTTCTCTCCTCTTCGGCTTCTTAGTTCCAGTGGCGACGTCTAACTTTTCCAGTCCTCAGGACCCTGCTTTTATGCAAAAAGATCCCCATTCATACAGCCTAGCACTCACACAGTGGAGTGGTCATCCTGGCGGGAGACCCTCCAGCCTATCAGGGCAGAGTGCGACTTGGGTTGCTGAGGCCTACTCCCCCTCCCACACAATGGGTCCACCCCAGACTCAGCGGCGCCGAAAGGAGGAACAAAGGATCCCCGACCTGGGTTAGGATCTTAGAGAAAGACACGAGAAAGAAGTTATATAAAAGTTCTGGCAAATGAAACCTACCGGAGTAAAGTTAATATAAAAATAAACCAGCGGTATGTCAGAGGCTGTCAGTAAATGTGGTAGGGAAAATCTCATAGGAAAATATTTGCGGTCAAATATTTTTGGTAGTAACCACTGCCACCAGCCAGAAACTTTTGAGAGAGGGACTGGACGGTACCCTCTCGAAAATGAACACCAGGGAAAAACTATTAACCCTTTCCAGTACTTCCATAGTAAGATGGGTTGCACTGGTTTAGTTCATAAAGACTGACTAGTAAAGTCAATGGGGACTTTACATGCCCTGGGAGACAGTAGTCAGTCCCAGGGTATGGAGTCTATGTTTGGGGGCCCTTGGACACCCCTTTGTTACTGCACAGAGGGTGCTGTGTAACACATGTGTATAAAGACGGTTCCTATGAGGGTGGGATAAACTCCATAGACATTAAAAACAAAAAATAGCCTAGAACACACATAGCAAACATGGAGTCTCACTCTTAGCAGGAGAAAAAAAACAAAGCCTTCAAATGCAGCAAAGCTGCTGGGGGACTCTATAGGTCTTACAGCCAACCCTAAGAAATGCCATCTAACCCAAATAGCTTTTGAATACTTATGTTTCTTTGTTGGAAATGGGCTCGTCCAAACCCAAACCGGACACTTACCCATCAGCAGAGACGCTCTGGAGAGCTTCACCGTGGCCGGGCCGTGTCTGGAAGCAGAAAACCAAAGCACAAGCTGAGAGCCGGAGAGCGTGATCTAGCTGGGATGCAATGTCGAAAAACAGGAAGCCGCTGTGCAGCTGCTGCAGAGCTCAAACGCAGGAGGAGGTGTCTAGAGCGAGACACCAAGAAGCAGCCGATGGAGACCTGTGAGCAGTAGTGAATGGTTGAGAAACTGCAAGTCTTGCTGGAAACCCCAACAGACTATACTCAAGTGGGACATGGGTCAAGGACCCACATCCAGGAAGGAGTGTCTTCCACAGCTATCTTATTCTTAGCTGTCCCTGAGAGTGTGGACAACCAGGGCTGCTCATATCAAGAGAATAAGAAACCAAAGGGGTCTGGGACCCAAGGCCAAGAAACCAAAGGG
The DNA here is from genome assembly GCF_040938575.1 of Ambystoma mexicanum. Lineage (NCBI taxonomy): Eukaryota > Metazoa > Chordata > Amphibia > Caudata > Ambystomatidae > Ambystoma > Ambystoma mexicanum. The sequence goes on along the minus strand of NC_090934.1, from coordinate 384,782,162 downwards.
ATCTGGGACCCGAGAAGAAACCAAAGGGGTCTGGGAGCCAAGGGCAAGACGCCAACTGGGTTTGGAATCCAAGGAGAAGAAACCAAAGGGGTCTGGCACCTAAAAACAGAGAGAAACCAATATGACAGGGTTCTGGGACCCGACAACAAAAATACCTGGTATGATAGTGAACCGGGTACGAAACTGTTAAGGATCAGGAAAAGATTAGGGGAAGGGAGACACATATCCGCTGGTGTCTGTGGACATTGTAAAAAGGAATCAAGCGGAGGGGGTCCTTCTCTTGACATACTGAAGATACAAGACTTTGTTCTATTTGCCTTATTGGAAACTCAACCCAAGGAACCTTTATTGAGACATTTGATTTGTATCCCTTAAGAAGATTTAATTTTGAATCACCCAGAAGTGAACTTTCGGCTAGCATCCTGGAGGAAGAAACCAGTCTTAATTATTATTATAGTATTTATTGAGCGTGGACCTAGCTTCGAGAAGCAATAGAGCACTTTACAGAGGTATACAACAGTACAAGAGTACAGATGCATAACAGAGCAGGGGTAGGGTACAGAGAAGGTGTACAGCTGTGCATGGTGGTGGCAAGGAGAGGGGCAGACTGCGTCTAGAGAGTCAGGTGGTGCGGTGGGGCAATGTGATGACCGAGGTGTTGTGGAGGAGAGACTCCTTGAAGAGGTGGGTCTTGAGTTCCTTTCTGAATTGTAGGAGCGTTGGGGCGAGTCTGATGCTGACGGGGAGGAGGTGGCACTGGCAGAGAAGGCTTGTTTTCTGGTCCTTTCCTTTTTGCAGCAGCATATTTCATGTCTACATGTGTCCTGGCTTCCAGTGGTGCGCCGTTTGGTGGAGATGCAGAGTTTCTCCATGATATAGCTGGGTGGCTTGATGCAGCAAGACTTGAAGGTGATTCGTGGGTGCAGTGGGAGCCAGTGAAGGTTAATGAGGGCCAGGTGATGTGGTTGTATCTGCTAAACCTGTTATAAGGCATGCAGCCGCGTCTAGGACACTTCTCACGGACACATGGAATGAATACGGGAGGCCTTTGAGAAATCAAGACCTACCCTTTTCTTTAGTTGTGCACATAGTGTAAGAGTCAGAAATAGGTTTTGGACACAGGATGGTGGACTCTTTGATTTAGATTGACATCCTGACACACTCCTTAGTATTATTTGAGGCAGGGGCACCCCTCATAGAACTGGGGCCAGGCAGGGTTTTATTTATTATTTTACTACCAATACAAGTCTATAGCCAGAAACATGCCTCCTGTGTTTTAGTCTTCTATTTCCAAACGCTTACAGTGCAGTACTGTTTCACTCAGTAAGCAAATTTGTCACCTTTGTTCAATAAATGCCTCCACATTCTGCCTCTCCTTCCTTCTTCCTGCTGATCTCTAGGTCCACCTCCAATATCCTCACCCGGATAACTCATACTTCCTGTCTCTCCATCTATCCTGATTGGCTAGCTTTCCCTAGCCAATCCTGTTCTACCTTCCCCTAGTGGGACATGTATATGCAAGGGGAAGTCTTGAAAATGGGGGGATAAGCCCCACACTGAAGGCGTTACATTTAGAAAAGGCATTAAATAGGGGGACTAAGCCCCACCCACTGTCTTGCCGCAGGCTCACTGTATAACAAAGGTGATGGCGGTCCTGTACGGGCAATGTTCAAGTTTGAATTGAGAGGTTCCCCCAGTAAGGCTTCATGGGGTGGCCTGGGACTGTCCCAACATTCCTTTGTGTTCTAGGGGGCCAGCTTGTATAGGCGAATGTCTGCCAATGCTTCTGGGCAGCCCTGCTCTATTTCCCCGAATGTCCCATTGGGCCACGGCTCTCTGTCCCTTGTCTGGCAGCTCGGCATTGACTCAGCTGTGCCCAGGTATCTTTGGTGCTGTGGTGGCCCCAGCTGTCCTGAGCGGCTACCACATCTGGTAAGCTGCTAATCTTGTTTTTTGGAGTTTAATTTGTCTGTTCGCTTACATCGTGGTGATCTCCACAAATGAGCGAGGGTTTGAAGGTAGAGGCATGGCTGGAGAAAATGGTCTGCATGCAAGCATCCTAGAACAAGAGTAGTGGGCAGGAACTGGGGTTGTCTCACTACCACTTGCTCCCTCAGAGCCAGTAGCAGCTCTGGACTACTTTTTGGCCGCTCTCCCCTTACCCCTCTTGACAAGGCTAGGCCAGGAAATTACCAGTAGGTGCCAAAATTACTGCCAAACTTGTAATGAGCCCCAGGTACTTGTAAGTGAGGTTAGGTTTGATTGTTATGCTTTGAACGAACGCCATTGAGGGTGTTTGACACCAGAGAAATATCCCCACATGGTGCTGGCCCATCTCTGACACTGTTTCAAATGGAAGCGCCCATTTTTTCAGAGATTTCCCTTCCTGCAGTGCATACGTTTGATCTAACCCCTTCCCTGACTTAGTGCTAAATAAAGCACACATTGGACCTTGTATCTTTTGGTGTTACTGTTTCCTACAATGAATACTTTGGCCATGAATTGAGGTGAGACTTGTGTTCCCCTGCAATCTGTGGTGCGGTAACTTAATTTTACTCATTTATTTGGCATTTTCTAATTTATTTTTTTGCTGTTCTCAGCGCTCAGCACCACAGTTTTCCTTATTCCTGACCCATACTCCCAGCTTCCTGCCCACCTGCTACCCTGATTGGCTCCTTAAGACCATGTTACACAACTCACTAAGGCGGCCCACTGCCCGGGCAGCCCCTCCAGCTAAGGGCTCCAAGGCAAAGGGCAGCTCCTACAGAAGCAGCTCCATATTGTTTTTGCCAGTGTTCGCTGGCGAAGCCTGCAGTTGTCAACCAGCAGCGACTGACAAGTTAAGTGTGGTTCGGGCAGGGGTTACAGCTATGGATGCATCCCACTAAATTGACCCACCAATCTAATTATCTATTAGCTTGTACTCTAATACATACAGCCCACAGTTGTATGGTAACCTTATCTCACAGACATATCGTGTGAGTGAGACATATCGCGCGTCAAGACATACTATGTTAGTCAGCCATATCTCCCATCTAGGCATATTGTGTTGAGCCATATCTTGCATCTAGGCATATTGTCAGTCAGCCATATCTCACATTTAGTAATATTATTTTAGGTAACCCTAACTTGCATGTAGCCCAATTATCCACTGTCCACTGTTGTGCCCCATTTAAGGCACATTTACCCTCTATCCAGGTGTCCCAAATCTAGGTTTTATTGTACTTGCTGTTGTGCCCCTGTTGTGGGCCTTCTCTCCCATTGGCCCGGGTGTCCCACTTCTAGGTGTTACTGCATTATGACTGTGCCCACATTTGAGGTCCTTCTCCCTCTATCCTGGTGTTCCAAGGTCTAGGTGTTGCTGCTTTTACTGTTCTGCCCCCATTTCAGGTGCTTTTCTCCCTCTATCAAGGTGTCCCAAATCTAGGTCTGGCGGCTTTGACTGTTGTGCCCCTTTTGTGGGCGCTTTTTCCTCTCTCCAGGTGGGCCAGGTGTGGGTACTGCTGCATCTACTGTTGGGCCACCATTTTAAGCGCTTTTCTCCCCCTACCCAGGCAGCCAGGTACCTCCACTCAAAACAGTCACACTTATTGATGCTGTGTCTAATTCAGCTGCTTATACTAGCCGCTGCTGCCTCAATTCTGGGCGTCCTCACGCGCTGATCGGACCCTCTCAATTCTAGCCTTCCCATCTACAATCGTATCTCAACCACAGCTACCCCAATGCCCCCCCAAACCCTCCCACCTCCAGCCACACCCTTACACAACCATTTGCGATCAGCACACACTCGAACCAGACACACGGACAACCCCGAGATTTACCACCCACGCCCTCTTCCCATACATCACTACCGCACTCGCCCAACTCACTCGCGTGCACACTTCCACTCAAATGTAACGCTCACCTGACTCCCACGGAGGCGCTGGCCTGGTTTGGATTGCTGTGGCCTCTTCTATGGTGATGCGCAGGTCTCGGAAGATGGAAAGGACCGGACCCCCAAATCTGGCTTGTCGGGCTCGTAGAAATATCCTTCTGTGTGTGAAAAGGGAGTATTAACAATCTGCGGGATAATGCATAGGTCTCCCACTCCCCTTCTCACCCTCCACGAAACCCTTCTGCGATTCCCCGTGAAGTCTCACCTTAGGGTCTGAAAGGACGGGCTCTCTATCCTGCTTCTGATGCAGGTGCGCGTTGTTATCCAGTTACTTCACTGGATCTCGGATTGGTGAGAGTTCAGGTTTGCTTGACTTTTCCGGTAAGGTATCGTAAGAATTCTGTTGCAAGTTCAAGCTTTAAATAACCATTGTCTGTTTTCTCTATTTCAGGTGCTGAATGAAGATTCCGAGTTAGGGAATGGAACCGTCGAAGGAAAATTCTGGTGAGTTTTTGATGAGTGGTTCCTCTAGTGTTCTGGCATTAATGCACTAATGCTTGTGTCTTTTTCCCCTTAGGGGCCGGGGTTCGGAAATGCCGAAGAAACGGCGCCGACTTGAAGTGAAGAGGGATTGACCCAAAAGGTAAGTCTTATGGTGGAAATTAAGCCTTTCTTATTCTCTTCCCTAGCTCACCTTTGTTCTTGTCTTTTTCTCCTTTAGGCGCTGAAATGCGGCGGAAGATCCAGATGGTCACTGATGGGCAAGAAGGCGCCTAGTAAAGGTGAGTGGAATGCTGCGCTGCAGCGAGCTATGCGATGTGCTTTTAAGAATGAATGTCTTCCCTTTAGGATCGTCGGCGAGATGACTCTGGAAAGCGGACTAAGCAGGTAATGTCTCTTCTTTCTCCTGTTCTCCTCTCTTCTCCCTTTACAGGTGTTCCAGGATGCTGTCAGGCGTGGCTGGAGTCTGGATGCAGGAGCAGACACGGTGAGCGTCCAGCTGCCAGGTGCAGAACAACGTGAAGCGTGAGTTGCTGCTTGGGCGTGGCTTAAATAGCCTTCAAAGTAGTTCCAGGTATGTATTCTTCCTCTAAGGCATGTTTTCTTCCTCCGGCCACACCCGTGTGGTAAAGTAGTCCCATAGGTAAAATAGTCTCCCATTCAAGCCTCTAGGTGGCCTGGATGTTGCAGCACGGTCTGCAACAGGTAAGTTCACACCAAGCACTTAACACAAAGTCATCCTTTATGAGCCTGGCGCCTATGGCGCCTGGACTGTTGTCCAACATGAGCCTGGCGCCAGGACTGAGTCCAAAGGGCCCCTACCTGGGGCCGCTGGGACTTCCCTCGGGAACATGTCTGCCTCTGGGGTTACTGGGCCGGTCTGGCTCCTTGGGGGTAGGCATCATGACAGTACCCCCTCCCAAAGCCCCTCCCAAGGTTGTTCTCTCCGGAGGTTTCGGTTTGTTTGGGAATTTCCGGTGGAATTTCTGTATTAACCGAGGTGCATGTACCTGGTCGCTTGGTTCCCAAGACCTTTCCTGAGGCCCATATCCTTTCCAATCAATTAAATAGAAGAGTTTTGACTTTGACACCTTGGAATCTAATATGTCTTTAACTTCGAATTCCAGCTCCCCATCTACTTGAATTGGTTCTGGTGGTTTAATTAGTCTGGTTCCAGGTTATACTGGTTTCAACAGTGATATGTGAAAAACGGGATGGATTTGCATGTTAGCTGGTAGATCGAGTTTGAAGGCCACCGGGTTGATTATAGCTTTGATTGGGTAGGGCCCTACATATCTTGGATTGAAAGTTTGCGGTCCTTTGAGTGGTAAATGTCTAGTCGCTAGCCACACTTGGTCCCCTATTTGGTACGGAGGTGCTTCACTACGATGTAAATCAGCATTTTCTTTGTACTTTTTCTTGGCTTGCTGTAAATGAGTCGTTGCTTCTTTGAAGGCTCGAGTTATCGTGGAATGCAAATGATCTACAGCGGGCATTTCAAGACTTTGAGGGGAGTCAAGGTCAGAGGTTCGGGGGTGATGGCCATATAAGGTATAAAAAGGGGTTTGTCCCGTTCCAGAATGTACAGAATTGTTATATGCATATTCTGCGATCCAAAGAATGTCTTTCCAATTACATTTAGATTGGTGCAACATACACCGAAGATACTGTTCAAGGGTCTGGTTTGACCATCGGTCTGGGAGTGGTGACTAGTGGATAGTCGTACATCGATTTGTGCCAGTTGACAACACTTTCTCCAAAAATGGGAAATAAATTGGCTTCCTCGATCAGAGACCAGTATGGATGGAAAACCATGTAAACGAACGACATTCTCAAGAAATTCCTTGGCCAGGATGGAGGCTGAAGGTAACCCCTTTAATGGGATAAAATGGTCCATTTTGGAGAAGAGGTCCACAATCACCAGGATAGTGTTGTATCCATAGCAAGGAGGCAGGTCTGTAATAAAGTATAAAGTCCAGCGACAAGGTGTGCCAAGGTGCCGGTGGGATGTCCAAGGGTTGTAAACGGCCGGCTGGTCTTTTCTTTTGACCTTTATTTTGGGCGAAAACTCCGCAGGACATCACAAAGGATTTTATATCCTTTCGCCAGGAGGGCCACCAGAATTGCCTTTTGATCTTTTCTTCAGTTTTAGCAATACCAGGATGTCCTTCCATTAATGTATCATGATAATGGGCAATAACGAGTTCTTGCAATTCCTTATGAGGCAGTAATAATCGCCCCTGGATGTAGGGTAGATCATTATTGACGGAAAAGTGCAAACCCTTTGACTCCATTCTTGCAAGGCTGTAGGGTCTAAAAGTTGTTTAACTCTAGTTTGAATGTCCTCAATAGTTTGTAAAGAGGTCAACCCCAAAATTCTCTGTTCAGGTATAATCGGTACTGGTTCTAAGCTTGAATTTGTTTCTCCCATCCCAATCCGGGATAAAGCGTCCGCTTTGCCATTCTTGCAGCCAGGGCGGTATGTGATTACAAAATCAAACTACGCAAAGAATAAAGCCCATCGGAGTTGACGTGATGATTGAGCTTTGGCCATTTTTAAATATTGCAAATTTCTGTGATCTGTAATCACTGTGATGATGTGTCTTGCGCCGAGAAGGTAATGACGCCAAGCCTTGAAGGCGGACTTAATAGCTAATAACTCCTTGTCGGTGATTGCATAATTAACTTCAGGAGCCGAGAATTTTCTGGACCAAAAGGCTACAGGGTGCAATTGGTTAGTTACAGGATCGCTTTGAGACAGGACAGCTCCCATGGCTAAGCCGGATGCGTCGGTTTCAACAATGTAAGGGAGATCTGGGCGCGGATGTTTCAGTACAGGTGCGGAGGTGAATTTAGTTTTTAGTTCTTGAAAGGCCTGTTCTGCCTCATTAGTCCATTCGAAGAGTTTATTTTTCCGTAAGAGTGCAGTGATGGGTTGAACCACCCGAGAAAATTCTGGGATAAATCTTCGATAAAAATTGGCAAAACCAAGCATGCTCTGAACACCCTTCACAGAGCTAGGAGATGGCCATTTGAGGATGGCGTCCACTTTTCGTGAGTCCATTCGGACTCCCTTTGGTGTCAGGATGAATCCAAGAAACTCGACTTCTGTGGCATGAAAAACACATTTTCCGAGTTTTGCAAACAGTTTGTGCTGGCGCAATTTCTCAAGAACTGCCTTGACCTGTTTTCTGTGATCGGATTCCGAAGAGGAGTACACCAGAATGTCGTCGATATATACGATGACACAAACATCGATAAGTTCCCAAAGAACATCATTCATAAAGTATTGAAAGGCAGCAGGTGCGTTGCACAATCCGAAAGGCATCACCTGGTATTCGAAGAGTCCATATTTGGTGCGGAAAGCAGTCTTCCATTCGTCGCCTTCTTTTACACGCACCAGGTGATAAGCTCCCTGAAGATCTAACTTGGTGTATATACAAGCATCTTTTACCTGGTCGAGAAGTTCAGGGATCAGGGGCAGAGGATAACGATTCTTAATCGTTATTTGATTTAGGGCGCGGTAATCAATACAAGTTCTAAGGTCGTCTTCTTTTTTTGGCACGAAGAACAGAGCTGAGGAAACAGGAGACTTTGACGGGCGAATAAAACCATTGGCAAGGTACTGATCTAAATACTGTCGCAATTGAAGATTCTCAGGTTCAGTAAGTGCATAGATCCTACTACAAGGCAGTTGAGCATTGGGTACCAGATCGATTTGACAATCGTACGACCGGTGGGGAGGTAACTCTTGGTACTCAGGCGGCAGTTGTATTGTGGCGGAGGTTACTGTGGCCAGGCCCATGTTTGGATTTCTTGGATAGCAAGTTTGTGTACAATCAGGAAAGGTTATTCTCTTTTCTCGCCAGTCAATTCGAGGATTATGTGTTTCTAACCAAGGAATTCCTAGAATTACTTGAAACTGTGGGGCCTTGATTACGTCAAACACAATAGCTTCCCGATGTCCATCCTGACCCACTAGTGTCATTTCTGTAGTAGAATGTGTTACCGGCACTGAGGCAATTTCGGTTCCATCAACTGTGGTAATGATATCCTTGTTGGTTTTCGGACGGAGAGGGAGATTAATCCTGGAGGCCAATTCACGATCAACATAGTTTCCGATAGCTCCACTGTCGATGTATGCCTTTATAGCATGCAACCGCCGAGGCTATCTCGGATCCACGAGGATCATTGGCATGATGAAATGCGAGGTCAAAGAGTTTGTTTTCAAGCTCGGCAAGCGGACCTCTACGCTTGTCAGGCTTGGTCGTTTCCCGAATCAGGTTCCGTTAGATTGTTGTCAGTGGCTCCAACCACCTTCTTGGGTGGTTTTACCGGACAATCTCCTAAAAAGTGGCCTGAAGCCCCGCAATAAAGACATAATTGCTTCTGCCGCCTTCTTTCTCGTTCCTTTAACTCCACCGATTTGCATAAGTTCTGAAACGTCGGTACCCTTGGGGTTAGCTTGAGTTTTGATCAACACTCGGGTTTCAAACTTAGATCGATCTGCTTTTCTATTCTGAAGTCTGTGATCAAGTTGGACCACTAAGTCTATGTATTCCGCGCAGGCTTGGGGCAGATTTACAATTTGAGCTAGAACGTCTTTAAGTTCTCCGCGCAGGCCTCGATGAAATAATGTGATCCTTTTATTTTCTGGCCACCCTGTTGCCACAATCAACCTCTTAAAGTTGGCGATGTAGGATAAGAGATCCTGGTTACCTTGTCGTAAGGATAGCAGTTCGTTGTCCAGTTCGTTGTCCAGGGCCTGTCCCTGGGAGTGTCGAGCGAATAATCTTTCCATGCTTGCCTGGAAGCCTTGAAAATCCTGGAGAATTGGGTCATCTTGACTTACCAAAGGAACTGACCAATCGGCAGCACAGCCGCTGAGATAAGATAATACAAAAGCTAACTTGGTTTGGTCATTAGGGAAGGCCCCAGGTCTGCATAGAAAGTGTAAGCGACATTGGTTCATGAAAACGGCATATTTCTTGGGGTCCCCAGCAAAACGTTCAGGCGGGGCCAGTGGCATATTTCCAGGTAGATTGATTTGTACCGGGTTATTCGAAACCACAGGAGTGGGATTACCCCCGGAACCAGGTAACGGAGTTTGTCCTGCCTGACCTTGCAACAGCCAGGCAATGGCCAGGTCATCAGTTCGTTCCTTGGATAGGATCAGCTCTCTCCTGAGAGCGTTAGTCTCTTGGCGGGCGGAATGTACTTCTGCCCCTAATTCCCCCAAATGTTGGGCCAGCTGGTCTGTCTCGGAAGTATCCATAGCGCCCGGGTAGGAAATTGTAGGTAGGCTTCGCGTTCTGTAACGCTCACCTGACTCCCACGGAGGCTCTGGCCTGGTTTGGATTGCTGTGGCCTCTTCTAGGGTTATGCGCAGGACTCGGAAGATGGAAAGGACCGGACCCCCAAATCTGGCTTGTCGGGCTCGTAGAAATATCCTTCTGTGTATGAAAGGGGAGTATTAACAATCTGCGGGATAATGCGTAGGTCTCCCACTCCCCTTCTCACCCTCCACGAAACCCTCTAGGTGGCCTGGATGTTGCAGCACGGTCTGCATCAGGTAAGTTCACACCAAGCACTTCTTAACACAAAGTCATCCTTTATGAGCCTGGCGCCTATGGCGCCTGGACTGTTGTCCAACATGAGCCTGGCGCCAAAGGCGCCAGGACTGAGTCCAAAGGGCCTACCTGGGGCCGCTGGGACTTCCCTCGGGAACATGATGTCTGCCTCTGGGGTTGCTGGGCCCGGTCTGGCTCCTTGGGGGTAGGCATCATGACATCAACACACAACTCTCCTCCCACATACAAGAGCAGCTCTCAAGCACTAAAGAATGCACAGCACCCACCCTACACCACCCACCCTCGCATCCTCATTCTCAAACCCAGTACCACACTCAGACGGAATCATGCATACGCACACCGCCTATCACCACACCCCCTACTCACATACACAAGGAGCACACCGACCTTCCAGAATACACCCATTATGCTATTCATCCTTCACCCTCACACCCTTTTTCCTGAACCCATTTCCACACACACACACCGAGAATCCCAGATATACACTGCCTCTCACCACACACTACCCTACTCTCCCACACACAAAGCTCAACACTCAATGCTCTCAGACTGCCACCACTGTCACCCCACCTGACGTACATCTTTCACCCTCACGAATACATTCACTCCCCACAAAACCGCTTCACCTACGACCCGTCCACTCAAACCCACGAACATACAGACCCACACTCTCCACACACCATCCAACTCTCTAAGCAGAGGAGCTTTCTGGCCCACCATGAGACGCCCACTGCCTACTCCCCTTCCAACTACTGCCGCTGACCCCGAGCCCACCTCCAAACCCCCTCTCCCACTCTCCCTCACAGAGAACCCACAGCCTCCGACATCCTCTCAGCACCGACCCACCAACTCTCAGACCAGAGAGGCACTTTGGCGCACCCAGAAACAACTGATCCCTGCACTGCTCGCATCAGCCCCTGCCCAACTCCCCCATTCTCCCCACTCTCCACTTCCCCAGGCGGAGAGCCTTCCCACTCCCAAAGCAGCCCAGCATCCAACTCTCAGATCAGAGGAGTGCTCTGGTGAGCCAAAAACATTGCCCCACCACCTGCTCATTCCCTGCACCCACCTTTGGAAACAAACCCTACACCTCTCTCGCAGTGTCCTTGTCCCTTGCCCCAGAGCTACAAACCCAGAATCCACCACACTCCAGCCTCAGCTGATCACTCATATAAGGGCAGGCTCCCCTCAGCCCATCCACCACTCCTGTCCCCCCCGCACCCTCCAACCAAACAACCTCCCTCACACACACCATAAACCTGTCCCATGTCCTCTCCACATCCAACCCAGAGGAATCCCGGGAGTGCTGCGACAACGCACGCCCAACCCCTCCCCTGTCCAGGCCTCAACCCCCCGCTCCCCACCACACTGAACTCCGGCGCTACCTCCCTTGACCCGACCACACCTCCCTCAGCAAGCATTGACCACCTACCTACCACCCTCTCCATCACACCAACCACCTCCAGAAGGCCTAGCCCGGCCACCCCCTTACCTTCCCTTAGCCTGGTGCATCTTGCCCTTTCTCTAACCCTCACCTCAACCCCCTTCCCTGCAGACCCCCACCCTCTCACACACCCCTTCAGCACCCAAACGCACAAGACACCCCTCACCGTCAACTCTACATACCTCACCTGCCCTGCACCTCTCGATCCACCCCGCCTCTCCTAGCCCCACTAGCATGACCCCTTTGTCACCCCGGCTTCCCACCTCCCACCTTGAAGACCGCATCCCCCATTTCCCTCTCCCATCTCCCTTGCACCAATCCATAACTACACCTAGCCAAATACCTCTGAACGATCCACCAACTCTCCACACCACGACTCTGAGCCTTTCACTACCAATTGAACTGCCCTTCCCACGCCACAAATCAGTCAAAGACCTGCAACTTCCTGATCCCTAACCACCCGAGACCCTTTACGCACTGTGAGAAACCTGAGGGTATTTTCACTTCTACTCCCTTGGGATCCTCTACACTGGTGGTCAGGGAAAGGTCACACTCTTGGATCCCGACCCTGGGGGTGGAGAAGCGAGGGAAGATCACCTGGGTAGAGGGTCATTGGGGATTGGGAGTGAGACGTGCTCAGGCAAGATGCAGTATTTCCCATTTCTCTTCCAAGAGGAACCCTCTATTCCAAGGATGTAATGGGATATTGTTATCCATGTGCCATTGATCAAGAAAAGGGTAGGAGATACCATCTGTCCAGACGTACCAAGAAAAGGGAAAAAAGGGTTAAAAATGGGATGGGCAAAACATGGCACCCCCTTTTTCTATTGATGACAAACCTAACCCTCCTGCAGTATTTATGGGCTATTATAAGCCAGCTCCCCTCTTTTTTCACATGTGGCATTTGACAGTACTGGGACAAGGATGAGACAATTAGGAGTTATGTACACTGTGAGAAACCTGAGGGCCTCCTCACATTTGCTCACCTTGCAACCTCTGCCCAGATGGCCATGCAAGAGCCATCACTGTCGAATTCTGAACCTGGTAGTGCACAAGCAAGGGAGGATCATCTGGGTGGAGAGTCCTTGGGGATTGGGGAGAGGGTCCCCGAAGGCGAGACATGGTATACCCTCTTCCTTAACATCGATTTACCATCCCTTCCCTCAACCTTCATGGCCTATTTCCACTCATGCCCTATTTTTCCCCATGAGTTCCCACAAAGTACTGAGAAGAGGAAAAAGCCTCAAAGAGGAATGAACACCTCCCATAGAAAACACCACTCTAATACTGGGACGAAGAAGAGGTACTTGGAAGACTACAGAGATGAAGGTCAGGCATGTCCCACTCATTGTATTAACTATGGCCAGGCAAGATAGACTAAGGACTCACACCTGAAACCCCTTAACATGGCTCACAGCAGAAAGTAGTTTGTTGTCAGGAGAGAGCAGCAGAGAGAAGCCTGTCCATTCTGGAGAGTACCCGTGGAGGACGGAGCGCCAAGAAGCTAAGGACGTGCAGAGTGAGACTGTCTTCAGTAGCTGGGTGAAGGAGCTGTGTCTCCAGAATGATGTCGAGGTCAGAAGAAGGGAGCCGTGGAGATTGTCAGTCCCTTTGTTGTGGATGCAGAGTGCTTGTTCCCCTGGGCAGACCTTGACCTCAATCGCAAGGCATCATGTGAGCAGAGAAGCTGTGGGAAGCAGCAACACGGCCAGTGAGTTCCAAGTGATACGTGAAGCCTGATGCACAAGCGTGTGAAAGCTAAAGTGAATTACATTGTATCGGAGTGGTCGCGTACAAGCAGTATGTTCTCGAAAGCCTCTGAAACAAGAATAAGGAAAGAATTAACTTGATAAAGAGACTCAGTGAACAGCAAAAGGGTGAGCTGTGAAGTGGGAGCAAACCTCTGACCATGAAGCTGCGAGACCAAGGGTTAAGACTATTAGAGAACAGCAGAAGGAGGAGCTGTCAAGTGGGAGAAAAACCCTGATCGTAAAGCTGTGAGACCAAGAGTGAAGTAAGAGGCTAACATTGAAAGTCAACGAAATAGAATATATTAGAAAGGGGTTATTAAGAAAGGGAAACGCCTACCAGGGACACTTATGGACAAGGTTTGGGAAAATAAGAAACCAAATGAGAAACCAAGTGAGAAGCCAAGGGCAAATGGTTGCTCGACCTATAGTTGGGTGGACCATTCGGTTTGTTAACTGCGCCTCGTCCAGAAATCCCCAACCCAAAGGAAAGTGTTAAAAGGAATTGAAGAACAAGAAGTTATCAAACACCATTTGAACTTTGTGCTTTAACGGGTGAGCACTCTAAGCTTGGGAAAGTGAGCTCCTATTGGAATACTTTGAATCAATTGAATATTGTGCTTTAAGGAACGAGTATTGTAAGCTTGGCGAAGGGAAACCTAAGCTCTTATTGAAGATTTGGAACACGCTGAACATTGAATTTGGAAGAACCAATGTTGGAGCTTGGAAACAGTACTTTAAGCTCTTGCTGAACTTTGTGAATCCAGTGAAACTTTATTGGAACTGTATCTTAAACTTGTGGAAGGGAACTTCGAGAACATTTGTGTTGGAACTGTCTCGAACTTGGAAAGGGTGGCCAAGAGCAAAGTAGGAGCTGAATGAAGGTAAGAGCTTGAGTTTTTGAACAATGTTTATTTGATTACTGATTTCCCTACACTATGTTCAGTATTAGATATGAGGGCAACCATAGTTTTTTTGACACAGACAAACGTTTGATTTTGACTGACAGACATAGACTTTCCTTAGTTTATTTAGGTAGGGAAAGCCCCACCATAGTTATAGGGCAAGATAGGCGTTCAACCAACCCAAAGCCTTTACAAACTGTTACCCTTGTTGTTTTTGTCATTTATTAATAGCATGCATGCCTCAACACTAACATGCGGTTACACCACTTTGGTACTGAGACGAGGGCCTCAGAGGAGTGCCATTTCAAAGGCCAGGAATGTCTTACTAATAAGCTTAACTATAGTCTGACAATTAAGAGAAAGGACTCACACTTGACCATTTTACACAACCCAGGTGTATAAAAGGGTTGTGGACAGAAAGGTGAGGAGTGAGAAGCGCTGCAATGCTGGGAGCCATGGCGAGCCGTTCTGCAGCCATAGAAGCACACTGAGGCCTGAAGCAGCTGATGGTCCAGGCAAGTGTGAAGTGTGAAGTGGGAGCAGGAGCTCCATGGGATAGAGGCAAGGCAAAGGAAGGAGACCAGATAAGGGTTTGTCTTCATTCCATTAAAGGGAATGCTCATTCTCTCGTGGTGCTGTAAGACCCTGAGTGTCTGAGGGGCGAGAGAAAGACCCCCTGGAAGGAAGCCACCAAGCCTGTGGCCAGCGCGATATGGAAAAGGACTTCAAAGTGAGCTGGTGAGTTTCCCAGATAGAGAAACCAGATATTACTGTAACCGCAAGTCTCATGAAGTGAACCACTATTGTTAAATGAGACCAGAGGCTTGTGCAATGTAGCAGAGTGGTTGTGTGTCTTGTTAAACGAACAAGCACGTTTTTGAAAGACTCTGAATGTTAAGAATCCTTCCTTTTGGACCAATTAAAGTGTTGTTGAAGTGGTTGCGTGCCTTAGAAAGGGCATTAGCGAAAGTCTTCAACCAAGGATTGAAAGTAAAACACGTAAAGCGTGTGAACTGTGAATTTAAAGAACGCCAATGCATATTGAATACCGAACTAAAGGGAAATTTAACCTTGAAGCAAACCAGTAAACTTTGAATACTGAATGCATTTTGCACAACGAACGAACTCAAATCTTGAATCTGAATATAATTAAGCAACATTAGATTGCATTACTGCGAGACTTGTCCTTGGCCTCAAGCCCAGGGACCGTATCTCTCCAGGACTGAAATTGCTACACTGGCTCCCAGTGGCCGCGAGGATTAAGTGCAAAACCCTCTGCATTGTTTACAAGGCCTTCTGCGGCCTTGGGCCAAAATATCTTCAACTCTCTCTTCCTAAATATCTTCCTTCTCGAGCTCTTCGCTCATCCACCTCCAACTACCTCAGGGTCAGCCACTTCTCCAAGCAACGAGCTGGGGGTAGATCTCTCTCCGCAGCAAGGGCCTCCCTCTGGAACAGCCTTCCTGCCTCCCTGAAACTTGAGGAGAACCATCTCCGGTTCCGGAAGCACCTCAAAACCTTCCTCTTTGCCTCTGCTTTCTCTCCCTCTCTCTCCCTGCTAAAATCACTGAACCTGCACTGAATCTGCAACTGGCCACTCACCGATCTCGCTCCTGGGCCCTGCCACTCTTCCCTGCACTGCCTACCTGCACTACGAAACTGTCTCTGTATCCTACAGCCCCTTCTCCCGGCACTTACCTTGCACTTACCACCAGCTGGCCCTATTACTTACCTTGTATTCTACTAACCATGTACTGCACTTCCCCTCTCCCCTTCCACTTTTCCCAGTCCCCCTACCCTTGCACTTGCGCGATCTGAATGACGCCTGGCCTAGTAGGATCGTTGTCTGTTTTCCCCTTGTTCCCCCCCTCCTGCCTCGTCGCGCCTTGAAACACTTGTGTATAGGCGCGTTACAAATGCCTTATCATATCATTAAACTCTGAACTACAATTGAATAATATTGAATGATTGTTGCAAAACGAAGGAACCCAAACTTTGAAGCTGAACACGTTAAAGGCTGAAGGCAACCCAAGCAGAGAAACCTAATGAGTGAATACAATCTAACAAGGCTACCGTTTGAAAAGGGCTGTGTGACACATGTTGGCAGAGCCACGAGACGGCTAAGGAGAAACCAGAGAAGACCAAGAGCACTCCCTAAGCACAGAAACCAATAAAGGAAATCAAGTAAAGGTGGCTTAGTGCATAGGATCAAGTACCAAGGAACCTGTGTGAGACATTGAAGTCTTGGGGAAGGGAACCCTGAGATTCAGGAGGTCTATATTTGTTGACTTGAGATTGAAATCTCAAGACCCCTTTTTGTTTGGATTGTGTTATTTGAAACTTGGGAAAGGGAACCCCAGGATTGGTTCTGAACTATACTTTGAACTATGCCTTGGAGAAAGCTAAACCTCAAGACTCTTTTGCATGGAACTTTCTTGTGCTTGGGAAAGGCAGCTGAGAGAAAGCTGTGAGCTGGAAGAAGCTCAGAACTTTGAGTTGAACACTGTTTTTTTTTACTTTGACACCCCTACACATTTGTTTGTTCTAGTTGTGAGGGCAAGAATAGGTTTTGGACACCGACGGACTATAAAGTTGAACGCTTTGACTCAGACTTTCCTTGGATATGTTCTGGTAGGGCAATCCCACCGTAGCATAGGGCAAAGAAGGCCTTCTACCATCATGACATTTAAGTTGATAAATATCTTTTGTTTTGAACTTTAAGTCTGTTGTCTGTGTCTTGCTTCATGATGCCTTTACGGCACCCACTACATCCTCCTCCTGACCCCTTCCGTCTGTCCTATTACACTACCCGACCCAATCAACCGTGTCCCCGCCACCAACACCAACCGACCGGCGACCCCAGTCTTCCTAGCCCTGCCAACCCCAGACACCCAGAAAAACACTGCCCCCATTACCTCTCACAAAGTCACCTGCCTCCTCTTCAATGCCCGCTCCGTAGTCAAGAACAGACACAGCATCTATGATTTCCTATACTCTGAGAACCTTGATCTTATCTTCATCTTGGAAATGTGGTTCTCGTGCGACCTCAATCCTTTCGCTCACAAAGCATTCCCACCTGACTACTCATCAAACACAACAGACCTTCTAGCGGAGGTGGATTAACCATCCTCCACAAACCTCACATCTCTATTACCTCCACTGAAACACAACCCAGCACAACCAACTGCGAATCCCTGCTAGTCTCTCTTCCCTACTCTCTCACACAGCTTCTCACTCGTCTATTGGTCCCCTGGCTATGACAGACACTAAGCCAACAGAATATGCGACTCACTAGCAGCCATTCTAGTTAACCACCCGACACTCACTTTACTGGGAGACTTTAAAATCTGGTTCGACCTTCCCAACAACTCCATGACTGTACCCCTAGTCGACAGCCTAGAGGCACTCAATCTCACCCAACACGTGGGAGGACCCACGCATACTACCAGCCACACCCTTGATGCCATTTTTAGCTCCTCAGACTTCATCTCCACGTCCACCTCCACCTCCCAACCCCTCATCTGGACAGAACACTCTCCCATACCTTTCACTCTCTTTACTCCACCAACACCATCCCAAAGCCATCCTCTACCCCTACATCTCAGTTCAAGTGCTGGAGCAAGGTAAAAGTACTACTGGACCTGGTGAGGGGCTGCTAAGTGCCCTCCCCTCACTCCCAACCACAGCAGAGACCATTGCCCCTAGAGCTCTTTGACTCCTGGCTAAACGACTCCCTCATTTCCCTAACCACCTCGAAGTCTACCCCCTCCCACAAAGAACCTACCCCCAAATGGTTCACCCCCACTTGAAGAATCTAAAAACCCATAACTGCTCCCATGCGTGCAAATAGCGAGCCTCCAGACCCCCGTAAAGCAAATCAGTACTCGCCCACCACCACAGAAATTACAAATCAGAGATTAAAATGCTGCAGCGACAGCAAAGAGCTCCACAGGATCATCACAGAATTCTTGAACACGCCCTGCACTGCAGCCTCGACTCCTTCCTCACAAACCGCTCTGCAACTCCGTCTGAACACTTGCACAAAGCAGCCATAGACAGGACAGCCACCCTCAACGCCAAACTCCATCTTGTCCACCTGTGCTTTACCAGATCCAAACGTCCCCCCATCCCCGTCAGAAACCTTATTTCGAATGGATTGTGTCCTCCCACGTAGTCCTCATCTTGTGATAACTCGTTATCGTCAGCTTCGCTGTTTTCCGAAGCAGCAGCAAAGCTGGCGATAAAGAGTTATCACAAGATGAGGAATATGTGGAAGGAACATCCAGTCGAAAGAACGTTACAGTTGGTAAGTAACTTGTTCTTCTGCACTTTCATCCGTATCTCAAGCAAGGAGTTTGTGAAACTTATATCAGTCAAGCGGCCCTCTGGCTCACCCCTCGACTCTTGGCCCGCCTCTCTCCTCAAAGAAATCCTCACCTCCCCCTGTGCAGGAGAATTGGCATGGTCCATTCTTAACAACTCCACCTCTGGCAATTGCCCAGAATCCTTAAAAACTGTGCATGTAAACCCTCTGCTTAATAAAGCATCCCTCAACCCTCTCCTACCAATCAACTTCAGACTGATCTCCAACACCTGATTCCTGGCAAAATGTATTGGCTGCACTGCATACACTCAGCTGAACGGTTTCCTGGAATCTCACAATCTCCTAGACCCCGTGCAATCCAGTTTCCGTCTGTGCCATGGAACAGAAACCACGCTGATCTCGTCTGGGATGACCTCAAAGTCTACACAACACTTATATGCTTGGTTTTCGGTAACCCACATTTTGGTATAGGTCTGTACTACATAAGTTGGTAGTGTGACTGAGCAGCCAGGCCTATCGCAAGAGGGGTAAATATGAGCTGTGGAACTGTACAAATGAAATCCGTAAATACAAGTAGCCAAGTAACACTTATACTCAAGGTTTCTGTTATAAATAGTTATTTATTTAATTAACAACAATTTTTAAATAAGCATTCTTTAAAAGGTCAATTCATTGTAACAATGTAAATAGACTTTAACATTACTTTTCAGAATCAAAACAAGTTAGTGGATAATCTTTGGATAGGTGTTAGGCAGACACCTGTGCAGTTCCCTTAGGGACCACTGCAAAAGGCTTAAGACTACAGGTGTTGGCAGTAAAACCAATTGGTAGCAGTCTGTACCACCCAGATTTACCTGGTAGCTGTGGCTGAGCAGCCAGACTTCTCTCAAGAAGAGTTAGACAGTATATAGAGTATACAAGATAGGTAGCAAAATACAGTAGTACAAGCAAACACTGACCAGAGGTTGGGTATAAAAGTATATAATTATTTATTTAAAAACACACTTTGTAAAATACACTAACACTAATATGGTAAGCAAGTTCAAACACATTCACTATTAATATATATACATCCCTGATCACTTATTGAACAAGTCTTAGTTAAAACACCACTTATTTTCAGACAGAGGTGAGCGCTTAACCTAAGATGGCACTCCAATAAGTTAATTAAAAAGGGAGGGAAAAAGGCAGTATTAGGATCATACACAATACCAACACTTTAGGAGAACCAGAGCAAGTCAGAAAAGGCAGAATCTACTGAGGAGCAAGAAAGTCATAGGCCAGGCCCACTCTTGAAGAGAGCAAGGCGGAATGTGTCCAAGATCACACAGTTGAATAGTACTTTTAAAGAGTTGTTGCAAAGAGTTCAAAAAGGGTTGGCTCAAGTCAGTAAAAGTTAGTTAGTAGGTCCCAAGTCACCCCAGGATAGAAAGTCAAGGATTTACGGGACACCTTGAACAGTCTGTTGCAAGGGAGACCAGGCGGGACTCAGTACCTGAAATGGTGAGAAAGCTCCAGCGGGGGCAGTTGTTCCTGGCAGCGGGTGCAAGTTGGTGCTTCGTCCAGGGGAAGAGAAGATCTCGACGTGGAGGAAAGCTGGAGGTCGTTGCACTGCCAGGGAAGAAACCAGCCGTGGAGTTTCTCGGTTAAAAGGTACTACCCTTTTATTCGCGGTAGTGGTAAAGCGTGGCTATCCGGCCGCCGGGGTGCTTGGCACGGGCGATCCGACCATGAGACGATCCAGGAAGGCGAAAAAGAGGGCGAACTGGTTATCCCCACCAGCTCAGAGGAAGAACACTCTCCGGGATGAAGATCTTCTCTGTCGTTGGGGAAGTGGTGAGACAGTTCAGCAGGGCTCCACCGGTGGTGTCGTCGTTGCAGGTCGGCTCAGCTTCTCCCTCTTCGGATTCTTTGTTTCTGTGGCGACTTCTGAAGTTCCAGTCCCCAAAGCCCTGCTTTTATGCAGAAAACCCCCATTCATCAGTCCTAGCTGTCACTCAAACATGCTAAGTGGTGAGCCGGGCGGCTCACCACTGGGCCAATCACACAAGAGTGCGACTTGAGTTGCCGAGGCAACTCAGTCCAGGGTGCCTAAACCCCCCTCCCACACATCCTTTGGACCCAGACAGAGTGGCACCACTTTTGGAGGCTTCTGTGGAGAAGCACGCCAAAAAGTGGAACAAAGGGCTTGACTTGGGTTGGAGTTACAGAGGCGAACACAAACGCCATTTTAAAACCGAGTCCTGGCAAAAAGACCCAACCGGGGAATAAATATTTCGCGTGGTAACCACTGCCTCCAGCCAGAAACTCGACGAGGGGGGGCGGACTGCACAGTGCCCCCTCGAAAAACAGACCCAGGGGCAATCTAATTGCCCCTACCAATACTTCCACAATATGATGGTTTGTACTGTTTCTGTTCCCAATTTAAGACTAGTAAAGTCAATGGTGACTTTACATGCCCTGGGAGACAGTAGTCAGTCCCAGGGTATGGAGTCTATGTTTGGGGGTCACTATCACACCCCTGTGTTACTGCACTGAGGGTGCTGTGTAACACAGTTACCAAAAATACATGAAACCCTATGGAGTAAAAAAACCCATAGCCCATTAAACACCTTACAAAGTCAAAGGATATCTCAAATCATGTCTAAGAGTGGGAGAAAAAAAGAGTCTCACTCTTAGCAGGAGAAAAAAATAAACCCCAAAAATCCAGCAAAGCTGCTGGGGGACTCACTAGATTTGGGAAATAAGCCTTAACAGAGAATTCTCCCTAACACTATGCATCTTACGCAATTCCTACGCACTGAGATGACTTCAATCACAAGGACAGTAATGGTATTTATATATCACCCTAGTAAACTTTGCAGATTCTGAGGTTGTAAGAAGGAAAGGTTAAGGAAAATAAAAAGGTTAGAATCGTTTCTCATCAAATGTAAGGACAACTAAATCTTCCAATGAAATCTAGATAAGCCTTTCCCAGCAGTAACAGTATACAACAACCTACCACCTATGAGGGACACACAGTATCAAAGTCAATGGACTAGAAGAGTCTTCAGGGAGCCAAAGTAGCCAAAGCCATTTTGGACACAGTCTATGGATATGATGCATTTCTTAGATCAAAGTCTTGCACAAAGTTAGAGAGTGGTAGAAAAATCACATGTAGGGTCAGAAGCTGTTAAGCTGTGAGAAGAGAGTTGGAATCAACTCAAAAGAAGGCAAGCCAATGCAATTCCCAGGTGAGAAAAGCATGGTTACAGGCAGTGAGGTAAGCACCCCAAGCCTAAACAGCACCTCCTGGTTACAAGAGTGGTCCAGCTGGATTCTGTCTTGCTACAACAGCGCAGACCCTTGTTCCTGAGCCTCAGTCGTAGGGACAAGAGGGAGGATGTCTGGAGAGCTCCTGCGGCGGTACTTGGGAGGTCGTCGGAAGCTACAGGCTCTTTTCGGTTCAGCGACACTCGCGGATTCATCGCTTAGCCATCAGCACCGATGCGAATCACGGATACCGGGTGGACTTCCTGCACCCTGGTGAAGGGACTCTGGATCTGGAGGTCTTACTTCTGGAGGGTCCTTAGGAGGCTCCTAGAGCTTCTGGGCGAATTCGTTACCGCTGCAGACGATTCACTCGACTACGGGCACTCTACTCCTGGCAACAGAGAGCCACAGCAAGACAGTGATAGTTGTCCAATGGAGTTTGTCTCTGGGTTAATTGGTCCCACTAACCTACGGGGAGAAGTCGTTCCGTCCAGAGCTTCTCTGTCAAGGTGAAAAGGGAGTTTTAGCTCAGCAGCAGGGCTTCACCGGGCAATTCAAAGGTCCAGGAGGTTGCAGCAAGCTTCGTTCATGGTTTCTTCGTCAGGTGTTTCTCCCAGTGGTCGACTCTGCCTGTAGTCCCAAAATCCTCACCATTTAAGCAGGTTTCTCCCATTCATGCACAGCCTAGGCTGTCAATCATACAGCAGGGTGGCTGTCCTGAAAGGACAGTAGCCAGCCAATCATGACTAGTTGCATTCAGGCATTCCTAGAGACAAAGGACAGGGGAGGTTCGGGACCCTCTCTCACTTCCTGTCCTTCCAGACACAATGGAGCCAGGGGCGGGCTTCAGGGCGGCCAGGGTGGTCTTGCCCACCAAAGGCAAGACATACAAAGGACTCAAACCTGTCTCAACGTACAGAGTAAAACCCAAGAAGGATCTCACAACCAGACAATGGTGAAAAAAGAAGACCGGGCCATTTTGACAATATGGTCAACCATGGGTGCTGTACTGCAGCAGAGGGTTCAGCCTGCAGTAGAAAAGCACAATGGTAGGAAACAGTAAATCACTGCCACCAGCCATTTAAAGTAGTGAGGGTAACATATAAAAAATGTTACATGAAAATGTAGGATTAGGGGCTACTAAGTAACCCCCCAGCAATCCACATAAGATCGTGTGTGCTGGACCTGCAAAGAGAAACGGTAAGTAAAGTCAATTTCACTTTATTATTCTTGGGAACTGTAGTTCACACACGAAAAGGTATTTAAACCTTATGAGAAATCCAAAGGATATCTCATTGACACTGCACTGAAGGTGCTGTGTGTCTGTGTCATCATACAAAAAGCAGATGCCTATTGGCGTTTGTCAGACTCCAAAAACAGTGAAAACACAAAATTCAAATCAGGTAAACACACGAGGGAGGGAGAAAAAGGTCCTACTCGCTCAGGAGTTAAAATGAAAGTCCAAAGTCCAGCAGAAGAGCTGGGGGTCCCTAAGGTAGGAAGAATTTAGCACTAAAATGAAAATTCTTCCTTACACAGCGGACTCTGGAAGGTGCGCCGCATTTACTCTCCTTGACCTCTCGGCAGCGTTTGAAACCATTAACCACATGATCCTCCTTGACAGACTGCACTCCTTAGGAATACGAGATTCAGCACTCACCTGGATTGCCTCATTCCTCACTAATAGACCGCAAATCGCCCATCTCCCCCCTTTACTCTCCTCTGCACACCCAGTAAACACTGGAGTACACCAAGGTGCCTGCCTCCCTCCCCTTCTCTTCAACCTTTACATGATATCCCTGCCCAGGAACATCCACGCACACAACCTCACCTGCTATAACTATGTGGATGACACACAAATCATCTTGAGAATTCCTAAATCGACCACCTACCCTCGCCCTGACTTAGCAGCATGTCTCACAGACATTAACCGCTGGATGATGACTAACCCTCTCCTTCTGAACACAGGTAAAACGGAGATCATGGTATGCAGCCAAACTGCTCTATTTTCCCAACTGACTTCCTGGCCACCCTCACTCGGCCTCCCCCACAACGCCCCGACCATCACCACTGTCAAAAACCTCGACTGCACAATGGACATGGACCTAACTCTGTCTCACCACATCAATAATGCATCCTAAGCTTGTCAGTTCCTCCTTAGGCTCCAGAAGTGTATCTTCCCTTACCTCACCTACCCCAACAAACTGGCAGCCATTCTGTCCATTGTATTGTCCAGACATGACTATGTGAACTCTCTCTATCTACCTGGGTGCACTGGCCTACCAGCTAATCAAACTCCAAAGAGTACAAAACTCAGTTGCCAGACTATTTCTCGCATTGGGACGAAGGGACATCTCACCTGCCCTCTGCACCCTACACTGGCTCCCAGTTGGACGCTGGGCCTCTTTCAAATTCAAATGCATCACCCACCGAGCAGTGCACAAAGCAGCCCCCAAATTCCTACAAGAAAAGATCACGCCTTACTACCCAACTAGCACCCTAAGGTCAAGCACTGCCCTCCTCCGAGTGATCCCCACCTCCAATTCGTCCAGGAAAAGAGGGTCCGCCTACTCGACCTTTGAGCCAACCTTGTGGAACTCACTGCCTCCCCGCATTAGACATATCAAGGACTACAGGGCTTTCTGGAAGGCACTAAAAAACCTGGCTCTTTGCCTAATAAACACATAAGGGAATGCTGGGAATCTCTCGACTTACCACCACAAGCACTAAACTGTCGTGGTACCACACTCTATACAGAACCTTTCATAGACTTTTAGGCCAGACAATGTCTACCCCGATTACCTTGAGCCTTTGCCCTCACTTGAAACACGAATCGTGGTGACACACTTGTATTTGACTGAACTGATTCATTACCTTCACTAGGAATACTGTACGCTCGGAGGCCTAGAGTCCTCTATCACCAATTATCTGGACCGACTGGGCTAGACTCGCAACCCAAGCACTAATGGCACTCATAAGCTTGATCGAGGCCCTGCAATTATGCACTACGCTATAATTCCAGGAAATGCCCTTGATTGCCAATCCCACCCATCTGGACTAACTAGATACCAGAGGGTCATCTAGCACTTATTTTGATAATCAGACCGATCATGGAATGTATTTAGCAGAACAGCCTGCTGGGAATCTATATAGCAAAACTACCACCCCAAGCGCTAATTATTGCCCTGAAATTATGCATTAATCTATCAGTCCAGGAAATGCCCTTCATTGCCAATCCTACACATCTGGAAAACCATGATTGCCAATCCCAAACATCTGGAAAACAATGAGCTGAACTATTTACCAAGCAACGTTCTAGCACTTCTTCTCTGCTCAATCCAACTATCTGGCAATGTTTTTGTAGAACTACCCATCAGGGATTCCAAATAGCAGAAAGACTGACCGAGGACATAGATACCCATCACCACCTGTTAGGCAGAATTATATGCAGTACCTTTTGGGAACACCACACACATTTAAGACTACAAGTGACTGTACAAATTCACCTTCGGTACAAGCCCGTACTACACAGTTAAAGTGGTAGCGATGGCTGAGCAGCCAGACTTATCCCAAGAGCAAGTGAGCAGTATCAAATAGTTACACAAAGGACAGCAATTACTATGATTCAAGCAAACACTGACTCAAGGTTTTCAAGTAAAAGAATATACATGCATTTACTCTTCAGTTGTATAACATTTCACTATCATAAAGCAGTTTAAAAATCACACTCTTAATACACCACACCATCCCAATAGGTTCCAGACAAGTTAAGCTCACAAAATGAAGTGGGAGCAAAATGGCACTCCAGAAATTAAAAAGGGAGGGAAAGACAAAATTAATAGAAATTGAACCACACCAACAAGTAAGTACTCAGGGCAATTGAGCAAGAGGAACTACAGTGATAGAATCAGGTTGAAAAGCTTGGGGCCAAAATCATTAGGTCAAAAGTCTTTTGCTCAAGATCACACGGTTCAGGGTAGTTCACGGTAAAGTTTGTGCCATGGGTTCCGGACGAGGTTGGTTGGCAGAAAAGTTAGTTCAAAGAGAAGAGAAGGCCAAGCCCTCAGATTGGAGAAAGATTTCAAACACTTTCACCGCGGTTGAACGAAACAAACAACCGGATTTGCTCACTACCTTAAAACGGAGAAGAAGCTGTAGCTGAGGCGGACATTCCTGGTAGTTCCTGAAGCTACTGGCTGACTGATAAGAAGTAGGAAGACTGGAGGGTCCTGCACTACCCAGGGAAGAAACCAGCAGCAGAGCGAAACAACGAATAAAAGGTGCGCTCCTTAAAACCCAAGCAGGGTCTGACCTTTCTGGCTATCCCACTGTAGCTCTGTACAGCGAATTCGACCAGAGGGGTCCTGGCTGAAGTTTGGGCAAACTGGTTGGTCCCACCAGCTCAAGGGAAGAAGTTTCCTGGAGGATCTTTTCTGTCGTCGGATTCTGAAGATTCAGACCTGCAGCAGGGCTTCACCGGGCGGTTCAATCGTTGTAGGGGTCCTCTTCTGTCAGCTCCTCCGTAGGTTCTTTTGTTCCAGTGGTGACTCTGCCTTTCCAGTCCCAGAGACCTGATTTTTATGCAGTTTTCCCCCATTCATACAGCCTGGCTGACAATCACACAGCAGGGTGGCTGTCCTGGCAAGGACAGTCCCTCAGCCAATCAAACAGGAGTGCGACTTGGGTTACCAAGGGAACCCATGGCAGGGTTCCTAAAACCCCTCCCTCACATCCTGCCTACTCAGACTTTCAGGTGCCTTAAGGAGGGCTTCTGTGCAGAAGCCCGCGAAAAGACAGTGAACAAAGGGACCAAACCTGGTTTGGCGCACAGAGTAAAACAAAAGAAAGACTTTTACAAAAAGAAATGGCGAATAAACCCAGAAGGAGCCGAAATAAAATATATTTGGCCAAGCGGGTTTATGTTCAAGGCTAATAAAATAGCCTAAAACAATACCATGGTTATTTAAGATAACCGCGGTATGAAAAATAGGGTAGTTACCACTGCCACCAGCCAAGTCTTGACGAAAAGGAAGCAAAACAGTGCTCCAAGAGAAACAGACAAAAAGGGATAAGAATGAACCTTTCCAATACTCCATGTAAAATGGGGTGCACTGGGTCTGTGATTTAAATAGACTACATAAAGTTAATGGCAACTTTATTTGTTTCTTGGAGACAGTAGTTGGTCCCAGAAAAATCTAGTCAGTGGGAAGTCTAAAAGACAACTCTGTGTCACTGCACTGAGGGTGCTGTGTAACACACACAAACATGATGCTCATGGAGTAGGTGAGGCTCCAGAGCCCAAGATCACACAAATGGTAAAAACACATGTAAGAGTGGGAAAAAGGCTCACACTCTTACTAGGTGAAAAAAATAAACCCTAGAAATCCAGCAAAGCTGCTGAGGGACTCATTAGGTAAGGGAAATCAGCCATTTATGAGAATTCTCCCTAACACCACCCGTCAGTCTTCCCCAAAAGAAATTTGATCCAACAAGACACAGGGAGGACCTTTGCCCAATAGCCAAACCCAAAGGAGAGAACACCCCCTCAACAGGCACTGGAAACTAAACAGGATGAAGTTTCCCATGGAAAGCGCACAGACACTCAAACACACCACTATGTTTACTCTTTCCTCTGCACCAACAAACAATAGAATGCAGCTACATTCCTCAATTAATTGGGCTTAGCTGCACACATACTTGCATACATCGTTAACCTCAACAGTCTTTAGCATGCAGCTATAAATATATATAAATCGGCTTAGCTGCTCACATAGTCAGATTTCACAAACACCAGCCCTGCCAGAATGCAGATCCCCAAGTCCATTGCTCTTGCTCACACATTCTACTGATCTTGCATAACCACTGCATCACAACTAGCGCTAGTAAGCAGCCACACACCACACATTTCACACTGGCTGCACACAGATCGAGTGCAACCATGCAAGTTTTAGTACATTACACTCTCCACTGACCCGGAGTGTGGTCCACGAGGGCCTTCAACCCACAGCGTTTTGGAATCATACCAATAATAATAATAATAATTATAACCAATGAGGGTTTGATTGATTAATAAGCTGAATGAAGGACCAAGGAGTAATGGAGCAATATAGCCTCAATACCTTCAACTCTTCCTAAATATCTTCCTTTTTCAAGCTCTTTGCTCATCTTCTTCCAACTCCCTCACGGTCAGTCTCTTGTCCAAGCAACGAGTTGGTGGTAGATCTCGTTCTTCGGCTGGGGTCTCTCTCTGGAACAGCCTCCCTACCTCTCTGAAAATTGAGGAGAACCATCTCCGGTTCCGGAAGCACCTCAAGACCTTCCTCTTTGCTTCTGCTTTCTCTCCCCTGCTGAACTCCTGACTGAAACTGCACGGGTCACCTGGCTACCCTCTGTTCTCGGGCCCAGGTCCCTGCCAGTTGCACACCTGCACTGGCCCCTGGCAACACTTGCACTCTGGGGCTGTTTCTGTATCCCTGCAGCCCCCTACCAGCACTTGACACATGATGTCTGCACTTACCCTTGCACCTGCCACCAGCGGGCTGTAGCATTTCTTATTGTTCCTATTCATTGTTTCTATTTATTACTGTTTATGCTATTTACTGCACTTCCCCTCCCTCTTGCCCCCTCGCACTTTTCCCCTTCCCTCGTCCCCTGCACTAGCGCAATCTCAATGTCACCTGGTCTAGTATGATCGTTGCCTGTTTTCCCTATGTGCCCCTCCCTTGCCTCGTTGCGCCTTGAAACACTTGTGTATAGGCACGTTATAAATGCCATATCATATAGTGACCCATTAATCCTAAGGCCACCCCATGTCGAAAAAGAAAAGGAAGGAGCTTCATCTTCTTGGAGTTTGTGTAGCCAAGGTGTGGGAGTTGGGCACTGGATACAGGCTTCTGTGAGGAATCTGAGGCAGTCCTCACTTCTTTCCCCAACAAACCTTCCTCCCAGGTGGCCAGGGGAAGGCCGTCACTTTTGGATCCTGACCCTGGCGGTGGATATGCGTGGGAAGATCACCTGGGTGGAGGAGACTTGGGAAGTGGGGATGAGCCACCCTTGGGTGAGGCATGGAATCCCCTATTTCCCTTTTCCAATTAGCCTGATATTCCTCAGGTCTTTGTAGGGTATTATTAATCCCTTCCCTATTTTCCTGGACAACCTTCTCTCAACCACAGAGGTACTGAGACGAGGAGGCCACCATTGAAACAGAAGAAAGACTGTAAGAAGAAACATGAGTGGTCTAGTTGTTTGGCTCATTATCATGGAGCTGGGAATTTTAAAACCGACTCAGTTGAGAGGTATCGGGGGAAGCACAGCAAGCATGAAAGAGAGTTCCAGGGCAGAGGCTGTGGTGGCAAGAGGCACCTTCCTGAGACGCTGGGAGGTTTATAGAGCGTGATCCTGTCCAGCGAGCAAGAGGGGCTTGTTGGCAGTCTGAGGCAGGGTGGATAAAGCAGTGCAACACAAACGGAAGGTACCGGCTGAATGTAACTCGCCAGAGCTCCACATTAAGCAGCAAGGAAGCTGGGGAGAATGCTGAGCGCCAGAGGGAACCAGTGCGAACAGACCATGACCGAGTCTCCGGAAAGCCGCCAAAAGGGGAAATCCGACCGTAAGAAAGTCGGCGAGTCCGCCTGGGTGAAAAGGGGGCCCTGGACACGGTGGATGGGTGGTTTTGAGGCCAGAGACGTTTGGTTTTGAATATCTGAATTGAATATAAGGAAACGGGGAATGGAAATCACAAGACATTTGGTTTTGAATATCTAAATTGAATATAAGGAAAAAGTGAATGGAAATCAAGACACTTGATTTTGAATATCTGAAGTGAATATAAGGAAACAGTGAATGGGAATCGAGAGACATTCGATTTTGAATATCTGAATTGAATACAAGGAAAATGTGAATGGAAATCAAGCATTGCCGAGAGTCAAATAAGCCAGAATTACTAAGAGTCAGATAATCTAAAATGTTTTAAGAGGTCAATAATCGGGGGCGTGGCCTGGAGCGCCATCTATGAGGCTGCTCCCTTGATGGGCTTCCGTGCGAAGTCCGTGTTTGCTTGGACAATGGGCCTCATTACAAGTTTTGCGTAATGGGTTAACGGGCCCCGCTAATGGAGGTGGACCGTTAATCCCATTCCGCAAAATTACGAGGTTCCCTCGCGGGACCCGGTAAGGAACGCCTGGTCGTATTCGGCCCGTTGTTAGCTCCCTCTCCTATTCCCATTGAGCCCTATGGGGGCTCAAATGGGAATGGGGAAGGCCCGGGTTCCCTGAGGGAGGAATTACCAGTCCCTCCGGACTCGGAATGGCCCGGTAAGTCCCCATTCAGGGAACCCGGTAAAGGAGCCGGGTTTGGAGGCAGCCATGGTGCTAATGGCACCATGGCTGCCGCCAAACTCGTAATGAGGCCCAATGAAGAGGTTCCCGCCTGTGCCTTTGGCGGATAAATGAATCATCAGTGATCAGAATGCCTGGAGCCTGATCAGTAAAGAATTCTTCACATGCCCGCATTCACCTGAACGCAGCCATTATTTCACAAGCCCAGCGACGTGGGTTCCCAAGATGGCGGACGGAACATGCAGATCGAAGAGGAGACTTGGCTCCGACCCTCGCTGAACCAACTGGCGAATGATCCAGGGAGGCTTCCTCACACCGGCCGCGAGCTGCAGTCCATGTCGCCACCAACACCTATGACAGGATTATATCACCAAGTGTCCACGTGGGCGTGAGGGTGGCCTCCCTACCCTCCTCCAGCTTCCGGGCTGTTAGGGAGAATTCTCATTTTATGGCTAATTTCTCTTACCTATAGAGGCCCCTAGCAGCTTTGCTGGATTTGAAGGGTTTGTTTCTTTTTACCTGCTAAGAGTGAGACTCTTTTTCCCACTCTTAGGCATTTTTGCTATGTGTGTTCTAGGCTATTTTTGTGTTTAATGCCTATGGGACTTTCTCTCCCCTATAGGAACCATCTTTATGGACATGTGTTACACAGCACCCTCCGTGCAGTACCACAGGGTTGTCGTAACGACCCCCAAACATAGACTCCATACCCTGGGACTGACTACTGTCACCCAGAGCATGTAAAGTACCCATTGACTTTACTAGTCAATTTCTACGAACTTAACCAGTACAACCCATCTTATTATGGAGGTACTGGAAGGGGTTAATCGTTTTTCCCCTAGGTTCATTTTCGAGAGTGTACCTTACAGTACCCCTCTAAAAAGTTTCTGGCTGGTGGCAGTGGTTACTATCAAAAATATTCGACCGCAAATATTTCTCCATGGCATTTTCCCATTGTTCGAGGCTACCACTTTTTCTGACAGCCTCTAACATACCGCCGGTGCATTTTTATATTAACTTTACTCAGGTAGGTTTTATTTGCCAGAACTTTGATATAACCTCTTTTTCGTGTCTTTCTCTACAATCCTAACCCAGGTTGGTGATCCTTTGTTCGTCCTTTTGGTGGGCTTCTTCCAAGAAGCCCTCCTTTTGGCGCCACTGAGTCTGGGGTGGGTCCATTGTGTGGGAGGGGGAGTAGGATCCCTGGACAGGGTTGCCTCCGCAACCCATGTCGCACTCTATCCTGATAGGCTGGAGGGTCTCCCGCCAAGATGACCACTCCACTGTGTGAGTGACAGCTAAGCTATATGAATGGGTCTCTTTCTGCATAAAAGCAGGGTCCTGAGGACTGGAAAAGCAAGACGTCGCCACTGGAACTACGGAACCGAAGAGGAGAGAAGCCTAACACATCTGCAATGACTACCACCACCGGTGAAGCCCTGCTGCAGCGTCTCACCACTTTTCTCCACACGGCGAGAGGAGATCTTCATCTGCAAGAGCCTTCTTCCCTTGAGCTGGTGGGGCCAACCAGTTTGCACATTGTCTTCCCTAACCTGCTGTGGTCGATTCGCCTGTGCCCCGCCCTTGGAGACAGGATAGCCACGCAGCTATCGACCCGGACCGCGATTAAAAGGAGCGTACCTTTTAAACTTTGTTTGGCAGTACCTCGGTTGGTTTCTTCCCGGAGTAGTGCAGTACCTCGAACCTTCCTCCACGACGAGAGTCTCTCTTCCTCTGCTGGATCCCCCGAACTGCAGGAACAACCGCCACCGCAGGAGCCACTTTTTCATTTCTTCACGGTGGTGCTAAAGGTGTTTTAAATCCTTTACCTACCTGTTGGGTTGGCCGCCCCCCTCTCTTAACATTGTCTGACTTTCTGCGTCCACCTTTTCAACATCGTTAACCAAAGACTTGGCTGCAGCTACAAGAACGTTTTGCTCCTGGGCCCTTGCCCTGTACTACTGACTCTGGTCACATTTGTTAAATCTGCCTTCTCGAGATTGATTCCCAATTCGAACGGTGTGGTGCAACCCTTTCTGATAACTGCCCTTTCGAGGAGATTAGGACCTCCGACGTATTCCATATCTATGACAGTAATCACCACAGCTGTGCTGCTTCGGAAAATCTTCGGCGTCTGCGTCCTGCGTCGATGACGTCGATACGCCGCCCTCGAGGACCTCCTCTGACGGCCGACATCACTGGATGTTATAAGTAGGACGCACGACGCCCGTAGCCTCAGTTCCGTTTTTTCTGCGAACGTGTTCGCTTCGGGAATCTCGGCGCGCCTCACTCTTTGGAGTTTCTGTTGTTTCTCGGTTCTTCGAACCTGTTTGGTGTTTGTGAAGTACTTTCTTTGTGAAGATGTCTACCTCGTCTTCCACACCGCGTCCGGGCTTTAAAAAATGCGGGACTGTGGGTCCAAGATGTCGATTACGGACTCGCACGACGCCTGCCTCTGGTGCCTCGGGGAGGCCCATGACACGGATGACTGTGTCGACTGCCAGTCGCTCACGTCTAAAGCCTTGTGGGACCGCAAGAAGAAGTTATTGGTAGGTAAGGTGTCCAAGCCCCGGAAGTCGAGGTCTGCGGGGCTTTCGACGGACGACTCGAGGGGAGACTCTCTGCGTCGTTATCGGAAGTCCAGTGGGTCTCGGTCCTGGAGTCGGTCTCACCACTCCTCTGCCACTTCGAGGCACTCACGGAAGCGCCGTCATCGGTCGCCTTCCCCGTCCTCATCTGAGGACTCCGCCCGTCGGCGTGTTGCTTATCCCACCAAGCATGCAACGCTGGAGGAATGGGCTTCCTTCGGGAAGAAAATGTTGGCGATTCTTGAATCGCAGGGCACTGGTCCGTCCGCGCCTCCGAATGGGGTCGGTCGTGATCAGCCGAGAGACACCGCTCGCACGCCTTCGGGCTTGGGTGGTCGTCACGATTCACGGTAGAGGTCCCGCTCGGACAAGGGGAATCGTTCTCGTCATGCCCGGTCCAGGTCCCGTTCCTCGACGCGCTCGAGACCATGTGAACCTGTGGTGTCTTCACTGAAGACGTCGACGCCGAGGTCATCGACGGACTCTTTCGAGGGCTTGCTTTCGAAGAAGTCGTCAACACCATCGGCATCCCGGCCGTCGAGGGACACGGTCGGGCCCCGGCTTCGAGGACTGTGTCGGCGCCGTCGATGCTGTTGACACCGCGCTTGGCGTCGATGCCAATTGACTCAACGCCTTTCGAGGCTGTGTCGACGGGGGTACCCCGTGGCTCGGTGGAACCCCCTAGAAAGGCTCTGGCCAGTTCAAGCCTGGCTTTGGTTCACGTTCTGTGCCTTCTTACCGCCATCTGGAGTTTATTTCAGAGGTGGATGAGGGATCTGATGATGGCATGGTGCCTGACACGGTGCCAGACGAGATTCTCTCGGGCCATAGCCAATTTGAGGACCTGAGGCAGTCCCTGCATGATGCTAGTGGGCTGGACACCTCTCCGGAAGTAAAGTTTTGTAGGCCTGAGCCTGGCACTCATGCCAAATCCTCGTACCAGCACCTTATGTCAAGGGTCACCGACTACTTGGGATGGTCTGCTCCCCCGGGGGAGTTTGTTCAGGATGACCTTACGGATATCCTCGACATTGGTCCACCAACTGACCCGGTACTGCCATTTCAAATGGCTCTACAGAGGAGGGTAGCGGCGACTTGGACTGCTCTGGAGAGTCTCCCAGCAGTGGGCAAGTCTTTGCTGCGAAAATACCGCCCAGCCAGTAGTGACCCCTGCTACTTGTCCAAGCACCCTACTCCGGAGAGTTTGGTGGTGCAGGCAGCTACGGCCCCGGCAAAGCAGGCGTCGTACCCTACCATCCCTCCTGATGGGGACGACAAGCGTTTTGACGGCTGTGCGAAGAAAGTGTTTTCTGTAGGGGGTATGGCGCTTCAGGCGGCCAACTCCATATATGCCTTGTCACGTTTCACGCACACTCTGTGGAACTGTTTCCTTGGCGGCTGAACATATTCCCGAAGGGGACGAACGGGATGGTTTCCTTGCCATGGTTCAGGATGGCAAGGATGCCATGTGTGAGGCCGTTCTGTCGGGTTTGGACATGGCAGATTGCGTCAGCCGGTCCATGGCGGCGAGCACCGTGATACGCAGGTTTGCGTGGTTGCGGAAGTCGGGGTTTGCTCCTGATGTGCAAGCCCGGCTCCTCAACATGCCCTTTGACGAGGAACGTCTTTTTGGCAGCAAGGCTGACGAGAGCCTTGAGAGGTTGCAGACCTCAAAGGCTGCATTGAAGACGTTGGGCGCTGCAGTTCGACAACCTTCGCCTTTTCGTCCTAGGGGATAAGCAATGGAGGGGAGGTTCCTTTCGTTATTACTCATCCTTTGGTAAAGCGAGAGGAGCTGCTAGTCAAAGGGGCCACTGTAGGAGTGGCAGAGGTGGAAAACAAGGTACTCGAGGTGCCAAGGCCGCTCGGGCTGATGCCTCTTTGCCATCAGGCAACGCTGCAGCTGCTTCAGCTCCGTCATGAGGCCATGTCCCATGGTTCGCTGGTTGGCGGAAGGCTGGCGCAGCATCTTTGTTAGGGAGAATTCTCTTATAAGGCTAATTTCCCAAACCTAGTGAGTCCCCCAGCAGCTTGGCTGAATTTTTGGGGTTTGTTTTTTTCTCCTGCTAAGAGTGAGACTCTTTTACTCCCACTCTTAGGCATGATTTGAGGTATGTCTTTGACTTGTTATGTGCTTATGGGCTATGGGGTTTCTTTTTACTCCATAGGCTATCATCTGTTTTTCTGTATGTGTGGTACACAGCACCCTCAGTGCAGTACTACAGGGGTGTCACAGTGACCTCCAAACATAGAATCCATACCCTGGGACTGACTGCTGTCTCCCAGGGCATGTAAAGTCACCATTGGCTTTACTAGTCCAAAATTGTGAAAAGAACCAGTACAAACCATCATATTGTGGAAGTACTGGTAAGGGGTAATTCGATTGCCCCTGGGTCTGTTTTCGAGGGGGCACTGTCCAGTCCCCCCTTGTCGAGTTTCTGGCTGGTGACAGTGGTTACCACGCGAAATATTCCACCGGAATATTCTCTATGGGATTTTCCCATTCATTTTAAATGCACCACTTTTTGGTGCAATGTTAAAGATACCGCCGGGTTATTTATTTAATATTAAATCACTGGTTGGGTCTTTTTGCCAGAACTTGATCCTAAAATTGCGTTTATGTCCGTCTCTGTAACTCTGACCAAGGTCGAGCCCTTTGTTCCACTATTTTGGTGGGCTTTTCCACAGAAGCCCTCCAAGTGGTGCCACTCTGTCTGGGTTCCACAGGAAGGGTGGAGGGGGGAATTGGCACCCTGGACTGCGTTGCCTTAGCAACCCAAGTCACACTCTACTCTGATTGGCCCAGTGGTGAGCCGCCCGGCTCACCACTTAGCATGTGTGATTGACAGCTAGGCTGATGAATGGGGGTTTTTCTGCATAAAAGCAGGGCCTTTGGGACTGGAACTTCAGAAGTCGCCACAGGACCTAAGAATCCGAAGAGGGACGAAGCTGAGCCATCTGCAACGACGACACCACCGGTGAAGCCCTGCTGCAGCTACCTCACCACTTTTCCGAAGACAAGAGAAGATCTTCTGCTGGACGAGTCTTCTTCCTCTGAGCTGGTGGGACCAACCAGTTCACCCTTTTTCGCCTTCCAAAGACAGCCCTTGGTCGAATCGCCCGTGCCAAGCACCCCAGCGGCCGGATAGCCAGGCTCACCACTTTTTGACTGTGAATAAAAGGACCACACCTTTTAATCGGGAACTCCGCAGCTGGTTTCATCCCTGTGCAGTGCAATGACTCCAAGTTTCCTCCTCTACGAGATCCTCTCTTCCCCAGGTTGGATCAACGAACTGCAACCACTGCCAGGAACAACTGCCCCCGCTGGCGCTTCCTTTCTCTTTAAGGTACTGTGTCCTGCCTGGCCTCCCTTTCTATAGATTGCTAAAGGTGACCCTTAGATCCTTGGCCTCTATACTGGGTTGGCTCCAGACCTCTAACTATATCTTTTGAATCACCCCAACCTCTTTTGAACACTCTGCAAAGACTTTCAGTGCACTTTAAACCGTGTGATCCTGAGCACATTTCACTTTGCTCCATTTAAAGTTGGCCTGGCCTATGAACTTTGGCTCTACAGTATAACCTGCCTTTCTCCCCTTGCTCTGAACTCTTAAGTGTTGGGAACTGTTTTATTTTATGCTCTGCCTTTTCCCTCCCTTTTTAACCTAAACTATTGGAGTGCCATCTAGGTTAAGCGCTCACTTCTGTCTTAACAAATAGTTGTGCTTTAACCCTGACTTGTCTGATAGTTATCAAGGGAGGTGTGTATACTTACCTGACTGTGTTTTAGATTACTTTTCATTGAGAATGCTAGTGTATTACCTAAAGTGTGTTTTAAATAAATAACTATATACTTTTTATACAAAGCTCTAGTCAGTGTTTGTTTGCTCTACTGTGTTTTGGCCCTATTGTGTATACTCTGCATACTGCCCTACTCTTCTTGAGAGAAGTCTGACTGCTCAGCCACAGCTACCAGGTAAATCTGGGTGGTGCAGACTGCTACCAAGTGGGTTTACTGCTGCTCCTGTAGTCTTAATCTTTTTGCATTGTTCCCCAAGGGAATTGCACAGGATTCTGCCTAACAATCTTGCAGAGTGGCGCGCCATTATTTCAGATGTGTGGGTTCTGGAGATCATAACCCACGGCTACTGTCTTCCTTTCCGGCAGAGACCTCAAGACAATCCACCGGGGGAATCTCTCTTTGAAGAGTCTGGATCCCCTCCTTGCGCAGGATATTCAATCCCTGCTGGAGAAAGGCACCATAGAACTGATGCCTGTAGCGGAGAGGAACAAGGGATGGTATTCCCCTTATTTTTTGATTTCCAAGAAAGACTGGGGATTGAGACGAATCATGGACTTGCGCTGTTTGAACAAACTCCTCAGGAAGGACAAGTTCAAGATGGTTACTCTCAAGTCCTCCAGGCCCTTCAACTTCAGGACAGGTTGGTGTCTCTCGACCTCAAGGACGCTTATTTTCATGTGCCGATCCATCCAAAGCACAAGAAGTACCTGCGGTTCGCGGTTGGCGACTTGCACTTTCAGTTTCAGGTCCTGCCGTTCAGATTGACCTCCGCCCCGAGGGTCTTCACCAAGCTCATGGTAGTGGTGGCAGCGCACCTCAGGAAAGGGGGGATTCACGTCTACCCCTACCTGGACGATTGGTTGATCAGGGCGCACTCTCCCGAACAAGTCCTAGATCATCTCTCGGTCACCTGCCACTCCCTCCACAAGCTGGGCTTCTCCCTCAATTTAAAGAAGTCCCATTTGACACTAACTCAGAGGCTCCAGTACATCGGATCAGTGCTCGACACGTCCCTGGGGCAGCATTTTCCTCCTCAGGTGAGGGCTCATCACATTCAGCAGA
The DNA here is from genome assembly GCF_040938575.1 of Ambystoma mexicanum. Classification (NCBI taxonomy): domain Eukaryota; kingdom Metazoa; phylum Chordata; class Amphibia; order Caudata; family Ambystomatidae; genus Ambystoma; species Ambystoma mexicanum. Next base: position 384,744,735 of record NC_090934.1, on the reverse strand, counting down.
TGGTGCACAAGTTTCAACTTGCCCAGAGTCTCCCAGCGTTGGAGTTCTTGAGACTGCTCGGCCTCATGGTATCCTGCATTCTTCTGGTGGCAGAGGCCAGGTTGCGGATGAGATCTTGGCAATAGGCACTCAACCTCCAGTGGTCTCAGTCCTCCGGCAGGATGTCAGACCCTGTTCAGGTGCCGTCCTCGGTCGCCCAGGACCTTCTGTGGTGGGCCGACGAAGGCAATCTAATGAGGGGGGCTCCATTTTGGCTGCCTTGGCTGGAGGTGACGATTGTGACGGACGCATCCCTCACGGGATGGGGAGCTCATGCCAACGAGTTGACAGTCAGCGGTCGTTGGTCTCCGTCGGAATCCAGACTCCATATCAATCTGCTGGAGCTGCGGGCCGTCAGGCTAGCCCTGAAGGCTTTTCTGCCGTCTGTGCAAGGAAAGAATGTCCTGATCCTGACGGACAACACGGTGGATATGCACTACCTCAACAAAAAGGGGGGGGCATGGTCACTTCCTCTGTGCAGGGAGGCGATGCTGCTCTGGTTCTGGGCAATCCAGCAGGAAGTTTCGATCTCAGCAGTTCATCTGGCAGGAGATGAAAACGAGATGGCGGACGCTCTGAGCAGGCAGAGCACGATCTCTCACGAGTGGGAGTTGGCTCAGAAGATTCTCCTGGAGATCTTTGCCCTTTGGGGGACCCCTCAAGTGGATCTTTTCGCCTCCAGTGTCAACCGGAAGTGCAAGAGGTTCTACTCGTGGGAATTTCCTCCAAACGGAGCCTTAGGAGACGCATTCGTGGTGGAGTGGTCATTCCCACTACTGTATGCGTTTCCTCCAGTCCCCGTATCCCGCAAGTACTGCAGAGGTTCCGGAGGTTCGGTTCCCAGATGATCTTCATTGCTCCGGCGTGGGCCCGGAGGATATGGTACCCGGACCTTCCCGACTTGTCCACCTGCCCTCCACGTCCTCTTCCCTACTGAGACGATCTGCTCTCACGGGAGGGGGGGTCAGGTCCTCCATCCAGAGGTCAGATCCCTCAACCTTCACGCTTGGTTTCTGAAAGGTTGAGGTATAAGGATTGGGACCTCGCTGAAGACGTGATGGAGGTGTTGCTCTCGGCCAGACGGCCCGCAACTAAGTCCCTGTACTGTTGCCGTTGGCGTAAGTTCTGCGACTGATACAGGATGTGGATCCTTTTGCATGTGACATTCCCATGGTTCTCTTTTTTGCTTTCTTTGGCCCACAAGGGCCTTCAAGTGGGTACCATTAAAGGTTACCTGGTGGCGCTGTCCATATTTAAGTGCTCGTCTGAAGAGTGTTCCTATTTTAAAATCCTTTTAATTTCTCAGTTTCTGAAAGGGCTCACTAATGTGTTCCCTCCGTCACCTTTCCAGGTGCTGTGTTGGGATTTGAACCTTGTTCTCAAGTTTCTGATGGGTTCTCCGTTTTGAGCCTTTGCATTCATGCCCTTTGAGACTGTTAACTTTTAAAACTGTATTTTTAGTTGCGGTCACTTCCGCTCGCAGAGTGAGTGAGTGAGTTACAGGCACTTTCAGTTAAGCCACCCTTCACTGTGTTTCATAAGGACAGGGTTGTCCTTAGAGTTTGTCCTTTTCTTTCAAAGGTGGTGTCGGAGTTTCATTTAGGCCAGAAGGTTGTTCTTCTGGCATTTTATCCTCCTCCGCATCCTGTTAAGGAAGAAGAGAGGCTCCATAGGCTTGATCTTAGGAGAGCGTTAAGCTTTTATGTTTCACACATGTCCCGGGTCAGCTCTTCATTGGTTACGCTGGAAAGCGTTTGGGACAAGCTGTGACGGAACAGACTTTGTCTCGCTGGATTATTTTGGCTATCTTTGAGTGTTACCGCTTGGCGGGTAAGGACCCACCGGTCAGCTTACGGGCCCATTCTACCAGGGGTGTGGCTGCCTCTACTGCCCTGCAGAGGGGTGTTCCTATTCGTAACATCTGTGATGCAGCCACCTGGGCTTCGGTACATACTTTTGTACGTCACTATTCCCTCGATTCCATCCGGGGGCAGGATCTGGCCTTTGGCAAGGCGGTCCTTTACTCCGCAATTTGATTGGGCATGCTAAATTTCTGTTTTCTAAATTCTTTTCCCACCTCCTTGCATTGGTACTGCTTTAGGAGTCTGTCATAGATATGGAATACGTCGGAGGACCCAATCCCCTCGAAGAACAAGTTACTCTCTTACCTGGTAACGTTCTTTCAATGGGATGGTCCGACGACGTATTCCATATCGCTCCCTCCCTACCTTCCCCGCTACAGAATTTCTTATGCGATTGTAGCTTACGTTTCTGCAAGGCTTTGTGTGTCAGACTGGCTGAAGACTGGTGACACACGTTCTGGGAAAAAACTACAACTGAGGCTACGGGCATCGTGCGTCCTGCTTATAACTTCCAGTGCCGTCGGCCGTCGAAGGAGGTCCTCGAGGGTGGCGTATTGACGTCATCAACGCAGGACGCAGACGCCAAAGATTTTCCGAAGCAGCACAGCTGTGGTGATTACTATCGGAGATATGGAATATGTCATCGGACCATCCCATCGAACGATCGTTACCAGGTAAGAGAGTAACTTGTTCTTCTTTCCCACTGCATAATCGTTGTGAAATGCCATTTTGCTCAGTTTTGATTTGAAGTATTGCCTATACTGATGCACTGTCTTGCTGAACTGGTTCACAAATGATGGGGAGTGTTGCTAGGGCGTATAAGAAGCTATTTCTAGATAACTTGTGTTTTTCCTCCCTTGTGAGAAATTGTTAGAGGATCCCTGGTGTGTAGTTGTCACTGTGCCGTTTTGCTCAGTTTTCACTTTGGTTCACTTGGTCTACAATTTACATAGGGAATGTGTATATTTTTCTATTTGACTGAATTTAACTTGCTTGATACTTGTGATACATGTACTTTCTTAGAAGTGTATAAAATAAATATATATCTACTTTTTAAACTACAAAGCTTTGATCAGTGTTTCCTTGTGCCATAGTACAGTAGGCCTATTGTGTAAACCCTGAATAGTACTCATCTCCCTCTTGAGATAAGTCTGACTGCTCAGCCACAGCTACCAACTAAATCTTTGTGGTACGGACTGATACCAAAGGGGATTTATTGCTCTCACCTGTAGTCCTAATCTGGTGTAGTGCTCCCTAAGGGAACTGCACTGAATTCTGCCTAACACAGGCATTATGGGGGGCCTGCACGGAGTCAAACAGCTTGCCCTGGAGCCCCGGCCGACGCTGAATGCAGCATCCAAGCAGAAGAACCTTGCTTCCACCTGCGCTGAGCCTTTCGACACCAGCAACACTTCTTTCATGACGGCCTCAGGGCGGCGGAGACCTTGGTGACGCGGGGGGAGGGAGCCCCCCCAGCGGTGTATGCCTTGCGGGGCGGAGGACCCAAGCTCCTGGAAGAATCTCCTGACTGTGCCGACCCCTCCCAGATTCCCCTCAGATCCGGATTGGCCCTACGCCAAGCGAACAGCACCTTCTGCAGTGCGGCCAGCCTCTCCTTGAGGGTTTGGGCCTCATCTCACATCGGATCAACCATGCATATTAGCGCCAGTGCAGGAGGGATTTCTGGCACCCGGCGCGGCGAGAAGCTAGGCGCCCTCTCCATGGCCGGTTTACGTAAGGGGGCCTGACTCTCTCAACCTTTTTTTATAAGCCCTTGGCCCCCTACCTGACGCCCACCATCTCCCGCTAGCTGACGATAGTAGCCCGCTGAAAGGCTGCACTCTTCCCGGAGGATTCTAAACCCAAAGCATTGGTCTGCTCAGGGGAGCGCTCCACCTCCCGGGCACCAAGCGAAACTCTGCATTAGCCCTCTGGACAATATTCAACGCACAAGGGCAGCGAGGCGCTCATGGGGTAAACCGCCACCACACACTTCAGCGCATAGGGTGGCACCTTGGCCGCCTGATAGCAGCAATTGGCTGGTCCCTTAATATTCCATCACCCAGCTGGCAGAAGTTCGCCCTCCGCGTGAAGCGCTTGGTTCAACCATATTAAGGCACCGCCTGTCCCGTCGCACGTGGCCTCTTTGTCGCCCAACGGATCCGATTGCATGGTGCTTCACCTAAAAAAAAGAGAACACAGAAGACAGCTAGGAGCACAATATCTTCGCCCATGCGAACAGGAAGGGCCCAGTCTTCTTGGACCCCCTTTGTTTAGCCTCATCTTCTGACGCCAACCATTACCAGCTTGTAAAAGCCCATAATCCCAATTTGGTGACATAGAACAATCTTGAAACCTTCTGGACCGGCAGGAAACCATTGGACACAATTATAGGAGTCAGATTGCAAAGCACTCCTGCTTCAGTGCATTCCTCCTTGGGAATTCCCTCCGCAGGGGCCTTGATATCCGCCTGACCACCCTGCCCCCCGGAAGGTGTCCTCCAGGGATTCTCATCAACCGTATCATGAAGGAGACACAGTACCTGGCTCCTGGACCCAGCTAAAATGGCGAAACACCTTAAAACCCCTAAGAGCGCTGACATTACCACCATGCTGCTCCCATCTGACAAAGGGAAAAAGAGTGACACCCCAAAATCCCTGCCTCAAACTTCCTCAGAGACTGCTGGGCAACTTGCAACCAAGGAAGACATACAGGCCTTTATGTTGGAAATTAAATCGGAGTTTCGATCCTGCATGGTGGAACTTGCCACTAAACTTGAACAGACGGAACAATAGGTGGTGAAGGTGGATCAGAGGGTAGGGGAGGTGGAAGGCCTAACCCAGGAATACTCGGCAAAGCTCCTGGAAGTAAAACGCATGCTCCAGACCTTACTCAACAGGAACGAGATCCTGGAATACAAGCAAGAAGATCGAAAAAATAGAGGTAGGTGAAACAATCTATATATCCGAGGGGTCCCCTCTTCAGTCCCAGACCAAAAGCTGGTGGAGTATGTGGGAGACCTCTTTCAATTTCTTTTGCCACACCTGGATAAATTGCAACTTGTTCTAGACCGGTCCCACAGACTCCGACCTTGCCGGGGTTGGACTCCAACCCCCCAGTCCTCCCCCCAGATGTCATCACCCGGGTCCACTTCTATTCGACCAAAGAGGCTATCTCGGCAATAAGTCACTCTAATGACCTTTCAAGAGTCCTCCCTTCAGATATTTCAGGTCCTAGCAATGGCAACAATTCAGAAACGCACAGCCCTGAGGCCCTTGACTCTATTCCTTCGGGACCAACACGTCAGATACCGGTGGCTATTCCCTACTGCTCTCCAATTCTCTTACAAAGGGGTGCCTGAACGATCGCTCACCTGAAAGACGCTGACCTGATCTTACATCCCAACTCGCCTCAATAATGTGATGGGGCCTCACCTGAATCACCAGCGACTGGCCCTGTGGAACGCCCTCCAAAACTAAAGCGCTTATATGGGCCAAAGAGGGGGAGAGAGGGAGGGGTGTTATAACAGTTATACTCATGAGTACTAATGCAACGAAACCAAAGATGGGAATGATGCTTGTAACTTGTGCTCCTGAGAAATAAAGACATTTTGTTAAAACATTTTTTTTAAAACCAAAGCGCTCAACCTGGACCAAGGTCCAGAAGGGGCGCAATGCAAGGTGAACCCCAACCAAGAACCGATGGACTAAAAGATAAATACCAACCATGGCCCTGAATGCCGATCTTCTCATGCCAGTGGGCCTCATTCAATTGAATTGGCAACCATCAACACGCCTGGGGACACGTAAGAGTTGCTTATCCGAAGCGGGCTTCGCATGGCCCATGCCCAGCTCCAAAGAGGATGTCACCTGAAATCCCTTGGAGAAAATTATGGATAGTTTTAGCCCAGTTGGCTAAGGGATTCGCTGACGAGACAAAATCAGCCTCCCACAAAGTTGTTATTATAGCTTCCTGTTGGAAGTTTATGTTAAAACCCCGGTTGCACTACGATAAAAGAATAACAGAGCCCCTAGATGACGACTGAATCGCACCCGGCCCGGACCCCACACCCGGGAAACACTGGCGCTTCAGAGTTACCCACACCACACCAGAAACTGAAGCTTATCTCGTTGAACATTAGAGGTCTGAACTCCCCCTCTAAACAGAAATCGGCATTGAAATGGCGCCAGGACATGGAAAGCTTGATGGTCTTTTTTACAGGAAACCCACCTGATGCCTGCATATTTTACACGCCTCCACAACAGAAACTTCCTGCTTCTTATTTGGCCTCTAATGGGACCAGAAAAGGGGGTACAGCCATCCTCTTCACCAGAAATGTGCATCTGCAAATTTAGGAGACGGTATTATGCTCAAAGGGCAGTCAAAGGCATTATGTTTGGTCAACTCTACTCCCTCGTCTCGGTTTACACCCCTAATGAAGGACCGGATGCTTTTTACCAAGCACTGGGTGAAATCCTCCTCCCTTTCGTCAAGGGCCAAATCGTCATAGGAGGAGACTTCAACGGAGTCCCTGCACCCGCAAAGGACAGATCGTACCCCTCACCCCCAGAGACTTTAAGCTTGCTATAAGCCTTCTTCAACTATTTCGAACCCTGGGAGTGGTGGATACATGGAGAGTACTTAACCCCAGCGAAAAGGATTTCTCTTTCATCTCACATGTGCACAGAACTTTCTCCCAGATAGATCTTTCTGGGCTCCCCGCAAATCCTTTCCTTTGCTGATGTTAACATAGGGACAAGGGTACTCTTGGACCATGCTCCAGTTACGCTGACCATCCAGGCCCATGACGCTGATCCGCCCCCTCGACGCCATTGGAACCTAAATGACCCAATTTCTAATGATATGTCGCTAAGAGATTCCATATACACAGTGATCAGGATATTTTTCCGGGAGAATCCAACTGAAGACACCTCCCCAGCTAACACTTGGGATGCGATGAAAGCTGTGGTACGGGGGGAGCTAATCGTACAGGGGGCGGTGTTCCATAAGTGCAAGCGACAAACCCGTATGGATCTTGAAGTAGAGGTTCAAAAAGCTGAGTCCAATAATGAATGCGAGGGCTGGTCCACGTGGACTCAGCGCGTCCTACAAACAGCCCAGAGGAAATTGGAGGCCCACTATGCAGAGGAAACAGCACACTTATTGGCTAAAACCAAACAGGGCTTTATGCTAGGTACAACAAAGCAAACAAACTCCTGTTGGAGAAACTGGCAAAGGCGAAGAGGAAAAACACTATAGTGGGCCTCCGCGACCCCCAGGGTAAGGTCCAGTATGCTGAGCAAGATAAACTAAGGCTAGCGGTGGCCCACCTTTCCAAAACAATGTCAGCATCTCCCAGAGTCCAGACAGAGCAACGAAGGTGCTTACAGGAGGCCGCTCTTCCGCAACTTGAGCCCATCCGGGAGGGTCTGGATGACCTAATCACAGGTGAGGAGATAGAAAAAGCCATTGATGCCAACATCTACTCAAAAGTACTAGCGAACCGTCTGGCAAAGGTCCTACCCAAGCTGATAGATCCAGACCAAACGGGTTTCATAATGCATAGGTCAACTGGGGGATTGCAACCCAAGACTCTCATAAACTGGCATTGCTGGCTTTAGACGCTTCCAAGGCCTTTGATAAAGTAGACTGGGCCGTTCTACAATTTACATTGGAAGCCTTTCACTTTGGACCAACCTTTCGAAAATGTGTTCTGGCAAACTACCAGTCCCCTAAAACACTTCTCAGAGTCAATGGTAGTCTATCCGACCCAATCCCCTTAACCTGTGGGACTAAGCAGGGTTGTCCCCTATCCCGCTCCTATTTGCACTGGTAATGGAACCCTTCACCCAGAGGGTTCAACTGGACCCGGGCATCAAAGGCCTCCTCACTCGCGCCTCCCAACCTAAGATTTCACTCTATGCGGATGATGTGCTGTTATCCATAACAGACATTCACCCCTCGCTTACATCAACCGTTAGGGAGCTTCACAGATTTGGGAGGGTGGCGGGCTTTACCATCAATTTTGGGAAATCAGTCGTGTTAGGGATAGGCTTGTAACCTGTGGAACAGGAGATGCTAGACCCCCTATGCCCGATCCAGTGGAGTGAAAAATCTATTCCATACCTAGAGGTCCGAGTCCCTGCCTTCCCCAGTGACGTATATCTAGCGAACATCCCGCCACTTTTTAAAGAGCTAGGGAAAGACCTTGAACAATGGACCTCACAAGAGATCTCGCTCATTGGGCATATCTCTGCCTGCAAGATTAACCTCCTTCCACGATTCCTATATGCCTGCTCCTCTCTCCCCACCATATTGCCATTGCCCCCTTCTGACGCATGCAGATAAAAATGCTCTGGTTTATCTGGAGGGGTAGGAAGGTGAGGATCTCCCAAAAAAACCATGATGGGCAACTCTAGATTGGGAGGCTTAGGGGTCCCCTACCTGCGTAAATACCAGGTGTTAGGGGGAATTCTCTCTTTAGGCTGAATTTCCTAACCCAGTGAGTCCCCCAGCAGCTTTGCTGGATTTCTGGAGTTTGTTTTTTTCCTCCTGCCAAGAGTGAGACTCTTTTTCTCCCACTCTTGGACATGATTTATGGTGTTCCTTTGACTGGTAATGTGTTTTATGGGCTATGGGGTCCTTTACTGCATAGGGTCTCATGTGTTTTTACGATGTGTGTTACACAGCACCCTCCGTGCAGTAACACAGGGGTGTTATAGTGAAACCCCCCCATAGACTCCATACCCTGGGACTGACCACTGTCTCCCAGGGCATGTAAAGTCACCATTGGCTTTACTAGTCCCAAATTATTAACAGAAACCAGTACAAACCATCATATTGTGGACGTACTGGTCGGGGCAATTCGATTGCCCCTGGGTCTGTTAGTCAAGGGGGCACGTCTCCGTCCCCCCTGATCGAGTTTTGGCTGGTGGCAGTGGAAACTACATTTTATATTCGACCGCGAATATTTCCCTATGGGATTTTCCCATTGTTCGAGGCTGTGATGCTGGAAATGCATCTGAGGGACAGGGCCTCTGAATCCTTGTCCTTTTTCTGTTTTTACCGTGTGTTCTGTTATGTTTTCTGCCCCGGAGTCCATGTGGGACTCCTGGCAGTGCAGCTCTCTCTTTTGGTTTGGTGAACAGACCCATGGGATACCCTTATGGCACCCATGGGTAGGGGTACAACCCTGTGCCCCTAGTGTATGTTTTTGGGCACCTGTGGGTGACCCCAGAGCAGGGTATGGGCTGGTGGCAGCTCCATGATGAAATTGACAGGTGCTCTGGGTGTCCTCCATTTTGGGACACCCTGGCCCTGCCATTGGGATCTGTTGATTCCTGATAGGAAACAAGATGGCCCCTGTGGCCTCTTGCTTTCTATGGCCTGTTATCTTGTTTTTCCCAAAGTCCTGGGAAGCCCTGTCTCTGTCCCTTCCCCCTGACTGGCTGTTGGGTGGAAGTTCCATGTATGGTATTGTTGTGAAGGCCCAGCTAGACTGACTGGAGCCTTCCCAGTGACTGTATGTTGTGGGTACCTCCTGTGGGTGGGACCTGGGTGAATGGAGTGTGTGACCAATATACACTTCTTGTTGTGGTTGTCTGGTTTCTGGCATGAGAGACAAAGACTGAGACAGCCCTGCCCGAAACTGGCCTGAATGCAGTGTGTAGTGTTGAATGGCTGGGTACTTGTCCCAATCCACATTCCTTGTTGTGAGTGTCTGGAAGGGAGGAGTGTGGCCTGAATGCACTGTGTGCCTGATTGGCTGACTGACTGCATGAATGCCCTGCAGTATGATTGGCTGCTGAGTGTGTGCCAGCAGTGTGGATGAGAGAGAGGATAGTATATCTGGGGACCTCTCACCACTGGAAAAGTGTTCAGAAGCGTTCAGAAGCTGAGTCTCCACTCAAGAGTAACTGGAACTGCTGATCCTCGACGTCCAGCTGGAAGAAGACTTGCTGTGGCATTTGCTTCGACCGATCCGAAGGCTGTCGAATTCGTCGAGGGCTGACCCGAGAGAGGACCTGGTAAGGCGCCCTCTTCCCGTGCTCCGAGGAACCATCGAGCACCGCTCCATCTTCGCCGAAGCGCCCTGGAAGACAGACCCTCGAAAGGCTGTCGACCCGAGACGGGACCGCCGAGGAGATCGAAGTGAAGCACCCGGACATCGACGCCGTCGAAGTCCATTGCCGTCGACCAGGGTTCGCAGGTTTGTGGAACCGCTGGAGGCCCGTCGAAGTTGTGTTGCCCAGCCGTGGGAACCACTTGACGCCGTGCCGCCGACGACCGGAGCCGTCCGCTCCATTGCCTAAGAACATTCAATCGAAGGACTCCCTCGACCGCATCGTCGACCGCTTATCCTGCCGGAGAAAGTCGAGGACGACCAAAGCGCCGAGGAGAAACCTGCGGTGGGTTTCCCGCCACCCGACGACCTCAAAGACTCGGACGACTCGACGCCCTTGCTGGGCTCCCGTCTCTACAATCTTTGCGGTCCAGAACTATTGTCATCGAGGTGCCCCGCACACCTCCGCCTTGCAGGACGCCGACGCCCCGACGCCGACGAGCACCGCTCGGACGAAGCTGCCGCCTCTTCGACATCGTTCTACCTCGTTTGTCGACCAACGTTCGACGCCCCGTGCCTCCCGCTTGAAAGGGAAGGCATTCAAGAAGGGCCGTCGATTCCCCGTCGCCGAACAGCGAGTCCCTCGACGTTTGTCCACGCCTTTTCGAGGAACTCGACTCCACCAGGTACATTGGGGGGGTAAAAACATTATAGGGGAAAATAAGACTTGCAGAGCAATATATGGACTGGGCTGGTGCTATATCTTTCTTTACAGGTTGCCCAGGTGGGGGGGATCTCCACACAGAACTGTGCCTAGTGGTAGGGGTCAGTATTCTGCCTATTGCTCAACCATCTTATTTTCTCTCCGCTCTCTATTGCTGGTTTCACTCTATTGGTCTGTGTGACATTGTACAGTATTGTTCATGCACTTCAATGAGATCTAGGGTGGTACCACTTTAGGATTGTAAATATTTGTCATTGTAGATTTTGCCAGAGTACAAAGTGAGTTATCATGATGAATGTACATAACTTTAACTATTGATTATATAAAGACTGTGTTCTAATCAATACAGAGTGTGGATATTCCTTTGTGGGGGCTTGGGGATACACTGTACTTAAGAACCAGCCTGCATCACCTCCTGACAAGCTAGGCCTTGATTGCTCGACCATTGCTACCGAATAGAGAATCTTGGCTGGGGTCTCCTGTGCCTCTCCTCCACCATATAGGGAGTGGGAGTACAGACACCCCCCACCGGTCGTTGAGGCCCGTTCTCTCACAGAGGCTACCAACTTTAATTATTTAATTCTCATAGCCTCGAACATATCGCCGGTTTATTTAATTAATATTAATTCTCCGGTTGGTATTTTTTCCCAAGACTCGATTCTAAAATGGCGTTTGTGTTCTCTTCTGTGACTCCAACCCAAGTCGAGCCCTTTGCTCCACTTTTTGGCGGGCTTCTCCACAGAAGCCTCCAAAAGTAGTGCCACTCTGTCTGGGGACCACAGGAGGTGTGGGAGGGGGTTTAGGCACCCTGGACTGAGTTACCTTGGTAACTCAAGGCGCACTCTTGTGTGATTGGCCCAAGTGGTGAGCCGGCAGGCTCACCACTTAGCATGTTTGATTGACAGCTAGGCTGAGTGAATGGGGTATTCTGCATAAAAGCAGGGCTTTGGGGACTGGAACTTCAGAAGTCGCCACAGGACCTGAGAATCCGACGAGGGAGAAGCTGAGCCAACCTACCACGACGACACCACCGGTGGAGCCCTGCAGAACCGACTCACCACTTCCCGACGACAGAGAAGATCTCCCGGCTGGAGAGGCTTCTTCCCCCTGACTGGTGGGCACAACCAGTTTGCCTTATTTTCTTCGCACCCCAGACCGGTTTGTGGTCGAACTGCCCGTGCCAAGCACTCCGGCGGCCGGATAGCCACTCACCACTGAACCGCGAATCAACAGACCGCTCCTTGTACCTGAGAAACTCTGCGGCTGGTTTCTTCCCTGGCAGTGCAACGGACTCCTGTCTTCCTCCCCGACGGGATTCTCTCTTCCCCGGATGAAGCACCGACTTGCATCCGCTGCCAGGAACAACTGCCTCCGCTGGAGTGTTCTCACCACTTTAAGGTACCGTGTCCGCCAGGTCTCCCTTTCTAAAGATTGCTACAAGGTAATAATAACTCCTTAACCTTCTGGACTGGCCGCCTCGACCCTCTAACTGGTCCCTTTCTTTGGTCCAACTCCTTTTTGAACCATTACAAGACTTTTATGCACTGCAACCGTGTGACCTTGGACACATTTCGTTTCGATCCTCTTAAAGCGGATCCGGCCTACTGACTCTGAATTCACGGTTTTACTTTGCCTTGCTCTCTTGTTATGTTCTTGTAAAAGTGTTGGGATCTGTTTCAAATTGTTCTCTGCTTTTCTCTCCCTTTTTAAAACGAACTATTAGAGGGCCATCTACGTTAAGCGCTCACCGCTGTCTGAAAATAAGTGGGGCTTTACTTAAAACTTGTCTAATATTCTTTTAAGGAAGTGTATATCTTTTAGTGACCGTGTTTTTGAATTGCTTACTATTAGTGCCTGTGTGTTTTTCTAGATGTGGTTTTAAATAAATAATTATATCTCTTTTACACCAAGCCCTGGTCAGTGTTTACTTGTTCTATTGTGTTCTCTTGACCTATTGTGAATACTCTGCATACTGCCTAACTCTTCTTGAGGGAAGTCTGACTGCTCAGCCACAGCTACCAAGTGAATCTGTGTGGTACAGACTGCTACCAGTGGGTTTACTGCCAAACACCTGTAGTCTTAAATCTTTTGCAGTGGTCCCAGAGGGAACTGCACAAGTTTCTGCCTAACACCAAGTGGCGAACACACAGGCTTGGGTTGTGACCTCTGGATGTCCAAAATGGGTGGAACTGGAGCAATCCCGTCGATCTCTTCCCCTTTGCTTTCTTCCACATATTCCGCCGCCACTACGCCAAACCTGGGTTGGGCCCTTAGCCGCCACCAATCACACCCTTAGAGCATGGGACTTGGCGTTAAAACATAAAGGCATCCTGTGGGGTCTGGGTCCTTCCTCCCCAGTCTTCCATAACCCGCCCCTCTCTCCTGGGTCCCAACCACTGAACTTTAGAAACTGGACGGCGGGGGGGGGGCTTGAATCCCTGAGACAACTTTTTGAGAATGAGGACAACTTTTTGAGAATGACCAGCCTGGCTCCTTTGAACAATGCAAAGCAGCCTTCTAACTAACAGAGACGGACAGGGGGGGCGCTCTGGGACGCCAACTGACATGGCCGCCTGAATAAGTGATCCTAATGTGAAATCCTGCAGTTCGAAGTAACACTGCGAGATACTATGCCCAGAATCGTACAGCTGAGGGTGTACGGCACTTGTGGAGCCATTACTGCCCGGGACCGTGCTGTCTATCCCGCAGACATACCGCGTGGGGATTGCTCGCCAAATTGGACCAGGACGCAGCTGGGAGACGGGAGCCCTTCTCCCCGCCTGGTTCCTTGAAAGCGCAGTAATGACGACCCGGACGCCCCCAACCCGTACCTTCCCAACCTGACCACACACAGCGGGTGTGCTACGCTAATACCCGTGACGCAGCTAATGAGACCCGGACGAAGCCGGAGCTCCATCAGCAATACCAGCCTAATGGACATCAGAACACCCAGCGAATACGGTGGTTGGCCCCTCCCCGGTGGGCGCTGGTGTGCGCTGTGTGCGAGCTGTGCAGCCCGGCTTGTCGAGGGAGGCCGATCACCGTGCAGAAGGTAGGCGGGCAGGAGGACGGTGAGCCCGGGGGGCTGGGAAACATGGTCCTCGGAGAGAAGAAAGTACAGGACTGTGCCGGCCCGCCTGGATCTGTCTGCCAGACCCTGGGAAGTTCAAGCCACAGCGGATCACTGTGTCCCCGTGTCTACATACTAACAAGAGGGGATTTAAGTCACGGAAATCGGAGCAAACACACTACTGGGTTTTAGCGCCGAACGCCCGCCACAGACTCCTACTATTTGTACATCCCCCTCCAGCGGCAGTTTCCTCCCCTATGCCCAGAAGTCTCCTATTTCTAGTGCATACAATCATTGCTGCCCAAGGGTAAACATAGGGCTCTGGGTGGTATGGGAACTGCTGACTGCTGATTGAGCGGCCAACACTATACCAAGTCGGGACACGTGAAGCTCAAGGGCACATAAGGACCGGTAGAGATATAAATAAAACGGGGCATTTGCTCTACCCCCGAACTCACAAACACTCCATCCTTGAAGTGGAAACCCAGGGAGTGAATCCCAAACCTATGAGTGAAGGGACTGAGCAGCCTTCGAAACTAACTCTGTGCCACTGATTGAGTACATGACCTGTTTGGTGGAAACTAGATATAACAGTTAGCTTGTACCTGTCATAAGCACCTGGAACTGGAACTTGACGACATAACCAGTTCCAGCTGAGATTAAAACCCTGCATACACACACATGGTATACAGACAAACTGGGCCATGACAAGAAGCAAAAGAGGCAACAAAGGGCCACATGGATGCATTTAATAGCCCCACCATGGTGGAGGTGGGGCATCGCAGGCGAGATCTCCTGGCTCAACAACACCCGGGGAGGATGGATTGGACCCATATATGGCGGCGCTCCAGGCGGGCTTCGCCTCAGTGAACAGCAGACTGGATGATATAGTTAACAATATCTCAGCGATCAAATCAGATCTAAAGATCGTGAATACTAGAGTTTCCGAGACGGAGACCAGAATCGGGGTACTGGAAGATACGTCAGCAACACATGGCAAGGACATAGTGGAAATTAAGAAGAGTCTGAAGGCGATGCAATCAAAGTGCGATGAACGGGAATCCAGATCACGCCGGAACAACATCTGGGTTGTTGGGCTGGCGGAAAAAACCTTAAATATTCCCATGGAGCTTCACCTCAAGGAAGTAATCCGAGCTATGCTACCAGAAGCCCAGTTCTCCCAACAATTCCTCGTTGAGAGAGCACACAGATCCTTGGCCCTGCCACCCAAACCTGGAGCGCCACCGCGAACGGTTATCGCACGCCGGCTCAACTATCGAGATAGGGGCTTGGCCTGCAGCACACAGGTAGAGCTCATTTCTTTGAATCACCCGAAGAGGCCATGGGATATATTGAGCGAAACATCCCTCTTAACCCGAACAGGAAAGATCCACCGAATCCTTGTGACACCTGAAGAAAGACCTTGATGCAGGACAAGAACCAGGTCAACAATATAACCTGAACCGATCGTTGATAGCACGATAGCCCCCCGCCCCCGGGTGAACTAGACAGTACATTGCTGTGGCGCCCACACTGCACCACCCACAGTTGCAGAGGTTGCAAGTTAAGAATGGATTACACTGTCCAGTTGGGGGGATGGTGGGGGAGGGGGATAGACCAGACTAGTTGCCTATGTATGGGAATGAAACACAGTAATTCAAAGATTCACAAGATATCCAAAGTCAAATGGGGGGGCGGGAGTTGAGGGTTTGTTTGTTATCTTTAAAAGACTGATGAATACGTAACATCAGTGGAGTCCTGCACGAGGCTCAGGAATTGTATGAGCATGCACCGTAGATGGCAGCACACAGTTTGACACAAGGCATTAGATTCCTGTCCTGGAATATCGGAGGCTTGGCAAACCCTAAAAAAGCCAGGAAGATCCTAGCATATGCAAACAGGTTCAGGATAGATGTCCTTCTTCTTCAAGAAACGCATGCCATCAACAAAAGCACTGAAAGCTTCGCCCGAAACTGGGGTCAGCAGAAAGTAGCAACAGATTACTCCACCCAGGCTAGAGGAGTACTAACAGTGATCCACAAACGTGTCAGTCTCCAGATTACCACATCCAAGGTGGACTCTGAAGGACGATATGTGATCATATGGGGGTCAATATGTGGTAGGGAACTGAGTCTGATCAACACATACGCCCAAACGTGGACTCCCCAGACTGCTACATACAGTTACTAGCCCTAATTTCCCCTGTGGGTGATGCAAGAGTAATATGGGGGGAGACCTCCATACAATTCGAGATCCCTCAAAAGACAGGTCATCTACGGGACGCAGGAGTTACTCCAAATCAGCTTGAATTATACTTCAGGCCATGTACACACATCCAGTTCATGCATAGACTATTGGCTGTGCTCCACGGAACTGATCCCGAGTATCGGAGAATATGTTATACTTCCACGCACTCTATCAGATCATTCCCCCGTCATCCTCGTCATCCCGGAGGTGCAATTGACAGGCTCAGCCCAATTCCCACGGATCTGGCGTATGCCACCAGACCTGCTGAAAGAGGAAACTCTGATAGACTCACTGCAAACTGAAGTGATAGCCTTCTTTGACCACAATATGGGTACAGAAAGCTTGGGCACAACGGTTTTGGTGACCTTCAAAGTGTGGCTGAGGGGTCACATCATATCTCTGGTACATGGCACTCTCCGAGAAGTTAGGAAAGAGTTGACACAAGCTGAACATGCATTAAAAAAACTCAGACGCATGCAAAGGTGCCAGAGGCTAGGAAAATGGCCCCTCTGCAACGACAATTGGCGGAATTCAGAGAATTGGCGGAGCGAGAAGTTCTCTATATGTCTCAACCGGTAAAAGCCAGAAGATATGGGGAAGGGAATAAGGCAGGTAAAACCCTAGCCAACCTCATCAAGGCAGAACACAGGGTCAAACCTATCACTAGTATTAATGATTGGGTTGGGAACACACAGATAGACTCCCGTGAAGTGAACAATGTGTTTGTCTAATTCTACGTCAGTCTGTATGCAAATGCTGACCAAGTCTCCGGAAGAACTCCAGACATACAAGGACTCATTCCCGCTCCCTTCACTGGCACCAGAAGACAGGTGTGCCCTGGATGCCCCATTGTGGCTTGAAGAGGTCGAACAAGCTATTAAGGGCCTGCAGGCAGGAAAAGCACCTGGGTTAGATGGGATCCCTGCAGATATGTATAATATGTTCAATGCAAAACTCGCCCCCAAACTGTTAGAGGTGTGGGAAGAATCACTGAGCAAAGGGAGCATGTCAGAATCCATGAGGGAAGCTGTTATAACAGTTATACTCAAACCACATAAGCCCCCACACGACCCCGCCTCATATCATCTCCTGTCATTAATTAACGTGGATACAAAAATATTTGCCAAAGCCATAGCTAATAGACTGTTACCCTATATGCAGAAACTGGTACACCCGACCAATCCGGCTTTATCCCTTCCCGCTCCACTGCCTTAAACCTACGTAGATTCTTCGCGATTACCTCCCAACTAGACCAAAAAGTGAAAGCAGTGGCGGTGGAATTAGATGCTGAGAAAGCGTTTGACTCTGTCTCATGGAAATGCATGTATGCCATATTACGAAAGATGGGGTTCGGAATAGAATTCCAAGGCTTTATACGAGTGTTCTATACAAATCCCACTGCCAAAATCTGCAGCAAGACCCTGTCGCATAGTTTCAATCTAAACAGAGGCACGAGGCAGGGGTGCCCTCTGTCCCCCCTCATTTTTGTATTAATGGTTGAAGGCATGGCAGCGCTCCTGCACTATAAGCATTCCAAGAGGGGACTCCGCATAAGAGGGGGCCCACAATTCATATCACTATATGCTGATGACACGATGCTCTACATCAGAGACCCAGAGATTAACCTACCCCCAGTAATGCAAGAAATACCGAAATTCGCAAGGTTCTCCAGATACAAAATTAACCAATCCAAATCTGAAATTATCTCGCTGACACAATCTACGCCACAATCAACAGCCACCTCACACTTCTTATGGTCCCTGATAACAGCATGCTACCTAGGTATAATACGGGCAATAGGCAAACATACCCTTTACGCCCAAACTATGAACCTTACCTAACCCACCTGGAGAGCAAACTTAACTCGTGGAGCAAGCTCCCAATATCCACGTATGGCCGTATAGCCCTGCTAAAAATGGTAGTGGTCCCAAAATGAATTTACCTGTTTAGTAACATACCCATATGGCTGGGACGACAATTCTTCGACAAGGTGCAGAAATTAGCCACTAGATTCGTATGGTATGGGGGCACGGTGAGAATGAGCTGGCCGAAACTGTGTGAAAAGTACGACACAGGCAGCCTAGCCGCCCCAGACTTTTTTCTATACTATTATGCAGCCCAGGCACACAATATTTGTCCAACCCTACTGAACAATATGCACACATACAAACTGTATCTTCAAAACATGGTATTCGCCCCACCAGGGAGAGAAGATGCGGCAGGCCAACTGGCCACTACGGTGCGCGCCTGTTCAAAAATATTCGACAGAGTGGTGTAAGTGATTTCAATCCGCCGCTTCAACTAAGTCAATGCCTAGCGTGTAATGCACAACTGAAACCCTTATTTATTTGTGTCTAAAAGTTATTTTATTCTGAACTTTGTACCACTTATATCACGCCGCTCTCTTGGAACCTCCCGGTCACACTGAACCAGGAATCAGGCTGGTTTGCAAAGTTAAAATATTTATTTATATATTCACAATATAATCACACTATTTTTAATGGCAATACAATAATCAGCAATGGGGTGATGTCACACTAAGCAATCTCTTTAATCACCAGGAGTAAGAATGAGCAAAAACAATGCAGCACAGCAATAATACTTTTGAGGGTGTGAGTTCAGATCAAATGGCAAGGTGGTTACTCTTTCCCCCTGCACACAACTCAACCCCCTAATATGCAATGTAGAGAGATAGGAGGAGAGAGAACATGTTTCAGGAATGCAGAATTCAAATACAATGTCAATCCCAATTTCCCCCAGCAAACACAAGAGAGAAACAGAACTGATTGGCAAACTATCAAAATGGTTTTAAAGTTGGCTTTGAATGTAATAGGTAAAACACTAAATATGGTTTAACGGACTAAAATTATTTAAATTCTAATGGGAGCTGCTTTATGTAGTTGCAGACAAACACTAGCAATGATTTGACACCAATAAGCAAGGTGCAAACTGAAATTTGAGGCCGGGTGCAATGAAAAGCTGTTGTACACGTTATAGAAATTTCCTAAGGCAAAATTTGCGGCAAACCTTTCCGTGCGCGGTAATTGCGATTGCGGAAAAACTATATGGATTTTTGGGTCTATGGAAAGCTTAGCATGTTAGCTACAAGCAGACGTTTAAATTTTGTTTCTATCCTACAATTTGAAGAAGTTATGGACGTTTTTGTGTAGGTCGTTTTTCTGAGATAGGTGCAACAATGAGAAAACAGGGATGCGCTTTTAAAAGACAAACAGGATTTCTTTACACTAGGGGGTGACTATGAAGAAGCAAATACCACACGGAAGCACATCCACGAGACCACGGCGCCTCTGGATCAAGTTTTTGGCTGCCGAGGAGCTTGCCTTCTTCAGATGAAATATATCAGCGCAAAGATATGTTTAACAATACTAGCACAGAAGGAGATGATAGGGATGAGATAGAGGGTTCAGGCAATTCAAAAATATTTCTAACTATGCAGTTCTGAAGACAAGATGGGATGGATTTGGATAGGGATTGCTATGGACAGTACATAGGCTAGTGACAGTCCTATGCTATGGATACTCACTATATAGGTTTGAACAGAAACATCAGGAATTTTGGTCCGTCAGGATCAGGGATTCTGCTCAGAAATTCTGCTGGGCACACCGGACTGGACTGGGTCGGCAATGGCTCTGGTTCACAGCTATCTGGTCACAGCACTGCACAGCATTACTGGATTGGGTCTTTTGATTCTGGTAATAATTCTTTTGCAGGAAAACAGTTACAGCACAGTCCGGCTGCTCTTTTGTTCCCCTTAAGTTCTGAGGTGAATTCTGGTTTCTGGAATTCTGAAGCCTAGCTGAGAATGGTTCAGCTAAAGAATGGGCCTTTCTGCTTGCCAGGTTTCTGGAGTCTGGAGCAGGGAAGATGTCAAGTTCTCCTGCAGGGTGCTCCGCCAGCAATAGGTTAGTGGGTGAATCTGTCTCTCTTTCTAAGTCCTCAGCTGTCTCTTTTTATGCATTTCATAAAGGGGTGTGCATGCTGGATTATCCTAAGTGTGCCCCCCTAAGCTGGCTATAGGTTAGAATCTCCCCTGTCCCTTGATTGGAGGAGAAAACAGAGTGTCACTATGATGATGTAGTTTTATGAGTCAGAGAATCCTCCCCTTGGCTTTTGAACATGAAATCTACTTTTAGTATAATACATATTTACAATTTTGCAAACTTTATAACAATAACATATCTAGATCATATATATGGTGGAGCAAATGCTCTTCCAAGCCCATCATTGTAGGATCTTGTGTCCGCTTTTGACAGAATTGTGCCCTTTTGGGCTGGAACACAATATCTAGTTTAACCAAAAATGTGTACAACTCGGCGCATTGTATCTGGGCATAAGCGTGTGAAGTTTCATGCTTTTGACATAATTACATTTGGTATAAAACCACAATTTCTACAATTACTTCCCAGAACATAGCACAGAGTTCTGGCTCCTCTTAAAATGTGCAGCCAAAAATTAGGTTCAGAAGTTCGGGGTTTACATATTTTTTATAATTGTACACAGTAAAGTATCAGTCTTTTTAGAAATATGCTTTTTGTCCATTGTGAATCAACAAAAGGTTGTCTGTCCCCGCCTCCTTCTCCTTCTTGCAGCTCAGAAGCAATCTCCGCCCCCTTCCTTCTGGCAGAGGCCACTTATGATCCTTCCTGATTAGCATCTCCTTGCCTTGGAGGAAGTCCATTGTGCTCTTCCGAAAGCAGCCCAAGTTCTCCTCCCCTCTTAATCATCACCTGGGTGTGAGTTCCTGGTCTAGAGAGCGGAAGGGAGGTGCCTGGCCCTGTGGGGGAAGTGATTCTACTGGTTTTGGCTTGGAGTCAGGCTTAATTTAAATGTCATTTGTTACATTTTTTCTTGGTTTAAATAAACTTGTAATTTTAAAACAAGCATCAAGAACACTGATTCCAGACTCTAAACCATGAAGTTTAAATAGTTACAACCTAGGTTACTCTTGATAACAGGGCGCTTAGATTTTAGACATTCAATTTCATTGGTACAAGTTTACAGCTTTAATGCAGGCTTTTGAAAAGTCATTCAGGCGGCCGCTGTTACTGCACCCAGATTTTGACAGATTTCACAGGCAGGCACCTTTTGCTGTGGGTGTTTAGATGACCAATTCAGCTTTCCAGGATATTGCAATTTCACAATGATTTCTTGAATTCAGTAAAATGTGACACCCCGCAAGAATATTGGATGTTTGTGGGTGTTTTGGACCAGCATTCTGTATTTTCAGCAACCAAGAAAAGATTTAAAAACAAGATTCCAGATTTCTTTCAGCAAGCACTGCTTTTCATGCAGTCTCCATTTTTACTTGTCTGGCAGGCCAGTGACATGTTTCAGGAGTGCGATCTCCGTTCCACCACTGACACTGGATTGGGTCTGGCAGCCATCTTTTTGTGCTTTGTAGAGTGCAATGTTCATATGTTTTGGCGCGCATAGGGGTTTTGCGGCCATTTTGATGACTCTGGTTCCACCAGGACACAGGGATGCCTCAGGGCAGAGCATAAGTGGGTTAATACATCCCACAGTGGATTGGGTGAACCTGTACTGGCCTCATTACCCCTCATGGCACCACCCAGCCATTGAACCCTCATTGGACTCCACATTTCAAAGGAACTGGGACCCAGGGAAAGAGATGAGATTTGGTGACCTTTTTCCTGAAGGGAAGTTTATATCTCTGGAGGATGTCCAGTACAAGGTGGGGAAAAACCTAACCGTGACAATGCAATACCACTGCCTGAAAGCTGCATGCCGTTTCAAATGGCCGTCATTCCCAAAGGAACCACCAATCCACCAATTCCTCTCGGATGTCTTTACACAAGAGGGGTTTAAGGGCAGGATAGTCGTGCTATACAGGGCAGTACAAAAATTAAAGCAAAACAAAATTAAAGAGAAGTGGGAAAGGGACTTGGGCATCACAATCGAGGAACAACAATGGGAAAAATACTGCAATTTTACCAAATCTATCTCCTTGCGTACCAATTTCAGACTGATTCAGTTTAAGATGCTATACAATCTACACATCACCCTGAATAAAGTGGCCAAATTTGATCCCTCCAAATCAACACATTGCCTGAAATGCGATGCCCGGGCAGCAAATTCGATTCACATGTACTGGGAATGCCTGCCCATAAGACAATTCTGGGAAGACGCCGCCACTACCCTCAGTGAGATAACAGACCTACACATACCAACAATGCCACTGAAGTATCTACTAGGTGATATTGGCAAGGTGTCAGAGAAAATACGCAGATTCTTTGCAGTGGCGGGCGCAGTAGAAAAAATAAATTTATTGAAGAACTGGAAAGCAAAGTCCCCCCCTCACTGTACAAGCATGGCTGAGAGATTTGATGTACGTTCATGCCTGTGAAGAGAACTATGTCAGAGGTACAAATGCCGCCTCCAAACCAAAAGACATTTGGGAACCCCATGAGGAATTATTTAAACTCCACCTAGAGGGAGCAGGAAGTGGAAGATAACCAGTCAGATTGTCAATCTCATACATATGACCCTATTAAGGTCTTCCAAATGTGATATATCCATGTCCTGTTTTTGCTACAATGTATTTGTCATTTCCAGAATAGTTTATTTTGTATTTTTTTTAAACAAACGGATAGGTTCTCCTATGCGCAACTTCGACACTGGTGCTCCCACCCCCAAACCTGTCAAGCAGCGATACAAACCCCCAGCCCGCTTGAGTTTACTTTAAAGGAGCTGCCCCATGCTTTATAAATTGTTACAGGAGGATATCCTCACCACAAGAGCCCCCTATATGGCACAATGGGAGGCGGACCTGGGGCATCCCCTAGAGGACCAAACATGAGTGGACATATGGGCTAGAACTCATTCTTCCTCCTTCTGCATCACAAACCGGGAATGTGCCCATAAACTTCTTCTGTGTTGGTACTACCCTCCACTACACCTGCATCACTTCAGCCGGTCCCTTGACCCCCGCTGTTGGCGCTTGTGTGGCCAGCCGGGATCGTACCTTCATATGTGATGGTCGTATTCGACCGTGAAAGCTTTCTGGGCACAATGCATTTCTACAATAGTAGATATTGTCTTGGTGGTGATTCCCAGGGAGCCAGAAATCATCCTTCTAGGTGTTCCAGCACAAGGGGCTTACTGAAATCAGGGAAAACTGCCAAACTCCTCACACAACTCCTACTGGCCGGGAAAATCGCAATAGCCCGGACCTGGAAGACTCCCGAGGGCCCCTCGATGACCCTTTGGTGGAGCATACTTTGGGACATTCGGGTCACAAAGAAAGTTACGGCTGCCAGGGCAGGCTTTTTACACCGATTCGCAGACATATGGGCCCCCGCTCCTACACTATGATTAGAACTTCCCAGCAATGACTCACAAGCCCCAATCGGCCAGATGGGCCCTACATTGGGCAATGAGCAGCTCGCGGTCGAGCCCTCCTAGGTGGACCTGGAGGAGAATTTAACTGCTGAAGGAGAGGGGATGGGGGCATGTGGGGGTGAGGGAGAACATCAGGGTCTCCGGGCTATGACTACTCAGTCTTGTCTAACTAAAATTGGGGTCTTTGTATTTCTCAGATATGCCTGCAATGTATTCATCTCTGCAACCGGTTTAAAATAAAAATGTTAAAAAATAAATAAATAAAAAGTTCAATAATCAAGCATTGACAAGAATAATTAAACAGGAGAACTAAAATAGTAGCAAAAAGGAGTGCAATAGACAATCCCGCAAATGACAGACTGTTAGTGATGACAGATGTATGTGCAAAAATATTTGCGGGACTACTACTATCAGAAACCTAAAAGTGGATAAAAAGTAATAATCTCCTCTCAAATCAACAGAGTGGATTTGGGAAAAGCATGGGGGTGTCCTCTAATCTCTGGTCCATGACGTATCTGATGCACGATTGTTTGAGGAAGAGAAACGGTGGACTGTTCATATGCATCATAGACTTTAGAGGAGTTTTCGATACAGTGGATCGAAATTTGCTGTGGTTGAAGCTAGAAAAGTGAAATATGGACACCATGATCCTCTACTTTATTAAAGAATATTACACTAACACTAAAGTTCAAATTAGGTTGGACCAGGAGGGTCTTTTGAGTGAGGAAATTGATACCAACTTCAGCTTAAAGCAGGGTTGTCCGCTAGCACCAACCCTATATAACTTGTTTGTTTCTGGTATGGTTCCTTATTTGGATCTTAGCCATGACTTTCCTCCCAAAGTAAACGACCAAAAAATTGCCTGGCTGGGTTAGGCTGATACCTTACTAATAGATAAGACACAGATAGGCCTACAGCAGAGTATGGCTGCATTAAGTGAGTACTCAAGGAACAACAGTCTTGCCATAAATCATCAGAAAACAAACATTATGGTAATCTAACCTGGTAAAAGGAAAAAGCTTGGATGGAACTGGAAGATGGAGGGAAAACATATCAAAACTGTGCGATCTTACGTATACCTAATCTTGCTGATCTCAGATTCAATGAATATAAAGGAAATTGAGAAATATGTTTAATTGAAATTAGAAAGAAGATTCATAAAAAATTTGAATTTCATCAAAAGTAAAGGTGGGTATTCAATAGAAGGGTTCTTGAAACTCTACAAAACTTGCTTAGTCCCCAGTATCTGTCATGGCTTGGAAATGTATACAGCAAAGGAAACTGAATGGAGGCTATACAATTTGAATTGGGAACTATCTCCTTAACCACACAACGTAAGATATCTAAGGGGATTTTTCTTATTAGGTTGATAAGTGACAATGTCTCCAGTGAATCTATACTTATAATTGTTAGAGATGCTACGCAATTGTGATGTGGGAAATGCCCTGAGAAAATGGGTAATGGAAATGAATGCATTATTTGAAGAAATAGGTTACACATTTAAGAATGAGCTGCCTATCTCAGAACATGAAAAAAGGTTAAACAAATGTGTGAATGTGTGGGACAGATATGTTGGACTATCAAAATTAGGAAAACTAAGGAAATAAAAGTGCTATGTTAAACAGGGATTTCCGCCAGATACACCATGTACATACCTAACAAAACATTTTAATCATAAGGTGAGAAGATTCATCCTTCTGTTAAGGTTGGAGCAACCTGCATTATCTTTTATTGGGGTATGGAGGAATATGAATTATGAGGACAGACTGCGTAGATTGCGCGGTGTGGAAGTTGAGACATCTAAACACCTCCTTACAAAATGTATTAAATTACATGGTATCCGTAAAAAAGCCTTTTCAAACCTAAGATGCCACATTGATGTCTACCAAACAGACCAAATATGGAGCCATATGTACTCTGGAGAAAGTATTGTTTTAAATTTTGCGTTATTCCATGTGTGGGAACGAATTGCATATAAGATATTGATTTTAGAAGGTGGGAATTGTTTTATCGATGAAATTGATCGCATGTGGTTTTATCTGTTGATTGAGAAAATAGTGTATATGATTGTGATTATATGCATTTGTAATTGATGGTAGGATTTTATATCTTAAGGTATAACTGCGATTTTAGGTTTCTGATTGTGTTATAGCTATTTCATATCATGTATCTTAGAATAAATGCATGTTTATTTTAAAAATGGATTGTTCCTATTGTATAAAATTGATAAAGAACTAAAGTAATGGCAACGCTAACAGCTGTTAAGTATTTTTCGAAAAAAAGAGCTGGGTTCAGCTTACTGGGAATTGTCAATATATACAAACAAAAGTTGGTTGCAATTTTTCTGTATGCACTGGAAGCCTCTTTCTCTGATTGGTCTGACTGGGCGGATGTGACAGAGGGTCTAATCTGGAGAAGACTGCTTGGTCTTTCTAACTATACGCCGATACAGGCCATTATGTTAGAAATGGGGCTCATCTCTTTATCTGCACAAATTGAATATAACAGGGCGAAGTTATCTTAAAATAAAATATGCACGTCAAGGCTCGCGGTTACATATCCTTCGTGAAGGATTGGAGGGAGGAAATATGGTGGCCTTGAATACCTTTCAGAAGAAAATCCAGGGTATCTTTGAAAGAATTGCGTTCTCTTCTAAATGGGAACATGGGGAGGGGGTGGTATTAAAAGCACTGAAGAACTCCTTGGAAAAGTGGGATTGGGCTATTAGCAATGATAGGGTTGCTGAATTTAACTCCTTGTGTACATTTGCTAAACTGCCATTCCTCTATAAAAAACCACAGTACTATCTAAAACCGATGCCTTTCAAGGTAAACCGGAAAATGTTTCTGGACATGAGGCTCAATCATCTTAATGTTCTTGGTGGGATACGGGGAGCCTGGTTAAGAGTTCCTGTGGAAAGGAGGTTCTGTAGACTGTGCTGTGATGAAACAGAGGTGGAAACAGTTAGACACGTGCTCACTTGTTGCAAAAGTATGAGCCCCATATATGAGAAATATTTTGCAAAGCATGATTTGGCCTATATTGCAAGTGAACATTTCTGGCTGAGATGTCTAGCAGGATGGAATAGGAGCCTAATCATTGTAATTACCCAAATATGGAAGGTGACGAACTCTCAACTTACGGAATTTGAAGAAAATTTGAAGTTATTAGTTGAGTTAGAAGTGCATTGTGATTTATTAGAATGGTGTGCTATGTCTGTTTTTGTTTTCCCTGGGTTACTAGTGTAAGTGTCTTTTTTGTATTGTGTCGGTGTGGAATTAAGTTACAAAGAATATTTTATATTTTTTCTCTGTGCTATCTATATCTTTGTAATTTCTTCCTGTAATTTCTTCTTTTAATAATGTAAAGTGTAAAACTATATCATTGATGATTGCATGTTCTTTTTCTTCTCTTTTAAACTGTTTTTTGATATTATATTTGTGAAAAGTTCTTTTGAACCATAACACAATAAAAATAAAAACAATTGATAAAGTTTGTGTAAATTGTTAAAAGGTTTAATTAACCTATAAAACAAAACAAAAAATAATTAAACAAGAGAACTAAAATAGTAGCAAAGCTGGTATGCAAGAAAAAACGTTTCCTAGCAGGGGAGTGTACTGGGAAGCCTATGTTGGTCTTGCAAGTGAAAGCTACCGGAATAGGGAATGTTAAACAAATCTGTGATAAAATGGCTTCAAAGGCAGTTGAAAGAATTCTGGTTCAAGCCTCATCGTGAAGTTGAAAGTGTGGCGAAAAGCTACTGGAAAAGTGAATGGTAACAAAATGTGTGATAATTCAGCTTCAAAGGCAGTTGAAAGGCTACTGAGTCAAACCTTATTGGGAAGCTTAAACTGTGGCAAGAAACCTATGAAACAGAATCAAGTAAGGTGTGTCGGTTGCGTGACCTGTAATGGGTGGACCGTGTGGTCCGACAGCTGCGCCTAGACCGAACACACCTACCTAAGGAAAAGCCACACTATAATTAAATACAGGAAACCTATGTGAACTGAGGTTGCTGAGCTGAACTTTATAAAGTGGTGACAAGTAACCAAACTCGGAAAGCTGGGGAAATAGCACAACGAACTGTGTTATGTTGGAACATTAACTATCCTGAGGAATTACGTTGTAGTGAACCATTGGAAGATGTGAAAGCCACGGGAAGGGAAACCCCTTTGTTGCAGAGTGAACTATTTGAATAATGGGGAAAAGAAAACCCTTTTCCACTTAAGAGCTGGAAGATGTTCTGAGCTATTATTTGGAACACTTCTCATTTGATTCTGACATCCCTAGACATTGTATTCAGTTCGATGTGAGGGCAAGTATAGCTTCTGGACACAGACAGGCATTTGCTTTGGACTTCCTGACACAGACCATCATTAGTTTCATTTAGATAGGGAAATTCCACCTTAGCTTAGTGCAAGTAAGGCATTTTCCCAACCCTCTTTTTAGTTAATAAAAGTTTGTACGCCAAATTTCTAACTCCTTGTTTGTGTCTCGTTCATGATGCCTTCACACTTCCCAAAATTTTATAAGGCCAGTAGTTGGTTTTTGGTGGCTTCTTAGGTCTTAATTGTGCACTTTATCTGCTCCGGATCTTTCTTGCAACGTTCACTAGCCCCCTGCTACGCACTGTGAGACATGCTCCATAATAATGGGTGGCTGTTTTACCTTAATAAATTTGCAGCTCCACTTCTGGTGCCACTTGTGAGGATCCCTGTCAAAGAAGTGCACAACGCTTCTGGTTTTCTTGCACCCCAAATAGGTTTCCCTTTATTGGAGAAACAATCAAGACTCTATAAGGAAGAAAAGTCACTTTGGGTTGGCATGTGGTCTCAAAGAGATGACCGGGAAGGTGTTTTTTTTCCTGCTCTTCGCAACTATTGTTCTCACTCCCAATCCTCCCTCCCGGTAGTATGCTTCGGGGGAGATCTTGAAAAATCTCTGGCAGATTAATTAGCCCTTGAGTAGGTGCAAGCCCCTTCTTCCTCATTGCCTACCCCTCGCCAGACTCTTCTGTTGACACTTCCTGTCTCCCTGATCACTTCGCAATACTCTTCTGTGGTTACTCTGCTGCCCCCTGTCTCCTCCTCTTGCATCCACTTGGAAGCTGCTTTCCTCCCCAAAGGATGGCATGGACGGCTTCCTTTCTTTAGTAATAGGGATGGCCCTATTACTAAAGAAAGAGAAATCTGAGAAACATACTTTGAAGGGATTGTGTCCTCCGACGTATTCCTTATCTTTGATAATACATTTCCAGCTTGCTGGCCTCGGAAATATTTGCTTTAGAGGGCGCTGCGC
The DNA here is from genome assembly GCF_040938575.1 of Ambystoma mexicanum. Classification (NCBI taxonomy): domain Eukaryota; kingdom Metazoa; phylum Chordata; class Amphibia; order Caudata; family Ambystomatidae; genus Ambystoma; species Ambystoma mexicanum. The sequence goes on along the minus strand of NC_090934.1, from coordinate 384,716,053 downwards.
GTCGACATCTGCCGAGTCGATGTCCCTCGACGGCCACCGTATCGGCGCCGACATCAGCATTTCATAAATAGCCACGCGCGGCATCCGTTGCTCAGTTCTGTTTTTCCGTGCTTCGTGGGGCCTCGGAACATCGTTGTTCAGTCAGATAATCTAATCTACATCTACTCGAATATACCAATTCGTTCTCGATGGCATCTTCATCGGAACCGACAACGCCGCAACCCGGCTTCAAAAAATGTCGAGACTGCGGTAAAAAAATGTCGATAACGGATCCACACAGGATCTGCTTGTGGTGCTTGGGAGCCGAGCACCATTGTTCGGAGTGTGAGGACTGCATGTCCATGACGGCGAAAGCCTTGAAGGAGCACAAGGGGAAGCTCGAGAGAGGTAAGTCAGTCAAAACCTCCTCGAAAGTTTCTTCGGTCGAGGCATTCGTCTCCTCGCCGTCAAACATTCCCATTCTAGATCTCGAGGTAGCTCCCACCATTCATCGAGATCAAGACACTCAAAGAAGAGACGTCGAAGATCCCCTTCCTCGTCGTCCTTTGTTTCCCCAGAAAGGGTCTCCTGCCCCACAAAACACAGCTCTCAGGCTGAGTGGGAGGAATTCAGGAAGAAAATGTTAAGCGTCTTCGAGAAAGCGACCTCGACCCCCTCGAAGACAGCTGAGGGTGATACCCCGGGTGAAAAACTCAAAAAATCAAAACGCAGCGAGTCGCAGCACTCAGCGAAACATTCCACCCCAGAGCGCCACGGGCCATCGGGTAAGAAAGCACCGTCTTGGACGCCGTCGTCGAAGATCTCTTTGACGCATGGATCGGCGCCATCGACGTCGTTGTCGAAGGGTTCTTTGACGCATCGGTCGATCGACTTGACGCCATCGTCGACTCCGACATCGACGCCGATGAAAGAGAAGACCACAGCTATTCCACAGCCAACGGTGATTCCAAGAGCCTCCGGCACGACGCCGAGACTGTCGTCGATATCCTCGAGTAGGATCTCGATCCTCTCGAGTTCTTCGAGGCCTCTTCCGGTTTTCTCTGCGCCTTCGAAGCCTGTCACATCGGCGTCAACGACATCAACGTTCTCTCGCCCAATAATTATGAGTTTGGCTCCTTCTGCCTTAGAAATAGGTTTTATACCATTTCAGAGGTCAGAGTACCCTGGATTATCTTCAATTTATGAAGAAGGGGAAGATTCTGACCAGGAAACCTTCAGGTTGCAGAGGACCACACTACCTGTTTCAGAGGATTTCACCTCTGAGGAAAGAAGGTTGAAAGACCTACAGGAGTCATTACATGAGGCAAGTGGGCTGGACACTTCCCCAGAAGTGGATTTTGTTAAGCCAGACCCAGGGGAACATGCCGAAACACCCAATAGAACCCTGATGGCAAGAATTATTGAATTCATGGGTTGGTCTGCGCCTTTGCCTGTTTTTCAACAGGATGACCTGACAGACATATTAGACAAAGGTCCACAGGAGGATCCTGTGGTCCCCTTCCATACAGCCTTACAAAGAAAGCTTGAATCTAACTGGGAAACTCCTGAAGTTATCCCTGCTGTCAATAAAAGATTATCAGCCAAGTATAGGGTAGCTGCAGCTGACCCTGAATACTTATCGAAACACCCGGCAACTTCATCAAGCAGCAGGACTGCTTACCCTACTGTCCCACAGGTAAGAGATGACAAGAGGTACGATTCTATGGCAAAGAAAGGCTTCTCTGCTTGTAGTGTGGCGTTGAAGTCCATCAACGCCACCTGTATGCTCGCCAGGTTCAGTTACACACTGTGGGAGTGTGCTTCATCAGCGGCTGGCTGCATACCCGAAGGAGAGAAAACGGAAGCCTTCCTTAACATTATTAAAGATGGCGAAGATGCCATGTGCGAGTCACTTCAAACTGGCATCGATTCTGCTGACAGTATTAGCAGGGCCATGGCGGCAAGTATAACAATCCGCAGGCATGCGTGGTTGCGAAAGTCTGGCTTTGCTCCAGATGTACAGGCCAGACTTTTGAATATGCCCTTTGACGGCTCTTCATTATTCGGGAAAAAGGCTGATGACAGTCTGTAAAAGTTGCAGACATCTAAAGCGGCAGCAAAATCTTTAGGAGCTGCTATCCGCCAAACCCATTTTCGCCCCTCAGGAACCTCTGGGAGAGGAAAGTCCTTTCGCTATTATTCCACATTCGGGAAAGGCAGAGGACAGCCGACTCAAAGAGGCCAAAGGATATCCACCCGAGGTGGACGGGTCAAAAGTACTAAGGCCGCAGCAGCAGCAGGTGCCTCTTTACCCTCGGCATCTGCATAAGCTGCCCCCAAACCACTCTGAGGTCTTTCCACACAAGACACCTGTAGGGGGCAGGTTAACTCACCATCTGACGGAATGGCAGGCTATTACGTCAGATGCTTGGGCATTGGAGACAGTTGCCCAGGGTTACTGCCTACCCTTTCTACACATCCCTCAGAGTCATCCACCGGGGAACAGCTCTCTAAAAGTTCCAGATCTGTTCCTCTTGCAGGAAATTATAGACCTGCTAGAGAAAGGTGCCATAGAACCGGTACCTGTAGCGGACAGGAACAAGGGTTGGTACTCCCCCTACTTTCTCATACCAAAGAAGGACGGAGGACTGAGACCCACCCTGGATTTACGAGAATTGAACAAGTTCCTCAGGAAGGACAAGTTTAAGATGGATGACTCTCTCTCAGATACTTCAGGCCCTCCAGCTCCAGGACTGGCTGGTATCTCTGGACCTTCAGGATGCTTATTTCCATGTGCCAATCCATCTCAAACACAGGAAATACCTGTGGTTCGCAATTGGCGACTCTCATTATCAATTTCGAGTTCTGCCATTTGGGCTAACCTCTGCCCCGAGGGTCTTCACCAAGCTAATGTTGGTAGTGGCTGCAAGTCTAAGGAGGGAAGGGATCCACGTCTACCCCTACCTGGACGATTGGCTGATCAGGGCTGTATCTTCGGAACAAGCTCAGACCCAGCTAGATTAGGTCTGCCACTTCCTTCACAAACTGGGCTTCTCCCTCAATTTAAAGAAGTCACAGATGATACCATCACAGAGACTCCAGTTCATTGGAGCGGTCCTGGACACTTCCTTGGGAAAAGCCTTGCCACCAGAGGTGAGGGCTCAAGATATTCTGCAGATGGTCAACAAGTTTCAAAATGCCCAACGTCTCCCAGCCTTCGACTTTTTGAGGTTGCTAGGCCTCATGGCATCCTGCATCTTCCTTGTGCCAGAGGTTCGACTGAGAATGAGATCTCTTCAGTGGGCACTGAGAACTCAGTGGTCGCAATTTTCAGGGAGAATGACAGATCTCCTCCGGATTCCAGACATGGTAGCCCGCGACCTTCAATGGTGGGCCTATCCAGAGAACATCTTGAAAGGAGAACTGTTTTGGCAACCATGGCCGGAGATAACAGTAGTCACAGACGCCTCACTCATGGGGTGGGGAACCCATGCCAACGACTTGACCATCAGCGGTCGTTGGTCTCCATCGGAGTCCAGACTACACATCAACCCATTGGAGCTGAGAGCGATCAGACTAGCGCTGAAAGCTTTCCTGCCATCAGTACAGGGGAGAAATGTCCTAATAATGACTGACAACATGGTGGCCATGCACTACCTCAACAAAAGAAGAGGCGTAGGGTCACTGCCACTGTGCAGAGAGGCAATGCAGCTCTGGTTTTGGGCAATTCAGGAAGGAATCTCTCTATCGGCAGTCCACCTAGCCGGAGAGAAGAACTTGACAGCGGACGCTCTGAGCAGGCAGAGCACAGTCTCCCACGAGTGGGAGCTAGCTCAGGAAGTCCTTCAAGAGATCTTCGCCCTTTGGGGAACCCCTCAGGTGGATCTGTTCGCCACAAGCACCAACAGAAAGTGTGATCTGTTCTGTTCAAGGGAATTTCCCCCGAGAAGAGCTCTAGGAGACGCGTTCGTAGTGGACTGGGAGTTTCCACTCCTTTACGCGTTTCCACCAGTCCCTGTTATTCCTCAAATGACCAGGAGGTTGAGAAGATTCCGGAAAACCATGATCCTAATTGCCCCGGACTGGGCCAGGAGAACGTGGTACCCGGACCTTCTAGATATGTCCATTTGCCCTCCAATCCGTCTTCCACTCAAAGAGAATCTTCTTTCGCAGAAGGGAGGTCAGGTTCTCCATCCAGACATCAGAACCCTCAACCTTCGCACTTGGCTTCTGAAAGGGTGAGGTACAAGGATTGGGATCTCCCTGATGACGTCATGGAGGTGTTGCTTTCGGCCAGAAGGCCAGCAACAAAGTCTTTATACCGCTGCCGTTGGAACGAATTTTGTAGCTGGTGTAGAGAAGAGAATATCGACCCTTTTTCATGTGGTACACCAACGGTGTTATCGTTTCTACTCTACTTGGCAAACTCAGGCCTTCAAGTTGGCACTGTAAAAGGCTATCTTGCAGCACTTTCAATCTTCAAGCGCACTGCGGAGGAACCATCGTATTTCAAACTACCTCTAGTGATACAATTTCTCAAGGGATTAACTAATGTTTATCCTCCAAAACCATTCCAAGTTCCCTTATGGGACTTAAATGTAGTCTTAAACTTCCTAATGGGCACTCCATTCGAACCACTTTACTCTTATTCGCGGAGATTTCTCAGGCTTAAAACTGTTCTATTGGTAGCACTAACATCTGCTAGGAGGGTGAGCGAGCTACAAGCTCTCTCCTGTAAACCCCCACATACAATTTTCCACAAGGACAAAGTTGTCCTACAGGTGAAGCCTAATTTCCTCCCAAAGGTGGTTTCTGAATTTCATATTACTCAGAAAATTACCTTACCTCCGTTCTACCCTCGTCCCCATCCGGGGAAAGAGGAAGAAAGGCTACATAGGCTGGACCCAAGGCGAGCTCTAAGCTTTTACATCAGCAGAATGGCTAGCATCAGGCAAGCAGGCCAACTGTTCGTAGGATACTCGGGTCACAAGTTGGGATTACCCATAACAAAACCAACCATTTCCAGGTGGATTATTTTGGCCATTCTGGAATGTTACAAACTGGCAGGGAAAGAGCCACCCCAAAATCGTAGGGCTCATTCAACCAGGGGTATCGCAGCCTCTTCGGCCCTCTAAAGAAGGGTACCGGTCAGAGACATATGTGCGGCTGCCACATGGTCGTCCGCACATACATTCACAAAATGTTACAACCTGGATTCCTCCACTAGTCAAGAGACCAGATTTGGCAAAGCCGTATTACATACAGTCCATCCCTAAAGGGATACATGATATTCTTACTCCCACCTCCAATTACATGCCACTGCTATGGGAGTCTATCAAAGATAAGGAATACGTCGGAGGACACAATCCCTTCGAAGAACAAGTTACTTCTTACCTTGTAACGTTCTTTCGATGGGATCTTCCTCCGACGTATTCCTTATCGCCCCTACCATCCATCCCCGCAGTAATACTTCCCTTGTGGTTGCAGTTTACGCTCCTTCAAGGTAAATAACCAATTCAGGCATGACTTTTCTTATGCTACAAAACGGAACTGAGCAACGGACGCTGCGCGTGGCTATTTATGGGCATGGTGACGTTGGCGCCGATACGGTGGCCGTCGAGGGACATCGACTCGGCGGACGTCGACGTGCAGCGCCCTCTACAGAAAAAAATTCTGAGGCCAGCAAGCTGGAAACGTATTATCAAAGATGAGGAATACGTCGGAGGAACATCCCATCGAAAGAACGTTACAAGGTAAGAAGTAACTTGTTCTTCTCAACAGGCCTCAGCAAAGCACCAGTCTACGGTCACAGCTGGGCAACAGTTCTTTCATGCCCTTCACTGCTGAGCCCCACTGTCTGTCATTCACCCAGTGGTCCCATCATTTTGTTTCCAGGCAAACATTGTCGCTGGGGGTCAGGAGGAGCGGTAGTCACTGGTCCTAGACATGCAATATTGTTCCCTGGATGATTGTTTCCCGGGGCCAAGGTTTGCCCACCTTGACACCGCCGTTCACACCCCCTTACCTTTTTTTTCCAGAGGACCATCTATATTGGTGACCTTTCCTCTAGGTCACACTTTGTCTTCTGGTGGAAACAAGTGGAAAAGTGCTGACGCTGTCAAATGTCATGGATAAATCCATACGGTGTTGGGACACACACTTTTTTTTAGAGTTGTGATACTCTAACTAAAGATGGAATACCTGAAATAATTGTTTGCATGTCTCCATCACTCATTTTCTCATCTCCAGCCATCATGTCAATGTTTAAACAAGGTTTGTGATTTTTGTTTTCTTTTAGAATGGACTCCTCCAAAGCCTGAGAGATACTATGAGCCAACAGGGAAGGAGATAAAGCCACAGATTGTTGGAGAGGAAAGTGGGACTGTTGTCTATCAAATAAACCCAGGTATTCATTTTCACATCTAGGGCATGCTCCTTGAATCGCTGTTATGCTGATACCTCAAGTAAGCGGAGCGCCATTCGTATGGCGCTCAAAATAACCAATGCACCTACTATTGCTAAATCCAGAACTTCTGTCAGCCTGTGCCCCTGACCATCTCCAGCTAAGAATGTTCTATACAAGGATCTTCATCAATATTCATGAACACTGAACCGCTCTACATGAGCAGTGTCTCGGAACACTTTACATGACTGTATATATTTTGTTGAGCTTTTAAACCACTTTAAAACATACATAACAAATTGCCTATCTGGCTTTTTTCATTTTTACTATTATCGGCCAAAAATCGGATTCATCCTGCTTTAATACAGCCATTGTGTTTTCCTTGTGGAAAAATAGAACAAGGAAACAGATAGGCAGGCATTAAGTGTGATGCAGAGAAACATGGTCTCTGAGAACGTGGCAACAAGAATCCTTCTAAAACTGGGTCAACCAGCTGAAATCTGTCAAATGCTGGTAAATGGCTTTAAACTAATCCAGTCAGCTTGTAATGAAAGCAATCATGAGTTGAACTTTGTATGGAAATTTAAAGTACTCTAGGAATCACTGCAAGGTTCTCAAAAGGAACAGGCCAGGCTGGGACACTGCACATATCTGCAGTTTCATAAAGTGTGTTGGGTCAAATATGACTCAAAGATTTCAAACTTTATTTTGGTTTAATTTAGTTAGGGTATTAGAGTGCAAACCTATCTCCGAGAAGCAACTGTAACGCCTGTTAACCCGTGGCGTCTATCCCTTTAGGTTTCCTTATGGCTAAGACGCTAGTGTAAGACTTCCTTGGATTCCCCTCCTGATCCTTTTGCCTTCTTTGCCTTCCCTGCCTTTCTGTCCCTGGTAGTGCTTTCTTTCCTCTTGTTGGGCTTCCTGTTGTTTCTGTTTGGTTTGCTGCCTCTCACTGTGCTTCCCTCCTGTACGCTGGTTCTCCCCCGGCTCCCGCTTCCCTGGCTCTCTTTGCCTCCCAAGTATGCTGGGTCTCCGTTCTCCTGCTAACCGAGTACCTGCTTACTTGGCTTTCTGTGTCTCCCTCCAAGTACACTGGTTCTCCAAACTACCGCTCACCGTGTGCCTGGAAATATAACCATCTGTTTCCGACTCAACAAGGATTTCTTGCCTGACACTCCAAACGCCTTGTTGCTCAAAGTCTTTACCAGGAGCTGCTTATTGGATCCACATCACATGGCACACTTCCAGGGGTTTTTCTGCCTGTACAGACTTTTCCCCTACCCGGCTGTCTTAGAGAAGGGGCTGCTAGTCCGTCAGTTTCTGAGGCAGACATAGTGGCTTCCCTCCGAGGCGGACCTTACCTCTTGAAGGAACGAAAAACAACGAAGAAGAAGGAGAAGAAAGGAAGGAAGAAGGTATCCTCATCTTCAAGTCAGGAAGAAACAGGTGAGGAGCTTGGGACCTTATCCGATTTCGGTGACGAACTTGACAGCAACAGAGTACTGCACAACAATTGCTTCGTAGGAATACAGGTAAAGGAGCACCAATTATATACAATTAAGCAACAGGAGCAGTAATTATGGGTTAGGTTGGGTCGCTTAGTATATGGGATCTGTGGTATGTACAGTTTGTGGCGAAGGTTCTTGAACTCATTTCTGGATTGCATGTGAGTGGGTGCAAGTCGAATATTGGTAGGTATGAGGTTCCACAGCCTGATGGCGTAGAGGAAGAATGCCAATTTACTGTGGGCTTTATGCATTTTTGCAGCCCTAATCTGGCCAGATCAGAGCTTTTTGTGGAGTTTTGGCTGTCAGATATGGTGACTTTGTTGGCTAGGTAGGAGGTACAATGCAAAATGACTGCTTTGAAAATGGCGCAGCTGGACTAGAAGGCGATGCATGCTTGTGGGCGTCACCAATGTAGTTTGATGAGGGTGGACGTAATGTGATCAAATTTATGGAGGTCTTTTTATGTCGTAGATCATGGCAGGAAAGATGCTTTTTATTCGTGCCAGGATGGAGATGGTTAGACCGGTTAGTCTGCATTGCCACCATCCAGGTGAGCAAGGACAAGGGCCTGTACTGGGTGTTAGGGACAATTCTCTGTTTAGGCTGAATTTCCTAACCTAGTGAGTCCCCCAGCAGCTTTGCTGGATTTTTGTGGTTTATTTTTTTCTCCTGCCAAGAGTGAGACTCTTTTACCCTCGCTCTTGGGCATGATTTGAGTGTGTTTCTTTGAATCTAGATGTGTTTAATGGGCTATGGGGTCTTTTACTCCATAGGGCTTCATGTGTTTTTGTGATGTGTGTTACACAGCACCCTCAGTGCAGTGACACAGGGGTGTCATAGTGACCCCCCCCAGTATAGACTCCATACCCTGGGACTGACTACTGTCTCCCAGGGCATGTAAAGTCACCATTCACTTTACTAGTCTTAAATTCTGAACAGAACCAGTACAAACCATCATATTGTGGACGTACTGGCTGGGGCAATTCAATTGCCCTGGGGTCTGTTAGTCGAGGGGGCACGTCTCCGTCCCCCCTGATCGAGTTTTGGCTGGTGGCAGGGGATACTACTTTTTATATTCAACCGCGAATATTTTCCTATGGGATTTCCCATTGTTTTAGTCTACTACCTTTATTTAATTATTTACGGTAGCCTCGAACATACCGCCGGTTTATTTAATTAATATTAATTCTCCGGTTGGTATTTTTTGCCAAAACTTGAGTCTAAAATGGCGTTTGTGTTCTCTTCTGTGACTCCAACCTAAGTCGAGCCCTTTGTTCCACTTTTTGGCGGGCTTCTCCACAGAAGCCCGCCAAAGTGGTGCCACTCTGTCTGGAGTACTTAGGAGGGGTGGAGGGAAATTTAGGCACCCTGGACTGAGTTGCCTACGCAACTCAAGTCGCACTCCATCCTGATTGGCCCAAGTGGTGAGCCGGCCGGCTCACCACTTAGCATGTTTGAGTGACTGCTAGGCTGAGTGAATGGGGGTTTGCTGCGTAAAAGCAGGGTTTTGGGGACTGGAACTTCAGAAGTCGCCACAGGACCTAAGAATCCGACGAGGGAGAAGCTGGGCCGACCTGCCATGACACCACCACCGGTGGAGCCCTGCTGGACTGCCTCACCACTTTTCCCAACGACAGAGGAGATCTCCCGCCGGAGAGTCTTCTTCCTTTGACTGGTGAGGATAACCAGTTTCACTGTCTTTTCGCTTTCCCGACATACCTCGTGGCCACCTTGCCCGTGCCAAGCACCCCGGCAACCGGGATACCACGTTTTACCACAACCGCGAAACAAAGGTACCACCTTTAACCGGAAAACTCCACGGCTGGTTTCTGCCCTGGTAGTGCAACGACCTTCATCTTTCCTCCAAGTCGAGATCTTCTCTTCCCCCGGACGTCGACGCAACTTGCACCCACTACCAGGAACAACTGCCACCGCTGGAGGATCCTTCCCACTTAAGGTACCGTGTCCCGCCTGGCTTCCCTTGCTACCAACTGTACGGGGTAGATTTAGCCCCCGGCTTTCGAACCTGGGTTAGTCGGGACACCCTGGCTAAACTTTCTTAAGCCTCTCTAAACTCTTTTTTTGAACCCTCTGTAAGACTTTCTAAGCCTAGTGTAACTGTGTGATCTTGGGCGCATTTGTGCTCTGCTCTCTCTAAGAGGGGGCCCAGCCTTTGGACTTTGGCTCACCAGTGACTTTTTGCTCTTCTGCCTTGCTAATAGTGTTCCTGAATCTTAGAGTGGTGTACCTTTCCATATTCTGTCTTTTTCCCTCCCTTTCTCACAAACGTATTGGAGTGCAGTCTAGTTAAGCGCTCACCTCTGGATGAAAATAAGTGGTGTTTTACTGTGACTTATCTGATAAGGGAAAAGGGGTGTATATATTACAATAGTAACTGTGTTTAGAATATTTTACAATAAGAGTGCTGGAGTGTTTCAAACTGTGTTTTTAAATAAATAATTATATATTTTGATACCAAAGCTCTGGTCAGTGTTTGCTTGTATTATTGTATCTGAGTGCCTATTGTGTATAGTTTGCATACTGCCTAACTCTTATTGAGGGAAGTCTGACTGCTCAGCCACAGCTACCAGGTAAATCTGGGTGGTGCAGACTGCTACCAAGTGGGTTTACTGCCAACACCTGTAGTCTTAAATCTTTTGCAGTGTTCCCTAAGGGAACTGCACAGGTTTCTGCCTAACACTGGGCCATCAAGGTCGAACCCAGGGGACTTGGTGTCAGCAGTGAGGTATAGCCTTCTAGTTTCATGGATAACAGCTATGTCTAGATAAGGGTATGATTGGTGTTATCGGAAGAGGAGGAGGAATTCCTTTTCAGATGGGTTGAGTTTGAGGTAAGCGCTAGACATCCATCCACCTTTGTATCTGGGTGAGGCAGACAGTCCTGAAACCCCAGGACTGTCTCTAGAGATTGATGACCCCTATTACCTAATTCTAGCTGACTGCTTTTGACGGCGTGAAGGCAAATTACTTCTCTCTTTTTCTCCCCCTGTCCAGTGGTCTGTCAAACATCACATTGATTTTACAACTGTATGTACACTCCCTATATTCCACTCCACCAAAACTTTTCCATAAACCGCTTCCTTTCACGCTCTGTCACCCTTCTCAATTACTCTGAAGCACCTTTGCTACACTGTTTCATTTCACTCACCGCACACGCGCACCCACACCAAGGTACCAATTTCTAATGGATTGTGTCCACACACAAATTCCTCATCTTAGATATATATATATTCTCCTACTTTGCAGCTCTCTGGGAAACTTTTTCCCAGCAGGGGATGCCGTGCACTCTGGAGTCGATGGTCATCGAGTCGTCTTCGTGACCGGATGTTTGTTTGTTTGTTTTATTATTTGGAATGCGCATCATACCCGGGGGTAACAGGGCGCAGCAGTTACAAGCGTATGCAAGGCTTAGTTACAACAGAGAAGGTATACAATTTACATATGAGACATTAATTACAAGAGGGTATATACAGAAGATGCCTATTTACAGGCGTAGGATACAAGAGGGGTATATACAAATGATAGACATTTTACAGAAGCAATATATACAAAGTTAGGGTGTTTATAGATAAAGCCGGGTGGGTGGAGATAAATACAAGTATACAGGCAGTGAGTAGGGCAGTTGTAGTTACCACAAGGGTAGCAGGTTGAAAGAAGCAAGGGAGGATACACTTCATACAGGCATAGAGTACCGTAGCAGTGAGTCCTAGCTGTTTGCTTGAGCAGGAGTTATCATTTACTGGTCATTAGAATTCAGCCAAATGATGATGTTGGATCTGATGTTTTGGTAGGATTGGTCTATTCTCAGTGTGGGAGGCAGGGAGTTCCACAATTTGGCTGCTTTCACTGGGAAGCTGTTACCCCCAATTGTGGAGCTTTTGAAGCTCGGTATGGAAAGTCGATCTCTATTAGCTGATCTAGGTGGTCTCAGGGATGTCTGTTTATGGAATCTCTCAGCCAGGTAAATGGGGGCAGCATTGTTGAGAGATTTGTGGGTGAGCGACAGGGTTTTTAGAAGGATTTTGTCATTGGTTGGGAGCCAGTTGTTATGTCGGCTGCTCTCAGAGATGTGATCTCTTCTGGAAATGCCTAAAGCCGCTTTAAGGGCATTGTTTTGTAATGTTTGGATTCTTCTAATAGTAGCTTTAGTTGATCCTAAATAGAGGGCATTGCAATAGTCCAGGCGAGACAGGATGAGGGCTCTGGCCAGGGTGGTGCAGTTACTGTCAGAGAGAAATGGCTTGCCGGTGCTAATAAGTTTGCACGTGTAAGCCGTGGAGGACGCTAGAGAATTGACCTGTTTGGCAAATTAAAGGCTTGAGTCCAGATAAAAGCCTAGTGCTTTTACCTCGTGTTCTACTTTAATACTATTGCCAACAATTATAAATGAGGTATAGTCAGATCCTAGTTTTTTTAGGTTATGGGGGGTGCCCAGGATGATGAGTTCGGTTTTATCATCATCATTCAGGCATAGACCATGCGTGGCCATCCATGCCTGGATGATGATGTACACTCTATCCACCAAGGCCAAATCCTTTTCATAATCTCCTGAAAGCGGGAGTAGGATCTGGGTATCATCTGCATAGTTAGTGTAGGTGATACCAAGATGATCCAGATCATCGAAAAGGGGCTTAGTAAAAATGTTGTAGAGTGTGGGCGAGACGCAGGATCCCTGAGGCACACCGCAGGTGATGGGTATGGGGTCGGCAGCTGCTAGAGGCGAGAAGACCCGCATTGATCTACCATTTAAGAAGGATCTAATCCAGGTAACAGCGTTGTCAGAGAAGTGTACTGCTGTGTCAAGGTGGTTGCATAGAATAGTGTGGTCGACCAGGTCAAACGCAGTCGAGAGATCCAGGAGGAGGAGTAGGGATGATTTGCCATTATATCTAAGCTCATCAACTTGGGTCTTGAGATCGATGAGGGCTGTCTCCATTCCATGTTGGGGACGGAAGCCTGTTGTCTGGCTCCTAATAGGTGGTGTAGTTCCAGATGCATTTGGATTTGTATATAAGCTACCTTGTCCAGAATTTTTAGAAGGAAGGGCACTGTGGTAATTGGCCTATAATTAGTAGGTGTAGATGGGTCAAGGGTACTTTTTTTTTTAGGAGTGGGAGTACCCAGGATTGTTTAAGGTTGGTAGGGATGATACCAGTAGTGAAGGACGGGTTGATAGGTTTTGTAATGAAAGGTGATAGGTCTCAGGCCGCATCCTTGATGAGCTGCGCAGGGCAGAGATCGCCCTGACACTTGGAGGGTTTAAGGGACAGAATAATTCTTTCCACTTCAGGAATAGAAACTTTGGTGAAGTTGAATTGGATGGATTCATCAGTGTTGGTATTCCCAATTGTTTTGGATGGAGGAGGGTCATTTAGAGAAGCACTTTTACAGGATATTTTGTTTTGTAGGGTAGACCTTTGTTGGCTAAAGCGTGTTGGATATCTGCACACCATTTTTTTTATCTTTAGTGCCTGTGTCAGGTAATGCTATAGGTGTCTCTAATTCTTTAAGCATGGTGAATAGTTCCTTCATATTGGACTTGGCTTGGGATATGCGCGTGTCGAAGGATATTCGTTTAGCAAGACATATTTCTTTTGTATAGAGGGAAGACAGTTTGGTGAGTTTAAGTTTGTTGGCTTCTGATGGAAGTTTTTTCCAGGCAGCCTCACAGTTTCTTTTTTGTTGCCTTAGGTTTTTTAGGAAGGGTGTGAACCATTTATTCAAGTGAGTTTACTGCTTGCTTGGTCTAAGTTTGAGGGGGGCGATCTGGTCCCAAGAGGTGGTCATAATTTTGTTATATTCCTCGACCAGGCTCTCGGGATCAGTGTTGTCTGGGAGCAGGTTGAGGGTGGGAAGTAAGGCCGGGATAAGCCTGTCCACAGTAATATTCTTTTTGTTTCTAGTTAGTGTAGGTGGAGCCCTAAGGGCGGGTGGAGGAAGGGGTCTGGTAGTAGAAAGCATGAATGACACAAGGTGGTGGTCAGTCCACGCTAGTGGTGAGATGCAGCGGATGTTGGCCTAACAGTTATGGTCTGCCACCAAGTCAAGTGTTCTACCTTTGTTGTGGGTGAAAGTTTTACTTCTTTGGGTGAATCCAAGTTCTGTGAGGATGTTCACTGTAGTTGGGGCCAGCTGGTCTGATGGATCATTAAAGCCCATATTAAAGTCTCCAAGTAGAAGTGTTTGCGTTGAACTTTTGAGATTACTACACAGGATGGTGTTAATATCATCCTCAAATGTCGCAGGAGGGCCCGTGGGGAGATATATTAGGTGGATATTAAGGGTTTGGGCATTGGTAAAGTGGTACTTTAACTGATAGTAGTTCACATGAGTGGACGTTGATCGAGGTGGCTAATCTCATAGCGAGGCTACATTTGTAAATGATAGTGATGCCTCCTCCTCTGGATTTTAGTCTGTCTTGTCTCAGATTGGAGTAGCCGTCAGGGACATTTCGCATAAGCATAGGACCTGCTGCAGGGTGTAGCCATGTCTCAGTGATGGCAAGGAAATCTAGATCATCTCTCTGGATCAGGACGGCAATTTCCGTGGCATGTGCTACTAGGGATCTGGAGTTTATTAGAGCTCCTTTGATCTGAGGGCTAGTTGCACTTGTTGTTGTCGGTTGGGGGGCTTGTGAAGGTTTGGGTTTGCCGTTATTGGCTGTGCAGTTTATAGAGCTAGGGCCACAGTTGTGAGCTAGGTTCGTGCTTGTGGTCGTTCGGCTAGACAGAGTTTTGGGAGTCCTTATTCCTATACTGGTGGGGAGAGATCTGGCAGGAGGCTCGTATATTTGGCTAACCTAGCTCTAAGGCATGTGTTTCTAGCCATAGTTGGGCAGGGACTTGGTATGAGATTTTTAGAGTCTTTCATATCTATGAATAATTTAGTAGTAGTATTAATCAGAGTAGTGGAGGACGTCGAGGTGGGTGGAGTCCCAGGGGTTGGTGTGTGGAATAACATGATGTAGAATGTAATGCTTTGTATGAGGACTGTGATGTAGACCGTCTGGTTGGTAGCTGTAAGGAGCATACTAGTATATGGTGGAGATAAACTTTCTATGGAATATGTAACTGAGGTATACTAGGGCTAAATGCAACAATCAAATGGTAGGCAGCATATGGGCTAAATGCAACACTCAAATGGGGAGCCACCTAAGGCTAAATGCAACAATCAAGTGGGAGCCACCTAGGGCTAAATGCAACAATCAAATGGTAGGCAGCATATGGGCTAAATGCAACACTAAAATGGTAGGCAGCATATGGGCTAAATGCAACAATCACATGGTGGGCAGCATATGGGCTAAATGCAACACTCAAATGGTAGGCAGCATATGGGCTAAATGCAACAATCAAATGGTAGGCAGCATATGGGCTAAATGCAATAATCAAATGGTGGGCAGCCTATGGGCTAAATGCAACAATAAAGTGGGAGCCACCTAGGGCTAAATGCATCAATCAAATGGTAGGCAGCATATGGACTAAATGCAACACTCAAATGGGGAGCCACCTAGGGCTATGCCATAGGCAATAGGCAATTTCAAGGGACATAAGGAGGAACAATTGGCGTGGGTAGTTAGAGATAGGATGCGGGGTATAGAGATATGGGCATGTCAATACAGCATGGCAGAGGTGTGTAGTTTGAAACACTATGCAATTAGTATTGATCACGTGAGCAAAGGATCACCAAGCACAGACAGAGTGCATAAATGTAACGCTGTTTGAGTGGAATGGGGTGAAGCTGACTGCAATATTAGGTGCAGGTAGTGATTTACAATAGTTAGTTACGTTGCAGGGGAGGTAGTACTTACATCAGGTAGGTACTGGCGACAGGTACATGCTCATGAGTCAAGGTTCGGATGAATGAGGCGCCTCGCGTCGTTCAGCGGCGAACAGTGTCAAACAGGGTTGCTTGGCCTTATAGTGGGCTTGGCGTGGCCACCGGCTATTCCGCCTGCCGGCGGAAGTGTTTGTTTTAAAGATCAACAAACACACATTGCTAGGCAACGAGACAGCGGCTGAGTCTCGTTATCAGGCCGCATCGTGCCCGACATTTTGTTTTTTCGAAATGTTGGCGTGTGCGGTCCAGAGGCAAAATGCAGGCAAAAAATGATGTAATCTTCACAGAGAAGTGCAGGGTAATGCCCACGAGGGGCAAAGAGTGAAGCTCCTGATTGTGACATCGATGCGGGTACAAATGGTTCGTTTGGCACCCGGTAACCTTGGTTCATTTTTTCCACATGCCCAGCATGCTAATCAGGAACTTTGCGCTAGTGAAATTCAATGGCATATATTCTTTAAAAAAAATTCCTTCACATTTTCGTAGATTTATTCACCATGTCTACTCCGAAAACTTTGGTTTTCAAAATGTTCTATGTTTGGGGTACACAAATGTTGCTCACCAATCCTCACAGAGATTGTCTGTGGTGCCTCTGTACCGATCACATCATGCCGGATTGGGGCTCGAGTCAAGTTGATACCTAGAGCCTTAAAAGGGAGAGCCTCCAAATTGGCCCCAGGTTGCTCATCTTTGAAGTCCCCAAGTGTGACACCTTCGATGAACAAACTGGGCGAAAAGAGCTTCACGCCTGATAAATTGCCAGAGAAAGAGAAAAAACAGTTGAAGAAACACCATAAGAGATCTCACTCAAGGAGCGACTCCCATCATTCCTCGTCGAAGAACAAGGAAGCATTCACCCACAAACTCCTCTCCAGAAAGACAGGTACGTTTCCCATCTAAATCCACTTTGTCAGACAAGTGGGAAGAATTTTGCATCAAAATGATGCAGGTCTTTGAGAAAGCTGGCCCGCCTGTTCTCTCTTCCTCCTGGAAAAAGAACATCGAGCATACCGTGCGCGACAAAGCCAGCAGGGACTCGGTTCACCAAGCACCTCGTGCACTAAAGAGCCAGACGCTGTTAACGCCACCGACTTCGACGTTCCATCGGCTCCATCTGCGCCATCGTCAAAGCATTCATCAACGGCAATCGAAGATCCCTCAAGTCTAGGAGGGAGTTTGTCCTCTTTCCAGGACATTTTCAATGAGGATGACGACCTGGTTCGCTTTGGATTTGAGCCTATGGAGTTTCAGGAGGGGGAAAAAAGCTTGTGATCTAGCTTCTGTCCTGCCCAATGCAAGTGGCTTGGACACCTCTCCTGAGGTAGAATTCCCACAAGCCCACGCTAATGTGGCATACAAGAGAATGATGGCAAAGGTAACGGATGTCTTAGGTTGGGGTCCCCAGCCAGTGACATAACTAAATCTGAATTGACAGACATCCTAGGCAATGGCACAACCGTTAAAAATGTCCTCCCCTTGCACAATGCTATCAGAAATCATCTTGTGGAACTATGGAAGACTCCCTGCTCTGGGCCCGCTGTCTGCCAGGATTTTGCTAAGAAATATAGACCAGCCTTGTCTGAATTCCTTAACAGACATCCAGCACATGATAGCATGGTAGTACAGGCTGAAACTGTTGGTAACAAGGCTAGCGCCTATCCCACTTAACCCCCCTGACAGGGATGACCAGCATAATGATGCTGTCGCAAAAATGTGTTTGCCTTCGGCAGTATGGCATGAAAAGCGGTTAATGCTTCATGTGCATTGTCTAAATATACACTCACCTTATGGTATCTAATACCTGAGGAAGCTGAGTACATTACTGAGGGGGAAAAGAGAATGGCTTCCTTAACATAGTGGAAGATGGAAAGGAAGCCATGTGCCAATTCCAGGACTCGACACAGTGGTAAAGTGGAGAAGCGTGCTTTAATTTCACAAAGAACAGTCCCAGAATGGTATAAATTGTTGTAAAAAGTAATGGAGCTCTTAACAGTAAAAAATAAAAGTAGTGGAACACCGCTCCCGACCATTCCCGCTCATTCAACCACTTTCTAGGAGGGATTGTATGTCCTCTATCCAGGACATTTTTCGACGAGGATGACAACCCGGTTCCTTTCGGGTTTGCCCTGATGGGTATTCCTTGACAACCTGAGAAGTTTCAGGAGGAGGAAAAGAGGTTATCTGATCTAGCCTTTTCCCTGCACGATGCAAATGGCTTGGACACCTCTCCTGAGGTGGAATGCCCACAAGTATTAATCTAACCATAGCGCTGATAACGGGACGGGTTATTCAACGATTAGCATTGTGCTTTCTTATCAACATCCCCGTCTTCCTAGCAGCAAATATATTACACATCTCAATTGCATGACGCTTGGTGCTTGCCACTTCACCTACTGAAATACCCTGGCAGTGTCTTTGTGCAGTAGGCGCACAGTGATTACAAAATCAGACTTCATAACCGATTCTACTCCGAACCTGGCTCGAAGTGAAAATGTTGCTATTCATCCAGCAGAATCTATAGGGGAGATGCTGTAACTAAACCTAATTCACATAAACAATCAAAACTAACTACTTTCTGCAAACCAGCGGATTCAATGTCGACCTCACACTTCTCTTGCACAATCAAAATACCATTGTTGCTGGATAAGTGGCTATTGGGACTTTCAAACAACACAGTAAATCAGCCTATTTTCAACCCTAAGCCCAACCATGTTTTACCAGCAGTGGCTGACAATTCAGATCTGTCATGCACTGGGGAACCCTCCCGAGCTTCCTCCTCACCTGGTTCTTCAGTTGAGCTGTCATGGGTCTCTGACCTCTTTTTTTTGTCGAGGCTTCTTGGGTTCCTTTACCTTCTCCTTCTTTTCGTGGAGGTAGGGGTGAGCTCCCTCAGAGGCCACCTTGGCCCGATGAGAAGTCTAATTCAAGGGGAACCCCGAGGAGCAAGCCCCAACAATAGGGAAAAAGTCTCTTGGCACAAAAAACCCTGTATGGTATGATGCACTGGATCCCAAGTTGATTTGACGCTCTGAAGGATTTGGTTCTTCAGTGAAAGGTTCTTCCAAGATTGCAGCGTTAAATAACAGTCTGAATCCTTGGGTGTATCCACACGGTACACTGGTGAACAAACAGAAAGAAGTCAGCTCCTTCTAGAATAGAAGGTCCTTGATGTGTATGTAGAAACAAAAAAAAATGGAAGCGGAACCGCCGTCCTGTAGGTTCTGCTTGACCCGTGAAGGAGAGCGGGTAAGTACGCTGTTGAGTAAGGCTGGTCTGATATGGATGTAACAGCCTCGGAACCGCCACCCAGGCTCAAAGCAGAATGGGACCGAGAAGGATAGAGCTATCCCGCGAACGCGTGGGTGAAGTGCAGATGCGCGAATGCCTTGCAAGGATAGTAGGCGAAGGCCCAGGCAAGAGTGAACGCAACACAAGGATGCGGAGCAAAGGTAAGAAGGCAATGATACCCGGAGAGAGAATGGGTACAGGAGCAGGACAGTGAGAAACCCCGCGAAGAAGGCAGGGAGAAATCTAGAGAGTGAAGGAGCTCAAGAAAACCGGTCAAAGCCGGGGAAACAAGGTAAACTCAGCAGAGACGGTGTTGGGGAGAATTCATTTTATGGCTAATTTCCCTTACCTATAGAGTCCCCCAGCAGCTTTGCTGGATTTGAAGGGTTTGTTTCTTTTTACCTGCTAAGAGTGACTCTTTTTCCCACTCTTAGGCATTTTTGCTATGTGTGTTCTAGGCTATTTTTGTGTTTAATGCCTATGGGATCTTTCTCAACCCCATAGGAACCATCTTCATTCACATGTGTTACACAGCACCCTCCGTGCAGTGACACAGGGGTGTCGTAGCGACCCCCAAACATACTACATACCCTGGGACTGACTACTGTCTCCCAGGCATGTAAAGTCCCCATTGACTTTACTAGTCAAATCCTATGAACGAAACCAGTACAACCCATCTTACTATGGAGGTACTGGAAGGGGTTAATAGTTTTTCCCCTAGGTTCATTTTCGAGAGTGTACCCTACAGTACCTCTCTCAAAAGTTTCTGGCTGGTGGCAGTGGTTACTACCATAAATATTCGACCGCAAATATTTCTCTATGGGATTTTCCCATTGTTCAAGGCTACCACATTTTCTGACAGCCTCCAACATACCGCCGGTGCATTTTAATATTAACTTTGCTCCGGTAGGTTGTATTTGCCAGAACTTTAATATAACTTTTCTCGTGTCTTTCTCTACAATCCTAACCCAGTTTGGGGATCCTTTGTTCGTCCGTTTGGCGGGCTTCTACCGAGAAGCCCTCCTTTCGGCGCCACTGAGTCTGGGGTGGGTCCATATTGTGGGAGGGGGAGTAGGACCCCTGGACAGGGTTGCCTCAGCAACCCATGTCGCACTCTATCCTGATAAGCTAGAGGGTCTCCCGCCAAGATGACCACTCCACTGTGTGAGTGACAGCTAGTCTGTATGAATGGGGATCTTTTTGCATAAAAGCAGGGTCCTGAGGACTGGAAGAAAAAGACGTCGCCACTGGAACTAAGAAGCCAAAGAGGAGAGAAGCCAAAGACATCTGCAACGACTGAACCACCGATGAAGCCCTGCTGCAGTGTCTCACCACTTTTCTCCACACGACGAGAGATGATCTTCATCTGCAAGAGCCTTCTTCCCTTGAGCTGGTGGGGCCAACCAGTTTGCCAATCGCCTTCCTGGACCTGCCTTGGTCGAATCTCCCGTACCCAGTACTCGGAGGCCAGATAGGCAGGCACCAGACCACCCAGACTGCGATTTAAGGAGCGTACCTTTTATTCATCGGGCAGCACCGCAGCTGGTTTCATCCCTGGGTAGTGCAGTAACTTGAACCTTCCTCCACGACGAGAGCCTCTCTTCCTCTGCTGGATCACCCGAACTACCAGGAACAACTGCCACTGCAGGAGCCACTTCTCCATTTTAAGGTACATTGTTCCACCAGGCCGCCCTTTCTTCGCGGTAGTGCTAAAGGTGTTTTAAATCCTTTACCTTCCTGTTGGGTTGGCCGCCCCTCTCTCTTAACATTGTCTTTTCAAAACTTTGCAACCTCCTTTTCAAATATTGTTAACCAAAGACTTGACTGCAGCTACAAGAACATTTTGCTCCTGGGCCCTTGCCCTGTACCACCAACACTGGCACAGACTTATTGACTCTGGTCACATTGTTAGACCTGCCTTCTCGAGATTGATTCTCCATTCGAACTGTGTGGTGCACCCCTTTCTTATAACTACTCTTTCTTCCCTTTGCATAATCATTGTGAAATGCCATTTTTCTCAGTTGTCATTGGAAGTATTGGTTACACTGATGCACTGTTTTGCTGAACTGGTTCACAACTGATGGGAAGTGTTGCTAGGGTGTATAAGAACCTATTTCTGAATAACTTGTGTTTTCCCTGCCTTGTGAGGAATTGTTGTGTGTAGTTTTCACTGTGCCGTTTTGCTCAGTTTTCACTCTGGTTCACTTGGTCAACAATTCAGGGTGTACATTTTTCCTTGACTTAATTTAACTTGCTTGAGACTTGATACATGTGTTTTATTAGGAGTGTATAAAATAAATATATATATACTTTTTAACTACCAAGCTTTGGTCAGTGTTTCCTTGTGCCATAGTCTAATAGACCTATTGTGTAAAACCTGAATACTGCTCATCTCCCTCTTGAGATAAGTCTGACTGCTCAGCCACAGCTACCAACTAAATCTTTGTGATACAGACTGATATCAAAGGGGATTTATTGCTCTCACCTGTAGTCCTAATTTGGTGTAGTGCTCCATAAAGGAACTTCACTGGATTCTACCTAACAGACGGGGAACGGGACACAGAGAGACAGGCAACAGAATGGGGAACTAGGCTCTGCAGATCACAGAAGGAGGACCTAGGCTAGGAAGCAAAGGAGGGAGAAGGTGGGAGACGGGAACGAAGCCGCAGAGAACCAGGAAGAAAACTACTGACAGATGAAGAGGCTGAACAGTCTACGAAAACACTAGAGCACGAACAGCAGCGGGATCCAAGGAACGGATACAACGCACCATACATTCGAATTAGCCCTTAGATATGCCAGCGGCAGCCATCTTGGTTGTAGACTAGAATGCTACCGCTTTTAGCGTGATTGTACGTGATAGCCCCTTAATGGTACTTCCAGCGCTGTCACGTTTCCATTGGCTATGCATGACTGGATCCCCAAACATCACCCATTGTAAGTCTCACTATCCCAGCAATGGTCCACTCAGTAATGGATTCAGCACACAGTGTGATTTTAGAACAAATGAGTAGACCCCTTACAAACCCAGAAAACGAAGGCCTCGACAATTCAATGGTTCTGGATGAGTATCCCAACCCTTACTGGCTAACCAAGATCAGCTGGCTAACCAAGATCAGCTGAGAAAGTGATCCAATTAGGAAGCAATCCCTCTTAAAAGTGCCTAGTCAGAACGACTACTAAGCGCCCAGAAAGATACATACAAGGGGTGAGTCAAACCTTTTGCTAATACTAGATCCATTAGGACCTGCCTCCAATTCAGCCCTACATTTAGTCTTGGAATCCTTATTAAGGCTTTATGATAACCTCAAGGAAACTGTCCAAGACAATTCTCTAAAGATCGTCTGGATTGATTCCAAAATTCAAAGCTTATTGGTTTTGACACCCAAGAATAGGGGTGAAGAAGGGAAAATTCTCTTGCTCAAATATAAGCGATCCAGACAAAGACAATCCACAAGCAATCGCTACTTGTTGAATGCCATCTTAGGTCACGTGTGTTCCCGGTGTTATTTGATAACCCCACCAAAACTTTGGACTTTGATGATGAGAGGGAAAGCGGACGGCAAAACATGTCCATACAGCCCTGTCCAGTTAGCCCTCCGTCAAGGAAAACTAAAATAAAAAGGGAGAAAAACCACCGACAACAACAAAAGAAAAAATCAAAGAACTTGGCAATACAGAACAGGAATAGAAGGAAGTCTTTGCTTACATTTTTTAGTTCTCTTCCCACTGAAGATCAGATCATCGATTTGAATACACAGGAAAACCAGGGCCATACTGCCTCACCGTCGGTTGTGTTATCCATTCTTGAAGAATCCACTACACCATTGCACCAAACAACAAAAAACTCAACAATAAATCACACCTTCAAATGGATTGTGTCCTCCCACGTATTCCTCATCTTGTGATAATTCATTATCACCAGCTTCGCTGCTTCAGAATTTTTTTTTCAGCAGAGGGTGCTGTGCTCGAGGTCGTGGCGTCAATTGTCCCTCGACGGGCTCCGTTCCGTGTCGACGTCACTGATGGTATAAGTAGCTCGAGCTGCGCCCGTTGGCTTCAGTTCCGTTTTTACGATTGCTTCGCTCTCGTGAACGGCGCGCTTCGAGATTTTCTGTCAGAAAATGTCTTCATCATCAACCGCTTCTACACCCAAAACTGGGTTTAAAAAGTGTTTCGACTGCGGGTCGAAGTTGTCTATCACCGATCCTCACCGTATCTGTCTTTGGTGTCTCAGTTCGGATCATCAAACCGGTGACTGTGGCTCCTGTCAGTCGATGACAGAGAAGACCCTCCGTGAGAGGAAAAGTAAGTTAGCGGTGGGGCGGGAGGTGTCAAAGGCCACTTCGAAGGCCTCGTCTAAAAAGCATAAGAAATCGTCCGATTCAAAGGAATCGGAATGTCATAAAAAACATTCGAAGAGATCACGATCTCGTAGTAGATCGAGACGATCTTCTTCGTCTTCTTCTAAAAAACTAAAGGAGACATAGATCTCCATCGTCAACATCCGATACATCGACTGAATTGGTTTGATGTCCAACAAGATCGGATTCCCCTACAAAATGGGAAAATGTGAGAAGAAAAATGATGCAGGTCTTTGAGAATGCAGCCTCGACCCCCTCAAAGAAACCTCAGAAAAGCCAGACCCCGGTCGATCCACGGGACGACACACGGAAGTCGGGAACTACAGCGGTAAAACCCAGTAGTACCCATAAAACTTGAGTCGACAAATCGTCGAGAGATCCTCTAGGATCGAGTGTTTCTCCGATCTCTCATAAAAAGCAGAAGCTGTCGAAGTCGATTGCAACTTTGTCGACGGGATCGGCGCCGACCGCTTCGTCAACAAAGCCTATACTATCTTCGGCGCCCTTATCGAAGACTTTGTCGAGTGTGTCGAAGGTTCCTTCGACCCCTTCGAAGAAAACACCTATTCCTTCGACAAAAAATCAGGAGGAAGAGAGAAGGTTTACACCTTTACCCAAGTCAGATTTTTTTTAGGTCCATGTCTTCAATTTTTGAAGAATCTGGCTTGGAGGATGAAGATGTCACTCCTTTTGGAGTAAAATATGGAACTAGACAAGTTCCAGAGGAACTTATAAACCCTGAAACTAAAATGAGAGACCTATGTGAAACTCTACATTCTGCTAGTGGTGTTGACACATCACCTGAATTGGCATTTGCTGCACCTGATCCTGCAGAACATGCAGACTCAGGGTACAGGAGTTTGATGAAGAGGGTGATAGAGTATATGGGTTGGGGAAGAGCCTCACCTACTTTTGAGCAAGTTGATATGACGGACATAATAGTCCGAGGACCCCAGAAAGATCCATTTCTCCCTTTCCATAGGGCGCTTCAAAGGACAGTTGAAAGGAACTGAGAAAAACCTGATAACATTGCTGCAGTAGATGGCAATCTTCCAAAGAAGTACAGAACTTCTACTTCTGATCCAGAATATCTGAATAGACACCCTACTCCAGAAAGTCTGGTTATTCAGGCTGCTACTACTTCAAGACAGACAGCATACCCAACTATACCTCCGGATAGGGAGGATAAGCAGGTTGATGCTTGGGCTTGTAAAGTTTTTACTTCGGGTAGTATGGCCTTGAAATCAACTAATGTCAACTGTACCCTGGCCAGGTTCACACATACTCTGTGGGAATGCATTTCAGCGGCGGCTGAACATATTCCGGAAGGCGAAGAAAGGGAAGGCTTCCTGAATATAGTCAAAGACGGGAAAGAGGCAATGGGGGAATGTCTCCAGTCTGGACTGGATACTGCTGATAGTATTAGCAGATCCATGGCATCAAGCACAGTGCTACGCAGATTTGCGTGGTTGAGAAAGTCGGGGTTTGCACCAGATGTACAGACCAGACTTCTCAACATGCCCTTTGATGGCTCGAGGCTGTTTGGTAGTAAGGCTAATGAGAGCCTAGAAAAACTACAGACCTCAAAAGTGGCAGCTAAATCCCTCAGTGCCTCCATGCGACAGCCTCAAACCCTATTCAGGCTCATTTTCCTGGAGGGGTCGTCCTTTTCGATACTACTCTTCTGTTGGTAGAGGAAGAGGACAGGCTTTTCAAAGGGGCAAAAGGAATGTCACTCGTGGTGAACGAGGAAAGATTACAAAACCATCTTCAGGAACAGCATTTATGCCCTCAGCCGCTCCTGCAGCCGCCTCCAAATCACTCTGAGGTCTTATCATACAAAACACCAGTGGGAGGCAGAATTTCTCAGCATCTGAAAGAATGGCGAGGCATTACTTCAGATGCTTGGTCACTGGAAACAGTAGCTCAAGGTTACTGCCTTCCCTTCCTAAAAAGACCTCAAGATCATCTACCGGGAGCCAACTCTACCAAAATTTCAGACCCGCTCCTTTTGCAGGAAATTTTAACACTGCTAGAGAACGGTGCAATAGAACATGAACCTGTAGCGGAGAGGAACAAAGGTTGGTACTCCCCTTATTTTCTCATCCCAAAGAAGGACGGAGGACTGAGACCCCTCTTGGACTTAAGAAAATTGAACAAGTTCCTCAGGAAGGACAAGTTCAAGATGGTAACCCTTTCTCAGATCCTTCAGCCTCTCCAACTCCAAGACTGGTTGGTATCATTGGACCTTCAGGATGCTTATTTTCATGTGCCAATCCATCCCAAACACAGGCAATACCTGAGGTTCACAGTTGGCAGTTCTCACTATCAGTTTTGAGTTCTGCCTTTCGGGCTGACCTCCGCTCCGAGGGTTTTCACCAAGCTGATGGTGGTAGTGGCAGTGAGTCTCAGGGGAGGGGGGATTCACGTCTACCCCTACCTGGAAGACTGGTTGATCAAAGCACGTTCTCCAGAACAAGCTCAGGAACATCTGTCGATCACCTGCCACTTCCTGCACAACCTGGGCTTCTCCCTCAATTTCAAGAAGTCCCACATGATACCATCCCAACAACTCCAGTGTATCGGAGCAGTCTTGGCCTCTTCCTCGGGCAAAGCCTCGCTGCCCGAGGTAAGAGCTCTTCACATCCAGCAGATGGTCACAAAATTCCAGAAAGCCCAGCATCTGCCGGCCTTTGATTTTCTGAGGTTGTTTGGCCTCATGACATCCTGCATTTTTCTGGTGCCAGAGGCCAGACTGAGAATGAGATCCCTCCAATGGGCCCTCAGAACTCAGTGGTCCCAATTCTCGGGGAATATGCCAGATCTTCTGCAAGTCCTGAGCGCAGTTGCTCAGGATCTATTATGGTCGGCTTGCAATGACAACATCCTCAAGGGAGAATCTTTTTGGCAACCATATCCGGAGATAACAGTAGTAATGGACGCCTCACTCACGGGGTGGGGAGCTCACACCAGCAATCTGACAATCAGCGGACGTTGGTCTCCATCGGAGTCCAAACTACACATCAACCTATTGGAGCTGAGGGCAATCAGACTAGCGCTGAAGGCCTTCCTGCCCTCTGTACAGTGAAAGAATGTTCTGATAATGACGGACAACACAGTGGCCATGTACTACCTCAACAAAAGAGGAGGCGTAGGATCACTACTTCTGTGCAGAGCGGCGATGCAGCTCTGGTTCTGGGCAATATGAGAAGGAATCCCTTGTTAGGGAGAATTCTCATATATGGCTGATTTCCCTCACCTAGTGAGTCCCCCAGCAGCTTTGCTGGACTTCTGGAGTTTATTTTTTTCCACTTGGTAAGAGTGAGAGCTTTTCCCCCACTCTTACCTGTGTTTTGCTATGTGTTTCTACCTGTTTTTGTGATTGTGGACTCTGAAGTACACCACTTCAGTAGCCCTCTTCTTTTTGTGTGTCACACAGCACCTTCAGTGCCATGGCACAGTGTTGTCTTTGAGACTTCCCTCGACTCCATTTCTGAGGCGACTACCGTCCCCCAGAAAAGGGTAAAGCTACCATTAACTTTACTTAGTCAATCTACCACAGATCCAGTACACCCCATCTTCCATGGAGTACTGGAAAGGGTTAATTTGTATCCCTTTTTATCTTTACCTCCTAGAGCATTGTTTCGCTCTTTTAACATTTAGACTTGGCTGGTGGCAGTGGTATCTACCCTAACTTTTCTACCGCGATTATATTAGATAAACGTGTTACTGTTCTTGGCTATTATATTAGCCCCGAACATAAACCCACTTGACCAAATCGTCTTTCTTTTGGCTCTGGTTGGGTTTATTCGCCATTTCGTTTTGTTAAAGTCCTTCTTGTGTTTTACTTTGCGTGGCAAACCAGGTTCGCCTTCTTTGTTCACTGTCTTTTGGCGGGCTTCTGCTCAGAAGCCCTCCTCAAGGCGCCTGGGTGTCTAGGTGGGCTGAATGTGAGGGAAGGCTGGACAACCCCCCTGCTGGGAGATTGACAGCCAGGCTGTGTGAATGGGGGTTTTTTGCATAAAAGGCAGGTCTCTTGGGCTAGAAGTCAGAGAGTCACCACTGGAACTACAAGGAACCGAAGAGAAGCGGAAAGAACGATGGCTGGTGAAACTACCCCGTCCCGATGAAGCCCTGCTGCAGTCCTGAGCTATCTTCCCTTCCACGTCTCGGAGAAGATCCAGTCCGGAGTCTTCTTCCCTTGAGCTTGGTGGGGATAACCAGCTCATCTTCCACAGCCGGAGGATCCTCTTCCTTGGTCGAAATCGCTGCACGCTGCTGTAGTGGTCCGGATAGCCACCTGAAGTGCCTCTCCTGTTTTTAAGGAGCGCACCTTTTATTCCTCGTCGCTGCTGCCGGCTTCATCCCTGTGTGGTGCAGACCCCCTTCAGACGTCCTCCTTCACAACGAAGCTCCAGGAATCATGGGTCTGCGGGAAACCAACAGGAACAACTGCCAGAGCACCAGCTGCACCATTGGAACAAGGTACTGTGTTCTACTTGAGGAAACTGGGTGAATCCCTTTTCTTCATTTCCATGGCTTGCCCTTGTCTTCCCTCATAACTTTTGCTTCCGAACATTGACAATATTGAAGTACTTTTGGCTACGTTGAATCGTGAACTGTCTGACTGTGTGATCTTCGGCAACAGGCCCCGGTGTCTTTCGACCCTGGCTCCGGCCCTTTGACTTTTGAACTCCTGTCTGAGTGTTTCTTGTTCTGCCTTCCTAACCAAAATATTGCCTGTGATTTTTGCCTCCAACTCCCTCTGGGTATCTCAGGTGCTAAGTGTGTTTTTTCCCCGTTAGCATTTCATGTCACGGATACGCGTTTATTTAGTAGACCGAATTGTCAAAAAGTGATCGCAATCGTATTCGCGGTAACGTGTTTTGTTCGTAACACCGGTTCATTCAACACAGGGTACTTACCTTGAGACTTACTGTACAAAGTGAATTGGTTAGTTGTAGTATAGTTAACGTGTGTTTTTTTATTTGAGTTTAATAGAAGTGTTGTGTTTATAACGAATGGTTTAAAAATAAATGTACTTATATTTTTTACCTGAAACCTTGAGTCACAGTAATTGTGGTCCCTTTGTGTAATCTCTGCTACTGCTCATATACTCTTCATAAGCCTAGCTGCTCCGCCACTGCTACCACTCTGACTTAGTAGTACAGGCTTGTACCAAAGGTAAAACTTGTATTGCCACCTGTAGTCTTAATTGTGTGTAGTGGTCCCTAAAGGCACTGCACAGGATTCTGCCTAACATCTCTCTGTCGGCAGTTCACCTAGCCGGAGAGCAGAACACAGCGGCAGACGCTCTGAGCAGGCAGAGCACAGTCTCCCAGGAGTGGGAGTTAGCTCAGGAAGTCATTCTGGAGATATTCGCCCTTTGGGGAACCCCTCAAGTGGATCTTTTCGCAACCACAGTAAACCGGAAGTGCGATCAGTTTTGCTCAAGGGAATTTCCCCCAAGAGGGGCTCTAGGGGACACGTTTATGGTGGACTGGGATTTTTCCCTGCTGTACGCGTTTCCTCCAGTCCCCGTGATTCCTCAAGTAATCAGGAGGTTGAGAAAGTTCAGGAAAACCATGATCCTAATTGCCCCGGACTGGGCCAGGAGGACGTGGTACTCGGACCTTCTGGACATGTCCATCTGCCCTCCAGTACGTCTTCCACAAAGAGAGGATCTTCTCTTGCAAGAGGAAGGTCTGGTTCTCCATCCAGAGGTCAAGACACTCAACCTACATGCAGGGTTTCTGAGAGGTTCATATACAAGGATTGGGATCTTCTGGATGACGTAATGGAGATTTTGCTTTCGTCCAGAAGGCCAGCAACAAAATCTTTGTACCGGTGTCGGTGGAACAAGTTCAGTAACTGGTGCAAAGATAGGGATGTGGACCCTTTTCAATGTGACACCCCAATGGTGCTTTCTTTCCTGTTACATCTAGCTAATCTGAGGCTCCGGATCGGAACAATCAAAGGATGTCTTGCTGCGCTGTCCATTTTTAAGTGCTCCTCGAAAGAGGTTTCTTACTTTAAAATTCCATTAATCATACAGTTCCTAAAAGGATTTACCAATGTATATCCACCAATACCGTTTCATGTTCCAACTTGGGATTTTAACTTGGTTCTTAAATTCCTAACTTGTAAACCATTTGAGCCTCTGCACTCCTGTCCATTGAGGCTTTTAACACTAAAAACTGTCCTTGTGGCATTAACATCAGCCCGCAGGGATAGTGAACTACAGACTCTCTCATGTAACCCTCCATATACCATCTTTTACAAGGATAAGGTAGTTCTTAAGGTTAAACCATCTTTCTTACCGAAGGTAGTTTCCGACTTCCATTTGTCACAGAAAATTATTTTACCAACATTCTATCCTCCTCCTCATTTGGGAAAAGAAGAGGAGAGATTACATAGACTGGACCCCAAGAGGACCCTCATCTTTTACATTTCAAGAATGACAAAATTACGACAAGATGACCAACTCTTTGTGGGTTACACAGGTCGTAAATTGGGGTTAGCAGTGACAAAACAAACTATATCCCGCTGGATCATTCTGGCTATATTGGAATGCTACAGATTAGCAGGAAAAGGCCCACCGGATGGGCTACGTGCTCACTCCACTAGGGGAATGGCTACTTCTGCAGCTTTGTAGAGGGAAGTCCCTGCAAAAGACATTTGCTCGGCTGTAACATGGGCATAAATGCATACCTTTATCAAGCATTACTACTTAGATGCCTCCTCCTCCAATGAGGGGTTATTCGCCAGAGCGGTACTTCACTCCGTCCATGAAAACAAAAACTAGCACTCATCTCCAAATTGATCACTGCTATGGGAGTCTATCACAAAATGAGGAATACGTGGGAGGACACAATCCATTCGAAGAACAAGTTACTTACCAACTGTAATGTTCTTTCGACTGGATGTTCCTCCCACGTATTCCTCATCGACCCACCCAGCCTACCCCGCAGTACAGTTTACGTTTTCTTACACTTTCCTCTCACAATGGGCCTATCAGTCACAGCATACGCCTGGATGTTCCATAAGTATTTCCTCGAAAAAACAGAACTGAAGGCAACGGGTGCGGCTTGAGCTACTTATACCATCATTGACGGCGACACGGAACTGTTAGGCAGAAACCTGCGCAGTTCCCTCTGGGGCCACTGCAAAAGATTTAGGACTACAGGTGTTTGGCAGTAAACCCACTTGGTATCAGTCTGTACCACAGAGATTCACTTGGTAGCTGTGGCTGAGCAGTCAGACTTCCCTCAAGAAGAGTTAGGCAGTATGCAGAGTATTCACAATAGGTCAAAAGAACACAATAGAACAAGTAAACACTGACCAGGGCTTGGTGTAAAAGAGATATAATTATTTATTTAAAACCACATCTAGAAAAACACACAGGCACTAATAGTAAGCAATTCAAAAACACGGTCACTAAAAGATATACACTCCCTTAGAAGAATATTAGACAAGTCTTAAGTAAAGCCCCACTTATTTTCAAACAGCGGTGAGCGCTTAACGTAGATGGCACTCTAATAATTCATTTAAAAAAGGGAGAGAAAAGC
Organism: Ambystoma mexicanum; assembly: GCF_040938575.1. NCBI lineage: Eukaryota > Metazoa > Chordata > Amphibia > Caudata > Ambystomatidae > Ambystoma > Ambystoma mexicanum. Next base: position 384,685,087 of record NC_090934.1, on the reverse strand, counting down.
AGAGAATAAATTGGAACAGATCCCAACACTTTTTCATGAACACAACTAGAGAGGAAGGCAAAGTAACACCGTGAGTTTAGAGTCAGTGGGCCGGATCCACTTTAAGGGGATCAAAACGAAATGTGTCCAAGGTCACACGGTTGCAGTGCACAAGAGTCTTGTAAAGGTTCAAAAAGGAGTTGGACCAAAGAAAAGCGGCCAGTTAGAGGGTCAAGGCGGCCAGCCCAGTCCAGAAGGTTAAGGGGTTATTACCTTGTAGCAATGTTTAGAAAGGGAGGCCTGGCGGACACGGTACCTTAAAGTGGTGAGAATACTCCAGCGGGGGTAGTTGTTCCTGGCAGCGGATGCAAGTCGGTGCTTCGTCCGGGGGAAGAGAGGATCTCGTCAGGGAGGAAGACAGGAGTCCGTTGCACTGCCAGGGAAGAAACCAGCCGCAGAGTTTCTCAGGTAAAAGGAGCGGTCCTTTAGTTCACGGTGTTAGGGAGAATTCTCTCTTTAGGCTGAATTTCCTAACCTAGTGAGTCCCCCAGCAGCTTTGCTGGATTTCTGGAGTTTGTTTTTTTTCTCCTGCCAAGAGTGAGACTCTTTTTCTCCCACTCTTGGACATGATTTATGGTGTTCCTTTGACTGTTAACGTGTTTTATGGGCTATGGGGTCCTTAACTCCATAGGGTCTCATGTGTTTTTACTATGTGTGTTACACAGCACCCTCCGTGCAGTAACACAGGGGTGTCATAGTGACACCCCACCATAGACTCCATACCCTGGGACTGACTACTGTCTCCCAGGGCATGTAAAGTCAGCATTGGCTTTACTAGTCCCAAATTATTAACAGAAACCAGTACAAACCATCATATTGTGGACGTACTGGTCGGGGCAATTCGATTGCCCCGGGGTCTGTTAGTCGAGGGGGCACGTCTCCGTCCCCCCTGATCGAGTTTTGGCTGGTGGCATTGGAAACTACTTTTTATATTCGACCGCAAAAATTTCCCTGTGGGATTTTCCCATTGTTCAAGGCTACCAACTTTAATTATTTAATTCTCATAGCCTCGAACATACCGCCGGTTTATTTAATTTATATTTATTCGCCGGTTGGTATTTTTTGCCAGGACTTGATTCTAAAATGGCGTTTGTGTTCTCTTCTGTGACTCCAACCCAAGTCGAGCCCTTTGTTCCACTTTTTGGCGGGCTTCTCCACAGAAGCCTCCAAAAGTGGTGCCACTCTGTCTGGGTACCACAGGGGGTGTGATGGGAGAGCCGGGGGGGTTTAGGCACCCTGGACTGAGTTACCTTGGTAACTCAAGTCGCACTCTTGTGTGATTGGCCCAAGTGGTTTGCCGGCCGGCTCACCACTTTGCATGTTTGATTGACAGCTAGGCTGAGTGAATGGGGGTATGCTGCATAAAAGCAGGGCTTTGGGGACTGGAACTTCAGAAGTAGCCACAGGACCTGAGAATCCGACGAGGGAGAAGCTGAGCTGATCTGCCACGACGACACCACCGGTGGAGCCCTGCGGAACCGACTCACCACTTCCCGACGACAGAGAAGATCTCCCAGCTGGAGAGGCTTCTTCCCCCGACTGGTGGGCACAACCAGTTTACCTTCTTTCTTCGCACCCCAGATCGGTTTGTGGTCGAACTGCCCGTGCCAGGAGCTCCCCAGCGATGCGGCAGGCTGCAGGAGCAGCCCCCCCCCTGCAATGCGCCCAGGATGCAGAGGTAGGCCACGAGCATATTACCAGCTGCTGCGTGCCCCTCGTGCATAATTTCGCTTTATTTTACCTAAATTCTGGAAACCGCCGTGAGAAGCCGTCTTATTTCATTTAGCGTGCCATCCAGATTCGATTTTCGTGCATGCGCCCATATTCCACGGAAATTTGCACTTCCACCATTGGAACACACGTGGTGCTCCAAATTCTAAGATGGCCGCGCCACCAAGGCACCCTGTCCTTTGCTCTGCCGGCCTCCCCACAGCTCGTAGGCTCAAGCTGATTGGCCAGGTATCTCTTCTCATACCTGCCACGATTCGCCAGCAGGCGAGCGCGCCGGCCCACGAGGTAAGGCTCATGAGAGAAGTCTCTGACTGAGCTGACCGAGCGCTACCGGTGCCAGGCGACGTCCCTATGCCCAAACTTCTGCAAATCTTCACGATTCCTAGTGTCCCCTCCTGCTCACTTAACCAGCAGTGCCTGGCAACCCTTCTACGCAAGGTAATCCCTGCCACCCTGCATCACCATTAACGTACTTTGACTTTGTAATCCTGCTTTCTGCCTATAGTCTACATTGTGTGCCTCCGGCCCGCTACCGAGGCTTCATTCTTAGCACTCCAATAATGAATGACTTACCTTACGTGTCCAGCCTAGCACAACACTTCCCATATTGCTACTGCTTATTTGTTATGTTCCCTTGCTGCGCCTTGCCTTGAATAGTCAGTGTGCTTTATATCTAAGCTAGCCTCTTTATATTTTGCATTGTCTAACATGTTGCACCCAACAATCGAATTGAGCCCTGGTGTACTCTGCATTGGTTTTGCCTGATATGCCCCACAATTGATGCGAGCCCTGATGTGTTTGGCCTGATGTATTTGCACCGCCTAGCCTATTGCACCCTACTACTGCTCTGCGCCTGGTGCACTTCGGATTGTTTTTGCCTGATAGGCCCTATAATTGTATTGCACTTTGCATTGTTTTTGCCTGATAGGCCCTATAACTGTATTGCGCCACGGTGTTTTAGCATGGCGTAGCTTGATGCGCCACACAATTGATTCTAGCCTCTGTGCATTTTGTATTGCTGATTCGGATGTGCCCCCCTACTGTGTAGCCTGTCGCACCCTCACAACTGAATCCCAGTCTTAACCTGCCTTGCCCTGATGTGCCCAACATTAACCATTGAATTCAACTTGTGAGCTTGCACCGCTTAGCCTAGTAGCACTTGCAACTCAGCCAGTGACTATTACGCAGACCTGGTGCCCCACTACTTATCCAACTTTGGTATCATGTTACCTCGCTTGCCTGCCCAAAGGCCTCTGCTCTTCCTATTGAGAGTACCACTCTTAGTGTGGGTATCTACCTGGGCGCTCTACCTTTCATCAACTAACTCGACTGCATTCAGCACTCTGTACACCGCATCCATGGCCTCCACCTACATTCCTGCCGACACCTACTCAAGCACTGTGCTTCAGAGCCCTAACATTTATCTTAATGCTCCTGCCTTATGGCTCGACCACTTCGCCCAAAAACCCACACCCAACCAACCTTGCTCCACCGCCCTAAGAAACAAAAGACTAGGTTCTAGACTTATGGGCAAGAAGGGTCACCCCATGTACCCTAGTCCACATTTGAAAACCCTGACGCCCAGCCTGCCCTCCCAAACGTCCACCACACCTATGCCCCAATGCCTCCAGACCAACCATGCTCCAACTAGAAACGTCGGTTCAATAAAGGACGCTCTGATCAACACAAGGTCCTTAGCTGCTCACGCACTGGACATTGCTGATCTCATCAAGACTCAGGAGCTTGACCTCACCGCCATCTCTGAGACTTGGCTACATGCTGCATCTGGCCCTGCACTCTCCCTGGCTATCCCTCCAGATTACTCCATCATCAGATGTGACTGTACTTCTAGAGGCGGAGGAATCGCATTTATCTATAGAAATTCACTAAGACTCAGAACCATTCCGAGCATCAATGTGGAATCTGCAGAGTTACTCTGTCAAACTCCAACTATCGGCCAACCAAACGGTCGCCATCCACATACTATACAGACCCCCAGGTCCTCCCACATCCTTTGTGGATGACATCTCTACTCTAGTACTTGACAAAGCGAAATCTAACTCCCAAACCATCATCCTTGGTGACTTCAATCTAGGCTATCAAGACCCTAATGACTCTGTGGCCCTCGACCTCGCCAACACCCTAACAGACCTAGGATTCTCACACCATATATAGGAACCCATCCACATTAAAGGGCGGTCCCTCGACTGGCTTAGCGACACCAACTGCAACATCTGCGTACTCTCAAACGCTCCTTGTGTCTGGTCTGATCACCATATCATCACCTTCAGCATTGAAGCGCAGCATCTCTACCCACGCCTCCCGTTGTCCCAGCCACCCTCACTAGAAATAAAAAGAACATAACCGCTGAAAAACTACTCCCCCCTCATCCTTCCCACCCTTAATAATGCCCCTGACACCTGCTCGCACCTTACTATCTTAGCCGATATCTATAATCAGTCAGTGCTTGCTGCCATCAATTCTATTGCCCCGCTTAAACTTAGGAGACCCAAACAACGCGCGCACCTCAACTCGTGGTTCACACCCCAGCTCAGAGTGTTATGCAAAGAGAAGCGTAATGCAGAGTCACGTTGTAAAAGCCACCCTTCTGACGCTCACAAGGACCGTCTTCTGTTAGCCACCCTTAACTATAAAGAAGCCCTACTACAGGCTAAAAAAGACTCCTACAACAATCGTATTGTGTCAGCACAATCAAATACCAAGGAACTATTTAAAATTGTCAACGAACTTGAGACACCTGCAGCCCTCCCTGACTCGTGTACCAAAGATAGTATCTGGTGCACAAATATTCAGACAGCACTCCTGGGTAGAATTACCACCCTCCAATACAAAATTAGAGACAAACAAAAATCCCTACAGTCTGACCAACCATTGACCACACCTATACCTAGTACCCACCAAGCCAATCCCTCGCATAAACCATTCTTTCTCCCCTCTCACCACCCTTGAAGTAGAAGGAATCATTAACCTCAAACCATCCAACTGCCAAGGTGACCCTTGCCTGGCACCTATCAAGGAAGCTTTTCACGACCTTGCCCCTTTCATCACAGCCTTCATAAATGCCTCCTTCAAGACAGGTATAGTCCCGGACAACCTCAAGGATGCGTGGGTAATCCCACTTCTCAAAAAACCTTCCCTTGACCCTAACATTCCAACTAACTTTAGACCGATCACTACGGTCCCGTTCCTGCTCAAGATCCTGGATGGTGCAGCCTACTTACAGATTCAAGACTACCTCGAAACCAACAATCTTTTGGGGCTAAGACAATCAGGATTCCGTCCCAAACATGGCACGGAATCAGCTCTGATTGATCTGAAAACTCAGATGGAGACACTAAAGGACAATGGGAAGTTAGCGCTACTCCTTCTCCTTGACCTCTCCGCGGCATTCGATTTGGTCAACCACCAAATACTCTGCCAACATCTTAAATCTGTGACCCACTTCTCCGATTCTGCTAATGCCTGGAGCCACTCCTTTCTGAGCAACAGATCCATGAGTCTTTTCACCCACAGCATCGGCAGACCCTTCCCCCATTCACTGTGGCGTCCCTCACGGCTCCTGTGTATCCTCTACACTGTACAACGTATTCACCAAGCCCCTCTTCGATGTGCTTTATTATCTGGGTGTCTCCTATACCAACTATGCGCACAAACCCAGATACTCATTCCCATCTCTGGTGATTACACAGCCGACACCAAAGCCTTGAATGATGTCCACCTGGTCATTCAGGCTTGGATGGCACATCATGAACTTTGCCTTAACAACGAAAAGACTGTGCTCTTACTACTAGGATCAATCCAACGTCTCAACAAATTAGACCAAGCCTACAAGTCCTTCACCATTGACGGTAACGATATCAAGGTCTCTAATGACACTAAAACCTTAGGCTTCTATTTGGACTCTACGCGCTCCTTGAACAGACAGACAAATGCAGTAAGGTCGGCATCGCCTATACTTGCAAACTCATTACCGCCTGCAGACCGTTTCTAAACTCTTTTAACTGCATCACCCTCGCTAGAACACTCATTATGGCCAAAATTGACTGCTGCAGTGCCCTCTACTTAGGGACCAGCCAGTCCAACCTCAATAAATTGCAAACTATCCAAAAAATGCCATAAGGGCAGCATTAAATATCCCGAAACGATCCCACATCTCCACCGTCAGATCTGACTTACGATGGCTCTGCCGACTTCCATCATAACTGAACCTTCCTTCCTAACATTCAAGAACAATGCCAAATCTTGGCTGTTCTCTCACAATTTATGAAGCTCCTCACCTTAGCCCTGCTTCCCACGAGTAATATATGTAATGTATGTATATACTCTATAATGTACTTGTATTATAACTTGTAAATTAGTATTTTCTGTATATTGTGTATATTGTATACATTTATTATGTGTATACTGTTAATTGTAACCTGTTCTCAAGATTATGCGCCCGGTTGCCCGTGGGCCTGGTTTGCGCTTTACAAATAAACTAAACCTCAAACTTCAAACATGTAAGAGTGAGAAAAAAGGCTCTCACTCTTACCAGGTGGAAAAAATAAACCCCAGAAATCCAGCAAAGCTGCTGAGGGACTCACTAGGTGAGGGAAATTAGCTATAGATGAGAATTCTCCCTAACACTGACAAATTGGCAGGATCACTGGGGCCTCCTAGTGTTAATTCAGCTCAGAAAATCCAGTGGGATTGCTTTATATTGAGTTGGAGTTTGCATATTTCTCTACCAGCATATGGTCGAACAAAGCCAGCAACTATACATGGATTAGGGGTACCAACTGAACTTAGATCAATCATATTTATGTATCTCAAGCTTTTGCTCCATTTTGTTCCCCTCTGACTATTGTAAATAAGGCTTAGTGACCATCTAGCTTTAATGCTGGACTTAAATTTGATCATAAAACTGCACACCTTCTGCCCAACATCGGCCATGGTTTCCCCAGACAGGGGAGGTCTGACAGTTAAATGGAATCTAAAAACATGCTGAGGCTTCTTAACTATACTTAGGCAGGCAATCTGTGTAGCGGTATCAATGGGAGGAGACACTATAAACCTGTTTTCTGTTGGCCAATTCAACGCCACAGTATTAGTGTTTAAAGGAACAGATAAATAAGGGTAAATTCATGGGTTTTAAGAAACGCTTGAATTCTTTTGACACAAAGATTGAAGAGGCAAAGAAGTTCAAGAGGAGAAAAGTAAGAGCCTTATTGAATGAACAACTTCTGCCAGCAGAATATATGCATAGAAAGAAATTAAACTTACAGGGCTACAAGAATTGCATTAAAACCCTAAAGATCCAAATGCATATTAAAGATAAACAGAATATTCTCTAGAAGCTGAAACACAGCAACACCGCTGGTTTTTGGGCAGTAACCAACTAGAAATTGGGTTTTACAACACAGACTACTGCATGTTCCATCCCTGACAAGGTTTTCTATGCAGATAATGTCGAGCACTTCGAAGCCAGCTGCGCCACATACGCCGGCTGTCCCACCAAAGTAGAGCGCTCCTCCTCTATCGACGCTTATAAAGCCTTCCAACGTTATCGAAGCCTGTATCTTCCATTCCTGAGAAAACATAAGCTCCTCTTCCCCGAAAGGTGTTTTTAAAATCATTCTCTTCAATCTATGAATATGAGGAATGCTCTGATGAGGAAAATGCCCCTTTTAGGCTACGATATGGGACCCCAATGTTCCAGATTGCCTAATATCAGAGGAATCTAGAATTAAAGACATATATAATAATTTACAGTCTGTGAGTGGAGTTAATACTTCACCCGAACTGGAGTTTGGAAGACATGAGCCTGGTGAACACGCTGACGCTTCATACAGACAACTCATGTCCAAAGTTGTTGAGTACATGGGATGGAGCAGACCACCACTCCCTTATGAACAAGATGACCTAACTGATATTTTGGATAAGGGTCCCTAGACTGACCCTGTTTTGCCCTTCCATACAGCATTACAAAAAGGGTGGCTAGAAATTGGGAAACTCCGGAGACCAATCCAGCAGTTAATAAGAATCTGACATAAAAATACAGCCCCTCCAGTAGTGACCCCGACTACCTGTCAAACACCCAATAGTCTGCGTACCCTACCATCCCTCCTGATAGAGACGATAAGCGTGTAGATGGAGGGGCCAGAAATGTATTTTCAGCAGGCAGTATGGCACTGAAATCTGCAAACGCCACCTGTGTCCTGGTAACATTTTCGTACACTCTGTGGGATTGCATATTTATGGCGGCAGAGCATATTCCTGAGGGGGGAAGAAAATGATGGCTTCTTAGCTATAATTAAGGATGGCAAAGAAGCTAGTTGTGAATCCCTTTGGTCAGGATTGGATACTGCGGATAGTTTCAGCATATCTATGGCTACCAGCACCGTAGTGCGCAGATATGCGTGGTTGGGGAAGTCTGGTTTTGCACCGGATGTGTAGTCTAGGCTTCTCAACATGCCTTTTGACAGCATCTAGAAATGTTTGGGCTCTGGAAACCGTAGCCCACGGCTACTGCATTCCCTTTATAAGAAGACGCAGAACAATCCACTGGGGAGCCGCTCTTTGATGGTTCCGTACCCGCTCCTTGTGCAGGAAGTTTTAAACCTGCCACAGAAAGGTGCTATAGAACCGGTACCTGTAGCAGAGAGGACCAAGGGATGGTACTCCCCATATTTTTTGATCCCCAAGAAGGATGGAGGACTGAGACCCATCTTGGACTTGAGATACTTGAACAAGTTCCTCAGGAAGGACAAGTTGAAGATGGTCACACTTTCTCAGATCCTTCAGACCCTACAACTTCAGGATAGGTTGGTGTCATTAGACTTCCAGGAGGCTTATTTTCATGTGCCAATTCATCTCAAGCACAGAAAATACCTGAGGTTTGCAGTTGGCGGTTCTCACTATCAGTTTCGAGTTCTGCCTTTCGGGCTGACCTCCGCCCGAGGGTTTTCACCAAACGGATGGCGGTAGTGGCAGCAAATCTCAGGAGGTGGGGGGGGATTTGCATCTACCCCTACCTGGACGATTGGTTGATCAGTGCGTGTTCTTCCGAGCAAGCTCGGGATCATCTCAAAATCACCTGCCACTCTCTTCACAGATTGGGCGTCTCCCTCAATTACAAGAAGTCCCATATGACACCTTTCCAACAGCTCCAGTACATCAGGGCTGTATTAGACACATCCTTGGGAAAGAGCTCGCCACCCAAGAATGGGCTCAAGACATTCTTCAGATGGTTACCTAATTTCAGAGTGCCCAGAATCTTCCGGCCTTCGATTTCTTGAGGTTGCTCGGCCTCATGGCATCCTGCAGTTTTCTAGTGCCAGAGCCCGCCTGAGAATGAGATCCCTTCAATGGGCTCTAAGAACACAATGATCCCATTTCCCACGAAAGATTTCTGACTCACTTCAGATTCCAGCCAGGGTCTCACAGAATCTTCTGTGGTGGCCCTGCGAGGAACATAATCTGAAGGGAGAACCCTTTTGGCACCCATGGCCGGAGATTATAGTAGTGAAGGACGCCTCACTCAGTGTGGGGAGCCCACGGCAACGATCTGACAGTCAGCGGTCATTGGTCTCCATCAGAGTCCAAACTAAACGTCAATCTTTTGGAGCCGAGGGCAATCCGACTAGCTCTGAATACCCTACTGCCCTTCGTACACGGGATGAATGTCCTTATAATGACGGACAACATAGTAGCCATGGACTACCTCAACAAGAGAGGTGTGGGGTCACTACCACTGTGCAGAGAGGCAATGCAGCTCTGGTACTGGGCACTTCAAGAAGTAATCTCTCTATCGGCAGTTTACCTAGCTGGAGAAAAGAACACGGCAGCGGATGCTCTGAGCAGGCAGAGCGCAGTCTCCCACGAGTGGGAACTAGCTCAGGAAGTCCATCAAGAGATCTTCACCCTTTGGGAACCCCTCAGGTGGATCTGTTTGCAACCAGTGTCAACCGAAGTGCAGACTGTATTGCTCCAGGGAATTTCCCCCAAGAGGAGCTCTAGAAGATGCGTTCGTGGTGGACTGGGAGTTTCCGCTCCTATAGGCGTTTCCTCCAGTTCTTGCCACTCCTCATGTGATCAGGAGGTTGAGAAAGTTCAGGAAGCACATGATCCTAATTGCCCCGGAATGGGCCAGGAGGATGTGGTACCCACACCTTCTAGACATGTCCTCTGATACGTCATCCCCAGAGAGAGGATCTTCTCTCGCGAGAGACGAGGGTTGGGTTTTCCATCCAGATATCAACATTCTTTTTAGGCAGAAACCTGTGCTTAGGACTACAGGTGTTGGCAGTAAACCCAATTGGTAGCAGTCTGTACCACCCTGATTTACCTGGTAGCTGTGGCTGAGCAGCCAGACTTCTCTCACGAAGAGTTAGACAGTATATAGAGTATACAAGATGGGTACCAAAATACAGTAGCACAAGCAAACACTGACCAGAGCTTTGGTATCAAAGTATATAATTATTTATTTAAAAACACACTTATAGAAACACTCAGCACTATTATTGTAAGCAAGCTCAAAACACAGTCACTATTAATATATATACATCCCTTATTCCTTATTAGACAAGTCTTAGTTAACACCACTTATTTTCAGACAGAGGTGAGCGCTTAACTAAAGATGGCACTCTAATAAGTTATCAAAAAAGGGAGGGAAAGGCAGAAATTAGAAAAGCACACAACACTAATACTTTAGAAGCACCCAGCAAGGTAGGAAAGTCAAAGTCTACTGGTGAGCAAAAAGTTCAGAGGCCAGGCTCCCTCTTAGAGAGAGTAGGACACCAATGCGCCCAAGATCACATAATTTAAGAGGCTTGAAAAGTCTTGCAGAGAGTTCAAAAAGGAATTGGTTCAGCTCAGAAAAGTTCAGTTAGCCAGCCTAGGGCCAACCCAAGTGGTAAGGTGATGATTTAAGAGACACCCCACACAGACCGTTGAGAGGGAGGCCAGGCGGACACAGTACCTTGAAAGTGGAGAGCATCCTCCAGCGGGGGCAGTTGTTCCTGGCAGCGGGTGCAAGTCGCAGCGTCGTCCAGAGGAAGTGAAGATCTTGACGTGGAGGAAAGCTGAAGGTCGTTGCACTGCCAGGGAAGAAAACAGCCGCAGAGTTCTCCGATTAAAAGGTACTACCCTTTTATTTGCGGTAGTGGTAAAATGTGGTATTCCGGTTGCCGGGGTGCTTGGCACAGGCAAGGTGGCCACGAGATGATCCGGAAAGGCGAAAAGGCGGGCAAACTGGTTATCCCAACCAGTCGAAGGAAGAAGACTCTTCAGGATGAAGATCTCCTCTGTCGTTGGAAGAAGTGGTGAGGCGTTTCAGCAGGGCTCCACCGGTGGTGTCGTCATTGCAGGTCGGCTCAGCTTCTTCCTCTTCGGATTCTTTGGTCCTGTGGCGACTTCTGAAGTTCCAGTCCCCAAAGCCCTGCTTTTCTGCAGAAAACCCCCATTCATCAGTCCTAGCTGTCACTCAAACATGCTAAGTGGTGAGCCGGGCGGCTCACCACTGGGCCAATCACACAAGAGTGCGACTTGAGTTGCCGAGGCAACTCAGTCCAGGGTGCCTAAACCCCCCTCCCACACATCCTGTAGACCCAGAGAGAGTGGCACCACTTTTGGAGGCTTCTGTGGAGAAGCCCGCCAAAAAGTGGAACAAAGGGCTCGACTTGGGTTGGAGTTACAGAGGCGGACACAAACGCCATTTTAAAACCGAGTCCTGCCAAAAAGACCCAACAGGGGAATAAATATAAAATAAATAACCCGGCGGTATCTTTAACATTGCACCAAAAAGTGGTGCGTTTAAAATGAATGGGGAAAATCCCATAGGAAATATTCTGGTGGAATATTTTGTGTGGTAACCACTGCCACCAGCAAGAAACTCGACGAGAAGGGACTGCACAGTGCCCCCTCGAAAAACAGACCCAGGGGCAATCTAATTACCCCTACCAGTACTTCCACGCTTTGATGGTTTGTACTGGTTCTTTTCCCAATTTAAGACTAGTAAAGTCAATAGTGACTTTACATGCCCTGGGAGACAGTAGCCAGTCCCAGGGTATGGAGTCTATGTTTGGGGGTCACTATGACACCCCTGTGTTACTGCACTGAGGGTGCTGTGTAACACACTTACCAAAAACCACATGAAACCCTATGGAGTAAAAAACCCCATAGCCCATAAAACACATTTCAAAGTCAAAGGATATCTCAAATCATGTCTAAGAGTGGGAGAAAGAGTCTCACTCTTAGCAGGAGAAAAAATTAAACCCCAAAAATCCAGCAAAGCTGCTGGGGGACTCACTAGGTTTGGGAAATTAGCCTATACAGAGAATTCTCCCTAACAATTCTCAACCTTCACGCTTCGTTTCTGAAAGGCAGAGGTATAAGGATTGGGACCTCCCTGATGACGTTATGGAGGTGTTGCTTTCGGCTAGAAGACCAGCAACAAAATCTTTGTATCGTTGCCGTTGGAACAAGTTTTACAACTGGTGCAAGGCAAATAATGTAGATCCTTTTCTGTGTAAAACACTGGACATACTATCTTTTCTTCTATCCTTAGCCAATTTGGGCCTCCAGATTGGTACCATTAAAGGCTATCTGGTGGCGCTGTCCATTTTTAAGTGCTCGTCAGAGGAATGCTCTTATTTCAAAATCCCTCTGGTGACTCAATTCCTGAAAGGACTCACTAATGTATATCCTCCATCTCCTTTCCAGGTTCCGGTTTGGGACCTAAATCTGTTTTTTTAAATTCTTAATGTGTGCACCCTTTGAACCCCTGCACACGTGTCCTCTAAGGTTATTAACCTTTAAAACCATTTTATTGGTTGCTCTCACATCAGCATGCAGAGTGAGCGAGTTGCAGGCACTGTCTGTAAAGCCACCCTTTACAGTCTTCTACAAGGATAAGGTTGTCTTGAAGGTCAAACCTTTATTTTTACCGAAAATCATTTCTGATTTTCATCTAAATCGGAAAATTACCCTGCCTTCCTTCTAACCTCCACCTCACCCTGGCAAGGAGGAAGAAAGACTTCATAGGTTAGATCCTAAAAGAGCATTAAGCTTTTACATTTCAAGAACATCCAAATTACGGTTTGATGATCAATTGTTCATAGGGTATACAGGAAACAAATTAGGTCAGGCTGTTACAAACAGACCTTATCTAGGTGGATCATTTTGGCAATCTGCTACAGGCTTGCAGGGAAAGATCCTCTTGAATGTTTGCAAGCTCATTCCACCAGGGGCATGGCCACATCTACAGCCCTTCAAAGGGGAGTTCCTATTAGGAATATTAGTGACTATGCAACCTGGTCATCGATTCACACGTTTACAAAACATTATGCTCTAAATGCTTCCCATTCGCAGGATCTTGCTTTTGGCAAGGCAGTACTTTCTTCTTTTGAGGAATACATTGGAGGACACAATCCATTCGAAGAACAAGTTACTTACAACTGGTAACGTTCTTTCAACAGGATGTTCCTCCAACGTATTTATCCTCATCGCCCTCCCATCCTTCCCCTCTGTAGAAATTCCCATGCTATTACAACTTCCGCTCCACTAAGGTTGAGAACTGTCATGCCCGTATTTATGGGTATCTCTGCTGCATGGGGAGGAGGAAAAACAGAACTGAGGCCAACGGGCACCGCGTGTGCTATATATGATTTCCGATGACGTCACCCTCGACGGAGGCCTTCGAAGGACAGCGACTCAACGCCATTGACGCACAGCACCCTCTGCTGAAGCTGGACATTGCATGCCAAAGATGAGGAATACGTTGGAGGAACATCCAGTCGAAAAAGTTACCAGGGGTAAGTAACTTGTTCTTTTCTTCCACCAGCTTTCACAATTCTTCACCAAATGTCATAACTCAACATGTTGTTTTCTATTAGTACCATTCTTCAGCACTTGCACCTTCTACTACCTGGTTTATCCTTTCACCAGATTTCTTCAGGGCAATCACTTCTTGCCCTATGTGTACACTCGACTGCCCATCTACTTCTTCAACACCACAACAGAAAAGTGCTTCAATGGTAACTTTAAGAATAACAACATAACAACAACTTCTACAGTCTTCTTTGGCATCACAATATTAACAGCTTTCAGGGAACTGAACGTTCACCTTGATCCATACTAGGACGCGTCTACAAATGATGCTCATCTCCCTCTGTATAGCTTCTTCCAGAAGGACAGTCTGTTTGCCACCTTTCTTTCCCTTCTGCCTCAATACCAAAATAGTGTTCAGGATAAAGTATTTTCCTGCTTCTGCTTTGGCTGTGGCAATGTATGTTTAAATCATCCCCAGTTATGGATGTCCCATAACCAGAGTTGCAACCTTGACAACCATGGGGCTTTTTAACATTCCCTTCTTGTTTTTGGCAACTTCTGTTAGACTGATATTGCCTGTTCTTTAATATCTCTTTGCTTGGGTATTGGTGGGATGCCAGCGATTCTAATAAGGCCTCCTCACCGGGTTGTTGGTGTATGCTCAAACTCTCATATTTAGTCCTAGGGTTCTTTTGACTTAACTTCAGGAACTTTTGTACATTTTCAACAGTCGGGTATTCATAATGCTTATTTGTTTTCTTTTGTGAGTTTTCAATAGTTTGGTAATCGTAACGCTTGTTAGCTTGCTTTTGTATGTTTTCATCAGTTCGGTATTCGTAACGCTTGTTAGCGTGTGATCCTTGTGATGCTGAGCATTCAGACTCCAGCGGAGCGCCCCAGCGTCACTCGCTCGTCTCAGACTCACTGGGTAAGTTGCATCCAGGTCTTCTGCTTCGTGTTCGGAGGACTGTTGGACCTGTGGCTTCTCCCAACCAGGCGGACTCTATTTCTTTGGTCGCCGCGGTTTCCGTCACACTGGTTTGGAGTTGCTCTGACTCTCGAGAGTCTCTGGTGCAATCCAGCCACCTGAGACCTCTCGACTGCTCCTACCACGCCTGGATCCTGCTGCGCAACCTCTGCACAATGTTTTTTCATTGGGTAAGCGTTTCTTCTCCACGCTTCCCACTGTGTGACCCCTGCAGTTTGGGGTTTTAGAAGCACAGACCTTTTCAGGACCCTTTGAGAAACCAGAAGATGTCTCACCCGCTAGCCCTCGGGGTTGGGGGGTTGAGGGTGTCTCTCTCAGTTGGCCAGGACACAACCATCGCCTTTGGATCCATACCCTGTGGGTGGACCAGTGGAGGAGGATCACCTGGGTGAGGGGTCTTTGTGGAGTGGGACACCAGATGGCGAGACGCGGTATCCCCCCTCCCTGTAACACCTAGACCCGATCCTAATTGATGGGGTATTTAGAAACTCTTGCCCCCCCATCCCTTTTCCCTTCACGAACATGGACAGCCCGCTCTAGGAGAAAACAGAGTCACAACCAAGCATTGTACCTGACATGTCCCACTACCATGGTAGGGCAATTCCTGGTAATCACTAACACCAAACGTCCATTAAACTTCCCCACATGGGTAAAAGGTGGAGCATGAGAGCTTACCCTTTGCGGGGCAAAGCGCACAAAGGAATAGTACTTTCCTGATGGCAGCTAAACGAAGGAAGGAGGATGGAAAACCAAGAAGGTTTCTTCTGCTTTCGACACGGTCAACCTTGCCATCCTGCTCAACCGGCTCCGTGATATCCTGGTTATCACTGATCAGGCCCTGGCCTGGCTGACCTCTTTCCTCTCGGACTGACCCTCCCAGGTCCAACTTGGGTCCTTCCTCTCTTCTATCTCAAGCTCTACCTGTGGTGTTTCCCCAGGGGGTATAACCTTTCTCCCTGGCTGTTCATCCAATACCTGGCCCACTGCATTGCTGCTCTCTGCTCAAACTTTCAGTGCAATGCGGACGACACACAGCTCGCTTTCGGGCTCCCCTCTGCCGCCTCTTCATCTTCTTTCATCCCGGATTGTCTCTCCACAGTCCAGGAGTAGTGTGCCACCAATGCGCTGCCTTAATGCCAGTAAAACGGAGATCCTCCTCATCGGCACACCCGCACCTTCCTTTCCTGACGCTCTCTGGCCGGCCACTCTTGGCCCTATTCCTGCTCCCACCTGGGAGGCTAAGAACCTCTGGGTCATCTTGGACTCCACACTCTCCTTCTCTCCTCACATCTGACGTCTCTAAGAAGTCAAAATACCAGCTGCACCTCCTCAGAGGTATTCTTCCTTTCCACGCCTTCCCTCAAAAGCTCACGGTCTCCAGAGCTTTGCTTCTCTCTAGGCTGGATGATTGCTACAGCCTCTAAATCTTCCTGCCTCAACTCTCCGTCCTCTACAATTCATCCAGAACAGGACTGCACGACTTGTCCTCATCCTCAAGCCCAGGCATCGTATCTCTCCAGCCCTGAAATCTCTCCTTGGCTCCCAGTGGCTGCAAGGATCAAGTTGAATACCCTCTGCATTCTGCACAAGGCCTTTTGGGGCTGGGAACCGCAATACCTCAAACTCTCTTTTCGGAAATATCTTCCCACTCAAGCTCTTAGCTCCTCCCCCTTCAACTCATTGAGGGTCAGTGTCTTCTCCAAGCAACGAGTTTGGGGCAGATCTTTTTCTTCGGCTGGTGCCTCCCTCTGGAGAGGCCTCCCTGCCTCTGTGAAACTCGAGCAGAGCTATCTCCAGTTCCAGAAGCGCCTCAAGACTCCTCTCCTCTCCTCTTTGCTTCTGCCTTCTCTCTTCCTCTACCCAGCTGATCTGTCTGATACTGCACCGGTCATCTGATTACCCTCTGAATTCATGCCCAGGTTTCTGCCCGCCTAGTTGCACCCCTGCACTGCCTCCTGGTAACCCTTGCACTTTGGTCTGTATCGGCAACCCTACAGTCCCCTTACCTGTACCTATTAGACACCTGCTGTCTGCAATTCGCACTTGCCACCTGCTGGCTGTTAGGCAGAATTATATGCAGTACCCTTTGGGAACACTACACACAATTAAGACTACAAGTGACAGTACAAATTCAACTTTGGTACAAGCCTGTACTACAGAGTTAAAGTGGTAGCGATGGCTGAGCAGCCAGACTTATCTCAAGAGTAAGTGAGCAGTATCAAAAGTTAGACAAAGGACAGCAATTACTATGGTTCAAACAAACACTGACTCAAGGTTTCTGAGTAAAAGAATATACATTTATTTACACATCAGTTGTAAAACATTTCACTAAAGTAAAGCAGTTGAAAAATCACACTCTTAATATACTACACCACACCCAATAGATTCTGGACAAGTTAGGCTCAAAATGAAATGTGAGCAAAATGGCACTCCAGCAATTTAAAAGGGAGGAAAAGACAAAGTTAGACAAGAATCGAGCAGTACCAACAAGTAAGTAAGCAGGGCAATCTAGAAAAAGGAACTACAGTAAAGAAATCCGATTAAAGGGGCCTGGCCCAAAGTCAGTGGACCAAAGTCTTTGCTCAAGATCACACAGTTCAGGGTAGTTTGTGGTTAAGTCTTTGCCAAGAGTTCCGGACGAAGTTGGTCGGCAGAAAAGTTAGTTTAAAGAATGGAGAAGGACAAGCCCTCGTATTGGCGAAAGGTTTCACACACCTTCACCACGGCTGGACGAAACAAACAACCGGATTTGAACAGTAACTTAAATGGAGACGAAGGCTGTAGCTGAGGCGGACGGTCCTGGCAGGTCCTGCAGGCTCACGGTTCCTGAAGTGACTGTCGGACTGACATGAAGTAGGAAGACTGGAGGGTCCTGCACT
Source organism: Ambystoma mexicanum (assembly GCF_040938575.1). Lineage (NCBI taxonomy): Eukaryota > Metazoa > Chordata > Amphibia > Caudata > Ambystomatidae > Ambystoma > Ambystoma mexicanum. The sequence goes on along the minus strand of NC_090934.1, from coordinate 384,667,621 downwards.
GCCCAGGGAAGAAAGAGCAAAGCAACAAAATAAAAGGTGCACTCCTTAAAAACAAGCAGGGTCCGTTCCTCCTGGCTATGCGGTTCACTGTAGCTCTATACAGCAAATTCGACCAGAGAAGGGAGGCCTGGGAGCAGTTTGGTGAACTGGTTGTTCCCACCAGTTGAAGGCGAGAAGATTTCTTGCAGATCTTGCCTATCGTTGGAGTATGAAGATTCGGACCTGCAGCAGGGCTTCACCGGGAAGTTCTGTCGTTGTATGAGTCCTCTTCTGTCAGCTCCTCTTCAGTTCTCTCGTTCCAGTGGCGACTCTGCCTTTCCAGCCCCAGAGAGCTGCTTTTTATGCAGTTTTCCCCAATTCACACAGCGGCTGTCAATCACACAGCAGGGTGGCTGTCCCGGCGGGACAGTCGCCACAGCCAATCACACAGTGTGCGATATGGGTCTCCAAGGATACCCTGTGCAGGGAGTCTCAAACCCCTCCCTCACATCCTGTCCCCCTCAGACATTCAGGCGCCTATGGAGGGCTTCCGTGCAGAAGCCTGCCAAAGGACGGTGAACAAAGGAACCAAACTTGGTTTGGCGCACAGAGTAAAACATGAGAAAGACCTTTACAGAAAGAAATGGCAAATAAACCCAGCCGTAACCAAATAAAAGTAAATGGGGTCCAGCGGATTTAAGTTTGAGGCTACTAACTTAGCCTAAAACAGTACCAAAGCTATATTAATAGACCGTGGTATGAAAAATAGGGTAGATACCACTGCCACCAGCCAAATCTTAAAGAAAGGGGAACTAAATAATGTTCCATGAGAAACAGACAAAAAGGGATAACTATTAACCCTTTCCAGAACTCTATGTAAGATAGTTTGTACTGGGTCTGTGAATTTAAAAAGACTAATAAAGTCAATGACAACTTTATATGTTCTGGGAGACAGTAGTCAGTCCCAGAAAATGGAGTTTAAAGTGGGAAGTCTGAAAAAGACATCCCTGTGTCACTGCACTAAAGGTGCTGTGTAACACACAGTAAAAAGATGATGCCTATGGAGTAGGTGAGGCTCCAGTCTATAAACACAAAGATTTTAAACACACACAGCAAAACACATGGAAGAGTGGGAAAAAAGGCTCACACTCTTACCAGGTGAGAAGAAAAATCCTAGGGACTCAGTAGGTAAGAGAAATTAGCCATTTTGGAGAATTCAACCTAACACCCTCCCCCCTGGCAACTGTAACGCTCACCTGGTATCCACGGGGACGTCACTCAGCCTGTTCTGACCTCTTACGACCTTGAACCCTTCCCTGGAGTCTACTCAACTGGAGACTGGGCCTGAAACACAGGATTGGTAGAGTTTAACTCCCTATTGTCTCTGTGTGCTTGAACCCCTTCTTCTCCGGGGTCCAACCCTTCCCTTTGATCCACAGCTCACCTTGTTTTCTTGGAAAGTGTGCTCTCCGTCCTGCTTTCAGTGCAGGGGCGCGTTGATTGATGCAGGCTTGTTGCTGCCTAGTTACTTCACTGGCAAGAGTCCAACAGGTAAGTATTAGGAGTCTTTTAAACAGTTCTCTAACTTCGTTCCTTTCCTTCCTTAGATGATGGCCGGCGTCCGGGGATGGCGATGTGCTGCTGAGATGAGTAGCGCTGAAGGTGAGTGAGAGCGCGATGCAACCCTTTCGTATTTGTATTGAACTTTTTCTGTGTCTTTTAGGTGCCACAACGTTTTCAGCCTGGATGCCGGTTATGAAGAAGAAATGCGGTGAGTAAGCGCGGTATGCGGTGCCTCTAGATGTTCCCACGCTAAACTGGAGTGTCTTTTCCCTCTTGCAGATGGATGAGAAGTTCCGGAGACAGAGTTCCCCCAGAGCGGCTGGGATTCAGGTAAGCGTTTGAAGCTCGTACAGTCTTTAAAAATAAGCAAAGATTTGCTGAATACTTAGTAATGCCTTTTTCTGTTCTTTTCCCTTTTCCTTAGGAAGCGGCGTGCCGGGATGGGAATGACACCGCCGAAGATGCCCGCAGAACAGAAGAAGCGATGAATGATGGGCAGAAGCGCTGCAAGGTAAGGCTGTTCCTACCGGTGTTCCTGTTCTTGCAGGAGTTCAGCACAGAAGAAAGATGCAGGCCTACTGGAGACCGATCCAAACACGGTGAGTGTCACGCTGCAGGTGCAGAAAACACAAAGCATGTTTCTGAGCCTTGGCATGGCTTAAATAGTGTCTGGGTATCCCAGGTGTCTCTGGGCTAAACCACACCCAAAAGACTAGACTGCACATGCAGTTCTGGGAACCGAAATATGTGGGGGCATCCATCTTGTCCCCATCAATGCACTACAAGTCCAATCCCCAATGTTATCCTATGGAAGTGAGTGAGTCTGGTGCCACAAGCGCCAAGTCTGACTCCAAGTAGGTCTTTGGAGGGATGGAGAGGCCCTTGAGGGCCATGTAGGTGATCGTGGCCTGGCTCCAGCCTGACATCTTGGAGGGCAGGGGACATTAGGGGCAGGAATCATGACAGTAACCAAACCCCAGCCACCACCCCACCCCACCCCACACAGCCCCCCCCCGCTGGTCTACCATGGGCATTTTTTATTTTTTAAACATTTTTGGTGTATTGTGCTTTTATGTGACAGTGTGTTGCTTTGTGTGGCATCCGAAGGCATCCACTGTAGGATCCAGCTGGGCCCATATTGGCTTGTCTCGTGTTGGTACACCCCTTGTTTGTGCCTTAGGGTCCAGACACATATGTGATTCCTGCTTCCCCTTTCCATGGGCTTGCAAGGAGTGAAGCGTGTGAAAGTAACTTACAAAGAGGCATTGTAGTTCTGTTCTATCTGTGGGCAGTCTCAAGTCCAACCTGTGTATATACCCCTAGTGGGATTCATGATTGTTTGTCCAGTGCATGGTTCCCATCCCTTTTTGTTTTGACATCGGGATCCATCATGTTTTCATGTTACATATTGATGTCTTAGCTTGCCGGTCTCCATTATTGTTGGACTTCCTGCTGTATGCGCTTCCCTGCCCCCTTTAGTTGGCAGGGATACACAACCAATAGAAGGGTGCAATGGGGTTGTTGGAGCACATGAGGCCCTTCTGGTGTTCTGATAGGTGACCATCACACATATTCACTGTTGGGTCTGGTGTTTGTGTTATATTATACTGGCCAATTCATGTTCCTGCGTACATGATTGTTTTGATGTGTGAGAGTGAGTTATTTCAGTACTGGTTCAATTTTTCACCACTGAAGCGGGCACGGTTTATCTAGATATTGCCCCACAAATTCCACAAACTGTTCAGGGTTCCGAACACATGTTTAGAATGCTCTGAGAGTCAGCATACTCTGGATAGTCCACCGTTTCCCGATGCCTGGAGAGGGAGACGATGGCTCAGGCAGCGATAACGTCCCCGCCCCTTTGTGGTCTCCCCCTAGTGGATTTGTGTCAAAATAAAAGTACCTATACAAATAAAACAATTGTCATTCCTTACTGCCAAGTGTCAAATAGTGTGGGGTAATGGTCATGAAAAAGAAAGAAGTGTTCGTAAAATGATAAATCAGGATGTTCGGGCCATTGGCGTCCCTTCCCCACGTTTTCAGTACGGGACAAGGCGGTTCACTCGAGCATAGCACACTCCTGAACTTCTTCGGCCCGAGGACACAGTTCTATTACACGCATCAGGGCCTTCTGTGCCCAAGTCTCTTTCCTCATCAAAGTCTCTTGATTCAGAGGGCCTGATGTACAAAACAAAAATTGAAAGTTATTTTCTTCTTATAATTTTCTACTTCGGGTGTCTCACCCTGGATCCCCCTCTGCCGGGCTCAGATCCCTTCTTTATATTTAATTTGTCTCCCTCAGCCACGCTCGGACCAATTACAGTTCAGTTTACACTTATGAAAGACTTTCGAATGTGCACAGGGTTTAGCTTGACCCGTCGCAGGACCACTTCGATATACATTTCCTTTTACAGTATAGTTGCCATTCAGTTGGATACCAAACAGACCTTCGAATGAACACCCATGTGGCGCCTGAACACTCTGTACACGGTATCTTATTTGGCTTTTTCAAAGTACATTCACTCCTTTAGTTTCCACTTGTTTGCGCCTCTCATTACATGCGCTTCAAACACTGGGGACTAACGGGTGAGGCACCTTCCGGTTTCTCACAGCTATCACTCAATTGCCTGACTACTGCTGCAACATTTCTCTTCAGCCCTCTTTCTCATCCCAGTACTTATGGGATTATGGGACTTGTAGTCTCCAACAGCAAAATTAGGCTTTCTGACTCCTCCTGTTTGGCAAAAAGCCATTAAAAGTGTGAGATTGCAGGGACAATTCAGCAGGGGGGTTTCCCTGGCTTCCTGACCAGTATCCCCACTCATGTGATCCTCCTGCAGAACACCACTCCCAGGGTCGGGGTTATGAAGTGTCTGCCCGTTCCTGGTCACGTGAGAAGCGTCCCAGGCCAGGTTTAGGGGCGGGGTGGGGGGGGGGTGATCATTGCTGATTCATGACAGCCTATAATGACTTCACTTCCATTGTGGATGTAAGAAAGGGGAGTCCCAGGGAGCACAGGTTTACCACAAAACAATGAGCTGGAGAGGATAAACTATATTATTCTTTGGGAGTTGTGCCTAGTCAGAAGAAGGACACTGACTCTTAGAGGACATGATGTACACTGGTGTATTAATCTAAAGATCGAATGCCTAACTTTCCATATGACTATGGGTGGGCCATGCCTATTTTACTAAGGTGCTTGTTTGTTCGTTGTGAATGTCCAAAGTAACAAGTCTACTGTCCACATTTACCCTAATTGACCCTACCATTATGAAAAAACTAACTTAAATCAGGAGAAATACTCCCTTCTCCTGAGGCTACTGCAGTACCAGTCTTTAATACACAATCCTGAAACAGTCGCTCGTGACTCCAATTGGCATCTTGTACTTTTTCTCATCTTCTCGTATTCCCTTTGGTTCTCTCTTATCGGATTCATGATTTTGGTGATAGACCTGCTTGCATCCTTTTGAATATAATTTTCATGGTTCTGTGGTAGGTCAGAAGAAAGAGCTAGACCAAGTGGTGGCATTCCTATAGATATTTTATTTAAATAATCTGTGAAAAGGCCTCACTAGCCCTATTCTGTGTATTTTCCTACCTAACACAACTAACTAGGGTGCTTGACATCTGTCATGAAGTCCAAAGCAATACGTCTGTCCAAAGCTAAGCTACACTAACCCTACCACTAAGACAAAATAACACAAATAATGACTCCTTTCTCCTGAATAGGCTTCCCCAGCCTTAATATAAGATACTTTAAATAGTTTTGGGCTCTTTCTTGTATTAACTTCAGTTTTCCTAGGAGATTTGTCCATGTCTTTGATTCCCTTCTTTCTGGGCTGTGTAGCCTTCTTCTTCTTGGCACTCTTTGCCTTAGATTTTCTCTTTTTATGTTTTTCTCTAGTGTCTCAAAGTCTCTCCTTTTCTGATATCCCTGGGGAAATAGAGTTCCTCTTTGTGATTCCTGTTCTCCGTAATCCTGTGATTGTTAATCTTCTAACTGTATTGATTCTCTCTTGTATCACTGAGACGCGTAGGATAGGCTTTATAATAAGTCTCACTCTCTTCACCTTTTCTTGTAATACTGGGATTAGTCGGATACGTCCATGCATAAGTTTGTCTCTTTTATTTCCGCATCACTGGAACAAGTGTGATTAGTTCTGTGATATTGTTCCCCTTCTTTGCGCTTTCTCGTATCACTTGGATGAGTCCTGTGATGTATTTCACTCTATTGGTTCTTTATCGTGTCACTGGGATGAGCAGGATTAGTCCCATAATATATTTGACTCCCCTTTGTGTATGACCATTTACTGGGATGAGCATGATGCATATACTCGTTATTCTTGTGTTCCCTCCCACGTCTACCTCCTTCCCCCTTACCTCGCTTCTGATGGGTTGGAATTACCGGGCCTACCTTCAGAATAGTGATCTCACTTCAGTCTTTCTAGATGGCTTCTGCTTGCAGGCCGTGTCTGCCTGCTTCTTCTCTGCAGTTCCGCAAGGCCAGCATTACAGTGTTCTCTGCAGCATTGCTGGACTGCACAGTCCGCCTCTTCTGGGTCACTCCACCACTCACAACTGCCTTTCTCTCTTGTGGTTCTCTTCTCCTGCTTTCGTCTTCCTTCAGCTCCTTTGGTGCCTCTTGCACATGCTAGCTGGGTGCTTCCTCCCCGAGTAGGATCTCCTGGTCTCTCTCAGCTTTCCCTCCGCTACTGATTGGAAACTCCCAGGTTTCAGATCTCTCTGACAGTAGTCCTTCTTTTCTTTTTATCTTACATTGCTAGAATCCCCCCAGCAGAGAACTTTAGTCCTCTTCCGTTTGAAGTTGATGATTCTTAATTACTCGCTCATTCCTCCTTGTCAGATTTCCAACCACTGAGCAATCTTTATTACTTGCTCCTTCTTCTTCTTCTTCACAGTGTTTGCACTAGACCATTCTTCAATTGAATCTTCAATCTTTTGATAGAGTAGCAAACAGTGGCTTGATCTGCTGAGTATTTCTTAAGCCTTGATGTTACTGTTGGTGAAAGAGAAAGGGCCTTAGGGAGTTCTTCTGCGAAGCAGGATTCCTTGGCCTCAAGAGGGGAGTCTCTCCCTGTGAGGTCCTGCTTGCTGCCACCCCTTTGGGGAATGTTGCAAAGCAGGCTCACTTCCCTAGCCTCACAAGGAAAGGCTCCCCCCTGGGGAGAAGTGACTGAATCCCGCGATTAATCACAGTTTTCACTCTCACTCTATAACATTTACATTTTTCCTGACCCACAGGATTTTGTCTCGGATTCATACATGTAGTTTACCGCCCCGTCTTTCTTCTTCTTTTTTACTAATTTGTTCTTGTTCAGGATAGCGATCTGTTTTCTCCCCTTCCCATGGTATTTTATCACACTGGTTTTCTTTCTTGTTGCCCATGTTTTCCTTTGCCTTTTCTCTTAGTTTGCCACCTTTATATTTGTTTCTTTCCCAAGTTAACTGTTTCCTTTCTTCTACTGTGCCGGGTTAACTATGTGTTATGACTCCCTCTTGCGTCACAATCTTTATAGTCATTTGGGTTCAAGGCTAACTTTTAATGTCTTCTACTGTGACGAGTTAGCAGTATATCATACCGATTTCCTCTTGCCTCACAATATTGATATCCATTTGGGTGTAAAGTTAACTTTGTTGTTTATCTTCTACTGTGACAAGTTAGCTGTTCGCTATATAGATTCCCTTTGATCTCCCAATATCTCCTGTTCTCCTGGTTACCTTCTGTCCTTATGGGGAACGTTGTCAGAGGGTTTCTGCTTCAGGGTTTCTCCCTGTCTTGCACCATTCTTATCCCAGCGCTCTCGCTCTTCTTCTCGTGGCCTGGCTGCAATCACGGAAAACCTGCGATCCTCTGCTGTTGGCGATCTCTGCAATGTTTGTTGGGCCAACGGCCCACCACAGATGTCCCTCTGTGGTCTTGCCACCACCTTCACTTGCTTTTGGGCTCCCGCCCTGTAGTTCTCTCTGGTCCGCCGCAGCATTCGCCTCCTAAATAGTTTCTGCCTGCGAGTTTGAAACTCGCAGGTTACCTGATTCTCTTCTTCGTTCGGTGTTGAGGCTTGGGACTTCCTACTACCTGTGCCGGCGATACTTTCTCTATTTGCCTACGTCTCATCAGTCTCTGGGTGCACGTCCTTTAACGTCCTTGTCCTAGTAAAGTGGACGTCTTGATTTAAAGGGAAATTACCTTTTCTTTCAAGATAACTCTCAGCAGACTACTTATAAGTAACTCTGTCAACCTAAAGTTTGATTTTATTGCTTGATAGAAATAACTTAAATCGGTTCCCGGGGCATGTGTTTTCGGTAGTGGGAGGAGGTAGTGCATGGGAACAGTCCTAAGGATTAGCAGTGAATGGGTCGGAAAATAGCAAAACACCCACAATCTATCTCTCCTTGCATATCATCTTCCACCTAGCTCTACTCCAATGCAGTGTATTGGCTTATAGGTGGCTCTTAATCGCCACCTTATAGACAAAAGTAAAAAGCAATTAGTGCTGTTCTCTTAATGACTGTCCCTGCACCCGAGCAGCAACATGGAGATTATTCCACATGTTTGCAAGGCATTACTGCTTGGATTCCGATACAAAAGGCGCCCAAGTATTATAGGGTTCTCTTTGCAATATGTTGAAATAAGAGTGGGAATGTGCAAGGTATTCTTCCTTGTCTTGTCTTTCCCTCCTTCCCATGGGAGGAATGAGATTGCTATTCTAATTAGTGTTTATGAATATTAATGAAGATCCTGTGATGGAGAAGGGAAAGTTACTTACTTGTAATCCTAGTTCTACTTCAGGACTGACGTCAGCTCATGGGTAACACGTTTGTCTTGGAGGTAAGACAATGCAGAGCAACACAGGTTTGAATCCTGGTCTTGCGCTTAGAGACTGGTCGCCAGTATTAAGCGTGTAATAAAAGATGAATTCATAATTAATTAATTTTATCAAATTGATAAACCACCCGATCACCTCCCTATTCTTTTCAGTATAAGGAAGTAAGCAGTGTCTAAGATTAGAATATTATTTCTCTCTGCATGTCAAACAAAAATAAACTGTGGCACAACTGTCATTACACCTCATGAAGGGATACAGGTGCAGTCTGCATAAAAGCAGTATAAATGTGCTTTGATTGAGGATTATTGTAAACAATAAAAAATAAATTGACATGGGTATTTTCTTTATTTTTCAATTGATTTAAAAGTTTAAATGATGTATATTTTAACAATAATTCTTCTTAGATCTCAGGCATGGGTTTCTGAATTTAATAAGGGAAGTTTATCTGGAATTCTTGGCCTGGGTGTTTGGGGGTTTTCTTTAGTTTAGAAAAGTGAAACTGCAGTCCATTTCAATTTGTGTAACAAACCCATTCCTCCAGCTCCAGGCTGGGTTTTGTAGTTGTGGCTAGGTACATTCTGGTAGTGATAGTCCGGATTCCCATTCTCCTATTATTGCTTCCCTGCACCCATAATTTCTGCCAGGCTTACAAGGTCTCAGGTGCCTGCTGGACTTCTTGTTCTCTGGAAAAAAGAGACCTGGCCAGGACAGAGGTTTATATGTACAGAGACAGGGACACAGGTACCAATAGTCTTGCATGTATTCAGAAACTCTAGGGAGCTAGGGTCTTGAGTTCCTCTCAACTCCCCATCCCACCCCTGGGTAAAACCAGCTATGGCTGTTCCCTGATAGGCTGCCTACCCCAGGAGGAGAGGGGCCCCTGCAACCCCGGACAGGGACTTAGCCATGAACGTATCACATATGTCAGTGTTGCGTTTGGAGCACTGATGCCCATGGGACCTCCTGGGCGTGCGCCTGAATCCTGGGAGTAAGGTGTTGTCCTTCCTCCAGAAGGAACAAAATGCATCTTCTTGGCCATTGTCCCAGAAAGCTAATCCACATCTGACATAGTCAAGTACTGCTCACCAACTCTAAGACGTATAATATCACATTCCTATGGATGTATAATTGTGTGACCTTAGTAGCCAACCTGCCATAATCAGGCCTAGCTTGTATTTACAATTTAACATGCCACCATTATCACAAGTAAGCAACTTTTCCATATTTTTAATCAATGCACCCAAAACAGGACATTGAATCTGTGCCCACTGAGCCAATAACTAAAACTCATTAATTATCAGTTATTATCGCAAATAATTAAAATTCGAATTCTTATTTTTTCCAGCCACTAAGGGGTCATTTTTCACATGCTCCAGAGTGGGCGGCAGTCGTGGTCCAATCACATCCTCCATAGCTTGCTCCGAGAAACACCATGGACAATCACTCCAGTTTGAATCACGGTTTGAGAGTGGAAACCTTCAACAAGCGGTCCAAGTGTAAGCACTACTGTTTTACAGTTCAGCTATAATTATGTATGCATTGTATGAAATGAAGCTACAGTATACAG